>NW_026946366.1:0-2400000 GCF_035222375.1 Podospora pseudocomata | reverse complement strand
TGCTGCAACTGGGCTTCTTCCGAAACGGGAAATGAAGATTGTTGAGGTTGTGGGGGTGGTGGAGGTTGCGACTGAGCCTCTTCCGATACTGGAAATGAAGGCTCTCGGTTATGCGACTGGTGGACTGCCAACTCTGGCTCTAACTCTGGCTGCGGTTCTGGTTCAGGTTCTGGATGCAGCATCCAGTCTGGTAGGGCTGATCTCAGATCTGCGACAGCGTCGGACTGCTTGCCAGATGGCGGCGTTGGCCCCATTTTGATTCGAATGTTGTTGGAGACTGGTCGTAATGTTTCAGTTTCTGATCGTTGAGGGAGAGATTGAGTAGTGGGGAAGGTAGAACTGCGCGGCGGAACAGAACCGGAACTTGCGGCTCTGGCCAAGCGGGTATCACTGACAGGTGGTTTTGTGGTGTTCGTTGTTGGAAACCAGAGTCCTCTCTTTTTGCGCCGTTTCGGGAACGAACTCTTCGACCCTTTGGCTCGACTCCTGGCTTTGAGTTCGAATTTGGTTCAAGTGGCTCGAAAGTGGCACAAATGGATCTACCAACTGCGCTTGCTGCGACTGCCAACTGGAGCTCGAGATATCTGGTGAGGTGACCTGTGGTGAATCAGCTCGCGGCGCGTTGCTCACACTTGGGATGGAGGAGTTTTCGATGGGTGCAGGCGTGCGGCGTTGTTGGCTAATCGCAACTTGACTATCTCGATTCACTTCGCTGCCTTGGTAAGCCTCAGCCACAGCGGACTCCACTCCGCCGAAGGGGTCGTTGCTGAGGTGAGGGTAGTCGGGCTGCGTCAAGAACCCCGACACGGAGCTGCTCTGTGACTGGTTATTCTCGTCTCGAAACGCCTGTGGCGTGTTGTGGTTGGCAGATTGATGTAATGGATCAGGTTGGCGCGATGGTATCAGAGACTCTGATATCGTCCCCTCGTCGTGGTCCAACGTTTTCGATACTTGAGGTTCTTCTTCCCGGCTGGACTTTTGTTGCTCCTTGCGCTGTTGCTCTTCTTGCTGGCTCTGCCCCACCTTCTGCTGGTACTCTTCGACCTGCTGCTCACACTCTGCCCGCTGCGATTGTTCGCTCGCGACTTGAGAATCCAACGCTTGTTGCTCCTCACGCTCGAGGGAACCCACTCTCCGTCCTTGCGATTGGCTAGCCAGCACAATCTCCGAGATCGTTGAACTGAGCTCCGACTCGCCAGTGGCTTGGGAATCAGGTATGGTTCGCTGGCTGAGAACCTTTCCAGATGAGGCCTCGTTGCTATCGATATGGGATGTGGAATCGAGCTGACTGCTGTTTTGAGACGAGAGCTGAGATGCTGTAAACAACTGATAGTCGTTAGGATCCACTTGTGACGGCGGATGAATATCCAGTACAAGCTGCCTCCCTGCCTTGTCAGGAATATTATCAACTTCAACCCCAAGCTCTAGCTCTGGCGATGTATAGCCTGAGTCGTCGCCCTTGGCCCTCTTCGCAGGTCTCGCGTCGTCTTCCTCGTTCTCGTCCTCGGCGGCTTCGGGCAGAGAGCTTGCTGATCGCTTTCTGCTCTCCTGACCTTCCCCAGCGAGGAGCTTCTTCTTCTTCTTCTTCTTCTTCTTCTTCTTCTCGGCCTCCCACTCGTTGATGGCTACCTCGTTTACGTGTTTGGCAGGCTCCTAAGAAGAGGAAACACCCCATGGCGGTTAGCGCGTCCCCAGGGAATTGAACGAGACAAGCAGCTTTGACAGGCAAGCTAAACAGCACAGGAATCATCAAGTACCCAGGTTGGATCGTAGGTCTGCCCCTCGGGGCTATCCTCCCAGTCTATCAAGTACAGGAGCTTGCCGCGCTCGACCTTCTCGTCGAGGATGCTGCGGACTTGGTACTCCTCTTCAGGAGTGGGATCGCGAGTGGCCTTGCGATGTCTGGCTTTGGGCGGTTTGGACTTGGCCTTTCTTCTGGCAGGCATTGGCAACCTTTTAACAGAATGGGCAAGGCTGCCAGTGGGCTTCCGCGACGGGACGCGAACTCGTACTACAGACCGGCGACCAAGCGCCTTGGTGATTGTCTTGGGTATTTGGGAAGGCTGCGACAGCCGGGCCTTTGGCACCGAGTTAGCCACGCTTTGGCAAGGGTCCTGTCAATTGAGTACACGCGTTGATTGGTCAGCCTTACCTAGCTCGGGCGGGTCTCTGGGAGGTCACGTGCTCAGGCGCTTCGCTTGGCTGTGGGCCGTCCAAGCAAGTCTCTGGTTGTGGGTTTGCAAGTGTTTGTTTTCGCGTCGAAACGGTTCTTGGTGCTGGGATATCTGGGTTCGCTCACGGCGCTGGTCAGTCTATTTCTTTGTTTGTAAGCCCGGCCCCGGCCCCGGCTGGTTTACTTACTTGCTTGTTTGCTGGCGGAAAATGGTGCTGGCAAAAGAACGGAAATGGAAAAGGTTGTGGGCTGCAAGGTAGATAACATGTAGGTCTCTCCTCGCGGGTCAGGTTAATTCAAGGTCTTCTCAAGAATTTCACCTGCCCCCCAGCTTACAGTGGCTCCCTTTGCGGCTTGGAAGATTGATGGCCGACTGTCGACAGTCGACAATGAAGAGTAAATGACCCGCCTGCTCTGGTGAGCCACGATATCAGAGGAGTCTACCTATCAAGCCGAATCACATCTTAGCTCCAGACTGCGGAGAAGATTATTCCATGACCTCTTCATCAAGCAGCAGGCAGCAGACAGGCAACATCGGCAAGAAGCTAGTTCTGGCCGTTGAGACTCGGCTGTAACGACAAACGTTCAGAAACCAGCCGTTCACACAAGCCAGGCTACACAAGCACTCACCTGTGCAAAGGGACTTGGGATCACAGATATGTATGTAGTTTGCGTCATGCCCCTCACACCCAAAAAGTTTTGATTCATGTTAAAGTTGGAAATGTGGCCAATCACTCATCTCTTTCTTCTCTTGGCCCCCTCCTGGACATCACCTGGCTCGGTTGTTTCAGGAACTACTGTGTCATCTACGCAGAGTATCACTGATGGCGAACCGAGTCTTTTATCTGCGTTCACCGTACCTGCTGCTTTTCCGACTTCGGTGTTTCAGAACTACTATGGTTCGTAGTCACAAAAGTACGCCCTTGGGTGATCCTCGAAAGCTGACCTTGACTGTCTTGATATCAGTCACCCCTGGGCCGACCACGGACAGTCAAGCTCAACCCGTGATTATTGACCCGGTGTCAAACGTGACCTTCCCTTTTAACCTCACAAACCCAGACAGAACACCGACTCATGGTCTGGACCCAATTCTGTATCCCCCAGCTCTAGCCAACCTGACATACAAAGATGCCAACACCCTAGTCCACGATGCCATCAACTCAATCTGGGCCATCTTGGAAACCAACACATCAGACAACTGCTCCAAATGCACAGCTTCCCTGTTGGTCGGTCAAACCGTGGCCAGATTTGCGCCTGCGTGGTTGCCTGAGGTTATGATATCCCTTTGCATTGGGACAGGATTTCAAACAGCACCTGTGTGTGAGCAGACATACCAGGCCGCCACTTACGGCGCCCCATGGATACAAGTGTTGACTTTTGCCAATGTATCGGGACTGGATGGACAGTATATCTGCGCCTGGCTGAGTCCTACTTTCTGCCCTCCACCTACGGTCGTTCCATATAAAGTCCAGTTTCCAAAACCAAGGCCGGAAAAAACCAAAACACCATCCAGGAGCGGGAAAAGAGTCAAGGTCCTGCACCTGTCGGACCTTCACCTGGACACCCGATACAAAACTGGTTCTGAAGCAAACTGTACTGCTGGGATGTGTTGCAGGATCTCCTCAACCCACTTTTCGAACTTGAACTCAACTCAAGCTGTTATCAATCAGCCGGCACCACTTTTTGGTTCTTACAAGTGTGATTCTCCCTACTACCTAGCACTTGCCGCGCTCCAATCCATTCAGCCCCTGACTGGTGTTTCAATCGAGAACCCGCCAGCGTTTACTTTGTACAGTGGCGACTTGGTTGCCCATGAAATAGAAAGTGCGAGCGGAAGAGAATATGTACACTCCACGGAGGTGTCCGTTTGGCAAATGTTCAAGGCATACATCGGGGGGCCCATCTATGCGGCACTTGGTGTAAGTTTTTATGTTGTCTCCTCCATTTATCTCTAATCAAGATTGTCAAGTTACTCACGAAATCCAGAACCACGACTCAGTCCCAACCAACCTCGAAAGTCCTCACTCCATCGACCGCAACGGGCCTCTCGGCCAACAGTTCTCCTGGCACTACGATCATATCTCCAAGCTCTGGGAGCACTATGGTTGGATCGACAATGCTACTCAGACCCAAGCTTCTTTGCATTACGGCGGCTACTCTATTGGCCATCCGCTGGGCTTGAGGATTATTACAATCAACACCGATTTTTGGTACCAAGCCAATATTTTTGCATTTCTACATGCTGACAACCCAGACTACTCGGGAATTTTCTCCTTTCTCGTCGAAGAGCTTCAGAAAGCTGAGGACGAAGGCCAACGGGTATGGATCATGGGCCATGTGCCCACCGGCTGGCAGGGCCAAAATGCTCTCCCTGGGGGGTCGGATGCTTTCTATCAAATCATTGAGCGATACTCTCCGCATGTAATTGCTAACGTGTTTTTCGGTCACACCCATGAAGGCACGTATTTGATTCTTGATATTGCTACAAGGGCCTCCAAACTGACTTCAATTCCTGCCAGACCAAGTTTCCATTTTCTACAGTAACAATGGAACTTTACAAACAGCATATGATGCTCTTGTTGCGGCATGGACCGGCCCCTCATTGACCCCGTTAACCAACCTGAACTCGGGTTACCGCCTGTACGAAGTCGACACTGGCACATGGGAAATATTCGAAGCCTACACTTACTACGCTGACGTCAACACCTTCACTACTCTCAATGGTACAGGGCCGGTCTTCCAACTCGAATACTCTACACGCGAGGCCTACAGTCCAGCGGCAGACTGGCCCGAGGGCGAACCTCTAAACGCCACGTTTTGGCATCGAGTCACAGAAGCCATGGAAAAGGACAAAGGGCTGGTCAGTCTGTTCAACACCTACCAAGGGAAGAGTAGTATCAGGAGTCCAAACTGTACAAGTGATGCTTGCGCAGCAGGGAAGATCTGCTACATAAGGAGTGGCAGCACTGCCTTGGGAAGGGCTTGTCCGCAAGGCTTTGGCAGTGTCCAAAGCCCATACACCGGCGTCAACTTCTGATAAAGACTGTCTTTCATAGAAAAGAATAGATCGTGTGTTGTCTCCTAAACGCCATATGTTGCTGCCAAGGTACATCATAACATCCCAAACCTAACAGAAGAAACGCCCGTCTCAAAACATCCCCAGTCATCTAGAAGAAAATCACCAACCCCAAAGCAAGCCCCCACATCAACCCCCTCTTGAGCGTCAAGCTCCCCGCCTCAGCAGTAGCAAAAGCAACTTTCTCCTCCGTCCCAGTAGGCACATTAACCCCCGCCGGGGCAGCAACAACACCAGCAGCCGACGCACCACCACCCTCAACAACAGCCTCCTCCCCATTCCCATCCCCAGACTCACCCAAGAGACTACCGCTCAACCCAAAGTCAGGCCCCTCCCCAGAAGCAACCAGCTCCCAAGCACCACCCCCCTCCCAATCACCCCCGGAAACAGCCGCAACCCGTCCCGGCTCACCATTCACCGCAGCACCAGCCTCAACCTCAGCCTCAGGCGCAACAGTAGCCCAAACACCATTGCCCACCACAACAGCAGCCTCCGTCCCCAAAACATTCGGGCAAGTGATCGTAACAGTCGGCTCGACACACCCGGCACACTTGACGGCAGTCTGGACAAAGTTGGGGGGGATCCCGCTCTCGGGAACAGACCAGAGGTTGGCATCGCCAGTGAACTCTTGCATAATCGTATAAGTAGCATCCCAGGAAGAGCTCGCGTCGGCAGCGATAAAGTTGATGGCCCATTCACGGGTAAAAGTAGGCTCGGGGGGGTCGCAGGAGAGGAGAGAGGCGGAGTATAGTCCGTGGGTGCCTATCCACTCACTTTTACTCTCCATCATTAGACAACCGGTCGATATATATCACAGAAAGGGGGGGAGGAAGCTTACGACATGACGACGATGAATTTAGAGTCTAAAAGGAGTGTAGTAGTAGAAGAACAAGTCAAAAAGAGTGACTTAAGTCAAAAGAGGTTGTCTGTCAAGAAAAACAAAAAAAACACAGAGAGCGACTACGGTTGAATGATCCAAACCTTGAGGAAAGAAAAAGGAGAACAAGAGCTCGCCATGGTGGTCGTGTCTATCGTGGCTTATATGCCAGAACAGAATCACTCGATCACCCATCTCTGATATGAAACTGTTATCTCCCACGCCTGAGTAATTTGGACGGCCGTCCCGAGCTATGTTGTGGTGTCTTGGTTCGGGAATGGGGGCATATGAGAAGCATTCCTACGTCGTCGGTGAGGAAGCGGGAGACGCGACCACATGAGGGACTGAGCTGGGACGATTCTGAGACGTCGGGATGCCAGTGACGAACACAAAAGTAAACCAGAGCGTAGGGACCAGATAAGAGTCGCGTTGAAATGCACGTACAGCAGCAAGTGTTCAAGAATTATCACAGTGATGGAAGTTGGGCAGCCCGGGCCTGGATCACAGATCACGAATGCCAACGACACCACGAGAAGCCCACATCAACAAACGTTGCAGATCACAGCTTGACGGCAATGACTTGATTGATAGCAGAGCAATCGCAGCACTTGGCAGCAAAATCACAGCAATCAATCGTAATTCTTGATAATCCAGGTCCCGAGAAGCCCTCAACCAGCCCCTCCATCCCCATCATCAACAGCAAACAAAAAAAATTGTCTCCAATCATTCAGCATTTAACACCCACAGAGGAAAAGGTGCAAAACTTCCTATCAAGGATTTCAATCTCCGGAGCGCGACTCTCAGATGAGGGTCAGGCAACCAGACGCCGTGGGATACTAGCGACGGTCGTGGCAGCTCCGTGAATACTTTTTGATCTAAAGAAGAAAAAGAAGAAACCGTCAAATTCGCACCGCAAAATCTAAAGATATACCCCAAAACTTTTCAGTGGGGTCCGGGTCTGTGCTTTTTTTCTCGGCGCGACACGGCGCCCGCTTTTTCGCCCCACACACATGTCTGTATCTTATCTGAATCTTATCGCACCCTGCCATCTTCCACCGCCTTCTCCAGTCGCCGCAGTTCAACCATCAACCCCATCATCACCACCCTTCCCGTCCTCCCACATCCCCCCATTCCCCTATAACCCCCGCCCACAATGGCCTCAGAAGACTATCGCGCCGCAGTCCCCGGCACCCTCAAACTAAAAGGCGTCTCCAACAACCCTGGCGCCATAAAAAAGAAGAAGAAAAAATCCAAATCCAAACCCTCCGACCTAGAAAAGAACCTCTCTACCGGTCCCCCAGCAGACAAACCAACACCCGAACCCACCCCCGACTCAGAAAAACAACTCCAATGCCGCTCACCATCCCAAGAACCACCACCAGAAAACGGGGAGAACGACGATAATGACCCCCCAAAGACAGAAGCAGAGCGCAGGTTCCTAGAGGCAAAGCGCAAGAGGGTATGCTTCCACCACCCCCCCACCCCCCCCAACCATCCCATCCTTCAGTGCTGTTACTGACGGGTGTTGTATCAATAGTTACAAGAACTCACCTCCTCGGGCAAACTCCGCCCCGAACTCCTCAAAACCCACAAGCAGCGCGTCGAGGAGCTGAATTCCCACCTCTCCAGGCTGAGCGAGCACCACGATATGCCAAAGATTGGGCCCGGTTAAATCACATCACGCCTGTTTGTTGTTGAATGTCCGGGAAAAAAAGGGGGCACAATTCCAACTCGAGACATTCACCAGAGACACCTTGTTTACATTACTTCTCCATGCTATTTTCGATACCCAAAATCACTCTCATAGCGGCCATAATAAATAAAGCGAGATCATGCGCAATCACTACCTATACTTTTGGAGTTCCAAAACATGGCAGAGGCTAGGGATTCGAATGATGGAGAGAGATATAATTCGTAGGATCACAATCTCACTCATGTCTCTTTTTGTAATGTCAATAGTATTCCTCTATCATCATGTCAGCATAGCTACAGCAAAAGCTGCTCCCTACCCATCCATTGATCCCTCTAATCCACCAATTATAATACCCGTATATATGTACATTCCCTCCCTTCTCTCTCTCTGTGCATGTGTTTGTGTTCCATCTATGCCATATGTTTCCCTTTTGTTACCATGTGTATATCCCTCCCGTAATGAATGTGATGCCTGCGCCGGCCGTGAATGACGCAGTACGGCTCGCCAAGAAAACAAGAAATGATGAACCCCAAGACCCTGAAAATAAAACCAAGACCCATTGCGATGCAGAACGACAGAAAGAAAAGAACCACCATCAGAAAGAAAAGAGCCGCCACCATGAAGCACCCCAGCTCAATGCCCGCCAGGAAACAAACAGGGGGCCCCCATTCCCACCCGGTTTGTGTTCGCACCAATTCCACCCACTAAATCAGAAACATGCCCATCGCAGCAATAACGCCCGCCAACAACGACCCCTTTTGCTGCTTCTGCATCCCGGGAGCCCCGTTCTGGAGGCTAGGGGTAACAGTCGGCTCCTCAGCACCCGCTGGCGTCGTCTCTACCGGGATGTCATAGACAAAAGTCGTCGATGTGACAGTGATGACATTGCCATTGGAGGTCTGAGTGAAAGTGGTGACGATAGAGCTAGAGGTACGTCTCGTGTTGCTCGTGTTGGGAGGAGGTGTAGAAGTAGACGTCTCCTCATCAGGCAGGATGGTAGAGGTCGTCAAAGTCGTTTCTATGAGGACTATTAGCAATCACTCCAAATTCATATCAACGAGCAAAACGTCGAGCAAAACGTCGAGCAAAACGTCGAGAATTAAAAAGCCGAACGTACCTCCATCAACCGCAGAAGACAACACCTGCGATGAAGAGGACGACGACAACGACGAAGAGGACGACGAAGCCATAGAGGTGGAAGACGCACCAACAGTCGTCCGCGGCACAGAAGAAGAAGGGTCATCCGGGGGAAGAGTGTTCCCTGTGGGACTCGTGAGGGACGTACCAGGTTGTGTAGTAGGAGTAGGCTCGGGAGTGGGCGTGGGAGACGGCTTGCTGCTGGGAGTGATGGCCGAGGTGCTGGTTGGGGTGGTGGTGGTGGTGGTGGTGGTGGTCTCAACTGGGGGCACAGAACTAGAGGACGTTGAAGTTGTGGGCTCGGGTTCAGGCACGCTAGTGGAGGTTTCGCTCGAGGTCGAGTTCGCGTCCCGCTTGGCCAGTTGGACAATGGACGTTGCCAGAGCCGCATTGGCTTGGTGAACGGCCGCAACGGCATCGCGCTCCGATGGCCAGACACCGTCCTGGAACTTCTCGGGGAAGTACCGGTGGAGAAGGTCGTGAAGAGACTTGGGCGATGCCGCGTTCAGTAGAGTTGAGAATGATGAATCCCTTGAGGCATCGGCGACCTCTTGCTGGCCTTCGGCCTGATGGCACGGCATCTTCCACCGCGGGTGAGGGCCGGCCATGGCCACACCGGTCAACACCAGCCATGTGAGGCCCAAGACCAACATGGCTCTTCGGCAGAAAGTCATGGTTTTGCGTCGAGGTTGTGGTTGGCCGTCCTCGAGATCCTTTGGTGTCTGGATGGCAGCCTTCTCGTCGATGTCGACAGAGGGAACTGGCTCGTAAGAAGGCAGCTTACCACCGACTGGGCTTGAAGGACTCATGGCTGTTTTTGATAATGCAGAAGAGGAGACGATCAGGTGGGGGGGAGTGCCGAATAGCTGCAGGAAGAGTCCACCGTGATGTATGGCGCTGAATCTCCGCACCTATGGAAAAGCTTGCCGCCGATGTATCGCTCGCACTAGTCTAGGAGATGCCCAGTATCAGACTGCTTGTGTGGTTGTGTGCTGGACGAGACAGTCAGCGACCAGTGATCCAGTCCATGCAACGTCTGGGGTTTTGGTTTGGTTTGCGGAGTTGAGACAAGCAGAAATCAGGTAAGGCCAAGTCTAAGCAGGGAAACCGGGCAGGCACTACGACAAATGTATGACAGACGGCTCTCGGTCTCGGAAGTTGCTCGACAGTGGACGAAAAGGAAAGGATCAATCTGTGAAAAAAGCTTACTCGTATCAAAACCTGAGCCTTCCCAGCTACCAGCCTTCCACGTTGCCGAATTTCCGCTCACAGCTCCACCTTCACCGATCTCTCAAGCAACACCCCCACCGGCAGAAAGCTTGATATGTTCAGCTTGGCTGGGAAGGCGCTGTGGCAGAGTCTGATGTGCGTGGCAGTGGCAACAGGACAAAGAAGGCGGAGGGGAGGGGGGTGGTTGGCGGTTATGTTTGGTAATAATCAATTGGGCTGGTTGGGGATATAAATCCGACGGTAGAATTTCACAAAAACCATCCAGGTGTTCGGCTCCTGAAATGCAGAGAGGGAGCTCGTAGAAGCCTTGATGACGCCGCACTGGCAGGGGTGTGAATTGTCCCCACCAACATCCACAGGGGCGGGAGCAGCCTGGCAGGGAGCTCCTGGAACAGAACCAGAAGAGAACAGAGAGTGACAGAGTCACAGAGCCTTCTCGCCCGCCCGGCCGCCCGGACAAAAGACACAAAGGCTCGACAGCTTCACAGAGGGCTGACTGATCAGGCAATTGGGTCAGTATCTCACCTCGTGTTGGTATTTGAGGCTCGGGATGGATGCCACTCCAGCCTTCGGACTGCAGCCTCCTTCTCTTCTGTCAGCCATTCTTTTTTTTCCTCGTCTTCAGCGGGAGTGGTTGGTGGGGGGCTCACGATCGGGGCTGTCCCACCGAATCGAGGTGCAGCGAGCTGAGCAAGATGTGCCGTTCCACCTCTTGGCAGTCTGGACTAGCGCCACCTCGATTGTCGACAATCACCAGTTCGCAAATGGGAGGTGTTGACGCGGCAGGCGAGAGACACTGCCAGAGAGGCTGCAGTTTCACCGCATGCTTTCTTCTCTTCATGAGCCGCTGCCAAGAGCGTACACACGTGTCCCCAAAACAGGTGGGAAATCCGGCTGTCTGTCATCCAGATTTCGACATGTTTCAACTTCGGATACTGGGCTAGCCAAGGCGGTAACGGACACAAAGTTGGTTAATAACTGCGCTAATTACACTATACCCTAACTGTGGATTTCTGGAAAGTCGTCAACGTCATTGATAAAGACTGTAGTATCCCGACGTGGTGTTCGCCCAGCCGCCATGGACACGAGAATTATTTTATGCGAGCTTTTTCCGGTACCATAGGCCCTCCGCTATCGTCGGAGTCAACATCGATTGTGCTTGGAAACAATTACCAGTAATGATGAGTCTTTTGCCGTCGTGTTGATATTGACGAGATGAGATCAAATGTTGCTATCTTTTATAGTGTCAGGCTCTCATCTCGTATTCATCTAAAAACAGAGCATTATCCACCATCCAAGCAAAGCCTTGAGGAGAAATTGCCAATGCTTGAAGAAGCACAGATACTAGCCGAGAGAGAGCCTTGCCTGTGGTTTCAAATGTCTGAAACACAATTCCTTTATCTCATCAAACACTGTCTTCAGTCAGAGCGCAATGTCTTGAATCGAATGTCGTTGAAAGCCCTCCACACACAGCCACAAGCCACCCCTGAGCCACATCGCGCGTCAAATTCCCTTGAAGCTATGACCACCTCCGTCCCGTCATCAGTGGCTTGACGGCCCGCCGGGATCCAGGGAGTAATTGCATCGTGCGTTCAAGGGGACGGACAGGACACCTCTTAGCTACTTTCGGGCATGTGATAACCGCCTGACAACGCTCCAACGTCAACGTCAACGGCGCCAGCAGACTAACCAGGTGGCCAAACATGTCAGCGACAGTTTTCAACACTGTGGACAATATCTAATCCAGCTTCGGAACCTGCCTAGCTCTTGCAAAACCCCCATGTTGCGCCAGATCGCTCTTCGAGATTGGCCATGCCTGAGCAGTTGCAACCCCCACTAAACCAAACCGCCGCTGAAAATGCGGACGACGATCTCGACACCTTGAGGGTCCTCTCTCGGTCCCCTCACCCTTACCACCGTCAGAGCTTCGAGTTATTAGAACCGTCAGATTGCCTGATTCCGAGCCACGAGCCGTTTCCCTCCCTTGGCAAGGACTCAACACCACCGAGCGACAGCGGGACCGAAGCCGACGATGAACATTTCCTCAAGGGTCTGCCCGCACCAAAAGTAAGGCTACATAAGGGCCTTCGTGGAAAGAATGAACCGCTTTCCGGAACATCCACGCCCTGGCTCTCGCCGGCAGTTCTAGAGGAGGAGGGCAGGAAGACGGCGTTGGGTATAAACCATGGCGAAAAGAGGGTCGCCGCAGAAAGAGTGCGCCGGCGCAAGGAAGTAACACGAAGAATAGCTGAAGTGTTGTTGCTTGGCTTCCAAGGGGGCATCGTGGTTTTGAACCCAGACGCTCAACCTTATGTCAGGATATACGGCAAGAGTATGTACCCTAATAGATTCAGATATTGTAACTCCCGGCTAACAGAATGGCCGCAGAAGTTCTTGCTGTAATAGCGATGCTGCTTGGATTAGCTGCTTTGTATCCGCTGAGACTGGCCCTATGGGCTTACCGTCGTGACACGCCGTCCAAGGCTTTGCCGATTCGTGTTCCGGCAACGTTCGATCCAGCACCACTTCTCTATCCATTCATTACGCCAGTTCTAATATCCTTTTTGGTGGCACAAAATGTGAAGGGTGTCGTATTGCCAAATTTGGTTCTCGGCATAGCAGCATTGCCCAGGGCTCTGTTCCCGGGTTCGCGGTATTGGGAGAGCCTCAGCTCGAGTCACTGGCTGTTCTCGTGCACTCCGCTGTTTCTGGACAGACTCATGGCAACAACCCCAGGATCCCAGCAGGGCGAGATGTCAGCTGAAGTGTTGGTCCTGCTGTATCCATTACACCAGACTTTGTGTCTTATCTTGCACCATCTTACCACGACCAGTCTCTTGGTAGCCGAGCTCCAACTGCTGTCGGTGGCACTCATAAACCTACTACTACTAGCAACCTCTCCCCAGGCAGTTATTTTGCAAGCTGTTTTATGGGGAGGCGGCATTGGTCTCATGGTTCTTAGCGGTCACGTCATTCAATGGGGGATCTCTCTGGCCCGTGTGCCAAAGTGGCGGTTCAAGAGGAGCGAGATACCGTCGAAAGGGGGCTTTGGATTCGGGCAGCTAAAACGGATGCTGTCATCACCAAACGCCCGCCGGCAGCGATCGTCTACAGGGGAGTTCACGTACACGTTCTCCGACTCGGCTCAGTCTACAGATCGAGAGCTTACCACCAAGCCCACCACCCTCCGGGCAGACAGCTTCAGCGAAAACGAAGTCGTGCCCCCCCCAACCCCTGACGCTCCATCCAGTGCTGTCAAGCTCAGCTTTGCCGAGCCATCTGCTAGCCAAAGCGTACCTCGGAGGCGCACTCTCCCTTCCACGGGAAAGCCTGGCCCACGCTCAAAAAGCAGCACACCGTCCGGCCGCCGCAAACGTTCTGCGTCCTCGAGCGTGCGCGCCTTCTTTTCTCTCACCCATAAGCAAGCCACCCTACGCAAGTGGATGTACTCGAGCTACGTCCTCACGAGCATCATCCTCATCATCTTCCTCGGCATCCGGACCTACGTCCAGTACTACGCCCTAGACGGCAACGAACCGATAGGCTGGGCGTTGGGTTATCTCTTTGGCGGGCTCTCACAGTTCCGCTTCCAGGTGGTGCAGCACGACCTAGAAAAATGGATCTGCCTCCCTTTTCGTCTCGAGCCTTCTGACGTCCAATGCTCCTCGGGCTGGATCCAACACCTCCGCCAGTTTTCGTTTGGAGAAGCCAACACGAGACTTATCCTCTCCGGCTACTGGCTGACGATCATTGCGTTCGGCCTCGCCATAGTCTTTAGTCTATCACCAGTCTGCGAGGTGGACACGAGAAGAAAGGTATTTCACTTTATGATGGTGGCCATGTTCTTGCCTACGATTTACATCGACCCTACGTACATCGCTTTGGCGTTGTCACTCATGCTAGCGATATTTCTACTTCTGGACCTGATCAGAGCGAGTCAGCTGCCGCCTTTGTCGGGACCGATTGCGAAATTCCTCACTCCGTATGTGGATGGGAGGGATTTGAGGGGGCCGGTGGTGATTAGCCATATTTTTTTGCTGATTGGCTGTGCTATTCCGTTGTGGCTGTCGCTTGCTGGTCTTGGGAGGGAGGGGGAGGGGTATGTTAGGGGTTGGGAGGTGAGGGAGAGGGAACTGGCGATGGTGAGCGGCGTTGTGTGTGTTGGGTTGGGAGATGCGGCTGCTAGTTTGATTGGGAGGAGGTGGGGGCATAGGAAGTGGCTTTGGGGAGGGGGGAAGAGTATTGAGGGGAGTGTGGCGTTTGCGGGGGCGGTGTTTTTGGGGTTGGGGGTTGGAGGGGGGTGGTTGAGGTTGGGGGGGTGGGAGACTGTGACGACTGGAGGTGGTGGTGGTGATGGTGGTGGAGGGCATGAGAGTTTGATGGGGGTGTTGGATGTTGGGAGGTTGTATAGGGAGTGGGGGAGGGAGAAGGCGCCGAGGATGGGGGTTTGTTCGGTGCTGGCGAGCTTGACGGAGGCGGTGTTGACCGGGGGGAATGATAATGTTGTTGTGCCGGTTGTGCTTTGGGGGTGTGTGAGGGGGTTGGAGATATGAGAGGTTTTTCTCAATATTATAGCGGGAATAGACAAAACACGGCGATAGAGAGAGGGTTGGATGTGAGAGGTAATTAACTGAGTTGTACATGGGTTGGCTTTTTTGCTCGTTTTGTAAATACCCCTTTTTTGGTCGTCTGCGTAGCAAAAGAAAGAAACGAAGACAGCTTATTATTGGTCCATGTATTCCAAGAAAAAGCAGGAGATATATTGTTGCCACACTTGCTGTACCTTGCATTAAAAGCCAATCAATCAACTTTCATCAGGCCGCAACCAAAGATGTTGGGCTTTCCGGAATATTTACCTACTCTCATTATAATTCTAGAACATCAAAATAATTGCCGGCACTCCTAAAACTTTTCCCTCAAACCAAGACCAAAACAGCTGACACACCTCTCACCGTTCGGACGTTTTTATATACCAGAAAGAAACTCACTCGGGCCGGAGTCTGTTAGCCGCGAGCAAGGCTAGGAGAAGGTGACGTCGTGCCCCGCAGTTCAACAACAACCCCCACCAACTACCTCATCGGCCAAGATAGATCCAGCTTTGGTTCATCCGTTTTCCCAACGGCCGGGCAAGCTCTCCCGAACTGGGTTTAATTAAAGGACCCCTACTTTTTATTTTTATTTTTCTGAGCTACTAATCTGATGCCACCTTCCTCCTTGCATCCCAAGGTTTACATCCGATTACTTTACGATACAGTCGTTTTCTTATGCAGGCTTCCGTTCTGGCTGTTACATCACAGTTTGGCTGCTTTACAACGTCGACATCGAGAGATTACAAGGGAGTATACCGCGAGAAGGGAGGTTCCTCGCTGTCCTCCTCGTCTTGTGACGTTGTCGGCATCTGAAGACGAAACTTCTTACCATAACTCGGCAAGCGACTCCGAGGACGAGCCCCTCGCTTTGATACCGCCTTCCCCGACACATTCAACTGCTCACTCACCCTCAATACCACCACCACCATACCACAGCTTATCTTCACCACCTCAGCACGGCCCAGTGTCACCACCTTCACCACTGGTTGCTGACGAAAAGCCAACACCACCACCCATTACACCTGAACCAACAACCCCCACCATGTCCTCCAAACACTTCGACCCCAACCCCACCCACCTCCTCCTCACCTCCCTCCACTCCCAAACTCTCACCAACCCCTCCCTAGCCCTCGACTCCCAAAACAAAATCCTTTACCTCCGCCCCTCCTCCAAATCCTCCTCCCAACGCGTCCATCTCGTCTCGGGCGGCGGCGCAGGCCATGAACCCTCCTTCTCCGGCTTCGTCGGCACCGGCCTCTTATCCGCCGCCGTATCAGGCACAATCTTTGCCTCCCCCTCCGCAGAGCAAATCCGCACTTGCCTCTTCTCCCGCCTGCCCCCCAGTTCCGAAACCTTGGTTACTGTCATGAATTACACGGGCGATGTCCTCAATTTTGGGCTCGCTGTCGAGAAGGCCAAGGCTGCTGGGAAGAGAGTTGAGATGGTGATTGTGGGGGATGATGCCGCTGTGGGGAGGACAAAGGGTGGGAAGGTTGGGAGACGAGGAGTGGCGGGAACGGTCTTGGTGGTCAAGATTGCGGGTGCGTTGGCGAAGAGGGGATATAAACTTGACGAGGTTGCAAAGGTGGCGAGGTTGGTGGCGGGGAATTTGGTTAGTGTTGGGGCTAGTCTTGGGCGGGTCCATGTACCGGGACGGGCGGTGAATAAGGAGGAGGAGGGGGAGAAGTTGGGGGAGGATGAGGTTGAGATTGGGATGGGGATCCATAATGAGGCCGGGGTGGGGAGGGAGAAAATGGAACTGAAGCAATTGGTGGGAAAGATGCTGAGGATGATGCTGGATAGGAATGACAAGGAGAGGGGTTTTGTGAATGTCAATTCGAATGAGGTGGTTTTGTTGGTGAATAACTTGGGTGGGGTGAGTGTACTGGAATTGGGAGGGATTGTGGCTGAGGTGGTGAAGCAGTTGGGTGAGGGCTGGAATATCAAGCCGGTGAGGGTGTTGAGTGGGACGTATATGGCGAGCTTGAATGGGTTGGGGTTTAGTGTTAGTTTGTTGAATGTGGTGAATACGGATATCGGGGGACCGGGAATGATTGAGTTGTTGGATGATGAGTGTGAGGCTACGGGGTGGCCGGCGCAGATATCGAAGTTGACTTGGGAGGAGAGGAATCAGGCTACGAGGGAGGAGGATGCATCGAATGGGGAGGAGGTAGGCGAGAGTGGGTTGAGGGTCGATGCGAAGGCTGCTCAGGAGGTGCTCACGCGGGGGTTGGAGGCGGTGGTTGCGGCGGAACCTGATGTGACGCGGTATGATACTATTGTTGGTGATGGAGACTGCGGTATTGGTCTCAAGAGGGGTGCTGAAGGTTAGTTTATCACCATTTCTTGACGTTGAAACATTGCGCTAACAGCAACAGCCATCTTGCGCCACCTCTCGAGCAAGCCTTTGACTGGCGACGTTGTGATAGACCTTGCCAACATCATCCCAGTGGTCGAGATGGAAATGGACGGTACATCTGGAGCCTTGTACGCCATCTTTCTCAACGCTCTTGTTGCTGCTTTGAGAACAACATCACAAAGCGAAAAGGAGGCATCAGCCAAGGTTTGGGCTGCCGCACTTCGCCAAAGCTGTGAAGCCCTCTCAAAATACACACCAGCTCGGCCTGGAGATCGCACACTTGTGGATGCTCTATATCCGTTTGTCAACACTCTTGAGGAGACAGGAGATGTTAAGAAGGCGGCAGAGGCAGCAGTTGCTGGTGCTGAGGGCACCAAAGGGATGAAGGCCAGTCTTGGAAGGACCGTCTACATTGGCGGTTCTGGGTTTGAGGAAGTTCCTGACCCAGGTGCTTGGGGCTTGGCGAGCTTCTTCCAGGGCTTGGCGGGGATCAAAAAGCTGGAGGAGGATTCGAACGGGTGGGAGAAGCTTTGAATTTTAGGGACATAGAATGAGTGTATGAAATCATCATGAACAATTGATAAGAAGAAACTGTCCAAAAGGAGAAAGTGATGTGCTTGTAAGTGAGGGGCAGCTGGCCAACAGCTGTTAGCGGAAAAATTCATCCGACGTCACCTTCTGACCGGGGCCCCTGGCCCGAAAGAAACACTTGCTTGAGCTTTGCGCGGGCAGCTTCGGGTCATCAATTGGCAAAAAGCTGTGGTTGTTGGAAGAAAGCTTGACGACGACCACCGAAGAACCGAACCGAGGGAGAAAAGGCGTTGGCACAGTTATCACTCTGGATTCCCCCCCCCTCATAGTCCACCGCCAGAGGGCAATCGCCTTTAATTAAATTTTAAATGTTTCCCCAGGCGATTCTTGCCAGAGCAGCGGCTCCATGTCGCGCTGCCGCCAGACCAAGCTCCTCCATCTTCAGAGCCGCCGCCGCCATGCCCCTCAGAGCTAAGCTGCTGCCTCAGCAGCAACCACAATCACGAATGGTACATTCCCCTCCCTTCGTCTGAGTGTCGACACCACCACCACTACCACTATTCTGGTAAACTAATAACCCACCTCCCAGATGTCCTCCTCCTCCTTCGCCCACTTCAACCCCTGCCCCAACGACGACCCCGAAGACGTCCTCTTCCAATCCCTCTATGGCCTCCGCACCATCGAGCTCAACCGCCCCAGCAAGCTTAACGCCCTCAACGGGTCCATGATCCGGAAAATCGCCCCCCGCCTCCTCGAGTGGTCCAAATCCGACATGGCCAACGTCATCGTCATCAAAGGTGCCGGCCGAAAGGGCTTTTGCGCGGGTGGTGACGTCCAGCAACTCGTCGAATGGAACCGAGACCCTACCATTGATGGCCCTGCGAAGTCGGCTGCCTACTTTGCCCAAGAGTACAAGCTCAACCATCTGATCGCCACGTACAACAAGCCATACATCGCCTTCATGGACGGGTTCACCATGGGCGGTGGGGTTGGATTGAGCATTCATGCCCCTTTTAGGATCGCCACCGAGAACACGGTGTTTTCTATGCCGGAGACCACGATTGGGTTTTTTCCCGACGTGGGCGCGAGTTTTTTCCTGCCGAGGATGGCGGGGGAGGTGGGGACTTGGTTGGCGCTGACGAGCGGGCAGTTGAAGGGGGTGAATGCTTTTTATGCGGGGGTTGCGACGCATTATCTGCACAGCTCGAGCTTGAACGCGCTGGAGAGCAGGCTGGCCGAGTTGAGGTTTAAGGACTATGACCAGATGAGCAGGAGGTTGGAGATTGTGAATGATACTATTGAGGAGTTTGTCACGGGACTGCCGTGGGAGGAGCCGATGGCGGTTGCGGGGGAGGTGAGGAGGGCGATTGATAGGTGTTTTGGGTTTGACACGGTGGATGAGATTATGCAGGCTTTGAAGGAGGAGGAGAAAAATGAGGTTACGGGGGAGTGGGCGATGAAGACGCTGAACACGTTGCATTTGAGAAGCCCGACGTCGGTGCATGTTACGTTGAAGCAGATGAGGATTGGGAAGACGTGGAGTATTGCTGAGGCGTTCAAGAGGGAGCATTCGATTGCGACCAAGTTTATGTCTTACCCTGATTTTAACGAGGGGGTTACGGCTAAGTTGGTGGAGAAGCCGAGGAGGGTTCCGATGTGGCAGCCGGCGAGCCTGGAGAGGTTTGCTGAGAAGAAGGATTGGAAGGAGCTGGTGGGTTCGTTCTTTTTGGTGGATGATAAGGGGCCGAAGTTTAATCTGTTGAGCGAGGAGACGTACGACAAGTATCCTTTCAAGAACTTTGGCGTGCCTACCGAGGAGGAGGTGGAGCAGAAGGTGGCCGAGGGCAAGTTCAAGAGCAGAGCGGAGGTGTTGGAACATTTTGTTAGGGAGAGGAGGCAGAAGCAGGGTGTTGAGGTGGTTGTGAGCGAAATTCTGTTGAGGAAGACAAAGGAGGGCAAGAAGGGTTTGACTTGGGTGTATGGGGAGGAGGCACCTGGGCAGCAAGAGTAGATTTGTATAGTGAGTAGAGTTGTATCATATGAAGACACATGAGAGCTCATTTTAAAGTTCACGTCTTTGCCAGCCACACTCCGAACAGGATAGGCCTTGGAGGCATTCGGATCACGGCTGGAAGAAGCCCCACCTGAATTGTATCTGGTGATATCTTGAGCATGTGGTGGTGGAAAGAGTTTGGGCCAACAAGGTAGCATCGTCTTGAGCATTTACATGTCTGTTGGCAGATAGTGCACTGCATCAACCACACTACTGCGTTACCAAGTATCGTTAGCGAGCGTAAACTCATGATGCTATTGGTGAAAGCGCCACTCGATGCGAGTTGTAAATTCTTGTAGTGCCATATGTGGAATAGGCAGTCCTCAGGGGTCTCGATGAGATATCTCTCCTGGACAATTCTGCTCAGCTATAAGAGACAACGCCGCCAGATGATGTTCTCCGTACTTGCTCTCTGTCTTTGGTCACTACTTACCACCCACCTCCACATTCTATAATTCCCACCATGAAACTATCCACCATACTCGGCTCCGCAGCTGTATTCCTGGCCGAAGCCGATCATGTCACCGCCCAACACTGGTTTAGCAGCTGCTCGGGAACCTTCTTCATTGTCGAGCAGCGCTGGATGGTCGCCCAGTGCCAGACCACGTACAACACCATGAGGTGGTCAAAGCTGGATCTGAATCCTTGTATCTCGAATTTCAATGGCAATCTGTTCAAGACGAACGGGGTGTATGTTTGCTTTGGTTTTTGCCACATCCACAAGTACTTACCCGGGTACTGACCCCTCATTCACAGTGTTCCGGGCGGGTACGCGGACTCGTGTGTGGAATGTGGGATGCAAGCGCCGTTCCATATGAGCTGCCGTTGCAAAGACCGGGATGGAAATCTCAAGAGTTACTTCTCGACGATCAATCTAAGTAAGTTGTTTCTGTTCTCTGCTGCATAGACAGCACGATGTTTCTGAAGTCCTAATGCGTGGTTTGATGAAAAACATTAGATGAATTTGTGTCCAACCAGGACGGATGGCTCGAGTGCTATGGTCATTGGTCTCAGCCGCTTTAAACCCCTAGGTAGACAAAATGAAAAGACAGACATCCAAGCCTACCAGATAGGTACCTATCTACAGAAGCTGTCCGAACCGTATGGGCTCGATTTTTCTCGGTGACTGCAACATTGCTGGATGAAGTCCCAAACAGGATGGGCGCATGTAAGTGGGGGACGCTCATTGGCGGAGGTGGATGGGTGCCTGATTTTTGACTATTTCTTTTTGACACAGCCTTCCTATCTTTGTAATCAGTGTTTGTCAGCTTTATTGACTTCAAATATCTTGGAATGATCACAGGGATCAAATAACCTAGAAAATGTACAGAATGGTGTGGTGAAAAGAGCGCTGCTGAGACTGGGAGAGCCTCAGTTCTTGATCTGGGCCTCATTGTACCAGCTTATTCCGTTTACAGCATATTATCAGTGCTCAAAACCGATATTTGATCCCTGGGTCCGAGGCTCTGCCACCATGATGTAGATCCGAACGCCTACCTAACCAGACAAGACAAACGATCGCACTCTATGCTCGCTCTTTCAGTGGATGCCTACTTGCCTGGGAGATTTGAATCTAGTCTTTGTACTCAATGTTTTCTCATCAAATTTAAGCAATATTTAAGGTATCCTGTATATTTCCAGTCCTTTTGATCATTGAACACCATGAAACATACACACTTCTCTCTTTCTTCACACTCCCAAACACCAGACTGAAGTCTCCCTCTAGCAGCACATTCACGCCACCACTGTTCCATCTTGTGAACCACTTGCCATCTCCTCAAGTTGCCAATGATGGACGGTGACCGTACATCACCCCGACGATCTAGCCGCAAACGATCCATCATCTATGCCGACCCAGCAAACGCCTCTCGCCCTTCCAAAAAGCCCAAAACACAACCCCATCAACAAGCAGCCCAAGACGAGGAGCCCGCCAACACTCCATACCTTCGAATCTACTGCCTAGGAAGCAACGACAATGCAGAGCTCGGCCTCGGCCCCAACCACCGCGTCGGAGACGTCAGAGTCCCAACACTCAACCCTTTCCTCTCCTGCCCATCACCATCCGAGAAATCCCTTAAAAAGGGATCATTTCCCACAATCAAAAACAAAGTAGTCCAACTCGCCGTCGGCGGTATGCACTGCGCCGCCCTCACCTCCACAAACGAAATTCTCACCTGGGGCGTCAACGACAACGGTGCCCTGGGAAGAGACACCAGCTCCGCCCGGCTGGAAGAACACCTCAAAAACCTCACCCTCCACGACGACAACTCCTCCACCACCTCTTCGGAACCAGACATCAACCCCCTCGAATCCACCCCCCACCCCGTCCCTTTCCCAAACATCAACCCCCCAAAATGGACCCAAATCACCGCCTGCGACAGCGCCACCTTCCTCCTCTCCACCACCGGCCAAATCTACGGCTGGGGCTGCACCCGCTCCTCCCAAGGCGTCTCCCTCTTCACCCCCCAAACCGCCATCCAACGCACCCCCCTCCCCATCCCCCTGCCTGAACACATAACCAAAATCTCCGCAAGAGGTAACCACATCCTAGCCCTGACCAAAACCGGCCAAGTCTACACATGGGGCCTAGGCAGCGAGCAAGGCCAACTCGGCCGCCGTCTTCCCCAACGCGGAAATTCTCTTCTCTCCTGCGCAGTCACACCGAGGAAAATAAAACTAAAAAACATCATCGACATCGCCGCCGGACCAGACCACAGTTTTGCCGTTGGTGAAAACGGAGAGGTGTGGGCTTGGGGATTAGACAACTACGCCCAAACAGGAGCCCTCACCTCCAACCGGGGAGAAGATGGGGGGGGGTTATTCATTTCGACACCAACCCGGGTTACCAACCTAGAGGGGATACTAAACGGCCGAAGAATAAAATATCTAACCGGGGGAAATAGTCATAGCCTTTGCTTGTTGGATGACGGGAGTGTCTACTCCTGGGGAAGGCTTGACTCTTTCGCCACGGGGGTAGATATTGACACGTTGACAGCACAAAAGGGACAAAAATGGGAGGAGGATTTTGTGGTTAGGGATGGGAGGGGTAGGGCGAGGATTGTGACCTGTCCGGTGAGGATCTTGCCGCTGGGGGAGGGGGAAAACGACAAGATTAGATGGGTCGAGGCGGGGGCGGAGCATGGGGTCGCTGTTACGGTGGATGGGAGGGTGGTTACCTGGGGGTTTAATGCTAGTTGTCAGACGGGACATAGAGGAGAAGAGGAGGAGATCAAGACGCCGAGGGTGGTGGGTGTGAGAAAAGGTTGTTTGGAGGGGGTCAGGTTTAAGTGGACGGGGGCTGGAGGGCATTTTACTGTTTTGGGGGAGGAGGTGGTTGGGTTGTGAGATTTTGGGTAGAGGAAGCCTGGGAATAATAAGTTTGGAGGGGAGATGTGATGGATATGAGGCAAAGGGAAGAGCGGCTGGCATGTTATGAAGATGAGGTTAATAGTTCATGTTGGAAAGGAACAATATCAATGTTTCCGATGCAGGTTAAATATTGTATGGTGTTAAATGTCTTTCGAGACTACCTGGTGTTAGTTGGCCCGCGATAGAGGACAACGGTTGAAAAATACTTGTGCCTACCCTGAAAGCCTGCCATGATTGTGAGCCTGTTACTGCGTATGACCTTAGTCTTTTAACTGTTCCCTGTACGGTGTAAGTGCATCGTGACTGAACTTGAATTCCACGACAGTGTCCGAACCCCAAACAGTTGTCCGAGCTTATTGTCTTCGGCGAGGCAAGGACAACCGCAATACCACATGCAAGAAAAACACAGCCATAACAGAAAATATACACATTGATTTTTATCTATCTCCTTCCTTTCTATCAAGGCAGAGAGATGAGATGTGGTGGACGGGTTTCAGTGGTATCCATAATGATGAACTCTCACACCGAACCGGCAGCAGCCAGCTTTTGCCTTCAAAGTGTCCAAGCCAGCTGTGCAGTCTATGGATGTGTGGTGAAGCGTGTGAGGTTGGCATTTTAAATTCGTCGTCTAGTGAAAGAACAAGAAAGTATGTCGATGAATAGTCGAGCATTTAGTTAGCCTCCTCGGGGTAGAGGTCCTCCTTGAGCTCGATGCCGAGCTCCTCACGAAGGGGCTTGAGCTCAGCAAGGTACTGCTCGTACTGGCCCTTGTTCTCGACCTTGGCCTTGATGCCTATATCACAATATCAGCATCTTGTCTACCGAGGTAGGAATATCCCGCATGGAAAAAGGGGAGAGCAGATCGTACCCTCAAAAACGCGGACTGCAGTGGGGAAGTCGTTGACTCTTCTCGCGGCCCTGAGGGCAGCGGCGAGGACGGCAGGGGAGGGGACGAGATCGTAGGCGAAAGCGTTGTTCAGGTTGCGCTACAAGGTGGGGGAAAGCTTCGGGTTAGCAAGAGCACGCTGGCAAGCTTGCAGATGGCAGGCATACCTGGAGCTCAAAGACATCCTGAACGCTGTCAAACTCCTTCTCGTAGCTGTGTAAAGCTTCATGTTAGCCAATGGGCCGTATCAAGATAGTTGTGGCTGGTGTCTGAGGCCCAGATATGGGGTTCAAGCACAAGGGTCACGTCATGTCGAGGAAGCTAGCTTCAGAGCTTTCCGAAAGCTCTTCCAGGGTGCCCTCGACAGCCAGTCCAGCACTCACCGAGCAGAAAACTCCTCAAAGGTCTCCTCGGCGTGCTCGGAGCGCATGCGCATCGATGTGCTGAAGGTCTTGGGGACGGCGACGGCAGCGCGCACAGCGATAGGCTGGGGCCGGGCAACAACGGTGCGGAAGAAGGCGCTGGAGGGGCCGCGGGCGGCGATGCGGAGGAGGGAGGCCGACATTGTGAATGGTCTGAAGAGAGAGAGGGGATTTCTGTGCAGGATCCGAGACCGGGAGGAGGCAGCGGAAGCTCGACGTCGACGGTGGGCTGGGCCGGGGAAGTGGCTTGGTTACGATTGATTTGATGCAGTAAACTCGGGATCAGAAGCTTGGAGGTGTGCGTGGGTTGCGGTATTCCAGCCAATGACGGCTAATAGAATCGAACCATCTTCGGTTATGCATATCTTTCTGCTTAATCCACTAGCTTTACCGTTGAAACTCGGCCCCGCCATTCAAAGATATTCAATTGACCGATTTCTCCAGCTTTTCTGGGGGGCCATTGTGTGGCTTGTGCCATGTTTGAGCCGTGGCTGAAGCTCGCCGCCGCCTCGGTTGTAGCATAATCTGCAAGTCAGCATCAAGTCGATGTCATTGATCACGACTTGGTGATTTGTTTGTAAGGAAAATTTCCCGAGGTAGTCTCAAGTTACAACCGCCGCCAACACGCCTCTCTTTATTTTGAAAATCACAAAGTTTGTTTTCACTTGTCCCGCAATGAAAGTACGTCATCGACAGCTCCGAAACACACCCGGAACCGGCGGCACCGGGACCGGGACAGTTGGGTTGCAAACCAAGCCGCCGTCCAATCTCCGTGTGCTTGGCATCCGGCCTTTCCGGCCTTCGAAGCACACGGCACGCCGACCCGCCGATCCTGACTGCGAATTGGCCAATGGCGAGGGATTTGTTGTCGTTGATTTGGCGGCGGCCTGGGCAACAGGACAACAAAGCAGTGTCCACCCTGCTCGTCCTGCGATAGGGCCGAGAGATCAAGAGATGTGGGTTTCAGTCAGGCAACGTCTGCAGTGGAAAGGGGGGCAACGCGGAGACGAAGGCAGCGCGGTGACGGTGAGTATGAAGATGCCGTACGACTCGTGCTGGCACATGAAGCGTCTGGCTCCGTGTCCGAACCGTTTCGTTAGGTGAAGTAACAGGTGGTTTTGGCAGGCTATCCGCTGCTCTGGTTTTCAACGACAGTCTCGACCGGACACGGACAAGGCCACTCCTCGATTCCGAGGTCCGGGGTCTGTCGAGGTGTCGGTGGGGCGCTGAAGGTGAGACGAGAGATGCCAAGCGATGATTGGGCCGGCAGAAAAATTGTCAGCTGGAAAATGAGACTTCACATGCAGGAACTGGAAATGAGCCAAGGTGGTTGAGGCTAGCCTTCTTCGCGGGTTCCCCTTTTGCGCCAGGGCAGTCCAGTCTCTGAAAATATTTGGTTTCCCGTGCCCCAGACTTCCACCATCACCACCTTCCGCAAACCTTCTTTGTCGGCGCATCCCCCCCCCCTCCCCAAGGTAATCAGCTTAATCGTTCCTGCTGCTTGGGTGTCGCGACGTTTCTTCTTTTCTCTTCTTCTCTTTGGGTTGTTTGCTGCCGCTGAACCGGCATTTCCCTTCTCTTGTTCCCATCCGCGTGTTCCGAGCAAAACGTGACAGGTAAGCACTTAACACCCCGTCCAGTCCACCGTGTTTTTGTACTCCCCCCTTCTCCCGACGCCTCGTGCTGACTGCTCTTCCTCGCCTTCAGGAGAACATACGATAGATTTAATCGCGTTTTGTCTTCACAATGGCTTCGATTCTCGACCAGCTGCCGGTCCCAACGTTGGACCGGCCATTCGGCATCCACCTCTGGCCCATCTTCAACAAGGCCTTCGAGAAGGTTGTTGGCTACCCTGCCGATGACTTCCGCTTCCAGCCCGGTCAGACTCCCATGTCTACCCTGAAGGAAACGAGCATCTTCATCGTCATCTACTATGCCATCATCTTTGGTGGCCGAGAGTACATGCGCAGCCGCGAGCCCTTCAAGCTCCGGACGCTCTTCCTGATCCACAACTTTTACCTGACCGCCATTTCCGGCATCCTCCTCGCTCTCTTCATCGAGCAGATGCTTCCCACTGTTGTTCGCAAGGGTCTCTTCTTTGCCATCTGCGATGCTGATGGCGGCTGGACTCAGCCCATGGTTGTCCTCTACTACGTGAGTTGACCGCTGCTTCTGGCCGAATTGGGCCTTTGTACTGACGGTAACCAGTTGAACTACCTCACCAAGTACCTCGAGCTGTTGGATACCTGTTTCCTGTTCCTCAAGAAGAAGCCTCTCACCTTCCTTCACTGCTACCACCACGGCGCCACCGCTCTCCTTTGCTACACCCAGCTCATCGGTTCCACTGCCGTCTCATGGGTTGTCATCTGCCTCAACCTCCTCGTCCACGTCGTCATGTACTGGTACTACTTCCAGAGCGCGCGTGGCGTCAAGATCTGGTGGAAGGAGTGGATCACCCGTCTCCAGATTATCCAGTTCGTCATTGATCTTGGTACGTTCGAGTCATGCCCTTCCCGGTCCTCTTTGGTCAAGGTTACTAACTTGGCGTCAAAGGCTTCGTCTACTTCGCGTCGTACACTTACTTCACTTCGGCTTACTGGCCCTGGATGCCCTCCGCCGGCAAGTGCGCGGGTGAGGAGTTTGCTGCCTTCTCCGGTATCGGTATTCTCAGCTCTTACCTCTTCCTCTTCATCTCCTTCTACTTCGCTACCTACAAGAAGGATGGGAAGCGCCCCACTGGCCGCAAGGCTGTCCGCAGAATGTCCCAGGCTCCTCTTCCCGACCCGAGCACCATCATTCACGGCAAGGACGTCAAGGCCACTGGTGTCAAGACCAATGGCAGTTCTACTCGCTCCCGCAAGGCCTAAATCAGCTTGGTTGGGGAGGCTGTGTTGGTGTGAACGCATCCTTCCTGATCCATGCTACGGAAGCTTCTGCCCGAGTTTCTGAGTCTCAGTTAGTCTCACCAACGACTGAACATAGACGAAAGAAGAGTGCAGCACTCGAGAGTTCCGGCGCATTCTTTTCCGCGCTTGGGACTCGGGGCATTAATCCCCTCAATAAAACATAATAATGACATCTCGGTATTTATCTACGGAGTTATACGCGGGGAAAAATACACATTGCATCACGAATTCGGGGCTTCTCATGATTACTCGCCCTGGGGAGAATACACGGGCAGTGGGCAAAGTGGCTGAATGGGCGGCGATGGCGGCCAAGGCGGCCAAGGGCTGTGTAGCTTTTCTAATGGGCAAGGCGGGTTGGGCGGTATGGTATGTTAAGGCGACGGACGCATGGCTTTTATGGGATTGGCATCAATGAGCGACGACGCCGGAGCTGCCAGGTCATCTTGGGATGCGGTTGGGTTTTTTTTAGAAGGGGGGGCGAGCCGGGGGTTTTTTTTTTGCTTGCCACATTCGGAGTTGATAAAAAAACAACAAGCCGGAGTCTGTTTCGGGGGGGGAGGGAGTGCATTCATTGTTTCAGCTTTTTGAAATTTTTCTTTTCGCACGCTGTATATTGTTGCCCTGTACTAAACTTGTGGGCTCGTCGCCGGTTGGGCCGAGTGCCAGCTATACACAGTCTTAATATTACTTGATGAAAAGGCAAACTTTGTTGTGCGAGTCATGATGTGTTTGGTCGGGGTCCGGTTGATGGTCGAGGATTGACCGGTGTTTTTGTTGACTTGGTTGTTGCGGTAAGGGGTCCTACGGATCGGTGGTGATATATCAAAGTCTCCGGCTGTGATGTTCAGTGCTGTCGGAGCACGCACACTCACCATTCCCATCATTGGTTGGAGGGGGGAAAAGGGCATTCAAATGGAAAGAGCTTCGAGAATGTTTCGATTGGGAGAGAAGAGGGAAGGCTGTTGGTGATATATGATGGTATACTTAAAGGGATTGTTGATTAAGTAGTACATAACTCGGAACAAAAGTCAGGCGATCATTCTTTTCTTATACCGCTTTGTTTGGTAGCTATTCATCACTTTGCGAGCGGTTCGTTGGCGAAGGAAATGCAACCCAAGATTTTCATCTCAACCCAGATTTTTATAGTACCACGTGCAGAACTGTACGACGATAAATCAGGGGTTCAATGACAATCGTGTGAAATTCACTCATTGACAATCTATAGCTGGCAGAAGTTATAGATTTGATACTGGCTAAATTTGCTTGATATGGGTTGACGTTTTTGGGCAAAATGCCACGATAACAATTTTGGGTATTGTTGGTTGGAGCGTTGGGTGTGTTACGTCAGTGTGCAGGTTACAGTCACATTTGCCAACACCCACCGATTGGAGATCATGACGACAGAAATTTGGGTATTGGTTGCTGATTTGGGACGTTCCGTTATGAATAGTTTTTTGATGAGATGGGATGTGGTTGTTTATGTGGGATAGCAGGTTTCGGGGTGGTTTGTTGCCTTTGCGGGAAAGATTGTGAAGTTGGAAATTTTTCCGAGATGTGAGAGCAGCAGGTGATCACCCATTGGACTGGTTGTGCCTGAGAGTGGAGGATGTCATGATACAGGAACAGGATTTTATCAAGAGGAGGGCTACCTGCGAGATAGATGTGCATGCATATCCCTTAACGGAGCCCAGTATCAAGATGTTGTTCTCAACAAACAACTGATCAGACCGTTTTGGCTGGTGGCTAACTACCCATATTCGGACTTGCACACTGCTGACGGTTTTCCCTCTGGTGGCCAGCCTTGCAGATATGAGGCTGTCATACCCAAAGGCTGAATTTGGACTTGATACTACACATGTCCCACCCAAGACTCATTCGTCCGAGGCCAACATATTCCCTACCTTCATCCCGGACCGCTCATGGAGAACACATAATCCAAACTCATCCCCGATGTCATGCCAACACAACACCCCATCTCTCTACAACTCTCCGTTCGGAGCATATGTTACCATGCTACCGAGCGGCTGAACAGCACTACCGCTGGGGTATACAAATCCTTGACAATCCAAAGTAAGCACTTAAATCACCCCGGATCGGCAACGCGGGTGGGTTGGCTGACACAGGTCCGACCCGACAGACAAGAAACTGCCAACTACCCAAAAGCGAAAGACAAGAAATCTGAGTAGCAGGCGAGGGAGGTAAGGTAGGTTGGTCCAAAGTTTGAGGGGAAAACTGCGCCTCTCGCCTGTGTGTATCAGGGTCCTTGTTCGGGAGTCAGACCAGCCGTTGAAAAGGCTTGTTGGTCGGGCCGCCTTGGCTACGGGGCTGACTTTGGATATCTGAACTAACATGCTCAAGTATCAGGTTTGGCTTTTGGGAGCCTCGAGAAAAGAGATGTTAGAGATAAGGGCTGGGCTGGTCGGGACAATTGTTCTTTTTCTTCAGATTCCGACCATGAGGTGGGCTGAATTAGCTGACCAGATCGGAGGAACTGATTCCACATCCTGACCTTTCAGGATAGAGTGACCTGGGAGAGAAACCTACGAGGCTGAGAAATCCCCAAAAACGGAAGAGGTTTGCTGCTTCCTGTTGTCTTCCCGTCCATTGTGTGCGGCGTGGGACGGGAGAACATGCGGCACCTTCAGCGGCGGGGATGGTAGTCACCCGCTAGGTAGCTATTGTCGACACCATGAAATATCCGGAGGAAAGATCTGGGGTATAATTCAGCTCGGTAACACCAGAAGAGGAAACGGTCTGGAAGGATTTCATATCGATGACATGTCGGTAGGACTAGATGGGGAAGAGTAGGCCGAGACGAGACATCAAGTCTAGAACAGGTGCTTTTTGACGGCAGAAGACTGCCGAGACTTTGACTGTATGAGACATCGTGTCGGTTTGGTCGTTCACATGCCGTCTTTGTGCTTCGATTAGTAGAGCCAGAATTCCAGTGTGTTTGGGGCGAGGATTGTGGTGGTGATGGGGTAGAGAATGGTATCTCTTGCTGAGTGTTGACCGAGCACCCAAAAGGAAACAGCCCAAACAGTCAGGACGAGGCGATGACCGCCGTATCTGGCTCCCAACTTTCAACCCTGCGATCCTTCTTTCAAGCTTCTCGGCCTCAGCCCACCCAGTCAATCAGCCGCATCCGCAGTCAGCCTGCCGGTAGGTATCTTTGTTGTTGTGGTTGTTATTCTTGATGGTGGCTCTCATCTTGGTTACACATAAACATCCTGATTGTGTTAGTATCACTGACTCAGCTGTCATTGTTCCCCTCGGTATTACTCGCAGAATCGGTAATTGTTGATGTTTCTGACAGATGGTTGTTGATGTTGAAAGATGCTTACCTTACACAACCCTTGTCCTAGTTCGGGAGCCCGAGATCCAGGATCCAGGGTCTTTGGTTCACCCGTCGCTTGCCACCCCACAGATGAAACATTTTTAGCAACGCCAACGAAACCCCGATAGCCGTTAGGCTACATCAGGACAGTTCCTGCAGTCTAAATCAGGAAAAGAAACGACTGTGATTGGTTGTTGTGAGAGGAGAAGCTTGGGCCCATGACGCAACGGTTTCGCTCTGGTTGAAGTTGGGAATCTTCACCTCGAGGAACAAAGAATGGATTCATGAAGATAAGCAACGACCTCAGATCAATTCGAGAGATCATCTGTATGTATGATGCACTCGACTCACATCAAACATCTCAAGATATTACAGTGCTCTCTCTATTGTTTCCCCTGCCGCTGAGGGTGACATTGGTCTCCCGAACATTACTCTAACATCGCTGGTGGCCTTCCGTTTGAGACCGTTAAAAACGGACGACTTACAGCGCGCCCAGCCGCCGTGCGGTTCACCATGCAGTGCGCCATGCAGGAGATGATGGCAATAGTTGTCGTCGCACACGCGATCTGAAGCGTCACAAAATGTCAAAAGCGTTTCGACACAAAGCAATCTTGACTTTGAGATGAAATGGTGTCTGAGCGAGACATTCATCGCACTTTTCCAACCGAGGCAACTACCCAAATGAGTGGCTGATGATAATATGGGCAAGAAAGGCTCGCGCGTGGTGAGACGGCTAACCATGGGACAGGGCGGCCATCAGGAGTTCCCACTGTCGCCGAATATACTGGTCCATAAATGAAAGGACGATTGGAAGCTCGTAAAACCACAACCATCCACGCGCTGAGGGGATTCGGTCGTCCACAAGGTTGACGGGCTTGGGACAAGATTCGAAACAGTCAACCACAGGGCCAAGGCCGGGAGACACCACTGCCGATACAAGACACCCACCACTACCACCACCACCACTACCGCCAAAACCTCCTCACCTTTGACCCTTCCCCTATCTTCCAGGCCATCAGATAGCCTTGTCCGACCGCTCTCTCATCCCAAATTTCCAAGTGAGAAAAGCACGAGAAAGAAATTGACAAAAGGAGCCCTCCAGCTGAAAGCCTGCATGCTGAGGCGTTGGGCAGTACATACTCCTGATTTGCAGGTCACAAAAACGCCACTGGACTCGGGAATGGCAAAAAGCATGTCTCGTCCAGCCATCGTACAGGACCGACCGAACGAGGCGGTGTCACGACGCTCAGCACCACACTCGCAGCCGCCGATTTGACATTTTTGCGCGTTCGCGTTCTTGGTGGCTTACATGTAGAAGAAATTTTTATTGAAGCCATCTTCCAAGGGCCGTTTGTGATATTAAATTTTGGGGGTTTTGCGTAAGGTGATCCTGAGGCACATAGACATAGGCTTGCCGTTCTCAGGTCCACACATTTAGAGATCTTTACCTACATCGAGCTATGATATGCCGGGACATGATCTTGTCGACACATCCATCACCCACAAAAGGGACCGCTTATAACACGGACCCAATCCTTTCGTCTAAATTTGTGATGTGTGTGTCGAGCAGCCGAGATCTTTTCTGACCTGTTACAAAAAGAATGCAACGCACAGGTAAGGGGATCTTGCAGTTGGTCTGTACTTCCATGATCTCGGGATGGGTGGATGGATGGATGGATTGCTGTAGTACGCCCGCCACCACAAACGCCCGGTCGGGTCATAGTATTGCACAATGTGTCCTCACAGCAAGATGCCTAACAATCATGATCGTTCGAGCAAACAAACTGCAAAGAAAATTGATTACAAAGGAGCGCCGACCGACGACGCCTTACCCCTTTCTTTCTCGCGGCCGCGAAGGCGGCGGGCTGAAGAGGGCAGATGCTCCGTTATCTGGTAATGTGTAGGTTTATGCCGCGGATGGGGGACAGATTTCAACAAAAAACGGAGGATGATTCTGTGACCGTGAGGTGGTGTTGTCACTCGGTCGGTCGGGAGGTCAGTCCAAACGGCTGCCTCTCTCCAACTGATGATGTCCTCTGAGTAGGCGGCCCAGCCACTGTGTGTCAAACTGCACGATCAAGTTTAACAAGACTGGTTAATTCGCACGTCCCAGGATGTAAGAGCACAAGACCTTACTTGCCCGCTCGTCGGGCCAGCTGTCGGGCTTGGGGCTTTGGGCTGTTTAAAACTCGGAGGAGGAAAAAAAGGCGCGGGTTGGAATGTACCCGGTAATGTGGCAACTGGCTGATTGACCTGAGCGGCGGCCGAGATAACTAACCTCGACGACTAAAGCATAGGAAGATCCGGGGCTGGGAGGCTAAAGGGCATGAATGACCCTTTGGGAATCTTCCCCCACGAGGGGTCAAAGATGTGTTTGACGGGCGATCATGAGCGGCACTGGTAGATCCCGGACTGTCAACTCAATGGAGACAGTTCAAACTTGTCCAGCCGCCGGAGGAGAGAGCCGAGTATGCTCCGTAAAAGAGGTGTGTGTGTGTGTAAGTGTGGTTCGTTTTTCGGTTCGCCTCTTCGTTTAACTTTCGGACTCGAAAAGGAAGGGAAGCGTGTAGCGTGACTTTTTTTGCTGCAAGAAGGAGACGATCAAATTCCCTCCAATCCGAAGGGGTCGTTTGGAGGAAAGCTTCACCGTTGCTTTGGAGCTTGCCGCCCAGCTCCGAGTTGAATGGTGCGGAGATGTCCAATCATTTGTAAAGTTAGGACACAATGGGCCCCCTTCTTGGGAGTGGCATGAGGGGTTCTCTACCAATGACCGGGCACAGTGGGGGGTAAAACTCTCGAACGATGAAGAGGACAGAAAAATTCTTTGAAGGGGTCGGGATAACTTGGGAAAAAAAGAGGGGGGTTGATGACGATCAAAGATACAAACTCTGGTGGTGGTGGCTGTGACCAAAAACCGGATTGGGCTGCTGTTGATAGTGGTGCAGCTGCAGTTGATGGAGCTGATGGAATGAATGTACACTGTGACTACCTACCTCCCCCAGCCAGCAGCCGGAATTATGAGATGCTCCGTTGGAGGATGCGCCTGACGTGTAAGACAAGAATGAAGTTGTCGTCGGTTCGTAATAATGGAGAAATATTCAGGTCTTACTGTAGATATCGTTGTGTGCACTAATTAAGCGTTGCGTTGGTGTGGTGGGCGCGTGGTTGTTCAGGTGTCGAAGAAAAGGCTTGGCGGTCGTGGAAGAAGACGAGAGAAGGAGCTTTTACCTGAAACACTACTCTAAGGCCAACCAGCGCCCGTCCTTTGCGCTGTCACTCTCATTCGGATCACTGCCACCACTTGATGATTAACTACTTGAGAATTGACACCGAAGGCACATGTTTGGTGTGTGAAAGTGTTTTTTTCCCCGTCAAGACAGACCAAGGCAGCGATGGGCAGACTCACACTCATTCGACTCAAACCTCTTCTTCGGCCGCGATCCTTGGCAACCCGATCGGGCAGGGGGTCTTGACGAAGGCAGGGGTTGGGCAGGGGAATGTGTGTGTGGTCACTGGGCCTGGGAGAGGCTTGCTTGTCATGCAAGTGCAAAAGACAGGGCAGCCCAGACCGTTCATCCGTTCCGTCAGATCAGGAAAACGGAGAGGGGGGTACGTACCACGCTCTGCTGATGCACCAGCCCTCCATCCATCACCACCCAGCCGACCGACCAGAAACGCCATGGTTGAGAGTGACGGCGGGCCCGGTTCTTGCAGGCCGTTACACCCACTTCTTGGCTTTGGACCGTCACCTTATCCTGCTGTAGCTCTGCATTAAAATAAACCCTCCCGCCCTCTCGGAACATCCTACCCTTCTTCTGGTCTCCCCAATCTCCATACCATAGTCCACGCCCCATTCCAGTGATCCTCAGCTGCTCGCCCCCCTCCCCCACTACGAGAGCTCGATACTAGGGATCGAGAACACGAAAATCATATATCCCTTGGCCACTGGCTTGAATTACATTATACAGTCTTGCTGGAGGGTCATGTCTTTGGTGGACAGTCACCTCGAGGAGAACAGCCAACAGGACATTGCATATACAAACAAGCAAACAGCAACACAGTTTGACGAGCCCATCTTTGACGAATATCACGATATGGATGAGGAACACCCCGACACACTGGCTCCGAGTCCCAAGAGGGTTCGCACCAATCCCACCAACGACGTCCCTGAGCTTCCCAAAAAGAGTTCGAGGAGGGTGTCAAGGATATTGGACAACCACGGACTGAAGCTGGGAGGAGAGGAAGGACAGGCCACTGCACCGCACGACATCTATCTTTCCTCCGAAGAGGACGCCTCCTCCGACGCCGACGATTCTTCCGAGTATGACTATGACTCGAGCATCGAGGACCCCGACTCTCCCACAGCCACTACCCGACGAGGCAGCCAGGAGGTCACGGCAAGAGTGGTCTCGGTGGTGTTTGCAGGCAAACCCTCAATCGTCAACCTTTCTCTCAGAAAACAGCGTTCCGTGTCACTGAGCTCGTCTTCTGTGAACACAAGCAGGACAAGGAATAGCACCGAGTCGTCCGAGTCCGAGTCTCTCAAACCATCCACGACAGCACCCATTCACCCTTCCGGTGATCGACCAATCACACCAGCAAGCAGTCTCTCGGCCCGCAGCAGCAACCCCAACAGGCGAAGCAGCAGTAGCTTGCTTTCTGACCTTCTCACCAACAAGAGGAAGCCTCCCGCGTTTCTGAGCATTGACCCTTACGCCAACGGATCTCACTACTCGCTGGAGGCGGTGCCAAAACCGCTTGACAGTCTAGAGGGGGAGGCTGTCAAAACACCACGGACGCCTACTCAGATCTTGAAGGGTGTCACGAGGTCGTTTAGCTTGGCTCGCAAGAAGAGCCGGCCTACGCTTGACACGTCGGGGTCTAGTGTGTCACACCAGCCAAGACCGTCGACCAGCACCAAGAGGAGCTCGTTGCAGCACTCTGTCTCTGTCTCGGACGACCAACTCGAGGAGCATGACGAGGAAAAGGAGAACATCAGCAGCAGGATTGGCGACAAGACACCCCAGACCCCGATCACATACAACGACATCCTCAGGGCTGTCAAGAAGAACGCCATTGTCATGAGTGGATCGCAGCCAGGTCTTCCGAGTGATATCCTCTCGCCGACATCGCCAAATACGGAGAGGCAGAAGAGGGGGATCTTGAGCGGGTTGTCGGCTAGGAGGAGGAGTGTGAAGTTTACTGGGAGGGTTTAAAGGCATCAGATCAGATTGCATTTTACGCACACACATTACACCGACAATACTATCAGCATGGCATGGAGTTTATTGAATTTGGGATTACAAAGCGGGGGCATATAATGATGGGATGATAAACCACCCCTTGAAGGGCAAGGCGTTTTTGATTTTGCTAGGAGGGTGGGATATGACTTTGGGCTGGATTGAAATGACATATATGATACCACTTGGGAAGGATACAAGCATTTTTTTTTTTGCAACCACAATAAGCAAGGCAGGCACGAAGAATATCTGAAATATTTTGAAGCAATTTGCCTACAAACTTTTATCGTGACAGTGAACTTAGTCTCCGTAACCATCCCATTCAAGGATCAATCACCGCCGAGTCGGTCGCGATGTTTCACCTCCCCCCTCCCTTCCCGTCCACCGGGATCACCACCCTCGCGGTTTTACTTATCGCTTGTATCTTTGACACTGCAACATTGTCATTTTTCTCGTGATGGAAGAAAAGCTTGTCGTATTGTCACCGTTTTTTTTTTTTTTTTAGTTTCTTCAACCCCTCCTTGGCGAGATGATAGGGAGCTCTCCCTTTCAGGTTGAGGTGTGGTGGTGGGGGTGTTAGTTTCAGGAGTTCAGGGGGTGGAAATGTTTCAACTCGCCTCTCTTCTTCAACCAACTTTTCCCGGGAATCAACGGAATGAGAGATTTCATTTCCTGGGAGAGCCACCGTTACAGAGTTGTCGTGATGATCACCGTTGCATTCTTATCATCACATTTTCCATAGAAATGCGCATCATCACCTTTTACCCCACCCGTGAAGCGAGAGCAACGGCAACAGTAAAACAAAACCATCAGGGTACGACAGAAGGATGAAGAAAAAGACGATTGCTCGCTTGCTACCTTGCATGATTTTCGCTCCCCGGCTTTCCCACGTTTGGTTGGCGTTGGCGGATTAAAAGCATGTATAGGCATAACGCAAGCGATTATGTAGGCACAGACAAGTCAACGAACAATTTCCTCTCACCGCGTTCCTGCACGATAGTTTTCGTGGGGTAATAATCCCAGTTAGGACGGATTAGGAAGGTTGGTTTTTGGTGTAGTTTTGTCTTGGTGGTGCTTGGTTGTGCTGGTATAAGACCCATTTCAGAGCTTCTCATTGGGGCAGGAATTATAAGGAGTTCTTTTGTTGCGCGGTAGGTGAAATACCCCGCGGCGTAACAGAGCCAGCCGTCTTCTTCCATCCAGATTTTTTTTTTTTTTGTTTTTTTTTGTTTTTTTTCGTTTTTCTGTTGTTGAGGCTTGGGGGATTGATCCAACCAGTCAGTGGTTCCTGAGTTGAGGCCAACGTGAGGTTGAAAAGCTGGGGTGGGTGCAAGGCCACCTACCTGTGCCACCTTGGGAATTCTACCCCTTAAACGGCAGTTGGGGCCTCCTGTTCCTGAATGAGGGGAGGTGGTAGAGCTATGGGATGTTACTGGTTGCCGGGATTCTGAGCTGGCTTGGTGTAGAAGTTGGGATGATTGGATTTGAATTTCTTGAGGAAGATTCATGATCGGCTTTTCCCCTGAAGACACAACTTCTATTCTCTATGTTGAGGTGATCGCAAAGTTCCTTCCTTACCTACAATCCAGGAGAGCAAGTAAGAAAGTGCTCCCGACCGCAGATACCACACACTTTTGGAGGAAAGAACGCCACAGTTTCCAACACCGAAGCCTCGCTCCACAGAAGGCAAGGCAGGTAGCGGTCCCAGCCGCACTTGCAGTAGGAGCTGACGACCGGTCCTTCCTTCCTCCCAAAGTTTCGATTGTTTCGAAGAAAATGTGGAGGATCTGCAAGGCACATCAGGTCAAGCATAAATCCACGCCACGATTGTGCGTTCGGGTCAGCTTCAATCCCTCTGACCGGGGAAGTAGGCAGACGGTTGAAACATGAGGTAAGTCTGGGTCGTGATCGGGCCGGTTGGGAGGATGGTTTGAGACGGGATGAGCATGATTATCATCAACGTGTTCTTCAGACTGAAAGTAAGACAACGGAGTTGATGGCCATCTCACCGTTTCTCATCCATCCCAAGCTAGCATCATTCATCACAATCAGGTGTGTCAGCAGCTTCATGCTGATGCCTACCTACCAGCCTTCCTCCTCCCCCGCCTACGGGACAAACTCCATCGTCAGATAGGAAACCCCCTCGCCATCTCCCCCAACCCAACCTTCAAAGTTACAAATAGCTAACAACTGATATACCGCACCATCCTGTACATCATAACACCCACAACTATGCCCCAGTCCCAAGTTGGCCATAGGTACCGAGCCGTCCAGTTAGTAACAATGGAGACACTACTCACAAGAAACCCCAACCCCAAATCAGTCATCTCTACCGAGCCGTCCTGCCGGTTCAAACCTCCCAGCCATGCCAACCCAACAAAATACCAGACTAGGGGCAGTGGATGTAAAGAAAATCCCACAACACCATCCTCAGGGAATCTCATTGTTCATGCAAGATTGCAAGCCCACCAATAGGACCACTTCCCAGTCGCAAGACACCCCCCCATTGCTGACCCGTCCCGGAGTTACGTCGTCCGAACTTTTTACATATGTGGGAGGTTCAGGTTCGGTAGGTCCGTAATAGCTAACGCATGAATCTCGGCAGCGGCCGGTGCTACTACTTTCTAGCTTGAATTTTTTCTTTGATCCAACTGGACGGGCAGCGGGATAAGCGAGGCAAAACGGAGGAGGGCTTTGGGACCCGGGATTTGTTGGTGAGAAAACAAAAAAGAATAGACATTCATTGTGTGATAAGTTTGGACGGGACCGGGTGGGATGGGGTGAAAGGGGTGGGGCCAGAACGGGGGTGGTGGGGACCGCCGAAAGCCGAGACGAGCCGGCCCCGGCCCCGGCCTGGGGACCAACCCGGCAAACGGGACCAAACCAGCTTTTGTGTTCCGGTATGTTTAGGATGAGGAAGCGTGTCGAAGAAGGAGGAGGTATGGGATCTGAAAAGCAAAACATGATGAAAAGTCCACTCGATCAGACCAGGGGGCAAGTTGGAGTACGAGAAAATGGTTGGAGATGAGAGTCGTTTTGCAAGGAACTTCATACACCTCATATTCTCATGTTCTGCATTTCTAAAAGAAGACAAAGCGAAACTTCACAATAGATAGATACCGATCGTCCGTCATGAAACAAAAAGGAAAAGGAAACCCCAACGCCCCCCCATCCATCCATCCTCTTTCCATGTCCATATCCTTCCTACCTACCTACCTACCTACCTACCTACCTACCTACCTACCTACCTACCTACCTACCTACCTACCTACCTACCTACCTACCTACCTACCTACCTACCTAACCTAACCCCCAAGAAAAAACATCCTGTCGTTGCTGAAACCCAATCTTTGCTCAGGTGTATGCGTCTGTGCCCCCCGCTCTGCTCAAAGAAAGTCCGCATGGTGCGAAAAATATGAAGACCACAAACTAGAGAATATTAAGTGTAAAAAAGCAAAAAGAATTCATCCAGCAAAGTTGCCCCTTTCTGGTTTTCTGTCTTCAAGTCATTGCACCCTAACGACCTTGGTCTTGCTCTTCTTCTGCTCCAGCGTCCCTTCGACCCAAACACCCACCTCCCTCAGCGCCCTTCTCGGCTCCCTTTTTCTCTTGAGCAGAAACCCTTGCAGTTCCGCAGGCGAGAACTGCCCCTCGGGGATCTTGGAGGCAAAGCCCTGCGCGATCTTGTCGAGTTCTTCCGGGGTGATGGGTTTCAGGTCGTCAATCTCCTCGGCGAGGAGCTTGTTGACTTCCTCCGGGGCAAAAGATATCTTTGTTGGGGAGGCAGAGGAGGGGAGGGAGCAGAGGTCAGAGTCGAGGTCGACTGCTGTTGTGGTGACCGATGTGTCGGTTAGGTTGCCGTCTTTCTCGCCGCTGTTGTCATTGAGGGGAAGCTGACGAACCACCGGGGCGGAGATGGTCCTTGTAATTTTTTTGGAGGGAGAACGGAAGAAGGCGAGGCGGGAGCGGAGACGGGTGGTGGCGGTAGACTGGGGTCTGTCCTCCTTTTGAAAAGGGGTGGTGGCGGTCCGGTCGGCGTCATACATCCGCTTGAACAACTCACAGGTTTGTTCCCTGGTGGCGTTGGTAAAGGCGATTTGAAGATCGACCCGCCCGGGGCGAATGAGAGCCTCATCGAGTGTCTCCGGTTTGTTAGTTGTCATGATCAAAACCCGGCCCTCGTGAGAGGCGACGCCATCAATAGCATTAAGCAGGCCAGAGAGTGAAATGCCTTTCTTATCTGTAGATTCACTCGATGACTGCTTCTTGAGCTCCCGGGCCAAGTCGGCGACGTTCCATTCCGAAGACTTTTTGTCTTTGGAATCCCTGTCCTTCTTCTTTGGCTTGTCCTTGGACTTCTCGTCACTGTCGTCGCCGTCTTCAGAAGCAGGAGTTGAGTCGCCCGGGCGAGCAAGTCCAGCTGTGTCAATGTCCTCGAGCAGTACCACACAGCGACGCGGAAGGGAGTTGAAGAGCGCACAAAGGTCTTCTTCGGTTAGAGACGGGTCAAGGAGCGAGATAACGTAAATGTCAAGGCCAAACACACCGGCCAGGGCAAAGGACAGCGACGTTTTGCCTGTCCCTGGCGGGCCGTGGAAAAGATAGCCTCGACGGAGGGGAATACCGCGATTTGCATACCTGAAATAGAGAGTTAAAATATTATTCCAGATGATGCGGTTCGTGATAGAAATACTTACCATCGCGGAGTAGAAGGGTGGAGGTACTCGTTCATGTCGTAAAGCACTTGCACCTTTTGCTTCTCATCCAGTACCACCGTCTTCATGGGGCGAACCGGCCGATTTGCCACCATGGACCAGCTGTGCCGGCCACCATAGCTCCTCATGCTCTGTGAAGCCGGACGTTTGACAATGGTCCTGGCGTTGTGTTCGCTGTAGTACTCTTGCTTCGCATGCTCGAGAAGGCGCTTGATAGGCTCAGGCGAACGGCCGTAGCAGGACAGAACAAGTGACTCCCTGTCCCTGTACTGCGAGCCGCCCCAGCTGTTGTCTGTGTGCAGCGTCTCCTGCTGCCGGCTCAGCGCGAAATACTTGCCCCGGAACCAAAAGTTGTGCAGTCCGATTGCGGGCGTAAAACGAGGGGGGCACTTGGACTCTTGGTTGGAGAAGTTGAGGTTGACCCCTTCGCCGTCGGGCGAGATTTTGGTCCGGAACAAGTCTGCCTCGTCCGCCTCTTCTGATGTTGGCTTGAACCACGTCTCTGCCGTCAGAGAGCGAGATTCGGTCATGTCCTGCCGGTTGGCGAGGAACTTCATCAGGTGGTCGTAGATGTTATCCCCGCTGTTGACCTGAACCGAGGCGGTAAAATACCTTCCCAGAATTGACAGGACGTTTGCGTAGATATGCACCCACGTCTTGTTGAAAGCCCAAGCCAGTCCAAATGAGGTCAGAATATACGCTGGGTTTAAACCCAGTGTGCCGAGGCGACCGCCGGCCAAGTCGTAGAAAATCATGAACAGATTCAAAAATGGGTTGAACTGCAAACCGAGCAGTGGCGTGAGGGTTTCGACGATATTCTGGGTGGCATTGTTGTCTTCTGCGCTCATATTACCAACAAATGGAGGCAGAGCCGTCCGAAGGAGGTGGGAGAAGTCCATATTGTCTGAAGAATCCTGTGTAGAGAAAGAAGAAGAGAGAAGAGAAAACCGACTTCACCAACAAGCCGCTGTTAAATGGGCCGTGAGGAGTTGGTTCTGGAGGTATTGAGGCCTCTGTCAAGCTGTTGGCTGCGGTCGAGAGCCTTCCTGCAAGTACTCAATCCAGAAGAAGAAAGTCTGGAGGAAGCAGAGCCCTTTAATACTCCTAGGCCGAGAAACCAGAGCAGAGACGTGCATGAAGCCTACCTAGGTAGGAAGAAAGGAAGAGGTCGCCTTACCCATTACGCGGGCCATGCTTAACTACCCCCTTTGGGCAGCAGCCAAATCCGCAAATCAGCCTTACAGAGAAGAAACCGGGGAAAACACTCGCTCATGCCAGTCTTTGTCCTCTTTTTCCAGTTTTCTGGATCAGCGGGTGCCAAACTCATCGTGCTTGCCTCTCTTGTGGCAATACGTTCACGAGAAATGGTGTGGCCACACAGAGATCAACTTTCTGGGGGAGAGGTGCTCGGGTAGCAGCATGGCTAATGTTTTGTCTCCCGCAAAGAAGTGGCAGAGATTTCTGTCTTGCGTCTCTGCTGTGTCACATGCTTAACCCACGTTCGTCTTGATATTCTAGTACAAGCCATTCCCCCGGGTCCTCTGGAATCCATAGAGAACCACTTGCGCAGTTACTGGACCGGTTGAGAACAGACCACAACAAACAAACAATTGCAGTGTTGCTTGCCTGTGCAGTGTAAACCCCGCAAAACGCGCTCCGTCGCGGAGGCCGGTGATGAGGAGAAACAACACCAAAGGTCGCTACTTAGGCCGGCCTAGTCCGACCCGCAGTGAGGCCACGGTGATATCGCTCCTGTGGGACTTGGGTAGAGTGATACCAGCCCCGGGTGACCCAGGGAAGTGGTAAGTTTAAGGAATGGCTGCCTTTCCCGCTTTATTTTGACTGCTTTTCGACAAGCTCGATAGCCTGCGGCCCAAAGGGCCCTGATGCAGGGGACCGAGAGGTGATTCTGGACGATCGTTGGTGTGGTGGATGAAGGGTCGAACCAACAACAAAGGCCCAACTGCACGCTCTGCTGCAAAGCGTCCCCCACCCTCGGGCATGCAAGCAGCTTCAAGAGTGGAAAAGCAGCATCGTATGCTGTGGCACTCACCGAGAACCTAGTCACGTCCTGTGGTGAACCCTTCTTTTGCAAGTGAAACAGTACCAGGTATGGAACCAACACCTACCTGACAGAGAGAATGATATGGGCTGCCGGTGATCTCGGTCAAACATGGCCTAGGCAACAACAGCAAAGTCGAAAAGGTCAGGCGGCATGTGGTGAGTTTTTTCTGACCGAATGTTCATTGATATTTGGCGATAGCTTGTTTTCAAAGGTGGTCTCTGCGATAGATGAGGCTCAACCAAGAGCAAGGGGTGTTATTGAAAGAAGTATAACGATGACACTTCTTGATTTAGTCACCGCAATCCCTCACAAAGAGGTTGCCGGTGTCCTGTCACTGCCTGCAAGTCATCACCTGGGCCACCATTCGACACTTAGAAGGGAAGGCACTATCTACTCAGTGTGTCATCCTGGGCGGATTCCGTTAGTCAACGTGCCTCGGTTATGCACCACCACACACCATCCCAGCACCCTCAGAAGCCTATCAAGCAAGGCTGTAGGAACCTCAAGCTTAGCATCGGCTCCTCTTATTCCTCATCACCTGAACTAATTTTCCACGTAGGATTCAAGGCAAAAAAGAAAACTCTTCAAGACTCATTCCTACCTACTCATCCAGGCACACTCCGGGTCAAGAGGCAAAAGGATATGCTTCAGGCATGAGCAACAGCCACAACAACCACGAGCCACTGGAGGCATCCCATTCCCTCCATAAACAAAACCGTCATCTCCAGCCTCAGCGGCCGCCTTGAGCTGAAATAAGGCCATTCCCCTCGATTCAACTAAAGTTCAAACTCTTGAAGATGAATACACCCTGAAGCACATATGGGCAAAGCCCAGCCTTCCTTTCCCATCCAGTCGTCACTTACATCAACCGGCGGCCACCTCCACAAGGCCACCTATCCAACCGGCCCACTTCTGATTTCCAATCCTGATCCGGCAGGCCTTGCAGCTGAACACCCACCTCACAGATGAACACCAAAGCCCGGGTACCTTACTCGTGCCGAAGCTGGGCGAGGCAACCAGCCCCATGGAGGGTGAGCTGCATCTGAGGTGGTGTGGGAAAAGGCCTACTCATGAACCAGGCCAGCTCCTCAAGCGAACTACAAATGTTTGTACTACCCCCCCTGATCGGCCGCTCGCCCTAGGTATGCATAGGTTTGTAAAGCTGCAAGTGAGTGAAAAGTGCACATGTATAGAGTTGCGTCTGCGTGTGATGAGGCCTTTACATCGGTAGCCTGCCGGTAGATATGGTGTCTTTTAGCCCCCATTGATGGTCTTCAGGCTGCAGCCTCGCGGTTGAAAACTAACGATTGGTTTACATCTACTGACATGTACAACAAAACAGAGCAGCTCACGAAAAGGCCGCCCCCAACTCTTGAGCATCTGATCTATCTAGATACTACCCGCAAACAAGACCCAAAAACGGACCCGATCTACCTATCGGTAGATAATTTCTTGCATGTTCAACCAACCAAACGAAACCACATATCATATGGCCAAAAACTTGGGCATAGACGTCTACATGAAGCATGTACGCTGTCTCAAGATTCAGACCCCAAGAAAACATCTCCAACCAAATCACCACGCAGCTCGGGTATACCCCTCAGTTGACGATCTTTCCCGTTGTCGACTCGATATCGTCAGCACCACCCTGCACATTCGGCGTATCCCCAATTTTCAGCAGCCTGGCCCTCTCAGCCTCGACCATTACGAGTTCCTGCCTCAGTTTGGCATCCAGCTCCTTGCGTGCTCTTTCAATGACAGAATCCTGCTCCTTGCGAACTCTCTCCATCGCGTTCTTCCACACAGCGTCGTGTTCCTGACGGACCTTCTCCGTTGCACCCCCCCAGAGAAAACTCTCTGGGTCACCAAGGAGAGGAGCCTCCACTTCCAAAGTCAACTTCTCCTCGGCTGGTTTGGCGTTAACTCCATTTCCATTCTCACTGCCCCCCACAGACCCCCTCCGGCTATTAGCCATGCTCTCCTCATTCTCCAACCACAGATGGCCCCCCGCCTCCTTCAACAAGCCGACACACTCCTCACTCTTCGGCGTCGTCCCGCTGGCAACCATTTTTTCCGCCAAATAAAGCGGCGTGTTGTTCGCCCGATTCCTGACGTGTACGCTAGCGCCCCGCTCGAGGACCTCCCTGAGGATCTTTGGCTCGGGCCCGACAGCGGCAAGATGAACGGCCGTGTTGCCAGCGTAGTCCGCTTTTTTGAGGAGCTGGTGGTTGAACTCGTCCCCTTCCAAAAGCTCCCGTACGGTGCGGAGGTCGCCGTTGCTGATTGCGTAGCCTAGGGCTGTAAAGGCTGATTCTGTAGACAAAAAAAATAAAACAGTTAGGATTAACCACTCAAGAGAAATGTGAAAATCAACAATAAAAAAAAAAAAAACCTACCCGCAGCCGTAATCTTCCCCACCACATCTTCCTCCACCACCCCAGCCGGGTGAACAAAGCTCGCAACCCTCAACTCCGTCATCTCCCCCCTCAAACTCCGTCCCATCATCTCCTTCACCTCCTCCAACCCAACCGTCCCCCTATCCTTCAACGCCAGCAAATAACTCAGCTTCGTCAACGCCGCCTCCGTCGTCAAATCCCCCCCAAACACCACCCCCGCCCTCCCCAGCGCCGTCCCCGGCGCGTACAACGGGCTCACAAAGCCATTAGTACACTGGCTGACATTGACAATGACAATCCCCCTCTCAACCGCCTGTTTGATCGCCTTTGTGAGATGCCCATCCACACCCCCCGGCGCATTCCCCATGCCAAACGTCTCGAGAACCAAACCCCTCAGGTCAGGGACACGAAGGACAGAGTCGACCAGCTGCGGCCAGATGCCGGGAAAGATGCGAAGCGAGGCAACGTGAGTCGTGTCGAGGGTTTTGGTGACGTTAAATTCTTTGATGCGGGTTGGGCGCCGGACTAAACCCCAGTTTACATCTACTCCCAAACTTGTCACCTTTGCCAGGGGGTCAGAGTTGGGGGAGTCGAACGCTTCGAAGCTCGAGGCCGAGACTTTTGTTGTGCGGTTCCCTCTGAACAAAGTGTGATGGAAAAAAAGGCAGACTTCCGGGATGGTGAATGTGCCTGCGATGATGAGACTGCCCAGTAAATTGTCGACGGCGTCGGATTGGAGGGCAAAGATTGAGGCCTGGGAGCCGGTGAGGATGACTGGTTTGCCGAGATCAGAGAGCATGAACGACAGGGCCGAAGCGGTGTAAGCTAGCGAGTCGGTACCGTGGAGGATGACGAAGCCGTCAAAGAGGTGGTAGTTTTGCTGGATGGTGAGGGCGATGTCTGTCCACCCTGCTGATGCGATGCTAGAGGAATCGAGGAGGGGGGAGAACTCGAGGATGGAGTAGCGGATGTGTTTGCAGTAGGCTGAGGTGGGGGTCCGGAGGGAGGATAGGGTGAGTTTGTGGCCTTCTTTTGTGTAGGCTGTTATATTGGCTGTGACGGGGGCTTAGTCAACGTGTAGAACTGAGGGTGATAAAGGTAAGGTATACTTACTGGACGGAGCCGTGCTGTCGTTGAAGGAAGGTCGGGGAGCCATGGCAAGTTCGAGAAAACCGCTCATTGGGACGAGGCCATCAGCGGAGGGCTGCATACAAATCGTGCCGCCGGTCATGATGATGAGGACCCGGGACTCGGGGAACTTCCGGTCCGGGTTGCCCTCCATGAAAGTGACGCCGCCCATTCTGCCGACCCTGTTGAATGTCGAACTGAACTAAATCGAGAATTTCGGCAAGTTCGAGGCAGGTTTGTCTACTTGAGTGCCGGTAGGTTGAAATAGGGTTGTTCCTTGGTGGAGAACCTGGGGGCGTTTTATACACCTTCCTATTTCCCAATTGATGGGAATAAGGCTCAATACTGTGTCTCGGCAGCTTTACCGCCACCGTGAGTCAAAATTTACGAAAATACGTTTCGAGTTCAAAAAACAAAACCCGATTGTTGCTTCTAAAAAATGAGCTCCGGTGGCCGGTGAGCATCCCGGAAGCGGGTGAGTTCGGATCGGCTTTTTCGTCGTCACATCAATCCTTCCATCGGCAACTGAACCGCCGCTTTACCCAAACGCTCACCGGTCAGGCAGCAGATGAACTCGGGATGACACCTGAAAACGAGTTATTGGGAAGGTGATGCGGTCACGCGCTGGCAGTTGCTGGCAAGGAGCGCCATCTGTTGACTAAGAGAAAGTCAATTGCGGAGCGTCCGACTGGACAAAGAGCAACCCCCCTCAAACCCCAAGGCCGTTGATAACCTTGGGGCAGAAGTAAAGAACGGTCCCGACTTCGGGGAACAATGACACAATGCATTGTGGCTCTGGCTGCTGGCGAAGGTGCTTGCGAAAAGGAGAGATAAGCTCATCGAGGAGACGGAAACTGATAAAGCAGCTTGTTCCGACGAAACACAGCCCGATAGCGGAAGGGAAGGGCCTCAGCGTTGCAGACTGGCGGTAAAGAGCTGCTGTTGGTATGCCTTTCTCCACGCGTTCGTGTTTTTGCTTTGTGACAGCTGTGTTTGGCTTCAGGATGAGATGAACAAGTTTATAAGAGGACGGGTTGCTTGAAAAAAGGGCAAGAGGGCTTTTTATAGGCCATTTATGTCCATGGAGGTTCCGCGGGGGTTATTCATGACCTCCACGCTGTCATTGGCGTAGTCTGTGAGAGCTTCTCATTGCGTAACGGCACTTTATGGTGGGGGTACCCCGCCGTGAGCTCCCGACAGCCCTGTGTCAAAGCCGGGGCTGAGGCTAAGGTTAGAAGGAAGAGATAGCAATCGTGTGGCTACCTATCTGCCTGTATGTTTCGTGATTGGTGACTGTATGATGAGAAGGCACACTCTCAGCAACTGTCAAGCGAGCACTCACAACTAGACGGGCCAGAAGGAGCTTTCGACACAATTGCCCACACCTTATAGCAACGCATACGGAAAAGAAGTTTGAGAGGCCAAATGTTAATGAGCGGGAACCTGGCGTGCCTGGAAGAAAGACCCCCGGGATGGATACCCACGGGATGGATACCCCTCGGGCCGGGCAGGCCGGCAGAGAGAGCTCGCCGTTGAACGCATAACGGCCCCACCTTGCTTGGCAGGGTCCCGGGTCTCCGCCGTTCTTGCTACCCCACTATCTTTTCGCAGTTGTGTGGATGCCAAGCTCCAGTTCACAACTTTTTGGCGGGGCAGATGGAAGGGCAGGACCCCGCGCAGCATTGATGCGACTCTGCTGGTAGGCTGCCTTGCGACGAGGAGGGGCAGAACCTTTTTTTTTTTTTTTTTTTTTTTGCGCCTGTCGAGGGTCTATCAGTTACCTGTAGCTTAAAAAGCCAACCAACTCTCTGTCCCACGGCACTTCTTTTCTTACTTCTTCACCGCATATTCTCCTCCTCTCACATCTCACTCTCGACCCGTCTCCCCAGTCTTTTACCCATTCAAATCAGACACAATGGCCATCGTCACCGCCGAAGAGATCTTCGCTACCTACGACCAGCTGGGTGAAATTGAGGCTCAGTTCGACGATGTCGAGACCGAGATTAGTGAGTTCCCACCCCAGCGACCGTTGCTGCGCCCTTGTGACTGCCGAATACTAACGCTTTGAACCGCCCAGTCCGCCACCAGTACAACCTTTCCAAGGACCTCTACGTAAAGCGCGCCGAGATCGTCTCCAAGATCGAGCACTTCTGGCCCCTTGTTATCGAGCAGGCCCCCGAGGACATTGACGCCTTCATCCAGCCCACCGATGCTCAGATCCTCCTCGGTTCCATCAAGTCCATTGACGTCAAGCGCTTCGAGATTGACACCCCCGTTGAGGGCGGAGACCCCCGCAGCGTCTCCATCAAGTTCGAGTTCGAGGAGAATGACTACTTTGAGGACAAGGTCCTCGAGAAGAAGTTCTGGTGGCGCCACGGCAAGGACGGCTTCGTCGGCTATGTCAGCGAGCCTGTCGATATCAAGTGGAAGGACGGCAAGGACCTGACCAACGGTCTCTTGTCCCTTGCCAAAGCTGCCTGGGAGGAGGAGAAGGCTGCCCCCAAGAAGGAGGGTAAGGAGAAGAAGGAGCTCACCCCCAAGCAGAAGGAGCTGAAGGAGAAAATCGAAGCCGAGGACGCTGGTTCTGTGAGCTTCTTCTGCTTCTTCGGCTTCATTGGCGAACGAGTCTCCGCCGAGGAGAACATCGAGGCCCTCAAGAAGGAGGCCGAGGACCGCAAGAAGCGCCAGGCCGGCGAGAAGGTCGAGGAGGATGAGGAGATGAAGGAGGATGAGGATGATGAGGATTGGGAGGACGAGGAAGAGCTTGACATTTTCCCTGATGGCGATACCGTTGCCATGGCCATTGCTGATGACCTCTGGCCCAACGCCCTCAAGTACTTCCGTAAGTGGCCCCCGTTGACAGAGTTAGCAGTGAACAGAATGTAGAATACTAACAACCAAACAGAGCAGGCCCAGGAGAGCGACGACATCAGCGATGGCGAGGATGATGAGTCTGACGACGATGAGTCTGAGGAGGATGGCGACAAGCCTAGCAAGAAGCACAAGGCCTGCGCCCACGGGTGCAAGCACTAAGTTGCCGTAGGTTGAGGAGTGTTAGGATACCCATTTCGTTGCGTGTTTTTTCAGCGCAAATCTTGTTACTGTTATGATGTATATAGAGGATAGACAAAAAGGAGGTTATGAAGGATTTCTCTGGGTCAAGTGAAGTCGTACTTGACAGACATTGGTCTGGAAACATTCGAGCCTTGGCATGCTTGAGTGGTGGTCATTGTGTTGTCATCAATCAGGGGTCGACTTAGCAAAGAGAAACCTTTCTAAACTGGCATGGGCAGTCTCGACGTATTCTCTTCTGGATATCACTAGCTAACAACCGTCTGATATGTAGCATGATTGATCCAAGATCTTTTCATGCCAAGACATCCAGATCTCAACTGATGGCAATTCGCGGCAGTGGGGGGGAGACAGGGGTCGGCCCTCTCTTTGCACAGCCCTCCGGGACAACGTCAACGGGGCACCTGAAACACATCAGGTTTGGGGTCGACATGTCAAGTCAACCGGGCGTCAGCAGCAAGCCAAATTGCAGTTGCACTTGGCTTGGGCTGAGATTCATGTGTTTTGTTTCCCTCTTGTCTTTTTTCCATCCAGGTCTAGGCTGGATGGGGGTTTGTGAAACTTTGGCAGCTGGGCAGATCTGTGATCTTCCATCTCATCTTTTCTCTCTCTCTCTCTCTCTCTCTCTCTCTCTCTCTCTCTCTCTCTCTCTCTTTCACTTCCTCTCCTTCTCCCTTTTACATCACCACCGCCTGTTGTCCATCTGCCATTTTGGTTCATGGGCTTAGAGGTGTGACTTTCTTTCTTTTCTCTTTTCTCTCTCTTCTCCTTCGTTTCGATTTGAAGTAACAACCCCCACCTAGACGGTCGGTGAGCGTTCGTTTTTTTATATACAGATATACACACCTCTGGGTTAGGCTTTTTTTGCGACTTCTATATTTCCCTTTCGACTATACGTTCTTTGAGGCTGTGCCCTTTCTTGGTTTTCGACTCCCACTGTCCCCGCGCTTGGCAATCTTGTTACTGTTCGAAGGATCCTTCGACCTACTTGGGACGGACTTTTTGTCTGACGATACGAGGTTACCATTGTGGCTGTTTTCTCACTCAACCAACGGCCGGCCGCGCTCCAGTTTCTAAGCGACAAGTTGGAAGGAAGGCTTGGAATTTGGGGGCCTGAAAAGAAGGGTGATATCAACCTTATTGCTAGAGGGCTGAGACCAACTGTTGTAGGACAAGAGAAGGGGAGACTGATTCGACGATTCGGATTTGCTTCGAGGCTGGACAAACGGAAAGGACCATACCGGACACCTACTGATATACCTATTCACGGATGGACTATCAGTTGCTTCGCTGTATACCTTGAGCTCTCTGACGCTGTTGGTGGTTTGGTGGTTTGTTTCTCTATCATTGCTTGGTAGAGGCTTCTTCAATTCTTTTTTGTTGTATTTTCTTCTCTACACATACACACGCACACTCGATATCATGAGGTTATTAGGAGGCATCCTTGGGATGGCGAGTTTGTTGATGCAGACTGTCACAGCCATTGACATGGTAATAAGTGATGAAGGTCAGTTACCCCTTTACCCCTTTCCTCCTTTAACTATCACCAACCTAACCTCACCCCCCCTCCTCCAGCTTCCGTGAAAGCCGCCGCCGCCGAAATCGCCTTCGGCCTCACAAAATACTACACCGGCCACCTCCCCGGCGACACCCCCGGCAACCTCCCAGACCCCTACTTCTGGTGGGAAGCAGGCGCCATGTTCGGCACCCTAATCGACTACTGGCAGCTCACCGGCGACGACACCTACAACGACATCACAAAGCAAGCCATCCTCCACCAAGCCGCCCCCACCCGGGACTTCATGCCCCGCAACCAAACCCGCACGCTGGGCAACGACGACCAAGGCTTCTGGGCCATGACAGCCATGACAGCCGCCGAGCTCAAATTCCCCGACCCTGGCCCCGACCAACCCCAATACCTCGCCCTCGCCCAAGCAGTCTTCAACCAATGGGCCCAACGCTGGGAGGAAAACGAGTCCTCCGGCTGCGGCGGCGGCCTCCCCTGGCAAATCTTCCGCTTCAACCGCGGCTTCAACTACCGCAACTCCATCTCCAACGGCTGCTTCTTCAACATCGCCTCCCGACTAGCTCGCTTCACGGGTAACGTCACCTACGCCGAGTGGGCAGCCAAGATCTACACCTGGCAGGAAGAGACCGGCCTTTTTCGGGATGGTGACGTGCTAGACGGTGTGACGGTCAAGCCGGAGGAGGGCAACAGCTGTGACTCCATCGACGAGATCCAGTGGACGTACAACGCGGGCATTTTCATTCACGGGTCGGCGGTGATGTATAATTTTACCGATGGGAACCCGATCTGGAAACGACGCCTCGACAGCCACTTGGCTTCCGCCGAGAGGACGTTCTTCACCAACAGCACCGATGGGGAGAGGGTCATGTTTGAACAGTTTTGTGAACCTCCGGGATTTTGCGATATTGATCAGCGGAGTTTCAAGGGGTATCTCACTCGTTGGCTGGCGAGGACGACACAGCTGGCGCCTTATACGTTCGAGTCCATCTCCCCGCTTCTGACCAATAGCGCTATTGCAGCGGCGAAGGCCTGTTCGGGTTCGCCGACTGAGGCACCACCTGGGGAACAACCCTTTCGTGGCAGGCCAGGGACGGCTTGTGGGTTCAGCTGGACAAAGGGGGGGTATGACGGGATGAACGGGGTGGGGGAGCAGATGAATGCCTTGAGCGCGGTGGCGTCGACGTTGGTGGATAGGGTTGATGTGCCTGTTACGGGGGACACGGGCGGGACGAGCAAGGGGGACGTGAATGGGGGTGCGGACGGGCCGGGGAGTTGGATGACGGGGAAGGAGTACAAGCCCATCACCACGGGGGAGAGGGTCGCGGCCGGGTTTGTGACGGCGGCGATGGTTTTTGGGGTTATTGGGGGGAGTGCGTTCCTAATACTATAAGTAGGGAGGGCGGTGGTATAGTTTTATGACTGTTATGGCATTTTGGATATATCGGTTCATTATTGGGTTCTGGGAATCTGGTTTGGGGATTATTATACTTTACATACCTTTTTTTTTCTTTTTTTTTTAAGAAAAATTCTAGGGGGGCATTATTACCCTTTTTCTAGGGGGGGCATTACCCCCCATACCACAACATACCTTTCCCATCAGACCCGTTCATTTCCATTATCACCAGCATCGCAGTGCATTTTGTGCCCTACAAATCACAGTGTATTCTTATATTTGGAAGTATTGTAGTAAATATACTGCCGTGGTGTTAATGCTCGATGCCCACGCACCAATGCAAGCCTTCAACTTCACACCACCTCACCCAGGGCTTCAATTGCCAGGGCTTCAATTACTAGGCCCTCAATTACTAGGCCTTCAATTACTAGGCCTTCAATTGCCAGGCCTTCCGCGAGGACTTCAATTACCAGGCTTTTGCCGAGCCTTTAATTGCAAGGGTGTGAGCGTTGATGTGGTTGATAATGTGGTTAATAATATACAAGGCAGGTCAGGGACCGTACATATCCCTAACTCCATGGGGGGTAATGCCCCCCCTAGAATTTCTCTTTTTTTACGCTTAAACTTATTTGGAACAATGGAAAGGTGTAGACAGGTCATATTGACATGCTACCTCGTTATCCAAAGAAACCTGCCAAAGTCCGCAAAAAGAGTCGAAGAATAGGTACAGTAGGTTTTCGACCAGTATCTAGCATCTCATCTGATTATACATGCCAACCAGGTGTGCCCCAATTCCCCATAAGTTTCACAATATGCAACATCGCTCAAATCCCCTTTTTCCTATAAACCAACTACCCCTATAACCATAATAGCTACTAGCTCATCATGCAAGCACCCTCCCCCACCCCCGATACAGCACATCTAGAAAACCAACCATAGGTATATAATAAAAAACAATAGTTCAGACACAAACAAACCCCCTCATCTAAGCACATTCACGTCCCTCCCCCTCTGCCCAACAACCCCGCTCAAATACCCCATCTTTCTCGCCTGCCTCGTCCCCAAGTCCTACTCCTTTTCCTCAGCCGGCAGCGGTGGCGATTTCTTCTCCTCAGCACTACTCTTCCCCCCCTCCGACGACCCCTCCTTACTCTCACTAGACTTCTTCCCCTCCTCCACCTCAATCCCCGGACTCGTAGAAATGTTCACACTCAACGAGTGCCCCAACTGCGGCGGAGGAGGAGGAGGAGCAGGCGACGCCGCCCTCGACCCCGCCCTTGACGGTATTTTATCCACCACTGCCAACGACGACCCCGAAGCATTACCAACAACCGTCTTGGAGTTAATAACACCAAGAAGAAACTCCCCCGCGTCCCCAAACCCATCAATCCTTCCCAGTCGTGACTGAAAAAATTCCACGTCGCGGAGCATCCTGTCCCATCATTAGCAACCATTCCCAAGCAATCAGGACTCGACAAAAGACATACCTCTCCCTCCCCCCAATCCCAACCTCCACCTCCCTATACGCCCCCCCAAGCGTCTCCTTGTAATTCCTAAAAACCGGCATCATAATATACCTCACCGTCCCCTCGGGCAAATGCCTCGTCAAGTTCTTGTGCAGCGTCACCGTATCCTTCGCCAACCCCTCCATATACTCACTCACAACCGACCCCCCTTTCCCATCATCATCATCCCACGCCAAAGCCCTCACCTTCCGCCCCGCCAATCCCACCCGCCCAGTCATAATCTCCACCAGCTTGTCATAAATACTATTCTGATGCTCCATCAAGTCCCTCCTCACCTTGTCAAACTCCCCCATCGTAGACGTAACCACCGACCCGGCGCAGTGCCTCCGGACAAACTCCCGAACATGCGGGATGATAGCCGCCATGAAAGCCAGCGCCTGGGACGCGAGAGCGAGGTGCTTGGTCGTGATGTTTCTCAGCCCAGCAGACCGAGTCGCTCCCGCGCCCAGGATGAGCTGCTTGCACCTCGAGTTGAAAAGCTGGAGGTAGGCGATGAGGGACGACGAAATGTCCGTTGTCATGGACGGGATCGAGGTGATGAGCTGCAAGAAATTCTCCATGCCCGTCATGCAGAGGATGGCCGAGTTGGGGAGGAGGTAAGACTCGGATTCGATTACAGCGCTGCGGGTTCTGCTTCTCGTGGCAGCAGGGCTGCCGCCGCCGTTTGCTTGGGCGGATACGACGTCTGGTTCATCTCCTCCGCCGTTGGCCTCGCTCCTTTCCTGCGGCGCGTCCGGATGGGGATGCCAGACCTGCGTGCCCTCCGTCCACGCGGCAGCATCTCTGGTGCTGCACTCGAGAATCCGATTCAGCAGGTCCGTGTCCTTCTCGGTGAAGTCAGCCGCGTTCCACTGGTCTGACTCCATGCCCTGGGCGAGCTTTTGAGTTTGTGCGTCGCCGTGGAGTTTGACAAAGTCTGCGATGTGACCATTGACTAGCGTCTTCAGTGCCGTGCCGCTCCGTCCAGATATGGCCTCGCACTCGTTGGCAAAGTAAAGGTTGAGGGTAAAGTACCGCAGGAAGGAGACAAGATCCAGCCGTTTGCTCTGCTCAGACCGTACTCGAAGCACCTTGACAATCTTTTCCTGAGCTGCGTCAATCGCTTGCCCGAGAAAGTTGGAAATATCCACAGCCGCATGGATCTCCTCCTGGGCCTCGACCGCAGCTCTCGATGGTGGTCTTGCTGGAGGACTCATAGGGGGCGACCTGAGCGGTGGCGACTTCAGCCCGGATGGACCTGCGTCGCCTATCGTGCTTGCAACATCCAACAAGACCTTCATCTGTGTGCTCAATCTCCTGAGAGCCTCCGTAACACCAATGTAGATCTTTACCAGCAAGGTTTCGGCATCCAGAGGGTCCAATGCTCGCAGGTTTCTAGCCAACTGTATGGACCGGTCCTGCTGAGTCCGCGGACTGGCGCCTCGGTTCATCGTCGAGCTGGACTGCATCGACATCATCGACGTCGTGTCGTCGTCATCGCTGGAGCTAGGCAGCGGCCGTCGGATGATGGCTTTGATCTCCTTCATCGCTGCCTCGCGATATGCAGTCGCGGCCACAGTGATGAACTTGGCCCGATGCAGCCCCGTCAGACTAGGCAACAGTTCTATCCTCAGAATGTCTGTCGCCGCCATATAAGATGGGAACGCCGATGGTTCACGACTGTGGGCGCCGCGGGCTCGCATGGAAGCACTACTCCAACGCATGAGCACCTCCTGCGCAGACACCTGTTTGACGTGGTTTTGGAGATCCGTAAGCAGAGTGTTGAGAAACTTTCCTTCATATGCCTTTCCGATCCGGAATCGCAGAGTAGACAAATCGTTGCTCACGCCCTGGAGAGCTGTGGCACCCCGCAGGTCCACCAGACTCACTCCAGACTGACTGCCACCCTCGGGCAATTCGCCAGCGATGAGCTTCTCCAAGCCATCGATGTTGTCCAAAGCTTCATCGATGTTTCCAGCATCCACAAGGGACTCGCAGACGGCAACACCGTCTACTATTTTCCGGAGTTGTGTGACGGCGTCGTGTAACTGCTTCAGATTTTCCCTCCTCCGCCGTTGTTGTATGATGTTGAGCCCCCCTGTAGCAATCTCTTCGTCTAGGTTTTCCAGCTCCTTGCGCAGTGCCTTGATCCTCTCTACTGAGTCGGCCGCTTCCGAGTGCAGTTCCCGCAGAGAACCCAGCGCACTGAAAAAAGTCGTTGATGCCGTCGAGATGGACTGAATCAGATGCCATTCAATCGTATCCATATACCACGAGAGCTTCTCCTGTAAGATCGCATTGGTCGCTAGAGCCTTCCGAGGCGCCGCAGCTTGTCCATTCGGTCCCCCTTTATCATCCCCCGGCGCGGGCCTTACCACCTCGGATCGCTCGCTGACTACATCAAAAGTCCGTGGATTCTCAAGGTGGAAGTCCTCCTCAAAATATACAGCGGGAACGGTCGACAAAGGTGGTGGTCCCTGCGCTTGTCGGGTTCTGAGACCGGAACTGGGTCGCCGAGGAAGAGTGGGAGAGTCTATCGAGGTGAGGGACGAGATGGATGCAGTCGAAGTTCTCCTCGACGACAAGCCAGGCCGTCTTGCAGGGCGCAAATGACCCTCGTCCACCGGGGTTTCGGGCGCCTCGTCAGCTTTGGTGCTTCGTCGGTTCGAGGCGTTCGCATTCTCGTCTTCCTCGGCTTGGATTCGCCGCAACTGCTCATATAACGCCCCAACCTGGGAGAGGTATGGTCTGAACTCGGAAGCATCGACGTGGGGTACATTCGTAAGTGTCACGGGAGGTATGTCTCGGGCGGTCGGAGGTTTGTGCGCGCTCGAAGCAGGGGCGCTCGTATGTGGAAGCAGGCCTGTCCGGACTATAGGGGGTTGCAGCAGCGTGGAGATGGCATTCTGACCCGATTCGAAGACGGCGCTGGTCCAACCGGCGGAGGCGTCCAGCGATCCGCCCACCGAGTAGATGGAGCTTGCTGTCGAGTCTCTACGTTGGCGTTGTGGGCTGCTCGGTCCTTTGCTGTCGAGCTGTTAGCTGTGGACCGGCGGCCGCGCAGTGGGAGACAGGGGGTAAGCGCATACCCGTGAAATGGGAACTCCGTTCGATGGCCGGCGGACAATGTCGACGACAAGCTATCGACCGACTTGCGCCCACCCTGGTTTGAGAACATGATGATGGATGCGCAACCCCACTGATGTTCCCCGGCCGCAAGGCGAAGTTATGATCTTGCTGGAGACCATCCAGGGGTTCCAAAGTGCATCCCCTAACTAACAACAGTTGCGAAGCTGACAGATCACCGGGGTATCATGCTGTAGCTGACAGGACAGATACAACAGATGAAAGCGCGGCAATGCTCCAAAAACGGGGTGGTATGTCGTCGCCGAGTAGATGGTCAGGAGGAGGTCAGTAACGAGTGCCTTCTCGAGCTTCAGGGCAGGTCGTAGAGCCGTCGTCGTCACAGGAAGGTGCTGAGAGATGGCTAGGAGTAGCCTGCCAAATGCGTTCCCATCACCAATTCACAGGCATACCCTTAAGGTAGCTTGGTACGTGCATAGGCCACATCATCTAACAGCATAACGGGGTCTATTTCTTTATCCGATTGGCCTTGGCAGACCCGACAAGCTGGGTACCCTACCTTTACCGGGGCAATTAAACCCATCGCTACTAGAATAACGACGCGCTTTGGGCCGCGACGCGACGCGACTTTTCAAACCCCTGATTTCTGTTTGTAGACATCTCAACTTTTGGCCCCTCCATACCTCTAGATACTCTCAACTTCACCGCCCGCCATTACCTCACCACCACCACCACCACCAACAAGTCTTCATCAACATGGATCGCCAATCCGTTTTTGCCAGCAGGGTGTACAATGATCCATTTGCCGAAAATGAAGACTCCAACAGTGCCATCCGCGCCCTTCTCGAGGCCTTTATTCTCGACTTCAGACTCGATAATGTCTACATTTACAGAGATCAACTGCGCGACCATGCCCTGCTGAAAACATACTTTTGCGATGTCAACATCGGCGACCTGATCAAGTTCAACGAAGAGATTGCCCACAAACTGGTGACGGAGCCAGCAGAAATCATCCCCCTCTTCGAGCTCGCCCTGCAGCGGTGTACCCATCGAATTGTTTTCCCTCACGACCCAAATGTCAAGATCCCGCCTCACCAACTCCTCCTTCACTCGAATGCCGAAGATATTTCCATCCGTAACCTAGACTCCCTCACCATCTCGAGGCTGGTCAGAGTACCAGGTATCGTCATTGGTGCTTCGGTCATGTCCTCAAAGGCGACAGAAGTCCACATCGAATGCCGAACATGCAAGCACGCACAAGATCTTCACGTATCCGGCGGTTTCAGCGGCGTCACTCTCCCCCGAACATGCGGCCGCGCTCGCGTCCCAAATGACCCAACCGAGAAGTGTCCCATGGACCCCTACTTTGTCGTTCACGAAAAGTCCAAATTCGTCGACCAGCAAATCATCAAACTCCAGGAGGCACCCGACCAAGTCCCGGTCGGTGAACTCCCCCGCCATGTCTTGATCTCTGCCGACCGCTACCTCACCAACCGTGTCGTCCCCGGATCCAGATGCACAGTAATGGGCATCTTCTCCATCTACCAATCCAAAGGCTCCAAAAACACCTCTGGCGCCGTTGCCATCCGCACCCCTTACCTCCGCGCAGTGGGCATCCAGACCGACATCGACTCAACCGCCAAGGGCCAGGCCGTCTTTTCCGAAGAGGAGGAGCAAGAGTTTCTTGAACTCTCCCGCCGCCCAGATCTGTACAATGTCATGACTGATTGCATCGCTCCCTCCATCTACGGCAACCGCGATATCAAAAAGGCTATTTTGTGCCTCCTGATGGGCGGCAGCAAGAAGATTCTGCCTGATGGCATGAAGCTCCGTGGTGACATCAACGTCCTCATGCTCGGCGACCCCGGTACAGCCAAGTCGCAGCTCCTGAAATTCGTCCAGCAAGCCGCCCCCATCGCGATTTACACCTCGGGCAAGGGCTCTTCGGCAGCAGGTTTAACCGCTTCCGTCCAGCGTGATCAGTCAACGAGGGAATTCTACCTCGAAGGCGGAGCCATGGTCCTGGCCGACGGCGGTGTGGTGTGCATCGATGAGTTCGACAAGATGAGAGACGAAGACAGAGTAGCCATCCACGAAGCCATGGAGCAACAGACTATTTCCATCGCCAAGGCCGGCATCACCACCATTCTCAACGCCAGGACGTCGGTGTTGGCGGCGGCGAACCCTATTTTTGGGCGGTATGATGATATGAAGACCCCTGGTGAGAATATTGACTTTCAGACGACGATTCTGTCGAGGTTTGACATGATTTTCATCGTCAAGGACGAGCACGAACGGGGCAAGGACGAAAGAATAGCCAAGCATGTAATGGGCATTCACATGGGCGGGAGGGGGATGCAGGATGAGAGGGCAGTGGAGAGCGAGATTCCTGTTGAGAAGATGAGGAGGTATATCAGCTACTGCAAGAGGTATGTCCCCCCCTTTCCCCCTTTTTTGCCCTCGCAATACTAACCCCCCCGTGTAGCCGCTGCGCGCCCCGCCTCTCGGACGCGGCAGCAGAGAAGCTTTCGTCCCACTTTGTCGCCATCCGCAAGCAAGTCCACGCCTCGGAACTCGAAGCCAACGCCCGGTCCTCCATCCCCATCACCGTCCGCCAGCTCGAGGCCATCGTCCGCATCACCGAGTCCCTCGCCAAGCTCTCCCTTTCCCCCGTCGCGACAGAAGAGCACGTTGACGAGGCGATCAGGCTGTTCCTCTGCTCGACCATGGACGCGGTCAACCAGGGTTCTAACCAAGGATCCCGGGAGCTCAACGAGGAGGTCGCCCGTGTGGAGTCGGAGCTGAAGAAGAGATTGGCGATTGGGTGGAGCACTAGTCTGGCGAGCTTGAGGAGGGAGATGGTGGAGAATAAGGGGTATAGCGAGGCGGCGCTGAATAGGGCGTTGATGATGATGCAGAGGAGGGATACGATTATGTTTAGGAACCAGGGGGCGATGGTGTATAGGAACGGGGCTTAATGTGTGTGTTTTTTGGTCATTTATGTTGGGCATAAATATGGGCGCAGGGCGCGAGGATTAGCATTGAAGGATACCACGAGCAAAAAATATCTGATTTATTTCCCATCTATGCTGCTGTCATTGTCTACCTAAAGACTTTTGTTCATTCCAAATTGTGCCTGTGCTATGCACGCATGTACAAATCACTTTCTCCAGAATTCAAACCAAAAACCATCACTTACCACACCCCCCCCCCTAAATCAACGCAACAGTATGATCCTCCCTCACCCTCGCCACAACCCCCAACCCAGCTTCTTTTCCAGCAACAGCCGGGCCCCTGACCACAATCTATCATCTTTGTCAGCAAACCATCTTCTCTCGGGTTTCAATTTTTTTTCTTTTTTTCATTTTTTTTTTCAAAACTCACCTCTCCTTGCGACTCCTCATCACTATTCCTCACCCCCCCCTTATCCCTCAACACAACCTCCACACTAGCCACCGGCGGCCCAAAGTGCTCCCCTCCCCGATAATCATACACGTTCGTCTGACACACCGCGCCCGCAACCCTCGCCGCCGTCAACGCGTACACCACCCTCGCACCGGTATACAACCTCAAATCATTCAGCTCCTCCCCGCTCAACCTCACCTTCCCCCCCCCGTTAATCCTCTCAGCAGTGTACACCAACCTCAACTTCTTTCCGCCCGAAAACTTGGGACGGAAAGCTTGGTTGTAATAGTTGGTCAGAAACCCACTCTCGGGGAAAGCACCACTTTCGGCCAAGGACCGAGACAAAAGCCAGTGGAGGTCCTTGCCTATGGTTGATGACTTAAGAGCAGACGAGACCTCCTTGTGAGTTTGGGACAGAGCAGAAGGTGTGACAGCTATGACAGTAGGAGAAACGGCCGGAGAGCTGAGGATCGCAGACAAAGAGGGCGCTTCGGACGCGGAAGAGTTGAACGCAACCGAGGAATTGGAAAACAGAGCCGTGAGGGTGAGAACCAAAGTGTGCGAGTTTGCCAGCGAATCCGCAGGGAGGAAAAGATCCGAGGGGCTGAGACGGCGGGCGGTGGGGATGGCGGTTAGCTGGGCTGCAATGGCGGAGACGATGTTGCCTGTGGTGAACTTGACCATTTCCTCTTCCTGCCCGGGGCCTTGTTGCCAGAAGAGGGTGATGTCTTTTGGTTCGGACTGGTCCTCAAGAGGGGGGAGGGTCTTGCCTGCTTCGACGGGGGAGTCGTTGATGATGTCTTGCCAGGTGACAACATTGACTTTGCTGCCGGTGCCCTGGGGTACTTCGTTCCAGTCCATGTGTTTGCTTCCTTCGTCGACCACCCACACCAGTTGGCGGAGGGAGGGGTAGTTCTTGGCCACGACGTCAAAAGGGAAAGATCCAGGGGCGGTGATGACCGTGTCGGCGGCGGAACGGCGGAGCATGTCGATGACGGCGGCGTCGGGTTGGTTGAAGGGGAGGATGATAGCGTTCAAGTTGTAGAAGGCACAGGCAAAAAGGATAACGATCAACTCGACAGAGTTGGGCAGGTAGACGGCCACGCGGTTGCCACCTTGGTCGACAAGATGCTGGCCGATGAGGTTGATTTGCCGAGTAAGAGCGTCGAGATGGTGCTCTTTGACGTTCTCGGTGCCCTCGACGGTGAGGATACGGCCCTTTGCGCCCTTGTCGTCGCCTTCTTGGACGCCGGCGAGGGTCTGCCGCCAGATATCCCTGAGATCACCATCACGGCCCCTCGCCCACTTGTTGGCGCCGGGGTCCTTGACGTTTAAGCCGGTGTGAAGAGGCAGACCATGGGGGGCAGCTTGAGGCCGGTAGACGGAGGATTCTTTGGGCTGGCGGACAGGGGAAGCCTGGGACTGACGAGCGAGGAGGAAGGGGTGAATATCGGGATCTTGGCGGGTCGAGACCTGGTAGGTGATGAGGCCGGCGAAGAGGGTGACGATGAGACTGGTCCAGATATTCCACTGTTTGAAGAGGCCTGTGACGCCCTCGTCAAGCTGTAGCAGCAGGTTATCAAAGGTGCCCATGTTGGGCGAGGGGCTTTGATTGTGCTGTGCTGTACTGTGCTGTGTTGGTTTGTGATGCAAAGAAGACAAAAGTTGTGGCCCCCCGCGCTGGTGGTGTAAGGGGCCCTGTTCGTTAGTGTCTGGAAGATGCAGCCGGGCCGGGACGGGTGGAGATCCGGGACCTTGGGGTGCGAGCTGGAGGTTTTGGGCCGGACAGGACACGGGGGCGGGGCGGTTGCTTGGAAATGCGCGATGGCGGGGGGAGCTCTGTTGTGCCTGCCGGAAACAGACAGCTGCAAATGCCAAGTCTCACAGCTGCCAGGACCCCTGCAACCCGTTTGCATCGACCTGGAGAACTGGGGACCTGGATTCAATGTTTTGACGCGACCGTCACTTTTTGCCCAGAACAGTGAGCGGACACACGAGACGTCGAGACGCAAGGAGGGAGCGGCTGTTCGCATCTTACTAACCACCACTATCAACAGGGGTCAACAACTATAGACCGCCGTCGCCACGACAATCCCGACATGAACTTCTAATCAACATAGCTCTGACGATATTTACAGCTCTCAAAACACTGAGCGCATCTTACCGCATCGCCAACCATCGCGAGACAGTTCCTCCGACCGAGTGTCGCCGCCCATTGAGCGCCCATTATGTCCCTAACACCCGTCAGATCGACGCCCACAAAGCAAATCTCGTCCCCATCCGCCTTTACAGAAAGCCCCGGCAACTGGAAACACCCTCGCCTGGCCGAGATCACAGCGCGCCAAGCCAGAACCACCTTCTCCCAAAAGAACGTCCTGCAAATCGTCTATAATGTCGTCGCAATTGCCGGCGTTCAAGTCCTGAGAAGATTTCTTCTTCCGCACCTCCCAATAAGACTGTACGTTTTCCCCCTCGAACCCTCCCTTTTTCAACCTACTAACCACCTTTCCCCAGAGAAAAACTCCCCTACGGCTCTTACATCCCCCTAACCCTCCTCCTAATCCCCCTCTTCAACATCCTCCTCGCCCTCCTCCCCTTAGTCCGCCCCAAGGACGACCTCTCCGACATACCCCTCACCCCCGCCCAGCGCGACCTCCTCGGCCTCCCCCCCATCAGAGCACCCCCCACCCCCGCCTCCGACATCTCAACCCCCCCGAAATACTCCCGCACTCCCTCCATAGCTGGCTCCCCCTCCGGTTCTTACACCTCCTCTCCCTTGTCCAACCGCAGCACCCCCTTGGGGAATTACTCACCCTCCCCGACCAAAGCCGCCAATGTCGTCAGCCCTCTCCTGCAAAAGGCAACGCAAAATACCGGGAGGAGGGGAAGCTTCAGCAATAGTCTGAATAGTTCTACCATGAGCTTCGCGAGCAGCACGACGAGCAACAACAGCTTTGCGAGCTCGACGGGGAGTTTTGGGGATAGTGTGAGGGATAGTTATCTGCATACGCCGACGCCGGTGAATGGGAAGAGGAGCAGTGTGGCGTTGAATAGCAAGTGGTTGTATGAGAGGGGGAGGAGGGGGAGTAGTAGCAGTTGGTTGAGGCAGGATGGTTTCTGAGTGGCTGTACGGGAAAGGGACATGTAGGTCGGGGAGTCGGGGAGTCGGGGAGTTGGAATGAGAAGTAGGGAGGAGAGGAGTTTAGGAATAGGATCAAAACGGAGGGAAGGGGGGTGGTATAGGAGCAAAGGGGAATTGTGTGTTTTGATTGGCATAGCATTTATGAATCGTTTTGTGATTGGGTTTTGTTAACTTTTCCCATACAGTGTGTATATATTTTTCATGGTGTGGGCTTGAATAGTGATCAACTTCACACTCTATGAGCGCCTGTGAGGAAATGAGATGTCAAAACCGGCAATGAATTGAAGCAAACCCCCAAATAGCTAAATCAATAACTCCATTTTTCGTCCCAACAAAAGCTAGATCCTCTAAGCCCTTGTGGTCTTCTTCTTGGCCTGCTCCTTCACCTTGATAGCTGGGAGCGTAAACTTTTTGCTCAGCCCATTCTTCAGCGCCTTCCACTTGCCCCAGTCCTGGGCCTGGTTCCATGACAGGAAACCCACCCAGGGCTGGACGTTGTAGTGAAGCTTGAGCTGGACGTCTTCTGTGTTGGCGAGCCTGCCTGTCGGGTGGGTGAGAGGGTACTTGAGGCGCTGGTTCTTGAGTTGGAGTTTGCCGCTGTTGAGTCGTTAGCAATCCCATTGCTGCTACTTAAAAAAAAGAGATGGCGCCTACCGGCTAGGATCAATCCCCTTCCCATCGGCGCTCTTCCTCAACCTCTTAAGCTTCGAGGGGCTAAAATTCCCCAAATGGTCACTGCTCGGCGCCGTGATGATCGTGTCCCAGATCACGGCCTGGTTGGTCGCATTGTTGTTTTGGGCTGAGGGCCACTCGGCCGTGACGTAGGCAAAAACTTGCTTTGTGTTCCAGGTGAAGAGGGAGGAGAGGTCGGCGTCAAGGGTGAATTTGATGATGGCGTATTCCTCCTTTTTGGACGAGTAGTAATCCGCGCGGCCTTTCACCGTTTGGAGCTGGGTTGTTTTGAGGACGTTGACGGTGGGGGTGCGGGGGGACAGGAAGTCGGAGGCGGAGATTAGGAGGGCGACGACGAAGGCGACGGTGGTGAAGAAGCCGAAGGTGTTTTGGAGGCGGACGAGGGAGGAGTACATTGTGATGTGGTGGGTGCGCTCTTGCGCGGTGGGTTGAGAAGGGAATTGGGTCGATTCCCTGGGTGAGAATAAGGGTGTCACCTCGGGGGGTTCATTTGCTGGTTGGGGGGGTGGTGGTGTTTGCGCACTGGATGTTGAAACGTGGGGATATGGCAAAGGGAAAGCTTGGTGTTGCGCCGGAGGCTGCTAACATTCGAGGTTCTCTTGAGGCCAGATTGATATGCACTTAGCGGGGATAAGCTCTGCAAATGAAATAATGTTAGGGTTATGTATGGTAGATCTTATCAGCGGGCGGCCTGCTGTGATGTAACCCAGCTTGTCCGCTTGACAGCGGTCACTGTGAAGTACTGAACATGCTGCTATAAACCACCCGATCTAGATCCCGATCCCCGATCCAACTCCCCCCCCGAACGACGGGATGCTATGCACCTAACATAACCGCCAAAATGGGTGCCAGCGACTCCAAACTAGTCTTCAAGAAAGGCATCTTTAGATTGTCGGAGGAACGCCATATTCCTGCTGACGATCCATACTGGGCTCAGGTGCGTTTACAGCCAGCAGCCTGCTAGATAGGGCAATACGTCACGCTAACACACCTGCTGCACACCAGTTCTGGGAGCTCCCCGAGTCCTCGGACGACATCTTCAGTCTTTTTGCCCCGGCCGATGTCCGACGAACCCGCGATAATGCGCTCGAGAACCTGGAGACGCTGATAACAGCGGTAACCGGGCGCCTGTTTATGCTTCGTCACCACCCGTCCTTTCCCGACCACGAGCTTGCCCCAGATCGAGAGGTGCTGAACTGCGTTCGCGTTCTTACGAGGGTCCTGCCTTATATCTACGAGAAGGAGAGCTTGCAGGACTGGGAGGATGGCTTTTTCTGGGCTCCCCGGCGCAAACGGTCCAGAAAGTCATCGATTGCGAGTGAAGTGCTGTTTGATGGCGCAGACGGTGTACCCAAGACACCGGTGGGGGAGTACGAGGATGCGAAACCTCTGGCTGAGGAGCTGATCGATACCGTCACCGACCTGCTCTTTTTCTCCGATTTGACGGTCACCAAGGTGCCAAATGGCAAGCCCAAGGTCACTTATAGCATCTGGCAGACCGGCGTTGGCTGTACAGTACCTATCGCCACAACCAAAGAGCATGAGAGCAATCGGTGTGAGATACTTCGGTTGCTTTTGACGCTAGCCAGCAAGAGCATGTACTTATCTTTGGCGACGCTGCCTCAGACGGGGACCAAGGCTCTCACCTATATCTGCACTTGTCCCGACAAGCAGGTGGTTCTCTCGGTGCTCTGTTCGCTGTTGAATACGGTATGTCCAGGCTTGAACTGTGAATAACGACCACAATTAACGAATGTAGACTCTGAAATATAACCCAGCTACCTGGCTAGCACCCTACAACGCCCTGGTACCCAACCATCCCAAGCAACTCTTGGTCACCTCCACCCTGCAATTCCTCCTAACCACCCTCCTATACACCATCCCAGAAAACCCAGGACTCGCGACACCAAAAAACCACTACCGACACTACCTAGGCCGCTTACACAGGCCTTCAGACTTTCAGTTCATCGTGGACGGCATGACCCGAGTGCTGAACCAACCCCTTCAGGGGTCGTACATTCCAGGCGCTCACGCCGCTGTCCGCTTTGCCCCTGAGATCATAATGTTGTTCTGGGAGGTGACCCAATGTAACAAGCGATTCAGGTCTTTCCTGATCGACACAGGAAGGGCCTACGATTTTGTCATTTTGATTCTGTTCTACGCCTTGGAGTACAAGAACGATGCTTCCAAGCAAGGTGTCGTGAGGATGTGTGCCTTCTTGCTGCAGACGCTGAGCGTAGAGAAGAACTTTGGGACAAACTTGAACAAGTCGTTTGATGCCCAGGACACTCTGCCACCCGCGATTCGGATTGCGGGGTTCAGGGGGACGTATGCTGATTTTCTCATTCAGGTGAGTTGTTTTGCTTGGTCTAAATCCAGTCCAAGACACTGAGGTACTGACAACAACAGTCCATTTATGCTCTCATCACAACCAGTCAGGGAAAACTGACAGTGATCTATCCGGCATTGCTGGCCATCATCAACAACATTGCGCCCTATCTGGATGGGTTAAGCGCCCCTACCTGTTCCAAGATTATGCACCTGTTCAACTCCATGTCTTCGCCGTCGTTTCTCCTAGCCAATGAAACCAACCATTCGTTACTGCGGTCATTGTTGGAGGCGATCAACTCGATCGTTGAACACCAATACATCCGTAAGTATTGTTGCCCAAAAAAAAAGAGTCCAAGATTGCATACTGACAGTGTCGTAGAAAACGCGCACTTGGTGTTTGCGATACTCAGAAACAAGAAAAGGTTCGAGGCCCTCCGGTCATTTACACTGGAAAGTGGGCATGAAGAAATAGAAAGACGTAACCGACGGAGGAAGGATTCTGGGGCTTCAAATGATCCGCTACAAGCCGACTCAACTAGAAGTTCACTCGAGAGTCTGAGAAGCCCGGTAACACTTTCCTCACGAGCACCCGCACCGGGCGATGTTCCAGAGGAAGATGGGACATTTGCTATTGGCGACGATGATGACGACGACAGTGATGATGAGGAGCGGCCTACACCGGCGGCTTCCAGCCCCAGTGAGAATCCATCACGGGCGTCTTCTGTCGCGTCTCCGGTCGATGATGATGTACCGAGACAGCTGCGCGGCATGTCGGAAAAAGCTAGAGGCAAAATGCCGGCGGGAGCGCAGGCCTTCTCGCGTCAGAACAGCACGACCAGCCTGGGCAGCATGTCACAGTCAGTCTCCGGCATCTTTGAGCCATCAACGCAATGGATCGAGACGTGGCTTCCAGAGTTGCCACTGCATACCATCTTGACGTTGATCCAACAGATTTCAGCTCTGATCCCACGGCAGGCTTTCGCGTCTGATCCGCCACTGCCTGCGACGTTGGACAAGATCAGGGAGATTCAGCTCGTGGGTGTGGACCAGACCCCCGCGAGGGTGCACTCGTTTGAGTGGTCGCCGCTGGCACTGGGGTGGTACGAGAGCCTGCTGTGGGGGTTTATTTTTGCGAGCGAGGTGCAGGTGTCGAAGGGGACGATGGGGATATGGAACGCGACGCAGATTAAGCTCTTCCGGGTGCAGGAGACGGCGCCTCAGGGACCGAGCCTGACGAGCCCGAGAGGGGCGGTGGACGCGGTGGGGAGTAATATTGTGTCGAGGATTGGGCAGATCAATTTGAGAGGAGGAGCCGGGGGGGCGGGAGCGGGAGGTCAAGCGCCTACTGGGGGGACTCCGAGAGGCGGCTAGAACTAGACGCTCACTTCACGCTCTGACAGAGCATGGAGAGGATGGTTGGATGGCGAATGCTATACATGTTTTTCTGCTGAACAGATAGGGGGAGCGCGCGTCTGGTGTGTTATCATGACATGTGGCTGTGCTGCGAAAAAGGGGGAACTTTGTGGTGATCGTCACTCGCCACTCTGTGTGGTCTGGATGGTGTGGCTTGAAGACACACACTCTCACATCGCACTCGAAAAGGGGCCTAGAACCATTTTATTTTTGGGAACAAGGGTGCACAGTTGAGCATCATGATCATCGGAGTTATGATGAAGTTTGCTTGCGTGTGTGTTGAGCAGATCATATGCATTGGGGGGACATGATAGGCATTAGGTACAGAAGCAGAGAGAGCACTTCTGCAGTATAGTAACTCAACAAGCACATTTTACATACACCACAGATGCAGAGTACCACATACAACGGCATCTCGGCAATCCGGGGAGAGTGGCAACGGGCCTTGGGAGCACTTGCATAAAGTCTTGGTCCAATGAATCTCGGGGGAGGGTTATGAGATGGGGAACAATAGCCAAGTTTTTTTGTTTTTTTCACTGAAAGGAAGGGTACTAACGAGCCACACTTTCTGCCACAGTCAGGCTGGGTTTGGTTGATCATTTCCGAAATCTGCACTACGACGTTTCGTCAGCACCGCCACTGTTTCATGTACTTTTTTGATCATAACGGTCCGGTGTGGCGTATTGAAGGTGTAGTGATCCAATAAGAGGCGTTGGGGGAGGATTACTAGCCACAGTTTGGACCCTTGGTGCACGCGGGCCAGGACCCTGGAATTAGCGGACATGGGGGGGGGGGAGCATTTGTTCCTGACGAAACTGCGAGACTGTCCTTGTCACTTTCTTTTGGCGTGCTCTCTTCCACCCCGGACTCCCGATCAGCCCTGCCTGAACGGTTTTGTTTTGTTGTTGGCGGGAGCCAGCCACCAGCCAGCCGCCGGGTGATGGGGATGGGGATGGGGATGGGGATGGGGATGGAGTTGGGGTGCTCCTTTCATTTCATTTTGTCTCCTTGACCGCTTGGTGGAGGAATGGTTCGGTGTTTAGAGGGAGGGAGGGTGGTTGGAGGGGGAATGTTCGGGGTAGGGTGACGAAACTGGTGTTGACCTGATGGGTTAATTACTTACATAAGGAACTGTATGTACTGTACACATGAAAGTTGAATCAGCTAAGGAAATTCGCGGCAGGTGATTGATGCAGAATGCGGCATGGCATGGATTTGTGTTATAGCGTGTGGGGTGGGATGCATGTATGTAATGTTGTGGTGGTGGTGGTGTGGTTCATGCGCTTATAATTACCGATGACCCTTCTTCCTTTCTTGGAACACACCTCGTTTTTTCTCGTCCCAACTATTTTTTGTTTTGTTTTTGTTCGATCGTTTTGTCGTTCGTTTGACAGTCTATCTTGAGGTGTGAACGAGAGCAGATATATGTTGTTCTTGAGTTTGGAAACATACCTATGCGAATAATAGCGTGGTAATTTTGTTGGTGTATAATACTGAAGACGTAATATGGCGGACGCTGTGGTGGGATCGCCGGCTGCCGATGAGGTCAGGCCGTACAAGATACATGTAAGTGTCCGTCTTCTTTTCAGAGTGGTTCGTGAGACTGACAGGTTGTACAGGTTCCGACGAGGCATCTCCACCTCGCACGACAGAAGCTTGAGCTCACTAGACTGCCTCATGAGGGGTCTCTGCCAAAATCGACCGAGTGGTGGGAGCCAAAGCCTGTTATCGAGCCGCTGATTGACTACTGGCTTGAAAAGTACAACTTTCGTGATATCGAGTCCAACCTCAACGCCAACATCCCCCAGTTTCGGACCTCGATTGCCTTGTCGGAATCGGCATCCCCTCTCAGGATTCACTTCATCCATGCCCGGTCCTCTTCCGCCAACGCTCTTCCTCTCTTGGTGCTACCACCATTCCCACTAACCAACCTCTCCCTCTCCCACCTCATCAACCCCCTCACAACCCCATCCAACCCGACTCATCAAGCTTTTCACGTCGTCATACCCTCTTTGCCAGGATTGGGCTTCTCCGACTCCATTCCCGCGAACCGCTCACCCATAGACGCCACGGCCTCGATATTTAATACATTAATGACCTCCCGATTGGGCTATAGGCACTACCTGACAACTAACACGTCCCCCGGCTCCTCTTCGCCATCCCAAATCGACTTCCACCTCGCCCACGCCATCTCAACGACCTACTCTGACTCCTGCCTGGGAACCCATCTAATCTCCCCTGTCCTCTCCGCGCCAAAACTCACAAGCTCACCCATCGAATTCGCAAAATGGTCTCTAGCCTGGTTCTTCAGGGGTGGTGTGGCTGGCTATGAAGAGCGGGACTTCCTGGGGTACTACTCCCACCCTTCCTCACCACCAATCACAGAGATAAGAGACCCGAATACCCTGGCATACGGACTGTGTGACTCCCCAGTTGGAATGCTGGCTTTTGTGTTGAGGCACCTGCGACAAATCGCCAGCGGCAATGGTGGGGTTGTAGGATCAACAGGGACATTCACAAGAGAGGAATTGATCACACTTACGAACTTGGCCTGGTTACCTGGACCGGAAGGGCTGTTGCGGTTTTGGTCGGGGACTTCGCTGCATCACTCTTCTCATCAGCTGCCGGCGAAAACACCAACAAAGCCGAAAGTTGCGATTACAGTCTTTGCGAGTTCGTACTCTTCCTCGACAGCGACTGCAGCACCAGCAGCAACGAACGAAAAGGACGATGTGGAGCAGCTTGATTTGTCTGGTATTGGTGGAAACCAGGGAAGGGCACAGTCGACATTCTATCCACCTGCCTGGGCGCACGGCTCGTACTCGGTGCTGCACACTTCCCGGGTTGATTCGCAGCCTCCGTCATCACTACTGCTGTTTGAGCAGCCCGATATAATCTACGATGGGATCCGGGCTTTGGCGAAGGAGGTGCTGAAGATAGACAAGAGGATCATACCGGTGGCCCCCCTGACTGGTGTTGTGGTTGAGCCTGCTTCCACCGCCACGCCTCAGCCAACAACAGCAACACAGCAGCCCAAACCAGAAAAGACGATCAAACCTGTTGTTGCGGAGCCACCAATTCTGCGAACAATAAAGGAAGAGAATACCGAGGACAAGGGCAAGGGGAAGGATGTCCTCAAGGATGAGGGTTTGCTGTCACCGCCTACCATTCCCGCGGTGAAGAGGGAGTTGAGTGATGGGAGTGGCGGCATCAGCAGCCCGGACACACTAGTTGAGAGTTCCCCCTCGCCGTTGGGGAGGTCTTAGATTTCTTTTGTTGATGAGAGATGTCTCGAACTGTTGAAAGAATGGTTATGAAAGGGAAGGGAACTTTGATGGGGGATTTGCTTCTCGGTGGGAAGATTTTACACACAAATTTCGATTCTATGATACCAATCTTCTTTTTTTTTGGACGAGGTTTTACATTCGATTCCACGATACCAGAGGCTTAATGGATTAAGCAACAACTTTTTGGGTGCGAGAAGGCTTATTTGGATGATATATACTAGAGAAATTATACGCATGACTGCTTTGTTTACAGTCCTCGAATTTCATGTCTCTCCACGATGTCTGTGCATGGCCTTTAGACAATCTCGAACATTGTAGGCTATCTTGGATACCTACTCAAGGCACCGATTTTGTTGAGAACTCGGAGTGACTGTCAGGCCGCCATGTAACAAAGCAAAGAACCAAAAAGGGGCTATCAAAACAATCGCCCAATCCCATCACCAACCCACCAATTTTGACTTATCACACCATCTAGGATTGACCTCTTAGGCTACAACTCTCGAACAAAGCTATTGTACTGCTCTCAAGATAACTGTTATTCGTTCAATCTTGCTGTCCTTGCCAACAAACTCTTGCTCAAGGCCCTATCTCTCGTGTATTTAAGCCCTTTCCACCTCTCACCTTCAACTACCATTCTTTTCTCATCATCGCAATCATCAATCATCATTCCAATCAAGGCTCACTTTTGATCACAGACCAACTTGTCTCATCACACACACATACCGCATACACGTTCTATTGTCTTCAGACTAACTACCACTTGCAACCCAACACACACACACACACACACACACACACACACACACACACACACACACACACACACACACACACACACACACACTTCCCCCCAACGCAAATCAAGTAAGGTCAACCCTTTCTTAACCCCCCATCCCCCAACAAAACGGCATCATGGCTCGCATGACACGTCCCCATCCCCACTTCTGCGGGCCTTGCTGGGCCTCAACCAGAGCAGGAGTTGTCTGCTGCAATGATACCTACAACCCCGGGTGCTACGACCCATCCTGCGTACACCACCTATCAGAACTTCTGGTCAGTAGGTACATAGCTACTGACCTTGAGGAACACTTTGAAGAAGGGTACGACTACTCTGACTACTACTACTACTACTACGATGAGTACGACGACATCGACTTCTCTCCCAAAGGGCGGGTTCAACGCCGGGAGAGGAGCAGGGGCGTTTACACTGACAGGTGCAAGAAAGGGGAGGAGGTTTGGCGCTGGAAGTAACAAACAAGATTGTCAGGAACGAACAGGTGAGCACTCGGAATGTATGATGTGCGAGGTGAGTGGATAACACAAGAATAATCGATTGTTAGGGAAAGGACACACGATAATCTATCTCCCTGGTGGAGACGAGCATGGTACTATATTTTTCTTCTCGGGTTGGTAAAACAGTAACTTTTAATTTAACTTTTGGCGAACAACTGTATCAATAATATATATGTATATTTTTTCCCAAGCCGAAAAGCAAGAGTCTTCAATTTGCAAAGTATATATATATATATATATGTATGTGGACGTAACTTTGTATATTCTCTCATTCAACCCAAGTGTCACACGGCCGGCAGGGCAGGACGGACGGACGGCTGCACGGTACCAGCGTGATCGCCGTCAAAAACTACAGGAGTGGCTGTCAATGCTTGCTTGCCCAAGTGGTATGTATGTATGTATGTATATATATATGTATATGTATATGTGGTGATGCCTGCCCGTCATCACACCCAGGCAACCAGCGTTTAAATATGCCACGATTTAGACAATACCACCTAGCTAGCTAGATTGTTTCTATACAGCTATACATCAACCATTCTTTCTCCCAGATGCTATTATAATCCCAAAAGTCACATCACAACATTAATACAAATGCCATCTTTATTTCGACTCTTTCAAAGGAAAAGGTCAAGATAACAAGTTCACATCATCATAATTATTCTGCACAATTTCAAGCGATCGATTGGATCCTTGTGTCGCGTACTGAAAAGGTAATTCTGTTAACAATGGAAGGTCACATGCATCATCACGATTATTATTATTATTATTATTATTATTACTATTATTATTCTTACACAAATTCAAAAGATTAATTAGTTTGGGTTTGCAAAAAAAAAAAAAAAAATATCATATTAGCTGATCATCATTCAGGGCATCTACACACCCCTCTCTCCACCAGGGAGAGAAAGAATCATCACGTCCTGGCTGACTTACCTCTTCCATCCAACTGTGTATCTTGCAAAAACTCACCTATGGCAAGGGAGGGTAGTCAAATCCGTCTTAATCAAACTTCATATACCACACCATCCAAGGCTCTCAATCTTACCGTCCCTCTTCTTCTTCTTGTTTTCTTCACCCCCCTTCTTCTTCTTCTTCTTCTTTTTATCCTCATCCTCACCGCCCTTCTTCTTCTTTCTCTCCGGCTCAATAACCGGCATCTTCTTCCACTTAAAGCACTCGTGCTCACACCCCAAGCTGCCGCACCCGAGCCGGGTGTTGCAGTAGCAGAAGGGGGATGTTCCCACTGCTGAACGGAGGCAGTGGTCGCAGAGGGGGAGGGGTTGTTACGGTGGTGGGGCGAGGCATTTTGTAGGAGTTGGGTTGGTTAGTTGATGGGGTTGACTTACTTGGTTGTTTTGGCTGGTGGTGAATGGAGATGATGATGGTCATGATGATGATGAGGGAAAGAAGTCCAATGGGAGGGAGGGGGACGGGGTTTAAATACTTGATGGATGAGGTGGTAAAATTATAGAAAACAGTGTATATCGAGACAACGATACCATTGAAATACTGAGGAATTGCCCTTTAACACAGTTGTGCAAACAAACCAGCTTTTCTTCCAATCGAAAGGTAGTGAGTGTACGACAGGCTTTCATAATATCATGGTGATATGTTAAATGTCCAAGACTGTAAAACCACCCGTCTTATGCAACCTCTGTGTTGGCGGTTTCGTCGAGAGGTGTGTGCCATCAGAGAGTGGGCTTCTGATTGAGATTAGGACCGCATTTTGAACTTGACACCTCGTTGCACAATGGCTACTCCAATTTCTAATCCCTACAGCGCTGCTCCAACAAGACAATACTCAATCATCAACTACTATACGCTTGTTGATATATACCCATACACCATACCAATTCAACAACAGAAATTCCGCGCTGACCCTGATGACAATCCATATCCGCCCTCTAGACATTTTTCTGAACCCAGGACCATATAGCCGGAAACCATTTTCCCAACTTGTCCATTGTTCCAAGTCCAAACCAAACCCAGCCAGGCCTTGATGTGTGTCATCGTCATCGTCATTCACGAGGTGCCCGCCCCAAACCCATTAGATCCGTGGCAACGTTAAGCTCAGGGATAGCCCCCCGAGAACATCTAGTTCGCGGAAGGAGGAATCGCCACGCTTTGTTGCTGCTGCTGCTGCTGACCCTGACCCTGACCCTGGCCACCTCTAGCGCCACCACGAGGACCACCTCTGCCCCGTCCAGCATAAGGCGCTCCTCTAAAGCCACCTCTCCCACCACGGCCTCCACGTGAATTTTCCCCATTCTGACCATCAACCTGCTGCTGCTGCTGCTGAGGCGCAGGGCGGAAGGCAAGGTTGTTGTGCTGTTGCCCTCCCCTCTGACCACCATTGCTGCGACCACGTCCGCGCGCTCTTCCTCCCCTAGGAGCATCAAGGCTGGAAGGGGGCGGAACAGCCCCATACATCGGCGGAGCAGAAACAGAACCATTGCTGCCGTCCTGGCTGGGTCCGCCGTACCCACCTCTGCCACCGCCGCGACCACCCCGTCCACCCCGTCCCCAAGCAGCTTGAGAGGGAGCACCGGCATCTTGCAGACGCTTGCCCTGGTGCATGTGATACCCGCCATGAGTAGTCAAGGTGGTAACTGATGGTGTGACGGGCTGGCGAGCGAGCTGGTTCTTGGAACCGGCAACAACCTGCCGTCCGGTAAGGTTGAGAAGGGTAGTAGACGGCACAGTCTGCCCGCGGAACGGCGGACAGCGGCCACCGAGAGTAGTGCCGCTCATGAACGTGACGTCAAAGACGACATCCAACAACTTGGCCGTGGGGGTGCGGCTGATACCAACCACAGTGCCGCGGAAGGCGATGGGGACCTTGCCGGTGCGGGCAACGTACACCACGCGGTCTCCCAAGGCGAAGTGCTGGTTGCCCAGGCGATGTTCGGCATCGTCGGGCCTCAAAAGCGCATTCCTGGGCACGCCATTCATCTTCTTGGGAACAGTAGGAATAGCGCTGAGCTTGAGACTGTCAGCCTCCGCAGCAATCCTCATGACGACCTCAGAGTCCAGCTGCTCGGCATCAAGAGGGACGCGCTCCATCGAGTTGGTCTTGAGCGTCTTGAGCCAGGCACCGATTTCCTTGACCCGGGCTGTGGCCAGATTAGGGTCACTCCAGAGATCAGTTTCCTTCAACTCGGCGCCCGAAGGGTTCCTCTTGACACCGGCGAAAAAGTCGGGGAAGTTGGTCATGTACTGAACAATCAGGTGCACGGCAGCACTACTGAACTCCCAACCGGTCTGAGACTTGCGAGAGTACCCGAGCACCTTCTGCTTCTTACCCTCAAATTTGAGGTTGAGACCCAAGTTCACGCGAAGATCACCAACCGTCTTGACAAAGTAAGATGAGGTGATCTTGCTGAGCGCCAAGGGGTGCAAATCGAGCTGCTTGGCGACCATGTAGGATGGCATGTAAGAGTTGCCCCGCTCCGACTCGTAAATGATGCGCTTCGCAAAGTCAGGCTCCCGGCTTTCAAGGGTGGCAAGCCAGACCTGAAGCTTTCCGTTGGTGTAGCCAGATACTTCCAATGGCTGACCATAGTTGAAGTCGCCCAAGAAGAAACCTATCGATTTGACGGGGAACTCTTCCTCAAGCGGCAAGGCGGCCTTTTCGATAAAGCGCTCGTCCTCGTTGGCAACCTCGTCGACAATTATCTGAGAAGCATAGTCCGTCTCCATGCCCGGGATGTCGCCGTACTCCTTGATTGTCGCGCCCTCGTCGGTCTTGATCAGACCCTTCAACATTTGGACCCTGACCAGGGACTCGACAGGGCCAATCAAGATACCCATACGCTTGCTGTAAAAGTTCTCAATCTTGTTGGCCTTCTTGCCAAACTCTTCGATTTCACGATGGCCATGGTGAAGGGTGGCCACCTGACCGTTTCCGTCGAGGACATAGTCGAAGAGTTCATCAGACACCCCAACAATCTTGGCCTCCTGGAGGAAAGGATAACCAACAAAGCAGCGCTGTCCAAGCTTGACCTTGGCACTCTCGACCTTGGTTCTCATCTCGGTGCCGATGAGATTCACCACCATGCTTTCGTTGCGGCTGTCTTGCTTGAACACATTAACTCCATGGAAGCCAAGGCTAGCCGTATAAGGCAGGGTGGCGAGAGATGGGAATCCAGCCAAAGCCTCGGCATTCAACAGAGCGCCATCGGTGAGGCCGGCGCGGTACTCAAGACCTTCGACCGGAGGAAGATCAAAGATGTTTTCGACACAGTGACAGTGAGGGATGTGTGGGAAAACATCCACCAAGGATGAGGCATACTCAAAATCGACATCTGGAGAATACGTAAACTTGAGGGCCACACCGAAGTCGTTGCGTGCCTTCTCCTCGTCGGAAAGAAGATCGTTTTTGGGAGCCATGGCGTCGAGGAGGCGCTTTTCGTCAATGAAGGGGATCTTGACGACGGCCTCCCAGTCCATCTTCTTTCCGTTCATGTCGAGCTCGAAATCCCGGGGATAGAAATCGATGATGGGCGAGTCCTTGTCCGTCATGAGGGGCCAGTATACGGTAGGCACAATGCTTTTACTGCGGTCGGGCAAGACACCCATGAGCTGTTCGTTCGGCCTGAACGGCTGGCCCAGGGTGAAGTTGAGGTCTGCACCCAAACCCTTGACGACATCTGAGACCAGAGGGGAGTAGTGATAGCGGTAGAACCACGGCCACGACGCGATTCCACGATAGTAGTAGAAGAGCACCCACTGAAGACCTTGAACGTAGTTTTCTGCGAGCTTGCGCAACTCATCTTCGTGCTTTCCCTCGGCCCACTCGGGGAACTTGTCCTTGTAGTAGCCGTCCTTCCACTCTTGGAACTTTTGCTTGTACTTGGCCTCCATGGCGGACTGGGCATCGGCACCTGTCAGGTCGAGAACTTGGGCACTGTCGTACTTCTTCACAATGCGAAGAGATGCCGACTGCGCTTCCTCGTCCTCCTCGTCTTCGTCGTCTCTCACAGGGAAGGTCAGGATAAGGTGACGACGTCCATCGTCGTCCTCCTTGGTAGCCCACTCAATGTGCGCAGCATCAGCCAGATCCTGGACGAACTTGCGGTCGGCCGCATTTAGGTCGGTGCCGAGATCGAGAGTTTGCGAATTCCGGTTGGTCAGAAACTTTCGAATCTTTGTCTTCCACAGCGTCTTTTGATCTGAGCTGATGATCAGCTTGCCCTTGACACGAGCCCTGGCAATCTCGGCCTCGTCATGTTCAAGCATCTTCTTGCCCCGCAGCCAGCCGGCATCTTCGTTTTCATGCTCAAAGAACCGGTACTCTTCTCTCCCAAGCTCCTCCAAGAGAATGGCTAGCCTCTTGAGATTCACTCTGCCATTTTCATTGATGTATCCATCACACTTTCGAAGTACCTCCTTGTAAATCTTGAACATGGTGGCCAACGCACCCTCGTTGATGTGAAAGCGAGGAAGATTGGGCAAGAAATCGTTGCCCACAAAGAAGGCCATCAAGATGAAGTCATCAATGACCTTTTCCATATCGAACGGCATGGGGATTGCGCCCGGTACTTTGAGCTCTTGGAACTCCAGCTCCAAGTACTCTCGAACTATGCAGAGATGCATCAGGTAAAAGTTTTGATGCTCCAACTCCTTAACCTTGTGCTGGTCCTTGACGCGGCCAAACTGAACCTCTTCTCGGAGGAGGCAGAAGTGTGGGTCATGGCTCAGGAGACCCAACATGATGAGATCGGCATCGAGGCCGTACAAGCAGTGGCGGACGTTGGGGTTGTAGTCCGGTTGCGCGCGTGCGTTGCGGATGTACTCCATGATCTTGTGCTCACCCTCACCAGGGACCTCGTGCCCTGACAGGACAATCTCGGGACCCTGCCAGTCCTTGTCCTCAGACACCTTCTTGTTGATGAAGTACTTGAGCTGCTGGGTAAGCTTGGCCATGAACTCAGTTCCTGTGTCAAGGTCAGCAGACCGAAAACCAGACGTCTGGTGGCAGCAACATACCTGGCGTGATGCAATTGGAGTCGAACGGTGCCTCCTTGGGCAACTCTTTGCCCTCCTGAATGGCCTTATCACGGGCCCTCTCAGCGTCCAAAGCAGTTCTGAAGCGACGAGCACGCTGTTGGTTCATTTTGGCGCGCGGGGCGACACCATCGATGGCCATGAAGAACAGCGTCTTCGGTTTGATCTTACCGAAGAGATGTTCTATATAGTTGAATATAGCGATGAACATTTGTTCTTCGCTAATACGGGCCTGCTGAACATCATCTGAGTCCTTGTGGGTACAATTATGAATGATACCATTCATATCCAACTGAAAATCACCAACATATTAGCGACTGGCACAACATGGGTATAGTCTCCCGACTCGAGAAGGCTGGCGCACGTAGAGGCAGTCGAACTCGGGAATTCGATTCTCGGCAATGAGTTGCGATATCGCCGGGTAACGCTCAGAGAGCCATCTGAAAAACTTGGGAACACTGGATCATGTCTGTCAGTCGCATGCTGACGCCGAGAGATATGCGGATGGAATACTCACCCCATCCTGCCGGCAAGCGCTCAACAAGGCGCAATCTGTTGCAGAAAGCTAGTCGTAGAAGTGGTAGCCGAGGTCGTCGTTGAAGGTGATGCCGACACTAAATAAAAACGGTCGGTCTTTTGGCGGGAGTCGCACGCTTTGTAGTGGTACAGAGTAAGATGCGCAGCGGCGGCGAAAGAAAACAAGAGGAAAGTAGCTGTCTGTCCCAGAGAAGATGCTTTTGTCGTAACTCGTAGCCAAAGGATACTGGGATATTCCTGGAGATGTGCGATAGGCAAGGGGGGCTCGAGTGCCTGATGTGCGTATTTGGAAGGGTTAGACGTTGAGGATGGGTTGAGTTAAGTTTGGAGAGGTGTAAAACTGACGGTGCTGCTTGCGGTTGTCCTCGGGCTACAGTGAGGCTGTGAAACGACGAATGGCCGGTGACTGACTGGCCGAAGCCACAATGCCCCTCGCCCCCACCGCAAAGTACCCAGGTACCTAGGTACTCTAACTGTGCGAGCACAGACCTTCTGGAGACCCAAGCTCTTTACTTCAAGGCTCTGCGCAAATCAATTAAACGTCGCGTGGTCGCGTCGCGTTGGGAAAGTCGATGGCGGTGGCCTTGCTTCGAATTCATTCTGTACAGAAAGTTTTCATGGCAACTAAACAGAAGCTTCTTTTTCTGACTCCAGATAACAACACCTCTATTCCAATCGCGACTGGTTTCTTTCAATTCAAAGAACCATCTCGTTCACTGCTTCGGCCTGCCTTTCTGCGATTCAAGACTCCAAATCTCTGATCTGCGGACTGCAGGAGCGCAATCACCACCATGGCTCCCACCGAGGTTGTCAACGACGTGGACGGTATGTCGCTATATATGCCCACCAACTCCGCCGCGAGAGACACTAACAACCTTTGCAGTCAATATGGAGGAAGAGGACGAGGACGAGAAAATGCAGCAAAAACTCATCAACGAGGGTAGGCGTTCTCCTGGTTGAGCTCGCGAGACTTGGCAGCGGCTAACTTTTGCGGCAGAGTACAAGGTCTGGAAGAAGAACAGTCCATTCCTCTACAGCATGATCCTCAGCACAGCGTTGGAGTGGCCGACACTGACCACCCAGTGGTTCCCCGACGTTAAAGACGTTCCAGACAAGAATTACACGACCCATCGCCTGCTTCTGGGAACACATACTGCAGAGGGCAAGCCAAACTACCTCCAGATCGCCGACGTCGAGGTGCCAAAGCCGGTCAAGCCTAGCGCTCGCGACTACGATGAGGACCGCGGCGAGATTGGCGGACATGGAAACTTGGGCGGATCTGGCGAGCCGCATGTGATCAAGATGACGATTACGCAAAAGATCGATCACCCGGGCGAAGTCAACAAGGCGCGATACCAACCTCAAAATCCCGACATCATCGCCACGCTCGCTGTCGACGGGAGGGTGCTCATTTTCGATCGGACCAAGCACAGCTTGCAGCCAACGGGAACCCCCAATCCCCAGCTCGAGTGCATTGGTCACACGCAGGAAGGTTTCGGTCTGGACTGGAGCCCAGACAAGCCTGGCTGGTTGGCGACCGGTAGCGAAGACAATACCGTTATGGTTTGGGATTTGAACTCGTACAGCGGCACTGACAAGAAGGTGAGGCCTTGGCGCAAGTACACCCACCACAGCCATGTCGTCAACGATGTCCAGTACAACCCAATCACCCCGTCCTGGATCGGCACCGTATCAGACGATGTGACGATGCAAGTCATTGACATCCGCACCGCTGACAGCACCAAGGCGGCAGCCGTTGCCCGCGATGGCCACAGCGATGCCATCAATGCCATCGCCTGGAACCCCAAGGTCAACTACCTCGTCGCCACCGCCTCGGCTGACAAGACGATTGGTATCTGGGATCTCCGAAACCTCAAGGCCGGCAAGATCCACACGCTCGAGGGCCACAACGACGCGGTTACCTCTCTGGCCTGGAACCCAATCGACCACGCCATCCTCGGCAGTGGAAGCTACGACCGCCGGATTATCCTCTGGGATATCAGCCTTATTGGTGACGAGCAAACACCCGAGGAGGCTGAGGATGGACCGCCGGAGCTTCTGTTCATGCACGGCGGCCACACTAACCATCTGGCCGACTTTAGCTGGAACAAAAACATCCCCTGGCTCGTCTGCAGCGCGGCCGAGGACAACTTGCTGCAGATCTGGCAGCCGACCAAGAGCATCATCTCGCCGCCGAACCAGGAGATGGAGATGAACGAAATGGGGAGCGCCGACGGAACATCTATCCCCTAGGAAGGAGGGCTCAAGAAAGGCATCAAGAGAAAACACGGCGAGCCCGGCGGCGTGAAGGTGAAGCAGGAGGAAAGCGAGCAGAGCACTGTCCTCAGGCACAAGAGGAACAACCAGAGTGTATCTCAGCAATTGCCCATGGCGGACTTGGAGATTCGCGACGACACATCGTCTCAAGGCAGCAGCGAGGACAGCGACCGTCCCCGGCCCAAGGCTGTGTACGATGAGTATTTGGAGCTGGTCAGGAACGCGCAGCAATCCGGCGAGGGCAAGCGACAGACTCGGGGTGGTAAAACTTTTTGAAGTGTGAGCGACAGCAGCATGGTTATTCACGGTGGCATTTTCGTCCAACCTCGTACTCTTCCTCTTCCACTTCCTCTTCCTGGTTGTAGAAAAGGAGTCGGAGGCTATGGCATGTTTCCTGTTTCTTTTGTATGTGTTCACGCCGCAGACGGCAAGCTAGTAGTAGTGTTTTCCTAGAATGTACTTTCTGGGCCCTATTTTTTTTTGTCAGGTTTCTTCTTTGCGGTGTAATTACTTGTGACTTCTGTTTTATCGGATTGAATAGGTCTCTTTAGACAAGAGCTGAACTCTTATTGTAGAGAGAGATAAGAGCTGGAAGTTGGCTGGCTATGAGCCGGGTGCCTGGTGGTGGGTGGGCTCGTGACGCATAAGCTGCTCCTATTGTTCTTGAGAGCTCCTATTGTTGATCATTGACAATAGCTGTGAATAGACACGCATGTCGACCACACCGCCGCCAGCCCACAGAAATATTCAGTTAAAAAACTACAAGATCATCTCGTCTTTTCTGCAATTAATGACCTTGTCTCCATTCACGTTTTCTCACTGTTACAACTGCTTTGACAAAGACCCCGAAGGCATTCCAAAAGTTCGCCTACCACGACCAAAGACCACAGACAAGACGACTGTCCCTCCTCCATCTCGCCATGAGTGCCATCGACCTCGAAGACAACGACTGGGTTGATGACGTGCAGGATTTGGATTTCTTTGACGATGACGATGACGACTGGGATTTGGACGACCTCATCGCCAACCCGCAAAATGAGGCCCAGCGGATCTATTTCGACAACGTTGTCGCTCGCGAAGAGAGAACAGAGGAAGAGATCGAGGCCCTTGGTATCCGGCCCGATGTCCCTTCCATCGTCCTCCACATGACCCGCTGGGAGGAGGAGGCTCGCTCGGTTGTTGCCAACGGGAGAACCATCCCTACCGTGTCTAACCTTTCCGACAGAGTCCGGCTCGTCTACCACGGCCGTCCCAAGGAATTCGCCTCCTCTGACGAGGAAGAGTCCGAAGATGAGGCAGCCGTCCTTGGCAAGAACGAAGAGGAGTTTGAAGCCACCTGGGAGTCACAGCTGATCGAGCACGGCCTCGAGAACAACAACCCCTTGCTGCAGAGGGAATACCGCGCCATCGCGAGGGAACGTTTCCTCTCCCTGAAGCAATCGATCAAAACCTGGCAAAAGGCACAACGAGCCCCCAAACGTCCCAAACCGACCATCGACCTGCTGTCAACCCTCTGCACGACCCCCGAGCTCCTCATCGAAGTCTGCAAGCACCTCCGCCCCAAAGACCTCGTCAACCTCCACGCCCTCCACCGCGGCTTCCACAACACCCTCAACCACAACATGCGCAAGTTTGTCTTTGCCTGGTCCCGGCACATGGCCCCTGTGGCCTCGAGGATCTACTCGTCCCCCGTCTACGCCCACTGGTTCATCCCCGACCCCCTCGGCCGAAAGTGCACCCGCTCCGACCACGAAATCTCCCTCCCCCGACCGGGCCAGGCCTGTCTGGGGGAAGACGACATGCACGTCAACTGCGACGGGAGCAAAACCCGTCTTGTACCAGGCCTTCTCTGGCTGCAGCACGTGGTGCAGAGGGAGGCCCGCGTGCGTGACATCCTCGCCGTCCTCGCCAGACACGGTCATCGCACGCTCCCGGAAACGGACGCCACCCTCCAAAAGATCTGGCTAGCGTTAGAGTGCCCTACCAACAGGATGAGACTCACCCTCTTTTGCAACGAGAGCTTCCTCACCGACGATGATCTGTACCGCTTCCAGCTGTTTTTTGTAAAGTTGGTCCTCTTGTTCAACGATCCCGTCTTTGGGCCGGGGTCGACTGTTCTGGCGAGGTTGTTTATGGGGCAAAGGGGGCTGAGTCCGCTGTGGAAGTTTTTGAGGAGGAAGGGGTACACCACCGAGGCGGGGATACATCAGCTGAAGCTGAGGTATGACGTGCCGCCGAAGAATAGGGAGATATGGAGTGGGGAGCCAGTGATGGGGGTGCAGATTTATGACATGGGGGTCGGGCAGTTTGAGGGATGGGAGAAGGGGGGGACCGAGATTCTCATGAGGCCGGAGGAGCTGGTTGTTATGGAGGGGGGGAGAAGGGGGCTGGGGGCGATGTGCGGGTGGGAGTGTTTGTTTGGGATGATGACGTATGGACATGTCGACTACGAGACTGGGGATAATCTGGTGCCGAGTTTGGAGGAGATGTACATGAGTGATGAGGACGAGGAGGAAAAGACTGGGCTGGAACGAGTGGCGGGGTTGCACGAGAATGAGATTGTCAACGGGGAGTGCGGGAATGTGCCCTTTGAGAGGGGGATGTGGCAGCCCAAGCATGCGAGGAAGGTGAGGTGGAAGGAGTTGACGGACGAGGAGAGGGAGGAGATGATCAAGGAAGAAGAGAGGGAGATGGCGAGGAAGGAGAGGGTGAACAAGGGGATGGATATGTATAGGTTGGCGAGGAGGAAGTTGGAGGATGTGTATAACATTACGGCTATGGGGTTTAAGGGGAAGAAGTTTAAGATCAAGGTGCCGGATCCGAAGGTGGACTGGAAGGAGGAGACGGCTGAGATTCACCGGCAGGTTCTGTTCAGGATGAAGGCTGCTATGGCGGCGGCTACGGTGGTGTCTAGTGATGAGTCGGAGTCTCCATCTAGGGCCACGAAGCTGCCCAGGCTGGAGGATGTTGGGGTTGTGAACGATCAGGTCGTTGAGGCTGCGCCTGGGAACATGGACGATGATAGGGACACTAACATGGACCAGGACATGGCCGAGAGCGTGGATAAGGATATGGACGTGGAGATGGAAATCATTGACCCAGACCATAACATGGGCGAAGACGAAGGCTACGACGCTGAGTCGGAAGAGTTTGACGACGAAGGCTGGGAGGAGTTCGAGGATGACAAAATGGAAATCGACAGCCCCCCTTTCACTGTTGTTCTCCGTCCAGCACCACCACCACCTCCTCCTCCTCCTCCTCCTTCTCCTCCTCCTCCTCCTCCTCCTCCTCCTCCTCCTCCTCCTCCTCCTCCTCCTCCTCCTCCTCCTCCTCCTCTTCAGTCCCCCCCTCCCCCAGCCCTAGCCGACGTCATCAACCACGACAACCACCTCGACACCATCTGGTCCTCACCCCCCAACTCTGACCCCCCAAACCCAGCCTCATTCAATGCCCTTCCCATATCAGAGCAGTACCCCATTCTATTCGGCCCTGAGCTCCCTTCCTCACAAAACCTATCCCCCTCTCACGGCGCCCACGCCATCAGTCAAGCGACCACTCACCTCCCCCCCGAACAGCACCTCTGGGATCCCTCCAACATCACCCTCCACCAACACTCCCCCCCAGACGCCAACTCCTCCTCCGACCTCGACTTCAACGACTCTGAACTCGAGACCATCCCCATCCCCCCCGAAGAAATTAGTACCTTCATGTCAGGCCAATACATGACACCACCACCCCCACCCTCAAACTCGGACTCATTCGGCACCCCCCCCCGCCTCCCCCCTCATCCTCATCCTCCTCAGAACCACCCCCTCGCCATCCCTCCCCAGCCCCAACCCGAACAACCCCCCACTCCACTTCCCCGGAATAGCACCATTTGACCCATCCGCCCCCCCCCCCCCCCCCGACTTCCACCTCTCACCCCCGTTCCCCATCCAACCCCCCTCCCCTCCGACTCGGACCTCACAACGCTCGACTCACACCCTCTCCCATTCCCCCCCTACCTCCAACTTCTAGAATCCATGTCCGTCCCCGAAGCAGAGCAATCCATCGCACAAGTCGAAGACGAAGATCTGATGGCTCTCGCAGACATCCAATACGACTCGGCGACCGAAGCCGACGTCAACGATCCGGACGGGGGTGTCGACTGGGAGCATTACGTCAATAACCTTGATATGTACCGTTCTGGGCCGGGGCAGTCGTGGTGTTTGCAGCGGGTGCCTGTCCATCCTGACTGGGCCGAGGAGCAGCGGAAAGAAGAGGAGTATACAAGAGAGAGGGAGAGGATAAAAAGTAAGTTGGACGAGATCAAACCGGATCTATGGCGGGACTGGACGGAGGGCGCGTTGGGGGAGCATTGTCGGTTGAGAGCTGAGTTGGAGAGGTTGGAGGCGGAGTGGCAGGGGAGGGAGCAGTCGCCACGGGACGAGCAGCAGGCGGAGTGGGAGGAGCTGGAGAAGTCCATGATACATGGCCGGATGGAGCGGTTGAGAAGAGAGTTGTGTGGGGAGGATGGGGCGACGGAGGAGCATGAGAGGTTGGTGGGCGAGTTGATGAGGTTGGAGGAGGGGTGGCGTCATGAGTGGGATGAAGAGAGGGAGTTGGGGGGAGATGTTGAGCTGCAGAGGCAGCAGTCAACAACTACTACCACTCAGGGTCAGCCTTCCACATCCCAGAGTCAACAATCCAGCAAGCAGCAGACCAGCACCCAAGGTCAGCAATCAACCTCCCAATCCCAACCCACCCCCCCCCCCACCACCACCACCACCCAAGATCAACAACAACCCAGGATCCAACTCCAACACCCACCACACGGCACCCTCCTCCCAAACATGGAAACAATCCGCCGCCAACGCTGGCCCTCCCCAACCAACGACTTCTGGGAGAGTCCCAGGGTCAGAAAGGCAAGAGACTGGTATTCACCATGGTGATTCTCTCTCTCTTTCTTACTACTTATCATTCCTTCTTGTTTTCTTTGCTACGATATTTTTTTTGGTTGATTGGCGTTTACAGGCTTTACACTTTTTCCACGGATAAGTTTCTTTTCTGTTGTTGTTGTTGTTGTTGTTGTTGTTGTTGTTGTACAACACCGGCAGTTTGGTTGGTGTCTGTTGCTGTACGATACTCGAAGAGATACGGCTGTGCCTGATGGCTTGTATTGTTAGATAGTTGTGTTCTAGCGGATAGGAATGACGAGCGTTGTGTTGGTGGGCTCCAGTGTGTTCCTGTGTATTGTGTGATCTGCTCGAGGGCTTGTGATGATGCATGTATAACCTGGTTGGAGAACTCCTCCTGCAATGGTTACCGTTTGATGAATCTGTGAATGACCCTAAACTTCTCACCTTAACCACGAGGTATCCCGCGAGAGAAAGCTTGTGCTCATGACCAGCTATCTGGCACGGGGTCTCTAGTTGCCGCGTACGGGAGGTACATCTCACTTATATTCAGCTCACAGCCCCATGACAGATGAGATTGCAGATTGTCCTTGGATGCCGGGCTCTCCATAAACACTCGGCCAACGAGCACCTACTGATGTGCAGTTTAGACACCGAGTCCGTGTGGTCATCATGCTCCGCATATCGGCACCGGCTTCCGGCAAGACATAGCATCCCCAACTACTACATGTACAAAACCTGCTTCCCGGAAGGCTATTGACTGTAGTTAGTTTCATCCATCTCTTCTTGACATGGACCCTGCAGCAATCAGTAATGCGCGGAATCTTTTCTCTTTTTGCCACCTCGTATTCCCATCTATTCCCATACCCGTCCTCTTGCTTACCTTGTCCATTGGGCTTCCATGATCCCTTTCTCTCACCCATCATACCCAACTGCAAACCTATCCCACCAGGGGCACATAAGCATCCAACCAGGCATCATCGCCATATTATACCCCCCTTCACTTATATCCCATTCCCCTCACCCCTCCAACCCCCAACCCAACACCCAAGCAAAAACCTAAGCCAAAAGCAGCATCAATCCAACGTTGTCACAGCTCTCGCATGCAGGACTACTGCAGGTGCCATACCACCCGGAAACATATCTGATTCTCTGCTATGATCGAATAAGGGAATACCGCTTCTTCTGCCCAACGACCAAAAAAGACTTACCCTGAATCTCTGACAGCTACCAGCAATGCCATGCCATGGTTACCGCCCACCCATCCAACCTCCTTTGCTTCCCAAACCTGTGATGATGTTTGTGATAACTTACATAACCAGAACTAATCCCAATGCACACGCCAAAAAGTCCCCATCGGCTACACTACCGAAGGAGATCGCCCCCTTTTTCTTTCTTCAACCACCACCCCGTGTTAGCTCCGATCTCTCTGCCGCAACGCTCGGTTAAAGGCAAAACCACCTGAGACTTCGTATCTCGACCCCCATCAACAGCCCACCTCCTTATCGCCAACCCTACACAGAAAAACTTCGAATCAAAACGATGCCACGCAGACACGTGCCCTGCAAAGGCAAAGACACCTCGACGTCGATGTCGTAGTCCGTGCCCACACCCTCTGACTGATGGGGTTGTTCAGGAACCGCGCAACAAAACAACACTAGCGCAACGGCCCGGAGTGGAGCCCGGTTCGGTGGTGAAATCCCGCTTCTTCGGTACGGCGCTCGGGGACAAATCCCAGTCGGAGAATTGGCATATATATTTACTTGCTGCAAGGCCATGATGATGAGGAGGAGGAGGAGGAGGAGGAGGAGGAGGAGGCTGTCTTTTTCAGCAACAAATAAGAGGTGCCGTGTATGTCATCGTAGATTCTGGGTCAGTTCATATTTACCAAGTGATGAACCGGTAGGAGCCGTGCGTATTTTAAAATTACAACATGGACAACCTCGGTCGGCGATGGTACTAGCGGAGCCCGACGACTTGGAATTCCGAGAGCACTTTTCGGAAGGAAATCCTGGAAACGGCATGGGCTTGTCTGGAATGATTTTGCTCCACCATTGTGAGGTCCGTGGGAACTTTGACGACGTGCTTTCATGACACCAACGACCGCGGCCTGCTCGTACTAGTAAAAACCGGAACGAACTCGAAGGCCTCGAACACTGTCGTTTTTAATTTGTGCCGAAAGCTGAGGAGGGGTGGTGAACTTCGTTTCTGTGGTTCTGATATCGTCCAAGCGTCCTGCTGGTATTGGAGACGGCGCATGATGGCGTGCTGCATGTGCCCCCAACATACCCATAACGCGGGCAAGGCAGGTAGGTACAGTGGATAGAATGCACCGGTACATGTTCATGCTGGAGATAAGTCCAGTGACCTGTATCGACCAGGACCCGGGGGTTTCTGGTCGAGACGGGCGTGGGTGGGGAGGAGAGGGGCAGATAGGCGCATCTAGGTTCCAAAGAGGGTTGTCAAATGCGTGCCATCAGCCATTTCGGGCAGAATATTCCAAAGAGCTGCGATGATAGGTCCGAAAGAATGTGAGAGAAGGAGAGACTTTCCAGTTGTCTGAAGGGCGGTCAAGAAAAGATTGAGATGAATGTGGCAATAGCAGGTGGCTCTTGCCGTGGCTGTTGTAGTGGTGACTTGATATGGAAGGTACGGATGTGTGAGGAAGGCAGGTTCATGTCCCGCATCTCATGTAGCTGCAGGTGTTCCTTCCCAGGTCTGATGTCCAAATGAAACGGAAAGATTCCGCCGGCATTGATCAGCCACACATCAACTCGATCCTGTCAACACCATTTTTTTTGTCACCGTCATGGAAACCGATGTTTCAGGTGCAGCTCTTGGATGATCGCCAGTCACCATGACGATACGGCTGCTTCCGGGCCCCCCACAAGAACGTTGTTTGTTGATTGACCTGGATCTCGGCTTCTGCAGGCCTCAAAGATCGCTGCCGCCGTCGCCGCCTAGGCGCTTTTGCGGCACCTCGTCAAGCTGAACGATTCCCGTCGCTGAAAATAAGCTTGTTGTCTCACCGTGACCTGACCTTCAGCTTCCACCTCGGGCAACGCGGCATGGAGACGGACAAGTTGATAGATTCGCTCCGTCAAACGGCTTGGGCTCAGCCTGACTGACCGTGTCCGACTTGGTGCCATTTCATGCCCAGACTGTCTGCTGCAGGCACTTCTCGACTGGGAAGATTGTGGGCCTCTTTGAGCCCGGAGAAAAAGCAATACTGACAATTCAGGAGGAAGCGGAATGCAGGTGAGGGCCGGACCGTTCACCGTTCTGTTGACGTTCGAATGGGGGCAAGGGGCAAAGACATGTCCTGCTCACCGCATACTGCACAGCATGCGGCAAGACCGCTGCCGCATCAATGCGGAATCGTGCTGGGAAGACGAGACATGAAAATTGGAGAGGTCAACAACGACGAGATGGCAGAAAGCACCTACCCCTGGTCTTCACCCCTGGTCTTCACCCCTGCCAGATCGGGGGGTTAATTGAGCATAACCCCGCAAATGCACAAACCGTCTCAAGATCGCCAACGCCAACCTCTTCGATTCTTGAGCAGCAGCATCTGAGCCAGAGATCAAAAGGATCAACAGATACAAAACAAGCGGCAACGAGAAACTGATTCGACGAGCTAGAACCACCGGCGACATGATGCAATGTCGCGGCTCGCTCTCAGCCCCATGCCGCTATCGACACCCAGGCTCCTCACCGCACTCGACCATCACGACAGTGGACCAGCAGCACGCCACTATGCCTGCTTCTCATGTGGTGTGGTGGTGGCGAGTACCTGTCTCCGTGCCTCCTTTCCATATTGCAATTTTTTTCTTCATTTTTTCTCTTGTGCGACCTCCCGGCCGTTTTCCCCGTTTGTTCGGCCGGGATGTGAACATGCGGTCAGCAGCCGGACAGCCCGTCCACCACGGTCGGTCCTCGTTGCCGCCACCGACAGTGTGGCACAACCTAGATCTGAGTCTTCTCTCCCTCCCACTCTGCCGCCGACGTCTGTCTTCTCCTCGGGGTCAACTCCGGAGCGGGGAGGCAGGGGACAAAAGTGTACGAGAGGCTCCCAAACTGCTCTCGGTCTAGCGGATGTGTATCGACGACGACAAGAATGCCCCGAATGTGGAATTCAATGACAAGTCGCACTGCAAGCTTCCTTTTTCTTTTTTTGCGCAGCCACATAGGCGTTGGCTCGTATGCTAATGCATGTACTGTCCATCCATACATAGTGCATACATACATGATGCAGGACCGTGCCAGCAGCAGCCGAACCACATGGCCTATAACCAGGGACGAGAGGGGCCGTTTTACGGAGCCAACACTTGGACTGAGTGAGTGAGTGAGTGAGTGAGTGAGTGCAAGATCAAATTCCCCGCTCCGACAGGATCTGAGTGAGTGAGAGTCTAGAGTGGTATTGCAGTTGAGGGCACAACATATGTAAGTAATATGTGCGTCTCACCGACGGGAAGAGCGATAAACAACAGACCGACAGGAGCAACTTTATAAGAGAAAGATGCTGCAGGGTATCTATATGAGCGCCGGCTATTGCAGACAATGTACAGCATCTGTCCCCGTTTATCCCAAGGACCGCCAGGGTCCGAAACCACGACAGCTCTTGACATTCAGGCGTATCTGGAAGGGGGCAACCCGGTTGTTTCTCTGCAGAGATCAGCCATCTTACAGCAGATGATGTCCTCGAGGCACAGACCGCAACCCTACCACCCTCCGTGCCCCCTCCCTCCAGAGTCAGAGATCAAGAAAGATGTGGTGACACACAGGTTGTCGATCTTGGTCAATTTGATGGGCCACTTGGGGATTCCATTTTCACCGAAGCCCGGCGATAGACCACCCTAACCCATTTCTCTCTAGCAGTCCCGCTCTCATTGATCCAGAGGTGGGGCTCCACATTCTCCCACGATTAGCGACTGCACAGGGGGTGCTCGAACGGGAAAAAGAAGGGGCACGAGGCACCTGATGGATGTATACTGCCACTTGTTGATCTGTCACACTCACTTCACTCCCCTCAGCCCTTTGCAGAGGAATGCTGCCCCGTTTCACTTTGCCAAAGAAAAACATTCCTGTCTCCTGGTCAGAACCGCCGGGTCGGTGCCTCGCTGGATCTGCGGATACTGCAGTGATGCTAACCAAGTGTTGGCAGGCAATTGGAAATTGGTCCAATGGGGTCAAACCAAGGGCATCCTGGTCGACCTGGTGAACCTGGTCAGAGTCGCAGGCTAGCCATCCCAACCCCTGGGTACCTGCTGGCTGCTGCTGCTTCCCCCCCCCCTCTCCAGGTTCGCTCACTGAAAATGCCTCTTGGCACGGTGGGCTCTTTTATTAATCTCGCCTCCAGACACTCCTGGTTTGCACGGTTCGTCCCTTGCTTGACCTCGTCCAACCCTGACCCGACTGGCCTCCTCGGAGGTGATATCGTCTCTTCCTGAAGAACAGACAGAAATCCTTCATCTTCTTCTTCTCTTGCCCTTCTGCCTTCTGTTCCCCACTGCTTCTCCTTGTCGTTTGCTGCCGGCTACCAGGCTGTTTGTTTGAGGTGGTGTCGGTTGCTGTTCGTTTGGAATAGACCCCCTTGCAGCGATCGCTTCCAGGTTCGAGCTGGTACCGGGGAGCCAGAAGACGAAGAAAGCGGAACCGTGGACTGCCAGTTCGCCTTTTTTTCTTTTCACGATGCGCGCTATCTTTAATGCTTAATACCTTCTCCCGATTGTCACGATCGTCTTTGGTTCTGATACGACAATCGCACCGACAACAACAACCTCGCCCTTGGCCTGTCTCGACAACTGCGGCAAGATGGAGGGATACTTGAGCGTGCCCCCGGATAGGGGCACGATCATTGGGAGGGCGTTGTGGAAGGTGTGTTGAGAAGGATGTTGTTGAGAAGACGGGCAAGCGGACAAGTTGTACTGACGACCTTGTGTAACCAGCCTCGATATCTGGTTGTGGGTGGCCCCCAGCGGGACCGGACGGCCGGTATCATGCGCGCGCCGTCCAACAGGAGCTCGGCTCCCAGGGAGCTGTTCAGAGTTCCATCCGAAGGCATCTATCTGTCGATCTACAAGTCCAAAGTGAGTTGTGCTTTGGGAAAGACGAGGAGAACCGATTCGAAGGGTGGCGTGACCTAACATGTGACATCGATAGGACGACCAAGAACCTTCACAGCAGTACTCAATCAACAGCATCACCGACTGTCAGGTGCAGATGATGGCCCATCGTAAACAAGGACCTGTCCTCCCGACTCTGGTCATCAACATTATTCCAGACCCGATTGCGGACAAGCTGCGGAAGCGACGCTCAAGTCGTACGGCTGGCTTCACGTCCAACAAGGACACAGGACCGGCACAGCTGTTGTTCCGTACCCTGGATGAGCAACAGCTACAGCAACAGCAGCAGCAGCAGCAGCAGCAGCCCAGACACAATCTCCAGGACTGGTCTCGCTTCATCCAGCAGCTCATTCAGCCCAATATGCCGCCAGGCAGAGCGCCCCTGAGCCCGGTCACGCCCGCTTCGCCAACATTTGTCAACCCTTTTACCCGTCCAAGGGAATTAAGCGACAGCCAGAGGCCAGGCAGCGGGAATGCTGGACCGCGACCCGGATTCACCAGGGGCCACACGACGCACTCTGGGCGCGACCGCCCTGTGACTTTCTCGGATTCTCCAAGTCTGCGATCCAAGCGAAGTGATCTTTCGTCGGCCACGAGCTCGATTCAGACGCACCATATGGCTTTCCAGAATTACACCACTATGCTCCCGGCCGACCTCCCGTCCCCGGCCACCACCGTTGGCGAGTACCAGGGCGAGTTTATCGAGGGGTGGACTTCGGCACAAGGGCGGTCCTCGGCTCTCAGCTCACCGGTGAGGGAACGGGGGAGTGTCAGTTCGGGCCCAACACCACTTGCGCCCATTATGGATGCCGGTACATCGCCTCCAGGGCCACGGGAAACCATTCTGGACCGTGCTTTCCAAATGCGGCGCATTCCCGGCTCGGAACGTGAAGTTCCTGGCGAGGAGAAACTGACTTCATTGGCCCGATTTGATGCTCTTATGCGAGACATGGATGACAAAAGGAGGCAGCGAGAAGCTGAGGATGCCAGGCGGAAGGCAGAGACAGCCGCCGCGGCTTCAGCGTCAGTTTCAGCCCTGGACGAACAAACTGGGCTGAAAAGCGCTTGGGACTTGGATGATGATTCCTCGGAATATGACGACGATGATGATGACGATAGCGATGGGGCATTTGATGAGGCGGATTTGGACGGTGACCGGTTTTCATCCCACCACAGTTCGGCTCAGCGGGCCTTGAATTACATTTCTGGACGACCAGACCTACGAGACCGACCTCACCCGCCACCAAGAACTCACTCGATCAAGACCCCGCTTAGCTATAACCATGAGGCTCTAATGGCATTGTCATCGAGTAGCGGTGTTCGACCCCAGACAGGCTACTCTGGCAACCGGACGAGGCCAGGCATGTCTCAAAGAACACACTCCCAACCACAGCTGGCGACCATCATTGCCTCTTCTCCCTCAACGGCGCTGGCCGAGGATTCACTGTCCAACCTCGGCCCCGGCTCGCCCCCTCCTCTGCAACGAAGCCAGACGGAAAAGCGGCAATCCAACTCGAGCGCCAAACGCCTGAGCTTTAGCGAGTTCACCAAGAGGCTGAGCAGCACGAGCAGCTTGTTACTGGTCCAGACCAACACAAGCAACACCAGCAGCCGGGGGAGCAACGGCGAAGCGGCCGATCCTCCCATGCCGCAATCACCACCTCAGAGTCTTCACCACCTCCATCCCCGGGCTGCTCCACCAGCACCCCTGCCACCGCAGTCGCCAACTTCGATGAGCGAGCGTGATCGCTGCGGATGGCGCGGCAGCGTCGGTGTCTTCGGTGCTGGCGAGGGGGGGTTTCTCTAACGAGCAACTGCCGATAACTGCCGACCTAAGGGGCATTCTGGAAAATCGAAGGAAAATCGAACGATGCGATGCTGCAATGCTCGGATGAGGACCAGCATCAGACGATGACACGATGTTTGAGAGGGGGAACCCGGCAGAGACGTGATTTTTGTGGGAACGAAAGGATCCAGATGCCTGGTTCCCCGGGGTGCCTGTTGTGGTATCCACTGTTGTACGAACGAGAGGGGCCGTTGCTAGATACCACCCGAGTTGTGGATATGATTCTCATGGTTGTTCTCATTCTGCTGTCGTCGCTTGTATCATCCGTGGCTTTTTCATCCTGGATTTTTTGGACTCTTTTTCATGCTTTTTAATATCAACGGCGTTTTCTTTAATTTTTCTTTTCTTTTTTTGTAAACTCTATGCATTACACCACCACCACCAAACACGCCCCCGGCATCATCCTCACATACGACGACCTTACGGACGACGAGTCATGAAGGAATAACAACCGCAACAAACATTTTGCTGCACTTTTTGGGCGTTTTGATAGTTTATTTTTACCACGATGGCGTCTTTGACATGGAGAGAGAGACGGGGATTGATGAAGAAAAAGAGGAGGAATGCACAACTTGCATTATTACGTTTTTGGGGTTTTGGTTTGACGCCTATTCTCTGTATTACATGATTCCCGCTTTTTTCTTAACGACTTCCGTTTTTATTTATTTTTTGGTTTCTTGGGAGTCCATTATACCCTTTTTTTTTTCTTTTTTTTTTCTTTTCTTTCGAGACGACGAGGAGTTTTTTTGCGAGAGAGATTATGAGAGGGATGGGATGAGATGGGATGAGATAAGGAGATGGTGTATATAAGAGGTGGTCAAAAGGGAGAGGAAGGGAAGGGGAGGGGGGAGAGTAGATTAGGATTGAGGCGTTGTAGCTGTAGCATATATTTATTAGCATGGCATGGCATTTTAGCAAGTGGCGTTGAGTATATATTTATATGTATATTTATTTATTTTTTTGCACTGGGAGTGTTTTTGCAGACGTGATTGAGTAGGGGGATTTACCAGTGTGAGATGATTGAGACAGAGAGGTGGTGGTGCAACTCTTTGAAACCAAGATAGAGGGAACTAGTAATCTAGGCTTTCATTTGAAGCTGCACTCACACCCGATAAGAGTGTGAGGCTGTTCCCCAGGCCAATCGCACGCTGAAGAACACAGTGAGGCACCAACTGGCCAGTGGGTGTCCCCACTCGATCACGAGGGACAAGCCACATATGCACCCAGAGCTTTTGATACTTGACAATGACATTCGACAAAGCAAAGGATTTATGATATAAACAATCATTGACTGAGCTTATACACATCGTTCTTTCCTTGTAGCTCCATCTCATCGCTGTCGTAGCTTCCCGGGTAAGGTAGGTCACAGATGTTCTTACCGCATGTAGGCGGCATTGGATGCTTGTCAGAGCAGGCACATGCCCAGGCATCCCAACGTCCCCCCTTCCAGAGACCCCAGACATTCTTCTCAAGCTCTGGAATTTGCAAATCCAACATCCTCCTTGAAAATAAGTTTTGGTATCACTAGAGGGCATATCGCTCAATCGTTATTCTTCTTCCTCCTTCTTCACCATCGGGGTTAAAAAGGCACGGCCTCAACCTCCACGTCCTTCACTAACAATTATCAAGCCCCGGAGCAGTGACGGCACGTCAGCAAGCCACTTGGGGTTGTTGCCCCTCACTCAGCCAGCAAGTCCGCTACCGTATCTTAGCTCCGACGACCCGTCACATCAAAGCAATACGACGACATCCATAGAAAGAAGCTTTCCACGCACGTTTGACCGTGCCCATCAACTCAACAATTCCCGCCGCCGATTACATTTGTTTACCTCTTCTCTCCTCTCCTCTTCATATCCTAGCCCCCTTAACCCAACCATTTCCACAGGCATTCCGCGAGGACAGAACCCCAGTCCCGCGGATCCCCAACATCCATCGCCGTGGCAGACCAGCAACCCCCAACCCTCATCACTACGTCAGCCACCTCCACCACCACCACTGCGAGTCCTCCCCAAGCCTCGACGATAGCATCGTTGTTGCAGCCCGCTCCGCAGGCCCCCTCGGCTGGAATCACCTCTGCCACCACCGCCGCCGCTTCCAACCCTCCCAACCTGACGACAACACAGCAGATATTAGGAAGGAGGCAGCGGGGCGACGAGTCTGAGGACCTGCCTTCTCAAGGCGAAGACGCCACCGCCGGCATTTTGTTACCTCAACAACAACAAACACGACCGAACAAGAGATTACGAACTGGAGAAGAAGACATGAGAACTGACTACGATTCCCAACCCTCATCATCATCATCATCATCATCCTACAGAGCCGGTTGGGCTTCCAACGGTTCAGCTTTTAGACGCAACAAAAGCAACACCGAAACCGGAAACGGTAACAACAACAACAACAACAACAACAACGAGGACATGTACTCGTCCCTCCACCTCCGAGGCGGCGTCCCGCCAGATTACTTTGGTCACGACCGTGAGGAAGTCACGAGGATTCTTATTCAAGCTCTGGATGACTTAGGGTATGCCGATGCGGCCCAGATAGTCTCGCAGCAGTCGGGGTACGAGGTCGAGTCACCGAACGTGGCGGCTTTCCGGGCGGCGGTGCTGGAGGGGAGATGGGACAATGCGGAGAGCCTGCTTTGGGGGCCGGGGGGAGGGGGACTGGGAGGGTTGATTCTCGCTCCTGGGGCGGACCGCAACTCGATGAGGTTCAGACTTAGGCAGCAAAAGTTTCTGGAGCTTCTGGAGCAGGGCGAGAGGAACAAGGCGTTGGCGGTCCTGAGGAGAGAGCTGACGCCGCTTTGCAAGGATCAGCCGCATATTATCAGCACCTTGAGTAAGTATCTAATGTGTCAAGACCAGGAGGATCTGAGGCGCAAGGCCGAGTGGGATGGGGCCGGAGGGGATAGCAGACGGAAGTTGTTGAGGAAGCTATCTGGTAGGTTGTTGGTTTCCAAGTTGTTGGATTATGGGTTTTGCTGACTTGGGACGACAGAATCCATATCACCCTCGGTGATGCTCCCCGAACAGAGACTTGCTGTGCTTCTCAACGATCTGAAAAACAACCAGATAGAAAAGTGTCTCTATCACACGACGACAAACCCGCCGTCGCTCTACTCGGATCACCGGTGCGAGCACTCTCAGTTCCCAACCGAGGTCATGGTGGAGCTGGATAAGCAGCAGGGAGAGGTGTGGCAGATAAGGTTCTCGCCCAACGGCGAACGCCTCGCAACCTGCGGCAGTGCCAAGGGTATTTGCATCTGGAACACGCAGACGTTTAACCACGTGCGTGTGATCAACACGCACGACGCTGAGGTGTCCAACATTGCGTGGAGCCCCGACAGCACGATGCTTTTGAGCTGTAGTATGGATGGGCAGGCCAAGGTGTGGAACACGCAGACGGGGGAACTGGTCGTGGCGCTCGAGAAGTTTGGGGAGCCAGTCAGCAGTGCTGGGTGGCTGCCGGATGGGAGGACCTTCATTACTGGGTCTCTTGACAAGGCCAAGTCGCTGTGTGAGTGGGACCTGTCTGGAAGTTTGCTCTACAACTGGACCAGGCGGCATAGGACCGAGGACCTGGTCGTGTCGGCGAATGGGGAGTGGCTGGTGGCCATGGACGACAGGCGCGGCGTGCATATCTACCACATTCCTCGTCGGGAGTACGAGGTCGACCTGATACTGGAGAGCAGGCTCACTAGCGTCAGCCTGAGTCAGGACTCAAAGTGGTTGTTGGTCAACACGGTCGATGACGAGGCGCTGTTGTACGACTTTGGGACGAAGGAGGTGTTTCAAAAGTACAAGGGGCACACGGGGGGCGAGGTGATTATCCGGGCGGGGTTTGGGGGAGCGGGCGAGAACCTTGTGATCAGCGGGAGCGAGGACGGGAACGTGTTTGTCTGGCACAGGACGACGGGGCAATTGGTGCACAAGAAGATGGCGCATAGCCCGAGGGTGAATTCGGCTTGTTGGAATCCGAGGGATGCGGGGATGTATGCTACTTGTGGGGATGAGGGGAGGGTGAAAATGTGAGTTTTTCTTTTTTTTAATTTTTCATGTCGAAGGTAAGGGGTGCTGACTACCTGCTGGTAATAGATGGACGAGTCCTGAGCGGGCGAGACAATGGGCTGCTGCGAGGGCGCAGTCGGTTCCGGGGCAGAGGTCGACGACTAATGGGACGTCGGGTGGGGGGCCTTCTAGGACAGGTGCGGCGAATGGCTGGGGGTTAAGTGGGAATGGGAGTGGTGGTGCTGGTGGGGGGCCTGGAGGAGATGGGGGTAATGATGAGGAGGATGAGGAGGAGGAAGAAGGGGAGGAGGGGGAGGGGGAGGAGGAGGAGGAAGTGGGGGCTCATGAGTTGGCTTAGAGGGCTCCGGGTCGGGTTGCGCTGTTACCTGCGAGGGTTGTTATCGCTTCTGTGGAAGCCAAAGTGCGGGAGTTAATTCAAAACAAGAGGGCAACTGAAGACGCGTATTTTGCGAAAATATTGAGTTTATTCTGGGGTGAGGGTAGTGATGGAGGTGGTCAAGGAGGCGGTGGCGGTAAATCATGACAACAGCGATGATCACGACTGGGGTGAAGATGGGGGCAGTGACCGCCTCCTTCGCAACTGAGAGCCTGCCAGCTTATCCAGGCTCCTCTCGGTCCTAATCACCAGACGATCGCCGGCGCCATTCAATCCTTTCGGAGATAAAGGCAAGTTGGCGAGCAACTCTACGAGAAGCTGGAATGGACACTTTGGTTCTTGACCAAGGGTTCCGGCAGGGGTAAAGAGGAGGTGGAGGCTGTGGCTGATGTTGTGGAGGATCTCATTGGGATTGTTGGGGACCAGAGGGAGAATCTGAAGACGGGAGAGGGGTTTTTGTCGTGGATGTTGTCAAAGGAGTTGAGTGAAGAGAGGAACAAGCTGGCTAAGAGGGTTGAGAGGAGGAAGGTTAGGTTCGGGAGGGTGAGTAGACGGGTGAAGGGGTAGAGGCCGAGGATGTGGATGGTGGGGGTGGGGGGTTGAGATGGGGGAGGGTGATTTGCTTGTTTAAAGCGTTGTTTCTTTTTGTTCGTGCGTGGACTTTGTGTGGTTTGTCTCTTGAGGCTCTCTGGGTCGTGGCGAAATTTGAATATTTAGAGGTTGTCATTGACTGGTTGGGGGTTGTGCATGCATCATGGGGTTTTCTTTTTGTTTCCTTTGTGTTTTTTTATGGTTTGGGTTGGGTTGTGGGGAAAGGGGGGGGGGGAGGGAAGTATAGCGAGACAGAACAGAATTTGATATAGCGAGTAGGGGTTAAGAAACGGAGGGTTCCATTCCAGATGGATGGATGGATTTGTGCTGCGAAGTGTGAAGTGTCCGGTGTGCTGGTTTGACTAGCGAGGACTTGTCTGTGTTGAACTAGTTATTCTGGGTGAGTATGTCGTTTGTGGCTTCCTTTCAACCGCTCTAACGGCATGTTATTGCCCTTGCGAAGCGAGTAGAGTAGGTAGGAAATTGTACAGAAATTCAAGGGGACAATGGCGTTGTTCCCATCTCAAGAGACAACGCTATAGTTATCATCACTCTCTCCATGTCACTCTCCCCCTGGATGTTGTGTTTAACAACCCCCTGTCCCTCGCTTCTCTTTTACTCCTCTCTCTCATCACTATCAATCACCATCACCACCAACTAATACCTGCAGACCACAACGCTGACCTCGCGAAAATGCCCGTCACCGTTTATGTCACGACCTGGACCTGCTGCGTCTGCGGCAGGGAACACGACGCCAGACGGGAGGATCTTGCGTGCAGCAACCCCCAGTGTCAGCAGGGGGTTAGTAGGGTGTTTAGACGAAGGGGGGGTGTGAGACGAGGGATTACTGCTTTACGAAGCCTGGTGGGGGTGAGACAGGGGATGAAACGGGACGGGACGGGACGGGGTGGGGGGGGGGGTTGAGGATGCTCGCTAGGTAGGTAGGTGTTATGGAGGTAGGTAGGTAGGTAGGTGAGTGAGTGAGGGAGTGAGTGAGGGAGTGAGTGAGGGAGTGAGTGAGGGAGTGAGTGAGGGAGTGAGTGAGGGAGTGAGTGAGCGTCTTTGTTCTCTCTGTTAGGGAGTGGGTAAGTAAGTAAAGGTTGTAACCTCCAGGTAGGTGAGTGGAAATATATTCTTGATTCTTCTTTTTCTTTTTTTTTCTTTTTCTTTTTTTTCTTTCTTTTTTTTCTTTCTTATTTATTTTCTAAACAATGTTCCAGATATGAAGTGTGTTGATTATTTAAACAAGTGATATCTGTTCATGTATGTATGTACCCGTGCCTCCTCCGACGAAAAAATCCTTGGTGTACCATCCCCAGAGAGAGGGGAAACAAGAAGAGACAAAAAGAAAATTTGAGAAAAAGAAAAAAAAAATAATTCAAGTTTCCCGCCCCTGAAAAGCAGATATTTGTCTCCCTAACACGGGATTTGCTGTCAAGGGTGTAGTGCAATCCAAAGTAAACAAACCAAGGGGTATCTCGTTCAATGATATAGTTACAACTAAGCAGGACATGATGTGTGTGATATATGTTTCTCCACGGGAGCAACAAGCAAGGTATTGAACAGTGATGTAATTATAATTGTAATCATCATTACGCAAAGAGATTGCCCATAGTAGGTTGGTACGCTGAATCTATGATGTATGTATGAAAGTCGAATAGGTAGGCGAGAGCGAGAGCGCGCGCGAGAGAGGGAGAGAGAGAGAGAGAGAGAATCAACTAATGCGGTTTGTTGTAAGTTAGCTTTCTTTAGAAATGCATTATTGGGGTTGTTTTGCTCTGTGAAGAAGGTTGATGATGAAGAGAAAGAGAGAGAGAGTATGTGTGAATGAATGTTGATGGTAGGTGAGAGAAGAAGAAGAAGAAGAAGAAGAAGAAGAAGAAGAAGAAGAAGAAGAAGAAGAAGAAGAAGAAATTGTGGGTAGTGAGTGAGTGATGAGAATGAGTAGTGTGTCATTCATGTGTAAACGAGAAATGTGTCAATGGACCGTTGTGTAAAGGGACCAAAACAGTCCAAATAGTTAGTGAGTTAATAAGTTAATCTGCCAAAGGGTATCCTGTCGCCATGCCATGCCAAAACCAATGCCAAAACACCCAAATCCCAAACATCATCATCATACTCACAGTGAAACATCGCTCAACAGCTCCAAATCCCAGGGTCAGAAGGTTGATTCACCAGCCCTATCAAAAAAACCAATATGACTCAATCTCGGGTTGAATGAGCCAGCCAGCTACCTTTTTAAAAACCCTCGCAAACCCATGCCCGCTCCTCTGTTGAACCACCTCCATCGCCCATTTGGTCACCTTGACACAAATCTCCAAAAGTGTCTCATAACACGCAGCTTGGTCTGCAGCCAAACAGCCGAGAAGAAAGAACTGGCGCCACGCTATGCCCCGGCCTAGTATATAGCCATGAGAAATAATTTTATATATATTTTTTTATTTAAAAAAAAGGCCGGAGCTCAAGGCAAGAAAAGGGAACAATGGCCTTGCCCACTGTCAAAACGGCAAAAGTTACGCATGTGCTAGTATAGCCATATTCTCCAGTGAGACAATTATGAATCGCATCGACGCCACTCGTTCGGGCGCTATTCTAGGCCTCGTCACATGCGTACATTTTGTCGTCTTGCCAGTGGGCAAGGCCACTGTTCGCTTGTCTTGCATTGGGCTCCGGTCCTTTTTCTTTTCTTTTCCTTTTTATTATATTTTTTATATTATTTTTATAGGGTTTTTTTTTCTTAGGATAGTCATCATAAATCGCATCAGAACGTTTTTTTTCATCATGCTCCCCACTTCATGCCTCGTTCAGTCAGCAAAGCAATCTATCGTCCAAAAAAATCGTCCAAAAAAAAACCCACAAATCTGAGGGTTGACACAAGCAAACAAACACTGGCATCAAAACGGAAGCAAGTAGTAGGGTACAAGGTATGTATAACAACTGAACAGCAAAAGGTGAGTGACCCGATATATGTGAGGTGTAGTTGGTGGAGTTGACTTGAGGTAGGTCGAGATCCTCGAGGAGAAGGTATGTGGAAATTGTGAGATGCATAAGGTGGGTAGAACAACAAGAACGAAACAGAACAGAGACAACAACAATTCTCAAGTAGTAAATTTAGACACACAACATGGGCACAAACAAGAAGAAAACACCCCAACCGTACCCCTTTCGCTGTCCGGTTACGCTTCCCATCCCTTCCTACCGACCAACCCAGACCCCAGTCCCAAAGCCAACACCCTTCGCCTCCCCCCGTACCCGTCCCCTTCCCCGTCCAGCCAGCCAGCCATAAAAATGTATTTTGATTCCACCGCAGAAATGAGTGACTTGAAATACGCAGCAGATAAAGCAGAGAAAGAAAGAAAGAAAGAAACAAACAAAGAAAGAAAGAAAGCAACTGCGAATCAAACAAAAAACGCAGAAAGCGTTGAAGGGAAAAGCGAGCTTGGAAACACACAGAAAAGGAACAAGTCTCAGGTCCGGTACCACTGACCTTGGAGAAATGTGACCATATACCCTGTCCACGCCTCGCTATGCACGCCCACCTGTCCTGTATAGCCCATCCCGCATGTCCCGAACCTTGAACCATGGTGTATTATCGAGCTTTGAATGAAATTCTTGTCAGGGGCGTATTGATTCCCATGTGTCAACGGGGAACATGGAGAGGTCCCAGCTGCTGTGTGTTTGTCGGTCCTGAAAAAACTCCGTCCCGGTGACGCCCTGTGAGCATGGCATTGTTCTTTTTGTCTTTCCATCCCATTGCAACTTTTTACCAACCGCCGCCACCGCCGCCGCCGCCGCCGCCGCCGCCACCCGCACAAACCCAGTAGTAGTAACCGCCCTCCAAACCTCCAAAGTACAGCCTTCCAAAAAAAAAGCCCAGCACAGACCCCTAAAAAACAAGTGTTGAAATGTTTCCCGGACTCCGGCGCCAATCTCAGTCCCCCTTATTCTTAGGCTGGGGACTTGTTGGGAGGCGCCGAGCCACCATTCTGACGGGCATCCTGGTTGCTGACCGAAAGGTTGTTCATGCCTGAGGAAAGGAAAGCGAAGGGGTCATTTTCGTTTTGTCCGTAGAAGTTGTTGCCAGGACCGGCAGAAGCGGGCCCGTTGCCAGCGGATTGGAAGGCCGTCTCCACGGCACGGCTGTCAAAGGGACCAGCCGAGTGAGACCCAGGGGCGGGTCCAAAGTGAGTGTTCAAAGGAGGATACGGGGCAGCGCCGCCACCAATGCCAGAGGGAAGAGCGTACGTGCTCTGGGGGCCAGCAAAGTGCTGACCGTAGCCTGCACCGGAGCCAAAACCACCAGGGCCAGCAAACGAACCGGGGCCGGGGGCAGAGCCGATCGAGCCGTGTCCCATGTTGTACGAAGACCCGGCATCCATCGGGGAAGGATATCCAGAGTCAGCTACCACGGCAGCCGTGGCGCGGCCAGCACCACACCGAAGGCAGTTTTGGTTCTTGGCAAAGTTGTGGTAACCGCAAACCTCGTTGCCACACTTCCAGTCGCCGGCCCGGAAAGGAACGACACCAGAGCCGCCCATGCGGCCACCGCCGTGTCCGCCACCGTGTCCGTGATGGCCAATGTGGTGAGGAGGAGGGCCCATCATGGCCGGGGGGCCATATCCATACCCATAGCCCATCTCGCCGGTGGGACCAGTGCTAACGGCAGGGAACGAGCAACGGAAGCACGCCGTGCGTCTTTGGAAGTTGGAGAAGCCGCATGACGGGCAGGTCCAGTCGCCGGGCCGAGGCCTGTTCTTGCTGGGTGGGAATGGCATGAGGATGTTGGCCGCCTTGTCCAGAACGCGACTAGAGCTGGGAGAGACTTCGATGGCCTTTTCATTCAATGCACGGCCGTTCATGCACAGACTTTCGGCAGCCTGTTTTTTTTTTTTTTTTCCAGTTAGAGCGAATCAACAAAGACATAGCGCATCATAGTGGGTCACAGGGGGGGAATGGGCCACTGGGCGGTGTGGGTGATGTTGGGAGCTCCATAGAAACAAGCGGTGACTTACCTCCTCGTGGGAAGAAAACACGGCGAAGCCGCTGCCAGTGGGCTTGGACTGCTCAGGGGTACGCAGAGTCCAGAAAGCGATGGGACGACCGCCAAATTGAGTAAACCAACTTTCCAGCTCGCTCTGTGTGGTGTCGTGGGGCAGGCCTGACATGTGGAGGATCTTACTCCGTTCCGAAAGGAAAGCCCGGACGTCGGTACGAGCATCCATGGGCTGGCTGAGAACACCAGGGTGCTCGTGGGCTGGCTGGGACTTTTTGATCAGACCCCTCAGCACACGAGTGAGAGTCACAGCCTCGTCCATGGCGCGGCGAGGGGAGGCAGGGGCCAGTGCCTGGAGGTGGAAGGGGAGGTTGTGCTTGATCGGGGCACTATTCTGGACAGGCTCGACTTCCAAGGCAGCACAAATGTTGGCCAGAGACGAGGGGCCGAATGGAAGAGACTCGGGATGGTGCTGCTGCCATCTCTGATATTCGGTCCGGAGCTCAAAGGTGCGCGAGTGTTGAAGATAGGGGGGCAGCACAACGGACTTGTCACGGGCCTCACGGGGAAGCTGAACGCGCAGGTCCCAAGCTTCGAGCGTGACGAAAACGAAGTCAAGGTCATTCGAGAGCAGGTGTTCGGAGGCAAAGGCGTCGAAACGGTTGATGGCATCCCGGAAAGTGCCCGCATTCCGGACGTGTTCCCACGTGAGAGTGGTCAGGCTCGCTAGTAGACAGACGGTCAGCAAAGCAAAGTTGATCAAGGCGGCCGAGATAGCAATTGAGCATCGGCGGGACGAGAATGGCGGAAACTCACTGCAAAGGGGGGTGATGGGGGTGTTGACAGGCTTGACAAGGACGCTTTCGCGGTGAAGCTGACGGGCAGGAGCAGCGGGTTAGAAAACATGGTTTTTTTTTTTTCCTCAGGGGCTGTTGGGTTTGGGGAGTTTGGCCCACCTCGTGAAGGTCGATGCTGTTGGCGTCGAGCAGGATCCAGCCGAGCTCGATGACCTCGGCCGAGTCCTTGGTGACATAGACACCGTGCTCGTCGCAAGTGGTGGCGACGTGGATCACGACGTATCGGTCGGTTCTGAAAGGGGGGGTTTGTTGGGGAGTAGCCATGTCTCCGAGGACAGGCGTGGTCGAGCTCGTAACTCGAACAGCGCGATGGGGACAATTTAAAGTGGCGGCGGCAGCGAAACCTAATTGCTGATAAGGGTGTTAATTAAGCTGATGATTGGGTTGTGACGACAGTGGCTTCCTCCTGCTGCTGCTGATGAGGTGTCGTGGATGGCAAGCTTCAAAGGGGAGCAGCAAACGAACGGCGGTGGCTTTTTCAATGACCAAGGTCGCGGACCAGCAGAAGGGAGTTGCCGAGTCCAACGACCCACTCCATGCCCGCACCCACGGTGGACTCCGCAGGGGGGCAGCGCTGGGACGCTGGCTGGCTGCTGGCAGTGCCAACTGACAAACTGCGTGTGCACCATCCATCACCCAGCACATCTCGCCAACTGACCTTTCTTGTATAATTTTTGCACATCTTGTACCTGCCATCGTACAAATTCAGCTGAAAAAAAAAGCAGAGTAGGGTCTGTGGAGGAAGGATGACGGCAGCGGGGAGAGGGCCATAAGATTCAGGGAGGGTTCAGGTTCAGTATGGGCGGAAACGATAGGGAGAAATAATAGGATACCCTTTTGGTAAAAAGTGACGGATGCATCCCGGTCAAATCATCACCCAAATCCACTTGTTATAGAGTCTCAACCGTCTCAACAACAGGGCAATGAATACTGACCGCTTCCAAGTTGTCGTGTAGTGGTGATTGTCTTGAAGGTTCGTTCCGATTTGTAAGTTTGCGTGAGCGTGAGCGTGAGCGCGAACAAGGGACAGATCGGGGCAGCACCTTGAGAACCTCAGTAACTGCCACCTAGCTAGATATCGGACAGTTGCCTCGTCCCCAAGGTGCTGATGTGATCGCGCCGAGTCGGAGCTCAGTTTAGCTTACGGTTCGTTTCGCGAAAACACCAGGCTGTAACAGACTCTGTCGAAGAGGGGCAGAGGGATGGGTTGACACCTCTATAAGAAAGCTTGGGCTTTGGCAAGAGAGGGTGGACACTATGGTGATGGGCCAAGTTAAAGCAACGCCTAAATTCCCAACATCAATTGATGCTCTCCACGGGACCTCGTTTTGTGCTTGCTGGTGGAGGAAGCATCACGCTTATCATGCGAGGCTGATGAAGCTTCTTCAGGACCGCGTCTCCTCCCACTCAGAAAGTCCAATGCGTCATTTCTTTGGTGTGCTAACAATATGTTGGTGTCCATTATTTAGAGTTCTCCTTGCGCTTTGTCACTTTGTTGGCGATTTTTGCATCACGTCTTAAAAAGCTCTCTCGTATCAGCGATGGAGTTGCGATTGATGCCCGAGTCCGCGATATGCGTCATCAGCAGGCACTGTGTTGGAGTCACGCGGCCTGAGCCTGAGCGATAACTGCGTGATGGGTAAGTAAAACTGCGGAGTCTCAGTCGAAGCCAATGTGCAGCCAAACGCCATCAATGATTTCAGAGGGGATTTTCGGAGTTTTGAGGTGTTCGTGGCTTCAGCCAGGCACTTACAGCTGTTTTTTCTTTTTTTTTCCTTTGCCCCCTACTGCCTACGAGATTACAGCAGGAGCAATCAGATGACGACGCTGACGGTGATTGCCCGTGGGTCCTGCAGCATCGGTTCTCCAGGGGTGGAGGAGGGGGGGGAAGCTTTGGAAGGCTCCCCGGCTGCGGCCCCCTTTCAACCTGCCGACGGGGAGTTAGGCGAGCCGTCATTTCGTTCCGAGCCCACACCCCGGCACCGGCTTTCTCCACATGTTCGGGTTCGGGATCGGGGATTGTACTGTACGGATAGCTCCTGCCGAGTCGGGAGTTCACTTGTTCACCCGGGTGGTGTGCTCCTTCCGCCAACACCAACAACAGGCCATTTCAAGTTCAAGGTGGAAGTTACTTCTGCCACTTCAATTCGCTGGCTAACTTGGAATAGGTATCCACCTCAATGCCGCACGGCATGGAAGGCGCTTCCCGCTTGAGAGGTGGAAGGGGATCCTATCTGACCAAAAGGGATCTGGAACTTACCGATGTACCATTTGGATTCTCCCCACCATCCTCAAGCTCAACATCACCATCGTCAGCCTTGTCCTACCACTGAAGCTCCGCCAAGACAATCTCACCATGGCAGGTTTCGACGGTACCGCATTCCTCGCCCTTTTCCTCGGATTTTTCTTCCCTCCTCTCGGCGTGGCGCTCTTAACAGGGTGTGGAACTGATGTGTGTATCAACCTCTGTCTCCTCATTTTTGGGTACGAGATACGCTCCATTTATGGACCAAAACCCGGTCGGTCAACTGATGGTCCACCCACATAGCGTGATCCCCGCCTACTTGCACCTCTGGTACCTCGTATACGTGTATCTGGACAACAAGAAGCTTCTGAAGCCAATCGACGGCGGACGTCCGTTTGTATTTTGCGATAAGCTTCAGCGAATCAGCACTCGAAACCGGAGCACCGCAAGCCTTCCAACCCCCAGGACTTCCACCAAAGAGGTGCAACCCCATCGGAGCAATCCGGCCGTGCAGGAGAAGCCAGCCCAAGAGCAGAAGCCTGCTTCCGAACAGACCTCGACACCGTCTGCTATATCAACCCCAGTCTCGACATCTGGTCCTTCGACAAAACCCGCACAGAAAACAACCACCCAAGCCGCAGCTTCAGAGCCAACCCCGGCAATGTCGCCGCTTCCACTTCTTGACAAGAATGACGGCGCTTCTCCACAGGCGAAGGCCTAGACATTCCCATTGAAGGGATAAAGGGGTGATCAGCGACGAGAGACTGCTTGGAAAGAGTCAAAAGAGGGCATGGTGGAGTAGTGTTGGGCAACCTAAGTATTCTTTTGGGTATCTCTGGTTACAACAAGACATGGCTAATCAAACACGGTTTTTGCTATCTGGTTTGATGACTGAACCGGGCTGAAGTGTGCTCTTTTTTTTTTTTTTTTTTTTTTTTTTTGAGTTGGCTGGTGGCCGCCTCGCACCACAGAAAACACAGGAAAAGCTCAACAATTGAGAGTGCTCAGAATTACTCAAGCACGAGATAGGCGCTCTTAGCGCTATCTCACCCTTGTGTTTGCTATCTGTTCTTGTGCTTGTGTGATGTTCTCCAAGGAGGGTGAGGTTGGGCTGAGTGGACCCCTGTTTCCCGAAAGCTTGGGCCACAACCCTCTTGTTCAACCCCGCTTAGATGATGGTGCATGCTCCCACTGCAGTCGACCTCGACCACAGACCTTTGAACGACAGCCACGACTGCTTGCATACAAGGCCGCCTGCTGTCATCCAATGACGGCAGCCAGTGAGCTTCTTTTGCGGTTTCTGATCGATCGAATCAAGTGGACGGGATAGGGCTTTTCCTACTTGCCCCTCCCCATTTTCTTTCCCTGTGCCGTGCCCCCCCCATCCCCGTCAATCTGTTCCGCGTCCACGACACCTTCGGGCCTCCCTACATTCACGACCACGTCTCCTCTATTGCTCCTTGTTTTTTTTCCTTTTCCCTTTGTTTCGTTCGGCGCCTGCGCGCGCGCGCGCTCCCTGATACCACAGCACCTGCATGGTGCAGCTGCAGAGAAGTAAAGTTACCCGTTTCGTTTAAGCAGCAGAGAGAAGTTGCTGCTGGGCTTGGGTGCATATAGGATGGATGTGTACAATAATAGGGCGGATGGCCCCCCGGGGGGATCTGATTCCTCTGAATTATCACCGCAGTCCTCATCTTCCTCCAACCCTGAGGAGGCAGTCGATCTTAACTCGGCCATAACAACAACAACTACTACTACTACTACTACTACTACTACTACTACCAAATCCAAAAGAAGGAGGTCGTTCCCGTTGGGGTTTGTGACTGGGGTTTTGTTCTCTTCTAGCAGTGACCCGTCGTCTTTTGTTGACGGGGCCAGGGCGGAGGGGAGACCGGTTGGTAGTAGTGGGAAGAACAGCACCACGGCGACTGCGCTGAGGAGGTTGAGCAACAGGTTCCCTTCGGCTGTGGAGAGCGGGGGTAGTGAGCAGGGGAGTTTGACGACGACGACGACGGGGCCGGTGGTGGTTCGGACGTATAGCGGTGGTGGGGGGGATCAGCGACGTCGGAGCCGGCGCGGTCGTGTGTTGAGTTCTGGGGTGGCGACGACTGGTAGTTCGAATCTTGACGTCACTACCACCACTACGCAAGCAACACTGTCATCCGAAGAAACAACAGCAGCAACCATGCCGCCGAAACAACACCAGTCAGGGTCGGCGTCGTCGAAACCGCGATCGGGATTCTTGCTTGGGGGTTGGACATGGGGGGGGAGGGAACAGCGACGACAAGAAGAACCTAAACTCCCGCCTCTGGAGGCGTTTTCGTTTAGGTCTTTTGTTCAGGATGCGGGCCAGCAGCAACAGGGTGATATCAGTGCTGATTTGGATAGGATAGCGGAGATTTGTGCTAGGAGTCGGTACTCGTTGTCGAATCAGTACGAGGTTCATGTTGCGCCTCATGGGTCGGGGGCGGGGTTTGTGACGGAACAACAACAACAACAACAACAACAACAACCGAGGAGTAGGAGGGGGAAAAAGAGTGTGGCTGAGGGGAGGTTGGAGACTATTATGAGCTGTAGTCGGAGTTGTTCCTCTGAGGGGGGGGATGGGATGAGACAGCAACAGAAGGGGGCGGGGGAGGTTGTTGAGGGGGTGAGGGGGCGGAAGGGCAAGGGGGGTAGGGAGTCAAGTAAGAGGTTGGAGAGGAAACGGTCGGCGAGTTTCGCGAATGCGATTATGGAGGGTGAGGGGGGGCTGGTTAAGGGGGAGGTGGTGGCGCCGAGGGTGAGTGGGAGTGATATTGGGGTCAGGACTTGCTCTAGTACTACCGCTACTGAGGGTGTGTGGCAGCAGCAGCAGCCACGGTATTATGAGGAGCTGCCACATGAGGGGCACCAGAGCCACTACACTTATTACAACCAAAACCCGAGATCGTCAAGCGGGAATTTGTTTGGGAGCTGGGTGCCGTGGCAGACACCGGCTTCATCATCAACACCACAGGGAAGGAGGAATGCAGAGGGGAGGCTGAGGGAGTTGCTCAAGGCGCCGTCGGAGGGGAGGAGGTGACGTGACTGGGACAGCAACAACGACGACAACAGCACATGCACATGAGGGATACAATAGTTCACAGAACAAAAGGAACAGAAACACAGCATGTTTACTTGGGATGTTTTGGGAAATATATACTCGAGAGCGCCAGGTTTAGGTAGACTACCGATTGGATGGGAAACACACGATTTGATGATGGGATATATATCAAGCCGAGGGATTTTCTTTGGAATAGACTGACATCTGCAATGGCCTTTTGCCAACTCGTTTTGGAAAATGTGATCAAGTGGCCTTTGTAACTCGGAAACTCTTATACATTCTTATTTGGTGTTGGGTTACTCACCATGCATCAGTCAATCCTACTGCGCCGCTTGGCTCCTCAACCACAAAAAAAAAAAAAAAAAGGGGGGGGGGAGGGGGCTCTGACCCAAAAGAATAGGGGTAAATTCTTGGCACATCTTACCTCTCCTACAAATTGATCCAAACAAACACCATCCATCATCAATCATTGCTTGAATCCATTGTGATTTCTATCAACAGGGATCTCATTTCTCTTTTTCTCATCTCCCCATACACCATCCTTTCCGCTTGGTCTTAACCACATAAACCCATAACAATAATGCTACTCACATACAAAACCCAACCGCTATCCCCCATCCCTTACCAGCCGTGATTGTATATCCCTTTATTTCACCCAATTTTGACTTTTATGTAGTAGTCGTACACCATGACGTCCTCTACGCATTAACCGCTTGCTCATCTCGCTTTTGACCCCGACCCCGACCCCGAACCCCCCTCCACATGCGGCCTCTTCGCCTCCCTCTGCGCAGCATCCCCACCTCCCTCAATCGGCCTCTTCCTCTCCCCCTTTTCCTTTTCCCCCTTGGCCGTGGCAACCCCCTTCCTCTCCCTCTCCTTCCGATCCTTCTCCTCCCGTTCCTTCTTCTCCTTCTCCCTCCTCAACGCCTTGCTCTCGAATTCATGCCAATCACCCTGGACATCTCTCAGCCTGTTTCAAATAATTAGCAACCAACCTCCCATCACCAAAAAAAAAAAAAAACGCTGCAAATGGGGGGGGGGACATACTCAACCGCCTGCCTAGCCTCTGGCTCCTCCTCAGTAAAATACCCATGCCTCAACACCTCCCCCGCGCTCGGCCTCTTCTTCGGATCATACCTAAACATGCTCCTCAACAGCTCATAAGCCATCGGCGTCACAACCCCCTTGTATCTCTCCTCAAACTGGCTCGCCATCCTCACCGTCGGCCTCAGCAGCTCAAACCACGGCATCTCCACAATATCCGGCCACTCCGACCTCGTCGGCGTCCCCAGCACAGAGTGTATCTTGTCCAGCTGATTAATCTCGCTCCCATCCCCAGGAAAAATCGCCCTCTTGGTAAAAATCTCCACCAGCACGCACGCCGCAGACCAGATATCCACCGCGGGACCATACTGCGTCTCCCCCAGCAACAGCTCCGGGGACCGGTACCAAATGGTGATGACACGGTTGGTGTAGTCGAGCTGGTGGTGCTTGGCATAGAACCGCGCCAGCCCAAAGTCGGCCAGCTTCAAGACGCCCTCGTTAGAAACCAAGATGTTCGCCGCTTTGATGTCCCTGTGCAGGACCCCCCTCGTGTGCAGGTAATCCAACCCCTCAAACAGCTGTCTGGCCAGGTGCTTCTTGTGAGCCGGCTCCAGGGTGTAGTTGGGGTGGTTCAGCAGACCCGTCAGGTCGTGCGAGAGGTACTCAAACACCATGAAGCACTCGTTCGACTCGACCATGACTTCTTGCAGCTCAACCACATTGGTGTGCTTGAGCGAGCAGAGAAGTTTGATTTCTCGCACTGCCGTGACGGGAAAACCGTCGCGTTCACCTTCCATACGGATTCGCTTGAGCGCCACGAGCTTCTTGGTGTAGACGTTTACCCCCTTAAACACCTTGCCGTATGTGCCCGACCCGACCACCGACTCGTTGCCTGGTCTGCGGAAGAACACCGACTTGGACCGCGCCAGATCCTCTGGGAGCTTTGGCTTCTCCTTGAGACGCTTCATCATCTTCTTCACTTTGCGTGTCTTGGGCGTGGGATCTGGTTGCCTGCTAGGCAGGTCGTGAGGTCTGCGGTGGTCGTTCGGGCGAGAGCGGGCCGAGGCAGGCTCAGTGGGAGCATTTCTGGGATATCCGGATCTGTCCCTATCTCTATCCCGATCCCTATCTCGGTCCCTGTCCCTATCCCGGTCCCTGTCCCTATCTCGATCTCGATCCCTCTCCCTGTCCCTATCCCTATCTCTATCCCGTTCTCGCTCTCTGTCTCGCTCGGGCTTCGTAGGGGGTGCTCTCTGAAGAGGATTGGAAGCAGCAGCGGGCTCTCGTGGGGCAGCAGGGGCGTTAAACTTGATCGATATCTCGGGCCGTGGAACTGCCACGACCGGCTTTGACGCAGTCTTCATGCTGAAGCTGAACTTGTTGGGTGTCTGGGACTGGGGCCCAGTCGGCGGAGCACGGCTTGTCGGAGGAGCCATCTTGTCATCTTTCGACTTGTCCTCCTTGCTTGCGTCTTCAACCTGCAATTCTTTAGATGGCCTGAAGGGGTTATCAGCATCCTGCATCAACACATCTTTCGCCTCTGACTTGTCATGAGCCTCTGGAGACTGATGATTGCTGGTGTGGGATGGATCCGAGGTCCGTCCATCGGGGTGGGATGAGTTCCATGCACTCTTGAAGCCACCGCGCGGTGCCCCACGGCCACCACCGAATGCACCACCCCGGAACCCCCCAGGTCCGCCTCTGTGCCCACCACGATATGAGCCCGCAGGATACTGAGATGCTGGGCCTGTGGGTGCGTATGGCGGAGTCTGTGTCTGATTGGAATGATAATGATTCTGAGGACCGGTAGGCGGCCCATAATTGTTGTGTGGATATGGCTGGGAATATTGGCTGTTGCCGTGTGAGTTAGCGAGCACTGCATTCTTGGGGCGCCGGACTGACCCTGGCGGTGAAAACTGCTGTGCACCATTCCATCCTCGTCCGCTTCCAGCATACGGTGACTGTGCTGGCGGAGAGCCGTGAAAGGATGATGCAGGTGTCCCTTGCCCCGAAGACTGGCCGTAGCCACCGCGGGGAGGATAGTTCTGTTGTTGGGGATTGAAACCGCCGCGGTAATTGCCCCTTGTTCCCATGCTGACCTCGATGCTGTTGGAACCAGACGATGGATCAAACTTGCCAGAGGTCTTGTTAGACTCGTCGGTGGGGGCTTCGCTTTTAGTAGGGTTAGCTGCTCGCGAATCACGCGGAGAACCGGGGGGTAAGGCTCCGTGTGGCGTCCGAGTAGAGTTCAGATCGAAGCTGGGCTTGCGGTGCGACCCAGTATCAACAGAAGGGGGCCTCCTAGCACCCCGCGCAGCTGGACTACGAGGGCGCGATCTGGATCCCGACCGACGTCGGTGCTCTGCGCGGGGAGATCGCTGACGGGACCTGCTACGTCGACGTGTTGATTGGGACGCAGCAGTTTCCGCTTCACGAGATCGGGATCTCCGCCGGCGAGACGCACTCGGTGACCTTGACCGTCCTGCCCGTTTGCTAGTCTTTGGCCGCCGATGGTCACGGCCTTCCGGAGACCTTGAACGACGGGCACGGGATGCTGGTGACGGATCACGACGTGGGGGCTTTGGTGGCAGAGATTTCGGCGCGTCCTTCTCTGCCCTTCCTGGGCTACGGTCCCGCCGGGACTTCTTCGGCTGCGACCCTCCAATGGATGATGGACTGGGGCTGCGCGGACGCTTCACGGATGCTGGGGAACGCGATGCACGCCGGCGAGAGCGAGAACCCTGACGATCGCGAGCGTCTTTCCTAGACCTGGAAGACCTTTCCCGTGAACGGTGGCGGTCCGCCGGTGGATGGCGATCGCGGGAGCGGGCTGGTTCGCGGTCACGGCCACGATCACGGTCACGCTCGCGGGAACGGTCTCGACGGCTATGGGGCGAACGCTGAGATGGGCGAGAGGAACGACTGGGGCGGTAATCGGTGCTGCGGCTCCGGTCGCGACGGCGATGGGGATATTCAGACTTTGATGACTGCGGGGAACGGCCTCGGGGAGGGGGAGGTGGCGGCGGTGGTGGTGGTGGTGGAAGGTTCGGATTCGGCAATGGTGAGGGAGGATGGCGGTGCTGGTGCTGGTGTTGCTGGTGTTGCTGTTTCCTGTCTCGCTCTCTTTCTCTATCTCGTTCGCGAGCAGGTGCAGAGGACCGATTCACGGCAGCGGCGGCGGCGGGTTCGGACGGTCTGCGTGAAGTAGTCATGCCGAGATCATGCTCAACCCGAGGGTGGATTTGTTGGCGTTCGAGAGGACGGTGGCTGCCATTGGGCGGTGGACCAAAGTTTCGACGCCGACGCTGTGCTGAGGACTGCTGGTGCTTGTGCTGGTGCTGGTGCTGGTGGTCCATCGCAGCACGAGACGGGATTCGATATTTGACTTTGGGTTAGTTGGGGTGACTTCAGTTGGTCAAGGCGGCCTTTCCATAGCCGAGAGACAGGGGTTGTCGCTGTGGGCCGGAGCTGTCAGCCCAGCCAGCGCCTACAGGTCCGCTGTAGACGCAGCACCGACAGCGACCTGGGAGAGCAGAGAGAGCAATTGCAAATCCAGCGTGGGAATCTGAAAAACGTCTGTCCCGTCCGTCCTCTGCCTGGCTGTATGCGCTCCCAGCCAATCCCATCAAAGAAACCACAGCCTCGCCTTGCCCAAACTCGGCGACTCTGGCAGAACAACCTCAGATGCTGATAACCTGGAAGCAAGCCCGTATCTGCCGAGAGTCTGCAGCTGATAAGACGCAGGGTGCCTTTTTTTTGCAAATTGCTGTTAGTTTGGGCTAGGATCGACCTGGGTGGTGGCTGAATGGCGATGCGTTAGAAATTGCAACAACCTCGAGCTCCTGTTCGGTGTTGAATTGAAATGCTCAAGGACTTGTGCGGTTGCGTTCGAGGTTGAGGTGAGGGGCAGCTCTCGCCATGGACCTCCTCCACCATCGTGGAAGTTCTCCAAAACTGAGAGATCAGATCGCTGTCCGTGTCATCGGGCCCGTCCTCCCAGACACCAGGAGTTGGACCCCAAATACTCCCTGCGACTCCTCTTGCCTTCGAAGAGGATCATCGCCAGACCAGGCGAGCTCTTCCTGTCAAGCGTTGTGTTCAGCACCACCAGAATGGGCATTTACAAAGAAGGCATCGAGGCTCTTCTTGAGCCCACTCAGAACCTGTCATCCCTGCCCACCGACCCTGGCCCCAGCTTGAAAAACAGCCCCAGGCAGCATCTAAATGCTGAGGCTGTTGCTAACACTTGTTCATCAAGCTGCAAAACCACCTAAACTATATACGGCAAGATAGATTTGCTTTACGATTTCCACCGTGCTCCCACACAAGTCGGTTTTCCCCCTTGACCTCCGCCATCATAGTGATGGGCCAATTCTGGGCTTCTCTGAAGCTGTTAGTGTATGGGACTCTGTTCCTGGCGTAGCTTTTGCAAGTCGGTGCTGTGCCATACGCCAAACGTACGGCAGCAACATCTGCGGAAGGAATGCAAAAGTTGAGCATCAGAAAAGTCGGGGCGTCATGGCATCGCGCCCCGGCAGTTCCGAGACATCCTCCTGATCATACGGAGTACAACCAAGAGAGCTTCATGTGCCTGGCACAATGCCTGGATAAAAACAGAAAACCCTTGGGATGGCTGACGTGGGTTGGACCACGAGGCAAACTGCAAATACTCGCAAGACCGTAGGGCAATTATCAAGCAGATATTCCAGCTCTTCCCCAGAAGGTCGTTGGAGTGGCGTGGTGTTGTAGGTAGTTCATGTGCTGTAAAAAGGACGCGGTGCAAGCAGCCACAAATACTGTTGGCCATGAAGTGTATCAACCGTGGGGACCAAAGCAGTGATTGTAGGTCACTTTTGGCGTCATCCAGCCCACTTCAATTTGTGGCCAGGTCATCCCCCTGCTTCGATTGTCACATACAACCACCTTGGACGAAAATGGTGTAGCTGCTCGGCCTACGGCAAGGCGAGGATCCAGGAAGGGCGCTGGCTTGCTGGTGTGTTGTGTAATGATGCAGAAGCTGCTGGTCGGAGGTCGCAGACTGGGTGGGGGATGGAGGGTAGGGTCGAGCGGAATCCGACATGGTAAGCGCTTAAACAGAGTTGAATCAAATCGGAGTATCAAATGTCGGCCATTATCATTCTTTCCCAGCCATGTTTCACCATGAGGCAAGTGAATAGGTGCCTGTCCCGCCCGCTATGTCGAATCCGTAGTGCTGGCAAGTTAGGTATCGGTGATGTCCAAGCTGCCGGCTGGAAGAGCAAAGCTCCGCACCGAGCTTGAATTGCGGGCTCTCCATGGTTCCGATCTCGCCGTCATGATAGATACGCGTACGGATAGGACAGAGTATTTCGAGATGCAAAAAGGCTTCGATAGAAGATGGCGTAGTGTGTGCTTGAATCCGCGTTGAGAGTCGTCGCGGTTTGTGGTCGGAGAATGAAGTGCTTTGGGGAGTGGAATTGTTTGTGGAGGTTCAGCTCTGGCCAGCGCGCCAGCCAAGTCAGGCCGTTGCAGCGCACGGTCCACGTAACTAAACCCCGTGACCCCCTTCCAGCTGACATGGCAGTAACCCTAACCCTATACCCGGAGCTGCACATCACCAAAGACAATGCTAAGATTTCACTTGGGCTTCAGTTCTGGAGAACTGTTGCTCCTTTGTAAGGTCATTGAATAAGATGGCTCCAGCCAAGCGTGGGATGCGGCCTTCTTCATTCTCAATATTTGGGTACAGTAAGGTATCGAGAATTGATCAACGGGTACGGACATCGCATTTTCAAAGTCAAATAAATGAATGGGGTCTTGATGTTTTACTTCGTTCCAAATGATTAAGTATCAGAATTAGCTGTGTTGGGTCGCATTCTCTATACCGAGTGCCCCTATTGAGCAGAGGATCCAGCCTCGCTCCGTCTATGTTTTTGTTTATGCGCTTTTCGTTATACCACCTCCTCCTACAAATACACACCTTACAAAACCAAACGACGAGAACCTACATTAAACTATGCCCCGGTACATCCGGGTTAACAAGACCAAACCTGACAGTGAGGTAAGGCAGCGGCGCAAATTTGCAAAGCTGGGCGAGGTAAATCGTATGACTGCTCCCGTCATCAACCATGACAACATCCTCATCAGTGTCATTCCCCTGCACACCCTCCGCGTTGATGACAGGCTCCCAGGAGTAGGTAGAGAAGCCCCGGATATAAGCGAGAAAGTCCTCCATTCTGAAGCCAGGATAGTGGGTTAGGTGGTCGTGCAGGATCCATTGCTCGTAAATGAATGCTGCGTGCTGCTCCAGGAACTGTTCGATCTTGTCGGCGAGGGAATGTGGTGTGATGGACGGGTTCTGGAACCGGCCTTGGACGCAAAACAACTCGCAGTCATGGATTTGGGCTCTGTGCTTGGTGATAAACTCGTCTGTGGACTTGTAGCCTCCGGTTGCGTGACACACGGTTGCGTAGCTTTGTGCTAGCAGACCTATCCGGATGCTATGGCACAGGAACATGCTGAGAACTTGGCTTTGACCCACGTGCTCTGCTCCAGCAATGAGCTGCCAGTATTGCTGACGCCGTTTCTTCCAGTGCCCGGTCTGGTTGTTGCTGTTATTCCAGTTTCCATTTTGGTTACTGTTGTTATTCCTGTTGCCATTCTGACTCCCGGTGTTACTGTTGTTACCGTTCTGGTTGTTATTGCCATTGCCATTCTGGTTATTGCCGTGGTTCCTGTTCCACTTGTTGTTCCACTTGCCATTACGCCCGCTGTTCTGCTTGTTGTTGTGATTATTATTATTAACGTTGTGGTGGTTGTTGCCGCGGTCGGAGTTGTTACCTTGGTGAGAGTTGCTGCCATGGTGGGAGCTGTTACCTTGGTGAGAGTTATTACCTTGGTGAGGATTGTTACCCCCCTGGTTGTTGCCACCTCCACCGTTCTTGTTTCTGTTGCGGTTCTTCCCCATGGTGATTAGTAGACGAGGCTCTATCAGAGAGACTTACCTGAGATACTTGGAAGAACCTGGCTCTGTTAGTAAACTCAAAAAGCGACGCTGGTAATGAAATGAATGAAAGTTGTTGAAGTTTGATGAATGGCAGACCAGATTACTTCCCAGGGGCGGACGGAAGTTTATATACGTTGTGACTCAGACGATGTCTTTGTTCCATTTGTTCGAGTTGAAAGAGGGCGCAGATACGGGACATGCCAGTTTCCGAGTATACCTCTTTGTCTTCCACGGACACAGTGCCTTGTTCCTCTTGGAAGCTGGTCCGCCACGCTTCGACGTGGTGTCGAGGTGAAAATAGACTTTTCCTTCATGACAGTAGTCTCTCGATTGGTACATGGGTATGACTGTGAGACACAGCAGATCTCATGTCGAAAATAATCGGACATCGCCATCATTGTCAAATAAATGTGCCCGAGTTGAAGCCCATAGCAAAGCAAGTTTTACCACCACACAGCTCTGACTGCGTATATTGCCGTAACCATCATGACCAGTTTCATGACATGACGAGCAGTGCATTGTCAGAAGAAGACAACAGGGTTACCGAGTTAGGAGCTGAGCACACAAAGATCTTGTTCAAGTCTTTGTGGTTGGAAGTCATCTGAAACTCCCTTGAGGTTCTATTTTTAGAAGTCCCGTGAGGCTCAGTGTGTAGATGCCAACAGACCCAACTTTTGCCGCGCCTCTTCATCAGACACAAGAGGCAGTCTTCTGGATAGGATTCATCTTATCGTTGCTCACGATAACGGCATGGCCCGATATCAAGGTGTTGGGAATTGATGAGTGCCCGCATTGAGGGATTTCTAGCAAACCATTCACATGCCGTCTCGTAGCCTGGAACGGACTTGGGCCATTGGCATTGAGTGACTGGATGCCTAACATAATTTGCGATGTTCAGGCATAGATGCCTGAGTGGGAAGAGGTGTTCGCGTCGAGTTGTGTCGCTCGGGTTGAAGGGAAATATATGTCGTTGATGTTCGTTGATATTCAAACGGCCAGCGAATAGGAGACCAGGGCAATGATATGCCGTTTCATCGAGCCCCAGTTTCGTGTGGAACCTTGACGTGCTGATGCCCAGTGCGCAACACAGATCAAGGGCCGGCTGTCGTCATGATGACTAAGCCCGGCCGGGGTCCGCGATCAACGGAATGACGCAAGAGATAGAGCTCCTCCAGCTGCTATCCATGTCTCTACCAGATAGAAGTGATAGACAATTGTAAAGACAAACATTTCATGATTTTATCCCCGAGCAGACTAGCTTAGCAACAGTGGCGGTTAGCAGAGTTCCTGTGCCAATAAGCGGGCGATGGATAGGTGCGCAGTAGGGCTGCCCGGTGGTGGTGTGGTGTTTGGGCTTGGATGGAAGATTGAAGACTCGCATCGGGGGAGGGGCAGCTGAAGGGGAGTGCGAGACGGGTGGAATCGATGAATCATGGCGTTATCTCTAACAGACCAGCAAACGTTGGATCCCTTGTGTTGGGAAAAGCTCTCAGTCTCAAAAAAAAAAAAAAAAAAAAAAACCCAACGAAGGACCTAACGTTGATGGTCGAGAAGCGAGGGGGTTGGTCGGCAAAACTGCATATTACCGGCTTGTTCGAAGCCAGAAGGTCTGCGATCCATCTCGATGCACCCGCAGCAGTCCAGTAAGGCAGCGAAGCAGCTCCCAAAGGTCTCCACCTGATGTTCCATCGCTGCAGGGCATCCACGCATCACCCCATTGGCATCCTGGAAGAGCTGCGTGAGCTGCTGCAGAAGAGGTTCTCTTGGGCTGGTACGGGCACCAAGTGCATCAGACTGCAGTAGCTCCGAGAAGCTCCCCGGTCCCTGCAAGAACCCAAGCGCCGCCGTCTTTCACCTCCATCCACCTCGGTGCCTTTCCTAACAGCCCGGAGCACCCCCAGGGCACTATAAACCAACTCAAACCCCAAGCTACTTGATACAAGCTTCCCCGCCCCTCTCACTCAACAACAAGACACTGCTTGTGCCCTGTGTCATCCAGTTGCCATTGTCCAACCAACAGCCCCAGCCTTGCCAGCCCACCAAGCCCAGCGCCATTCTGCGGCAGACGCCTCCCCCTTCCCGTCTCCCCGTGATCCTATTCTCGACTTCTTTCCAATTTCGGGAGATTCCAACGTGCTTTGCCGTTGCCCAGCCGCGCTTCGATTCCTGCGTTTCGCGACATTCGGATCCGACGTCACATTTCTTGTTGCTTGCGGTTCCCCTATAAGACAACTTCTGTGCCCGGCCGGCCTGAGCTGAGCTGACCCCAACCTCTCCCTTGGGTCTCGCGAGAACATTCCTTACTAGCATACATTTCCGGGGTGGGTTTTCGAACTATATTTCTTCCTCAAATACCCGTTATTCGTTATTTCGATTTTTTCCTTGATTTTGTTGGGCCCAATAATCCACCGGCCGAACCGCATCTGCAACCCGTTTCCCCTCCCCCGCATCTTGGGTCTGACCTATTTCTTCGACCATTGCATCATCCATCAACGAACCTCTCAGCTCTTTGCCTTGTGCTGACTTGAAACCGCCAAAGTTACTTTCGAAGCCAAACGACACCTCTCAGATTTCCGAAATGGCAGACGACGGACGCGAACCTCGCGAGGTCAGGAACCACCTCCTCTTCGAGATTGCGACAGAAGTGGCGCATCGTGGTATGTTGGATATGTGCCCTCAAGCAATAACATTCTCGAACCTTCGCTGACCGGGGTGTTCGTTGCACAGTTGGTGGTATCTACTCTGTGATCAAGTCCAAGGCTCCAGTAACAACTGCTGAATATGGCGACCGTTACACGCTCATCGGACCCCTTAATCACCAGTCTGTGAGTTTCTCCTGCCCTGCATTAGCCCCCATTGGTGACCGTGACCATGCAGCTAACACCCCCCTTCAGGCGGCCGTCGAGGTCGAGGCGATCGAACCCACCAACCCCGAGCTTGCTGCGACGATTCAGTCCATGAGGGATCGTGGCATTGGTATTCTGTATGGTCGCTGGCTGATCGAGGGTGCGCCAAGAGTCCTTCTCTTTGACACGAAAACCGCATATCATTATCTGAACGAGTGGAAGACGGATCTGTGGAACGTGGCCTCTATCCCCTCCCCTGATAATGACGAGGAAACAAACGAGGCTGTTGTGTTTGGTTACCTTGTCGCATGGTTCCTTGGAGAGGTATTGTTCCGGGTCTGACAACCCGCCCAAAGCAACGGTTTCACTGACACCATGTTCTAGTTTGTGTGCCACGAAAAGAAGAAGGCTGTCATTGCCCACTTCCACGAGTGGCTCGCCGGTGTCGCCCTTCCTCTGTGCAAGAGGCGCCGTATTGATGTTACCACCATCTTCACCACCCACGCTACGCTTCTCGGTCGGTACCTCTGCGCCGGCTCGGTCGATTTCTACAACAACCTGCAATACTTTGACGTCGACGCCGAGGCTGGCAAGCGCGGTATCTACCATCGGTACTGCATCGAGCGGGCGTCGGCTCACTCCTGTGATGTCTTCACCACCGTCTCGCACATTACCGCGTACGAGAGCGAGCATCTCTTGAAGCGCAAGCCCGACGGAGTGCTGCCCAATGGTCTCAACGTCACCAAGTTCTCCGCCATGCACGAGTTCCAGAACCTTCACCAACAGTCCAAGGAGAAGATCCACGACTTTGTCCGCGGTCACTTCTATGGTCACTACGATTTCGATCCTGAAAACACTCTCTACTTCTTCACGGCTGGTCGCTACGAGTTCCGGAATAAGGGTGTAGACATGTTCATCGAGTCCCTCGCTCGTCTGAACCACCGCCTCAAGAGCTCTGGCAGCAAGACCACCGTCGTTGCCTTTATCATCATGCCCGCCCAGACCACCTCGCTGACTGTGGAGGCCCTCAAGGGCCAGGCCGTTATCAAGTCGCTCAGAGACACCGTGGACACGATTGAGCGCAACATTGGCAGACGCATTTTTGAACGCTCCCTCAAGTGGCACGACGGAGAGCCGATGCCTGATGACAAGGAGATCCTCACCAGCCAGGACCGTGTCTTGCTTCGTCGCCGTCTCTTTGCCATGAAGAGGCACGGACTTCCCCCTATTGTCACGCACAACATGGTCAACGACAGCGAGGATCCTATTCTGAACCAGATCCGTCGGGTACAGCTCTTCAACCACCCATCGGACCGCGTCAAGATCATCTTCCACCCAGAATTCCTGAACTCTGCGAACCCGGTGCTCCCGCTTGACTACGACGACTTTGTGCGTGGCACACACTTGGGTGTCTTTGCGTCGTACTACGAGCCATGGGGCTACACGCCAGCCGAATGCACCGTGATGGGTGTGCCCAGCATCACAACCAACCTTTCCGGTTTTGGCTGCTACATGGAGGAGTTGATTGAGAACTCGAGCGATTATGGTATCTACATCGTCGACCGCCGTAACAAGGGTGTGGACGACTCGGTCAACCAGCTTACCTCGAGCATGTTTGACTTTACACAAAAGAGCCGTCGCCAGCGCATCAACCAGCGCAACCGGACGGAGCGTCTGAGCGACCTCCTTGACTGGAAGCGTATGGGCATGGAATATGTCAAGGCTCGCCAGCTCGCCCTCAGACGGGCCTACCCAACCTCGTTCAATGGTGACGAGGAGGAGGACTACATTCCTGGCCCCGAGCAAAAGATCTCGCGGCCATTCTCGGTGCCTGGCTCGCCCAGGGACAGGACCGGCATGATGACTCCTGGCGACTTTGCCAGTCTCCAGGAGGGTCGGGAGGGACTCAGCACTGAGGACTACGTCGCGTGGAAGCTTCCGTAAGTTTTACTTTTGGTCTACTGCATTTTTTGCTTTGAAACCGTTGCTGACCTTGATACGACAGTGAGGAAGAGGACCCCGATGAGTACCCGTTCCCTCTCACCCTTCGAACCAAGCAACCCAGCGGAGCGGCGACGCCCCCTCACGTCAACGGCAACTAAGCAAGAGCCGGTCTTTTTTCTTTGAGCGTGCCCGGTTAGTATAATTAGCAAGCATTGAGTCTAGCATATTCATGGGACGAAAAATGAGTTTCTGAAAAAAATTGGTGTTGGGTGGGTGTATGAGAAGGGAAATGGTTCATGGATTGAATGGATGGGAGGGGGGGAGGCTTTTTTGAAATTATTGTATGTACCTAGTTAAGCACATTGTGTAGATTGTATGCGACATGCATATTGAAAGTGCCGGGATGTATTTGGGGTGTAATGTACTATGATTGATGAGATTTTTGTTTATGGTGTCTCAACAGGCTGTGAGGTTGATGTTGTGTTGTGTGAAGTTGTAGGTCACGTTAAAGCGGCCAAGGCAGTCTTAACGTTATTCAGAACATGAGATGATATTGGTATTCTTGAAATGTGAAAATTGAAATGCGGTTATGCTTTTCTGCCTAGGTAGATAGGTTCCTGCCAGTAAAAAGAAAAAAAAACAAAAAAAAAAAAAAAAAAAAAAAAAAGGGGGGGGGGTATAGTACACGCAAATTCCTTTTTTGCCCACGCTCGTAAAAAAAAAAAAAATTCGCTCCCAAAGAAAAAGAGCTGTATATATCCCATCCCTACCCAACCCACCGTCGTCATATGCCATTCATGTATCCCATTATCAACCCTTTCATTGTCCCAGCCACGCCATTGTATCGTGTTTATATCACCTCCACAAATCCAACCTATCCCTCCTCCCCTCCCCGTCCCGCGTCCTCGGCCTAGGCCACTCTTCTTGTTGCTGTTCCTCCTCTTGTCTCCCCCTCGGCACATCAGTGGGAACAGCCAAAAACCCGCCTCCCTCCCCCCTCCCACCAACAAGCACGCTCCTCCTTGCCCCGGCACCAGAGCTCCAACCGCCTGCGTCACCCAAGATATCAGCACCCAAGCCGTAACTGCTTAGTGGTCTCTCCCCCTTGTTTTGTCTCCCACCGCCGCCACCGCCGCCGCCGATGCGGACAAAATTCCAGTTTAGCGCGTCGTCCTCTTCGGATTTTGTAAAAACTTCCAGCTTTGCGGGGAGGTTGAGGAAGGCGTTGTGGGCGGTGGTGAGGCTGGCGAAGGGGTTGTTGCTGCTGAAGCGATTGGTTTGTTGTTGGTTCTGACCAAAGGGGGAGAGGCTGGACAGGCTGCCTTGGGGGCGGTGGCCGGGGGAGAAGGGGTTGGAGTTGGGTAGTGAGGAGCCGGGTTGTAAGGGGGGGAGACCACCGAAATTGGCGGGTCTTGATGGGGATGACGAAAAGGGTGTTATGGAGGAGGAGCTGCCTGGTCGGGCGGGAGAGGAACTAAAGGAGGGTAAAGGGAGAGGCGGTAGGCCGAGGAGGAGGTCGGGGAAGGTGGTGTCCCTAACATAGGCGGAGCGGAGTTGTGGCAGGCCGCCTGATAGGAGGGAGGTGGCCAGATAGGTGTAGTAGGATGAGGTAATGCTTGAGGAGTTGTGTGGTGGGGAGCCGTATTTCTTGGTTGGGGTCGCGGAGGTGATTTCGTAGCGGAGGGTTTCGAGGGTGGTGCTCCTGAGGGGTTGGAGGTCTGGAGAGGAAGGCATGGCGACGGTGACCCTTTCGACGATGGAGAGGTGTTTCAATCCGCGAGCGAGGGATATGATCGAGTGTAGCCCCCAAACGCGGACACCAGTGTTGTTAAGGGTCAGCACCCGGAGCCGCTCTCGTGATTCAGGGGAGGTGGATAGCCACGACCTCAGGCCATCCCCAGTGATATTCTTGCAGTCGGTCAAAACCAACTCCTCGATCGTCCCCGGAAAAGGAGGCAGCTGCTCCTCCCACCCACTCGAAAAAACCTCATCCCCGACATCCATCTCCGACATCTTCAGCGCCTTCAACCCCCCCAACCCACCCAACACCAACCTCAACATCCCCCCGTCCATCCCTATCCTATTCAGCTCCAACACCTCCAGCCTCGTCCACACCCTCCCCGTCGCTAGCGCCTGCAAAGAGTTCTCGCTCCCGCGCATGTAGCTCATCTTCCTCAACTCCAAACACCTCGCCTGGACCTCCAGCCGCAACGTCACAAACCCCGGCTCGTCGGTAAACAAGCCCTCTGGTAAATCAACATATCTCAACCCCGGCGTAACCGCAATCGTCCTCGCCAAATCCGCCTGCGCCGCTTCCCTAAGCATGTACGGCATCTTGAGATATCTCACCAACGCCCCCCTCCTAACCGGGTCCTCCCTCAACGTCCGACACAGCAGCTTCAGCCTCATCAAACACGGATCCTCCGGCGAGCCATTCCTGTCAAAAAACGAGCGGCGTTTTCTTCGATCAGAAAGTATCGGTTCCAGAGGGCAGTAATGCACCGGATCGAGTCGTATACTATGATACCTTTTCAACCCCCCCCCCCAACCAGAATATCAGCATTGTCCTGTGTTGCAATGAAGGGAGACACATACAAAACCTTGACCCCCTCCCCCCTCCACCGTCTACACACCCCAACGCAATGCGCCAAATCCCTCATGTCACAAAGCATGCACCTCTCCTCTTCCCCCCCAACAATCATCATTGCGCTCCCCTCAAACGTCTCGTAGCTCTCGTCCCTGGCATGGGGGCACACCAGTCCGAAGATACGCCGTAGCACCCCCTCGGGCAGTTGGGCAATCAATCTAGGTGAATTGCCCGTCACCATGGCCCTGAACCCAGAGCCGGATAGTTGGTAGTCTCTCGGGTCATAACTGTTGGATCGTGGTGTTGTCGTTTGGTCATTGCTGAACCTAGGATCGTAATGCGCCGCCCCACCACCACCACCATCAAGCGACTTGTTCTTTTTTATGCGCGAGAAGAAGCCCATTGTTGCGCGCACCGAGGATTAATCAGTCAATCGCGTGGTGAGTATACAGACCTGGAGCCGTAGTCAGGTTCGAGAGGGAGAGAAACAAAGAAGGTTAAAATAAAGAAAAAAAAGGAGGGGTGGTGGTGCTAGGTAAAAGAAAGATGTTTCCCCAGGGAGGGCGCAGCACCAGCCGCCGTTGAGCTGTCGACTCAAACAGGGGTCCCAACAGTTCAAACCACAGGGCTGGAAAATGGAGATTGAAGAAGGATGCCCGCTGCGGGGGCGCTGGGGGTCAAATGCTGCTAACTATTAGTGGCAGATTAGTGGACGTTTGAAAGAAGTCCTTGAAACACATCTTTTTGCAGATCGGGTACTGATAGGCTACAGCTGTGCCGCTGAGTCGACCGTAGCTCGGTGTGATTAGGACAAGCAAGGGACGGGACGAAAAGAACGAGTCCTACCAAACAACATCTTTTGAAAGTGACAATCAAGACTTCTGTTGGCTGAGAATCAAGGGTGGCGTGGAAGAAGCGGTATTTTGGTAATATCATGTTTACCATCTAACAAAAAGCCATCATATATAGAACTTCTTCAAGCATCACTTCACACCCCATCATCAAAAACTCCATCCATCGCTTTGCCATTGCCATCAAAATGTATTCATTCCCCACCCCTTTTAATCTTCTTTTGTCTGGTCTCGAGCTCTGTTCCGCTCAACATTACCCCCCAAAGCAATACCAACAAATATGCCCATCAATTGTTTACCTCCAATGCTGCTCCCAAACGCCAAACACTCCCCTCAACATACATAATCACCGCCTCCTCTTCTCCCCATGCTGACCCCCCCTTAAGCCAGATAAGGTGCAAAGAACTGCTGGGCCTCAGGAGCCAGCCTCTCCTGAGCAAACCGAGTGATCTGCCCGTTCATCTTCGCGTTCGCCTCCTTGACATACTGTCCGACCCACTTCTCAATCTCAGTGATCTCGGGGTAGGCATCCGTGGGGCCGCGCTTGCACGTGTTCAAAGGCGTGAAACCAATGCCGAAGCCAATGTCGTCCACATCGTTCTCAACAAGGAGCTCGTCACCAAGACCAGCAGCAACCCTGGGTGGGTTCTTGAGGAGGTCCAGCAGGTTCGTGCAGGTGAAGCCCCAGCCCTTGGCGTAGCGCGTGGCAAAGGCCTCGGACTCGCACAGCGTCTTGGTGTAAGAAACAACAGCCAGCTTGCGGTCCACCGGCTTGGCGAACAAGGCAGTGGTTGGTCGGATAACCTGCAGGTAGAAAGGAGTAAAAACGTTTGCCTGGACGGCATCGGCGTGCTTGATGAAGAAGTCGGCCCCGAGCCCTGGCTTGGCGGAGACGAGATGGTAGAAACGCGCTACACGGAGCTTGTGCGAATCGCTAGGGTGCTTCTGGACGCTGTCGAAGACAAGACCGACCACATTGGTGAAGAATGGCTCCAACACCTCACTATAGCAACGAGGTTAGCCTTTTTGAATCATTCGAACTGGAGTTAGGCACTTACGCAGGGAATGTGGTCACGACGGAGTCGATGATGTCAAAGGCATTCTGCGACGTCTTTTTGCTGGCCAAAAGACGCTGGAAGATGAGGAGTACGGCTTCCAGCTTGTTCTCCAGCACAATGGCCTGGGCGGCCTTGGGGATGATGGCCGCAAGGAACCGGGAAAGAGGGGGTGTATTGCCTCTGGTGTCCCATAGAGTCGGGGTAAGCACAAGTTCCAAAAGAGCCTTGAAATCGCCTGGAATCTGCGCGGTTGGGTTGAGCTCCAAAAGAAGCGAGAAGATCTGGAAGACGAAGGGGATGAACTCGGACACATCCTCGGTAAGAATCAATGCAAACGGCTCCCACAGGCGGCTGATAAGGTCGACCTGAGGCAGACTACTGCAGTATCTGTTACAAGTTAGCGATTCCAGTCCAGTGCAGTCAAGAAACCAAAAAGTCCTACCTGACAAGGGCTCCCATGGCCTCAAAGTGATAGTAGTAAAAGCGCGGGTTGCTGGGGTTCTGCTTGATGATATTGGTGATGCCATTCAGGTGAGTGAGAATATTGTTGATACCACACTCGGCCGCCCCCTCCTTGAGAACGATCAGAACGCGCATGATGCACCTCATCAAGAACTCATTCTCCTGCAACTTTGCTGGCGAGGCGTCCTTTTCAACAAGACTGAAGAGGTGTTCCAAGAGCTCCTTGGCATGGGGCTGGATGTCAGCCCGAGGGAAAATGTGCTGGCCGGAATCGTCCGTCAGGTAAAGCACTCTCTCGACCGCAATGGCCGCATAAGTGTAGACCACATAGTTGTCTGAACCCAGGTTCTGGATGAGTGGCTGCATAGCAGCGGCCCACTGGGCCTTGTCAAGCTGGCTGCGGAAGTTGTAGAGGTACTTGATAGCATCAACCTTGGCAATAGGATGCGAGTCCCCACCAACAAGGTCACCAGCAATATGTTGGGTGAAAAACTCCACCACATTGATATGGCTGTTGACCGTCTTGACACCGTGAGATGCCGTAACGGCACCCTTGGCAGCAATGGCGAGGAAGAGATACACAGCGGTATCCTTGGCCTTCCAGTCAGTCTTTCCTTGCTCGAGGAAATGGTTGATGTACTTGAAGACCACTTGTGTCACCAGCATCTCAAAGTTTCCGAGCAGCTTCTGGAGAAAATCGGTCGAAGCCCTTCTTCTCGAGTCGGTATCGGAGCCCTCCAGATCATGTCTGATGAATTCGATCGGTTCGTCCTCGAACATTTCAACATCCGATTCTCTGAGAGACACATTTGGGATAATGACCTTCTCAACAATTGTGCCCAGTGTCGCCTCGTCGCTGAAAATCTGTGCGTGCCTAGACACTGAAGCCACAGCGGTAAGGAATTTAAGCGCTTGGCAAGTGAGGATGTCATATCTCTTCTCGGGCCCAACGCTGGAGAGCACGTTCCACACATCCTGGGTGAACTTTTGGACATATGGGTTGAAGTCATCGTCGTACTTGTTTGTGTACAGCTGAAGAACTTCGCAGATGTCTGACTTGAGGTTCTCGAGTGGCGTGGGATCATCCTCCTCGCCATCAAAGATTGGATTGGTGTAACTGAGATACTTGTGGAGGAGCACGGTGATGGACTGCAGGTTCGACTCGATGACTGGTGGTAGGTCCTGGCACGAAAGGTCGTAGAAGATCTTAACGAGGAGACTCATCGTGGTAAGCCAACCCCTGAGCTCGGCTTCGTGGCCCGAGTTGGCCCCAATTTGCTGGTCGGCAATGCCCAGCATCTGGGTAAAGGGGTCACCAAACACACCAACCACATGCAGCACTTCGCGGTTCAGGTCGTTGCTCGAGAACAGAGGGCGCCACCGACCGAAAATCGAGTGTGCAACCTCCAAAACGCCATTTGTTTGCTTAAAACTCGTTGGAGAAAGGCGGCTGACAAGATCTTGGGTAAGGGTGTCCCAGCGCTCCCAGAAATCGGAATCGGCAATGGTCGAGATGGCCTCGCCCAGTTGGGCCTGAATTTGGCTGGGGGCTTCAATCATCATGCCGACAATCTCCTTCTTGATGGTCTCAACCTCGTTCGCAGCAAGCTTGTGGGATCCATCCTCGTTTACCCAGTTGTGGCGGATAAAGTTCTTAAAGGCAAGGGCTGCCGCGAGGCGGGTCTGGGTTGGTTTCGTGGCATCGTGGACGAGTGTGAGAAGGGACAGGGAATAGTTGGGCTGTTCTGATAGAATCTTGAGCTCGGCCTCAGCTGAAAAAGAGGAAAAGAGAAACAAAAGTTAGTCTGAGTGGTCACGGAGCGGGAATTTGCTATGTGATTGATGCCTACCTTTGCGGTGCTGCTTCGCATCCAGTGTCAGGTTAAGCAGCTGAGCGATCTGCACCAGGTCGGTCGCCATGTTTGGCAGCTGCTTCGTTGTTCTCGTGGTATTTGTACTACTTGTGATGGTGAGATGTGTGTTGGGAGGTTGCAAGCAATATGACGACGTGTATGTGGCAGTGGCTTCAATTTTGGAAGCAAAACAAAAACACCTGAAAAAGCGCTTGACGGTTGCCAGAGTTATGGTGGGGGAGAAGGTCTTCTGGCAGCCTCCGCCTGGGATCCAAAATTATCAGAGCCTTGGCTGGCGCAAGGCCACGGGCCACCTCAGAGGCTCAGGGACCTTGTTAGGTAGCGGGGTGCGTGCGGTACTTGCCGTCGGCCCTCCAAATGGTGGGGAAGGAAGCTCTGGGAAAGACGATGATAACGGCTTATCGTCCTCTATCAAACGAACCTTGTCTCTTACTCATTCATTGTGATGGAACTTGCATAAGACGCAAACTATCTCCATTAGCCTTTTAGTCATCATTCTCTCTATAGCCTGCTCGATCTATTCTTTGACCATGGAGCACCGGACCGTCTCTCCCTGACACAAACAACAGTGCCACAGTGCTCTCTGCAAAACTTGACAGAAAATCTCAGTTTTCCATATCACTTTTTTTGTTGCTTTTTTTTTCCATCGTCGTCCTGCAAGCCAGGAAGGTGTGATTGGCTGGGGCGGGTCAACACGCAGCCGTCAACAACCCCCCCCCAGCTCATCGTGGGGTCCATCCAATCGCTGCCACCAGTGGGTTTCACTGGGCCATGTTCCGTCATCGCTGCCCCAAGAACACCACTGACCGGTAGCTTGATTTTTCAGGAGTCCGCCAGTGATCGCCAGTCCGCCAGTCTGCAAGTCCATCTTCCAACGTTATTCCAATCAAAGAAAGCGAGTAATCACACATCACAAAGGCCAGACCATCCCGACAGCTGAAACACCATCACACAGCTTCCCGACTGCACCCTTCCGGACGTTGGCGCATGTGCCCCCCAGCTGGTGGCGTGAAGAGTGTGGAGGACCAGTCACCAGACCCGATTCCCGATTGAAAGTGAGGAAGGGTGGGAAGAGATAGACAAGGAGGGGGACGGCTCCCCTCGCTGGCTTGTGTCTCTGTGACCTGCCTCTTCCTGTTGCGATTAGCACATTACGTGTAAGTCGAACGTATGTCTTGTCTTGTCCTGTCTCGAGAATTTTCCAGGTTATTTCTAGACAAACATGTCTCGACATCTCTTGCGACTTTCCCCCTTAAGTTAGGCCGCCCCCGACCTGACCACACCCTCCCGTCAGGCCATGGCCATGTCATATTGAGGGAACCCGACGATTCACAGCTCTCGCTCCCGCCGTGTTTCGATCGCCCTCCCCCGCCCCGGACTTCTGAGCCTGCATGCGGCTCCTGCAAGCTTCCTGCAGGGCTAAACCACTGCCTTGCGAGTTTCTGTTCTTGGCGTCGGACGACAGACACTACAAGTGTTCCTCTTGTCTTTGCTGCTTTTTGATCTTTTCTATCTGTCCTGCTTGTTCTGCGTCGTTGCCGCTACAAAGAATGCCGGTATACTGACATGTTGCGCCGACTAGCGTCTCTAGGCCACTCGGCCTCGGAGGACCAGCTACCCATGTCCCCCTCTCCCGGAGACGACCAGCCCCCGGAGAGGATCACCGGAGGCCTTGCCGGTGTCTTAAAGGGACTGGCTGGCGGCAGCAGGCTTACGAAATCACCACCACCTTCACTTCAGTCCCTCGGTTCCATCGCCGCTGCCCAGGCACAGCCTTCACCGTCGACGAAACATGCCGATGACAGCCCACTCCCGACGGCCCTTCGAGGGCTTGCCCCCGACCAGGTTGAGCAATATGTAAAGTTGAAGAATAGGAACGGTCATCTGAATGAGAGGATAGCTGCGGCAACTTCGCTTCGTTACGCAATAAGGGATTTTCCACTGAATCCTGTATGTGTTCCCCATGTGCCTCCTTAAGCCGTCGGGGCCCGGTTGCTGACGTCGTTGACTAGGTACTCGACATATGGTACGCCGGCAAAGACCTGATCAACGAAAACTATCCAGAAAACGCCCGACAGATTGGCTGGGAGCTTCTTACCGAGTGCGCAAAGTACACAGCTGCCAGCGAGCTGGAGCGCCGCGAGTATTTTGAAACCCTCACAGCACCTGCGAACCGAGCAGACTTTCACCTTCAGCTCGCTGCTCTAGAAGATCTCACTACAAAAGGTCGCAATATCACCGGGTTCCCGTACGACATATTCCCGTTACTTATTTCCTGGCTACACCAGACATACCAAATCGTCAGAAAGGCTCGTAGAAGGGCACTGCGAGGGAATGGGGGGTCTAGCAAAGGGAAATCAGCCGCAGCAGGCGAAGATAAGAACTTCTCCCAGCTGTTTGTGCTTCTGAGGGACGTGATCAAATTCAACTTCAAGTTCGCCAGGGATCCAGTGGTTGGGGATTTGATGAGCGAGCTGCTCAATATTTGTAGAAAAACGGCATCGGAGGATGATTTGATAGCATGCATCAACGTGATCGAAGCGCTCGTCACGTTCGGGACCATTCCAAACGGCAAGCTCAAAGACTGTATCAAAGTCCTCGGAACGATACACCAACAGTTGCCTCACCTGCAGAAACAGTCATGGCACACCATCTCCATTATTTGCAGATCGCACCATGGGCAGTCCACGGTCAGGATATTGCTGGACATTCTGCGAACTTATGCGGCCCCAGACGACAAGGAGAAGGAGCAGGAGTTGAACAGAGAGATTCGAGGCGCCCTTTCGGTACTGAAGAAGCTCCTTCACAAATCGGCCGAAAAGGGGTACCCCCCTGTGTCCCTTGCGCTTCTGGTGGACGGCCTGGCCAATGTTGCTAGGTCCAGCAACACCAAAATAGCCGCTGATACTCTGCAGTTAATCAACTCATTATTCGACGACGCGCGCAACAACATCAGTCCGATGGTCAGAGACGAGCACTGGTCCTCCATCTTCGAGGTTGCTGCCCAGTGTGGGACACAGGCAGTCCCCTTCACGGCCCCAGATTCGGAATCACTCCTTTCGCCGCGGCAAGTACCAGAAGCCGAGGACCCCGTTACCAGGCAGCTGAGACGCCTCATCACCCGTATCGAAAACCTACTCACCCAAACATCCGACCTGCTGCAACGAGATGAGTGCATGCAATTCCTGACCCAGGTGTACTTGGCCCTTCCCGATTCTGCTGCGGGTCTCGTCATCGCCTACTTCAAGGATCACAGGAGCTGCTTCCCATCAGACGTGGAGTGGAAGAAGAATCTTGACATAATCATGGATGGCTTTTTCCTGGCCCAACACCGGGATCCGCTGACGCGGTTGCACGCTTTGGAAATCATCATCGAAGTCTACGACTTTCTCTCTCTCACACAAGATCTCATGGAAGAGGACGCTCTTGGCGACCTCGTGCGCCGGCTGCTCTCTGGTATGAGCGAAGAAACGAACACACTGGTTCTTCAGGACACGGTTACGTTCCTCGTCAAGGTCTCGCAAACTGCAGATGGCAGTCTTTTTGATGACATCATAGGAGGTCTGAGGGAGGTGGTTGCAAAGGAAATGTCCAGGTCACCCTTGGCTTTGTTGGCGTCGCCAAAGTCCAGTTCCTTCCCTCCAGGTCAGACCGTTTACTTTGCGAACCAGAGCCTCTCCAACGTTGTCACCAGAGGTTATGTTCAGATTTTCATCCGAACACTCAACACCGATGGCTCCAAAGCATCCAAGGCTTTTGCTGCCCTGGTTCACATTGCCCGGTCTAATTCATGTGAGGTTGATGCTCGGCTGACGGCCATGAAGATGCTCTTTCGACTTCGAGCAGATGCGGAATATCAAATATATATCACCACGCAGGTTGAGAATGAAAGCCTTGCAGGCTTGCTTTACAGGACGGAAGCGTCACTTGCAAGAAAGCTGGCCGAGGATGCCGCACATCCATCTAGGCTGCCAAGGGCTGAGCCAGCAACACGGCCGTCTCGTGGTATATCGTTTACCCAGGGGCAGGCAGGAGAGAAAGGGCTTCCTGCACGGCAAACACATACCCCAAGGCCCGTAGTCCATCAGAATCAAAGATTATGGTCGGTCCCCGATGCAGATGCTCTACCTGAGAGCCTCCCTGAGAGACCGAGCTGGTTGCTTATTTCCTACCGAGACGAGAATGATGCTATTGGAGCCGAGTTGGGCTCTACAGGAAGGGCAGTACTGAATATGGGTGCTTGGCTGGAAGCGATGATCAGCCTCTTCCACAACGGTTGCGACTGGGAGGTTTACAGCTTTGTTCTGGCACACCTTCCCGCCCAACTCAGCAATCATCCCATCTTCAGGGGCGCGATCCCTCACATCCACGAGCTTCGACGGTTCTTTTGCGAAATGATCAAGACCGGCAACTTTCAAGAGCCCCCCCTTTCGTCAGGCTTGCGGCGAAGTGATGTGAGCAACTGTCTGTTTCACTCGCTGGCCATGATTCTCAGTTATCATGAGCACTTCCAAAAGATGGACGAGGACGATATGGTCAGGACTTTTACGCATGGCATCTCGGACAAGACAGCAAAGACATGCATCCACGCTTTGCAAGTTTGCTGCCACGAGCTACCTCTTTCTGTCAGCAAAGCTCTTGTGACGATTCTGCAAAAGATGTCGCAAGTCATCACACAGCCCCTTGTCGCCGTACACATTCTTGAGTTTCTGGCGTGCCTCAGTCGCCTGCCGTCGTTGTATTCCAACTTTCGAGAGGATGAGTATCGCATCATCTTCGGCATCTGCGCCAGATACTTGCAGTCAGTACGCGACAAGAAACAACATGCCGCACGCCCTAGTCATTCGAGCGAGCCGTCGACGCCCAGTATTGTTGTAGCACACCACCCAGAGACGCTCGGCCACCAAGCTGCCAACGATGATCTGCCACAGTACGTGTATGCTCTGGCGTACCATGTCATTACTTTCTGGTTCCTTGCGGTAAAGCTGCCCGATCGACCGAGTCATATCAACTGGATCGCCAAGAACCTGTTTGTAGATTCGGATGGCAGGGCCACAAACGAGGAACAGGCACAGGTCACACTTGACTTTATGCAGCGTGTGGCTTTTTCGGATGCTTGCGATTCGGCTCAGGATCCCCTCTTCACCGAGGAGTTCTACGGCGAGATTCAGAAGAGGCGCTGGATCATCGGAAACAGCATCGTCACCATTCGACAGGCTAAAGAAACGGGCTGGGCTGAGATTACTCGACGATATCCGTCGGGCACATCGTCGTTCGCTATCCGTGTCGAATTCTCCCCCATGCCAAATCAGCCAGCTGCAGACCTATCTGATGCATCGGCCTGGGAAGGACGCTTCCAGCACGGTATCACCATCTTTCCCAGCCATCTGCTGATGCAGCTGCTCGCACCAATGCCTCAAATGTACGATCCCGCCATTCGACCCATTCCGTTACCGGACGACGACAATGTGAACCGAGCTATCCGTATCTTTGACAGGAATTCCACCGTTGACGGGCACAAAGTCGGTGTTATTTATGTTGGCGAGGGACAGACAAAGGAGACCGAGATCCTCGCCAACACGATAGGCTCGCCAGAATACCTCGAGTTTCTCAAGGGGTTGGGCGTGCTGACGAAGCTGAAGGGGGCCACATTCAACACCCAAGGCTTGGACCGCGAGTACGACACCGACGGCCAGTACACCTACTGCTGGCGCGACCGCGTCACCGAGATTGTCTACCATGTCACCACACAGATGCCCACCAATCTGGAGCGTGACCCGCAGTGCAACCACAAGAAGAAGCACATTGGCAACGATTATGTCAGCATTGTCTGGAACGAATCTGGCTTGCCGTTCAAATTCGACACCTTTCCCTCCCAGTTCAACTACGTCTACATTGTCATCACCCCCGCACCGCGGCGGACGTTTTCGTCCATGAGAGAGATGGCACAGAAGCGACAGGACGGAGAGGCTCAGCAGGTTTCCCCCTTCTTCAAGGTCCAAGTCATGAACCGGCCTGGCTTCCCAGAAATCTCCCCAGTCGCCGAGCCAAAGCTTGTCAGCTTGAAGGCGCTCCCTCGCTTCGTCAGACTGATAGCCCTCAACGCATCCGTGTTTTCTCTTGTGTGGTCTCAACGCGAAGGTGGCGAGCATGTTTCGTCATGGAGGAACCGTCTTCAGGAGATCAATCGACTACGTGAGCGACACGGTCCCAAGAGTGCGCACTATGGGCACTCTGCCGGGTCGACTGGTTTGGCTACTGCCACCGCTACTGCCGGTGGCTTACCGCTCATCAACAGCAGCGCCGCCGTGTCAGGAACGCAGAGCGGGCTCGGTGGTGCAAGTGTTGGCGCTGTCGGGCCGGGGGGTATGCTGTCAGACTATAGCATTGGCGGCGGCGGGGGCCCCTCTGGCATCAACAGCGCAGGCAGCAGACCGGCGAGCGGGAATATTCGTGACAGCTTTAGCAGCTTGCGTAGGTCGTCGGTTGCGACGTTTTTTACGAGTAACACTGCTGCTACGGGGTTGAGTGGGGGGACTTCTGGGGCTGGGACGGGGACGGGGACGGGGAGCGGGAATGATGGGTCGCATCGGTCGAGCATGTTGAGCACTGCGGCGAGTTCTACCATGATGACGGATCATGGGGTGCATCACCATGGGCAGGGTGGGAATGGGGATACGGAGGCGCTGGTGGATGCGGTGGATTTTTCGAAGTGGACTTGATTTTCTTGGTGGGAGGGTGGGATTGGGACATGGCCGGATAGGAAACAAGGGACCGGATTGGGAGGGGGAGTTTTGTTAAAAATGGTATTGAGGTAATGAATGGTGTGGTGGTGAGTTGTGAGGGGGTTTGTACTCGAAACTGGGACGTTGAGGGAGAGGAGAGAGGGGAAGGGAGGTCTCTTTTGCTTTTTTGCTCTCTTTAGGGGAGAGGGGGGTCGGTTTGAGGGTAACTCAAATTGCGATTTTTATTGCACTGTGAAGGGGATTGGGTTTTGTGATGAATATTAGCGACAGGAGGTGAGGAAAGGAGGAGGTGTATATACCATTCATGTTTAGGCAAAAGTTTGTGTTTTGTTTACTTGGTTGCTTTTACACATATATGCTGAGCACAATGAGTGAGTTTGACAATAAGAAAAAGGTGGAGGCTTTTCAAGAGGTAGTAAGATATCTTCAAAAGGGGGTTTTGTGTGTGGGGAGACTGAAGACATCTGGAGTCGTTGAAAAGATTGTGGTAGGTAGGCTTTTTGAACCTTCATGGTGGTGCCCATTTTACCGTTCCTTCGAGGCTTGTTTTGACAAGCTTTAGACAGTCTTTTGGCTATGTTTTTTTAGTACCTTGCCTACCTTGAGAGGTTGAGATTATTACATGTGCGATCCCCTCTCTCGCGACTATCTCAGCATTTTAAGAGAAAATTGTCCCTCAAACCAATAGACTTCACTGTGTGCTTGCGCAGTGGCCAGTTGTTGCCTGCGCAGGTAGGTCAGGTTGTCGTCCTGGATTGGGTGTATGTTGTTTGTCTTTTCAGGGGCATATCTTTCGACCCGTCCGGAGATTCAACCACACAACCCCTTTCAGTGTTATGCTCAAGATCCGAGATCGAACGGAAGGAAGAAACTTTTTGAAGGTTGGAATGCGAGAGGGGATGGGGTGCTGATTATTCACTTCTATTATGTAGGTAGCACAGCATTTGCTTTCTCGGGCCTGTTGGTTCTGTCTTTGATCTTCATGTCTTGATTTGCTCCGAGGTGAGGTGAGGTTGGTTAACAAAACATTACGTAGGGGGGGGGGGGCGGCGCTCGGCTCGGTGAGGGTCGGGTTGGTCTGTGCAGATGAATAATCGGGGTGTGTGTGTTGGCTAATATCCCGCCCGCATTGATAACATTTTCAGCTCGGACTCGGAAGGTTTGGGTGGGTGTATTCGGTTCCATCCGATGTTGGTTGCGTGTTGCTGGTTGGTGATCGGGATAGGGCTGAGAGACGGGAGGAGGTTGTTGATCAGCGTTTGTTGTCTGACGGTAACCCTGGGTTTTGAAATCCCGATTCGGAAGATGGGTTTTTATTGGTGAAGTGTTTGGGGTGTAATTAATCAAGTTGGTGGTGTAAAAGAGAGGAGAGTTATTGGTTCTCGAGGTCCGATGGTGCATAGCTATCTTCTTCAAATGTTCATGGTCTGTACAACTTGGTCTTCACATCTGAGCTCGTTGTTTATTACACAGAATATCTCCAGTGGCTGGATTTGCCAAAGGTGGCGTTTTCTTGTGTCCCTTCACATCACAAATCTCGTCCGTCACATGTCCGAACACCCCATCCATCGTGTGTCGCAAAAGACTGTCATATTCTTCGGAAGCTTTTCAGTCAGAGCTCGCTCCACACCTACCTGACTGGACAGTTTAAGCGGTGTTACACAACGTACGACCTCGCCCATCCATGTGAGGAGGTGCAACAAAATCCTTTGTAATATCTTTCTTCCCTTATTCATCATGTTGCCATCCGGGCTGGGTAGGTGCATGAACGCCAACTCACCGTTTGAGTTCTCACCTGTTCTCACAATACATCATTCTCATCTTGGCCTGCTTATCCGAGAATAATATAGATCTTTGCCTCAATGGACAGTTTCCTTAGTCACGATGTTGTCGGTTGATGAGTGACACAACACAGATTATTATCAAGCTTGGCTAATCCATGTGCATATATTGAGTAGTAGCCCCCCCCATGTTACCTTTCAAGGTTGGATCTGACATGTGTATATCAGCGTGGTTCATGTAACACAAAGTCTGTTGTCCAACAGGATGTTGCTGGTTCCTTTAGTGTGATCACATCCCGCATTTTGGCAAAGGAAAACGCAAGACCCATGCAGAAGCGAGAAACTAGTCTGGCTAAGACACATGGCCTTGACGGACTTACTGAGAGGAGACAATGGAGGTATCTTGTACCAGGTAGGCGCATGATTTGTCATTGGTGAGGGAAAAAGGGGCGAGCTATATCGTATCTCACATATTACTCTTGCCAGAAGGGACAGACACATATCCCACGCATGAAAAGAGAGCACGTTCCGAGGAGAGGAGGGATGATGATCTCTCACATTCAAGCCGCACAATGTCACCATCCGTCATTGTTAACTGATGGAACCCATTTCGGTCCCGGTCTTGCCCCAGCCGTGCATGCGGGAGGCCGTTTCGATCCCCTCTGAGGTCGATCTTTTGTAAATTTGCTGTGATATGAGTGCCGAACGGCTTCCGAAGAGTTCAATACTTCAAGTTTGTATAGTTGGCGAAGAAAGGGGAGAATCAGCCGGATCTTTTGCGGGACCGGTGCCACAGTTCTGTGCCCCCTTTCTTCTAGAATGTCAACAGGGCCTCTTTTCCCCATGACAATCCTTTGCCCACTTACACCCAAGTACTCGTCATGTAAACCAACCAGAAACAAACATGTCAAGGCCACAACCCCGGTTACCAACCAACCCAGAAAGGTTACACAAAGCCGGGGGATATGACAGTGCCTCATAACCCGAACGAGAATTGTTGCGGTGACACAAGCTCCTGGTCCCCAAGACGTTTAGCACAAGGGCGAAATTCTTGCGGACTCGCAACAAGCCCTCAAACACCTCCTTGGCACCTCACGGAAGCCCCACAAGCAGTGGCGGCGGCGAGGTCAACGATTAAGCGAAAGCGAAAACTGGTGATGTATGTATGGGACGGGATCGATCAGCAAAGTTACACAAAAGCCACCGCACCTTCAAACTCTTGCTTGTTCCCATGTGCAAGTATGTGTACGACCTCTACGATTGAGTTTCCCCTTCTGGAAACATCTGGATACGAGTAGGATGTGTGGTTTGTTTGTATGCCGTCAAACGTGACTTTTCACATGAGTGTGTGAGCGCTCAAGACCTTCGGACCGAAGCCGCCACCTTTCGGCATGATGATGATAGGTAAAATATGAGAAAGTTATACCGGGCCGAGATCAGTCAAGAGGATGATGGGATGAACTCGGATGAAGGGGGCTGAAGGGGGTAACACAGTTGAGTAATGCCTACCTACCGGACAGACATTTTGAACGGAGAAGTGACACAGCATACCTCAAGGTAACCACCTGTCAACCCCCCCTTCGCTTGTCTTTTCCTCTCTTCTTGGTTGGCTAAGTGTCCCAAAAGAGCACAAGATAAGGTACACCACAATGTACAGCAGGCAGGCAGGCAGGTAAGTAGGTAGGTAAGTAGGTAGGTAGGTAGGTAGGTAGGTAGGGAGGTAGGTAGGTAGGTAGGTAGGTAGGTAGGTAGGTTATCAGTGTCGTTACACGCACAGTTCTTTTCTCCCAACAACAACCCTTTCCCACAAAATAAGTACCATCCCATCCATCCTGATCAGTCACCAGCCCGGTAATTACCCCCTCCCCTGATCGGTGCCATCTGATTCGAAGAAACTAACTAGGTAGGTCGGTCTAGGTATGCGGCCTTAATCCTGTTTCGTTCCGGAATAGCCTCATCGACATGGTCTTGCGAGGGAAACCGTGCAGATACATATTGGTTACACAACAAAAACCTTGTCTGTCTGTCTGTGTGTATGTATGTATGTATGTAGGTGGGTGTGTGTGTGTCCAAGCTGTGCCGCCACGCCGCGTCAATCTATCATCCCCAAGATCAACCATGCGGGAGAGCCAGGTTTTGTGTGGTGTTCTGCTGGTCAGGGTTGGAGGGGGAAAGCAGATCAGAGATCATCGCCCACTTACAGCAAGGAGATAGTGACGTTTGTTCGAAGGTTGGCGCCCCTTGTGCTGTCATAAACGCCCCCGCGTTTATTCGTGAGAGGAAAAGGGTTTGTGAGACGTTGAATTCAAGTGAGGAACGAGGTTTGTAATGTGTCCTTTGAAGAGGTCACACAAACAACTCGTTCCGAGTATGTCCAAAGCGTAAGAACACAGCCTGTCAGTTTTACATCCCAGCAGGGATAGTTTGAGACACAAGCAGATAATGGTAATCAACCGAGACACCGAAAACCTTCCCTTTTACAATCTTCCGAACCCCAAAAACATGTGCTTGATATCTGCAAACTGTGTTATGTTCTGTCGGGTATTCTTTCCATCTTTGAACTTGTCTTGCAACACCGGGAATCTTTTTCCCAACCTCAGACACCAATAGCGCCGCAGGCTCGCGCGAGACAAGAGCCCTATCCTTATGTGATCCGGACCATGCTACCCAGTGCTTATATCCACCACCACCACCACCAGTGACCTCAAAGCCCACCTTTAAGCAGAATGTCTGCCTGCCGGGAGGGATCCACGATCCATCCTCGTCCCTACCACCACCGCCTCGCTTACACGGAAACGGCATAAGCTCGGTGTTGTGTTGACATAATCCCTCGTGTAACCCGAGCCTAGCTGACTGACAGGGGATGGATGATCCTCTCTTCTCTGTCCAGCTGATGACAGCAAAGCTACCTACCTACCTTGTTGGTCAATGTTGCCATTTTTGGGCTCTCTTCCTCGAGAAAGAGATGACAAAAATGTCTTCGCCAATCGCGCCTAATAAGAAGTCGGTGTTACGGACGATAATCCTGATAGGCCTGCACGGATAAAGATTCTGAATCCTTCGACTGGGGAGGCGGGGACATTTCGGATGGTTGCGTCTGATCCTTCCTGCTGCCAGCAAAGAGCTTTTCGTTTTTTTTTTTTTTTGGGGGGTTGGGTTTGGTTCCCCCACAATGCACAACTGATGTAGTAGTAGTAACAGGGGAACAAAAAGCCCAAAAAATGATTCCTGTTCTCACTATGGGATTGCTGCCACCCGTGTACCCCCATCCGACGTGAAGCCTCCGAGCGGCTGCTGGGTTGTACAGGCCGTAAAATGGACGGACTCATCCCACATAATCGTGACCACACCCTGCTCGGTGAAGCACCAGCCCGCCCGCAGCAGCCGATGGTTCCGGACCAAGCTGGCGGCCGCACACACGCTGTTGTCGGCATGGTGGAGTTCCGTGTAAACATGGTCATTGTTGGTGAAGGGCTGGCCTTTCGGTGACAGTAGCCTTAGATATCCCGCCACACATCTCTGTATCTTGCCCATTTGTTGAAGCCTACAATTGGTCAGCCGCCGTAGACAGTTGTAAATTCTTTGTTTTGTTACACTCACCCATAGATGGGAACCCCTCATCGCCATCCTTGACGGCGTCCATAAACAGCTGTGTCATCCCCTGCTCAGCAAGCAGCTGAATGCAGCTGTCTAATAGTCTGACCATCACAGCGCCCCGCCGACCTGAATCTCTGCATAGATCATCTTGCACCGTAACGGTTAGCACATGACGACGTGGTGCTCAGAAGAACACTGACCTGCAATGCAAACGCACGTTACCCCGCCAACATCATCCCCAATCATGTTGGTCCAAGGCAGATCCTCGGCCACCGGACTCCCCGTGTTCTTGACATATGTCAAAGCCGCGGCAACCATCGTGCCGGCTTCGTCCAGTCCGACGACAATGTCGCGGATGTTCATCGAGTTCGCCAGTTTGGCATACTGGTCGTACCAGCCCACATTGTCCCTCCTCCTAGACTCCGACCCTACCAGCGCCAACACCATGTCGAACTCGTGAAATTCGCACTGGCGGAACACCGGCCCCGGTGGCAACACGGTTGGAATAGGCCAATCCGCAAACTTCAGCAGCCAGTCGCACGCCTCCTGCCCAGTCCCCGGGCCCGGTAACTGGGTAAGAACAGGCCAGTTGCGTCGCCCAAACCAATCCTCCACCGGTGAATCCATCGGAAGCCCATACAACAGCCGAGGAAACGTGCTCCCAAGCTGTAACCGGCACACACCACGTGTCTTTGTAAGCTGCCTCAGCGCATGGTTGTGCAAGCTCAACCCGATGCCTCGTTTCCGGTACGCCGGGCGCACAAGCAAGGCAGCCACGGACCCGACCAGGCGTTCCTCCTCAGCCCCGGCATAAGTTGTATACGTCGCACAAAACCCGAGCAGCTGGGAGGTCCCCGGCTCACGAACCACGTAATGCATCGCCCACCCATCCCGTCGCAGCAGCGCCTGGAACAAGAAGCGGCTCAGGTGGAAGTTGTCTGGGAAGCACCGGCACCAGAGCTCATACGACGCATCCATGTCCCGGGGCCCGTTCCATACCTCGACCGACCAGGCCTTTGGGGCGAGGACCAGATTTTGCAGGTTAGGACCGGTTGATGGTGGCCGCTTTTTGGTCTCTCCGAATATGACGTCTGCCGCTGCTTCGAGATCGGACGGGTCGAGGCTGGGTACCTGCACTATCGCCGGGAACGACTTTTCGATGGGCCCCAGCTCTCGGGCGTCGCAGCAGGCCACGATGACATGTGGTCGGTTCTCGCAGATACTTCGTGTGATCTCGGCGAGTGCCACTTGCGAGGGCTGACCATGGACAGGTGGACCTGAGAGGACGAAAATGATCGCCGTGGCTAGCCTGATGTGCACAACATGTGTGCCGGTGATACCGTAGCGTGGTAGGTAGGGCACATGCCGAACCCAGGGATGATGCTTCGCCAATGCCTTGCCTAGGGATTCGAACGGGTCACTGGTAAGTGGTGTCTCTGAATTCATTTTCGAACTGCCAAGATCCGGTATGATTCCAGGTGTGAGCAGCAACAGGAGGTCGCCATCCTTGAGTGGTTTTGATAGTGGCAGATAGGAATGCGAATCTTGCATGACCGTAGTCACCCGGTGCTTGCTGAGGTCCATGGGAACAGGAGAGGTAGGGTCAAGGTCAGTTGTTGAGGGTTCGGGAGGACTCATTATGAATTAACAAATGTGTCTGGGTTCATCGGTCAGTCAATGGTCAGGGGTTGAGGGCGAGGGTGGTCTTGAGCCTCACTTACATCACCTTTTGTACAGCTTCAAAACCTCACACATTTCTGAACGGGAACCCCACCCATGCAAGCCTTTTTCTTGAACTTTCTTGATCTCGTGCCGTGTCAGTCCACGCGTACCGTCCTAGGGACAAGTCGGATAAGGGATGAAAAGGGTTATTAGTTGCAGCCCGAAAGCTGGTGGTGAGCGGTACGGTATAAGTTGCGTAATGGGGATCCCAGGGCCGGGTGAAATGGCCTTCAACCAGGACTTTCCGAGGTAAAATGCAGCGAACTTGGTAGGATTTTTTGGTGCCCTTTTGGGCGGAGAGGAATGAGCCAAGAACAGGGCCAATGGGAGCGGCAGAGGAAAGTTGGGGGCACCACGAGTCGGCAACGGTAGATGGGTGCGTGTGGTTATGTATGTAAGTTGAATTTATTGCAGGAACCTAACAAGTGAAGGTGGGTGTGTGTGTGTGTGTGTGGGTGTGACACCACACCCCCCGAAGCTCGTCAAGCAAGAGATGAGATAGACGCGGGAAGACCAGAAACAGCGCCTCTTTTCGAGGAAAAATTCCATCGAGTTCCCTGTCAGCCCTCCTGTCAGCGGGGTCTCAGAAAACGGCCTAGGTGGCTTTCAGTGCCGCTTCAGGTGTAAGATTGGCCTCTGGATGTACTGTAGGTGGTGACTGGCACAACAGGCGACCGGGTAACACCATAGTGGCAGCCTGTTCAATGCCGTTGTGGTTACTGTTTGATATTTGCACTTCTGCTTGGTGTAGGCTGCATGACAAGTGCGGTGGGTGGTGGTGGTGGTGGTGAAGGGTCAATTGGTGGGTGATGTACGCCTGAAAGAAGCTTGGGTTGTACAGAAAGACGTGCAGATATTGGAGGTCAAGCAAGAAGCATGACGCGCTGATACCGACCTGCGTATCCATAGACTTGTTGTATTCAATGTTGGTGATGTTGGTGTTGGTGTCGGTGTCGCTTGCTGTTGGCTTCACCAGTCGATCATCCGGTGGTTCTCTTTGTCGGCATCGGGGCCTGGATGGTCCGCGCCGCTTTGCCCCATGTCTGAATGTGTTGCCTTGCCGGAGCTTTTGATCTCGGAAGCGTAGACGCCGCTATTGCTGACTGACTGGTGTTACACAGAAAAGTCTGGTTACAGCGTGATGACCGACCGTACTCGTACTCGACGACGGTAACACATCTTGTTGAAGATACGGCAAGTGCATCGTCGAGAGGCGGCCGAGCATGGGTAGCACAAGCGTGAAGGTAACCTCCCAAGGAGCAAGGAGCAAGGGGTAGAAAGAGACGCGGAAGCGCAGGCCGTGTGGGGAAGGCCCGACAACAGCTATACTTGTCACCGAGAATGAATGTCAAGAAGGATCGGGCGAGTGAGCAGACGTGGGGGTGCCGACAAGGTTGGGGATGTGTCTCGTTCAGACAGACGTCAGACTGGCTGTCTTGATTGTTGATTGTTGCGCGGGTGGAAAGTCTGTGTAACAGGCCTCATATCAACCGTCACCGTCAGGGCAGTCTTGCCTCATTACCCGGCCTTGCCGACAGCAGAACCAAGAACCAGGCATATGATAATGAAGATGCAAAATATGTCCAGATTGGGCAGTTGAAGGTTACACATGTAGACATGCAACCCTGGACTGCTTGGCATTAAAGTTTGGCGGGTTAGGGTTACAATCACGTCTTGAAGATGCCAAGACAAGGTTCCTGTCGAAACGCGTTCGACGCGTGTTCCAGAGCATAGGTATCACAGGTCAGGTTACCTTTTTGGGGTATGGTGGAGTGGTTTTGGAAGGCCCAATGGACGGAATTCACGGCCAAACAACATCGATTCAGCATTTATCAGCATAAAAAGTCAGAAATCCCAACATGAGTTTGTCCCCTCCACCAGGCGACCGGCTTGACCAGCTTTTGGACGACTTGGAAACAGGTATGGTGTCTTTCATGATTGCATGCATAACTCGCAATTACATTGTTCGCTCACTAACTCGCAGGCAGCATCCAAAATCCCGGCCAAACGACGCCAAACAAGCATCAAACCCACAGTCGAAAAGACCACATCACTTCTCTATGACCGAGGCGCTCTTCCAGATGACCTCATCCGTCTGGTCGACTTGTTAACCCAACACAATCACCTTGACCAGGCCAGCCTGTCGGCAATCACCCGCAACCTCTATCCTTTGGGAAAAGTCAGCGATGAAGTCCTTTTACGAATCGTCGGTGCCTTGGGCCACGGCCACCTCAAGCCATCGTTTCCCCTTCAGAGCCTGTTCCTGAAATGGCTGGTGATGGTGTACCACCTGTTGCAGAACCCAACCATCTTGTCACAGACATACGCCGTCTTGTTCAACCTTCTCGATTCGGCTGCCATCAGGTACGTCGAAAAACTCGGTTCAGATGATGTTTGGAATCTCGTCTTACTGACCATGGTCACTTGCCCTCGCACAGACCGCAGCTGTGTCACCTTTTGGCGCTTATCACCAGGCGGAAGCATGTGCGACCATTTAGGATTCAGACCATGTGAGTGAGCGATCGTATACGTCGTATTCTGCGACTGACCAGGACTGACATAATCATGGATTAGACTGGCTCTTTCGCGACAGACTGGCGGTGACCCCAACTTGACTGGTCTGCTCAGGGTGTTCAAGAACTACTACCCAGAGATTATCGTGGGCGACATCACCAAGGGACGTGCGGCTGCTTTTAAACACCCAGATGTCCAATGGAGGGAGCGGCTCAACGAGATTCAGCAACAGCATTTCGACCGGCATGAAGACGACGGGACCAGAAACGGCTTTGCTGTCAGTCATGCTTTGGGACGCCGGTTGAAGGGGGCGAGAGCTCTTGTTCCCAACGTTCATACGCTACATGCCCACGAAACCTCGGTGACACTCGAGGAGTTTGACAGCGCCGAGGGGTTTGTCAACAGTCTCGAAAAGATCGAAATGCCCTCGCAGCTGGTTGCCGTCCTTGCAGACCCCTTGCTGCAGAAGTTTTTGTTGCTGCGGCCCAGCCAGGAGGCTTCGCAGCGCATAAGCAATTGGTTGATGGCGTGTGTGGGTGATGTGACGAGCGGTGATACAGACCCGTCATTCCTACTCGATATGGTAGAGGTGATTCGTGATTATGTCTTGAGTATCAAGGTTTGTTGTGTCTATTGTTCCACACAACTCCTCAATGCTAACATGCTGCAGGAATTATCTCCCGTTTTGATGGAATTCTTCCAAAGCTTCCTGCAGACATGGAACGGGTTAGACAAACGAGACATAGTCCTCGAGACGTTGAGCTACCTCCCCCTGCTTGACTTTACCGGTATGCCCTCACCTTCATCCCTAATCACCCAACTTGTCACTAACCCATTCAGAATTATCCCCCCTCTTCACCCTCCTCCAATCTAAGCTCCTCAACAACACCCCCCAATCCCAGCTCGCCCTCCTAACCTTTTACACCCTCCTCCTAAACAACTGGACGACCCGCCTCCTCTCCCGACCCACCTCCTCCCTCCCATCACAACCAGTCACCTCCATCCCCTCCCTCCTCACCCACGTCAACCCCCTCTGCCTAACTCTATCCCAATCCTCCCCTTCCATCTCCACCTCCCTCGCCATCCTAGACTTCTACACCGCCACAGGCAGAATCTACTCCTCCCCCATCCTCCTCCTCCACATCCCCATCGCCATCCCCCCACCCTTGCTAGTCTACAACCTAGCCTTCTCCCCCTCCCTAACCGTCCTATCCCGCCTCTGCTCCATCCTAACAGTCTATAAAATAGCCTGGGAGACCGTCATAACCAAAAAGACCTCCCCTCAGCAACAGCAACGAAAACCATCACAGGAAGAATGGTCCCAGATCAACATCTTCAACGGCTTCCTGATGGACATCTGCAACAACCTCTGGAGGGGACGTGCATTCGCCCTCGCACCAACATCCGACTCTGGCTCCCCCGACGCCAACGCCAGGGGTTGCCGCATACCGAAATCGCTTGTCCCTGTTTTGGACTCGTATCTCAGAGATCTAGACGATGATTTAAAGCTCGAGACTGTTTTTGGTCTGAGCTACAACCCGGTGCTTTGTCTGCAGAGTATCAAGTTTGTGAGAGGACTGGAAGAAAAGGAAATGAAAAAGGGGGGGCTGTTGGTAAGGCATGCTGGGCCGGTGACGCAGCAGAGTTTGGTGAGGCTGGCTGGGAGGGGGGGGGTGAGACTCAGCTGGCAGGAGTACAGGGCGGGAGTGTTGGGGTGGTTGGAGGGGGAGGAGGTGGGGCAGGGGGGGTTGCCGGGGTTGATGTATAACACCATGAAGAATTTGATGGGGACTAGGCGGGGGACGGAGGGAGGGGGAGGGAGTTCGTTTTCCTCGCTGGCGTAGGGGAAAAGGGATGTGCTTGTTGATGGATGGGTATCATTCTTGTGTTTGGTTAAAAATAACTGAGGTCTAACCACCGTGCATGGTCGAGACAAAAACAACTTTATCCCCCGCCTTGAGCTCGCATTCTTCCTCCCCTTCGAGTTCCCAGTCTGCCTCGTTGATGAGGACCAGTATGCCGGGTGTTCTGGTTTGTTAGTTGTGCTCGGCCTGTTCAAAGGAAAGCAGGAACACTTACAAGTGACCATCGCCTTGCACGAAAAATTCTGTCCTTGGGTGCTTGAGGTGGTGCTTGACGAGGTATGAGATTAGGAAGCCGACGTTGGCGGGGGAGGAGTCGGAGGGGTTGAGGAGGGGGAGGGAGATGGTGTGGGATGTTGTGTTGGAGAAGAGGGTGTCTAGGCCGCCTCTGTGTGAATGTCAGTATCATGAGAAATGATTAACAACTCTATGATGAGAGATGGTATGTGGTGGTGATATCAAACCAGTAACCGAATAAGACTGAGAGGGGCTTACAGGAAATCCACCGAGATGGGCATGGTCTCTGGTTCTGGTGCCATTTTAATGATCTTGCTATGTAGCCTCAGTTGTTGAAATAAAATGGAGAACAAGAACCGTGAAAACCAGTTGTAATATCAACCCTTCAGAAGTTGAATCATATCAAATTGAATCATTCCTCTCAAGGTTTCACACTCAAAAGAAAGCTACCCCACACTTTATTGCTCACTGTCCTCCAAAAAACCTTCCCAACCCTGACATTTCGACCAATCACAGTCCTCCATTTCTCACATCTGCCTTCCCTTTTCTCGAAACAGTTCATGTGAAATCACAACTCTCACTACACGACAAAGACGAAAAATTTATATAAAAAAATGGCCGACACAGAGACGATAAGAGCAGACAGCAGCTATCTCGCCGCGGGAGCAAACAGGTACTCTGCCGCCTCTGACTGGAGCGCCGAGGGGGTGGTGGCTTTCGGGTCGGATGCGAATGTTTGTTTGTGGAATCCTCAAGTATGTTTTCTCTTTCCTACCCTAACACAGGGGTTGTGTGAGCAAGAAACTGATGGTGTATACAGAACCCAAGAGGTATCTCAAGCATACTCAGCCAGCACACCGGCCATGTCAAAGCCGTCAAGTTTCTCCCCAGGCTCGAGGGTGACGACAAGACTATCTTGATCAGCGGAGGAGACGACAAGGTTGTTCGTGCCTGGAGCGTGAGCCCTCGAGATGCTACAGCTTCGTATTTGCAGGCTGTGGAGGGGCATGCGGAGCCTATCAATTGCATTGCGGCTTTGGGAGTGACGCCTGCTGGGGCTCCGACGAAGAGGATATTCGCTACCGGGGCGGCAGATGCGACTGTCAGAATATGGGCTCACGATTCGGCTGCGAACGAGGAGCCGTTCAAGCTTCTCCAGTCTGTCAAGACGACCAAGAAATTCATACCCTTGGCTCTGGCGCTGAGCCCGCTGGATGATGAAGCAAACGGAATTGTGCTGGCTGTGGTGGGGACGACAAATGCGGTTCAGATATTCACAGCTGGTGCTTCAGATTTGGAGTTCACACTGCAGGCTACCCTGCCAGGGCATGAAAACTGGGTGCGGTCTCTGGATTTCATCAAGGAAAAGACAGAGGCGGGGAGTGATCTACTGCTTGCCTCGGCCAGCCAAGACAAGTATGTCCGTCTCTGGAGGCTTCACCAAGGGACGGCTCTCTCAGCCCTCAACAATGCCACCGGACTGGACCTGTCAGTCTCTCTGACACCAGGAAACAAAATCCACAAGATCTCGGCCGGCGGCACGAAATACTGCATCATGTTCGAAGCCCTGCTGCTCGGACACGAAGACTGGATCTACACGGCCCGCTGGTCCCGAACCGCAGACGGTAAACTCCTCCTCCTCTCCGCCTCGGCCGACAACTCCCTCTCCATCTGGGAATCCGACCCCGAATCCGGCATCTGGATCACGGGCGCCCGCCTGGGAGAAGTCAGCCGCGAAAAGGGCGCCACAACAGCAACAGGCAGCATCGGCGGCTTCTGGACAGGCCTCTGGTCCCCCGCAGGAACAACCGTCATCACCCTCGGCCGCACCGGCAGCTGGCGCCGATGGGATTACAACCCCTCCGACGACGCCTGGCAGCAAACCTACGCCATCTCGGGCCATACCCGCGCCGTGACGGGCCTCTCCTGGTCCCAAGACGGCACCTACCTCTTGTCCACCTCGTCTGACCAAACCACCCGCCTCCACGCCCAGTGGACAGGCAACGGCACCGACTCTTCCTCCTCTGGCTCTTGGCACGAGATGTCCCGCCCGCAAATCCACGGCTACGACCTCAACTGCATCGCCACCCTGGGTCCGACATCCTCCTTCGTCTCGGGGGCAGACGAAAAGCTGATGAGGGTGTTCACCGAGCCAAGGGCGGTGGCTAAGATGCTTTCTTGCCTGACAAACTCCAAAATCGACATGTCCTCCGCCCCTGACGCGGCAGACATGCCAGTGTTGGGTCTGTCCAACAAGGCCATTGACAACACCTCCTCCGAACGGCAACCTGAATCCCAAGAAGAAGAAGAAGGCGGCCTCTCCCAAAGCAACTTCACCATCCCGGCCGCCCTCGAAGCACCAACCACCCACCCCCCCTTCGAAGAAAACCTCTCGCGGCACACCCTCTGGCCAGAAGTGGAAAAGCTTTACGGTCACGGGTATGAGATTTCCTGTCTGTGCTCCTCCCACGACGGGAAAATCATCGCCTCAGCCTGCAAAGCCTCGTCTCTCAACCACGCCGTGATTAGGCTGTTCGAAACAGACAAGTGGACTGAGCTACGCCCGCCGCTGCAGGCTCATTCCCTGACCGTGGCGAGGGTGAGGTTCTCGGGGGATGATGAGCTGCTTTTGAGCGTGGGGAGGGATAGGCAGTGGGTTGTTTGGGGGAGGAGCGGCACGGGGTATGAGCTTGTGCAGCAGATGCAAAAGGGGCATTCGAGGATGATTCTTGACTGTGCCTGGGGGCCTGCTGAGGAGAAAAAAAGGGTTTTCGCGACGGCGGGGAGGGATAAGCTTGTTCGGTTTTGGGTTGGGGATAACAAAGAGTTCGGGCTGGGGGGGGAGATGAAGGAGGCGGAGCCGGTTACTGCGGTGGATTTCCTGCCCGAGGTGACAACAGAGGGCAAGATGGTTTTGGCTGTGGGGACCGAGGCGGGGAGGGTCATGGTTGTTACTTTGGGTGTTGCTGAAGAGGGAAAGGTGGAGGTGGTGAAGAAGGCCGTGTTGGATAAGGGGCTCTGGTTGCCGGGGACGGTGGTGCAGCTTGCTTGGAGGCCGAAGACGGCTGAGCAAGATGAGAAGAAGAGGGAGCTAGCGATTGCGGGTGAGGATGGTTCGTTGAGGATATATGAGGTGGAGGTTTAGACTAGATGGTAGATGTGAATGAAAAAGTCATGATTAAAGTGTTACTATAGAACACGTTGATATCCGTGGTGTTAAGTTTATTTTTTGGTATGATATGTTTATGTGTACCGCCGTCCAAGGCATCTATCTGTATGCACCTGTTCATCCCCTTCCAAATTACTATATGACCGCCTGCTATGCCTGCCCCTAAAACGCCCAATTAATCCAACCATTCTCCCCTTATGTATGTCGTGTGAATTGCGTACACCACCCAACAGCACCACCGATAATTGACCGTTCCGTATTCCCAATCATTACTGTCACATCCCAACCGCATTAGTCGTCCATCCCCAACTTATCATCACCCAGCCCTCCAGGCCTACAGCAACCAGACCCTCCGATCGCTGCTTTTGGCCCACCATACCAGAAACCGCCACCGAAAACCTGTGTCTCGAGCAGGTCCCCGAACCATTCCCGGCCCCTGTCCTTCACGAGCTTAGAGCTCCTTCACAACCCCAGCCGTCACCTCCGCAACCTTCCCCAACGTCGAACTCGTCACCTTCTCTACCGCATCCACCGGCACCTCCCCATGCATATAAAACCACGCCCTCCCCACTATGAAGGCGATGTGATGGGGGAGATACAAGACCGTCGCGATGAGCGTCAAGCTGGTCAGGAGGAACAGGATCGAGTCTAACATTCATTTTCCTTCAATTAGCAAACCACCCAACGGGAGGGAGAGGTGCGTGTGTCCGGACGTACAGAAAATAAACTTCTCCATCGGCGTAAACATGTACACGCTCATCGTCACCTCGAGCTGGTAAATCTTGAGCTCCAGCCACTTGCTCAGCCTGTCGATGGGAGACATGGTGAGTTTTTCCTCTGCCGTGGGGGGGCGGTAGTTGTTCATTGTTGTCATTTTGGCGGTTTTTTTTTTTTGGTTTTTCTTGTTTTCCTATTATTCTCTGCTGAACTTTGCGAAATACGGTGAATGGTGGTGTGGTGTGGCGTGGTGAGGCGTGGTGTGGTGTGGTGTGTTGTCGCAAAAGTTGCAACTTTTTGGGAATTTAATTCCTGGAATGGGCAAGGTTCCAGAAGCGCGACGGTTCAGGGGGTCGCGGCGGGCGGCGGCGGTCAGTCAAAGTCGGGGCGGAAGTATCGGCCATTTAACTGGGTGGGTATGGCCGATTGGCCAATTCTCGATAAGCCACAAGGCAACTCTATAATTCCTTATCTGCGTCGCGACACGGGGATGGATTGGTGACGCCGTCAACAGCCAGCACTTACAGACATGAGTATAGCTTCAACCATCCCTCCAGTTTACAGCCACAATGTTTTCCCTACGACCCCTCCTCCGCCACCAACCATGCCACCTCCTTACCCGTTACCATCCCCTCCCACCAACAACAACAACAACAACAACAACAACAGCAGTAGCAATACCCGCACCCTTCCACACCACCCCTCCCAACCAAAACAAAAAAACCATATCCCGCAAACAAATGCCCTCAAGACCTAAACCACCCCCCGAATCCGAAATCGAAGAGTCCTTCCTCAAGGGGTCAGGCCCCGGTGGTCAGAAAATCGTGTGTTATATACTCCCCCCCCCCAAACTCACCCCCCTCTCTCCAAACCCAACCGCACCACCACTAACACAAACCGCAACTGAAAACAGAACAAAACCAACTCGGCCGTCCAGATAAAACACCTCCCAACCAACATCGTAATCAAGTGCCAAGCCACCCGCTCCCGCTCCCAAAACCGCAAGATAGCCCGCGATATCCTCGCCGAGCGCCTCGACGAGCTCTACAACGGTTCCCAGTCCCGGGTCGCCATCGTCGGCAGCGTCAAGAAGAAAAGGGCCGACAGTGCCGCAAAAAAATCCCGAAGAAAACACAGGAAACTGGCTGAGGAAAAGGCCAGGGCTGCCGGGTTGACTTTGCCAGAGACAAAAGAGGTTCAAGAGGGAGAGGAAGTGGACGAGGAGGAGTTCGAGTGGGAGGTTGTAGATGAGGAATATCACGACGAGTCCAACGAAATAGAGACACCTGGCACCAAGTCGGAGACGGTAAAAGTCGACGGCAACGGTCATGATCTAAAAGAACCACCTGTGGACAGACAAGCAGTCATACAAAATAAACAAGACAATCCATAATCAAGGGAAAGCCAACCTTAATCAACTTGTTTTATCGTCTTCTTACACAGACAGCCACAGAATAGCGGAAGAAAAACAACTAAATTCACCCAATGGCTAGTGCAATAAAAAAAAAGTTAAAAAAAAGTGCTTCATCAACCTTTACGGTCTACTTGTACCACGCGCTGCCCCCGCACAATCGCACCCGCCCGCCCAGGAAACACAGAGACTGATAATTACCGTGTCGTCCGAGAACAGACGCCCACCGTCCCCTGACCAGCGTCCAAACTTTTTGTAAATAGGAGTCTCGTCCACGAGATACAAGCCCGACGCCATAGTAATGCCTCATGCCGCTGCCGCCGCTGTGGTCTCTAGTAGAGCAAAAGGTCACCGCTGCCTGGCGACGATCCGGGAAGCTGCCACACCCTATGCTACGAGGCGGTCAGTCATCAGCCTGTTAAGAGGGGAATTGAGGAGAAAATACCTTAGAAGCACTTGCGGTGAACGATCGAGGGACCGCTCTCGTCGTACTCCTGCTTTGAGATCCACATCTGCTGGAAGGTGGAGAGAGAGGCCAAAATGGAACCACCGATCCAGACGGAGTACTTGCGCTCGGGAGGAGCAATGATCTTGACCTTCATGGAAGAAGGAGCAAGAGCAGTGATCTCCTTCTGCATACGATCGGAGAGACCAGGGTACATGGTGGTACCACCAGACTAGTCAGGGGTCAGCCTTTGCCACATTGAAGGAATAGGAGGGTCACCCCGGAAATAATCACCATGACAATGTTGCCGTAGAGGTCCTTTCTGACATCGACGTCGCACTTCATGATGGAGTTGAAAGTGGTGACGTGGATACCGCCAGACTCCAGGCCAAGGACGGAAGGCTGGAAGAGGGCCTCGGGGGCGCGGAAACGTTCGTTGCCAATTGTAATGACCTGGCCGTCGGGAAGCTCATACGACTTCTCCAAACTGGAACTCTGAGCAGCAGTCTGGATCTCCTGCTCAAAGTCGAGAGCAACGTAGCAGAGCTTCTCCTTGATGTCACGGACGATTTCACGCTCGGCCGTGGTGGAGAAAGTATAACCACGCTCGGCGAGGATCTTCATCAGGTAGTCGGTCAAATCACGGCCGGCCATGTCGACACGGGCAATGGCGTGGGGAAGGGAGAAACCCTCGTAGATGGGGACGACGTGGGTGACACCATCACCAGAGTCGAGCACGATACCGGTGGTGCGACCGGAGGCGTACAGGGAAAGGACGGCCTGGATGGAGACGTAGAAGGCGGGGGCGTTGAACGTCTCGAAAACGATCTGTGTCATCTTCTCACGGTTGCTCTTGGGGTTGATGGGAGCCTCGGTCAAGAGGACGGGGTGCTCCTCGGGGGCAACGCGGAGCTCGTTGTAGAAGGTGTGATGCCAGATCTTCTCCATGTCGTCCCAGTTGGTGACGACACCGTGCTCGATAGGGTAGCGAAGCGTGAGGATACCACGCTTGGACTGGGCCTCATCACCAACGTACGAGTCTTTTTGACCCATACCAATCATAATACCATGGTGACGGGGGCGACCGACAATGGAAGCTGGGGCGGTGAGTTAGCTGAAATGTCCAAAAAGGCAGCCATTGCTGGCAGCTTGCCCGCGCGGTGCGGTTGACCAGAGGCGCGACTTACGGAAAACGGCACGAGGAGCATCATCACCGGCGAAACCGGCCTTGCACATGCCGGAGCTAGATGCACGTCAGTTTCCATCCATTTTTTGTCCTGTGTGGTTTCTCTCATGTTCGCGGGGACGGCGAGTTTGTTGTTGGGCCAGCGGGCTCGATGATGTGTCGAGTTGCGTCGCTGCTCCGCCCCCGCAGAACCGAGTCGGTGAGATTGGGAGAGATTGGGAGATTGCGGGATCGCGGCTTACCCATTGTCGATAACGAGGGCAGCAACTTCTTCTGCACGCGGGACACTGGATCAGCATTTGTTTGATCATCAAGGTATTCCAGGCATTTGGACTGCCAGCTAGCTGCTTGCGAAGGGGGCAGCAGCAGTCGTCATCTTCGCGGCTGGGAAACTGGCAGCCCGAGCTTGGTAGGTTAGGCGTGGTGACTTACCCTCCATTTTGATAGATTATTTGCTTGTAGACGAAAAAGTTTGAAGGTGAAAAAGTCAATAATCAGCTTGCGCGATTCCCGGATCGTCAAGAGCAGGAGGTTGATGGATGGTTATGGGTTGTCGGAGACAGATGCAGAGGCGGAGAGTGGAAAAAGATGGGTTCCCGCGGCGCGAGGTTGGAAAGGGGAGGTGAATTTAAGGTCAGTGCTTGGGTCTTGGTTCCTCCCCCCCCTCCCCAGTCCCCAGCGCTCCAGGAGAGACTGGTGGGTGGAGCGACACACACACGCTGACGAAGGAAGGCCCTGTCCCCCCCTGCAACGATGTCACAGCTGCTTCCCAACCCACTGCCTGTCTGACTGCCTACATAAAATCAACTGGCACTGGCAAGTCGAGACCGCCTAATTTGGCAGAAACAAGGGATCGACTTGCCGCTTTAACAAATCTGGCCTGGTTGTCTGCTTCGTCACCGATGTGGCTGGGCTGACAGCTTGTGAATATTTGGAGTTGTGACTATCTATTTCTATTCCAACGCTTTGTCTCTCCATCTCTCAATCCCGTCCCTCTCTGGTCGTCGACAGTAGAGGTACCTCTCTCTGTAGGTCCTCGAGGCAGCCAGCCACCTTCAGTAACAATTACGCAGCTCTCCCAGTTGTCAACCTGTTGTTGAGCTATGTGAGCACAATACCGTACGTGGCACAACCCATACGGTGCGGCGACCTCATGGACCCAGCTTCGCTTGGCACCTGTTGCCACAACGCGGGGAGGCGGCAAGGTATCTGCACGGTGTGTTTTCCCGAGGCGGTGGCCTTGTCCACCTGTCAATCAATAATGCCACTATCACTGTCATCAAGTAATACCTATGAAGAAAGAAAAATGAGATGAACTGCAAGATCATGATGAAAAAATGAAGTCGGGGAAAAGGCTGACGACGACTCGGTCCCATTATCTTGTTCTCGAGACACCCCGTTCAACACCAACATCACAAAACCACCACCGCCAAGCAGGCACCTCCTTTTTCGACTTTCACGGGGCGCTGCGTTCAAAATATGAGAATATGGGGCAGTGGAGGTATACGTATGCCCTTGCAGTTTGATACCGTCAAAAGCTTCGAAACAGTATTCCAGACAACCACCTTCGAAAACAAAAAAGAAAGAAAGAAAAAAAAAGAAGAAAAAAAGGACAACGTTATGACGTTTCTCCCGGTGGCTGTTCCCGAGCAGGAAGCGTTGCGGCTGTATGGCCATACCGGGTCCACGCTGTGAGATAGCTAATAACTTCCAACAAGGCGGCGGCGGTGGGCAGCTGCAACTGCAAGCAGCAACTCCACCGCTAGTCCAAGGAGAATCCGAGAAATGCATCTCGGCCGGTCCGGGGAATCCGTTGGTGGACAAGTCCAACGGGATATCATTCCAGACTGGATATTTGATTGCGGTTGGTCCCCATTATACATAGTATGTAGATATGTCGGTGAGCCTCCTCCCCCTTTGATAACAAGTTTGAGGTCGTCCGATATAGCGCCGATTGGGGGGTGAGGTATGAAACAAAAGGAGCTAATTGCGTAATCATACGTCTCTATTATTGATTCGAGATGCAATTGCGTGCAAGTTCAGGGGGTTGGTGATAATGGGAGATGATTCTCCTAATGATAAAGTGGCTGCCTTCCCCTGTCTCTCTATGGTGTCCTCAACTTCCCCTTTTTTTCATTTTGGCTTAGGCGAAATCGTTAAGAGCGGCGATGAGGGGCAGTGGTGGGGCAGCTTTCCACCTTGTTCTAAAAGTGTGGAGGGGCACGTAAACGCACGAGCCATCGCGGCGACATCGTATCGTCTACGATATGGAGTATCATCAGCGAGCCTCATCTTGAGGTTTTGTTCTGGAAGACTTGGCAGAGATTGGTTTATATTCCTTATGTTCAAGTCCCTCCGTCTTTCTTAATCTATTCATATCAAGTGATGTCTCCCCAATGCCTCAGTCGGACACAAATCATGAGCTTCATAGACACTCACGTGCAAGCGCGCTAGTCCCAATCGGGATAGAATTTTCCTGAACGTTCGCGAACGCCAATCGCAGATTACAGATTGGGATTCAACTTTGGGCGTCATATCGCTATCACTTTTTTCATAAGACTGCGATTCCCGAGTTTTGTCTTGACCATATTTCTCCAGTCGCATACTCTTCAAGATACCCATTCTCTCCCAGACGTTCTGGTGATATATCAGCCAGTCAAAAATCACATCTGAACCCGATCACCCCTCCATAACCGTCTGTCGCAAACTACCCCTCCATCAAACATCTCGAAGCCTTCAACCACCACCATCATCACCACCACCCCCTCAAACAAAATGGATAAAAACCTCACCAACCTCCTCAAATGGGGAATCGAGCACTCCACCGTCTCCAACCCCTCCGCCGACCCCTCCGCCCCTTCTCCCCCCCCTTCCCAACCGGCCCCCCGCAGCGACCTCAACCCCGAAATCCTCTCCGCCCTCATGGGCGGCCCCTCAGACGCAGACCTGATGAAAGCAGCAATGGAAGTCCTCCACGACCCTACCACCACCCTCGAAAACAAGCTCATCGCCTTCGACAACTTCGAGCAGCTCATCGAGTCCCTCGACAACGCAAACAACCTCTCCAACCTCTCCCTCTGGACCCCCCTCCTCGCCCTCCTCTCCCACTCGGAGCCCGAAATCAGAAAGTACGCTGCCTGGTGCGTCGGCACCGCTGTCCAAAACAATATCAAGTCACAAGAGAGATTGTTAGCGATGGGGGGGTTGCCGAGGTTGGTGAAGATGATCCTGGCAGAGGACGAGCAGGAAGGGGTGAGGAGGAAGGCTGTTTATGCGTTGAGTTCGGCGGTGAGGAATTACCAGCCTGCGTTGGATGTTTGTCATGAGGAGCTGGTCAAGGGGGGTCATCATGAAGCGGAACAAAAGGTGGGGGATGCGACGGATATGGATGGGGTTGATAGGGTTATGGAGGGGTTGAAGGAGCGGGTCAAGATAACGAGTAACAAGGCTTAAAGGAAGGGGGATCAACAAAAATGATTTTGCATTACACGGCGTTTTTGGGAGGGGTTTAAAATGGGTTTTTGGGTGGGAAGGGTTCGTGTGAATATAGACATGGTAAGACGGGCAGATTCAATGACGTGTGGTTTTTGCTCACTTGACATGAACAAAACTCTTGATTCAGAAACCTTGCCGGTTGCCTATGTGTTGTTACATTTATACACTTTTTTACTGGTATTTGTACAAGTTCTTCCTCTCCCTCTCTGCCCCCTTTAATTCTTCACCTCACCAAAAAACGGCAACCCCATAGCCTGAAGCAGCAACCTAGCTTGCCTATCCGACGTGGCCGTAGTCTTGACGTACACTCTGCAACCAGGCACCATCTATTTTTCTTGTCAGCACAACCTCTTCATCATAAATTGAGACCCGAGTACTCACCTTGGGCGGATACATCCCCAAATTGACCTCCATCTCTGGAAACAGCTTCAGCTCCTCGGGCGTAAACCCCCACGCCAAATTCCCCGAGCTGTCCCCCGTCGTAGCCTCAATTCCCCTCCAGTCCTTAATCCTCGGAAACACCAAGTTCACACACCGATCAAAAAACTCATACGCCTCATTCCCCCTAACAGTAACCTTGCACCCCGCAAACTCCCCCGCCCGAATCTTCCACTGCTGGACATTAGTCCGTGTCTTTGTCATCTCGGGCAGCACCCCTGTAATAGCAAGCAGCGCCGCGCGGGCAACAAGCAGATTGTCCATGTCCTGCAGCGCGGCAGGGACGTACGCAGCGAGGGTGATTTCCTTGATCTCGGGTATATTCGTAAAGTTGACATCCCTCTCCAGCAGCGGCAACACCGGCGCGCCGCGGGGGGCGCGGAGGGAGCGGTTGGCGTGGTAGGGGGAGGAATCATCCCATTCACGAAGACGTTGGGGCGTTTCCTTCTTTGGTGTTCCGGGGGGTATGTGGTTGTAGGTTAGCGTCATGATGTCGGAGGCGACGGTGGAGAGGTACGTCTGTCGTAGGCGGGGGAGGTTGAAGGGGCCGGGGACGAAGTCGCGGGCTGTGGGCTCCGAGGAGGGGAGGGGTTGGACCGGGTGGAGGGGGCCGCGGTCGTATTTGGGGGCGTGGTAGTTGTATCTGTCGTGTCAAAAGGTCAATATATTGTTGCCATGTAGAGGGGGGGTTAAAACAAACCTCCCACTTGGCAAAGCAAACTTCCTGTCTGCTTGCCTCTTCCAAGGTCTAAACGTCTTCTTCTCCTCCTCGCTCAATGGCGGCGCCCCCAAAGCCGAGTCCTCGAGGTCCTCAAGAGGCGCCTCGGCGGCGGCTGAAGAAGCCCATCGTCTGGAACAGGTCTGCCGGGATATTTGAGACAGGGAAACACCCCGGGTCGGTCGGGACAGGGCGCGGACGCTCGCCATGGCTTCGAAAGGGATCGGGCGGCGGGCGACGGAAATTCGAGATTGATCGGAGTGGTTTGCCCGGAGCTCGCTCGGCCCAAAAGCTCTGAGACGGCTCTCAAGGTTGCAATTGGAAATTTTCTGGAGCCCCCGTGGCACAGACCATTTTGAGGAGCGGGTTAGGGTTGGATATGCATTTATTCACATTACGAGCAACTACAAGTACGAAGTGAACATCACGGAAATAATCCATTGAGACTTTTTATAACGCCAAAAGTAATGATTCTAATGATATCAAACCCATTTCCCAAGTTTCAACCAGAGAAAGAAAAAACATTCATGGCTCATCATCATCCGCGTTGTTGCGTCTGTGCTTGCCTCTCCCCTTCATAGACCCCTTATAATGCTTCTTCCCCGTAGTCATCTGCACATCCTTGGGGTCGATTCCCTTCTCGAGAGCAATCATAGCCCTCAGTTTCCTCCCGGACAAGTTCTTGCCCTCCATAACCTGCTTGCCCTGCTCCGTGTACTTGTACTGGAACGGTCTGGTGAAGTTGCCAGTGTTGTTCGCACCGCTCTTGAAGAAAGCCTTGTCCAGTGTTTGCGATTTTTGCCCCTGAGGAAGGGGGATGAAGTCGGTCAGAACCGAAGCATCATCAGCTGCACTACCATCGATGGTCATCTCGTCCAGTGCTTGTTGCAGGGCAGCTCTTCTCTTCTCGGGCAGATGGGCAATGTCGTAGAGCTCGCGATTGAACTCGGCACCATCGACACTGTCTGGTGGTGGGTTGCAGTAGAGGAGCTTGCCAGCGACATAATCCTTGAGGACATATCTCGCTGCCCTGGAGGCATCGGGTTGACCGAGACCCTGTGTCATGAAACCTCTGTGACGGGCATACGCTCTGAGCAATTCCTCACCAGTAGGAATGCCATTGCCGCCTTCCTCGAGAGGGCGGGTGTAAATCTGGATACCGTAGATGGCCTCCAGAAAAGGCTTGGGGATTCTGGTAGCCACGAGAGTGGAGGGACCAGTGTACTCGCGGAGCTGATCAATCGGCAAGACACCGTTGCAGACAAGCTCTGCCTTGGTGTTGGCAAAGTTGGGGAACACGAGACCGGGACAATCGCACAACAAAACCTTTTCACTCAAGTGAATGGTCTGGAAATGCTTCGTTTTACCGGGGGTGGACGAAACTGACACCTTGTTGGCACCAACAAGAGCGTTGATTGTGGACGATTTACCGACGTTGGGGTAACCGACCAAACCGACTGTGAATTTGTGACCAGGGTCTGATGATTATGGTTAGCTTCGTGTCGAGGTGTTCAAAATCTAGGTCAGTAGCTTACCTGTATTCGCCGGCTCAAGCTCCAAAAGAATATCCTCCAACTCGTCCACCGTTAGAATTCTGGTATCCTCATCCTCCTGTTCTTCTTGGGTCTCGGCCTCCTCAGCCTCCTCCTCCTCCTCCTCCCGAGTCTCCTCCTTCACCTCAGCAACCGGCTTCTTGCTAGAAGAAGCAACGGTGGGCTCCTCCTCAGACTCAGACTCCTCCTCCACAGCCTCGAGCGCCTCCTTGGCCAGATGAGCAGAGAAGAACCTGTAGGCAATCTTCTGACCCTTGAGGTAATCAGCCCACATCTTTCTCTGCCTATACGTCATCATATCGGCCTTGTTGATAAGCAGCAGGTTGTGCTTCTTGGGGTCCACCTCTTTGACATAGTTCTCCAAATCCTCAGAACGGAACATCAACGGGTTTCTGGCATCAACAATCTGAACAACAACATCAGAGCGCTCGATAACTCTCCAGAGCTGCCTCCACACCTCCAAGTTTCTCTCAAACGGTGTCATGAGCAAGTCCTTGGTCTCCTCCAGCTCGGCCAGCCCTCTTCTCCAGTCCAAAAAGGCCTCCTTTTCCAGCCTGTCAAGCTGCTCCCTGGTCGTAGTAGAATCCCACTTTGGCCTTCTGGGAACCGTCAATTTGCCCTTGTTCTGGTTTTGTTTCCCGACAATGACCCTCTCCTCGGCGGCGGACAAGAGATAGGGGTTCTTTTGGTCCGTGTGGATGATCTTGACGCTGCTCATCTTCTCGGCGGTGAAATCGGTGCCGGCCAGTTCGGCGGTGGCGAGGAACTCGTCGAGGGCGCCCTGCTCGGTGATGGAGCGCATCTTGACCCAGGAGGCTTCCTGCCTGTCGTTGGTGATGTATTCCTGGCCGGTGGCATGGTCGATACGGGTGACGGCCGAGGCTCTCTTGCGGTCGGAGCCTTTGCCCTTGCCGAAGCGGTCGTTCATCAGCGAGTTGCCGAGACCGACCGACTTTTTGGATTTGGCGAGGACCATGATTGCGGTTTTCCGCGGGGTGTTGCCTATGTGTGATTTTTTCGGTTGGTGTTACTAGCACGCTACGATCGGGATATCGTAGCTATAGGTCCTGAAGTTGGGGGGGGGGTGTGATGTAAGTTGAACAAGCCACAACGTCCGTCGCAAAGTTGGGCGGGGTGGTGGTTTATTGATGGAATTGCTGATAAATGGAGGGGCAAATTTGCGCCGACGGACAGAGATGGTGCTGGGGTACCTAGTGCCTATCCTAGGTATGACTGTGTGTGGCGGTCTCTGGCCGGCTTCGGGTTACGTAAAGCTCTCTGGGCACTTTTTGAGGGATGAATTCTTCTCTAAAGTCATTGTTCTATCACTTCCAGCAGTTAATCCAAGCAATTCCAGCTTGGTGTTGCTCTTCAGGCTCGATGCAGTGAATAGTCTCTATGAACAAGTGTTGGCTCAAAAGTACCCCTCCCGCAAAACCTTTGATAAGATAAACGTATTCTACCCCACTAAAATTTTCCTCTTGCTCTGCCGCGTGCATGGTTTGGTGTGGTGGTGGTGCTGCACTCTGATACCAAATTCCACCTTGACAGCTTTTTTGGGCTCTTGATTCGAGAATTCCATTTCCTGCCCTCATCCATCAATTGAACGTCGAGAACTTGCCCCTTACCAAACCAACCTCTGTCCGTCAAGCGCAACTGCTTGACCAAACCAGCCGAAAATGGGCAAAGGAAAGTGGATGTAAGTCTACTCCCCTCAGATAACAAGCTCCCCTCACCTCGAAGTCATACTCACATCTGAACAGCGACAAAAAAACAGCCACCCACTTCACCCTCGTCTACCGCCCCCAGAACGACCCCCTCATCCACGATGACACAGCCCCCTCCATGGTCCTCGCCCCCAGCGCGCCCTCCAAAAATTCAAAATCCAAAGGCCTAAGCGACCTCGCCTCGGAACTCGGCTCCGACGCCGCCTCGATCCGCGACAACGAGGGCGAGGCCGCCAACTACGGCGTCTACTACGATGACACCGAGTACGACTACATGCAGCACCTCCGCGACCTCGGCACCGGCGCCGGGGAGGCCGTCTTTGTCGAGGCGCCCTCCTTGCAAAAGTCCAAGGGAAAACAAAAGATGAACTTGTCGGAGGCGCTGGCAAAGATGGACTTGGAGCACAAGAGCGAGGGGTTGTTGGATGAGGAGATATTGCCGAGCAAGAATTTGCAGAGGTTGACGTATCAGGCTCAGCAGGATGTTCCTGATTCTATTGCGGGGTTTCAGCCGGATATGGACCCGAGGTTGAGGGAGGTTTTGGAGGCGTTGGAGGATGAGGCGTATGTGGATGAGGAAGGGGGGGAGGATGTGCTGAAGGGGCTGGTGGAGGGGGATGCGGAGGAGCTGGATGAGTTGAGGGATGTTTGGGAGGAGGATGAGGATGAGGATGAGGGGTGGGAGTCGGATTGTACGGTCAAGGCTGGGCCGGCGCAGAAGAAGCAGCAGCGGAGTCAAGAGGAGGATCAGGTGCCGGAGCTGGTTGATACTTCCAGGGAAGGTGATCAAGAAGGCCCGTCGGATGACTGGATGGGAGAGTTTAAGAAGTTTAAGGATGATCAGAAGTCTGGTGCCGCGGCCCCGAAAAAGAAGGCGGTTGGGTGGGGGGCTACGCCGTCGGAGATTCAGTCGTCGATTTGGACCACCACTACCAATGGCGGGAGGCAAAAGAAGAGGAAGGGCGCGTTGACGAACCCGTCGACCTACTCGATGACTTCTTCGTCGATATACCGGACAGAGCAGCTCAACATCTTGGATAGAAGGTTTGAGAAGCTCGAGGAGGAGTACAACTATGACGAGGACGACTTGGCGTCTGTGTCGGCCGTGTCCACCATGTCGACTGTCCAGGGGACCACCAGGCAAGACTTTGACAGCATGCTGGACGAGTTTTTGGGTGAGTATGACGTGCGGGGGAAGAACAGAGTCAAGAAGGGCAAGTGGAAGAATGGAGTGGCCGAGTTTGACGAGATCAGGAAGGCGTTGGGGCCGCCGATAATTCCGGCCAAGTATAGGACTGGGGGCAGAGGTGAAGAAAAGAAAGCGGAAGAGAAGAAACCATAGAGTCTGTCCTATCAGACCAGGAAGTATTTCTTTTACATAAAAATCCGATACCATTGTTACATTGCCTCCCCAATATCTATCCCTGGTATCTTTAACACCCCATGAACCCAGCCAGATTCACCAACCCCTCTTGCTCCCCAACCACCTCGTCGTCACTCTTCACCTCCTCCAGCAGCTTCTTGATAACCTCATGATCCCTCACCTCCCAAAACGCCTTCACCCCCTCCACAAACCTCTCGGCAGCCAAGTCGACATTCTCCTCCTCCTCGGCAGCAAAACAAAGCCTGAAGTACTCCCACCCTTCCCTCTCCTTGATCTCGTCATTCGCAGCGAAGATTGCCCCCGTCGTGACCAAGACCTTGTAGTCCCCCCCCGTAAGCCAGACCATCAACGCGGTTGACAAGGCAGACTTGAAAACGGGGAACAAAGGATGTGAAAAGAAGTGCATCCTCAACCAGATGAACATGCCCGCTCTCGGCCACGAAAAGTCGTACAACTTTACTTTCTTCACCACGGCCCATGAGTGGGAGCGGGTTGGGGGGGTGGTGATGAGGACGGAGCCGGAGTCGAGGATGGTGCACATTCTTGTCATGCGGGTCTGGTAGCGGGTGCGGAGGCCGGAGAGCCAGGTTACGAAGCCGGACGGTTGCCAGCCTGATGGTTGGGAGGGGGGCGGTGGGAGAAGAGGGAGAAGGATGGGGTGGGGGAGGGGTGGGGGGGGGAGATCAACAGTTTGGAGATTAGAGCTTGGACGAAGCCGGAGGGTTGTTGGGTTGTCGCTTCGGTTATTCGTTCGAATCGCTCGATGAGGGCGGGTTGGGCGGTTATCCAGCCCAGACGGCAGCCTGGGGCTACTGTTTTTGAGAAGGTGTCTAGGCGGACGACACGGCCGTCGGTGTCGAGGGGGGTGAAAGATGGCGTTAGGGAGTCGAGGAAGGGGAAGCCGGAGGATGGAGTGGTGACTGTGGAAGGGGAGGAGCGAGGAGGGGGAGGCAGGCCACGGGATTCGGCCTCGAGAGAGCTCGCTTCGGGGAATTGGAGGTACCAGTAGGGCTCATCTTCGATGATTATCACGTCATATTTGCTGCAGATGGCGTAGATTTCCTTCTTGCGCTCGACCGAGAGGAGGATACCGGTTGGGTTGTGGCCTAGGGTGACGGTATACATCAAGTGAGGGCGTTTCCCCTTGCTGCTGTCCCAGTTCGCGAGGACGTCTTCTAACCCCCCCGGGCCAGAGACTGCCATCCCGGATTCGTCGGTTTTGACGGGCACCATTTGGACACCGAGGGGGGTGGCTTGGTTGGTGATGTTGGTGTAGACGTAGGTTTCGCAGAGAAGGCCGGGACGGGATGAGATGGGGTCGGTGGTTCTCCAGGGGGTGACGAAGAGGTTGAGGGCTTTGGCAAACCCGTCAGTTGAGCCGCAGGTGAGGACTACTTCGGGGCCACCTTTGTAGGGGACGCCGGGGTGGAGGTGGTCGCGGGTGAACTGTCTGATCCAGCCGAGGAGGGGGGGGTAGCCTTGGGCCATGCCGTACTGCAGGGCGGTGGCTAGGTCGATCTTTTGGAGGAGGTCCTTCTGAGTGGAATCATCATGCGGGATGGTGATGTGGTTTGGTGCTGAAGGGTTTGATGACCCGGAGGAAGGAGACCATCTCTCAGGTTTGGCTGCCTGTGCCTCCAAGGTGTCGTAGGGGAAGAACTGGGCATTGGGGAGACCTGGCGGTGCAGTTGAGTATCACGATTATTAACAAGAGGAGACATGATAGAATACATACCACCAGCAATGTTCAGAATGCCAGGTATCTGGAAGAACTTGTAGATTGCCTTGATCTTACTGGCATTCCGGCTTTTAGTGGTGTCAGAGTAGTGGTGGGTGAAATCGAGAGGCAGTGGCTTATCATCGTCGTCACTTAGACCGCCAGCACCTTGACGGCTATCGTCACGATAAGACAACGACGCCATTGCAACAGTTCAACAAGATCGATGAACAACTACCGGTTCAGTAAGATGAGAAGATGAGAACGGTTATGAGCAAGATGAAATCTTATCAGAGACTGATAATTGGAGAAGGCACGAAGGATTCAACCAAGTCTGGTTCAATAATCGATAATATGCTTACAAATATACCACGATTAGCCACATCAGATCAAGCAATGCGATGCGACTTTGTCCCTTTCTCGGGATCGGGAACGCCTCTTCCAGCGCCCCAACGCGCTGTTGTAACCCCTGCCAGGCACACCTCCGGGGCTACCGCTTCGGCGGAAGCTCACTGTGGGGTTTGGTCGCAGGGGTCGGATGAGAGAGGCGGGGAATATCTATGCCAGAGCCCGCCCCCAAATGCTCTTTCTAACTTCCGGCTATTATCTACCGATCATGGTGATGATATTTTGATGGTGTTCTGAATCGCCATCCGGCTTTTGCGTTGCACTTCGGTGTCTGACCCGGTCCCACTGAATCGGCGACTGGTAAGATTTGAGAAAGAGCGTGCTAAGTGACATTCGGGGCGGGGCCGTGTCTCAAAGCAACAACGGCCCCGAGTCATCTTTCTGCTCCGGCTCATAGTCAAAACCGAGCTCTTTGAGAGTCTTTGCCTTGCGACCCTCCAGTTCAAACCTTAATTTGGCCTTCATGTGGATGGTTCTCTGCCAGCACTGCTCCTCGTCCCATCGAGGTGGCTCCTTGCCTGGAATGCCGGCTTCGGTAATCCAGTCATAGACCGAGTTGATGTACTCTGAATCCGCGCCCACCGGCCAGACGTGATACTTGGAACCTTTCTTTTCAGCTTCCTCGTCTTCCCAACGTTTCATATCATCCACTGATGGTAAGGGCAGCAGGTTCGCCCACACCCGTGAGAAGGTGGCTGCTTGGCTTTGTGAGACGGGGAATGGTACCACCTTTATAGGCAGTCCTGGGAACACCAATGTTGGGTGTTCAATGTGAAAGAGATGCTTATAGAGCCCCCTGACTCGACGCCCATCCGTCACCAACGGTGGTTGTAGTGAGGTGAGAAAGGGGAAGGAGTAGAGGTAGCCCGTTGCGAAGACGATGGCATCAATGTCCTTCTCAACCCTGCCCTCTTTGAATCGGACAGCTCTGTCTGCCACGAGAAACTCTTCAATTTCTGGGACTTCCTCGGCCCCAGTCCATTCAAGGTTGGCCTCTGGGGTTGGTGTCCGCACCGATAAGAGTAATGGTTGTTGCGAGACTTGGCTGATTTGCGAGGCAATATCCAAGCCCGAGGCAGCGTTGCCCACCACGATGACCTTTTTGTTCCTGAATGGTTCGGGAGTGCGGTAGTATTTGGAGTGAGAAATTATATCGGGGTGTGTGCTGTTGAACTCGGATATCCCCTTCATATCGGGGATATAAATGATAGAATAATGACCAGATGCGACAACAACAGCATCATACGTTGCGGTCGTAAGCTCGCCCGTTCGTAGCGATAACACATCCACGTCCCACTGATCCTTTCCCTTGGCATCTGTTCTCAGACGAACATCTTTGACCTCGGTAGAGAAACTGATGAGGTGCCTTAAGTCCTGGGAGTACTGAACCAGATAGTCCTGTACGTCATCGCGAGAGGGGAAGATGAGGAGATCATCTGAGAAAGGAAAGTCCGTAAAAGGCATTAAACCTCGTGGAATGTTTGTGTGTAGTAGTTTGTACATGGGCGAGGGAAAAACTGGTCCCTTATCGTCATTGCCATCTCCAGGCTCCAAAGGGGGGTCTGGCGGGCATTCGGGGTTCACTTGGGGCACACGACGGTTCTCCGCCGGCTTTGCGCTATACTTCCAGACGCCTCCAACTTCTGATTGCTGCTCATAGATATCGATCTTTTCAAAGGCTTTTTGGGCCACCAAATACTTGGCCGCAGCAAGACCGCTTGGGCCAGCGCCGATGATTGCGATTCTGTGAATATCGAATGGTGCTTGGCCTAATACCGTTTCGAAGCCCATGTTGGAGAGGATTTGTGGCTCATAAGTCGAATAGGATAGATAGACGGAATCTTCGGCGTCAAAATATTCTTGAAAACAAAGTATACAAACTTGAGGGAAAAAGAGAGGTGGTTGTCAGTCGAAACCCATTCATTGACTGATCATCAAGTCGTTACCATTGCATACACCGATTACGTGCTTCGAATACGAAATTACAGGCTGGCCCAAGCTCCCGAAACTGCCAAGGCTCTCAAGATGACACCGCCTTCCGTTTTCAGGCGGTGGAGCATGCTTCAACTGCAAGCTCCCAGGCAGGACCCACTGTAAATCTTCTCCACGGCTGGAACCTACCAATGGAAACGTCACTGGTTTCCCGCTGCCGTCATTCGCGCGACAGAACCTCAAGAAAGTTGAAGGAGCTCTCCCAAAGAGCAACTCAACCCAAGAGCAGCAGCTTTGTGAGGCTGCACAACTTGCCTCTGTTCATCAACCGTCGCCAAAGCATTGCAACTTCTTTACATGTCTCCCCGTACCTCCTGGCTTACCCGGAAATGACGCGCTCTCAGTAATTTGAACCCGACCGCGTTCACATCATCGACACAGCGCTCTATCCAACATGGAGATGGCTGAAGACGGAAACGTCGCTGCGCTTTTGGCGACCAAACTCGCAACACCCATTGCCCAGCTTGGCCCCGATTTGCCAGATCAACCATCGCGAACCGTGCGAGGCGAAGTTGGCATTACCTGGCCCTACAACTCGGTCACCGAGACCTTCGCTTTCTTGCTGGCAGAGCCCGATGTACGACTGCGTCGTGCTCGAGGTCAAGTTCGCATCGAGCTCCATGGTCCCAGCGCAAGGATTCTTTCAAAATGTGGTCTAGGAGCCGGTGATGAACTACTCTTCTCTCTAGAGGAAGTAACATGGACAAAGGACACATCGCCAGGCGGCATCCCTGGCTCCAGAGTGGAATGGCAATTGCAGTTCGACAAGAAGTTTGTCTTGCAGGTGCGGTCATGACGCTTGCTCGCCGACTCACACAACTCATCTAACAGCTTTCTATAGATAAAATCTGGCGAAACAAACCAGCTCAGACACTTGAACATCGACCATCCCGAACTCGAGACCGAGGCCTCGCCTCGACCCCCGGCTCCGCTTGCGACAGCACCTCGACTGTCGACACCTGAGCCCGAAGAACCACCCGAACACGTCTCTACAATCCGCAAATTTTTCGAAGTTGCCGAGAACGAATATGCATCCCCAGCACTCATCAAACGGCAGCGACTGTCGTACGGTGCGCTGTTCGAGGATGGGTTTGACCCTTTCGAGGAAGACGGAGGAGTCAAGGGCAAGGGTCGCAAACGAACTCGGTTTGGCCGCGACAGCAGTGCGTGGCGCTATACCAGCCAGTCACCTAGCCCTGAACCTCAGTCACCGGCTGAGGAGTCTATGGACGAAGATGTGACCGAGAAAACGTCCCCGCAGCCTTCGCCACAAAAGGAAATGCTGGATGAGGGGGTCCAGACAGTCGATATTGAAATGACCGAGCCCACGGACGAGGCGGTGCAAACTGAACCGGTGCAAACAGAACCAGTACAGCCCGAGTCAACACGGGTCGAGGCAGCGCAAACGGAGCCGATGGAGACGGAGCCGGTACGGACAAAGCCAGTGCAGACACCCCCAGTGCGTACAGAGAGCGCCATGGACGTGCTTAGCCAAGCAGCGCTTGCTCATGCGCAGCAGGCACAGAAGCCTCCGGCTTCCGAGGAGCATCCCAGGTTTGCCCAAGCGCAGCAGGAGAAAAGGTCACCTGTTGCTCAGGAGCAGCCAGCTCTCACGATGCCAGAATTGCCCCCTGCTACCCCCCAACATGACCAGGCTTCTGGAAAGCCCACTGAAAGCCGATCCGGTCCCCCGGCTGCCAATGCCAACACGGACATGCCCAAACTTGATGCCGCCCAAAAGCCTGCCACGGATACGTTTGCTAGTAGCTCACTTTTTGGCACCCCCAAGACTCCTGGTTTCTCCATGTTTGGCACTGGCCCGCCCGCCCGGATCCAATCACCTTCAAGCATAGCAGACCAAGTTAGATTCGGGTTTTCTCACATTCCACATACCGCACCCCCTCCGGATGCTCACGACCAACATTTCCATGGGACCACTGGCTTTGATAAGAACGAGGCATATCCTGATTCGTATCTTGATGACGCGCCGTCTGGTGTGCATATCAACAACTATTTTGCGTCGGCCGACACTCAAGATCTGCCCATTCAACAGCCTCCCATGGCGGAGAACTTTGATAGCAATCAGTGGACGGTTACTACAGAGTCCCCGCGCTATAACCAAACCGAGGGCGGCCACTTTGGTGATGACGCTCTGGAGGAGGGCACCCGGATGCCTCCTGGCGATGCGGCTCTCCATGCTGCTCATGTTACTCCTAACGCATTGCCGGATGGGTTTGCTAGCTATGGGAATGGCGGGTTGCAAGGCCAGTTTGCGGATGGTGGACTTGCTACTCAGGAAACTCGTGGCTATGGAGAGGGTGATGACTCACTTGAGGAAGACGCCGTTGGTGTAGACGATGAGGAGGATCAGGATGCCGTCCAAGATGAGTACGCGTATGGTGAGCCCATCGAAGAAGGCGATTACGACCAGCGAAACTACGTTGAGCCCTCGGATGATGATGAGGGTCTATCTGAACAGGAAGAGGAGGTTCATCAGGAGATTGTTGATCGGTATGGTGATGCTGGGGTGTTGGATGAGTCGGAGTTTAAGGGATTCAATGATTTGTCTGAGGACCAGGAGGAGGACGATGAAGAGGAGTATGATGATGAGGAGGAGGGGGATGAGTATGATGATTATGAGGAGGCTCCGGCGGCTAAGCCAGTTTATACTGGGAGGGTGCTGCCGCAGGCGAATCCGAAGGGGCCGATGGTGATTAGCTTGCTTTCGGACTCTGAGGATGATGACGTGCCTATGCCTGCGCCCAAGGCACCCCCGGCTGCTGAACCGACGCAGGAGACTCGTAAGAGCCCGGGGATTGGTTCTGATCAGGTTGATCCGGGTCTTTCTGAGGAGGTTGAGGAAGCTGAGGAAGCTAAGGCATCTGAAGCAGCTAAGGACTTTGAAGAGGACGAGGAGGGATCTGAGGAGGAGGATCGGGAGCTTGAGGAGGATGTCTATGATTCTGAGGAGGAGATGCCGGATGCTGAAGAGGAGGTCTCGGAGGTTGGAGGGGCTGGAGTGGAGTATGAATCAGCATCTGAAGACGAAGTTGGAGATCTCAAGGTGGAGGAAGCTTCTGTTGGAGATGAAGATGAAGATGAAGACGAAGCTGAAGACCACACGGCGGAAGAGGCTTCCGATGAAGATGAAGAGCCTGAAGAGGAAACCTCGGGCCGTGGAGGTGAAGCGCCACAACCAAGGGATGGGGCTTCAGCCAGAGATGAGGCTTCAGATGACGAGCATGAGGCTACAGCGCTCAAGGGTGAGGTTTCGAAGCCCAAGGAAGCAGCCAACGAGGCCGAAGACGAGGCCCCTGCGGTTGCTGGTGGCCAGACCCATGTGGTTGACTTCGCTGTTCACCAAGCTGATGGGCACGACGAGCAAGCACGCGCACCCGCTGATGAGCATGCCGACAAGGAAGATTCCTTTGTCATGTCGGCACCTGAAGACACGGATAAGGTGTCTGGTTCCGAGTCTGAACTTGAGATTGAACCGCCCAAGGTTGCTGCTGTTTCAGAGTCGGAGGATAAGGCATCCGAGGCTGAACCGGTGGTCGCCTCTCCCGAGAAGGCTGCCGCTTCAGAGTCGGAAGATAAGGAATCCGAGGCTGAAGAGCCGGCTGCTACTGCTACAAACGAAGCTGAGGAGGTTGAACCAAAGGTTGACCAGTCAGATGCCGCAGCCAAATCGGAACATGAGCGGCCAGATGTCACTGCTGCCGAGTCGGCCGGCCAATTCGACGTTGATAATGAATCCGAGCATGAACACGATGCTGATTATATCCCTTCGGAAGATGAGAATGACGAAATTGACATGGCTGACGATGTGCCCCCCGGGGACTTCGACAGGGAACTCGAGGATTTCTATGACGACATGGTACTGGAACAACTCGAACAAGAGCAGGCTAACCAGCGTATGGCGTCCGAGTCGGCAGATGACAAGATGTCACTTGCGAGTCAAGTCGAGGCCGATGACGACCAGATGGATGTCGAAGACGACCACGAAAAAGCCAGCACGGCCGAACCCATGTCGGTGGTTGACGATGACGTCGATGTTGTTATGCTTGATGCGGGAACGCCGCATTTCGAGTCGCCTATGGAAGCAGAGACGCCACGAGCAGAGGTCGAGTCTAGCATGATCATTACCGAGGTGGTTGAGGAGGTTGTTGAGGAGACTGTTATCATGGAGGTGACAACTGAGATTCTTGTAGAGGATGCTGCTATGGAGCAGGAAGCGACTGAGGAAGCACAGGAAGAAGTGTTGGAGGACACACAGCAGCAAGAGGGCACGGATGCTGTCGAGGAAGTTCATCTGGAGCCTGTTAAGGAGGCAGAGGGAGAAGTCCCGGTGCCTGTTGTCGACGAGGAGAAGCCAGCAGTGGTGTCTCTGGAGCCGGTCGAGGGTGCAACTGCACCAGCCAACAATGAAGCAATGGGCAAAGAAGTCCCTGCCTCGCCTCCTCTCACCAACTCTTTTGCATCTCAGAAGAAACTGTCGCCATTCGCCCAAGGGTTTCAGGAAGCAATGCGGGAGACAGAGCTGCCCCCAACCCCTCTGCAGAGCATGGTGCAAGCGGAGCCTGAGGATCACGATGCCGAGGAGGAACAAGAAACCCAGCAGGCTGACGCGGGTGTTGTTCTAGAGCAGCCAGGCAACAACAGTGCTAGCTCGTCAGATTTGAGCTTCAACGCGGGCGAGTCTGATGCGGAAGAAGTCGCGTCAGTTCCGAGTGCGCCTGTTCGGAAGGCTGCAGCGACGCGTGCAAGCAAACGGAATAAGAACAAGAAAAAGGCAGTCAGAGGCAAGAGCGCACAATTAGAGCTTTCCGAGCCGCCCACGCAAACCAGAGCTGTTTGTAAGAGCGCCGAGGAAGAAATCACGGTCCAGACGCCATCCTCTCAAGAGTACATGTCACCGCAGCCCGAAATGGCAGCGTCATCATCCTCCTCGCCAGATGTGAGCGTCAAGCTCGCCCAGCAGTCGGTAGCAGCGCGACGGAGCAAGAGAGGGCAGCCACAGCCACAGGAGCCGCAGCCAACACGAATTAGCCCGCGACTTGCGAGGAGGCGGTCGAACAGCTTACAGTCTAGCAACCAGGACGCCGAGGAAGAGCCCAAGGGGTCTTTTAACTTGCCCTCCAACCGGGATCTCAGCGTTTTATTGGCGAGAGGCGCGCTGGCCTCGCCATCCAAGGGAGATGTCAGCGTCGGCCTCGCAAAGGATGCGCTGAATTCTCCGTCCAAAACCAAGTCAGCTTCCCCTCTGGTCGACGACAACAACACCAGCACCGCCGCCTTGAAGGCCGACCTGACCAAGCGCCTCCGCCAGGAATTCCCCGACTGCATCAACTTGACCTCACTGAAATACCACGTGGACGAGCACCCCGTCGTCGCCGCGATTGTCACTTCTGAACCCACCACGCCTGTCCGCGCCAAGAAGGGACCGAGGGAATACGTCATGTCGTTTCACATTACCGACCCGTCGATCGCGCCGGGTAGTGTTGTGGAGGTGCAGCTGTACCGACCGCACAAGGAGTCGCTGCCTGTCGTCAGGGTGGGGGATGCGGTTTTGCTGCAGAGGCTGCAGGTCAAGTCGATTAGCAAGAAGGGGTTTGGGCTGAGGTCGGGGGAGGAGTCGAGCTGGGCGGTGTTTGATGCTGATGAGGGGGCGCCGCAGATTAAGGGGGCGCCGGTGGAGGGTTGGGAGGGTTATAGGGGGTATATGACTGGTTTGAGGGGGTGGTGGAGGAGTTTGGATTCGGGTGCTAGGGGGAGGGTGGAGAGGGCGGATAGGAAGATGAGGGAGGCTAAGTAGGATTTCTCTTTGAGTCGAGGGGTTGGGTTTTGGGGGGGTTATGTTTGTGTAGTCTGGACTTATTCTATGGATGGAGGGGAATATGCATTTGTTTTGTTTTTTTAAGGGGGAGAGGGCGGGAGTGGTAATGGACATTGAGGAATCATGGTTCACGGGGAGTTATTTTTCATGATTATGGGTACCTCCGAGGAAGACGGAGAGATCAACAGGCAAAAAAACAAAATCAGCAAAGTTTATATGCATGTATGATAGTGATTGACTGAGGTCGGTAGCCACAGTTTATGTACGGACCCTTGAGCAAGACAGCATTTTTTTTTGGTCCCAATCAGACAAAACAAGGCTGGGAAGAGGGTGGGTGGGAGTGAGATTTGATTGGGTGTGTGCAACGCAGGATGTGCAAGCATGGGGGGGGGATGCGGCTAGATGCGTGTAAGTGGTCACCTTTTGTCTGCATGTGTCTAGTCAGATGTGAGTAGTTTTCGTGTGAGCAAGGGGGGTTGAAGCCGGGGAGGTTTTGGCGGGGAGGTGGTTGTGTAGCGAGACATTTGTGGGAGTATAAGACAAGGAGGTCTCGAAGTCGAGAGAGGAGTTTGTCCCACAACTATATCCTACCAACACATCATCCATCCTTTTCTTCCAGCAGCATATCTCTACATTTCAACCATCCATCTCACACCACCAGCGTTCGGCGTATCATTAAAAATGACCACCCACCACAGCCACCACAACCATCACCATCAGAACAACAACAACAACAACAACAACAACCACCACCACCACCACCACCACCCCCCTTCCTCCTCCGATGACAACCCCCCCTCTCTTACGATCGAACCCCCCCTCCTAACCTGGGAACAACTCCTAGCCCACTTCACCCAAGAAGTCCACCGCCTCTCCTCCGACCTTCATTCCTCCCACCGCCGCCTAGAGGCCAGTTTCCAGTCCCAGCTCTCAGTCATAAAACGGGACCTCTCAAGACAGCTGACCCGCGAGATCGGGGGTGTGCACTCCCACCTTTTGCTTTCTACCCAAGCCCCCAAGTTTTCTTACTTTAGGAAACTGCCGGTCGAGGTTAGAATGAAAGTATGGGAGTTTGCCCTTTGGGGTTGCCCGCGTGTTTTGGAGGTCAGGGCCGGGTATTTGCCTAGAGGGGGCCAGGTGGTGGGTAGGGTGAGGGGGTACCATGGTGTTTTCGAGGGGGGGACCCAAGGAGAGGAGGGAAGGGTCGGGAGAGATTGGAGACCACGGGTGGGCGGTGGGCATCAGGGGGTTGGGGGGAACGGGGGGAGTAACCCCTTGCCAGGACCGGTGGTGACTACCAACTTATTACCACCGCCGCCGTTGGCGGGGACGTGTCATGAGAGCAGGGTTGTTTGCTTGAGACATGGGGGGCTGGTGAAGACAAAGGTCGTGACGATGGATGGGCAGGCGTACGTGACGGCGCATACCTGGTTTTCCCCCGGGGTGGATTGGCTAAAGATGCCGAGTGTCGGGCCTGTTTTTGCGGCTACGATTGTCGGTAGTGTAGGACAGGGGGAGCTGCCGCCGCCGCTGGATATACAGCAGCTTGCCGAACAAGTCTTGATACGAAAACCACAAGATCGGGCGGAGTTGGAGAGGCAGGTGAGGAGGTTTCAGATTGGGGGTTTGTGGGAACGGTTGAAGACCGTCGGGGTGGTTGTCACGTGTGATGTTGTGAGGGTGAGGATGGGGGGGTGGGAGTGGGGGTTGGGGATGGGGCCGGGGAGGGAGTTGTTTCCTGCCGGGGAGGGGCCGGTGAGGTTTGTTGAGTGAGCTTTTTTTTCCTTTTTTTTCTTTATGTGCCCCTTAAACTACCCCTTCTATGACATCCGCTAACTAACCCCATCACAGCCTCCAATCCCCCTCCTCCACACTCTCCATCGCCTCCCTCTTCCCCCCAGGTTCTCCCCCACACCAAGTCTGGACCGCCCACCACTACTCCCTCGTCTCCAAAAACCCCTTCTGCTCCCCCCTCCTCAACAACACCACCTTCCGGCTCGAAGGCCTCGAGACGCTCTGGCTCATCTACCGCTCCAAACTTTTTCCTCTCACCTTTGCCCTCTCGGAGATCATCGACTCCGAGGACCTGCTGTTCTACGACGGCGAAGTCACCCGGCAGGAAAACGGCTGGGTCAGAGAGGAACTGAAAAGAATGCCCGAGATCAAACTGCTGCATGCTTTCATAATGGATGAGTTTAACGAGGAGGGAGGAGGGGGAGGATACAATGGGGAGAAGGGGGTGGAAGTTAGGAGGCTTTATGGAGGTAACTTTGGGGGGAGGTTGGGGACTTTGGGGGCGGTTTAACCATGGGATGGGATGGTGTTGTGAGAGAGAGAGATTTATGAGAATGTTGACGTGAGAGGGTGGACAGCACTCAGGTGTTATAAAGGGGTACTGCGGTGATGGTTATAGGTTCACCAATCAGACACACAACAGCAACAACACATCATATGCTAACAACAACTGCACACCAAATCATTCATTCAACCTTCACCTCTCCTATCAAGCATCAACAATCTCGACATAAACCGCTCTCCCCCATTTCATTCTCATTCTAACAAGTAGTATATGTATTTGGGTTCCTCCCTCTTTTTATCTATTCCGCGCTTGCACGCTCACTTGACACCGCCACATCCAACAAATGTAATCTTGTCTTGTCTTGTCTTGTCTTGTCTTGCCTCAGAAACCTCCCGTTTTCCATGCACTCTGCCATCCATTGTAGTCCATCCAAAAACCAAATCTTGTGTGTGAAACTTGGTCTCCTCAACTCTTCGTTGGGATATCATTCATTAGAAAAAGAGATAACCGCAAAAAAAAAGAAGCCCATTATAATCCCCGCAATGCTCATACCAAGGGGCAAGCAAAAGCAAAGAAAACAGAAAAAAAAAGAAAAAAAAGGCTAAGCTAAGTCCTTCCCTGAAAGTAAACAACGCCAGTAATGCACCTCCCCCCCCCTCCCTCTCTCCCAACCCAGCTTCATCCAGTCATTATAGACTCCCAATTTCAATACCAGCCCCTCCCCGGAAAACAAACACTTAAAGAGCAGGGTCATAAATATGCTCCTTGATATACTTATCAAGAGCCGGGTCACCCCACTCCTCCCAGGTAAGCCATTGCTCCTCGGGCAGGGCACTCACACCATCCCGACGCGCAGCCTTCATCACCTCGCGGGCAACAATCACGCTGGCATCACGCACGCGCTCAATGCGGGGGTAGATCAGACCCTTGTGCACCTCCTCGGCGTTCAGGGACCCGGCAAGGGCAGCAGCAGAGGTGTAGATCATGTTGTCGGTGACACGGGTGGCCTTGGCGAGGATGGCGCCGAGGCCGATGCCAGGGAAGACATAGACGTTGTTGCCCTGGTTGGGGTAGTAGGTGATGGCCTGGTCGCTGCCGAGCTTGATGGTGAATTGAGAAAAGGGAGAGCCAGAGGCAAAGATGACGGTGCCATCAGTCCAGGTGACGGCCTGCTCGAAAGTGCACTCGGCCTTGGTGAGGGGGTTGCTGAGAGGGAAGAGAATGGGTCTGCGGCCGAGACCACCGGCATCCACAGAAGCCTTGAGGGCGCGGACGACAGACTCGGTGAAGACGCCAAAGGTGGCAGTCAAGCCAACAAGAGCGGTTGGCTTGACGTACTCGATAACCTCCTCAAGAGACTTGAACTGGAGGCCGTTGTTGTCGCCGCGAGCAAAGTACTTCTTGTGCTCGGCGAGCTTGTCACCGCGGTCCTTGGTCACGAGGCCCTTGGTGTCGACAAGCCAGAACTTGTCCTTGGCCGCCTGCTCGGAGAGACCACGCTTGGTGTAGTACTCTACAAGCTGCTTGGCGACACCGACACCGGCAGAGCCAGCGCCCATGAAGACGAGGCGCTGCTCCTCGAGAGGAACGCCGGAAAGATTCACGGCACCAATGTAGCTGCAAAACAGGTTAGCAATAGCAAAAATTGCGGATCCTTCGGCGAGGCCAAAACTTACCCTCCGAGAACAACAGCGCCAGTGCCTTGAATGTCGTCATTGAAGCACTTGTACTTGTTCCGATACCGGTCCAGGTAGTTGAAGGCCTTTTCCGACTCGAAATCCTCAAACTGCACCACCATTTCAGGATAGACCTCGGCAGCGGCAGTCATGAACTCGTCCATAAACTCCTGCTGCTCGGCCACCGAGGGCCGCTTCGAGCGCAGGCCCAGGTACAGCGGATCCTTGAGGTTGGTCTCGTTGGCCGTTCCGCAGTCGAGAACGATGGGGAGCGTCTTATCCGGGTGGATACCCGCCGCCGCCGTGTACAGGGCTAGCTTGCCGATCTGATGCATGTAAATTAGCCAACCAGCCCACCGGGACCCCGCTGCGTCCGTCCACAGCTTTTGCCGACGTGACTTACCGGAATGCCAACGCCATTGACGCCCAGATCGCCCAGGCCCAGGATGCGAGACCCGTCTGTCACGACGCAGATCTCGGGATTTGGATATGGCCAGTTCTTGAGGATCGTCTTTATCGACTTGCGCTGCTTGATGGAGATGTAGAGCGCCTCGGGGCGGGTGTAGAGAGTAGAATACTGAAGACACACGTCACCAATGGTGGGAGTGTACACCAGAGGCATGAGCTCCTTCGCATTGTCGATGAGCAGGCGGTAAAAGAGGTCGGCGTTCTGGTACTTGAGCGACGACAGATAGAGATAGCGGTCAATGTTGGTCTGGCGAGTCCGGATCATCTTGAGCGCACGCTCGCACTGCTTGCCCGAGTCCTCCATGACGTGTGGGATAAGACCGGTGAGGTTCTTGGCGATGCGCTGCTCTGGGGTAAAAGAGAGGCCTTGACGGAGGGACGTGATGTTAGCTGCCATGGTGCGCAACGAAGGGAGGATGCGGGAGGTCATTGATGGAGGCAAAGGCTCATCAAGGTTCAGAAAGAATAGACCGGGAGGAGAGGAGGTAGGGGGATATGATGCTTTAGAGAGAGGGAGGGGGAGAGGGGAGGGGGAGAAGGGGGGGGAGAGCCGGTATTCGAGTCAGATGGTCCGGACAGGTTCGGGAGCAGGTCTGCTCGGACACGGTGCAAGATTTAAGCTCTGGCACCGCTTCCCCTGCTAACCGGAATGACGCGCAAAGAGAAGAGAGAAAAGAATGTTGACTCACCCTTATTCCACATGGGCTCGTTGATGACCTGGTAACCAAGAGCCTGGTTCTGGGAAAGGTACTGCGTCTCGGCGAACTGCTTGACCTCGCCGTAGGTTTTTTGCTGGTAACCCCGGAGGGTGTCGAGGTTGGCCATTCTCATGGCTTCTTCAATGGCAGCGATGTCAACAGACGACATTGGGTTGGCGGCGGATATTCTGCGCGAAGACGAGATGGACATGCGCTTAGAGGTAGATATAGATGAGTGCGAGGACCGGGCCGACGCTACTGAGGACGATGAGGGGGATGTTGACCGAGGCGTTGAGATATCGGATGAAGAGGCGCTGGGAGCATACGAAGCCATTGCATGTGCGAGTGACGAGGGGAAGGATGTGTGGGAGTCGGGAGAACAAAAGAAGTCTTCGAAGAGGAGGAGGAACAGGAACGGGAGGGTCCCCTGCGGCGTGAGTCTAGTGCGTCGAGGGTTGAGCGACCAGCGGGCGTATTATTAGAAGTAGTATTACGGCGACTGAAACTACCGCTAGGGCGTGTAATCGATTGGGCCACCAGAGCCTTTTCGGTCAACAGTAGTGATGGTTGTTGGAGTGTCTTTCCAACAACAGCAACAACAACAATGCTTGTTGGCGACGGCAAGCCTCCTCTTTAAGACCTTTTTGCAAGACCACGGCGGCGCGAAGCAGAAGCCAGCAGCAGCTCCATCGCCTGCTACACCTTACTACTTGATGCGACGGAGGCCTGTCTGGAGGTTTCGTTGCACGTTTCAAGGGCTACGACCTCTCTCTGGGCACGCTCGCACGTTGGGCCTCGATGGGTGGGATACTGGGGGGGAAAAAAACAGAAGTCACGATCCCCTGTCATCAGGGGTGCCGGTACCGGTACGAGTTCCCGTAGCGGTCAGGGTTTCCACTTACACGGCCGGGCGACACCGAAAGCAGGAGTCACCGACAATCACACCCCAGAGGTTCAACCACTTCAACAAGGACCGGAATGGGCTCCCGACACGGCGCGGAATCCATGGAAACGCATATTGGGCTTTAATCACAATCGCTCCCGAATATCCCGTTATTTTTTTTTGAGCAACAATTTGTTGGGCCCTGGGCTTGATTCTCGTTGGGAAGAGAACAAAAAAAAAATTATCAAGAAAGAATTGACCGCCGCACCGTTGCGCGCGACGTCACAGGCTGGTTGCTGAGTGGTTGGTTGGCCAGGGTGTGTCAGACCCAGACCTCTCGATCCGTAAAAATAAAAAAAGGTACCTCCTGCGCCATGTGAGCCAAGCCAAGTACCGCCGTCACATCGAAGGTGGTCACTCCTGCAGCTATGGGAATGGCCGGAATCTGAGAACGAACCTCATCAGCCGCCCGCCGAGACCTGCTTGAGAGCACACAATCACATTTTCATGAGAGTGAAAAAACATGGCGGACACCCGTTGGGGCCGATGAGCAGGACGTTCTGCTTGTGTCTTTCAGCTGGGTGTAATCATGTATTGTAAAACAGTCCTGAAAATTCCGTGTTTTCTGGGGTCAGCAAGGGAGGAAGGTTTTCTCAGCTTCATCTCGACAGGCCACTAACCTCGCAGCACCTGACCAATCAAAGTGTCGATGATGGGGTGCCATTGCCTGTTTGGGCTAAGGGGCCTCGTCCCGAACCGTCGGCTGAAGTTGAGATGCTGGCCGGCAGCCAAGTCGGGATCGGTTGTCGGCCTCTCATCTGTAAAATACACAGTCTCCCTTGTCACAGCGACAACCCGTGACCTCTGCCACTCCTTGCAGAATTACCTAATAAGTCCAGCGAGAGGCACACGCTTGATCAGTTGCTGGTGTTACACACCGGCTCCAGCGGCACTGTGTACAAGAAAACCGGTGCTGCCGGGAAATTCGCTATCGTGGCATATATGTCGGGTTCCGAATTGTCGCAAAATGGCGCCGATATATACAACCACTGCGAGTTCTGCGAGATAGCAGAGATTTCACCGAGAAAGCGGAAAAGGGGAATTTCAATCTCAAACGGTCGAGAGGTACCGCTACTCCGGTTCTGCAGATTCCCACACTGTCACAGCCGTCAATGGGACCCGGTGGAGCTGCGGTGGGGTGTGGGTGGGTCCATCGCAAATCGTCTGAAGGGGGGACCGGCCGGTGGGGCGATGGAGTCTCAGGGGCAGGCCCGGGGAAGGCACGAGCATGCAGTTTGCGGGCTGCATGGATGGTGCAGGTTTTCCCCCGACTTCTCCCGACGCCATCGCAGGGATGTCCTCCATGTCGTCCAAACGACTTCGAGAAGCCTGCCCTTGGTGAAACAGGGACAGCTTCGCGTCTGATGTCTGATGTGCCGCCGGCCTCCACCGCTCTCAAACAGACGACCCCAACGGCATGCTGCTTTTCGTCTGAACTCTTTTCACGCTTCTGAGTGCTGTCACTTTGGTCTAGAATTACATAACAAACTGTTGTAGATACGGAACAAGCGGATGAGGTGGGATTGGGCCGTGAGGCTGTCCAAGGTACTCCGTACAAGGCATGCAATCTGCTGACGTCCGCGTGACTTCCTTCTCAAAAATGACCACAAAGAGTGAAAAAAGAGGGTTGGGGAAATGGATTCGGAAAACCCCAACAGTGTGCCCCTTGGGTTACCTTCTCGATTTGACGAGGATTGTCTGATCTCCGCCCTTCCCGTCTGCGGCCCAGCAACCTCGCCCTGTTCGTTTCCTCGAGTTTTTCAATGCCACGAATGCATCACCAATTCTCAAGCAGATCGGCATCGTCTACAGGAGTCCAAGCGTGGTATTTCCGAGCTAGCCTTGAAAGGTCCTGCTGAGCGGCAGCTTTGGCCCCAAACCTGCAACTTTCGGTCAAGAACACGCTGGAGGTCCGTGAGGTGCCGTGCCGGCAAGCGGCCCCACACCACCACATGTTCCGCCAAAGACCGGTGTTGGTCCGGATCTTGGTCGGGTACCACCCGGAGCACCTCCGATCCCCCCCTCCAAATTCCCAATTTTCGTCCCAAAGTTGGATTTTGCGGGGGATACCGGAAGCACATAAAGGCAACATGCAGGTGACAGACGAACAATCAGAAATGCAAGCAAGCATTCCCGCATCAAAAGTTCCGACAACGGAGCGAGCACCGTTTTTCTAGATCTTCAGACGTGGTGAGGCTCTCCGTGACACCCCGCAAAATCAACAAGGTTGATCTCGCCCCCGGTCGAGAGGTAGGGTTCACCACGGTCAGCTGGGGTTCGGACTCCACCACTGCCATGGCCGCCACAGAATCCGGTGAGAAGCTTCGGACGAGCTTCACCGCCTGCTGGCCCCTCTTTCGGATTTGCGCAACGATCCCCACGGTTTGGCTGTGCCCCAGATCTTTTTTTTTTTTTTTTTTTTTTTTTTTGGCTTGGTCAGAAAAATCGGAAAAAGGAACAAGGCGTGGAACGTGGGATGGTGAAGGCATCAACTCCCCCAGCTTTCTCATCGGAACAGAACATGGGATGAGAATGGCCAGCAAGGGTACCATCCCCGTGTTTTGTGATGGTGACTGTCGTCAGCAAGCCACGCGGGGGGGGGGTGCTTTGCCCTGGAGGCACTCCCTCGGCCCGGCGAGTGATTGGGGTCTTCCTCGGTGTGCTCGGCCGGCCAGCCAGCCAACCACCACACACACGCACAAACTCCGAATATCCAAAAACCCGTGGCAAAACTCCGGGTATGCTGAACTCCCCCAAAGCCTCCAATTGGAAAAAAGACACTCCCGAGAATCGAGGCCGAAGAAAAAGCTCGTGACTCAAGCGGGGTGGTGGCTGGGTCTTCCCGGGTCTGGACAAGTTGCGGCTCTGATGGGATATGTGGAGGGGTTCGTGTCATGGATAAACATTCATTCAATTCCCCACGGGAAAAAGATGTGGAGCTTGGCGGGGGAAGTGTGGGTTGAAAAAGTTGGGGTTCATTCAGGGGTGATGGCTGTTGAAGGCCAGACTATCCACCATCCATCTACTCCGGGTACTACTCGGGATGGGAAAAGATGTGGGATGTGTGTGAAATACCATGTACCCGAGGGAGAGGGGGGATATTTACCGGTTTGGTTACCTCGCTCGGTAAAGTCTTACAGATGGGAGGTGCGGAATCCCTTCACATGTAAAGCATGTAAGGCTTCACAGCGGATTACCCTGTAAAGAGTCACATATTTATGACTCAGTAGATTTCGGGTAAAGGTGACGAACCACCACTCTCGATGACGAGATCTGAGGGTGGTATTGAACAATCATGAAGAACACGACTGTATAACCGAGAGGAAGAGAATAGTTCGGAAGAAGGGAAGTATCAGAATCGGAGGGAATCATGAACAATTACAGTCGAAGAGCGCAAGACTTCAATAGCCGGTGAGGGGCGGGAGAGAGAGAGAGAGACAGTAAACAACAGCTGAAGGGTTCGAAACATGTGAATTACACGTGGGATTGGATTACGGAGTAAACGCCCAGCTCCAACATCATCATCATTACATCCTGCTTCGGTCAACCACTCATCATCATACATGTGAAAATGGCATGATATCTTCTTCTTTTCACGTCCTACATCGGAGCAAACGATCTAGAATCTCGAATCAATGGCCAGCATGTGAAGGTGATGATGGACATCAAAGCCCCCCTTGTTGACGAGGAGAACAACAACGAGCAACAACACATCCCCCTCCTGTTCAACCCGAGCCCCATCACCAACCCTTCAAAACATGGACAACCTGACCTTGTAGATGACATTCAGACTACACTCAACAAGGTAACAGAATTCAAGAGTAGCAACGTTAAATACACCACCCTCACCGTCACACAACCATGACATTCCTAGAATTAAAACCAATGTATTAATTAATCTATGTACAATACCATGTTATCTTCCAACTTTCCTTCCCAGCCAAAAAAAAAAAAAAAAAGGGTGGTGAACGCCCTCCCTCCCCAGCAGTAGACCCCAGACCTTCCCCAGACCGACGAGAGCGCTAGACCTGGTCCCCATATCTTTAAACCCGGCCGGGTACGTACCTCGCGGCCCAACTCAACGGTCGATCTACCTCCTCCACGTCCCCGTGGCTGGCGGCCAAGGCAGGGAGTGTGGAAAGGGGAGGATATCGTCGGCTTTGGACAAGATAAGCTTGACCAACTAGTTAGGTGATGAACAAGAATGTACAATAAGCTTAAATCAACTTCATCTCCCCCTCTTTCCTTGTTTTGTTCGCTCTTGTGAGAAAGCAATCTGCGCTCCATTCCGATTTAACACAACAACCGTAGCTCGAAACGCGATGACCCCATAACCATGGTACCCCCAGAAGGAAGGAAGGAAACCGCCGAATCGAGGATACTAACAAAACACCAGCGAGAATATCATCGAAATCATCGCTGTAAAACGCCCAACATGAACCGAAACCAAAACACCCCGAGCTTGACGAAAAGGCCCCGGTATCTAGAGCCACAGATGTGGAATCCTTAAAGCTTAACAAAAAGCACGACAGGACTCCAACATCCTGGCCCTCCACATGATAAACCCGCAAAAACGCCCAACCAACCGCCTCAATCCTCACCCTCGATAACCATCCCCCTCGCATTCGGCACCCCAACCAAAATCTTCCCCTTCGGCACCCTCACATCCTTCACCTTCATACACCCAAACACATTCAGCTCTCTCAGATTAGGACAGCTCCGGAAGATACACCCCACCACAAAATCTGTCACCTCCTCGCAAAACGAAATCTCCATCTTGTGCATATTCTCATACGTTTTATCCGCCGTGAACACCTCCTCAAACGCCTTGCAGGAAATGTGACGACAACCATGAACATTCAGATTCTGGAGCGTCTTGCCCGAGTGAGCCATCAGGGCCTTGAACCCTTCATCGCAAAGGCCGATACCGTCGGGGTTCTCGCGAGGTTTCGTTGATTCGAGTTGGCGACATTTCTGGAGGTCGAGGAAGACTAGACCGGGGTTGGACCAGGTTGAGGTGAAGAGGCGGCCAAATCCGGCGTCGGTCATGAGCTCACTGTCGGTGATGCGGAGCTTCTTCAGATTGCGACAGTGCATGTGGAGGGCGTCGAGGACTGTGTTGTCTAGCTCGGGGACTCTGGTCAAGCACAGTGTTTCGAGCTGGGGTCCGATGGCGGTCAAGAGTTTGACGTATACATCCGGGTGGATTGCCTCGCGCAAGTCGAGGGACAGATGGCGGAGAGTGGCAATTTTGGCGATGTGGTTCAGGCCTTCACCGGTGACTGCTTGGTTGTGGCAGACTTTGAGGCGGGTGAGGTTGGGACAGCTAGTGGGAATAACTGCAAGAACAGCATCCGTAAAATGCTTGTCTGTCCAGTATACCCGAAGTGATCGCAGGGGCTGACCCTTCTTTTGAAGATACTCGATCCATTTCCCTTCGGAGATGAGATTGCACCCGTGAAGATACAAATCTTCAAGGACGATATGACGGTCGACGAGATACTCTACCACTTCGTCCTTGAAGTGGATGGCGTTGCGGACTTTGAGTTTCTTGAGTTCCGGGACCGAATGGAAGATGCGATAGAAGTCGTCCGCACTGAGCTTGGCGCCGTCATATACGAGCACTCCCTGGTTGCTTGGTTTCAGGAACAGGCTGAGTGTCGTGGGGTTGAGAAGACGGTGCTTGGAAAGCTTTCGAGCAATCTTGTCTACAATTTTGGGTGGCAAGTCACCCAAATCCTCGGCAAGATCAATGTTCTTTGCCAAGGTCTGAATGCACAAAGACATCAGGCTCTTGCCGCCGACATGGTATGTTCCATCCAAAATCCTGCTCTGGGTCTGGCGACGTGCACCCACTGGTCCTCCGCTGGCACGCTTGGTCTTCTTCTTGGGAGCAGGATCATCCTTAGCAAGCTCCTTTCCACAAGGTGAACAGACCAAGCCTCCGTCAGGGGCATTGCGGGAGTACGGTGTTACCGTAAACCGTGTGTTGCAGATGGCACAGTTCTCCATCTGGCCCGGTAGAGGCTTCGCACGCTCGTTGAAAAGCGCGCGGACAATGTCGTCGTCGTCGTCATCTGAAGCGTCAGGATCGCGCTTACGTTTCTGGAACTTCTTGCTGGCCTTGATCTTATCAATAGCGTGTTTTTCCTTCTCTTTTTTCCGCCGCTCGACTTCAGAGGTTGCCTGGGCTCCGCTTCTTCCTCTTGTTACTCGACCGGTAGATGCCACAACGGGCTCGTCCTCGTCAGATTCCGGTGACTGGGTGTCGAAATCGCCATTCTCATTCAAGAGTTGTTGTTGAGCAGCATCAGCTTGACCTTCTTGGTTGTCCTGGGCAGCCGCTCTACGACGAGCCTCAGCATCAAGTCTGATTTGGTTTGCCGAAATGTTATGCGACTGTTGGCAGTTAGTTGGTTTGATCTGTCCTGAATTGGGGCTCAAGATGTCAGGGGCGACCACTTACAGCCAAAAAGTCCGTCAAGGCCGATTGTCTGCACCAGATATCTGTCAGCTAACATGACCTTTGCAAGCGCCGTTTACAAGACCAAAAAATACTAACGGGCCCATAATACGGCGCCCAACCGTCCGAGTCTGTCGGGACCTTTCTCTCATGTTAGAATGTGTTGATCTCAAGACGGCGCGAGATAAGATAGGCAATACTCACATATTGGCTATCTCGAAGCTTTGCCTGTGACAGTTTGGGAGGGAAGCTATAACAAGATGGATGAATGTCGACCTGACAGCCTGAGTTTAGATCGCCCCAGGGTAAAAATTGGGAATAAAGCGACATGCAGCGACAAACGCGAAGAGGGGCAAAATCAATTTAAACTCGCCCCCATTGTTGACGCCAAAGCACCTGACTTTGATTCCAAGGCTGGAGCTGAACTCCAAAAGGAGAGAGCAGCAAGGGGCGAGTGGACCGTGCGAGACAAAAAGTCAACCCAAGAAGGGCAACTTGCTCCTCCCGTTCCTGCCGTTCCTTGCCTGGTTTGCCTCTTGCTGCCTGGACTACGTGGAGAAAAAGCAAAGCTCCAGCAAATCAATCAAGGCCCAGGTCATGTGCTTTCGTGTCAGATGGAAACGCGAACCTGAACCCCTACCTGGGCACCTGGCACTGCTCTCAGCTTTTCCCGCCTCTAGCTTGCACAGCGCAGCCCTTTCACCTCCTGAAGGTGGCGACGACAATAAATTTCTTTCTCACTGCCTCCATTGTCCCACGAGGTTTTCATTGACCAATTATCGCCCGTGGACTTTTTGTTGCTTGGTGGCCTTTTCCTCCCTTTCCTCGGCGCAGACTGCGTGCACACCATTTTACTCTGATCCCCAGATCACCGTGGTGGGAGCACTTTCCAAGCTCGCTGATCAGGGGCTTGATTGATTGACAACCCGCTCCCTACCTATTCATCTGCACAACTCAACCGATTTCTTCTAACAAATTTTGAGTATCAAGCCGCTATTGTTTTCTTGTGAAATCTCTCTCTTGCGGACATCAAAAATTCTACAACCCACAAAACCGTACCCTCTTTCGTCAGAAATACACCTCCACCTTCGGATCAACATTGGTACTTCAAGATGGTACAGACGAGGAGGTCGCTCGCAGCCGGCGAGATTGTTGGTAAGTAAACAATAATTAACATCCAAGTGACAATTCTATGCCGTAATGGCAGAGATGGCTCCAATCTTGAAGACCCCTAAGCGACCCCGGAATCCTCTACTAACAGTCATTTTCAGTGGCGTCCCCTCAGCCCGACTCAGTCCCCTCGGTCAAGCAAAGAGGCAAACCCCCAGCCAAAAAGCTGGCTCTGAGCACAGAATCATCTGCTTCGCCGACCCCCCAAGCCTACTCCTCGGCAAGTGAATATTCGACGCCGCTTACTAGCAATGTTGCGACGCCAGTACCTACCGAGGCCCCCTTGACTGTTCCAGGGAAGAGGATCGAGGTGGTACTTACCACTCGGAGAGCCCGTGCTAGACCTTCAAAGGTCCCCGAAGACGACCCATACTCTGTCGCACCCAAGCGCAAGAGAAATGTCATCGAGGACAGTGAGGAAGAGCTCTCGGACTATTCCCCAGATGCTGAGCTTGCGCGGAGGTTGCAGAAGGAGGAAGACGCTGCTGCTGCCAATTTCGCGATCCCCTCTCTCCAAACAAAGGCTAAAACCCGATCTCGGCGAGCCGGTCTAACTAAGGGCAAGACCGAGGCCATGTTCACTTCTCCACGTGCACGTGCACCCGTTCGCCGTTATGGTAAGAAGAACGAGGAAGTGTCTCTTCCACAAACATCAAAGACGCGAGTGGGTGTTAAGAGACCCGCCATCGTTTCAGATTCAGAGGATGACGACGACGACGAGAATGATGACGACTTTGAAGAGGTCGACAGCGATGACTCTCTTCCGTTGATCAAGACGCGAGCAGCAAGACCACCAACCGGTCCAATCAGGAACCACGATCTCAACGTGGCTGAAGGTGAGAGCGAGATCTCTGAAGACGACTTTGATGGCACCGCCGACGATGTTAGCGACGACGATGGCAGCAACATCGCGTCTGAAGTTGGCAGCACCGCTGGAGCCCCAACTAATAGGAGCAATTCGGCTATTCGCACAGCCATGGCCAATCGACGCGCTTACAGATCTTATGCGAATTCTCGACGTGTTAGGAATGATCGTCGTCGTCTTGAGAAAAATCACCCCGAGCTCACGACAATGTGGGAGGATCTGAAGAATATGCCCATTTTAAAGGCTGGAAAGGCGGTGCAGCCAACGTCCATTTCTCGCCAGCTGAAGCCTTTCCAGCTTGAGGGATTGGCTTGGATGCAGGCGATGGAAAAGACCGAGTGGAAGGGGGGCCTTCTGGGTGACGAGATGGGCCTTGGCAAAACAATCCAGGCCGTTTCCCTCATCATGTCCGACTTCCCGCAGCCAAAGCCGACACTGGTGCTCGTCCCTCCGGTTGCTCTGATGCAATGGATGACTGAGATTGAATCCTATACCGACGGTACACTGAAGACGCTTGTCTATCACGGCACAAACGCCAAGTCCAAGAATATCAAGATGAAAGATATTAAGAAGTATCATGTCATCATCATGTCCTACAACAGCTTGGAGTCGGTCTTCCGCAAGCAAGAAAAGGGATTTAAGCGCCAAGGAGGTCTTGTCAAGGAGAAGTCTGTCATCCACCAGACCGAGTTTCACCGCATCATTCTTGACGAGGCTCACTCCATCAAGACGAGAACCACGATGACAGCCAAGGCGTGCTTCGCCCTCAAGGTCACATACCGATGGTGCTTGTCCGGGACTCCTCTGCAAAATCGCATTGGCGAGTTTTTCTCCTTGATTCGTTTCCTCAATGTCCGTCCATTCGCATGCTATTTATGCAAGCACTGTCCCTGTAAGACAATGGAATGGTCTATGGACGAGGACAGTCGCTGCACCGAGTGCAAGCATGGAGGCATGCAGCATGTTTCGGTCTTCAACCAGGAGCTGCTCAACCCGATCCAAAAGTACGGGAATAGTGGAGAGGGCGCCGAGGCCTTCAAGAAGTTGCGCGTCCTGACGGATCGAATCATGCTCCGTCGGCTCAAAAAGGACCACACCGACTCGATGGAGCTGCCTGTGAAGGAGATCAATGTTGAACGTCAGTTTTTCGGCGAAGCTGAGAACGATTTCGCAAACTCGATCATGACCAACGGTCAACGCAAATTCGATACCTATGTGGCCACCGGTGTTCTCCTCAACAACTACGCCAATATCTTCGGTTTGATCATGCAGATGCGCCAGGTCGCTGATCACCCGGATTTGCTCCTGAAGAAGCACAGCGAGGGCGGCCAAAACGTCATCGTGTGCGCCATATGCGACGAGACTGCGGAGGATGCCATCCGATCTAGGTGCAAGCATGACTTCTGCCGCACATGTGTCAAGAGTTACCTGAATTCGGCAGAGGAGCCCAACTGCCCACAATGCCACATTCCCCTCTCGATTGATCTTGAGCAGCCCGAGATTGAGCAGGACGAGACCATGGTCAAGAAGTCCTCGATCATCAACCGGATCAAGATGGAGAATTGGACGTCCTCGTCCAAGATTGAGCTTTTGGTCCACGAGCTCCACAAGCTGCGCTCGGACAATGCCTCTCACAAGTCGATCATATTTTCACAGTTCACAACCATGCTTCAGCTCATCGAGTGGCGTCTCCGCCGTGCGGGTATCACCACTGTGATGCTTGATGGTAGCATGACACCTGCTCAGAGACAGGCTTCGATTCATCATTTCATGACCAATCCGGATGTGGAATGCTTCCTCGTCTCGCTCAAGGCTGGTGGTGTAGCGCTCAACTTGACAGAGGCGTCTCGCGTCTTTATCGTCGATCCCTGGTGGAATCCCGCAGCGTAAGTATTCTGTTTCGTTACCATTGAGCTTGTCACATGGCACCCGCTAATCTGTTGTATCACAGTGAGTGGCAGAGCGCCGATAGATGCCACCGCATCGGGCAGACGCGACCCTGCACGATCACGAGACTGTGCATCGAAGATTCGGTAGAGAGCCGCATGGTGCTCCTGCAAGAGAAGAAGACCAACATGATCAACTCGACTATCAACTCGGACGATGCCGCCATGGACTCGCTGAGTCCGGAGGACCTGCAGTTCTTGTTCCGTGGCAGCTGATTGGATTTTGTGCGAGTATCAGGAACCATCAACCATGATCACATAGGCTACTTTTGTCGGTTTTTTTTTTATTTTATTTTTTATTTTTTTACAATTCCTGTCGTTCTGCCATTGGCTTTGCAGTAGTGTCACATGCCACTATATATAATGTAACCAAACCAGCGTTGGTTTGGGAAAGGAGTCATATGGGTTAGCGAGCGGAGGAAAACAGAGCGCATTTAGCTCATGTTATTGGGAAATATTGGGAGGCATGCGTTGTGTGTGTTTTTATCATCATACTTGGGAGAATACGCCAGCTGAGACTTACCTTATACATTGCTGGGAAGAGTTGCTTCTGCTGAAATCAGATACAGATAGCCCACTGTCAATAGCACAATCATTGTCTGAGCTCATCGTGGACCCGAGAGTTGCAACGGACCCCACAAATGACACACAACAGCTTCATGCAACAGCGGGAGCTTGCCCCGTCATGGGTCCCGGAGTTTGCGGGGTAAAGGGGCAACATCCCTGTGGAAGCCCCATGACCGGTTGCTTAATTGGACGACCGGCTCCCCCCTCCCTGTTCATCTGAAGAGGGGCATCTCGAAACAGGCGTCATCCTACAGGCGTTGGGAGCTTGGATTTAAGGATTCGCTGCCCTGTTTTGCTTTTGGGGTTTGGTTTTATTCTTGCAATGCGTTCTACTCTGTATGTGTATGGCTGCTATTATTTTGCTGTGTGACCTTGCGGTTTTCTATTTTGATTCCTGGTGGTAACTCGAGTCGTTACAGCTGCTCTGTTTCCCCCGAGGGCTTGGGCAAAGGCAGCGCTTTCTTTCAGTTGGTTTGGGCCGCCGCCCGGTGGTATCATATTGGCGGCACCCGTCTGGTTTCCGCCATTGAAGACTACCCCTATCCTCCTCCTCCGTGATTTTGTATCAACATTCTTTTTTTGTCATTTTTAAACCCCCCTCCCACCTTTCCCCCCTTCGGTAGCCGTACCCGACAAACATTTCCACCATCAGCAGGGGCAGACAAAATGCGGTTGTTCAACCTCTTCCTGCTGGCCGCCGGTGGTCTGGCAAGCGCGTCAACACTCACGCCCAACACCGTCCCGCTTATCGTCCGGAACCCGTACCTGAGTACATGGTTATACCACGCCCGTGATGCACCATGGGAGAACTGGCCAATGTTTTGGACTGGTGCTCACGTACGTCCTTCCCCCCCCCTTTTTCCCAACCCCCTCACCAGCTACTAAACCAACGGGTGTGTAGGTCGGCTTCTCGGTCATGGCCTCTGCCTCGGGGAAGGTCTACCCCCTCCTCGGCCGGCCGCAAGACTCTTTGTCGACAAAACGTCACAAGATTGCGTATCCAGAGTATCTCGGCGTAACGTTTGATGCTTCCACCACCAACCTGAGCTATTCCATCCCCGCGGCGGGTGGAGAATCCTCGGTACTAGTTACGCTCTCGTTCCTGTCACCTATCACACCCTCCTCGACGATGAGACAGGCCATTCCGGCGGGGTACATGACTGTTTTTGTTGCGGGGTGCGACGACTTGGATTTGTACACGGATGTGAATGGGGAGTGGGTGACGGGGAACAGGGATAATACTTTGCGGTGGGAGATGTTTGAATCTCCTCCGGGGGAAGAAAAGGCGACAAAAAATGGGACAAAGACAGGAATAAAAACTTGGAAGGTGAGGAGGGAGAGGGAGGAGCTGCTGACCGAGTTTGGGGATCGGGCCGAGTGGGGGACTTTGCACTTTTCTGCCCCGGGAGGGGAGAACGGGGTGAGGTATCAGAGTGGGACTAGTGCTTTGCTGAGGGGGTTGTTTGCGGAGAGGGGGGAGCTGAGGGATGAGGTGGATGGGGAGTTCAGGAGGGTGATGGAGGATGAGCCGGTTTTTGCTTTTTCAAAGGGGTTCAAATTGGCTGATGGGGGGAAGGGGAAGGAAAAGTGTGAGAAAAGGGAGGAGAGCGTGAGGTTTACGTGGGCGCTGGTGCAGGATCCGGTTGTGCAGTTTGCCAGTGCTAGGGGGTTGACGATGATGAGGCCGCTTTGGCAGAGTTTTTTTACCGATGCGGATGAATTAGTGGGTTGGCATTTTGATGACTTTGAGACTGCAGCAAATCTGGCGGGGGAGTATTCGGATGCGTTGGCACGGGATGCGTATGAGTCTGGGTCGAGGGAGTATCAGGATATTGCTGCGCTGAGCGCGAGGCAGGTGCTGGGGGCGACGCAGTTTTCGGGGACGCCCGAGGACCCGATTTTGTTTTTGAAGGAGATTTCGAGCAATGGGAATTTCCAGACGGTGGATGTGATCTTCCCGGCCTTTCCCTTCTTCCTGTATACCAACCCGAGGTGGTTGGCGTATCTGCTGGAGCCGCTGCTGGAGCACCAGCTGAGCGGGCAGTATCCGAACGACTATTCGATGCATGATCTGGGGGCGCATTTTCCGAACGCGACGGGGCATCCGGATGGGAGGGATGAGTATATGCCTGTGGAGGAGTGTGGGAATATGTTGATTATGGGGTTGGCGTTGGCGAATGCGCTGAGGTATGATACTGATCCTGCGTTTGTGAGGCCAAAGGGGGCGGAGGGGATGAGGACGGCTCCGGGGGCGAAGAGGTGGTGGGAGAGTGTGGATGAGTATGGGATTGATTTACCCAGAGGGGAGGCTAAGCTTGGCTCTACGCCCAAGGCGGCGGAGAAGTGGTTGTCGCGGTCTTACAAGCTTTGGAAGCAGTGGACGGGTTACTTGGTCAGGGAGTCGCTTATTCCGCATAATCAGCTCTGCACGGATGACTTTGCGGGGTGGTTGGCGAACCAGACGAACTTGGCGCTGAAAGGGATTATTGGGATTAAAGCCATGAGCGAGATTGCGGATATTGTGGGCGAAAAGGAGGATGCAAAGTTTTATCGGGAGACGGCGGGGGAGTATATTGAGAAGTGGCAGGAGTATGGCATCTCGAGGGATGGGACCCATGCCAAGCTGGCGTACACTTGGTATGGATCGTGGACGACTATCTACAACCTGTATGCGGACTCGCTGTTGTGTTTCCATGTTTCGGACAAGAACAAATCTTCGGTGACAGGAGGGAGAAAGAGTGGGAAGCAGCCGAGGATGGAAAGTCAGCTACCACTTGGACAACAGGCTTACGGGCCTAAAAAAGATGGGAACGTCTTTATCCCTGACAAGGTCTACCAGATGCAGAGCGATTGGTATCATGCGGTTCTGCAAAAGTATGGGCTGCCGTTGGATTCGAGGCACTTGTATACGAAGAGTGACTGGGAGTTTTTTGCGGCGGCGGTGACGGGACGGAAGACGAGGACGGAGATTCTGACGAGTGTGGCCAGGTGGGTGAATGAGACTGAGACTGGTAGGTTCTTCTCCTCTTTCCACTGCATGTGATGGTGTATTTGCTAACGTGGTGTTAGATCGTCCTTTTACGGACTTGTATGATACAGAGGGCAATGGAGGGTTCCCGGGGATTTGGTTCATGGCGAGACCGGTGGTTGGGGGGCACTTTGCCTTCTTGGCACTGGAGAGGGCATGCGGAGGCAAGGCTGTGGAGGCATTGAAGTTTTTGGATAAGAGGGAGCCTGGGGAGGTTGATGTTGAGTTGGTGCTGATGAGGGATCTTTCTACTGGTGAGCAGTATGATGATGAGGGGTGGGAGGACCTTTGAGGACCTGGGTTTGGTGTCTATGTGAGGGCATACGAAGACTGAAAAGGGCCATGATAGTATAGCTTCAAGCAGCTGTATGCAACATTCATTTCGGGTACAAAATTTGCGATCAAGGTGCGTGTTGCGGCATCCACGCACGTGCCGCCGTTGTTTTAAGCTGCAGCTGTTCGAGCTTGCATGATAACACACAGCCTCGTGATGCATGGAGCTCCGTGAGTGGTGATAACATGTTGGAGAGAAGAGTGGGAGAGAGGCGCTTGAGTTTGCTTTGGGTTGTCCAATCATGGAGAGGACAACTCTTTAATTTGCCACTCACTCTGTTGGCTGCTGTTGTTACTTTGACATCCCTCCTCCATGACCACCATCCATCACGAGGAGGCCTCAGCATCCTTATGCAAGTCTCAAGAAATCACGAGTCATGACACTTGCTATTCACGGTGTTGTTCTTGTCGGGTGAGGTGACTGTGGCCCTTTGCTTTGAGATTGATAAGATCCGAGATCTGGGGTCGAGTGGAGAAGTTAATTCAAGACAAGCTCGCCCTGATTAGGCCATTCTTGGCTTAGTTCATGTTCACTTGCCTAGGCTAGATATGCAATTAGACCGTAACAACTAGAAGAGGGTGAGAGGCAAACATTGAACCTTTCGTTTGTTGCAACCGGCCATTGTCGCCTCTTCTATTCACTCAGGATGTCTTAATTGGCACGCATGACCTCCTTCGTTCTTGCTGATTCGCTCTGGACCTTTTATCTGTCCTAAAAATCCTTCCCCTCTTTTGTTCGCGGAAAAACTCTGCTATCGATAACGAAGAGCAATTCACTTTCACAAGGCCTAACAAGGCGTAGAGAATACGAAATCCCCCTTTGCGGCGACTCTAGGTCTTGGCAGTATTGCACCCCAGGCAGCCAGGCTGCGCATTGATAATTTCCATTTTTTTCAGAGCTCTTCCTGTCCCGTCATCCTTCCCTTCTGCGCGCTCTGGGCCGAACCAAACCTTCCCTCGCTCTCTTTTCTCTTCCCACCCCCCCCCAAAAGCCAAAATCTCTCTGTCGCCGAGAGTGCACCCAAACTCCACCAAAAATCTTGCAGCGGCCTTCTCTTATTTTCCCTTCGCAAGAACACAACCATATTCACATCCACTACACAAACAAGCACCAAGATGGCGACCACGTCGATGGACTACGAGAACGCCAATGGCGACCGTTTCGATGGTAAGTCGCTGCTGATATCAATCGATGTCGATCGCGTCTCGTGTGGCGCGCGTCGACCCTGGCTTCTTTTCCACTCCATCATCTCCGACTCGGATCGAGAGGAGCATCATCGCTGACGTTTTTCCCTCTCTTAACACAGACGAGGCTCCTCGCTACGAACGAGACCGCAGTGCTTCTCCTCGCCGCGATGATGGCCACGAGTCGCGTCGCCGCTCCATGTCACCCAACGGTAACGACCGGTATGTTTGTCTCGATTTATTTAGACAAAACATGAGCTTCTCATCATCGTCTGGAGCCAACCCGCTAATTGATTTCGTCGTCCAACAGTGCCCCGGTTAAGAGTGATAACAACTCCCAGAAGGGTGAAGATGGTGCCGTCAATCCTGGCTCCAACCTCTTCGTCACCGGCATCCATCCTCGTCTCGAGGAGGCCGAGGTTACCCGTCTGTTCGAGAAGTATGGCGAGGTTGAGAAGTGCCAGATCATGAAGGATCCCCACACTGGCGAGTCCCGTGGCTTTGGCTTCGTCAAGATGGTTACTTCCGAAATGGCTGAGGCTGCGATTGATGGCCTTCGTGGTGAGGTGATTGAGGGTCGCACTCTTTCTATTGAGAAGGCTCGTCGCGCCCGTCCTCGCACTCCCACCCCGGGCAAGTACTTCGGTCCTCCCAAGCGCGGTGAGTATCTAGTTCCTTCCATCATCTGTGTAACGGTCAAGGCTAACTAGACCAGAAGATGGCCGTGGTCGTTTTGATGACCGTCGTCGTGGTGGTGGCTATGGCGGCGGTTATGGCGGCGGTGGTTACCGTGGTGGAGACGACTCATACCGTGGCGGCTCTCACCGTGGTTATCGTGGGGATGACCGCGCTTACGACCGTGGGGCCCCTGATCGTGGATACGACCGCGGCTATGGTGGCGGCGGCGGCGGTGGCCGTGACTATCGCGATGACCGTGGCTACGGCCGTGATTACCGTGATGACCGCGGGTATGACCGCCGCGAGCGTGACGACAACTATGGTGGCCGTGGTGGCATTGACCGCTACGCCGGCCGTGATGATCGTGGCTATGGCGGCGGACGTGGTGGCGGTGATGACCGTCGGGGTGGTCCCAGCTACGACCGTGGTGACCGCGCTGACCGTGGCTACGATCGTCCGAGTGAGCGCGACTCCCGTCCTCGTGACGCCGCTCCTCCTGCCGCTGCCGGCTATGGCGACGCTGCTCCCCGCGGCGACAGCCGTGACCCCTACGGTAATGGACCTTGATCGCCCTCCCCTCGACAATCAGTTACTGACTCGTCCTCTCTAGGCGCTCGCTAAGTATCGGGCATCCCTTTTCTCTCTGGCATTTGACGTCTTCGCAGCACGGGATTTCTTTCCTTTTTCTTGTTTTTTCGCGTCTGGCACTGGGGAAAAATCGGATATCCTAAAACGCGATTCGGACAGCAGGAGTTTCGGCAATCTTGGAGGGTTAAACGGCCTCTGTTTATTCGGCACATCGTCTTGGCAGCCTCTGGGGTTCTAGATCTTTTTACTTCTTAGCCTTTCTCTGGGTTGCGACTTTCGACAGTTCCGAGGGTTGAGGGGTTGGGACTGGCACTCTCCGGTTTGCGGCAGCACTGGTCGACACTTGTTTTGGGGTGGGCCTACCCATTCGCCGTCATCCTATCGAGTTTCCGCTTGGATGACAGCCTCGCTTGTACTATCACTTTTTTTCCGCCTCTTTGCTACGGCTCATCGGCATCTCAATTTCGTGACGACTTTTGCAGCAGCGGCATAAAAGCACGGCGGCAGTTTTCAGACCGGGGGATTTCATTACGTAGTCGACATGATACGAAACACATCAACTTCAGCCAGCCAGCCAGCCTTGATCCGTGACACACCACAAACTAACAGCCTTTTTTTTCGACATGTAAATGCGTCCTTGCGATTACCATCACCATCTTCCTGTTCCTGACACCTACACACCCACACAGCATAATACGCCCTTGACACACGTGCATTAAGTATCGCCATGGCCCCAGTGGTGCAAACGTGTTGGTTTTTTTTTCTGGTTTTTTTTTTTTTATATTTTTTTTATTTTTATAAAAAAAAACCAGAAAAAAAACTTTCCAAGTCAAGTGGCAACCCAAAGCGTCTTTGTTCGTCCCCGTGGATCCCTCGTTTTTGGCAATACCTCCATACTGCTGACTTGATTCCGTCGCCAAAAGGGCAGAGCAGGCAACCTATCGTGTCTCAAGCTGACGGAGCTAACTAGTTTATTTCTTTCCAGGTACGAAGCCCGTGTGGGCGGAGTTTATGCATGGGCCCGAGACATGTCTGTTTGGTTTGTTACACAGGCAAACGCCACGCTCTGCGGCCCGCCGGCGGTTGCCTGTCACGATGTCCTCGCTATCTGCATTCCAGTATCCGGTACACTTTGGCGAGCATGGAGGAAGCATTCGACCAACTGGTCAGCGGTGAGGCCGACGAGGGTTGATGGCGGTAGTTGGCGAGACATGCATGCATTGTTTCTGTGTCTGAGACATGGTAGCATGGGAGAAAAGACAATGGAAGGGCACGACTACACTATGGACGAGTGGAGGGGACTGTGGCTGAAGTTGGCTGGTTAATCCTCCATGCCCTTACCTTTGGTTCCGGACATTGAAGAGGGAAGGCTGTCTGTTTTCGGCGGGGATGGGATGGGGGTCAACAACAACCAAGTGGTTTACTGGTAGGGGCATTTTGCATTTTTCTCTCAGCTTCAAAAGTCAACAGTGGACGCAAACCCAAGGTCCACATACGTTTGTTTATTCTCTTCTTCTTTGTCTTTTTTTCTTTTTTTCTTTTTTCGTTTTGAGGATTGGATTGGGAGAGCACAAGGTCAACATGGTGCTCTTGTTGTCATTGCCCATTCCGGCGTTAAGCTTTGGGCACTTTAAGATCAGCGCACTTGTGAGCTGGAGCTTTGATTGTTGAACAAAGGGGTGATGTGAAATAAGCAGTTTTGGAGCATGGCCGCTCGGACCACCAATGGCTTTTTGTCCGGCCGTCTGCGTTCAGGGTATAGTACCTCGAAAAGAATTATTAGGAAGCCAATAACATTGCTACTTGCTTACTATCTGCCTACTTTTTCTCCTGCTCGAGGCTTCTGTCTGTCCTGGTCTATCAATCACCTTGCTACTACTACTACTACTTGTCACCATGTCTTTTCTCCAATGGATGCGCCAGGCTCTGCAACAGCTGAACCAACAACCATGTGACCAACAGGATGATGAGTACTGCAACGAAGAGTATTATGTCGAGGGGGGATACGACGAGGAACTGGAGCGGGAGGCGGGTAATGTCGGGTATGGGTACAGGGACTTTATCAGCAGCGACGACGACGACTCGGTGATGGCGAAGCCGGCCAGAAGGGCAACCAGGGCTCAGACGAGGGCTCAAGCTGCCGCTGCTGCGGCGGCGAGCGCTGCTCAAAACACTGGTACGGCTGGTCAGCAGCAGCAGCAGCAGCAGCAAACCGCTACAGGTCGGCTTCCCACCCCCCGAGTTTGTCGTTGATGACAGTGAGATTGACGATGTAGCAGTCAGCGATGAGGAGTCGGAGGCGGTATACGAATCTCTGTCGTCTTCTCCTTCCCACTCGGGATCGGAAGAGGAGGTTGATCAGAGCCCTGCCCAGCCGGTTGTTGTTTCGAGCCCGAACACAGACGTTAGTCCTGACAACAGTGGCGGCGGGAGGGGGAAGACGCCTAGTGCTGCTTCGGGGGGGAGGAAGACGCCCACGCCTAGTGTTGTTGGGAGTGTTACCGGTCCCAAGACACCACCACCGCAACCACCACCACCACCGGGGAGGAAGACTCCCGAACCGCCCAAAACCCCGCCTGGGAGAACACCTGGGGGAAACACACCAAGGCAAAGCACACCTGGTCGTGGTGGCGCGGGGGGGCTGGTGACGCCTGTTACTCTTGGGGGGGCGAGGAAGAAGAATGTGGTTAGTGTTGCTGGGTCTAACCTTGGTCCTGGGGGTGATGTTGCTGCTGCTGCTCTTCCTGGTGTTGGTGTCGGAGGGGGGGTTAATGCATTCACCCCAACCGGTGGTGTTGTTGCTGCTGCTGCTGCTGCTGCTGCTGCTGGGGGGAGATCAACGGGGGCTGCTCCCACTGCGGAGTCGGATCTGTATTGGACAGGGTATGTGGCTCATTCTGCGCGGCGGGCGGCGACGGAGCCGGACGGGTTGGACCCGCCTGCTGATGTGATGGAGATGGATACGAGCGATGAATCGGATGCTAGTTTTGATGGTGGTGGTGATGGTGGTGGTGGGCCGGGTGGGGATGATGGGGCGAGGAAGAAGGTGTGGGCGGAGGAGGGGATGCGAAAGGCGGTTAGGGAGAGTGAGTTGCCTGCGGTGAGGTATGACAAGAATGGGAATGTGATTCCTGATCTGGAGAGGGAGAAGAATAGGAGGAGGTTGGGGTTGGGGGAGGTGTTTAATGATAACAAGGGGTTTTATAAAGCTGTTAAGGAGTTGATGCAGATGGGGGTTTTTGGACAGAAAGAGACTGAGGCGGTGGTGAGGGCGTGGAGGGAGGGGTTGGGGTTGGGAACAGTGGGTAAGGATAGGAAGGAGAGGGAGCAGTGGAAAAAAGAGTGGGAAGGGATGAAGAATGTGAAGTGGGATAATTTGAATGGGAAAGAGTATGGGAGTATGAAGAAGAAGGAGTGGAAGCTAAAGGGGCAGAGGAAGGGGATGTCGAAACTGTTCAGGGATAAGGTTGTTTTTGGGGAGTTTGGGACGCAGGTTGAGACGGCTCATACTTGGTGGGGGAGGTATGGGAAGGTGCCAACACGGTTGGTGAGGGAGTTTAGGGGGACGGGGGCGGGGTGTAGATTGCAGGGCTTGACGTGGGAGGGGAGGCTGACCAAGACAGATTTTGAGATCTTCTTGAGAAAGTGGTTGGAGTGGAGGTATGGGAGGTTTATGGAGGATAGGGGGGCTTCGAGAAGAAAGAGGAGGGCGCAGGAGAGGGTGGAGAGGAGAGAGAAGAAGATGTTGAGGGAGGATTGGCAGTTTGCTTTTCTATCTTTTTGACACATCTGAGTCTTTCATGTCTTTGGTTGTGTGACGTTGGGGTTGTCTTGGACTAAATCTGACAAGAAAATGCCAAGTCTTCTAGAACAAATTGTACTGTATGAGTGACATGACATCGCAGTCTTGGTCTCTAACGGGAAAGGTGACACAGGGAACTGTATACTCTAGACATTGCTGGCAGCTCTGTCCTATTTTCCATCGGATAGTGCTCAATGTCCGGGGATAAGTCATCGACTGCCGGTGCCGTCACGGTACCGATGCTACCCACCCGGAAACAGCTCGTCCTCGACTCGTCCAATCACTCCAACCTAAGCCGCTTGCATTATCGAGGCCCGCATGCCGGCAGCCCCATGTGTAGTGACTTATATAGCCTGCTGTGTAACTGAAGCCCTTCCATAAAACTGACATGGCCAATTTATTCAGATAAGAGCTTTCCCAATGCCCGGTGGTCATAACGCGTGTCTCCTTTGTCTGCTGACGTGATGGAAAAGGCGGAAAAGAATAGGCGGTGGACACAAAAACAAGGGGGATGGAAAAAGCCACCGATATCTCCGATTACAAAATCATAAGGGATAGTAAAAGGAGACTAATGCGCGGCAAAGCATGGCAAATGGGGAAGTCGGTGCTTGGGACTTGCCGTGTGCCGACTGTCTTCACAGGTCATCATGTCATATGCGACTTGCCGCTCTTCGCTAGCTCGATCCAACTCTGGTTTGGCTGTTGTCCTCCATCGTAAAGAATCGGGAATCGGGACATGGAACGGACATAAAAAAAAAAACTGAAAAAAAAAAGAGGGAAAAGACGCTGGGGGAAGGCCAAGAGCAGGGAACTTTAAGCCCCTGTTTTTGCTTTCTAATCAATTTTCTACACTACCTACCCTTCGCACTCGTAACTCTCCGACAACAACGAGGTCGAACCTCTTGCCAGCTTTGGCAACCTATTTCTCTATTCTACCTATTGCTCCTACAATTCTACTGCCCGGACACTTTTTGCTCACCCTCTCGTATTTATTTTTGAATGAATGTCCTGGGCGTGTTCAATAATTGAGTGGATACCCCCCTTCCCCGAGCTTCCAAGTGTCAACGTCATATTTTCGACCTCTCCAAACAAACAAACCCTCAAGCTGCCTATTTCGGTCGCGACGACTGTTGGATTTCCACAGTAACCCCCCAACTGTCGAAACGCTAGCATCCTGCTAATGCAGTGGCGTGCTTCTTGACACCGCCGTCACAATCCTATAATAGTTTTAACAGGTCACCTTTTTCGACTTGCACCGGTGACTTCTTCAGGGTCCATCCCACTACTCACGGCCGTTGAGTCGTCCCGTTTCTGAGCCCGCCAACGGCCGCCATAACCATGGCAGGCTCACCACCTTCACCCTCCAGGTCACCACCTCCACCAAAAGTCGAAGAAGAACACATTATTCCACCACCAGACCCTCTTGCTCGGGTCTACTCACGGTCAAGCTTGGAGTCGTCAGAAAAAATCAAGGAGGAAAAACAAACGGCTGCCCGTCAACTCAGACGTGGTGATGATGACGATGATAGCATCGAAGCCGTTGGTACCATCGCTGGCGGTACGGGCAACGGCAGCGATGACGACCACGAGAACAACAAGGAACGAAACGAGCTCAACCGCACCAAATCCTACGCCACAAGCGTGAACTCGGCCGCTCTCACCAACCCCCCTTTACCAGTTCAGAAGCCATGGTACAAGCAACCTAACCCCCTCCGCTGGGGCAAGATCCCGCCCATCCCAGAGGAGAGGGTAGTTTCTCCCGAGCACAAGGCTGGTTTCTTCAGCAAGCTCGTCTTCCACTGGATGGGCCCCCTCATGACCACGGGTTATAAACGCCCTCTTCAGCCGACAGACATCTACAAAGTCAACCCTGACCGGTCTGTCGAACCGCTCACCGAGCGGATGAAGGAGTCGTTTGAGAAGAGGGTCAAAAGAGGGGATAAATACCCTCTGTTGTGGGCTATGCACGAGACATTTGCCTGGGAGTTTTGGCTGGGCGGTATGTGCCAGCTGTTGGCGACTATCCTTCAGGTCATGGCGCCGTTCACGCTGAGGTACCTCATCCAGTTTGCGCAGGACGCCTGGCTTGCGGATAGGGTACCGGACTTTCCGGAGCCAAATTTGGCGGCGGGGATAGGGTTGGTTGTTGGGGTAACGGGGATGCAGGTGTTGTCGAGTTTTTGTATCAACCATTTTATCTACCGGGGCATGGTTATCGGGGGGATGGCCAGGGCAAGCTTGATTAGTCTGATCTATGAGAAGAGCATGGTGGTCAGTGGGAGGGCGAAGGCGGGCGGGGTTGGGTTGCCGGATATTCCTGCTGCGGTAGCGGCGAAGAAGCAGGGGGAGAAGGATAAGAGGGGTGGAAAGGGGGGACAGGATGCTGGGGCTAATGGGGAAGGTTGGGGAAATGGCAGGATCATCAACATCATGAGCGTCGACACGTACAGGGTTGATCAGGCCTGTGGCTTGTTCCACATGATCTGGACTGCTCCCTTGTCGTGTCTTATCACGCTTGCGTTGCTTCTCGTCAACATCACCTACAGCGCCCTGGCTGGTTTTGCCTTGCTGGTTGTTGGTATGCCCATCCTCACCAGGGCCATCAGGAGCCTGTTCAGGCGGAGAAAGGACATCAACAAGATTACCGACCAGAGAGTCAGTCTGACGCAGGAAATCCTCCAGTCGGTTCGATTCGTCAAGTTCTTCGGCTGGGAGGGCTCGTTTTTGCAGAGACTGGGAGATTTTCGAAACCGCGAGATCTCGGCCATTCAAGTCCTTCTCTCGATTCGCAATGCCATCATGGCTATCAGCATTTCACTGCCCATTTTTGCTTCCATGCTGGCCTTTATCACCTACTCGCTTACCAACCACAACCTGGCGCCTGCTGAAATCTTCTCGTCGTTGGCTCTGTTCAACGGTCTGAGAATGCCACTAAATCTGTTGCCCATGGTTATTGGCCAGGTGACGGATGCTTGGTCGTCGATTTCTCGTATTCAGGAGTTTGTGCTGGCCGAGGAGCGGGAAGAGGAGGCCAAGTTTGACCCGGAGATCGAGAATGCGGTTGAGATGCATGATGCTTCTTTCACATGGGAAAGGACACCTACCCAGGATAGCGAGGGGACTGTCGGGACAAACATCAAGAGCAAGTCCAAGCCCACGCCTGGAGATGCTAGCGAGGATGCGAGCACTCTAGTGGAAGAGCGGGAGCCCTTCAAACTTCAAGATCTCAACTTCGAGGTTGGCCGGAATGAGCTCGTCGCTGTTATTGGTACTGTTGGCAGTGGCAAAACATCTCTGCTTGCTGCGTTGGCTGGCGACATGCGTAAGACGAGCGGTGAGGTCGTCTTGGGAGCGTCCAGAGCTTTCTGCCCCCAGTATGCTTGGATTCAAAATACCACGGTCAAGGAGAACATTCTGTTCGGCAAGGAAATGGACAAGGGGTGGTATTCCGATGTCATCAAGGCTTGTGCTCTGCAGCCGGATTTGGATATGCTGCCTAACAACGACTTGACTGAGATTGGCGAGAGAGGCATCACAATCTCGGGCGGGCAAAAGCAACGGTTGAACATTGCTCGCGCCATCTACTTCAACGCTGACATCGTTCTAATGGACGATCCGTTAAGCGCGGTTGATGCTCATGTTGGAAGACACATTTTCGACAATGCCATCTGTGGGCTTCTCAAGGACAAGTGCAGAATCTTGGCCACACATCAGCTCTGGGTGTTGAACCGCTGCGACAGAATCATCTGGATGGAGGCCGGCAAAATCCAGGCTGTTGACACGTTCAAAAACCTCATGGAAAATTCAGAGGGTTTCCGGACGTTGATGGAGACCACGGCCGTTGAAGAGAAGAAGGAGGATGGCGCTGCTGCAACAGTTCCCGGGGACAGTGGACAGAAGAAAAAGAAGAAGGGCAAGGCGCTCATGCAAGCCGAAGAGCGAGCGGTGGCCAGCGTGCCATGGTCGGTGTACACGTCTTACATCAAGGCTTCCGGCACCATGTTCAACCTCTATATCGTTCTCTTCCTCCTGATCATCTCTCAGGGCGCCAACATTGTCACCAGTCTGTGGCTCTCGTGGTGGACAGCAGACAAGTGGAGTCTCTCAACAGGGCAATACATTGGTGTCTATGCTGGTCTGGGTGCCGTCCAGGCTCTGCTCATGTTCGCCTTCATGGTGTCCCTATCCATCTTTGGAACGACGGCCAGCAAGGTCATGCTCCAGAACGCCATCACCAGGGTCCTGCGCGCGCCCATGTCCTTCTTCGATACTACTCCCCTGGGCCGCATCACGAACCGATTCAGCAGAGACGTTGATGTCATGGACAACAACTTGACTGATGCCATGCGCATGTACTTCTTCAGCATAGGCTCCATCATCTCGGTGTTTTGTCTCATCATCGCCTTCTTTTACTACTTTGTCATCGCCCTTGTTCCATTGTTTATTCTCTTCCTGTTTGCTACATCTTACTACCGAGCCTCGGCGAGAGAAGTCAAGCGTTTGGAGTCTATCCTTCGGTCCAACGTCTTTGCCAAGTTTGGCGAAGGTCTTTCCGGGGTGGCCAGCATCCGCGCCTACGGTCTCAAGGAGAGGTTCATTGTCGACTTGCGTCAAGCCATTGACGACATGGACTCGGCCTACTTCTTGACCTATTCCAACCAGCGGTGGTTGTCAATCCGGCTCGATCAAATCGGCAACCTTCTCGTCTTCACAACGGGCATCTTGGTCGTCACATCCCGCTTCTCCGTGCCCCCTTCCATCGGCGGTTTGGTCCTGTCCTACATCCTCGGCATTGCAGGCATGATTCAATTCACCGTCCGCCAGCTCGCCGAAGTCGAGAACGGCATGAATGCGGTCGAGCGCCTGTTGTACTACGGTACCGAGCTCGACGAGGAAGCGCCCCTCAAGACCATCGAACTCCCCAAAGAATGGCCTCAAAACGGCGAGATCGTCTTTGACGATGTTCACATGCGCTACCGCGAGGGTCTCCCTCTTGTCCTGCAGGGCTTATCAATGCACATCAAAGGCGGCGAGCGCATCGGTATCGTCGGGCGGACAGGGGCAGGCAAATCATCCATCATGTCCACCCTCTTCCGCCTTGTCGAGATCTCGTCTGGAAAAATAACCATTGACGGGGTTGACATTTCCACCGTTGGCCTCCACGACCTCCGCTCCCGGCTGGCAATCATCCCCCAAGACCCGACCCTCTTCCGGGGCACAGTCAGGTCCAACCTCGACCCCTTTGGCGAGCACTCAGACCTTGAACTCTGGGGTGCCTTGCGTCAAGCCGATTTGGTGTCTGACACCCCTTCCCCTTCCCCTTCCCCTTCTCCTTCCTCACCTGAAGCATCCGCCAACCGGGGGGAGAATAATTCCTCGTCTTCCAAAATCCACCTCGACAGCACGGTCGAAGAAGACGGTCTCAACTTTAGTCTTGGGCAACGCCAGTTGATGGCTCTGGCTAGGGCACTGGTCCGCGGTTCGCAGATCATTGTCTGCGATGAGGCCACCTCGTCAGTGGACATGGAAACAGACGACAAGATCCAGGCTACGATGGCAAAGGGGTTCAAGGGGAAGACGTTGTTGTGTATAGCGCACCGGTTGAGAACGATTATCGGGTATGACAGGATTGTGGTGATGGACAAGGGGAGGATAGCGGAGATTGGGACGCCGAGGGGGTTGTGGGAGGTGGAAGGGGGGATTTTCAGGGGAATGTGCGAGCGGAGCGGGATTAGGGGGGAGGATATACTGGGTAGTGGGCAGCAGTAAACAGCGGAAAGGGAAACATGTGGTGGTGGTATACGATTGTGGATAGTAGTAATGTGTAAAAATTCAGCGATGCTTCGATATTTGTTTTGGAGACTTGGGTGGCTTGGATGTTGACGAGTGGCTGTAGCCGGAGTAATATGTCCAGTCTTGGTGTCACGACAGCAGAAATACCATCCGAGAAGCTGCTCGGCAAAGTCCGGGAAATGGAAAAGGACGGTCTGTGTGTACTACGTCTGATCCATGTCCCTATCTGCCTGTCTGCTGCATGTATGTCCGGTACTTGTCCTGTACATATGTAAGAGTCCGGGTTTTTGTGCAAGTGTCACTGCAAGTATCCGTCCTGCTTTTAAAATAAAAAAAATTGTGTGAGATGGTAAACGAGGCTGGCAGGTCCTGGTGTAAGTTGGGATAGTGGAAAGATGAAGTGTGTCTGGTATGGTCCTGTGATTCAACTATCAGGGGAATATTTATAGCCCTTTTTTCCCCCACATAAGAACAAAAGACATAAACACCGCTCACTCCAGGACGAATGAAAACACCACACAACAACATACAACAAAAAAAAAATTCAACCAAGGTCGCAACCATAACCCCCCGAATATTCTGATAACTTCATCGTCCACAACACTAACACAGCACACCACCACACCTCAGCAAAGACACGGAAGAAAAGAAAAAAAAGGTTCTCTTGTCTCTGACCCAAACCGCCAAAAACAATAAACTGGATGCTCCAATAGTAATAAACAAAAAAACAAAAAATACACCCCCCTCAGGAATCCACCCTCCTAGAATTTCCACAAAAGAAGAAGAGAGGGAAAAAAAAAAAAAAAAAAAAAAGGTTGCTATGCCACTCGACCCAAAAAGGTAAACCACCAACCCACCCGCCATCCCTAAACAATTTAAAAAAAAAAAGTCCATATTACTACTACACAACAACCCCAGAAATAAACATTTTAAACCACCTCCATCTCCCCAAACCCAGAATAAAAACCCTACGACAAAAGAACCTAAAACCTCCCCCTCTGCTGCCCCCCATTATACCCACCCCCCTGCTGCCCAGGCTGCCCCCCAGCAGGAGGAAACAACCCCGGCTGATCATCCAACAAGTCATCCAAATACGCACTCGGCGCCCTCGCCCCCGCGCTAGGCGGCCTGTTCAAGTTCAGCGAGCTCGAGCTAAACCCCCCTCCCATTCTCGGATCGATAGACGGGGACTCGGGCGGACTAGGCCCCATCATCTGCCCCCTTCCTCGTGATGCCGGTCGCAGGGAAGACAGACTAATAGAGTTTCCATGCTGATGACCACCACCACCACCACCTACCGCACCAGGGTTGGGTGATGCTGAGGCATAAAACCCAGAGGGTAAAAACCTCGAGTCGCGGTTTGAGGAGCCCGCTCCGGCACCGCCGCCACCCATTGCCGCTCCGTGGCCGGCCGTAGGTGAAAAAAACAGGTTTGTTTGCGAGGGGGTGGCCGAGGGGGTAGGACCGCGGTGGGTGCGCCGGGTGCCGATTCCGCTGTTGGTTCCCGAGTTGGCGCCAGCAACAGGAAGAGAGGCGTTGGATTCCCGCTCGAGGTACTTGTAGAATTGGGCCGGGGGAGCCGGGAAGAAGGCGGCCGACTTGTCGTTTGCTGCGTGCTGGGCCATGGCCGCGCGTTCTACGCTGCGGTGGAGGAGGCAGACGAGGATGCCGCGCCAGAGGAGGACGGCGAGGCCAAAGGCGGCCAGGATGGCGCCGACGGCGATAAATACGGTGCCATCTGGGAGGGTCGAGTGGTTCATGAAGGGAGCATTGTGGGTGGGCGGGATGGCGGGAGGGGGGTAAGTCGGGATGCTGAGGTCGGGACGGGAGGAGAGGGTCGGGAGATCGGTGAGGGTCAAGTCGGCGGTCGGTTGAGGGAGGGAAGGGAGTGTTTCTTCGGATTGGGTGCTGGAAGACAGCGGGGGAGGAGCGTTGGTGGGAGAAGATGTTTGGCTCGTTTGCGCGTTCGCGGAGGAGGTCGAGGGCCGGTTGTTTGTGGGCGTTGTCTGTGTGTTTTGTGTTTGCGATGTCTGTGCTTCGTCTTCGTCGTCGTTGTTGTTTTGTTGGGCGTAGACTCCAGCAGCGAAGAAGGACGTCAGCAGAAGCGCGCGCCTCAGCGACAGTGGTGATGATGTCCGCATTGCGGCAAATGTGTCGTCGAGGCCCTCGTGAACGATAACTGTTCCAGTATTCAAGGTCGCAATGAGTATCTGGCGGGGTTCAACCTGGAGAAGAGGACTTTGTTGTCGGACAAGGCCTGCAGCCACCAACGAAGGGATCGACTCCGAGTGGGTGGTTGTGGAGGGACGGGGCTGAGTCTGCGTTGCCCAGGTCTCAGTGGTGACGGAAGCAAGTTCCAGGCAGGCCGAGAGACACACGGCGGAAAATTATCTCAAAACAAATGGGTAACGAGGGGATGCGACGCGCGTGTCAACGGCCGACGGCAAGAATGTAAATTGATGTATGTAGTGTAGTGTAGCGACACGAGCGAGGGCTAGGTAATAGCACAGAGAGATGGAGAGACAAAGGGAGGCCCAGCAGTAGGGAAAAAGGAGACCCTCCTTCGTGTTGGTGGCCCCCCGTAAAAACCGTCAGCCCCCCTCCCATGTTCCCCGTTCGTCTCCCCCGGACCACTCTTGGTCTTGGCAAACGCAGGCACGCTGATCCAGCAAATCTCAACGCTGCGGCGTCTCAGCCCATCAGGCTATTATTTCTATGATATTTGCAGAAAGATACTGTCCTTCACAAACCATCTCATGGTGGAAAGCAGACGGATACCTGCATATTGAGTGCAGACGCACCTAACTACTGCATCGCGAGCGCCCTGCAGTTCTTGCATTTCAGGGCCAAGATGATTTCAGGACGCTCCTCCTGTTCCTGGACGCCGCCAAACCTTAATTAAAGACAGCCTGGGCTAGAGGTGGGCAGTCGGTTGCCAGCTGTCTGGGATTGCCGCAGCGCCCGCTGTGCAACGCGCCGGGGCCACGCCACCATGCTGCAATTGGGACTGGGACGAACTTGGTCCGTGCCAGGCCTCTCAAAAAATTCAAGATCAGCAAACTCATTCACTTACATGAAACGAAGCCATCACCATCAAACGAACAACCCGATAGTTCAGACTCACCGAGTGATTTGAAACATCTCACAGACAATACCAATATTATTCAGCGACTTTACGGTCAATATGGGTGGTAAGTTTCTGTCCGCCACTCACCCTTCACATCTCATCAGATACTAACCACAGAACAACAGTCGCAAAGAAAGTTCGCGAGTTCCGCATGAAGCGGGTCATCGGCAAGAACGATGACAGGAGGAAAACAGAGGCCGAGAAGAAGAAGTTGGAAATCAAGAAGAAGGAGAAGGAACTAGTTCGCGAGGTCCCTGTATGTCTTGTCCTCTCATAATCTTCACAAACTGAACAGGGCAAAACTAACCATCACGCAGCAAGCACCATCGTCCATGTTCTTCGAGTTCAACACCTCGCTTGTTCCACCATACCAGATCATTGTCGATACCAATTTCCTGAGCAGATCCATCCAGGCGAAGCTGCCACTTCTAGAATCTGCCATGGACGCCCTGTATGCCTCGGTCAACATCATCATCACAGACTGCGTCATGGCGGAACTCGAGAAGCTGGGCCCCAAGTACCGCATGGCCTTGATGATTGCTCGTGACGAGAGGTGGACGAGGCTCACCTGTGACCACAAGGGAACCTATGCAGATGATGTAAGAATTCCCAATATTCGTCTTCTCTTCGGTGTCTTGATTTAATTAACTCTGCCTAGTGCATCGTCGACCGCGTCCAGAAGAACCGTATCTACATCGTTGCCAGTAGGTAACCCCCCCCTTTTTTTTCTCGTTGAGCTTTTACTGACAGAGAGCAGCCAACGATCGTGATCTCAAGCGAAGACTCCGCAAGATCCCAGGTGTGCCCATTCTGGGCGTCCAAAAGGGCAAATATGCCATCGAGAGACTCCCTGGTGCTCCGGCTACCTGAGCGGGAGGATTCTAAATGGGTCTATCACATACTACGAGATAAGGCGTCGGCCAAGTCGTGGCGCATGGTTGAGGAATATGTGTCTGCTATCTGTTCAACAGCGATACCTCTGAACCAGCGGCTGGGCCTAGTGGCGCTTTTATGGCACAAGCCAAGGCTGCTCAGCGATACCAAGGCAGCCGAGGGATATTGTGAAAATCAAGGGCATGGCTGGAGGGCAGTGGATGGCTACAAGGGATACCCAGACCTCTTCCGATTTGATATCTTCTGTTTTATTGGAGTTTGGGGCCAGGAAAAGGGAAATGCATATGGGCAGCATGGTAATTATCGGAATGGGGCTGAAGAAAGCGAGGAAAATTCCCAAATACATGGTTTTTTTTCCCCCTCACGATATGATTGATATGTCCCCTTCCAAACATTGCTAACCCTCGGCCATAGTGCTCGATGATTGGGTAGGTCCAATGCATGTTGGTTGTAAATGCGATCCTACCACACAGTAGGCGCTCGACAAAGGCCCTTGCCGAGAAGAGGGGAATACCAGTGCTGTCGGCAGGGAGACTAAGTTCCTACCGACAGAAAAAGGGCTTTGCACATCAAGATCATAGTCGTGATTGCAGTATTATATCCAGTCAACTATGATTATTTTAAATTGATAACCTGAGTCTTATGCTAAGAATGGTATTCCAGCCACCACATCACATCCCACTGCTAAACTCTCCTTGGGCGCATACCGCTGAGTAATCCCTTCTCCAACTCTCACCTACCGAGCTTCCCAAGATCAAGAGCAAAGATCAACCCAAGACAAACCGGAATAAAGCACCACAGCCAAACCCCTTATCTCCGAGCCTCGCTTATATACAACCTACAACAACGATAAACCCGATCCGAGTCGCCAGATATTGAATCCTCAAGTGCCTCGTCTATACAGCCCGACTCCAGAAACGGACACAAGATCAAAACCGTTACCGACAGGTTGGATCACCACACCTCAAGGAGGCATCATGTCCTCCCGGGCCCCACAAGCTCCCCAGCGTGGGTACAGCACCGGCAGCGGTAGCAGCAACATTCATGTCAACCCGAAGCCAACGAACCCCCCGAGAAACCTTCATCATCTATTACCTAAGGGAGCCGCAGCTTCTAGTCAGCCGCAACTACCTATCAACAGTAGCTATCAGCTTCCGCCCACTAAAGCTCAGAAACGGACTAGGGTCCTGCTATCTTGTGGTCCTTGTAGGACCAGTAAGCAAAAATGTATGTATTGTTCACTCATTCATTCATTTCTATTGTTGTATCTAGTTCTTTTCGCTTTCTACTGTGAGATATATCTTCATCATGGCTTGATCTCCAACCCTTGATAGGGTATCTAGCCACACAAGTTCTATATTTCACAGCATTTACTGTATTATATCACACCTGCCTACCTCTCTCAAGACACCTACCCTAAATCAGACGTCACGATTTCAACGTTACTTGTTGACCTGTCTACTTCAAACTTTCTTTCCCCACAGCCCGAACAGCAACCTTCTCATGTCAGAGGATCAAAGCATGGCCACTGGCGTTACTCTACTGCTCCCTTTTCCCTTACCTGCCCGCCTCGATCGATTGCGCCCATTGTCGCTGCTGCAGTTGTCAACCCAAACTGACATCAATCACCCAGGCGACCGCCAACAACCCTGCAAAAACTGCCTCAAAAAAGCCCGCGAAGACCTCTGCACCTACGCCCCAAAACCAGAAAAAGCCCGCCCCGAGCGGTCCATGGCTGCCCGCCTGAAAAGGCTAGAGTCCATGGTCAGGGGCATGATGCACACCAACAACCCCAACATCCGTGGTCCCATCCCGGCGCTTACATCCTCTTCTTCAGCCACTGGCCAGTATCAAACCGACGAGCACGACGATGAAACCGAGGAAAGCCCAGATGAAAGAGCAGCGGCGGTCCCTGTTGGGCAGGTCGTGCTGGGGAAGAGCGGCAAGGGGAGTGCTACGTATGTAGGGGCGACGCATTTCATGGCTATGCTCGAGGATGTGAGTGTTCTCTTACGGTTTGACCAGGAGAGAGGTGTGGGTAGGTTGCTGATAAAAGGGGTGATAAAATAGATCGAGGACCTGAAGAGTTACTTCGACGACGACGATGATGGGGAGGCAGACACCGGGGAAGCAAGCCTCGACCCTGACGCGGCGGCAGGGTTCGGCTCTCCCGACGACGCGCACTCACCTGGCTTGCTGCTGTTGTCTCACACCGTCCCGACCTGCAAGCAGGATCTCGTCGATATGCTCCCCCCTCAACCGGTGGTCGAAAGGCTGACACGGCGTTATTTCGATGCTGCCAGCCCGACCCACCACTGCGTCCACCAGCCGACCTTTGCCAAAGATTGTGCTGTGTTTTGGCAAGATCCGAACAAGGCGTCTCTGCAATGGCTGGCGTTGTTGTTCGTAATCATTGCACAGGGAACGTCGTTCTCCATGTTCACCGCCCCCCGGGAACTGGCGGGCGACTCGGACGTTCCCCCGATGGAGCGATTCCGAAGGTATCGTGCCGCCGCCCTTTGGGCCCTGGTGGCAGGCAAGTTCTCGTCTCCCGGACCGTCAACGATACAACCTTTTCTCTTGTACATCGAGTCTGAATTCCTCATCAACCGAACCTCCCAGATGACCTGTTACCTGTTGATATCAGTCTGCATCAGACTCATGCTGAGAATGGGCCTCCACCGCGACCCCGACAAGCTCCCCAACATCCCCCCTTTTGATGGAGAAATGAGGCGAAGGCTATGGCATGTAGCCTGCCAATTCGACCACCTCGTCTCTTTCCACATGGGCCTCCCAAGCATGGTATACAGCATCGAGAGCGACACAGCCCCGCCCAGAAACCTCTTCGATGACGACCTGGACAAAGACTGCCATCAGCTACCCCCCGCCCGGCCCGACACCGAGTACACCATGCTGACATACCCGATCTGGAAATCCTCCATCTGTCAAGTCTTCGGTCTCGTCGCCCGCCAAGCCAACTCCCTCACCCGACCCACCTACGCCGAGATCCAGGAGCTCGACATGCGACTCGACGAAATATGGAGCCAGGTGCCCCCTTTCATGAAGAGAATCGTGCCACCACAGGATTATGATGGCGAGCCCATCTCCCCGGTTCTGGTCAACCAGCAGTTCGGTTTGATATCCCTGTACAACAAGAGCCGTTGCGTGCTGCACCGTCGATACCTCATCGAGCCCGTCCCTAAGCCCGAGCATGCTTATTCCAGGAGAATCTGCCTCGAAGCCGCCATCAGCCTCCTGGACCACCAAAACCTCATGCACCTGGCCACGCTGCCCGGCGGCGGACTGAGGGCAACAGGCTGGTACATCAGCGCGCTGGCCATCCACGACTTTCTCCTCGCCGCCATGGTCGTCTACCTCGTCCTTCAGCACGGGCCAGAGTCTGGGAGACACGACCACCAGGAGAGCAGCTGCTGGCCAAGTCTAGACCCGGCCTTGTCAGCCTTCTCGAACGAGGAGCAACTCCAAAAGATGTTGGAGAGGTCCCATCAGATATGGGAAACCATCTCGGAAGCTGACGGCGTCTTCCGGAAGGCGACTGACATGCTCGCCACGATGCTGAAGAAGATTGAACTGAAGAAGCAGCAGAACAAAGGCAAACAGCTCGCACCTGACCAGCACCACCCGGAACATCAGCCGTACGTGCGAGACGAGGACTCTTGGCTCAACACATCGCAAAGCCATGAGCCCTTGTCCGTCGGCAGCCTCTCTGTGACCGGTATGTTATATATCCGTCCTTCCAATCCCCACTTTACACACATTCCCAGCCAGAAGAGTGAGTGACTGACACGTTTTCGACCGCGTGCGCGCAACGTAGATGAACACTGCGATTCCGAGCTTGGTCCAGGGGAGCAGCAGCACCACATGATGGAGGATGTGCAGCAGCCCCTGACGCGGCAAGATCTCATGCCCGCATCATCAATCGATACTCGATGGCTCGACCTGGGCAGTATGGGGATGGACCAAATGGGCTGGGTATGTGCAATAACAACACACACACACACACACACTCTCTCTCTCTCTCTCTCTCTCTCCGTTCTCTCTTCACTACTCAGCTCCCCAGAGTCTGGCCGTGTTTCCGAGCCAGTGATCCACGACAACTGACGAATCCATGCTTTGTGCTAGGACACATTTGATAGCGCCATCCGTGGTGAAAATAACGTGCATCAGCAGACGGTGGAGGACTGGATACCAGAGGGTCCCTTGTTGGACGATGTTCAGTTGATGACCACCATGGGCTTTCACGGCAGCCCGTTTGACTGGAGAGAGCAGGAGGAAGGGTATGAATGTTGATCAGAATGTCTTGACCCAACTCATCAACCGTCCTCAGAGCCATGCTGCTCGCGTGACACAGCGTGTGTTGTAGTACTTTATCGAGTCTGGACTCTGGACCAGAGAGTTCGACACCCACAAAGCGTTGTGGAGCCATGTTGCTGTGCGTGCCTTGGGGATGTGCCGAATGCGGAGCTCACCGCCAGCTTCCGGAAGCCCTTGGCCCGGTGATGGCCCCTTCGATGCCCAGGCACTTCCAGGGACGCTATCCGCAGAGGTTTTCTGATCTTCCCCGCGATTTCGGTGCCCCTCCTTGCGGGGAAAAAAAGAGGGTTGACAGCTTCCAGTCTCATCACTGCCCAGGCTCGGCAGGGCTCGCTCCCACAAGGGGCCAAAAGACGCCAGTCGTCGGACCGTGTCCCAGTTTCTGGAAGAGGTCAGCCGAACCACGGACCCCTGCGATGATGTAAGTGGTGTGTGAGTGGTTGGTGTAACACCTGTTTGGTAAAAGTGAATTGCAATTGCAACAACCATCTGATTTTCCGCGGAGATATCAGACTTTGCCAGCGGCCCTGTGGCACACAAACCCAACTGTATATACCTGGACGCAGGTGCACTGGATGGTGCTGTGCTTGTTGCTTGCCCTAGACCGGCCTTAGCGGCGCATATTGTACGTAATTGAAAAGGAAGGCCGCGCCCGGATTCGAGCCTTTCTTGACGTTCAACGAACCGAACATGCTCACAAAACAACACCACCATTCCAACCCATCACACCGCACGGTTTTGGATCACACCCCCAGCTGCTCCATGGGAAGGATTGATATCGAACAAACCCGACACCGAGAGACAAGAGCCAGCATTTCGTGGAACAACAGGCGGACGCCAATGGAATGGAAGACTCTTGGGGGGTCTGCTAGATATTGGATGAATCGAAGTGGATGAGAGAGAGGTCCAATGTGTCCAACCAGCAGTTCGGATGATTGCTCGTGTGGCACGGGTTTTTCCCTTCGTTGATGATGTCGGGATTTTCCAGCCTCCCTATCTCTATCGTTCGCACTTTCACAGGCGCGCCGACCGCCGGGAGCGCCAAGATGTATTGCTAAGGAAATGCCTTTTTGGGGTCTGAATAGGAAGGTCATCAGGTAACAGTAACCTCTAGCTGCAGCGGAAACTGGAGCCTGCCAGGCCGGCGGATGCCCAGGCGGCCGTCGAATCGATGGAGTGAGGCTTTGACGAAAGAAAAAAAAGTTTTCCAAGGTGTGGAAAATGGAGTCAGCCCAGTGGTGCTCTGCCCAGCCAGGCCGTTATCTCCAGCTGGCAGTACTGTGAGCGAGATTGCACGGATATCAATCAGCAAATGCCGAATGCGGCTGCCTCTTTGAGACAGCGAGGCAGCTTGTGCTTGCCTCGAATTCCACCGGACAATGCCATTGGAAAGAGGATGAGATTTACTATCAGCCATTACGATTCTGTACGACAGCCTCTCTCGCCGCTGGACAGCAGAGACATAGAAAAGGTACTGCGCTAACAGACCGGTCCGGCTGATATTGGCTTACATGCAACCCTGTGCCTCGTGCCCTGATGCGTTATCTCTCTGCTCCGTACCGGATCCAGGTTACTCACATCCATTCCTACACTACGGCCATTTTCTCACTGCCCCGGATCATGGCATGGCCATCATCGTCATCCACACAGCCTGCGTGGGCTGCCGGACCAAACCCTGGAATCTGTGACAAACAGTCTGCAACATCATCAAGTCTCGATCAGTCTGCTTGCCCACCAGGCCCCAGCTCAACCCGCGCTTGCTGCTCCTCCAGAGAGGTAGGCAATATCAATATCGGGCCATTGAGCGAAGCAGACGACGAAGCGTGCGCTGGACTAGGTGGACGAGGTGTACCCGATTGGCCGGCACTCACCGCGTCCATGGCAGCTTTTTTTTTTTTTTTCTCTCTGGCCGTCCTGCTGAGCTCTTTGCTGTGGATACGGTGGGTGTCGACAAGTTGTCTCGCCCCATTTCCCGCATGGAACGATGTCTTTAGCACTGAAAACAAGACTCTGGAGAGTGGGGAGATCGGGTCCCGCAAGCACGGTCAGAGCTGGGTTGCGAGCTTTCGATTTGCTTCCCTTTGTTGGCCTGCCGCGATTGCGCAAGGAGCTCCCTGTCATTGAAACGGCGGCGACAATGTCCAACGATGCCCGCATGGGACATGCCGCCCGTCGTCTTCTCATCACGAAGCTCGTCATGTGGTCAGTCCCAGAGCAACGCTGGAGAGGGTGGACAGAGCTTTGTGATTTGTGTTATCTCCCGAGTCATCCTATCTCCAAGCCCTGGATAAGAAAAAAAAAAGCATAAGCAGAGACCCATCCATACCTCTCTCTCTCTCTGATCTACCTCTCGGGTGACACCCTCCGTCTTCGCCTTCCCGCCCTCCATCCTGCTTGTGGTCTGTTGTCCTGCTGCCCTGCCCTGCCCTGCCTTGCCCTGCCTTGCCTGTCTCTTCTTTTATCTTTTATCAGTGCCCCTGCTTGCCCCGCAATCGGGAAGAACCCCACTAACAGATAACCACTGCCCAGAATAATACGCCATCGACGCCGAGCTCAACCTGTTCCTTGTGTGCGACGCGGCACCAGAGCTATCCTATCCGTCAGGGTTCACAAGCTGTTGTCTCTCTGCAGTCAGAGAGAGAGAGAGAGAGAAAAAAAATCACAACAAAACCACCCTTTCCTGTCTGCGCAACAGTCCTGCTTGTTTCCAGGCACCAGAAGCTTTACCGTTTTCAAGCACCCTCCCTGAAGCGCCGCCTCCCGCCCACACCGCTGCTGCTGGGCCGTTTGGGGCGCATGCCCGTGAAAGTTAGCTGTGTCAATCTGATGTCCTTTATCACTGGCGAGATACCGATAGCACTCCATCCGAAATCACTGCGCCAGAGACGCCCAACCCGCCGTCGTCTTTCTTCCAAGACTCAGAGAAAGAGAAATCGAGGAGCTTGAACAGTTAAAATCGACTTTTCTTTTCTGGAGCCAACGGATTGCTCGAAAAGTTCGCATACATACACCACCCCTATCTACACCCAAGATCATCTTCGCAACAGAAAGGATTCACCATGACGGTCGAGCTACACTCAGACCTTGCCTACAGGCCGGCCCCGGCACCCAGGGAAATCAGAATCAACACTCACCCCCAAACCGAAATCGAGAGACGACACAAACACTCCAGGTCCTCCTACTCAGATGGCTCACCCCTCATGTCGAGGAATAATTCTTTGACCTTCCGCCCGGCCAAAAGGTTTCTGACCGGTCCTGATAAGACAATCGCTGTTATCAATGCTGCCGGCAGACAGGCTGCTTCCTTCATCCGGGTTGCCACAGCAGTCGGCTACCATGTTCGAGCCCAGATGAGGAATCTCGAGGGCGTGATCGCTACCGAAGTGGCTACCAACCCCAACGTGACGGTCCTCCTTGGAGAGCTGTACACGAAGGAGAAGAGCAAACCCGGCGAGCCTGCACAGATCGACGTATCTAAGAATGGTCCTATCTCCGGCATCGGCGTCAATCACAACCTGATCAAGGAGCTCTTCCGGGGTACCCAGCTGGCCTTTATCAACACCACATTTTATGGCGATGAGAATCTCATCGGCGAGGCTCTCGCCGACGCAGCAAAGGCGGCAGGCATTCAGCATTATGTTTATTCATCCATGCCGGATCACAACACTTATAACCCAGACTGGCCATCGCTGCCACTTTGGTCTTCGAAGCACCAGGTCGAGGAATATGTTAGGAAAATCGGGTTGCCAGCAACGTTTGTTTACACGGGTATATATAACAACAACTTCACATCTCTTCCGTACCCTCTGTTTTGCACCGCCCTGCAAAAAGACGGCTCCTTTGTCTGGCAGGCCCCTTTTCACCCCGACGCCAAGCTTCCGTGGCTTGATGCAGAACATGACGTGGGGCCAGCCGTCCTTCAGATCTTCAAGGACGGTGTGAAGAAATGGGGCGGCGGCAAGCGCATCGCTCTCGCCTACGAGATGCTCACTCCCAGGGAGGCGTGCCGCCACTTTGCGAAGGGGGTCGGTCGGCCGGTGCGCTATGTCCAAGGCCCGATTGAGGTCACGGTGCCGATTCCCGAGGGTTATCGCTGCCAGCTGGAGGCTCTGGAGACGTTGTTCACCCTTGGAGGTGACGACCCGAAGAAGCAGCCCCCTTACTTTGGCGACCTCGAGCTGGAGAACGACTGCCCCAAGACTGCCCTGGAGCTCTGGGAAGGACCACGAGGGCTGGAGGAGTATGCGCGCGAGGTTTTCCCTCTGGAGGAACACGCGAATGGTTTGACGTGGATGCTGGAAGAGGAGGACGAAGGCGAGACGGAGCCGGAGAACAATGGCAACGGTAACGATTATGGCGTCAAGGGCGGCAGTAATCACCAGCCAGAAGAGGGACACGCAAACGGGGACCATAATCACCACCAACAACAAAACGGGTCGGTTCCGAGAAATGGGGAGTATCACCACCACCAACACCAAAATGGAGACAGGCACGACTCTGAAGATGAGGATGATGACGATGAGGATGAGGGTCTGGTGATGCGAGGCCCCAAGCGGGAGGATGAAGGGTGGCTTGCATAGGGGGCGCAAAACGGCTTCGTTCTATTTTTGGGAGGGGGGGTTGTTTAAGCTTTTCGATGTGGAGCTTTTCCGTATCTTTTTTCTTGGTCAGACGGAGAGATTAGCGACTGCGGCCACAAAAAAAACGGTTTTGTTTTTTGTTTTTTTGTTTTTTTGGAGGAACTGCTTTCCTATCAGCATTTTCTGCTGTCGTCATGGCGGGCGCGCGAAAGCGAGTTCAATGAGCATGGTCTTGACCAGGGGGGGGGGGTTATCAAAAGCAAAAAGCAAATCGACGATTGGGATTTGGTTGGATCCAGATGGGATGTGTGAAGACATCTTGTTTCTCTTTCCCCTTTTGTTATTTCACGGGATGGAAACGACCAGAGTCATGTAACAATGATGGCGGGTTTTCATTTTGTCTTTTTTTATCCCACATCTCATATGTGTGTGTTTATATAGGCGTTTTTTTATTATTTTATTTTTCTAAACTTTTTCACATCATCATCATCATCATCATCATCATCATCAAATACCAAATGAAGTTGGATTGAGGGGGAGGGATATATGGGATGCTCCTTTTTTTGGGTTTTTTGTCGAGTTCAAAATCATGGGGATGAAAGGATGGATGAATGGCTTGAAAGGGCAAATGAATGAATGGGCTATCAAAAGTTTGGGATGGGAGGGGGGGTGGTTCATCTAAAAGTAAAGCGAGCAAAACTGCTCAACACGATATTTTGTTCTTTTCCGTGTATATATATATCTCTTACCCCATTTTCAGACGCGTCATACGATAAATAATTTTAAATAATTTGAGAATGGGGGTAGGAATAGGAACAGAGTCGAGCCATCTGTATTTTTTTGTTTTTAGATCGGGAGAGAGAGAGAGAGAGAGTGAGTGAGTGAGTGAGTGAGTGATGGTGTTGAGTTGTTCGTTGGGATATCATGGATAAGGGTGCATGCAAGTCGGCAGGTCAATGGGAATGAGAGTCAATTTCATGAAAACTATGTGTAGAATGAAAAAGCCCTGTGATAGGTATTGGGGAAGCTGCAAGTCAAGAACTCGCAACGCAATTCACCAAAGACCAGGATTCGTTATCACACGTTCTCATAGAGCAGGGACTTACTTGACCTTTCCATACTCTCTAACCGCTCCCTCCCACGAACCTCAATATTCTTTTTTTTCCAGGTCTTGACCTTTTTGCGCCCGGGGGGTTAACGCTCCGATGATATATAGTAATAAAGCAACATGATTATTGTCACATGTGAAGAGATGGAAAAAAGCTGAAGCAAGTAAGATAGGCCGAGTTTCTCATGTCAATAAATATCAGACTTTGTTATCAGCACCAATACTAGCACCGAGTTACTCTGACTTTCGATAACTACTCGCTCGATAAGCAAAGTGAACATCTGACGGACTGACCAAAAGAATGTGGAAAACTTAGATTGGTAAGTTTGAGCAAGTGAGATGTGAATGCCCAACCCTAACCCACCAAAGATATCCAGCGTTCATCAGTGGCTGCGGTGGGTGCATTTAAACAATTTTTTTTAACTGTCCCAGCATAAAAACTCTTAGATGAATTATTCATATTATTCCATTTTTGAACCCATCGAATTGACCACTGGCATTTATCCCATGCCGCGTTCCAACCCAATCCAATCCATTATGTTCCCAGTCATATAATTCCCCTTCCTTCTTTTGTCTAATATATTATCGTACTAGTACAAGAAAAAAGATTTTATATACACCCCCCCCGTCTATCACTTTCTCACAATCCCCTTAAAACTTGCCCTTGACAAGATTCCCCAACATTTGCTCAGCAGTAAGATACGTCGTCCTCCACAAGGTGGGGAAGTCCAGCGTGCTGAAGAGACCGTCGGCGAAGCCGAAAAAGAGCATGGGGGGGATCCACCCGCGCGCGTACTCGAGGGCGAAGCAGGACTCGGGCATGCGGTACTGCTTGACGTCGCCGCGGCGGAGGTGGTGGATGGTTCCCGGGGGGTAGACCTCGGGCTCGTACTCGCCGGGGACGTAGGCGGTTTGGGTGCCGGTGAGGATGTGGAAGTAGTCGTCGGCGGTGTGGCGGCCCGTGTGGCCTTCTGTGCCGATGGCGGTGCCGAAGATGATGAGGTATTCGGTGAAACCTGGGGGGTTTAATGTTAGGTTATGCAATATTGGGAGGATGGAAAAGCAAATAGACTTACTGGCATGGATGATGTACATGGCTCCCATGGCGCCGCCGGCGTTGTTGAATACCCACTGCTCATCGGTGTTGACGTAGCGGCTGACGGTCACGTCGGCCTTGAGCTCGTCGACGATGTACTTGACCATGGCCTTGGTGTCGCCGGGGTGGGCGTTGATGGCGGCCTTGGTGACGGCATCGAGCTGGGGGAGGTTGAAGACGTAGAACTTGTCGACGTTTTGGTCGAGGACGTAGAAGATGGGAGCCAGGACGGCGAAGAGGATGGCGAACCACTTGAAGAAGGTAGTGAGACTGCTGCAGCAGCTCTTCTGGCTGCAAGCACAGGCGGTGGCCTTCTTGGCCGGGGAAGAGGATTTGGGTGCCATTGTGATGTTTGGGGATACAAAGGCAAGGAGGAGAGGGATGAAGGGGAAAGAGAGAAAGGAAGAAAAAAAGGAATTGAGCCCACTAATTGTATAGGAAATTCAAAAGCGCGAGCTGTCGCGCGCATCGCACATCACTTCCCCTTTACCGTTGCGCTGGCTCAGAGTGGGCGGTGAGCGGGCTAGACCGGGGTTTAGCTCGAGCTCCTGTGGAGTTATCAGATGAGCTGGACCAACGGATACGCAAAGATAAAGACCCACAGGACCCTTGCGCTGGCAGAATCGGCTTGGCAAGCAGGATTGCATCTTTTTTTCGGCCTCCAACTCGCGCTGACAGAAACTGTCGAACCATCCGGATATCGCATTCCCGACATATGCCAAGGCTCTCATCACTTGGTAGCTCTCACTTTCTTTTCAAACCAACGGCACTCACATCTGGCATATCGAATTTTCCACACCTCAGGCGGCACTTTCCGATCCAGTTTTCAAAGCAGTTGTTTTGAAAACCCCTCCATTGCGACAGAAGCGAGTTGAAGGGCGATAAGGACACTCGCTATCATGACAACATCAAACCCCACCTTGGCCATCCCAGGCCAGCTCTTGGGTTCAACATCCAGATACCAGCCCGGGCCAGGGACTCACATTCACAATCACAACGTTCATGCTTCGCTCATGGGCACAGTACACATCGCTCAACCTGCTAAAGCTCCAGGACCAGTAAAGCGGCTCACAAAAATCACACCGGCCCCGGCCCCTGCGGAGCTCCCCACAATCTCGGTGACGGTCCCCACGCGGTCCGCGGGCTCCGACCACGCCGGCCAAAAGAAGCGCGAGGTGCTGCCCGAGGTAGGGAATGTGGTGCTCTGCAGAGTGATTCGCATCACACCGAGGCAGGCTGTTGTTGCGATACTGGTGTGCGGCGACACGGTGCTGGATGCTGAATGGCAGGGCTTGATCCGTGTGCAGGATGTCAGGGCTACAGAGAAGGACAGGGTCAAGATCTATGAGAGCTTCAGACCGGGGGATATCGTCAGGGCTGAAGTGGTATGTGCTTTTGTGTGGTCATTGAAACATCAAACAGTTTGCTAACATTGTAAACAGATCTCACTGGGTGACCAGGCTAACTATTATCTTTCCACTGCTCGTAATGAGCTGGGTGTTATTTTAGCCACGAGTGAAGCCGGCAATGCGATGCATCCTGTCAGTTGGAAGGAGTACCGGGACCCGGAGACCGGCTTGACTGAGTTGAGAAAGGTTGCGAAGCCATATTGAAGAGAGGGGGACTCACTCTGTCGAGCAAGGATGAGAAACATCTGGAGATCGTATTGACCATTGTGATCGGATGTTTGAAAAGGCTGGCATTGAAGACGAAATGCGAGGCCAAAGACCGGCCGGCCGTATGAACGAGGCTGGGTAAGCCTCGCTCACCACATCCACGGGCAACCTCAGTCATCTGATCAGACATGTTGGGATCTGAATCAAAAGTCACCACATACGAGAGAGCATTAGCGGGTTGGTTCAAGCAAAGACCAGCGAGAGCTAAGCATCTGTTTATCTCAGATTAATGTCTACATAATATGTTACACTTTTGATCGTGGAGGACGGCAGCAGACTGCCGAGGGGTTTAAGGGAAACAAAGCGGATGGCGGGCTCACTTTGCATGAGCACACGGACGAAAGCCCATGTCCAAGCCACCCGCGGGACGAGATGTTCCATAGCGAATAGAACGGGATGAAGCGGTACCTGCAGCTACTCAGCGTTAGTGACATAAAATTCCACTCGACGATTTCTCGGATTGGTTGCCGATCTATAATGCGCATGTCCATGACGATGTTGGCCCTGGTGGAGGGGGGAGCGCTGGATCCCTGCAAACCTCGCATGCCAAGCCGAGACGCAGCCACCAACGCTTCCTTCCATTGCCTAGCCGCCCTCTTTTTCATTCCAGCTCATGGCAAACAAACATCAAAGACGACGTCGCCTCTCCTGCCACCTACACCCTTACACTTCGACGAAACAAACTTCCGTGATAGTCTCCCAACTTGCGACGACACACCGACGGCCGCCGCGCGGTGATACACAACCATGACCGCCACCGAGGTCATGACACCCACAACCCCAGAAACAACAGGGACAAGGCCACGAACAGCAACAGGGCCAGCAGACATCGACAGCGATGGCACCGACGACACCACACCCAGCACCAGCACCGCCGCGACGACAAGCCGAAGCTGCCCAACCTGCGGCACCCCCCTCTCCCTCCCCTCCCTTCCCGCCTACCAGCAAACCCAAGCCGCCCTCCTCTCCGCCCAGAAGCAAATCACCGAGCTCCAATCCCAGATCAAACTCCTCAACGCAAAGGCCTCAGCAGCGGTCGACCGATGGGCCGACTACGAAGACGAGCTGACGAAGCTCCGCGCTCAGTTGTCATCAGAGTCGAGATCGTCAACTCCTAGCTCCCCGTCGGCGGCTTCTTCCTCATCGCCAACAACATCCTCCTCGTCCCCTTCACCGCAGAAACAACCCCAACAACACCAACAGCAGAAACAAACCTTCCTTCAGGAAGGCTCCCCTTTGCCTACCCCTCCTAGTTCGGTAACATCGGCCCTTCCTTCGCCGTCAAGAACATCATTTCTTCCTGCCGCCGCAACGAGGATTTCTGCGCTGTTGTCGTTGAGGAAATCGACGAGTAATTTGAAGCCTTTGCCTTCGATTCCGGTCTCGCCTCGTTCACCTATACCTAGTGTGCCACCTTCTGCGACGCTTTATAATCTTCCTAGTCTAGCGACTCCTCCAGAGTCGGGGCAAATGACGACGGGGGATTTGCTGACGGCGTTGGGGAGGGAGCAGGCGAGGAGGGTGGAGGTGGAGAAGAGGTTGAATCAGACGAGTAGGGAGGTGGAGGAGCTGAGCGTGAGTTTGTTTGAGCAGGCGAATGAGATGGTTGCGAGCGAGAGGAGAGCGAGGGCGGAGCTGGAGAAGAGGGTTGGGGAGTTGGTGGGACGGGAGGGGGAGAGGAGGAGGCGGTTGGAGGTGCTGGAGAGGGGGGTGGAGAGGATTGGACGGGTTAGGGGGGTGCTGGGGGAGGGGGAGGCGTAGGGGGATGGAAGGATAGTGATGGGAGGGTTGGGCGGTGGTTTTAATACGAAAGACGATGAGATGGGAGACTGAAGTTGGAGGAACTCAACGGTTGACTCATGTCGAAGACAGGATGGAAGATTTTAATGCTGAATGGAAGGGAAACGGGTGTTATTTATCTTTGGGAAAACACATGATACCAAGGTTAACGGAGGTTTGGGGATGATTGGGATGGTCATCATGGATAACTTGGCATATTGGGGCAGACATCTGGAGTTTTGGGATAGTCAGTAATATAATTCATTTCTGATCAGGCATATCACTGTTGTCTAGAACTGAACTTTCCTCTCGAATGAGAAATCCCAACTCTTGACGTCGACAAGATGACGTGCATGAAAAGGACCCTTGCCAAGCCTCCAAAAGCAGGACATCCCGGCAACCCCAGACTGAAGCTAAGAAATGCGGCTCTTGATCGACAAGGGTGGTTTGTGGGGGGGCTCCCCACTGCATATCAACGTCTGTTTAAATGTACTAATTGAACGGGGGCAATTCCATCAGCCCGGGTATTGTATTTTGTCTCATCACTTTCTATGTCCACCATCAGATTCTTTTTAACCGCTAGCAGCAACCGGCTCCTCCTCCCTCGCCGGCACTGTCTCGGACTCAACCTTGATACCCCCATTTTCAACAGTCGGTTCCTGGATCTCTCCCGGCCGGGCGTTCCACTTGTCAAGCATGCTCTCCACCTGTGGCCCCCAAACCTCCTCACCTCTAAGCAAATCGTCATACTCGAGACAATTAGCCCCCCCAAGCGTGAACTGCCCCTGCCTGGTACGGACCAGCTCCGCCATCATGGCCCCGCATCCCAACTTCTCCCCGAGATCATGGCACAAACTCCGGACGTAAAACCCAGACGTGACCGTCATGCGGATCTTGGCTGCCGGCGGGCCCTTGCCTTCCCACGGGGCAGGCATGTCATCTGGTCTGACAGGCACAAGATCTGAGCCCCTTCCCTTGGGGGGTTGGGTCAGCTTCTCCTTTTTGACTTCAAGAGCCCCCGACATGAGGGTGTCTTCTGGGTTTCCCTCCTCGTTCTTTGCCCTCTTGGAGGCACGTGTCTCGTCGCTGACAAGGCCGTCGACTGCTTCCTCGGCGGCGCGCTTTTTGGAGTTGAACTCCTCGAGGGCTTTACTCTCTTCCTCTGCGGCCATCTTGGCGGCTGATTCCTCCCCTCCGTCCTCCTGCGCCTTGGCCACGCGCCAGACGGACTGGGCGACGTCCTTTTCTGCCTGGCCGGCTTCCTCGTCGGGCCAGTAGTGCTTGTGCGTGCCGGGTTCGTACCATTCTACCAGCTCGAGTTCGGACACTTCGACTTCTCGAGTTTCAATCTCACGGGGGATCGGCTTGCCTTCGCGGGCGTATTCGTAGAGGGGTTTGCCGTTCATTTTGAGGGAGGAGTACAAGGGCGGCATTTGTCTGTATTTCCCCCGGAACGGTTCCAGCCCTTTCTGGACGGCATCGCGGGTGACGTTGGAATAGTCGCCCTTCTTGATGATCTTGCCCAGCCGGTCGTAGGTATCGGTGCTGGCGCCGAAGACGACAACTGTTTCGTAGGTCTTGGTGCAGAGGAGGAATTGCTGAAGGGACTTGGTGCCTTTTCCGACTCCGAGGATCAGGACACCGCCGGCTAGGGGGTCGAGGGTGCCGCCGTGGCCGATTTTGGTCTGGACCTTGTTGGGGAACCGGCGGCGGCGGTTGCGCTGGTACTTGGACTCTTTGTCGCGCTGCTCGCGGACCTGCTCGAGGGCGGGGGCGAAGCGAGCGGAGGGGTCGAAAAAGTTTTGGCAGTCGCGGATTACCTGGGCGGAGGAGATGCCGATGGGTTTGTTGATTCCGAAGACGCCTTCGAGGATCTTGCCTCCTGTGGATGTGGCCATTTTCAGGAGTGGCGTGGGCCGGAAAAGGGGCATGCGAGGGGTTGGTGAGAGAGTTGCGACCCTGCCGGGGCTCAATTGGGGTTGCGCAGCTGGTTTTGGGACAAGCGCATTCGGTTTGGGTGGAATTGGCGGCGTCGCGGTCGAGCTTAAAGTTTTTGATGGAGCTGAGGAACCAGGGGAAGAGTTGTTATCGTTATCAGATGAGACGGTACATATAAGTGGAGTAGTGGGGCACCTTCCACTTAACGCGTGTGGCTTGACAACCAACCGCGTCAAGGATACCGCCCGCTACCTGCCTTCCAGACAGCCTTCCTTCCGCGTCTCGACCTCAATATTCAGCTTCATTCTTATCCTCACACGCACGACCCCTCCAAATTCTGACACCAGTTGGCGATTCTTTTCCAAGCAAGCTCTCGATGCCACGCCCCGGACGGCCAGGGCGTTCAAGGCGCTCTGAGTCCGTCGATCACGACTCTGTTCATTATGTCAAGGAGAGCGCAGCCCTGACGTCGGTCGAACTCGGCCCCGACGAGGGCGAATGGCCCTGTTTTGTCCTCTCGGACGCTATTATTTATCGGAAAGATGGCAAAACACTCGCCAACCCCCTCATGGTTCATTCAGAAGGACCTTTGGTGATTCGCGGATTGCTTGAAATCGACGAAGAAACCAAGAAATGTGTGCTCACTTCATTCCTTCAGAGACTCTTATGGCTGACCATCAACGTCAGGTGTCAAAATTCCCGTGGTCAAGGGTGTACATCTCGAAATCACAGACTCAACCAAGTACTCCATTAGTGATGAGCCGTTCGCCCTCTGGGTGTCCGGTACTTCTGGTTGGTTCGAAATCCAACCATCCAGGAAGTACCTTCCTATGTATCGGGAAGTGGCCGAAGCAGCAAACCTTTACTATCGTGTCTTTGTTGCCCACGACGATCACCATAAGTTGGTCAAGCTCTGCAAGAAAAGCGGAAGAAAGCAGCCGCCCCCGTTGTCTCTCGACCAGATCTTTCTGCATTATGCTGTCAAGATTGGAAGCGGCATTGTGAGGGACGAGGTGGAGGCTCTGTGCGACAAGTGGGCCGAGTTCTTCATCTCGCACTTTAAGAAAGAGAACCAGCTCGACTGGAAGCCGACACAATTTGCGCAGTGGCTCATTTCGAAGCACCCGGCAAGTATAACGTTCTATGTCTGAGGTTTAAACGCTAACGCAAACCAGGAGCTTGAAAAACGGGTTGAGGACGCAGCTAAGGGGCTGCCCATTCCGGTGCCTCCCCCTCCTCAGCTGGAGGACTCCGAAGACGAGGTCCTTCGGATGAGAAGGAAGAGCAAAGCGGTTAGCCAAGGTCAAGATGTTGACATGGTCGAAGTTGCCCCTACCCGCTCGCAGAAATTGCCGAGCAGACCCATTTCGCAGTCTCAGTCAAGGCCAGTAGAAAGTCCGGTACCACTGCCGGAAAAGTACTTGAACATCGGAAAGCCGACGTCAGCCACGCCCCAGCCACTGCCGCAGGCCCCAGCACAGTCGGCCTCTCCTGCTGCCCAGGCAGTTCCCGATTCTCCGGTTGATCGGCTTCTGGGAATCCTTGATGAGGTGGTTCAAGATAGCCCAGATTTACATGCTAGGGCGCCATCAACGATTTTCAATATGGTCTATTTCAAAGCTAAGATCAAGGACTATCATGGATCCCGTGAGATTCTCTCTTATTACGCCAAAGACTTGTTCCCACGGCTGGACCCGAACATCTGGGCCGGGACCCCCTTCCATACGTGGCTCGAGGCAACGTCGCGAAACTGGGACGGGCAGCTTTTGCACGTCAGGGAGGAGGAAATCCCCTCACAGATGTATCGCAGAGGCAGGATGGGACCCAGAGCCCCGAGGGCACCACAGCAGCCCTCCGCCCCAACTACTTCGAATCGTAACGTCGTCTCTGGGAAGCGGTCGACGCTGAGGCCAGGGCCATCGTCGAAGAAGCGGCCAGCTAGCGATTTGTACGAAGACGAGGATGAATACGACAGCCGGGGTGGGAAGCGCAGTTTCACCCAGTCTTTCGAAGGGGATAATTTGGATCACGATGACGACGATGAAGACAGCGACGATTCTGTCGAAACGGAGGTAAATTCACAACTGGCAACCCCGGACGACCCTGCATCCCTCCTGCCTCTGCCAGCAGGTGCTTCTCGCATTGTGATCCAAGCCGAACGTCTCCCAACTTTGTCACCATCAGGGCCAAACGGCTCGTGGGTCTGTCCAAACGAGGAATGCGGCTATGTAGTCCGCTCGGCCGACGAGCCCGGCGCACAAGAGATCATCGAGGAGCACTTCCGGGCTCATGAATACAACACGCAGAAAATTGACCTGGCACTGACGGAGGGGAGGAGGGGCCATTTGCCTATTGAGTACGTAGCTTCTCCTTTGGCTTCTATGCGTGCTTCGTGTATTGTTATGTGAGGGATGGTTTTGCTGATGTGGTTTGTACTTAGTAATCTGCTAGCAAAGATTCGAGAGAAGGGGAAAGAGTCGTTGAAGAAGAAGAGGGGGGTGTTGGGCGGTAAGGACAACAAGCCGGACGAGAAGGCCCAGGTGTTTAGGGATAGGGTGAAGACAAGGTTGCTGGTTTGAGTTGGTTTGGATTCTTGGGTTGTTTTTTTGGTGTTTTTTTTTTGGATGTTTTATGGGATGAATTGGGTGGGATATGGTCTTATGATATTCTGGGAGACATTTTGCAGAGGATTTGAGCTCATCAGAGGATACGGGACATTTGGGCTTGAGTGGTTGGGGGTTAATTTCTTCAGGTTCGCAAATCACCACAATGGCGTTGACGGGGCAGAGCGAATGGACATGGCAGAGTGCTTTGGGGGTTGTGAGGTTGGTTTCTGTATTGTTATTGCTCTTTTGACACTGTCGGGATTGGTTGGGGGTTACTGGGTGTGTTAAATCGTGTTTGTTTGTTCTTTGGAATTGGTGCAGAAGCCATTGAGCAGCTGCCTGCATTGGCCTACCCTTTGCATCCAGTTCTTGTGACCCAGCCCGTGAAAGCACAGTTGTTGATCCTGGCTGAGGAGGGTTTTGCCATGCTTCGAGGTTGTGGTTTTCCCAGTGTAACATTTCCTTGGTGTCCAGACCTCCATAGTATATTCACTCACCTGACCTCTCGGCACGATTCATCACACAGCACTATTTACACAAAACCTGCCAATTTGAGCGGTATGACAAGAGTCGCCAGATCTTGTCACTCGACCTTGTGCAACCTTCTGCCGGTTCCGTGAACCCGGAGTTGGGACGGGGAGTCCGGCTACAGCACCCTTTCAACAAGCTCACATGCCCCCTCTTTCACTTGTTCCCCTGTTGATCCGTGGGCAGTGAGGCTTCTCTTTTGATATTAGATAACCCGGCTCAACAAGGCAAATACGCGCGTGGACCGAATAGGCACACTAGGAGAGTGGGGGTTGATGTTGACAAAATCCTGGACGACGACCGTTCTGGAAGATCCAGTGATGATGGGGTCAATAATAAACTCCCACCGTACCTAACCGGGGTGGCTGTTATGTATCCCCGCCATCCGTCCAAGCTTCTCCTCTCCGCACCCTCTGTTAATCACCAGCCAGTCAGTCAGTCGGTCGGTCGGTCGGTCGGTCGGGCGTTGCTGGGTATTATCCCAAGTGAGTCTTCCCCCGGCGAAATGACCTTCTTCACTCCGTAGGGGTCCCTGGACAAGAAGAGGTAATCAAATCAATGGGGTTGGGGGCGTTTTCTGACAGTTGACAGCTGCGGGACACGCCCACCACCACGCGGGTCCGTCCGGGGTTTGGGCTGTGTTCTGAGATAGTCCGGTCTGGGGTATAACCGTCCACCGGCCGGCCTCGTCGCCGATGAGGATTTGGCTGGCTGTCAGCCCTGGACTGAAACCCCTCCCCTGTTTAGTGTCTGACCCGGGAAATGGGGAGCTTGTGGGATAGGAAACCGGGGAAGGGGGCCCTAGGCTAGACTGCAATCCAGGTGCGGCAAGTTTCCCCGCGGGCCCTTGTCTTTGAGCTGGGGAGGGGGGGGGGAAGAGGCAAGGAGTCTGTGCACACTGTTTGCTGACTTTGTTGACTCTTTTGATCACGAAGGGGGAGGGTGGAAGGAAGTTGATCTGGACTAGGCAGCAGTTGGTGATGATGGGTTGGGTTGGTCAGAAGGCGGTTCTGGATTGAATACCGGTAGGGCTGGCTGGGGCTGGCTGGGGCTGGCTGGACGCCTGCTGGATTCGGGATCAGCAGAAAACCCCATAATGTCATTACGGCGTTATTGTGGGCGGGAAGAAACTATTGCGGTCAAATATTGATCACCAGTTTTCACCGGTAGAGATGTCAGCAGGAATACGAGAGGACAATACATAGTTGGGTAGCAATAAGTTTCACATTTGCTCGAGACAACGAGTTTAGTTTGGTATCGTTGGTTTATGCTGTGGTAAGCAACTATCTGGTTTTTTGACTACCACTCTTCTCAAGGCAAGGGGGGTGTCAAACTTGTTCAAGCTTCCCATCCACCCATCATCGTACACCACCAACACCATCACACCTCCTTCCAGCTCATTTTGCAACCAGGACTCCCACTAGCATAGGGTCGGTTATCCTCCGCAATGGCCAATGCAAAAACAATGCAACTATATATAATGCAAAAACCAACAAAACAAAACCACAAATTGTTACATCTCTACCCTGCCGCCCCTTATCCCATCCCATCATCCCCATCCCTTTCCCTTTGCAACCCTTCCTTCCCAATGCAAAAAAAAAGCCGCTTTGATTTCAAATGACGCCTCCCCTCCCCCTTGGTTACCTAGTCAAGTTCCCTGCCTGGCATACCGTTCGTGTGCTCCCCCCTTATTCCTCCCATTGTTGTGTACCGTGATCCCGCCACCCCATCTTGGGGGGATTATATATGTGAAAGCCCCCCCAAAAAAAAACCCAAAAAAAACCCAAAAAAAAAAAGCAAATAGACACAAAACAAGGCGAAACATGCAGACATACGTAAAAATAAAAATAAAAACAACATGTACCACCGACGCTGCAAGCCCCATCAAAAACACAACAGGATTCTTTCCCTTCTTGGTTTGCCAAACCGCCCACCCGAGCAACGCTTTTTTGAGAACAAAATGCAAGTCCTAATAGGACGTCAAGTTTTTGAAAGACAATGACCAACCCTGAAGAGTAAAGAGGAAAAAAAGAAAAAAGAAAAAAAAAAAGACAAATACAAGGGGAGATATAATGTAACAAAGTTGCCCGGTGAGCAAATAAAGAAAGAGAAAACTGAAAAAGGCAAAAAGTGTGTTCAGACAACCCTGCCCAGAGAGGAAACATGAAAACACTTAGTATGGCATCCTGTCATTAAAGGCAAGATCCCTCCCGTGGTCATCCCCATACATGTGCGGGTTTGGCGTGACAGGTCCGCTACTGGAAACGCTGCTCTCGTCGGTGTCGTACATGCCGTATCCGCTGTGTGGTCTTCGCCCGCTCGTGTTGACCATCAGGCTTGCCGGTCGGCTGCTCATGTTGTATGCCGCGGGGCTGCTGATGCCGTGGTACGGGAGGCCGTCGTGTCTTGGCTGGGGCATGCAGAGCTGGAGTTGCGGGAGACCAGTGTGGTGGAGATGCATCGGTGACTGATGGGGGTGGTGATGATGGGTCGCGTTCGTCGGGCTGACGGGTGTGCTGAGGTGGCCTTGGTGATGCTGGGAAATGACGACGGCAACGTTCCGCCTTTTTCCTCGGCCCTTGATTCCCTTGTTGCTGTTCTTGTAGAGGTTGGATAGGTACTCGAACAGCTCCTTGTCCTCGTAGGAGGCGGTGCTCCAGTCGGTGATGGTAGCGAAACGGGTTGTTAGTCTTTTGATGGTGTCCTCGTGGAACTTGTTTTGGTGAGACTACAGAGCGTTAGTTTGTACGACCAGATCCTTGAGGTCGATGCAAGGAGCCTACCTTGAGATTTCCCCGAACAGAGAAGGCTTTGTTGCAGTTATCGAGCAGGCAGATGAAGGGCCTCGTCTTGTCGTGGCTCTTCATATGAGCCTGAAGGTTTCCGCGCTGGGGGAAGCGCTTATCACACAGAGTGCAAGAGAAAGGCTTCTCTCCCATGTGCCGGCGCCAGTGGGCCTTGAGGTTTCCTGGCTGAGTGAAGTCTTTGCCACACAGGGTGCATTGCTATTTACTAGTTAGAACGGCCATACACACAACACAGGAAAACCAGACAGAACTTACATAAGGTGACTCTCCCGTATGGGCTCGCCGATGAGTGTCGAGGTGTGTTTTCTGGCTAAACATCTTGGAGCACCCAGCGATACCGCAGGCGTAACGCTTGAGTGGACCACCGCTCCCAGCAACGCTTCTTCTCGTTCGTGTGGACGCCTGGCTTTGCGAAGAGGATGATAGCTATTCATCGCAGACAGGTTAGATTAGGACCATGCCTGACCAGCAATTACGGTCAACTTACCCCTCTGCCTTGAGCCTCCGTCCCTGAGGTTTCGGTCTTGCACTCAGCTGGCTTCTCGGCCTTGGCCTGGACCGCCTTCATTAGAGTATCCAATGGGGTATGGAACTCGTGGGGTTGCTGGCCAGCCACAGTCAAGTTCGCCTCGATCGTCTTGCAGGGCATCGTGACCTCGGCAGTGATGGAGAGTTGACGTTCGGCCTTGACTGATGGACTCTGGTTTTCCTGCACTGGTGAATGGCCGGCATGGGGCGTCACTGACCCTCGGGCAAGACCGGACTCGACTGGCATGACCCTCGTCTGCTGTTCCGGGTAAGTGTTGGCTCTGAAAGGTGAACCCAGGACTGGAGATGGGGTGTATGAGTGATATCCGCTGTAGGTGACGGGTGGTTGGTATTGAGGCGCTGGCACGCCGTTCGTGATGGGGGCGAGACTGAAGGGGGTGCTGCTAAAGTACTGGGAGGCCAAAGGGGGTCGTTGAGGGGGAGCGGCTGTTGCCTGACGAGACTCGTACGGCATCACGTTGTGCTCCATCATGGCGTAGTCTCCGCTTGTGGGATGATGCTGAGGCCACCGAGACCAGTTGGCAGGAGCCGGGAGGTGTTCCGAGAGAGCCATCTTTTGCCCAGTTGATATTATGATCTTTCTTCGTCCTTGGCGTTATGTGAACTGACTGTCAATGTGGTGCGAGATTTCCGTCAGCCGGAAATACAACGGTGGTGTATGAGCGAGAGTGTGTGTGGGAGGGATGATGGCTCTGCAAAGCAAATGTCCGCCGTGATGATTAATAAAGAAAGGACTCTTGTTGTCGTTAGGCACAAGGTCCGTTGACAAGCAAGTGATGATGAGTATACACAGATGGAGAGATAATATGTATGGATGTATGTATGTATGTCCAAGCAGACTGGATGATGATCGGGCGTGGGGAGAGGGGGAGACATATATCAACACCAGGACCCAAGGAGGAGAGTAAGTAGCTGGGGTACGATCTGACTGAGCCAATCGACTGGGCTGCCATGGCCGTTCGGAGATCTTGTTCAAATAGAGGCTTGTACCATGCTCAATAAACCATACTGCACTTGGCAGGCTGGGTGGGTGTTTGGGCACGGGGCAGCTCCGCAGCAATAAAGAAAAAAAAGAAGAAAAGGTACAAGGCCAAAAGTACCTCCTCCCACCCCCCCCCCCAAGAAACAGACCATCCCTCGACCCCCACCACACGAACCTGAGGTGGATCGTGTCCTGGGATCCAGATGAAGCATGGATACATGGGGAGAGAACCAGCCGGGGGATTTCGTTACCGAGGATTGGGGAGTTCTTTGGAACAGGGGACAAGGGGGGGGGAGTGGATGTCTCCTTGGGGTTGATAGCTGGGCGCAAGGCGACCTCCTTGCTCGCCCGCCTTCGTTCCCACCACACCCATCATCCAAATGGCAGAATGTGGAGACGACAAGACCGATGAGACATGAAAGACGGCCAGACACCAGCAGAAGAGTCCAAGGTCTGGCTCAAGTCAGTAAGTCCGGAACACAGGCTGCTGAGCCCGGCTGCACTCTAGATGCAATGTGAGCCATCCTTCCACTGTGACCATCACCGGCCAACAACTCGTGCAGCAGGTACCGCAGGTTTTGGCGTCTTGGTTATGTGCTGACCGCAGCGGGACGGCAGTTGTAGGAGGGGGATGAGAGGGGAATGAGAGTGATGCCCGCTATGGAGTCCAGCCTCGTATAAGAAAAGTATGGAATCCACCGCGCCTGATGAGGCGGCGGGCGGAAAGGCGGAAGGGACGGACGGGGCGGCTTCAACAGTTGGCCGGCGAGCGGATGAGGCATTGTTTTCGTCTGCCGTGCTCTCCATCGTCATTAGCGAGAGAGGCTCCGGGAGAGATGACGACTCGTTCGTTGCTCAATGATGCACATCTCGTGGACCAAGTGGTTCGAGTAAGTCCCTTTCTTTTTCGGATCTTCGCGGTACCCCGCGGGCGGGTTAAAGGTCTGACATGGAGGAGGTGATGGGCTTGGGCGTCCCGAGACAGCGCGTCATTGTCTCCGTGTCTTCTTCCCTTTCAAGAAGAAGTGAGGTTGATTTCGCAACTCTTTTTTTTGATGGAGTCGACGGCGAGGTGTGGCAGCTGGCGATGTACACGAACAAGGGTCTCTAGTGGATGCACTATACTGCTCACGGTATAGCCAAAGACCCAGAGAATGGAGCACTGCATGCAGCACCCACCACTCCCAAGAACCGGGAGTGAGGCATCAAGCCCGGATGCTTGGCATGTCACGGTGCAATTATCTTAGCCCAGCTCTTAACATTTCATCAAGCTCAGCGCGGCAATTCCCAACATCAACCCCCACCTGTCCACTGTCCGCTGTCAGTGTTCCCAGGACATCACCAAGTCTCGGGGCGGGACGGCACTCACAGGTCTTGTCCCAGGTCTTGTCCCACCCTTCAATTACCGCATATTCCCGGGGGCGATGTTTTCTTTTCAAAACACATCTGTTGATGATAGGTAGTGTACAGGCAGCTCGGCAGTCGCGTTTCCAATACCACGGTTGGGGTGGGTGTGTGCACTTGTGGCGCCAGATGGACATCTGCGGCGTCGGGTCTCTTGAATTCCAGGGACCAGCTCAGCTTTCCGCCTCGCGTTAGTGTTGGAGAGGCAATTACAGTGGGTGAACTAACAGCAGAGCGCACACCAGCTAAGCTCAGGGTAGCTGGGACCGTGCGCACAGCTCGGGACGACCTCAGCTGGTGTCAACCGCTATTTTTCGCCTCCACTTTTGTCCAAAGTTTCAAGGTTTCAATACAGGACCGAAATAGCTCGGCATAATGCCCTCATCAGTTCAAAACGTCATGCGATTTCAGGGCGGCCCGTTTCTCGCCTGGCGGCCGATCATCTTCTTCTTGCCAACGTTCCATCGTTTCTTTCCCCGCCTTCACACCTGGGGCTTACCTGGGGCTTACCTGGGGCTTACCGTCAGTGCCCATCTTACCGTTCTTTTATTGTGGGTGAGACATCGCCATTAACCGCTAGCAACCGAACTGACAAGGAAATGGAATCTGGATCCTCAGACTCGAAAGCAGGTCAAGGTCCGGTCCGGATTCTGTCCCAAAACCCATTCGCAAATATCAGCCACTTCGTCTGAGATGCAAGATGTCAGATCTTGTCCGTCAGAATCGACTGAAAGTTCCCAATGCAAGGGGTAACGAGGGCGAGGCAAGGACAAGCCGCAGAGCACCTCGATGTCGTCCCGTGACTGGTCCAGCATGCCTCCAACCAGACGATGCTTGGCTTCCACTCTCCAGCCCCGGAACGTCATCCGGGGCCCTCAACACCGTGCGCCGACTGTATGTAACAGCAGACAGCCGGATCCGTTTTGTCGAAAATTGCTGCCCGTCGCCTGACAACCTGCTGCTTCATCCACCACTGGCCTTCCGGACTGGACCGACTGGTCGCCGGCCTCTGGAGACTGCAAGCGGTTCCGCGGTCCAGGTCCAGCAAAGGCGCATCCCGCTAAAACAGTGCGCTAACACGCAAACTAGAGGCCCCGGATGCCAATCCGCCTCCACAAGTCTTTGCTCGGGATGTGACCCGTCATTTTCTATACTAGAGGCGCAAGAGGGCACCCGGTGCGGAGTGATGTGGGATGTGCGTCACAGAAACCTGCAGCAGCAGCCGGGCCAGATTCAGCAGGTGCCTCTCGCATCTTGATCAGCCTCTGGCGAATGCATCTCTCCTCGACCACTGCGAGCAATCCCTCGCCATCACCATTTGTCTACACTACACAGCACCAGAGACCCCACGAGCTGTTACACATCGAGCACGTGTGCCTGTACGGAGAGCCATGGCAGGTACAATGACACGCACGCAGGGAATCCCGGATGGGTTGATATGTCTACACTAGCGCCGCCCCAGATGCCATTCCTGTCTCTGCAGACATGGTCGTTTCAGCCAAATGACCCGTTGATTCGGTTCACGAGTGGATTTGCCAGGGCTTCCGGTACGCTTAACACTTCCCCGGAGGCACTAGTCAGGGCCAAGGACCTGGTAAGCGAAGGGAGGGGGAGCAAGATGCGCAAGTGCTCTTTTGAAATTCGAGTCCAGTGGGATGTAGGAGATTGTTGATCGGTCTGAGCCGAGTGTGGGCTTTTCTTGAAATCGCTGACTTCATAGCTGCTGTTTCCAAGTTGCCAACACTTGAGACGCGGGCAGAATGACTGAGCCTGGAAATATGAGGAAAGTCGGTCCATCGCGATGGTGTGTGTGATTACACCCATAGTTGAATCCTACCTCTCGACTACTATTGCCTTTGGCTGAAAAGACGGATACTGTGCACACCATCTGCTCTCCACATCACGAACAGTCGGATGTCTGGTTCAGGGCTAGCCCGTATATCCAATCCTTGCAGGGGCTGATTCCAGCGTTGTGGTTTGCGGGACGTCCCTACGTAGGTGCACCCTCACCATCCCCCCTCATTTTTAAATTCGCCAGGATCTCAATGCACGCCGCGAAGCACACTTTTAGGATCTTGCCATGCCGGCTTTGTCTGCTGTACAGTAGTGCGGAGAATCGCGGAGGTGTGCAGTCCTTGATCTAGGGATCGAGTTGTCGTCCGTACCGTATCTCAAACGCACGAGTTCAAGCGATGTCACCCACTAATCAAACTTATCAAGTTTCTACCTTCACCACGGCCAGAGACTGGTAGATCCTGTTTGTTGGTCTGCGAGATGGGAACAGGTGAGGCTGACCAGCCACCAAAGAACCTCATCACCACTCTAGTCACGGGACCGACGCCTCTCAACATCGTCTTCACCACACCATGCCGCTTCGAATACCGACCCAAAGAGGATGACCTTTTCAAACACCGAACTGTCAGCAGCACGACAAACCCACGTGTTGGCATGCTGCCACAGCGTTGGCCAGGACATAAAACAGCTCACTCCCCTCGCAAGCAATGCTTGAAATGCGTGGTCACTGCAATTTTGGGCCCCCATACGACCTTGGGCATCATCAAACGCGGAAATAAAACTTGAAAAATGATAGTGGGGTCGACAGCCAACCTGATACGTATCGCCAGACCCAGGAAAGGGATGAGGGGCAGAGATACCTCCCAGATTGCTCGTCATCGACCTTTTACTGATGACTAACAGCTGCAACGTGGGGGTTGCAACCTCTTTCTGTTCTGGGAACCGTTCACAAGAGCATTACACGACACCCGATGAACAGTGAAGACAGCGAGGTGGTGTAGCACACAGTGTATACCCGCTGCGTCTTCACCGCGCCGAGATGGTATTCCAATCGGGAGGTCGCCGAGACAGCCATCTCTTGTCCCGAGTCCGAAGCCATACGAAAACATTTCGCCCGAGTGCTGGCCCAAACGTACACCGGCTCGGGAGAAAAAACCAGTAAATAGGCGCCCGCTCCGTGCTATTGACCTGGCGAAGCAGTTACAATGTCCGACATGAACGCTGAGGGGTCTACTAGAGGGGACCTGGAGGACGCCGTCTATCAAGGTGCTTTCACACTACCAGTGGCGCCAAAGTTGACCATGAAATGGCGTCTGTCAAGCTTCGCAAGCAATTGCTTCAGTTCCCCCCTCTTGTCTGGGATCCCCTCGCCTGGTGAAGCTGAGGCAGTCCCGACAGCACGTTCCAGTCTCCGTGCTCCCGCGCTGCCATTGGCCGGGTAGAGATATCGGTTACATCCGCTAGCTGTAAATGGCCCTTCCACTCAAGAGGGGACCTGGCCCTTCCACCGTACCCGTCTCCGCGGGTCAGAAACGCCACACAGTGCTTGATTTCTAGATGCTCCCGTTGCGGGAACTACACCACTCATCACAAGACGCGTCGGCAGGCAACGTCACAAGCAGGATCTCACTGCGTCTCGGATCTCGTCGCCAACGGCTGATGGCTGCGTCCAGTCGAGATGGCCGTCATCGAGCGCCCCTGATTTGCAGGTCGGCACCAAAAGATCACGGTGGGAAACGAAACGAGCAAAAAGATGCGAATATCAGGACGAGATATCAGATATCAATTTTGACAGATACACGCCAGTGTCTCCCGTGCTCTTGGGAGCGACTGCGCAGCGCTGATTTGGCGAGCAAAGAGATGCCCAGACGACACCCCTGAGCTCCCGCGCCTTGCCATTTTCTGTTGCGGTTGCATACCAGGCCTTACTAGCTAGGACCAAACATCAAAGCCTTTTTCTCTTTGATCAGAGAGAGAAAAAATCTTGACTGTCAGATTAGACTCAAGTGCCAGGCACGGGAACGACAACAAGAGGCAGATCTTTGCTGCAATCGCACAGATGCATACGATCATACATACAGGACGACGGCAAACCTCGACGCAGTCACCTCTCTCGATAGGTCCATCCAGTATGAGCGGTCAGTCACGAGGGCAAACACCAGGACTCCCTCAATACAATAACCCCCCAAGTACGTTATGCATGGCTTCCATTTCTTGCGCAGCCAGGATTGGGTCGAATGTTCTCTTTTACCCCCAAACCTGCTCCTTTGGTGGGGCGGGGCATGTATGTGCAGCAACACAAGATAGGATGCCCATCAAGGTGCGGCTGGCCCCTGAGCGCCTAGCGCGGATTGCGTCTTTTCGTCTCTTTTTTCCCTTTTTATGATGTCGAACCAGTCTGGGCGAGATAGAGAACCCCCGTTTCGATACAACGGCACCGACATGACGTTCCAGTATCGTAGGTGGCAGTCACAAGAGGCCATCTGCACCAGCCCAGGAGACGCAGCGAGACGACGATGTCGGAACGAATTCCTTTGCTCGCACGGCCGTCTCGGGAATCTGAAAGCCCATCTCAAGCCAAGATCGAAAATACGCGGGCCTTTAGGAGCCCCGAGCACCTCGGAACCGTACCTGGCATTGTTACTGGACATGGCCACATCATATTGGGCCACTTACAACGACGAATTCCTAGTCCTCAACCATCACCCATCATTATTATCACGTCAACGATGTGGGAACCGCCAGTTAAATAAGGAGAGAGAGACAGGCGCCACCCACACACGACAGCTGAGACACGGGAAACAAAACGCCAACCAGGTCCCAAAACATCAACATCTCGACCCGCCCACCAGAAGCTATACCGAAGGGGCACCTTGATAAAAAGCGGTGTCACGGCGGCATTGACAAGTAAAACGAGCAGCACCGCAGCACGCACAATCTAGTCGTGCCCCGGCTCGCTGCTACCCAAGTGTTTCGTCCTGAGATCCGGCACATCAACTGGCTGCGGACGTTCGGTACCTGCATGCAAGACGTAGAGAGAGGTACCTACCACAGGCAGGAGGAGCCCTGGTATCACGGAGAGAGCACGTTCTCGCTGCGTCGTGTCACGACTCCCGACAGGCCCAATTCGTTGGGGAAGGAAAGCAGGAGCAGACAACAAAATATTATTATTTTTTTGCCTCCCACATCTGGAAGTACCAAGGTCCCCGAGCGCCGAGCAACGCATCAATTATTACTCGAATGATGGCACACACATACCTACATACGCCCACACACCATCCGCCAAATACTACACGAGGTTTTCCCAACCGCGCGGGAGCCGCTAGATACGATCCACGGAGAATTTCCGTCATGGTGACAGCAGCATCTCGTCCAATCGATGTTCTCAATGTAGAGGGCCTTCTCACCAGGTCCGCCGCCTCGGCCCCGATCTATCTATCCGCAGAGGGTCCTTTCATCTTTGATCCCTGATTCGACTCTGGATTGGCTGAGAGGGTTCTCTTATTGTTTTCCCGCCATCAGCAAAAGCCAGGCTGGCTGGCCACCGACCGGACCGGCCGGCCATAGCTTGGAGGAGATCGCTTCGAAACATTATTCATCAAGCAGAGGAGGAACAGAGATCGTCCCGTAATCTGTCTTGGAGTATTCTCAGCTTCCCAGCCTAACGACGATGAAGAATGATTGCCAAGATGCTTGGATATGCCCGTTGAGATGTCAAAAAGTCCAGAACCCTTTTCAGCGCGACAAGCTAAGCAGAAACGTGCTTTAGTGATCGCCACGGTGGGGGGTTAAGAGAGAAGGAGGGGGCGGGGCCGTATTCAGAACCGTCAAGAGACTTCGGTTGACTTCTCTGTTTTGCTTCTTTTTCTTTCCTTGGGCTGGTTTCTGAGATCTGTTTCGCAATGGCTTCAGCCCCTGAACCGCCGACGTTGGACGACGTTGACGTCTTTGCTCTACCCCGGAACCTTGAACTGTTGTTTACTTTTTTGTCCTTTTTTAGCCTCTTATTTCACCAAAAGCGGATCTTTCCAAGCTGTCCGTGCTTGAGACATCTCCGGAAAGGCTGAAGGGTTCTCCGAGGGATCTGTACACACACACGGCGATTGGAGGAGGGGGTGGTTGTTGATCTCCCTTCCCCCAATGTCTTGTTTCGCCTCCTCATTTCTTTTTTCTTCTCTTCCCTTACGCTACTTGATGTCTTGGCCTATCCGAACCCGAATAGCGGCCCCAGTTTTTGTGGTTTCTTTTCAACTCCTCGAGTTTTAACCCTTTGCTTTTCTTTCCGGCTTCTGTTTTGAATCAAACAAAGAGAAGGGTCTTGTTGAACGCGCCGTGCCGACAACCGGTCGCCGCTACGACTGATAGTGGTCTAGCTTGCGAAGTCCGGTTGTTCGAGTCTCTCTACTAGTGTCGAGTGGCTTTTTGATATCAAAGTATTAAGCTCGGTCTGTCACTGGATGGAGTGGACTAATTTCTCCGGATGATCGACGGAGCTACGGCGCCGGGGAAGGGCTTCCGGGGTGTCAGTTTGGGTCTTGGCTTTTTATCTCAACTTTCCCACCCTCCACACAATCACCGACATCTTTGAAGCTAGCAAAAGATCGAATTCGCGATGGGATCCAAAAACAGCAACGGATAGGACCTTGCTTCTTTGATGTTGTTTGTTGCCGACACACCCCCCCCCCCCTTCCCCTTCCGGGGTTTAGCTGATGCACATGATGCAAGATTGTTGTAGTGCTAATCTATCCCAATCAACGGTGAAAATGATCGTCGATCTTCCAAGACGGCGCCGTCAATGTGTTCGAACATGGTCTAAAGCCGTAAGATTTTATAGACTCTCACCGTAGCTAGTGGCGGCGTGGCAGTCGTGGCAAACTCCTTTTTGTTGTTGATTAGGGGTCGTGGTGTTGTCTCGTCTCGTGAATGTAAGGGATGAGGCTCTATTCTTGTCTGTATGCATCACGTAGGGTCAACGACCACCACCACCACCACACGGACAATACCTAACCTGACAGCTGTTACGAAGCTACCGGATGGACTGCCAAGGCGAGAGTCGCTGTCTTGAAAGTTTCAGCTCTCTAGTCTACAATAGCCTCAGCTGCTTTGGTGCTGTCTCTAGTTGTCGGCAGAGATGTCCGTGAATCTTTCTATGTATGGAGCTCCGGCAGGCAGAGAGGGGGGAAGAAAAGTCTGTTGAGACATACATACACACACACACACACACAAATACACACACACACAAATACACACGCACCATACAAATGCAGATAGAAAGGGGCAAGGCTTGTTGAAAGTTCCTACATATGCTTGTTGCGTACTGTACCTACTACCTATGGCAAGTGACTAATAAGCTAGGTATCGGAGATAGAATTTTGTGGTTGTTCACAGAAAGCGGTGTGAACAAACTCACATACCTACTACCTACCTATCCCCTTGGGTATGCAGTAGGAAGGCCAGTTCTCGAGGCCCAAAGGCTGCTTCACACTCACACCGTTCTCTTTTTCTCCAGAGTAAAAGTTTCGAACTAGATACGGAGGGGCACTAACTGCACTAAACTTACACCCCTCATAATTAACCCTTGACCACCAATTTAGGACTGCTCTCCGCAAAAAAAGAAAGAAAAAAAAAGAAAAAAATAAGGAAGCTATTCAGATCTTCACCCGGCACGCGTGGACTTCCATTGGACCCTGATCTACACGCACTTGCCCCATAAGTCAAACGACAATCTGATTCACGCTAGGCGGGCTAGCCAAAGGGATCTTGTTCTGAAGAAAGAGAGGGTCTCGATCCTTTTGTTTTCATTTGTGCTTGGCCTCTTGGTGTTTGGTCTGTGGCATGCCTGTCTATGCCTAGGTAGCAATTAGCTCTAAAGTGAACCCCCGACTAGCAAAATCTAGGCACGGGAGCAAAGGCCGTCCAGAGGCTGTTACGAGGTTATACAAATCTTAGACCCTTCCTTAGCAGTGCTCAGCTAGTTTTTTTATTAATATTTTTTTGACGACGGCGAGAACGGTCTAGCGTTTTTCTCTCCAGGTCGATAGAGGGGAGACTAGGCAAGTCGATCTACAGGTCTTAGCTGGGGTAGGGTGTTAGGTAAATTGTTCCCAGCTAGCCATCTAGGGTGGTTGGCTCGTGTTACTAGGTACGTACGTAATAAAAGTGTGGTGGGTAATTTATCCTGAGCGTTTGGGATGAGGATGAAAAACGAACATTTGTGGCGAGGTCGGACTTGTTTGCTGAAAGGGGAGTTTGGGTGGAAGGTTCGAAATTTTCTTCTGTGGAGGTAGGGGGATTGGGGTGGGTGATGTGATGATTAACATGAAACTTTCTTTCAGCTGGAATGGAAGGCTTCGCGGGCTTCTAAATGTTACGTGATGACGGGAGGGAATGAGGGTCGGCGGATGTTGGGTGGGCGGGTGGCGAGGGTGGTATTGTTGATGGGTTGGGAAAGGGGGGAGGCGAAAAGGGGCGGCCGCCGGGGGGAAGGGAAGGGAAGTGGTTTGTTTTTGTTTACTTTGGTGCCGAGGGAGAAAGAGACTTAGTCAGGGGTGGGAGGGGATATGGTGATGGTGGCGAAGGTGAGGTGTTGTTTTTGAGGGTTTGGAGGTATAGTGTTGTTGGGTCTGGTGTTGCTTTGGATACCTTAGGTATCCTATGGTGGCTGGTACATGTCAGGTGCCGGCCACATGTGAGGCGCCAGCAGAGCTGTGAGAAAAGTGATGATATTGTTCAGCACTACGAATCAGCTCCGGAGAGCAAAAACCTATCCCTATCAACAAACCTGACCTGTGGGCCACAGGGCAGAAGCGCTAGGAGCAACCTGACTGAAATCCACCGGGAGCAACACCTCCCACACCACAGAATTAAAATGTGACGGGCATAGAGACGAAAAAATTCGGTTCCCAATGTCGAGTGCGCTGATATCCATCATATGCCACCCCTGCTCTTCTGGTGTGAATGATGGGCAGATGTATCAACAAATGGCCAGAGTCTCTACCAAGACTAAAACAGAAAGCAAAAGATCTACCCACGTGTGGTTGTCCACAGATTCCAATCAGGTGTTGTTGGTGTTAATGACAACTTCCTCGAACTAGCATGAGGCAAGAGACACAGAGCTTCTATCTCAAGGTTCCAACTTCATGGATTGACGCCAGATGATCTAGAAAGTGGTGAGTCAGAATGGCACCTGCTAGATCGTACTGGATCCTGCTTTTGCAGTGTGACTGGTTAGTATGTATCTTTCTGTCCCTGTTTGACAGTGATTTTGCAGTTATAGGAATCAATGAAAGTCAATGAGGAAGTGAGATATTAGAGAAGGCGATAAGTATATGCCTGTGTTCCCGTGGACAGTGGAAGATTGGCATCTCTCTGAGCTAAAGTCTCTCTAATATTTGTACACAGCACACTCCTAGAATTAGGAGGAGGCATGGTACAGGTGTGAGAGTCACCCTCACACCAAACGAGGGTGTTCGTTTCCGAATAGCTACATGTGATAACTACTGTATAGGCAAGTCACATGTACAAGATGGCACTCGTAGGTCAGACAAGAGCTGTTAAGACACAGCTCCTCATGTCTTATCGAAGACACAGGGTTTTGCGTAAGTAGCCCGCCAACATTACAAGTTCATCCTCTGTCAGGTTGATGTGAAGGCTGAGACAGAGCCACACCCTAGTCCTCGCTGTAGGATTCCTGTCAAGTCCTCATAACCTTACTTGAAAAACTTGCAAATCTGAAGGAGGCACTTAGCAACATATTCCGTGCTGTGGCATTCTGGTCTGTGCAGTTGAGTATTTTACTCCAGGAAGAGAACCGTTATCGGAGTATGATTCACTGGTGTAGAGCACCTCTTCTCAAACCCATCACCAAGTAAACACACCACCGCTCACATTTCAACCATTTCTCATTCCTATCATACCATAACCCCCCCAAAAAGATTTAAACACCACCCTCTAAAAACTATTGCTGCCACATATACTCACTCAACCCCAACAACCTCTCCCCCAACTGCCTCTTCGCCTGCGCCGCCACCCCCCTCTCCCGATCAGCCAGCTGCTCACTATAGCACAGCTCCAGCAGCGCCTTCAGCTCATCATAGCTATACCCCTCCCCCTTCTTCCCCCCCTCCTCGCTACTCCCCCCCCCCTGCTGCCGCCCAGCATCCTGCTTCGCCCGCTCAACAATCGCATCCGGCCCCTTCTCAAACAACTCAAAATACCCCATCGCCCTCCCCAAGTCCACACCTTCCTCAATGTTCTTCAGGTTCTGCTGCAACACCCTCACGTTCAGTTTCATCCTCCCGCAGCCGTTGAGGTTCATCGGGTGGGACACCACGGGCGCGATCTTAATGAGATAGGCGTTTATCAACAGACCTAGTCCACGGCGGATGAAGAGGACTTCTCGTTCGCGGAGATACCGGGTGGTGGTTTCATCGTAGGCGACCATCTCCGCGTTGAGGGACAAGATTTCTTGGTCGGGTTCCGTGACGATTTGGTCGAGGGTGTAGGGTGCTGTGATGGTAGGGGAAAGGGCGAGGGAGAGGGAGTGGACGATCCGACAGCGGACCTCCATGTGAAGGGTGCGGAGGGCTATGGAGGCGAGTTCCTCGTAGGAAGTTAGGATGCTGTCGAAGGATCTAGATCAAAATGTTAGTATACTAAGCCAAACAAAGAGGAGGGACAAAGAGGAGGGACGAAAAACATACTGCACCGTCTCCTGCGTCATAGGCAGGTACACCGGCCCCTCCTCCGCCGTGGCCTTATTAGGGTCATTCAGCAACGTCCACCTCTTCTTCTCCGGCTTCGGCAGCGTCGCCGCCGACGGCTTGGTCGAAGTGTCGTTCTCGTTCTTCGTGATGTGCCGCAGGCCCATAACCTTAACCGTGAGCCACTTCATGCTCGTGTACAGCAGGCACAGCGACGAGATCGTATCCCTGTCCTGGATGATATCGCTTGCCTCCAGCTTTTGTTCGTTCGCTTTAGCAATCAACAAGCCAGCTTCTTTCCGGAGAAGCTCCTCGAACTCTTCTGTTGCTCCCGACGTCTCTGCCTTCCAGAGGCTCATCACCGTGTCGTGGATCTCACTAGGTTCCAGTGCCATGACTGCCGAGGCACGGAGTTCTTCGGAAGTGGATGCTTCTTCTTGGGTTTTGGTGACGAGAGCTTTGTACCAGTTGAAGCAGCGGTCGTAGTATCTCAACATCTGAGTGATGATCAGTGAGCTGAGAGCCTGATCATGTGGGATTGTCCCCAGCATGCGGCAGAAGGCTGTGATGACCGTAAAGAAGGCGGTTGTCCCCTTGAAAATAGGTCTCTTGGCGAGATGGGCCCATTCCGAGTCTTGCAAGAAAGCATCCGCCTCCCCAAAGACGGTATCACTGAGCTTGCCAAGAGTCTCATCAAGTTGAGGCTGGAATACATTGACAAGGAAGTTGTCTAGAAAAGACGTCAACGTGCTCGTCGCCAGGTCAGATCCAGGGGGCACGATGCTTTTCAGACGCTGCAAAAAGACAAGCGTCGGTGGCAACAGTAGGCTCATGTTGAAGACACTCGGCTCAACAAGCGACTTGTATGTCCCACTGCTCTGCTCTCTGCCATACCCAGCCCCCAAGCTCTTCCTTGTCGCTGCAGCATCCGACCGTGGCACCACCAATGTGGACTTCTTGCTGTTTTTTCCAGAATTGGAAGTCAAACCAGGGACAGCATTCTGAATAATATTATCCAGTGCTTCATACTCGGCCGTCATCTCCGCCGACTTGGCGTCCGCTTCCGAGAACTTGAAGAGGTGTTCCCTGGCGTCCATATGGCCATTCAAACCACCGCCTGGTCTCGGTGACGAGCGGAACTGGTACACATCAGCGTCGGTAGTGACATAGTTGTGTAACAGCGAGCGGATTTCGTTCTGGTAGAGATTCCACAGTTCCTTGAAACTTCCCAGAAGAGCAATATTGTTGCCGGCTCCCTCACGTCGGATGAGGGACTTGATCGACTCGTGGAACACACGGTGGCCTTCGGCGATCGCCTCGAATTTGCCATAGAGAGTCCAGAGTAGGTCATAGATGACATCTGCCCTCATCTGGGTCTCCCGCTGGCCATATATATGTAACCCGTTAGAGCCGTTCGATCCACCACGTAATGAGCTAGGATGCTTCTGGTCGATATCGTTGATCGTCTCGTTGACAACAGCAAAGAGCTCAACAGGCAGTCGTTGTTTCAGCATATCGACGGCAGTTTCTAACCTGCCCAATCTGTTCAAAGATTCAACCAAGAGCGTAATATAGTAGAAAGTATCGGCCTCGGGATTCTTTTGGGGATCCTCAGTCACAGACCGGTCCCAATCGATGGACTCGAAAATGATATGAAATGGGGCAAGGTTGGAAGTATCCTGGAATGCCTCGTTCATAGCTCCATGATGTTTGGTGAGATTCTGCCACCGCTCCTGGCAGTAGGGGGATTTCAAGTAGAGATGTTCGTGCAGTTCCTCGACCAAGATTTCCATCAGTGCCGTCTCCTGGTTGGCAAGATAGCTGCGCAAGTCACTCAGCGCCCCAATCCCGTCCAATTCTGGTTTCGTTAGTTTGCGCAACGCATTTTGCAACACTTCGACGGCCGTGAGGAAGCGCTTCTCGGATATTCTGGCTTCCAACTGATCCGGCACCGTCCGCAAATCATCTAGCTCGTTTAATGTCTGTAGCACATCGTCATACATGCGAGATGTCGCGTGTAGCTTTTTCAGTTCCGGGTCTGTCGCACATAGAGCCGTTTTTGATGTGGCTAGAGACTCCTTCAAAGAGCGCACCTTTTTCTGCGAGGCCTGGATGCTGCCCTGAATCTTGTGGAAGGTTCCGATGGAGCTGTTGAAGCCCTGGTGGTACTCGTGGACAATCTTCTTGAGCGAGTCTTGCAGATACTGGTGCGTTTGGCGAAAGTTGCGATATTCGTGGGCGCGGCCGACCGAGCTGGTGTCGAGCAGCTGTAGCGCCAGCTGTACGGGGATGCAGTCGTTCTCCAGCATGGCTGGCCATTCCTGCTTGATCAGCTCGAGCACCCTCCCCATCTCGCGCTCGGCGTTGGTCTCTGGGGCGGATCGCTGCATGGCGCGTTCGTTGCGCTGGGCAGATCGTGGTGGTGGCCCATTGCGGAGTGAGGGCGGAAGTGGTTGTCGGGAGCGAGACTGGACCGAGTCTGAATTTGAGTTTGGAGCTGCGCTTTGGTTCACCGCCTGACGTGGTGGTGGCGGCGCGAAGCGGTCGCTGCCATATCCCTCCCCGTATGGGTCGTACTCTTCGTCCTGGCGACTGAGATTGCCGTAACCTCCTCCTCCTCCTCCTCCACCACCACCTCCATAGTTGCCGCCGTTGCGGTACGACTGGCCATAACGGTTGGCCATTGTGTAATTCGAGGATCCTAGGCTGCTGGCTACCGAGTTCGAGCGTTCTTCATTATCGGATCATTCTCTGGTGATGGGGTCAAGTCGAGCTGCGTGGTGAGGCCGGCGCCTCCGAGCTCCTGAGTATGGTGATGTGTGAAGTCGTCGGAGCTCTTGTTGATGGTCGTTGGTATTCTCTGTTGCCGTCTGGCCCCTGTCAAGCAATGCACCTCCCCCAGCTGCGGGAATGCAGGCGGGGACCCACTCCCGAGGGGTACCTGTTCAACAAGGTACTTGGTATCTGCCATCAGATCGCTTTGTTTAATAGATGCCCTGTAATAATGTCATGAGTTTGAATCCACAGAATCTCTATTCTTGAACAGTCATTCAGTACAATTATTTCGTGATTTTGCTTGCTGTATACCAACCTTCAAGCTGTAAGCTATTCCCTGATATGCCTGCAAGGTACAGTGGATTACTGTTTCCTTGGGCTGGGGCCAGCAGCTAAGCTATCTCGGATTTACACTCATTCATCCCGCCCTCAAACTCGTTTGCATCTTGAGAGGCTTTCTCTCAAGTTAACAATTTTTCAACACTATCATTTTAAGGTGCTGGGTTGTAGATGACATCGGTAGCACGACATATCCCTAGTTTGACCAGCCACTCATCAAAGACCTCTCCCCAAAATGGCACAAAACAGCAATGTAGCTCGATTCCCCATCGATGTCATCCGCCTCACAGCAGCCACCACACAAGCACCCGTTAAGAGACCCAGAGTAAGACCGACGATCACTCACCCCTTCACGCTATAAACATACTAACTTCTCGCCCAGGAATTCACCTGCTTCTCCTACGACAAGAACCACAACCTCCGCCTCGACGACTCCTCTATCAAATGGTACTACCCACCTCAACCCCCCGCCCTCCCCGCCAACCTCTCCGCCGGCTTCGACAAGTTCGACAAGTACGACAGCCAAGACGAGCACCTCGACAGCCTCCTCACAGCCATCGCCCACCACGAGCAGCAAACCAACCAGCCCATCGACGCCAAGTTCGTCACGTGGCGAGGCATGATGACCAAATTCCTGATCGCCCCCTATCCGTATGACGACGACGACGGCTTCGAAATGAACGCCACGCTCTTCCAAGACTGCATCTTCATCGAAGAGAACTGGGTTTTTGCTGCCGAAAAGAAAGCCAAGCAGAATTCAGGGTGGAAAGGTCCAATATCACAGGAAGAAATGACGTTCTGGGGTTACAAGTTTGAGACGCTGGCTACGATACCGCGGCCGTGGGCGGAGACGTCCAGGGAGGTGATTGAGAATAGGGGCGACGAGGTGGTGAGCAACAAGGAACAGTATTGCTCTGTTGTGAGGTCAGAGATAGGGGGGAAGGTTCTCTGTTTTGGGGGGGAGGTGGATGCTATATGGGACATGAAGCCAAAGGAGCCGGGGGCTAAGATCAACTGGGTTGAGCTGAAGACGTCCAAAGTCATCCAGAGCCCGAGGGATAAGTTCCAATTCAACAAGAAACTGATGAAGTTTTGGGCGCAGTCGTTTTTGCTGGGGGTGCCGAAGATTGTTGTTGGTTGGAGGGATAAGAAGGGGATGTTGGTTTCGTGCGAAGAGTATGAGACGAAGGAGATTGATGAGAGGGTGAGGAGGGAGAGGGATGGCGGGCAGTGGCCGTGGATGCCGTGGGTTTGTGTCAATTTTGCGTCGGAGGTATTAGATTGTAAGTTGTCCATCTTTGTTGTTGAGAGAACCTTCACAGAGCGCCCTTATTTTCTTACTGCCCCCCTCCCTACCTACCTACTTGCCCTTCCTATAATATAGTAAAAGGCCTGGAAAGAAAATTAATAAGCCTTTGAATTATCTTTAAAGGCCGTTAGTTATCTTTTAGGGCTCTCTCTTGTTTTTTTGTTTTTGGTGACATTTCAACTGACTGGTGATGTCAATAGGGATCCAACAAGTAATCAAGGCCGACCCTCAACAGTCAGGAGTGTGGAGGATTCGATTCGATGCGAAGTCAAAGGTTGTCGAGTTGTTCAAGGTCGAAGAGACGGGTCATGGAAGAATTTTAACGGATGAGTTTGTGAACTGGAGGACAAGACTTGCGTCAAGTAATCAGCCTCAAGATGGGTAGGCAGTGATGGAAACTTGAACGAAAAAAAGAAACAGTTTGATGGCAGCGCCGCGGACGATAGACCAGAAGGTAGGGGGGGGGGGGACCATTAAGGTGTGGGTTGAAACGTATTTGTTTATGTAGCGTATCAACATCATTGTACTAGGCATGAAATGAAGATGTGTTTGAAATGTGATTATTTGGAGCTATGTTTGATGGTTGAGCCAGGCTGAAGTGGACTTTGTTGAGTTGGCTGATGGTGCACCATAGACAGCATAAGGAAGGCTCAACAGCTGTAAGTGCTATGTCTTGTTTACTTGGTGATGGGGTCGACAACAGGTTGCTACGGTACCTGATAGCGCATTGAATCATGTGCGTTCTGGCAGTCTGAGTGAATACCACTGGCCCTCAACAGTTAAATGTGGCGATCTGAGCATCGGGCTGTGTGGAAGGCGAACTTTTCTATTTATGTGGTCTGCCTCGGGACCTGGGCTGTAGATCTTTTTGGATCTGGTGATGGATGACAAAATATGGGGTTGGTGTTCAACGCTGGCCGGCCGGACAACAAGGTCCGAACGTCCGTAAAAATGTGCACTCGTAGCAAGATAGTCTGAGGGGCGTGACATTAAAAGTGATAGCATCATAATGCTACCTCTGTACCAAAAAAAGTTTGGTACCCGGTGATTTGGGATTTCCTATCTGGAAGTCTTGGTTGTTTCCGAATGAAAGGAAGATCGCCATTGGGCATCACTTACACCTCACATGCGCCTTGACGACAGCCTGTGGGCGGTGCAATTTATTCGGGACATGGAAGAGCTTATTGCCACAGGATATTCCTGTAGTCACACACACGGCTAGTTAATCAGGTAACTATCGACAGGTTGTGAAGCTTGTTTTTTTGCTTGTCACGCTTGTGGAAGAAGGGGGATCAGCAGTGAGGAAGATGCGGGGTAGGGTCGAGATTAGTGGTTGTCAGCGGCGGGCAGTGAACGTGGTTGATTGATATGGTTGCTTGCTTTGGGGCCCGGCCGGTGTTGCTGGCCATGTGGTCCATCCGATGATGGATTCTGTGCCTGTGTGTTTGTTGTGCTGCAGATGCTGTGGTGTTGTCAGTGTCAGTCTTAGTGTAAGTGCGTGCTGGTCGGCTGGTGAGATGAGGCGAAAGAGATCAGATCGCTGTTCAGCTGAATACGGCGGGGTCTTTTGCGGTTGCTAGTGTCTAGTTGCAGTGTGCTTATGCAGGTTGGACTATGAATATCACGAGATTTTAGTCGGGATAGCTAGCCAACGTGGATTCGTAACGGCAAGACACAGAGGCTGAAACAGCAGGTGGGTGTTGTTGTAGTCGTCTGATAAGGAGTGTTGGCGCATCCAGTGGGAGGTCCTGGTGTAAGCCACCCGCTCTGTTCTGTGCTGCATGAGAGGGAGATCGAGAGGTGCAGATGCAGAGATACCGGTACACGGCACACAAAGAGTCCTTTTGCTTGGATATATTTGGAGGGTGATTTATGTATGTTTTAACGGAGTGTACTACGGGGTAGCAAGGAGTTGTTTATAAGGGGCCAGAACGTCGGCTAGTTCCTTGGGAGAACCCACTGGCATATCGAAATGAAACGGACTGGTAAAACAGAACCGAACCGTTGACTCCTGAAAGAAGCGTGAGAAGTTCCCCCAAACACGGTCGCAAAAAGCTTGAAATTAGCAGCGTTCAAAAAATAAAAATTTAAAAAAAAAAGGGTGACATTCCGTTCGGCAGGTGAGTGCTCGCTCTGGCGAAATCTTTCATGCCACGATGCCATGGCCTGTCCCTGATCTTGCATTGCACGCCCGGCGTGGTGTCTGGAGCGAAATGAGCCAATCAAACAGCACGGCCCTTACACGGTGAACCCCGAGGGTGGGCAAGGCAGGAGGCAGTGGTGGGGCAAATGGCCCCTTTCCATTTAATGGGCTGCGGGAAAGGCATCCATTCCACCCTCACCGTTTTGAAGCGCTTGCATTGGTCAACTTTTCTCTCCTTCCATGCACGGAGCAAAGCTTGGAACATCATTGATCGTTGCACCGAGAGTGAAATTGCAAACCACTTCTTGTTTTCTTGCTGCTTGTCCGCTCTTTCTCTTCCTACCGCACGCAGTCCGACACCTACATCATCGGGCAACCTCTCTCTCTCTCTCTCGGACACGCACCACTCGTTTGCAGGTCCATTTTAGCTCGAGCGTCTTCGTTGTTGATTTTTCGGTTGACGGGTTCCCCTTAACTGGGCATGACGTGACAGCCAGTAGCCAGTACGTACCGTCTGCGCCGGGGCACGTTTTAGTCTGCCCGACCAAAATAGGAGACACTCAGTTTTTGACCGACACTCGCAGCACAGAAAGAACAGTGAACACTGAACACTGAATACAGCACAAGCAACACAAGCGCTACGCCGCCGCGACCCGGAACCAAACACCAACACGATCGCTTGACTAAAAGGGGGAACATACAAAAGTGTCGACGACATTGTCGCTGAGGACGCTTCCTGCTGCGACAACTCTACGTCGACGCGCATCCAATCGTTTTAGACGCGGATTTCGTTCTCAACCGCCAGCAGTCGCATCGCGCTGTCCTCCCTCGCTCGCATTCCGGTCTTGTCCCTGCTTTTACACACCACACCGACAAACCCCCTTTGCGAATTTCCCCTTTCTCGCTATTGCCCAGATGGCTTCGTATGTGTGCACACTCTGAATAGTGACAACTTGCGAATGCTAATGCCCTGACTACAGATTCGGCAGTTTCTTCCGCTCTATGTGGCACGATATCACCAGCTATGACCGACGTCAGCGCAATTCCCAGTCAATCCCTTCACCGACTCATACTAACTGATTATGCAGATTCCTCATTTGACTCTCCGCAAAGGACAGGGCGCCATGTTCCTCTCCATGGCCGTAATGGCCTCACTTCGATAGCGACCGCCTCCGATTCTCGCAACGACATTTCCTCCCCTTACCACGACGAATCCACCCGTCCTTCGACGCACTTTGATGCCGCCTATGCCCCCAACACTCCCGGTCTTCCGATGAGCCCCAGTGGGAGGCCATATTCGCCTGGCATGAGATCCATCAACACGCGGGCATCCGTCCCACCCGATGCTTTCGACATGCAGAGCCCCACCGGGTCGATTCCGATGCAGTCTTTCCAGGATGGCCAGCCGCCCGCGCCACCGATCCACAACTCGTGGAATCGGATCGACGCCTGGGCCGAGGAGCACTACATGGAACTTTGGGATCAGCTCTGCGAAGGCGCCACTAACAACGATTTGAACGATCTTGAGCACCAGCTCGACTGCTCCCTTCCTCAGGACGTCCGCGAGTCCCTGATGATCCACGATGGCCAAGAAAGAGGCGGCAACCCCACGGGCATCATTTTTGGGTCCATGCTTTTGGACTGCGAAGAGATTGTTCAGGAGTGGGAGAACTGGGTAAAGGTCAACCAAGAATTCCTGCTCGAGGCGACATTCCCCAGGCCCGCTGTGCCTTCCAAGATTCTGGGAGGGAGCAGCCACGCTTCGACTTCGGCGGCCTCGTCCAGCTCGGCCCCCGTTTCGCCCCAGAATGGCAACTGGAGACAAGAACTGCTCGCTCGTCAGGACAGTGTCCCCGCCGGTGCCATCCAGAAGGTGTATGCGCACCCCGCGTGGATCCCTCTTGTTCGCGATTGGGGTGGAAACAACTTGGCTGTTGACTTGGCGCCTGGACCCAAGGGTACCTGGGGCCAGGTTATTCTGTTTGGTCGCGACTACGACACCAAGTACGTAGTCGCGAAGTCGTGGGCTCATTTAGTGGCTACTGTTGCGGACGATCTTGGCAGCGGCAGATGGTTCATCGATGATGATTCGGGCGAGCTTAAGCTGCGCGAGTTTAAGAGTGCCCGCGTTGAGCCCGGTTATTTCGACATTTTGAGGTGGAGGTGTGACCAGAAGTATGGTCGTACCGCCAACAAGCGCAGGTCGATGGCTCCTCCAAGGGGTGCAACCAGTGCGCCCACTTCGCCCTATGCCAGTGCGGCTGATTCCAACGCTGAGCCTCGTGGTCGGTCGCTCCAGAGGTTGAGCCAGATTTCTCCCATGCCCAGCCCAATTCGGCCAGGTGTTGGAAAGGCGAGCCCATTGGCGAGAGTGGCCGAGGAGGTTCCCTTGACATCGGCGACGAACAGTATCAAGGTGCCGGAGAAGTTGGTTGAGGTCGACACCCCAAGACACAGCGGAGAGGAGAACAAAGAAAGTGCCCCGAGGTTAGCTGCCCTTGCTGCAAATGGCGAGGTCAGCCCTCCTCCCGAGGTCACCATCACTGAGCCTTCTCAGACAAATGGCACGTCATCAGCGCCTGGCAGCAAACGAAGCAGTAAGCAGGCCACCGTTGTTGAGGTGGAAGAGACGACACTGAAGACCATTGAGATCTAGAGCTGCAGGGGCGTGATGACTAGTTTCCCAAGGGAACACGCTGCGCTCCTGCTGGCTTAAGGAGCCGGTAATTTTTTTTAACAAATGGCGACACAACGAAAGCAATTAACGGCGTTCTGGTGGCTTCTTTTTTTCTGTCATCACCCATGACCTCACAATTGGTGGAAAAGCTTGTTGTCTTGTCTGGGGGTTTTCTCTCTCATTGGGGCGTTTAAAGTTCTCTTCGGTTTATCGCGATCAACCAATCGCTGCTTTCTTTTTTCCAAGGGAAGGCCATATTTTACTTTTTGTACCATATACACATGGCGAGCATGTTTTTCTTGCGGGTTGGGGATGGATGGATGTAGGCATTGCTTTGTCTAGGCCATTTCTGGAGACAGAAGATGCATGGATGGAAGGGACATGAAGGGTTGATGGAAGTGTATAATAGGGGGTTGTAGAAGAGATGTGTGAGGGAGGTGGAGGTGTTGTAGTTGGAGCGATGGCAGCAGAGAGCGTGGCATGCATGGTATTCACTTGGTTTCTGGTTTGCAGAGGAAGCAGATATTTGACGGTTAGTGATAATTGTGAAGAGTATCCATCAACTGTTTTGTGGGCTGCGAAGTAGTTGTGAAAAGTGTTGGTGAGGGTAGGGGTAATCACGTGCTAGTTTCAGCCTTTGCCAAGAAGGGATTGGTCTGGTTGGTTGGTGGGTCATGTCAGGTTCCCCCAGCCTTCCGCTTGGGACCAACTCCAAAACGTCATGCGCGCCTGCTTGCGTTGCGTGCCTGCCGTCTACGTTCATAAGCTTCCACACCCACAACACTGTGATTCGCGGCGACAACGACGACAGGTTTTGATATCCCGATTGATTGCGGCTGAGAATACGAGAAGTATTCCAATCTTGTGACCGATAGCGATACCGCTGATCAACTCGATTGCGATACCGAAATCGGGGCCAGTCGTCACCGAGCTACGGTTGCAACATTTACGAGCTCTACCTCTAACAGCCCCGAACTATTCAACTCCGAGCAAGGGGAAACACATCACATAAAATACCATCATCATGTCCTCCGAAGAGCGCCTCTTCCGCTTTAGCAAGCCAGCATGGCTCTCCAGCGTGCAAGCCCGTAACGCAGGCGTGTACCTGGCCGGCGGTCTCGTACGTTTCCCCCCTCCTTCCTCTCACTCCTCCTCTTACCTAACACTTCTCTAACTCGAATTTCTGTGTGTCAAAGTTCTCCCTAGCATTCTACATCCTCCTCGACTCGGCCGTCTGGTCGGCCTCGCCCCGCAACGCCTCCCCCCTCCACGTCAACTTTGTCGACTGGCTGCCGTTCGTCTTTTCCTCCCTGGGGATGCTGATCATCAACTCGGTCGAGAAATCCCGGCTGGCGTCGGATAGTTTCTCTTATTCCGGGTCGGGGGTGGCGTGGAAGGCGAGGGTGGTGCTGTTTCTGGGTTTCGCGGCGCTGGCGGGCGGGATGGCGGGCGGGGTTACGGTTTTTGTGCTCAAGTTTGTCGTGCCGGGGGTGGGAATGCCGGCATTGGGGATGGGGGTTGAGAATGTGGTTGCCAATGCGCTGGTGGGGGTTAGCACGGTTGTTTTGTGGGTGAGTCAGAATATGGAGGATGAGTATGCTTATAATTTGGCGCTTTGAATGGGAGAGGAAGGGTGGGGAAGAATGCGGGGGGACGCTGAGTTGCAGATGGTGGGAAGCGGAGCGAAGAGGTTTAAGGAAGGGTATGCTGGATTTTGGGGGAGATGGCAGAGGCGCAACGGGTTTAGGTATAATGTGGATTATGATCTATCTGTTTTTGGTTCGAGGCACGGGTGGTAGTGATACCTATAGGTTGCTTAGGGATTTATGCTATTGGCTTTTGAGGTCTCTGATTTCGATATGAGCTTTTGAGCGGTTGGGAGGTCGAACGCTGTTGAAATGGTCGTTAAAGTGGGATAAATCAACAACCGTCATTGACATCCAGGCAAGTGCTGTTCTGTCAGCGCCGATACTCCACGTCTCATCATACTTAATTAAGTAGGTACACTTCCCACTGCATTCTATGGACGAGACAGTTGGTTAAGTCTGATGGGAATGATGACGGGTCAAGAAGGGATCTGTGGTTTTGGTCAAGTTAAGCCCCCCCTTTTTTTATTGGGGGGTTCAATTTGAAGACTCTTGGTAGATTATTGTTACTTGTTTTTGACTTTCTTCAACTTCTTTGTTACCTTCTTCGACTTTTCTACCGACATTTCTACCATTATTCGACGTTTTTTCACCTACCTTGTTTCTCGACATCGCGCTACCTCCCTGATTTAGGTGTTGAGCTTTGGTGAGTGGTGTTCGAGTGGCCGATAGTGGGTCTGGCATTGAAGTAGCTATGTTGCACTCATGAGAGATGAAGCTTTGCCTGAGTAATTATTTGGCTGTGGGCATTGTATCGGCTGTGGCAACATCTGAAGGAAGGGGCTACTTATTTTACAAGTTGCTGTATATCCGTTATGGGATGGTGATCTATCATCTCCATTGCTTGCTCGATATCATGGGGTTAGGAGATAAGGGGGGTTCATTTACTTGAAAAAGAGCTGCTGATTGAAGACGTTGATCTCTTTTGCCACATTTTACATCCTCCAAGCTGGTGTCAATAACATTGTTAGATGGTAGCTTGCTACGTATGAGGATGATGATATGTGCTGAAAACGATGTCTAGATATGCTTGTTTCCCCAAAAGACCAAACATAGCCTTCTAAATTACTGAGAGCTTGATGGCCATGGCAAGTGTGGTGGTTAAGGTCATGTCCTGATATCAGATTTCAAGGCGTGCAGTACGTTGTGAGAAAGAGGAACAGTTACAACCTAGGGTCCCGTCAGAGACATGGCAAAGACACGGGAAACCAGGAGAAACAAGCCACATCACTCGGCCCTTCTCGGGCATCAAGTGCCGAGTATATTTAGACCTTCAAAATGAGAACGCCGAGACAACATCATGACAAATGCTCCCATGGACGTCGTCAACGGGCGATGGCCACTGGCTGCTTGACGCTGCAGATGCCTTGAGACGGATCAATCAAGGGCCTGTTTCGCTGCATGCAACATCACTCATGTCCATGCCCGAGTCCGCGAGAGCTCCCCTAGAAAGAAACGTCTGCATACCGGGGCTTGTCTTGCAGCTGAGCTCTATGGACTGCCGGGACGTCTGGGACCTACAACGCCGTCATCCCGCAGCTCAGCGACATGCACGGTGACTGAGGTTGCACAATAGCAGAAACATGCTCTCAAAAGACCAGTCTCAACCACAGGGCAGGGCTCAGAAGGGCCCAGATTCTTTCTTGGGTTTCTTCTTTTATCACATTCCAAGTGATGAGGCGGCCAAGAAGCTGAACTCGAACCTGCAACGCCAACTTGATCGCCTTTAATGCAGATGCTGGTGTGTGATATGACTTTGTTTTTCAGGGAATATTTGACAGTTCATCGAGGAGCATCAAGCAGCTGAGTCAAGGTGTGGCAGGATGTCGGCTGCACGTCGACAGAAGCGGACCACCCAAGATGTATGCGGGTCTCAGAAGCAGTTTACCGGTTTGGACAGGCTGCCGGCGGCGAATCAACAAGACAATGAGGGAGTCTTGGAAGAGATAAGAGTCGTTCGAGACCGGGGAGGTAGGAAATACCGCACAGGTTTCCCAGTGATGTGATCCCTTCGGTTGTTGAATCGTGGATGAGCTCGGAAATATTCCCATGCGCCCCTGGGAAGCATTGAGTTATGGCACAGCAGAGAACAAGCCATGGAAAGCTACCCCGCGATCTGGAATCTCTTTTGAGCTTTTCTTGTGCTGTCCCCAATGAATGCTGTTGGTTCTATCGGCCCGGAAGATGGAATCTCATCATTCTCCACTCGGGCATCTGATGGCTCCAGCAAGTCAGCCCAAGCTCCTGGTCTGAAACATCAAATCACAAACCACCATGCCGAAGCAACTTCTAAGAGCTCGGTTTCAACAAACCGGGCGCCCGTGGCCTTGTTGGGAATTGGGATCATGGTAACGGTACAATCAGTTCAGCGATGGCCCAACAAATACAGACCAGAGGATTGCTGCATCATGCAGACCCTCCGAGCTCCCACCTTCATCACCTTTTGGGAAGAGCAACTTCAACATCTGGCAGACAGCTGGCTCTGGTTCCTGTATCGATATTCCATAGCATGGCATACACAGTGACTGAGGGCAAGCACAGACCATGTCATGATCAGCACCAAGGTTGGCTCAGACCAGAGCTGGTCAGTGCGTTCCCTGCCTTACCAGGATGGTGCGATCTCGGTCTGGCTAGCTTGGAGATCGGCTCACCGACCACCACCAACCGTCGCTAGCTCGTCGTGCTGCCTCATCAAGGCCAACATGCAGCAGCCGTCAGTCGACAGTAATTAAACCACAGCAGCTTGAAATCACATGGCTCAGACAGCAACAACATCGTCGACGGGTAATTTTCCTCGCTTCCATGCAATCGATTTGACAGCTCCGTCTTCAGAGTGCCGCAAGTGCCAAAAGATGCTCACGAACCCCCTCAGCACGGCAAATACCGAAGCGTTGCTGAACAGTGACATCTGCTTGCTATAATTGGCAAGTCACCTTTCCTCTGGCAGATGAATCTGGCCCGCCGTTTGGGCCTCACTTCCCACGCCCAGCGCTGGCACAGACGGGCGCTATCTTACGAACCCATCACGCCGGGAGTCAGCCGCTGAAGCTTGGGTGATTTCCGAGGAACGCCAGCTGGCCAGGGTACGGGTACGGAACAGCAAAGTTACAAAAGGCGCGCTGTCCTCCGTCAGGTGATCATGTATAGCTGCTCTAGGCCTCTAGCATCTCATCGAAATGTCAGAGAGGGGGGAGTCATTCTCCGGACGACCTGACTAGCTTTTTGCCATGCTTTGCTGTGCCCAAGGGCGTGTAACGAGCAATCGCGCCACAAATGGTGCCTGACATCACGAAAAACTACACGATCGAACTGCCCGCCGGTTTCACGACCGCACCGAGAACCTCACAAGAGGTCTCGGGGGTTTATGGCCCTGGCACGTCTGCGTACATACACATACGGTACCTGGCCGATATCCAAATCGAATCTGGCAGGCGACTAACAAACCTGGAACCCCTGGATTGGCAATTGCGTCTTGATGCCATGGATGTCAGTGGACGGCGGTTGTCACTTTGACCTGGAGCTAGCCACAGGGTCAACAAGTCCCAGTGCTACTCCGTACTATCCCATCCGTCCCAGTTGCCCCCCCTATCTTTTTTCTGCTCTGCAGATGATCAAAAAAAAGTTGGTGTCTGCCAACAGACGGCCAGCCACGATCTACCTGGTCGAGCCAAATGATTAGCGCGATTCAACCGGTCATGGGACCTCGTTTGCACCCAAAAGGCGCTTTGCTGATCCACCTCCCTCCTGCGCAGGTCGCATTGGAAGAGCGCTGGAAAGCCAGCAACGGACAGAGACCGCAACACGGCTGGACACAACCGCAACGATGGAATCGGCGTCAGGCATCATCATAACCATGCAGGACTAGACGCCAAACGATTGGACCTCTCTAGAGCATGGATGCATGTGAATATCGGCTCACGATACCGCCCAATCGGAGCCTGCTGCCAAACCGAACAAGGGTTTCAAGAGTGGAAGCTCGACGCCGACAAGCAATATTGACTGTTTGAGAAACGCACTGCGGTACCTGGATCTCGGTATATTCGACGCTGAAATATCTTATTAGTGCTGTATCACTGCGCTTTCGGAGCACGGAACACTTGATCTGGCAGTGCGTGGTGTATCATTGTGTATTACCTGTTTGGGATCTGTATGGGCACGAAACGACAAGCTTCGTCAACCCCTCTCTGCCTCTACTTTGCACCACCAGGGGAGGAAAGCAAAGGCCAGATATATCTTGACAACAGCTCAACGTCAGTTGGCGTAGGCTTCGACTCTTTTCTTTTATGGCCAGCTTGTTGCCCTGAGGGCTCTTAATTGCTGCTTCTATAATCCTATTTCGGACTCAGTGTCTACAGCGGTGTACATAGCTATTATGTGCCCCTCCATCCACACTGCCCTGTTGCTTGTGGTGGTGAGCTTCACCATGTTTGCCCCGCACAAGACATATGCACCAGTCCCAATTGGCAAGTCTTCCACCCGTCATATCGGCGTTTCAACTCGGGTGCCGTGTTACTCGGGTCGCCTGTCTATCCTCAGGAAGCTATTCTATGACAGCTGCAGCTAAATGGGGGCCAAGAAGGCGTGTCATCGACCTGGACCGTCCTCGATCTGCCTGACAAGCTTGCTCGCATAAAGAAGTCGTGATAACCAGCAGTGACTGAGCGACACGTTGATCCCCTCGTCTGGCGGCGGAGGCAATAATGAGGAGTTCGCTTTACACGCATCGGATTTATGCGAGAAGCCGTCAGTCCTCTTAGGCGATGCTCTTAATACCGGGAGTGCTTCTGCAATTTGAATTACGCAGTAAATTAACCCAGAGAGACCGCTCACTCACTGGCACCATGACTCTCCAACGGCTCCCTCTGTTTACTATGACGACCAGAGACACCGACTCAGGAATATTAGCGTAGGTGTAACAGTGCCCAAACGGGCGAGCTGGCTTAACTGGTACTGCACACCCCCAGACCCCGGGTTGATTGTGAGACGACAGAACACCAGGTATTGCCTCTCTCCCGCTGTCTGTCTCACATCTCGGGGACTCCTTCAACAGACACAATCCACTCGGCCCTCAACCGTGGCGGCGGGTTCGTGACGAACTGTGGTTGTCAGAGAACAAAGCACTGCGAAGCCCCACCCTCGAATCTGATCTGGACATTGGGAGAGGGGGGCATCTAGAAGAACCCACCCTGTCTGTCTCTGCCTGTGTCCAATCTGGCACTCATACACCTTTCAGACAGGCAGGGCTATCTTCCTGAAAAGAAGTCAGCCACTAGAAACAAAATGACGATTTGTGTTGATTCGGTGATTGAGCTCATACCTTATTAACTTCTCTATTTTAAACTTCGCCTGCCGAGTGTGTTTAGCGCCGGCTTCCCGTCTCAAAAATGGGCACATGAGCAACGGCCCCAGTCTGGCGGGATCTGGTGAACAAAAGGCCAGAAGCGGCCGCATCACATTGTGTCTGTTGATTCTGTTCCAGTTTACGCTTTTTCTGATTTGATCGGCGTCTCCCGGCCTCATCTCCTCCTCCCTTTGCCCATCCCGTGCCATTGGAACCACGCCAGCGACACCAGGGGCTGCTTTCCTGGATAAAAAGCAACCCGGGGACCCGTTGAGGTGCATAGGAAAACCGAAATTCCGGTAAAATACGCGGCGTCTTTCATCCCGGTACCTTACCGCGCATACATACACACATACATGCTCGTTCAACAAGTGGAAGCCAAACACCATAGAAGCGAAGAAGGAGACGGGACCGCTATCGTATTTTGGGAAACAGGAAGCGGACAACGAAGAGCTTCACCATCCGCCGCTCCGAATCAACGTCAGGCAGGCTATTGTGTTCCTGGGACTCGGCCGGCGAGAGCACACTCCCATTCGTCTTCCAGTCACCGGCGTGCCTGAGGCTATTTCCGGTGCCCGCTGCGGTTTCTGTCTGCCACCCTGAGAGGTCACGTCACAACACATCCCATTCTCAGGCTACTGTGCAGTATCCTGCACCTGGAAAGCTTTTTGACCCGTACCTCGAACCCTTTTTCCCTTCCTTTTTTTTCCCACATCACACGGTACCTTCCTACAGACCTTACGTCCAACTTACGGCGTGTCCTGCGTCAGGCTACCTTACCCTACTTTATTACCAACCAAGCAGAGCAGCAGACACGGCCACCAAGCAGACCAGACCACCTTTATCCTGTCATTTCCCCGAGTTGCATCGATTTGGATCACCTCCTTTTATTTTCTTTCCTCTACAACTGAGGTGCCCACAGTCTGGACATCTGTATTTCCATTTCACACAGCCAGATCTGTTTTTAGATCCATCTTCCTAGGTCTGGAGGCTTGCGGCTTGCACCGCCTTACAAGACACCAAGGTCTCTCAGTATCTGGCCAACCGCACAACGCCCAAATAAATCCCATCCACCAGACCAGCGCAACCGCCCTGCTGGCCGACTCCCTCGACTTTGGAGCTAAAGCCACAAGTGACGACGGCCCGGAGCGAACCCCTCACCACCGAACACAGCACCACACTTTCCGCTGCCAATTCCTCCAACCGACCACCGGTCCCTCGCATCCGCACGCTGCAGAAGACTCTTGTCGCAGACCGAGCGCACTGTAAGTGTAAATACCTTCACTTTTACTATTTACAGTTGCCCCGTTTCATCCTCTTCCAACCTTGGGCCCTTTCACCGAGAGGTCCTAAAAGGCTCACCTGCCTTTGCAACCCTGCCGTTTCCCTTGCCCCAACCCCTCATTAGGCCTCCTCTGGTTGGCTGCGTCCATGGTGCAGCGCGCCAAGCCGTAGGCCATCTGACCTCACTAGACGTGCAAGAGAGAAAGTCGCATACGATGATGTGTGGTCGACTGAAGCAGCTGTCTGCTTCAGGCTCCCCCTGTTTGTTCTTGTTTTCTTTCTTTTTTCTTTTTTTTTTTTTGTTTTGTCTTTTTTTTTCTTTGATAATGTTGGATGTCCCATTGTCTCGGGCATTTGCAAAGTTGCAGCTTTCTTCACTCGACACTACTGCTGCCGCTTCGACCAAGAGCACCTTGGAAAGCTTCGAGTCCTTGCGTCGTCTTGGGTCCCCCTCGGAGCCACTTGACCTGGCCCGGGCGCACTGCAGCAGGACACGCTAGGCTACCCTTGTGCTTGGTCGCCACCGCAGTGCCCTGTCGTTCCCCGCCGTCATTTCACTTAGCTAGTGCGCCCGCCCCTCCAAAACCTCACGTCCATTGACCTCTGAAATTCAACCTACCTTCCCGTAACCCTCTCCTGTTGTCGTCCTCTTCCTTCAACGCCTTAGTATTCTGTCTCCACCTCCGCATCAACCATCAACCTCGTTATCTCGTGCAGTTTGTCGCCAGCTTCGCGTGGCTGTTCTTTTTTGATCTCGAGCGCTCCGTCTAACAGCCGTCAAGAAACAACCCGATACCTAGTTCGACCTGACCCAAGTCCCTAACGACCCAAGCCCGTCTGCGCGATTCCCCCCGTTGCATCGGGTCCCGATTTCCTCCCCTCTTTCCATCGACGGGTAGATTCCTTCCGTCGAAACACAAGCCACGCTCCCAAACAGTCGGCATCACCGGTCACGAAACTTTGCTCTGCAAAACTGCGAGTTTACACAAGTTCGTCTTGTAACTGCCAATCCCTGGCGTCAGATGCCCCTCGAGGTTTCGACCAACCCATCTTGTAAGCCGGTCCCTGTCTCCTCTGCCCCTCAACTGCCATGACAACCCAATACTCCTGGCTGTCCCCAACACTTGCCAACCATGATGCTGCGACGTGTGCTTACGCGTTTAATAGACATCACCATCTCCGTACAGTAGTAACCGCTTTACCAACATTTAACCTTGCGTGTGATATAAGACCTCCCTAGCGCGTTTTAAAGCAACCATACCTGTCGGCGACATTTTTCCCCACCAGTGACCCGAGTATAATACGATCCTCCACACCAACCCCGACGTGGCTTTGAGATCTTCACCATGGCGTCGAATCGTCCGGCAGCGTTCAACAATCTGCGGATGGGAGAAGTGATCCGCGAGAAAGTGCAGGATGGCATCACGGGCGAGACGAGAGACTTGACTTACACCCAGTGCAAGATTGTCGGCAATGGTTCCTTTGGCGTCGTCTTTCAAACTAAGTTGTCTCCCTCGAACGAAGATGCAGCCATCAAGCGTGTCTTGCAAGACAAAAGATTCAAGGTTGGTTGTGTGCTATGGCTGGGTTGTATGATTAATGGCTAACATGTTGTAGAACCGTGAGCTGCAAATCATGCGGATCGTGAGACACCCCAACATCGTGCAGCTCAAGGCCTTTTACTACTCTAATGGCGAGCGCGTAAGTCCTTTAGTAATACCTCATTGAAAAACAGATTGCTTACATCCCCAATAGAAGGATGAGGTTTACCTCAACTTGGTCCAGGAGTTCGTGCCAGAAACCGTGTACCGCGCCTCCCGTTTCTTCAACAAAATGAAGACTACTATGCCCATCCTTGAGGTGAAGCTGTACATCTACCAGCTTTTCCGGGCTCTTGCATACATTCACTCTCAAGGCATCTGCCATCGCGACATCAAGCCCCAAAACCTTCTCCTCGACCCTAGCACCGGCATCTTGAAGCTCTGTGATTTCGGCAGTGCCAAGATTCTGGTGGAAAACGAACCAAACGTGTCTTACATTTGCTCCAGATACTACCGCGCACCTGAATTGATCTTTGGTGCTACCAACTATACAACCAAGATTGGTGAGTGGACTTGTCAACAATGGAAGATTGTTGCTAACTGACGTGAACAGACGTTTGGTCAACAGGCTGCGTCATGGCAGAACTGATGCTTGGTCAGCCTCTTTTCCCCGGTGAATCGGGTATCGATCAGCTCGTCGAAATTATCAAGGTGCTGGGGACACCCACCCGCGAGCAAATTCGAACTATGAACCCGAACTACATGGAGCACAAGTTTCCTCAGATCAAGCCCCATCCTTTCAACAAGGTGTTCCGCAAGGCCGACCAACCCGCCATCGACCTGATTAGCAAATTGCTGGAGTACACACCCACCGAGCGTCTGTCGGCCATCGACGCGATGGTGCAGCCCTTCTTTGATGACCTCAGGGATCCCAACACCCGCTTTCCCGATTCGAGGCACCAGACGGGCCAGCTCAAGGACCTTCCTCCGCTCTTTGACTTCACCCGCCATGGTACGTGTCACCAGACTCTCTGTGTTGATTTTAAACCAAACTTGCTAACAGAATCGTTTTCTGCAGAGCTGTCGATCGCCCCTCACCTCAACCACAAGCTTGTGCCGCCTCACATGAGGTCCATCCTTGCGGCCCAAGGGCTCGACATCGACAACTTCGTTCCCATGAACAAATCGGAAATGATGGCCAAACTGGACTGAAAAGCTGGCCAGCGAGACGGAAAAAAGTTCTGTGTCGATTCGCGACCGTGAGAGCTGATCGTGTGTGGACACTTCGAGCTGTACTTTGACAGCAAAGTATCGTATACGGCCCAGCAAGGAGATAGCGGCTTTGGGTCGCTTCCCGTTCATGATCTATGACGAGGAAATGCCATGAGATACCCCGAGGAGCCATGAGTGTTGATGGAATTTAACGAGACGACGAGACTCGATTCCGGAAGGTTCCATCGATCCCAAAGTAGTGTCGAGAAGTGGCAGGATAGAGCGTGGAAATAGCAGGAGTTTGGGGCGGCTGGTATGCCCACGAGCATTCGTCCTCTGAAGACAACAGCGCGCAATAAGGCTATAGCAGGAAGGGAGGGAGAGGGGAGAAGGGGCGTGCTGAGGGAAAAAACACCAACCGGGCCACGTTTTTTAGATTCCGTTTCTGCATGACCTAGATGGCTTTTGCTTTATTTCGTGCCCCAAATATCTGGAGAAAGGCTTCTTTTATTCTTGTTACTTGGGTGGTATTTCCACTGTATTCTCCGCTGGAATTACTTGCGTTGTTTTGTTATCTGTGCGGCCTCCCTGTCCTCGCCCCATCGTCCCTGTTTTGGATGTTGTTAGTAGGAAGGCGAATGATTCATGATGAGTGGGAGCGAATGGAATTATATGATTTGTCTTGTCATGTACTCCCAGCTGAAGAACCTGGTGGGCTGGCCTGCCTGCACTGGCTATCTTGGTTTGAGACTCTCGAACAGGAGCAATGGTAGTTTTGGAATGGGTAGCACGAGACGGCCATCGAGTTCAGCGCAATTCAACTTTTGGTTTGGGATGAGAGTGAGAAGGAGTTGGGACGGACGGTAAAGATATTATGTGGCGGGGAGCACCTGGATGGCATGGGGTGGGCGTTTTTGCCTGGGAGAGATGAGAGAAACGGAAAAGATTATCAGAGCAGGTTTGAGACAGGCCTACATGAAGAAGGCGATGTTGTTGGTTTCTGTGGTTGTTCTTGTGCTTTTATCAAGGTTTTCGTTTACTTTCAGATTTAAAATATTTTCATGGCATGGATTTGAATTGATGAGGTCTTGACACTCATGTATGGATTGATAAAGTGAGGTGATCTTCTACCAACTATGAAGATGGGTGAGAACGATGAATTACTATGTTCCAGTGTTACTTAGGTTATTCAAAGTGCAGGGAGAAAAGCCAAACACTGCATAATAACAGACAAATAACGTCGTCGTCGTGAATTTTGCTCCAACAAACACCCGTGACTTATACCAGCTTATAAAGCCTCATTTTCAAGGCAACCACCACTCCCTTCCGACCGGGATCACTTGCATCACTAGCTCCTTTCCCCAGTGGGTGGCCCCACAAAAACTTTCTCTCCAGTCCAGTCCCCACTTATTTCACGCTTTCCTGTCGCGCTTGGCACTGGCAACTTGAACCTTGTCAGCCTTTTGTTGCTGCTGTCTTCCTTCTCAACTTTTATTGTTTCAGAGAGAGCAACGAAAGGAAACAAGAGTTTCCGGATTTGCGCCAATCAAAACCAATCATCAATTGCGCTCTCGGGCTTGGATTGGCAGAATCATCTGGTTTGAGCGTGAAATCTATCAAAAATTGCGAGAGGTAGATTTCTCTTGCGACGACAACACCAAACCGGGAAAAAGAAAATAAAACCATCCAGCGGGAGAGGAACAGCAGCATCGCATCCCATCAGTTGCGCAATAGCAAATCCAAACCATGGCCGACTACGACAGGAGAGGAGGAGGGGGAGGAGGCAGAGGTGGTGGTGGCGGTGGGTATAACCGGAAACGTCGTTATAGAGGTACGTTTGTCCCTTTTTCATCACCACCACCATCATCATCATCATCATCATCATCATCATCATCATCACTGACTGACACAATCTGGGTTAGATGACAATGAAGACGACAACCACTACCGCGGTAACAACTCCCGCCGCCGCTACGACGCCCCCCCCCACGTCCGCCTCCGCAAGCAGCTCATCGCCATTGCCGAGAACCCCATGATCGAGCGCCACGATGAGATTTCCCAGATTGCGAACCTGTTCACCGACAACTGGGACGATGACGTCTTGCTCAGAGGCAACTTCACCGACTTGGTCCTCCAGTTGTGCGTGGAGCAGCCTCTCAAAACCCCCTTTTTGGCGGGCGTGTTGATGGTGGTCAACACCAACAAACCCGAGGCGATGGATCTTTTACTCGAAAAAGTGGCGAGGTTGATCGAGGACAAGCTTCGGGAGGGGGGGTGGAGGGATGTGAAGCTGTACCTGAAGCTGGTGGGGTGTCTGCAGAGCGTGTTGGAAGGGGAAGGGGTTTTTGGTCTGTTGGGGGAGCTTTTTGAACGGGCGGTTGGGTTGCAGACGGCGAGCAGTGAGGATACGATCGGCACAGAGATTGTCAAGATCATTCTCTTGACGCTTCCGTATGTGATGGCTGCTGGGTCGCCGGAGCAGGTGCAGCAGGAGTGGCAGCAGAAAGCGGCGGATTTGCTGGAGAATACGGCCATCATTGCGAGCGAGCCGCATCCGCTGCAGGCCGTGATTGAGCCTTATCATCCCGAGGCTGGGGAGGAAAACCCGGCGCAGTCGCAGAGTTTGATTTCGCTTTTGCAGGCGCAGCTGCAGGCTGAGGCGGCTCAGGGTTGGGCGTTGAGCTGCTTGCCGAGACCGTGGCAGTTCCCTGTCGGCGAGGTTGAGACGATGGCCAAGCTGGCCAGTGCGAAGAAGCACGTTTTGCCGAATATCGTTATTCCCAAGACGGTGGTCAGGGGGCTGAGGCCGTTGTTCCCAGAGGTGTATATCTCTGTTTATGGGCAGCAAGAAGTCGAGTCGGTGCCCCCTCCTACCAGCCTGGCGTCGTCGCTCATCAGAGATGCACTGCTTGATACTATCAATGTTTTGCACTTTAACCGCAACGCCACAGCAAGACAGCTTATTGAGGTGGATTGCTACTTTGCGCCGAGGACTTTTGCTCTGAGAGGCACGCCGTTCGATAGGCTTCGGGATATCGAGAAGCCAAAGTCTACCTGGAAGCCCGAAGATGTGGCTGTTGATGCCGTGTTTACCCAGCTTTTTCTCTTGCCTAACCCAGAGCACAAGTTGGTTTACTACCACTCTGTGCTTACGGAGGCTTGCAAGCTGGCGCCTGCTGCTATAGCGCCCAGCTTGGGCCGTGCCATTCGTTACCTTTACAGAAACGCGCCGCGGATGGATCTGGAGCTGGCGTACCGGTTCATGGACTGGTTCTCGCATCATTTGTCCAACTTTGGTTTCACGTGGAAGTGGACCGAGTGGGTGGACGATGTTGAGCTGAGCGGCTTGCACCCGCGCAAGGCGTTTATTGTTGGCTCGATCGACAAGGAGATTCGGTTGAGTTTTGCGCAGAGGATCAAGAATACGCTTCCGGAGCCGTATCAGAAGTTGATTGGGCCCGAGAAGGAGAAGGATGTGCCCGATTTCAAGTTTGCCAACGATGGTTGGTTTTTCCCCCTTTTCTTTATCATTTCGAGTGTCAGTGACTAACACAGCAATTAGACACCCCCTTTGCCGCCGAAGGCCGTGAAATCGCCGCGCTCCTCAAACGCAAGGCCCCCGACGAGGAAATCGACGCCGTTATCCAGCGGATTCAGTCTCAGGCCATTGACCGCGACCTCGACGCCTTGGTGGCCAGCACGGACGTCTTTGTCACTTGCGTGCTCTACGTAGGCAGCAAGTCGCTCTCCCACGTCCTGGCAGCGATAGAGCGCACCAAGGACCGGTTGGCGGACGCTGGCGCGGCGAGCGACGCGTCGAGGACGCAGATCATTGAGGCGGTGATGGCGTATTGGAGCGTGCACCCCGGTGTTGCGCTGAGCATCGTGGAGAAGCTCCTGAACTACTCCATCCTGACCCCGCTGACGGTGATCAACTGGGCTCTGAACGTCCAGGCTGGCAAGACGCGCGGTGAGGCGCTCGCGTGGGCTCACATGTACGAATTGGTCTTCAACACTGTCATCAAGGTTACCGGCCGGGTGAGGCAGCTGGTTGTCAAGGCCAGCCAGCCGGATGAGATGGTGGATGACGAGACGAGGGATAACGAGGTGAGGAACATGAGGGAGCTGTTTAGGGCTATTGAGGACAGCTTGGGGGCTTGGGCTGGCGGGACGAAGGATGAGATGCTTGAGAGTAATGCTCGTGGGGAAGAGGACGGGTTGGTCAGGAGGTGGGGGACGAGGTGGCTGAGGGTGTTTAAGCGGAGGCAGGCGATTGAGGAGGCGTTTTTGGTCGAGGCGGTGAGGGAGCGGGAGAGGAGGGAGGAGGTGAGGAAGGAGTGGGAGGTTGTTGAGCGGCAGAGGAGGGAGGAGAGGGAGAGGAAGGAGGCGGAGGAGAAGGAGAGGAATGGGGCGAATGGGGCCGAGGAGGAGAAGAAGAAGGAGAATGGGGTGGAGGGTGAGGTTGATATTATGGAGTAGTAGGTTGGTTGCTGGTTTTGAGCTTGGGGGTTAGTGAAAAGAAAGGGGCGTTGATTTATTTGATTTTCCCGGATGACAGCGGGTTTTTTACGGTTTAATCGTAGGTCAAATAGGGGGCAAAATGGCCCAACTCACTAAAGGGTAAAAGGGGGTCAATTTTTGGTTGCTGTAGGAAGTGTAGTTTGTATCAATAGAATTATCTGACACTACCGCCATTGCCTTCTACCTTCTGTTCCAGATCCTCACCATTCGTGTTCTTGCATCATGTATTCTCATCATATTATGTACACTGTTCTCTGCTTCCCTAAAAATACACTACCTACTTATATGAACGGGGTATCAAGGCTTCACCACGGTTCCTTTCTCTACTGTTTTTTTTTCGGTTCAATTCCCATATAATAAACGCCCAAAATTCTCATCGACAGTTTTACCCCCCGGGATCTCGCCCATGATGGTTCTGCCTCGATGGTTCTGCCCTCAGTGATTCTACCCATCAGGAGGGGGAGCACCATATCCAGGAGGCGGAGCACCTCCCGGTGGCGGCATGCACCCTTGCGAGGGAGCCGGACCGTTGCAGTCATCGGGAGGGTGATACATTTCCTGGCCTCCCATCACCCCACACTCGATCGTCCTACCCTCGACGTGGGTAGCCATTAGGAGGTGGACCACCAAAGCCCGGAGGGGGGGCACCTCCCGGTGGTGGCATGAATCCCTGAGGTGGAGGCGGGCCGTTGAAGCCAACAGGAGGGGGGTACATTTGCTGACCTGGACCAACAGGAGGGGGCGGAGCAAACCCCGGTGGTGGGTGGAAGGGCACTGGACCGCCAAACCCGGCCTGGCTGGGGGGTGGACGCGCCGGGAGACCAGATGGTGGGGGAGGGAGGTTGCTCATACGACCACCGCCTCCGCTTGGCATAGCTGGTGGCATACCGCCGCCGTAGGGAATTGGGGGAGGACCACCGCGACCGCCCATGGCTGCTGGTCCAGTTGGTAAGGGCCCGCCGTACGCCGCGACTGGAACTGGCGGCATGCCTCCCGGCCCGAGGGGAGGGACAGCTGGGGGCACCATGCCGACTGGTGGAGGAATGGCGGTCATGGAGGGGTCGATCATGGGCGGGACGGCGGCGACTGGTGTGACGGGTGTTGTGGCGGCGATGGGGGCATTCATATGGAAGGCTGGCGGGAGGACCTGTTGCTCGGGCACTATGTTGTGCTTCTTGCCTTCGGCGGCCAGTCTTCTTTCCGCCTCATCACCGTGGCGCTCGCCCTTGCCGTCCTTCTTGTACGCATAGTCTACACTGATAGCCTTGCTCAAGAGATATTGCCCGTTCATGTTCGCCAGCGCGGCGTCGGAGGCCTCGAACGAGTCAAAGCTGACGAAACCATACCCCTTGGAGATGTTGTTGTCGTCGCGCACAATGTTGGGCTGGCGGAGGATCTGACCGAAGGTGCTGAAGGTGTCGTAGAGGATCTTTTCGTCGACTTGGGGGTCGAGGTTGTTGATAAAGAGCTCGGCGCCAATGTCGACCGTCTTTTGCTTGTCGGCGGACGCCTTGTTGACGCGGAGGGGCTTGCCGTGAACACGGATGCCATTGAGACACTTGGCGGCGTACTCGGCGGATTCGGGGGTGTCGAACTCGATGAAGCCGTAGCCTTGGTGGTTGCGGGTGACGCGGTCGAGGGGCATGTGGACCTGGCGGACGGGGCCGACTTGGGTCATGAGCTCTGTGAGGAGCTCTTGGGTAAAGCGCTCGTCTATGTTGCCGACGTAGACGGTGGCATCTTTGTTTTGCTCCCTAAAAAGGAATAATTTAGTCATGTTGAATCTCCTGATGATCGACATGGTGGAAATGTTTGCTTGCTATATCTGTGGGAAATGTTATGTGTTCGTGGGAAGACATACCAGTGTTTTGACATTTTGGGATTATCTACACCTGTCGTGGAGAAAGGGGGCTTGCTGGATGACAACTGGGTGGTGGTTTCGTCAATTGTAAAAAGACGCCTCTCGCAGCTACCTTTCCACCAAAGAAGCGCGGTGCGTTGAGAAGTCGCGAGTTTTCTGGAGAAGGTGGGTGGGTCCGGCGGTTGACTTGCAGGGGTCAGCTTGCAGGGCGACATGGGTCAGCCGCGCCAAGCTTTGTCCAGGAAGTGACCGCCCAAAAACCGATTCTGCCACTGGAACATCATCATTGATTGAGAGACTGCTCCATCTTGCAACCCCACGACGACCACATACCCCAGATTCCCACATCAGGACAATCACAAACCGCCAAAATGTTCCGTCTTTCAGAGGAGTCCAAGGTACGCAGACCTGACCGGCAGGGTGACGAGGGAATGAAGCAGCTGGCTAACCACGCAACAGGAGCGCATTGGCAAGCTCATTGAGATCTCGCGCGTTGCCCTTCACTAGTATGTTGGACGAGCCGGACAGCTTTAGCGAGCGAAATACTGACTGTAGCAGTGGCTATCTCCCCTTCATCCTCTATCTTGGTATGTCACCTTGTCTGGTTATCTAGCAAAAACATGACAACTGACACTTCACAGGCTACACCCGCAGCGACCCTCGGCCATCCATGGTCCGGTATGTCTCCGCCGGCGCTTTATCCTGACACCCGATCTTTGAACATCAGCATCTAACTATCTCTGCAGCCTCCTCTCTCCCCTTTCTTAAGTAGCGACGATAAATACCTCGAGATATGGAAAGGGAACAGTGATGGACCGAGTGTATCAGTACAACAACTCAAAATGATGGCGCCGCGCTGGGAAAAGCGCAACGGGCAAGGTGCATCAGGAGGGATAAAGCGGGATTATGGGTTGGGGGTAGTTCGTCATCAGCAGAGCGAACGAGGGCGGGCAAGTGATACCATAACCGCGATTGTACATTATAATAGCAGACACAACTCCTGCATCATGAATCTACTCATGAATGTTCATTTTGCTCTTTCTTTTTCTCCCTCTTTGTCAAGTTAACGTGGATTTCAAGTCTTGGCGTAGCTATCACCGTCGCCGGCCAAACGGCGCCGAAAAATGCTTCTTAAATCCCGGTTTCAGTCGACCATGCTCGGCCGAGGATCCCGGAAACTTTTTTTTAGGACGAACAGCAGGAACCCTTGCGTCATAGCTTTTTTGCCGCGACTCTTGATAAACCACACTCGCTTTTGGGCCTATACATGCGCACCGTTTTATTTTTGTTTACACGGAGCCGTTTGTTTACGATGTCATGTAGCTAGACATTTTCACCCCAGGTTTTAAATGACGAAACCACCACAAGATGACCGCGGCGGCGGCCGGAAGCTCTCCTCCCCCGCGCTCGTCGAGACGGTGGCCGGCTTGTCGGCCGGCACCATGGCCACCCTGATTGTGCACCCGCTTGATATAGTCAAGACACGAATGCAGAGTATATTCTTTTTTTTTTTTTTTATTTCTCCTCGTCTCAAATTTATATGACAAGGTGTACTGACTGGTGAAATTAGTCCACCGCTCGTCACACAGCCCTAATACCCCCCCACCAACAACGGTCTCTTTGATCCGCACGCTCAGCTCCAACCCGAAACCGCTCGCGAGTCTGTATAGGGGGTTAACACCCAACTTGATCGGGAATGCCACGAGCTGGGCGTCGTTTTTCTTTTTCAAGAATAATGTTGAGAGGGGGATCTTGTATCTCAAATCCTCGTCATCCTCCCCCTCCCAGCAAAATGTGGGGGGGCTGTCACCACCAGACTTTTTTGTTGCCTCGTTGGCGGCCGGGGCGCTAACTCAGATTATCACCAACCCGATCTGGGTGCTCAAGACACGGATGGTCTCCTCTGACGCGGGGACAAAGGGTGCCTACCCTCACATGCTCGCCGGGGCTGTCGATTTGTTCCAGACGGAGGGGATAAAGGGGTTTTATAGAGGGTTGGGGGTGGGGATGTTGGCTGTTAGTCACGGGGCGGTGCAGTTTGCTGTCTATGACCCGCTCAAGAAGATGTACTCGGCACGGCATAAGGAGAGGAAGGAAGGGGATATGAGCAATGAGGCGACTGTTGTCTTGAGTACGATTGCCAAGTTGGTTGCTGGGGGGGTTACCTACCCGCTTCAGGTACTGAGGAGCAGGTTACAGGGCTACGAGGCAGAGGAGAGGTTTGGCAGGGGGATAAAGGGCGTGGTGAGGCAGCTTTGGAGGGAGGAGGGGATAAGGGGGTTTTATCGGGGGGTTATGCCTGGTGTTGTGAGGGTTTTGCCGGCGACGTGGGTGACGTTTTTGGTGTATGAGAATGTGAGGTTTTATTTGCCGAGGTGGGGGAGCTGATTAAAGTGGTTGAACAGATGGTAGATGACTGTATTATTTGTACATATATGTAGGGTATCATTATTTGCTCTTGTCTATGGGTGTGGCTTTTGTGGGCGTAATCGGACGCTGAGATACCCATAATATCATTTTCTGCTCGACAAAGGCACATACGACCATATGCAGCTGAAAATACGGCATCCCGTCCGCTCTGCCTGAGTCAAACAGCTGACAGCCAAACTAGTACTCAGGTGGGTGACCACTGGGGATTCTTTGGTGTTGTATGTTTTTGCTGTTTTGGGAGAGTGCATATAAACTCCATCACCAAGTCTTGGCAGCAGTCCCAACTTCATATTTCCACTCCCTTTTTTGTCCACCAGTCCGGATACTCATTCAGATTGATGATGACTACTCTCTGGCAGATCTTCCTGGTTCAAAACTGTATCTGGTATGAGAAAATCTCATTGCTGAATCATTAGACATCTATCTGACACCTACTCTCAACATGGACGAGTGTCAGAATCAGTCAATTACTTTCATGGTATATAACTAAACACAAGATACCAACACCATTATTTTCTCTCCCCCAAACATACACACTACAACAAACAGTATCTGCACACCCGAGATACACACATATCTCTTTCTCCTGCGGCCACCAACCAAAAGTCGAAAAAGTTTAAAAATCGCCTCATGATACAACGCCATCCCTATATGCAAATTCCCACATTTCCCAGGCTTTAGCTTCCTCCCCCACCTTCACTCTCTCAAACAAAAATAATGATATAATGTGTGAAGCGAAAAAGAAACCAAAAAATATCCCCTTTGCTTATACCACACAACCCCTTCCAACAACCTTGGTATATGTTATATGTTCCAGAAAAAAAATAGTCAAACAAACCCTGCTTTTTGGCTCCTTTGTATAACACCCACGTCTTCCACCCGTGTATATTCCAACAACAAATCCAAACACACTTCATCAAACAACCCATATTATGCCCCCGCAAACCGGGAGCCGTATACATCAGGTGGACAGAAGAAAGAAAGGCTTAACCCTCGCAAACCCACTCCGCGAAAACACACCACCTAGCCGTCCGATCAGCAAGCACCAACCCCCTCCAGACGCCCCGCTCGCTACACTTGATAATCGTCTCCCACAACCCCCCATCCCCCGCGTCCACCCCTTCCTCGCTGTGCAACCCCGACGAGCTGGGCGACATGATCTTGCCCGCGATTCCCACCCCTCTCCTCTCCTCCTTTCTCATCAACCTCAAGATTTTTCCTCCTGGGGTTTGAATCGCCAGTTTCGCCGGCTTGCTACTGCCCCCGCTGCTGTTGGATGTAGTCGTCGACGGCATGGACCCAGCCGCACTACTAGTCATGCTCATGGCACTACCAGGCCGCATAAACGGTATCGGGCTCGCGCCTCCCCTTCTGTTTTCCTCGGCGGGGGACACGGGCGTGATGGCTGCCGAGCTGGGATGTTGACGGATGGCAAAGACAAACGTGTTGTTCAGTGCTAACCGCTGGCACTGGGGTTGGACAACGTAAATGTCGTGTCTTTGCGCGTGGGGGGTGGGGTGGCGGGTGACAAATTCGTAGGGTGGGTTTTCGCCCGTGTGGATGACTGGCAGGGCAAAAGCCAAGGGATGGGGGATGTCCTTGATGCTGTGCATCAACCCACGCTTGCCGGCATAGATCTTCAGGACACCGGTTCCTTCGTCGCCGGGGAGGAGAGCCTTGACCGTGTACCGCTTCACGCCGCCATGCCAGTCTGCCTGGGCGAGAGCTCGCTTCTTTACGACATCGCCAGACTCAAAAAGGTCGCCGTCCATATCTCGGGAGTAAGCCCGGACCTCAACCTCGGCGGCGACTTCGACATCAGGAGGCACATTAAACTTAACATGGACCATCTCGAGATCTTCGATGCGGACAAGGGAGGTGTTGTAGTCCACCATTTGGAGGTCGTTCTTGAAGAAAGGCGGGCAAGCGCAGGGGAGATTGAGGAGCGTCTCGTGGGCCACGGGTGGGCACAGGTGCTGCTGGGCGTGGTGCTCTGGGATGTGCGTCCAGCAAAGCTCGGATGGGCGGACGAGGAACCACCAAGGGTCGGCGGATGATGAGCTGTGGCTCGAGTACAAGGCCCGCTTAGGGTTCGATGGACTGGCAAGACAGCAGTCCATGAAGCGCCACTCATTATCGACCAGGACAGCGTTCCACCAGTGGTTGGATCTGGGCATGATGTTGACTTCTGGAATCTCTCCCGGAGTTTTGAGGTAGCCGCGAACAACCTCGCAGCCAAGGCCGACAGCGGCGCACATTTCCAACACCAGCACGGCATACTCCTCGGCACACCCACGTCGGGACTGAATGACCTGTCTAGTATCAACCTCGCCCTCAAAATCCTCTTCCCAGCAGATATGCTCAGCAACCCAAGTAAAGATGGCTCGCAGTCTCTGGACATCACTCCGATAGGGACGGCAGACGAATGTTGTCGCCAAGGTGATGGCCGTGGTCGTCGGCGCAAGATTCGTCAGGAACCGCGAGTTCTTGTCCACCTGGCTCAAGTTAATGGCATGATAGTTGGTCGGCTCAGCAACCGGCATCCCATCAGCCCCCTCATCACCGTCGATACTGCTGTACAGCTCGTCGACTGGATCAAGCGCTGGATAATCCAACATCTGACATCTTTCTTTTCTCTCCACCTTTTCGTTGAAGCTCAGCGAATTCGACCGGTTAATATCACGACGAACCTGCACCCAATCAACGCCGCCACCCATGCCCATGTCCCTGGGGGGTGGCATCTTGCTAGGGAGCAACGCGGCAGAAGACATTGACGTCAGGGCAGGTGTAGAGCGATTCGAGGATGAAAGGTTGGAGGTGCTAGCTCCAGCAGCGGCGATGCTTCCTCGCGTGCTGGCCACTCCCGTCTTGGCAGACTCCAGAATGCGCTTAATGAAATTCTGCTTCTTCGGCTTGGGTGTTACCAGACCTCCAAGACCGGGAAGCGCAGGCATGGGATCCTCGGTGAAGCCCAACTGTGACTTGGAGCGCTGTTGCTGATTCTGGTGGTCAGACGCGTGGCTACTGTGATAAGTCACTCCTGAAAAGGGCGTCTCAGGCCGACCGCTATCAGCGTCGTTTAGAAGCTCCCGCAAACCAAGCGCGCTGTGGGCCCTACTCCGATTCTTGCGTGCAAGGCTGCCGGCGCTCGTTGCGCTGATTCCTCCAGCTGACACACCGCTCATCAAGCTCCGATCGGTACTCTGCGTGTTCGATGAGCTATTTGTTGAATTGGTTTTGGTGGTAAAGGTCCTGTTGAGGATATTCCGGCCCATGCCTTCATAGCCCGACTTCTTGTGCCTCAACTTTTGCTCCGGTGGGGCATCCATACCCATGGAAGACTTTGGCCTGTCATACACGCTGCTCTTAGGTGGCGGTGGAGGGGCTTCGTCCTCTTCAGTAACGCTAGCATTATGCTGGTGCATGGTTCTGAGTCTGGATTCCATGCGCTCGACATAGTTGCTGAGCTGCGGGAGATGTGGTTCTTGAGAGCTTTCGAGTGGCGTTGGTTCCACAGACGAGTCGGCCGTACCGCTGTTTGTTTCATACCCCTCGTCAATATGAGCTGGTATCCCCATTGATGTATTGGGCCGTAGCTGCGAGGTCCGCTTCCGCTCCTTTCTTGAACGCGCATGCACCATATCAAATGAAGCAGGGGACCAAGGGTCCAACACAGGCGGTTCTGGAGATGGCTCACGGCCGGCACTGACAGTGGAACCAGCACCGAGAGCATCCAACTGCTCCATCACATCATCCATCGCTTCTCTAAGCGGTGATGGTGTAAGGCCATCGATACCAGGAGAGGGCGGGCAAGGGGTTGTAAGCGTCCTCGGCGTGTGAAAACCTGATTGTTGTGGTGGTTCGTAGGACGCGTTAGAGTGATGTCGTGAAACGTTGCCCTGTCCATATGAAGCATTGGAATTTCCTCTCGATAGTGCTGACTGCTCCCTGGAAATGCCCGTAAAGTAACCTTCATCCTGAGAGAACTGAGACTCCTGCCGCGTGACCTTGGTTCGGTGGGGAGGCGGTGGTGGTGGAGGAGGCGAATCTGACCTATCAATGTTTCGGTCGAGACTTAGATGGTACGTGTGTCTCCCATGCTGAGGAGGTGCTGGAGAGTTGTGCCTCTCTAAGCTCATATGATGTACATGGTGGCGGTGGGAGAGAGGTGGCCCGGATGGCATTGTCGAATCCACACTCTGGTGGAAAGAGCTCTGTTGTCTCGCCTCGGGAGGCCTGTAAGGGATGTATGAAGGAGTGGGTGATGGTGCTCTGGGGTCAAATCCATCATCTTGTGGGGGCGCTGGAGATGGCGCCCTTGAATCGTAGGCATGATGTTGCGGAGGTGCTGGAGACGCTGCTCTCATGCCGTAGCCACCATGTTGGGGAGGAGCTGGCGATGCTGCCCTCATGCCATAGGCATTGTGTTGCGGTGGTGCTGGGGAAGCTGCCCGCATATCATAGCCACCGTGATGCGGCGGCGCTGGTGATGCCTCCCTCATATCATAACCCCCGTGGTGTGGGGGAGCTGGCGAAGCGGCCCTCATGTCATAGGTACCGTGATGTGGTGGCGCGGGTGAAATAGCGCGCGGGTTGTATCCCACATCCTGCGGTGGTGCCGGTGACGGAGATCTGGAGATGTAGTTGTGGTGTTGAGGAGGGGCGGGAGATGGTGCCCTAGAACCACCATGGTGATATTCCGGCATAGGTGAAGGGCTTCTTGACCCATAATTTTGGTGGTGAGTTGGAGCGGGAGAAGGTGCTCGGTGATTATAACTGGAATTCGAAGGGGGTGCGGGCGAAATCTCTCGTTGCCTTCTAGTAGATGGGCGGACTGGGGAGGTATTGTCCATCGAGTTGACCGATGTATCGCGGGATCGGGCGACTGGAATCGCATCTTCTTTCTTATAGCCATCTCTGAACGTTTCTGGGACCTTTGCCGTCGTATAATGCGGCGCTTTTGCATAAGCCTCGAATGGTTTCCGAAACGTCCTGGATTTTTGTGGCGTATGCTTTGGACTTGGTGTATTACCGTTTGGCAAGGGGCTGGTTGACCTCGTCGTTGGGCGAAATGTCTCTGGCAATACTTCGACAAAATTAGAAGGAAACAGTCCGACCGCTCTTCTGTCGCGAAATAGACGACCTGTCCACCACGAGCCATCGCCGGCATTCAGACATTCAATTAAATCTCCCTCAATAAACCCAAGATCTCGCTTGCTCTAGAACAAAAGAACAAAACAATGCCGTTAGCTGAGTCCCCGAGCTGCGAAAAAAAAGAAAAGAAAAGAAAAATCAACAATCGCATTGCATTGCATCGCACGAACCTCTCCCCCCCAAGAATAAACCGCCCTGACCCAGCACGGGAAGCGCGTCGGTAATGGTAATGGCGCAGGCACCATTCTTGCGAATCTTCAATCGAGTCGTCCAAGGCGGCAGTGACAGTGGCAGGTACAATAACGCAGCGGTCGGTTAGTGCCCCTGTACAGTGATTTGATGTCGATTGTCGTCGCTGCTGCGACTCGGCGCAAACAATGGTGCCGCGGTCGTTCGAGTGCTCGAGTTGCGGTGCTCGCACAGATCGTCGTATGTATACAAATGCAGGTACACAAGAGGAGGTTGTTGCGCGCCAAAATGAATGAATGAATGTTAATGACGGCACCGGCCTAAGAATCGAACTCGCCTGGAGGCTGGGAAGCAGCTGTGGAGATGTCGAGGAGCGGCGCCATCCAAGGCCAAGACAGGGCAGACGCCAGACCAGGACCAGTGGACAACAGAAACAAGGAACTTCACAGCAGCAACTTCACCACGCGACCACAACCAAAGTGACGACAACGACGGGCAGGAAAGAATGGAATACAGGCGAAGGGATCCCAGACCTTAGTTTCCCCCACTATGTAGGTGCTCGTGGAGTTCAGTTGTAATAGCAAACGCAGATGAAGGGTAACAGCCGGGCGGGCATTTTGTTCAGGGCGGAACAAGGATCTCTCAGCAAATGGAGACGGCTGGTGAGAGCCCCCAAGGGCGGTCGAAAGCAAGGCCCAAGCTCCCTTTCCAGCTGTGTCGTTGCGTGGGGCAACCGGCCACCACCCCACCTGAGCAAGGCTTTTCGGTAGCATGCCGCCCAAGTGCCGGGCGTTTGGTTGAGGGTGCCGGTGATTGGCCCTTAGCGCGCTGTTCCTCGAGCTGCAGCCTGTGGAATGCAGGACGCTGCAAGCTGCGCAGTAGAAAGAAACGCCGGTTCTTCAAGAACTGTCTCGACCCGTCGTCCACTTTTCTATTCCCAGACGTGGAGTATTCACTCAAAAAACACCATGATTCTGGCCCCATCCGCCCTGCTACTGGACCGGTACAGCATCTTCTCATCAGTCTTCGTATCTCGACCAACAACAACAACAACAACGCCAACGCCGCTGCAGATCCGGGCGGCACTCCGAAACTCGTCCAGGGTCCGCCCTACCTCCCGCTAGATCTTTAAGTAAACAATGGCCCGTGCCCGCCAAACGCAGCACCCGGACAACCAAGCCGCCAACTGAGAACACCAGATCCAGGGGTTTAATAGCGAACGGTTGACACAGGCGCAACGCGGGCGCTGTTTCCTCTTGTCCAGCCCAGGATCCCATCGACAAAAAAGAAAACCGTCCGAACTCCCTCCTCCCTCCCTCGCTTTCTCCGCCTCCGGTCTCTCCCGTCCCAACCCATCCCTTCTCCTTTTTCCCAAGGACTTCTCTAGGACCATCGAGGTTCGGTTTAGAAAGGCGACAACAGTCCAGGACCCAGGTTGCGCTCGGTTGCTTTTAATAACCTTGAATCCCCGCCTCGCGCCTATCCAATCACCCCGATCGATTTGCGACCAAGGGCAGACCCAACCCTACGAATACTCCACCATCGCGTGTGTGGGCTGAGGCGCAATGGCAGACGAAGGCGTCGCAGACCACTACCAGGTGCTGGAGGAGCTCGGCCGTGAGTGCGCATTGCGCTGTTGCCCTGCCCTGGAACGTGGGAAACTGACTGTGACGCAGGCGGTAGTTTTGGCGTGGTCTACAAGGCCATTGAGAAGAAGACAGGGGAGACAGTTGCGATCAAACATGTATGGTGATTTTTTGTCATTTTCCTCGTCAGTCAAACATGTCTCGGCCGTTCTGTGGTATTAATGTCATTGTGTTGCGCACAGATCGATCTCGAGTCTAGTGACGATGATATCCATGAAATTCAGCAAGAAATATCTGTGCTCAGCACCTGCGCCAGCACTCATGTCACCCAGTACAAGGCCAGCTTTCTTCGTGGACACAAGCTGTGGATTGTGATGGAATATCTGGGAGGAGGGTCCTGCCTGGATTTGGTATGCATGCACTTTGCTTAATCGTGCCTCTTGGCGATGCCCCGTTCTAACAGTTACATTGCAGCTCAAACCGGGCGTGTTTCCAGAAGTCCATATTGCCATCATTTGCCGAGAACTGCTACTTGGTCTGGAATACCTCCACGCAGAGGGCAAGATTCATCGTGACATCAAGGCTGCCAATGTCTTGCTGTCAGAGACTGGAAAAGTCAAGCTTGCCGACTTTGGTGTTGCCGCCCAGCTGACGCATATGAAGTCGCAGCGCAACACCTTCGTCGGCACTCCCTTTTGGATGGCCCCTGAAGTCATCCAGCAGAATGGCTATGATTTCAAAGCGGATATCTGGTCCTTGGGCATCACGGCGATTGAGTTTGCGACTGGCGAGCCACCCCATGCTCAGACACATCCCATGAAAGTTCTCTTCCAGATCCCTAAGCAGGACCCCCCGAGGCTCGAAGGGAAGTTTAGCAAGGAGTTCAAGGACTTCATCGCACAATGTCTCGTCAAAGCACCGCATCTCCGGCCCACCGCAAAGGAACTGCTTAAGCATCGGTTCATCCGTTCAGCCGGCAAAGTGGAAGCTCTCCAGGAGCTCATATACCGCAAGCAAGTTGCCGATGCCAAGACGGAGCGTGTGAAGATGCCAGTGTACTATCAAGAGACGCTGCAAACTCTCTCGCCCAAGGATGGGGCAGACGAGTGGGTGTTTGACACGGTCAAATCAGTCGTCCCACAACAAAAACGCGGTACGGTCAGGTCTAGAAAACCGTCTGTCGTTCACGGGATAGAGGACGCCATGCATAAGCTCGACGTCAAAGATGGGCCCCTCCAGCCCACCACCCCAAGTACCGTCCGGAAGTCGACAGTCCGCCGCCAGTCCCTCCGTCAAAGCCAGCAAGCCAACCGCCAGGTTTCCAACGGCTCGCCCCGTGCGTCTGTTGCGGCTAAGCGGCCATTACAACCAGACATGTCGTTTGGTAACTCAGGCTCGACTATGCGTTTATTCCGGAGGGTACCATCTGACACATCGACCAACCCTTCACATCATGGCGGTTCCTCCCCCAGTGACTCGTTCATCTATGACAACAGCGAGAACAGACCACCAACATCATACTCGTACCAAGCCCCGGTAGAACCGCACAGTAAAGAAGCCTTTTTAGGGAGAAGGCTCTACAACAAGGCTCTAGAACCCTGTCTAGATGAACTCCACGCCCAGACAGCAGGTTCAGCCAAAAGGGAGGCACTGGCGAGGTTATCTGACGCTTTGGCCCATCTAGATGCTGTCGACCCAGAGGGCTCCTATCACCTCCTCCGAAGCATCATGTCGACAGTATCTCAAGACACAAAACTAAGCAATGCTTTTGTCCCGCAACTACCCCAACAACAACAACAACAACATCATCATCATCATCAACAACAACAACAACAACAACAACAACAACAACAACAGCAGCAGCAGCAATACCAACAACAGCAACAACATAAACAAACCCTCAGCGAGGGCACCCCCCAAGGAGGAACAGTCGTCAAAGACCAAAGAACAAAACCAGCAGCCTTGCAACCACCACCAGGGTTGTCGAGCTCACCGACGAAGTTGATGATTTCACAGGATAACCCACATCTCGCGTCTCATAGGAGGAGGAGGGAGAGTAATATTGGCGGGGCGGAGAACGCGCTGGGGATCGTTAATGGGGGAAGGGGAGGGGGGTCGCCGGATAAGGAAACACGGGAGAGAGAGAGAGAGGCGAGAGAGAATAGGGAACGGGATAAGGAGAAGATGGCGATGGCGGCGTTGGAGGCAAAGTTTCCGGGGAGGCCGGCGGTGCAGGGGATGGAGCATTGTAAGGCGCTGGGTGATTTGCTTTATGCTAGGTGGACGGATGGGTTGAGGTTGAGGTGGGGGGGTGTGGGGGGGCATTGACGGAATTAGGGGGTGGATGTGTAAGGTTACTGTTGGCATTCTGTGAGAGCGGGCGAGCAGGCGAGCGTTGATTTCACCCGAGACTGGACGATGGTTTGGTTTGGTTTGTTGTGCTGGTTCGTTGGTGTACTTTTGCTGTTCATATTTTTGAACAAATGAAGCTCGGACGAAGCACGACCACGACGAAGTCAAGAAGCTGGGATGATAATTTTCTTTGGGTCATTTTTTCCTTGCATTTCATCTCACATTACCTTTTTTTTTTTTTTTTCAATCTCATGGTAATGGCTGGACGGACTATTCTTGGGGGACATTTGCATATTTTCTGGAGTTTTTGGGTTGGGAGGCCGTGGTTGATGGTCAGCAGAAACAACAACTGAGGGTTGTGAAGGATTGCCGGGGGGGTATAAACGAGGCATTAAGAGAGGTAGATTAGAGTTGTACTGTGTGGTAATAGTGTAAAGAGTATTATGACATGAAAAACACTGTCTTTGCTTTGTAGGTTGGACCTGGTATGGTTTCACTTCTCGAACATACGGTCTTCTGAGTGAATATGGTTTTTTGGGCGGTATTGGTTGCTTTCAGTCATCCAGTTGTTGATATGAGTCAAATAGCACACATGATTGTCTTCTAACATGTTAAATGGATATGCCATTCTGCTCTACATCAAGTAAGCTTTCCGCACAGCGAAACCCATGTTAAATCCACCCGGGTATTATGTTAAACCATATTCGCCACCACATGTATCCCTCTATGTGTTGAATCCTTCTCATCTTCACCTCTCTTACATCTTTTCTGATATTTTCTCATCTCTTCTCCTCCAACTTGCTCTTACTCTCTAACCCATACCCCCCAATCCCCAAATTCCCCGAATTATAACTCAACCCCTCCGGCCCCCTCCTCAACTGGTCTCTCGGCCCCCTTCTATCCAAGTCCTCTTTCAACCACCTTAACACCAACTCCCCTAGCCGACTGTTTCCCGTCTCTTTTTCTCCCCCCAGTTTACTCTCCAACATCTCCTCCGTCGTCCCCCACTCCACCACCGTCCCAAGATGCATATGCACCAAATGCGTCGGCCACCCCGCCAAATTATCCAATATGTGCGTCGCATACACAACCGTGCACTCCCTCTCCTCCGTCTCCTTTTTCAAAAAGCTCAAAAACTGACTCCGGGACCAGACGTCCAGGTCGACGGTGATTTCATCCAATAACAGGATCGTCCACGGCCGGACTAGGCCCATGGCGAGCTGGACCCTGCGGCGCTCGCCGTCGGAAACGGCGTGCATCCTCCACCTGGTATCGATGTCGAGAACGGCGACGAGCTCGTCACGACGGTCGGGGTATTGGTCCCCGCCGACGGAGCGGAGGAGCTCGTCGACGCCGATGTCGGTGCGGACGATGGCGTTGAGGACCCATTCCAGGCCGAGGTAGGTCACGCCCTCGAGGCCGACTTTGAAGGGGTCGTTGCCGCCGATGGTGATTGTGCCTGCTGGCGCTAGGCGTTTTCCCGCCAAGAGGCGGAGGAGGGTGGTCTTGCCTGCGCCGTTGGCGCCGATCAAGAGGGTGCGGGATCTGGGGGGGAGGGAGAGGGTTATGCCTGAGAGGCCGGCGGAGCGGTCTTGGAAGAGGTAGGAGAGGTTGTTTGTTACTACCGAGGGGGGGCCGGAAGCGGGGGCCATTTTTGATGGTGTGATTGTGTGCTGCTGTTGTGTTTTGTCAAATTGATGTGGTGTTGTTATGGGATTGTGAGATGTAAAGGTGAGTTGAGCCTCAATTGCAGTGTGAAAATCTCACTCGACCACAAGGCTTTTGAAAGTTGAGAGATGGAAAGAGGCAAATCAGGTGATGGAGATCGCCTTTATCGCAAGATATCTGACCTTCCTAAAACAAAACCTTCCTCAAAAAAAAACAACACCAACGTTAAAAACCTGCCACCGGATCCAAATCTTGGCCATTGCCTACCCGTAAGGTGGAAAATAAAAGACCGGAGTATCCTCTCCTGAACTACATCTCACCAACCCTCCCAAAGCTCGTCTAAAGAGCAGTTGGATTTGTCTCGAGGAGTGGAGGGGCAATAAAAGCGGGGCAGCTCATCCAAAGCTCCCGTCTATTCATCACATCACACAGAGCTTGCTGCTCCCTTCTTTTCTCTCACAAAACTCTTGATTTTTCTTGCCAATAGCAGAGCTTCAAGCATAAACCACAAATTCACCCAAGACTGTCACATACGACCATAGACAACTGAAAATACGGGATCCCGTCCGCTCTCCCCTAGTCAAACAGTTGATCGGCAGATTAGTACTCAGGTGGGTGACCACTGGGGAATCCCTGCTGTTGTATGTTTTACTGCTTTTGTCAGTCTATTTATTGAGTCTTGGCAACTCCCGAGTTCCCCCTTTTTAGTTAGAGAAGAAAGATATATAATTTTTACTACTATTTCAAAAATAAAACATGAAAAAAGATTTAATGTAAAATAGCCTGAAAATAACTATAAATTACATTTTTATTGTCATTTTTTTTTTTTCAAAAAAAAGAAAGTAAATATTTGGAATATATATGTAGGGCGCTAGGAAAGCGATGCGAGCGAAATCGAATCCATCTTGGAAAGTCGGAGCAAGTGTTGGATTTTTGGATTTTCTTCTCAAGGTTAGGGGTTTAGGTGGCCAGAGGGGGTCCCTGCCAGATCGAGGGGGGGCCCCAAACAAAACTCTCTTTAGTTATTAGCCAGCAAACTGCGGATTGGAATGTCAGTTTGTTAATTTGTTTACGGCAAGGCTGAGGAGCGTATCAATGGGTGGTAATGCGGGTTCATTTGTTCAAACTGAAAAGGTTCGGGGGGCTGATCTTGGTGGTATTTAATTTAGAGACGAACTGACTTTCATCAGGAGCCGACGGGCTTGGTTTCCTTGAGGTAGTTGCAAAGATTGATCGTCGCTGACGGACGGTTATGGTCTCTTTGAGTGGCGTTATTGGGAAGTATCCTGATGCGAGTTGTGAGGCGAATATGAAGAGAAGAAGTAGAAACAAGACAGGACAGGATCACGTCACATAGCAAACATGATCTTGACCTAGGCAGGCAGTGAGTATTTGATGAGGCGCAGGTTCTCCATGATTACTCTCTCGCTCGAAGGCTTCTCAAAAAGAACTTGACGGTTTCATGCCCCGGAGTATGAAGCCTGGCGCCAACATCATGGTTCGAGCGGGCCCAATAATGGACTCGTTGGAGATCGGGTTATATCTCTTGCTTTGGACGGTTATTCGATATACGTATTGTGATGGGAACAGATTTACTTGCTGAACCCTACCAAGCATGGGCTTCTCTACAGAGCAGCGTAAGTGATCCTTGAGTATGGCCCGGCTTCGATCATGACTCCCAGAGTATTGACCAGAGTTTTCAGCGCGACTATCAGTCATACCACGGCCACCAGGTCCGACCAAAGGGACTCCTGATCGCTGAGATCGTTACAGACAATGACCGAAAGGGCGTCAAGATCCTTCCGGGAGAGGTCTTTTGCCGGATTGAGTTTGAAGATGGGATCCTCTGCCCAACCGCCAAGAGTTTCTCCTCCACATCTGGACTGATCTGCCATATACGCGGTCAGCACGAGCTGGATATCCAGACTTGGGATGGCAAGTGGGAGGGTTGTGATGCTGAGGAGAGGAGCAAGGGTGGGAGGCCGACTGGGCAGGCTATTGCTAAGGCTTTGGGTAAGTCTATGAGATGAAACAAAAAAAAATTTCACTGACTTTTGTTTAGTTGTGTATAAACAGTGGAATAAGTTGATTTCTGCGGAAGATGAGGCGGCAGAGGAGGCTGGGAAGCAGACAGTCAACCAACGGTTTGCAGAAGAACGTGCCGATAAGGCTCAGAGATTCGGTGAGAAACGTGAGTAGAAATGGTGATATTTCTTTCTTGGTCTTGGGGCTAATAGTCATTCAGAATCACGAAGCAAGACAATGCAGGCCGGCCTGGATCACGAAGCAACTAAGAGCACCGAAGACATTCGATTAAACACAAAGTATTACTTTTATCGGCCGAATAAGGACAGATGGCCCATCAACCATCGAGGGAATGATGTGGGAATCCTCTCTCCTTGTAAATAACTAATCTAGAGAGGTATACTGATAGTACGGTATACAACAGGCTCCTAGGAAAGAGGCATACCGGTTTCTCAAAGAAGATTATCCAGACAACATTGAGCGCGAAGGTTTAATCCGACATGCGGTTAGGTGCAGCGACTGTAGGTATGCTGGATGTAAGAAGTTTGATACTGGGCGAGGTATTTAGAGAACTAATAACACTAATATTAATCTAACATATAACCAATGCAACTTCAATTTCCACGACTGCATTTATGTGCAGAAATTCGGGTTCTTGAAGGCTGCTTTGGCAGCGCATGTCTTCGATAGGGAACCGTACGAAGGACCCCCTGAGGATGGCGTTCCTAAGGGTTGGGAAGGGTCAACTAAGCAAAGTAGAGTAATAGCAGCTTCATGGGTCTGTCGGTAGAATTTTGGTTATACCTAGGTACCTTAGAGTCATTCAACGATACACAATCAAAGACGGTCAAAAAAAAGATCGCATTCCTGTCTATCAAAGAAGGGGCGTCTAAGTCTAATTCCCCATGCAACACCACCATGTTGGCGAGCGTCAATCAAAACGGTGGGTTCCAAAGTGAAGAAAAAACGAAGAGGTACAAAGGCTACCCCCGAATCACCAAAACCTCCCGCTCCCAACCATCGATTCCTTAACAACCATACTCAATAAACAGCCAGCTCTTGTCATTCAGCTCGAAGTCGACCAGGCCTATGGCCGCAACCTCGATTATAAACAGCCTTATCCACTCGCAAGGAAAACTGGCGATGGTCAATTTGACCGCTTTTGTGGTCTTCTTGTCAGGCAGGGCGGAAGAAATCCGGAATGTACCGAGGACGGGGCCAACTTCGGCGCCGTGTTCGTTAGAGTGGAAATCAACCACGTTGATGGGAAGGGGGCTACGGCCATCCTCAACGCCAGAGTCGATAATCGGATAGCCGGCCGGGAAGTCGGCGATGAGAGAGCAGGTGCCGTGGGTACCGTCGGGGAGGGAGAAAGTCAAGACTTCGGGTTCCACGGGTTCATTGGAGTGGGTGGCGATGTGGACCTTGTACGATTCCGACTTCACACGCTGGCAAGTGGATTGGTCGGTATGAGAGGTGGGGGCCGCAAGGGAGAGGCCGGCAGCGGCTGACAGGGCGATGAAGAGGGTTGAGAAATGCATCTTGAAGAGTGCAAGAGGGTGGTCCGACTTTCAATTTGAGTGTAGGCGCCGGCCGAGGTCGCAGTTAAAAGTGTAAGGTAAGAGAGGCTTGAGGCTATGATGATGTTAAATAGAGATGAGACTTGTTTTAGGGGAGAACCGGTATCTTATAGACATATCCTCTAAGGTCTGACTGGCATGATGGAGAGTTCATCCGAAGGTTGAGCAAGGACATCACCGCCTTTGTTGCTCCACAGCTCGTTGGTAGTCGAGTGCTCCAAGTGCGAGGTCGAGGACAATGGGATTAAGAGCATGGCGGACTATCCGGAGAACATTTCTGGGCTAGTCGGCCGTGCGGATGTTGTGTATGATAGTGTTGGCGGTAGTGACGTTCCTCCCTCTTGTTGGTCGTGGATCCAAGCAGCTTAGGCGGCGTATGCCTTTGGTAAGGAGTTATACAAAGATGAGATGAGTTGCCCCCCGTAAGCGTTCAGTCAGGTCAGGCCAGGTTACTCCTAAAGCTTAGGCCCCATAGGATGTAGTTGTGTAGTTTATGTGATATGTGGGTTTTCGTGGCCGTTTTGCTTCAATACATCACCTTTTTCTTCTGGCCTGGGTTCCTTAAAAAAGGGAAACCCTTGTGATTGCGCCCCGAGACTTGGGAGGGAATTAAGTAAAGAGTGCATAGGTACGCTTGGACAGTTCACAAATATGCGACCCTCATTCTACAAATCACTATCATCTGACAATGTCCTCATGTTTCAAAGTTCACTAATAAAATCCCCTTGCTGTCTATCAAAGAACAGGGAGCGTCTGAATCTCTAACCCCCATGAGATACCCCCATGCCGCTGAGCTTCCATTTAAATGTGGCTCCCAAAGCTGGTACGAAGGACGCACGCCATATTCCCGATTACCCACAAACCCTAAATCACCAACGTCCTCATCTCAATAAGTGGTTGCTTAGCAGCTATATTCAATGAAGAGCCCAGCATCCGCCGTGTTCTTGAACTGAACCGAACCCAACTCGGCGGCCTCAAAATGGTAAGTCATCTTCTCCCTGCAGGCAAAACTGTTGATGGTGATCTTGACTGCCTCCTTAGTCGTCGGACCAGGCAAGGCAGAAGGGAAGCGAACGGTACCAACGAGGGAGTCGGGGGTGGGACCATCAACGTCGGTGACGTTGACAGCAATGGGGTTGCCGCCTTGCTCAACCGAGGAGTCTCTAATCGAATAGTCGGCCGGAAAGGCCGCAATAAGAGAGCAGGGACCACGGGCGTTGGCGGGGACGTTGAAAGAGGCATTGCTCGAGCGGTAGAGGTGGATCATATCGGGGCGGTAGGTAACGTTCATTCCCTGGAGATCGGACTGGATACGCTGGCAGGTGTCAAGGTGGCGCCAGAAGTAGGGGCGGCAAGAACGAGGCCGGCAGCAGCTGAGAGGGTCATGAAGAGGGTTGTTAACTGCATTTTGAAAGGTTGGTTGGTTGTTTAAAAGTGGAATAGTGTGTGATGTGTGAGTTGGTCTGGAGGTGATGTTGAGACTGTGGTGGTGATGATGGACAGAAAGGGGATATGACCTGGGAGCTTCACACCTTATATACCTAGTGATCTTCTCAAGGCCTACCTGGCACGATGAAGAGTTCATCCAGAAATTGGACAACCGCATCGCCATCGCCTTTGTTTTGTCACCAGCCTCGCGGATCGTTTAACGCTCCAAGTCCGAGGCCAGGAGCAATCAGAATAGGGGGACATTGTTAGCTCTGCTCAACGAGCGGCCGATAGTAGGTAAACGCATAGCCTACTCTGAGATTATCGGCCGTATGAGTGCTGCGTCCAACAAGGGTTGTGGTGTCTGTGAGAGCTCCTCGCTCTGTGTGCTGTGACCATTGTGATGTCTCCGGCATGTCGACTGTCAATCCTTGCTGGACAGTTTGGTCAAATGTAAGGCCGAGGAGTAAGCTCCTTAGCCATATCTCGAGCGACTTACCTGGGTGCTCCGTCTTCACCACTACGGGTAACAAGAATCGGGACCATATAATAGGTTGCTCTTCCGAGCTCACGAGGCGCGTCCCGGCCGAGTCATCTTGTTTGGGTTCTCTCTTGCACTGGATGACATTATCCTACTAGCAATCCTGAAAAGTCGATGAAAATCCAAATGTTCTTGTAGCGTTTCGCATCATCGTAGATACGCACTGGTGTGAAGTTCAAGAAAGAACCTCTCATCAAGCTAGGATCACAGACCGTGAAGCAAGAGAGATACACCGCAAAAGGCCGTTGCCTTCGGATTTGTTTGCTAACAAGATCGGATTCCGCTTACATGGATGAAGATGAAAATGTGATAAAAAAGATGGTTCAACAATGGGCTCATCATATGGCGAAACTCCATCACCGACATTCATCAAATAACATGGCTCGATGGCCGAGCGGTCTAAGGCGCTAGACTCAAGATATCTCAATATCTTCCTATCAGTATGGCAGGTGCATTCTAGTCTCGAAAGAGGCGCGCGTTCGAATCGCGCTCGAGTCAATTTACTTTTGTATTTTTGTCCTCTTGTCCTTTCCTGTACTCGGGCGGTTGAAGGACAAGTTTTGCTTCGCTGGGGAGGACAAGTACGAACCGTTTTCTTTTGAATCATCTCGAGAGCTTGAGCAGAGTAAGACACCAACCAAGGCAATCTGAAGAAAGCCACTTGGGACCATGGACAATGTAATCCGGAATCTGGGTGGGCCAATGACGACCACGACATCTGCTCCACTTGCCTACATTGTCTTGCTTGCTTGCACATGTCCCAGAAACGGGATGCGAACTCAGGGCGTCATGACGTTGATTTATTGGGTGAAGCCACGCGACGTGGCTTTTGACTGAACTTTAATCCGTGAACCTCTCCGGCCTCGATTGTTTACTTTCCCGCCTTTCTGCAACAGTTGACGTCTTGAATCCGTATCCCGATCATTTGGTTCACCAATTGACTTACACAGCTTCACCGCGCCAAGCCATCAACATGAGTGCCGCTCCCGAAACCCAGAAGCCAACCAACATCACTGGTGAGGGAAAATCAAGTGAGCAGGAGACGACCCCTCTCAGCAAGCAATATGACACCCCCCTCGGACTTGCCCACACAACCATGCAGGAGCTCAAAGACCGCATCAAGCTTCACTACGACCTAGCAAGCGACTACTACTTGAACCTCTGGTACATCTCCAGCTCATAAATACTTTACTTACATTGTCACGACACTCACTAACAAACCCCCCCAGGGGCGAACACATCCACCACGGATACTGGCCCCCCTCCTCCCCCGACCTCCCAAAAGAAGAAGCCCAAATCAACCTCATCCGCCTCCTCCTAGAAACCTCCCAAATCCACACCTCCCCCGCTCCAACCTCACCACCCCTCAAGATCCTCGACGTAGGCTGCGGAATAGGCGGCACCTCCCGCTTCCTCGCCCGCGAGCTAGCCGCCCACGTGACGGGCATCACCATCTCCAGCAAGCAGGTCCAAAGCGCCAAAAAGCTCTCCGACAGCAGCAGCAAGCAGTACCCAGACGGGGAGTACATCCCCCTCGGCCCCGGCAAAGTCCGCTTTATCGAGCTCGACGCCGAAACCCTCGGGAGCTACTTCACCGGCCCGGACGACAAGTTCGACATTGTCTGGATCTCAGAAGCGCTCTCTCACTTCCCCAAGAAGGATCTCTTTTTCAGGAATGCGTTTGATGTGCTGAAACCAGGCGGGAAACTGGTGCTGGCGGATTGGTTCAAGGATGAGGGCTTGACGCAGGAGCAGTTTGATGCGGATATTAAGCCGATTGAGGATGGGATGCTGCTGCCGCCAATGTGCACGGTGAATGGATATGTGCAGTTTGCGAAGGAGGTCGGGCTAGAGGTTGTGGGGGGACCGAAGGATATCAGTCAGGAGGTGAAGAAAACATGGTAAGTTTCCTGAACAAAATAGTCTCGAGGAGGTTGGCTGCTAACACAATGGTGTAGGGATATTTCTTGGTCGTTGATCCAGAACCCGTCCTTGTGGGCGTTTGCTTTCAGCCAAGGCAGAGATGGCATTGCCTTTTTGCAAGCATTCCGTGCCATGAGGAGAGGGTATGCCAATGGCAGCTTCCGGTATGCTGTCATGGGGTTCGCGAAACCATGATAGATCCCTGTTTCGATCTTGCATTGAGAAACTTTTGTACAATTGCGCCCCTACATTGCATCCTTAGCTAGAGCAAAATTATTGATGACCAGAAAGGTTTTATTGAGTGTTTTGTTCCGCCGCCATCGCCCGCCGAAACACCTGATGAAATATGTATGGATATCTTTGCGCCCGCCCTGTCCCTATCTCGCATGTCCCCAATCATGTGTGGTATCATGACTGCTCCCGCCGTGAATGCATCGCGTCTTGATTACGTATCGTTGCACTGGACTCGATCCCGGTCCCCGTTGATTCGGTTTATTGGTATCTCGTCTCTGTCGTTCGTGTCCTTCCCTTCTCCCGGCCAATCATCTCCCGTTCGAAAAAGCAGATTTACGCGCCACCGACGAGGATGTTGTTAAGGGGAACGTGGATGAGCTTGACGAAGTAGCCGACGGCGCCCATGACTGCATAACTGTTAGTCAACTGTATTCGGTATTGGTAGCTGTAACTAGACCGGACATACTGAGGAAACCGACGCCAACGGCTTGCGAGATCTTGAGGAACTCCTTCTGGTCGGCTGTTCAATCGTTAGCATGGTGACACCCCGGCTAAGAGACAATGCATAGACAGACGCTTCTGGGCCTTGTGGATGAACTGGATACCGTCCTTGAGGAACTCGCGAGGGACGTCGAGGATTTCTTGCACTTGGTCGGACATTGCGGCGGTTTGTGTGTGGGTAAAAAATGAATTAAAAAAGAGTTAAGATCAATTGATTGATGGTTGCGTGCGTGCCGGCGTGGAAAGGGAAAAAAATGTCGTTGGGCAATTCGGTCGTCTGCTGAATTGTCGCGTGGTGTACAGACAATTTGGAGAATGGACTGCTGGAAGGCCACCTGGAGAGAGCTGCCAGCTTCGCCTTACCAAATCTGCCACATCGCCTCAAGATTTAGCGTAGGGGTGAGTTCGACAGGGGATGCCGGACCACAAGGTGGCCAGTGCGCCCCATTCACTTACACTTTGATACGGGAAATCTTCGGTTGACTGTTGGATGGCTCTCCAGCCAGCAACTTCTCAACTCTGTGTTCCCTTCTCTCTCGAAGAAATATGGACCATTTCACGGAGTCTTCCACGCATATACCGCCAATTTCGCCTTACAAGGATCAGCCAGCTTTTGATACTTTGCGCTTGCGCATCGGACAGACCGACAAGGCCCCACTCATTTACCTCATCCGATATCGAACCCAGCCTCGGAGCGTTCCGTGAAGCTCTCACGGGCCGGAGGATTATGTTCGGAGGTCGGCGGAAGTACGCCGCTACCCTACACCCACACCATCTCGAGATCCTGCGAAAATCCAAGGACAGGAATGTGATATCGATATTCCAGACGCCTTCATGACCTTCATGGCCTTCTCGCGGCCTCAATACTTCATCAGTACTTCATCAGTCAAATAAGCATCGCAGCAATCATCCCGCATCCGATCGCAATGTCTCAGTGTGCCAAGACAGCGGGGCAGCTAAAGTGCGGAGCACCGCCGATCGAACAGCCCGGATGACCTCCCGGAACGAATTACTTTACGGAACCACCCACCTTTGAGGTCCAGCTCTGAGACATGCAGACTTCACAGCTGTTGAGGCCATTCACAACATGCATGATAGGCCGAACAGGACCAGGTCACGGCGGTGAACATCTTGCTGTATGGGTACAGGTCTCGAGCTCGGTCGTCATCGGGCCCCAATGGGGCCTATGATCAACTTTGTGTGACGTGCAGTTCCTCCCACACTGGTACGGCGCTTGGGGATTCATGGCCGGCATGGCCGCTTGCAGGGCCGGGCGTTGACGGGCCTCGCTCTTGGGGTTGGGTGATGACACTGGCCTCAAACTGCTCACTGACTTCTTCCCCAACATTTCACAGCGTGGGGTATTTGAAAACAAGAGCTCGCTGGCACTCCAGTATTGGCTAGTTGTTCCCAAGAAGCGAGGTAGTAGATGATATCTGTCACCATTCTAACTCAGAGGCTACAGAGTCCGGTCGTGTGTGTTGCATACTGCCGAGTATCCATCGCAGCCAATCGTCATGACTGCAGGTATTCCAGTCCCCTCTTTCGGGCATGGCATCCGCACCTCACGGTGATCCGTTCTAGCCGTGATGTGCCTGCTCGAGGCGAAATTCACTCTCCGCTGTCCGTGCCTGCCCTTCTCAGCAAGCAGGACTGCTGCCCAGTGGCTGACCCTTGATTGCCCCCGCAGAGTCATGGTCCGACTTGATGGGAATAGGCTTTCAAAAGCTGCATGTTCCCCCGGCATGATATCTCTCGCCTCTTGTTCCTTTCTTTCCATCCATGTGGTTTCTATCTTTATCTTGCACCCTTTGTCGTCCTCTCCGAATTCTCAAAGAAGAAGCCTTCGACCAATCACCAACCATTCCAGAACAAACGTCATCCGCCTATCGAGGCTGGCCTTTGTTTGGCCAAGATCGAAACAACAATCGATTGATCGCACTTGGCCGGCGTCTCTCGACCTGCCGCGCGCCTGTTCTGCTCACCTTCGCGGGGCTGCCCCACAAAATAACCTCAACCTAGGTGAGCCTAAGTGGCCTCATAACCACTCGTTGACTTTCGCTTCCTCTACCCGAGACCGAAAACCTTCCCAGCAGCACCAAATGTTGTCAGCCTTGACAGTCTGTTGCTGGTCTGGACTGCGGGCCAAGTTAGGCTCAGTTCCGTCTTTTCCGTGGAAATCCGTACAAGGCAAGGCCTCGTCTGATTTCCCATGTCATATAACAATGCCATTCTCAACGGTCGTCAAGTGGCGGCCCTTTTATGTCGGTCAACGTTTCGCACCGCTTTCACTGCCCTATTCTTTGTGCTGGTCACTTGATAAACCCTCGACGGCCACGTACTCGCACCTTCGCCCCCTCCCCTTCTGAGGATCTGCTCTCCTCGACCGAAATCGTCTTTATTTTTCCTTTTCTCTACCCTCTGTCTCTGGGAATGCCTGGTGTATCCCCTCATTTGTCTCATATTTAATTTTTTATTTTACCCTTCCTATCGCTTGTTGATCTTCATTGTTCAACACCCCCAGGGTCCTTCTTGGCCCATCAACTCATTCACTTCCGTCCGGCCCGCTATATCCGGACCTTCGCACCACACAGCAACACAGTCCCACAGTGGCGGCTAGGCATCGTCATCAGCACACTCTTTGCTTGAATACATAAACACCAACTAAGACGTTCTTCACGATGCGTAGACCAAGATTCAGAAAGTCTCCTTCGACGAGCTTCTCAACGATATCCGAAGATATGGCTACGCCTCCCAGAAGCCCATCACAAACCTCCACACGAATCAGGGACACGGGGTTCCCCGATACATTCTGTGGAAGTAAGTTATGAAATACCCAAGTCCTTGTATTGTTCAGACTCGCTAACAAGATGCCCACAGATAGGAACACCACCCTTCCTCACCCTGACGCCAAGATTGGTCCTGATGCATGCATCACGGAAGACGATGTGAATGTGGGCAGGGCACTCATCAGGCACAGGATGTCCTTCCAAGTTCAGACTGAGCGACCATATGGTCGATCTCTTAGCCTGTATGACCGCAAAGTCAGCGGCTCTTCTGACGAAGGAGCTCTGGCTACTCTAGGCCGCATGGCTTTTGGGTCTATTCGACCCAGTGCTGAGCAACCCGCTGGTATTCGACCGACGTCTCGGGACGGCCATAGTGTCACCACCTCCGACGGCACAGGCTCGCCTCCACACTCCCCAACCCGCCAAGTGAAACAGGATCCAAGAGACGCAGCCAGGGATCCTAGAGACGGACGCCGACATCGTCGCAGGAGCAGTCTCATCAACAGGCTCTTGCACAGATAGAACAGCAGAAGCCGGGGAGTTCGACGGAAAATTCGCAATTGGTCTTTCGATATGGGGGGGAAGGCAAGGGATACCTCTTCGGGGGCAGCATTTCTTTTACGAGCGAGGAGTTCCGGTAACAATTATTTTGAGCATATGCATTTACATGGAAGGGAGCCGCATGAGCAGCACCACGGGAGTCAACAAAACATGGGAAAAGCTGGGCGTAATTCGACAAAGAAGAAGCACACGCCGCAGAAGAAACAGACGAAAGGGAAGCGACAGCATGCAGACTGTATGTCGTGTTTCTAGTGGGTGATATGGGCAGATTATCACCTGGCCTTCTGCTTGAGGCAGAGACTTGCTGGGTGGTCTACTAGTTACCTACCTAGTATCCATGGCTTTTCGCAAATACTCCGTATTGGAGAATCATTAATTGAACATCATCTCAGTACTCATTGATTTGGAACCATACTTTGCCCGGTGTTTTGGCCCAGTGGTCATACGTGAAGCTTGATCGTTTATGTGGTGGCCAAAAGCACAACCCGGAAATATTTCGATCTCATCAGTATGATGGCAAAATGCTTTCCTTGGAATTTCGCCCTACATAAACCCAGAGATATGCAACCACGAACGACGCTCTCACACTTTGCTGTTATGCCCCATATATGCCCAGACATAAAATGATGCTACTGACAAAAAGATGCTTTCCCCCAAAACCATTACTCCCTCTCACTCATATCATTCCCCCTCCAACAAAGAGGAAATTTAGCTCCCCCGGTAAGTGGAATAGCTATACGGCGCCAGCAACAGCGGGACATGATACCTCTCCCCCTCGGCCACGTTGAACACGACGTTGACCTCGGGGAAGAAGGTCTTGTCGGGCCCGCCAAAGTAGGACTCGGTGTCGAACTTGAGGACCCAGCGGGAGGGGCCCCTGATGGAGCCGAAGACGTCTTCGAGGGTGTAGACGGGGACCTCGCCCGAGGAGGTGGCGGAGGAGTAGGGGAGCCAGGTCTTGATGCGGCCGTCCTCGTCGGTGGTGGACTCGAAGACTGGTGGGGGGTTCAGGGGGCCGGGGGAGGCGGTGGAGGTAGAGAGGAGGGAGAGGGAGACGCGAACGGAGCGGGCGGGTTGGCCGAGGGTTGTGTCGAGGATGTGGCAGGTTATGCGGTCTTTGGTAGTTGTTGATTCGGTCATTTTTGCGCTTTGAGGGGGGTGGTGGTTAGATTGGATGTGAGGAGAGGGAGGGGGGAAAGTGAGGGTATCACGAGGGGGTAGTAGGCAGGCAATGACTTACACTGAGAGGTGAGCTACAAGCTGAGTGAGTGAGCGGTGGGGTGGTGTAGCAGGGGGAATGGGCTTATCAGAAGCGATAAGAGGAGGGGTTGTTGTTGTGATGAGTGAGCTATGTATAGAGAGAGACAAAGAAACAATGGAGAGAGGATAGGTAGAGGATATTTATAAACTTGAAAGTCACCATATAGAAAAGGATCGACAAGAAGCATTACACTACTAATACCCCTGGAATGGATTTGCTTGCGCTTTCTTGGGGGCTGATGCGATGGCCACATCGGTGCACCAATGCTCAACATCCACTCCAGAGAGCTTCTCAGCCCCGCTGCCACCGGACACAAGCGTCGGTATCTGCCGCTGTCCGCCTGCTTGGATGCCACCAGTTGGATACCTACCTGGCTTGGATACTTTGCACGGGGCTATAAAGTGTTGCATTGTTTCCTTTATTGCCTCCAGGTGAGGACAGACAGGACGTTGTACACAACGGTGGTATCCTCGCCTCACCGTGAGCTCGAACCACAACATTGATGATAAATGCGGCTCAGGCGAAACAAAAAAGTCACCGCTCTTCTGTCCGTCAACTATTGATCTGCCTGAGGGCGGCGAGATGGTCACGCTAATCAACAAAGGTGGTAGCTTTAGTAACCAAACAGATTCCGCTGTGTACCTGTTGTGGAAGTTCGTCAGCTTCAGCTTGGGGCCAAAAAAACAGTTTGCGTCGTAGCGATGCATGAAGCTGAGCTGCTTCTCCATTTCTTCCTTTCGAACTTCAAGACAAGATGCCTCCCATCAGATGCCAAGATATTACCCCACCAAATGAACCCCCCCTGTCGAGGTCGAGCTTGCCCCGCCACGAAGCCTGTGACGTTGCGGGCTGGCAGGCCAGACCCAGCGACGTCCACACCCGACGGTGGGTTTCCAGCTGTTTCCAAAGCCCCTTGGGACGCGACAACTTGGACCAATCTTGACCACCACTTGCACAGCTTGCCTTCTTTCTCTCTCTCTTCTTGAACGACCGTAATTCCGCAATCTCTCCAGAATTCCCGCCGCTACCTACACTCAGTAGACAACCGCCAAGATGTCGACCGCAGTCATCAACGCCGACGACGATGCTATGGAGCCCACGCTCCAGTCGATCCTCGACCAACGCAGCCTCAGATGGATCTTCGTAGGTGGAAAGGGTGGTGTGGGCAAGACGACAACCTCGTGCAGTCTTGCCATCCAGCTGGCCAAGGTCAGGCGCTCTGTGCTTCTCATCTCGACCGATCCCGCCCACAACCTGAGCGACGCTTTCAGCCAAAAGTTCGGCAAGGACGCCCGCAAGGTAGATGGTTTCGAGAATCTCTTCGCCATGGAGATTGATCCAAATGGAAGCATGCAAGACTTGCTTGCTGGACAGGCTGAGGGTGAGGGCGCTGAAGGTTTGGGGGGTATGGGGGGTATGATGCAGGACCTTGCCCTGTCGGTAAGTTATAAGAGTGTTTGTCAGTGATGTGTCAACCAGTCTGGCTAATACCGTACTTCTTATCAGATTCCCGGTATCGATGAAGCCATGTCCTTTGCCGAAGTCCTGAAGCAGGTCAAGTCACTCTCCTACGAGACCATCATCTTCGACACCGCCCCAACCGGCCACACACTCCGTTTCCTCCAGTTCCCTTCTGTTCTGGAGAAGGCCCTGAAGAAGATCTCGCAGCTCTCTAGTCAGTTTGGAGGAGTCCTGAACGGACTTCTGGGCGCCAACGGTGCCCTTCCTAACGGTCAGAACCTCGGTGAGATGATGGAAAAGCTCGAAGCCCTTCGCGCCACCATTTCAGAAGTCAACCAGCAATTCAAGGACGAGCGCCTCACCACCTTCGTCTGCGTCTGCATTCCAGAGTTCTTGTCTCTCTACGAGACGGAGCGTATGATTCAAGAACTGGCTAGCTACCAGATTGATACCCACTGTATTGTGGTCAATCAGCTTCTGTTCCCGAAGCCCGGTTCCGATTGCGAGCAATGCACGGCCAGACGGCGCATGCAAAAGAAGTACCTCGATCAGATTGAGGAGCTTTACGACGAGTTCAACGTGGTAAAAATGCCACTTCTGGTGGAGGAGGTTCGAGGGAAGGAGAAGCTGGAGAAGTTCAGTGAGATGCTGGTCAAGCCTTTTGTTCCCCCGTCATAGGATACAGGCGGATACCAAGCATGCTCAAACATTGATTAGTATTCTAAAGAACGAGAGAGGAAGATAGTTATCACTGCTTTGATGGGTCTCACCGAGAAAGGATACCCTGATTGTACATCAGCAACGCGGGGTGGTCCCTGGCAGCGGCAGATATTGAAGAGTCGGACTGGCCAGTGGCCGTACTGGCAGGCAGTGGACGTAGAACTCCCATTTCAATCGGGGGGGTTAACCTGGCTGGAAATCGCCGAGGACCGGCTTGCACAGTTCGAGGCGGGTGTTTTAGATTTAAGCTTTCGGGGAAGTCGTAGCGATAGGTGCAGCTGGTCTTTCTGACGCAGGTCGGCGATATTTGTGGCGACTGTGCAGATCAGGTCTTCCAAGGGCTTGGAAGGTGAGAAGATGGCCACGGTATAAATTGAAGCCTCCACCACCAAAGGAAAGGATTCAAACTGTTTTACCTTTTTGAAACGGGGCGGCTTTTTTATTTAATCTGCTGTATTGGGATGCTGAGGGTAGCGAAGAATTAGAGCATATAGCGAGCGAAAGTATGTGGTTTGCTTTCCAATGCAGTTTTGGTCCTTTTCCATGTTTGTAGATTTTTGTTTGAATATCTAGCTCAAGTTTTCATATGATAAGAGGAAGCTTCACTGGGATAAGGCACGGAAATCATGATTTATAAAGGATTTCAATTTGTATTCCCAGAATGTCAGCACAAGACTTGAAAAAACCAATCACCAACCAGTAACAAGAAAAATGAAACAAAAGGCAAGAGAGAAAGTGTGTGTGTGTGTGTGTGTCAAGTGTGTGGTATATATACACAAATAAAACTCAGTTTATCAATCCGAATTTCCCGGTTATTTCCTAATTTCCCTTCGCTTTCCCATTGCCCCTACTCCAGCATCCCATCCATCCATACCAATCCACCCATCCATCATATGTCCCTTTGCCTTGTTGAATAACCCCCCTTCCAACCTTCCCTATCCCGGCTCGTTTTGGACATCCCACCGCTTTCCTGTTTCCCGCTTGTTTTATTTTGTTGTGTGTGTGTGTGTGTGTGTGTGCTGTACGTTGCTGTGGAAAAAAGAAGGGAAAAAAACCAGGATAATTCCCAACCCCGCCATACCAAGCCACATTTGCTCCATGTGGTGTTGTTTTGTGGTGATTATTCATGTCACAACCAACCCCAATCCCGAAAACATCCCCCCCAAACCACAGCCCCAGATAAAGAAGATTACAAGAAGAATCAAGAGAGTGAGAAAAGAGAAAGAAGAAAAAACGCCAATGGGAAGAGTAATGCAACTTGCTCCTCTTGAAAACCCGGTCCCCGCTCCAAAAGCCAGATAGCTTCCCACGTTTCACACACACCCTTATGCTCGCTTGTTTGTGATGATGTATATACTCCCCCGCCCGGCCTCACCACCCTCATGATGAAAATCATTATCGTTACAAAAAAAAAAAAAAAAAAAAAAAAAACCCTCAGCCTGCTCAAAGCTCCCGGTAATCACTCGGCCTGACCCTTTTCTGGCGGTTCTGGTGGCGGTGCGGGTTGACTGGCTTCCGGAAGTAGGCGTCCTCGTCATCAGCCGGTTGGTGGGAAAAGTTCTTCATCATGCCGCCGCCGTTCATGCCCATACCCATACCCATCATCTGCTGCGGTGGCCTCTGCTGCTGCTGCTGTGGCGGGTGCTGGTTATGCTGCTGCTGCTGCTGCTGTTGTTGTTGCTGTTGATGCCCCTGAAACCCACCACCACTCGGCCCACCCCAGTTGTTGTGCCGTGGGTTGAAGTTGTTATTGTTGTTGCTGTTATTGTTAGGCATTCCCTGGAACCCGTTCATCATCGGGTTCATCATCGGGTTCATCATCGGGCTCATCATGTTCATCCCGTTCATGCTCATGTTGGGCATGCCGCCTGGCCCGCCAAAGCTGCCGGGCATGCCCCCAAAGCCGCCCATCATGTTCAGGCTCATGGGGTTCATGCCGGGGAACATCATCGGGTTCATGCCGGGCATGTTCATACCGGGCATCATGCCGCCGGCCATGGGGTTCATGCCGTTCATCATGTTGTTGCCGCCCATCATGGGGTTTACTGGTGGCTTCTGTTGAGTTGGCTGCATGGCCTTGGGCGCCTTGGGGATCTTGGGGTTCTCGAGGGCATCTTCAGCGGGCCGCTTCTTGGATGTTTGCTGGCTTGGCTCGTTGTGGACAGGTGTCGAAGTGGCGCTTCGGACCGAGGGGGTGGATGTCGTGGTTTGCTGCTGGCCAGTTTGCTGTGGTAGCGCGGCCGGGTTAGCAGGGGCCGGCGAAGGAGAAGCAGACTTCTTGATGTTTGTTGGTTCGACACCGGTGGCCTGGGCGGATTTGGTTGATGCTTCGCTGGGGCTTTTTGGGCTCTTGGAACCCTCCTTGGCTTTACTATCCCTGTCGGCAAGCAATTGCTTGAGCTTCTCGACTGCTTCCTCATCTGTCTTGAGATCATCAATCAAGACACCCTCTGCATTGCAGGCAGGGCAGACGAAGTCGCTCTCAATGAGAGCGTTGGTGATGCAGTCATTGCAATACGTCTTACTACAACACGGAGTCTTCATTGGCTCTATGAACATCTTCTTGTCGATGGAGCATTCCAAGCCTCTCTCTTGGACCTCCTTCTCCCCTTCCATAGCTGCCTTTGATGCCGCGTTGTTCGACTTGGCCTTGGCCTGGAACCTTTCCCATGACACCTTGTCAGGCTCTGCAATCACGTACTCTCCATCAGCATTGACCATGATGCCGGATGGTGTCTTGGAGTCATCTCCATCAGCATTCTGACCAAGCGCAGTTGCCTTGTCGACTGTCTTGAGGAAAGACTTGGGAATGCCAGTGGTACGCTTTACGCGAGGGCGGTTGTCGAAATCGGGATTGTCGTTGGTTGGGCAAAGCTGAATCCAGTGGCCTTTCTCACCACATCGGTAGCAGATATAGCCTTGGGGTGGGTCGTGGTCGGGAACATTGGCGGGCTTTTTGGGGCCACCCTTGGCGACATACTGTTGAGTAGCCATTTCCTCTTCTCTCGAGGTGAAGTGCTCGGTTTGGGCCTGGAAGACGGCAGCCATCTTCTCCTCTTCTGTCATGGCGCTGCTTAGTTGCGCTAGAGTGTTGGACTGGGTCTTGGCCGCTGGCTTTGCTGTTTGCTCCCTGCGTGACGAATTCTTCGCGTGGATGGGCATCTTTCCAGAGACATATCGAGCAGCGCCGCCTCTTCCGGGATTCTTCGGGGGCATACGCCGGGCGATGACAGTGGTGGACCGGGGAATGATGGAGGTGTCATCGTCATAGACTGCCATCTTGTTAGCTCGCACACCTTGAATGTGAAGCTGAACCTAGCTGCTTACCTTCTTTTCCATTTTCATCAGCATAGATGGCCAGGTCAAAATCTGTGCCGTCACCGAGGCCAGCGCGAAGAATGATCTCGCGCTTGAGCTCGAAAACAGAAATGCCTGTTCCATCAAAGGCCACTCGCGTTGGCTCTTTTTGCGACTTGAACTTGAAGAATACTGAAGACGCCATCTTGGGTCTGGTTGATGGTCGAAAATGTAGCTGTCAATTAGAGTCGTGTCGGCGCTCTCTTCTCTGCTAAACCTGCTCGCACACTAGGAATGGGTAAAGCGAAGCGAACTTGAATTCTTGATTCCCTAAACCAGGTGACGACGTTTTGCCTGTTTTGTTCTTCTTCTTTCCTCAACTCAACAGGTTGAATGGGAATCAATTCTGATATGCTCTCCGGGGGAGACAGAAAGCGCCTCTTGAATGGACGATAAAAAAAAAGGAAAAGTACAAAGACCCAGCGCTGCAGAAATAGCACTCTATTCAATTGAGCTGAAAAGCAGTGATGGATTCGTGTGCGACTCCTCCCTCCTAAAAAACAGCACCCCTTCTTGATCACTTGCCAACACTTGTCCCCAACGCTCTGTCAGCCAAACGAAAAGAAGCAAAAAAACAGACCCCACTCAACGCTAGCAAGCAAAGGAGATGCTCCTGCAAGCAGACTGGTGATGGCGCGATGGAAATGTGATGGCGATGGATTCCTGTGATGGATCGGTTAGATGGACGTTCGTTCCTCTGACGCGCCGCCCTTTTCGATGTCGCCGCTGCTTTGTCCTTGTTTCACCGTTGCGCCAATCCCGCGTGATGATCAAAGACGCAACAAAATTCTTCCAGATGCGAGAGGAAGATATTCGCGAGGAAAGCGACTGTTGCGATGGTCGATCTGCAAAAGGTTTTGGCGATGTGTTGCACCCGTCGTCGTTGGTTGTTGGAGCAAAAGGGCTGGTGGTGAAGAAGTCGAGAGCTCGGGGTTCGGTTAATTAAAGTTGGCCAACGGTCAGATGATTAATAGGTCAGCCGCGAGAGGAATGTTCCGAAGTCTGGGCTCCGCAAGCAGAAAGTCGGCCTAGATTATCAGGCAGAAAGTGGGGTTACGAGCCAGCCCGCTGGCAAGTGATGCATGTGGCTGACAGCAACAATCGAGACCTCACACAATAACAGCAGATTGAGGCACTCTCTATTGACTATTATCATGTGTGAGGTCAGGGCTGTTTTGACCTTTATCAGAGAGTTTGAGTATAAGTCCGAAATGCTTTTTTTGTAGTGAATACGGTGCGAACGTCATATCCTGCGGCTGAAACGCCGGTTGCACTTTACCTTCAAAGTTACACAGGGCGGTCTCCGATGGTAGTGGTGCCATAATGATGCTGTGCTCGAAAGGCTTCTGGAAATCCACTGAAAATGACGAGCAAGAATCTGGGAGAATGAGCCGATGATCATCGTCACAGTTGCGTCCCCCTCTCTTGTACTCCCTGGACACCCGCTTCTTTTTGAACTGGCCAACTCCCCGCGTCTTTCTGTCAATTGAACTCCCTTCATCCGGCGTCACCACCCACCTGCTTTATTGTGGCCTCCTCATCTTCATCAACTTGGGGCACCCCCGAGCGACCGGGAACTTTTTCGCAGAAGCCAAGAAAAAAAGCTTCTCCGTCTTTCCCATTCTCGAGGGTGTGCTTGTCTCGACAATCACATCTCGCCGTGTCTAACACTTCCTTCATGAAGTAATTCCGCTTTCCTGCACACGTGCTCTTTGCACTACTGCTTTTTACCCTTTCGTCTGTACTGCGCGAGCGACGACACCATACCGGCCGATCAACCCATTCCCGTCTTTCGCCTCCCCCACGTACTTCCAGGATCCTAGCTCCTCGACTCTCCGCCGCCCACCACCAACTACCACCGTCACTCCTCCAAACTTACTACTCCAGCTTCAAGATACCCCATAACCATCGTGAAATAAACAATCATCACCAAAATCAGCCAAAATGGTCCTCACCCACACCACCAACCACACCTACGCCCATCCCTTCCCCGCCGTCTCGCTCGCTTTCTTCCTCCGCTACTGCTCCCCCCAGCTCAACCCCTTTGCCTCTCATGTCCTCAGCACCGACACCATCGACTCCCACATCGACCCTGCCACCGGCCGCCTCCACACAACCCGCATCCACCTCAAGAAGTCCCGCATGCCCCCCGCCGTCATGAAGCTCCTCCCTACCACCCTCACAGGCGGGACCGCCTCCCAGGCCTCGTACATCCTCGAGACTTCTGTGGTGGATATGCGCGAAGGCTGGATGTCCACCGAGTCTCGCAACCTCAACTTCGTCGGCGTGCTGTCGGTAGTCGAAAGACAAATGTACAGCATTCCCAAGACGAGAACTCTGGACAACACCGAGGTGGAAACCAAGGTTGTGTTCAGATCCAGGTTGGGAGAGAAGCTCCGGGACAAGTTGTCGCATCAGAACCTGTCTACCACTGCCCAGGAGGGCGGGTTCTTCGCCAGGCTGGGAGCGAGGGGTATCCAGAGGAGCATTGAAACGCTGGCTTCGACAAAGACGCAGGATCAATTGGGGAAGAGCAGAGAGGGCATGAAGATGATTCTGGAGAGGTTGAGGCAGACAGGGATCATTGGTGTGCTAGAGCTGAGGCGGGCCGCGAGAGAGCGGAGTATGGCTGCTGCTTGAAGATCGTTATCGCTGAAAAGTTGACGATATCAAAGAGCGGCTATGAAAGTGATGACTACCAGGACATGTGCGCATAAACATTCATTGGGTGAGGTGGAGGCGGTTCGGCCGGTCTTATATTTCTCATACTCTTCACCGTTCTCTATCCATCTGGGCTACATTTTCTTGGTTCCTCCGACGACACCTCTTACAGGGCCGATTCGACTTTGGGGGCGGCATATCTATCATACACTCGAAAGTGATCCATCTCCAACACATACGCGGAGATGAAGGCAAACCAGCTGCTATGCTGACAGTACCTGCCTCTAACACTGTTGTAACACCACCCTACTCTATTTTCGCTGGTTTTGGTTTTTGGTTTTTATCATTTCATCGGTTGGCGGGCGGAAAGCATGGCGTATAGGAATATCCTCGATTTTTTTTTTGTTTTGTCATTGGACTGGTGGACGCCGAACAAGGCGGGTCTATTGCTGGGAGGAGGGGATGGAAATGTGTCTGGGCTGAATGAAGTGGAAACGGAGGGACTTGGTCCTGGTTCCACTCTTTTGTAGGATTATGTGTGTGAGAACAGCGGTTTTGGGCGAGGGGGAGGAGTATCGCATCACAAGGAAGGACAAAAAAGGGAAAGGAAGGCCAAAAAAGAACGGAAAAACATGAGGCTATCGGGTTTCTCTTTGGCACAGTCTTTACGGCCTATTTCCCTACCTTATGTAACTGCCTAGTAGTAGTTGTTAGTTGGCTATCAAATCAAGATAATTTTTTTTCGAGAGGGGTTGTGGTGTGGAACGCATTGCATTTCTTCTCTGTGAGTTGTAGCTGAGCGTCTATATTAGAAAGGTGACTTCCCAACTGGGGCTCTTTCCCTACAAGCCCTCCTCCGGCTTGTGATCACTCCAACCCTGAGGCGCCGTCCCCTCGCCCATCTCATTCGGTGCCTGATCAAAGTAATACAGATGCCCAACCGTAAAAGGTGTCGTGCAATTCATGCAGTCAACCCTCCCGAGCAAGTACTCCAGCTGCCGATACGAAGCACCAGGCTGCGCCTCGACCAGTATATGGCCCGCCAGGTTCACCCCCACCCACGTCAGCCCCCTCTCCGACACCATGCTCCCCAGCACGCCCTCGCCACCAATAGCCACCTTGTTCTCCCCCACGACATTTGTATCAGGGACATAAAACGGCTCCGAGGGCCTGTTCTGAAAGCCGAGTTTCCCTCCCCACGTCATGTTCTGGATCGCGAGAAGGGAGCCGTTTGATGGCAGGACCATGTCCAGCTGCCCGTGGTCGATGATGACGTTTTGGGTCTTGTCGATAACACTCGGCAAAGCGTGGATGATGGACGGTCCGGAGCCGTCCTCTTCGCTGGGCGAAAACCTGGTTCTCACCGCACACCTCCCAAGTGACATTCCTCGGTGCGTGGATGGCGGCTTTTACGTCGCCGCGGTCAAAGTATCTCTTCTCCCCCTCGGGGACGTACTCGATCCCTGCCAGGAACCCGAGAACATCAGACACGCGGGGGCAGGAGGCGATGATGTGGTACATGTCGAAGCAGGGGTTGAGGCAGAGGGCGGCTTCTAGGATCCACCACCAGAGAGAGGTGCATTCCTCTGTAACGGTTCCGTTTTCCGATACTTCTGGGAGGATGGAGGGCAGGTGGGAAATAGGAGGGTAGACGAGGTGGTTGTCGAGGAGGGAGGGGTAGTCGCACTCGGCGTCAGTAGTCCTGATCTTGTCGAGGAAGGTGTTGTTGAAGGGGAAAAGAGAGCTGTGGTATTCAACGAAGCGGAGCATGGGGATGCTTTGGTAGAGTTGGGTGTTGTCGCCGATGACAGCGTCCCCCAGGTACATGCCGGATAGTTGGTGGTAGGTGGTGTCGTTTGTGTTGAGAATGGCGTTGGCAATGTAAGGGCCGTACATTCCGCTGTTTGGTGTTAGAAGATGTTGCCCTGGCTATAAGGGCCGTGAAATTGGAAGAGGACTTACGCATAGGATTCTCCAGAAATGTACACCTTGTAGCCCTGCATGCCGAAGGTGTCGACGAAACTCTTCCACCATCCTAGAAACCGAGCAGCGAGCTCTTCCTCATTGGTGATGGTTGGAACACCCGTCGAGAACCTTGTGCCAACCGGCTGGTCAACATACACGATGTTGGTTAGGGTGTGCCAGCTCCCAGGATTCCGCACGGGTTTTAAAGTCCCTGGTGGCCAAAGGAAGGGACCGTGTTCTTGTAAATGACCCTCGAAAGAGGAGCAGCCAGGCTGGAGGAGTTGTTAGTAAAAGCTGAACAATGAAGCGACAAATGATATCAACATACACCACCATTCAGCCAGATCAGAATCTCCTTATCCGCTGCTTTGTTTGGCGAGGGAAAGAACCAAAAGAAGAGGTTGCTTTGCTCATCGGGGAGCCAGCGTACGACTCGCCAACGCCAAAGTCGACATCGGGAATGGCGATGCCATTGACGGCAAATTCTATTTACACCGAGTCAATGTCAACGTGGCTCGACTTTCGAACTCGAGGATAACTCACTCGTGCTGTTGGCGTTCAGAAAATTGTGCTTGGGAAACGGCTTGTCTTGAGGGTCAGGAAACACAGCAGCAGTCGATTTGCCGACCTTGTTGATGTGTTTCGAGATGCCCGGACGCAGGAGAGGACTACCCCTTCCTGTGCGGAGCCCTTCGACTGCCGTAAGGAGGAAGCCCAACACAGGGATGAGGCGAATCTTCGACTCGTTTTTGTTGCCGAGCCTTGCGAAGCTTTAAAAAGAAGAGACTTGAGACTTGGGTCGAATTGTAAACTAATTGTGAGACAACGCTGGGGGTGGTACATCTGAAGGGTCAGGGGAAATCAAATAGACGCTACCAGGCCAAGAAACACATGGGAGGTGGAAAGATGGGATTGCCAACTGTCTCCATTGCTCCCAGCACTTCCCCGGCAGGCACACAGCTCTCCTAAAACTCGCCATGTCAAAAAGAAGCAGGCGGAAACTTCTGTTGAGCATTAACAAGGTATCGCTACCGTCATATGAGGCACCGAACAACAGCCCAGGCTGAAGCAGGAAGATCGGAAGGAGCTATTGCTCGAAAGACGGCTTGCATAACAAAGAACAAGATGACTGATGACCTCCCATCATAAAGTGCTTGATTCTTCAGAAGGTGTATTGTCTGTCATCTTCTTGGACGGGATTGACCGTTCCAGGTCAACACCTCTGAGCAAGGTGTTACTGAGAGGTGGTGGATACACTCACACAACAAAAGTGAGACACCGCTTCTCTATAGAAAAGCAACAAGGACCGCAATGTAGAGAGTAGATGTAATTTCTTGGGTCTACGTCTTCTCTGGCAAAACAATGTTATGGAAGGTAGACTTGTCCATCATGCCTTCCCTTCTCAAGAGTACGCGTCCGTATTAGGAAGGTAAGAGGTGATATATCAACGCTGATTGGTCAGCATTCAATTCATGAAATCCTGACACCCCCCAACTTCCAACTATAGTCAAGAATATTTGAACACATTTCTATCATCAATAATATCATACAACTACAAGTACACTCTAAAATAGTGGGGGTATGTGTCATTTATTTCCCTTTCTTCCCTTTACCAGGCGCGTTCGCAGCAGCAGCAGCGGCTTCCTCATCTGCCAGCAAGGCCTGGATATCCTTCTCGGCGAGCCAGCCATGGACAGCATCAATCACCTTACCCAGGGTGTCACCACCCCTGAGCACATCTGGTAGATTGTGGACGTCAAGCCCGGCCCTATGGTCGGTACACCTGTCCTGGCCATAGTTGTAGGTTCTGATTTTATCGCCCCGTGTAAGCTGCGCTGATGACAACACGCTGCTTCTTAGTGCCCTAGCGGCCTCTTCTCTGGCCTCACGCCTTTTCTGTGCAATTCTTGATCGAAGTAACCTCCAGGCATCGGCTCGATTGGTGTGTTGTGAACGAGAATCCTGCATGCTGACGGTGATGCCCGTGGGAATGTGCGTCAACCGAATAGCAGACTCTGTTTTGTTGACGTGCTGTCCTCCTGCTCCGCTGGCTCGCATCTTTTCAGATTTCACCTCGGCCGGGTCGATGTAGAAGTCACTCTCCGGGTTGTCCCAGTCACCATCAGAGGCTGTGGCGTTCTCAGCGAAAGACGGCAGCACCCAGACGGCTACAGCACTCGTATGAGTCCTTCCACTCTTCTCCGTTGCCGGGACACGCTGAACCCGATGCATGCCCGCTTCACCACGGAAGTGGGCATACGCTCCCTCCTCCATCACCTCAAGTACAGCTTCCTGAAGGGCTGTCTCCCCATCACCTCCCTTTTCGCCGGTACTGTCGGCGGCCAAGTACTGTACAACCTTTGTGCGGAAGCCTTTATTGGCGCAATACGCTTGGTACATCTTGAATACCGAGTCGGCAAAGAAGCGACCTTCGGTTCCTCCTGGCCCAGGGACGACTTCAATGAGGCACGGCATGTCGGCGAAGGGATGCTTGGGAGTCAAAGCCACGGACAGATTCCGACTCGACTCAGCCAGCTGCTCATTGGTAGCCGCGAGGTCCTCTTGCGCCATCTCCCGCATTTCAGCATCGTCTGACTTCAAGAGCCCCTCCAGCTCCCGGAGAGAAGCCTTGGCATGCTCGAACTTCTTGAAGGCCTCTGCGATCCTGTGGACTTCGCCTGCACGCTTTGCAATCTTCTCGTCAAAGTTGTCAGCTAGTTGTGCCGTCAATTGATCGTGTTCGGCGGTAAGAAATCTTGCGCGGTCGAGGAGAGCTGGGGGAAGCTTGAAGGAGTCTACTCGCGCTGTTAGCAGAAAACCATAACGGCAATCAACGTTACTTTACCTGTGCTAGCCCTCCGTAGAAACTGCTGCGAAAAGCCGATTCGCCTGAGCGATCGCACGCAGCTTCGACACACCCATGGTGCCGCCAACATTGTCGTAGTTTTAAGTTACAGGCATCAGCGCAGAATCTCTCAGGAACCGCCTGCCCAACCAGAGCTGCTGACACTGGACTCAGACGGGCCCTGCAGCTTCTCATCCAATCCTCGAAATTTCCCGGCAGGCAACGCTCTTCTGCCGCTCTTCTCCGCCTTCTGGAAGTTGGTGGGTGGAGTCATACACCCTTGTTCCAAGTGCCCCTCCCCCACCATAATGGGTGGTGAATTGGACACGGCATGATAGGACGACTCAGCGGCGGTCCGGCAGGCGCATTGTGATCTCTTCTGACTTTTTGACTCACCTCTATCGTTTTTCACCTACTTTTTACTTGTTTACCGGCTTCTTTCTTTTCTCAACACTGTTCGACATCGATACTATGGCCGAAACCGCCAATGCCGTGGCTCTCAATGAGTCCCAAGTCCCCGAAGTCCCGGCCGAAGCCGCTGCCCAAGGGTCCAAGCAGACAGTTGATCCCTGGAACGTTCAAGGGGAGGTCGGCGCAGACGGCCAGATCAAGGCAATCAACTACGACAAGCTGATTGAGGAGTTTGGCACCAAGAAGATTGACGAGGAGCTCCTCGCCAGGTTCGAGCGCGTAACGGGGAAGAAGCCACACCATTTCCTCCGCAGAGGCATCGTCTTTTCGCATCGCGACTTCGAGCTTATTCTCGACCGATACGAGCGCAATGAGCCATTCTTTCTGTACACTGGACGTGGGCCCTCGAGCGACTCCATCCATGTTGGACACTGCACGCCCTTTATGTTTACAAAATGTATGGAGATTCAGGAGAACGGCTTGGCGAGCGTGGAAAGTTGACTAACATGGGATCTCACAGGGCTTCAGGATACCTTTGACGTTCCTGTAGGTAGTCTTGTAGGATTTCTTCTGTATAACCAGCTACTGATAAAGATCTTTCTAGCTTGTAATCATGTTGACGGACGACGAAAAGTACCTGTTCTCGGAGAAGCGCACAATTGAGGAAGTTCAAGGGTACTGCGACAGCAATATTCGGGACATTATCAGCATGGGCTTTGACCCAAACAAGACATTCATTTTCTCTGATGTACGGATATCCCAGGCCTCTGTTGCCTACGTGGTCTAACAAACTACCAGTACGACTACGTTGGCGGCGCATTCTATCGCCAAATCACGCGGTTAGCGAAGCACATTACGCTCAACCAAGCGCGTGCCATTTTCGGCTTCAACGACTCCTCCAACATTGGCAAGATTCACTTTGGAAGTATTCAGGGTGCTGCTGCCTTTGCCAACAGCTTCCCTCACATTTTCGGTGAGGACGAAAAGAAGACCGTCGGCATCCCATGCTTGATGTGAGGACGTTCTTTCAACTCGGTGTGATATCGATCTAACGCATTCCGCAGTCCATGTGCCGTTGATCAGGACCCATATTTCAGAGGTTTGTGATATCCAGTGTTCCATGATCAAGAGTAAATATTTAACTAAGCGTTACAGCGACCCGTGATGTTGCCGCCAGACTTACCTACCAGGGGGTGCGGTTTGCGAAGCCGTCCCTGATCCATTCTTTGTTCTTGCCAGCCCTCCAGGGGCCAGGCACGAAGATGGTGAGTGTGTTTTACTCTGAATACGTCTCGTTATTGCTCACACAATGTAGTCTGCCTCGATTGATTCCAGCGCCATCTTCATGACCGACACTCCCAACCAAATCAAGAACAAGGTTAACAAATACGCCTTCAGTGGTGGCAAGGTGTCCGTCGAGGAGCACCGCGCAGTGGGAGGTGACACAGACGTAGACGTTGCCTACCAGTACCTCCGCTTCTTCCTCGAGGATGACGAAGAACTTGAGAAGATCCGGCTCGCCTACTCTAAGGGCGAGCTCCTCACGGGTGAGCTCAAGGCGCTTTGCATCAAGGAGCTCCAGACTTTCGTCGCGGCCTTCCAGGAGAGGAGATCCAAGGTCGACGATGCAGCTGTCAAGCAATTCACCGACATCAGACCTCTCACCTGGATGGGCAACCCCAAAGTACCCAAGGCCGATATTGTGGTACCAAAGCTAGAAGGTGCTGAGGGTGCCGAGGGCGGTGATGGGAAACTCACAAAGAACCAATTGAAGAAGCTGGAAAAGCAGAGACAGATAGAGGCGAAGAAGGCCCAGAAGGCCAAGGAGAAGGAGGGTTCTGCCGCTGCTTAGCCTATGGTTCCTTTCAGTTGTTCTTTGCTGGGCGAAAATAGAAGCTATTCCCAAAGTGTCGTATCTTTATGGTTCGAGTGAGTCACCATGGTGGATAACGATGGTATGGAGGAATTGTTGTGGTGGTGTTATGCGCCCTTGGGGATAATACTTGCAGCAAGGTAGCAGGTGGGTGGGGAGGACCGGTCATTGATAGGGCGTGGAGATGTGAGCTTCCTATACGGGGTAGCTCTGCGGGTACGATGTTTTTTTTTGTTCTTCTCTCCATTTGGATATATTTACAGCATTTTCAGCCTTGGAGTATGGTCGAGTCACTTGTCTATTTTATTTAGTCAACCCCCACCCCTTGCGTATACTGACTCATCCATCTCTCCTTTCCACTACCTACCCTTTTGAACAACCTCACACTAACAACACCACCAACAACGACACCCTTACGATACCACACCTCTTCAACAACCCACTTTTTTCATCACTCGCCACTTGTCTTCAACCACCTCACCCATCATCACCCAAAATGTCCTCTTACCACCTCCACATCACCAACAAAAACTACTCCTCCTGGTCCCTCCGCCCCTGGCTCCTGATGAAGGAGCTCTCCCTCCCCTTCGAGGAGCACCTCCACCCGCTGGCCCCGGGCTCCGGCTACCGCCAGCCCCAGTGGAAGTCCTTCTCCCCCGTCTGCCACGTCCCCTGCTTGCACTACCACCACCCCCCTTCCGGCTCCTCCGATCCAATCATCCTGTGGGAATCCCTCGCCATCGTCGAGTTCCTCCACGAGCAGTTCCCCAACAGCAGAATCTACCCCGACTCCCTACCCGCACGCGCCTGGGCACGGTCAGCAGTGGCGGAGATGCACGCCGGGTTTGGGAGCATAAGGCAGGAGATGGGGATGAATATTTCCATTCGGGTGGAGCTGTCAGACGAGGCGTTTAACGAGGGGTTGGTGAAGGACCTGAGGAGGATCAACGAGGTTTGGGAGGAAGGGCTAGCAAAGTTTGGGGGGCCTTTCCTTGCGGGAGGAGAGTTTGGGGCGGTGGATGCTTTTTTCGCGCCGGTGGTGTTGCGGCTTGGGAGTTACTTGGGGGCGGGGGAAAGGTTCCTGGGGGAGAGGGCGAAGGGGTATATGGAGAGGATCAATGGGCTGGAGGGCGTGAGGGAGTGGGTTGCTGCTGGGGTGAAGGAGAAGGAGAGGCATGAGGCGCATGAGGTGGAGAGCTTGGAGGGGCCGGGGAGGAAGCTGGTGAGGGATTTGAGGGAGGAGCAAAGTTCGGGGCGAGCGTGATGGAGATGAGCTTCTAACTCTTTTGTTCAACCAGCAACATTGCTGTCACCACAGTAAAAAGAAGTCCATTGCATTGATTGACCATCAAACCATTATAACGATCTCATTTTTTGACCTGAGCTATGATTTGCCCAGTACCAAAACCACACTTTCCCTGCCAGCCAAGTCTCGATTGCGTATATCTAAGCCAGCAACATTTGCTCAATCTTGACACTCGACAAGCACCGCGACAGGTCGGCGCACATTGGATGGAGCAATCGGCTGTCTAAAACCACCCATCAGTGTAACCTACGCCGCCTTCGTTGAAGGAGGAGGAGTCGATAAGCGTGCCAGTTGACGGGCCGTAACTGTTTGCTTCCATGTACCTGCGCTGGCCATCATAGAAGACGGCACCTTTTGCCCATTCTTCCGTTTCGTACGTACAGTACTGGGACTGTGGAGACAGGAATGATGATGGCGAGCCATCCTCCTCGCTCATTGTACTATGATCGAGACGCCGGCGATATTTGGCTGCTCCACGCCCGCGGTCAATCAACCAGATGAATGGAGTCTCCGTATATCGGTCTCCATTAAAGTAACACATCCATATCAGTTGAGGCACGAAGTTGAGGGTCTTTGCGACCCCGATAGTTGTGGGCTCGCCCTCAAGTTCATCCTCATGATTGAAGGGCCATTTCGAACGAGTATTATTTCATCTGGGATCAAAATCAATGGCGATATTCCTAGGCTAGAGCCGACAACCACCCGAAGCTCCAGGGAACAGTTGCTGATTGAGCAGGAGATAAACATATGAAGAGACGCCATCGCCCAAAGACGACCCTGAAAATGGAATGTCTATCCAAAACAAGTCTCATGATGCCCGGACAATGAGCGGAGCGGTGGGTTTGTTACTCCGCGGTGTTGAATCCACGTTGTCGTCGTCATATTGTATCATCGGAGCCGTGGAACCGGAAGGATAATGGCTCTTGTAGATTTCTCTGACCTGCTGTTCAGGGGATTTCAAAGGACAGCCCGCTTTTCTAGTGTAAGCGTATCTCCTCCAGAATATCGGCCTCAACCCCGACTTTCCATACTCTGATCGCTATCCGCCTAGATTCGGCACTTGCTCCCCCCACAGTCCAGCGTCCCACATGTATGCCGACATGTTGTTCTTACTCCACGAGTAGGAGTTCGATGTTGTGGTAGTTCGAGGGGCGCAGAGTCTATAATGCCCATACACATTCCTCTGGGCTTATCGTAGAGCCCTGAGATATCGAGGTTGGAATCGCCGTAATGTAAAATCACTTTGTCCCTGGTTGTTAGCTCTTCGACAGCATCCTGATGGTGGAGAGAGAAGCGGTGTACCGCCGGAGAATCCGGTCGAATGGCCATCTCCCATATCTTCTCTCGTAGCTTACATGGAAGACGGGGGAAGTGAGGGAAGGTCAATGGACGTGTTGTTGCAATGGGAATGGTGCTGTTGTCGTGCATGATGAGTCGGCTGATAGGAAGTTGAAGTACTAGCCAGTGACAGGTAAGGTAAGTCGACAGTGGTTGATTTGGCTGCCTTCTTCCCAGTTTGAAATTGATGAGAGAAATAAACATTAACTCAGTGCAGTGCGGGGGCATGACCTGGGCTGTGGCTTGATGGTTCTGGAAGGGACGAGACCTGAGAAACTTGAAAGCACATCCACTGAATGTGAGTTGAACCTTAGTCTCACACCAAGAGAAGCTACCGAGGATTGTTGCAAGCCTATTGTACGGAAAGCCGGTCCACGCTGGCTGCTGGAAAACAGCATTCCCGGAAGACCACGCTCAAAGCAGCCCCCAAGTATTGCCACTCAGGAGTTCTTCGCGTGCTTGGAAACTTCCTCCAACTCAACCTTGCCGCAGTCCTGATTATGATCTGCCCTTTTGTTGGCTATCTTTCTAGGTGGAACCGCAGAACCCTGACAGGGACGTACAAACCGTTACAGCCTTGCCTTTTCCTTCACCACCAACCCTCCACCCGCTACATCAAACTCCCTTCCTTTCTTCCAACCCAGCCACTCTTCCAAGAGTTCCTCGCCACCCTCCCCAGGCGCCAGAGGCTCCCCTCTGTACCCATCTCCTTTCACTCCCTCCCCTTGTCCATGCGTGATAGCATCTCCATCCTTTCCTTTCACCACCCCCAAAAGTGGCGTCTCCCTCAACGTGACCATCGGTCTCTGATCGCCCCCCCTCTTCTCCTTTTCCCTCTCCATCTCACCATACTCCAACACCGGCGTACAACACGCATCCGTCCCCTCAAACACCCTCTCCCACTCCTCCCTCGTCCTCTCCTTGAATCTCCTCTCCAACAAACCCCTAAACTCCCCCCAATTACCCCTATCATACCTCCTCTCCTCCCACCCTTGCCCCTCCAGCCCCAACCCCCTGATCAAATCCCCGAAAAACTGCGGCTCCAGCGCCCCAACCGCCATCCACCTCCCGTCTCTTGTCTCGTAGCAATCATAGTAAGGGCATCCACTATCCAACAAGTTCTCCCCCCTCGGCAACGACCCAGTCATGGTGTGCAGCGCGAACCGCGGGAAAGTAGCCAGATACGACGCCCCGTCGACCATATTCGCCTCCACGACCTGTCCCTTCCCCGTAGTGGCCCTCGACAGCAACGCGAGGAGTATCCCCTGGAACAGCGTGGCTCCCCCGCCAGCAAAATCACCCAGAATGTTGACCGGTGGTGTTGGCGGACTGTTCTTCCTTCCTAGCAAAGATAACGACCCTGAAACAGCGAGGTAGTTGATGTCATGGCCTGCCATTTTGGCCCATTTCCCATCGCGGCGGAAGCCGGTCATGCGGGCGTAGATTAATCTTGGATTTAGAGAGCATAAGACGGAAGGACCTAGGCCGAGCTTTTCCAGGACACCGGGGCGGAACGGGTCAATGAGGATGTCAGCTTTTGCTGCTAGGGACTTGACGAGTTCGATGCCGAGGGGGGACTTGAGATCCACGGCGATGGACTTTTTGCGACGGGTTAGGAGGTCAGGGGTTGGTAATGGAGAGGGCGAGGAAGAGGGCCTGTCGATGCGGAGGATCGAGGCGCCTGAGTCGGAGAGAAGTAGGCCAGCAAAGGGACCTGAAATGGGTGTTAGTTCATCTGTTGTCGAGAATCGGGGGGGCGGGGGGCGGGTGTGGGAGAACATACCTGGAGCCAGGCCGGCGAATTCAAGCACCTTGATGCCTTGGAGAGGAGGCGGGCCTACCATCTTGAAGTTGCGATTAGGAACCAAAGAGAAAATAATAAATTACTGAATTCTATAGAGTACATGTATATAATCGAGAAAAATAGATACAAAGAAGGAAATCCGCTGATACATATGTCCAGTTTAAACACCTTGAAAGGAACCAACATGCTCATTATCCCTGTCACATTCAAGCAATGTTACCGAGGCTCCAGCAGCTGACGGGGCTGTTTCTGGGGTAGATCGCGGGGGTGGGTTTGCGGGGTAGCTCCCCCAAGCAGCACCTCTCTCCACCAGCGCTGCAGGGGTCAGATATTCTTACTGACCCCCTTCTCAACACCGTCCAGAATGTTGACCAACTCTTCCCAGACCCGTTTCTGGGCTCTCTTGCCCTCATCTGACATCACAAACGAACTGGGCTGAGCCACCTTGGCGGCATCCATATACTTGCCATGGGTCTCTCGTCCTCCAGCGGCAGCAGCCAGCAATGTTCTCGATCCTTGCTCTGACGACCGTGCAAAGATGAGCGAGAGGAATCCAATGAAGAGGTTGACGATGAGAGGGACCTTATTAAACAACTTAGACCTGCACAACCCTGGGTTGACACTGTTGACAATAACCTTGCTGTTCCCCGCTGGAGAAGAGGCGTCCAGTCTGTTGGCGAGCTCTCGAGCCAGCAAAAGGTCGAGGAGCTTACTAGTGCTGTAGTTCTCATACGGATCAAAGTCGCCATTTCGGAAGCATTCAAATATGTTGGGCTCAAGGCGCTCCTTGAATGTAGTCTGCATCGCCGGTCAGTTCTTGTCACAAAGTATACGTATAGACAGATGCAAGTCTTACCAAAAAGTGAGCCTCACTGGAAACGACTGTCACCACAGCCTTGTCCGCTTGCAGCTCGGCAGTCTGCTTCAGCAACGGCATCAACATAAATGCCACCAAAAAAGTCGAGATGACATTGGTCAAGATTGTACTCTCATAACCACCACCTTCTTCGGGCGTCTGTAGCTCCTTGGCCATGATGCCTGCATTGAGCAGGAGAACATCCAGTCTGTCCAATATCGTGTTGGCCTTGACGCAGAAGGACTTGACGCTGTCAAAAGAGCAGAGATCAAGCGGCCATACCTCAACTGTGCCAGGGTAATTGGCGCGCTGGATGTCATTTCTGGCTTGCTGACCGCTGTCAGCGTTGCGGCAGGCAATAATCACTCTCGCTCCGAGCCGGGCGAAGTGGCGGACAGCCTCGAGACCAAGGCCGCCATTGCCTCCGGTGACAATGACGGTCTTGTTGGTGTAGTCCGTATCAGGGATGGGAATGGGGAGAAATTGGTGGAGTAAGAAGCGTGCGAAGAAGGATGGGGGTCTTTCATGTGTCAATCTTACGCCTCGAATGATATCACCAAATCAGGGGTCACTTACACGTATGGCATGCGCATAAGCGACGATACCAGGTCAAAGACCATGTTGCCGGTTTTTCTGTATTTAACAAATAACTCAACTGTCCTTGATGGATGAAACTCAGTATGAAATCTCTCTCGAAGCTGTTGACAAAAACGTAATTCGGTGCCAGACACTGAAAAACCAAGGCCAATTCATTGCGTCCCAGTCCGGTCAATTCACCCCCTGTCGACCAATCACAATCCCCTACCGGCCGCTACCCATCAAGGTACTTTTGGCCTGATCAAAACCCTAACCCTTAAGTCTCTTATTACCGAGAGAAACCGCTTACATCATGGGTTGCCGTCGGCTCGCCATCCAAAAAATGTCCCAGCACTGATACCCAGCGCAAGCGCATATCACTCCAGTAGCAGCCTCCCAGCAGCAGCACAACCACACCAAACACAGCCAACATGTTTGCCAGAACGATCCTCTCGAGGGTATGCCCCCTTTGGCCTCCTATTCATGCCCCAAAAATACTAACAACTCTGCCAAAAAAGCAACTCCTCCGCCCGGCCTTTGCCGCCCCAGCAGCAGCCCGCACCTCCTTCCTCACCTCGATACAAGCCCGTTTCCTCTCGGACCAAACAAGACAAGCGATCGACAAGGCCGTCTCCTCGGCACCCGTGGTCCTCTTCATGAAGGGCACCCCCGAGACGCCCCAGTGCGGCTTCTCGAGGGCGTCGATCCAGGTGCTGGGCATGCAGGGGGTGGACCCGGCCAAGTTTGCGGCGTTTAACGTTTTGGAAGACAACGAGCTGAGGCAGGGTAGGTCTTTCATCCATTTTCAAAAAGGTGAATCCAGAAAGTCGGGGGAGAAGGATGCTGAACAAAAAATTGGGTGAAATAAAATAGGAATCAAGGAGTACAGCGACTGGCCCACCATTCCCCAGCTCTACATCGACAAGGAGTTCGTCGGTGGCTGCGACATAATCGTTTCCATGCACCAGAGCGGCGAGCTGGCGAAGCTGCTGGAGGAGAAGAAGGTTTTGGCTGTAGAAGCTGAGGCTGCTGAGGAGGAGGCCAAGAAGGAGTGAACACTGTCACGATTACAAAGCAAAGCAGAAAGAAAGAAAAAAAGGAGAAAAAGACATGTATGAATACCCTAGACTGTACTATATCTCCCTTTCGAAACACTCCAGCATCTAGGTCTCTCGCCCCAAGTATGCAGTGTATCATTTCTAAGCAGGATAAGCACCCCCATCACCCCTCATGTCACTACCCGCCGACCAAACTCCCCTGTTCTCTACACTATCCACCGTCCACCGAATAATCTGCCCACGCCCAAACAGCGACCTAGACTGCCACTTGTCCCCCGGCGCCGCCCTGACAACGGTAACCTGATGTCCCAGCTCCTCCAAGCCCCTGATCGTCTCCTCGGGCATCCCCTCCTCAACATACACCCGCATATCATACACCTTTCCATTCTCGGGCATCCCCGCCCCGATACAAACCCTCGGCGCATCCAACGCCTGCTGGGGGTTCAGTCCCCCAACAATCTGCCCTAGCAGCGTCTGGACATGTCCCTGCGGCTGCATGAAGCCGCCCATGACTCCAAAAACACTGTGCAAGCTCCCATCGTTGATGTTGGTCACCAAACCGGGAATAATGGTATGATACGGCCTCTTCCTCGGAGCAAGAACGTTGGGATGCTTGGGATCGAGAGAAAAGTTCGCGCCCCGGTTTTGGAGGGTGAAACCACACCCGGCGGGGATGATACCCGTGCCGAAACCGCCGTAGTTGGAGTTGATAAAGGAGATTGCGTTGCCTTCGCTGTCGGAGACGGCAAAGTAAACCGTGTCTGAGGATCGGAGGGCGGGAGAGCCATGGGGGATGAGCTCGGGTGTGGACTTGGTGGGCGAGAATAATTTGGCTCTTTCGGAGAGGTACTCTGGAGCCAACAGACCAGCGGTGGGGACGTCGCTGACGTTGGGGTCGGCAAGGAACCAGTTTGCGTCGGAGAAGGCGATGCGGAGAGATTCAATGATGGCGTGGAGGTACGGGGCGGTGTTGTGGTCTTTTTCTGTCCAGGTTGGGATCTTACCCGAGAGTTCGAGTTGTTGGAGAATTCCCAAGGCCATGAGGGCGACGATGCCTTGGCCGTTGGGAGGGTGTTCCCATACTTCTACACCGGCGTTTTCTGCTTTGCCGGCGCCTTGGCCGGTGAACTTGAGGGAGATGGGCTCGACGGGTTCGGAGCCGGTGGTGAGATGGTGCTCCAGGTCTTCCAGGGTGAGGTGGCCACCGAGGGAGGTGGTGACTTTGACGATTTCTTCTGCAATACGGCCGGTATAGAACCCCTTTTTGCCTTCTGCGGCGAGGGCACGGAATGTTTTGGCCAGGTTGGGAAGCTTGATAATGTCCCCTGCTTTGGGGGCTCTGACACCATCAGGGGCGTTTGGATCAGCCTTTAACATCTCCCTAAAGTTAGGAGAAGCATCTCGAAGCGATTGCTCTCCTTGAGCCCACTACACCGCCCACTTGTCAGCACCAACTCTGCCACGCTCGGATATATCCAAAAAAAAACTCAAACTCACAATGGTAGCCGTCTGCTCATGAACCGGGAACCCCTCCTCCCCCAGCTGTATCGCCGGTCCCAAAATCTCCTCCAAACTCAGCTTTCCACTCCCAAACTTCTCAACGGTATCAACCCACCCCGCCGCCGCCCCAGGCACAGTAACAGCATGGACACTACTCATTGGAATCTTCCCCTCCTCATCCGCTCCACCCAACCCCAAACTCCCTCTGATTGTCTCAAGCGTGCATTTCCCGCCTGCCCTCCCCGAGCCGTTCAGCGCCGACACCTTTTTCGTTTTGGCGTCATAAAACAGACAAAACATATCCCCTCCAATGCCCGTCTGGCATGGCTCGGTCATGTTAATCCCCGCAGCGACCGCCACAGCAGCATCCTATCCAACAATCAGCTATTCAGCCCATAGATAAAAGCTGGTAAACGAGAAACAAAACATACAGCAGCATTCCCCCCCTTTCTCAAAATCTCCAACCCGCACCTCGCTGCCAAAGGCTGAGAGCAAGCAACAATCCCCTTGGTGCTATGAACCACACTGCGCCGGGAAGGCCAAGGCATGAACTGATGCCCACCCTTGGAAGGAAAAACCGACGCTGTGGTAAGAACCATGTTTGTTGCTGTCGAAAGACTCGTCAAAAACGTACGTGGTGTTGTAGTTGGGAACGATAGATTCTGATGTTGGACTGTTCACATACCCCCAAACCACCCAGTTCCCGAGGCGCCAAACAAGCTTTATTTTATATGCATATCAACCCCCCGCCCCCCGCCTATCTCCCAGTCATCGGGGCAACCCGCGATGACGACTTTCATTGATTCAACACGACAAAGTGGGGAAAATGCTTCTATTACCTACTTTTTACTACCTTCTTTCCCGAACCGATGTGCGGAGGTGGTCGGATGATGACCCTGTCCCGTAAATATCGGCCCCTAAAACCCGAGCATTGCCGGGCCTCGTTTGAGTTGGTGACATGTGCCGGAGAACAAGGTCCTGTGGCATGATACAAGCGTTGTCACACAACCTGTGTGGATGGCACAGATAAACATGCAACATTTCTGATTCTGGCTACCCGACGCTCAACCATGGTATCGATAAAGGAGAATCGAGTCCCTCTAAAAAATAAGCAAACAAGACATTAATCCCCCATGCCCAACCTTCGTGCGGTCGAAGTCTGCTACTCAAATACCTCATTGAACCTGGCTAACAATCTCACTGGCCCGCCCAAGACTTTCCACCATTTGCTGGCACTCCTTCCGCCTCCGAATCGTGTAGTCGCTCTCTTTGAGGAGGTCGTCAAGCTCGCTCTGCCGGTACATGTTCTCGAGAAGCTCTTTCTGCATTTCTTCCTTTGTGAAGCTGACAAGGTTCAGCATGATAGCCTTTGGCACCATGTCGATCATGGTGCGCTTGACAATGTTGAAGTATGAGGAAATCAGCAGCTCTGTACAGCCTTTGTTAGCCCAGTCCATTTATTTGATGCACAGGAATGATGGTACGTACTGATGACTTCGACCTCGATGTTCTCCCGCTCTGACAAAGTGCCAGAGGCCTTGAGAGTGGGCGGTGGGGGCTCCATGGCGGCCGCCTTCTTCTTGTTCTTGGCGGCAAAGAAGCTACCAAAGAAACCGCTGTTGTTGGAATCACCATCCGCCGAGGCCACAAGTGTTGGGCTGGCGGCTCTGGGCGTGTTCGCCAGAGGCTTGCCCGTCTTGGGGTCCACCTGAACAGGCCTGGAAGGGTTGTGCTTTTCGTTGACAATCGCCATAGCCTTCACAATCATGGTCAGTACGAACGTCATATATCAACAAGATAAGCGACACTTACGCGGTGGCCGTTCAGGAAGTCAGGGTGTCCCGTATTGACGTAACACGCTTCCATGGCGACCAAGTCCTTCACCAGCTTGTTGGTCGGCTCCATGGCCTTCTTGAAGAACGAGATAACTACGGCGTGGATCTTCTCCTTCAGTCCTGGGTAGCGGCGGTAGAGCTGCTTGCTAAGCAGGTTCGTAAGAATGCGCACAAGCTCGTCATAGACCAGCGAAGCACACTTCAAGCTTGGCTCTTCCAACCGCTTGATCTGTTGCTTCACAATAAGCTCAAATGCTGTAGTGCCGACAAAGAGTGCTGGGGAGGAGCCAGACGAGTTGTAGAGAATGGTGCGAATGTCGACATCCTTGACATGGTCAAAGGGGTCAACCGCCTTGATACCGTTCGAGTAAAGCTCATGGAAGACAAAGCTGATTCTGGCACCGCCTGACAGCTCATTGCTCGAAAGCTCCGTATTGTTGCCGTCCAAAACCGTTCGCCATTCGTTGGTAAACTCGGTGATAATGTTCAGCACAATGTTGGCGCTGTTGCCCAGCATCGATGGGCCAAGGGACTCGAGCTCCTGTGTGTACTTTTGAAGAGAGTTTGAGATACGGCTCTTAATCTCTGGAAGCGTTTGCTTGATGTGCATCATAAGAATAAGATTGAGCTTGCGGGCAAGATAGGGTGTGCCGCAGTAAGAGCTCTTGTTACGATAAGCCTTGTGGTTGTCGAAAAAGGCCTTTTCAGCGTCGAGGGCGGCGTTGATGGGCTTCTTGTTGTCAATATCCCTTTGACCACGATTCACGACGGGGACGTAGCCAAGTCTCAAGGGAATGATGCGGCCCGCAAGAATATCCACTACATCAGTTCCCTCGTCCATCAAATCAACCTTGGTGAGCACACCGATCGTTCTCTGACCCTCGGGGTCCACCTCCCTCGCCAACTTGAGACCATCCGAGTTGGCCAAATCGACGTTGGCAGGCGAGACGGCCAGAATAATGGCGTTTGACTTCTGAATAAACTTGAGGATCATGTCACGAATCTGTCTCTCGATATCTCGCGGCTGATCACCGACGGGCACTCTTGTCAGGCCGGGCAAATCAACCAGGGTAAGGTTCAGGACATTGGGCGAATAGATGCGAAGGTTGATGGGGGCAGGTGAGATGCCGGCATTCCGGCCCACCTTGGCCTCGGTCTCTCGGTTGATCTCCTCGCGGATCTTGTTGAAGTCGTAGAACTTTTGGCCGGGGATGTGCAGGAACTCGCCCCACTCGTCCGTGTTGGCGGCCTTGTCGGTGCTACCGGCAAGCTTCTCATCGACGCCATTAGAGTCAGCCGTCGCAGGCCGGTTGATAAGCTGCAGTACAAGCGGTCGACGAGTGACAATACCGGAACCACGAGGGAGACTGCATCGAAGAATACCGTCAGCTCAACCATGCCAAGAACGAGAATAGGGGGCTGTCAGGGGGGGCACATACAAGTCACGACCGACGATATTTTCTAATACGGAACTCTTGCCGCTCGACTGACTGCCAACGACGACTATTTGTGGGAGATCGATAGGGTTGTTGACACCAACGGTGGTGAAGACATCTTGAAGCTTGTTGACCAGCCTACATCCGGAGGTTAGTGCCTAACGAACGAAAAGAGCCAAGACAACTGGGCCTGAGAGGGAGCGCGCGCGGGGCGGGGGGCATGGCATACTTGATGAGGCCAGGGTCGGAAATACCGCCGGGGGTGGCCAGCGTTTGTGTGTCGACCGTCATGTTGGTGATATCGCTGTGCGCCAACAGCGGTGGTGTTGATGTGGATGTTGGGTGTCTTTGGGAATCGGGGGAGGTTTGGTCTCGGCGGTGAAGTGGCGGTCACTGAACGGTATCTATCGCACACAGTAGGCTCGAGTGGGAGTCGGCTCGAGAATCTGGGGATGGTTGTTTGTGTTGAGGTGCACGTTCTCGCCTGCTCGCTCAGGTTTTATATGTGACGGTGCATATATGTGAAGATGTGTTGGTTGGTGATGCGGCGTATCTTTGACTCGCAAGAAGTCGACTGTTCCATATCGACTTACGTACCCAGCAGCGTCCAGCTCCCCTGTGCCACCCACTGGGCCACGAAACAGCGAGACCCACTCGCCCACCCTCAAAGCCCGGCACGTGATTTGAACTTGGATGGAGGGGCAGTTTACAGGGGACCCCAGTCTCAGCGATCAGCCATGACGGCGACACCACTTATACACAGACCTTGAATCAGTGTTAAAGGGTGACTTGTGCGACTATCATGCTGCAAATGCCACCCCAAAGTTCATGCTCGAATGAGACATTAAGCCTTTTTATGAAATTGGGAAATGCTCCCCATACTTGGATAGACTCGGTCAAGGCATTCATGGCCTTTCCAGGGACTTATATCCCTACCAAAAGCAAGGTCTGTTGTTATCTTGATGTCTCTCACTAGCAGTCATTTGAAACTGTGAAGGTGAATGTCCCTCGAAACTCGTAGTCTGTCTTCGAGGTTGAAAATTGTCAAGTTATCGAAAGGCCTCCATCAACATTGTGGCATGAATCCAGCATCGGCCAACGACCTAAACGTGAGCAAGTGCTTGCGAATCCGAGTTGCGGCGTGGTCCCGTAGCAAACAGGCAGCCTTCGTCCTTACCAATGGCAGCTGGTGAATGCTGTCACCTCAGTCCCGTTCCAAGCTGCCCCGCATTCAGCACTTCGCCGGAAGCACCCTCGACATCACCATCTCTTCAAAGAAGGTGGTCCCAGGTATCCAGTGAAAGCTTGCTTACCACCAAACCTGAGATAATTCTACGGAGCTCAACTCGGATATGGCAAGCCCGGAGCCAGCGAAGTCAACGACAGACCGGCCTATCCAGTCCTCCACCTCCAAGCTTAGTTCAGCCACATACGAATGATTCACCCCCATTTCACCCCTCCAAATTGCCCAAGCCATCGCGCGATAAGACAGCCTTTCACTTATCGGATGTGTCTGTCTGCCTGATTGGGGAAGCTCAGCATATTGCCCCGCCCGGGAAGGCTCCCATAGTAGATCACGAGCACCTTCCTACTCTCTGGGGCTGCCTGAACCTAAACTGCCCGCTTCTGTCCCTTCCATTTCTTCTTCCTTTCACACTTGCCTCCAGGCTACCTATCCACGATACCTGTTTGATTCTTTGAACCGTAAACAAACCTGAGGACCGCTGCGCGACTCTCCAGCTGTCCCCCATTCTATTTCACTCGACTCCCATTGTCTGGCCTCGTTATCCGCCGCCTCTCGCTCTCTTCTCAGCCAGCAACCTTGGAAGAGCACCCAACCTAGTCATCACACAAGAGTCAGCCAGCTAACAAACCATCCAACCCGCCAGTCATAGGCCCGAGCTTTGTCTGACGTGGGAGGGGGACCACTTCACTCCGGTTGCTTCAACCATTCTCTCATTCGATTTCCCCTCCTCTTCGTGCGACTGCACCTGACTTTCCGAGCTCCCCGGTCTTGCCCTCCTCTTATCATCACCTCCAGGCTTGCTCGCTGGCAGAATTGACTTCGACTGTTCTGCAGCCAAAAGCTTGCTCTCTCAACTCCCATTTAAACTCTGGCCACCTTACCCACCCACATACGCCATTCCGTCAAGGCAAAGAGCAAGATGGCGGCCAATTCACGTGCCGAGAGTCTAGGTCTGTCACCTGTTTTCTTTTCCTTTTCTTCTTCAGTTCAACCAACTAACACTCTGTCTTCATACAGCTCAAATCGATCTCACGGTTGAGAGTTCAGAAAGCAGCACAGCCGCAGCCACCACCTACTCTCGGCGACAAATCACCCTGACAGCCTTGAACAACACGATTGCCATCGGTCGTGCCTCCAAGGTCTCTGCCAAAGGGTTCGTTCCTGCCGAAAACAACGCTTGGTTTGACAGCGCTGTTATGTCACGGGACCACGCTGAAATTAGCGTTGATATCGACGAGAAGGTACGGGCTTCGTGGTGACGTTTCAGCTTCTGCCATCGTATGCTTACTGATCACCCATGTAGAAAGTCCAGGTCCGGGACAAGGGTTCTCTGCACGGAACCTATCTCAACGAGCGCGAGAAGCTTGAGAAAGAGCCCAGAGAGCTCAAGGACGGCGACAGGCTCACCTTCGGTCTTCCAGTCGATCGTGGCACTTCGAGATTCATGCCTGTTTCGGTCAAGTTTGGTGTCTCGTTCAACGAGCCCACTAATCAGTACGTCCCATCCTCATTTGCCTCGTCGGCACTGACTGAGACCTTCAGCGTCGGCGACGAATGTGGCTCGAGAACATTTCAGGTCCCGGACGACTCCGAAGTCAGCTCTGATGTTGATGATTATTCTAGTGACAGCAGCATTTATTCTAGCCACTCCGCGACAATGAATCCCCAGACAGCTTCGACCTCACCACATTCGCTTCCGCCCAAATTTGTCCCTGGAGTCGAGGTGATCGATCTTACGGAGCCTGAGGCCTCCAGCCAGAGCCATACCTGGACCTCCAAACTGAACGCAGGCTCTTTTAACAATAGCAGCCCCGCCTTCATCGATCTCTCCTCACCTCCGTTGTCCCCTCTTATGTTCCGAGAGGATAGAGATGCCGAGTATGGATCATCTGGTGCTGCGGTTACAAAGGATGTCGGGGGTGACCACCTTGACATCCTGAGCATTTCTGAGCCAGCGAGGCGTGTTCCCATCCAGAGTACTTCGTCCTTGGGAGCTGCTACTTCTCGTTTGACCGAGTTCGCCTCGGCGCTTGGCCAGACTGCCCAATCTTTGGAGGCAATTGAGCAGACCGTCCTCGATTCTGACATGGATTCGAACTATAGTAGCGACCATAGCCTCGACAGTTTGGATCAGGACAACACCAGCGAGTTGAGCGACGCCGAAAGCAACGTCAACTATCCTGAAAATTTCATGGAAGGTGAATACTCGAGCGATGATGACGATGACAGCGGTAGCGATCATGACATGGACGATCAAAGCGACGGGTCAAGCATTCTCGACGAGGATATGGTGAACTACTCTGAGGATGATGACAATGAGTCTGCCTCTGAGCATCAGAGTATGTCTTTACTTTGCTGTTCCACCAAGCCTACCGATTCAAATGTTGACATTAAAGCAGGTGTTATTGGCGACCTAGATATCTTTGACTGTGATCAACCAGCATCTCCCCTTCCACCCTCCCCGATGATGTGCAGACCGACCCTTGTCCATAACCATCGCACTGCACCTGTAGTGTCTGATGAGCAAGACGACACTCTGGACCACCCGGCTTCAGACACCGCATCGCCCGTCATTCCTGTCAGCTCGAAGAAGGATGAAGCTGGTGCTAAGAGTACCAATCCCATTGCAATTGAAAAGCTCTTGAATGATCGTCCCGGTGTGGCGCAGTCTATGCACCAAGGCCCCCCTCTTCCTGAACTTCGGAAGACTACCCAGCCTAACTCGTGGCCGGCTTCTTTCAAGGGAGATTTTGAGTCTCTGTGTCTGAAATCAGGCAAAGGAGACTTCTGGTCTGCACGAGAAGGGAACAAGGCATATTTCAACAAGATCTCTGGCCAGACCTTCAACAAGGCTGCTTTGGAGACTCAGACTACCGCTCGCCCAGCGTCGTCGGTATATGCTCTCTGCAATGAAATGCCCACCAACCCCCGGTTTGACAACGAGATGCACACGAGAGATCTATCAGGCTTAGATCAACAGGTCTTTTCTAGACTGCCTCCCATGGAAACCTCGTTCAACAGCACCGTAACACAGCCGAGCTGTTCTGATAGTCTTGATCGCCTACTGTCGAGCTCTGCACGCCGCGGAAGTCAGCCAAACGCCTACAAGGAGCAAGAGAAGACTAAGGAGCCTGAGACTGAGAAGACTAAGGAGCCCGAGACTGAGAAGCCCGTGGACCAAAACGCTGAGAACGTGGCGTCGAAGACTAGCGATCTTGAATCTCAGAAGGTCAATGTGCAGTTTACGATCCAGACCGCTGATGAGCCTCAGTCGCTTGTCGAGGCAGAGAAGCCGAAGGCGAATTCTGACTCTGTAAAGCGCAAGAGAAAGGCTGAGGATATGTCGGTAGAAACAGAGGACGACTTGAAGTGGGGCGGTGTGCCAGAGACGGCGGGTACTGAAGTCCTCAAGGCCGATGGCCTCGAGGAGGCTGCTACAGAGGTTTGTGGCCCGACTGTTGAGTCCCCTATCCAAGTTCTTCGTCCGTTTGAGAGGCCGACAAAGAAAGTTCGGTTGTTCCGTCTCGCAGAGCGCGTAGGGATTGCGGCTATTGGCGGAGCCATGGTGATGGGCACTCTGATTTATACGGCACCTACCTTTGCTTGAGCAAGTTTTATGTTGTATTGGTTTTCCTGTTTGCTTTTCTATTTTTTTGGCGGGTGGTTCTGTATTCATTTCGGTTTTAATATGGCTTGGCAAACGTGCAGTTTGGTTGGGAATGGGAGAGGAGTCTGACGGATCGGCGCGGGAGCACTGTGGTTATATGAGATCATGCCTGGTTTTCTCTCTTTCTTTTCTTTCTTTTCGCGTTATGACATGAGCATAGGTGGGCAACCGACGGGACAGGATGGTCTGGGACAGTCCGGGACGGGCTGGGACCCTTTAACAACAGACAAGAACTTGGCACAAAGGCAAAAAAGATTATGGGGGGTTGAACTGGAACTGGGAAATAATGGATTTCTTGTTTTTCACCTCTTTGTTCTCGGCACGCCCAATCAGACGGAAAGGAGGAAATAGATATGCGCATCTTACGCCCTACACGACAGCCTCTTGGACATGGGCATACCAAAGGCCGAATGGTTGCGTGGGTTTGCCTCGTTCCTTACTACCGCGGGGTGTCGGCCATAGTGGTCAATATCGTTCTTTTTTGCGTCATTGCTTTGCTTTTCATTGAGCTTATGGATCAGTCAGATATGACAAGACCGATGCTTTTAGGTGGTTAGTGGTCGGGAATGACGAGGATTTCAACTTAAGAGCCAATGGTGACAGCCAATTTCTGTTAGGTAGTGTAAGGTATTCATTAAACACATATTTTTATGGAGTATGCTAGGTGTAATGTCTGGGTGTGTAGCGACATCTACTTTACACTCTTCCAGATCAGATATGGATGCTGGTAAAAAGGGCTGCTGGGAGTGAGCTGTGAAAAAAGCGTGGAGGTTGTCACTGATTTCCGTTTCAACAAAACCACACTATTTGTGGCCAGCTTTTGCGGTTCTGTGCTCGTGAGAAGATATGTAAAAAATTGTTTTTATAAGCATCATATAGAATAGCCAACATCGACAAGAAGAAGCATTACAGTTTAAAATTCAAGTAAATTATTTTTCTATGTTGTTATTGTGTTTTGTATTCCTCGAAATTAAGATGTATAGCGTCTGAGCCTGGTCCAAAAAACCAAACTATATCCAGTACGCTAACGCCAACCCCCCCTTCTCCTGTCCTCGACCAACCCTACCACAATCCGACCTTGTTGTGATCCCAAACTCCTTTCCCTTCTGAAAAGACAATCTCATACGTTGTTAATCATCCCGTTGGTATCATAAAGCATCATTCATGACTCCATCCCGGCAAACCGTCTGTATTTCCTCCCTCGCTCGTCAAGGTGAAGTGACGGGGGTATCACACTTCGTAACTTCCTGACCTCTAATAAATAATGGCCATCAAAATCATGAGAACATAATCCAACTCTTTCATTTCTTATCCGTTGTTTTCCCCACAATTTCCTTCATAAAGACATAAGTCATAGCTCTGAGTTTTCATCAATATTTCACTCATCCCCCTTAACATCAACAGGAGCCTACCTCCCCCACCCAGGACGGGGGTTATAAAGCAGCCCTGTCCACCTCTGGTATCTCGGACGCCTGGGCGCCTCGAGGAGGTGCCAGTCCAAGTAGTTGTTGACGATGAAGTCGAGGGTGCCCCAGTCCACGTCCTCCCACTTGATGGCGTCCTAGTTCATCTTGTCCCACTTGATCTTGTTGGCGTCAATGTGCTCGCCGGCGTCGTCGAGGATGTCGACCTACTCGCCGAGGTTGCCGGGGCGGTAATATCGGTGGCGGCGGTATCGGTAGAGGTTGTCGTTGTCGCCGTTGTAGGTGTTTTCACCGCCGCTGCTGAAGCTCTCTTGTTCTTGCTCCTTGGCTGGGGTGGTGGGGACCGCGGAAGGCTTGGCTTTAGAGGAGGGCTTGACCACGACGACCTCCTCCTCCTCCCCCTGCCTCCGCGCCTCCTTCTTCCACTTTTTCGCACCACGAGGGTAGACAGGGCTGACACCGTCACCCAGACTGCACATGAGGTGGTCCTCGTCGGTGGCCTTGGTCTGCACCTCGTCGGGGTAGGTGTACTCGTTCCCGCAGGAGAAGACGTCGCAGCCCGAGGTGACGCTGGCCGACTTCCTGGGCCACATCATCTTGACACCGCTGGTGTCGCGGTCGTTGACGATGGCGGAGACGTCAAAGAAGGTCAGGCCCATGTAGCCGTTGAAGGTGACCTCGCCCAGCATGCCGGGGATCCAAGGTTTGCCGTCGGTGACGGACCACCAGTTGCCGATCCAGCCGTGGGGGAAGGACTGGGTGACCTCTTGGTGGGCGGGGACGCGGAGGGGCTTGATTTCCTTGTGGGGGACGCTTGGGGTGAAGACGATGGTGCGGTGCTTGTTGTCTTGGTTGATGAAGGTGACCTTGGGCTCGGCGAGGGCGGAGCCGATCCAGGCCAGGGCCAGCGTCATTGTTCTGAAGAGCCTCATGGTGGCGGATGAACGGACGTGGTAGGGGGTTGGGTGTCAGAGAGAGAAGAAGTCAGGAGACCTCCTTGAGAAGAAGTTTTTTTCTGCTTGGATGAGAATTGACAAGATTTTAAAGTAAGCCCTGAATACCAGCAAAAGCTAGATCATAAGAAGTTGGCAGCCACGTCGAGTACGAATTATTCAGAGTCCGGAATGGTTTGAGGGGGCCTCACTCTACACTCGTGGAGCAACCGAGCAGGAGAGGCATGGAAGGAGAAATCTCAACAGCACTCGCAACGACTCGAGGTGAGGTAACAGACACACTTATATACCATTCCCGAGGCTTCTTGAGCAAATCCACAGACAACCCAGCCATTTCCCCTCCCCGCTCGACTGCCGAAGAAAAGCAATTGTTCTCGCATCGCGGTGTGAAAGGAGGCGTCCCCAGTGCAGACCACCCGCCATCACATTCGTAAGCTTCTGGTGTTTGATCATGGAGGCAGGCTGTCTGTGGACGTACACTGTATGCAAAGTCAGCCAACTTTTCAGTTTCAACTTCTCGCAAGGCTGCCTATCGCAGAGGAGCAGGAAGGTGTTCCTGAAAGCTAACACCCGGAGATCTTCCCCCTTCTCGGGAGGTTAGGCGGTACGCCCACACCAAGACAGCAGCAGAGCACAGAGATAAGAGACACACACACTTCCAACTTTGGATCAAGTGTGGTGTGGCTGCGTGGTGGTTGGGGGGGACTATGTAAGGTGGAGAGCCCAGTCTCCCCTGACTGGGCGGTTCTATCCGTGGTGCAGACGGACTAGGTCCAGGAACGCCTCATCCGCCATTGGTGTGCCTGGTTGTATGGAACATTGAATGTATGCACATGGCAGCCCACGCACGCCTTGAGGGGTAGGTATGGTCGTGTTCAGCTCTTACAGGTCGAGGCGGCTGACAATGGCTGGCACACAGGTTGGGGCTCGCATCGTCACGCCATGTGAAGAAGTCAATTCCGTGGTCCAGATTTGGAGATATGTTTGATAAACCGACGCTGGGAGGGTTGGAGCTCTGCGAGCGGCACCGGCGGCGGAAAGTACTGCAGCCTTGTCGGTATTGTTAGGTTGTGGTACATGTTGTAGATAAGAAACAGCCACACAGAATAGTGATTGCAAAAAACTGCTTGCTCAAACCCCAAGTATCGATCATAGATGCTGGTTTTCATTTCACGCAAAGCTTCCTCGTACCAAGTCAGAACAAGAACATGTTCCAGAGCTGGAGTTCAGCCCTGCCACCCGTACACTAAATCTGGTCTCGCCAAGGCGGCTCCGGGAATTTTAATCGCGGGATGTGACACCGGGAGACAGGGGCTTTGTATTCCTATAAGGCCCCACGAGGACGGCGATGCTAAGCTTGAGGTTGGCCGAATTCAACTACATGGGAGAATTGGGTATCACCGTGTACCCCCACTCCCGTCTTGAGCTGGTTTGCAAGCATTGATGATGTTCTCTTGGTCATCATGACTGTGCGTAGGACAGTGCAGGATGTCTCACCCCGAGACGAAGCTTGTACGCAACGCGAGAACCGCATGTCTTGTGAAGATCCGGGGGGTAAGCGAAGGTCGGAATCGCGACAAAAGGAGTGAAGGCAACGGAAAACCAACTGCCAACACGCAAGCGGAGACACCGAGCGCCAACATTTGCCAGCCACCAGTTTCATGTTTGTGACCATCACCATAGTGAAGCACAGGTGTACCTAGAGAAAAAGCTGGAAAGCTATGCCATTAAAACAGGGTATCGAATTGCGTTGTTTATCGAACTCATCGTGTGGCTCAACCAACCATCGATAGTGATAGAAACAATGATGCTTACATCTACACTCGCATACAGACTCACCGCCACGAAGTCCTCCTCATACTCAGATCATCCTCCAGTTGCGAATACCATTCTCCCTCTTCCTCTCGGTTTGCGCCTCTCGGACCCGGCCCAGACCTCACAATCGCAGGCTGTCGAGGATCACGACGAGCAAATCTCGTGTTGTCTCTCATCTTCAAACCTTCCACAAACTCCAGGAACTTCTGATGCGACAACTGCTGCCTCTAGCTCTCCATCATACTCGTCTGTTCCATCCTCGACCTCGCTTCCCGTATCAGCGCCTTGGCTTCCTCCACCTCAACGCCATCCTGGCAAAGCTCCGTCGCGAGACGATTCGCCGTCTCGTAGTCCTCCACCCTCATGGCATATTTCGCCAACCACATCCGGGCCTTGCTCGTTGCCACCGTAACACCTGTCCCCTCACCAGCCGCCACCCTTTCCCCTCCGCCTTCCCCATCATCTGAGCCCGGGCTATCAGCGCGGACGCCGATGGAATCTCCTAGACCTGGTCCTTGATCATTGGTAACCCCGCCATCCTCCTGAGCAACGCACAACTCCATGTACGCCTTAGCCTCCTCTTCTTCCTCCATCCGATCATACATTGCCGCTATTTGCAGCAGGACCTCAGGATCCATCTGCGTCATCCGATCGATCGTCCCTGTGCTTCCAAAGCTACTTGCTGACGAATCATAGTAGGAATCCGCAAGCAGAGCTCTCTTGAGCGCCTTGATGCCGTCTTTGTCGCGGCCCATCTTTTGCAAGCACGAACCCACCGCCTGCCACATCTTGCCGTCCCAGGGACGCAGACCAGCGGCCTTCTTGTAGTACCATAGTGCATACGCGTGCATTTCGAGTACTTCATATGTCTGGCCAAGGCCGTACCAGGCGCGGTAGTCCCTCCGGTTGACGTCTACTGCTCTTCGGTAGGATTCGATGGCTGCGTGAGTATTCTTCAACTCTACATACTCATGCCCCATGAGTGTCCACGCGGAAAGACATGAGCGGTCCAACATGAGCGCCCGGCGGAAGTAGTGGACTGCTTTGTCGTGGCAAGATAGTAGAGAGTAGTAATTACCAATGACGACGCAAGACTCTGGACGAAACGTATCAATGCTAGAGCATAGATGGGCCAAAAAGGCCAGCTTTGGTCGGAGGTTCAAAACATATAAAATGTTGGAATAATGGTCCAGGGCATCTATCCTCTGGGGATGAAGTCCAAGTAGCTGACTGAATTCTTGTTCGGCTGCTACAAGATCTTTTGAGTGATAATATAGCAGTGCTTTGTCGGTTAGAAGGAACGATGATGTTGGGAACACGACCAGCAAGTCGTTCAGAGCATTGGCGATCTCACCACCTTGCTGGTAAAGGTTGATCGAAGCATGGGCGTGAAAGATGAAAGACATGATGTTCTGGGGTAGCTTTGGTGTTACTTCGTTCAGCTGTTCAACTCTGGTGATGAGGTTGGTGATCTCCATCCAAGCACCCCAGTTCCACGGAAATAGTTGCACACTTTCAACCAAATACTGCAAAGCAGCCCTGTCGTTCTTCTCCTTCACCAAAACCATGCCGTAGAGATACTCGAGGAAGCCCTGGCTGGGCGCAACATCGCCTCCCTCCGACTTTCGCTGGTCGAACCACTTTGTGAGGAACCGACTGACCACGGCCAACTGTTTGTTCGTAATCGTCCCCAAGTCTTGCGGCCCCATGATCATTTCAGATTCCTCCTCCTTTCGCTTCTCGCCCGAGATCATTTTGGCATACAGCGCGAGAAATAAGCTTTTTTGGCTGATCTGAGGTAAAGCTCTCTCCGAAGGTAGAACAACCGAAGGCCCCTGCTTTTCTCTCCCTTCCGTAGTGGTGGCATCGTCTACTTTTGTCCCCAACATCTCTGCCAATGAAGACTCGGGAAGGAATACGGCGGCACATCTGTCGAACTCCTTGCAGTCGAATAACGATTTGGCGAGAAGGTAACGGCTGAGCTCCTTGGCTTCGAGAGCCGCTTCGGCAGGATCATGATTTGGTGTGAAAGCGGGATGAATGTAAGACGATGGTAAGTCTTGCGTTGCTTTAAAGTCGGCAGCAGATGGTTGAGGAAGCGCATCGAGAAGTTCGGCCGCCCTATGTACACCGAGTGTTAGTTGATGAAGTGTTTAACAAGGTAGCCATGATGGACCAAATACCATTTGGCAGCGTGGTAAAGACATCTTTCGGAGCATTTTACCACTGCTATTTGCAGCGTATCTCGTAGTTGCAAAGCATCCTTTGCAGAGAGGCCCATGGTGGTGGCTTTGTGGTTGTGGTGCAACCCCTCCAGTGACGAGGGTGTTGTTAAATGGTCTTGTCTTGGCTAGGATGTACCAAAACAATAGCTCCAAATGGGGAGGGGAGATATGTTTGATATCGGTCCCAAAACGGCGGTTAACCAGGCGTTTGTCAATCAAGCATAACGGCGGCCAAATATCTAAAGCCAAAAATGCAATCGTGGATTTCGTCGCAACATATGGGTGACAGCAAGGCGCAGTTGTCAATGACGAAACCCCCAACAGGAACGCGTTTGTCTTCGGTCCACCGCGACAGACAGCGCCAAGACATTTCCCCCTGTCCTGTCCCCTGGTCCCTTGGAAATCTGCCAGCCCCACTTCCCGCCGCCAGCACGACAGCCAGCCAGCAAAACAGCTCACCGCCTGCTCGAATGAGCCATCAGGGTTCTCTTATCGCCATAATCGCAGCTCCCCACAACAAAGGGGGGCAAGGAGGGGTCGTGAAATTGGGGAGAAACCGCCGAGTACGTAACGGCCCAGTTGTTGATATCCACCTTTGTCACTTGTGGTACCTGATCGGTAGAATCGCCTTGTCACTTGTTATTATTCTCCCGTGATACCCAAACAGGCAGTAAATCGGCAACTGCCCGCCCCTTTCCCCTTCGCTTGTAATTTATATGTAAGGAAACACACCCCCCGCACCTCTCCCGCTTCCTTGCTTCCCCCGAACCCCTATCTTCTCCAACCTTCCGAATAGCGGCCCAAGCTGACCGACGGTGAACACTTCGTCTCTTCAGAGATCCCCAGACAAGATGGCTGCGCCGCAAAAGACCACCCTCCAGGAATTCGAGTCCGTCTTCCCCAAGCTCGAGGAGGTTCTACTCGAGCATGCCAAGTCGTACAATCTCCCCGAGAAGGAGCTCGCTTGGTACAAGAAGGTAGGCCTCCCGTTCCATGTATCAAGCTGGCCGCAGTAAACAAGACTAACATGCCTTTCCTCCCAGTCCCTCGAGATCAATGCCGTCGGCGGCAAGTGCAACCGCGGCATGTCGGTCCCCGACTCCGTCTCCCTCCTCCTCGGCCGCCCCCTCACCGAAGATGAGTACTTCAAGTCGGCCACTCTCGGCTGGATGACCGAGCTCCTCCAGGCCTTCTTCCTCGTCTCGGACGACATCATGGACTCGTCCATCACCCGCCGCGGCAAGCCCTGCTGGTACCGCCACGAGGGCGTCGGCATGGTCGCCATCAACGACGCTTTCATGCTCGAAGCGGCCATCTACACCCTCCTCAAGAAGTACTTCCGCGACCACCCCCGCTACGTCGACCTCCTCGAGCTCTTCCACGAGGTCACCTTCCAGACCGAGATGGGCCAGCTCTGCGACCTCCTCACCGCCCCCGAGGACGTCGTCAACCTCGACAACTTCTCCATGGAGAAGTACCGCTTCATCGTCATCTACAAGACGGCCTATTACTCCTTCTACCTCCCCGTCGCTCTCTCTTTGCTCCTCCTCGACATCGCCACCCCTGCCAACCTCAAGCAGGCCGAGTCCATCCTCATCCCTCTGGGTGAGTACTTCCAGATCCAGGACGACTACCTCGACAACTTTGGACTTCCCGAGCACATTGGCAAGATCGGCACCGACATCATGGACAACAAGTGCTCCTGGCTCGTAAACCAGGCTCTTGCCATTGTCACCCCCGACCAGCGCAAGATCCTCGAGGAGAACTACGGCCGCAAGGACAAGGCCAAGGAGACGGTCATCAAGAAGCTGTATGACGATCTCAAGCTTGAGCAGCGCTACCAGGATTATGAGGAGAAGTTTGTCACTGAGATCCGGGAGCGGATCGGCCAGATTGATGAGGCCGAGGGGCTCAAGAAGAGCGTGTTTGAAGCTTTCTTGGCCAAGATTTACAAGCGCAGCAAATAAATGCCTGGTTTCCCTGGAGGAGGACTTCATAAGAAGGGGGCTGCAATAAAAAGCGAGCGTCGTTGGGATTTCCTTCCCATACCTATGGAAGGCCATCTCGGGTTGCAACTCTTGACATGAAAAAAGAATAATAAATCAGAATAGTAAAGCAATACACCTAACCTAATCATATAAACACATGGATGGCACTCGAATAACTGAAACAGTGAAGTAAAAAGTTGATTGTCTAAGTCCTTGTCTATGTATTCTATGTATTCTATGTTTGTATATGCGCAGGTTCCATTTACACGATGTCCAAGAAGCCATGCTATGGATTTGATAGCCGCTTTTACAGCTGCCAAACTCTGAAAGGACAATAACCCAACAAGAACAAACTCCAAACGACCAAGAACACACACACAATAAAGCACAGCAGAACAATTACAACACAAGGTCAATACAAAAAACATCTCTTTCCGGTTGTTCATTCAACCCCCCCAACAACCTCTGAGCTACACAGAGACAGACCTGCACCTTCATAACTTTCTTCCTTTCCTCTCCCCTTCCACCCGCTAATAAACAAAAATATGTTTGACTTTTTTTGCTTTTCCCAGACCAAATTTCATAAACACATGACAGACACACAACAACAGAACATCAGAAAGAAAAAAACCGAAGTAATCGCGTGTGAACACATAAAACATCCCATCAGTATATAACCACCAAAAACACCCCAAGTCAGAGAGATAACCAGCAAAAGACTAATACAAAGTCCCAACTCTCGAATTAAACCAGAGAAATAAAAAAAATAAAAAGACCGGCTTGTTCAAAGCTAAAATAACTCCCAAAATCAACCAAAACATCACCCACCCCCTCTGTCCTGTCCGTTAACAGACCTGTATCTGTTCCCCGTGTCATCAATCCCAATGGGTATCATGCGTAGTTGTAGTATGTCCTGTAGACCTGGAAGTCCAAAATTACTGAGGTTGACTCCCACCACTCGTGGTTCTCAACCTCCCCATCCGAGTCCCCTCCTGCTGCTGCTTCTGCAACTCCTTCTGTTGCTGCAAAACATATTGCATCACTCTCGGATCTGGCTGCGTCCCCAGCCCATTATTATCCACGAACCCACCACCACCGCCCTGCCCAGCAAGCGACATCCCCCTTTGCCTTCCATAGTCCCCTCCTGGTGGGTAGCCGCCTCCACTCCTCATCGTATCACCAGTGCCCGGCCTTATCCCTCCACCACTACTCCTCACCGTCCCCCTTCTTCCCAACACCATGCTATTTTGCAGCCCAGCACTAGTCCCAGGCCTCATTCCCAGCTGCTGCTGCTGCTGCTGCTGCTGCTGTTGTCTCTGCATCATCAAAGCCTGCTGCTCGCTCCGATGAATCAACGCCTTGGGGGGCTGCTCAATCTTCGCCGCGCCCGAAACCAACGCCGGCCCGGTAGCCAAATCAACCAACGGTCTCCCATCCTGAGGTTTCACCGCCCGTCCTTTATTCTCCCTCGACCACTGCGGCGCCTCCTGAAATTCGGGGGTCAAATCAAGGAGGGGTTGAGGCTGCTGCCTCATCGGTCGACGGGGCTGTGGGTTCGACGCTGGCTGGTTAAACTGCTGTTGAGGAAGCGGTACCGGATGACCAACACCACCACCACTACCCAAACTGTTACCATGTGATCTCCGCTGAGACACTGACCGTCCAAGACCGCCCATCATTCGAGATCCTGCACTCGTACTAGGGCGCCGTTGTATCAAAATCTGAGGCGGCATCGACTGCTGATGATATAGCTGCTGCTGCTGCTGCTGTTGTTGTTGCTGCTGCTGCTCAATAAGACTGCGTTGCTGTCTTGAATGCTCCGCCGCAGAAGCAAACCAACCAACTTGCTCGTTTCTCCCTCTAGCGGCCGTGCTAGTACTAGGAATGGCGTCCCTAGGAATCGACCGAACAGAATCTGGGCTTTGCGGTCGCCGGTCTGTAGTTGAAACAGTCCTCGAGTGGTCGACAAAACAACTACCGCTCCCACCACTCTCGCCCGCCGCCGGGGTGGGGGGAAATGCTCGCCTACCACCAGCACCTGCTGTTCCGGCTACCGTTGCCGACTTGGACTCCAGCTGCTGCTTTCGCTCTTCATATGCCGCGCCAAGCAGCGAGTTTTCGGGAAAAGCGGCAGCAGCAGATGGATCATTCCTCTCGGCGCCGTCAACCAGCGTCCAATCCTTGCCAAAATCGTCGATTGACTTGTTGAACCGGTCGAGATCGATCAGCGGTTTAAACGCTCCAATGGTGTAAGGCGATTCGTCCACTGAAATCCTTGTTTTGTGCCCGTTTCCTAACCCAACCTCCTTCACCGTCCTCCTTGGCTCGGCTGCCACGGTCATGATTTGTGGTGGTTTTTCGGGCTCGGGCTCTCTCAGCAGACTCTTGGCCAGGTGCCAGTTCCTCCAGGCCTGTACGTGACTCTGAAACCTTCTGATAATCTCCTTGTCTTCGGCAGAGACATACTGCACATACTTGTCCGTGTTTTCAAACGTGTTGATTCTCTCCTGGCTCTTCATGGCGATGACGTTTCTTTTTGGTGGTTTCAGGTGTCTCCTCAGCTGAGCTTCCGTCGGGTGGTACATGTCGTAATCTGAGAGATGGCATATAGCCACAACGTCCTTGTCGCCACGTTTTGGGTTGCTAGATTTCGAAGCAATCATTCTTCCGTCTTCATACAGTATGATATACCGCTTCACCCATTTGAATTTCGGACCTGGGCCCCGATAGTACATGAACAAGCAAAAGCCCGGTGGTGCCTCGCGAGTCTGGGGCGCACCTTCAAGATCCAGCTTCAAGCCGTGTGGTGGGCCATCATGAAACAGGGCGAGTGTGTTTTTCGAGTCTGGGCCCCAAGTGTCCATCACATGGCGCAGTCGCTCCTGTCGGCGCAGCGGTCTTTCGAGGCCGAAAGCATTGTACTGTTCAATCAGGACACCAGACGATAATTCTGCCAACTGCCCCAGAGACTTCAGCTCCACGAGTACATCGTGTGCTGTGGTTTCGCGACTAATGGCAACATCCACAAAGTCGTTCTTACACAAAATGGTGAGCGACTGCATAAAAACCTGTTAGTGAACCCTTCCCCGGAAGTGTGATGTCACATTGGCCCACTTACATCTCGTGCGCCAGTGCTCGTCTGTCCACCTGCCTTGATGTAATGTCGAGGCATGATTTTCTGAGCCGGGGATTGGCTGCCAGCGGTTTGGCTGGTGATGTCTTTCTCCTTGTCCTTTGATGAAAAAAACGACCACTGGGAAAGGGAGGAATTGGGTGAGACGGGCGAAGCGGTTTTCTGTGAGGTGGTTGGAGTGGAATCCGGAGAGGTAGGAGGCGAGGTCTTGGACTTGCGTCGTCGACGATCGGAGGAAAAAAACTTGTCCAGCATCGGACTGAATCCCATGGGGGACGTTGCTGAAAGGGGCGTGAGCGGCGGTACCGCGGATAGCTGCAGGTGCTGGTGCGCCTGCTGTTGGACGTCGCAGTCTGACTTCCGCTGTTCGGCAAGGGTCCCGTTCGTTTCGGCTTCCAGCCGTGCCACCTCGTGCTCCCCGCGGACAAACTGCGGCGTCTCGTGCCTGCGCCGTGTTTCGTGCTGCTGGTGTTGCTGCTGGTTGATGTTGATGTCTGACAAAGGTGACGATGGTTGAAGTTGTTGGGACGGTTGAGACGATGGTGACGGTGGTGACGGTAGTGGTATGCTCCGGACATCAATCTTCTTATTACTATTACCATTACCATTAACCGGGCCTGGGAGGGTGCTGGCAGGTGCAGGTGATGGGCGGGACAAGCAAGCAAGCTTCTCGGTAAGGTTGTCGTGCGGCGTGTGCCCCGCCAGCCTGAACTTATTATTCACGTCATCGGCACCGACGAGCCTGGGTTGAGCACGATTCCCCCCGTCCTTTCTCAACGACAGGGGCTGCGGCAGCAGGAGAGGCTGAAGAGGCGGGAGCTCGAACAATGGGTTGAAGGCAGTTCCAGTCGTTGCAGTTTCTCTGCTTCCAGGTCCCTTCTCAACAGCCAATGGCAGTATCTCCCGCATCTCCTCCAGCAGCGACGAGAGCGAGCGAGACCGTCTCCTGCCCCCTCCCCTTCCCCTTCTCACCCCCCAGCTGTTTGTGGTACTGGTGCTGGTGCTGGTGCTGGTGCTGCTCTCGGTTGCCATGCTGCTGCTAGTTGTGCTAGCGGGCAGCCAGCCATCGTCTACTGCAAGCCTGGCCGCCCAAACATTCCCCGTCTTGCCTGTCAGGGCATGGCGTCTGCTGCCTCTGAGTGTTGGTGAGAAGTGGATGGTGTTGGTCTGGTTGGTGGCTGCCATGGCCGGCTTCCTTGGCACCTGTCTGCTCAGGTGGCGTGGATCCTTGGCGGTCCGTTACTCTGTGCTTACCAGGTTTCGGGGGGGCCGGCGGCGGCCGAGGTGTCACGATCAGTGGGGACTCAGCGGTTCAGGGGTCCTGCCACAGGGGTCCGGGGCTGCTGCTGGAGATAGCCGACGCCAACCACGTCGTCGGGTTGCCTGAGATCGATCGGAAGGGTTTCCAGGCTATGTATGTGGTGCAGGCTGCAGAGCCAATCTTTTCGTTTTTAGGGGACGAGATCCAAGCAGAAAGAGAGAGAAGGAAGGGATCTGATCCGGAAATGATTAAGTAATTACAAGGCAAACCACCTCTCCCTTCATCTCGATATACAGAGCTTTTCACGGGTACAAACATGTGCCTGCCTTTGCGCGGAATTTGCACGGCTCCTTCAAACGCGGAAATCCACGCAAACTTGCATTCGTCACGGCCTTCGGCAATATGACGCTATACGGTATCCAGTATGGATTCGCCGAACAACTCACTGATCACTGTCTTGAAGGTTGCAAAGGGTGGGAAGCAAGGGTCGCTCAGGGCTCTATCTCGATTCTCAAGTCATAACACCATCACATACCAACCCCTGAGCACACCTCCCGCTCGCCGCGTTTCTGTCAAGCCTGGCATGCCAAGGGGCAGCTGTCCAAGTATCGAGATTCAGCGGGCGTGTCTCCCATGTCTCACACCTCCCAATCATCAGTGTCTAAAAGCCCTAAACTCCCTTCTCCACCATCCCACGAAATCCTGGGTCGACACGTCAATGCCCAAGTCTTTCAATGCCTTGGTACTGAGGTGACAATCGTAAGGCCGCTGGACACTTGCATTCGGGTCGTTCCCTTCCGTGTTGGGCTTGATCCGGTCGATGGGCAATCCGTTGATCTCTGCAAATAACTGACAAATCTCATACTTGGTGTACTTATCCTCGCTCGAGAATTGGAGAATCTTCGGCAGCGAGTTCCGATCACTGGTCTCTAGATACTTGGCAGCGATGTCTACCAGGGACCATTAGCCTCCCCGTTCCTTAAAAATTGTCGGGGTTGTTGGGGGCAAACTCAGAAAATGCTCACCTTTGAGCACCCGGCCAATGTCCTCGGTGTTTGTTGGGTAGCGGAGAGCCCAATGATCCATGTTGATATTGGCACCCTCCTGCTGAGCTTTGAGTACTGAATCCATCAAGACATTCACCGCACTTTCAGCGTTGCTCTTAGCTGAGCCGTAGAGGACGGGTACACGTAACACCACTCCCAGACCTTCCTTTCCGGCCATCTTGAATTCATGGAGGACTGCCCGCTCGCCCTCGAGCTTGGTCTGTCCATACAGGTTGGTCGGGGCAGGCTCGGCGTTGTTCTCATAAGGAGCATCGCCGGGCTTGCCGGGGAACACGTAGTCGGTGGAAATGTAAGTCAACAAGATGCCTCTCTCTGCGCAGAGCCGAGCAAGTGTGCGAGGTGCCTCGACGTTGAGAGCTCGTGTTCCCTCGGGGTCTTTGTCAACCTTGTCGGGAAACCTGTTGGCAGCGGCTTTGATAACATGTGGGTTAGTTTGAGAGCTGTGCTATCAAACCAGATGAGATGCTAGTCTTGACGTACAGTGAACCACCACTTGTGGTCTGCGTTATTGTTAGTCAGTCACATCTCTTTTGTTTGCTGTGTGATACGTACTTGACATCGTCGAGGACCTTCTTCAGCTCATCAGCATTGGTCAAGTCAACCTTCAAGATGTCAGTGCCATCAGCGCGGGAGAAGCCAGTTCCTTTGACAGTCCAGTCATTGTTTGCAAAAGCCTTAAGCACCTGCCTCCCCAACAGGCCGGTAGCTCCCGTGACAACTGCTGTCTTGCCGCCCATAATAGAAATCGAAGAGTATGGTAGAAGGCTCGTGGTGAAACTGGCCGGAAGCTGCCCTCCGAATCGCTTGCATTGGGCGCAGAGGGGTAACGTCCGTCATCGCCCTTGTCCGCGTGGGTTAGGGTTAATGTCGCGGCCCAGGTTCAATTCATGAACATTCTAACAGTTTGATATTCATACTACTCATTATTCAAGTAACCGCTGAATAAATAAAATCACCAAAACAGTGTTCTTCCGGCCATTTAATCCTCGTCTTCAACCTTGTCCTCCACCATCTCCTTCGCAGTGTTATTCACAATCTTCTCTGTCACCGGTCTCTCCCCTCCACTGAAACTACCGCTGACACTTCTCAGTCCACCAGTATTACTCACACTGATGCTCCCCTTCCTATCCCCCGTGGCAAACCCCACCGTGACTTCGGTGGCACTAGGCGGAGTCCCCATCATCATGGCCGGAATACTAATCGGACTAAGCTGTTTCCCAAAGTCATCGAACCCAGGCGGCACCGGGATCCTTATATCCTCTGGGCTGCCAGGTATCATCCGCGGGTCGAGGCCCGGAATGTGAATTCGCTTTGCCTCGTTCTGATATGCTGCAGGAATGATCTCGATAATTTCGTCTCGGGGGAACTTAAGCTTGGGAATGTCTCGAGTAGAGCAGTGCATTAGGTAAGAGTACAGAACCCTCAAGACCGACTCGTGGGCGATGATCAAAAGATCATTTTGCTCACGCTCAAGCTCAAGAATGATGGGTTCGAGGCGCACGGCTAGGTCGTGGTAGGACTAAAAGGGGGTTAGGGGACAATATAAATAATCAAGGAAAGAAAAAGAAAAAGAAAACATACCTCAGCGCGGGGATACCGATGATGATACGGATCCAACTCGTGCTTCTCCACCTCTTCAGGATACAAATTTCTGATCGCCCTCTCCGAGAGCTTCTCACACACTCCCGGGTTAATTTGTGACATTTGGCTTCTGTGTCGAACTTTGTACCCCAACTTCTCAAGAGGCTCGGCTGTCTGAATTGTCCGCAGCCTGGTCGACGTCCAAATCGTGAGCGGACGCAGAGGAACATCAGGGCCGCCCTGATCGATAATCGCCTGTCGCTCTTGCTCTCGATGCCGCATAAGCGTCTCGGCCATAACTTGAGCATACGCCTCACCCTCGGCGGAGAGCGGCGCATCGGCCTTGTAAGAATCCTCCTCAGTAGCGGTACCTGCACGGACAAAGAAGGTGGTACGGTGTTTGATGTGGAGGTTGGTGAGATAGAAGACGATGCGGTGCGAGAGGTAGTTGAAGCTGACGTTGTTGTAAAAGAAGGCCTGGCCAGCGTTGATCATCTTGACGTAGTTGAGCTCTTCCTCTGCCATGGTTTCGAATACGGGAATCTTCGTCTCGATGCGTTTGAGATAGCGTTTGGCGGCCTCATCTGGGTCCATGCCGTGGAACTGCACACTGTGAGCATTTCCGTCTGCTCGCAAGGCGCAGCTACCATTGTTTTTTGTACTTACATCGGGAGACGAAATCTTGACATTTCGGGCGTTTTCTTTGAGGATCTCTTGATCATCCACAAAAGACTCGATAAACAGTGTCTGAACATCATGCTTGGCAAATTCTTTGGCAAGGGCACGACGGCCGCTTGCGGTGGGATTCACGGCGTCGTAAATCGCAACCTGACCATTTTCATGGTTCAGCCAGCCGTAAATATCCTCCCTGCATTTCTTGAGGATTTTCTGGCGAAGCATGACAGACGCTGGCGAGGCATTGGGGTAGAAATAGTCCTGTGGAACATGGCCTCCTTGGCCAACCGTAGCTCGGCGGTAGTCACCAAGGTGGAATATGCGAGTCTTGACACCAAGCCTATGGGTATGTTAGTTTCACATTGCGTCCTGCCACATAGAAGGGGAACATACCAAGAGAGATAGCGAGCCATGGAGACACAGATGTGACTGATATACTGCTTGTCAGCCACGAAACGGTGCATGTGGTTTCACCGAGGGGAACCTACGTCTTTCCTCTAGCTGGAAGGCCAACCATTACGATGGCGATTCTCCCCGAATGGAAGAGACGACCAGACATGGTGCTGTACAACTGGGCTGGGGCCAAATTGCCCACCTCGCTTGGGACATCGTGAATACCATCGATGAAAGTTGAACTCTTGCGGCGGTAGCGTGGGGCATTGGCCGCGATTTCGGCAGTTCTATCATCATTAGCAATGCTGTCCCTGATGCCCTTCATTGATCGAGGCTCGACGGAGCTGTGCTGTCTAGGAGTCTCCACCATTGACTTACAGGAGTGTATCCATGGTGACTGTTCAAGACTGTCCGCGTTTTGTGAGCGTCCAGTAGGATGTACACGGGAGAGAGGGTAATATTCTGCGCCTCGGATTACGAAGTGATCTTTGCAACTGGTGATACCCCTCTTTTATCTTCAACCTTGCCAAGTCAGGTAGGTCGTAGGTCGAGATAGATTTTGCCAAGAAAGACGTCTAACTCGACGAGAGGCCGTGTGTGGATGAATATGTTTGTCACACCAGCTGTGGATGAAGAAGAGGGCTTCCCAAAGCTCGGATTCGGCGTCGCCTCTTTATACAGAATGATGTAACAGGCGACTTATGGGCCACAGATAAGCATTGGCGGGCAAATCTCAGATGAGGAGCGAAGTTCGTGGGACTTGGGCCTGGTATGGGGACTCCACTTTCAGCGTGGAGGTTAAACGGGATGGAGAATGGGGGACAAGATGAACGACAAGCGGATGAAACAAAATCAGAAGCCGTGAGCAAATGGAAGCGTGTAGTGTAAGGGCGGCGAATGCGACGCTGCTATCCGCTTAGAGACGACCGACGTGAAGCAAGTGCAAGAGGCTCCCACGGGGCGCTATTAAGATCGAAGGTGGAAGAATCCGGGCTTCCGCTGGAGGGAACGGGCCAAGGGCGAGGCGCCACTGCGCATTACCTATGTGCCTACCTTATACTGTTAGTGATCAACCCTCCCGTCAAACAAGGGAACGGCCACTGTGGCACGTCAAAGATCATGAGTTGAATATACTGCAACTAGGAGACATTCAACACACAGCTACCCCTCACTCGGATAGAATTTCAAGTCTCCAGTCTTGCCGTCTGGAAGAGGCATATGTGACATGTAGTTTTGATGTTTCAATGACTTTCTTTATCGCATCTTATCGGGTGCGATGCTGGGCAAGAGATTTGCTCCTACCTACTTAGTGTAGTACCTGGATACTTCTCTATGTACGGAGTTTTTCGTACAGAATTCGGTCGTGACTTTCTCCGGACCCGGCCGTGGCGGGCGGTTCGGTGTCGTCACCTGGATTTGGGTGCTGCGAGTTCTGCTCGTTCCTTGGCGACCACTAACAAACATGGAGCAAGCCCCACCAAAAAATGCAGCGCAAGGGCCAACAAACTGGGCAAGCCTGCTGCACCGCGAAATTTTTGGCCTGGCTCTTGCCTTCGTCAAGCTCAGGTCTTAGCAAACCAGACGAGAGTCTCCAGCAAGCTGCTCAAACTCCACGACATCGAGAGAACCCCTCGGACCAGCCCCGGCGATTTCACTACCACCTGCCCTCTCCTCCCGCCGAGGAAACTTCCGTTTCGATATAGAATCAGCCGAAACCAGCCCTCACAAGCTGCGATTGCTCTCATAATGGCGTCCAGCTACAGCTCGCCATTTGCGGCATTGCAAAATAACCCCATCTTCTCCGGTCTCTCAGATGTTTACAATGCTTTCCAAGAGAGGAGAGCAAAGCTCGGCTTGTCAAATCCCGGAAAGGTAGAAGACATCTCCAAGGGTATGTGACTCTATAGAAGAAAAAGACGTTAGCATTGGGAAGTAGCGCTGACTGTGTCCAACTTGCAGAGGTCAACAGAGATGTTCTTGCCCAGCAGCACATGTTCTCCGGCCTTCGCGCCGAGCTCACAAAGCCTTTCAGCCTGAGCCCTCTGTACGTTTCCTTCTATACAACGGCAACCATGATTTCAACATGTACCAGCGTCACCGCGATGCGCCGATGGATATGGTTGCTGGCGGCCGAAGTTACAAGACATGATCCTAACTGGCAATCTCAAGGTTTCAAGTATCACATCAGTTTGCGCTGGGCGAGCGTCTGAACCCCTATACATTTGCAGCTCTTTACGGAACCAACCGGGTATGTGACTTGGCGGGACTATTACTTCTGGCATTTTCTAATATGTGGTGGATAGTGTTTCGCCCAGGGCAGCATTGATGAGGTTGGCGCTCTTTCTGGACGATTCAACTGGAGATGGGGCCCCGACTCGACACACGTCAGCAAGTCGCAGTTCCAGGTCGGCACCGGACAGGGTGATTCCATCCAGCTCGAGCACGAATACAATGGCGCCGACTTTGTGGCCTCACTCAAGGCCCTCAACCCCTCCGTCCTCGAGGGCGGTTTGAGCGGTATCCTTATCGGTCATTACATGCAGTCGCTCACTCCCAAACTTGCCGTCGGCCTCGAAGCTGTTTGGCAACGTCAGTCGAGACTCGAACCTCCGGTAACGGCTGTCAGTTATGTTGCCCGTTACAAGGCCGAGGACTGGATCGCCAGCGCTCAGTTGCAGGCCCAGGGTGCTCTGAATACCTCGTACTGGCGCCGCCTCTCTGACAAGGTTCAGGCTGGTGTCGATATGTCGCTTAGTGTTGCTCCTGCTAACCCCATGTTGGGTGGCGGTCTCCAGAAGGAGGGCGTTACTGCTTTCGGAGCCAAGTACGACTTCAGAATGTCGACTTTCCGGGCGCAGATCGACTCGAAGGGCAGACTTGGCTGTGTGCTCGAGAAGCGCGTCATGGCTCCTCTCATGATGACCTTCTCTGCTGACGTTGACCACATGACGGTACGTAATTGTACCATAACAAATCGCCAACGTTTCACTAACTTTGTCAATAGCAACAAGCGAAGGTGGGCGTTGCGATTGCCATCGAGGCTGCCCCTGAGATGGACGAGCAGGAGATGATGGCCGCCTCCCAGGCTGCCCCGGTCAACATCCCCTTCTAAATGTTGCCGCAGGTCCGCGGATAATGTAAGATATTACAGGCCTTGTATCTTCGCCCCTCACGCTCGAGATCGCATATCCAACTTAATTCCCGCCCAGTTCCTGTCGGGCAGTGACAACTGACCAGTTTGCCGGATGCCATTGCCGGTGATGATGCTCGCAATCTGTTATCCTTTCTTCACCCCCTGTTCACTATGAAGGATTGGCTTCCGTGGCCCGCCTACGACCAATAACGACATCGGCAAGGGGTTTCTGTCGATCACGAGCGCAACGGTCATTGAATGATGGCCTTTTATGGACGGGACGATGGACGTTTCCTGTTCTTTTTGACCCCCATTCCGCGCTCACGATATCTCTCTCCGAACACTAAGAGAAGCATGCCCCCCAGTCCTCGACCTAATCATTTTCAGAAGACGGTCAATATATGTGGCGATGATGTCCAAAGAGAGAAAGTGGCGCGAATCTGTACTATAGATGTTTTGAATTATGGCGGTGGCTGGGTGGGGTTTTGGGGTTTGGGTTGGTTTGTGGTTGCAAGTGGTCTTTTCATTTTGTCTTTCTCCCCATTCTTGTCAAAAGCTGTCTTTTCTCATGACGACATACCAAAACACTGGGGGCGGGGGTGAAGGAAAGGGAAAGGAGCAGAACAAGAGATCGTCCGCGACAAGCAAAGTTTGCCGATGCGCAAATATTACCAGAGGTCAGTCGATTTGGGCCCGAGTCCGTCTATTCCCATATCCAGCGCGATGTGGCTCAGTACAGGCTTGGTCCTAATGCTCATCAATGGCCAACGCCTGGTGGTACTTCAAGGCTTTCTATCTATTGTGCCTCCTTCCAGATTGTGTATATATATAAACCCCCGGTGCTGTAAAATAACGAATTATTTCTCCTTGTCCATGTTCCCACATGCATTTCTTTATAACAGAACGAACCAATTTATACTGATGGTGATTGCAAAGGCATCGCACGACACAGAAAGGGTGGGACATTTTGCGCTGGTTGCCATACAGTTGTCCGTGGTTGCTGCCGTGTACGTGTGAGATACCTAGGGAAAATAGCAGAAATTCCTAACTCCACCCACCCTTCTGGATCAATGGCTTATGTCTCAAGCACTCCGACTGAGCATCCTCAATTGCATCCGACTCTACCAGGCTCAAAACATTTTGTTGCTGCAAGTATCAGGAAAGCACGAGAGTGAGATAATGGATTTCATTAGATAAGAAGAATTGCGGCTCTTATCAATGAGAGTCTATTTACACGACCTTTTGATATCACACTTGATTTGCGTTTCCCACTTGAACAACTCGTTCTAAACAATTCCAGAAGTGTTACAAAATGACGATAAACTTATTTCAGGACCCGATATCTTCATATCGTGAGTCAGACACCGATGATGACCTTGACAATGAGATCGCCGAGCTGGAGCGCAAGCTGGCCGCAGCCAAAGCCAAGCGTTGCAAACACCCCCGATCCCGGCTTGAGGGCGACGACTCATCATCATCATCACCGGAACAACCGCTGTTGGCACCTAGTTTGTTTCACCCCCCTTTTTTTACCCCCTGATTGATTCTTGGGGAAAAAAATTACAGGTTTACTAATTTTCTGGTGGTAGACCTTCCAAACCACTTCCACCTCCTCCTCTCAGACTCCGCCCTCCCACTGGGGAGCTTCGCCTTTTCGTCCGGGCTGGAGTCGTACCTCGCCCACGGCCACAAGTCAAACCCTTACCACCCTCACACCTCCTTCGCAGCGTTCCTCCCGCTGTCGATAAGCTCCTACGCGTCCACCACCCTGCCGTTTGTCCTCTCGACGCATCGGGACCCGTCACTGTCGAATCTGGTCGAGCTAGATGACGCCCAGGACGCAAGCATAATCTGCACTGTTGGCCGTCGGGCGAGTGTAGCCCAAGGGAGGGCGCTGCTGGGGATATGGGAGAGGTCGTTTTCGCAATCCCTCCCCCCCCTGGGTTCGTCAGTGGTAACGTCAGCGCAAAGGGGTGATCTCAAGGCTTTTGGGCTGCTGGTCAAAAGGGGGTCGAGCAAGGAGATCCCGGACGCGAGCGCTCATCTTGCGCCGCTGTTTGGGGCGATATGTTCTGTTGTTGGACTGAGTCTGCAGCAGACGGCGTATATTTTTTTATTTGGGCATGTCAAAGCACTCGTCTCAGCAGCGGTTAGGGCAGGGATGTTTGGGCCGTATCAAGCGCAAAAGATACTTGCTGGGGAGACGGTGCAGGAGTTGATCACGGAGATGATCAAGCGGGAGTGGGGGACCAAGGTCGAAAGAGCCGGGCAGAATGTACCGGTTATGGATCTTTGGTTCGGGAGGCATGAGGTGCTTTATTCAAGGATATTTAATAGTTAGGTGAGACAGATGTGGTATCATTATGCCTTTTGTGTAGCCAAGGTATCTCTATGAGAAAAGGAACGCCATGATGATATTCTACAAAGCCGGTTGGGTTGGCTTAGTCCGAGTCGCTGTCGTATGCCACCAACGGCCCTGTAGATGTCTTGGGTGCTGGTTTTGAAGCAACTGCTACCTGGGCGCCTTGAAGCGCGGCGAGAGTGCTGCTGGAGAATATCCCGCCCTGCTGCTGCTGCTGTGGTGGTGGCTGATCATACTGTTGTTCCTGCATCATCTCCTGTTCCGCCGCCTCCAGCATCAGCCTCTGCTCATGCTCCAACTCGAACCCTTCCCTTCCCCTTGGATTAACAGCATTAGGCCCCCTGGCATAATGAACCTCATCCGGCGCTTCGTACCCCTCCAACCCATACCCGCTTTCAATCTTTCTTCTCTTCCTCGCTTCTGGGTCCTTCCCTTCAATTTCAGCCACAAACTCAGCAGGCAGAGCTTTTCTGATCGCCTCGGCAGCCTGCTCCTCGATCCTCCTTGCCTCTCGCTTCTGGGCCATGGGATTGGGATCTGGAAGCGACCACCTCAAATTCAAGATCTCATTGCCCTCCAGTGACTGCCACGCCATAGCCTCTTTTGCGAACTCGGCATTGGCCAAGTCCCGGTAGGTGACAAACGCAATGCCCCTGTTGGAAAGCACCCTTATTCTTTCAATCGGTCCCCACTCAGCAAAGTGGCGCGCGACAATCTCCTCGATATCATCCGACACATGAATCCTCCCCACGTAAATCGTGCGGTTTTGCCGACTGAAAGACCCAACACCACCCATGTCATCGCGGTAATCCGAGAACTTGTCGCGGCCGAAACAGTCGACATTTTGGGGGAAGATGTCGTACGGGCCGGGAAGACGGTGAAGGTAGTCGCAGTCCTGACCCTTGTGGCAGACACCGCGGGCAAAGTATAGGCAGAAGAAGGCGCCTGGATGGCCATCGGCTTTGGTGTACCCCGAGTCGAGGGCGATGTTGCATCTTCCCTTGGCGTGGGTTTGGCTCATGGCCGAGTCCTCCTTGTCGCCGCCCGCCCATTTGTTATACCAGATGTTGAATGTCGTGCCGGTTTGTGCTGGGGGTTCCGACTTGACAGTGGCTGGGTCAACTTGGGCGCGCGCTGGTCGCTTCTTGCGGCGAATGATTTTTTTGACCTTCTTCTCGGCGGGCGCGGTGACTTCTGTGGTGTTTTTTGTGGTGGTGAGGGCAAGGCTGTCTTCGGAGGCCATCTCGGGCAGGTTGACGGCCGTGTCTGGCCTGTTGACGACTTCGGCCATGTTTGCGGTTGTGTTATTGGAGAGAATGATGCTGTTGTGTCGTGAATGGCGTGTGTTGAACGATCTAAGTTGTATGTATGTTCAGTCGCAGTGAAAATTGGTGCGCTGGCGATAAATGCGATGGTTGAATCTTGGACTGGAGCTCTGGAAAGTTTGATGCGGTGAAATGCGCGATTCGAAAGTGATGCTGCTAGCAACGCGCCGAGCGTCACTCGGTAGGTGTGGAAAATTGACAAGCTCCCAGACACCTTGCTGACCCCAGTTTAAAAGCAAGCTAGTCAAAGTGGGCAGGCGGTGAAGATTTGAGTGTGCCACTCTTGCCCCTTCCTGCCCCTCAGGAATTCTGCCAACCTGAGAAACGTGGGGTCTGTCCTGGCTGCTGTCTTCAATTATAGCTGAATATCGGCTTGATACATGAACTTGGTGCTTGTCGCCATCAACCTACGGTTTATACCACTCACCCTTCCGACAAGGACAGTAGAGACACTGTAAAGGTCTCGTAACCGCCAAGATGGTGAACATTACGGAAAAGATCAAGGAGTTAGTCTCTCATTTATCATCATGTTCATCCAGTTGTCTCGTGAGCACAGACTGGCTGACGGAATCGTGAAATAAAATAGGATTGAGGATGAGATGAGGAAGACTCAAAGTTTGTACATACCACCTGGTCTATCACCCAACACCTCACTAACAGGTATATCTAGAGAATAAGGCAACTGGTAAATTCATACCTTACCACTCTCATATTCGTACAGTATCTAACACTCACCCTAGAATATCACTTGGGTCTCTTGAAGGGGTAAGTGAGTGGCCCTTTCCCCTCAACACATCCCCTACATACTTACACCATCCCCAGTAAACTCGCCCGTCTCCGCGCACAACTCCTCGAACCCGGCCCGGGCGCCGGCGGTGGTGGTGGCTCCGGTTTCGACGTCAGCAAGTCCGGCGACGCCAGAATAGCCCTCGTCGGCTTCCCCTCCGTCGGTAAATCGACCTTCCTCTCCAAAGTCACCAAGACCAAATCCGAAGTGGCCTCCTATGCCTTCACAACCCTCACCGCCATCCCCGGCGTCCTCGAGTACGGCGGTGCCGAGATCCAACTCCTCGATCTACCCGGTATCATCGAAGGTGCCTCCGAAGGCAAAGGCCGCGGCCGCCAAGTCATCTCCGCCGCCAAAACCAGTGATCTCATCCTCATGGTCCTCGACGCCACCAAGAGAGCCGAACAGCGCGCCCTTCTCGAAGCAGAGCTGGAAGCCGTAGGCATCAGACTCAACCGTGAACCTCCGTACGCCTTTCCTCCCCATTTCCTCCCCCTCCCCCACTAACCCCCCGTCCCTAGTAACATCTACCTCAAACCCAAAAAAGCCGGCGGCATGAAAATCACCTTCCAATCCCCCCCCAAAGGAATCGACGAAAAAATGATCATGAACATCCTCCGCGACTACAAGATCCTCAACTGCGAAGTCCTCATCCGAGACGAGAACTGCACCGTCGACGACCTCATCGACGTCATCATGGCCAACCACCGCAAGTACATCAAGTGCCTCTACGTCTACAACAAGATCGACTCCGTCTCCCTCGACTTCCTCGACAAGCTCGCCCGGGAGCCCCACACGGTTGTCATGTCTTGCGAGCTGGACCTCGGCATCCAGGATGTGATTGACCGGTGCTGGAAGGAGCTGAACCTGGTCAGGATTTACACCAAGAGGAAGGGGAACGACCCCGACTTTAGCGAGGCGTTGATTGTGAGGAGTAATAGCACCATCGAGGATGTGTGTGACAGGATTCATAGGACGCTGAAGGATACGTTCAAGTATGCGCTCGTTTGGGGCGCCAGCGCGAGGCATATACCGCAGAGGGTGGGGTTGAGTCATCCGGTTTGCGATGAGGATGTGGTATATATTGTCAGTGGGTGGAAGGCTTAGTTTCGTTTCGTGGTCGTGGTGGTGGTGGTGGTAGTTAGTCGAGAAAAATATGAGAATGATTCTAGCGCTGAAACAAGTATCAAAATAGGTACTGTTGATGTGATGCGTCTATAAATTGAGATTGAGAGTTGTCGCTGTGGATTATCTGTATCCGGAAGGGGTGATGAAAATGCCATGAGAAGAACCCGGTACCATGTATCAAATGTCAAACCGCCACCCTCGATACAAACACTCTGGTCAAGGCCAGCCAGTAACACAATCACCAACAAAAAAGAAAAAGACAGAGATAATGTATACGGCAGCAATAATGCACCACCCCATCAATTGTTTTGTCTGTGCCTAAAAAAAGCAAAAGTGTAATCCATCATGTAGTAATCATCTTTCCCCAGTAAAAAAACTCCCCTTCCTTTTACCCCGATTTCTTTTGGGTAGTCTGGCAAAGTAAAGTGTCAAAGCAAAAACTCTCTGGCAAGCCAAACCTCAAACGCCTTTGATGTTTCCCAATACCTCCCAAACCTCCGATAGACCAATTTGCCCCCTTCACCCCTCTTGTGTAGAGGGAGTGTGTGTACGTACTCTGACAAAGGAAAAAATAGAAGCGATGTAATCAAACAAACAGAAAATAAGGGTTTCCGTTATGGTCGGAGGAGAACGGTCATGTCGAAGAGAAAAAGAAAAAGGGTGTTCATGTTTCGCCGTGTCCAATGCCTAGCTGCTGCCGGCAGGAGGAGCGGCGGGCTTGGGCTTGTTGCCGAACAGCAGGCTGCTCTGGCCCGCGGCGTCGAGCTTCTTAGAAGACGCCTGGGCGAAGAGGGATTTGGGCTTGACTCTGTTGGGGGAGTGCGGTTAGCATCTGTGGTCAGAAGATAGGACAGAGGTAGCGAGGTGTGTACTTACTTGCCGACTTGCTTGCTGCGGAAGGCACTCAGCTTGGCTGTGCAAGGGGACATGAGGTTATCCGAGGGGGAAATGTAAGTTTTCCTGGGAGGGTGCGTGTTAGCGACTTGATCAAACAGAAAGTAGAATGATCGAGGGAAGACATACTCCTCCTGTGCCGCCATCTTGTTCTGAAAGACCTGACGGTGGTACTCCATGCTCATAGTATCGGGCTTGCCGCAGGTATCAGTCGAGGTCTGGGTCGTGTTGTTGTTGTTGGTGGTAGGAAGCGACATGTTGACGTCCTTGGCAGCGAGGACGTTGGAAGGCATCGTTATATGTTGTTTGACTGGTTTGCCAGCTGATGGTTGTATGGTGTAATGGTTTGTTTTGGTCGTACAAGAACTGGTTCTTGGTTTGGTCGGTCGGTTGGGCAAGCAACGGGAACGGAAGGGCTCGGGCTGCTACTGGAATGGAGGGTAGGTGCAATCGACGAATCGAATATGTCCAAGCGATCCGAGCTAAAGGTAGGTTGCGTAAACAACACGAGATGGGGGAGCCAAAAAAGCAGGATTTGTGTTGTCCGAGGTAGCAAAGATGCTGGTATCTGGAGGCGACGAGGGGCAAAATTGGTGAAGGGAGCGGTTGGTCGGTTTAAATTGGCTGCCAAACTGGGGCGAGAGTCAATGCTGGGCTGTGGGTTGTTTGGACCGTAAGTGAATTGAGCAAGTGTGTGGTGCAGGAAACAGGTTCCGGCAGAAAAAAAAACAACAGACTACCGTTTTGGGTAACAACGACCGGGCAACCGAGCATTGACGCACGGGCTCCACAACCCCCAAGCCCTTGCCCCTGGCGAGAGGCACAGTCACGGCGCTCGGCGACTGCGATCACCCCAAAACGCCCATTGTTTACAGCGAGAAATCAACAAGTCACTGAAAAATCCCATTCTGTTGGTGGAGCAGTAGATACAAAATATTGATAATGTAATGTCATTCCCAGATGCCAAAAATATTCGCCTGAATCCAAAAGTGTTTATAGCATAAAAAATTAGCGCTTGATGTTGGAGCCAATCTCCGATCTGGTGATGTTGTACTTCTTCAACAACTCCTCAGCCTTTGCTTTTTGAGCAGCAATCTTGGCAGCAACCTCCTTGCCACGGCGGTTCTCGTTCCTGCCCATCTGCTGCAGATGCACCTCATCTGGTCCATCCGCCAGTCTGAGGGTGCGGATCTGAGCCCACATGTTGGCCAAGGGAGTGTCCTGACTGACACCAGCTCCACCGAAGGACTGGACGGCCCTGTCAATGACAGTCAGGGCAGTCTGGGGAACGAGAACCTTGGCCTGGGCGATCTCCTTCAGCGCGGCCTTGGGACCTTGCTCGTCCATCTTGATGGCAGCGTTGAGAACAACCAGGCGAGCAGCGTCAATCTCCAGACGGGACTTGGCAACCCACTCGAGGATAACGCCATGCTCACGAAGCTGCTTGCCGAAGGGAGTCTTTGTCGGGTCGTTGATACGCATAAGCATCCACTCCAAGGCACGCTCAGCAGCACCAATGGTTCTCATGGCGTGGTGGATACGGCCGGGACCGAGACGGCCCTGGATGATCTCGAAGCCACGACCCTCTCCAAGCACAAGGTTGGTAGCCGGGACGCGGACATTGTGGAAGGTAATGTGGCCGTGGCCATGGGGCGCATCGTCGTAGCCGTAGACAGAAAGCATGCGGTGGATAGTGATGCCCTTGGTGTCTGATGGCACAAGGATGACGGATTGCTGCTTGTACGGGTCCTTGTTGTTGGGGTCACTCTTGCCCATGACGATGTAGATCTTGCAGCGCGGGTCACCGGCACCACTGGACCACCATTTCTGTGTTCTGTTGTTAGTGTTACGCAGTGTAGTTGAGCAAGACGATGGCACTTACGGAGCCGTTCAAGACATAGTGATCACCGTCTCTGACCATCTTCAGCTCAATGTTCCGAGCATCTGAAGAGGCGACCTGAGGCTCTGTCATGAGGAAAGCCGAACGGATGACACCGTCCATCAAGGGCTTGAGCCACTGAGCCTTTTGGGCATCATTGCCATACTTGGCCAACACCTCCATGTTGCCGGTATCAGGAGCAGCACAGTTGACCGCCTCGGAGGCAACTCTGGACTTGCCCAACCACTCGGCCATCAAGCCATACTCGAGGTTGGTGAAGCCCGGAGACTCCTTGTAGTGACCCTTGGGCAGGAACATGTTCCAGAGGCCGAGGGACCTCGCCTTCTCCTTGAGGTCCTCGAGGATCTTGGGGTGAGCCTGCCATCTCGCCTCACCAACGCCAACCTGGGCCTCAAAGACAGTATCGGCACTGAGGTGACATCATTAGACCGGCTGTGGTTTCAATATGGAAAGCGGTGAGGTGAACCATACGGAATACACTCTTCATCAACGAACTTGGCAACGATGTCCAACGTCTTCGCGGCCTTGTCGCTAACGCGATCGCGGACCTGCACCTGGATGTTAGTGATATGCTTGCTAGATGCGGAGGTGGAGCGTATGCAATGGGGGCTTCATCATACAGCAATGGGGATCTGGGCCGACATGTTTCTGGTGGCTTTAAACTTTCAACAAGACTTGATTGATTTGGTGAATTGGCAAAAGGTCGACAAACTCTAAAAGAACAGAGGCAACGGCACTGCTAATAAACGTATGCATCAAGGTCAATACGGGTGCACTTTGAGTTCAATGCATGGCGATGAATGGTTCGGCTCAGCTGATGGTTGAGCCGAGTTCCAAGCTACCCCTTCCCTGCCGAGGTTGATTTCGTGGGGAATGTGGGTCTCTGGCTGGCAAGAGTCCGGGGCCGTCCAATCGAACCCCTCAGTTGGCGCATGCCGTTTTCCGTGCATTTGTTGTTGGTAAGCATTTCCACTGCACATTTCCATGGGGAAAACACCATGATATCCGGAGCATTCACCTCGGGTCATGTAGCGCGATCAGCTCATTACTAGCAAAACAGGATCTTCTCCAAAGTTCAACTTACGATACATGCGTCGACGTCTGTCTCACATGTCCAGCCCCGCTGCCTTACTCATTACTGCGCCTTGAAAACAGTGCTTCAGCGTTATCCCTCAACACCTTGATGGCCAACAGATCAACTATTACTCCATCACACTTTATTTTCTCTAGCATAACACAACGAACATATTATCGTGACGTCATGTCTCTGCGCCAGCATATCAATCAAACAGTCCCCCTATACTTGGCCTAAAACAGACTTGTGTGTTCTCACAGTCGCGAGATGGATCTGATGAGGTGACCAATGTCCTCTTGGACCACAATTGTGGCCCAGGATGCTGCGAAGGATGAAAGAATATGGTCGCTCGCAGTGTGCTTATTTATAGGGGAAGAAGTATATTTGTACCAATAGGCATCACATTCGGTGCTGCTGTCCCGGTGTCTGGGCCTCTGGCTCTCCGGACCGATTTGCTGAGCCATCATGAGACGCTTACGCCGCGAAAGTCCCTCTGGTAACTACGACCATCTGCCACCACCTCACGACACGTTTCCCACTGGGACTCTGGAAGCGGTCTGAGAATTACGTAGACCTGCAAATCCAGCCAACACCACACTCGTCATTTGCCGCCAGTCACCCTCATAATACTATGGCAGCAACAGCAGGCATCGAGATAAAGCTTTCTTCTAGACCCTTGTAGATCTTCTAGAGCGTCATTGGAGACGTCAATCTGCCCGTTTAGGGTAAGCACCATAACGAAGCCCCCGATCGGACCTGCGAACGGGGGGCAAGGCGGGGCAAGGGTCTCTGTCAAACTGCAGATCCCAAAACGCGGTTCGACTGACAGGTGCAGACGCAGCTATCGATGCAACATCATGGACAGCCCAGCCCTATTGAGCGCCATCAGCTAACCTTCTTTCCCCCACAGAAACGGGGTTCTGGGTCAGGAGTGCGCATCTGGGTGTTCACTGGAACATTGCGATCCAATCGCAGGCCAGCAGGTAGGATAAGGTAGCCACAGCGCTTGTATATTCGTATCTGTGCAAGAAATTCAAAATGCTGTCTCGTGGTTTTGATCAGTCGCGCGTGTGTGGGGACATTTAGCCAGCAGAGCTACTATCCAACGAACGCCTTAAATGACTCGATGATCAGTGGCCGAAGAAGAGCAGCATCTTAACTCTGAACTCTGAACTCTGAAACTCTGCTCTGGCAACTTGTTGCTCCATGATAAGCAAAAGCTAAAGTGAACATTTTGGGCATCCACTTCCCCTGTGGTCCACAGGTCTTATCATCCTTGTCCACATCCCCATCCGCCACGCGTTGCGCTGCCCACGTCTTTGGGCCCCTCTTTGGCCCTTCAATTTGTTGGCCTTGTCCGTTGGCGAACAAGCTACCGCCTTCTCAACTTCCCGTCCCCCGTGTTTGGCGCTCAGCCTTTCTATCTCCAGCGCTCTTGATATCGACGTTGCCTCCAGCGGTTGACCTCGTCATTTTAGGCAATTCGGTTCGGAGCACCGGTGGCAGGCACCCATCGTCATCAGCCCGGCGGGCGCCCCTTCGCTTGTTGAGCGCTCGAGGGTTCATCGCAAAGCCCCAACTTAATACTTGCTCAGTGCGCCTGAAACCTAACCCCTCATCCCAACTACCTTAACGATATCCAAACACGAACCTTGGGATCTTTCGGTCGACGGTCAACACTTCTTCGAGGCGGATACCTTCATTCTTGACTAATCTTACCTTGTTTTTCCTTTTTTTGACTGCTCCCTGTCGCACTGCGCCTTCGATGTCCATTTTCGCATAGGTTGCCTTGCTGTGCGGTCCCCCACGTCCCGGTACCTGCCCCATACATGGTACAACCTCTGTGGCGGATACAACACACAGTCACCTCGCTCTCCCAACAGCCGCATATATCGATGCGCTGCGCAAAACCACCAAGATGAAGGCAGCACAGATGATCATGCCTAAAAAATTCAGGAGCGTGCGAGACAAGAGTGGGAGCCACCGACGAAACAAGTCGTCTGAACCCGGCGCAAAGGTCCGTGTGGGAAAAGCTGTCTCGGCTCCGAGAAAGCTTGGTCAATTGCTGACGATTTTGTCTAGGCTCGCCCATTGGGGATTGATTCCTGGCTGTCTATCTTTAGGCCAGAGTCCGCAAAACAAGCCCAAAAGGAAAAGGAGGTAGAGGAAAAAGAAACTGGAAAGGTGTGTTTGTTGGAGTCGTCTAGCCTCTATAGCTTGTGAAGTTGAATAGGTGCTGACAGTCATATTACAGGTCGAGGAGATCAAAAAGAAACTCGAAGAGCTCAACTACCACGAGATCACAACCGACATTATCCGTTATGCCCTCGACTCCAAGTTCGCCGACGGCGACGTCGACAAGGCTCTGGAGCTGTTACAGCTACAACAGCAGGCGTTCGCTGGGATAATACAGCCATACAACGCCAATGTCCAAATGCTGGGCGCCGTGAACAGGGGAAATGTTACTTGTTATCTCGACGCCCTGCTATTTGCCATGTTCGCCAAGCTCCAGGCCTTCGAGTGCATGCTCAAGAATGACTCTACGGACGAGGCTCAAAGGAAACTGGCTGCCTTGTTACGGTTATGGGTCAACATGTTGAGAAGCGGAAAGTTGATTCCTACAGATATGGTAGGAGCCTAGCAGTCTTGTTGACGGGGTTAAGCTGACTTGATGTCCAGACACAACACATCCAGGAATCGCTTGCTGCGTGTGGGTGGAAGGAAGCCCAGTTGTTGGAACAGCAAGACACCTCAGAGGCTTTTGCATTTATTACAGAGACACTACAGCTACCTCTACTTACGCTGCAGGTCGATTTGTTTCACCAAGGAAAGGGCGATGTGGATGATCACAAAGTGGTACACGAGCGGTTACTCAACCTTGCCGTCCCTCCCGATCCGTCGGGCAAGGGCATCAAACTCGAGGACTGCCTGGAGGAGTACTTCAACAACAAGGTCGATGTGCTTCGAGACAGCCTCGAGGAGAAGAAGGGCGGATTCTCGACACCCAAAAACACATTATTGGGCACCACAGATGAGGACGCGGCAACGCCGACCGACAATGGCGAGAGCTCGAAACTCCAGCGCAGATGGACGTTACAAGAGACCATCACACATTCCCCGGTATCCATGACGAACCCCACCCTGGAGGCTGCCGCCGAGTCGCCGGCTGTGTCGCGTAATAGATCTACGAGCATCATACAGCGAATTGTGGTCAAGAACGAGGAGGACCTGGCATCCAACGGTGAAGCAGAGAGCACCTCCCCGAAGCACAAGCGAAAGATTTCAACAATTGTAAAGGCTGTCACGATACCAGCGTGGCAGTTTTTCCGGCTAATCCGTGGGTGTCCCGCATGCATACATTTGTCAGCGGAAATTCATGGCTAACATACTGTAGCATGGCATGCCACAACAAACAGCGAACCTAGTAATGACGCTGAAGTAGCTCGCCATTTTACCCAACGACCGGTGGTAGGGATCTGCTTGAAGAGATACACAATGACAGAACAGGGTGTTCCTAAGCGACAAAATACTCTGATCGATATCCCGGACAGTTTGCGATTGCCTCAGTTCATGGCGGAGGACATCAACACCAAGTACAAGGATTCCAGTGGGCTTCGGGAAGAATTCAAGCTGGTACTGCAATCAGTGGTCTGTCACCGCGGAGATTCCCTGCATAGTGGTCACTATATCTCGTTTGCTCGGGTGGCTCCGAAGCTGCTGACCGAGAACCGAAGATACGAGGACGACCCGCCTCCCGACTACGAAGAGCAGCAGTGGGCAAAGTTTGACGACCTCGCGGTGGAGAATCGAGTGACGTACGTCGATGATATCAAGCAGTCGCTACGAGAAGAAATGCCATATCTTCTCTTCTACCAGGTCGTTCCCATGGTTGACGTCACGACGGCTTCCACAGATGGTTCTATTACCGAACCTCCGGCTTACAAGGACTTGAACGGAAAGGTCCCGGCTACTCTGATTGTCGAAACACCCAAGGAATCCGTGAATGGTACGATTTCGAGGGCGACTAGTGGCTTCTTTGACTCTGCCACCACCCTCACCCAAAACAGCGAGAAGCCCTCGATCCGGCTGAGCTCGGAAATGAACATGGACCAGCGCCTCAGCTTCGACGACGACCCGTATTCAATCAACTCCAAGGCTGAGCACTCCAGACGTGGTAGCTTGTCTGTTTCTGATGCAGCCGCCGCGGCCCCAGTTACACCAGAGGCAACTTCACCTGCGGTCACGACACCTACCGCCACTCAGGAAGAAGGCAAGGAAGAATCCACAGCTGCTAGACTATCCCGTGCGGCAGCCAAGTTCACAAAGACGGGAAGTAAATCTCGCCCTACTAGTCAGATAGGCGAGGGAAGGCTTAGCTCCACCATCTCGAGACTTGGATTTATTCGGCCGAACAAGGATGGGTCGACGTCTAGCAACGGGAGTACTACTGTGGTGGTAGTCCCATCTGTTGATGGGGTTGCCGCGGTGGATGAGCAGGCTGTGGTGACAGAGGAGGAAGGCTCGGGGTCTGAAACCGCCAAGGAGAGCAGAAAGGATAAGGAGAAGGAGCACCATCATCATCACTTGGGGCATCACGGAGGGAGCAAGAAGGATAAGGGAAAAAAGAAGGATAAGGATGGGGATGGGGAGAAGAAAGAGAAAAAGGAAAAGGGGAAGGGGAAAGACTCGAAGGATGGGTTACCTGAGCGGGAGTGCAGCATTATGTGAGGCGTTGATACTGGATTTTACGATCGGTTCTGGGATTTGGGTATTGGTATGGGATTGTTTTGTGCGCTCCGAGCGGACTGGGGGAAAGCCGAAAAGGGAGGGTCAAGTGATCTCGTTTTTGGGTTGCTTGGTCCTTACGTGGTCGGGGGGTTACAAAGCATTGCATTTTGTGTTAACGTGATACCAAAAGATGTAGGGTATTTGGGGGAACTTGGCAACATGATGGGATGAAGAGAGGGGGATTGTATACCATAGGGTTTGCGGAGAAGGACCGGAGCAGCTTGTGGCTCTTGTGTATGGCCAGCCAGAGAGGGCAGACAGGGAGAAGAGGGGTCATACTTGAGAAGAGATATACATATAATTATTATCAATGTAATCAATGGTATATTTTGATAAGGCAATCACAGAGATGAGTGTAAATGATAATGTTTGCAGGTATTGAGTATAGCAGAGAAATCCCTATCAAGAATGGTAAAACAACGTAACCAGCAGTTGCTCTCTCCTCCAAACCTGACATGCCTTTATACAAATAAATATACCAACAGCCTTTACAAACAAAACACCGCCGCCATGATATATCAAATCAATCAATCCCATCCAGAGTCCCGAATTATGTCCCCATGATGCCTGCTCCCACCCCTTTATGTTGTTGCCATGCTCACAAAGAATAAACAATGTCTATCACCCTCCCCATCCATCATATATCCATTACCCTCAACGACACCCTTAATAAGGCCTCAAATTCTCCTTATTCCTCGTCCCTGTCCTCCCATCCCCGCCATTGATCCTCTCCATCTGCAACCTCGCCGCCTTCTTCCTCTGCAACCGCGCAATAGCCGCCGCCTTTCGATCCGCCGGCATTGCAAGCTGTGACGCGTTCATGGTGCTCCAGACAGCGCTACTGTTTGGATCCTGCCGCTTGTCAACACCCCCACCGCCACCGCCACCACCACCCAGCCGGGCAGATTTCCCCGTCACGAGGTCGATCCCCCCTGCTGCTTCTGGGTCTTGCGTCAAGTCCTCGGTGACATCCAACGTAGGGAGCGACCGCACCGCAGCAGCGGGGGTAGGAGGAGGAAATTTCTTCCGGGGCTGCACGAGGGAGGTGCGGCTGCCGTTGGTGAGGCGCTTTTCGGACTCGTTGGTGTCGGTGCTGCTTTTCGACCTGAGGTTTTCTCTCGAGATGGATATCCGTGATGTTCGTGGGCGGGATGAGCCTCTGCTTGGTGATCGGGAGATGACATCTTCCTTTGAGAAGGGGATAGACCTCGGATTGGGGGAGGGGCTGTCGGGGAGGTTGGCGCGGTCGATGAGGATGTTACCCGCGGGAGTTGGGAAGGAGAGTTGAGACTTTTTCCCGACGCCGAATTCGCTCTCGATTCTATCGCGGAGGGCGCGGGAGGTGGCGAGGGTTTGGAGGTCGTCGGTTGTCGAGGTGTATTTATACCCGTCTACACTGGGGCGGTTCTTATCTCGCGTGGTAGTTGTGGTGGTGGCTGTTTGGAGGCTGGCTCTTTTCAGTTCTTTAAGCTCTCGCAAAAGACGAGTGTGGTCTTCTTCTGCTGTTTCGAGGGATTGTAATGATGCTGCTGGGCGGTCAGCGGTGGGTTTGGACTTTTCGTCTAGACTCAGACCTCGAGTTGCGCAGGTGGCTCGTTTGGTCTCGGTGGGGTCCTTCTTGAGGGAGGCGATCTGGTCTTGGAGTTCGGAAATCTTCTTGTTCTTGGTCTCCAACACCTCCCGGGCCTCCCTGAACCGGTTCTTGGCGTCCTCCTTCAACTTATCGAACGAGGCCTTTGATTCGCTAAGGTTCTTCTCCAGGTCCTGAATCTTGGTGCTGCTCTTAGACAACTCCCCAGACAGCTTCTTGTTCTCGTCAGCAAGCTTGGTGGACCTTTGCTCGGCGAACTTCAAGTCGGAACGCAGTTTATCCCGCTCTTCCCGCAGACTATCCATCTCCCTTAGCTGTGACCTCGCTTTTCTCAGTTCCCGCTGGGCTTCCATAAGGGTCCGGTGGGTCCGTGGAGAGGCAACGCGGCGTTGTCGTGCTCCTTTTGGCTCGTCCTCGCTCATCTCATCATGAAGCAAATCTTCCAGCTCTTCAACCTGAAGCTTGTACTCCCGTGCGAGTGCCGTCTGCTTGTTCAGCTCATTTACCAACTGCATATCGGCTTGCCCTCCGTTCCGTTGAGTCTTGGCAGCCACCTGCCTACCCATCTCAGCCAGCTTCTCCTCCATTTGCTGGACCTTCTCCTGTTCCTCCCTCAGATTTTGCTTCAGCTCGTCGGCCTCCGTGTCCTTCATCTTCGCATAAGACTTTGCGAGTTGCTTGTACTTAACCAATTTCTCCATCTCGGCCTTTGCATCGGCGTGGTAGGTTTCAAAGTAGGACTTCCAGTACTGACCAGACCTGGAGTGAGGCTCGTTCAGATCGGTCGTGATGTCGGCCTCGTAGTCCGACTCATCATAATCATCGTCCACCTCTTCCCAAGCCCCCTCCTGTTCGTTGTCGTGGGAGGCAAAGTCCCTGACCTCGGTGGTGGTCTCCTCGGCCTTGTTACGCCGTGCGTTTTCCAAAGTCTGCTGCAATTTCGTCTTCGCTTTCGGAATCGGGGTATCCGCAGGCCTGCCAGCCCATGAACTCGGATCGTCAAGTTCGCCGTTGCTCGATCTCGCCGGTCCTCCTGAGCCTTGCTTGACGTCATGGCCAAAAGACACTCGTTTTCGACGGGCGGCGCCAGTGCCTGGGGTTAGAAGAATGCCGGGTGGTTTCGCAGGCGACTTTTCGGGGACAGAAACGACATCGGGTTTTACGGGTGCGGACTTGTTTGCTGCTGACAGTCTCGAGGCTCGACGGTCGGCGCGGGCTGCGGGGGTCCCGAAGATGGCTGTCTTCAACGCGCGCACAGCAAATACCGGCGCTGGCGTGTCGGGCATGTCCAGCTGGATTGTATCATCTGTATTTGTCTGAGTTCGGTGTCCTAAAAACTTTCTTGAGGTTCTGCGGGAGTGGGATCTCGTACCCCCGCCGGTCGCGTCGCGCGCGGTGTCAGCGTCCTTATTGTTGTTGCGCTTGAGCGCCCAGCTGATCATGGTGACTCGGGCGCTGTGATCGCGCAACTAACTGAATCTGTGGTCAATTCCACAGTTGGCGTTTTCCAAGTCAGTCAATCAACCGATCAGTCGTCTCTCGAGGTCGTGGTGGGCTGCCACCCAAAGTGTGCTGTCGGCAGTCAAACTGTTGTGTTTACTTGACTGCCGGAACCAGAAGAGAATCGTGGTTGCCAGCGGCCGGCCAGTCGTAGCACTAGCAAGGGTCCTACCGCGTCCCGCAGCGCGTCCAGGGCGTTGGAAGTGGGGTTGGCGGGGCTGCTCGAAGCTTTGTGCCAAGGCTTCAGCTCCACTGTGAAGCTGAATGGTGGGTCCCTATGATTGTCTCCAATGCCATCCCAGCTTCAGTGACCCTTGGGGCATCTGGACAGTGCAAATACCCCGCCAGGCACTACACACAGTCACATCTCAGCCCTCATCTCTACCTATCTCACATTACTGCTTCGTCTGAATTGCTCCGAGGATGGACGCAACTCATTAAAGTCTTCACAGCCGTACCTGGCTGTGCAGTCTTATATTCTCGGACCTTTACCGAGAATCCAGTTTCATATCCAACATCTCCCAGCGCCCAACCCTCCCCCACTGGTTGATATTAGTCACGCTCTCATCCTCATCTCACCAACTCGTCACCACCACATTTAGCAATCCGCTATGGCGGGAAAAGGCGGTCAAAAGAAGGCCCCTCCTCAAACCAAGAAGAATGGAACTGAGAGTTTCCCTGGGCTTAAAGGCCCTAGCCCAGCTCAGCCAGCGGTTAAGACACAGTATCAAGAGAAACAAGCCGATGAGGTGATCGCCCTGGCAGCTATTTACGGCGAGGATTTTATTCGACACTCGGCACCTCACGGTGCGTGGAAGGTACGAAAGCTTTGCATGTGGTTGGATGCCATATTACTAACATCTTGTAGAAAACCGAACCTGCATTTGATATTAGAATCAAAGCAGTATCGGATGACAACTTCTCAGTACTGCTCTCTGTTGTTCTTGTCGCCACATATCCCAAATCCCCACCGCTCTTGACCCTCAAAAATGATGGTCATCTCCGTGAATCAACAAGGTTCAAAATCCAAAAGTTTGTGGAGACGCAGCCAAAAATATGGGCCAAGGATGACGAGGTCATGGTCGACCGTCTTGTGGAAGGTATCCGCGATATACTGGACGAGGCCGCCTTGAAGAAGGCCCAAGGTCTGGAGCTGCCTTCTCTGGAAGAGGAAAGGGCGGCCCATGAAGCGGAATTGGCAAAACAGGCACAGGACCAGAAGGAGCAACAGGAGCAAAAGAAACTCGAGGAAACCATGGAAGAAGAGCGAGTCCTCGGTGACATGGTCCAAGAGGAGCTCAAACGCCAACGCAACAAGTTGAAGGAGTCGAGAAAGAAAAACCGAAGTCACAACATGTCGCCCAATCGAGCTCAAGCGGACCCCTCCGAGACCAACGTCGCCCTTGTGTTTGATCAGGCTTGCAGTTTGATGGACCACACTGGCGATACCCACTATTTCCAGACCGTGATTGGCAAAACAGTTTGGCGCGAGGGACCGGTGACCACAGTACACAAAGTCAAGCCGGTACTAGCCGCGAAACATGTTCGTCCAAGTCTTGCATTGAAGCAAGTCGATATCAAGTCGCACGGCAAAGACTCGGCTCAGTTCAAGAAGCAACTTCAAGCCTTGGAATCTCTGCTGGAGTCACTGAAGAAGCTAAACCACCAGAATCTTTTGGAGCTTATCAACTTCAAGATCGACCGCACAGTCAGTGACATTGACTCGTCCGGTCCCACGGTCTGGACCATCAGTGTACTCACGCCCTTCTCGGACAAGGGACCTCTCGATGAACTCCTCAGCTTGGCGGGGCAGATCGAGATCAGCAAAGCCAGAATCTGGACCACGGATCTTCTCGATGCACTGGCATATCTCCACAGCAATGGGATTGTTCACCAGGACATACACCCTGGCAATATTCTGCTTTGCAGAACGCCGGCGGGTGATATCGTTCCCAAGCTCTCCGACGGCGGCTTCCAGAAAGAACTCCACAGCATATCCACGAGCATGGTCAAAGTAGTCACTAGCAGAGCAGCAAAGTCTGTCTACTGGTATCCCGCAGAGATTGCTGGAATCTCCAAACCCCAGTACACGCAGAAAACAGACATTTGGGATTTTGGAATAGTCTTCTTGCAGATGGTATTTGGCCTCAACGTTCCTGAAAAATACCACTCCCCGTCGGCTCTGATGGATTCCCTGTCGCTTTCGAGCCCTTTAGAAGAGCTGGTATCCAGGTTCTTTAAAGCAGACCCTAAGAAGCGGCCTCGTGCTTTTGAGCTTTGCTCTAGCGAGTTTCTCGCCACAAATGCCCCCATCCTGGTGGAAAACGACTCTGCGGTCGTTTCCGGTTCACTCTTATCAGCACCCAAATCGCTGCCACGGAGACTCCGGCATGACTCGATGAACCGGACTGCTGTCACCTCCCGATATCAAGAAGACTATATCGAAGAGGCTCGCCTTGGAAAGGGCGGTTTTGGCGAGGTTGTTCGCGCTCGCAAGATGATTGATGGGCGATTGTATGCCATCAAGAAGATTACGCAGAGGTCGCACGAGACCTTGTCTGAGATGCTGAAGGAAGTGAGGCTCCTCTCACAGATGAACCATCCTGCAGTGGTTCGATATTACAACACTTGGCTCGAGGAAACCATGGACTACTCTGATGGCTCTGGACAATCTGAAAGCGACGATGTCTCCAGTGAAGACAGTTCCAACAATACCCCAATCTCCAGAAGCATCAACATTGAGTTCGCTGAAAGCAAGAGCAGAGGTCTCGATTTCATGTCTTCAAGCGGACACCCGGACATGGTTTTCGAGGATGACTCTGGCGAGGAGGATTCCGACGACGACGATGATGAAGAAGACGATGAAGAAGACAGCGATGAGGATGATGAATCGGAGTCAGGTGAGGATACGTCCACCATAGGCGAACTGGCACCGAGGCATCTCCCTGTTCCGGCTCGAGGAGATAGAAGGGGAAGTGGCCGCCCCTTTCGTACAGTCATGTATATTTCCATGGAATATTGTGAAAAACGGGTAGGTCCTCATTTCTCTTCAATTACCTCTACCTCATCTCGTTCATGATTAAGTTTCTAACTAATGTGCTCAGACCTTGCGTGATTTGATCACTCGAAATTTGTATAGTTCAAATCAAGAAGTTTGGCGTCTATTCCGCCAAATCCTGGAAGGGCTGGCTCACATACACAGCCTAACAATTGTTCATCGTGACCTCAAACCCGAGAATGTCTTCATCAGTGCTGGCCCAGACGGGGTTGAGAACGTGAAGATTGGAGACTTTGGGTTGGCGACAAGTGGACAGTTAGCGGTCGATAAGAACATGGCCAACATCGATGCCGGCGATCTTACAAGAAGTATCGGCACGGCTGTTTATGTTGCCCCGGAGGTCAGAACAGGAGGCAGTGGCTCATACACTGCCAAGGTTGATGTAAGCTTCATTTCCTCAAAACTACACAACAGACCAGCTAACCGTCCCAGATGTACTCCCTGGGCGTCATATTCTTCGAGATGTCATACCCTCCCATGCTTGGGATGCAACGTGCGATGACGCTTGAGCAAGTGCGACATAACCCGCCAGTTCTTCCGTCAGACTTTAAGGCGGCTGATAAGAACCATACCGACATCTTGCTTTCGTTGCTCACACACAATCCCAAAGATCGTCCGTCCAGCTCAGAACTGTTGAAGAGTGGGAGGATGCCTGTTCAGATGGAGAGCGAGGCCGTACGGCGTGCTCTCGCAGGGATAGCTGATCCAAGCTCTCCTTATTACGGGAAAGTTCTCAAAGAGTTGTTCAGTCGACAGGTTGAGCCGGCAAAGGATTATGCTTGGGATATAGGATCAACCGCGCCGAGCGGAGCAGACTTGATGCGCCGTTATATCGTGAAGGATACACTGGTCTCGATCTTCCGGCGGCACGGCGCTGTTGAAACTCCTACAGCGTGTCTGTATCCCCGGTCGAACTACTACGACCAAAATATTGTTCGTCTTCTGGATCAAAATGGTACGGTTCTACAAATGCCATTCGATTTGGTCATGGGAAATGCTCGCTCTCTTGCCCGAGTGACCCAGGGGCCTGTGATTCAGCGGTCGTACGCCTTTGGGAATATCTTTCGAGATCGCCGCGATGGTGGACAACCGGATGTCTATGGAGAAGTAGACTTTGACATTGTCACCACAGACGCACTAGATCTCGCTCTTAAAGAGGCCGAAGCGATCAAGGTCTTGGACGAAATTGTCTCGGCCTTCCCCACAACCTCTTCCACGCCGATATGTTTCCAGCTTGGCCACTCGGACCTTCTACACCTGATCTTTGAGTTCTGCGGTGTGGATATCAATGCCAGACCGGCGGCTGCTGACGTTCTTAGCAAGCTTAATATTAGGAATTTCACCTGGCTCAAGGTCAGGAGTGAGCTAAGATCGCCAGAGATAGGGATCTCGGCGACCAGTGTGGACGAGCTTCAGCGATTCGATTTTCGAGACACACCGAGCAAGGCTATATCCAAGATACGAGGTCTGTTTGAGGGTTCCGAATTTTCGCAAAAGGTGTCGCCAATTTTGGCTCACTTGAAGGATGTGTATGAATATACCAAGAAGTTCGGTGTGTCCAACAAGGTCTACATTGCGCCCCTGAGCAGCATCAACGAAGTCTTCTTTCGAGGAGGCATCCTCTTTTCATGTCTCTATGATAAGAAAGTCAAAGATGTTTTTGCAGCAGGAGGTCGTTATGACAACCTGATCAAAGAACATCGCCCAAAGATAGGCGGCAGGTTTGAGGAGCGACACGCTGTGGGCTTCAGCCTCAACTGGGAGAAGCAGTTGGCTAAACAGGTGCCCAAAGCTACGGGTAAGGCTTTCCTCAAGAAGGCTGCTGAAGAGGAATCACAGGGTATCTTCAGCATGAAACGGGTATGTTGTCATTTTCTTCCAAACAGATACTTTGGTGCTGACCTTGAGTAGTGTGACGTTTTGATTGCTAGTTTCGATCCCTCTGTTCTTCGATCTTCTGGGATTGAGCTTTTGCAGATGCTCTGGGCTCACAACATCAGTGCGGAGTTGGCCCGCGACACACGCTCACCAGAAGACCTCCTTTCTAGCTACCGAGAGGAGTCTTATAGCTGGATCGTTATTATCAAGCAGGATAACATGGTCAAGGTCAAGTCTATGGGCCGAAAGGACGCTTCAGATGCCGATATCTCAGCCGCGGATCTCCTCAACTGGCTCAAGTCAGAGATTCGCGAGAGAGATTCTCGTGTCCTTGCCAAAACCCGGAGCATGCCAACCGCCGCGCATGTAGATTCGGCCAATGCTATCGAGGGTGATCGCGAACAGGAAGTTCACATTCTAGTCGCGCAGACCAAGAGCAAAAAGTTCAACCGTCACGCCGTCGTTGAACAGGCGCAGACCAGTGCCTCTAGACTAGTCAAGGGTTTCCTGGAGGGCCCAATAGCGGCCATTGAGACGTCAGACACGGTCATGGACATGATCAAATCAACCAACATTGCCGACGCCGAAAGCTGGCGGAAGGTGGAGCAGAATGTCGGCACGGCAGAGAAGAAGTATGTGCGAGAGATCCACGAGATGCTGAAGGGGTGGCGGTGGGAGTGGGAGACGAAGAAGGGGCCGGGGCATGCGTTTGTTTACAACTTTAGGACTGGGAAGTGCATCTACTACGACCTGGGGGCCTAGGTTGCTCCCCCGCGGCCAAGGCGGTTTTCACATTCTATCTTATGACATATATCGGTCCAGCTGTTGTTGCTAAGCTCTTTTCTTTCTCGTCAGCGAGGGCGGAGATTCTCCCGGGACTATCGACGTATATAAACTAACCAAGGAAGGCTTTTAGTCTTTCTTTCAATACTATACTGGGTCGGCGGCATATCTTTGAGCAGGGTTTGGTTGTTTGTTTGGGTTGGCTCATAGGTGGTCAGGTTTTAGCGTTTCAGGCAGATCGAGTTTGATACCCAGCGTTGATGTTTATGAAGGTTTAGTGTAATACCCCATATGTTCTCTGAAAGTTTCACATGAAATTTGCGCACAAAGAAGCAATTCCGAAGTGTGTTTGCGGTCTGGAGCTAAAAAGTGGTGGTGGTTTAGTGGGTTTAGCCACTGGCCAACACGCTCCCACCTGAACTCCGTCCGGCATGCCCGGCTGCGTACTGTGAGAGTTCTCCGCGTCTTGTCTGCATGATGTGGCTTACATTGAATTTTCAGAACCTTCAGAAGCTGATCAAAGCATGCGAATGGAAGTTCCATTGACCACTCAATGGAACACTGTCACGGGGTGTCTGGTGTCGGTGACACCTTGACGGCTGGGCTCGCAGTCGGCTCGGGATCGCTGGGACCAAGCCCAAGCCCCGGCGGAAGCCCCCTGTTGCTTAACTCAGCGTGTGGCGGGGCGGTATCGCACCCATGGAGGCGGCACTTGGGCGCGTGGGCCGTGTCCAGGCCTGCCCTGGGTGTTCGTGGTGGTCGGCTGCCAACATGCGGCGAGCGGCAGGAAGCCGGAACGACTTGTTGAACTCAGCATTTTTCTTCTCGGACAGATCTTCAGATGAAGAAGGCATCTGCCACTGGATCTCAGTATTAGATTAGATTAGAGCTTAATTTCCCATCCCTTTACAACGGTATGTTGAGTATTTCTCACCCTGACCCAAGTAAAAGCTTCCTCGCACGCCCCTCTTCCCCACACTGCCGCAGTGTGGTTGATACACCCCCGCCAGCCATCCAAGCAGGGCCAGGCTTTAGGCCTTTCTTAAATAAAGCCTGAAACAACCTGTCCATCAGCTGCCTTGATCTCTGACCTGCATTCTCCCTACTGTCAACTTCCACCACCCGTATCTCTCCGCCCACGCTCTTTCTTGCGGCAGAACAGCCCTTGTTTTTGTTAACTTTGGTCTGGATTTCCCGACGCTGTCACTGGAGTTTTTGCAACTTTCGGTCATAGTTTTCCTACCTCTACGAGTCACACACACCCACCCCAACCAACCCGCCCACCATGTCCAAGGTGAGCAAGGCCACGGCCGCGAAGACGCGGCTCCTGGGGGAGATGAAGACCTTGCGACAGGAGAAGTGGATTCATTTTGACGATGTAGGTCTCCCTGTTGCCATGCTTGCTCCCTACAAAGCATGACTCGAAGCTAATCTGTTTGCGTTTTTCTCTCAAACTATAGAACGAAGACATTAACATCATGAAATGGAGGTTCGCCCTCATGGTGATCAACTCCGACTCGGTTTTCAACGGCGCCTACCTCCAGGCCGAGATGTCGTTTAGCGAAGATTACCCTTACTCCCCGCCCAAGTTCCGTTTCCTGAACCCGATCACCCACCCCAACGTGTACCCCGACGGCCAGCTCTGTATCTCGATCTTGCACACGCCCGGGGAGGATGTCATGTCTGGCGAGTCGGCGTCGGAGCGGTGGACACCGCTGCATGGTGTGGAGAGTGTGTTGAGATCGGTGTTGCTGCTGCTGGACGATCCCGAGATTGGCTCCCCCGCTAATGTCGACGCGGGAGTCATGTATCGGGATCGGAGGGAGGAGTATAACAGGAAGGCGAAGGAGACGGTGGAGTACTCCAAGACAAAGGTGCCCGAGGGGTTTGAGATGCCGAGGAGCTTTGAGAGTGCGCCGCCGCCGAAGATGGAGAATGATGACGGTTTTTGGCAAGAAAGCGATGAGGATTTTGACTTTGGAGGGAGTGATACCGGCGACGAGGAGATGGAGGATTTTGAGGGTGATGAGGATGATGAAGAGGGGGATGGGGAAGAGGAGGGCAGTGATGATGATGGCAGTGAGGATGAGGTTGCTTCTGGCGCGGGGACCAAGAAGCGGTGATCAACAGTTTATCGCGGGAGAGTTCTTTACGGTCATTTTACACTTTTCCTTCTGTCTGTCGGTTCGGTTTCCCATCCGTCTAGCGTGCATTGCATGGGGGAACACCTCGAACATCGAGAATGGGCGTTTATGGGCTGGGGAAGGAGGAAATACTGGGTGAGGGTTCCTTCACAATGCTTGGCTGGTTGTTTTATGTTTGTTGGAAGCACGGCGTATTTATTTATGGGAGGCCAGGGAGCGAAAGCAGAATAGATGGGCGCGTTCAGGATTGCGAATAGCTTTTGTTTGTCTGGTGTGAAATACAGCGAGGAGTGATGCTAAAGCTGGTATACGGGAGATATTAATCGTTTTATTTACTCTAGATAACGAGCAAACTATACATTACACCGCGAGCTCCTGTCAGTTGCAAACATATTCTGTGTCAACGTACTGATTCTCCAAACCACCATGGCGGGGTGAATTGTCATGGCCCGTGCGTTGAGATGGGCTGCCAAGACTATGAGACAAGCAGCTGCCCACCCCCAAAACCAAAGATGCGCTGCAGCTTCCTTGTAAATTGGGTCGTGTGGTTCCAAGCGACTATCCCACCTTCTGTACCTCCTGACCAGATTACAACTGCTTTGAAAAGTTGAGAGAAGCCCGACGACTTCCTCCAGCCAACAAACGACCGAAAGCGATCATCCGTCTTGCCTCCCAGCAACTTCCGAGTTAACCCCTCCACCCGCGTCACCCCCCGCCACGGAAATCATTCGCTTCCAACAACACTCAATATCGGTTCTGTCATAACACTTGCTAATATTCGATGGGCCACGGGCTTGCTCATAACATTTACTTTGACAAAGGACAGAAGCTTTTACAGGATTATTGCTTACCCCAAAAGACTTTCGGCCACCGGACTACGAACGCACCGCTTTCTGCAGTGGCTCTCACCCCTGGGCCCTTCAGCTCGCCCTCTAGGAGTATCCACCGCCCGCTTTCGATGGAAGCTTGAACGGATCAACTTTGGCTCTCTCGAACATACCACCTGACGGGGGGCGTGATTGCGGCAACACTACACAACAATAACTGGAAGCCGTGGACACCATGGCGGACGAATCCATGCTCACGAATAAGGAGCAGGAGGCTCATAAAATGGCGACAGAAACTGGGATTGTCTTTCCGGACAATTTGATGCTGATCAGGGCCCTGAGAAAGCACAACAACAATGTCAATGCCGTTGTTGAAGAGTGGTTTACACTTTGTGGTACCGATGTAAGTTTGGCTTGTTCTTGGGGTGTAGGGTAGGGGATTGACATGATTGTGGAAATAGGAATGGGTGTCGAGATATAAGGATAAACCTTCTACTGATAAATCCGCTACTACTGGCTGGGATAGCTGGGAGGAAATGCCTGGGTTGGAGGCGACAGAAACGTCGAATATCACGCCGTTATTGGGGGCGGAGTCATCACCTTGTGAGTAGACCCCCTTTACCCTTGAACCGGCGAAGGAAGTGGGCGTGGTGGCTTTACCGTTGGATGGGTTACGTTGAGCGGGGCCATGCGTGTGGAGGTCATTGTGAGGTCTTCTGGGGATGCGGACAAGTCCACTCGATTTCAGAATTGCATCCGGAGTAAGCTTTAGGGCTGTCTGATTTTCAGGTAGTCTTGGTTGCTTTCTGCATGGGGCTATCTTGACCTGCGGATACTCCTTATCACAGCCACACAAGGGCGTTGTTTTCTGGAAGTCAAAAATGCGCAAATTGCTGACAGGTTTTAGCTTTCAGGATACAAGGCGAGGATGAGGTTCTGTACGGTCAGACTCCTGGAACCACGGGCGCGCCTCCCACACGTGTCCCATCCAGAGCGGACAACAGGGCCCCAACATCCAAAGAGCAGGAAGACGAGGATATTCAAAAGGCCGTAGCGGCATCGCTCGCAGCGCAGAAACCAACACTACCTCCTAGGCCCTCGTCCTCAGCTAAGGGTCAATTTGGGCCGGCCACCAGAGAGCACTACTCGGAGGAAGAATGGGCGGTGACCAGTCATTATCCGCCGCCACTCGAAGATGAGGTACCGACTTGCCGACAAAGAAAACCAGGCCTGCCCGTGTTTCTCAGGCGCCGGCCGAACCACAATAGTCATCTGCTGGGCGGTCTACTGATGATCTTACAACGAATTCCTGCGGCGCGGAATACTTTGCTCAGGATCGGTGATGAGCCAGCATGGGGATACCGTTGTTCACAGGATTGGTGGAAGGGCGAGCCGGGCACGGTTAACGGACCGCGATGGGAATTTGAAGTTCACCGTCTAATGGCTTTTCTGGAGGGGACAACACGCTCATATGCGACAGCTGATATTTTGGCGCAGTTCCCAGAACCTGAAAGGTACTTCGACGACGATGAAGAAAAGGAGTTCCTTCACAGATTTGCATACAATAATGCTCTGCGGGACGTCGAAGGTTCTTCATCGACAGTGGGCTACTCGGTTCTGATGTCGGAAGTTGAGGTCGTTCCGATCCAGGACATTACAGTGCACCAGTCGGAGGACCAGTTTGGTCTTTTAGATTTATTCATACCCGCTCCCCTCCACCACATCGATACCAAGTATGAAGCAAAGTCACCAAAGACCTTGTACGATTATTTGGATCTCCTGTTTTATCCGGACGTTCCGGTGGCGGCTGAGGATCTGGATCAAGGCATGCTAGCTATGATTCGACATCCATCTTCAGTGTTGACTCTGCGGACCAGAGACAGCCGTATAAACGACATCGAAATTCCAGAAATCTTTTACCTTGACCGATACATGGCATGTAATCGGGAGAAGCTTGCGGAAATCGCAAGGGAGCAGATTGATCTGTACCGCAGAAAGACGAATGGGTTGAAAACGGCAGAGGGCGAGGCGACACGCAAGGAGTTGGCTCTCGCGACTATAAAGTCGCTGAAGGACAAAATCGAAAGCATGAGAAAAGGAGCTCTTTGGAGGAACTATAACGATGCTTTCAGCAATGCTGAAGATGTCATGTATCTGCCTTCTTCACAGGATGAGCCATCGTGGTCGGACGAGGAGAAGGAAATTCTTGCTCATTACCGCACAAGAATCAGGCAGCTTGAACAGGTCATCGCTAGGACCGAGAGCGTGACAGAGAGTATGTGGAACCATTCTTTCTGAATTAACGCGAACATGGATTGACATATACTGACTGTATTCTAGAGCTCAATGAGCAGATTTTCCACCCGATAGCAGCGAAGTCTGAGGCGAATTCTGCAAAGTTCACCACACCGTCTGACGACCCAGCCTGGAATCCCACATACAAGTATACGCTTGTTGGCGCAGTGATAGGGGATTCTCAAGTTCTGTTGCGATGGGCGGGGGAGCCATTGGATGATATCATCCAGGAGGGCTCCTCTCCAGGAGTGGAGGATACCGGTGGCTGGTGGCTTAAGATGTCTTATCGCAACAGGGTTGAGTATGAGGTATGTGTGGCAGCGGCTTTCGTGGATTACTCATGGTTGAGGATTCTAACCACGGTTTTTGTGTACAGTTTTTGAAGCTCAAGTCCGTGCTCGACATGTGGAACAAATCTAAGGAGAACCGCATGTTGGTGTATGCGACTGATTCGGCCATGAATGAGAAGTACGACCCTCTTCCGGACAAGCTCCAGAAGTTTGTCAAGGACGATAATCACTTTTTCAAGAAGGAGCTGCAGACGGATCAGTCCCAGCGTCCACCAGAGGCGGAAGCATCCAAGAAGCGAGGGGCCGACGATCAGTGGGCTGGCATTGCTGGACCTGGAAAGCTGCAGAGGTCGGCTAGTCTTGATACCTTGTCTTCCAACAGGGCTTCGGCTGGATCTGGAGGGGACAAGGATGATGAAGTGATGCTGGATGTTGTTGGGGATGGGGCGGATGGTGGTGAACCGGTGGGTGGGAAAGGGGTAAGTGTGGCGGTTCAGGAGATGGTGGAACGCCGCACTTCTGCCTTTTTCCCAATAATTGCGAGTGCTGACGCTTATGAGATTGCTCAGGGCGACGCTGCTACGAAAACGAGTGCGAACGAGGTGGTTGGGAATGGAGGTGGCGGGAGTTTAGCTGATCCTATTACGAACAATGGAGATGGGGATAGGATGGTTACGGATTGAATTGAATGGGATAATAGAGGATCCTTGTTTGAGAGGCCACTGTTGTGATGTTTCTGTAGCAGCGTGGACAGATGATACCATTTGAGAAGTTTAGCGAAAATCATTGCAGACAGAAGGCAGGGGATCAGAATACCCGGAGCGGTTCGAGTTAATAGACTTGGTGGTGTGGAAGTTGAGGATAATGTCGAGTGTATACATACGACTATACTTTGTTGTTTTGAGTGATTAGCATGCATGTGAAGATGAAGCTGATATCGGTACAGAGTATGCGCACTCAGCGAAAAGGGGTTCAGGGGCTTCAGGTTGTGCCAACATACCCTAACCCTGATATAGGATAGAATGGGCGGGGCTTAAGCCGTCCCATGTCACTTGTGCCCCGCAGAAGATCGAAGAATCATCCGTCATTGCGGGGCAAAGCACACGAAGCGGCAGGCAGTTGCGCAAGAGTGGAGTCGAGGGGACGTTGGACGTGGACCTGACCTTGAGCTTGAACTGTCCCGACGCAGTGGATTTAGCTACACTCTCCTAAACCTAACTGTACCTTACCTTGCGTTGCTGAACCTTTGACTCTCTGCGTCAAATACCTGCGTATTTACTTTCACGCGCGCAGAGCTCCCCACAAGCTGAACAGTGCAACACCGACTTCGAGCCGAACCGATCCCGACCTAAGCTTCACCTCACCTCACCTCACCTCTCCTGTAACCACTCGACAGCCTCTCATATCAACCCTCCCCAATCAACCTCTCACGATGGCCTCCTCCCCATCCCCCGCCCCGGCGGCGGCTCCCACAAACCCCAAAATAGCCAAAATCATCACCCGCCTCCAATCCAAAATCACCCCCGGCATGCCCTTCGAGGCCCAATACGAAGCCGCCCAAGAGACCCGACTCGTCGCGGCCCGGTACACCAAATCGCAAAACTATACCGCCGCTATCGACATTCTGTCCTCTGTCTCCCAGTCCCTCCTCAAGACAGGTCCAACAGGCGGCGGCAGTGGAGGCGATCTCGCTATCTTGCTGGTGGATGTTTACAAGCAGGCTGGGCTGAAGGTGGACGCTACAAGCAAAGGGAGGGTGTTGACCTGTTTGAGGCTGTTTGACCCCGCCGAGCCGAACAGGAAGAAGTTTGTGAAGGATGTGGTCGAGTACGTTCCCACCCCATCATCATCTCCAACGTTATGAACAAGTGATAGACTGACAGGATAACAAATAGGTGGTCAAAGAAGTACTCGGACTACCCCGCCGGCGACCCAGAACTTCACCACGTCATCGGCTCCATGTTGGCAGAGGAAAAAGAGAGCCTCGACGAGGCGGAGCGCCATTTGATCCTCGGCACCACGAAAGACTCCCCTCCTGTCCTTGCGCAGTTGGAGTATGAATGGTACAAGCAGGATGAAACCCACACCGCGCCCCTCTACTGCGCCAGGGCAGTCCTTCCGTACCTGTTGATGGCCAACCTCAAGGCGGCGACCACGTGCTACAAGGTGTTTACTTCACAGCTCGCCGCCGAGAACCCGTCTTTGGCTGTGCAAGATGTTGGCGAGACCAAGATCTTCCCTAGCCTGCCGCTCATGAACTTTTTGGGGCTGTTGATTGTGGCGGTGCAAAAGGGGAACAACCCAGAGGTGTTTAGGCAGTTGAAGGGGAAGTACATGCCCACAATCAAGGAGGCCACGGACGGGGTGTGGGACACGGCGCTGGAGCTGATTGGGGAGATGTACTTTGGAATTCAGAGACCGAGGCAGAGCAACCCGCTGTTTGACATGATGGGGAGCTTCTTGGGGATGCCGGGTGGTGGTGGTGGGAGTGGTGGGAGACCGATGGCGAGGAGGGTGGAGGCTGCGCCGGCTGCGGAGGGGCTGGATTAATGAGGGAGGAAAGCAAGACACGGGGGGGAGGGGAGCATACGTTGGTGCTGTATGTACACGATACACATGATTCTTTGGAGTTAAGGGATCAGAGCCCGATAATTCGATAATTAAGAGCATACATAATGCCTTGGGGTATCGTTACATTTTTATTTTTTTTGACATGATTATCTGAGTCGTGGTGATCAATGAGGTCTCGGAAGCTCCTCCGGCTCAAACATCCAGTTATCTTGGGCCAGGGCAGCCACTTTGGCTCGCAGACTGGCTTTGACCTCCTCGATGAGCTCTGTTTCGGTGATTTTTTTGGTTTTAGCAAATGAGTCTTCCTTGTCATTCTCGTCTACAGTCTCATCAAAGACGATGGGTTTCATTTTTCCCTTTCGCTTTTTATTAAGCTTGGGAGGAATGGGAGGCAAAGAAGAAGAAGAAGAAGAAGAAGAAGAGGAGGAGGAGGAGGAGGAGGAGGAGGAGGAAGGAGAAGAAGTAGGATGATAGATTAATTTCTGAGCGGGGGCAGTAGAATAAGGGTAGTGGTGACCAGAACAAAAAGGATCAGAACAGTGAGGTGCGGTGGTGGGACTGAAGAGAAAGGGGGAGGTATCGAAATGGGGGTGGTGTTGCTGACCTTCTGGTTGGGTGTTGTTTAGTTGTTGGTGCATTCCGTACCCGGATCCCACCATGTTGCTACCCGGGATGGACATAAGGAGTTTGTTTTGGTGGAGTTGGTGTTGTCGGACTGCTTCGGAGAGGCGGTTGCGGGCGGCGGCTTGTTCGGCCCTTTGGGAGTCGTTTTGATTCCCCGGGTGGTGGTGGTGGTGGTGGTGGTGGTGGGATGGAGAGTTGTTGTTGTGGTCGGCTGAATCGTCTGAGTCGTAGAGGGGAGGGGTGGGGGGGTCGCCTAGGAGTTCGATTTCACCGTGGGAGTTGCGGGGAACTATTGACTCTGAGGAGGGTGAGGGGGGTGGTAAAGGTGGGGAGTCTTGGTAGGGGTCGGAGGAGTCGTAGGAGTTGGAGTGGTGGTGGTGGTGGTGGAGACGGATGGTGTCGGAGGAGGTTGAGGACGAGGCTTGGTGAGGTGCGCGGCGGGTTAGTTGGCTTTGGAAGAGGTTTCTTCTGACAGAGCTGGCAGTTGGGGGCGGTGGATTTGTTGTTGGAGTGGTTGAGGGGCCGGGTGGCTGCTGGATGAGACGAGACGAGGGTTTGGAAGGGATGTGACCAGTGGTTGTGGTTATAAGTCGGGAGGAGGGAGGGAGGTGGCGATCGGCCATTTTGGAGGTCAGTCTGCTGTTGATTGAGATATTTTATGGATAACTCGTGAGACTGGACTAGTGGTTTTTAGTTTGGGGTGTTTCTGGATGTCGATGTTGTAAGTTGAATGAGAATGTTGGTGAAAGTAAACAATCAATAAGATCCGATGAAGGTTGGCGGGGTAAGTGGGTTGAGATGGATGCGAGGGTCCAAGTTCAGGGTTAGGTAACGCGAATTCACGTGGTGCTAGTTGGCAGGCTGCGCTTTTGCTCCAACTCTTCCTGTAAGCTGTCATCCACTTTTGTTAGAAATGACCAATAGATAAATGACGAGCAAAAGAGGCTTATGCTTGAACCCGATATGTTTTGCTCTAAGGTAGGGCAAGAGCGTGGCGTCGCGGCCATATTGAGGAACCACTTAAAGTCTAACGCAGGGTACATACCTCACTGGTCAATTTAACTCTCGCGTCGGGAAAGTGGGGCAGTCACGTAACAAGGGAATGGAGCGCGTCCACCCAGTTTCTTTGGCTCAATGAATTTCGAGTTCGTGCCATCAACACCTCCAACAACAGTCCAGCCAGATCCCACGTCCTTATTCCAACCGTCTTTCTATCCCCATCAAACCAGAGACGACCCAGCTGCCATATCCCACCATCCCATGCCTCGACATACAGCTGGAATCTAGACTTGCTCTTCTGCAAGCCACTCCTTCAACAAAGCAATCCAAAATGCCTTCCGCGACATTACCGCAGAAAAGGGCATTTGGCGAGGCTTCAAGCACCCGGCGGAACATCGCCGCAACTCCCTCTATCGCCACCACCAAGAAGCGCCGCATCGATGAGCCCACATCGTCTCCAGCACAACGCTTCAAGAGCTCTCAAAATGACAGCAAAGGCAGAATGGCCTCGAGCCAACAGAAGAGTGTTTTTGAGAGCGAAGTGCTTGAAAGACTGAATCAGGACATCTCAGACCTCAAGCAAAACAACTCAGAAAAGGACCAAGCATGGGAGCGGCCACCCATTCCAAACGACTTCGATCCCTCCAAGCACAGTCTCTGCTTCCAAGCCATCGAGGCAGAGGAGGGCACGATCGGTGGTGGTCAACCTGCTGTGAAGCTATTTGGCGTGACCGAGAACGGCAACTCCGTTCTTTTGCATGTCAAAGACTTCAAGCACTACCTCTATGTCGCGGCGCCAGTCTCGTTCGTCGTTGAGGACTGCCTTGCGTTCAAAGCATATCTCGAATCGCAGATGTCGCAAAATCACCAATATCAACAGGTCATTCATAATGTATCGCTGACCATGCGCGAGAACATCTATGGCTTCCAAGGGAACGTCCAAAATCCTTATATCAAGGTTACGGTTACCGATCCAAAACACATCAACAAGGTCCGCACCATGATCGAGAGAGGCGAGGCCAACTGGAAGGGGATGTGGAAGCATGATGGCGGCATCATGACCTACGACAGTATCCAGTACTTGCTTCGGTTCATGGTAGACTGTTCGATTGCTGGCATGTCTTGGGTTGAAGCACCCGCCGGCGCATATGACCTTATCCACATGAACAAGCAGTCCAACTGCCAGTTCGAAGCTGTCATTAGCTACCGAGAGCTGATTTCGCATAAGCCCTCTGGAGAGTGGTCTAAGATGGCCCCTCTCCGGATTCTCTCGTTCGATATCGAGTGCGCTGGTCGCAAAGGTATTTTCCCCGAGGCCCAACACGATTCCGTCATTCAAATCGCCAATATCGTCACCAAATACGGAGACAAGAAGCCGTTTGTACGAAACGTGTTCTGTCTCGATACCACAAGTCCCATTGTGGCCACTCAGATCCTGGAGTTTAATGACGAAGGGAAAATGTTGGCTGCATGGCGGGACTTCCTAGAGAAGGTTGATCCAGATATCATCATCGGGTACAATATTGCCAACTTCGATTTCCCCTATCTCCTTGACAGGGCGAAACATCTCAAGGTGCATAACTTCGAATACTGGTCTCGCACGCACGTCAAGTCGGTAGCGAAGGAAACCAACTTCTCCAGCAAGCAGATGGGCAACCGCGACACGAAGGCCACCAACACTAACGGTCGTCTCCAGCTCGACTTGCTTCAACTGGTTCAACGTGACCACCAACTTCGCAGCTATACCCTGAACTCTGTGTGCGCCCATTTTCTTGGTGAACAAAAAGAAGATGTCCATCACTCCATGATCACGGAGCTTTTCGAGGGTACCCCAGAGTCGAGACGCAGACTGGCACTCTACTGTCTCAAGGATGCCTACCTGCCACAAAGACTCATGGACAAGCTGTCTTGCCTTGAAAACTACACCGAAATGGCAAGAGTTACGGGGGTACCATTCAACTTTCTCCTCGCCAGAGGTCAGCAAGTCAAATTCTTGAGTCAGCTCTTCCGCAAGGCCCTGGAGCAAAAGCTTGTCATTCCCAACATGAGATCAGAGTCATCAGAAGAGCAGTATGAGGGTGCCACTGTCATTGAGCCTACAAGAGGATACTACGATGTCCCCATCGCCACTCTGGATTTCGCTTCGCTGTACCCCAGCATCATTCAAGCCCACAATTTGTGTTACACCACTCTCATCAAGAAGAAGGATATTGAGAGGTGGAGCTTAGTCAAGGATGAGGACTACATCGTTACCCCCAATGGCGACATGTTCGTTACCACCAAAAAGAGAAAGGGGCTATTGGCCCAAATTCTAGAGGAATTGCTCTCGGCTAGAAAGGAGGCCAAGAGAGAACTTGCCGCTGAGACAGATCCATTCAAAAAGGCTGTGCTCAACGGTCGTCAACTAGCCTTGAAGATCAGTGCAAACTCCGTCTACGGTTTGACTGGTGCCACCAACGGCAAACTCCCCTGCTTGGAGATTGCTAGTAGTACCACCGCTTTCGGTCGTCAAATGATTGAGAGGACGAAGCACGAAGTTGAGGACAGATATTGCATCAAGAATGGCTACAGTCATGACGCTCAGGTCATCTACGGTGATACTGATTCCGTCATGGTCAAGTTTGGCACCAAGGAGTTGGCCGAGGCCATGAAGCTCGGCGAGGATGCGGCGAATTATGTGTCTAGCAAGTTCATCAAGCCCATCAAGCTCGAGTTCGAAAAGGTGTACTTTCCCTATCTTCTGATTAACAAGAAGCGTTATGCTGGGCTGTACTGGACAAAGCCGGAGAAGTATGACAAGATGGACACCAAGGGTATTGAGACTGTCCGTCGTGACAACTGTCTTTTGGTGCAAACCGTCATCGAGAAGGTCCTCCGCATGATTCTCATCGATCGTGACGTCCCTGGAGCTCAAGAGTAAGCCCCCCTCCTCTCATCACTTACCCTGCGGAATACTAATTTCCCCTAGATACGTCAAAGACACCATCGCCGACCTCCTTCAAAACCGCGTCGACATGTCCAAGCTCGTCATCACGAAAGCCCTCACCAAAGACGACTACGCCGCCAAGCAAGCTCACGTCGAGCTCGCCCACCGCATGAAGAAACGCGACGCCGGTTCCGCCCCCGCCCTCGGCGACCGTGTAGCCTATGTCATGGTCAAAGGCGCGACTGGCTCCAAGAATTTCGAACGCTCCGAAGACCCCATCTACGTCCTCGAGCACAACGTCCCCATCGACACAAAATACTACCTCGACAATCAGCTCGCCAAACCCCTCGGCCGCATCTTCGAGCCCATCCTCGGCGAGACAAAAGCCAAGTCCTTGCTGACAGGTGATCACACCCGCGCCATCTCCGTCGCGGCACCCAAAGTAGGCGGTCTCATGAAATTTGCCAAGAAAACCCAAACGTGTATGGGTTGCAAGAAACCCTTGACAGGGAAAGAAGAGAGTCAGGGCGCGGTGTGTGCCGATGACGCGCCGAGGGTGGGTGAGTTGTACAAGAAGACGCTGGACAAGGTCAGTGATTTGGAGGTGAGATTTGGGCGGTTGTGGACACAGTGCCAGAGGTGTCAAGGGAGCATGCACTGTGAGGTGATTTGCAGCTCGAAGGACTGTCCGATTTTTTATATGCGGATGAAGGCGAAGAAGGATCTGGAGGATGCGAATGGGGAGTTGGCGAGGTTTGATTTTGATCAGGCTGCTATTTGGTAGTTTCTTGGGGTTGGGTTATACATATATGAATTGGGATAAGGGATAAAGAAATGGTTAATGATGTGGTTTGCTTTTGGGACCCTGGGGACAACAGGGGCGTTTATCAATCTTGAGGTTTTCGGTACCTAGCTGGAATATAACTTTCATCACGAAAGACAGGATTAGCAATTGACTTTTTTGCGTCTTTCCTCTTGAAATGTGTTTAGAGTGTAAACGACATTCGAACTCAATGGTATGACATGCTGTACTTTCTGTTGGCTTGTTATTCACTAGCAATAAACTATACCACCAAAGGATACTAAACAACCAATTCGAAACTCGCGCAACAACATGCAATCCCTCGTCCAAGGTCCCAGGTATGTTCCCTCCCCAAACCCCCATACTTCCAGTTTTGCCCCCTAATTCGCCAGAATGGTATCCCTATTGCCCACCTGCCGTCTCCCGAGTCCCAGAACTCCAAACAAAAGCCACAATCAGAGCACTAAAAAACAAAAACTCATCACTTCCCCCCGTTCTTACTACTCGTAGCCACGTCCCGTCTAGGCAGCACTTCCACCTCTCTCTTCAACAACTTCCTCAGCTCCGGCGAGATAACCTTCTCCACTTGTTCCCTGCCCTTTCCATTGTTATTTAGGCTGTTACTATTTTGTTCAATCGCGTTCGTGTTGCTCTGCGGCGAAGCAGGCGTCGCAGCAGTATTTGAACCAGAAGCAGTACCGTCTCCTGCTGGCTGCGTGGGCACCCTCTTGGGCGCAGGAAAGTGACCCTTCCTGTCCACCGCCTCCACTAGCCTCTGGAACCGCTTGAACAGAGCTTCTGCGCGGATAAGAGTTGACTCAAGGTCCATTGTACCAGAGAGTTCATTAACTAGCACAACAGTTAGCTGTTCATCTCCGGATAAATGGGGAATGGCATAAAATACTCACTATACTTCAACACCTCATCAAAATGCTTCAAATGCGTCATGATCACATCCCTGTGCTTCTCCAGAATCGCAAGCGCTACAAACAGATGAAAGCTACTGCTCAAATAATCCGTCCACAAACCCTCCCACAACCGCAGCACATCCGGCCAGTCAAACTCGCGCTTGTACCACACGAGCAGCATCCGGAAGAAGAAGAAAAAGTTGGTGCTGTCCGCCGAACGGAGGTGTTCATACAGCTTGGAGTCCATGAACTGAACCAGGTGGTCAAGAGCCAACAACTGAGCCCGCATGCCAGACTGATCACGCAAAAAGTTGCGCTCCATCCTGTCCATGAAGCACTTGAATCCCCAAAAGGCCATGGCGTCGTCTTGAAGAATGGCGTAAATGGGGGTAAGAAGATCCGACATGCCTTGCACGTAGCCGAGGTCTTTGTTGTATTCGTTGTAGGTGAGGAGCATGTCCTTGAGTTGCTCCATGTGAACATTGGTGCCGACTTCGGCGAAGGGAGACTCTGGATCGGGATGGGGGATGTCTTCGCCAGCAAAGATCGGGACATTGCGGTCGGTGCGGTGGACATCCTTTTCTATCCTAGCCCGCTGCTCCCTCCACCACTCTCCATCTTCACCCTCACCGCCCTGGTCGATCTGGCGCTCCCACCAGCTGCCCTTCAGCTTGATATACGCATCTCTAAGCGAGGCAGCCTGAGCCTTTCGCTCATCGGCTGTACTATACCAGTCGTACACACCAAGCAAGAACAACCAAGCCTCCTTGCGCACGCCATCATCGGGGTTCAATCCACCATGGAACACCCTCTCCTTGACTTCATCCACCGTCACCGATAACCGTCCAGTTCGTGGATCAAAAAACTTCCTCCACTCGCTCAGCGTAACTGGCTTCCTCATCTGCTCCAGCGTGAGACTATTCGTGCTATCCAGCAGCTCAAACTCTCCGACATCTGTATCCTCCAACTCCATCACCTCCCTCGCAGTCCATATCCTCTGGTTTCTATCCCTCTCGCTCTGTTCCGCAATTCCCATCGCCCACCTCGCCAGGTATATCCTCGCACTATCAAACTCCTCCTGCAGCGTCTGAACCTCGGGGTTCTTCATCAACCTCCTCATCTGTGGCGGAATCCTCGGGTTATCAAGCACATCCTGCGCTGCTTGCCTCGTAAAAGTCGTCACTTTGCTGAACTTTTCCATAATATTCCACCCCGTCTCTTTGATAAACTTCGTAAAGGGATCCATCCCCCCATCCTTGCTTGTATCCCTCGAACTCGACGGTCCAGGCACCCCACCCCCTACCGCCAGCCCTGCCCTCCCACCGGCAGTAACCTTCCCCCCAAACCCCTCCAGATCCTCCTGGCTCGGCTCGACCAAGTACACATTCGGCTCCGCTGCACTCCTCTCAATCTCAACATACCTCCTCAACCACCTCAGCACCTCATCCCCACCCCAAAACATTTCCCCTCCTTCGCCAAAAGGATCAAATGTCTCCCTAGCCCGCTGTTTCCTCTTCAGCAACGTGCTCTGGCATTCATTGTCGTGAAAAAACAAGGCTGGAAAAGAATCACCGGCCCTCGAGTTGATAATCACGCTCCCATACCACCACCCCAAGCTTGGCGGACGGACAAGCAGCGAGTACACTGCCGACACGGGAATAGCAAACGCATAGCTCCCTACCGAACCCCGGTGGGTAGTCACCGTCGGGGGAGGCGGCACCAGGTATGATTGTTTTGGGGGGGAGCCCCCATCGCAGAGGTCAACCTTGACATAAATCGAGGCCGAGTCCCCCAGTTGAGATTCAGGCACCCATGCGAGCAGCAAATCCGAGGAGCGAATCGAGGCTTTTGAGGAGGAACTCGTCGGTCGGGTAAGGCCGGAGGAGGCTTTTTGCTGCAAGAGGGCAATATACCCCGGGATATTGTCCTTGGCCGAAGGTGTAGGGTGAACGTAGACTTTGGACTTTGAAAAGAGGAGCTTCACGCCGCGGCCGGTTTCGGTGTGGGTGATGGTGTTGTAGTCGGATTCTTCGTCGTCGGACATAGCGTAGAGGCTTCCTGAGGGAGAAGACGGACGCGGAGGGATTTCTGAGCGGGAAATGTTGGAGGTGGAGGTGGAGGTGGAAATGGAAATGGTGGAGTGGGAGTCTGCTGATGGTGGTTGCGGTTGAGAGTTTGGGAATGACGGCGACGTCATCTTTGTAACCCTGGTCATTGTCGCAAAGCAGCAACAGCAACCGCTTGGATCCCTCCCTTAGCTAGCTCGCTGAGGCTGTGTGCTAGGTCGGTTAATTATTTTCGCAACAGATAGGTACTAGCTCTTTTGACCGAAAACAGATTCACATGCGCAATGGTTTGCCCGGGGTCAGCAGAAGACGGACTGGTAGGTAGTGGACTGTGACCACGAGGTGTTTTATAAGCTTTGGGGGACTTGTCAAGGTTGAAGGAACGCCCAGATGGGCAGGCAACCCCGCGCAGTTGGAGGGGTTGCTCCCTGATAAAGGTGCCGGTACTTTGATAGGCTGCTGGTCCTTACCTAATAATAGCTAAGAAAAGGTACCGGTACTTGCTATCACCGAGGCACAACCAGCCCTCGCCTTCAACACGTACCACTCGGGGCATGTCGTCGTCATCTGATGCCAACAAACAGACCATGGTCATAGTCTTGCCGAGAAATTTCAAGAAGAGAATATTCTGGCGGTGCCTTTGTAAAATAGATGATTTGCTGCCATCAAGGCACGACTTACGGCTATGGACATACTGATACATCAAACACACGCCTGCTAGACAGCACTTTCTGTACTATTTGTTGCTGAAATGATCATCTCCGTTGTTCACACGGTTGTTGAGAGTAAAGTTTTCCCGTAATATGTTCGACTGTCCCTGTAGCTGTCTTCCAACACATCGAAGCCCCTGAAGTCATGGCTCGGCTTTAACTGGTGGAGAACGGCTTGGTTCGCATTTCACTGTAGTCCGCGTAACTGGACGCGGCCGGCTCTGTACACGGAATCCGAGTCGTCACACCAGCATCCCCTCTGTCACTCTTGACCCATAGACCCAATTACAAGATTCATTCATCCCAATGCTTTCGGCCTTTCCCTAGCACCAACCCATCATCTCGGTCGAGGACCACTTGGCAACCCTCCCCTTGGTCCGCTCGGCAAACCATAACTCCTCCCTCCACCACCACCACCGCCGCCGCCAGAAGGAGAATCAAAACCTCCATCCGCCCACGGCGCATTCGCACTCATAACCGGCCTCTCGTCCCGCCTACTAGAATACCCCCCCTCCGGAGCAGCAGCCCCTCCCCACCCCCGTCTACCTTGCTGTGGAGGCGGCGCCTGCTGTTGCTGCTGAGGAGCCGGCGGTTGGAAAGGTCCCGCCGCATTCGGGCTCGTAGTCCTTGCACCTCCCCCCCAAAGCCTCTGCTTCAACTTTTCTTGCGCGCTCGTCCCACTCGCCGCGCTTCCTGTGGGTGACATACCATCCGGCCTCCCACCCCCCTGATAACTCCCCCCTGTCCTCAAACTCTGCACCTGCGGCCTATTATCCTGCTGCACCGCCTGTCCCCCAGCAGCAAATGGGTTCCTACTGCTCGCAACCTGTCCCTGCTGCTGACCGCCCTTGTTGTTATCCCACAGACTATTCAATCTCGTCTGCGACCCTCCCGGTCCAGCCTGGTTGTTAAACCCGCCATATCTGCCCTGCTGCTGCTGCGCCAAAACAGGTTGTTGCGGTGGAGGAGCCTTCGGGTCGGGGGGCAGCCAGCCGGGGAAGGGGCTGCCTTTTTCGGTGTAGTAGTTTCTCAAGACGCGGCAGACATGCGTGTCGTCTTCGGTGTCGCCGTCGGATTCGCCCGCGAAGTAGGTTCGCTGGAGCTTGGTGATGTTTGTGGACGCGTTGGTCAGGAGGGAGCTGTACCATGAGGCCATGGTGGCTCTATTCCTTCTTTCGCTATTTCCTACACTGTGGCCCTGGAGGGGGGGGGAATGTTGGACGATTTTCGATCACTGAATTAAGCTTTCTTGGTGGTCGGTCGGAAAACGAGTTGTTGTCGTGTGAATCGTTGCGCGAGCGAATGAGCGGTCGCGAATTATTGCTTGGTTGCAAGCCGAGAAGAGAAAAAGGTCACTGAATTAAGCTGTCTAGAATACCGTGGGGGTAGTTGACATTCAACCTGCTGTGCTACTCAGATGGCGGAATTCTGCGGTCGTGGGCCGGTTGTCAGGTTGTTCAAAGTTGGAAGAGTTGTAGGAAGAAAGCTGGGAGAGTGAGTGGCAATCCCACGACCGACTTGGTTTCAGCGCTTGTGCAGTGTCGCAGTGTTTCAAACCACTCACGGGGCATTCCAACAAGCCTCGTCTGCCCCACTTATAGCCGAACAGCTGGCTTGACGTGTCAATGCACTTACAAGGCTGCGACTGGGAAGCTCACAATGAACAATACAGTACTGTAGATATACAATCAACACCACATGGTGAAACGCTTGCTGATAATGCACGGGCTCTATATACCCAGTCCAAGTCGGTATTACATAAAGACGCCTGGCAACCCATCTTGCCAGCCATGATGAACAACCCATAAACGCCGAGTAAAGCTCTTTTCCATCCTGCCGTCCATTCCCATATCTAGAAAGCAAGGAGCTTGGACCGCTCTGTCTCTCTCTCCACCTCGATCTCCTTCCTCTTGCGTGCCGATGGCTTGACGGCCCGACCTCTCTTCCGCTTATCACCGGTCTTCTTCTTGACCTCCTCCTCGTCGTCCTCCTCACTGTCATCCTCATCATCGTCATCGTCTTCGGCATCATCCTCTTCCTCGCTGCCCAACCAGTCCTCGATATCCGCGAGTTCTTCGTCGCTTTCATCAAAGTCAGAAACATACTCGACGTTTCCGTCCTCTTCCTCGTCCTCCTCTTCCAGCTCCTCCTCCATCTCCTTCTCGGACTCATCATCATCCTCAATACCCTTGTCCATGTCCTTATCGCGGGTGCCCTCGCCCTCGTTCTCAAGAGCATTGAGCACCTTCTTCCAGATAGTCGCATTGCAGTTGAGGGGCTGGTCTCCGTACGCGCCTTGTCGCAGTCTTTCAAGAAGCTCTCTCTCGATCGTCCTCTCCAGCTTGGCCGCCGCAAGGGCCTTGCGTTCTCTGGCGGCTTCACGTGCCTTGATCTTTGGCGCCATCTTTGGTACGAGCTGTTCGCCAAGTCTGGCTTCCTCGGCGGCGAGCTTGCGCATGCGGGTCGCTACTTGTACAAGTCTCGTAAGACGTTGCTTGCACTTGTGCTGAAGAAACTTGGGAAAGTATTGGAGCTTGTCTTCGATCTGCTGGAGGGCCGTCGCATAGTTCTGGGAAAGCTTGATCTTCTCCCACCATTTCGCTGGCATATGCGCTCTCTCGATCTGTTGAGAGCATACACAGTTAGCTATTCGCCCATTGCCACTGTCATCTTTCGTCACAGCGATGGCCACGTACTGTCTTTATGTACAGATATATCGTGCCCTTGGGCGATGATCTGATGGTTGCATATCTGCTGTTGGCAAGAGGGCAACTTTGCCTGTTGCAAAGACCGCTGACCGAGTGTTCATTTCTGCAAAAGTTCTGGCCCTTTGTCGTCCTAAGTAAAGTCAGTTTGTGTAGCTCGAAATAGCAAATAATCTAATGCGTACTTGAGCTTGAAGGCGCAAAACTGTTCTACTCGGATAGTTAGCGATTGAGACCATATAACCAATTCGCCTCCATGAGAACCAATGCTTACGATTTATAATCTGCCAGACGATTTCGTCAGACATGATCGCGGTTCTCGAGTTCGGTCTGTCTTGTCTGCGTTATGGTGGTGGTGAAAAACTACGCGCAGATTTGTTGCGGGTGTGGGAGGGAGGCGAAGGTCGAGAATTCGTAGGCAAATCGTTGATTCTGGAGGGGCTCGTCCAGATGCGCTGCTGATAAATTTTTTGGAGACAGAAGTTTTGGTCGATAGCGAACGGGTCCGTGCCACCTATTATCTTATCGGAGCTACCCCGTACCAGCCAATCAGAGATCAAGCGTTGGAAGCTCCAACATGAAACTTCAATTGAATACGAAGGAAAGAAGCAATAACAAACAACGCCAGACCTGTTTTTTCCCTGCTGTATTTCCGCTTTTCTCCCTTTTGATTCTTGTCAATGTTTCGCTATGTGTTGAAGAGAGCACTCACAGCACGGCCGTGGGCATTGCCTGTTACGCCCGCTCTACAACAACCTCAACCATGGCTGTCATGTCATAAACCCAGCATGCGGCAGTTTGGTTATGCTACGCCAAGAACTGACGACATGCTCTTCAATGAGAACGACGACACCATATATGCCTTGTCATCGGGTGCGGGAAAGGCGGGCATAGCCGTTATCCGCATTTCTGGCCCGGGTTCTTTAAGCGTAACATATTATCCATCGTAGAGTATAGTGATAAGTTCTCCATTAACATGTGATTAGGTTTACAAAGCACTATGCCCAACGAAACCTCCACCGAAACCCAGATATGCTGGTGTGAGGACGTTGCTTGACCCAGCTTCTGCCAATCTGCCCAATGGCAATATCCTGGACTCGGATTCCCTCATTCTCTACTTCCCTGGGCCCAAGACCGTGACTGGCGAAGATGTGCTTGAATTGCACGTCCATGGAGGCTCTGCTACGATCAAGGCTGTGCTTGCGGCGATTCCAAAGTGCTCGACCACGGGCAAAGTTCGATATGCTGAACCAGGCGAATTCACGAGACGTGCATTCCTGAATGGGAGGCTCGATCTTGCACAGGTGGAGTCACTGGGCGACACTCTTGACGCCGTGACAGAACAGCAACGACGCGTGGCCGTGCAGGGCAACTCGGGTGTTTTGGGCAAAACATACGAACGCTGGCGAGAGGAACTTTTACTGGCTCGGGGTGAGATCGAGGCACTCATTGACTTCTCAGAAGATCAGCACTTTGACGAATCCCCGACCGAGCTGCTTACCAATGTCAGACGGCTAGTGAAGGGCATCTTGCATTCAATCAACATGCACAAGCTTGGCAGCCAAAAGAGTGAGCTTCTACGGAACGGTATCCGGATAGCTCTGTTGGGACCGCCCAATGCCGGGAAGAGCTCTTTGATGAACCAGATTGTTGGACGGGAAGCTTCCATTGTTTCCTCAGAAGCGGGAACTACCCGCGACGTTATCGAGGCGAATCTTGATATTCGGGGATATCTCTGTTCGTTTGCTGACACAGCTGGCATACGAACCGAGTCGACCAGGTCGATTGCTAATCTTGACGGGGACTCGAGCCCAGTCATCGGCGCTATTGAGCAGGAGGGCATCCGCAGAGCACGTCAGAAGGCAATGGATTCGGACATTGTCATCGTCTTGGCCTCCGTGGAAGCAGTAAAAGGAGGCGGTCACCAGATAAGCTATGACGTGGAGACGCTGAAATTAGCAGCTGCAGCTCAGCAATGCTTGGTTGCGGTGAACAAGAGTGATGTTGTGGAACGAGAAACACTGGAACCGCTGATCCAAGGTTTTAAAAATTCGGCTCTTGGGAGCGTTCAGGGTCTCCAAGGTGCCGAGCCGCTCACCATTTCCTGCAAGGCTGCGGCGACGGCGGCTGCAGGGCTAACGGATCCAGGGGGTGTTCATACCCTCACTGAGAGACTGGTCCAATCATTCTCAGAGCTCACCTCATTGCCTGGCGATATGCATCATTTGCTTGGTGTCACTGAACGACAAAATCAACTTCTCTTTGAATGCCAGATGCATCTAGAAGGCTTCATGACGGAGGCACAAGCGTGCGGGGCCGGAAGAGAACCCGACGTTGTACTCGCGGCGGAGCACTTGCGACTTGCCGCCAACCGGCTTGCCTGTATCACGGGACGCGGCGACTCCGGGGACGTCGAAGAAGTGTTAGGAGTGATCTTCGAAAAGTAATGCTTCTTTTTGTGCAATGTGATGAAGAGACTATTGACTGACAATGTGGTACAGATTCTGTGTTGGAAAATGAATATGCAAATGCAGTTCTAGTCTAACTAATAATAATATCCGTGTTGTACAAGGTCCCCATCGAGGGGCCAGAAGCTCATGATTCGTCCCGGCCATTTCGTGTACGACAAAGGAAATCCACCGCCTGCCGCCATTGACCGTGAGGTCCATCTCTTGAGGTTTTGGGATGCGATCAGGTCGCCACCCCGGATATTTATGCCGCCCGTCTATATGCAATGATGGTACATGAGGAGTATCGTCAGTGATGACGGATGAAATCTTCTAAAAAAAAATGGAAAAACAAAGGAGGAAACAGAAGACAGTCGGCGAGTCTTGCCCCGGTGAGCTGGCGATGGCTTCAGAGTTGAGCTGGTTATTAAGAGGGGAGAGAATGCCGGTCTGGTGTTGTGGATTTTCCGGAGGCACTTATTTGTCATCCTCTTCCTTGTCGTTCTCCCTGTGAAACGGTTAGTTCTGGTTGGAAGACTTCAAGTTGATCTCGATGGCCGGAAGGCTTACTTGTTGTAGCCGGAGCGGCCATGGTTGCGGAACTTGTCCTCCTCGTCTTCGTCATTCCCCTTGTTGTATCCCGAGCGGCCAAAGTTGCTAAACTTGTTCTCCTCATCATCCTCGGAGTTGCCCCTGAAGCATGGTGTCAGTCTATGGAGACCCCAAGATGTTGAGACGAGAGGGCGACTTACTTGTTGTAGCCGGAGCGGCCATAGTTGACACAAGGCTCAGTGGTGAAAGAAGCAAAGGCAGCCATTGCGAAGGTTTGGGTTATGGGTTGAAGTTTAAAAGCTGAGGCTAGGGATGATGGTTTGGGTGTTGATAGGTTGTGTTGGAAGAGCTTGCTGGTGGTGATGCTGTGAGTAAAAAGTTGAGCTGGTTGACGCGGTTGATGGGATGTGTTGCTGATGTTGATGATAAAAACAGGACCGGAACCTGGGAACACGAAGTTCCTTATATATATAACTTTGAACGACATGTCAATGCCACTTGATAGATGTGCAACTTCATCTCGCCCTCTTTCCTGAACTGCCATGTAGTTGCAGGCGACAGTGCCCCGCGGGGGCCCCAAATCCGCGAGATGACATAAGGCGAAAAGAAACCTTACTTTCCTTACGTTCCCCACACGCCTTAGGCATCGTGATACGACTGGGTGATATTGGTGGAACGCCTTGTCAAGGTACATATCACGCCCCCTGGGGATGTGACTCGCACGGCATGGGCCAAAGGTACTGGACGGCACCAAGGCAAGCTGGACGAAATGCATGGCAGTTACGACAGGTTTCGGGACTGGGCCCAACGATGAGATGCATCTGCGCCTCCAAGCCGTGAGATCCGGACATCTGGTGATGCTACTCTTTGCATAGGGCCGAGAGTCAAGTACCAAACAGGGAATTAGAACGAACATCGAAACCGTTTTTGGGGGCGAATGGAATTTTTCGAAACCTGTCAATACGCACACTGGGCCACTTTCCTACACTTGCATAGGGCTGAGTGGCATCCAAAGATGGAATTGGATGGATGCCTTGGTGGCCTGTGTAAGCACCAGTGGGCTTTGCTGGGTTACACCGGGCGCGAGCCACTTGCATGCAGCCCTCTGCGACAAAAAAGGTACCTTGCCTGAGGCTTCACAATCTTTTTCCGTTTACGTTAACGTCGTTCGGTCGCATGCTGACTACGCAGACAGAGACATTGCCAGGCACGCCGGATTCTCTATGCCCCGCTCGTCTTCAAACTGGTTTATACGGCGACATACGGCGATACACGGCGACTTCCTCGCGGGTAATGCCAGCATGTCGTTGCCGGTTTTAGCCAGCGTGCCGATATCTGGTGTGCTCTAGAATCCTGCAGATGCGGCTCAGTAGTACGCGAAGTGCGGTGGACTTGTGCTCTGGTGGTACCGGTTGTCTGTCGTCTGTCTCCGACCCAGTGGAACGCATCGTCCAGTGCCGGACGATCCGCAAGCCTTCGGCAGAGCATCTGCAGCTGTACCAACAGCACGTGTTGGGCTTCCAACCACATGTCACAAGAGACGCATCTGCCACAACCGCACCTGGCTACACTTGCACAGAATTTGGAATGCACATGGCTCTTTCATCAGATATCCCACATCGTCGCGAGCCGCACGTCAGACTTACGTGGTGCGACGGCTATTCCCAAGTCATGGTTCTTGGATTGGGACTGAAGATGGCGGGTCATGAAGGGGCTATGTCGTCCGATATCTTATTTCCGTCTGTTATCCGCCATACGCTCCGCCAAGCAACCGAACGTCTACGTAAGGTCCCGCATCTGCCCCGCGAACGTATGTACAGACGACACGTGAGTTACTCAGCATGTCATCGTTCAACCTCAAGAATGGTGTTTAGAGCTCGTCTGTGGATAGACGAGTGTGGCATGCCAGTCACACCGACCTAGCAGCCACGCATGTGCAGAGAGACTTTATCGGACGGAATAATGACCATACCAGCCGCAGCCAGACCTATTGGTTCCGGTGAGATTTTTGGGCCGTCAGTTTCCTGATCGGAAACAGCAAAGTCCGCCAGACCGCGACAACTTCATGTCATGAAGCAATCAAGATGCTGAATTATACGAGCGGTTACCAAGCTGCTGACTGTCAGCACGTGGAGGTCCCGCTACCACAACCGAGTGGCACAATCAGGGAGGGTTTCCCGGGGAATACATTGCCGAATAGCCAAGAATATTTTGTCATGATTGTTGAGGACATCTCACTGCTCAACCTGTCACTTTTCAACCTACTCCGATGTCTCGGTATCGCTCTGGGAATATTGATCACGGCTGCGACTTTGCGATCATGTCCGAGATGCATATCTGTTTCAGACTATTTCCATCTGCAGACTTAGGGGGAGTACTGATGTTGGCACCACACCATATTCGTCATGTCGTACAGACCGCGGCTCTTCTATCACCTTGCCGCCTGGGTTAAGCGACAGTGAATAAGTTTGCCTATTGCGGGTTTGCTTCACTGATGGTGGTGGTCGGTACGGTATGGTGGTACCTGGTGCCACGTGCGATCCAGACGAGAGGGACCCCAAGCAGAGGGCCCCCTCGTCCCGCACCATGATCATGGATGGCCCCCTCCACATGGTTACCGGGACATTTTGTCTCGGCTCTCTTGAGGCACGGTCCCAGAGAACCAAATGCCCAGCTACCCGCCCGTCATCCCGGGAACGTTTGAAGCTTGGCGCCGAGATTGGTCACCGGCCTTGAGTTCCGGAAGTCAATTACCCTCATTGCGTTAGGCCTTTCCAGGCTTCCACATAAAGATGCCTCAGAATAACATTGACCATCAGCACTTCTTCCAAATCTATCTCGCTTACCTTGATATCTAGACGGCGATTCGGGCATCGAACCAAAATATCACCGTGTTACTCATCTCCCATCTCGGACCGAACCTGCAGTGCAGCTTGTTCTAGGTTGCGAATAAATTCCCTTTTGCAGCTGCGGTGTCCGGTGGTTCTGAAACAAGTCGACATCCAACTGCAGCCCTACGATCAAGTGAGTTGTGGGGGCCAAGACTGGTGCTCCGACGGCTCTTTACAAGCGAACAAGGGCACACAATTGGACGGTTGGACGACATGCCATCTCATGTTCTTTTCGGGAGCGGCAGGCTGTGTGGTACAGAGCAACCAACAACTACACAGAAAGCTGCTTCCCTAGTATTTCCACTTGCCATCCACGTGCTTGGGTAGGAATGACACTACTTACCAGCCATCGTAACGCAGGAGCGTTGTTGTTTCTACCCATGTTGAGCTGAACATGTTCCCGAAAGAAGAGTCATCTGTTTTTCCTTTGCGAGAGGATGAGATGCGAAAAGGGAGGCCTGAAAGCCAAGGCTGTAGAAGCCGGAGAGCATGCAAGAGGATGCGGCCTCCTCGCCGAGCCCCGCGGACCCCAACGTCCCGTGTTCTCGGCTCTCCGCCTTTTCGACGCTGCGAGAGGGGACGTAGCGGTGTATATCGGAGGCTGTTATGGCGGGATCAATCTCGCAGGTGTACCTGTCAATCGAGAGACAAGTTTCTTGGCGTAAGAGTGCAGCATCCAAATTTCACATTTTCAACTATCATTTTACCTATTCATCAAGGGCGCAGTTTACTAGTATTGGTGCAAGGCGCGGTGAGAACAGCACAGATGAACAAGAGGGCTTTCCCCCAGGAAGGCTGGGGAGCTGCACACTTGATCAGCTGGTTGGCCTTGGGGATATTGCACTGTAATGTCTATCGGTCCTTTCATTCTAGATATTACGGTGCGGGACAGCCCTGAGTTGCACTCTCTGGCGTGGCTGTTGTTACAGTTTGTATTACTCACCACACCGCACCTTTACGAGCCCGGTATTTGCTTTCTTGTTGACAGAGGCTTATCCGCCTGGGTGTTTTGACGGGTCCGAAAAGTGATGGTTTCACTGCCACGTTTTTTTTCGTCATCGGATGGAGCAGACGGAGGGGATAGTTTCGTGGCTTTTGGTGAGGACCGGTCGATCAGGAGTGACTGACTGATTGTTGTGGCGGTATTGATGCCGGCAGGTTGGGATGGGATGTATTGGGTGTGATGCTTGGGTGTTCGAGTTTCTGCCTGAGTTGATGATGACATAACCGGGTGCTGACTACGAGGTTGGATGGCTCACGGGGGGAGTTCAGCTTGCTAGCTACTTCTGCCAAGGCTGGCGATGTTGCTGGTGAGGGCGGATACCTACGCCTTGTTTTCCCGCTTTTGCTGGGCTATAATATGTACATTTCTTGGGGTGTGGAGATGGGTGTGAGAGGTCTGGGGAAGACAGGAGAGGCGAGGTGGGCTAGGCTTTCATGGTTGAGATGTATGTTTGTTTGGTTTATCTTGTGTTGTGTTATGTTGCCTTCCTATTCTGGCTCGCCGAGCGCGGGTTAGGCAGCCAGGCTGTTTCATTGCCCCTTTTTTTTTTCACTTATGTGTCGACCTATCACGAAGTCAACAATGGTTTCATAGACTTGAAGGGTCAGGAAAGTGTTGAGGGTCTAGCGTTGCCCTCAGTCACGGAGTTGCAGAAGTCTGGACTCGTTCTACTGGCTTTGTGGTAACCGAGCTGCGGAACTCTGGGCTCGTTTTACTGTCTTCGTCGTCATCGTCATCGAAATTGTCGGTTCGGTGGATTTCGGGAGGTAAACTGGGACTTGAGGTCAGCATGTGGCAATATCAAGGAGGTTGCTGAGTAAGAGATCGTCTTTGCTATGCTGAATATATGCCTATCAACATTTGTGATGTTGAAACTAATGACTTGCAGAAGTCTAGACTCACCGACATTGTTACGATTCTAGGGAAGATGAGATGGACGCTCATTAGGCATCGGGCCTTATGATGTCAGGCTGGACTGTCTAGTATAGATGCTGGATAATGGATCTCGTCACCGGTAGGTGTGTGGGTAGCTACCAGTGTCCTATACCATGGCTTCCAGGGCTTGGGTGGTCAACTTACAAGTACCTCTACACAGCCAACGTTAATGGTCTTGAATCTACGAAGTCGTGGAAGTCTAGGTCCATCCACCATTGGGCTTATCTCCATTTGGCGGGTTTCGATCAGGCATCCGGCGATATCATGCTGGATGCTGAATAACGGCTCTCACTCCCTTCTTGTTGTGCGAGTGGGTCGAATGAAGAACCGTACATTTGATGACCTTGATTCAGCGGCTGGGCCGGTCGACCACGCATATATCCCCACACACACCTATACTCATGACCTGGTCCTGGCCGCGCGGGAATCTTTTCTTTTCTTGTCGCTTGATCGACGTTGGGGTCGGACTGTCCGGGTCTAGATCTAGGCCGGGAGGTTGTTATTTTTGGGCAACTTTGCTGCTTTGGGGGTTGATGAGGTCTAGATGGTTCTAGATGGTCATAGGCAAATGTGTTTCTTTGAGGGTTGGTATGGTGGAGCTCTACTCTTGTCGGTATATGGTGGCCTTTTAGGGGCTCAACATATGAGGGGACTAATATGGCAGTTGGTCAGCCTTAAGGGCGGAAGACGGCTGGTGTGCGGGTAGGGCTGAGTGTGTGGGTGGGAGTCTTGACTGAGATAGTACCGGCTGCGGACAAGGCCAATGAAGCGGTGAGAATCCGGGGGACATTTGCCACAAAGACGGTAGGCGATTGCAAAAGGGCTGGTATTACATGAACTTGGGGGTTGAATAATATGGCCTCCTAGGTTGCAGCAGTAGATAGTCGGGCTTAGTCACTGAGGAGTCGCCTAACGGTTACGTTCCGGAGTGGTTAGGTAACTTGATGGTCGGTGTTGAAATAAAAACCAATTGGACTGATTTATCAGGCTGAGAAACTGGAAGTAGAAGGCTTCCACTGCAGGCTTCGAGGCTTCTGGAAAACATTTTGAAATGTTGGCTGGGTGTGAGTAAGCAAATGGGATTGGGTCTCAACACCTAGTCTGATGCTGAGACGCAGTCCTTGACTGAGTAGGCAAGGTATCTTCTATTATTTTTCGTTCATACATTTTTGAATCATGCCTGAGTACAGATTCTCAATGTTGGAATCCATGAGAGCTAGATGGAAAGGGGGCATCTCAGGGGTCACAGTGTGTCTACACAGTGCGCACCCATTGATTGAAGGGAGCTCGGGCCCCTGTCAATCTGCAGCAATCAGCCACACGGAAAAAGGAGCAAGGTTTCAAAGCGTCTTCTGGTTCCTGAGCCTCACGCCTTTTTGGAGAAAAGGAAAAAAACAACGACCCCTCCTTGTGATTTCCGGCCAGATGATGGTCTGCGGTTGTGGTTGACAAACTCTCGAGTCGTTCCTTAATCTTCTTCTTCACTTTACGACTTTTTGATCATACCCGAATTCCACAGCCATAATCTACCTAACTGGTCAGCCCAGCCAGACTCTGCTTTGGGTTGAAGCTCCACCATTAAGTCTGTTCCTGGCATCTTGTCGTTGAGAGCCTCTTACGAAGTTGCTCCAGCCCAACCGAAGGAAAGGGACCCCAGCTTTGCGACTCTTGGGTTCTTTTGGGGAAAGGTTATTTGGCCGCCAGTTGTGGGACCCTCTCATAGACGCCCCCCTTCTGTCATTGTTGCCGCCGCGAATACTGCCCCCAAGACTCGTTGTTGATCGCTGCTGTGATCGCCGTACCGTCACGATGCCGAGTAAGTCCACGATCTGACTTCTTTCTCTCGACTGCTCTTGCCCTCTTTCTGCCCTCTGCGCTCTACTCTCGACGACGAAACGAACACCTACCCCGCCGCGATCTGCCACCAAGCTCTGCGCCTACCTCCCCACGCACGCCGTACCTTCCTTATCGTTGCGAAACAACAACCTGCCCTACCTTTACGCATCCTCGAGTTCGGGGAGTGACGCATCACAAGCTCTCCCACCACTGTGACACCACCGCTGTTCCACGCACACATCGCATACCGTACGCAACACAAGACAATACCCCCCCAGCCATTCGCTGTCTCGTATCTTTGTGTTCGGCGCCTACGGCAACAAACCCAACGACGGATCCCCGTCTCTTCACCTCTCTTTTCTTATATATTCTACTTTGAAAGCACCGTTCACTAATCAGCCATGGAAGCTCTTCTTGAGGATGCGTACATCAACTCCCAGGTGGCGTAGGTCAATTCCATTTCGTCCGCCTTCTCCGAGCACCTTTGCTAACCGCCTGCCTGCTTTCATTCAGGAGCTATCCCGTATCGATGCTCGAGGACCACGCCATCGCAGTTGACGCGACCTACTATCTCCACCTCCAGCTCGATTCACAGCCCAGCGAACCCCTCCTCTCGGCCCTCGGGGGCGTAACCGGTATCCAGTCGCGCATTGAGAACGATCTTAACCAATGGCAGGCCAACAATGTTATCCCTTTCTTTATCTTTGATGGCCAAAATCTCAAGGGTCAAGATGAGGTCAACATCAGACGTGCTCGGGAAGGCATTGCCCAAACCGACAGGGCCTGGGAGCAGTACTTCAATGGCCAGGCTGATGCTGCCGTTCAGTCATTCGGCGAGAACACGAGTATGTAAATCGACCTGAACCCAAGGGTCGCAGGGAAGGCGACATGTCTCGCTCAGAGCTAATTGAATTAGATGCCTTTCATCCTCACAACTTTTATCGCCTTCTTCAGGGGATACTGAAGGAGAGAAAGCTTCACTTTCTTGTGGCGCCCTTCAACGCTGCAGCTCAGGTGAGCAGTTTAAGGATTGCCTGATGCCTACCGAAGGTTCTTGCTAACACGTCGTGTGAAAAGATTGCTTCGTTTGATATGACTGACTCGGACCAAGCCGGCGGTGTCATGGGGTCTGTCGAGCTCCTGATGTACCCCATCAATGACTGCGTGATCAGAAGCATCGACTGGGAAACTAGAACCGTCCGCGCAGTTTCCAAGACTCATCTGTTGAGTGTCCTCAACGTCACTGACCATACTTTTGTCGACCTGATGCTCATGGCGGGCACGTCGTTTCTACCGGCCTTTCCTGCCCTTACAGACGGCAACATCATCAAGAACCAACCGTCCAACATCAATGATGCTTTGAATATCCTGCGAGTCGCTCGTAAGGATGTGACGCAGGTCTGCATCACCTTTGCCGATACCCTCAAAGCACAGGATCCCAACTGGTTGGACAAGTACCGCAAGGCCCGAATGCTTGTTGACCACTTCACCTACATCAAGGAAAACGGAGAAATAACCGTTCACAACTATGACACTCTTACTCAAGACAACTATGAGTATTTGGGCCTCTCTCTTCCGCCCGAGATGTTCCATTACCTGAACACAGGTCTAATTGGGCCACGGATTCTGAACCCCATCACGCATGCTTTTACTCAGGCTGAAGCCTCTAAGAAGCAGACGTCGGCCTCGATGGAGGTTTTGCCCACCCTGGATGGGACGGTCTCGCCTGAGTACAGGAAGCTGGTTACTCAACAAACTCCCCAGATCAAAGAAGCCGCCTTGAGCTTGGTGGTAGCTCGCCTTCACCGTGCCTTCTTACACAGCACCGTCACCATGGGCGTATGGTTTGATCGGGATTTTAAGCGGAAGTTGTGGGACTTCAAGAACCAGGGCCCTTACCTGGAGCAGTGGAAAAGCTGGAGAGTGTCCGCCGAGATAGTCGAGAAGTTGTTCCCGGATTTTGTCCACGGATCCATCTTTTCTGAAGTTCTGGCGCTTGAGAAGCCAGAGTTCGTTGCCACCACCTTTTCTCAGAAGGACAAAAAGGTGAAGAATTTGAGCCCTGACCTCATCAAATCTTTCTCCATCTGGCGGTTTCTTCACATTCGGGGCTACGTTGACAGTAAACACGAACTCACCAGCTGGGGCAAGGCCTTATCACAAGCTCTCACTGCACTTCAGCCAACAGCCAAGAGGTACTGGAAGGTACCACACCTTTACGAGTCCATCATTGTCGCTCTTGAGCTCGTTCGTTTCGACTTGTTAAATGCCAAGAACAAACATGAAGAGTTGCGCGGCTTACCCATGCACGGCAGCGAGGACGACCAATTGAGCTTGTTGTTGATCAGCAGGTGTGCGTGCCTGCTGAAACTTCGGCATGAATCCTATGGGTATACGGGACCCCTCAGCAAGAGTCTGCTGGCTTTCCGTTCGTTGGCATCCGAGGTGCGGGCGGCAGACCGTGACTTGGTGGAGGCGATCTTGGCTTCGACATTCATGGCTGCTCAGGCTGACCGGCGGAAAGACGCCAACTGGGAGTTGGGCAACAGGTATGGAATGGGTATCTCTCCTCATTTCTACCACCAAATGTACTGACTTTGACGTTTTAGCCTCCCGTTCCATTTCGATCCCGACGTATCCCTCGGCATTGCCGTCAAGACGTTTTTTGACGAGATCAATCCCAACGACCCCGAGATAGCCAAGAAGAAGAAGAACTTCCCCTCCAGTTATATCCCCTACGCCACTGCCTTCCCGGAAGACCTCGAGATTGCCTGCGAGTTCTTCAAGGCTATTTATGCGGGTATCAAGGCGTTGCCTCAGAGCGAGCTCTCGGCCAATGACCAGGCTGTTTGGGGAAAGGCAGCAAAGTACTTGGAGGCGCGGGCTTAGGATGCTTTTTCTTGGCAGAGCTCTCAAGCGTCCATCCAGGGGCTCGGCATAGTCGTCTATATGAAAGCAATGAGGAGTGTAGTGGGTGGGAGCGGGCGTAGTGGTGATGTTGATTGAGTATGGCTAGCTAGCGCAAAAAAAAAATGGAAAAAGACCGGAGCGTGTAGAATACAATACTGTAACCCACATCTCTGTTCAATACAAAATAGCTGATACACACAAGTAGGTTAACCTATAGTATATTGTAAACTATACCTTGAAGGTAAATTAAAAGGTACTTTAACTATCTTTAAAGACCTATTACTATCTGTAAAAGCGTATTGGTCATCTATTAACGCATAATTTACAATAGATATGGGTTAACCTACTTGTGTGTATCAACTATTTTGTAGCGAGGGTGTCCATGCATTTGCATGTACGCTGATTGCTCATAATACTGACAGTGTCCTAAATGATGTGCGAGGATTACTGGCAAGCAAGATCTATCGACAACAAGCGGCCAATTTCTTGAGGGATTTGAAAACCGAAAACCAAGCTCCGGTAAGCGTCATCAGACAAACGTAACCCAGACTTTTTTTGAAGCTCGAGATTTAGACATCTGGTCTCGTTGAACCATTCCATCAGATCGGTCAAAATGAATATTATATAATGCACATTCTCGAGTCAACCATCATCTTTTTAACACCCATTCAAAACTCTCGAATGTGCCGCTGCCAGGACCTCGCCATGACCTTTAAGTGGACCCAAAAAGAGTCCAAAAACATACAACACAGGAATTCCCCAGTGGTCACCCACCTGAGTACTGGTCTGGCCGTCAGCTGTTTTGATCAGGGGAGAGCGGACGGGATCCCGTATTTTCAGCTGCGTATGGTCGTATGTGCTGGTTGAGGGCAGAAACTAAGTTGATCAAGTTGGATTCTCTCTCCAGCTTCCATCTGTACACGCTGAAGACCGGGATGATGGGCCGCTGCTAGCAAACAACGAGACATCACTGACACCCAAGGGACAACTTTTCAAAGCATGATAGGTATCTTGCTCAATTCCATAACCTCATTCACGTCCCAATTCATTTCCCTGGCTGCCCCCTTCCTAACTACCTTATCCTGCTTTAACAATCAACCGTCCCTCTGTCCCATGGTTCCTTGTTCGCGTATCGCGTGTTGCAAAAGCATGCTTCTAACTACCTCACCTAGCTATATACATTTATCTCATGTACCAAAAGGGAAAAAAACAAATCATGAGTCTGGCAACAAACAAAAAGGGAGCTCTTTCTATGCCACCGTCTTTACGAAACCATCTATAGCAAAATCTTCTCCCCTCCAGTGTGTCATCTCCTGCCAGGATGAAAGCAGCTCATGAAAATCCAGGTTCTTCATAAACGAAAAGTCAACAAAATAAAGGAAAGAAATAAAAAGTCCTGGGTATCTCCCTTTTTACCATCCCATCCACCCCTATCCGATTGTGCGCTTTCCTCTGCGCGCTTCTTCTTCACCACCTCGGCATGGGACTAGCAGTCCCACTGTTGCTCCCGGCACCCATCACACTGCCGGCCGGTGTGCTCCCCGTCTGCGCAAAACTTTGATCAATTCTAAAAATCCACTCCAGCTTATCCCTCTCGCTCCTCGCTGCAAAGAGCCACGTGTTATCCGTCCCGTAAATGGCAAACACGCCTGCTTGCAGCCGTTCGCTGAGCCTGCTAATCCCTTGCCCTTGTCCGGGTGTGCCTGTCAAAGACGAGATCAAACCTGTAGCCGTGGACGCGACGCCGCCTACGATACCGCCGCTTTGTTGTTGAGCCACGTTGTCAGGGTCAAAGTTGTTGTGGTCATAGTCTTGATGGGAGTGTAGGAGGCCAAGAATACCAGGTTGCGAGTCAACTCGGGCATTTCGAAGGCTGACAAGGCCGATTTCTTCTCCGTCGGCGACGGAGTGTATGTGAAGGTATGGACGACGGAGCTCAACGAAGCGCTTCACCCAGCGAGTTGAGTCGGCGTTGGGGACCAAGAGATAACCGCCTTTGAGGACGGAAGGGTTCTTAGGGACCCGGATGACAGTAGCGACAAAGGTGGGGGCGCTGTAATGGTGTTCATTCCCATTGCCGTTGGGGTTGTTTTCAGTTGCAACACCATCCTCTGGAGGATCGGTGTTTTCCGGTGAAATGAGTTTGAGCGTAGAGTCTGGGTAGCGCTGCCAGAGCTTGAGACATTTGTTTAACAGGGCAGTTTGCCTGTCGTCATACTCTGATCCTGGTTTCTCTTCCTCCAGTGGTGGTGTGGGCTCCTCGGTCGTTCTTGATTCAGGGCTTTCTTCCCCATCCTTGGCGAGCTCGGAGTGAGAGATAACAGGTGATGTAGTCGGCGATACCTCAGGTGTGTCATCCTTGAGCAACTCGGCGATAGAATCAGCATCGCTGTTGATTTTCGGTGGTGGCAAAAGGTCATCTTCGGTTCCACCGTCTATTCCATTCCCGTTGAGGTGCCCATTCTCCCTATAGCCATATGTTTTCATCAGCGACTGGATAATTGCCATCTCACTCATCATCTGCTTTTTCCTCCTTGAACCAATAAAGTCCGCCACAAGAGATACACCCCTCGGTGTCCAAGCCGTAAGAAGCTCCTCTCCCTTGACGTAGTCATGCTGACTATTCATCCTCCACAAGTCGCCCGCCCTCTTAATAGGCGCAGGTCGCATTTGAAGAGTGAAGATCTCTGTGCAAGAGTGCACAAACCGGACGTTTTGCCAGAGCGACGAAAACATTGATGTTTGTCGTATGAACGACCGCGAGACAATTTGTACGCAGAGATTCATTGAAAACTTCATCGGCTCTGCTAGCTTCTCTGACAAAATCTCCCAGGACACCGTCATTTGAACTCGGTACTTCTCCGAAGTCACCCTGTCCAGTAGCAGCGAGTTGTGTAAGCTAGAGTCCCACTGACCAATGATCGTCAAGCCTCTGGTACCATTGGCATTCGTCCGGAAAACTGGTTTGGAGGCCAGTTTGAGATGGAGGTCGGGGCCAGAAGATCCCATGTCGGGTGACTTTCCAGCGCTATCCAGCAGCTGGATCTTACCCACTCGCATGTTGGCCACGTCTTCCCACGGCAGGGCATCACCAGAGCTGTGAGTGAGATTGAGAGAAATGCGTCGTTGCAGACCTTGATGCAACTGGAAAGTTCCACTGTCCATCTCGCTTGTTTGCGTGACCTCGACTGGCTTGTACTCGCCCTCTTCGTTCAGCTCCAATATCTGCGCTCGGGTGAGCAGATCATGCTTCTCTTCGGTATAGAACTGAGTCTCGCTGATCCTAGGAGTCTTGGGCTTTTGGTTGGCAGGCACAGCGTCTCGCATGTCGTCCCAGCTGAGAAGTTTGTCGAGGTGCATGGCAGACACTTTGGCGAAGATAGCTACGCGAAGAGTAGTCTGGGGTGGCGCGAACAGCGGAACGCTCATACTATGAACGCTCTCGAACCGGATGGGGCCCTCGTCAAAATCCTTGATCATCTGCGTAGTAGTGATGCCATCCTCGGAGATGCCAGGAATAAATAGCTGGGCATGCACCTCGGTGCCCTCACGTTCGGGGAACCCAAGCATCTCGTGCATAACGATGTTAAACTTGAGAGTGTTGGTGGGCGCTCGCGCGCTAGACGGCTCCAGCGCCAACTTGATAATCCCGATCGTGTGCGATGTGTATGGGGAGAATACGTCAAGCGTAAAGTCTTGAACTCGGCTTTCAAAGACAGCCTTGAGCGGGACGTCAACCTCTCCAACGAGGGTATACTGCGGCATGCAGTCCTCAATGAATGGGTTGTCCAAACTGAGATGCTGGGCATATTCAGGCTGGTCCAGGTACTGATACATCTGCCGCATGCGTCTCACTCGATCGTAGAGCTTCTCGATGCTCCATAGATGTACCACACTCTGCTTGTAGTCAATAACCCGGATCCCAATGCACGGCTTGGGTGCATCTTCGAGTGCGGGATCTTCCCCTTCGCCGGTCAGCCCGTTAAGGACCATGTCGTAGGACGAACACATCATGTGGCCCACATCCACCACTGTAAACTGGAAAACGACATGCTCATCCAGCTCGTGACTCATGATCTGTGCCTCTTTCAGTGTAGCAGCATGCTGAAGGACCGCCTCGGCCATTTGCACATAGTGCCTCCCCCTCCAATGTTTGACCGCAACCTTGGCTCTTTCAATCTCCTCTTCCGAGAGTCTCGGCTTGGGCTTCGGTCTCTTGAGGGGATCTAACTTCTCAATCTTCTTCTCAAACTCCTGCCTTTGCACCTCAAGCTGCTTTTGCATCTCGGCCTTGATCTTGACCAGAGTCTCCTCCATCTTGGCCTTCTCCTTCTTGATCTCAGCAACCTCCACATTTGCCGCTTCGGCACTCTTGATCTGATCGTGAAACTCTTCCTTTTGCTTCTCAAGTTGTGTCTGCATCTCTTCGCGAATCTCACGCAGCCTGTCCTCGGCCTCGCCCTGCTTAGGGGTAGATGGCATCGTTAGTGCTGTATCGAGCGAAAAGTTGTCCAGGGTGCCCGTTGACATGTATTTCTCCCTGACAGGAAAGGATGCCATCGACTCCATGTCCTCGTTGTCATCGCGGCCATTGACACGTTCGGCCCGGACTCGTTGCACTTCTTCAAAGAGAGCGTTGAGCTCCTCGTCTGAAAGACTGGCGAAATTTTGATCTGTCCCCAGAATGGCGCCAGCCGCCTCTCTGCGCGCAAAAGACCAATCTGCCTCCCTGGGGTTTCGCATAAATGGAGAGGGAGAGTCCGGGCGGCTCCCACCAAAGTCTGAGATGGCTGTACTAAGGTTCCTGTCATGACCAGGTCTGGGGCTGGGTGTGGGTGACGTTCTCTCAAGTGCTTGCAGTTGGCTTGCGGTAACGGACTGGCGCAACAGACTCTTGTCCGCTCGCTCCTGCCTCTCCGCACGAGCTTCGAGCGGGTGGTTGAATCTGAAGATGTGGAAATCGCCTAGAATAATCCGATATCCAGAGTGCAGCTGATAAGGTTCTGTAACCCGTTTGCCGTTGACCATGACGGCCGCTCCTTCCTTCGGAATGACTGTCACGGTCCCATCAGGCGCGTTTTCAAAGGTGCAGTGCTCGTGGAGAATTTTGGAGCCGTTCAGACGGATATTTGCTTGGTGGTCCGCGTTAGACTCGACGTTGCCAACCGTTGTGATTCCAGGTTTGAGATTGTAAACGAGGCACTCGGCCAAAAGCGGGTCGTCTGATAAGTTGACCAAATGAGGCATCTTTTTGGGCGTCGACATGCCAATGAAGCCCTTCTCAATGCTGATACCAAGCTCTTCGAGTGCAGACTCGCGCTCCTTGTGGATTTCTTCTGTTTTGGCCAGCTTTTGCTCCCAGGTCTGGTTAAGATCCTGCAGAAGCTTCTCGCTCTGGTTGAGCTGCTCCGCAATTTCTGCCTTGGAGACCTTCTTGACCGTACCATCCGGTGCTGTGATACTGACGATTTGCTGCTCGAGAGGCGTACCTTCTGGATATGATTCTACCGGCATCCCTGGAGCTCCTCCACCACCACCTAGTTTGTTCCGAAGCAGTGCCAGCTCTTCCTTGAGCTCGCGAATCATTCTGGCGTTGGCGTCTTCGTTGACAACTGCGTGGTTCTTGATGCGCTTGGCAGAGTCGGCATAACGTAGCGTACTCAGGGTTTCGTCGTAGTTGATATCTGCTGGACTCACGGCTGCTATCATGGCCGTCATGCTGTTGCCACCCAGCGAGTCTTTGAGTAACCAAGTAAGAACACTGTCGCGATATGGTACCTGGCCAGTACCGCCCTTCTTTTTCTTGCCCGTTGATAAATCGGCCAAGGCTGCGATAACTCGACCAAGTGTTGACAACGATCGGTTGATTTCAGCGCCTTCTTTTAATCTCGCGCCTGTCGCTCCCGTGGAGGTGGCTCTTTCCGAACCAGCCAAATCAACCAAAGAGATTTTGGCAGCCTTTTCCATCTCCATCTTTGTCTCGGGATCGAATCTTTTTTGGGTGAGCATGAGAGTGAATACGGCGTGGGATCTACTCGAAGTTTCGTTCATGTTGGTAGCCGCCACAGTTCTCGCTTTGTTACCCTCGTCCATCAGGTTCTCAATCTCCTGGAAGCTTCCTACCACCAGCTTGGCCAAATCTTCCACATACGGACCCGTTGAAGGGTGTTCTCTGACTTTGAGATTTCCCTTGTTCGCTGGGTTCAGCAAGTCGCGTACTCTTTCGTTGTAAATTTCGAGGTACGAGACTTCCACCGTACACTTCAAATTCTTGTCCTGCTGCATCACTTTGATCCGTTCGAACATGTCCTGGCAAATCATGGGAATGATACCCGCATCCTTCCCATATCCCATCATCGAGTATGACTTTCCCGAACCGGTCTGGCCGTAGGCAAAGATGCAGTTGTTATACCCCTGAAAGGCATTGTCGAGCAGCGGTCGGCCCAGGTCATCGAAGAGGTGGTTCTGACCGGCATAGTTTGGAGCGCTTTTATCGAATGACCAGTATGACTTGTCGAACGCGAACGCTTTGGGAGCCGAGTCTTTCCCACTTAATTTCCCTCCACCCGCGCTGGCATCTGGAGGGGTGAGGATGGTTTGGTTTCCTTTCATTTCGATGATGCATTTTGCGTTTCGGTCATGTTCTTGAGGTGAGAGGTCAGTTCACCATCTCCCTATGCACTCTTGTAGCCTAGGAGGCGGTCGCTTACCTCTTGAATTGAAGGGACGACATCGGACCACCACCTTGATATTTCCTCCCCCTCCCCCCGCGGGGCCCGCGCCCGGTGCCATGGTTAGAACTTGTGGTGTATCTCCTCTTTACAAAGTAGACCTCCAAGTTCTTCGTGCGTGTTTGTTTTGTGGCCCTGAGGTGGAGGGACAAACAGCTCGTCGGATGGGTTTCGCTAATCGAGCAATCTAGTCCCTCGTGGTATTTCCCAGCATGTAGTTCCCAGTCTGTAAAACAACATTCGCGCGCATCCTCCACCACGCCAAAAACAAGGAGGGTTTTATCGTCGTGTTTCCTACTGCGGTGCGGGTATGGTGGTGGGAATGCTGGGCGGAATGGCTGGACGGTGGTCTTTATCGAGATCGTGTCTGCGGGGGAGGTGCGCGGGGGCCTAGAGGAAAATGGAGTCGTCAAAGTTATTGGGCTAGGTATCGTGGTTAAGAGTCAAAGCGGTGCGCGAAGGAATATTTGGAAGCTTCGCCTGTGTTGTGCGCGCGACAGGTCAGAAACTACTGAGGAGATGGCTGTTGGGAACTGTGCGCCTCGTCTATGTCTGTCGGGGTGGTTGGCGATCTCTGGAGGATCTAGGATTTCTAGAAGTGCTGTTCCGTGTCAACAAAACTCGGGGACAGAACGCGACAGCGCGAACGCTGCCAGCGGCATGCGCTCGTTGGAACTCGACGCTGAACCAGGGTTGACAAACTGGTCTGGAGGGTGGGGCCGAAGCTTATTGGACAACAGAAAGCTTCGTCATGGCTGGAAATTAAGTTTTCTTCACATGTAAGTAACCGGTGATCATGTTTTGTACATCAAATGAGCAGTTCATGTGTACGAGATCTTTGGTTATTCATCTCAAAACATACCATCATAGCTTCTGTGTACCTGCATGTCTTTCATTTACCACCCTCTTCCCTGTCTCTTACAAGGCTCCACGGGCTTTTAGGTAGCGGCTGATATTTTTTCGGGGAATACCACACCCAAAACATAATATTGTGCTACAAACAAAATGTTGGAGTGTTTTTGGCCTTTCGGGCAAAAATGTCTGTTTCGTTGGCTACGCCGTGAAGTTGGGTTCATTGCTTGGTAATTCGAGCCTGAGATAGAATGGCTTAAGCACTGTTACTAGCCACTCCAAGGTCCTTCTCAACCAGCTGCCGGCAAATGGGATGATAAAAGTCCTTGTACTTCTCAAACGTCTCCAGCGCAAGGTCGCGAGCCACCTTGTTCAAGCTCCGGTACAGAGGGCGAACAAACTTCATGCGCCCTACCTCCCCAAGAAGGTCAGCCACACCCTGATAAGAGCTGGTATCCTGGGCCTTCATGGCGATGTGGTAGTAGGCCGACTTCAGCTCAGCATTCTTGGAGTCTGTCAGGCCATAAGTCTCGCCGAGGGATTGCTATTCCTGTGTCAGCTTGCGAAAATAGAGACCAGGAAATGAGAGTACTCTGTTCAGAACATACCGACTGCTCGACAGACAAAGGCTCTTCAAAGTCTTGAACCTCGTTCAACAGAACGAGAATCTGGTTACCAGTCCATCCCTCGATGTCCGACGGGCTGGGCTGGAAATTCTTCTGCTTCCACTTTTCTGCCAGCTTGTAGCACTCATCAACAAGCGATGTGTCAAACTCGGGCTTTGGTGGAAGGCCAGTGTTGTAAAAGCGGCCCTCCCAGTCAATCTCCGCGATCTTGTCTTTCAGCCTGGCGTATTCCGGGGCGCTGAAGAACCCGAGGAAGGTATCCTTGAACTCGAACGAGTCAAGAGACTTGTTCGCCCACTTGCTAAAGTAGTGAGGGATGAACTTGTCAAAGTTCTCACGCCCGACAAGTTTGTCGAGGTAGTAGATGAAGTGGAAGCCCTTCTCATAAGGCACCGTGCTGAAAGCATCATCTGGATCAATACCCTTATGGCTGATGCAGAGCTTGGTGAACTCATGTTCCTTGCCAAACTCTTCGATGGACTCCTCTAGACGATATTAGCAAGGTACCGGGCAGTATATGGCCTGGAGACTTACCAAGTGCTTTCCATCCGCGAATGGCGGAGAAATCGATGTGAGCCTCACTACCGTGAATCGAAGCCTGAATACGACGCTCAAGATACATGGTCCAGCCCTCATTCAGCCAGCTAAAACGCTAGAGTTAGAAGCAGGCCTAGAATAGTTCCCAATGTGCTCGCAGTGACTTACAAGTGCTCCCAACTGCAGCTCGTCACGAGATTTCCGCTCCATGAGTGAGCCAGCTCATGAGCAATGACATCGATATTCTGCTTGTCGCCGCTGATAATCGTCGGTGTAGCAAAAGTGAAGATAGGGTTCTCCATGCCTACCATAAGTCAGTACTTGCATGTCATGCTACCAACAGTTCAACCATCACTCACCTCCGTAAGGAAAGCTTGGCGGTAACACCAACACATTATACTCTCCCCACTTATACGGGAAGACAATCTTCTCTGCAGCATCCAGGAACTTGTCCATATCACCCTCCAACTCCCACTGCGAAGCCTTCAGCTCATTAGGCCCAGTAGCAACAGAGGATATCCTTCCAATCGGCGCGCTCTCAATATCTCCCGAGGCCAACGCATAGAGATAGGATGGAATAGGAACCTTTTGCTCAAACTTGTAAACCTTCTCGTCGCCCTCTCCCTCAGTCTCACCACCCTTCACCGGGACACCGCTCGCAACAACGACATGTGGGCTGGTGATGTTGAAGGTATAGGTGCTCTTTACGTCAGGAGTATCCTGGCAAGGGAACAAACTCCTGGCATGAATGGCCTGGCATTGACTGAACATGAACGGAGCTTTCTTATTGCTCGTCTGGGCGGGAGTCAACCACTGCAGAGCTGTGCACTTGTCCGTGGTAGCAACATCGATTTCGACCTTGACGACATCTCCCTTGGGGGCACCGTTAGGGACGGCAATGTGAACCGGGGATCCGTTGGCTCCTTGGCGGTCTTTGATCTCCCATTTGGTGGACTCCCCAGACAGCTTAATGGCTGAAACATCTAGGTAGCTAGAGTCAAGGATGATCTCCTTGCTGCTCTCGTCCGTCTGAGACTCAAGCTCGAGTATGACCTTGCCGCGAAGGGATTTGGAAGTGAAATCCACCTTGAGGTTGGTAGTGGTGTGCCGGGTGCGCCAGGCATCATAATTAGAGAGGGTGTTTGGATCTCTCATGGTGCCGTTTGTGTAGGTGAGGCGGCTTACGAATCGTCGTTGTCGGTGAGCTGTGATTCTGGTGATGGTGGTGGTGGTGGTGGTGGCTGTTTTCCCCGCCTGTTGTCGGAAGAGCGAACTCCACATGAGTAGCTTCCGTCCAAAGTCAATGGCTGATTTGATGCCTGACACTGAGCTACCCTTTACCTCACGCCTTCCTAGTTCGTCACCTTGAGGAATGGAGGGGCACAATTGCGACAAGCTGATAGGCTACAACCGGTGTGACGTCGAAAAGTGGAGCACGTGATTTGTCACTGGACCACCATCACCTCACTTATCATCCTCAGTTATTAACCTCAATTCAAAGTCAAGATCTTACACGAACACTCTAAAGAAGATCACTTAACCGTCAAGAGACATGTTTTATTTTCAGCACCTTCTTGATTTAATAAGTTCCTTCGGAATGATAACTATACACTTACCTCCACAGAGACCAGATGAGAACTTTGAAGCTCTGGAAGCTTACCTCCGAGCCGCACTCACTCATCCGAACTTCCACACGAAACATGTTTCAGTCTCAAGCACCCATTATCTCTCCCGCTTCTTGGGTCAGGAGCGCTATCTGATTCGCCCATTCTTACAATCCTCAACTTAAACACCGAGCACCATTCGGCTAGCAAAGATCTCATCCCAGACTTCTAAACCATCTGAACTTCGACCCTCAGTCCCTAAGTTTTGACCTGAAAAGCTGAAACAAGGCACAAGCGGGTGGTTACCCTCCTGTTCAAAGGTTCGAGAAGGATAATGTACGGTATTCACCCACCCGAGCAGAAGTTCCCATCCTATTTCATACCCAATAAACGAGTTATAATCTGTGTGTAAGACAAGTATCAGCTTCCGTGCCTTAATTGTGCCCCAACTTCATGACTGTACAACCACCTGCCTTGGACATCACTGCTATCTTCTCTCCACTGCCCAACTGAGCTCCGAGGTTACGATCCCAAGTGCCGACACAGCGTGGAGCGACCGCAACCAAGACGGCTTACCTCGTAAGTCGGAGATATGCGGCACTGACAAGTTGTAGAATGCGGAGAGCCATGTGCTCATGTTGCTCTGTATTGTGGTAGAGTAACAGCCTGTTCATGACATGATTCCATTCCTTGGAATTGCTTTACCTGTGGGCATGTATACCCTACCTGGATGGGATTGGTGAAGTGTATGGTGATATGGGTAATAGGGACTAAGCTCAAGAGTCACGTACCTACCTGTGTTGGTATGGCCAGGCACATGTGGTGATGTCTGCTGGATGGTAGAGCTACCATGCCCTTCACATGCTCGTCATTCAACAGTGTCTGAAGCTTCATGGTTTTGATTCACCGTGTAACAACAGGAAATCCAATCTGATGATGTCCAAAAGAGCTCAGCAAGATGTACAAGTATGCAACCAGCGTTTGAAGACCTCAAACACCTCCCACAATATGCAAGACGGGGAATAGAGACCACACTTCGTAAAGGGCGATGTCACGATACCTCATATTTGGGTCCGCTACTCTTGCTACTTTAGGAGTTGTAAGGTGGCCTATCTTCGGCTTGGCTGGGAACTGCTCTGTGACACCAAGATGCGAGTCTTGGTCTAGTATTGAGATTGAAGCGAGATTTGCGAGCATGTCTACGTTGACTTATGGTCTTGGAATTCCGCTCAAGACGTTAGGCGATGTCACAGTGTAAAATAATCCGGGGTCGAGACATATGCGTATCATGCTCAAGGCTGATGCTTCAGATGCTTACTATCTCCCTTAAGGAGTATAGTTCATAACCGAAGGTAATATCCCATGGTAGCCCCTGGATGTAGAGGTTCAGGCTTGTTTCAATATAAGCATTTCTATGTTCTCTTTCTGTCCACTTTGCATGACAATGAGCTTTTCGCAGCATCGAGGGAAAACGAGGCTGTCACGGGTAGTAAGTGTCTCTTCATTCTTTGGTCAAAAATACCACTCAAGATATTTGACAGAGTATGTTTGGAAGCTTTTCCTGTGTCGTTCCGAGCAGGTGATATTCTATCGACGGGAACGTGCTTATTTTTCCCTATTTGAGGCTATTCCAATGGCGCCCTCCTGCATACGTATAACACCTCCCGTATACCCTCTGCTCCCTACTCTAAGAAGTCTTGGTGGTTCCCTCATCAACACTTATCGCAACCATTGATAAGAAATAGAAGCTTTTTACCAAGACACCATCTCCCATCGTTCTGGATAAGGGTCTAATAGGGGGTTGTCTGACGGCACTCGCCTCTTAATCATTGTTCCGTAGCAGTATGTTCAAACAACGTGGCATTCCCCGCGTCATGTTGCAAGTAAATTGTGAGGTTTCAATGTTTAAATCTTCTTTGCAGAGACCCTGTGTCAATGCTATATGCCACCTGGTTATATGATATGATCATCTCGTGGGCTATAATGCAAAAGCACCCAACATACATTTGGATACAACCTAGTAAAACCCACACTAGCATACGGGCAATTTCGGAGCAGGGAAATTGTGTATCAAGAAATATCATTAATGTTTCTTCCAAGGTCAGGTGATAAAAAGTTTAGAGTTTTGAAACACCGGAAACTTGACAGTTCGAAACATCAATGATAGATCGTGTGGAGTTAGTTGTTATCGCAGGCAGACAGTGGGTACCGTACCGTACATCGAGATGTCTGGATAGCAAATGGTGCAACATGATCCTTGGGGATTCACATATCTGCCTGCTGTATGTAGCAGCGAATGCCGGCAGTGGTTCTCTTGGGCACTTCGAATCGTTGCGACGTGGGAACAAGATTTCGTGCGTTTGGCTGCCGTTGTCCTCCTGCTGAACATTGGTGGTTCTGGGCAAGGAAAAAGCAGGGGGAAAAGCCTTGGAGACAGAGTTGCTTGACCCCGCCGTTGCTGGATGGAGCGCGGAAGAGCTCCCGCGGCCCCACCGTCCCAGCACCGCGGCGGCCGGGTCTTGCCAAACGGAGACAGCCGCCGATTGAGTGCTTGTCGGCCGAAAGCCGAAATATCGGGAATCATCCTCCCGGTTTCTGCCCGCTTTAAACTAAACTTCTTCTTCTTCTTTACCCCGAGCATTCCGATCAGGCCCCCCTCGCGCTTAAACCTTTTTTTCTCTCCCTTTTACTAGCGTTTGTTTCGAGACTAAAGAAAAACGTGGTGAGGGTGGAGGCATTTCGTCCGATCTTGAAGGACCTTGGAGGTGATGCTTGGCAGGCAGCTTTCTCCCCCGCTGTTGTCTCAGGAACCCTGCAACACGCATCGAAGCGAAGCTGGTCTCGTGCAGCGATATTCTGTGCGGCGCAGACGAAGGAACATGCAGTCGGAGCACGCCCGAGAGCACGGCCGGTGTGTTGATGAAGAAAGGTCAACATCACAGCGAAAAAGCTGGTTCAAGTGCTTGCAGAAAATTCTATGCCCGCTCGGACGATGAAGCTATTTATGTCTTGCTTTTCTGCAGATTGGGATGTGTCTGTTCACTGCTTTTGAAGGGAATGACGGGCCGCTCGTCATCTTCTCAAGGTGTAACATACCTTTCCCTTTGAAGCGCGCACGTTGACCACCCTCATCGTCGCACTGCTCGTACATAGATCAGACGGAGTTTGGAGAGGAAACGTGGTCCCCCTGTTGAGTTTGTTTGGACCATCATCGTCAACCATGTCGGTGATGCCTCTTACCAGCAGCAGCATCGCTTACGATCCGAGGGCTTCAACCCCGTCTGCAAAAGAAACAATCTGTTCGTATCGGTTGTCCTATCACCAGCGCTCCCCCCAAATTCCAAACGATCTGCTGAATAAGATCTTGGTGAGGGTTCCCAAGCCAGTGTTTTGGGTTCTGGGAGGCGTGGTTGTGCCGCAGGCCCGGTCCCTGTCACCCCTTTCCCCGCGGCGATAAGCGACCAATGGGGAGCTGTCAAGTATTCAAGACCAGAGCAACGACCACCACCATCGCAAGCGACGCATGGGGAAGGTGGTGTATGGAATATTCCGTGACAAAGCACAGCTGGGCCATCAAATGATTGCCAAAGGTCCCAAAAGTGCCGCGATGGGCGTCTTAAGACGAGCTTTTATCGTGTCGATCCCCGTCCTGAGACAGCGAGACTCGACCCGAGAGGGTGGATGGGCTCCTCGTATGGTTCTGGTCGTTATTCCCCAGACTTAACCTCCGGCGAACGTCAAACAGAAAAGGGCCGGTCCGGATCGCCAATGGTGGTGGTGTGAAGAAGGTGAACGCCAACCACGAAGCTTCAAGAACCGAGAAACAAACTGGAAGCCCGCCCAGCAGGTGAAACGTAAACTGCGCCTCTCCCGGCCCGTTGGAGACGATCCGTGACGTTAGCAAGCTAGTGACCGGTATCTGTCAGCGATCATCACCTCAAACTTGACCACAAAAGAAACAAACATTATCTTGGGCTGGGGTTTTCTTGCAGTACAGAAAGCGAGCATTGCTTTCCACTGAACCGCAAAGCTGCGGACAGTGGTTGCTCACCTGCACCAACAACGATGCATGGGCCTCATGGATAGATGTATTGTGTGCTGATGCAAGTGATTGGGGTATGTGATGTCTGCACGTGATGGCTGTGCCAGACTGACACAGTCCAGGACTCCCTCGGATCCTTTGGCCATCCCATCGAGGGTCAAGGTGTTGAACAGCAACAGATCCAGACGATCTTGAGCCATTTATCTGATCATATTAAAGGCCTTTCTGCAGGTTGCTGTTCGTCATCACATCGAGTCTCGATTATTGTTATCAATTGTTGCTCTCGACCAGTCCATGTGTTCACCCAAGATTAAGCAGACTGCTATAACAGACACAGTGCTATCAGCCTGCATCCGTGTGATAGTGATGGTGTCAAGCTGTCAAAAATGGTGATGCTCGAATGTGATGCCGCGATACAACGATACCAATGCCCAACCATCGCATGCCTTGGTGATCACAGGATATATCGTGCCCTTGTGTGTGACTCGCGTTAGAATGGACCAGGCCCCTCATGTGGTCTCGATTGCATGGGAGGTGCGCTATAATGCTGCTTGTTATTAATAGCAGTTTCTTTTTTCTTTTCTTTGTAACAGTAATCGGAAATCTGTGATCTCAAAATGAGGGGGGAAAAAACTAAAGGTCCACTGTCACTGCAACAAGCTTCGTCAAAATCGTACGATTGGAAACAGGGGTAACGAAAAGCCCACGGAGTTTGGGCAGAAAAGGGAGATAACGCCTGCCCTACAACATGATCAAGCAGATACACATTGTGGGAAAGTGATGGGCGTCACAATGCTACCGAGACATCCTCCTCACTTTGCTCCCTCACCCTGATATTGTGCGCTGCTTTGTGAAGTCGACGAGTGCGCACGGCCTTGCGATCTCTATAGCCATGGACGGCAGAGAAATTGCGGACTTTGAGTGCTTGCATCGCTTGACCTGTGCGTTGCTTCAAAGATTGCACCTCTTGCTCTTTTCCCAGCCCGAAGACCGACTGAAGAGGGCATCCATTTCCCGCAAAGTGCTCCCTTCCCGTCCTTGATTGAGACGAAGGCTCGGACTAGACCAAGGGAATGATATCAAACCGCGTTGATCCCGTGCAAAGCTACCTGGGTTTTGCTTTGCCTCGTCAATGGCGCCGTTCAAGCCTATGAGGCTATTCATGAATAGGATATCAGGACGAGAGAAGGTGGGTGGTGGTAGTTGAGCTACTCTGGCCACTTGACCAATGACAGCCCCAGTCTCTAGCACATCCTGGATGAAACAGTGTTTCTCAACCTCGTTGCCCCGCATCCGAAAAGCTTGGGTACTTGTTTCGTTTCTGCCGAGTCTGACCTGCATGCTTTGTTTCTGATATTTTTTCGGGGCAATCGTCTTGGAGTTGTTATACGATAGCTCAAGCTTCTGAATGTGTTTACTTACTGTTGGTCTGGGGTGCGCTTCATCGCGCGTAGACTCGGTGGCTTGCTTTGGAGCAACAGCATCCAGCCCCGCGAGCATCGGAGCACCATTCTGTGGATTGTCGAGACCGAGCTCGGCCCCCTGTCCTTAAGTATGTGACATAAGAACATGATCCCTGAGGATCTCGGAGAGATCGCGGCTTCAGAAGATCCACAGCCAAAATCTTTTCAGGGGTCGAGTAACCCCCCGAGTTAGGCAAGACTTTGCCGCGGTCGGTTAGCCCAGCTGTCCCGATGAGGAAAGGATTTGCTGACCGTTAGATGTACTCACTTGTGTAGGTAGGTATCAATGTACGAAAACACTACAGCAAAATAATGCCCTGTCGATAGCTCTCATGTTATTCCACAATTGTCTGTAGAAAAGGTCTAAGGTGTGGCCGGTGAGTAAGGTAAGTGTAGCATGCTAATACAAAGGATTGGACAGCACCTTGCCAGTTCAAATATTAGATGCTGATGGGTTCCAGTGCGCCATGGGCCATACTTGAACGCTCCACTTATACCCTTTGCCCTTGCCAGTAGGTACTGGTGGAAACTGAATGATGTTGATTTGTTTGATTCCGAGTACCGTCCGTTTGTCAACGCTACATGGCTCATATAAGCTGTATAAAGTCGTGAATATGGCAAGAAACAGCGCTTCTGCAAGCTCTTGGTGCTCTCTCGTGGCTCTGCAACCCGCAGGGTAATTTGAGTGATTGTGACTTCAAATGCTCACCGCCAGAACGGTCAGGGTTGTCGCTGTAGTAAAGAGAGCTCGAAAGCAACATTTAATGCAGGGTGGTGGTGGTGAATGCAACATAAGCATGCAAGAAAAACGACTTGAGACCCAAAAAAGTGATAGCAGAAACCGGGTGACCAACGTCGATCAACCTGCAGCATTGCAGCATCCAAATGAAATGACTGGGGGAACGCTCACTTTCTTCATCTGCCTCTCACTAACAGTGCCGCCCCCCACGCTGCGATGCCCAGCAAAGTTGGAAATACCATCACTCTGCAGAACCACTACCAAGAGATCCAGCTTCATCAAAAATCTGGTAGATGTATCCATTAGCGCTGTGATCGTCTTGCGTGATGCGAGAAACCAGTCTGTACAGACATCTTGCATTGCAGTCGGAGTATTGCGACTCTAAAGATCAGACGAACCGCCAAGCCCAGCTACATGCTGCGTGATGTCGAGGCTGAGAGGAGGAATTGATCATTAAGCTAGAGAAAGTGTCGAGAGAATATATCCTACTGAAGGTGTTGTGTGGACAGCTCGCTTGTATGTCGAAGATGAGTACTCGTGATGTCTACGCGTTGCCAACGAGGGAAGAGATGGGTTGTTGACGTGTATGTAGATAGGTATTTGCATGCAACGCACATGTGTCAGTCCCCTTTGTCAATATGGTCAAGAATGTGTGGTCCACAAGGTTTAGCTGTGTCTGTCTTGAGGCACGTGGTCTTCCAGGGTCTGTTCTCGACCATCCTGAATATGGCTGGAGTCATGAAGCGCATTGACAAGTTAGCGGCTTGTCCTGCTGTTGCAAAGGCGGCGTTTCTGGGCCGGGCGGATTCGAAGATGAGGTTCTCTGCTTCTCTGACGGCCGTTGAAAGCCAAGCAGGAAGAAGGCCTGGATCATGACTAGAACATGCCGCAAACGAAGATCGAACCCGCCACGTGGAAATAACGAGCAAGAGAACTGATTTCTCATGATTAGCGGCGGCGGCCAGAGCTCAAGAAGTAGGTTATTTTGCTGGTGGTGGTGTTGAGTTGAGTTCCTTTTACAAACGCCGCTAGTAACGTCCCGCAATTCACCTTACCCCTCACTTCCATGCTGCCTGCCATGGAGTGTCATTCAACTTCAAGAACTTCCATTTTTGGACGCATGACAGTGGCCAATTTTTGCCAGGTTCGAGCAGAAACAAGTTCCATGATACACTACAGTGATTCATTCAGTGACGTCTTCGATCTTGCCACCGGCTTCATGCCCTCCCGCCCAACGTGAAGCAACTATCGGACCGCATAGTGGGGCAGTTGTTTGTCCTTGAGTTCGAACAGGACCCCACTGCCAACGTCCATCCTCGACTCCGTCACACCAAGAGAATGCCTGAGCTCACGCGGATGGCTCCGTCCCCATATCGCCGGCGCCGTCAACTACCGTTGCCCTGCCCTGCCGGGAAGGTGCCAGTTCAGATGACACTGGTGAGCTGGACGTCGATCTGAGGCGCAACAACCGTTAACGTGGGGTTGCCGCGAAGCGATTGCGAATCTCGCGCTTGTTCCTCTTCTTACGCAACCGATCACAGGATACAGCCGCTCTCAGACGCCTCAAGCAGGCTTCTTCATTCGCCTTTCCAGTCCCTACGACTCCTTTCATGCACCAGCCCACCAATCAGCTGTTTAGTTACAGCATCGCAAAGTCGAGAGGTCCGTGCGAGCCATCAAGCATCGGCCTAGCCCATCACCCTGACCGGCGCGATGTTACAATCTTCACAATCTCACCGTGTATGCCCACTCATAGAGAGGCCCTGAAGAATCGTGTCGAGCAGAAGTAGGAGCGGTATCGGGATATCGTCCTGAGCACCACTGACCCGGGGTCATTGCAAGGACCTCAGAACCGACATATCCACGGGCTGGATGTCATGTTGCCTCCCGCTCTCAAGCTGGGCCAACTACTGGGTAGGCACTGGGTTATGAAGAGGGGTTCTATCGCGTTCCCGTCCCCGATGAGCTCCCAAGCCTCTGATTGCGGGGTCGTTGAGGAGAAGGGACGACACCAGGTTCTGCATCCATCTTCAACAAGACTGCCGATTCAACCTCTTCGGTATCGATCCGCAACAGCCGGACACTGAAGACGGGAGCTCCTCTTCTAAAACCAGCAGGTAATCGGCATGAACGTCAACTGCAAAGCTCAGATATCCATGAAACTTTCAGGACATTTTCCGACCACTGCTTTCTTCTGGCTCTGCCCTCTCTTTCTTTATTTTATTCCGTCTCTTCAGAGCACGGAAGGTTTGCGTCGACACTGATGCCGTGCTGGCTATCCCGCACATGCTGCACTCTCAGATGCTGCACCCCAGCTCTACCAACGTCCCTTCATTTAGCCATGGGTCACCCATTGGTCTGCTGGAAGATATCTGTGGAGGAGTAGTTCATAGCGGCGGCCAGATATGGACAGGCACGTCCAGTCTTGGGTTGCGGCGAGATGCGTGGGTGGTGGGGCTGCGGTGGAAGCCCCCTGTCTTCCTAGCAGGGATGCTCGGTCGGCCCTGAACTGGTCTAAGCGGTTTCATCACTCTGTGCCTCTCGCAGCAGCTTTTTCTCTTCTTCTGGGCATGTCTCATCATGTATCTCGACGGCGGCTTTTCCGCTTTGAGCTGTCAAGCCAGGGTCCTGGGTACCCGACTGCTCGCCTCGGACGCCGTTGTGCGTTGTGTACCCCCCAATTCTCAACAGCTCGGATTGCTACCGGGGCGCGACAACAACGATGGCTTGTCTCAGGCCCCTTTCCCCCGGTGCCTCTCTTGTGTCCAAGCCGCAGAAGTACCTCTGGGAGAAATCACCAAAGATGTCGAGGCAAGGGGTCCTCAATGGCAGGTCTTGTCCTGGCAGCTTTCTGTACTGTGCACCCCCACCGCAAAGATATGGGGTTGCCATGTGCCAACCCTCATCTCCGTGCACTGCGCTCTGCCTGTCTTTCCCTGTCACACACGATTCAACTCTTTGCCCCTGGTGAGCAGGGCCTGGGGTTTATTATCCACTTTGGGGGGCCTGTCCGGTCTCGAATTTCTATCAGACTCTTAAGAACTCGTGGGCGTCCTGGTTGGAGAAAACAAGTGCATACATACCGTCAACTCCTCCAGCCTATCAACCAGTCGACAGACACGGGAAGCATAGAACATTTCCTGGCCCTTAACTGCACCACATCCTCCGGGCCAGTGCGACTATATACCTCTTACACAGATTCGGCTTTGCGTTCACACCACACCAATGGCTCACATTGCCAACTGCTTGGGCGGTTCTGGTTCCGACTCGGACGACCTTCCACTTAGCCTCAACACTATATCAAAAGCAGTCACCCCCCAAGCTTCCAATGATTCGGTATGCAGCCACTTTAACCCCCAAACATAATTCCCTCCCTTGTCGTGGCATTGGCTGTGAGCTTACACGTCGAGACAGCTAAACACTACCTCATCTGGTGAGATCAAACCATTTGCGTGGAGAATGCAGCAGACGACAGAGAGGAAATACCAGCTCTTCCCTAAAGAGAGGCAAGTAGCTACTTGCCCTGGGAAGGCTCTGGACCCCGAGCAAGCGTTTGCGTTGGCCATGTTACAAAACGGGGAGAAGGGCGAAAAAACTCCTGCCGCGGCAGGGCTCAGGATACGGATCAAGGAACACAACCTCATCCGCAGACGAAAGGTTAGCGTCCCGGATTTGGGACCTATGACAACCGTACAAGAAGTGGCCATGGATTCCCGTATGTTACCATTCCCAACCAACACGAGCGCTTTCATGTGCTTGGACTAACCCCACCATAGCCACGATTCCAGGCCGACCACCTTTCCATGAGCGCTCGATTAGCGCACCGGGAGCATCGTGGAAGCAGAACCAGATGGTCGACTTCCTGTCACCAACGTTGGAGCAATCTCCGGAACAAAAACACGAACTTCGAGGTGGATTTAGGAGCCACGGAGAACTCCGGCAACCATTATCGCCAAAAAGTCTTACGCCTCTGGTTATTCCAGCTTCAACATCAGCAGTTCCTCGTTTAACACAACAGGCCTCACTCAATCGGCTTCGATCGGGCAGCACACCTGTGGACATGCCACTACGGTCGGCGAGGACGGATGATTCCCCAAGAATCAAGACTCCCTTCACCCCCTGTTCAGCTGCCTTGACACCTGCATCGGCCGCCACTACCGCCATGACCAACTCGACGCTCCCCACACCTGTATCCGCTCCCATGTCCGCTCCCATCGAGCATCGATCATCACCCAGACCATGGGAACGTGTTACGAACTATGCGCTTGTCGGGACCCCCAAAGAAGGCTCACCGGATCCCTCGGCCACGCCAAAGGCCGAACCCAATGACGAAACACCACAAGTTTTCCAAGGCCACACCAGAAATGTGTCGGATACAGGAAGTATCATGGAGAGAGGTCGGCCGCGGAAGCGGTCGGATCTCACTCTTCGCGCTATGTCGCGGCGAGGAGAATCCAAGAGAAGCTCCAGTGCGGAGCGACGAGCATTTGAGCAACTGCCCAAAGGGTGGAAGGCAAGTGATGCGGTCAATATGCTTAGCCCTGTTGAGGCAGCTGCTTTACACAAGCAAGCTCTTCAGCAGGCGGCTAGGTTTGAGGTACTAAGAAAAGATGACGTCGACAATCTCTCTAGAGAACTTCGTCAGCTTGATGAGCGCACTGAATACCTTCGCCGTACCTACACCTCGCTTCGTGCTGGACGACGCAACCTACACACTCGGATCTGCCAATATCTGCGATCACCCCGGACGGCCAAGTTCAGTCACGACTCGATGCTGAAGCAAGAGGAAGCCCTTGCTGAGCTTGACGCTTCGATTGATGACTGGGTTACCAAACTCGAACACGCTGAGAACCGGCGCATGCGGGTCCGCCAGAAGCTTCTGGAGCACGTCGCCGCCGCAGCCACCCTGGCCGTCCCACCCACGGGCGTTGCTAGTGTGAGCGAGTCTCTGCAGCTCGCTATGGGAGTTCGCCCCCTGAACTGCCCGACCAGCATGTCAACTCCTCCGAGAAGCCCCACGAAGACTGCCTTCACACAAACCTCGCCTTCCTCTTCGCCTTCCTCCTCTCCTCAGCGAGTGGTAGCTCAAGTTCCCTCAACCATCATGGAGGATCCCTTGACCGAGGAGACTGCGGCGGCCAAAGAGAAGACTGGGGAGTCTGTCACGACCCTGAAAAGGGCGGAGACGATTCGCATCTACGCTGACAATGACGTGTATGCTCTCCTTGCCGACGTTGAGCAAACGATTAGCAACATGGGTGGGACAGAGGCCGTGGCGAAGGAGGAGCCAGTGGTGTCCGTGGTAAAGGAGGAGCCTGCAATGTCCGTGGCGAAGGAGGACCCAGTCTCTGATGTCGAGAGAAAAAAGTGGAATCGCACTCGGGGCAGCCAGATGTTCCTGAAGAGCAGTTCTCCTGCCAGGATGGCTATCCCTTTCTCCAAACTTGAGGCCAAGACCTCCTCGTCCTCTCTTTCTTCCTCTTCAACCCCTCCCACCACGACTACTTGCTCAACTGCGTCGACATCACCCATCGTGACGCCAACACCCGCCAGCGAAGAATTCTTTCTGACCAACGCGGTGTTCAAGCCCTAATTTCTGCTTTATTTTCTTATTTTTTGGCATTACACGATCTCATGCTCATTTGAGTAACGATGCTACGACCGACCCGCATACAATCTTTTACCCTACACATACTCATCTTCTTTGATACCCCCTTTTAACATTCCTTTTGACCCTTTTCACTTCAATGCACATTGTTTTACCCTATCACATTTTTTTACCAGACCTATTTCATTCTTGTATTCCTGTAATTTAACATCACCATCAACATCACACTCACGCCAGGCGTTGAGGACTACTATATTTTCAGGGGAAAAGCTATAATGTCGTCACGGCCGTTCTACTTATATACCCATAAAACATGGAGAGGAAGGCTATCACCAACAGTGCGCTATCAAAGATACCAGATATTTTCTCCCTTCATGGTTTACTTTGTAGCTAGGGCAATTGTACATTTTCTTTTTCTTTTTGGGGTTTCAGGTTTTGGCTATCAATTGCTTTGTTGCATTTGGAATTGAATCATCAAAAGCATCTATGGGGCAGGGAAAGCAAGGGACTCTGGCAGGGAGGCTGCTTACATCATGGTGGGCTGCGAAAGGGTCGGATGGGTAAGAGTGAGACATGAGCTCACTCGGCAAGGGATGGGAATAGGGGGTGGGGTTAGGCCTGCCATAGTCAGAGGGGGAACTTCGACGAAAGAATTGACAAAATTTACATTGACTTACTACTTGTCCTTTACCTTGCTCCTGCTTTTGCTTTGAAGTGATTGGAGAAAAATGTCGGCGAATTAGCTGTGGACTTGGGGATGTGTACGACCTGACCCGGCTCGTTGGTTCAAAATTTGTGGCACCGAAATTCTGTCAGATATCAATCAGTCAGATGGACGACGAGGGAGAGGGATCGGGTCCGCATATGTTGTGGGACGTTTATTGCGCCGTTGACGGTAGTTTAGCGGCAACATCCACACGGAAAAGGCCGAGTGGTGACCTCGCACTTAGCTGCTTGTGGTTTTGGAAGGATAATAGCTGGGAGAAAAGGGGCGTCTTGATGTATGGTACTTACTGTTGCACACGTCAGATAGGTAGGGCTGAGGCGTTTAGTGTGCAAAACCCACCCGCTAACGGAGGTTGCACAACTGAAGGAGTGGCCTACGTTCGATGTGGGTAAGTAAGGAGGTTTGGTCCGGAGTTGTTCGTAGGGGGAGGTACGCATGCGGGAGGATAACTCCAGGGTTGGTCATGATCTCGATAACGGTAGCATGCTCGAAGGGTGAACAGCTTCGGCAGGTCATCAGACTAACATCGCCACGGGCGTGCATTGCAATCTGTCACAGATGGACCAGCAAACTGTTCCCGAAGAAAGATTGCAGAGATGCTGGTAGGTTGAAGCATCGAGCCAAACACCTGCACCCGAGCTTGGGAAGGACCCAAAGATGCTCCTATAGTCTGTTCCAACTGGATACAACCTGAACACTGAACTTCTATCCACGAAAGCTGCTAATCATTTCCCAATTCCAAGAAATCCCCTTTCTCAGCTGAACCTTCACCAGATTCTGGCGGAAGGTATAACTGAAGCCCAGACCGTCACATACGACCATAGACAACTGAAAATACGGGATCCCGTCCGCTCTCCCCTAGTTAAATAGTTGATTGCAATGTTATCTTCCGGGATGACTTTTTGCCCTACTTTTCCGCTGAGTTAGTACCTAAAGGTTTTTAGTTTCCGCAAAAGGCTTAACACCACTATTTTCTGTAATTGTAACTGACCGCACTGTCTTGTTAGCTTTACCCCTTTTGATCTCACGCCGCAGTCTCCCATTATAACCGGCATATTTCTGGCCCGATAGAGGGCAGTGCGGTATTTTTGACTCTTGCTTGCCTGGTAATACTTATCTTCCCCGCTTCTACCTGTCGCTGTCCTTGCGCGCTTTGATTAATACTTTACTTTCTCGCTCACACCTGCTCGTCGTCCCTGTGCCCCTTCCTACAACTTACGCTATTCCCACGACCTGCGCTGCTCCTACGATAGTTGATCTGGACGCTAAACGTCGTCACGCTTAGTAGGGCCTCCAAGCTACCGGCATAGTTTCTTCCTACCCGCGAAAGCTCAGCCTTAGGGTCGAAGATAATTATGTCCAATTCTAGTAGCGATAGAACTTATAAGTCAAATAGTATACTTTGCGGTTTATATTTAATGAAGCATTAAATATTATCGTAACGTTATAAACTACCTTAATTCCGTAGGTTAATCTTTACCGTGATTACCTAAACGCTATCGCTGAATATTAATATCTTTTTAACGATTATATTGTCACCTGCGTCGTTATTTGTTCGCCCTTTACTTTAATAATTATAGAAGAGGTTTAAAGCATTATTATAATATTTATTGTCACAGCACTGGCCTGACACTGACGGACCATTTGTGCATCTAACCATCCACACCGTGTGCTCTCACACGCACTTGTGTACCCGGCAGGATATATACGGTATTACATCAACGGAGATTACAATGACCGTCAGCCAAAAGTGGCTGTGGCAAGAAAATATGCATTTGATGAGGCTTCTGAGGTGGCAAGTCTTCAACTTGTAGCGCCTGTTTCCAATAGTCACGCCAGCAGTATGGTCCTAGGTGGCAGGACGGCCCTGGGCATCACATCAGATTATACACTTCATGCCAAAGGGATGGCTGGCTGGAGGCTTCTTCGGAATCAAGCTGTATAGCTCGCTCGGAGAGCATCTGTTCAGAGATGGACGAAAACACTCGCTTGGGACCCCGCCACATTGTCGTATTCCGCGACCGACTGGCATCGACGTATTCAAACGATATCTGGATTCCTAGCCTCTTCCTAGTACGACACAATCTACATCATGTCTGGAGCTGCCTCTCCAGGGTATCCTACCGGATGTCCAGTTCATCAAACCGCTTAATAAGAGCCCGCCCTGAACGATCCGTAGCGGATACCACAACATTGGTTTCTTTGGCCTTAAAGGTAGGTAGGTGTTCGTCGTATGGCGAAATCGCGCAGAATGCCACTGTTAAATCTCGTCGTCGTTGCTGTTGCCATAGCATCCCTCTTCCCGGCAAGTATCGTTATTCAAGTAATCTCTACCGAGAACATGTCGAACTGGTGCAGCGGGTGGTTTAAAAAGCCCATCTTCCCGGCGAGCCCCGATACAAGTCAACAGCAACCGAGTTTACAGAGCAACTGTCACGGTAGGCAGAACCACTGGCACCAAACCAACTATGATTGCTATCAAAAGCTACAGGTGAGTTAAGCTTGCCGGCTTGACTCAGATCAGTGGTGTACATATGGTGATAGTACTGGGGCGCTGCGCGCAAGTGCCATTACAGCAACTAACCCCTGCCATTTCCACATCCGAGAGGCAATGGAACGCCGCGTACGACAGCCTTGAGTTGGAGGATGTAGATCTTGTTGGGTCCTACAGGAAAATTCTGGAAAAAGTTCTCGGCGGCCAGACTGATGAGCCCTCCACAGCCGACCCCCGAGCCAAACTGAAGGATCTAATCGCGCGACAAAAGCACATAGAGGGGGTTGGTTGAAAACGGTCAACAGAAAATATCCAAGGCTTCCAGGATAAGTATCGGGGTTGGCGACCTCGCTGATTTCGTCCTATCCGCTAAAGCAATGGTTGACTTAGTACTCCAAAGCGTGCCACAAGCTGCATCGGCTGCGCTTCCAGGAACCGGTGATTGCCTTGGGCTACAGCTAAGAGGAACAAGAACCAACCTTGCCGGTACCGCCCACATTATCTCCAGAATGGATTGGTATTACGCCCCGTCCGAATATCTCCTGGAGAAGGATCACATCGACGAGTCTTTAGAATCGATCCTGCCCCAGCTAAAGGCGAGGATCGTCGCGCTTTACAAGGCCCTCCTCCCATACCAGATAAAAAGCATCTGCTCCTCCTACCGCCATCAGGGTCTCGTTTTTCTCTGTGGCCTTGCCAACTGGGACGACTGGGACGCCGCCCTGAAGGCTGTCACGGACGCGGAAGATTCGGAAAAACAAGAACGTGCTGCTCGACGAGGCATACAACTGTGTCCTCGACACGGAGGAATATCAGCATTCACGAATTGGAGCTATGATGGGGCTGGCCTTGGAGCTGTATAAACTCGGAGCACTTGTAGGGACAACTCAACTGTTATCTATTAACAAGTACCGCCCGATGTTACGAGGCACGGGAGTGGATGGTTCCCCACCTCTCAGTCCGCTAAGTCCTCAAGGTTGCTCAACAAGGAGCATTCGGGTAGAGCCGGGCCACCTCCAGACGCTAAAATAAATGTTATGAATTATAACTCTGGCAGGCCAGTTGAATAGGTCCTGCCGAGTAAGTGGAAGCAACAACCTGAGAACTCTAGGGTTCCTTGGACTGCGCTGTACGACGGTGTGCAATGCTACTGAAGGAAGACAAGTATAGGGAACTGTGCCCTGTAAGGAGGAAGGTATAGGGAAGTGTGAATAAGATAGTAGGCACTTAATGACAGAGGACTATGCTCTGAAAGAGAGTGTAGAAAACCAGTATATTAACCTTGACTTGATAGCTTGACTTAACAAGAGAGAAAACAGAACACTTCGAATGTGCTGCAAGAGGAGCCTGTTATAAGCATCCAGTCCTCGTGTTTACTTCCTCCAGTTCCTTCACTGCCGCAGTTTCCGTGGTTCCGGGCTATCGATGATGTCCGTGGTTTCCAAAATCCCAGGCCACCGATGATGCCCGTGTTCTCCGAAGTTCCGGGTTCTTCATAATACCCGTAGTTTCCGGGACTCCGGGCCATTGACAGTGCCCGCTGTGTGGATTCGGAGACACAAACAAACACATACTGCAAAATCCACAAATAAGTGCTGTATTTCAACGATAAACGACAACTAATAGTAACTCGTCCTCCCAAACCTTTCCTGTGGCAAGACATGAAAAGGAAACATAAAAGAACATGAAAGAGCGAGTAAAGCAACAAACGAATGTGCTTTAGACTTGGAATAGAAAACTTGGTACTCTACACTCTCAAACATACCGCACGACTTTCTTACTCAAGTGTGCCAGGATGCTCCTTACCCAACACCTTCTCACGTAGCTGTAGAGTCTGCCGATACATCTGCTCGGCCTCCTCGTACTTCCCCTGGCTATCGAGCACACTCGCAAGGTTGTTCATACTGGTAAGTGTGCCAGGATGCTCCTTACCCAACACCTTCTCACGTAGCTGTAGCGTCTGCCGATACATCTGCTCGGCCTCCTCGTACTTCCCCTGGCTATCGAGCACAAGCGCAAGGTTGTTCATGCTGGTAAGTGTGCCAGGATGCTCCTTACCCAACACCTTCTCACGTAGCTGTAGCGTCTGCCGATACATCTGCTCGGCCTCCTCGTACTTCCCTGGCTTTTTGAGCACAAGCGCAAGGTTGTTCATGCTGGTAAGTGTGCCAGGATGCTCCTTACCCAACACCTTCTCACGTAGCTGTTGCGTCTGCCGATACATCTGCTCGGCCTCCTCGTACTTCCCCTGGCTATCGAGCACACTCGCAAGGTTGTTTATACTGGTAAGTGTGCCAGGATGCTCCTTACCCAACACCTTCTCACGTAGCTGTAGCGTCTGCCGATACATCTGCTCGGCCTCCTCGTACTTCCCCTGGCTATCGAGCACACTCGCAAGGTTGTTCATACTGGTAAGTGTGTCGGGATGTTCCTTACCCAACACCTTCTCACATAGCTGTAGCTCCTCCCGATGCATCTGCTCGGCCTCCTCGTACTTCCCCTGACTATCGAGCACACTCGCAAGGTTGTTCATGCTGGTAAGTGTGCCAGGATGCTCCTTACCCAACACCTTCTCACATAGCTGTAGCGTCTGCCGATACATCTGCTCGGCCTCCTTATATTTTCCTAAATTGTGAAAGCTCTGGCCCACTTTGGACAGAAGACCTGTTGGCACCTCCTCATCATCCGCCCTCTCCCGCAGTTCAAAAACATGTTGCGTATGCGGAAGATAGCTCATCCACACTTCTCTATTGCCGTGATCTGGAGAGGGAAACATATTATCAAGCCGTTGTAGCACTTTGGCGGTCCATTCCTTTCGCTCTCCCTTTTGAGCTAACCAGCGTAGCATCGATATTTGGACCAGCCGATGGATGTCGTAAGTATCTGGCTCCTTCCGTTGGGAGATAAATGCATACGCCTTCAGAGTCCCAATTGCGTCAACAGTCCTTAGCCTGCCGGCCGGCGGCAGCAGAGATTGCGGAATATCCTTCCCAGCTAGGAAGCACATAAACCTGAGGTAGTCCGCCGCCAGCGGGTCGTGATCTGAGATGTGCCGGAACGAAATCAGCCAAGTTGTGGCGACAGGGTTTTGAATGCCCTGATATCGGTGTCGGTCCTCAAAGTCCCGGCTCAGTAGCTCGATCATATCCTCGTCACTGGACTTGCACAGTCCAAGGTATTGTGTAGTTAAGATCTGCTTCTCGGCCATGTAAGCAGACGCCTGCTGTATCGCCAGAGGGAGATTGGTAAGAAATTCCAGCAGCGCGACAGTGCTTGCCGTATCACGCATCTGATCTCCCTTCAAGCCTTTCTGCAACAGCTTTAAGGCTTCGTCTCTGCTCATTTCTTCAACTGAGATAATGTGACTCTTAGGCCCTACTAGCTTAACCGCGACTTCGTGATTTCGCGTTGTGAATAGAATAGATCCTTTCCGGCTAAATGGAAGATAGTCGGTAAGGGCAGTGTCGCTAAGGAGTAGCTTTCTGTCATCAGCGTTGTCGATGATCAAAAGCCAGCTACCCGTACTTTCACGACTCAAGGCTGTCTTAACAAGTGCTTTGACGTCTGCCTTCACTTCATCGATCCCGGGCACCGCGAGTTGCTGGCCGATAGCACGGTATGCGTTCTCAAAACTGGTGACATCCACAGCGGGAACCCAGAAGACCGAGCAGTTCGGGTGCTCGTTGCTGACGCGAAAAGCAACCTCGAGCGCGACCTGCGTCTTTCCCACCCCTCCCAGGCCTTCGATTGCGGTCCGCTGGCAGTCATCCTTATCTGCACTAGGATGAATCCTCCCGAGAAGGTCCTGGAGAATCTTTTCACGGCCGACGAATTCCTTGTTACGTCCAAACGGGACAATCCAGTGCCGCTTGCCAGGTACTTCATCATGTTAGCAGGATCCTAGCCGTAGTAGCCGCTCAGAGGGGATGGTTTAACTCACAGTTCTCCCGCCGCGTCAAAACGGCAGGTGCATTTTCAGCGAATTGCTTGATCGCATCTTTAACGAGTTTAAAGTTGGGGCATTCTGGACCCTCGAATTTGTTCATGCCCGAATGGGTTGCATCTAGCCCCTGACGATGGAAACCATGGAGGCAAGCCGAGGACTCCGTCACAAGCTATCCTGCGTCAGCTACATTATGAATCGCGATAAAATTAACGTACAATCTTCTTCATCACACGCTCAGTCAGCTTTTTCGCCCAACCTCGTGATAGAATGCGTCTTAACATCTCTGTCTTCTTCATTTCAAAGAAGCAATACAGGGGTAGTCGGACCGCCTCGGCATTCGCGATCTCGGTGAATTTCTGGATACGCTGGCGAACGAAGTCGTGTTTCTGCTCGAGGTCTTGTATGAGCTGGTCGGAGGCTTGCTCTCCCATAATGCCGGCAACCAGCACCTGCCACCGAGCTTGCTGGGCGGCATCGCTGCCCTGGAACGGAGTGGCGAGAAAAACGACCCCGACAGTGGAAAGCAGAATATGTCGGTAGTCGCTGCCTTCCTGGGCTGCTCGATTAACAGCCTAGGGATGTTAACCGCTGTCCGCCGTCAATCCATCGGGACATACCTCAGCCAGGATAAGGCCCCCAAAACAAGAAGCAACGAAGATGATCGGTCGCGTTTGCGAACCGCGGCCTTCGGAAACAAGTTTGAGCAGCGTGTCAGCATGGCTGAGCAGCGTTTGTACGGGTGCATCTTTGAAGTAGTTTGCGTTCCAGTCGTAGGTGAATATGCGGGCCTCAGGTAGAGCTGCCGGCAGCATGTCGCTGTCCGACAGCCAGCTCACCACCCCGCCTCTTCCTTTCTTCTTGAACTCCCATGTCCGCGGCGACTCGGTGCCCAAGCCGTGGATTGCGATGATACTATGCTATTAGACAGGCCTTTAGTCGTTGGGTCGGTGCAACGTACTCGATGGTCGTGTTGTCAGGGACGTCGTGCACTGGGGCGATCCGACGGAGTCCCTTCGGAGCCTAAAGGCGGATTGGCGGCAGTTAGCGTCCGGCCGCGTTTTCCTATGTCGAAAGGGATCCTACCATGGTACTTATCCCAGGAATATTTCGAGAATTGGGGTCTCGCCCTTGAAACAAAATATGTGAGAGGATAAAACGAGATCCCTATAGACACGCTTCGCGCCCTTTGTGCACGATTACGGCAGGAGAAAAATACCGAACATCGCTTGCCCTCATGGACGAGAGCGCCCAATATCTGGCGCAAAACCCAAGTCGTTCGGCGATTCCTACTCGTGCATGCGAACAGCTCAAAGCGCCACAGCCGACCACGTCCAATCATCTTGGCCCACAAGTAGCCAGTAACGTCGGTTGCTGCCAACGGTATCTCGCGGTAGCATGGGCGACGCAACTGGACAGGCGTCTACGGCGCTTATCAACCAATTGCGCTAAATCGCATCCGAGGACCAGTAATTTAGACGCTCCCAATCGTGTCAAGACAAACGGCACAAAAGTTGAAACAGAAGAGGTACGGTCCGCAGTAGAGGTTGAAGCTCCCTGAAGTTATAGCCGCCAGGATAGCTGAACATACGCACAGTAGCCTCGATAGTACGTCCAGAATGTCCGCGCTCGACATCATATACATTCATCTTGGCTGGGTAGATGCGTTTGCTTGTGTATCAGGGCTGAATATAGTGCCCTGCTGCAGACCACATGGACAACAAAGCACTTCGGCTCTGTCTGAGTAATGTATCTCGGGGGCAATGGTTGAATTACGATGGGTCTTATAACAGACCGCTTGTGGATAATGAGGATCAGCTACTTGAATCAAGTCGAAAGTTACATGGTTGGGTTGCAGTATCATGGACTCTCCGAGCTGCTAGCTATGTGCTGCTGTCTTTTCTTTCCATACGCCACCGTTGCCGCCCAGTTGTGGATAAACATGTAACAAAACACCAACACAATAAGCCCCACGGCGGCGATGGGGCCTAGGATGGAAAAGACAGTAAAGCCATAGGATACGGATTGGAAGGCGTCGTTGTCAGCCAGCGTCCTAGTTGCCAGCCCGACCTGCATGGCGGTGAGGGCGATAGTAATGTAGATGGTGGCGGAAGCCAGCCAAGCGAAGTTGTCTTGGAAAAAGGCCCAGTATTGTTGCCAGTGTGACATGTAGCGATGAAGGAGGAACGGGCGCTGCGAGAGGAGATATATCTTGTTCAGACGGGAGAGGCGGAGCTCGCCGTAGTGGAACCGAACATCAACCTTAGAGTAGATGCGCTCAGTGTCCAGCTGTTCGACAAGGTGCCTCCATGCTAGCCATGTCACCTCCGGCGGCAGCAAGTGCTTGTCCTGTGCTATAGAAAAGTCACTTTCATGTGAGATGAGCGCGGCGTACGAGAACAGGAACCCGAGCGCACGCCGCTGCAGGGCCGGCCGATTGCATTCGCTCGCAACGGAACAGCTGCAACCCGACTGGCAACAGAGATACTCCATCCAGAAAGCAGGGTCGAGCAAAAAACGCGGGATTGGTTTGACAAATAGTCGGCCGCTTGTCCAGACCAGGTGCATGTCCATCTGCTCCGTGACGAAGAGCTCCCGGGAGAGGAGGAGCTGGCGGTGCAGCGGACGCGGTGGCATGGGGCGACCGGCAACCCACAGCCAACTGAGGACCCTGTCTAACCTCTTCAAATCGAGTTCTTTCGCGATGCAGGCACATACATCCCGACCTGCGGCAACAATGTCGTCGGTATCGGTGCGGTAGGACGCGGGCAGGAGTGACAAGAGTCGATCTTGGGGCCGCAGCAGGTCACCACCCGGCCCTGGCTGGACTTCAAGGAGAAAGGCGGAGAAAGGTGGAGACTGTCGAAAACAAAACGTCAGCTTTAATGCTTGGTGGACAAGAGGATGTTCTGTTGTGTGAGACCATTGTGCGACGGAATGGAAAGGACCAATGAGTTGCGTCGTTTCGCAGAGATAAAGGACTGCGGACACGATGCTGGGAACAATTGCTTTCGCTGCGGTCTGCTTGAAGGTGCAACAGCCTCACGTGATTGACGCGACGTGTGCAATTCCAGTTGGATTCCGGCTACGAGCGGCCCGCTCCTTGAAGTGACCAGGGCCATGTGTGGCCAGCCTAGATAATGCGGCCAGCCAGGGCCTTCGCGGTGTGGCCAGCCGGGTAACTGAACCATATTCTATTAATCGCACGCTGCTATACTTAGAGAGTGTACAGTTGCTCACATTGAGCGGAAGATATTAAATATCATGGACGACTGACACAAGTCGACTCTACGAAAGGCGAACATCTATCTCGACATGACATCCAAAAGTTCCAAAGGTCCCCAGCCCAGCGTGAGAAAAAAGTTATTTGAGGAACGGAGATCTTCCATCCTGCGTAAGATACGCGATCTAAACCGCCTATCTCAAGACGCGAGGGTTGCCATTATTAGTATCTATAAGGGGAAACCTTCAACTTTGAGCCAAATGATCAGTTTTTCCAGGATTTGGGAATCAATATATAAAGTCAAAACTCGCCTCCAGCCAGGTGAAATTGGCCCGACATCAACTCCACACAGGCTCCGGCACCGTCACGCTTCTATGTCTCCAAAACGCACACCGACGATGCCATATCAAGCTCTGTCTCCCATTAGCTACCTTAGGAAAGAGAGTCTACCTGCCCCTTCAATTGCTGACGAGGCACCTCGGCCGGCTCTCCCTGTGACCTCAGTATCACTAAATCGGTTCAAAGTTTAGGCCCAGAGAAGGGCTCCCTGAGGAAAGAGGTAGAGAGGTTACTAGAGGTAGATTTCTTCTAATCCGAGAAGTTGGTTCGAAATCCGAAAAGGGGGATGAGGTGCCTAGAACAAGTATGATGACGGGATGGAGGCTTCTTCTTTACCCCGGAAATCTAGACAAATACCAAAATGGAAATAATCGGCATTATAAAAGTGCCATCTACGGCGTTGCAGGCAGCTCCAAAGCGTGTCCAGTTACGCCATCGGTTTCCGAGGGCCAAACGGCAACGGCCATGCATACTTGACGCTGTCAGCAAGCCTTGCATTCAGCACATCCTACACTTCCTTAATTACATATCAATTTTGTGAGCTCTCCTCTACCTTGACATTAGATGATCATCCACGAGTTCCTCTTGACCCTAGGACTGTTTGGTCATGAATGCCTTTATTAACCGAAATTCCATCCAACAGTGGCCGCTAGTCAAACTCTGCGTTATGTCTCCAGGTAGGTGCCTAAAGAAGAGCTTAAGACCCGAAGACCCATCTAACACTCACAGATATCAAGGCATTACATCTTGACCTGGTCAACTCTTCAGATGGCGGGATTCTCTGGAACGTCTTGTGGAACTATCACCATAGCCGAGTTGAGGAGGCGAGGATGTGGAGAGGGAAGCTTTCGTTGTGCAAACAAAAGGCGCTAAATCTGCTACTCCAGCCATCACCTGGACGTCTACGATATAGAGGCATTATTGACGGCCTGTATCCTTGCTCCGGCTTCCTGGCATGCGCAATGGCTTGGAACTTGGCAACATCCATAAATATCTAGCACTCCACTGTTCAGAGCCCATTTAACGATATCTTGAACACATTGGTACCATCTGGGGAACGATCCTAGGCAATAGGCCAGAATTATTTCCTTTGGTCGACTATCCGACCGTAGAGCTTCTAACACATCGTATTCCCTCGGATTCACAAGACTCACACCTTATTACCACGATAATGAGCTCACATCAAGTCTTTTTTCATATTCAGGACCCCACCTTATACGATAACATTCTATCCAATATTATGTCGCTCGACGTTATGATCCCAAGCTTAGTAACCTTTCATAACAATATGAGATAGTTCTCCATCGGCGCGCGTGTTTTACAGCACTTCATCGCCGACAATAGCCGATTCGAAACGACGTTTCAGAGTCTATATTGGTAATGGGCGTATGACCCTGTGTTTGAGGTTTCAGAAGGCAACTTTGCCTCGATGGACTTAACAACCGTGGATCTAGCATATATTCAGCTGTTTCTCTTCGTATTGCGGCACTTCCCACTGCTGTCAGAAGATCGGCCCCTACAAGATAAACAAGGCGAATATGCTCGAGCGGGTGTGGATTCCAATTGTGTAGATCAACTATATTACCGCGCTCTGCGCTTAGAGTTTCGGGACTCTTAAGGCACGGAGCCACACATTTCATGATCTCGAGTGTAACGAGTCAAATCACCTGCCGCCTGATCTAGAAGTCAGATGCATCGATATTATTTGGAGCATCACGCTCCAAACGCTGAATATAGACTTCCACGCGCTGCCTTTTCAAGCGTACTTCGTGGTCAATGCCATATGCATGAGCGAGAAAGATATGGAGCCTGTGGCGGCTCCGGTATCTGCCCATGTTTTTGTGGTTGATCTGTAAACTGGTTCGCGGGGCAAGTAGGTATATGAAATACTGTTCTTGATTATAATGCTAATCTCTAGACGAAGAGGACACACAAAAACGCTTTACGAGGATCATCCTGGTTGTTTCCGGTTGGGGTTGCTGTTCTCTTGGTGGCTCGTTGGTAGGCTTCCTGGATTTCCTTGGACAGTTTCTGAGCTTTATCTTTGTTATCTGCCGATACGAGAACGAGGAGGTAGTTGATTAGGTTGTCAAAGGTCTGGTTGGTGGAACGGGTTTCAGGTCTGTTCTGAGCTCTGGTAGTGTTTCTCCAGCTGTGTTTGATGCCTTGGTTTACTCCCTGGAAGCCCCGGGCTAGCAGGGTCGTCGCCCATCTCGATGTCCGGCCCGTCGGTTCCCATTAGAGCGGTCGATCTCAGCCACATCCACGACGCCCAGTGACCAGAAGCAGAGGGAGGAGAAGAGTGCGCCGTATAGTGACGTGCGGTACCCGCTCCTACCCCAGACCAAGGGCTTATATATGGACATTTCTGAGCTTGGTATTACGGATGCGAGTAAGCATCTTGTCAGGACCTCCTCAGTGGTGATTAACCAGTCCCTAAGGAGACGCTTTTTGACGACGATATATTCGTGGATAATTGTCGTAACCTCGAGAATAAGGATGAGGCGAGGATTATTTAAGATATCTTAAGGTTTATCGTTTCTTCGGCGTAATTGCTTACACTCCGGAATAAGAAATATAAACACCTTGTTAAGAGCCTTAACGAAGGGTGGAATAACTCGATTCCTCTTACTAGTACCCGTCCCCAGCCTGATCATTCTATTGGGTTTAGGCGAAATGCGTTTACCGAGGGCCAGCTCGCTAAGTTATCGCCGTTTATTAGCGACTTTATCGCCGGAGATCAGTCTCTCTTTATGGCTACGTACTATATATACTTCCCGTTCCTGACCTGCGAGGTGAAGTGCAGCGCCGCTGCGCTCGATATCGCAGACCTGGCAGAACGTCCACAGCATAACCCTTGCAGTGCGGGCCATCGTCGAGCTCTTTCGTGTTGTGAATCGCGAGGATAAGGTTAACCGCCAGATTCTCGCCTTCTCCATCTCTCACGACTACCGGTAATACGGATCTACGGCCACTACCCGGCAATAGCTAGCAATAATACCAGATATTACCGCCATTCAATCCATACTCACGATTTCACAACACTCTACGGAAGGGACAAATGGACAGCTTATCAATTCACCAAGAACGTCTACGACCTATGGATGCCCAAGCATTTCGAGAATATATGCTCTGCCATTGACCAGCTGCCGTCGGATTTAGATTTTGATGTTCCGCCACTTTCCAAGGCGACTGGGCTTTCCCAGGATTTGGGTTTAATGCGGTCAGATGCCAGCTGCGCTTCTATACCTAACGAGCAGGACAGCCAGTCGAGCAATGCCGAGCAGCAAGCGGTAACTCCAGGTACCTCATTCAGTGAGCCGAAGAGGAGGAAAGGATAAGTCCCGAAAGGGCTGTAAGATATTAGCATACGATTATTTCAAGGCTTCCATCAAAAAATTCACAATATAACATTCTCGTACACCTTTGGTGACACCGTTAAACCGTCTATGCCCCTAGAAACAGCCACATTATACAGAGAATCCCCCCCTGGCAACCCTACCATCTCAGCATCAAGGATCGAAAAGAAGTCGACAAGCTATTCGACGAGCTCCACCGGCAAGGACTCATGTTTACTGTCTCATCAACGTCTTCGGCGCCCCGTCTTCGTGGTATATCGAACGGCGAACTGGTAGACGAAGTCGCGCCCAGTGACTGACTTACGGATGATCAGTCGGGTGGTAGTCCTAGACTCTTACCCGCTTCCCCTCGCCTGTCTCTATCACAGAGAAGCTTCGCAAAAGGACCCGCACTCACCTGCTCGGCTGCCTCCCTCGAAATGGCTAGCCGCACGCCTGCACCATTATGAGCCACCTCCCACTTTTGCTCAAGCTGGCAGGTCTGACGTTCGCTCAGCATTTACCAATCCCGATTACTTCCGACCAAATTCCCCCATTGTCGTCAATGCAAACGCCCTGCCATGAATCCGAAACGAACGTACCAAGATGAAGACCGTCTGCGAGCCTTCCGAGGCCAAGTACTTCCGACACATTTTCCAATGGTAGCATTCACCCAAACCACGATGCGTACTCTCCACTTGTGCATGGATATTACACAGTCACTTGCAGGATGCGGTGGGCGGTTTAGACGAGACCCAGCAGGCGAAGTTGGAAGTGGCAGGAGTATCCGGGAAACGGTGGTACTCACTTCAGCAGATTGAGGAAGAGGTCCAGCAGGCGAAATTGGAGTTTTGGCGGACGATCAACACAGCTGGGGTTGCGTTTTACGTTACTCATATCGTCGGTATTTCTTCTCAAAGTCGTTCGAGTCTAGTGTTTTCGCGCCTACTAATCAGATGTATCTCTATTTCTGTTTCAGAGACAGCTCATGACCGACCCCCAAATAACGTCTCCCATTACAATAGCACTCAATACAAATGTCGAAATCCTTACCATTATAGACCCCGCATTCATAGTAGATATCCTCTCGTCGAATGTTTGAGGTACAAATGTCACCAACTTGAGGGCTCATTCGATGTGAAACCCAGTCATGGGAGTCTTAGCAACTTTCACTGTTATACCGTGATCTTCAGCACACTAAGCAAAAGCTAGACAACTTCAACACTTCCGACGTTTCTAGCCGACAATAGAGGAGCTCTTCCAAAACAATCTCGAGATAGAAATCGATATGGCTGGTACCAAGGAGTAGCCTGGCTACCTCAGTACGACCATATCGCGAGGCGATTGAGACCTTCCAACGCCCACTGCTCGGACCGCTCTTCAGTTGTAGCTATGGAAACATCTTAGATGGGATTCACCCTCAGATTCCCCAAGCTTCGGCTCTCGACACTCCACCCATCTCGGCTCGCCTCCTGATTGTTGGTGAAGAAGTTGGCAGCAGTCGCGTTACCTCTCAAAACCCACTGATAATATCTGACAGCAGCAACACCAAACTTGCCGCCGTTTTGGTCACCATAGGTTCCGCCGTGCCCAACGTTCAAGTTGCCCTTCCAGGTCGGTGTGGATTGCGGAAGAAGTCGGTAGTCTCTCTCGCCCTGGTCTTCTGTCAGCTTCTTTCCAACCCTCATTCGCGATGAAACACCCACGTTGTTGAAAGCGATATCACTGGGGCCTCCCATAAAGTAGAAGATTGGCTTGTTGATTCTCGGCACAACATTCCTGCTCTCCTGCTCACTCAACAGACCCGAGTTGTAGATCCCGATGGTGGTGACCCTGTTGTCGTTCACTCCCGCCGTGTACGCCTCAACACCACCGCAGCTCATCCCCGAGACCGAGATTCGAGACGTTTCCAGCCAAGGATAGCGCTGTTTGGTGGCGGTGTTGGTGACCCAGTCGATGGCGCGGGTCATCATCTGGGCATTGGTTGAGCCTTGGCCGCCGGGCGAGCCGGAAGAGATGACAAACACGCCATGGGAGGCAATTTGAGTCAGGAAGTTGAGGAAGTCGAGGCCGTTGGCGGAGCAAGCGCCGTTACCCCAGACCAGGACGGGGATTTTGGCTCCTTGGGGGACGTTCCGGGGGAGATAAAGGGTGTGGCCGTTGAGGGAGGAGTCGGTGGTGTAATACGCGGGGGCGAACGGGCCGTTGCCGGTAGGCTGGTTGTAATAAGGTGGTTAGTTGAGCGTTGTTAATGAAGATGGATGTGTTTGTAGAAAAGGGTAATGTGTGAATGTGCTAAAGTGTCAAAGTGCTAATGTGTAAATGTGTTAAAGGGTAAGTGATGTGAGGCCATGAGATAATGCAAGGAAGGGAAGGCACGACGCCTGCAAACTGTATAGATGAATGGTGCCCAGGGAGCAAGGAGCTACGGGAGGAAGGAGCAATGGAAGGAATAAGCTCTGGAAGGGAAGGAGCAGTGCGAGGAAGGAGCAGAGGAAGGAAGAAACAGGGGAAGGAAGGAAGGTTCACTGGCATGAAGGGTAAGGTACGATGAAGAGATAATTGATGAGAATGGTAACTGACTCCTTGACGGGGGGCGATTGGGTTGGCCTGGCTGATGCCAGTGGCCGTTGCCAGAGCGAGGATGACAGACTTCAGCAACATGTTGATCCAGATCCTGATTAATACTGTCTGAAGCTTTACCCATTCTCCAACGCATGTCTTCCCTTATACTTATACCCATCTTCTTTGTTATCATCAAGTCTCCGCTAAGTTACCTCCCTCCGGCAGTCCACCCCCTGCATACCCCTCTTCATATCCTCGCGCATAAATCTTTGATGTGATCGTAGCTGTCCTGGTTCCCGGTTCAGTCAATATCTTGGTCAACGGTGATCTATCGATCGTCAATGCGCGCGCAACAAAACACCTCTCTCCCCATAAAAGCAATTCGTGCGCTTCCCCGGTCGAACCACTTCCCGCCAGTCGAAGATCGACATCTCGAAGCTAAACTGTAGATGTTGAACGGAGCGCAAGTGGATGATTAGCACGTGGAAATTAGCCTTTTCCCGTCTTCCCCGGAGTCTTGGTTTGCATGCATTTTGCCGGGGAAGCGCTACTGCATCCGCACCCGTCATGTTGCTTCCGGCTGTTCAAATCGGCAATCGTGATACCGAGATCTTGGTTTCTCCATCGCGTACGTCAAGATAGGCAGGCCTTGACTGTTTTTGCTGCTGAAACGTATTCGCGATGACATCCATTCTTGCGCGCCACTTTCACATCTTGGCCTACTAATCAAGAGCCAAAATAGGCAAGAGAAAGTCCACCAAACAGCATCTCGCGCTTGTGAAAATGCCTATACACAAAGAGTGAAAGCCCTCCACGTCTCAAGCAACTGACCTGACAGCGGGTACTCTGTCAACGTCAGCCTCCCACCTAACCTATCTCCCTAGATGTACCAACTTCTGCACATATCGTGAGATGCTGAAATCTGGTTTCTAGCAATGACTGCGCGTGAACATTTGTAGGAAAGGTTCTCAAGATTTTCCCCCTGACAGACCCCCTACTACATATCTATCCCTTTAATAATCTTCCTTCTTGTTATAGAACACATATTCTTACAGTTTCAGTGCATATTCAACTATCCTCTCCCAAGACCAGTTCACCTGTGAGCTCGACGCCCTCGCCACCTTATCCTTGCCTTAAAGATTTTAAGGGACCCTTGAAATAGAGCGCCAGCAAGGAATGCTGAAACGAATATTTTCCAGACCCAAAGCGGGATTTTAAGTGTCCTAAGAACCTCACTGATGGACGGAATCCTTTTGATCTCCTGAACTGCGTCCACAACTGGTCCCAGTTCGACGCTCTTTTCCTGTGAGTCTTTCCATATTTTTGCCACAGACCGAAGGTGGTCCATGTTAAGGGTGAGCGTATCAGCTTTGGCTATGGTCAAAGCCGAGTTGACAGCATTTGAGATCTCCCGACCGTTCATCTCATACTCCGACAGTGTCTCCGTTGCTGAATCTAGATCCAGTTCGCATTTTGGCAAGGATTTGAGTTTCAATATTGGTCCTAGCCGTTGTGCCCACAACAGCTTTCGCGTTTCTTTGTCGGGCGAGGGGTAGTGCAGCATAACGTTGATGCGGGACTTGACTGCGGGATCGAACATTTGGGCGCGGTTGGAGGTCAGAAATATGATGCCCTGGAAATACTCCAGCTGCCTCAAGAAAACTGTTCGCGTTACGGAAAAGCGTTAGCGTGTTTATGGATGCTTTACCCAAGCTATCTTGGGGAAAAGCCTCTGCTTACCTGCTACAAGAGCATTACGCTCCAACGACACATGTCCGTCAACCTGTCTGGATTCCAGAAATACATCCGCCTCATCGATGAGTAGAATGGCCTTCCATGCAGTTCCGTATCTAACTAGCCGCCTCAGCTCTGACTGAATGCTTCTCAGATCACCCCCGAGTTCTCCGGTTGGGAATAGCAAGAGCGGCTTTGAGGTTGTCTCGGCAATTGCTTCTGTCATGACTGTCAGTACGGAGTAACTTCTATAGCTGCCACGGCACAAAAATACTTTGACAGAACGCATGTGAAGCGCAACTCACCAGCTGTTCTTGTTTTGCCAGTCCCAGGAGGGCCATGCAAAACAAATATCAGACCCTTGCCTTTGAGGGCAGTCTCATCTCGGGTATGACTGGCGAATTTGTGACTTTTAACAAGTGATGTGATGATCTTCCTATATCCATCCGGAAGGACAACCGAATCAAAGTCTTTATGTTTCCAGTCGGTCGTCTTCACCTTGTCTACAGAGAACATACACCAGCATCGCATGTCCAGAGAATACCCATAGACATATGGCAGACAGAGTAGTGTAGGATCATCGAAGCCATCGGTTGTTTTGTCTAGACTCTCTTGCTTCAGCCACTGGACTCTTTTAAGGCCGCAAGCAGTATTATCATGGTAACATATGGTATGTTTACTGACCTTTCGAGATGCTCCAATTGGAAACATTGACGCGGTGGAAAGGATTATCTTCCATGAATGTTGAACAGTCTAAGACGACTCTTCCGGTAGCCTTATGGTAATCTTTTAGCAAAGCTGGGTTGCTAGCGGATATGAGGACAACTCACTGTTTCTGGGAGCCAGACGCCAATAAATTCTTCTTCGCTGGGAAAGTATGAGCCCCCAGGAGGTGTTTTGAGCCTTCTGCATAGACCTTCGTAATGATATGCTTGGCCCTGCTTTTGCACTAGCTCCAAATATCGTTGTCCGCGCTTCACAAGGCGTTCTTTTATTCCTTCTCTGTCTTTGTGGTACTTTAGCGGAAAGATTGAAAGGCTTGTAATCTTCTCGGGGGTATCGCCCGCAAATTCCTGGTGTTCATATATTTTGAGACTTTCCCGCACCACACCCGTTTTCTTTCCGTCGTGTGCTTGATATAGACACTCAAGCTCGAGGTATTTCCATGGATCTCCTGTTGTTTGCGTTTCGTCATAGCACACGCTCACAAGCCAGTACAAAGCAGGCTCGCCATTTACCATCCTGTATAGCAAGTCGCCGGGTTTGAAAACAAACCAAAGTAGATCAAATGTAATGACAGGATTCTCTCGAGTTGTGAGTGTCTCGGCCTCGGCCCACTTCTGCTTGTCAAGGTAGCTCAGGAGAAGGTTGAGATGGAGGGTACCGTCACCGCCTACCCTAGAAGCCTCCTCAGAAAGCTCCTTGCGATGATGATAGAGAAGATTGAATGGTGATGTCAGCTCAGAGGGTTTGTCGAATTCCTCTTCTTGGTCGGGATAGTAACGAACTACCCTTGTGAGAGCGGCGAGTATGTGCTTGGAATTGATCAAAAGCGTTGTATCGGTGCGATTGTTATCCTTATCGAAGTTTTGTGTCGACACTAGGGCAAATGACTGATGTTTTGTGTCTTCCTCCTTTTTGACCGGATCTGAGTCACCCTCGGTAACCACCGGGTCATTGCTTCCATCCACATAGCTGCGTTTGAGGTGTTTGACATCGCACTGCTCACCGGGTTCAGGCGTGGCAACCACCTTAGTCTCCTCAGAAGACATAGCTCCAAGTCAAAAATTCGAACGGTCGTTGTATCGTCGTCGTCGATGTGGAGTTCTACTCGACAACCACAAGGCTGTCTAATAAAAAAAATGTGAGGTGTCTTGTAGGAAAGGTGAATGGTGACAAAATGGTGGAGAACTGGACAGTACTTCCTGGATACCTAGAAAGTGAAATCGATGCTAGGAAGTGAAGAATGTAGGGTCGATATAAGTTAATAATGGATGTAGAGGGACGGAAAAGGCTGCGCCGTACCCTTGGGCGATCCATCACAGAATGGGATGTCAATCGGCGAGAAGTTGGGTGCCTCACGTTCAGCCAGATGCAATTTTATGCAGCCACATTATCATGCCTTGCAATTCAAGGCCAATCAGAGATAAAACAAGGAAAATTGGGGGTTGTCTTGTTCCAAGGCAGACAACAGGGCAGCTCACCTTTGTGACTACCACAGGAAACTTCCAAATCGCTCGAACTTGTCACATCTTGGACATCGCCTGATTAGGCAAAACAACCACATTCCAATGTTTAATGAGGGCCAGAATCTGCTTTCTTGATTACAGTTCACTCCCCTTTATTCTCACATACTCTCAGAAAATTGTAATCAGTCCAAATGGCTGCAAGTTTGAGCTTACCATCTCAACTGTTTCGCCCTCCCTCGCCCCCGCCATCCACCCCCCAAAGCTCCCCTTCGCTTCCGCCACATTTGCTCTCGGCCAATTTACACTCTTCTGAAGTTCAACCAAAAAGTAACACGCTTGATCAGGATGTCGAAAGACTGGAGTGCGAGGAGACCTTGGTAAGTCACACCCGACACCTGCATACTAAATACCGGGGGGCATGCTGGGTCTGACACCCTACAAGTCCACTGAAGGTCCCCGATATTGGCAGGATAATTTCCAGGCTCGACAGATGCAGCATAGTGGGCATAATGTTCACTCCAACAGCAACATGGGATACCAACGGATAGGGGTCATGAATCTCGTGACGAAGGGTCATCGAACAGGTGCACAGCCGAATGGTAAGTTACACTCACTGACCTTGAGAGCTTTCATGTTTCTATCTGCTAATTCTGGAGTGTTAATGCTTGACATGAAGACCCAGACTTTCTTGCAGACAAACAACCTCTTGACTGGCTGTCGAAGTTCGACCATCGCACAGCACATGAGAGAGCTTTGGAAAGCCGAACCGAGGGTACAGTGTCTTGGCTTCTGAATTGGGACGCATTCAAGAAATGGAAAGTTTGTCCCAAAAGCTTTCTTTGGCTTCATGGAAAGCACTTTTGCGGGAAGACTGTATTGTGGTAAGTCGAACGAATCCCTTGCTGTCGCTTGTTACTCGCAATTCCATATACACTTCTTTAGAAGTTCTTTAACATTACCTCAGTGCATCGATCATCGAAGAACTTGAACGAGAAGCTACCGATGGAGTCCCGATAGTCGCTTACTATTACCTCGATTCTAACGAGTTTTGTATCAAACCTTCTGAGGGCGAAAGCCGCCAAGAATCCTTTCCAGAACGGCTCTTAAGATCATGGCTTCGACAACTATGCGAAGGCCTATCCCAGTTGCCCAAGGGAGTGCAGAAAGTGCGGCAAGAGTTCAAGAAGACCGGCAGTCTTGATTACACGCTCCTAAAGTATGCGATACGATGTCTAACCGAGGAACGAGGGCAGGTGTACCTCGTAATTGATGGCTTGGATTCCCTTACAGAGTCACCCAATGGAAAAGACTCACTGGCAGTCTTATTCGAGTTACTTGAGTGCCTCAAATCTCATGATCCCGTCCATATCCTTGTCGTGAGCAGAGATCATGTAGACACAGCTCTCGAGGACCGATGCTGGGACCTGAGTCACGATCGTGAAGGGGGATTCGACGTTGCAGTGGAAGGGACCGCCCACACGAACGGCATCGAGTTGATGGTTGACCAGGAGCTGAAAAAGTCGAACTGGGGAATAATCAGAAGAAAACATCCGGAATGGATTGAGATCATCAAAAAAAATTTGGTGGACAATTCAGACGGAATGTAAGTATATCCCCATATACCTATTTACCTAGGTAGTATGCAAAGATGACCAACTGGCTCAACACAATCCGTTTTGCACCAAATACCACCTACCGAGAAGCAGTTTTGAGAAGTGATCGAAAGCTAACCTGGAACTGGATCAATAGCTTCGGTTTAGTCAAATTACGGCTGTTGGATCCTGAATTTCACGAATTAATTCGGCGAAGGGACCCAGCCCCCGATGAGGAGGAGGTACTTGATGCATTGAATGAGATCCCGAAAGAGATCAATGCTTTCTACGATAAAGCCTTGGAAAGAATATGCGTCATGCCCAATGCCTATCTATCTCTCCAATGGCTCATGTGCACCCTCCGGCCGTTGAGATTCGTCGAATTCGAGGACTTGATCAACTGGGGTCAGACAAACAAAAAGAATTCAGTCTCCATTCGCCATAGCTTTGGCAGTCTAGTGGCTTTTCCAGAGTCTCCAGACCGAGACGGCAAGCAAATCGTGGATTTTGCCTTTTCCAGCCTGGAGGAATACCTCGTGAACAAAGCGGATAGGTGCGGTGGACTGGCTGTGGTTCACCTCATGATGGCCAATCAATGTCTCGAGTATATCAACGAATGTGTTGTCAATACGGATGACCACACCTTACATGAATCTGATGAGGACGAAGTTGATGGCGGGAAAGTACTGGAGTGTGACCTCCAAAGACGGCCGCTTCTTGAATATGCCATCAACAACTGGTACAGACATGTACTTGAGTATCTAGAGTCCAGACAGGATTCGGAACTGGTGCTGGAGTCTGTCCCAGACAATGGGACTCAGGGCATTCTATTGACATGGCTACACCGGATTTACAATTACTGGGGTACACCGTTGCGGAACATTTTCCACAAGAAGCCTCAAACACCCTCCGCTCTGGACTTTTCTGAGGGGGTGTCGGCCTCATCGGAATTTGCACAATGGGTCAGCTCGACACGAAGATTGGTCGACGATTTGGATCGGGACGTGGAACAAGTTCACAACGACCTGAAAGCGGCCGCGTATAGGTGTTTTGAGCTCATGGTTGATCTTCTTATTCAGCACCAAGCGCCCACAGAAACGGAAGCAACCACACACACTCCTCTTCAGGCGGCCTGCATGTGCGAATTCAATCTCCTAATTTATTCTCTCCTTCACGGTCATATTCACAACTCAAATATTCCACACTGCAAGGTCAAGAACTCGGATATCCCGAAAACTGGAAGGACAGAGCAAATCAAGGCTAGGCCCGACCCCAGTCATTCCTGGTGGCCAGACAGTGATGGCACCAAGGAGAAAACAGCAGACTACGACGGCAAACGTATGGTGAGGGCTCTTCTTCTGGCCGGAGCAGATGTGAATAAACCCAGTTCTCACGGTGACACCGCCTTGCACCATGCCATGGCCAAAGGCAACCTTGCTGCTGTCACTTTGCTCCTGCAGAGAAACGCCGATATGGAAATTTGCGCCACGGGTCCTCTCAATGTATTCCTCAAGACAGTGTTTCAAGCGCATGATAGCGAAGTAACGTCAGAGTTGGAATGGCCCATGCCCATGATTTGCTGCGGAACTCCCTTGCTCTGGGGAATCCAGATGGGGCAGCACGACGCCGTTGAGTTTCTACTTGATCAGGGTGCAGAATTCAAGAATCTCGCGCCGGTCTCAGGGCACACTGCACTCCATGCCGCAGCCTACCTCTCGGACCAGAGAATGGCTCGGCTGGCGCTGGATATTGGCTGCCGAGTCAACGATTGTGAGGCCAATGGGTTTTCAGCTCTCCATTTTGCTGTATATCAGAACAATCTGGGTGTGGTTGAGTTATTACTGGCTAATGGTGCGGATGTTAATATCCTCGCCAACTGCGGATACCCTCCTCTGATGTGGGCTCGGCACATAAACATCGTCAGGGTGCTCCTCAGAAACGGCGCAGATTGGAATGCCCCCCCGGATAAACCACACACAGTACTAACTGTGGCGGCGTTCAACGGATACCATGAGATTGTGCGTATGCTTCTTGAAAAGGGCGCCCCCGCCAGTTCAACTGCCTTGCGCTATGCGACGTGCGAAGGGCATACGGAAGTGGTACAAGTGCTTGTGGACTTCGACATTCCCGTTGACATTTTCTTGCACGCCAAGCTTGGAATAACCGCCCTGCCACTTGCGGCTGGACGAGGCCATTCTGATATTGCCACAATCTTGCTGAAAAAGGGTGCCAGTCTCTACAACAAACACCCTGTTCTCGGTTCCATACTAAATGCTGCTTCATTCGGCGGTGAGGATATAGTCTTTGACGCATGTTGGCAACAAGAGCCTTCTATGCGACATGAGAAAGATGCGTATGGGCGTACTGCCCTCTACTTTGCTGCCCTGGGCGGACAGGACAAGATGGTTGGGAAGCTCCTCAAGTTAGGGTACAAAGCCAACGCCAAGGATAACCATGGCCGAAACGCATTGCATGCTGCAGCATCAGGTGGCTCGCTATCTGTAGTGGAGAAACTGCTTGAACAGCATCCGGAAGTTGATCCTACCGAGACGGATGATGACGGCTGGACTGCTTTACACTGGGCGGCTAAGGCTGGGGAGAAGAAAGTGGTGGAAAAGCTGCGAGGTGTATGTTTGAGAGAGGGTAGAATGCCTGACGACAACAAATGGCCACCAGCCCGTATTGCGATATATCATGGGCATCGAGACCTTCTGCCACTTCTGGAGGGAAAGCAGACAGGAGAAAACGTCTTTCCACAGTCCGAATGGCATTGGTGGAGTGCAGGCCTTATGCACAAGGATTATGTTTGTGACAGTTGTCTCAGGGTACGCCAATCTTCTCTGCAAGCTGCTATGATGCGTGGATTTCTAACAGAAAAGGGATGAAGCTGATACATGGGATCCGATTTCATTGCCGTACATGCTATCACGATTTACTCTTCTCCAACTACTGTTTCAAGTGCGAGGGTCGAGGAAAGAGACTGCATCCTGGCCATCGATTTGAGGAAATCCGTCCGCCGTACGACCAGGGAATAGTGGGTAGGGGATCCGGCTGTGCGATAATGAAGATATAATCATCTTGAGCGACATGCCCTCAGGTGCCTATCTATGTTGTACACAGGCTATCTTGGCCAAATGCCGTGATCATCCACATGTAACGTAAGATCAAGATATCATGTCCTTTCATTGTTCGTATACTGGACATAGGAAATGACTTCCCTAATTCACTCAACAACTTATCGACAAAAACCGCCAAATACCACCTTGAACGCCAGGTATCCAATACTTTCTACACATTTTCACATTTACTCAAAAACAAGCTCATCAACTTCCTGCTCAGATCCAGCATAAAGAACGTTCGATTTGTAATTATGTCCAGTGTGTGTTGACTCGGAGACTTTCGGATCAATCGGTGCACTCAAAGCCAATTTGAGCTCACTCTCATTGCAGGCACCTGCATGATAGGTAAGATATATAAGTGTTCATTCACATGGGGTTTAATTGAGGAAACTGAGGAAGGGCCATACCAAACTTGATTCTCTTTTTCACCTTCTGATGACCGCCATAATTGACAGATGAGCTGACGTCGTTGCCTCTATGCTTAGAGGCATCTGGTGAGGTCTAAGGGACGGTCTAGGTTAGGATTGATAGAAACACCTAGAATGGGTAGATTATATAGTAAACAGGATCACTCGCATTGACCTTGACTATTGACCCGTCCCATGTTTTACCGTCGCCGCGGAACTGAGAGCTGGGCTCCTGCATGACGGTCGTGGCGGTGGTTGTTGACATCTCAGCAAGTCCATATACTCCTTTCTTCTTGAGATTAGTAGGGATATTGCTCATTCTGGAGGTACTGTGGGACAGGCAGGGAATGCCAACAATGATAAGCAGACACATGTGTCAGGAATCAAAACTGCACAGGCTTGTGCACGATCCACAACATATTTATACATGATCGGTTCAGTTAAGAGGACTCCGTCTAACCGGCAAGTTAAACAGTTGACCTGATACGAATGCCGTGATGTATGTAGTCGGAGCAGGCTAGGCTTCGGTTGGGCTCCATGCACAGGACGTGGCAGTGCATGTGAGTGCCGCTGATTGGCGACAGATTCTACCGTACATGAAGGCGTTGTTAATTGGTACCGATGTTCCCACGTCAAGTCTCTGTGCTCCTGCGTACAGCAGATCTTCTGAATGGTCAGCAAAGCAGTCGTTCCACACGACACCACATATTTATCGTCCAGGTGCGCTCCATGGGCCGAGAGCCTGCTCACTGCTTCTTCTGCGTTCATCCACTTTCAAGGCAGCATCTGGAGCCTTGTCGGTGGCTGCAGACGTCACAGTTCCTTAGGCATTGATGACCACACCCACTTGCGAACAATGGCCCCAATACCAGACGCCATCGACACGGAGGCCAACACCACGAACCAGCCTAGCTCCGCACCTGCAGGGCTGTCGACTTCAGATGTTGTCGGAATCGCGGTCGGTGTGCCTACGGCCGTGCTCGCACTAATGGGACTCGTTATTGCGACACTGGCCTGGAAATATCCAAAAGGATCTGCTGCCAAGATCCAAAACGCAATCCTGCGTCGGCCAAAGCAGATTGGCACCAGCTGGAACTCGAACGTGATGTACGGTGGAAAACAAAAGGCGAAAAACATGACATTCGGTTGGTTACACAGGAATCACTTCAGCCTCACGCACGCTTGGTACTGACCAGCTGACCAGAAAGCATCGGAGATATGGAATCCCCCATTCAGACACGGATGAACATATCAACTGCAACAACAGATAATGCTGAGCATGTTGGCGATACTTTTAATTCCAATGTGTTGCATGAGGGAGCAAAGCAGGAGATTGACTCGATGACATTTGGAACTTGGAATGCAAATACAAAGGCATGAAAAAGGCAGAGCGCACTCTTTTGGAAAGGGAACAGATCGGTTGTACTCATAAAAGTTTCTCATTTTTATATTGCATTGGTTCGGATTAGCATACATCAAACACTCTTGTATTTCCTCTTTGTTTACATGGCGACAAACACCCCCTGAAGCCCCTGAGCTTCAAAAATCTTCCTAATTGTGGGCCCATACAACCCCCCTAGGATGACTACCCGATTTTGAACGACTGAACGCCCCAAGCCTTCTCAATGAATCCCTAAGCTCCTGAAAAATTTCAAGCATTGTGATATTGTCTACGGATTTCTAGCTCACCACAACAGATCTCTATAGATCTACAAGACCTGTCCGTTGCCAGGCCCTAGACCCCTACGACCCCCAGACACAGCCCTGTCCATGAAGATCGGCAACAGAAGGGGTCTCAAAACCAAAATATATGACACCTAGTTTTTAAAAATATCTACTCATATACCGAATCTCACATTCTCCCAAGTATCTATACAACCTAACACCACCACATCAACAATGCCAAGACCTCACAATAACTTCAAGTGGAGTCGAAAATGGAGACAAAAACATACAACACCAGGGATTCCCCAGTGGTCACCCACCTGAGTACTAGTCTGGCCGTCAGCTGTTTGACTAGGGGAGAGCGGACGGGATCCCGTATTTTCAGCTGCGTATGGTCGTATGTGATATTCAGGGTCGAAAAACAGCAATATGGAGGTACCTGGATTCATTGCCACGACAGATCTATTCCAATATGCCAACCAGTACTACAGACGATACCCAACAGTAAGTGGGAAACAGTTGTACCATGGTTCATGAAAACGGCTCTGGCCACCCTCCACTTCAGCAAGGAGCTGTACGAAGCGCCTCCCCAAGAAGAGATTCCCCGATGGCTGGGAAGGTGTCTAAAGGGAGGGAAGAGTCTGTCGTGGAGCTGGTCTGGATTTGATACAAGACATGACACGGTTTCTGGTCAGAAACGCACTGCTTTTATTTCCAGAACAGAGTCTTTTGTAGCATAGCGTCGTTTCCATCACTACTGCGAGGCTCTACGAGCACGTAGAATTACCACCCTGGGCCTCAATCAACTCCCCAAAGTAGTTCACCATCCCATCATACGCAGGGTGCTTGCTGAAGTCCTCAAACCACAACAAACTCGCCCCATTACCCGGAAACACATGGGGCACCCAGCTAAAAGGGTCATAAAAGTCCCAAATCGTGATACCCACACAAACATCCTTCGTCTTCACACACGCCCCCACAACCTTCTGGTAGCACTCACTTTGCCACTGCAGCTTCTGCTCATCAACCGGCACCTTGATCCTCACATCCAACTCGGTAAACGCGACCTCCTTCACCACCTCCTTATACATCCCAATAGTGTTGATCAAATCCGCCTCACTCGGGTGGTTGTCCGCATGCAAATGCGCCTGCATCCCCACGCCATCAACCTTGATCCCGGCATCCTTCAACATCTTGACCAGCCTCACCGCGCCCGCAGTCTTGACACTGGCCGGCCTCTCGATTCCGTAGTCATTGTAGTACAACTTCGCCTCTGGGTCGACCTTGGCAGCCGTCTCAAAGGCAAGCCGGATGTACTCCTCCCCGAGCACATTGTAAAACACGCTCTTCCTGTATGTCCCGTCTTCATCAAGGGCTTCATTCAACACATCCCAATGGGCACACCGGCCACGGTAATACCCAGCCACCTCGGTGATATGTCTGACAATTGCCTCCCTCAAACCCTCTTTGGTCCACTCGGTGGTCTCAACCCAAGGGGCAAGCTGGCTGTGCCAGACGAGGGCGTGGCAGCGGAGGATCTTGTTAGTCCTGTTGGCCAAATCGGCAACGTAGTCACCCTCAGTGAAGTTGAAAACGCCTGGCTCAGGCTCGACAAACAGCCATTTCTGGCCGTTGGTGGGAGTCGTCTGGCCGAACTCCTTGGGGTCTTCGAGGATGGCGTCGTATTGGGAATAAGATTCGGGGTAGGGCTCGCGCTCGCGGAAGCCGGGGGTGTCAGTCGCAGCACCGAAGTACTGGAGGCCGGCCTTGACGGCGAGCTCGTGGAGCTGGGCGGTTGCAAGGGGGACAGCTCCCGCCGCGGCGAGAAGGGAGGTGGAGAGACGCATCTTGTGTGCGAGGGAAAGCCAAAACTGAGGTTGTCCCTGAGGCGAACAAACTCTAGAATCAGTGGACGAGGGGGGGAAATATATGCACTTTATATCACCTCAATTACACCCCTGCAGCAAAGCAGCATCATCCTCCGCTTTTTCTTTTCCCCATTCACACCTTTACCAGCGCCACGGAAGCGGGACAAGAAGGTTAATGAAATCCATATTGCAGATTCCAAGGGCACTGCAATCTGCGCGAGACTCTTGTTCATGCAGAGGGCCATCACGGCGCACCACGCGTACTCCTCTTTTCCCCTCACGACGATCTCCAAAGTGGAAGCTCTTCAGCCGAACCGTGATTCATGATAGGAGCCAAGATGTGGCCCGCATTGAGCCTCAAGTGGCCGGGTGACGAACGACGGGGGTCGCATCGGGGAGGAGCTGCCGGGTAAATCGGTGCGGGCCGGATATATGCCATTTCCGGGGTGAAGATCCGCTTCAATGGCCATTGAGCTCCAACTCATCATCGAAGTGCGATCTTGGGGAAACTGACGTAGAGATCGAGGGTCCCGTGTATCTTGTAGTCGTATTGAACACTAGCCCAACATCCTCCATAGCTCACATTCATAACTCATACACATGTCGTACATAACCCCAATGGGAAATCCAAAGCGCCATCCCATCTTTCAATCTGTAAAAAACCGTCTTACACAGTGAACTTCCCAGACAAAGGCAAATTCCTACTACTCCCCCCAACCTCGACGTTATACTCCCCCTTCCCCAACCTCCACTTCTGCGCCCTCACATCCCAGATACTCAAATCCCTCCTCGTCAGCTCAAACACCACCTTCTTCGTCTCCCCCACCCCAACCAACACTTTCTCAAACCCCCTTAACTGCCTAATAGGTACCTTTTCCTCTCTCGTCCCCGGAATCCCCAAATACAACTGCGCAACCTCCTTCCCCTCCACCTCCCCCTTGTTCTCAACCTCAGCCTCCACTCTAACCAGTGCATCCCACAAGTCCTCCTGACCACCCTCTACAGTCTTCCCCTTGGGAAACTCCTCAAAGCTTCTGTTGCCATTCTTCTCAACAGCAAGATTGGAATACCCAAAGGTAGTGTAACTCAGGCCAAACCCAAACTCAAACCTAGGCTTGATCTTTTTTTCGTCAAAGTGCCTGTAATCGACAAACACACCCTCGGTAAAGTTGCTCTGAGGGAAATACTTAAAGATGCCCTCCGGCTTGTCAGGCCTGAGCATGACTCCATAGTCGTCTTCGTTGCGCGCAACAGTATAAGGCAGTTTACCTGAAGGGTTCTCCTTTCCATAGAGGATAGATGCCAACGCCTTCCCGGATGCTTGTCCTGGGAGATGGGCAAAGATCACTGCTGTGACGTTGGGGTGGCCGATAAATTCTTCAACGAGTCTTATACCAGCATTATGGAAAACCACAACAGTGTTGTTGCACTGGCTGGCGACGTGGAGGATCAGCTCGTCGGTGTAATCGTCTCGAAGGCCAGGTCTATCTGCGCCTTCTGCAGCCCAGACGTTACCGAATACCAGACACGCGCTGGAGACAGGATCCACTGCCGGCTTGCCGTTGTGGAAGTCCCAGAAGAGGGCTGTATCGTCCTCGTAGGCTTGCTGAAGGATGGCGTCATATGGTGAAATGGCAAGAGACTGAGATGTTGCCCCTGATCCGCCACCAGAGTACAGTGTTCCGTTAAAAGCAATGCCTGTCGTTCCTGGTGTTGCGCCTGACCAGCCAAAGAAGCCTGCACCAAACTCCTGGTAGTCAAAGGATCCCGATCCCATCAGCCAGGGAGAGAGGCCATCTGTTGGGTTGTTTTCGTCGGGGTTCTTGGCGGAGTAGCCGTAAATAGACAGCAGTTTGGGGCTCTTGAGCGGCAAGGCATTGCGGATGTTTTTGACCAGGACGTGACCTTCAACCGCACCATCAAATAGGGTGGATTTGAAGGAAGAGTTTCTTGCATCGATAATGCGATGTGGCTTGGTGAGGTCCTTGGGCATACCGATACCTGGCGTAGGAAAGTCATTGTCCTGGCCCATTTGATACCAAGAAGCGATTGTTCTGCTTGGGTCAACAACTTTTCACACACACGGAGAGAATGCACCCGACATACCTGAGGACCATATCGTCTAGCCTGCTTTCGGGCACCGTTCCATTTTTGATGGCGTCTTTGAGATGTGAGCCCCAAAAGTCACCGCCATTTGGCATAGCCATATCCATGCCTGCTTCAGCTGTGGCAACCCCGGCGTGCTGAGCTCCCCAGTCGCTCACAACGCTACCCTGAAACCCAAGTTCAGTCTTGAGCAGTCCATTTTGCGTCTTGCTGTTTGCGCAGCCGTACGAGTTGTTGACCCTCTGGTAGGAGCACATGATGCTTCCCGTTCCGGCGCGTACGGCATCCTGGAAGGGCCTGCGGTTTCGTCGTCAACGCTTGCTCTTTAGCATTGTTAGTTCCGCGTCACTTACCACAAGTAAATCTCGTGCATAGTTCTGTCATCTATATTTGACGAGACAGCCTCCACACCGTTGTTGGGGTTTCTATTGGTCTCTTGCTCATTGGCAATGAAATGCTGAATATGTCGTCAGCCTCAGCGTCAACTTGAAGTTTCGAGATAATAACATACCTTTGTGCTGGCGACAACCCCAACTCCCTGAATCCCCTTGACAGTCTCACCAACCAACACGCCGGACAGATAAGGGTCACTGGCAAAGCCCTCCCAATTTCTTCCACCACTGACAACCCGTCCAGCTGGCCCAACTACAGGTCCCAGAAGAATGTTGACGCCCTTCGTTCTGAACTCACCACCCATACCTTTGCCCCTTGCCAGAGTGAGTTCCTTGTTCCAGCTGGCCCCAACATGAATGCCACTCGCCCAGCTGCTAACAAAATCTGTCCCTCTGACACCCTGTCCAGCATCAGCCAGACACATACCCGGGAATTTTAGGCGTGAGATGGCAGGCAAGAAGCCAGGGCAAGAGGTCTCGGAGTTGGTTCCTGAAGTGAGGCTGATCTGCGCTTCCTGTCAGTTTCGTTCGTCACAATAAATCCAGACGTGGCGGTAGAATACCTTCTCATCAAGTGTCATTTTGCCCACAAACTCCTTGGCTCTATTGAAAGCCTCTTTCCACTCCCCAGAACCAGTCATTTCCGCTATTGATGCCATATCTGTCAGTTCTCACTCCATCATGTCACCGCCAAAAAGAAAAAGTCATCCACTTACGAGAGGGGTAGACCGGCTCTGAGCCCCCGTAGAAATACTCATCCTTCTGAATCATCCTCCCCCCATCCAACGCTTCCTCGGAGCCATTGTCATTGTGTTTTGGGAGAGCTGCCAACCCTGCCAGCCCGCCACCTATTATTACAAGTATGAGAACAATAATGAGAAGGCCCCTTTTCGTCTTGAAAAAGGCCAGTTTTGATTGTCAACTTTTCTTTTCTTGATATGATGGTGGTTGGTCTGAAGGTAGGAGGGCTGCAGAGTGTTGGCTGGTGCCGCCCGCTTTGTGAGATAGGAGAGAGGCGGAGGCCATCTTGGTTTGTGAGTTGTGATTAAATTGAAATGACTGTTGATATGAAGGGCTTGTGGTAAGTTGTGAATTGTGATATTGGACGTTTGTTTACTTTCGAAAGTATCAAAAGTCCAACAGGGGAAGCTGTTAAAACAACAGGCTTAGCAAATGGACCGGATGAGATTTGAGATGCATATGTGACACCTTTAATTGAGGGTTGACTACAGCCAAATGATGCTGTGGGTGGTTTTGTGATGTGAAGGCAGGTGCGAAGACAGGTGCGAAGCCAGGTGTGAAGATTGACCCCTCCTTTGTGACTGCCACTGTTGTTTACACCTGCAGCCAACCGTTGCCAGCGGCAATCAACCTTAAATAGTGCCAAGACCTGGACTTCAAAGGTTGAATATTACCCAGTGCGATTCATTACCACGCAGGAAGAAACTGGTTGCTTTTTACTGCCATCTTTTCCGAGTGTTGAATTTTAACAAAATGCTCATTCGCAAACATCAAATACCTTACTGCATGTTTGGGTTGTCGCTGGCTGGCAAGGCTTGAGGGTTAGGGTTAAGCATGCCTCACAGAGGCGCAGATTCGGTGGGATTTTTCATGAGATACTTCAGTCGCAAAACAAATGCAACGATCCCCACTGACTACAAATGTTTTGGGAATAGCAAAATGCTTGATTGTTCAGACCTGAGGCTTGTGTCTCGGAATGAGGCATCGCCTTGCGCTTTGAGCTCCTGTCAGTGCCCGCGGCGCGTCGGTCGTGCATCCGTAGCGGGCCATTAGTGGCGTGCTGGGAGCGGGCCGGCTCACAAGCTGGGCTGAGACCGCAAATCCGAAGAAATTCAGCAATAACCTCCCTCCGCTTGTCGTCGGTTTGCGCCGAAAGATGTTGTCAACTCTCTGTCTACCTAAATCTACAGGCTTATAATCATTCTACAGCTTGCTAACCCGTGTTAGAACTGACTCTTCCATCTGAGTTCTACCTACACTGCCGCCTGATACCACATCCGCTTACATAACATCCAATACCACTGAAACAATCCTCCTCTGTTTCTCCCGTCTTGCCATCGTTGCGGTACCTCTGCCGAGGTCGCTGGCGCCATTCCAACGATCCCACATTGCCCGGCTTAACCTGCCTCGGAGAATACCGAAACCCCTTGAATCTGTCTCCAGTCGCCGTCCTTGTCCGTTACGGAGTAGTATCACGCATTTCGGCAACCGGGATACACTGCCGACGACAGATGTCTTGAAGATGCTCGGCAGGCGGCAGGAGATTGGTCCTAGCAATCCCTTTTGATCCTGCCCAAACATCGAACGACCGAATATGCTCACCACCAAGGGAAATTTAGCAGTGTTAAGTTCATGATATTAGACATGGGTGTTACTCACGGCATGGGAGCCACGTGCGGCTCACGTTCCTCCGTCCGATCACGATTGATGAAATGTCCGTGGCACACTCTGGTTTGCCGTTACCGAAATCTCATCCCCTGCAGCGAACTGCAAGTCAACTCGGGATTGATGAACTAAGTTTCCTACGCAGACGGCATGGCATCTTCTCGATGAACAGAAATCTCATGAATCGGTGATCTTGACCGCCCAATCTTGCATGATAGAGGTAGGCGAGCCACCGCCACCACCATCGAAAAAAAATCTCTCCGAACAAATCTGCATGTCTTACCCGGCGCGGTTCATCTTCTTTTGAACCTCACACTGTGTGGTACAGATTACCACCGAACCGCGAGTAAGAAAAAGAAATATCCCACCGCCCAAGACATTCGTCCTGCAGTTTCGAGACATTGGTTCCAGCTTGACCTACATGAATGTCGTTGCATCGAACAAAACGGAGCCAGGTCCAACACCGTTTCCTTCAAACTTCTCGCTGGAAAAATATTTCTCTGTTTGACAAGTCAAATGCCTGATTTCTGCCTGTTTCCCTGTTGCTGTGTTGTCAATTTCAGGGGGGAAGAAGAAAGCAAGAAGCCAGCGAAGTAACGATGTTCCACTTCCTGTCTGCCCACTCCACCTGTCACCCCAACATCCAACGGTCAAGTTGGCATAAAGTGGATATATCCAGGTGGATATCTTCAAACAACTCACAACATCCAAATTTTGGCAAAACATCGCCGTTATCTCGTCAGAAATAGCGTCAAAAAACCGGGTGTTGAACTTGCGTCTCCCCGGTTGCGCCGAGTGCAGCCAACGTTGCAGCATTGACTTCTGGGCGTCTTATAGGCGCGGCACAAATGTTCGGTGAGTTTTCCCCTTCTTCCTCAACGCTTCGGCGATTGCTTCCAGGCCTGGAAATCCTTCTCTGCAACGGCAGCACCCGCGGACGGAGGCACCGGCTTTCCCGCTCCACAGCGCCCAACCTCCTCTCGGTAGTTGGGAGTGTCGATCTTTTGTTTTATCTTTTGTCGATCGTCTTGTTCCAATTCATCCGTCAAGGTTCACATGTGAAAAGAAACAACAAAAAAAGCCATTCAAGATTCGACCAGATTGACCAGTATCTTGATAACATCTGCAATACCCCTATTTCTCGCATAGGTATCTCCCCAACCATCCACGCCGCACCTTGGCTGTCCTCGTTTCTTTCTTTTTGAGGTGGTTTATCATCCAAGATGGCGTGTGTGGTGGTCTTGGTAGCATGAAGCACCACACCCTTAAAACACACCACCGAAGAAAAAGCTGGTTTCGGTTGAGAACAAGGGGGTCCATCTGGAATGTAACCCCTTTCTCTTGTCAGAAAAAAATGTCAAGACTGAGAAAAAAGGCTTGGAAATATCCCGTTTCCTCGCTCCAAAATCTTACCCCCCACAAGAAAGTGATAAATGTATCTGTACGGCGTCAACTGCAGCCAGCAAAATGTGATTTCTCAAAGCGATTAAATAGTCTCTCAAACTTCTCTCTATCTCTCTTTGAACTTATCTGGCCCACAGCTTAGCACCCCAATCCTCCCGTTCCCCCACGGCCGCCCCGTTCCATGCACACCGTTCATGCAGTGTCACATCAACAAACCTTCTCTCCTCTCCCATCCCACCACTGGGGTCACATCCATTCCCCTGGCTCACAGCGGTAAATTCCCCACTTCTCATCAACGTCCGCCCGCCGCCCTTGCCGTCCAGCCGCTTTAATAACAGCCCCAACTCACACTTCAGCCACCCTGGGTATAAGAGACCTCCCCCTCCCCCTCAGCTTCCTCAGCTCGAACGACCGCTTGTCTCATTTTCTCACACCTTCACATCTTCTTCCATCTCGTTCTTTCAAACATTCTCATCTCTTATTCTCGCAATCATATCACCATCTTCATCACCACTATGCAAAAACTAACACATTTCCCTCTCCTATCCAAACACCCAGCACCACAACCATCATAATCACCTCAAAGTCTCCCCCTATTCCAACATCTCTCTGCTCGCATGTAAGTCGAAAATTAGCAGAAACAAGGAACGCCATGGAAAGCCACAAAATACCCCATCATCACAGCCATCGTAGTCCTCTTCCCCCAAAAAGGTATATAAAAAAGTATAAACAAACCAACACGCCCCCCCGCCCCTCCCCCCCAAAAAAGCATATACACCTTGAATCAAAAAGTCTGCCCAAACGGACAAAGCAATGTCGTCATTCGAACCCGTTCGGACGGCAAGTAACAATTCGGTTCGTAGACGGACGGACGGACGGGCGGGAATCGTGTGTGTGCCGTGTCTGCCACGCGGAGGGTAAAATAAGAGCCGGGGTCTGTCGAGATCTGCATGAATATGCAGCAGCGGGTGCAGTCGGTCTCGGCTCAAATGTAGAGAAACGGTGAAGAAATGTGTCGCGGAAAACTCGCAAAGAAGAAACGGAGGCTATCATGTTCTCTTCTCTTCTTCCTTTTTCAGACCCTATCATAATCAAGTAAAAAAAACTCTGGTTAGGTCACATTTGTATCCCCAATAAAACATAAAAAACGGGGAAAAAGGGCATGAGAAAGAAAAAAAAGCAACAAAAAAACAAGCCGCCCAGAACCCAGTATCATGATAAGTAATGACAAGGATGAATGACGAAAACAAACAAAAAAGGACGCGAAACAAAACAAGGTAGTGTAGTGAATTACAACCATTTGTCTTTTTGCCTCCTCTCCCCGTTTTCCGGCCGTTTCTTTTTTGCAGACGGACACCGAGAAAACCTTTACAAGGGGCGCGCACTGTTCGTAAATAAAATGTGTGAGATATAGTCAAGAGGCGAAGTTGTGTGTGAAGAAAAAGTGTTGAAAACATCGAATATGCAAATAAGTGGTTCGCCCCTTACAGTATAAGCTGCTTCAAGTTCCGTTGGATAATCATATCCTGCACGGAACCCATGGTGATCTTGAGCAAGTTGGTGTCGGTCGCGTTAGTGAAATGTCCGTAAATCTCCTTCTCTGGGTTCCGGTTCAGCGCCCGGAACTTGTCCATGAAGTACTTGCTGGCCAGGTTCGGGTCGTCCGGTGGGCCGTGGTAGTCGGTGAAGCCGTGATCTGTTATCGGGCTCTTGGCCAGCTTCTCTTTGAAGAGATCCATCTTGTTCAGGAAGAGGATCAGCGCAGACTTGCTGAACCAGTGAGAGTTGGCGATGGACTCCCACAGCATCAGGGCTTCGTTCATTTGGTTCTAGTTCAATCGTTAGTTTCCGTTTTTTTTTGGTAACGGTACTTGAGGTATGCGTGGGGGTCAACATACACCGTCCTTGTCTTCCACCAGACATTGGTCGTAACCTGAAATGGCTACCAAAAATAGCAGGCAGTTGACGTTTTCGAAGCAGTGAATCCACTTCTTGCGTTCTGATCTTTGGCCGCCGACGTCGAACATGCGATATGTGAGTTGACCGAGGTCGAAGATCGTCTCAGTGATGCCCGTTGTCCTTAACCTTGAGCGCAACAAATCCTGATCAGTTGGTATGTAGTCTTTGGCCCATACACGGTCCAAATCGCCGCAGAAGCTGCAAGCGGGTTGGTCAGCAAATTGCAAAATATCACAACAAAGGCGACGGCGCAGGCTGCTTACTAGTCAAGGTTGTCATGCAAGGCATATTCGTTGCCCTTCGCGATGGCACTCTTCACGCCCTGGTCTTGCCATAAGCTTTTGATGGGTTCCAAGTAGTCTTCTGGCAGTGGCTCATCCGCAACCACATCGTAGTCCACCATAATGTGCGCCATGTTTTTCTACGCATGTTGCGTTAGCGGGGGAGAGCCAAACACTCATGTAGTTAGATACCAACCTCGTTATCTGGGTTCTCAAATGGGATATTGAGCTCGTTCATGGCGTCGAAGATTAATCGAAAGGAATGGACGATATTCTGGAACACTACTGGCTTCCACTCCAGCTTTTCGCTTTTGCTGAACCCCTGCGCGTAGATCAACTTCATCTGCTTGAGCACCGTGGATTTGCCGGATTCGCCCGCTCCTGTTTGACACAGTTAGGATAGCTGCAGACAGCGCAATAGACCGGGCCAAAGCATCCGTACCTAACAACAGCAGCTTCACCTCCTTTGACATCTTCTTCTCATCGGCACGAATAATCTTGTCCAACTCACGCGACCTGGCCGCGCCGGCCTCGTCGCCTTTTTCGCGAGCTCCAAAACACATTATATCAGTCGGGTGGCCGTTGTGATGGCGAATCGATGCGAAATATCAAAAAAGGAAAAACCAAAAAAGGTCGTTCGGCGTGTGACGATTGTCGAACTTCGGAGTATTAGCTGTCGAGAAGGGCGTGCTGCGAGCGAATGACGGAGGGCGGCGCACGAAGGGGAGCTGAGGTCCACAGGACATGAAACGCCTGATGGCGCTGTAAGAAGGTCGTATTGACGTCGCAGCGAGCCCGTGGTCGAGATTCGATCTCAATGGCGCCTTATCCTCGCCTTACCATCGACCGGCCAGGCTTCCGATGGGCAATTGGCGCTTCTCGACAATGCTGTCTGCTGTTGTCTGGGGGTTGCTGGTGAAACTGGAGCTGGACTGACGAGGAGTGAGCCGGGATGTGACGGATGGGGAAAGCGGGCCACGGCGGGTTGAGTTGACAGAAAGGGGGGATTATGACGGGAGAGTGAGGGACAATCCGAGCGGTCCGGCAGCGAGAACAAAAAGGATAGAAGAATGGAAGCTGAGAGGAATAATCGTAATACAGGAATTTTAGGTGAGAGGATCGATCAGGTGCACCGAGGGGATGGGCAGCAGAAGCAGCAAAAAGAGCAGCAGAACGGCCGGCGACCCTTGGCTCAGCGCCAGGTGCGACCTCCCCCCGTATTAATTCTTCTGCAGCGCTCATCTTTCCATGCATCGATGCACCCATGTCCATCCATGCAACCCCATTCTTCTTCTCGCCTCGAGGGGCCCTGCGTGGGCCGTGCTGAAGAGAGCGCGGTACACTAGCAAGGCACGCCGGACACACCTTGAAAAGTGGTAAGCACTTGTTCAGGGGTTCATGTCTTGCAACTGCCTGCATCTATCTCAGCATCTCGTGCTTCTTCTTTTTTGAGTAGAGGTACAGAGTATTCATTCCTCAATGTCTTTCATTGTTCCACCTACCGAGTACTGCACACTGGCCATGCGGTGGTCCTCGTGGTTCGGGTGGGCCGTGTGTTCTGGAATTCCTCTTCTTTTGCTGCGCAGTATCATCGGTGCATTTCGCAAATGTCCAATACCAGCAGATCCGATGGAGTGGCCAAGCCCGTCAAGGTCGGGTCCGCAATCCGTAACGGTTGATCGCAACTAAAACCTCCAGTTTGTCATCAAAAAGGGCTCCATCAGTCGCCAGCTTTGGCGCCATCGCCACGGATTTCAGCTCGCTTCCTTGCCTCTTATCAAGGCCTGCTCTGTCAACACCGGCCGTAACAACCGGAAGCGGAGGCAGGGCCCGCTCCGGCGCAACAACTGGGCAGCATGCTCAACCCTTAAATTCTAGGTATCCGTATGCCTTTACACTACAGCCAACTTTGACGGTACCGAACTGATGGTTTTTCACGCTGCCCTTCAAGAAGTCTTACTCAAAGACACCAGAACACGAAGACCGAGCGCTTGCGCCTATGCGCGTGTCCTGTATCTCGGTAATGCACTTTTTCCTACCAAGAACGGCGGAAACCCCTTTTATTGCGCCCCGGGCTGCAGCTGCCTCTCCGCGCTAGCTCCGAAGCTGGACAATGAGTTGAATTGAAGATGTGGGCGGGTCCTTTGACTTCACATGCACCAATGAAGGACCGCGGGCAGATGCAGGTCGACGGCTCGGGCTCACTTCGACTCCAGATTTACCACATTTTCCCCGAGCCACTCACCTTGTAAGAGGCCCCTGTGGCCTGCTAGCCTTTCAAACTGCCACAAAATGCCACGCGAACCGCCCCGAGCGTTTGGGCCTGATCTGTGCGCTTCAAGTGTCAGATGTTCGTCATTGTTTTTGGTCTTTGGGCTCACCAAGCTGTCGATAGGCTCACTGACTGGGAACTGCCAGATAGATGCCTACGGTACATTCTCTCCGGTGGCGGATGGACGTGACCATCTCCAGCGTGCGCAGCATCTTGTGGAGTTGAGCTGTGTAGCTTCAAAACTTCGTTTCTTTTTTCCGTCTTTCGCAATCATCCATGAGATGAGGGGCAAGCGAGAATGGACTTCACCAGGGCTTGGGTGGACACTTTTCACTAAAAGTTCCTACCTAGCCCTACTGGTTGACTGACAAGAAGGGCGCAGATCAGCCCTCAGTGAGACGGGAATGGAGTTCGTCATGATGATTTCGTGTTCAATGACACACGCAAAGGAAGCTTTTGACGACATCCAAAGCCACGGTGTTCCTGGAAACATCCACAGCCCGCCGCACCAATCAGAGCCACATGGCAGCAACGCCAACATATACCGATTAATATATTCTGCAGCTACGCCGATTCCGCAGTGTGGGCATGCGGCGTCACTTTTGTTTTTTGATAGTGCGTTTCGGGCGACTGCATGGCCGCAGACATTCTCACCGGTCTTTGGCTCACTGAACAGTTTGGGAGCAGCGGGAGGGTGGTCTCGGAGGGGTGCAGGGACCCGAGCCATCAAGCTGACCTCGGCGAATCTACAATCTATTTGTGGTGATCTGTATACAGCATAGCATCAAAGACATGTGGTGTCTGGCAATGAGGCCGAGTCACTGTTACACAGCCTGCTCGAGACAAAAGACACCAACTACCTCGGTCATAATTTACTCGATAGCTGTCTGCTGGGTAGGAAGGGCCCCCAATCCGACATCATCATTATAATTCCAAACGAGAAGGAGTGAGCATCATACAAATCACGGCACGGCACATCCCCGGTGGTACGGCCCACGGGGCCCGCAAGCTCTGTGCCTCGGATTGTCACCATCCACTTACGGCAGCTCGTGCGCAGTTGAAGTGGTGAGTGATCGCGCCGTTCCGTGAGCTGCAAACATCATCTGCTGATCTTCAACGCGATGGTGCCAATGATCGGGCGCTCAGACATTCCTCAGCCCTCATTAGCGTCCTGCCTTTTTGACCCCTCGGGCCCTCGCTGGGCAAAGGTCCGAGCTGTCGCCGGAGCGGGGCCGTCCAGTCCGGCAGGTAGAGGTCTCCTCTGAACGGCTCAATCCCGGCCATCGCTTTCGCTCTCCGGCTCAACGCCGTGCGTCGCACAGTTGTTGTCCAAGTACACCCAACTTACTTAAATAACAATGAAGCTTCCAGACAGACCACAACATCTCCTTCTCCGCTTTGCTCTAGTTCAGGGAGTCTGTCTATGGCAAGTTGATTTTGTTGCTAGTGACCCCTCCTCATTACCCCTCTGCCTCAAAAGCATTGCCTGTTTTTGATAGCGATAAGATAGTGCGACGACAGCCACGGATAGCTACGGATGAAAGGTTGGCAGATTTCAGACGTCAGAATGAGTATTTTCCAGGGTTATGTTTGAGTTTTTACTTCCAACCCTCAAGCTGGGCTCTCCACACCGCGAAGTTTGGACCCTGTAATTCGCTCATACCTCCCTGAAGAAAAATCTCTGCACCCGCTCGCTACAATCGGTTTGCCGTATCGTTGTTGATAAACCCCACCTCCACCATAACTTTTTGCCTGCCCCTCCTTCAAGTTGGCTTCACTTCGAGTTTGTGCAAGGCGTCTTCTATCCAGGCCACTTCATACCTTTCAGACCACTCGTAACCTCCACCAATCTCTCAAAATGGGTGACATCACACACTCTACCATCAAGGGTAAGAAGTTCTGATGTTCCCCTTCTGGCCCTCACCTCACGCTTGCACTCTCCTTCATGGAGGGGCTGAACGACCACGACCCCGCCATCCACACCAATATTCACACCTCGAAACGGTGCCCACGCCTTCTCCATGTGGTGGGCAATCGGAATCATCGGGTATATCGGTCAGCCCTGCGATGTTCGGTGCCGCCAGATGCCCCAATGCCGACCCGTCTCTCACCTCGTCATGGCGTTGATCACAAGAGTTTCAGAGTTTAATAGCTTCATTCCGTTACGGCATCACCAGACTCTGCCGCCGGCATAGAGTGCGCCTCACTCACGCAGCTCTGCCGCGTGGCATTATTGATCATGAAATGCACCATTTCACAAAACGGGCCGGTTCATAGAGTGAAATTGTGTTGGGTTACAACTACCGACATGATGTCTGTGCGAAAACTCATGAAACGAGACTGACATTGTGGCTTGCATAATAGATGGCTGGTTCCGCGAGATCTCCAACATGTGGCCTGGTAAGTAAACAAACTTCTGTACCCCCTTGAAGAAGAGATCATGTGTCTAATTTCGATGTTCTCTCCATAGGCCAGGCCATGACTCTCAAGGTCGAGAAGGTCCTCCACCACGAGAAGTCCAAGTACCAGGATGTCTTGATCTTCAAGTCTACTGACTACGGCAACGTCCTCGTCCTGGACAACGTCATCCAGGCCACCGAGCGTGATGAGTTTGCCTACCAGGAGATGATCACCAACCTTGCCATGATGTCCCACCCTGAGCCCAAGAAGGTCCTCGTCATTGGCGGTGGTGACGGCGGTGTCCTCCGTGAGGTCGTCAAGCACGACTGTGTTGAGGAGGCTATCCTCTGCGACATCGACGAGGTGAGTTCAGTTCCGGTGTCTTTAACTTTTCAGAACCAATTTGCCAACACATCTCGCAGGCCGTCATCCGCCTCTCCAAGCAGTACCTCCCCCACATGTCCGCTGGCTTCAACCACCCCAAGGTCAAGGTCCACGTCGGCGACGGCTTCAAGTTCCTTGATGACTACAAGAACACCTTCGACGTCATCATCACCGACTCCTCCGACCCCGAGGGTCCCGCCGAGTCTCTCTTCCAGAAGCCCTACTTCAAGCTTCTCCACGACGCCCTCCGTGAGGGCGGTGTCATTACCACTCAAGGTTGTACGTCTCCTTTATCTGGGAAAGTTCGAGGCCTGGGGGGTATATTCTTTTTTGTTGTGTCGGACACCAACTTTGCCCGATAGCAACACTGATGTTGCCCAAGCCCCTCAGGAGCCTACCAAGTGGTAGCTTTGCGTTTCTCGACTTTCCGAATGCTGCGGGTATCTTCTTTTTTGGCTTTGACTCTTACAAGACAATCTCCTTGCTAGTCGAACCCGCGCATGTCAAGAACCATGTTGGCTGACTATTATTGTTTTGTAGCTGAGAACCAATGGCTCCACCTTCCCCTGATCACCAAGCTCAAGCAGGACTGCAAGGAGATCTTCCCCGTGGCCGAGTACGCCTACACCACCATCCCCACCTACCCCTCGGGCCAGATCGGCTTCATGGTCTGCACCAAGGACGCCAACCGCAACGTCAAGGTTCCCCTCCGCTCCTGGACCAAGGAGGAGGAGGAGAAGCACTGCCGCTACTACAACTCCGAGATCCACAAGGCCAGCTTCGTCCTTCCTACCTTTGCCGCCAAGGCTCTCCAATAGGCGATTTAAGAAGGGTGACTGTGGTTTAGAGACTAGAGGCTCCGGTACATTCCAAACATTTACTAGGAGATAGCACCGGGAAAAGGAGGGCAGCAAACGGTCAAGCCTTTGCTGCTGTAAATGGGTAGAGGGCCATGGGTGCGGTAAAAGCCTCCTGAAAAGGGGTATCTGAAGCGAGTCATAGAAGCTTCTCATAAAGGTCGATTGCATCAACAAGAAAGAAAGGATCTTCCTCATACATTGTTTTGCAACTTGAAACTCTTGATTTTGGTGTCATCATGTCATTATATACCTACACCTCGTATCTTCTCACACATTCATCGTATCTATGGCTTCTCGTCATAGCTCACCTTCCCCTCACTAACATCAGGATAAACATCAAACCTTCTCTGATCCCTCAATGGAATCCCCTTTCTCGCCTTCTCAATGCTGTCCCCATCCAACACCGCACTAACAACCTGCTCCCCTTCACCAGCCTCCTGCAGCACTTTCGCCATCGGGTCCACGATCAAACTGTGCCCATAAGCATGGTACACCCCCTCGGTCATATCCCTCGCCGGACTGCACAGCGCCACATACAGCTGGTTATCCACCGCCCTCGCCTGTCCCAACAGCTTCCAGTGCAGCGGCCCAGTAGTAAGGTTGAAAGCACCAGGATAGATCAACGCGAAGCATCCCTTTCTGGCCGCAATGGTCGCCAACTCGGGGAAGCGAATGTCATAGCAAATCGCCACGGCTATCTTGCCGTACTCGGGGAGGTCCACAATAGTAAGCTTATTCCCCGGCGACAGGATGTCCGACTCGGTGAACGTGATCCCGCCCGGGATGTCAATGTCGAAAAGGTGGACTTTTCTGTGCGTGGCGAGGAGTTTTCCCTCGGGGGAGAAGATGAGGGAGGTGTTGTAGTATTTCTTCTCATTGTTGTTGCTGTCAACGACAAGCTCGGGGATGGAGCCGCCGATGAGGTAGACTTTGTTGTCGCGGGCGATGTTTTGGAGGGCGAGGAAGGATGGGTTGAGGTCGGGGGAGGGGTTGGAGGGGTCGGCGGGGAGGGGCTCGGCGTAGGAGGGAAAGTGGTCGGTGCCGTAGGGGGAGTTGAAGCATTCGGGGAGGACGACGATTTTGGCCGAGGTGGATTTGACGGCCGAGGAGACGGCGGTGGCGGCGTGGGAGAGGTTGTCGGATTTGGTGGATGTGGAGGGGAGTTGGATGCAGGCTAGGGTTACGGGCTGGCGGAGGAGGGTAGTGCCGGGCGTCGTTTGGGCGGAGGGGGGGGGGAGAAGAGGACATTTTGCGGAAGAACGAGGGGAGGGGCAGTTGTGCGCAAGAGATTGTTTGGGTTGGATGGCGGCTGAGAGACGTGAGGCGTCGCAATATCCTCAATGTGGTTGTTGTTGAAGCTCTCATGGTGGGGTTGAAGGAGCGAGGTTGTGGTTGCAGAGATGCGGGGTTGACGTTGACGGCCCCGCCCGGCAGTTTAAGCTGTGTTCTGGAAGCTTTATGGAAGGCACGCTTGACAGGGGTAGCTCTTTCTCTGGAAATCTTGGTGAGATGGGACCCGACGGCAGGATCTGACAACTTCCACTTTCCAAACATGATGGGTACCATCCCAATTCTGTCGACGCCCAACTTTATATGAGTTGTCAGCTCCTTCTCTTCAATACACTTCACTCGCGATCAGCCCGCCGCGGCTTCACTTCGTCATGCCATACTTTCCACAGCGAAGGTCGGCATCCTCGCCTGGGCCTTTTCTGGTGCAAACACACGGGAGGAATGGAACGCCCCTCTCAAGAGCCAGGATGAACTGGGTTGATGGAGATCTTCATCGTTCGAAACGCGGCAGACTGAGAAAGGTTAACCCTGCTAAGCAACGCCAGAAGGAGTACTTTGCTCGCATTAGAGCCCAAGCCGAAGAAAGGGAGGCTGCTAGAAATGACGGCAGGCGCTCGTCATCTCGCCAAACAGTGATACTTGCACATCAACCATCGCCTCAGCCGGGCCGAAGGGGATCATTCTCAGGCATTCAGAACCAATATAGCCCAGGCCATGAGGAAGCCATCGAACAGCTTCGGTCATTCTTCAAGGTCCCAGCTCGACAGGACAGTCACGGTTCAGCAACCCATCAACCTCTTGAACAGCCGCCACGTAACCGGGGGTCTGAAACACTGCTTGCCAAGTATGGGGAAGAGAAGCTCAAGGAGATGAGGCTGAAGTTTCTCGCAGACCTGGGTTAGGAAACAGGTCGAGATCCAACGCCGGATCCTTTGAAGCGCCGCCGACGACCCGAACCTCCTCCACGACCGGACCCTTGGCTGCATGCACCAGTAGTACGGCATGGACCAGGTAATGCGCCTTCGCATGCCGATACCCGAAAGCGCAAACTTGACCTGTCAGTACCGGCCATTGGCCGTGATGCCGTCAAGATTCGAGTGGGAAGTCAACAGAAGAGACTTGGTGCTGAAGGTTCGGCCATCAGCGGATGGAACACTATCAGAACAGCTAGCCAGGCGCGCACTGAGACGACTTCGCATCCGGCAAGACCATCCTCGCAGCATACCTATAGAAGTGGGTTATAAATATTGTTGGAATATTTGATACCGAACTAAACTTCTTCCTAGACTCTAGCCGGTTGCGTCAGAGGAGTGGGCATTCATTATCCAAGGCACCATTATCTTCGCATATGGATAGAAATGAGCGGATCAGAGGAGAGTATACTATTCCTTTGGTTCCTGGCTCTATTGGTCCATCATCATCCTCATCGCCTTTAGGTCGCCATGTCTCACGGTCAAGGACTAGCAACTTCGCTCGACAACACTACCCGGACTCTCAAGACACGAATAGTACCGTCGCACGTGTAGGTCAGATGGTTCCAAATGTTCCAGCCTCCCAGAAACATTCGAATTCCAAATGGAATAACTGGTTTCGTCGCCAAGAGACTTCGAACAAGGAGATGGGTGCTGGGACCCAGCAGTCGCCGGAAGTGCAGATCAGCCCCGGGATCAGCCAGAGGCATCAGCAAGAGACGGAATCGTCCTGGGCAGGTTTCTCAGAAGATCTACCTTCATTTCCATATTCGCAGGAATCCACCAGTACTGCCTTTGACCATTCTACGAAGCAACCTATCAGTCATGGTTCAGAAGATACCTCAGAGGCTCTTGATCGATACGAGCAGTTGTTGGCGATGGCTCAAGGAACCCAGAAGTATGACGGTTATTCATATTCGGCGAGCACCATCGACAGTTTCACAGATTACAGCGGTCTGAATACGCTCAGCAGCCCTGGAGAGAGGAACATGTATCGCGATAATATTGATAAACGCCAGGCACACCGCCTCGAAGATGGCAACGTTACGAACAGTAGCTCCAGCTTGAATCTCACCAGGAAGTTTGGGGACGAGAATACAAGCAACAGCTGCTTCAGCAGTCTCGCGTCTGGCCAGATCGATAACCCCACAGTCGACGCTACCGAACTCTGGGGATCCGGTAGCTATCATCATGGCGGCGAGAACACAATCACCACCCCGGACCCTCAAAACCATCAGCGCATATTAAGTAGCAGCATATCGAGTGGCAACATCGCAAACTCCTCCGGCAATTCATGGCCGAAAGAATCACCATCTCTGGAACGCTCTTGTGAGGTTCCACACCAACAGATCACGACACAGACCCTCAAGGCTGACGAGGGATGGCGGTCATTTGTATTCGGTGATGATAGTAGCAATATTATTGAGTCCATGGCGTTCGCCCAAGCATCGCGGGATGCCGCCCGAGCATTGCAACCATCTAGGTCTTCAAGCTTGTCGTGTACCACGGGGCCACCGGAGATGGAAATCAACAGTACTGCGGCAACAGGCTGTCCATTGTACACAGCTGATATTGGCCAGCCGTCTGACTCTGTTGAGCCATGGTCTTCATCAGACGTCCCAAGCCTCGGGGCCATTGCTAGCAGTAGCATTATTGAGTCGGATGCGGGAATTTCTGCAAGTTACATAGACGACAACAGTCAAGGCACTCCCCAATCACAGAATGGGGGTTCCCAGAGCCAGTCCATTCGTTGTGCATCTATCCCCAGTGAGGAGCCTGGCAGCAAAGTCCTTGATGACCAGGGATACAGACACTTATCAGACGCCGAGCCTAACAACCAGAACACGATCAGTACGGAATCTGTCAGCCAGGAGTCTCCCCGTGGGGAACCAGGTAGGGCTCATACATTGGGATCTGCGGGCTACGTGGGGAGCAATAGTTCGGGATCATTACCCGCATCTGTTGACCTGTCGTCTGCGGCGCCAGCTCTGGCACCCCCGCGGTCTGTGGGGGTCAAACAGTCAGGGGTCCAAGGAGTTGAAGACCAAACACGATTTGCCCCACCAAAGCTCTTTATGGGCAGCCGTTCACAGCTCCAGGAACGAAGCAAAGCGCCAGTAGTTGCCAGAGCTGCAACCAAGAGAAGAGGTCGGCCGAGGAAGCGAGCCGTTGATGGCCGGGCTGATATTCGAAGCATTCCGAATTACTCCAGCGATCCCATCGAGGATTTCGAGGATCAACAGCCTACACATACATCGATATTTCCAGCCCTTGAACTTGCTTGAGCATATCAAGGAGATGGGGCGTAGCTGCTATGTTGCGGGATATTTGGTTGTCAAAATCCGTGTCATGTAGGCCTGAGCTGAGGATTGCTAGCGTTGCTCTTTTTATGGTTTCTAGGCGTTTGTTGCGTGTGGGAGCACAGCGACCTATTTGGTGTCAACGTGTCACCACAGCGGTTGTCACAATCTGTCGTGGAGAGCGTGGGGAAGTTGTGTTCATTGGCGCAACTCTTACATGTATCATACATGGTACAGAAGTCTGAATGGTTGTTCTGGAAGTCTTGTCCGTAACTGGGCTGAACCTTGATGTTCAACTAATTAGCAATTTGAAGGCACAGAAATGTACATCTCCGCTGATGCCAAACTTGATGAGTATCCAATCTGCTGCTCCTAGACGTGTGTCGACACCTTGAAGCCCAGGCAGCCCGACACCGGCAGTTCTACACTGTGTTGGCCAGCATATGCCCATCTGATCAACCACATGCAACAAGACAACGGATCTGGCAGAGAGAAATACAAATGCGGAAAGGATTTGTCCCATGTCTAGTTTGAGGGAATTTTCCCTTGCACTAACTGTCAAACATACGAGTACCGGTGACTTTTGAGCAGATGTTCTTCTCATTTGAACGTTCACGATAGGAACCAGGCGTTCCTGGGCATGCGATGTAACACCCGTCGTCCGTCTGATGCGGCACCGCGGGGAGTCCGAAGTGGACCCCGGCGGCCGTAGCGCGCCCAGACCAGCCTTGAAGTGGTCCAAACTCAAGAACTTAGTCAAAAAGGCGCTAGGACCAATGGGAGGACGACGATAAGTGATGCGGCGTTCAGGACGGCCATTGGCCAGAAGAGATCTCGCCACACGAATTGGATGATTGAATTGGATTATTCTTACCTGACATCTTCAAAACTTCAACAGGGGTGGTGGAAGACTTCAAGTTTGGACCCGGAAGCGGATGGGATGCTACGCGAGTTGCGGTCCGGCTTGCAGATGTAATATGCGGCAAAGAGGATCTATTGGGTAACTGTATGCCGCTGAGGTTACGGTAGAGGCGGATAGAAAAGAAGCGGTAAAGCTGTGTGCTGTTGCACGGCAGAGAATCTTGAAATTTGTCGAGATGCACCTCGAAATTTCCCGGTTCGTTAATGGGCAGAAACGAGCTGCCAGGCTGTCGAGGTACGAGCCACACATCCACAAAGACAGCTGCCGCTGGTGTGGCTGCCGCTTCATTCTTTGTGGGGTCGGGTTGAACCCAGCATCCAGACTTCACCATCTCCACACCCACTCATCAACTTCAACCGCGTCGCGGAAAAAGACGCGCGTTGGTGGGACTTAGCACACTTACAAGACAGACGTGGCTTACCGTAAGTACAGAACAATACGAGGGCAATTCAACACCTCACGAGCGAGGCTCTGAAGGCCGCTGTTTCATGGAGATTCTCAAATGGGGTTATGACGCTAAGGAACGACGGCAGCAGGTTACGGCACTGAACCCAAACCCACGATGATGTCAAGAGGCAACCCAAAGGGCGCTGATGTTCAGCAGATCTTTAACACGTGCATGGCTCGGCGGGAACGTCGATTTTGGGGCACTGCCATGCCCCGGAGCCACCAGGAGCCGCAGGTCATTGCCAAGAATGCGACGATGAAAGAACACCCGGAGAAAAAGTTTAGATTGAAACATGGCCCCAGGGTCAAAACAAAGATAGATTTGGGTTTTTCTTCAAGGAAAAGATAGGAAACCAGATGCTGATGTGATGTCTAGCGGATGTCTTTGTGAATCGACGAAACTTGATGCGCACTAATGACTCGACCAGCATAAAGACACTTCTCCTAGTGCCTTTCAACTTTACATGTCTAGAATTCGACTCCAGACGGTACCCATACAACAAGCAATTCCGGAGGTTGATGGTGCGAACCCCACACATTCTCTCCCACCACCTCCCGCCAGGGGAAATCGTGGGGATGAGACACGCTTCCTGATGGGGAGAAACAGAAGGTCTCGGCCTGCCCAAGACTTCAAACAACACATTCATTCCATGTCGACAACCGGACAGAACTGACCCCCATCTCAGCATGCACTCTGCACCTATTACATTAGCCTCTCATCATCTTCCGCTCGCAACCCCCTACACAATGACAGCAACATCTGTTCATTGTTGAGCCGGAAACCCGCGTCCAAGAAGTAGATCCCGGAGACTCGGCCGGAGCAGGAGTGATAGTCTTCCGATGAACGAGCCAGGATGAGCGGATGATTTTCCAGAACCCAGCACTTTCATCTTTCAGCCCCATGTTCAACCCAAACCTTCTCAGGGTTAGTACACGCAGGAAAGATGCCGCTGCGATGGGGAAAAAGGCCTCAGCGATTCCATTTCCAATTTCTTTTCTTTTTTCCAGCCTTGAGGATTAATATTGCCTCATGTCTCAGTTGTAGATGGAGCGTTTCGGTACCGGCTCAATGGCTGAAGTCGGACCGCAAGCAACACCGAATTTTGATATTCGGCGTCACCCACCCCGGTCACCCGGGTCGCCGAGCCTTCCTATCACAGACCCACGGATGTCCCGCCGTCGACCGCGATGCCATGTGAAAGAAACTCCAAAAGTTTGCGGGGCAGCATGTGGATTGTGGTTCCTCCAAGATGTGTCACAGGGCATCAACAGAACCCTGGAAAAAGACATCGATGCTCGTGGTCAACAAGTGGAAACAGACCACGAGGACCGATGACTGTGTGTCTTGGACATACGAGATCCGACGAGGAAGATCCCACAAGGGCAAGATGGCTGGATTCAACAAAGTCCAGCAAACGTTGGGCAAGCTTGCCAACTTCCATCCGATCTGGACCTGTCTAGTGTACACGACCTTCTCTCGTCTGGCACCAACAGTGTTGCAAATGTACGTAAGAAAAACCCTTAAAAAGCGGCATCGCGAAATGTGTAGCCCGGCAATGAAACGCAAAGGGCGCAGCGGCCGCCGATAGAGAAACCGTTGCGCTGTTTTTAACCTGGACGCCTCGCGTACGGGAAGTATTACCAACTGGTAATGTGTGTAATTACCGCCCGGCCGGTACGTACCGCGCCCAGCCATCGCTGGTTTCGCCCCACCAACCACCCCACTAGGTCTTCGTGAGACAGGCCACGGCCGTCGAGGACACAAGGACGCATCCGTGGACGATTCCATCACACAGCTGCTTTTCGGCTGGCTTTTCAGATGCTCGCTGTGTCACTGGGAGGACACACAGTTTCCCATCTGTCCATTCCCCACACTCCCAGACCCCTTGTTGTACGGTGTTCCTGGGTTGCTGCCGCCTCGGCGTGTTCCAGGTACCTCTGTACTGTACCTCGAGCAAGGTACCGCATGTTCCTGTAATTCTTGTTCGCACTGCCCTGCCACCGTGAACGCTTTGCAAGTCCACCTTCAGACGACAATCTTTTTTACCATAAAAGCCTCAGCCCCCGCTGCCCGTTGAACCTTCTTTTGTTGTTTTCTCCTCCACTATCGCCTTGTGCATCGACATTCTGTCTTCTCTTGTTATCGAGTTTGCATATCTTTTGTCACTTTTCACCTACAAACCAAATCTCATCCTCGCCGGATCCTATACCACTTTTTCAAAAACAACAACCCCCACAACTTCACAAAAATGGTGAGTTATCTCGTCGTTATGGTATTCGACTCTGTCTATGAACGTGAAGGCTCACATGCTTCTTCAGGCCGACCCATCACATATCACCTACACGGAGAACTTGCAAAAGTTCCTCCGTCTGCCTCAGGGCGGCAAGATCATTGCCGAGTACATCTGGGTCGACAGTGAGGGCGGTGTCCGCTCAAAATCAAGGGTATGTTAATATTCTTTTGATGTTCTTGTCCCGAACTTTTCCTATGTTTCTTCTTGTCCGTCGTCATTCGTATGACGGCACAACCGGCAAACAATGGTTTTTGGGCATGCTGCGGCTTGGCGGGTCAACCAACGACGAACCCAAAACGACGAAACCACCCACACCACCTGCGGATTAGCCTGTGATCTGGTGTTACCTCCGGATCTGGGTCCGCATCAAGTCAACTGCTACCGGCGGCTCACCACATTCCACTCGAATTTTTGGGGAAACCTCGGCGCGACTCCGATTTCGCCTTCTGCGTTGCTGAGGCGAGCGGAATCACACCCCGCTAAAATCATGATTTCACCCCACTCTGCATGCTCGCTGGCAAACCCCGCCATGGACAATCCCAGCAACGACACCGCTTGTGACTCGACAAACTCCTCGCCGCTACACCGACGGTCCCTGGCTTGCTCCGGCCAGACTTGCACCGCCAGCCGACGGACATCGCCGCACCGCATATCGCATGAACATGAGGATCCCGGATCACGAATTGTCGACACACCGCAAAGCCAAATTCAGCGCCGTTGCCGGGCTGTGCATGCCACATCTTTGGGACAATGAAGCTAGATCTTGATGGAACACCAGACACTGACATGGCGCTCCTATTAGACTCTTGATGCCAAGGACACCGATTATACTCCCGCCGAGCTTCCCATGTGGAACTTTGACGGTTCCTCCACTGGCCAGGCTCCCGGCGAGAACTCAGATATCTACCTCCAGCCCGTTGCTGTCTTCCCCGACCCGTTCAGGGGTACCCCCAACATTCTGTATGTGAAGTCCTGAACTCAAGAGGTTGTAACCATAACTAACTCCAGTAAACAGTGTTCTTGCCGAGTGCTTGAACAACGATGGCACCCCCAACAAGTATAACCACCGCCACGAGTGCGCCAAGTTGATGGAGGCTCACGCCGAGCACAAGCCGTGGTTCGGTCTTGAGCAGGAGTACACTCTGCTCGACCTCAACGACCGTCCCTATGGCTGGCCCAAGAACGGTTACCCTGCTCCTCAGGGCCCCTACTACTGCGGTGTCGGTGCTGGCAAGGTTGTCATGCGTGACATCGTCGAGGCTCACTACAAGTGCTGCTTGTATGCCGGCGTCAAGATCTCTGGCACCAACGCCGAGGTGATGCCCGCTCAGTGGGAGTACCAGGTCGGCCCTTGCGAGGGTATCGAGATGGGTGACCACCTCTGGCTCTCTCGCTTCCTTCTCCACCGTGTGGCCGAGGAGTTCGGTGCCAAGGTCTCTTTCGACCCCAAGCCCATTCCCGGCGACTGGAACGGTGCCGGTCTTCACAGCAACTTCTCCACCAAGGAGATGCGTGAGGAGGGCGGCATGAAGCACATCGAGGCCGCCATCAAGAAGCTCGAGAGCCGCCACGCCGAGCATATTGCCGTGTACGGCGAGGGTAACGAGAAGCGCCTTACCGGCCGTCACGAGACTGGCTCTATCGACACCTTCTCCTACGGCGTCGCTAACCGCGGCGCCTCTATCCGTATCCCAAGGGAATGCGCGGCCAAGGGTTATGGCTACTTTGAGGATCGCCGTCCCGCTTCCAACGCCGACCCATATCAAATCACCGGTATTATCATGGAGACCTGCTTCGGTGCTGTCTCTGAGTAGGATTGAGGATGATGGCTGCGTTTATGATAGACTAATAAGTGGTTTTATGGGCATTTTGCGCGCGTTTTTGGTTTAGGCATTTGGGATAAAGGAAGGGTTGGTTTATGGCGAGGTTGAGCGCTCGTTATCTTTTTTTTTTTGGGAAGGGAATGGGAACGACACACACACACACACACTACACATGTTACATAGATTATTCCGAGGCTTCTCTCTTTCTGTTCCCTGATACCCAGGTTGATAACATCAACAACAAGCATTAATTTGACTTTGGGTCAAAACTCCCACTCTTTTGTCCTTGGTTGTCTTTCTGTGAGCCTTCATCTCAAATTTTTGTCTTGGGTGACTTGGATCTTTTTTCTGGAAGTTTAGCCCAGGTACAGCCCAGTCAACAGTGGCTGAGAAGGATGGAAAAGGGGAGGGGGCGAATACGCCAAGGCACAAAGTAATGCCCGGCAAATCAAGTGTTTACTTTGTACGTAAGCTTGTGTGGCTCTCCACAACTCAACGCAACTTTCCGCATGTGTATGTACTTCTTTGCTGACATCATCAATAGGGGACTTGCCAAACTTGGTCATGATTGATGACGATGATAGAGGCTCTTTTGAGGGGAAAGGGGACATCGTGAACGTTCTGGTCGAATGGTGTAGTTTTGGGGCGCACACTGTGCGAGGTACTTGCCTCCACTTGTGTGGCTTCTACTTGGTTTAGAGGGGAGTGGCTGATGTCATGCTTTTGGGGATCGTGATTTGGGAGATCTGTTTGGGTCCTTTTCTCCGAGATATTGGGGTTGGGAGATGGGGGGAAAGGAGGAACGGGGTTGGGGGAATGGTCGTGTTGACCGTGTCTATGACGCTATTCCCAAGCGTGCTGACGGCAGTTGATGGGGAGGAATCTCTTTGTCTGCCGACTTGTGGGCTTGGACTTTGGACCCTGCAGCTGTATGGGTAATGAAACAGAACGATACGGATTTGTGACGATGCGGTGGCCAGTGTCTGTATTAGTTTCCCTGATAATGAGCTTCTGTACAGTAACGAGTTGCCCCTTTTCACCCCCCTTTTCACTAGCGGTTCTAGCGGCTGAAGGGACTGGATGTCAACAAGGGGATGGCGCTATTCCCAGGCTTGCTTCTGGTCCTTGGGGCCAAAAGTCAGTGCATTACTGGACTGGATTAGGTTCAGCAGCAAGCTGCTTGTACTACCATGATTGTAATATCCGACGCTCAATGATATGAAAAGCGGGTTTAGCTCAGTTGGGAGAGCGTCAGACTGAAGTCTACTTCAATCATTAATCTGAAGGTCATGTGTTCGATCCACATAAACCGCATCATCTTTTGCATTTTTCTCAGTCTCGACTTCTTTTTGCTAGCCTTGATTCGTGTTCCTTTTTCTATGTGGTCTTGATTCTAGAAGGTGGTGGTTGGTTGTGCAGATGTAATGGGGTGAGTGCAGCAGTTATTTTGTATGTTGGGTAGGTGCGACCCAACTGCCTGGCCAGAGCTTGGTTGCCTGTCTCCTGCCTGGCTGTGTTGAAAATCCTCAAACAACCTTCACCAGTGGCCTTTTAGTTCAGAAACACTTGGACATGCCAGAACTCACAGGCGACCGCTTGTACCAACATTTGCATGATCTTTCCAAGACTCGGTTGCTACTCGGAATGGCGGGACAATCCCATCCTTGAGCCTGCGAGATTCGGGCAACAGCCTGGCATAGCATCAGAGGCCGATAGGTTCCCGGAAGCCGCGGTTACAGCATGGGCATCAAAGAAGAAGATATATCCCAGGAATGACTCACCTGGAACATCTTATCGACCTATATTTGACCCGTATGAAATTCGGGTTCTGGAAATCAAACCAGGCAGCAACGACGACTCGATATGCTGCACCCTCCATCACTGTTCCCTAGAATTGCAGAGAAAGTCACCGGGAAGTCACACGGAAGTCGGAGCTTATGAAGTCGGCACATGTTACCGTGCCTCAAAACAAGTTTGGCCTGTTGATGGATGACCTGGTTAAACCGATCTGGTACACCGCGCTCAGCTACACATGGGGACCAGGTGCCTTTGATATGCCCATCAACGTCGATGGACATGAGAAGCTTATTACCAAGTCACTGTACGGTATTCTTCAGCACTTGAGACCATCTGGACACTCGGTGGTGCTGTGAATAGATCAGATCTGCATCGATCAGAGCAACAACGACGAAAAGGCGCAGGCGGCAGCTGCATTCGACTTTCTACGCGATGCTCCCGATTTGATGCAGCATGCATCGGCGATTCGATTTCCAGAGGACTTTGAAAGACTCTGCCTGCCCACCGCAGATTCGGCAACCTGGGTTGGTGTGTGGGATCTGGTGACACGACCATGTTTCCAGAGGTTATGGATTTACCAGGAGGTGATCTTGTCTCAGGATATCACTCTAGCCTGTGGCGGAGAGCACAAAGCTAGGACAATGATGAGCTGGGACGTCTTCACCAGCGCCTGCCTCACTCTTCAAGAGAGTGGCGTTACTCAATGGCTTAATCTCAAGATTCCGGGCCCTTATTCTTTCACCCAGATCTTGAGACTCTTTTCGGATCGCGAAGGATATCCAACGATCAAAGAGCCATGGCCAGAGGAGTGGCTAATCAGTCCAGCTCTAAGGAGCGCTCGGCAATCTCTTTGTTACGACGCCCGAGACAAAATCTATGGCTTGCTGGGAATGGTTGAGATCAAGAACAGCTGGATCAAGATTAGCTACCACGACAGTTACAAGTATTCGAATCTGTATCACGATGTGGTGGTCGGTTTGCTTAAGCGGAACACGGCCCCGCTCAAGTCCATGCTCAACTCGATCGACCATGAGCCTCTTGAGGGATGTCCCTCGTGGGTTCCTGATTGGAGCAAGCCTCGAGAGACAACTGCGCTGGGATATGAGAGCTCGACCGCAAACGTGTACAAACGCCTCTGGGTCGGAAAAGGCGTATAAATTCCCCAAACATCCGGCTGGTTACCAAATCATTGGGTCCAACAACAGAGAACTACACACTGAAGGCAGGGTGTTTGATACCATTGCTGTGATGAGCACTGTTTTCTCAGATCCGGATATCGTACAGCCTCTGTCGGCCAACAAAGATTGCATCAGATGCATCAAATTCGTTTCCAGGAACTTTCACACGATGTACCCGCCTGCTCATGTCTCTGTCTTTACGGCCTTTTGGCACACAATGGTTGCTGGGAAGGATTCGAGCGGCATGCACCCCTGTTCGGACGCTTTTGTAGAGGGGGTTATGAGGGGAGAGGAGGCAAGTGGGATGGGCAACATTGTGCTTGTCTGATGGGTAGGGGGGGATTTGGTCGATTTTCTACAGCACATACCACGCGACACAGTTTTCCAAAATCACTTTAAAAACGAAGCAAAGTATATTCGCTGTCACGTCCCGAGCAACCTTTATCTGATACTCCCATGTCCCATTAACGCCACGCATTCAATCTCAAAAGCAACTCTACCTGTCAAAGGCTCCGCGGACGGAGGTGCGGTTACATTAATTTACGTTGTTGACTTCTGAAGCTCATCGTGGCTAACAATCTCGAAGCCAGACCGGGTCCTCAATTCATCCCAACAGAGAGGTCCCAACGACCACCAGTTGTCTGCTCTACTGAGTCCCAACTGATGGTTTCAGTTCAACCAAAGGCGTCTGATATCGCCGGTACCTTTCGATGAAGCCGAGCCCTTTCTGGTCTAAAATCTATCCAAAATAACATGGTCCACATACTCCCGCAGGGGTAAACCAGCGGCGATGGTGTGACATCGGCCCAACTCGCCCTAACGACCACCATCACGAGGTTGATCTAGGGCCCCACAGCCCTCCAGCCTGAAGCTGGAATCAGTTATAAGAATATGCACGAATGTATAATAGCGCAATTATGTTGGCGGTGCTTACAACCAACGGGTGCTTGAGTAACAGCGCAGGTTATTTAAAGAGAGCCAACCTCTATTTACATGTAGCGCAGGCCCAATGTAAGGCGCCTGCTTTCTCCAACTTCATATCCTGCTCAAGCCGACCTTGCAGTGTTCGTTCCGTCCTCATTTCCTACCATTACACAACAACAGAAGCACACACAGATAGGCCTGCACGCGTCAACAACAAAAAAAAAATGGACGAGGCTACGTTGAAGTCACTCTCAGCAAGGATGAAGCGGCGCGCACACCTTGACCACAACTCCCGTCTTGGCTTCTCTGCGAGACAGAAAACCACAGCCCACTACACTCTGTTGATCCGCGCCATGAGAAACGTCCTTTCTAGTAAGCTAGCTCAGTTCACCTACGCTCAAATTATCGACGGTCTTCCCATTGAAGACGTAGCCTGGGACCAACGCATCCCCGCCGTCTGTGGCAACCACCCCATTGAGCACCACCCTGAACTCTGCCCCGGTGCTCTAGAGTTTGCCCTTGAGTATAAGGACAAGCTTGACTTTAAGCTCCTGTCTTTTCCCCGTGAGTTGACAACCAAGTACGTCCAATCCACGCCTGATAGCAAGGTTTTCAACACTCGCCTCATTGAGCTCGTTGCTATGGCTTTGAATGAAATAGGGGTTCTTCTGTTCGATGTTGGTATCGAAGTTCACCAGGGAACGGGAGATCGTTCCATCGAGGCGATTACCCACTGGAAGCAAGACCCGGATGATGAGACGCCTCCTACTACGTTTCACCACCCTTACTATTTACATGGTGATATTTACCCCTTGGGGGTGTCAAACCTGGTTGGTTACTGGGCTGAGGACAGGATTTTGGGAGGTGTGGTGACTTTTGATAGGAAGGCTGAAGAACAGAATCTTGCTCAGCCGCCGAACGTCTACATTGTTCCTAGCCGGGCGGGGACTACGCCTAGGTACTGGCAGCTGTTGGATAGTCAACAGGAAGGGTTGGTTGATTTTTTCTTGAAGGAGGATGATGCTGGGGAGGGTCCGCTTCCGCTGATGTGTACGGAGGAGAACAAGGTTAGGATTGATGAAAGGTTTGCGGTTGTGCTGAGGGGGGGGTATAGGGATGTTTGGGAACGGTTGCCGCCGTCGGAAGAGCATATGAGGCATATGGATTGGAGGCCTAGGAGGGAGGGGGATTGCCCGAGGATGGAACGGTGTATTTGATAAAAGCTATTGAGGAGGTTTGTGGGAATCTGGGAGAGGATGAGGTTGGCGATGATGGGTCCTCAAACTATCTTAGGTAGGCATGACTGTTGAGATCTTGAGCAAGCTTTTGGGGGTGACAATCACACGTTCATACATATGCACGCAACAATAACATATGCACTGGTGCTGGCAATGTTCTTTTGGTCTTTGATGAAACAAGAATTGGACTTCTTGGAGTTGGGCATCCCTGGACAGAATCAAAGAACATGGTGTTGGCAGGGGGAGCCTGCCTTGCCAGTGATAGAGAACTTTGATTTGAGTCATGATATCCACACAACCCAGTTCCCATTACCTGATATACCCCGTTCCCCTCCACAGCTCGCATCCAAATCGGAAACCACACTCTCCAAAATCGGGTATGGTGTAGCGGTAACATAGTTGACTCTCACTTCTCAGAAGTGTCTGTTTAGATTCAGTCTTGAAATCTCTCAACAGCCCCGGGTTCGACTCCCGGTATCCGAGTCCCAATATCTTTTTATTGATTGTGACTTTTCTGATCGCTTCTGCAGTTATCTTTTCCAGGTATGTTTTGTATTCGTTACAGAAGTGAAGAGGAAGAAAGATTTTGCGTTGCAATATGTCTATAAGAGATGTAATCTTGAGCTGAAGATCCCACCATGGTGATACTGATAGGCCGTGTAGCGCAATGGTAGCGCGTTACTTTCCGGTTTCAACTTGTGTGAACAAGTTAAATCTCCAGCTGGTAAAGGTTCTGGGTTCGAGTCCCAGCATGGTCGATCTTTTTGTCTGGATAGACCTCTTCTATGATTTCTTGATACCTGGGGGTTGATGCCTTTTTAGGGCCGTGATTGGTTTGTACAGAAAGCACAAAGCGCGATGCTATGTATTTGGACCATGAAATTTGATATGTTTGGAGGTTTGCCACCTTTGATTGAATTCAAGGATCGTCAGTAGATCTTCTAAGGTCTCTTAGCCGCCTTTCGTTTCAAGTGTCTCTCAAATGTTATTTGGGTGAATTACGTCAATACAGAGCTGCAGTGTCTCTTTTTGGGTCCACAATGTGTTTGCAGAAGCGTTGTTGGGAAGGTGCGGTTGTTGAGGAAGGTACGATCGATCCGTTTGCTCTGCCTTCTCAGGTTCACGACGAGTGGTTGAGGTCAGAGTTTGCTGCGGCAGAGCTTGGCGTAGAAGAGGTTGAACTGAACTTCGAAGACCTGCTCTTCCATACGGTCAAGGCACTATTCACGGATGTATTTGGGCAGCTGGACGAAGGTATGTTCGCCAAAAGTTCTGGGGATGTAACACTACCATCCATCTTGGCACAGGAAGAAGGAGCTGCGTCTTACAGAGCAGCGGCTGACTACGTGGCCACGTGTGATGCCTGTCACGCATTCACAAAGTGTCTCTGCTCAAGAGAGGTGTGCCGATCTGCAAGGTGGGTTTGGAAAAGGGGGCGTATCAACATGGTTGCCAGAGAGCGCGTATGTGGAAGCCCAACTGCACGATACAGCCACCTGCGCGAATCTCAAGCAAACTGCCCTAGTCTCTAGAGACGTGAGACGACTCCAGAACTGTGGGGGGTGGTGCATGTCACAAAGGCTGCCGGATCAAGATTCAACTATTTTTGGTTTACAGCCAGGACTGGACTCGTACTTTCTCATCGTACGAAACGCTTCGTCCCCGAGTTCATTCCTGGTCTTTTCGGACGATTTCCAACTGACACTCCCACATCATGATGCTGATGAAGCTCCTTCTGAGGTTTTGTTTGGTACGTTCCACCCCTGTTTCTTCTCGCCTCCCTTCTGTGTTGAAGAATAGACCATCTGATGACGGGTGTAGCATGTTATATGGCCAAGGGATCCGAGATGTATCAGATTGACTGACGATTGATGGCCGGTAGGTGGTACGAGGCCACCGAGAGTCGAGGGAACAGAGGAATCAGAGCTGCTCTGGTGATTGTGGATGATGACGAGGATTATGAGGATTACGACGGTGATTCTGAGGACTACATCGATGGCGGAGAAACCAGCGCTGAAGATGGTCAGGATTCTCCTAGTGAAGGTCGTCCTCAAAAAAGGCAGAGGGTAAACTGAGGGGCGCCATCAGTGAGCGGCACTTCCTGAGTAGGCAGCACGCCGGACTTTGCATTGTGTCCAAAAGAGTGCTTAAGATGTCTGGGTTATCCTCAAGGGCGGCACAGGTATGAGACGAGTGTGAGTCTTGGGGGATACATTATGGATACATTGCGGAAGTTTGTGGAATACTTTGTAAACAATCTGCGAGTGTATGACTGAGAAAAGCAAAGATGGTTGTCAAGCTATTTGTAAAACAAAAGGACCCCTGTAGAAAGCATTGCGCATTTACGATGCCCTAATGGCAAGCCTAACTCCATGGTCAAACTGGCCCATAGGCCATGTCTCAACCCATTACTAAAGCTCTCGGCTAACGCAAGACCATCTGCTCAAATCACCGCCATCAGACTACCTCCCTTTTCCGAACCCTAACCTTGAAATCACCCCCCTTCTCAATCCCCATCATCCCCACGCCAGGCCTACTATCATCCCCCTTTGGCATCCACTTACCAGGGCCCCCCTCCGCCAAAACCTCAAAGTCAAACCTCCTCATCATCAACGCCACCGCCTTTTTCACCTCCCTCTCGGCCAAGTACCTCCCCGGGCAGATACTCTTTCCCCCACCAAAAGCCCTCACCACCCCTCTCGCCGACGCCGGCAAGCTTTCCCACCTCTCCGGCTTGAAAAACTTGGCATCCTTCCCAAAGATGGTCTCATCAAAGTGAAACACCCTATACGGGATCAACACCTTTGCCCCCTTGCGCAAGAGAAACGAGCCAGGGGCAGGAAGGACGGTGTCAGCTGTTACGACGCGGGCGGAAACGGAGTGGCTTCTGAAGCGGAGGACTTCGAGATAGAAGAACTCAAAGGTGGGACAGTTCCCCGGGGTGAGGAGGTAGGAAGGGTCGGTCAGCTCATCGCCTGTGAATGCCGGGCTGATTTCAGCGCGGATTTTGTCGAGGCAGGTTGCCGGAGAGGAGAGGAGATGGGCGAGGCACCAGAAGAGGAGCTTGGGGGTGTTGGTGTTTGTTCTGCGAGACCGGAAATTGTTAGCGGTGTGTGGTAGAAATTGGGGGCAAGGCATGGTATACGTACGCAAGATAGAGCATCAGGAAGAAAACCGCCTTGTCTTGCTCGCCTACTTCTAGCTTGTCTAGAGCGAGTTCAAAATTGGGGGTGAACCAGCTTGGGTTTTGCTTGTCTCTCTCCTGTTTGGGCAGGGCCAGATATTTTTTGAACTGCTCTGTCAATTTCTCCTTAATTGCGGTCAATTCTGGAGCCAAGAACGGTGGAAACAGATACAGGTCTCTCCAGTGGAGCTCGTCGTAGATCCGAAAGTCGTGGGCCACGTCGGGGTGGTTTCTGGCAAGGGCGGGACCAAAAAACGCATTCTCGCCTGCGCGGATGAAGACCGTATTGACGAACTCATAGAAATTGACCTCAAGGTCATCCTGAACCAGGGAATACTCTTGGAGATTTGGGATAGTCAAGTGGTTCTGTAGCCATGAGAGAATGGTCTGATCGAGGGAGGGTAAGTTGTTGTTCTGGGAACTCGGAGATAGTTGCGTGGTATGCAGCTGGCGGTTGAGATGCTCGAAATGCTTGTCCTTCATAGGGTGCTTGAAATGGTCGACTTTGGCATCGAGAGCATCTGGGTCGAGGTTATAGGTCTTCGCAATGCCCTCGGGGCTCATGCCGGTGGCTTTGACAATGTCGACTGAAAACTCGACAAAGGAGAAGTTTTGCGTGTTCCTGGACAGCTCGGCTATGTGTTTAGGGTGTGATATGACGTAGAAGAATGTTCCAGCTGCTTGGAGAGCGTATGGCTGACGGTTATCGCCCGACAGCTTGTTCCTATCCAGAGCGTCAGTGTGATTTTCTTCTAGACTCAAGCGTCCTGGGAAGCATACCATCCTTTTGTCAAGACAGCAGTCGAGTTCATGAACAATGAAATTGCGTGGCCAATGACTTTTCTGGAGTCAGTAATCAGACTCAGGAGAATGTTTGAAGCAGACAAGACTTACAAGGAATTGTGTATGGCAGCTCTCTCGGCTCATTCGGCCTGGTCAGAGGTGACAGTGTGAACTTCCACACACGCCACGTTAGCCAGGCCACGAAGAGCAGTAGCGTGCCCGATACGAGCGACATTTTTCTCAATTGGCGTTAGCGATGGTCGAAACTGTCTTGATTATCTGGCGCCGCCGTCTGCCGTTGTTGGCTGTTGATGCGATTCGACCACTTAAAGTGGCGGAAAATATCAACTGGAAAATCACAGGTGACACACGCCTGGCACACGGTGACGATACCGAACCAACAAATAGGCGGAAAGATCACATCTCCCAATTGCTGGAGTGAATCCCAGGTGTGGGATGGCTTGTGACTGGGCCCGATGTCAGTATGTTGCTCTCAGCCCAGCCAATGGTCTTACACCGTTTTCATAAATGTGGGTCAGCTGCCTGTGACCCTCAGGGCTGCTCAGGGCTGTCGCAAGCTTGATGACTGAGGTCAGACCACCTATCAAACCGATTGGCACACTCAAGTGGATGTTTATTGATCGGCTGGGTGAATCTTGAAGCCTCTATCATCTGGATGTGAAAGCTAGGTGTGGGTGGCTGGCACCAGAACCGGACAGAAAGTGGTCTAGGCCTGCGCATCAATGCAGAGTATTCAAGTGAATTTGGATAACGGCATGTGAATGGACGGTCAGAGAGTTCCTGAGAGCAAAGCTGAACTGTGGAGACGGAGGAAAAGTCTGAGAAGGAGGAAAGGAAGGAGCCATTGTGGAATCCAGAGCAACCACCAGCTCACAATACCTCGGTACATCAGACGATGCCTTGCGCCCATTTATTCGTTGATTTTTTTATCTGGCTCTAGCTAGGAAGAAGATGATTCCGTTCATTTCATTCATGAATGAAAGTATGCCTAAGGTGCAGGGTGGAAACCCTCAGAGGAACAAGTAGCCAGAGGGAATCCGAACAACAACGTCTCTTGACCCAGAGTTTGCCAAGACAGATAGCCACATCAGTTTTACATCCCACTGCACCACAAGCAAAGATTGGGTTCCTCATATTGGAGCAACGTGGTTGTTAGTGGCTACTAGTGGCAGAGGTACCAGCAAGGTTCGATTGTGGTAGCTTGCGCCATGGTGGCCTGCTATTCTGCGGTGTTTCAAATCCAAAAAAAAAAACCGGTCGGCAAAAAAGATATAAAAAGTCAACCTGGCTTGCCCAAGGCCAAGTCTGGATCTCGGATTTTAATTTGTGAATGCCTGTGTTGTTGACACATGCCTCAGAGAGCTACTCAGCAAATCATGAAGGGCTCATCGACGGATGGAAGACGCAGCCAGAAAATCAAAGTAAATACCTGGTGAGTCTGCTCCTTCCCTCTCACTCTGACTGATTTTTATTTTATTTTATGCTTTGCTATGCTATGCCTATGGCCATGCACAAGTGACGAAGTGTTGCCACCCTCGCCACTTCTCAGACAGCAACATGACAACCAGAAGTCACTGACATCCAGTAAACAGACCTGCGTGCAATTTGGGGGATCTTCTGAGAACGATGATGAGAAGGGGTGCTCCAAGCAAAGTAGCAGCTCCCATAAATGGAACGAGTTGTAAGAGGAAACTTATAATCCAGTCACCTCTGTTGAAAGAGCCGTCTTGCTGTTATAAAGGGATATCTTTTCATAGCGGTCATGCTCGACTAACACCCTTGCACAAAAAATGTGGCAATTTGATAAAAAAAGATAAGAATGATGATACTATCATGGCAGTGAGTTACTACTACCCTCACCTCTGTTGTCGTGATCACAAAAACCCGAGATTTCTCCCCAACCTAGACACCATAGCACTCCCCAAAATTTCGCAATTCTCTGCTCCCATATGACTTAATCATGTCCGTCCCCATATTGACCAAGAAGTCTAGTCATAATGACAAGCCGAATACATCTCCGAGCTGGTCGGCTTCTTGGGGATCGAATGCGGAAGGGAGGCCTCCATATTCTCCTTTGACTTGTCCGAGGCATCAACAGCGCTGACAGCAGCACATTTGCTAGCGGTGGTACTGGTAGCAACGCTGCTACTATCATTGGAGGACCGGGTCTGGTCGTTCTGTCAGTGTATTACTTTGACTTGAAGGGGGCGGTTGTGTTTACTGTCTTGGGTGTTGTTGTGGTCTTCTCACCCTCTGCCTGGGCGGCAGGAGGAGTCGTAGACTCGGTCGTCATGTTGGGTGCTTTCTTCGGCTTGAACAAAACAAGATAGGCTGCTAATATTGGGTTGGTTGTGGATAAAGTAGTATTTCCGGTAGACTTGCGACTTTAAGTTGGAAAGACGCCAACTGTTGTGATTCCTGTAGTCGCGATGCCAAAGTCAAAAACAATGTTTGCTTTTCTGCCGTGTGAACACGTCAAACGAAAAAGTATCCTCTGCCTTGACAATCAAGAAAAGCCTTGCTTGGCCAAAAGTTCACTTTCAACCCAAAGTCTTGCCTTACTGTCTGGGTCAGGTATTTAACTTCAGAAACAGAAAAAAAGTTGACCACATGCCACCCAAGAGCTTACCCCAGAATCCTAAAACCCCACAAGGCCGGCTAGATACCTGCTCCCCAAGTCACGAGGTCAGTCCATCTGCTGCGTGACGCTGCTGGCCCCATCTCGAATGAGTTCGCCGGACACAAAATAAGGCTACTCACCGAAATCACGCTTCCTAGTGTCACGCCAATGCCAAACAATAGGATTGTCTCTTTTGATCTTGCGCATCTTCTCTTTTTTTGCTCTATCAAAAACCCACACCTGCTTGCTCTGCGGTTTGATACATTCCCAACATCAAAACTTGACCCAACCGCCCTGTTCGCCCTGTTCGGATGCATACCATACATCCCCATGAATCGTCTTCCCCAACCGTCCCGTCTATCTTTTTCCATCCCTCTTGATAGTGTATCGTATCTTTTTTTGTATCATGCCAGGTGAAACCCCCAAAGTGAGCGAATGTACAACGAATCGAACCGAGCAAAACGTGCAAAATACCCCCCAGCCGTCAAACACGCCATGCCATATCACAAATCATTACCAGCACATCATTTACCGGTTGTTGGGATCAGTTGCCAAGTTGTGGATGCTACTACCACGTTAGTCAAACTCTCAAACAGCCGAATGGCTAACAAGAAAGCTCACCTAATATCTTGCCTGTTATCCGGGCTAACTGCCGCAGTCCCCTTGACAGCCTCCTCAGTCAAAGGAGTCAACCCCCCAGGTGTCACCCCCGACAAGTCAGTCTTAAACTGTACACTTTTCTCGCCGTTGGCCACGTTTACTGGCCCGCCGCTCGCAACGACGGTCTCTCCGCCAGCAGTAGGCGCGGCCTCCCTCTTCTTTCCTCGGAGCTCATTCAGATGATCGAAATACCCATCTGGCACATCGGTCTGATACTCGCCGCAGAATACGCCAACCTCAAACTCAGTGATCTTGCCTCCGCTCGCCTCAGTGCACGCCGCCTTGAGATCGTCCAAATCTTGGTACACAACCTCATCAGCGTTGATGTGGCGGGCAATATCCTGCCTCGTCTTCTCGTGCGCAATAAGCTCCTGAGGAGAGGCAAGATCGATGCCGTAGATGTGAGGGTACTTGATAGGCGGGGCGCAACTGGCAAAGATGACCTTGCGGGCGCCGGCCTCGCGGGCCATACTGACAATCTCCCTAGATGTGGTACCGCGGACAATGGAGTCGTCCACCAAGCAAACCACGCGGTCCTTGAACTCGGACTCCATGGCGCTGAGCTTGCGGCGGACGCTCTTTTGCCGGGCCTTTTGCCCGGGGAGAATGAAGGTGCGGTAGACGTAACGGTTCTTGATGAAGCCGTTGGAGAAGGGAATCCCGAGTTTGTCCGATACCACCTGCGCGCTGGTGGAGGCAGTTTCTGGGATGGGAATGATGGCGTCGATCTCCTTGATGCCCTCCTCTCCGAGAATCTCCTTGAGCTTGTCCGCCAGCTTGGCACCCATGATCCGTCTGCTCTCGTTGACCGAGATGCCATCCATGACCGCATCTGGACGGGCAAAGTAGACGTACTCGAAGATGTCGGGGGAGTAGGCCTTGATCGGGGTGACCTGGTGGAATTGGGGTTGGCCGCCCTTCTGGATGAAAACGGCCTGACCGGGGAGAATATCCTGGAAGTTCTTGAAGCCCAATTGGCGAAGCGCAATGCTCTCTGACGCAAACATGTAGTCGATGCCACCCTCCTGGGTGGCAGAGGGCCTGGAGCCCATGACAAGGGGGCGGATGCCCCAGCTGTCACGGAAGGCGAGCACACCGAAACCGGCAATCATGGCAACGCCAGCCCAGGCGCCCTGACATCTGTTGTAGGTCTCGGCCAGGGCGTTGAAGATATCGTCGGTGTTCACACGGGCCTTGCCAGTCTCGTTCAAAGCGTTAGCCAAAACGTTGAGCATGAGCTCGCTGTCGGAGTCGGTGTTGACATGACGGTGGGCTTCCTGATCGAGGAACTTGCGCAACTCGGGGGCGTTGATCAGGTTACCATTATGCGCAAAGCAGATACCGTAGGGAGAGTTGACATAAAAAGGTTGGCTCTCGGCGCTCTACGCGCAACCGGGGTGTCAGTTAGGTTAGACAACACCATTGGAACAAGATGATGGACCTACGGAGCTGGTTCCGGCGGTGGGATACCGGAGATGGGCAATGCCCATGTAGCCAGGAAGATCAGCAATGCGCTTGCCATCCTCAAAGACCTTGGCGGCCATGCCATTGCCCTTGCACTGGTATATCCTGCCGCCGACGGCGCTGGTGGAGATACCGCAAGCATCTTGGCCGCGATGTTGGAGATAGTACAGAGCCTCGTGTAAGTCGAAGGCGGCGTCAGTGGCCTGCCAGTCGGCGAGGATCAGAGCAAGGATACCGCACATTGTGGCTACTGTTTCCTATATGTATCGGTATGCGCGCGCAACACATACACTGCGGTCGACGATCGGCAATGGGTGACGACGAAGTTTCCAGCGAAGAATTCGTCGCGGGAAAAAAGCCTATAGGTAATAGAATCGGCAGTCGGAAGTGGAAAGGCTTGACTTTGGCCGAGGAGGAGAGGAGGTCGAGGAGGAGTCGTGAGTTGAGATGATGGGTACGGACACCACACCGAGATCGGGTTCGGCAGGAAAATATCACAAGTCAACAAGGGATCACTGACAAGGCAAGTCCAGAACACTGAGATGTCAACCCCAGAGGTTATCCCCAGACAGAAAGCGACCAACCAGAGGCTGGGAAAAGCAGTGGCAAGCGGAGGACGAGGTCAAGACGAGATCCATATTCTGGAGTCATTTTTTTTTTTTTGGCTACAAGAGAGCCGGATAATAGCCCGCAGGGGCTGGCTGGTGGCAGATGATGGAGGGGAAAATTTTTGGAGGGGCACCCATGCGGGGCCGTTTTGATCGTCTTGATTGTGTGCGCGCCGCGCGGGTGGCGCCCTTCTCCAACGAAGAATTGTGAGCTTGGCGGTGCTTATCTTTTCTTATCGCGGCTCACACCTTCCGCTCCATCACCACTCTTGTCGCCGCCAATGTCACCCCAAGAGCACGCGGGCATCTCGATACGCTTCCCGCAGTTTGCCGCAGCTTGCCGCAGCCGAGATAGGAAGTTGAATGCTTGAAAAACTTTGATTCTGACACTTGGGCTCAGCTTGCCAACCCCCACTTGTATCTCGCATATGTAAAGAAGCAAGTTTCTATGTCATGGTTCTCAATTGAAATTTATCAAAAAAGAATACAGGTGGTAAGAGAATATGAGTGGTCTTGTATACAGTCGGTTTCCATCTTTAATATTCCACCCCATCTTCAGCTCACCGTAAGCTGTGTTACTCCAAAACTCCCATTCCCTGAGATAACCCAATCACAGTTGTAAAGAAGTCCGAAAGATCACAAGAAAAAATCTATCAAGTATATATCGTCCGCTCGAAAAGTAACAATAACATCATTAACGATTACCCATTTTTCTGAGTCATGAGAAGAAAAAAAGATACCCAAAAGCCTCTCCCCAAAACTACCACGTGAACTTCATCAAGGCCGGGTTCAAAAACACAGGCAGGGAGAAATGAGCAACCACGGTGGTCGAGAGAGGGTAGATGGCGTAAAACTCGCCGATGCGCCACTGGTGGGGAAAAACGGTGGTGCCGCAGATCATGAGCGCCGTGCAGAGGAAGCAGTACACGAACGTGAACTTGAACTTGCGGATGATGCGCAGGATTTCGCTGCCGAAGCTCAAGTTTTCGAGTTCCTTTGCCGTGGCGCCCCAGATCATTTCGATTTCGAAAAAGTGGCACAAGATAGCTTGGGCCGTGTGGAGAGAAAGACCGCCCAGGAAGATGGTGAACATTGGAATCCACTTGATACACTCCCAGACTGGAAAGAAGTTAGTGGGCTGCAAGCCGCATGATAAAGCCAAGCAGATGAAAACTTACAGGCACTGAGAAGACCCTTCTCACTCAACCGGTACCGCAGCACGGCCAACCCAACGTTACCAAGACCGTTGAAGACAACCACGATGGAAACATAGATGGCGAACGAATCCAGATAATACTTGTCATACAAGCCATAAAACCAGCCGGTGATAAAGTAGTTGGCCAGGGTGATGCACCAGGCTGCAGAAATGGCGTAGTAGGTGCCGACGTAAGCCATAATGGTCATCTTCTTGGGCAGCGGAATGCTCGAGCAGATAAACTCCCGGAAGAGACTAGTGAATGGGCCCCTGACAATCCAGAATCGGAGAGGATGAAACAAAAGCTCGTTGCAGCCAAAGGCATACTTTTCCCAGCGGGCCAGTTCGTCATAGACGGTCAAACTGACACCCTCCTTGAATCCATCGCCGGTGTAAGAGGCGTAGCGAAGCGTGTAGCCGGCGACCTGGAGGCGGAGGGCCATTTCGAAATCTTCCGACACGTGTGCTTCAGACCAATACTTCTCATAGCCGTCTTCATCGGTGTATGCAGTGGCGTCCTGGATAGCTGACCATCTGAGCACAGCGTTGTGTCCGACGAAGGGGCACGCATCGCCAGAGGCAACGGCGTAAGTAATGCACGTGTAAATCAGATAGGTAAAAAATGTGACGCTAGAAGCACAGTTAGCCCTTTGTCTTCATCCTCCCGCCCCGAATACGACTTACCCTCTCTCGAAGAATGAATTGGTAACGTTCATGACACCAGACTGGAACTGGATGATGGCGACCTCGGGGCTCTGCTCCATCTCACTAACAGCATCCAACAAGCAGTCCTTGGGAACACGAGTATCGGAGTCGATGATCAGAATGTAGTCGCCAACGCGAATGTTGCCATCAGCCCAAGTCCGGCCTTCATCACCATCCAAAACCTCAGCAAGGCACTGGCGGTACGCAGCTGTCTCCTGCTCGTTGGTCCACTTAGGACCCCGCTGGATAGCATCGAGCTTGGCTTCCACGAGATTGCTGGTGCGCAGAGCGTAGTTCATGTTGCTGGCCTTCTTGAACTTGCCGCGACGGATAAACTTGAGCTCGCCTTCCTCCTTGGGGTTGGGATTGTGAGGTGGGCGCGCCACCCAGCCGATGTTGTGCTCGTCATAAAAGTCGCGGCGGGCCTGGGCGTCCTCCTCGGAGATGAGCTGCATACCGTCGTCGTTGACAAAGATGTTGGCCGATCCACCCTGCATTTCGTATGTGCTAATGGCCGCCTTGAGGGACACAACCGTGGGCTGAATGACAGCATTCAAGCCCTCCTTGTACACGGGCATCTGGATTGTGACATGAGGAAGAGCGTTGGCATCGCGATTGAGCCGGCGGGGTGGCTTTCCGCTGTAGTACTTGCTGTTGTTTGCGACTGCTGAAATGGGGCCAAAGATCTGGAAAAGGTTGCTGACAATTGACTGGAAGAAGAACAGACTGACAAACATCTGCAGTGGGCAGACGGCCAGCAGCGCAAATCTGAGATAGGTACCATCCACTGCAGACTGGTATGCCAATGCTCTCCATCCCAATCCCGAGCATACGATCCAGAGAATCATGGTGAGTGTCACAATGATGGCGCTTTCCAATCTGATGGGCCGTTTCTCAGGAGCACCCTCCAGCTGGTTCGGGTCCAATTCGTCCACATTGACATTTGCCATGTTCTTTTCGTCTTTCTCGTCGTCCTCGCCCTCCTCCCCCCTCCCCCAAATGATCTCAATAAACCTCTGTTCCAGAGTATGAGCCCTCTCCAACAGCTTCTCGGGCTCATCGTCCCACACAACCAGCATCCTGACGTCCTCAATAAAGGCCGCAAAGTGATGCAACTGACCCCTCGGAAGATCCACCATGGAAGGCAAAATCTGGACTCGGAGCCCGTCGGGAAGCGGCACATAGTCGATATCGGTTTTGGTGACGATCGAGTCCATCAACGCCCTCACAACGGGCGTGTTGACCGTCATGGCGCAGCGTACGTTCATTTGGGAGACCATGGCGTACAGCGATTCGGGAATGCCAGCCATCTGGGGGGGGCAGCAGGTGAAGTTGCCCCGGGCCTTCTTCAAAACAACACCTTCGTAGGGATCCATTCCGCTGGCGTACTGTTTCCGGAGTTGCTGCTCGTACAGCCAATTGACCATCATGTCGTTTCGGATTTCCATAATGGTGCCCGTGTCATGGTTCCGCTGGTCACCTGCTGGGAATACCGAGTGTCGAAACGAGGCTCGGGATCTGCTTGGACTTCGTTTGGAGCCTGACCGAACCGTCGCCGCGTCTGGAACAGACAGCATACTCGCCCCGCCGGACGCAACCTGAGGAGTGGCATGTCCAGATGTTGCTTCGGAGGGCGGTGGTGGTTGTCTTCCTCGCGGTTGTATTGGCTGAAGTTGGTGTGTAGTCGGCTTGGTCCCCTGCTTTTTCCCACGGCCCCCCTTTACCTTCTCCCCGTCCGTACTCCCTGGCTGATCATCTGGACCTGTCGCAGGCGTAAAGTACGACTGGAACTTCTTCATCTTGCCGGCCTATCTCGTGGTGGCAGGAACGAATGGCCCTACCTCCCAAGATGTCAGGGCAAGACTTTCGCTCTGTTTGGTCTCGAGCACCGGAGTAAAGAGGTCTGACAGTCCGATTAGGTTTCGTCGTAAACACGGATCGAGGTGCGCCAGGAGACCCTCAGGGTGGGGAAGGCAACCCTCGAAGTTCGAACTCGTGGTATGTGAGCAACAAGGTTGGGTTGGATCTTGAGTCAATCCGGACCTCAAAGAGCAAAACGAAGGAAAGGAAAAACAAGTCCAGTGACACTGGAAGGAATGGAGGGGGGGATTGAGCCCTGTATAGGTGCGGGTAGCAATCAAAAGAGAAAACGGAGCAGGGGGTCAAGCTGTGACAGCTCAGCGTGCCGCCCATTAACCCTCCCCTTCGTGCACTGATGCCATTGCCAAGGTACCAGGCGTTCCCCAAGACTGGGTTGGCGCCGGCGCTGAAAGGCCTGCTAGCCTATTCTGTCACCACCCCTGTTTATCGTTAAGCGTGGTGTAAATGGAAATACCATGCAGACCAACTATATTTACGCATGGCTTCCCGGGTCGGCTGTGCCCGGCTGCAGTGCTGGCAGAATTGTAACCTAGGTATCGGTTCTACAGTTCATCTAGATCGCCTGATAAAAGTCCAGAGGCAATTATGAACAAGAAGGCAGAATCTAGACGTATAAAGCCGGTGGGTACAAGAAGAGGGACCCTCGCGAGGGATTCTCAAATTGGGTACGGGGTAGCAATCGGCACGGATAGCACGACCCCCATCCACCAAACATCAGCTCGGAAACCAGCTCGTTCCAGCGGATCGGCTGGGCAGTGATGCAGCAGGGGTCCATTTGGTGCCTGTGGATCCCATCAAGACGAAAAAATTAAGCTCTGGAAAGATCCGAACAAAGAGTCCACCGATGATCGCTGTCAGTTGTGGTTTACGGTCGATCATCTTTAACAGGGCTATTCATGAGACTCATGAGACAGATGGCGAAGGTATCCTGCCTGTCGGGTCCAGATCAGCGATGAATAACCATACGGCCATGTTTGTTTGCTGGTAAAATTAAGAGATATGTATTGGCCGCGCGCAGCAAGCCACAGCCGGTGGCTGGCTGATTGGCGCTCGCAAAACTCGTAAGGCTTAACAGTTTTCTGATAGTTGCTAGGCTGGCTGCCAAATTAGGACTAGGAAAAAGGGGGGCCCTGGCCAGGCGCTGGACACTGAGATTAGCGTGGGAGCAATGGTGAATTCTCGAGCGCGCTTTTCTGTGTTCCAGTGGGGAGCTGAACTCGATGTTAGAAGCCGCCGAGATTGCGGTGATGATAATGGGCCCAAACTGGGTGCTTTGATAATTCCACTCTACAAGACAACAGGAATGTCCTGGTGAGGCTCAGAATGAAGCCATCGTTTTCTGTTTTGCTCCGGACAGGAGCGAGCTTTTGTGAAGATGGCCGATACGAAGACCGAGAGTCCGTTGTCGCATCACTGCAATGCATGTCCTTCGGCTCAGCACTTGGCATTTCAAGGCGGAATAATCGCTGTTGTTGGCAATGATGGTGACAGTTGTTGGTACTGCGGTAGACTGATAAACGCAAAGATGAACCAGGCACTGAGGCGTGTTCCGTCAAGCGCTGTTTTGCCAGGTTGTGAATATTGATTCTGTCTTTTGAAAAGGGGCATTGACAGCCACCAATCTTGCATGCTCAAGCTTTCCATGCCTGCGCTCGAGCGGTTCAGCTGTCTTCACCCCTGCTTCACAACGCCTCTTGTGGTTTGAAAAGCCACGGCAGCACTGGTACCACTTCGCGATAGCCGCATTTCCAGGCCAGTGTGCTCAGATAACGTCTACTGCAGCTTTGGAATGCGGTGTGCATGGGTCCATGGCGCCTTGCGATAAGCTCGGATTTGTGAGTGTTGTTCAGGTTGGGACTGAGGTGAGATCCGTCTCTACAAGCACAGTGCCTGGATAAGAGCTGCCTTAGTGTATGGTGATGGGAAGGCTTGAGGCCAGTAAACAATGAGTGTATCGCTGTACAATTATCGCCAACTGTTAGGAGCTTTGTAGCCTGGAGTCCCACGCACCAGGTAGGTAACTACCGATTAATCAATATGATCGACGGCAAACCGACTAGGGATAAAGATAGTAACCTGGATGGCAAGGATACGTGCTGGCTTGTTAAACGGATCGCCGACAGGGAGAGCGTTTGCTCCTCGCCAAAACGGATTACTCCCGCAGATAAACGGCAGACAAATATCGGGAAAATTAGCGATAAAGCAAGGCTTTTCCAATTCAAGTTGCTGAAGGTCTCGGCTTTGATTTGCTGACTTTCGAGTGAGTGAGTTCGGTCCATCGAGTGATGCGGTGCGTGTTACCATGCTGCCAAATTCTGCAGGTGAGGAAGAGCTGACAGGACCTGGTTGTCAGGTTGACCAATCACGGAGGGACAGCATTCTCATGCCGGCAACAATATTCTCGTATCGGCAGGATTCATCGACGGCTCTGGGTCCAACAACATGGCATTCGACCTGCACGGTAAGCTGTTTGCGGGTAAAGGATTGTGTCCAGTAAGCTGATAGGTACCAAATATCTGCTGTGTAACCACATGAGCAAGATGAACGGTGATGGGTATCGACTGTGGCGTTGCTTAACTCCCAGTTGATTCAGATTTTGGGAGTGGTTGCTGATGAGAAGATTTAGTCGATTTGATGCGAGAGGCACAGAGGCTTTCAATGCCAGGTGAGAATCGCGGGTAGTGTATCCCGAATTGACAACGCTGGCCCAGATGTCCCTTTAGAACCTTTCGTTCAAGAATGATCTCTGTAGGCATGGTCTACAAATCACATGTTGGCCCTTCCGCGCGATCAAGTAAGAGGAGATATCCATCTGTTTTGGACATACCTGACGGAGGGGGTATCCAGCCCAGCATATTACTGGACCTGCTCTAGCCATGACTTATCGTTGGCAACATAACACAAGGTAAGGAAGAACTGTTCCATGATGCGGTGAATCAGAGTGGTGCGGTGAAGAATTCAAGAGACTCGGTCATGTGCCACAATCAAGACATGGGGTTTCGTAGGGGGGCCAAGTTCGAAGCTTCGACGCGCAGAACAACGTGGATTGTTCCTGGCGCCAGGACGATCGTGGTTCTAGGGGACGCCTCACTGAGGAAAGGATGTTCCAGATTGCCGGGTCTCGAAAAACTCAATATGAATAGTAGGTTTCCGTACCAACAACTAGGCAAGGGCTATAAGGGGTAGATTTCCCAAGGTACGTAACAGCTGTACGCAACAGCAATGTTCCTCAGGGGCATGAGCCACGTGCCCCGGCAGAGTTTTTTGCGTCTAATCCATCATAGTCTTGAAGATATCTCTCAATGGCGTTCAAATCCAGCAAAGTCGCAAACGTCACATGCCCAGGTGCAGCAACGGTCGTGATAGTGACGTGGGCAAATACCCCGCCAATCCTTAGCAGTTGGCCAAGGTGGGGTTGTTTTAGCGGCTCCTGCATCCCGGTGACGGGGTCGTTTACCCAGAGTGGGGTCCCTACCGGGGTTGGCTGGCTCCTCCCCCAAACAACGGTTCGTTCTACCTGGAAGCTACAGGCGTTGCTTGGTGTACACGTCAAACTGGCATCAACTTATATCATGTTGCCAGAAGTTACATTCACGGCTTGATAATGGCACATCTATCTTTTCCTCTTCAGTGATACGTTTCTCCTTTTCCCCTGTTATTGTCTTTGTGCGTTCCCTCCCTGTGCCTTGCCTGCAACTCCTCGATCTCCCGTTCCGATTCCGGGTCTTTGAGAACCCTCCTGGTCACCGCATCATCGCTATCGCGCCGATATCATCATTGAACCCGACACCACCCCTTTTCCCTCCCCTGAGCGCGATCTATCACAATGGCTGTCTTTGTTGAATTGGACGACGAGGACATCGAGTCCCAAAGAGATGGGCAGGTGTGGAATGCCACTGAAGCTCAAGCTCACCAGGCGAAAGGTGTTAGCACAGATAAGAAGGACAACCAGGAGGCTCATGAGTATGCCGTCAAGGAGGTTCTGAATCAGGACCACCTTATGACCAAGGCTTTGGGATGTTATCCGTAGGCCGGCAATCACCCTTTCTTTTCAATCTTTTCAAACACGTCGTCCTTTCAAGACCATCACCAACCCTTCCCCTCGGCGGCGTATCGAGGGGGTGAGGAAGTACTGACTGGTTCCAGGATCGCGCAATCAGTGGCCAGGAACCTGGACTTGAACTCCCTCGACAGCCTCTCCCGCACATGCCACATATTACATAGCGCTCTGCTGCAGGATCGCAGAGGACTGATCAACTCGTCGCTTCGATGCTCTCTCGAAGACGTCACTGTTGACCCGCAAGACACACTACGCTTTCGAGCGCGCTCTGCCAACTGGTACTACGGGCAAGATTCCTCCGCAAGGACGGATTTCCAGGGCAAATCAGGGCAATGTGCACGAGACATGGTGGGACCTTGTCGACGATGTGGGACAATCGTTTGCAGGGTGAGTTCGCAAAGCTTGATCTTAACCGCTGCAACAACCCCCTGACTGTATCAATACCAGAATTGCGCTATCAAACCACCTGCTCAAATCGTGCTCCGAGATCGACATCGGCGTCTCTGTACCAAATGCGTCACGGCACCCCTAGGTCAGCTTGTCAAGCCCCCAATGCGCCCCGAGGTCCGTATCGATTCGGATGATATGCAGCGCGCCATCTGCCAATGCGGCTCCTCTGGGGTCTGGCTGTGTTTCCCGTGCGGAAGGTCTATCAGAAACGACGATAACACTTACCAAAGGTATAGTTGGCACACGCTCCCGTCACAAATTCCACATGCTAACACATGTTTTCCGTGGCAGCGTCTGGAAGTGGCGCAACCAATACACCGATGTCCTCAGTGGTTTAGGAACGGGTATCGGTGATGGTGACCGCGGGGTCCAGTGCGGTCGTAACTCGCAGTGTTGCGGCGCCCGTGAGGTTGAGCAGGAAACGGACTATGATGCCGAGGCCGCTCGGGAGGCGGCAGACCAGCAGCTTCAACAGGACCGGCTTCGCGCAGGGCTCGGTTCTAGAAGTGATAGCAGTGCTTCTACTTCGACGATGGCGTCGGGTCTATCTGCTGCCAGCAATGCTAGTCTCAGTAGCTTGGCTAGCAATGCGACAGGCGGCTCGGGTTCTAATACTTTGGGGGGACTTTTGAGCTCAGGGTCAGACCACATGCGCAGGACGCCATCCCCAGCTATGAAGGTTGGGTACGTGAGACACGAAGTCGAGGGTATCGGGGGCGTTATGAAGAAGATTTCGGTCAAAAGGGTCAAGGTTGGGGCTTGCGTGCCAGAATGGGACGAGGAGAGGCTGAAGGGTGAGGTATTGGGAAGGGAGGTTCAAGGTAAGAGGAGGAGTTGGTGTGGATGGTGCTCGCGAGTCATTCCTGGGCAGGGTGATTACGAGCTGGACAGGCATGGGACCAGCGATTGGAAGGATGAGGACAGTATTAGTTCTTGGAGGGGTAAAAACAAGGGCAAGGGGAAGGAGGCAGCATAAAAAGGGGGCGTTACTGCGTTGTTAATTTAGAGTCTGGGATATTTATATATCAGCGCTGTCATTGGGGGAAGGGCGGCGGTGGTGCACAGGGTGAGATTGACAGTACCTCTCTCTACAGGTGATAGTATCCAGCGCGGCAAGTGATTCAGCACCCAGGGGAGGCACATTGGTACAAAGTATATTTACTGAATTATACAAATTTGATTCAGCACGATGACAGCCGTGGCCGAGCTGCTCATTTGAACATTTTTGTGCTTGTTTTAACAACTGCCTGCGCCCTGGGGTATGTTTTGCTTGCTCGTCCATCCACCTATCAACCCACTCAACCCGTATTGTGGTATCAAAGGTTCGTCATCTCCGCGTTTCTATGATTCCCAGAAAAAGTGAAGCCTCCTTTTTTGTATATCCCCAACCAAGAGAGAGAGAGAGAGAGAGAGAGAGAGAGAGAGAGAGAGAGAGAGAGTCATGTGATGTGTCCCTATCGTACAGAAATGCTATTTCCCCTTCCTTCCATTCCCCTCCTCCCAATGAGACAAACATTCCGTCAAGATACCCTTTTTCGAAACCGGCTCCTCGCTTTCTTTGTATATACACCCCTTGATTTTGCCTTGATTTTGCCTTGATCCAGGCTTTCAAATCTCTCCCCTCATCAACATCTCCATCCTCCTCTTCCTCTCCTCCTTGGCCTGCCTCTTCTTGGGACCCCATCTCTCCCTCGCCGCCGCGTGAGGCTCGACGTGAACCTTGTCTCTGTGCTCCTTGCCGGCCTGGACGCACATCATGACGAACATGACGCTGCAGCCAAACTGCCTCGCCAGGTTCAAGACTGAGTTCTTTATCGGGTCGGCCAGACGCAGCCGGCGCATCTCCTCGACGTCCTCTTTTGTGAGGGAGTGGTTCTTGGGGGCCGTGGCCGGGGACCGGTCGTCGAAAATGGTGGGGAGGGAGGAGACGTCTACCGGCTGGGAGGCAAAGTTCGTGGTGACGGAGGAGGAGAAGAGGTTCTTGGCGAGGGTGGCGCGGCGGCGGGGGTCGGATTTGGGGAGGAACTTGAAGGGGGTCTGGAAGACGGAGGGGGCGGAGGAGGGGGGGTTGAAGATTAGGGTTGTTGATCCTGTCTGGGATGATGCTGGTGGGTTGGAGAGGAAGGAGGGGTGGGGGGGGATGCTGAGGGAGGCTTTGTGGCGGGCGCGGGTGGACTTTTGGCGGGTTTGTTGCTGGTTACTTGGGAGGGGGAGGAGTCGTGATGTGGAAGGGGCGGTGGTCCTGAGGAGACAGCAGCAGCGAGCTGCTGGGCGGGAGAGGGTTGCTTCCATTTTGACGGAGGGTTAGACTGAAATGACCGACAAATGAAAGTGGGTGGACGTCGTCGGGAATGGGGTCGGAGGTGTGGTGGTTATGTCGTGCGGCGGCGGTCCCCTCTCCTCCTTCTCATCGGCCGGGTAGCTGGGCGATTTGGAGTCGCGATAACTTTTTCTGAGCCCGGCAGCTGTTGGAAGCTCGGTCACGTGGTTCAATTGAGCTTTTGGGTCGCTGGAGGTCAGTGCTTTGGGCTTGGCTCGACGGCTTGGGACGGTCAAACCAATCACCACTGAGCCCGGGTCGATCTCCACCATTCCCCCAGACCCGGGCCCGGGGTGGAGTAAGCCGGCTCCGGTCGCCCTGCTCCGAGACCGCCGGACTGTCAGTCACGGAAGCGGTTTGCTTGGGATATGTAACTGAGGCCCAGGAATTCGACAAAGCAAACAAGCCCAAGAATAGAGTCTCGGCTCAGCATTAGTCTTTAGCTAGGCATCCTAGCAATTTCACCTAGTAACGTATCCCACTTACACCATGCTCAACATCGGTCAGCTTCATCTCCCAGAACAGCGCTGTCGCAAGTCTGAAGAGACCGGAATTTTATGATGTTACCTGCCAGGCAGAACCCATGAAGTAAAACGCTATACGCGCCCCGGTGGTTAAAGACAACAGCTACGTAAGCCACTCGCGTGGTTGCGGCGCCGAGCATACCGAGACCCTGATTTGTGTGATGCCTGGTCGCATAGAGAATTAAAGCAAAAGGAAATGACCGTCCGCGAAGCTGGCGCGGCGGCTGACAGGGGGGGAATGTCAGTACCCTTACGAAGATGCTCAGATAGCACCTGTTGAACGTGACATTTGGTACACAGTTTGCAGACTTCCAGAAAACATCTGGTCCCTCAATTTATGTGCGCCTTACTCCTGACGGGAAGGATCACCTGCCTCACTGTACACGGGAATTCTTCGGGCTGTAGTTGATACGAACGGCTCATCTCAGGGGTATTGGTTTCATCCCTTCAAAAATAGTCCGGCCAGCTCGTCTGAGAGTGCCGTATCTCAATGTGACTGGTGAGGGGCACATCAGGCTATCACCATCACCTTATATCCAGCCACCATTGTTTACCCTCTATCGGCTGATGTAAGTCCGCAAACATTACAACAAAGATAATACTAGTGATCCAGCATTTCAAAATCTCAACAAAAAGACCCAAATAAAAGCAACCAGCTTGTAAGCTGCCTGACTGTGACTGCCCCTTATCGGTCACAACCCCACCATTGGGAAGCTTGGACAGAGACAGTGACTTATGCAACACAATGGCTGGATCGCACCAATCGCTTGCCGTCCCTGTGTCTTTGAACCTCGCACATGTCGCAGAGACAGACAAATCGGGCATGCCCGGTTCCAGCTTGAGCTCCTTTTCCCTTCTCACGGACAGTTAGGGGTCGAGGGTCGAGGGATCAAAGAAGGAGGGGTCTCTGCTCGTCCATCAGCCGGGAAACTTGGCCTAGCGGGCTTTCGCCCACTCAACATCACTTGACTTTGTCACGCCAAAAACCTGTTGAACATCATGTACCGAGTCTTCCAGTTCCTGCTTTGGCTGGTGCCGAGCCGCCGCCACGGCCATGCACAGCAGTCTGGTCAGGGGTGGCCTCAATGCTCGCTCGCTGACTGACTGCACGAAGGGTAGGTCACTAGAAGGAAAGGGAGGGGATAGCTTAAAAGGGTCAAACGGTCGGCGCATTTGTATGATACAAAAAGTCCAAATAGATATGCCCATCACATCCCTCTCGGACCCAAAACAAGAAGGAAGACACATTCCTCCAGGTTCCAATCAGATCTTGGCAGCGCCGGCGTGGGACGGCATTACGTCTTAAAACCCCGGTCCGGCTCTCCCCTCCTTTTATGTAGACTCGTCGAGCTCAAGCATCGTCATTCCCTGCTGATCACGATTTGAGCGCACCTCGGCAACCGCCCGATATCACAATCCCCAAGACTCACAAGAACAAAGGCAAAAGGCCCAGACCCGACAACGAGGACAACCCGTCAGCCCTTGAACTTGTTTCCCGTCCCGTCCGCTAAAAACAGCTTTTGCGCCCACCCAACATTTCAAATAGAAGCTGCCCAAACCTCCAGCTCTCGTTGCTGCTCTCGCAACCCGCACGGTAGCATAGCAGCATAGCAACGGGTCGACGGGAGCAGAGTTGGGCCCGAATGCGCCGCGCCAGATAATTCCAGACGCTCCAGACTCCCTCGTCTTGCTCAGCTGTTTCTTTCTGCGTCGCACCGCCAGCCGTGATCAGGTATGACCGCATCCCCATCTCCTGTCTCCTGCTCCATTGGTCTCGTCGGCGGAGACCACTTCACAAATCGATATACTCGCGGCGAATCGGGAAATTCGCATTGCTCACAGGCCGTCTCTTTTTTTATCGCGACACTTGCTTTTTACCCCCACCGCAACGTTCTGCCGAGATTGACAAAATTTCAATAACCACGTATTCAGACGACTTGCTGAGGCTGTGTTTTGCTAACGTCCTGGTTTGGCGTCGCATCCAGATTCTCAGAGAAGACTTGGAAGCTTTATCGAACGAATCCACCAAGGTCCCTGACTCCACCAAGCAGCCATCCCACTGGGATTGATCCACCTGGTGCTCCCCCGTTTAACCTGCCAACAGCCCCGAATCGCGACCAACTTCGACCTGCGCTTCATTCTCCAAACTTTCTACGAACTGCAAGACGAAACTCGCAAAATCGCAACCATGGCCGGAGCTTCAGCAATCACCTCTACTGGGGAACCTGTCCCTTTACCCACTCAACCCATCCCAAGCTCAAACGATGCGACCCCGCGCGCGGATGGAGATGAGAAGAAGACCAAGAAGCGCGGTCTCTTTGGGTTCGGCAAGAAAAAAGTAGAAGACGTCATCAAATCGACCTCCAAAACAGTCGCATCACCGTCTACTAATGAAACAACCTCCTCGCCAACAAGACGAACTGCTGCCTCTCCTATCCGCACAGAACACACCCATTACACCCCGTCCTCTCCCAGCCGACCCTTCGCCTCTTCTCCACGTCTTGCGTCCCCAGCGGGCAGCCAGATCTTTGAGCGCAACGTCCAAGAGTCCGCCGTCGCGCTCCCAACCTCCCCTGCGATCCCCTCCCATATTCAGACCGAGAACTACATCCCGCCCGTCCTTGACGCCTCCTCCGAAGCCATCACAGACACCCACCTTAACCCAGATAGTGTCGAGATCATCACACACGCCTCCCATCAGCCCGCCGCTGTAACCGTCACCGGCGGCGGCGGCGGCTACAACGAGCCCACATGGGTTGACGAGCTCGCGGCCTTCTCCCTTGACCGAGGCAACAGCCCCACCAACCCCGACAGCGCAAGCAACTACGGCAGTCTTGACACGACTGACGTCCGCAGGCTGTCATTCATCTCGTTTGCGGATGTAGTACAAGCCGAGCAGCAGTCTTTTGGCGGAGTAGCCGGCAGCAGGGAGAGCATGCACATCCCCGGACTGACCTCGTTAACCTCGCTCAACAACAATGCCAACCGGTCGCCTTCCCCAATCAGGTCGCCGGTGTCGTCATCAGCGGGTGATCCGGGCAGTAAGAGTGGAAGTGTGAAGGGGTTAGAGCTCAGCCCGGCGAGGAAGCCGCTCGGTAGCCCGACGAGTTTGATGGGACATAGCATCCCGCCTTTGGGGTTGAGTGCGGCGGGGGGGCCGACCGTGAGCGGGGAGTTGAGTATTGAGACGATGAGCCAGGCGTTGAGGAGGACAGGGAGTGGGGATTTGAGGGGGGGGTTGATGGTGGGGGCTAGTTTGCCGCAAAGTCCGGTTTAATCTCTCTTTATTTCTCTTTTTTTTTTTACATGCTTTGCAGTTTTTGATATCCATGTCGTTTTTGTTTTGGTTTCTTGAAAGAAAGGGTGTTTGATGAGAATTTTGATCAAGAGGGACTTGTGGTTTGTGTCGTTTTCTATTCGATTACTACTACCCCTTTGGACGTTTGGTATGCTGATGGGGTTTGGTGTTTGGTGTGTGTGTGTGTAACCAAGTTGAATACCACTTTTTGTCCCCCTTTGCTTCGTTTCTCTTTTTTCTTGCTTCGGTTCTTTCTGGAGAAGGGTTAAACAAGATTGGGTTGATGTGGAGGATCGAGAAAGATGCCCAACAGAAGGGAGTATGTTTATTTGTGACGGGTTATGAGCAGGATCTTTTCTTATCTTATTATTATTGATATCTTTTTGTCCTTTTATTGATACGAAATATTATCCGGTCAAAAGGGGTGTAAGTAGAAAGCAGGCAGACTTGTACTCTGTTTTATTTGCTATCGAGATCCCTTTGTTGTATGAAGTTCCCCGTTTCGTCCATTTATTATGGGTTTTGTTGAGCAATTCGCCGCCTGGGTTGTTGATATCATGGCGCCTTCTCTTCCCCGAAGTGGATGTGAACCGCCGAGGGTGAGTTATGACCGCGAGAGGGGCTAATGAAACTTCAAAGATGGTCAGCTAAGAGCTTAAGGAATGAAGAGCTGTGTGCGTGGTTAGGCAACCTACCCATGTACTCTGCCGATACTTGGATACGAGCTCGAGGTTGTCCGTAATAGCGATCATAAACAGGACACTCCAGTCCGGCTAGCCTTCTTCCTATTTCAGTGTTCTGTCGGGTGATCTCATCCGCCATGCGCTGATCCTTTTCCTCCAGGCCTGCCAGCTTTTGCTGCTTCGCCCCTATCCTGGCTTTGGTCTCTTTGATGACCTGGTCCTCCTCGTTGTATGTGCTGTCTGTGACGTGGGCGGGTACTCACAGGACTGCTGCGGTACCTCATTGACTTGACGGCCTGGTTCGAGCTGATGGATCTGTTGAATCTTCTAGGCCTCGACTTGTGGTACCTCTTGCGATCTTTGTGCTTGTAAAGCTGAAGAGTCTCAACTGAAGCCCCCATTCCACGCCGCGGAGGGTTACTCTCGCGGCGAGGGCAGATCCCTTGGTGCTAGTTGTGGTGGTGGACGCCAATATCGCCATGGTTGTGAGTGAGGTAGTGAGTGGTGCAGTGACTTGCTGGTCCTGGTCAAGCTGTGTATGGTAGACCAGAACTGGTCGTTGGTCGTAACGCAAATCAGGAGAGAAACCTCGGATCCCGATAATGCCCAAGGTCTTCATGCTGTGCCAAACTGACTGCTACGCCAGGGAACTCTGCTTCAAGGCATCAAAAGCTGGGTAGGAAGCTTCAGGTTATGTGGCTGAAGGATTGTTCAAAATCTATCTGTCTCACCTCCAATATGCTATGAGCTCATAGGCATTTAGCTTTCTTTGCGGGTAGAAGGGGGAGAAAATGAACGCCTAGGTATCTGCTCTACCGCCTTCTGTTGTGTCGAGGTACAAGGTTCAACCTTGGGGAGATGAACCCCTTCAGATGAGGTTGCTCTTTTTAACCTGGAGCTGCTTACCTGTATGGGTCAGACCTTCACCGGCTTTTTACTGTGAGCATCACAGTTCATGACAATGGAGTAATTGTCTTATGTAATGGTGAACTTTACGTGAGACAATCTGGTTACCGCCCTTCTCCTAGCGAGACTGCTTTTGGTTTCAGGGCCGAATGCAGTTACTGCGGGAGATACATTCTTCGCCTGCGCACCCAATGGAGGTGCCCGAGACGGCAATGAGTGTTTGGGCCACGAACGAGGCAAAAGCAACACCGCACCTAAATCGCTTATCTTGTTTTACTTTATTTGGAAATACCAGAAGCATCTTATTCACAAACATATCGCAAGTTAATTTTGACTTAATAGTGAGCAACCATATCAACGAATGCATCCGCGCTTCTACCTATCGCGAAAACGTCCGTAGTAATAGCTATTTTTCTTCACAGCAGTAATCGATTTTCTGACCGTGACAGCAATAGCTTTTTCCAGAGGTCTGTTCAAGACCTTTTTCATTTTTTCCATTTTTTTCACATGTGGGTGATATATCTTCTAGATTTGAACTTTTTTTACTAGAAGCAATAACAAAACAACAGAGTCTTATTTACAAGTCCAACTTTACTATGCTCCATAGCTTATCTCCTCCAGAGAAGCTTGCTGGTATATCTTCTACATATCGTCACATATCTTGTGTCCTTTATATTTGCAGTTTGAAGCTCTTGAAAATGCTGTTTATCCTTGGGATTTTGCAAAAACCATTTCAAAGCTTCAATCTTAGATCTATGAGCCTATGGATAATTCTCTGCATTATGACTTGAATACTTGCGACATAAGGCCTTTCGTCGTTGTATTTACTTTTGTATTTACTACGCTATTTTGCAAATAGCAGCGAGCTGTTGATAGACATCAATTCTATATCATTTTAAAAATATGAGATTATCCAAACTAACATGTTCAATATTGAGCTTAGAAAGAAAAGCTGATGCCATCGTCAAAGTGTGTCTGCTTAGATGCTTAAAGAAGAAAGCATAATATAAGCTTAGATGAATAACTAAGCGGCTCGAGACGAAAAAAAAAGCATTAGCAGACGCACTGAAATTTTTATTTAAAATAATTCCCAAATGAATGTTAAGCAGCTCCAAACAGTTAGCTAAATAAATATGAAACGTCTCCAAACAGCTGACCAAATATGCAAAACGCCAGCAAACGGGTTAAGTAAATATGACAGGCATTTGTGAATGGCTAAATAATATGTGTAAAACGTATAAAAACAGTTAACTAAATATGCATAACGTCTGGAAATAGTTAAGTAAATATGCAAAAACATCTGTAAACGGTTAAAATGATAAGGGCTTGGATAACTTTATAAAGTATAGTGGTTCACCATATTTAAATACCAATGTTTAACAGCGGACCAACTTATGTTTTTTATTTTGCAAAGATAAGTCCATTAAAGATCACTCACTATATGCTCTGGAATGTGGCGTTGGGCACTGGAATACAACCCCCCCCTCCCCATACTCTCACCCGCTCCCCTTCCTCGCTCTAGCATTATTCATCATCGTTTGCTCTCGAGCGCAACAGCAGCAATTCCACTCGAGCGACTTTGTGGACCAGAGTACTCTATCAGAGACCTCTCCCACTCTTGATTTCCAGTTCACCGACCCGAACAATACCACATCCTTCTTTTCTTCTTGGCCGACTATCCTGCTCCATGAGTAAGGTAACTGCCCTAGGTTTGCTTCTCCCTATGCGCTAGCGTTGTTCATCAGCAGCATCACATCCTTTTCGTCTGCCCTCGACTGCGGTAGCAGCAATCTCACTCGATCGAGAGCGTGCGGTCCCGAATACCACAGTAGATAGTCCTTCATCCCAGTTTTATTTATTATCTAGGGACATCAGCGGCTGCAACCGAAACACCAGCGGCTGCAATCGAAATATTAACTCTCATCAATCGGAGAAGAAAAGGGAAGTCTCCGGCTGTGTTTTCTTGATGTCTCTTCCTTTCCTCTTCCCTTTGCCGTCAACCTGACAGCTAAGCAGCTGCAGACGAAATTCATCTGGCAAAATCGAAGAGGCAGGAGCAGTAGAATTGTCTTTAGGAAAGCCACCTAAGTAAGGTTAATACTAGCATCCGTCAAGAGTTTCTTCAAACTCTTTGTTGCATTTCACTGGGTGTGTTGTCTTGATGCCATAATGCTCTTGCTGCTGAAGCGGCTGCAACCGAATCTATTAATTCTCCGCAGCCAAAAGCGTGAGAATAACGGGGAGGGCATCATTGTATCGTAAGCTTATCGTCCGCAATCGCAGCTCATCGCCTGCAATCGAAAAACGAAAAGGGGGCATATTTACATTTTCGTCCACAGTCGCCGAGGCAACGAACGGCTGGAATCGCTATAACGGATAAGTTAATAAAAGCTTAACGTGATCCACCATCGAGCGGGACACCCCATCGACCGGGACACTTTTCCAGACCACAACCACAACAAACTCTAAAATCCCATAAAACACTAATCAAATCAATTGCAGCTACTCAGCATCACTTGAAGCATCTGTTTCCCCAGCCTCTGGGCATGTCCTTGCATTGTGGCCAGTCTTGCGGCAGATGCCACAGTGCCGCGAACCCATCCGACGCCTCTTTGACGACCCTTCATTTCCGCTTTCGACGCGTCCTTCCGCTTCAACTACGCCCTTCTCTGCCATTATATCCCTAGCCTGGCTTCCATTAATGGCCCCTCCATCTTGGAGACGCGTCCGTTTGGCCCTCCGGCGCTTGGAAAGTGCTTCGTTGGCCTCCTGAAGTGTCCGTACCTCGGCTTGTAAAAGGGTCACCTGATGGGAAAATACCTGCATTCCTTTCGAAAGCTGATCAACAGCAGCTAAAATCGGAGTCGGAGAGCTCGACTGATGTCTTGCAATCCGAACTTTAATAAGGGTAGACTGCGAGAGGGCTTCGTTGGTAGTCTTGGGCGTCTTAAAGAACCAAGGTGTTGGTGGCCCATCAGGGGTCCCAGGGGGTTGGTGTCCGCAACTTGACATCTAGCTTCGAAAGGACGGCCTGCGGGTCGTAGGGGATAAGTCCAGACCCCCGAAAACCCCCGAGAACGTTTTCTTGGGTGAAAGTCCGGCTGAAGGCGGCTTTGAACGCAAGGAAGAACTCGGGCTTCGTGATATGCGTGATCCGGGCTTTGATGAAGTGCTCGATTTCAGCACCGTACATCTTCTTTAGGACGCTATAACAACCCACATCGAGAGGCTGGGTAAGATGCGAGGAATGGGAAGGCAGACAAATGGTGACAATGTTATTCTCCTTGCAATAGTCCTCGAATTCGGCGTTAACATGGCTCTCATGGCCGTCGAGCACCAGCATCCGATATACACCCCTCCGACGGTGTTTAGTGTGCTCATCAAAATGCTGCAGCCATTCCAGAGCAGTCTTATTATCTGTCCATCCGTTGGTTGTTGTTGCGACGGCCCAGTCGTCAGGTATCTGATGTTCGGAGTACCAGCTGGCGAGGTGGAAACGGCCCTTCACCACCAAGAAAGGCGGCACCACATACCCGTCGCCAGCAATAGTGCAAATCGCTGTCGCCCATTCTCGATTGCCCGGCTGAATAGCCTTTGGTTTGCCGACCCGATCGGAGCGCGTGACCACCATCCCTGGCCGTATCATGCCCATCATAAAGCCCGTCTCGTCGAAGTTGTAGAAGTCGCAGTCGAGGATGCCGTATTTCGCACGCATGTTGGCAACCAGTCGGAACCATGGCTCGATAATTGCAGGATCTTCACAGAGGCCTCTTTGATAGTCATAGACGCGATTAAAACGCGTCTTTAACTCTGGACGTCGGGTAACGAAGCGGTCTGGCCAGTTCTTTCCGACCTGTCGCGCACCGCGTTTCCGAAGCAGGAGATTGGCCATATCACCCACGTCGACAATCCGGGGCGAAAACCCTCGCGAATCTCGGTCGAGTACATATTGAACAATCACCTCCTCTTCTATCGTAGTCAAATTCGAACGTGCGTTGTAACTGTCGAACTTCGCAACTCGGCCCTTCATTCTCGCAGCAATTGTGGACTTGGGCACGTTGTATATTTCTGCGGCGCGTCGGATGCTCAAGCGCGGTGTTGATCGAATCGCATTGATCGCTAAAAGGACTCGATTTTCTGGCAAGCTGTCGGACATTGTTGTGATAGAGAAAACGCGAATTGAAGTTGGGTGGTTATAGTGGGAGAAAAAGTGTCCCGGTCGATGGGGTGTCCCGCTCGATGGTGGATCACGTTAGATGAAGTGTTGAGCGGCTGGGGTCAAAATCATCTCTGGCTGTCATCGATCATGTAAATTTCGTCGGCGGCTGCAAATGATATCTTTATAATGATGGGATGGAAGATGAAGAGGCCATGGTGCATCTGGACAGAGTGGAGGCCGCAAGGTGTCTACATATAGCTAGATAGGAGCTATAAAGGTAAAGCACCGAGCAAACAAGAGAGAGATGTGAAATGACTTAGAGGAAGCTTTTGAAAGATAGAAACTATCAAGCTCACAATATATCCTGACAAGAAGACCTCTTCGAGAGGCTTGAATACATCTTCAATGTCCGTTTCACATAACACCCCTACTATACCATCAAGCTCTCTTTAGGAAGCAATACCCTTTGAAATAACTTTAGGCGTTGGCATTGTGCAAAGCACCTTGGACCCTCAGCTAACATCCACTTCACTGTCCACCAGGCTGTCTCATGCCCTCTCACACTTGCCATCATGCCTCCATTCTCATCATTTCACCGACCACAACCAAAACCCTTGCTGGATCATCGCCACTCTGCCAATACCGGTGGTCTCTTCTGGGATATCTTCATTTTAGGATAGGTATGCAACTTTCTACAATTTCTAGTCGTCTTTTCTCTTCCCCAAAACCCATCCATTGCTCCCTTCTCTCTTTCCATTCTTATTGTTGACAGTTAAAGAATTTACACCAACTCCGCCAATGCTTTTGCCCTATTCTCCTCCACGGCCCTGATAAAAGTCTCATACGGCGTGAGCGTTCCCAGGGCTCTCCGCATGTGAGCATTGACAATCTGCAGGCCGTACACATAACTCGCGTTGACCCAGCCGAATCTAATCATTGTGTTAGTCATTATACTCAGCACCCCAACATGGAAGAATCAGAACTCACCCCTCCTTGGCAACACCCTTAAAGTCTAGCCCCTGATTTCCATACTCGGCGTCCACTCTGTGCGGATCAATAGGCCTTGTCACGTCGTACTTCTCCACCACCACCCCATTGAAGTCAACAAACGCCTTTGTAATCATGAACAGCCACTTGTACGCCAGTCTCTCGGCCTCTTCTGTGAAGCTGTACCGATACAACCCCGTCCACGCCAAAATCTGCTGTGGCGCCCAGCCATAGGGATAATCCCATTGTCTGTTAGGTCGCTCCAGGCCAATTTCACCACGACTCTCCTCAGTACCGGACAGCAACCCACCCACAGCCTCGAACTTGGGAAGGGCTTTGGTGACCATGGCTGCGGCCTGCTTGGGGCTGGCAACACCAGCCCACAGTGCCCAAAATGTCGTTGCGCTTTCGTACGAGCACTGCTTGCGGTTCGCAGTGTCGTAGTCAAAGTACATACCCTCCTGCTCGTTCCAAAGGTACTTGTCAATGGCCAACTTTCTCCGCTTGGCGCGGCGGTCCCAGATAGCAGACGCCTCGACGTGGTTGGGCTCCATATTGCCCACGCAATACTCAGCAGGAATGACAAGCTTGTCGTGGAACACATTTCGGATGGTGCGCGCAATGTCCGTTTCGTATTTGAAGAGGAGAGAGTTCAAGTCGATCGTGGCAAGGTCGGCACAGCAACCCTCAAAACGGTAAGTCGTATCGTGGCCCGACTCACGGACAGCACGATCGTGCATAAAGTAGTTGTCGAGCTCGGGTTCCTTGATCTTGCCATTGTTGTACCCCTCAACAAACTCCTCAAAGGTGCAGCCATGTTTCTCGACGTAGGGCTCCAAAATATGAACGAAATGGCCAGCCTCCGTCTCAGGAGGAACACCAAGACCCTCGGGCCTGTACCGTGAAAGACCTGTGACGGGGTCTAAACGCGGCTCAGCCACCCATACGCTGTGATACTCCTTGATGGCGGCCAAGATAGACGTCCGGAGGAACTCCAGAGCACCTGGCTCGTGCTTGATCTTGTCGTACACCCGGAGCGCCATGTCGGTCAGGAAAGGAGGTTGTGACCGGCAGAGGTAGTAGGATCGGGTGGCATTGAGAATTTTGCCGTAGTGCTTGATGCAAAAGCAAAAGTTCTGTACCATAGACTTGGCCAAGTCGACCTTGTCGTGCACCAGCAGACCCAGAGACTCCATGTAGCTGTCCCAGCCGTAAAGCTCGTTGAAGCGACCTCCTGGCACGACGAATGGCCGGCCCTTGAGCGTCTTCTTTCCAGTTTTGGGATCGACTTCCTCCTCCATGTCGACCGCGAGCAGACCGGGCTTGGAATTCATATCCCGAACCAGCTCAGGGGTAATCTTCTCTGGCAGGAGCTGCACATCGAGCCGGAGCTCAGGCCTCTCCTCTGCCACCTTGGTGTAGTATTCGTATTGCTCAGGAGCGCCCCGGGGAACGTAGATGCGTGGCCTCGGGTCGTCTGTCCAGTCCTTGGGATCCCGCGCCGCAATCTCAATGCTGGAGGCATCAATGCGGCGAGTGAGTCCCTCCCAAAAGTGATCACGAATCATTCGCGAAAGACGGTTGACAGGGTTCTCGTTCAGGCGGGCCTCATCGAGGATAATCTGCTTGCGGCCGTACTCTTTGGCGAGAGAGAGCTCCTGGAGCAGGTTGGACAACATGTATGTACCTCGAATATCGAATCTGTTGTGCCCATTAGACGCCGCAGTGCGGAGTGTAAGAACCTTGGGACCATTGTCCTCAATGGTGATTTGCATGTTCCCATCGGTATCCTCCTGTGACTGCAAGCTCTGTAGAGTAGGTTCGACTTGAATAAGGAATCGACGAGAATGTGGAATGGTGGATTCGTCTGAGACAGCATTGTCAGCACCAGCTCGTAATGTGTTTCGAAAATTGTGGAATATCAGAATACTCACCATGACTGCCTCTCCGGTAAGGCTCCTTCAGACCCATCCGCTCCATTTGCTTGAACAAGCTGTTCTGTTGCAGCCCAATGCTGGTCAGCCACACTAATCATCTCCATGAGCACAAGCAGAAAATACCTGTGAGTAGGTGCGGGTTCTGGCACCCGCCCGGGTGTTCAGATGGCGCTCATCGGCGGTGTAGTAGGTCCTGGCATCGTCGAAAACGCCCTCGTCGGTCGAGCCCCGGCTTCGGGGAGGGCCCGGTGGCGGGGCAGGTGGTGTAATCTCTGTGGTCGGGATGATAGGCATGATGGCAGTCGTTGTTTGAGGATCGGGGACTCGAGGGATTACAGAGGACGGGAGCAAAAGACGAAGTCAAGCTGCTGCTGAAAGGAGTGAGGTAAGGTGAGGTAGGGGGAGCTCTGGCAAACAAGGACGGGCTGGCTTGTGCTTCGGGCTCTGATGCGAGTGGCTGAACGCTAAAACAACAGATTGAGTGCTGCCGTCTGCTGCAGGAACTCGCTCGATTGTCGTCGTCTGTCTGTTCTATCCCAGAGAGGCTAAGGAAACAAGAAAAAAGAGGAAAAGGAGATAAGGTTGGAAGATGATGTGAAGAAAAGCTGGGGCGTTGCTGAGAGAGGGTTGAGTCTCAGACAAGGCGGCCTTTACGTTGGGTGTTGAGGAGTGTGCGGGCAGGAGGTGGAGGTGGTTATGCTGCAGGCGCGGATGCAGGTGGGTGTGCCACAGCTGCCCTGTCCGCCGACCAGGGGAGCAAGGAGGGTCCGAAATTGGGAGTCCCAACACTGCGATCACGGGGTCATCGAAAAAAAAGCAGCCACTAAACCACCAAGGTGCAGCAGATAAGCCTCAGTCATAGAATGCATTATCTATCTGTATCTAGTTTTCCTCAGCTGGATATGAGGGCGTCTTCAGCCTTGCGCCAACCTCGTCCCGTGTGCCCTTTGGGCGAACACCCGGTGGGGTGGTCTTCTTTGTTGTGCGTCACCTTGCACCTCGATGGATGCCCCTGATGCTGTGTTCCCTTGAAATCGATGTCGATGTCACTGTGGATTGAAAACAGTGGAGGAAGGCAAGTCGAAAGTGTTAAAGTGGTAGCAGGGTCCACAATGACGAAGCACTGCAGCCATATCCATCATTGGGTTTCGGTATCTGACATGTGCCAATATCTTCGAGACAAGCAATGACAAACCCAACGGACTCGGCTTCGGCCGGACAATCTCTATTCACAGTCCGGAGACGCCTTCATCTGTCTGTTCACCATCTGTTCATCTTTTTAGAGCAATCACTACTAACACCGTTACCCAACCCCATTCGCCGCTCCCCAGAGGCTTACCCCACGGTTCCAATCGCCCTGGAAGAAAGCGGGGGGGTCATCATCCGACCAAAGACTTAAAACTTTCAAAAGCCTCACCATGATCCATCCATCCATTCAGCAAACCTTCAACGGGAGCAAAAAAAAAACCTCTTCTCTCCTGGTGATCCCACAGCTAACCGAATATGCACATCATACGGGCGTTAATTGAGCACATGACCACTCCCATTGCATCCGTGCCATCCATCCCATCCAGCCTTTCTCTTCCCCGTCCGTTCGCACTGACAACTCGGCTGTCACCCACTGCCGTCAGCGAACCAGAAAAGCGTGGGGGAGCTCCGGAAGGGGTTTGGGTTTGGATTCTGACAGGGGTGAAAGAACCACCGACCTCCGGGGCCGCCGCTGACGGGACCCAGCCGGAGGTGCATATCTCTTGATCTTTGTCATAGGGACTCTGCATATCGTATAAGTACTTGGTGATCCAGGTTTTGTGCAACATCAAGAAATTTCTTTTCTTTGAAAAGTTTGCCTTCCATTTTGCCGCCCTCATCTATCACTAAATTTAATTTGAAAAGCATCGTGCATTATGAGGCCTGAAACATGTCAACCGTTCTGTGCCTTTGCCTGCCTGCCAACAGCAACAAGGCCAATTTTATATCTCCCGAGACACAAGGCGGCCCCGACCATTCATGGCGGCGGCCGGCCGCAACCCGACCCAGATATCAGACTGTAACACTAGCACTGCTGCTTAGACAACTTCACGATTGGAAGAAAACATTGCTTCAATGCCATCAAAACTAAGGCTAGCTTGTTAACAAAAGAAAGAAAGAAGCATATACATTATCAAACACGACCGCAAAAAATGCTACTTTTATGCCACCTGTCCACCCAATTATGCAGCCCTTATTACCGGATATTCCAACAGCAAAGGTTCAGCCAGCCCTTCGCCACTCCCTTCCCCGCCTTATCAAAAAAAAGACTCCAAACATGCTGCTTTGGGAACTCAATCCAGCTCACTAGGATGCTCCCACTTGATAGGATGAACCAACATGCTCCTCAAGCACAACCTACCCGTCCCAGCCGCCCTCTCCTCTTCCTCTTTCCCACCCCTCAATTGCCCTTCCCCTGACCGTCCACCATTCCTTCCCCGGCCATCAAACTGCGCATACCCCAACCACCTCCTCCAAAGCAAGCCGGCAAACTCACTATTGTAGTACCAGCTGCTCCCCTTGTGATTATGCTCGTTGTTCAAGTCAAACGGAGAACCGTGCCCGCCAGCAGTGTGATCCCTCCCGCCGTTGAAAGCCTTGTCAATCGCTTCAATCTCCCACTCTCGGTCCAAGTAAACAGGATGAGGGGCATAGACGGCCTTCAACCCGTGGTGAAGTGCCATAGTGGCGGGGTACATCTCGGCAAACATGGTGTGCTTTAGTCTCCAGGTCTCCTCGTGCATGGTGTTCAGCAATCTACGGGAGAGCCGGCTAGCGGTGATGATGCTACATCTTCTCGGAGGCAGAGGCAAGGAGCGCTTATATCCTGTGACATCCGTTGAAAAGACCCAGCCCGAGTGTTCCGTGTCGAATAGCGGGTTCAGAGTGATGAGATCGGCTTCTTCGCCTTTGCCGCACTTGGTGTCGGATTTGTCGTTTGGATCGCAATTGGAGGGCATGAAGCTCTCGCCTCGGAGCTCTGATCGGAGGGGTTGGCGGCCGGGGAACTGAACTGGGCCGTAGGTGGCCTCGCGTCCGCTGTTCAAGGTCTCATTATGCACCAAGGAGGTAAAGTTCTCCCAAGAGCCGTGGTAGGAAGGGATGTAGTATTTGGCAGAGCGCTCCCACAGTTCGTTACGGGGCTGTTCCTTGGCCCAGGCACTGAGGCGATCAAAGAGCTCATAGTAATTCCCTAACCAGCGCATGTCGAGTTCCCAGTTCCAAAAGTATTCATACTCGGGGTGCTGCATGGCGAAGTGCTGCAGAGGGAAATGGGCGCTGCGGTAAACACCATGAATATCACCACCGCTGGGGTTCTGGAAGCTGCCCCCAAACTTTCCTGGGTAGTAGAGGCGCATTTGGGCTTCCGACCATAGCGTGCAGAGACCGTGGAACTCTTGGGGAATGTTCTCGTCCAGGATGCGCTGGGCCGTCATGGGGTCGGCCCAGATGGCCTCGTTATTGTTGCGCACGTGGAGGAGGAAGTGTACGGCGTATTCGCCGCCGGATTTGAGCGCCAGTTCAGATATCAGGGCCCGGAAGTTCAAGATGTTGTGTTGCGTCCACTGAAACCCAACATAGGCCCTGATGACCACGGCCGTCCGGGGGATCTTCTGCCGCTCGTTGCGCAAAAATGACCGTTGATGAAATTGGCCTGAAACTGCTGCAGTTTTTGTTGGTGCTGCTGGGTCGGCGAAGCGCTTCTTGTTCGATTCGTAGCAGCGCGTCTGGGCATCGCCCCAGTCCATGTTTTCATAGTTAATTTTGCCCGTCTTTTCCCAAACCGTACTGCTGCCTTCCTGCTCTGTGTCAGTGCCAACAAATGCACCTCCCTCGTCAAAGCTATATCCAAGGCCATAAGGCCCGTATCGACCAAATCTGTCAAAGCAAACATCGTCACGAAGTCCCAGTAAGTTGCGTGAGCCCATGGCGGGTTCTGGCTGGCCTTGGACAACGCCATTGTAAGCATACAGATCGGGAACCGGAATCCTCCGTTCCTTGTCGAGGTAACATTTTTCAACGGCGTGGTACTGGGAGATGTATTCCGGCGATTCATAGTCAGGTTGAGATATGTAGGGCGTCGGGGTCGGCAAGCCGGTGTAAGATAGCGTGAGTGGGAACGGTGACGCCTCACCCGGCTTCCTGGGATACTCCGGTATGTGTTCATTTGCTGGCACTAGGGCTTTGAGACCATTGAAGAAACCGTCAAGGCTGGTGGAACGTTAGCGCCAAGTCGCGATCAACATGTTTCCTCTGTTCCTGGGAGTACTCACTGTCTAAATCGCAACCAGGTCGGCATGTGCTCCCCCTGAACTTGAACCTGTGGCGCATCTCCCGCGGAGCCCACAATAATCACACCCTCTGTGTCCTTGGAAACTGTTGGTGCTTCACCCTCACCACCGCTGCTTCTCACATCCTGATGGCTCAAGTCCACCAACTCCATCAGCCTTTGGCGGCGTTGGCGACCCCCTGGTGATGAAAGCGCTAAGCATAAGAGAAATAGAATGCCGGCAGTCCATAATATCACCCTACGATATAAGCAATGGCCTAGAAGCGTTCGTACTCTGATTTTTGGTTTTCGGTGTACTGGCGCTGGAAGAAGCGACTTCTCCTCTTTGGTGGAAAGTATGCTCAAGAAGGAATCGTCAGATTTGCTCCTCATAAGGAAGGAGGGCGGCCCCATGGTTCGATGGTAGGTGTCTGCTATACTTTGAAATCAAGGTGCAATGAAACAAAGATTGAAGTGAGTGTGGTGTGAAGGGTCAAATAGGTAAGGTATGCAAACGAGAGATGCAACCTGCGTGTCACAAACGAAAGTGGCCAGAAGTGTCGGAGAAATATATCTCTGATTAAAGAAGACGAGATCATACGTCAGAAGGAAATTGAGAAGAAAAAAGATCGAGCGGCAACATCACCCAGCCAGCTGGAAGCTTGTTGACGGTACTGTGTGTGCTATGAGGAACGCGCCTTGTGAGATCGGCGTAGAAGAAGCAGGTCCCCATCTAGGCGGCAGGTCGGTGGTCTTGCAGACCGACCACCAACGCTAGCCTAGAGGCTGCGAGGGGACATTCTTCGAAGGAGGCCGGTGAGCTAAGGCCAGGGGTGAGTTCATCGGATGAGTCCAAGTCTGAGCCCTGCGAAAAGCTCATCCCAACGGCCCGTGACAGTTTCCTAGCCGACGGGTTTGGAGCATGGCGAGTGTGGCCAGAAACACTGGACGGAGATCCGTTACTAAACACTTGTAAGCACGGATCAACATGATGAGCCCTGTGGTTTTCAATGCTGCGTTCCTGAATGAGAAAGGCATTGGTCGAAAACGACTTCGAAATATTTGTCTATAATCGTGATAAACCTGTCAGTGGGTGAAGGTTGTTGGTCACACCCCGCCAACGGGTGTGCCTGGGCGCTGACGTAACATAGAAACGCCCCACTTAATAAGCTTCAGACCGTTGCAACGCAGCAAAGTTCTGGACTCAAGTGGAATCCGGGACTCGCTCACCTCAGACCGGGAGAGCTGTTGCTTATGGGGGCGGGGAAAGTAGCAGCCCAACAACCCGCTGGGCCACAAGAACCTGGGCCGTTTCCAACGTCTCGGGTCAGACCAACAAAGACAAGCCTTTCTGAGGGTAGTAACTGTCTCAGGCCATCTTAAACCGGCCTCCAGCAACTCCAGCTTGAAGATCCACCCCGTCACTAGAGAATCTTTAGATCAGGTACGTACACACAGTGCCGGACCCAAGCTTCCTCGCCCCTTCACGGCCTCTCCCGACCAGGTCAGCAAAGCTTCGTCTGTCAATAGTTTCATTGTGGACTCTACTGTGTACGCGTCTCAGCTGGTCGGTTTCGAAGAGCCTTCTAGTTCGCTCTACCTACAACACTGCCGCCTACGCACTGGCTTGTTAAGAATAGAACTCACCAACACGCCTTATTCATTGCTGCTCTCTTCCCAGATCTCAGATATTCAGGATGCAGACATCTTCCAGAAATACAACTTTCGCTTTCTCAGTCCGAAGCCTCTGTCGTTGGCCGAAGTTTTTCTGCGCTTGCCCGGCTGACAGTACAGGTCACGCCTAGTTGATGTCCGCTCTCTGTGTTACAGATTTCTTCCTGCACCTGGGTTGCCGAGTGGGGATATCATCCCAGTCTTCCCAGTCATAATGAGCCCCGATTTTATGGCTTCGTGTCACCTCCTTGGGCTGCTCAAACTCGGAATGAGTTGCTGCGATGGAAATCATCCGCAACGAATCTGGCTTCAGCCTTACAAAACATGGCTTGGTGACTTGTGAAAAGTGAGTGCTTATTAGGTGAGACCGACAATGAATAACTCGCACGCCAATTCAGTGTTTCATGACGCTGGTAGGGCAAACAGAAATTTTGTAAGCCCTGAAGCGAAACACCGGCCTAGTTTGATTTGTGGAACATATGGAATTCTGACTGGACATGAACCCTTCCCCATTCTTGTTTCAAAACCGATTGTGAGATCCAGAATGTCTGCCCGCCTGGCATACACGTCGTTGTTTACATTGCGCCACTGTTCGCAGTGATAGTTTCCATGTGCGTGCCCATGCCATGTATTTGAAGAGGAGGTTGCTACTCGAAAATAAGGCCCTCAAGATGGTCAGGGAGCCTCGAACAACAGTCGAGTACCGTGTTGATTATTTTCCAGGCGGTCATTCCATGTCAGTCTTGTTTCTTTCGTTCAGATTGTGATACCTCGCGGGATGGGGTGTTTTTCCAAGCCACCAACGCGATTTAACTTCAACCAATGCAGGTCACCATTCAATTTTCACCCCCAAAATCTACTCTCTTTCCCTTCAAGCCTTATCTATATTTATCCTGCCACCGTCAAACTTATTTCCCGCATGCCCACAAACTGCCCAACCAATTCGCTCAGTCGTTGTCATTGCTATCCCGGCACACCAGGCATCCATACACACTCCTTTCAAATATACATTTCCAAGATGTTTGAATCCGTCAGACCCTACCTGCCAGGTTTTGTCCTCTTTTCTATGCTACTCGGCATCGGGGTCGATGTCTACAAGAGGAAGAGAAGCCAGGACAGAAGGGAGAGGGAGAGGGACGATTTCAACAAAAAATTCCGGGAGGCTTTGGCGAAGGATAGAATCGGGAGAGCGAAAAAGGAGACGGACAGGCTGAAGAGGGACAAAAACACAGCGAACAGGTTATCCGCAGTCGAACATTGGCTCCCACATTCACTTCCGAAGGTGGGTGAATAATTCTTTTTTTTACGACAACGACCGCCCCAGTCTGCTCCGAAACCCACCACTTGCCTTGCAAGTGACTGGGTGATGCATATCCATGCACTTACCTTAGGCAAGACGTGCTTTGGTAGCTAACGGTTAGGTGCATTTTCAGCTAGAGGACCGCATCGAAAAGCTCGAGCACTGGAAACGCGGGCTTACCCCAACAGTACGAACCCCGGATGCTCCGAAAGACGCGTGGCAGGATATTGTACAGGTCGGAAAGATGTGAAGTACAGGTTCGTTACCTCGACACACTCCATGTAATGTCGTTTTGTATCCGAGAGAGGAACACATGGCTTCTTTGGCATGTTGAAGAGATGGGAGGGCCTAGACTGAGGACACTTGGAGAATATCAAAATCAAAACTCCCCATGCTCTGCTGAAAATATCCCTGTGCTTCTCTCTCATACAAGGCTACCTAGATCTGCCATTCTCCCGACCTCCTCTGTGATTTCTACAAACATGACCATCAAAGACGCCCACAATTCCTACCTTGAATGAAGCCCATTCGGCCGTGCTTGTCCGAGTTGTCAGAACTGTCAGATCAACGTACCCGCACTGACAGTCTGCTCGTCTTGGCCACGCCCAAGATGCATAGCATCTCCTCGGGAACAACCTGACAACGAGGCCCTATGTTAACGCCTTGACTGCCATATGTCTTTTCCCCAACCCCCAACCCACAGACTCGCCAGTGATTGCATGGGAACAGGTACATATTTCTTGACTTCAAAGTGCCCTGCGTTTTACTGACAGCCCGTCCACCTTCACTGCTTCACTGTCCTGGTGACAACGTGGCAACGATCAGAGAACGAACATTGGAGCTATAGTATGAGAACAGATACATGAGAAAGAATGCCCTGCATTCCACGGTCAGCCAGGTGACAGACGCTCTCTCAAATAAAGATGACTTAAACCAGAGCACAGACGGGGGAGGGGAAGGTTTGGACAGTGTCATCCCAACAACCAGCCACTCTGAAAGTCAACGGCTGATGAAACCTCTAAGCTGGAATGGCTAAGGATGTTGAACAGGATGTTGACTGATAACCCCCCCTTTATGTCTTCGCAGCTACTCGACACACTCGCACGGCCTGATGGCTTCGATGGGAATGGAATGAGCGTGAGACCGAGCAAAGGCATGACAAGGATCGATGCTATCCTCGCAGGTAAAAATCCTGGCTGTAGTTGAAGCCGAGCACGAAAAGAAGTTTCGATGAACTAACGCTGGATAAACTACCCATCAGATCATCAGATGGGTATGAAAGATCAGCAAGGACAAATCTCAATGTGAATGCCATGCTACCTGTTATTGCCTGATAATAAGCCGTGAATACCCGGGCTTCATGTCAGTGCTCGAACACAGGCTTCTGCCTTCTGGATGAGAGGTAACGATTTTATATACTAGAGGCACCTTGTTGGAATATGGGGTCGTTGTGTCATGATCTGGAACTCTCGCGATAGGCATATGTCCGATCAGTAATTTCTCCATGGCTCACGTGTCAGCTAAAGCTTTACCCATCCTTGATCGTCACCAGTCACCTCAGTTCTCCCCATGACTTTTCACATGATGGAGCTTTCTCGGCAAGTTCCTATAAAGCAGCTGCAAAGAAAGAGTCATGTCATCTTGGCAAAGAAGAGCAAAGCGCAGGCAAGGATCGAAGCAAGCAAGCAAAGAACAGAGGTTATCCCGAGCTCTAGAGAAAGCGTATGTAGCCTTGGCGGAGTTCTCTCTGGCCATCTCATGTTCCTCGTGCAGGTACCGGCACCCCTGTTCTACTGCGAGCTCATGGATCAGGGTTGTGACTCCAACGCCGGCGAGGATGGGCCTGGGTTCGACAGGACAAGCTTCATTATCTCGAATACTTGGCGTTTGTCAAGAATATTCTCGAGCTGTCTTGGCTTCATGGGCAGGAACCTGAGTTTCTGAGGGAATGCCACGGTGAATTTTAGCTGTTTGGTCTGGGGTTTTTCGCTTTCGCTAGTAGGTTGTGGGATGTGACTGAGTAACGGAAGATCCCCGAGTCCCAGGAAAGTACTGCACAATGCCGCAGTGCATAATGCATATGCGAAGATCTGGGGTGATGTGGACATGGAGACTGGTAGCAATGTTCGTGAGTACCTATGTGGTCTGTTGCCGTTCTGGGTGAAAAGAAGGAATAAGTGATGCCATGCTATCAGATTTTGCTGATTAGCAAAAGCCTTTTACTGTTAGCCCAATAGCGCGAGCTCGTGACTTCTGACCACACCTCGCTGCTCACCGAGGTAAGAAGACCTACCTTATCCACCATGAAAACCCTGAACTTCGGCTCAAGAAAGCACAACTGCCGAGCGCCGACGCTGCTTTGTGTTCTATTTCCAAGCATCTTGGCATATAAGTCTGATGCAAGCCCAAAGTGGACGGGCCACCGAACTTGCATGTTGGAGGTCCTGCTGACGGCTTGATGCGCAAGGACCTGAAAGGGCAAGCTGTTGCAAAAACCGAGAATCTTAACGCCACAGCATTGCCATCAACAACGCAGCGATATCTAGGAAGAGAAGGTAGGAAGTGGCAGACCGATGAAGAATGTCGTTGGCTCGATCCACCGCATGTGACTGTTGCAAAGGGCCGACTTGTTGATCATGCAATTCAGATGTTGGGTCGATATAGACCCTAACCCTCGAAGCATTCGGAGTTGTGTTGGAGGTCTGACGTCACTGCCAGAACCCCCACAATCCGAAAAATAAATCCTTCTCGGTATCATGTCCGAGAGTAGATAAAGTAGGTCCCACGGCGCAGACATCGAAGCCCAGGTGAGACTCGCAAAAATCATAGTTTTGCGAGCTTTACGTTTTAGTATCGGGAGGATTGTCATCTCAGGCCATTATTCCGTTGGCAGCTGTGCTGTCGCGAAGGAGCATCGACCGTGACTAAAAGGCACTTCCTATTGCGGAAGGTGACTTGGACTGTAACAACCCGCCTTTTTTCCGCTCCCCCCTACCACTTCAGCCGTTGCATTCTCACCACCACTCGCATGCTGTTTGCGTGACCGACGCTTCGATTATACGGCCGCTGAAAGAAGAAGGCAGCCATACAAGACGAGGTAATTGCCAATGTATCAGCCGATCCCTCTCGCTACCACACCCTCGCAACGAGCAACAGCTACCCCAAAAGATAACGACTGCATGGCAGCACCATGAGCACAAGATAGAGGCAGAGATGCATCAGCGTGGCATTCTCGCTTTTTGATAACAACAGCACCCGCATCTGACATCCGTTACATACCTAGACCATCTGTGCCAAGCAGCCCTGATCATGAGGTCCCTGTCTCATACTTTTCAGGTTCCGCAGTACTCGTTCCACCCAACCACTAGGTATGCTCCGTGGCTCCTGCTCTCATCGGTGAACGGTGAGTAGGTGAAGCTATTGGACTAAACCATACAAAAATACCGAGAAATACCTCGCTGTTGGAGAAATGTGAGCATTTCATTGGACAACGGTTGGAATGCTCTTTTCTTCGTGATTTCTCAATGGTGGACCGAGGTGGTTTCTGTGTGTCGTTGTTGAAGCACGCTTTAGGAAGGAGGAAAACTAATGGCCTAGGAATCCTGGATGCGACGGCGCACACCGAAAAGCAAACATACCCGGCGTCGAGCCTCCACGGGGCACCATGGCCGTAGTATCTCGCTCGAACTGACTGGTTATCGTCGTGGGAAGGGAGCAGATGGCGCAATCCGAGAGATAACTGCGAATGCACAAATAAGCTTCCAGAGCCGCATTGGCAGAACCGTCATCCTAACGTTCGGGTCTTTTGATGCTCCAATCAACAATGAGAGGCAAAAGTTCTCGAAGCTCGTGTCGAAACGTTCGTCCCATGAGAGAGGACAGACATCACATGGCAAACCGTTGTCCCGTCCGCCCAAGGACTTCAGACACTGGAGTACTTGGCTGTATACTGCTACCCCGTCGACGATCTTTCCATCAGCCCATATAGCCGTATGGGGACGCCTCTCGCCATCGCTATTCCCGGACCCAATAGCAGGCCCCCGAGATGATGCTCCGGCGCTTGTGATGGTGAGGATGAGCTCTAAATCCTCCAGTATTCAAACTTGTCGAATAACGGTGTCTGGTCCGGCCCGCGGGCTCTCCGTGGGGCAATCAGGTCGTAGTCGGCCGGTTCCCCTCCAGGGTTGCCACACCTCGGTGCTCATGTCGTTGATTTTTCGCTGACAGGCACCGGGTGGGTCCCCACACGATCCGGTGCGGGCATTGGTGCCAAGAGGCTGGGCATAGACGATCTAGGAAGTTCCTCTCACACCAAAAGCCCGACCCCTTGTCAACATCCCCCAGTCCCCCAAGACGGTCCAAGGCGCCTGCGGGAGCTTGTGCCGACTTGTCTTTGCGCCGTGTCGCTCAGCGGCGCGCAGCCAAGCGGCAGAGGCGCGCGGGAGAAAGCTTCGTCCAAACATGAACGGCATGGCGTTTCTCGGCATGTCGGCACTTGTGCTGAGACGTGGGCAAAGTAAAACAAATAAGTACATACCAGACTGGCACAATGTGTACCTAATGCGTGGGGGGAAACCAGAGCTCGACGGAAACAGCATCTAGATTCGATCAATTGGGGCAATTACCCTCGTGTACATGCCACCCCTCTATATCAGGCCAGGGATCGCCAGTAGCATGTTGCCGTTTAGTCGAAAGAGGGGGCGGGTTGTGGTTGACTGGAGGGGAAAACGGCAGGCAACCCGTTGTTCATCTATCTCTTGGCGCTCTTGGTCAATCTTGGAAGGTGGCAAGCCATCCCAAGACAGAGCACTTTCCAGAGGTGGGCATTCCTTCCCTGTCCATGGTCCGTTGTTCCTTCCGTTGGTACCTCCGGGAGCGGGAATACTATACGATGCAGAGAAAGAGCCGAGACTCGACCATCACTCGAGCCCTCGGGTCGCTCTTGCCCCAGATTGTACCCATGGAAGGTAGGGCAGCAGGGTGAGCAGGTGCAGTTGTACCCCATGCGGTGCTCGCTTGCCACACTACTGGTTGCTTAAGGTGAAAAATATATCTCGCAGGGTCGTATATAATACCTGCCGTCCTGCTGCTTCGCTTCTCAGACACGGCAGGCTCAAGTCTCTCTCTCTCCATTCACCTGGCACCCGGCGACCTTACGGCCGCTCTCCAAAGACGAGACAAGGCAACACCTGAGTGTTCCATTCAGAGAGAGCTTCCCACACAGCCCACCATGGCGTCCGACCCCACGAGCATCGCCGTGAGCGACGATGTCAAGGCCATCGTGAAGGACAAGGAGGCGGCCGGCTTGGCCCCCGTCCTCAGCAGCACAGTCGAGGACGACGACCTCGGTGTCAGCGCCGATGGCAGATCTCCCACAGACGAGGAGCTTCACACCCTCCGCCGCATCCCCGACAAGATTCCCTGGAGCATCTACACCATCGCCTTCGTCGAGTTGTGCGAGCGTTTCTCCTACTACGGTACCACTGCCGTCTTCACCAACTTCATTCAGCAGAAGCTGCCAGACAACTCCACCACAGGTGCTAGCTACGACATCGAGAATGGTCAAGCCGGTGCCCTCGGCTTGGGTCAGAGAACCTCGTTTTCGTTGACGACCTTTAATGCTTTCTGGCAGTACACCATGCCTCTGTTCGGTGCCTACGTTGCCGACAGCTGGCTCGGTCGTTACAGAACCATCGGTGCCGCCCTCGGTATCGATATCATCGGTCACATCCTTCTCATCATCTCCGGTCTTCCCCCTGTCATCAAGAACCCCAATGGTGCGCTCGCTGCCTTCACTCTCGGCATCATCACTATGGGTGTCGGTACCGGTGGTTTCAAGCCCAACGTCAACCCCTTGATTGTTGAGCAGCTTGATCTCGAGAGAATGGTGATTCGCACCCTGCCGACTGGTGAGCGCGTCATCGTCGACCCTGCGGCCACCGCTTCCCGTGTCTACCACTACTTCTACCTCTTCATCAACCTCGGTGCTCTCGCTGGTCAGCTCAGCATGGTCTACTGCGAGCACTATGTCGGCTTCTGGCTCTCTTACACTCTCCCCACCATCATGTTGTGCTTCTGCCCCCTGGTTATGCTCTGGGGTCGCAGACGCTACAAGCGTGTCCCGCCCGCTGGCTCAGTTCTCGGCCGCGCCTTCAAGATCTTCGCCCTCGCCAACAAGGGCCGCTGGTCCCTCAACCCCGTCAAGACCTACAAGAACCTCCACGACGGTACCTTCTGGGAGAACGTCAAGCCCTCCAAGATTCAGAACAAGCCCAAGTGGATGGACTTCAACGACGCCTGTAAGTTTTGTCGCCATCTCAACCTTTTGCTTCGAACCATAGCTAACATAAATCAGGGGTTGATGAGGTTCGCCGTGGCTTCAATGCCTGCGCTGTGTTCATGTGGTACCCACTCTTCTGGCTCTGCTACAATCAGATCAACAATAACTTGATTTCGCAAGCTGCCACCATGAAGCTCGGCGGTGTCCCCAACGACGTCTTGACCAACTTGAACCCCTTCGCTCTGATCATCATGATCCCCCTCATGGATACCCTTGTGTTCCCCGCCCTTCGCAAGCTCCGCATCAATTTCACCCCCATCAAGCGTATCGCTGCCGGTTACTTCGTTGCTGCCAGCGCCATGATCTGGGCCTGCGTTCTTCAGTACTATCTCTACCAGAAGAGCGAGTGCGGCAACCATGCCAGCGGCAATATGCTTGGTCCTGACGGTGCCGAGTTGCTTGGCTCTGACGGCAAGGCAATCAAGTGCCCCAATGTCGAGATCAGCGTCTGGGCCCAGACCGGCTCTTACGTTCTCATTGCCTTCTCCGAGATTCTGGCCTCCATTACCAGCTTGGAGTATGCCCATTCCAAGGCTCCCGCAAACATGCGCTCCATGGTTCAGTCTGTCTGTCTGTTCATGAACGCCATCTCGTCTGCTATCGGCTTCGCACTGGTGCCCCTTGCTGGCGACCCGCTTCTCGTCTGGAACTATGGAGTCGTTGCCATTGCCGCCGCCATCGGTGGTCTCTGCTTCTGGCTCCAATTCCGTGGCCTCGATGCCCAAGAAGATGAGCTCAACATGCTTCCTAAGGGAGATGTTGGCGGCAATTCTTCCGAGCCCCAGGCTTATGAGAAGAAGGACTCTGTTGCTTAAATAAAGACAAGTCTTAATGTTCTTGTTCTTGACTTTTTGGCCTGCGTTCTACCACGGGGCCGCAGTATATGTCCGTTAGTATGGGTATATATACTGGTTAATGATTTTATTGATTGTGATGGGATACCACCTTGTGTATACGATTTCGATGGGGAAGCATTTGATGATATACCCCCCCATTGGAGGTAGGAAGGATATCTCTGGGTAATGTTATGAGTAAGGGAAGGAAAGGGAGTGTGGGTGTCAGGGGTGGATATGGGACAGGGACAGGATTTTCCTTTTTCAAGAGTCTTTGATACCAAACAACACAGCTGTGATAAGCCTAGCTACTGGGAAATATACCGGATCAAAATATTTGTTACTGCGCTTTGATTGTAGAATGTGTGGTGTGGTGATGTCGAATAATAGGTAATGAAGTGATACTCCAATAAAGAAAATGCTTTTGAGTGTTTTGTCATAATATTGCCTGTCAGCCTACCTATATCCCTGAGTTTAGAGCAAGACCTGTGCTTGCCATGGAATGCCTCAGTGGAATGGGTCTGGAGGACTGATGCACTTCAGCGTTCAGGATGGGGGAACTTTGCGAATCATAATGCTGTTCTGCTATATACTTGTGTACAACCCGTGGGTTTCGGTGATGAACTAAAACAAACATGTGTGCCCAGCGCTAGATATCTAACAAGCTCAACAGTTCAAAGACAACAAATCTCGCTCTCTTTCAAATGGTCGAACATGACAAACTGAAAATCAACCATCTATGATAGTATCGATTCCCAACCTCTACTGAGGAGCACACCCCTCATCTGGCATGGCGAGCGCGTCTTGCGTAGAGGGCATATCCCCCACCAAATCCGCTGGCGGCTGACCACTTGCTTGCATCTATTCCCCTTTGGTCAGCATCATACCTCGTCCAGGATGCGATTAGATGAAGACATACCTTTTGCATCCGATCAACAATATACTCCCTATCCGCCGGCTTCTCATCACTGTACCCCGCCTCCTCAAACTTGCCCACAATCTCCGCCACAAGCCCCTGCTGCTCCTCATATCGTTTGAGATCTTCGGCCGACGTCTTGTCGCGATTCTTCTCCAGCCATTCGGGGAACTTGTCGTGCAGCTCCTTCATCGGCTCGTAGAGGATCTCCTTGTTGGTGAGCTGCTCCATCATACCTAGGAGCATCTTGGAAAACTCCTCTTCACTCCCCTCCCCACCGAGATCACCCAGCCCGCCACCGCCAGCCTGCATTTGCTTGAGGAGCTCCGCAAGGAAGTCGTCTGATCCCTCCGCGGCGGCAGCAGCAGTAGCTTGCTCCCCCGAAGTTTGCATCCGCTCCATGGTGCGACGGATGGTTTCTTGAAAGGAGGCTTCAGCACCGCCGGCACCGCTGCCGCTGCTAGATGGGGGGCGAATATTAGGGGGGGGGACAACGGGGGGAGTTGGGGCAGCAGCAGCAGCAGCTCCTGCTGAGGGGGATTTGGGATCTGGGGAGGCAGCGGCGGAGGCAGCGGCGCCGAGCTCCTTGAAGATGGACTCGAACTGGGCTTGCATCTCGGGGGAGGACTCCATTTCACCTAGAAGGTCGGCCATGCCTGCTTGGAGCTGGCGGGCGAATTCATCTTCGTCCAGGGGAAGGTCACCACCGTCACCACTGGCCGGGGGGCGTTCTGGGCCTAGGGATGGGGCGGCTGCTGGGGGCTTGGAGGGGGGTCCAAGTTTGACGGCGTTGAATTCCTCGAGCATGTCTGACGAGGGTATTAGTGAACGGGGTTGGAGTGAGAAGAAGTGAGGGGTAAATGAAGCTTACCGTCCAGATCATCCAGGTCGTCTTCATCCGGGTCGGGGACGTCGTCGTCGTCGTCAGCGACATCTTCAACTGTTACCGCTTTCTTCCCATCTTGAACAGCTTGGGTGGTGATAGTAGCGGCCGGAGTAGTGGTTGTGGTGGGGAGAGTCGCATCTGGCTTGACAGCAGCAGCAGCAGCGGCAGGTGCCGCAGCGCTGTTGGTTTGCTGTTCCGACATATTTCCCAAACAGTTGGCCTGCTTTTATACGCAAGGTACCTGCGCCGCGCCTTGTGATAGGTACTTCCCCTATGTAGTCGAGGTGAAGTAAGTTATCTCAAGACGTAAGGCACTCTCGGCTCATTGGCATGTGACAACTCCGGAGCGGCCCAGTGCCCCTCAACTGTTCGGCCGGGTCCCGGTTCCCGGTTCCCCAAATTTTGAACCACGCTATTCGCCGGGTTCGAACGCAATCACAGTGCACGGACCATATTTTGAACACTTGTACGGAGTACCGTCGTCGTGTAAAGCCATTCTTTCATACTTCTTTTTAAATACAGCATTATTCTATTATGATACAATTAAGTCAGCCTACCTGCAAGCCGACGCCGCTTCTCAATGCATGAAAGTAATCTCCAGACTCCAATACCTCCTTGATGTCCAGTATGCCATGCGCCCAAAGATGTAAACCATCGATATGTTGTTCCACTCTCAGTAACCCGTTTCTTTGCTGGGTATATCCATCTCTTACAACGGGGCATATATGCCTTCCAATGTACAGTGTCATATGTAATTCGTCAACTCAAGACAACGTGAAGCATCATAATCAAGACATCTCCACATCTTGCCCGCCCGATTGTTGTCCTTGAATATGGTGTTGCTGTGACGTCTGGATCGCTTCCATGAACAACTCATCCCAATCCTCGTCATCATCGAAAGAGTCATCCTGATTGACATGTCTCGAGGAGTTGTTGTCCTGGTGAAGCAACGCCTCTGCTTGGGCAATCTCGGCCATCTCAGCCTCTTCCAATGCATCCAGCATCATTTCGTCTGGATTTTGTTGTTGCATTTGCCGTTGCTGTGACTGCAAGCTGCGATGCTCGTCCTCAAGTTCTTGTTCCCAGAGTGCATAAGGGTTTTTGGCTCGTTCTCGGTCAAGATAGGCGAGGCGTTCGTTCTGGAGACGGTTGAACTCTAATCTGGCAATCTGTCCAGGGGCTGTTAGTTGGGAGAAGAGAAAAGTACAGGTGGAAGGCAAATAACGAACCTCATCCTGTCCACCCCGTCGCTGAAACTTTTTGTCCTCCTGCCTCTGCCGTACATTGTTGAGAAAGAGTCTTCGTCTCGAGTCTTGTACATCGTTCCGCTTTTTGACTAGAGGATTGCTGTTCTTTGCTGGGTTCCGATTGGCAAATCTGAACTTTGGTTGTGGTCCGGAGCTCTCATTATTGTCAAATGAGGACCGTATTGGTGAGGACTGGCTCATGCGAAGATGGGATGAATCTGACGGGGGACCAAGAGGGGACGAAAGCATCATGTCAGGGGAATCGTCTGATGGCAATGTCGGTGAAGGTATCCTCATGGGGGCATAAGAGAGGGGTGATGATTTGGCTGGCTTGTGTGGACTTGAAAAGACGAAACTGCTGTGCTGATTGTTACCGCCAAAACTTTGGAAACCGCTGTTCATGGCTGGGTCAACCATAGCGAACATGGCGCCTGGTGTTGTCTTTTTTTTTTTTTTTTGTAGAAGCGTTCTATCTTGCATCCAGCTGAAGGGGTCTTCCTTGGGTATACGGTGAAGTGGCAAATATGGTCGATTTTGGCGGTGGTCTGTTGGCGGATGCTGTGGACAAAGAATGAGTTGGTGGGGGAGATGAAGGCAAGCCTTCAGAGTTTACGCGACGCCCTGGATGCGACGCCCTGGACGCGGCGCGCTAACACGACGCGGAGTGGGGTCGGGCTTGTTGTTAAAGTGCTTTTTCAAATTGGGTTGGGAGCTTGGGCCAAGAGTGGAAACAAAGTTACCCAACTGGTTGGCGTTGTGCCCACCGTAGCCAGTTCCCAATGCTGACGACGCGCAGGGTTAGGGGAAGGCTGGATCACCGCTGTTGGCCGCTCACTCATCAACTCGAGCACTGGGTGCTGCCTGTTACAGTTTTCCAGATATACAACCTTAATGATGAATGATTTTGATCTGTTCAGGAACCGTATAATAAGTACACCCGTGGCTGATTTGCTCATCCTGTATTGATTCATCAGATGGGTCCATCGCCAGCAGTAAGTTCTCTTTCAATCGCGTATGAGATGACCACTAACACCAATCAGACACCCGCACCCTCTCGGTTCCTGCTCTCAAAACGACCAGGCACACATCAACCTCACGGCCAAACACCAAACCAGTCAAGCTCGGCTGCACCTTATAGATTCTACGGCACTCCAAAATTTTCGTCTACCACAAAACCGCTCTCGCATCTCAGCCATGCCGCGCCCTACTCAACTCCTGCGTTGGCTCTCAAGGCCAAGGCATCGAGAGCTCGCGCTACACAAGAACTTCTTATAGAAGATAGTTCTCCCGTTCAAGATCAGGAGCGTAGTCGACATGATGAAGAGGAGCCGTCACGATCAAGAACAACTGCTGTCCGAGACAACTTACCAGAAACAATCGACATAGATTCGTCTCTTGTCCCACAGTCTTCTCTCCCAGAGCCAGGGGACAATGACGAGGAGGTTGACCCCGGCCCCTTACCAAAAAGGAGAAGAATATACATTGCCACATCAGAGCCCGACCTCGAACCAAAGGAAGAATGGATTCCAAGCTCTGCCTTTCCGATCGACTCGGACTCAGACAATGAGCTTCCCCCAATCGATGACCCTGAAATCGACCACATCATCACCATCTACTCTGATGACGATGATGACGAGCCCCCAATACCTCACTCTTCCCCTCTGAACATAAAATCCGACAGCGAGTCCGACTCAGACGCTAAACCACCGCCAGACAAAGACACCAGACCTGCAAGGAAAGAAATCTTTTACCCACCACCTCGCTTTTTGCAACCCCCATCACCACCAACATCCACCTCGCCTATTTCCGACTCGAAGAAGTTTTCCATCCAGAACATAAATCCTGATCTCTTTTCTCCACCCAAACCTCGCCGGGGCCGCAATCGTCGGGGGCGGGGCCAGTATCTCACCAATGGATTGGCGGCTGAACTCCAAAATTGGCTTATTGAGGTGAAAAAAACATCAGAATATACAGACACCCCTGTCAAACAAGAGGCCGACGCGCCACAACCATTACCACCAGGGGCAGTCCAACTAACTGTGGAGGATGTAAAGAGAGGAGGGGAGGGGTTAAGTCTCATCAGTGCGGCTTTACCCAACGCGCGAGTAGGAACACCTGGCATGCAAGCTGTTTTGGCTGGTGATGGGAGAATAGGCTCCTTGGAAAGAGTTGATCATGGTCTAGATCGGCGCAGTACGGATAAAAGAAACGGACAGGAGCGTCTAGCTGTTGGGACGGTGGTGGCCGTTGTGCCGCCTGCTTGGGACGTTGAACTAGAGGGTGGGCTTGGGAGGTGGGCGGTTGCATATCGGTGGCAGGTTATCAAGGACGCACCACAACCGCAAGTGCCCGAGAAACAGCCAGAACCACCAGCACAACCAGTACCAGAGCCACTATCAGAACAACATTTGGAGGAACAACACATCAAAGTGGAAGAGTAACAACGATAAATGTAAACATTAACATCAACGCTTTCTTGTAGCCTCCCAAGGCAGCGGCCTTTCTATAGCATACCCCTAATATGCTGAATGCGAATGATGCTGATGATGTTGCCTGAAACCCTATTCATACTCTATGTCGGCCATTTGCCCGCTTCGACACTGCATTGGTCCCAAACACTCAATTGGCAAATATCCTCACCTTGCCTTCCGTCCCATCCACGCTCCCAGTCGCAATCACACACCGCATCTGCAACCCGCCATTCGCCTCGGCACCTATCTTCTTCTTCGGCGTGCCATCACCAGCATCCCCACCAGCAAGCCCATCCTTAGTGACTCCCGGCGCCCACCTCACACAGCTCACGAACCCGTCAAACATGCCAGAGAGGGTCTGAACACATTTCCCATCCTGGCTCAAATCCCAGCAGCGCATCGTCCTGTCATCTGCCACCGAGATCAAAAACTTACCTGCTGGATGAAAGGCCAGACCTCGGACCCAGTTGTCATGGCCCTCTAGCACTTTGATACATTGTCCCCTCCTGTCCCACAGCCGTATTTGCTTGTCACGCGAGCCCGTCGCCATGAACTCGGCAGCACTGTTTGCTGGGGGCACCTTTTCATGTCCCGCGAGGCGGGCGAGATGGGGGTATGAAGTGGAGGGTGCGAATTCGCAGCACAACTATCAGACCCATGTCAGTATATCAAATCAGAGACGAAAGGTTACAAAAATGGGGGCACATACATTGAAATTCTCATGCCCAAACATAACAACCCTACACTCCGGCTCCGTCCCCCCAATATCCCACAACCTAGCCGCCTTATCACTCCCGGTGCTCAACAGCCACCTCCCATCCGCCGACGGCGCCACCGCCCTCGGCCAGTCATTATGCCCCTCAATCGTCTTGACGCAATACCCCGTCGTCACATCCCACAGCTTCAGCGTATTATCCTTACTCGCACTCACGAGCAAATTCCCTCCCGCCCCAGCAGTGCCATTCGCAGGAACAAACCTCACCGAGCTCACAATATGATCATGGCCGTGTAGTGTCCTGATGTTCTTGTACTGATCCGCCGGATCCCACAGCTTAATACTCATGTCGGAACTGCAGCTTGCAAGGAGGGTATTCCCCCTCGGCCCGCCAAAATCCACGTCTAAGACTGCCTTGGTGTGCCCTTTGAGTGTCCTTTCCAACTCTCCGAGCTCCCAATCCCAGATTTTGATCGTGTTGTCTTCTGATGCCGAGGCCAAAGAGCTAAAGACAGGATGGAAGGCTACCGAGGTGATGGGCAGGCGGTGGCCTTCGAGGGTGTATCGTGGCGGTCCCTTGGGGAGCCAATTGGCTGGGTCCTGGTTCTTTCTCGACAGGGCTAAAGGACCAGCATTTTCGATCTCGTTCTTGAGGTGGGCGTTCTCTGCTTGGAGGTCTAGGACTTTTTTCTGGAGGCGGATGACCGAGGTCCATTTCTTTTCGAGGAGGCCTTCGTATTGTTTTGCTTTGGCGAGGTCAAAGGTTTCTTCGGGGAGGTTGAGCTCGGCGCGGAGGGTGTTGGCTGTGGTGGCGAGGTTGAGGGAGGTGAGGTAGGCGATGATGGATTTGTGTCTGGATTTTGGTTAGCTATCTATGTCATGTTTTTTCTGGGATAGAGGTAATAGAGGGTTTATTGGTGGGGGAAAACACACAGCTCTTCAGCCTGCCGGTCGGTTAGAAAGCTCCTTGTGGCCATGGTCATAGCTATAAAAATGTACAAGCAGATAAAAAACAAACATGTCGGGTGTTTCACTTTGGTGATGTTGACCGTATCTTTTGAGCTGGCACAAGGAAGCTCCAGGGGGGTGGAATGCCAAGGGTGGATCTGCAGGGTCCGGGCTTGCAGGGGGCAGAGCTCTCAAGGTTCGTGGCCCACTCATTTTGATCTCTCACTTAAAGCATTCTCACTCACTCACTCACTCACAACAGGTACAGCTTCCACTTGTCGTTCAAGACCTGTTATCGCTTACACATATTTCCGCCAATCAATAAGAGATCTGCATATTCGAGGCTCTGAATTTTGAATTAGTCTACTGTTGAAACAGCGAAATCCACCACAATGCTGTGGTTGGCATCTTCACGACCACTTCGACGGTCTGTTGCAAGACCACTGAGCATTGCAACATACAGTACACAACGCGGCAATCCATTACGAATCTTGTTTTGTGGCTCAGATGAGTTCAGTTGTCACTCGCTGAAAGCTCTTCACAAGAAGCACAAAGATGATCCAAGTCTTATCGAGTCTATCGATGTGCTGGTTCGGCCATCGAAGCCCACCGGGAGAGGATTGAAGCAAGTGACTGAAGGTATGTCCTGACCTGATGACTTTTGAAGACCTGTCATATAATTAAAAGATATGCAGTCCCAATAGCATCAGTAGCCAGGGAACTTGGTCTTCCTCTATCAACGTTACCACACGACACTTTCACAAATTGGTTTGTAAGTGCCCCTGTTTGAGCTTGCTACATCTCAATGCTAACCATCATTCCGCTTGAATAGATGAAGAAATACATAAACCTCATCATCGCTGTCTCATTCGGCCGTTTTGTCCCACCACGGCTCCTAAATCAAGCAGAATACGGCGGCCTTAACGTCCACCCTTCCCTCTTACCCGAGTATGTCACCCTCACCCTTACCCTTTAACCACCCCTTACTAACCCCCCTCCCCAGCCTCCGCGGTCCTGCTCCCCTCCACTACGCCCTCCTAAACCGCTACACCCACACCGGCGTCTCCATCCAGACCCTCTCCCCCCACTCCTTCGACACCGGCACCGTCCTATCCCAAACCCCCCTCCCGGGTATCCCCATCCCGCCCAACTCAACCCTTACCTCCCTCACCTCACTCCTCGCCCCCCTCGGCGCCTCCATGCTCGTCTCCTCCCTCTCATCCGGTTTCCACCTCCCACCCCACAAAGACGTCTCCTGGCAACCCCCCTATCCCATCCGACACGCCCCCAAAGTCCGCACGGTAGCCAGACAAATTCCCTGGCTCACCCCCTCCATCTCAACCCTCTCTACCAACCTCCCCTCCTCCGCCCCCCATCTAGAAGACATCGCCCACCAACACCACATCCTCGGCCCCTTATGGTCCAAACTCGTCGTCCGCACCCCAAAAAAAGAACAGAATAAACGCGTCGTCTGCGACGACATCTCCTACATCCTCGACCTCACCTCCTCCGACCTCCCACCCGCCGTCGCAAACGAGGTGGCCTCCGCGCTGGAAAGGTGCAAAGAAGACCCATGGGCGGAGGAGCAAGTCCCTGTTCTGGAGTGGCTTCAGATCGGGGACGACGAGCAGCAAGTGCCGGAGTGGTACCCCCCGCAGCCAGAGTCGTTGGAGATGTTTGAGCGGGTTGTTGCGCTGGAGAGGGGAGAAATATCATCCGTTGATGCTGCTGCGGGAGTAGAAGGGGGTCAACAACAACCCAAAAGGAAAAAGGAGTGGCGTCTGTCTATCCAGACGGCGTATTTTCCCGATTCGGAGACAGGATCGATCTATCTTCGTGATCCTATTCGTGGCGGGAAGGGGTTGTTAAGGATAGGGAAAATGACAGTGGATGGGAAGCCAACGAGACCAGCTGCGAATGTGGCTGCGCAGTTGGGACGAACGGTGACGGACTACAGAGGCATGCACTTTGATGAGGAGCCGATTGGCAAGGCGTTGCAGCCTGCTACAAGACGACCGGAAGAGGATGCTGAGGTGGATGAAGAGACCAAGAGAAGGAGGAACAGAGCGATGGTGAGGAGGATATACAGTTACTGATTTCTGTTCCCTGTATTTATCATTTGAACCAATAAAACGACAATGAGCTACGTGCAAAACAATCTGGGTTTATCTTTTCTCAAAACGACTACGTCATCATATCAGGCACCAGGAGTCAGAAAACAAATCTCAAAGACTTAGAAATCAATTGAATAAATAAATACTAGTACAGCGCAGCTATCCCAGCCGCCTTCGTTGGAGATGAGAAAGGTGTGGTAGCCAGATAGAAGGCAAGCATCCTCCCCCGCCAGATCTAAATCTCAGACCTCTAAAGGGTATCAACGAACCTTCCGCCATGTTGAACAAAAAGCATGGATTCCCGCACGCAAAACTTCGCGGGTGACTGTCCTCACGCGTCATGAATGATCTTCCCCTGTGTGGTCTTACATGTCCTCGGGCTTGCCGCTCGAGGTGCTGGACTGGCTGCTGTCCTTCTCCTCCTCCTCCTCCAGGGCTCCATGGATGTCCTCCTCAAACACAGGCTCAGGCTCGTTGATCTCGAACTTGGACTTGAAGTGCTCGGGGTGACTGGAGACGCTGCTGCTGTTGGAGCGGCGGCGGGTGTGGACAAAGTTGAACTCTTCATCCTCGGCTTCTAAGCCAACAGGGCCCCTGAAAGAATTGGTGTTAGTGATATTCTAAGCTGTAAGAGGAGGTAGGGTGAAATAAGACATACCAATTGCCCTTACCACCGCCGTTCTTCTTGGTCTTCTTGGGGTCGGCATCGGCAAAGCCATGCTTGCCAAAGAACTTGGGCACTTGTTGCTGGGGGTGACCCGTGACGGGGGCCACCATGCTGTGGTCCTTGTCATTGAACTTGTGGGAGCGAGTCACTGCAGGAAGGGTTGTCAATGGTTGATGCTATTGATCCTAGAGTCAATGCCAGTGATGAAGCTTACTCTTGATGATGTGTGATGGATGTGTAAAGGTAGAGAGTACTAGAGTGAAGTTGTTCGAAGATAGTTGGACTTGTTGGGTGGAGAGGTTGTTCTCTGACGATCAGAGGGTCAGCGTCACACAAAGAGATGCGGGGTTGAGAGTGATAAGCTCGGGTAAGGGGAGCTGTGCTGCAGGAGACGGGCTGGCAATACATACTCTGTGAGGAGCTGTGATGTCACTAAAGCTGGTGTACCAGCTCAGGGGCGAGTCTCGAGTGAGTCGAGCAAGGTTATCAGTTGATGTTGAGATGGGTTGGATAATGGTATCCGAGATGGTGGATGGTCAATGAATGAATTAATGTCTGAATGCTGGATGAAAGAAACGGGGTGTCGAGGAGAGGGATGGGAGCTCTTGACTTTAAAGGCCCGACAGAGGTCCGGAGAGGTCAGTGGTTGGGAAGCTGTGGAAGGAAAAGGAGCAGCCAGTCACGGCTCGCATTGATCAGGCGAGCATCCTCAAAGGGAAAGAACAGGGGGCAACGCGGTACGGTGCGTGGTGGGGAGTCTACGAGGCGCTGTATGGGAGTCGCGTGATTAGCATGTAAGAGGCCATGAGTCTGGGCTGACTTTGGACAGCAGCCATTACGTGATTTGCTCGCCATTCTGCAAAGTCTTGGGCCCCGGCTGTCTAGTGGCTGGTGTTCGTTCCATTTAGCCATAGTGGGATTTGCATTCCCAATTGACACAGGCTATTCCTGCGATTCTTGCTCACCTTTTCTTTGTGAGGTGTCGAGGTGTGAAGAGCTCAATGAGGGTACGTTTGTGATGTCAGGTCCCCACATTTGAAGGTCTCAGCGATCCCCTGTGCTTTCCTGTGCTGGTACAAAATGCGGGGAAAGCCATACCATAAACGGCTAGTCCATCTGATTAACGGGTGCCCGCCGGAATTCAATGACAGGTCCCAATGCCGGCTGGAAGCTTCTCTCCTCCTCCAGAACCCTTGATACATGAAACAGACATGCAATTCTGTTTGATCGATAGACCGAAATTGGAATTGTTGAAAGCTGTCATCTTTGGAGTGCTGCAACGACATGATCAGGCCAGCTGGACTCAGCCAATCTCATCATCCAATTCGTCACCCCAGGTCTGCCAGTCAAACGGCTGTGAGGTGTTACTCCATGACTCGATTAGACACGCCCCAGCTGAGGCCAGCTGCAACGGTCCAGACTCTCGAAATCCATGGAAAGCGAACCAGACGACCGCATTTCTCCGAAAGTCCCGTCACCAGCAGGTCAGGCTGTGACTGACCGGATATCCACAAAGTAACGGGGAACTGTTTCCACCTCACTTCCAAACATCGGTCCCTGAATTCACCGGATCTGACGGCGCTTCCAAGGTTGATTGCGGGGCGGGCCTGACCAGTGCCGGCTGACATCTCACATCGACTTTAACTTCCTTCTTGCCAGGACCGTCACAGACAGCCTCTGATGAAGTAAAGTTTACCTATACTAGTGTGCACATTCGTAATTCTTATCGATACTAGATACCCCAAATGGCCGAAATCGGCTCCCACATTGATGACGATATCTCCAAGTCCCTCTCCGCGGGAACGGGAGAATCAGAAAACCCACTGTAATCAGCCGTGAGTCACACTGTGTGGTAACAGCCGAATATCATGCCACATGGCGTGCAAGATCTAATCTTTCGCACTGTCCACACAATGTATTAGTGGCAACGCTTTATAAGCTTCAATATCATTGGTCAAAAGAATTGTGCATCCTTAAACTGCCCCTCCACCCACTGCCTCGACCTCCTGCCGCCCCCACGACAGGATTAACAATACAAATCAGGCACGATCCGCAATCATTTTTTGTTTCGCTATTCCTGGGTTCTACTTTGTTGCATTTCTCGGAGCAGCCTCTTTTCATTCCAGAAACCAAGAAAACACCGGCGAGATGCCTCCAGCCGCCGTCATGATCGACACAACTCCCGACTTTGATTTCAGCCCCGCGCACGCTGCGGCGGCTGCCAGCGCAAAGGGCGATTCTGGCGAGCGAACCCTCCTGCTTGCGCCCCCGTCGATCGCATCCCGCGAGGACCGCCTCACCTCCTTGTTCTCCGTCTATGATCGGTCGGCCACCGATTTGCAGATGCTCGACCGTCTCGCTGCTGGATTAGTCAGCCTCCCCGCCAAGACCTACGACCTTATCCTCGTCCTGACCGACCCCGACGGAAGCCGCCGCAGCGAGGTGTCCCCTCTCTTGTCCAACAGGGAGATCTGGGGCAAGGTTGTACCGGCACTCAAGGCTGGTGGTACCTTGAGGAGCGAGGACGGCAGCTTCGGACAGGGCAACTCGACAGAGGAGAAGGAGGCGATTCTGGCGGGGTTGGTGTTGGGGGATGATGGATATACTAAGCCTGATTATGCCGAGCAGGAGGTTGTACCTCTGCGGTTTGGGGCGAAGAAGGTGAACGCTGATGGGAGTGTCCCTCTCAGCTTTGGCAAGAAGGCTGCTGCTGCCCCAGCGCCGGCACCGGCACCAGCACCAGTATCCAAGGGTCCTGCTGGGGTTGGTTTCATCGATTTCAGTGATGACTTGGATCTTGATGCCGAGGACGACGACGATGTCATTGATGAGGACACTCTTTTGACTGAGGCGGATCTGAAGCGTCCCATTCAGCAGCCTCCTGAGTGTGCGCCTCAGCCAGGCAAAAAGAGGAGAGCCTGCAAAGACTGGTATGTTTCTCATTTCTTCAACATCAATACGAAGCACAATAAACTAACATCTGATAGCACGTGTGGTCTCGCCGAGAGAATAGCCGCCGAAGACGAGGCCCGTCGTGAGAAGGCCGAGAAGGGTCTGGCCACCTTAAAGCTCAAGTCTGAGGATCTCAGCGAGCTTGACTTTACCGTCCAGGGCAAGACTGGCTCCTGCAATAGCTGTTACCTCGGTGACGCTTTCAGATGCGCAGACTGCCCCTATATTGGTCTCCCTGCCTTCAAGCCCGGCGAACAAGTCAAGATTCTCAACAACACTGCTCAGATTTGAACGAGTTGAAGAAGGCGATAATGACAAGAATGATACCCCAACCAACAACGATAAACAAAGCCTACCCAACAGCGCAGTTCAATATCCCGTCTGTAAGATCAAGGGTCGACGAGCGAAGACATCGCTTCGGCCACAAGGCCATCAAACTACTCTGGGACATTTGTTAGGCGGGTTTAATCCCAGGCTTGACTGGGCGTCTTAAAAGGATGCAGCGGACGGGCAGTATAAACTGTGGGACAGCAACAGCTGGAATATGGCAAGACCTTTGAAGGTACATGTCTGAACTGAAGCACTTTAGCGGGAGAATAAACTCCAGATAGAAACACAAAGATGCTTGATTGATAGTTTCTATCTAGGGTGGCGACAGCCACCAATATATGCCCACGTTGTTCTCACGTTTCAGTCGCTTGCAAGCAATGCCTTCGAGTGTGATAGTGTATATATATGTGCTGTTTATGCCAACGTGAACTGTAAAAGCCGTGCGCAAAGATGAGCTCAAATTGACATTTGTTAAACCCCCCGCCTGAAACACCAGGAAACCAACCGACCAACCAGCCTTTCCTTTCTCTGTGATCCTTCTTTCCGATTCACTCCTGTTGTTCCAATTGTTGTGTAGTATCAAAAAGACTTTGATTCTGCCCATCCAACCCCATATGACCTAGACTCAACCCGACATCTTCTCCTTCCCCTTCCCCTTCACGTCCTCCTCATCCTCACTATCCTCGCTCGCTGCGCCCACACTATACCTAGGATCATTCCCCTCCCCACCCATCACCGTCGTCGGCGTCCTCATGTGCAAATCATCCAGCTCATTCTCGTCAAAATCCCCCGCTTCCAAATCCGCCGCCGAACGCTTGTCTCTAAACCCTTCCCTCCCCCTCGCTTCCCCAGGAGGCGAGATATTCTCCCCCCCAGACACCCCCATGTAACCCCTCCTCTTCTTCCTCTCCCTCCACACCCACCACCCCCACCCCGCTGCCGAAAACGCCACAATCACCAGGACGATCTCCCCTGATTTGCGATAGGCTTCCCACCTGGCCGTGTCGAGCTTTTCCTTCTCTGCTTGCTGCGCGTCGGTGCCGTTACCGGCCACCCCGCCGACGGTGGTTTCGGGGACTTTCTCCCCGTCGAGGCGGGAGTCGGTGGGCTTGCCGCCGATGGAGGAGATGTCCACCCCCATGAACCGGTCTAGCATGTCTCTTGTGCGGCGGGGGTAGTCAAACGGGACCATATGGCTGCTGTTGTAAAAGACTACATAGGTCAAGTTGCGGGCCTCCTGCCAGAAGCCAGCTGCTTCGCCCTCAAAGGTCCAGTCACGTCTGGGGGCCCAAGTGCCGGGGGTGATTTCGAAGCCCTTTCCGCCGTTCCATTGCAGGTTGGAGATCAGCGCTTCGGTGCCCAAATGGTTGCAGATTAGATCTTCCGAGCCGGAGAACAAGATGATGGGGACTTCTTTTAGCAGGTCGGGGAGGAGTTCAACCGAGGGTTTGGAAGAGGGCTTGAAGTTTGCGCCGACCTGGCCGTTGCATTCCACCCAGCCGGTGACTTTGTTCGGGTTCACATGCAGGGCCTGGATTACGTCGTTGCGGCGGAGGTAAGGGGTTACGGCGTCGAGATCGGGAGGCCAGTTCATGCCGCATGACGGATAGGTGTCGGTCAGCCGGACGTCGTACATGTTCACGCAACGCTGCTCGCCGCCTTTGCTAGTGGCGGTTAGCTGAAGGAGGTCCTGGAGGATCTTCTCGCAGTCGGTGTTGTCGACGAGGGCGGGGCCGACGGCCAGCTGCTTGGAGCAGATGCGCTGTTGGACTTCGAGCTTGGAGGCGGCGTCGGAGCCCTTTTTGACGATGCCCTTCTCGTAGGCGAACTGGAGGTAGGCTTCGTATTGTTCGGGAGGGGAAATCCAGCCGTTGCCAATGAGGAGACCGGCGAGGTTCCATTTGTAGGAGGACTCGCCGCCTTTCTTGTTGCGCTCAAGGATAGCCTTGGCGATGTAGGGGATGTACTGGCCGGCGTAGGATTCTCCAGCAATAAATATCTGAATAAGACATTAGAGCCATATTTTCTGGCTCAAAACAGGAGCTCAACTTACATCGTCGTGTTCATACTCGGGGAACAGCTTGAACCACTTCTCCAGGAAAGTAACAAACTGGTCAGCCATAACGTCGAGTTCGCGTACATAAGCGTTGGTGTCGACATAGCTGAACCCCGTGCCGACAGGGTTATCGACGAAGAGGACATTGGCGAACTCGTTCCATGCTCCCTCGTTGTACACCAGCGTGTCCTTATCTTTTAACCTATATGGGCCAATCTCCATCAGAGCACCGTCCTCGGAGCTGCAGCCGGGGCCGCCGTTCAACCATATCACTGTTCGTTGCTTGTTCGCAATGTGTTTGTTTTGGAAGTGCCAGAAGAACATGTTGCCATTGACATCGGGTGTTATCTCGATATGCCTAACGCGCGCAAGCAGACACATATGTTAGTTGAGGACATCCCTGGTTTGGACTGGAGACAAGACTCCTTACCCAGCATGCATCTTCACCAGGGGACCTGGCGGCGCCCCTGGAAGTGAATGGACAAAGTAGTCACCGGCCGCCTTGACATCGGCGACAGCTAGTGTCGCCGTCCATGAGAGGGCGACGGCGGCGGCGGTAACGATGGATGGTAGACGCCTCCAGTCCGCCAAGGACCGTCCAACAGCCATGATTCCCCAGTCGCGAGGGTCCTCAGACCGGCGCAACGAATGTTGAAGAGAGCCTGTGTATCTGGCTACCTGGTGACGGCAGCGGCGGTCATCGGGGACCAAAAAAGGCAGTCAAATAACGTGAGGTTCTCTGCGAAACCGACGATGGAGGTTTGTCGAGATACTTTTCCAATGGATGGACAGATCTGTCCTAAGACAGGGGCGGGATGCAGTGGGCTGGGGCGGGCTGACGACTGCAAGCTGAGCTTGGCGTTGCTGATTATCACTGGTACCTAGGCCAAACAAGGGAATGTAAGAAGAAACGTGGAGGTAATAGTCCCACACGAATACCACGGGATTCAAATAATTGGTAATAGAAGACAGGTTGTAGCTATTTCGCAAGAGTAGACAGAACCAATGCGTGGATAAGGTAAAAAAGTTGCCCGAGATAGTAGGCAGGCAGCCCAGTCAAGGTACGTGTTTCACCGCGCCGGGTCCAACAGGCAGGGCCCCAGGCGCAAGACCAACAAAGCTCTCCCTGTGCCACGTTCCCGGATTCGGGTCTGAATAATGTGCCCGCAACTCTAATATCCCGGGCGCCTGTGCTACTCTTCGTCGAGGCTTTGCGCAACGGGATTTGGTGTAGGTATGTGGCTCTATCCGGTTGCTAGGGCACTGAAGAAGCGTCGTTGTTGCGCAGTCTGGAACAGTGTCTTGAGGGGAGGGGAGGACATAGCGGCGCGGGGCTGCAGGGGAGCGCCGGTGGCTTCGGAAGACCTTCTGTGGGGCGCGCCGATCTGCCGGCTCCGTTCTTGGCATCGGGCGCCCACGAGCTAAAAATTATCGATGCCGTTTAATTGCACATTTCCATCCTTCACTTGGGTACTTTCCACCATTTTATCTCCTAACTGAGCATCTTGTGAGGGTTTGATTCAAGTTTCAGCGCTATGGCCGGAAAAACGTACATCGTTGAGCACCTGGACGAGGAGCTTGGACCCTGGTCAGAACTCGAGTATATCACCATCGCGCGCGAGTCGCAAGAGACTGGGTCCAAGTTCTTCCTTTCGTCTCTCCACCCACAGTTCAAGGTCCCAGACGCCTTGGCTGCCATCCCCTCGTTCACAGCTGAGAGGCGGGGTGTGGAGGAGTTGTATGCGGACAAGAAGTCTAGAGTATGCCTTCTTGACCCTCAGGGGAAGAGTGATCTTGCCCCTGAAGATGCGGACAACTTTGATGTGTTCCTGTTTGGAGGAATCCTTGGTATGTTATGAGCCAAGCTTAACATCAAAATACACGCTAATAAAATAATAGGTGATGACCCCCCTAGAGGTATTTGCCACAGTTGCTGAAGGATCGATAATGCCTTGTCTAACTCGGTTACAGACAGAACATCCGAGTTGCGGGCCAAGGGCTTTGAGGGCCGTCGTCTCGGGCCCGTCCAGATGACCACAGACACTGCAGTCCGTGTAACTCGTCTGGTGGTTGAGGGCAAGAGTATGAAACCCTCTCTTCTACACAATGACATTTACTAACGTTTCCACAGCACCGTTGAAAGACATTCCCTACGTCGACTTTCCCGAACTCAAGTTCAACGAGTATGAGAGCACAGAGATGCCATTCCGTTACGTTAAGACTGAGGATGGAAAACCCATTATGCCTGAGGTGAGTGGACTTCTGAAGGTTCATTGGATAACATGCTGACTGTTGACAGGGCATGGTCGAGCTGATCAAGAAAGATGCTGACAAGGGCATTGATGATATGCTCTAGTCGATGATATGAATGCAAAAAAAATATATATATATAAAATTACTTTTGACCACCAACTTCTCGCCGTGGTTGACTTGAAGCTCGTTTGATGTCTTCATACTGTTGTGATGACCCCACACACTTGATGCGGGGTGCAGCTCTTATCTTCAAGTTGTCCATCTAACCCCGCCGAATTCAAGACAACAACTTTCAACTACACCCAGCAGACAGAACTCCAACATATATTCAGTGATTAACCATGTCGGAACTACCACCGCCCATCAAAATCAACCCGCCATTGATCAACTCGGCTAACCCATGGGCATCTGGCGATGTGGACTTAGAGCGGCTGTATCTTTGCCCTTCCACAGGCGCAGTTACAACTCGAACCGCTACTTTGGACGGCTTCCAGCACGATGAAGCTATTCATCGATACACCTTCTTCGATCCCTCTAGTCCCGAAGCCTCAAAATCCACCAACCTAACCCCCCAAGAAGCCAGCAAAGCTCCTGCTCAAAAAGCAAGCTTGAACACACTAGGCTACAGCCCTTACGCTCTAATTCAATATTTGCAATGGATATACAAGATCTATACTACTTGCTCTGGTACTCAGCCCATCAAACCCTTCATCATCTCAGTCACGGGCACCCCGACCGAGGTCAGTGAATGCTATACATGCATCGCCGATTACCTGTCCGAGTATATAACCGCCGGTCACATCTACATGGAAATCAATCTCTCCTGCCCCAACATACCCAACAAACCTCCTCCCGCGTACTCTAAAGACGCACTGGTCGAGTACTTTCGCCGTCTGCGGTTCACGATGCGTGATAAACTCAGACCAGACTTACCACGCCTGCCCTTCGGCATCAAAACACCACCCTACACCCACTCCTCCGAATACAACGAACTCATCTCTGCCCTCGAAGAGGAAGGTGATCAAGTCTCCTTCATAACATGCACCAACACCCTAGGGTCATGTCTCGTTCTCTCACCCGAGGGCGACCCTGTTCTGCCAGGTAACGGGATTGGGGGGATGGCCGGGGCGGCGCTGCACCCGTTGGCCCTGGGGAATGTGGCTACTATTCGGAGGATGTTGGATGAGAGACCGAGTTTGAAGCATATCACTGTAATTGGGATTGGAGGTGTGGAGGATGAGAAGGGGTACAAGAGGATGAGGGCTGCTGGGGCGGGGGTTGTTGGGGTGGGTACTGCTTTAGGGGTGAAAGGAGTTGAGGTTTTTGAGGAGATTGAGAAGGGATTGAAGGGGGGGTGGTGATTTTGTTTAGGAAGAATGGAGGTGGGAGGGAACTGGAAGGCTTTCGGATAGCGCGAAGAGGAATGGTTTTGAGAGGAGTGATGTATCTGAAATTCTTTTTGATCGGTGGGCCAACTTGTTGTGTTTCTATGAAACAGAAATACAATTTTATCAAGGTCACACTGTAAAACCTTTAATTTGTGACCCAGTCTAATAAGGTATGTAAAGCTGAGCTCTACCTTCTTCATCGTAAGACCTGCTACATGAGGCTCTCATTTTGAGGACAGCTTCACGACGTAACAAGACTCTGATACAATGTTTATCATTGTCACTCTATTTTGAGCTGAATACCTCGGGCCTTATCATCACATGTCCTCAAGTGAACGTGATATGATGACAATTAGACGTGGCATGACAAATTGTCGAATAAGCTGTTCGGCCTCTTTCTGCATGGCCCAGTCCAGACCTGCGTCGCATAACGTCGCGATATCTCGGGCCGAGACGTTGACCCCCATGAAAATTGAAAACTGGTAGCGAACAACGCCGAGATTTTCCAGCAGTCAGAATGCTTGGAAGCCAATAAAGCAACATTTGCCACGAGGAATCTAAATTCATGCCCTGCAGACCAGGAAGATGGATTACTTATCCACAAGATAACACAGGTGAAGCTATCATCATGTCACGCTAGCATGCTGGGCGTTTGATGCCTCGGAGTATTATTCGTCATGTACAATTCGCGGACCGTCTCGATGCAAGGTAATCTGTGGGAAAGAAACCGGGTAGATCTCGACGGCCTGTCTTCCCATTGAAGCGATGCGAACTTCTACCCAGCTTGGCTCCCCACAGCTGGTAAGGTTGAAGCAATCACTATAGTACCATCCCACACGGAATTTGCCTTTGACGGAAGTTTGGGTCTATTCAGCCTGAAGTCGGGAAAGGCGATCCTTGGGTGAAACGGGAGCAGGGCCATGTTGTGAGTTGCCCGTTTCAGGAAGGGGAGTCAATCTCCCATAACGGTGACGACCTCAACTTATGGTCGACAGTCAGCTGCGCTTAGGGCTGAGGGAGTGGATGGAAGTAAGCATTCCGGAACGAGATAGCGAGATAGAGGCAGATGATTTACGGAAAATTAGACACTGCCCACCCAATGTATCAGATATGGTTCATGGTGTTGCCCGCATGAACCCAGGTTGTTGGGTTGTTGGTTGTCGGAGAAGGGTGCTGGTTGAATCAAAGTTGGAGGAGTGGACGAAGATCTTCAGTGGGTGCAGGAATCCCTGGGAAAGGGCCCTTTTAGCGGTCCTTGCCCCAGCTTTTAGCGCATCGGCCCCCCATCAGATCTGCACGAACAGAGCATGGGCTCAAATCCGAGCACTCTCATTGGCGGACTTTTAAAGAGAGATTCTCCAGGTGCTGGAGAAACTGTGGGGTTCTTCGCACTCGCTCCCTGTCTTGAACGCCTCTCGCAAATCACCACTCACTCATTTTCCAGCTCCCAGGTGAATGGACAAGGTCGTTACAGTATTCAACCGTTCGGCGTGTGCCGACCACAACGTAACGCCGGATGAATTGGCCTTGACGGACCGTCTTCGCGTAATTTCCTAGGAACCTGTTCGGTTGATTCCCCGCCTACCATCGTCCCTCCCGGTCCTTCAGTGGGAATCATCGATAGTCCAGCTGCTGCCCCGTGGCACGTTCGTTCCAGGCGGTATTGGACCTGGCCATGGATAATTTGTATCGATCGCAGACGGCATTTGTCACGGCAAGTCTGACGCCACGATAGATCCAGGCACGTCTGGATTGGGTGTGTATGTCTTCCACCAACACAATCGGGTGTCGTAGACAAGAACTACCAATGTTAATAGCCAGTTATGATGACAGTTACCTAGACTCCACTATTTTAATCCAGTCCCACGCTGTTCCCGTCCCCCTGGCCGGCAGCTAGCAGCACCAATACATGCGATTGTAGACAGGCCAGCGTGGGAGTTGACCCAGCTTGCTCGCTCGTCTGGTTCAGGTCTGCCGTCAGTGCTCCATCCGTCTGATGACGGTAAAACAAACGTCGGCGAAATATTTCGACTGGCTTGGCGGTCCCAAGACCCAATATACGCTATCTACCTTCCAGAAACCCCAATGCCAGATGTCTTGCAAACACCCTCGGTCTCTTGTTGATTCCCAGGTCCCATCTCCCAGGCAAATGACGCGGCAGATACCCGGGTGCTGATATACCCGTACATGTCGCCGGATCTTTCCATTGAGTGCTCTGGCCCGCTCCGTCTCGTGTCTCATCTTTACCCGCCGTCATCACCGGCTGTATTGTGAGGCTCTGGCACCGAACCACCTACGACTTGGCTCGAACTGGAACATTACGTCTTCTCCAAACTTGCTGGAACACTCCCGACAGGCCAACACGACGTCTGTTGTCTTTCCGAGGCATTTCTGAGGCCACCTTCATACGTCGACTGAAAAGCAAAAGAATTCGCCCAATTCCCAGTAGATTATTTATTCAGCGCCCACAGCTCACCGAATCAAACGGGACTTACCCAGATCAGAAGCCAGCTTCCTCAACCCGGGAGTCTAGGCCATGCGCAATAGGCCTCTTCAGAAGGATCCTGCCGTTTCGTAGTTGGGGCTCGAACTGGAATCACCGGCATAGAGCAGTCAGTTGGAATCTGGGACGAGAGGCGAGGGCACCGACACGAGCCCCTGATCATCGGATCCCTTATAATTACGGCTACACGACGAGTCGAAAAACAGACGCAGCCATGATGGCGGCTGTTCAACCACTGGAGTCGCTGCCCGCGCCAGGACGACGACAAAGTTTTGGACGAAATCACATAGCTATGGATATCGACATTGAAACTCGAGCACCACGTGCATCACATGAGATGACGATTCGAGGTGGTTTGCAACAAGGAGATGCAAGAATAGTGGTGATAATGTATGGTCCTGGCCAAGAGCAGATAGTGGCCGTCTTTGCTGAGGTTCTCGGGAAGCCTTACCGACTGAAAGGAGGGATTCGGGACGTCACCAGGGATGATCAGGATTGGGTTATTGGGGTCTCGGCGGAAAGTGCAAAGGCTGAGATAGCCTCACGGAACAGGGGACTGGTCGTGACCATCAACGCTCATTGTACAACACTGGGCATGCCTCCCGACGTCTACCTGTCAGCGCAGACAGATTACGAGTGGCTTTATACCGAAGCTTCATTCTTCCGAAGAGATCTAACACGATTTGTATCACATACCCTGGGACAGCTTAGCCACCACGAAACACTAATGGCAAAACCGAGGACGTACTTCATTTCGACAACGTTTCCGGATGTCCATGCTGCGCTCCCAAACATCGACATACTCACTGTCGGCTCAGACGCTGTCGAGATTCGAGTTGATCTCTTGAAAGAGCCTCTGGGCAATGGACGGTTCTCGGAAATCCCAAGCTTGAGCTATGTTGGCGAACAGCTCATGCTTCTTCGCCAGAGGACCGAACTGCCAATCATATTCACGACAAGGTGTACGAAAGAGAATGGCCGATTTCCGATGGACAATCCAGACTTGTTTTATGAATATCTTTACCGGGCGATTCAGTGGGGCGTTGAGTACATCGACGTCGAGCTCTGGCTCCCAGAAACCATTCGACGAAGACTGTACGAGCAGCGCGGGAGCAGTCGCATCATGTCTGCCTTCCATGATTTCTCAGGCACTTTCAAGTGGCCCTCACAGAGAGCCGAGTCAATATTCCTCCAGTCTCGACGGTACGCCGACATTGTGAAAATGATTGCCATCATCAATGACCACAATGAAAACTTTGAGTTGGAATACTTCCGGTCAAAAATCAAGGCTGAATATCCCGATTCACCACCGCTGTCTGCTGTCAACATGGGGGAAACGGGTCAGTTCTCTCGGACGCTTAACAAGGTCTTCACTCCTATCACCCACCCTCTGCTGCCCATCATCGCAGCTCCGGGGCAGATGAGCGCAGCTGAGATCAACCAGGCCCTGGCGTTGGTTGGACAGCTGCCAAAGAAGAACATCTATGGCATTACTAGCCCGAGCATGCGGAGTGCCATTCCACAGGCACCCTTCTATGAGAAATGCTTCAACGAACTTGGGTTACCACATCACTTTGCCGTCGTGGAGCGACAACCCAAAGGGCTTGCCTCCATCGAGACGTGGTGTAATCAAAGAAACTTTGGCGGTGCTCACCTAAATCCAGCCATGTCACTCACCAATCTGGCGACGAGCAAAGGCTTCTTTGCATCACTCAACAATGGCAACGGGCCGGTTCTCAGCGAAGCCGCTCGACTCATCGGGATGGTTGATACCATCGTCGTCCGGCCGGCCACATCATCTAGTTCAGCATCCACACCATCAAGCCCGCCTCGGCAGCAAAACGGAGATTCCGTGGGTGCTATCGGCTCGACGCAGTCGGGCTTGCCACCGAACACTTCTCTCGTGTTTGACAACGCCTCGTGGAAAGGTATCCTTAGTACCCTTACCCGTGATCTTGCTCCATCTGCCTACTTTGGCTGCGCGGCTGTGGTACTTGCCTCATCGGCCGACGATGCAGCCAGTGCTTTATTCGCTCTCAAAGCCCTGAAGGTCGGTAAGGTTTACACCGTCGGCTTCAAAACACCTCCCGCCTTTGCCAAAGACCTTCGTATCGAGCCATTCAACAGCCTCGAGAGCATACAGAGAGCCCGTACGGTAAATGCCAACGGTACCGAGTCTATACGAGCGGGGGCCGGCTCGCCGTTTGTGGTGGTGAGTGCTCTGGGTCCGGAAAAGAGTAATCTAGTCGGGATGCTCGTTCGTCTGTTCGGGTCGCCGCCTCGAGGGGCGGCAGGTGCGGGAAGGGAAAACTCGAGAAGGGTGTTTTTGGACCTGGCAGACGGCTCGGGGCATGGCCCACGGAAGGGGGACCCGGGTTTGATTGCTGAGCAATGTGGGTTCGCGGCTTATGGGGCGGCGGATGTAACGGCGTTTACGACAGTTGAGACGCTGAGGTTGCTGGTTGGGCAGAACGTACCGTACAGCTTTGTGAGGTTGGCGAGCGGGAGGCAGTTCTTTTGAAAGGGGACTCGGACCAGTTGAACATCAAAGGAGATGAAATGGCATATTGGCTCGGGTATTATTTGAGAAATGGTAGGATATCTGGTATCATACCCCGCTATACAGGAGCTTCACTGACAAGAGAAGTACTTTAACAGGTACGGTCTAGGTTCTCGAGCGATGCTACCTGGCTACCCGATTACGAGCATCGATACATGAATCGAGCTGACCTCTTGGGACATGCTGTCACCAAGAGATAGGATGAGGAGCCAGGGCAGCGTAACACAAGCTTGTCACTATCATCGCCAACCGGCTCGGTCCATCGAACTCGTTGAGAAAGGAGGAGACATGAGCCAAGCCTTGCTCAACTAGGACTGGATGGATGGGCATCTAGAGTATGGTGTAAAGGTGTTGCATTTGCGTGCGGAGAGGTGGATATCGGGCATATGGTCTGGGGAGGTTCTCCCATGATCAGTGTCTGCATGTGTGGCTTATGGTGTAGCGGTTGGAATCGGGGATTCATGACAGAGTTGATGCACAGATGGTTCATTGTGGCGAGTGGAACGTGAGGTGCATGTGGTGGTCAATGAGCGAGCGGTCTATCGGATGCGAGTCCCGGATGATACTACTTTGCGGCAGGCAGGTTCTGTGGGGAGGGGATTATGAGAATTAATTGGGAAACGAAATTCGAAGATACATTTACATCTACCGTCTATCTATCCGGGTTACAAACTGCCCAGAACCGAGTTGCTGGTCCTTGTGAGCATAGACCGCTAGGACGTACTGTCGACAGCAGCACCCCACCGGAGGCAATCTCAGCCAGGACTTCTTCACAAAACAAGACTGTTGGAAGCTACCAGAGATGTGACTAGTGATAAATTTTCAAGGCGTTGGTGACCAGGTTGAGAGCTTCTCGAGCAGGATTCTGATATTGCAAGTAATATAGACGTAACAGTTAAACACGGTTCAAGATGCTGTCAAAAACAACGGTCCCTACTCTGAGTTTTCAATCTAGGTAGGCTCGGGTTGGGCCGAGAAAGAGACCGTTCAGCATAGTGCCTAGAGTGCTTTTGAAAGGCTTGCTGTTGAGCCTACCGTGACTATTCCGTCAGATGCTTCTAGGAATGTTGTTGTCTGTCGTCTAAGGATTCGGTAGGCACTCCGAGTGGTAGCCGAGCAATATGTCAAATAGGTAGGAAGGGCAGAATCGTCGAAACGATCATGATCTGACACCGAGACTAATGGGTTCAACTCCCTCGGCCGTCTAAACTCAGCAGATCATAGAGAACGTACCACGGTAGGTACACCGCGTGCTATCGTCTTCAGTGCGAGGTCTCTACTTTGCCTCCAGGCGTGTACCGCACACTTGTTTGACAGAATACTCGTCACGACTATTTTCTTCCATCTTGAATTCCGAGTAAGAGAGGGGCGCAACAATTACTTTGTACAAGTCTGGAGGGCAAGACGACAAACAAGCTTCGGGTAGCCCAACCCCACCGAATCGGATTCTCGAATCTCCTACCTTGGCGTATCGGCAGCGGACCCCTGATCCCAATTCTCCTAACCTGATGGCGTTGCCTCTTCCGCTGTCCGGGTCCACCGCATGAACCAAACAGTCGTATCGTCTTGCGGGGAGGTGCAGTAGCTCACATGCAAACCCAAGGCGGAGATCGGGATTGGGGTGTGGATTAGTGATGCTATAGATTCAACGAGTCCTTGATAGACAATGAATACTTTGGAGACGAGACAGGAATCCGACTTTGGGAACAATATGTAGAGGCTAGGTAGTGATATGTTTTCGTCCGAAGCTCACCGAAGTCAATGAATCTTAGCCCATTGAACCGAACCGTGTTTCAAAACCCGTTCGAAACAGCAACCTGATCTTTCTTGCAATACTCGAGGGGCTTGTATCTACATGTTCAGGTAGATTAAGTGCTGCTAAAGGTTGATATGAGCAAATAAGCTTTGAAACACTGTATAGTGAAGTCAGAAAGTAAGGACAAGCCTGGATATCGTGCGTTATCGAGAAGTCGAAGCCGGAGAGCCTCCCGACAATCCGGGCTTGTAGGGCTCCTGACCTGAGCACAAGCAGACGACGGAGAGATTTTCGGACCGATAGGTGTCGCGGAACGAGGACGAGAATATGTACAGCACAAACCTGGAAGATTCAAGCAGGAAGTGTGCCCACCTACTTGACCTTAGCGCTCGGCACCAGCATCTCCGCCTGCAGGATACACCCGGTATATGGAAGGCAGGCTGCGGTCAGTGAACTACCGGAGCTGCTTGGTCTAGGCTGGCAAGCAACAGCAAGGCACAAGAGCTTGGTTCCTGGGTATAAGCAAAAGATCGACAACAAGAACAAGAACAAGAAGAGGCTTGATCTTCATCCTGCTCGACGGGTTACCTTACCGTAATTGCTGGGGAGACATCTGCACTGATACAGAGCTTAAATGGCCCCGAATCGAGGCATGTCATGTTTGGTATGCCGGTCTTTGCTTAATAGTCTCGGTTCCGAATTTCCGGTAGTTGACAATATGATGATGATTCTTGATGCTATCCCCAGCCATGCAACAGCAATGGGGAGGTGTAATGTGACCAAGTGTACCTGTCTGACGACAACCTGAAGCGGTCACTGGAGCAAAGCTGCTTGAGAGCTCCATAAAGAGTGCTACGCCAGAGTATGAAGCTCGCGGTGTTATGAAAGCAAGTGGTGATGCGGTGAAGAGGTGATTTCATGGTCGAGGTGAGGGAAGAGGCGAGGAAGCTGGGTTGAATTTCGGGAGACGATCGTCCGTAGACTGCCAAGGATCGCCGACCGTTAGGGACCAGAGCCCGATCTTGCAAGGGGCTAGATTTGGTGAAGGTCGCGGGTTGCAGGGGGTTCCGGGTTTTGCTGCTTAAGCGAACGGCACCTTCAACGCTCTTCAGTTCCTGAGAACAGCAGGCTCGGCCGTATCATGGTCCCCGTCGTTGTATGTAATGCGGAAAGAGGACTTGAAAGTATTCGACTTCGGGTGTCTCGCTCCCATGGTGCAGCGACCCGGGACACAGTCTCGATATTGACGACGGCTAGGATATACCTGGCTGATATGGTTGGTATAGAAAGCCCAGCCGGGCAAGATCAACAGTTACTGTAGAACAGTGAGCTGTAATTGGCGCGGCAAACATCAGGATATTGCGACCCCTAAGTTGTCGCTGCACCCTCACTGTGACGCACAGCTTTAGCCCAAAGATCTCGACCAGAATAAGAAATAAAGCGTCAGTATATAAACAGAAGGCGGCTCCAGAGGCCCAGCGAGCGGTCACGCTGCGTCACATTGTGCTTGTGGCCTGCCCCCCAGAAACAATTGCCGTGGAAGAGAGCTTAAGTCGAGACGGGATAGAGGCGAGGAAGCATTGAATACTCCCCTCATATATCGGGTTCCCGTCAATGGACATCGTTCCTGAATCACAGTTGGATCTTGACTTCACGGTACCAAAGAAAGACAAGGAAGGACCCTTGACAGCTCTTGGGCACCGCTGTTTTGGAGGCGGTAAATAAGTTGAGAGAAGAACATTGATTTTCTGGTGATGTTTGAAGTGGTAAAAGGTGCGCGTTTAAAGAATACAAATCAAGAGTAACAAGGTCGTCGACGTCCTGAAGTGGTCACAGTGACCCTGGGGTGGAGAGCAACGGCTTGTGGATGGCGGGCCCTGAAGCCGTCGGTTGCGGAGGTGGTACTGTGGGGCCGCCGTTACATACAGGGATCAAGGATGAAATTTCATCCCTTTTCAATCTGTTAAACTCCATTGAACCACCAAACTGCTGGACAGGACGGGAGGGATATGGGATGAAGGGGGCAAGGACAAGCTGTAACTGGGAGCCCATTCTGCTTTTGGCAGCGCCTAGGGATAAACTTGAATTCCCGAAAAACACAGCTTTCCGTAAGGTGTATCGTCTCCACCAACTCCCCGGAGCTCTTTCCCACTTCTCCAACCCCACTCATCCTTCAACTCACCGGCATCGTCCCCTCCCCGCACCACACATATCGTGCCTTCTCAAGTTCCAGTGTTGGCCAACATCTGTCCACTGACCCCTCCCCGCTGGGTTGGACTGCTACCTTCTCTTGTGGGAATTGAACATCATGGTTTCCTTGGCTCTCAGGCCTCGACATCATCCTCGGTCACATTTATCTTTATGACATCTCGTCTTTAAACGGCCACTGCCGGCTCTCGCTCTTAGTTTCAGATGCTCGGAGACAGCCGCCCAATCATCATATGGACATCGTGTTTTCCTTCAGCAAAAAGGGCCGAGGATCAAGCTCTAGATGGGGAGGGTGAATGTGAGTTATCCGTTCACTCACTGGCGATCCAACAATCCATCTCATAGCCACACACCTCCCGTCCTCGGCTCTAAGCCTACCTGCCTAGGTACTTACACTGTAGCCTCCCCTGTCTTCCACCCGGGGGACTCCCCAGAATCAAACCTTCCATCCGGGGTAGTCGCCCCATCATCCTGTCTGACAAGCCGGCCCCTGACCAATTACTCGTCCCATACTTGACCCTCCCTCTCTACCAAACTCCCCGATCCCCAGTTTATTGTGCTGTGCTACGCTGTCTGCGGGGGCGGCTCACTTTGATGCACCCCAGAAAATCGACTAACTATCTCGCCAACCACTCCAGCCATAAGGTGACCACCTACTTGTCAAGCTTCCCTTCTTCGCGTCCTGTCGAACTTCCCAAGACGACGCCCGAGGCTCGCCATCAACCAGGAAAACTCACTGTGCTAACGACAACCCCCACCTAGCGAATACTCTCGCCACCACTTACATGATATTTCTTGTCGGCTCACCCCCCATATATACACATTGGTGAAGGAGAGAACATGCCGAGAAGGGGCACCTGGAGTCGGCATATAGGAAACCAGTCGATCTCCCGCTCCACAGACTGACAGGAATGATGGCACAAGCCTACGACCCGGGGGCGGTTGCTGCGCTGCCCCGAATGCATCCCCCAGGAATGTCACGGCCACAGGTCAGCATTGAACGACTGCCTACACGACGCATGAGTAACGAGCCACGAGAGTCTATGAACTGCAAATCGTGTCGAAAACGCAAGGTATGCAAGGCACCACGACACATTCTGGTAACTTCAAGGTCGGAGATTGATAAAGGGCGAATGGAACCAGATCAAATGCAACCGTCTACGACCTGCCTGTGAAGCCTGCCAGGTCTTCCAGTGCCCATGTGTATACGGTAGGTTAATTCAATCATTCGTTGCCTTGGCCCATTGCTCATCATCACTACAGATGCTGTTCCAAAGAAAAGGGGGCCCAAAACAGATGTTTTGGAAGCTTTACTGAAAAGAGTCGACGGGCTAGAGGCTCGACTGAAAGAAAAAAAGACAGACCCCGAGGCTTCCACCTCGGAAAACCCGCCTATCAATATCTCTGATGAGTCGGTGTCTCCAACAGCAACAACAGGCACAAAAACAGATGACAAACCAGAGCAACAAGCGGGACCAAGTGAGGCTAGCCACGAAAGTGACGACCTAGCCATTTTCTCACCAATAGACTCGAGGTATGCTACTCTTGCCCTGGCTATCCCTGTTGCGTTGTTGGTCGGAGAAATCTGACAGTTCGCTGTTGAACTAGCCCGCCATCCCCTGAGGTTCAGCCGGATGATCTTCTCGATACTTACTTCAGTCGCCTCCATGACAAGCCATTTCATATCTTGGACGAATCTACGCTGAGGCAACGACGACAACTCAGTCAAGCTCCTGATTATCTCATACATGCCATTTTTGCGGTAGCAGCGAGGTGAGCGCCTTTACTGCCACCGATCTGTCCCGCGGCAATCTCGACTGACCCCGATCATAGATATACCCCTCATCCCAGTGGCTATCAGTCAGCTGTAAAGCTCAGTGAAGACTATGCCACTCGGTCGAGATTGGAAATCGACACAGATGAGCCGTCAGTCGATGCCCTACAGGCGCTCGTGCTGCTGGTCACCGCATTCACTGCGGCTGGCAAAGGCAAAAGGGCATACATGTTGCTGAGTACGCATTTGATGCCGTGACAGTGCCTGTGTACTGAAGCTGACTAGAACTAGCAAGTGCGGTTGGGATGGCCATGGCACTCGAACTACACAGAGAGATGGACGTCAACGCACGAGTTACGCCAACCGAGCGAGAGACACGACGAAAATTGTTTTGGAGCTGCTATCTGCTCGACCGGTTCATGGCCTGCGGGTCAAAACGCCCTTCCTTGATCGCAGATAGAGCCATCATCTTGAGGCTCCCGTCGTGGTTGCCCGTTCCCGGGTCGCTACCGGCCGATGGGGATTATTTTCAGAGCTACACCAATCTGCAATATTTACAGGGCACAGGAAAGAAAGCGCAAGGAAGCAGCGGCATGCTCATCGACATTTGTCGCATCTTGGGAACAACAAACCAGTACCTGGCAGCTGGGGGCGTCAAAGGAGATTCGCATTTTCCATGGCACTCTCTATCCAATCTCTCAAAGATCCGCCAAGATCTAGATGTGTGGGCATCCGGGACGCAGGATGTGTTTTCAAGCCTGGATTCACTTTTTGGCCAGCCTGACTCCACCGTGCTTGTATTGAGCAAGCTTGTTTACCATCTTATTCACTGCCTTATATACCGACCATTTCTACCGATCGATCTATCGGAACTTACTGGGACAGGGCAGCACCAGTCATGGCAGATAGAAGCCACCAACATGTGTTTCCTCCATGCGAACGCTATCGCAGAACTTGTGGAGGTCGGAAAGCGGACAGCATCGATCGAATGGCCGGCATTTGTTGGATTTTGTATATCCACAGCAGGGACAGTCCACATACACGGCGCTCACTACAGCAGGGTGGGAAATACAGGCGAGATGAATGTGTTTAGTTCCTCGGCGGAGTTTCTCTCGCGAGAGATGCAGCAGCTAAGTGAACTGCGGTATGCCTGGGCGAGTGTTCAACATCAACGGGAGACACTACAAGGCATGTACAATGCTCACTCGGGACTTGTCAAGAGCCACAACAGCAACGCCATGCGCCAGTCCCCGGTATTCCATCTGGAAGATTTTTTTGATCGTTACTCGGGTACCACCAGCCCGGGAGGCCAAGCATTTAGTTTTGATGCCGCCAACTTGAACCTTTCGGATGTGGTTGTCGACTTTACTGCTGATGCGTACACTGGTCAAGATCTCTACGCGCCGCGCCTCACAGCGGGCGATGCAGGGCCATCTCGACCGAACCTCAAGAGAAAGAATACAGCGTCCTCGGGCAGGAAGAGGCCAGACCTACGCAATCTTTTATCTTTGAACAGCAGTTTGAAAGTGGCAACAGCACCAGTGTTGTCAACACCATCCAGTGCCCATCGCCACTCATTCTCAGCAGCGTCCATGTCGTCGCAGCAGTCGCCAAATATGCTACACACACCACATTCATTGACGAGCGGATTCCACGGCATGCATGAACAAAGCGCACCGCACGCAATGGGTGGGTTTTCAATGGGAGGAGGGCATCCTGGCGAACTCCCGGCTGGGTTAAGCAGCATGTCGAGCGGCCTATTCAGTCCGTCATTCAACTTTTCAGGATATCGAAACCCCGCAACACCGGGCACAGGCGGCCCACACCAAGGCTTTGACCCGATGTTTGGTGAGCTCCCTACCAACACTTTTTCGACACCCACACCGTGGCACCACGGCGAAGAAGCAGGCAACGGAAAAGGGGCGATGGTGACAAGCCCAACCGGGATTACGCCAAGCGAAAGTGTAGGAACTGCGGGCACCGCAGGTGATGAAAAAGACCCTTTTCTCAGCCTTCTCGAACAATTGGCCGAAAATGAGTCTGTGATGGGTACGGGTAATGAGCTGGACTTTTTCCTAGCTGGGGCGCCGAATACTGGGTAGAACTATCGGAGTTGACGCCATTTGGATGAGATGCTTGCTTGTCTGGTCATGCCGGGCGTTGTTGTAATTATCGGGAAAGATACCCATATCTGTACAAAGAAAGTCTGGGCGGTGAATAGGTGGTTTTTCTGGAATTGAGCAAACAGGGACGGCAAGGCTGGTGATGGTGCGTCCACCTGATGTTTATCCGTGAGGTCATAGCCACGGTTGGAATTCTTTGTTGTGGTGTTTGGAAGGGTGGACTTTTCCGGAAAAGGGGGCGGACAGGAAGTCATATGTCTGTCATCCTGTCTGTACAGAATCTATTTCTTCAGTGGCCAGGCACGGGAGTCTGGTCAGCAAAGAAAGTGAAACAACATCGATAGCATTTCACAAGCAGCCACCAGCGGAGCAACTTGCCCTGGTCCCTGGATGACACAACGATGGGTTCCGCAGGAGACGTCATCGCTGGCGGGACCAGAGAGGAGCTACTTTTGAAACTTTCACTTTGTTTCTTTTGGTTTCTCACCGACGATGATGATGCGCTGTGAGGAGTTTTTTTTTTTTTTTTTTTTGCTTATCGTTATTCCTCAGGCAAGAATTGCACATCTCTCAAACGAGGTAAAATATCCAGGCTTTCTTCATACATAAGGCAAACATGCACTTTTTGTTATTAGGCCGGCAGGCAGATTCCGACTCGCTGGGGCGAGGAGCTTTCAGGCACCGATAGCAGAGCCAATTAACGTGAGGAGGGAAGCGAGATCTAGGTTTTGTATTCCGCTCGCCAAAGCTTGTGGCATGGCGGGATTTTTCAAGTAGTTCTTGTTTTACTGGAAAGAACCCTTATCATGGGCGTACCTGGGCTGCTGCTTTGGTTGCCCCTCCATTTGAGGAGGAGAGGGGGGGGATCGCCGCCGCTACATACAGCAATTAACGATGCGGTTGTTGTTCTGAGGTTGGAGAGTGTCTCGGCAACGCGGCGGCGCGCGATGTTCGGTTGAATGGTCAATGTGTCACAGGGCTCTGCCAAGACACTGCTTTGGAGCCGGGCGGTCGGGGACTTTGCCAGCCAAAGGGGGCGGTGATTGGTCCACGTGCTTGCTAGGGTTGGGGTGGTTTGGGGTGGGTTATGTCATTGCCCAGACTTTTGACAACCTGACAACAACGAAGACAGATGACCAACAAGGAGCGGCGGGAGGATGATTAGGGAAAAGGTAGGCGGATGGGGGGTGGTGGGAAAGCCACTGACCTCCTTGTGAGGAATTGAAGGGGTAGTTAATAGGATGAGAGTTTGCATCATGCGGGTTTTATCAAGTTTGGTGGCTTGGGGGAGAGGGGAGTTGTTCCTCTGAAGGAGGGGTGGAATTTTGTCTCGCTCAGGAAAAGGGCAGGCAAAGTGTTTATCACATCATTCACGCAAGAGTGATGGGTTAAGCGAAGGATTTAAGGTTTAGCAAAAAGGCTGGGGGCCATTGAAGATGAGAAAAAAGCTGGGGCAAAGTGGGCAGTGCTTCGCATAACGGCATTTCTCGTATGAGTTGTAGAGATGGAGAGTGAGGGGGAGGAGCCGAGAGAGAGAGAGCAAGCGGTGAGTAGTGGAGTGGTAATGGAAAAGTTGCAAATCCGGGCACACACTCGCTGCTGGATACTTATTACACTTTATGAGGAGGGAGACCCATCCATGCACAAGGGGAAAATCTTTGAAAAAAGGATATCCATAATCATAACAATTGTTGTAAGATATAAGCAGGTTTTTTTTCTCGCTTTCGTCCCCATCTTTTTTGCTGTAAGTTATTACTTGCCGACCTCCCCATACCACCGCCACTCCACACACCTTGGCTTTTTCTTACTGCTTCTGCTCGAGTCTTCTGGCACACATACACACGCACAGGTCACAAATCACAGAATTTTGTGGCGTCGAGGCCTTTTTCTTTTTTGACGATATCGATTCGTTCCTCTTTTCACCGAAGCTCGATTCTGACAATTTGTCCCAGGCTTTGATGTCATTGGCCAAGGAGGCACATCGGTACTGGTGGTTGTAAAAACCTTAATATTGAACCCTACCCTCATACACTTGCAGCAGGGGTCTTGTCTATCCCGCCACACCCCGCGATATATTTGCTATCACGACTCATGGCCCTGCAAAACACCACACGGTGAACTGGTTTCACCCTGCCAGGGGGACACCTGTTTTGAAAGTTACCTTACCACTACCCGAATTAGTTCCTGGAGGGGGTGAGAAAAAGCAAGGGAAATCCAAATCCGAATACCGAGAGCCAAATATCATTAGATCATACGGACAGAACGGTGAGAAGTGGGAGAGAAAGTACGCCTGTTTCACACATCAAGCACATCAAACATATTTTATACTGTTTTGGCAACGATTTCTTTCGCCTCGGCACTTTGCACGAAACAACGGTTACCCTGGGTTCACACGTTTGCCGAGTCGCAACACCACCCACTCAGACACAGGACAGGCACAGGAACTTGATTGCCATCCGAATTCCGCTTGATTGAGAAGGACGCACACGAGTTTCTTTCCGTTCTACCGGTGATTGTGTGGCATGGTGTCAGCTTTGTGTCAAAGAACGCACAGACTTGACAGGAACCGCTGCCAGAGATTCGAGATGGCGGTTAGGGTTGTACAGCTACTACACCAACGACGACCACAACCATCATCCTTCAACGAGAATATAGTGCTGCTGTCGACGCTGCCGAGACGGAAACGGTAGTCTACTGCTGCTGTTGTTACGGCCGCTGGGGTTGTTCTTTTTGGGGGGACAGACCTTTCCCAAGCTCCAACTTTTGTATAGGTTGTTGAGAGAGATGGAGAGGATATTACTGTCGACAATATCATTAACAGCAACGACGATATCGACGATACAGTAAACGGCTTTTTATTTATTTATCGACGTGCGTGTATCTGCACGCGCGCAGAGAGACGCCAGCGACGCCAGCCAGCCTTGTACTCAAACGAGACGGCGTGGCTTTTTTGACATCATTCAGTTGGCACCCCTTGGACCCCTGACTTAGGGTCGTCACCCGTCGCCCAACATGTCAACACTCTATCATTACCACCATTACAGACAGGCCGAACACAACAACATCAGCGTACCACAGGCAGAAGGGGAAGATGAGCACGCCGACCGGGGACCTGCGGTCTTGGCGGTGACGGCAGCGACGCTGACGCTGGCGTCGGTTTTTGTTGCGGCGAGGATGGTGTCGCGAATCGGGATAGTCAGGAGGTTCGGGGCTGATGACTACATCATCGTGCTGGCGTGGCTGATCACCGTCTTTTTGAGTCTGAGTATCATTTTTGGAACCATGAGGGGTTTAGGAAGGCATGGGGACCATGTAGAGGCTTGGAAGATGCCTGGGCTGAAGATGTGTGAATATGTTTTCAGCATTCTCTATGTGAGCAACACTGGCCCAAGGGCGAACAAGATGGTGGCTGACGTTACTGCAGAACCCGGCTCTCATGGCGACGAAATCCTCGGTCCTAATCTTCTATCTGCGGCTGGCGAAGAACACGCAAAAGATTCTTAGGATGGCTTCCTGGGGCGTGTTGGGCGTGGTGAACCTGGCGGGGGTGATTCTGACATTTATGAACATCTTTCAGTGCCACCCCATCGCGGCAGCGTGGGACATCAACACCCCGATGATCAGGTGCATTCCCCTGCTCACCGAATTCATCTGCTCGGCTCCTATCAACGTCACGACCGACCTGGCGATCCTGGCGCTGCCAATCCCGGTGTTGACCAGCATGAGACTGCCGCCGAGGCAAAAGATCATTTTGATCCTGACGTTCTCTCTCGGCATCTTTGTGACGATTGTGGATGTGGTGCGTATCTATTACTTACAGAAAGCGATTGACATCACGTCTATGAATCCTTCCTCGAACAGGGAGGCGCTCTACGGACAGAGTCCCTCGTTTTCATGGAATGCGTCGCTCTCGTTGATGTGGTCGGCCGTCGAGGTCAACGTGGGGATTACGTGTGCGTGTATTCCTACGCTCAAGCCGCTGATTGTTAGGATTCTGCCGGCTATGCTGTATGATCCCAACGCTACGAGGCGGAGCACCACGCTCACGGGGGATGAGCCGTCGCCTTTCAAGAACAACAACGATAACAATAGGGCTGGTGTTGATGGGCTGGCAAACGCCGAGGGAGCTCCAGTCGACATCGTGGGCCCTTCGCCATTTACGCAAGCTGATCCCCCAGCTTTTGTCATCACCCCGCCAGATGAGCGGTCGTCGGAAGAGATCTCCATCAGAGATTTCTTGGCCGGTGCCGCGGGTTCTCGCGGACCTTCGTCTAGGAGAGTGTCGATGGCCCATAGCATGAACTACGTCCCGCCTCCCCACCGAGACTCGGCTGCTACCGCGACAGCCGTCTACTTTGGCTTTGTTAATATGAAGAAGCCAAAGAGCATGATCCGGACCAACGCCACCGAATCGTTCAAGTATTGCACTATCGTCTGCATTCTCTTCTTCATTTGGGGGTTCTCGTACGGCCTGCTCAACACGCTTAACAATGTCATCGCCGATGTGGCGGGGATGTCGTTTGCTCAGACTTTGGGCTTGACGTCGATGTACTTTGGGGCTGGTTACTTTGCTGGGCCGCTTCTTGTTGGGGAGTGGTTGCTACGGCATGACGAGCACCGCCGCTCTGGAAGAAAGGAACGCCCGGGTGTTGAGGCGATAGGGGGGTTCAAGACGACGTTTATTGTGGGATTACTCATTTATGGCACGGGCACTATCATGTTTTGGCCCGGGGCAGTCCTGACCGCTTATGGGGGATTCATGGTCAGCTCCTTTGCCGTCGGGTTCGGGTTAGCAGTCCTCGAGACAGCCGCCAACCCCTTTTTGATCTTGTGCGGTCCCCCGGCGTATGGAGATCTGAGGCTCCTCCTCGCGCAGGGCGTCCAGGCAGTCGGCAGCGTCCTCTCCGGCCTTCTCGCCAACAAGGTCTTCTTCCGCAACCTCGAAAAAGAAAGCCACGGCGAACTAGAAGACGGCGAGATGTCCCAAACCCTCATTGACGTCCAATGGACATACCTCGGCGTCACTTTACTCTCGGTCCTCCTCGCACTTTATTTCTATTACATGCCCCTCCCCGAGGTATCAGACAGCGAACTCGCCGAGCTAGCCTCCAAGCTTCCCCTCGAACCAAAAAAGCGCTCCTTGGGCGGTTTCAAGCTCCGAAACTGGACCATCTTCTTCGCCGTCCTCGCCCAATGGTGCTACGTCGCCACCCAAGAAAACATGTCGGTCTACTTCCACCAGCTCTTCAGCTCCTTTGCGTCTTACTCCCTCCCCGCAACAGCCAAAAGAGCGGCGGACTACCGCCCCCAGGGGCTGAAGTTCTCCATCCTCAACTACCTCCTCATCGCCCACACAGCCTTTGCCCTCTCCCGCTTTCTTGCGGCGGGGGTGGTCTACCTCAACGTTTCGAAACCTCACATCCGACTCGTCCCCAAACCCCGCACGGTTTTGACATTGTGCGTGTTTCTCTCTGCGGTCTTTGCGTTGGTCATCTTGGTGTTTCCGCACACTGGCAACCCTAACTTGGTGGCTATACCGCTCATGTTGTTTTTCTTTTGCGAGGGTCCCATCTGGCCTTTGATTTTTAGTCTTGGGCTGAGGGGGCAGGGGGAGAGGACGAAGAGGGCGGCTGCGTGGTTGACCATGGGGGCGTCGGGTCCGATGTTTTGGCCGTTTGTGAGTTATGCTATCAGGGAGAGGGGCGGGTTGAGTGTGGAGTTGGCTGTGGGGATACCGGTGCTGTGTTTGTTGGGGGGGTGTTTGGCGTATCCGGTGCTGCTCGGGGCTGTGAGGGATGGGAGGGAGATGGTGGATTTTGTTGTTCGGTGGGAGGATGGTGGGGATAAAGCCAAGGGGGGTGATGAGGGAGGGGAGAAGGGGGCGGGGATACTGGGGAGGTTCAAGGGGTTGAGGAGGGGGGGGGCGGAGGTGGAGTATTGTGAGGAGAGTGGGCGAAGGGGGAGTGATGACGAGGGAGACAAAGATAAAGAGAAGGAACAGGGGGAGGAGACGGAGGGGATGAGTTCTAGTGAGGGGACGGTGATGTCTGCTGGAGGAGGGGGAGGGCTGGAGAAACCACCTCCTGTAAGGTCGAGAACGGGGAGTTCGGCAAGGTCAATACCGCCCTGGGAGAGGAATATTCCTGGGTTGGATTTGACGATATTGAAGGATTGATCTTCTTGAGTGGGAAGGGGATAATTGCATTGCGTTCGTTTTTTTCCTTTTTTTCCTTTTTGGAATGGCATGGGGTGTTGAAGCGGATGTTGGAAGAGGTATACGGGTTAATCTCACGATGGTAATGACATGGCATATTTTGGCAGAAAAAAAAGGCGTTGATTTTTTTGAAGTTCTTGAGTTGAGGGACATCGCGGTTGTTTTCAGTGGCATCGGAACGAATGAATGACTTGACCTGGGTTGATCGGGATGATGGGATACGAATGGGGATAGAAACCGGATACCCCCTGAGATATGATACCCTCTTTGTTTGGTTGTTAGGTCTGGATGACCTGGAGTTGAGAAATGAAAGCCAGCATTGATAGCGGTGAATTTGATGAGTTGAATCAACAATCGTTTTTTTTTATCATGACCACTGCTTTGCCACTGCTAGGTGTGCATTTACGTAGGATCCGAGTGTCCAAGCCAAGGCGACAACAAATACCACCTCCCTCACTCAGCAACAACATCCACACCACAGCTGCATTTAAAAAAAGGCACTGAGAATTTTTCAATGGTTTTATCCATTTCAAAATAGACAGAAAGTTTAACCTCCTGTCCCAACCAGTCCAACAGCTACGATGCTAATGCCAAACAAGAACCCTGCTCTTTTTCCCTTGTCCCAAACGCCCGCTTTTGCTCTGTTCACTCTCAATATCCCATATCGACACCTTTATGGTATCCCTGCTCTCTCTTTTTGAAATTCCAAAATGCTGATGCAGATGCAAAATGCTCCTCAAACACAAACCGCTCTACTCCTGCTCCTGGATGACAACACCCCAAGGATGCTGCTCGTTGCCGTACATGATGTCCCCGACGAAGCCCTTGAGCTTGGCAGTGTAGTGGCCAATTTTGCCCTCCTTGCCCATGGGGATCTTGACGTCGATGCCGCGGTGGTGGATCTCGGAGACGGGGCAGATGAAGAACTGTTGCCAAAAAAAATCAAGAAAAAATCACGTCAGTAAACCGTAACTTCCAGAACTTGTTTTTGAGGATAAGGAAAAGAACATACCGCAGTACCAGCCGCAAAAGCCTCCACAATCCTTCCTTCCTTATCCGCCTCAAGCACCTCATCGATAGTGTACTTTCTCTCCACAACCTCCAGCTCACCCGCCAGCCTCTCCCGCGCAAGCTGAACCACACTGCGTCTCGTCACACCGTCCAAAATCAGCTTATCATCCAGCGGCGCCGTGACAAGCTGGAGCTGGCCCTCCTTTGTCCTCCAGAGCATGAAAAAGTTGCTCGCGCCAGCCTCGGTGCAGTATCCCTCAGGTCCATACAGCCACAAGATCTGGCCGAAACCTCTACTCCTCGCCTCGGCAGTGGCCAACAGACTGGGCCCGTAGTTGGCACCAACCTTGGCATAACCGAAGCCGCCAACCCACGCGCGGATCATGTCCTCGGGGTTGGTGTGCAGCTTCATACCACCCTCAGGCAGATCCATGCGCGGCATGAAGCTGGCGGTGATGAAAAGAAGCGCTTCCTTGGGAGCCTGGACACCGAGCTGGGGCTGTGTGCCAATCACGGCGGGGCGGATATACAAGAAGGAGCCGGCTCTCTCCTTAGGAAGCCATTTTGGCCCGTCGACGGACATGAGAATCTCGATGAGCTTCTCAAGCTCCTTGGGGTCGAAACCTGGCAGGGAAATACGGAGGGTGGACATGAGCATGCGCTCGGCGTTGCAGTCAGGGCGGAAGAGGCGGAGCTTGCCGTCGTAGCCGCGGAAGGCCTTGAGGCCCTCGAAGCACTCGGTGGCGTAGTGGAGAACGGAGGCGGTGGGCATGAGGGAGAGAGGGCCGTAGGGCTTGAGCTCGGGGTTGGCCCAGCCCTTGGCGGCGGTCCAAGAGACGGTGATCATGTGGTCGGTGCAGATGGTCTCGTTGCCAGAGTTGGCCTCGGCCTCGGTGGGAACGGTGCGGGCATTAGGGTCGGCGCGGGTGATGGTAATCTTGGAGGCGTCGAGGGTAGGGAGAGAGGAAACAGCATGGCCGTTGGCGCCGTTGCTGTGGCCGTTGAGAGCGGGCTCCTCGGCTATCCTGTTGTCGAGGGCGGTGACGGTGAGGTCCTCCGCGGGGCGCTTCTGAGGGACGGTCATGTTGGAGGATTTGTTTATGTGTGTCTATTCGGAAGAGGAGGAAGTTGGCGGGGTGACTCGGCCTCGGAGAACAAAGAGCGTTGCTGTCTTTGCTTCAATATGTGAGCCAGGAGGAATACAGTCACAATGAAAGGTGAAAGAAGCCAGTTAACGGTAGCCAGGGGACAGAGGAGGGTGGACAGAGGTATCTTTAAATCCTTCAAGGTTGGATTTGTTTGAGCTAGTGGCGGGTCACCCAGGGTATTCTCCTTATCATGGTCCCGTGTCACCAATTGTCCAATGGAGCCTCACCCTGGCGGGAGGATATCCACATGGTCAAGCGGAAGGCGTGGAACAGCAAACAGGAAAAGTTGAGCGTGGGCTCCGAGCGCCGGCTTGGCTATCAAGTCGGGGATCTAGTGCCGAAGCCCTTCGCCGTCGACAGCCGGGACTGGCCGTGAGACTTCGTCTCATCCATGATAAATACTTTGACTCTCTCTCGACATTTTCAGGGTCGGATCCAGGTTCCGGCGCACTGGACCCCTTAAACGACAGCCTGCAGACGCACGTCACACCGATAATCTGGGTAAACACCCCGTCCCTTCCGAGCACCGGAGCTCAACGGGCAGCGGCGCAGGGGCAAAAGTCGGCGCTGGGTAAGAAACGGCTTCCTGACTCATTGGAGGAGGTGGACCACGGAGCACCGAAAGGGACGAACGAATGAGTCGCAAAGCGGTGGGACTCGCGGTGGTTGGCCGACTTCGCAGAGCAAAGCCGCACGAATCTCGGATTGCTACATCGGACCCATTTGAAGGACGTCACGCCCTTGGAATGAATTGATGCATAAGATTGCGTCAATGGCAGGGGAGAGAAGACCGATACAACGCGTTGGCAAGCGGTGGTTATGATGGTGTCGCAACGGAAGCCATGGAATTTTTTTGACATTTTTGGCGGAACCTGAGCTTTAGAACCAATTGGACCGAGGACAGCCGTTGCTATCCGTACCTGGGGCATCGATAAGATTCCCTTATCCAACCAATCAAAGCCCTGTCGCAAAGGTCCCATGGCCCCAACTTCCCTTGTGGTGGATGATGCGGGGTGATCTGTTACACCGCGGGGTAAAAGTGCTGACCTTCACAGTCTCCCACGCTTCTGCCGTCAGCCTTCTCCTGTTGGCCCTGACCAGGCGCCCTTCCGTTGATTTGGTAGGCCGGCATATCTCTCGGTTCCGTTCGTGTGACCGGATCATGATCGGATCGGATCTCTTTTGGCATCAATTTCCGGGATACTCGGATGTCATATCAGCTGGACGATCACGAGCTGTCTCCGTCGGGGATTGACATCTATCGCCATGACGTTCAAAAGTCCCAACTTGAACAACACCATGCGTCTCTGCGTACTTGAGCATTGGCTTCCTCACCTCGTCCTGAACCAGTAGCCTCTCGGATCTGACCCGGCGCCGTGCGTCATCTCATCTCCTGTCTACCAATGTCAGCGCTCTGGGTTCATCCTGAGACAGACTCCATCCAGCAGGAACAACCGCCCGCACGACATTGACACGCTGTCGACGCCAGCTGTTGCCAACTCACCTTCTCCCTTGTTTAGCGCCGGTTGGCATCTGCCATGCCTCAGGCCCGGTAGTCCACACACCTTGGGGCCGAGTACCAGAACAGTGGCAGTGAGTTTTCTGTGCTGTTGGCGATGACCTCTTGGGGCGATATCTTGGGCTGTCTGTATGTCGTCCCCAGTGGTCAGAATCTCGATCTCTGGTCTACAGGAATACGATGTGTACGCTAGGAAGCCCCATCAAGACCAGTTTCAGACAGCTCTTACCTGTTTCCCCAGCCACGGGTAAATGACCCTGTCCCGTCTAGTGCTGCCAGATGGCAGCACGGAAGCAGATTACTGCATGATGTGCGTCCTGCCGTCGTGATTGGGTCCCGCGCAGCTCGCGATGTGGTGCCCTTGTGGCCCAACTCCATGCCTGAACTACCTCGACTCCAAATCGGCACATGTCCGGCTTGGTTATTTTTGTTTAGGGGATCAATTGTCTTCCGTAGACAATACAATTATATTTGACCCCGTTTGCAAACAATTCTTTATGGTGGTGTGTTTCGTCAACCCACTTTTTCTGTGTTTATTGCCCCTTATCCCCGAGCTACATCGCCATCAACATGTCGAACGATACCAAAGAGACAAAGCATAGGTTGGAGGGTGCGCGCCGGCCTCAGAGGAAGGATTCATTTTCATCAGTCCACTCGGCTGTTCTTTCATGGACTGGGTTACAGACCAAGATTGGCCCCAAATCGATCATATCAAACTCGTCGTCGTTGTCTTCGTCGTCGTCAAACAGCACATCGTCGACTGCCACACAACACACAGCTACCCCTAGCCAAGGCCTTTCAAAGCCACAACGGAGACATAGCCATAGTTTTGGCACAGGTTGGGATAACAGCAACAGGGACAACACCACCAAGAAGAAGGCACGTCCGGCATCAATGTCACGGAAGCTTTCATTTTCTGGCTTCATGGGGTTGGAGGATCCAGTTAGTGCTAAGGCAAGGCACGCAAAGCCAAACTTTTCGAATCTTGATCCGAAGCGGTCGGAAGAGTCGACAAAGTCTGGAAGCAAGAATGGGTCTTTGGAGAAGGTCAACAAGACAGCTCCCGAGGCTGCCAAACGGCTCAGTCAGGCTTCCACTCTGGTGGGAAGTGTGGTGAGGTCAAAGTGAGTGTTGCCATCTCTCAGACGCGGACAGGTTCCAAGACTAACACGTGTCCATCAGATCCCCTCCACCACCAACCTCCACCATGGTCCCCAAATCCATCCTCCGCGTCTCCAGCCCAGACGGCAACGCCCGCCGCACCCCCCGTTTCCTCGACCCCCCGGGGCCGGGGGAGCAACCCCACAGCCCAACCCTCAACGCAGCCCTTCTCTCCCCTCTCCCCTCCCCCTCCAGTTCTTCAGAACAACAGCAAACCCCGCCCCTTTCTGAGAAACCTCCCTCCCTCTCCCCCCCTCTCACCCCGTTAACCCCCCTCCTCGACTCTCCCCCGGCATCCCCCCTCCTCACCCCAGCAAGAACAATGTCCCCGTCCACCGTCCGCTTCGCCAAAGCGACAGTCCACCGCGTGGAGGTCGGCCCTGGGCGGAGGTTCCTGCCAGTGAAACGAAAGTCAAAGTCGACAATCACCTATGTTTCTCCGCATGACCCGGGGCCGCAAAAGACGGCTCCCAAGACGGTGCTGAAGAGCGCGACGAAGTTGCGACGGCACCAGGAGAATCAAAAGGCTATGGGGCGGTACTGGATGAGGACGGAGGAGGAGGAGGCGCAGTGGAGGGCCGAGGCGGAGGCGAGGGCGCAGGAGGAGGCGGAGAGGTATAGGAATGAGCCTAGCAGTCCTGTTGTTGGTGGACTGGAAAAAGAGGTGGGGAGTTTGGGGGAGGTGATGATGGGAAAGGAGAGTGAGGGGGTGGGTGAGAAGGGGGAGGGGAAGGGGTTGGGGAAATTGGTGGAGGAGAGCGAGGAGAGTGATAACGGGGGGGTGGAAGAAGAGGTGGTGGTGGAGGAGGAGGAGGAGGAGGAGGAGGAGGAGGAGGATAGCTCGAGTGACAGTGATGATGGGTCTGAGGCCGGGGCGAGGTGTGTGGAGGAGGTGGTGATCACGGAGGTGATCGACTTGACGGAACCCACCGAAGAGGAGGAAGATGGCGACAAGACTGTTGTGGAGTTGCCAAAAGCAGCGAAAGTATCTGTCGAGGAGGTGCCCGCGGAATCACCAACCGAGAACCACCACCCAACGCCTGACCCGAACCCGGACGTCACCGAGGTCGATGCGTCCCCCCTCCCACAACCCCCTTCCCCTCCTCCCATCAGCTCATCCAACCCCGCTCAGTTCAAACCCAACACCGCCTCCTTCTCCCACCTCCACTCCCAACTCCTCTCCTCAGAAAAAGAAGCCGCCGCCCTCCGCGCCCGCCGCACCGCCGAGCGCCTCCAGCAGTCCCTCCTCAACGAGAAGCCCGCCACCAACGCGATCATCTCGGTCCACCTCGCCAGTCACCAGACTCTCAAGTCCCCCAACTTCCCCGCCCAGCTCCGGACCCCGAGCCCGGGTAGCGAAAAGCCCGACAACAGAAGACGGCTGAGCCAGACGAGGTCGACTGCTGATCTCCGGACTTTCAAGCTCCCCGAGCCGGCAACCACTGGGAGTGGGAATGTGGTGGGACAGAGCGCCATGGCTAGTGTTGCCACGGCGGTCGGGAGCGAGATTCAGAGGTCGACGAGCCCGAATAATAGCTTGCAACTGTCGAGGGGGAGGAGGGAGAGGAGTCGGAATCGGGAGAGGGGGTATTTCCAGGCTAAGAAGGAGGGTGTTGTTGTATAAAAGGGGATTATGAGGTGATAAGTGGCAAGTGGAGAGGTGGTTCAGGGGTAAAAGGGGGCTGGGGTCGGTGTTGGGGTTGTGATTTTTGTGATGTGGCATTTGCGGACAGCGAGCGAGCGTGTGTTTTCATCCTTCCTTTTGTCATTTCCTTTGTATAAGCAGCATCACATGGCATATCCCATCTCACATGACAGCATCAAACGACTTCATGACACATGGGATGTCAATATTCCACAGGTACCGGACAGGAGTATATAGATCAAAACTTATCAACGCGCATCGAGTTCAACGCTAATATTGCTTGGTATACCTTTGTAAAATGCCAACAGGATATCTCTGCTAAAATTCCAGTCCCTTCAAAAAAAAATCAAAAAAAAAATAACCACATACGTTGCTTCCGTGAACGCCATGCACCCTTCCTCCCACCCATGCTGTAGATAGATGCTCCCCAACTTTCCAACCAGCCTATTCCTATCCCTCACATCAACCCGCTCAACACCACCTTCCCCACATTCGCAACCTCACTCTTCACCCCGGCTCTCGTCCCCTCCTCAAACTCCCTCACAACCCCCTGAACCAACAACTTCCTCACCTTCCCATCCGCCTTGCTAAACAACTCGGCCACGCTCCCCCCACAATGATTCGGACTCGGCAGCAGCCCCAGCAATCTCGTGTACGTATCAATCAAGACATCACACAAAGTGGCAAACGTCTCGAAAAAGTCCGGGTCAAACGGCAGACTTGGCGTGAGCAGGTGGGTGTACTCCTCCCCGGGAAGTAAATCAATCTCGGACCCCGCAAAGTTCATAATCGACGCTGGATGCGTGACGTTGACCGTTCCTGATCCTACACCCGGGTAAGTGGTGGAGGTGTTGGTGATTGATGGTGTGAGCGCCAGACTCTCCAGCTGAGCGAGCTGCTGCTCTCCGAGGGAGGACTCCCCTGCTGTGCCGGCCAGCGATGCCGTCGCCGCCGCTGCCGCCGCCGTGGTCGCGCTGGAGGATCGTCTTGTCTTGGCAGGGCCGGCGGCGCGGCGGAACATCTGTGGTATTCTCGCTCGTGACAACGAAGAGGACGAAGCGCCTGATTCGGAGTGGAGTTGCTGAAACGAGTCGAATTCTGTGAGGAGGGTGTTGAAGGATTTGAGGAATTCAACAGCGTTGCTGCTGTTGAGGTCTATCACTGCTGGTAGGGAGATTCCAAGCAGCAGGTAGTTTGTGGCTCGGCGGGCGAGTTTGCGGGGATCGAAATAAGGCATGCGTTGGAGGTCGGGTTTGTCAAAGAGGAGGGTGTTGAACCAGTAGATGCGGCCTTCGTGGCTGGAAAAAAAACGGGACAAGTGTCAGTGATGTGGTTTGGAGATGGCAGAGAGTGGAGCGGGGGCTTACGCCTTGCGCAGATAGTCCAACGTCGATATCCTCTTATTCGCCGTCTCTTGAATATGCTGGTGCACCACGCTCAGCTCGCTCGGTTGGCCACTGCTGCTTCCGCCCTGGAGAACAGGAGGGGGAGCCAGCTGGCCGTTCGCGGGTGTCGTGCGACTGAGCATCTTGGAGAAGCCCTCAGGGGTCGAGGTGGGGGATGACAGCACGGCGTCGGTCTCTCTCGACAACTTGTTCACGGCCTGGGCGAGGGCGTAGTCGGGGAGCGGAGGCACGGGATTGTCGGTGTCGGGGAAGAGCTGGATGGCCGGAGGTCTTGCGGCGCCATTGGCCGACGACGACGAGTTTGCGCGGCGCTTCGGGGAGCTGGACGAGGCAAAGGAGAAGGAGGGCTTGCGACCAAATGAGGGCCTGCGATCGCGGCTCTTGTGGAGAACGTTGTGTTGCCGGGCTGGACTAGCCCCTGTGTCACCGGCGGCGTCGACGCCCGAGCTGGTGGGACGGGAGAGCGACCTGATGGATTTTCCCGGAGATTTCCTGGTGGTGGGAGACAGCGACGAGGGGTCGTCGTGCGAGTGCGAGTTGGAGTTGGAGTTGGAGTTGGAGTTGGAGTTGGAGTTGGACGAGTGATGACCGCCGCCAAACAGGGACGCGAAAAAGGGCGCGGCCGTCTGCGTCGGTGTGGCTCCCGAGCGCTGCATGTCTCACAGTCTCACTGCTTCCTCTTTCCTGGGATGTGTGCGAAAATGACCTCTTTGGGCAAGGCACAAGGGCAACAACGAGCCGCCATTTGCTGGGGATACCTTAGCGCCCTGGATCCGGCAGGAGCTGTTGGATGCTTTAGCAGTCCCCTATGTTCCGCTGACAGGGTTCGTAGGCGTTGTGCGACAGGGGTTGGATATCAAGATGTGGTGATGTCTATGGTGTTGACGATACACAGAGACAAAAGAAAAGAGACGAAGAAGGGACAGCCGTGCTTCTTAAACCATTACCAAAGCTCTCTCTATCGTAGCAAAAAAAGCACATGGCCGGGAGAGTAAGGCGGCCGCATGTTTCCAGGGGGTTCCCCATGCCGTCTGATGCAGGTGACGACGAACGGGCACCCGCCTGAACACCATTTCGACCGTCGTCTGTCAAATCCAGAGCCGCGAACTCGCCGCCGTCGGGGCATTGACGTTGAATCGTCACAGCACATCAACCGCTAGCTCAAGCGGCCGCGTCTTTTCCCTGGGTTGAGGGCAGTTGAAAATCTGGGGAACAAGTTGGGGTTGTCCAGCGGTCGACCCTTCTGAAACATGGATGGTGGTGCAAGGTTGGTCCATGTCCAGGATTCCCGACCCTTCCCATACCTTATAGATATCTCTGTTGCCTCCTGTTTCCCGTCCTCCCGTGATCGAAGATGGGACTCGGAGAGGCCAACCTGATCTGAGATGAGCGCGGGTAGTTTGAGACCCTGCATTAGATCGCTGCACCGAAGGTGGGGGAGGGGCCAGCCGAGGAGGAGGGGTGGAGGGGCAGACACTCAATGCCCAAATTGGCTTCCTGGGCAATTAAACACATCTTTAGGGTCTTGATTGCCAATGTTGTGCTTTTCATTCCACAACATCTTCTCTTGTTAGTTACAGTTCAATTTTTGGGTTCCATTGTAGCTGCTATTTGACTCCGTCGGTTATATTTTTGAAGTCACAAACACCACTCCTGGCCACCACCCAGCAACGCAAACACTCCCCAACAACATACCCCTTTTGTGTCACCAGCCATGAGCGCCACCGATCCCGTCAACCCCCCTGGCGAGCCAGCCCCTGAGCTCCTCGAGGGCCGTCTCTGGGTAGATGGCTGTTTTGATTTCTTCCACCACGGTCAGTCTCCCCCACACCCATACCATCCTCTACCGTTCACCTCTAATGATGTAATAATAGGCCACGCTGGCGCCGTAGTTCAGGCCCGCCAACTCGGCGACGAGCTCTACGTCGGCGTCCACTCGGACGAGGCCATCCTCGAAAACAAGGGCCCCACCGTCATGAACCTCAAGGAGCGCCTCATGGCCACCGACGCCTGCCGCTGGGTCACCAAGTCCATCCCCTACGCTCCCTACGTCACCCAGCTGGACTGGATCACCCACTACGGCTGCAAGTACGTTGTCCACGGCGACGACATCACCTCTGACGGCAGCGGTGAGGACTGCTACCGCTTTGTCAAGGCGGCCGATCGGTTCAAGGTAGTGAAGCGGACGCCGAGTATCTCCACTACCGATTTGGTTGGGAGGATGCTGCTTTGCACGAGGGGGCATTTCATCAAGTCGCTGCAAAAGACGCTCGAGGGCGAGGAGGGTCCAGGAACAGCGGAGGAGAGGAAGAAGGAAGGCGAGGCGATGAAGGAGAGGATTAGGCTGTATGCTGCGGATGAGACGGCCAAGCAGCCCGGTGTGGAGGTTTGGTTCTGGTCAGGGGAGAATGGGTTCGACAAGTTGTTTGGGGGTATCGGGCCAAAGATTGGCCAACGGGTCGTGTACGTCGATGGCGGTTTCGACCTCTTCTCCAGCGGCCACATCGAGTTCCTCAAGATGGTGGTTGAAGCTGAGGAGGAGCTCGCCAGAAGGGACGGTTGGTACTCGGAGCAGAACGTCAACGAGCGCAAGGGCAAGGGAGAGGACTACGGCCCGGTGTTTGTGGCGGCTGGCGTCCACGACGACGATGTCATCAACAAGTGGAAGGGCGTTAACTACCCCATCATGAACATTTACGAGCGCGGCCTCTGCGTTCTGCAATGCAGGGTAACATCTCATCATCTCATTCCTCCTCCAGATCGACTGACTGACATGATCATCTAGTACGTCAATGCCGTCATCTTCGGCGCCCCCTTCGAGCCTACCAAGGAGTACTTGGCCAAGTTCCCATGGAGCACCCCCGATGCCGTTTACCACGGCCCAACATCATTTATGCCATCCACAAAGGATGTGTACGCGGCTCCCAAGGAGATGGGCATCTACAGAGAGATTGGCCACCACGAATTCGAGGAAGTCAACGCCGGTACCATTGTCCAAAGAATCATGAAGAGCAGAGACCTCTACGAAGCTCGTCAAAGGGCCAAGGGCATGAAGGCCGACATCGAGGCCGCTCATAAGGAGAGGGAGCTTCTCGAAGAGGAACAGCGCAAGAAGGAGGAAAAGCTTCAGAAGTGATGTGGTTCTTGCTTTCCTGAGACTTCAACCGTACATGGGAATTGGAAACGACAGCATTGGGAAAATTGGTGACGGCGAGACTTCAACAGGCCTCACAACGCTCGTACACACAAGGCATAGACGCTGCATATTTAGAGCACAGCGCATTTCTATCTAATAATGTCAAGAACAAAAAGAACAAAATCTTTGACAGTCAGTCAGATACCATAACGCATTTTAAGTCATCAACGGGACCTTTTGGCACCTCAGAGCTTGACTTTTAGTGGTTCTCATCATGTAGACTGCAAAGCCCCCAGACCTCAAAAGCCCCCAGATGCCAGCAGCCAAGCAGACCAACCAACAGGGAACGAAAAAAAAAGTGACCTCCAGTGAAGCCCAGAGTGTTCGGCTCGTCCATGCTGGCTAGCCTTCAAGGTCGACAGAGGCAAAACGTAACCAAGGTTTGTGTTGAAGCACCCCCTCGCACCGAGAATAAGCCCCGTCGAGTAACTCCATCCCCTCTTTCGAGAGAGATGGGCAATCGCATATCTGTGGTATCGTGACGAAAATTCTCCAGCCGCGCCATGACGTTCCCAGCCACGACGTCTGCCACCACGGCAGCCCCACCATCGACCCGATCCACCAACCTCAGAGGAACCAAGACGAGCCCATCCCGAACAGCACAGAGCGCGGACTCATATCTTCGTCCATGTGGTCTCCAGCCTCGCAAAACAGACAAGTAACCCAGCTCATGGGGGAAAGCGAAATCAAAGTCGACTTTGGTGTGATGAGGCCGGGCGATGAAAACAGAAAAAGACAAGGAACAAGGCGGGCAAAAATAGAGATCAGCCGCTGTGCTTCTGTGGCGGCGCGTTTCCGCAACACCGATCGTGACAAGTCACGCTCGGCAATGTCCGGGGACTTTCTCCCAAAGCTGTGTGGTGATTGTGAAAGAGATGCCCCGAAGGGAAATCTTTCCGTTTGTGAGCTTCGAATAGCGATTTGTCGGGCGAGAGGGTGCTTGCGAAAGGAGGAAAGCGAGAAGGAGTGGGAATGGTGGAATTTTTTTTATAGATAGCTTTTTAGTGGGGCTTCGTGCTCTCAGTGGGGTGTGTGGGTTGTGGCTGGGCATGTGGGATTCGAGCCACAAAGAGCAAGTGAATCTGGTGGTGACCCAAGCTCTTTCGTGAGGCTGGTGCAAGTGAACGCATTCGGGTACTTGTCTTGGCGAGAGGCACTGGCGCGTTGCTTTGCTCTCTGGTCGGATTGTGCTGCAGCTGCCTTCGCGAACCTGACGACGGAATCTTTTGTCAACTTTTGCGACTTGTTCCCATCTCTCGAACAACTTTACAACCACCTGAACAATTTCCCTTCCTATTCTATCTTTGATATCCGGCGAAGGCCTTGATCGACCGCGCGATAGTCTCGACACAAACAGCGAATTGTTTTTTTTTTCCGGCGTAGCCACGCCCGCGACCAAAAATGGCAGGCCTTTTCTCATCTGGCACGTCGTCTGCGTCGGCGAGTAACACCCTTGGAGACTTGAAGAACGACGTCGCGCTCGCCAATGGCCCAGAAGATAGCATCTCCGACATCGTTTTCAACCCCAACCCGGCCGATACCAAAGATCTGTTGGCGGTAGCCAGTTGGGACAAGAAGGTCCGGATCTACGAGATCATGAGCAATGGTCAAGGGGAGGGAAGAGTCGCGTACGACCACGATGGACCGGTGTTCTCGGTGGACTTTTTCAAGGTATGGCGAGTCTGGTTCTGGTTCTGGTTCTGGTCTGCTTGGCACATTTTCACAGTTGCTGATTTCACTCACAGGATGGCACAAAAGTAATCTCTGGAGGCGCCGACAAACAGGGCAAGGTGGTGGACCTTGCAACCAGTCAAACCATGCAGTTTGCGCAACATGACCAGCCCGTTCGCGCCGTTCGCTACTTCGAAAACAGCGGCACCCCCATGGCCGTGACAGGCTCCTGGGACAAGACCATCAAGTACTGGGACTTCCGGCAACAGACACCAGTCGGGACCGTAACGTGCCAGGAACGTGTGTACACCATGGACGTACGAAACGACCTCCTGGTGATAGGGACAGCCGAGAGATACATCAACGTCATCAACCTGAAGGATCCAACCAAGTTCTACAAGACGATCACGAGTCCGCTTAAGTGGCAAACGAGGGTGGTGAGCTGCTTTACCGACTCGATGGGCTTCGCCATTGGTAGTATTGAAGGTCGCTGCGCCATTCAATACGTCGAAGACAAGGATGCTAGGTGAGTTTGGGATCTCGACTCTCGCCTCAAAGTGAAGGTCCAGGAAGCTAACACGTGCCGCCCAGCCTCAACTTCTCGTTCAAGTGCCACCGTGATCCCCCACAGGGCAACGTCACCAACGTGTATGCTGTCAACGATATCTCTTTCCATCCCGTCCACGGCACTTTCAGCACCGCGGGCAGCGATGGCACATTCCACTTCTGGGATAAGGACGCCAAGCATAGGCTGAAAGGGTACCCCAATGTCGGTGGTAGCATTGCTGCCACGACGTTCAACAAGACCGGCAGCATATTTGCGTACGCCATCAGCTACGATTGGGCCAAGGGCTACCAGGGCAACACAGCTGGGTACCCTAACAAGGTCATGCTGCACCCGGTGCAGCCGGACGAATGCAAGCCCAGACCCAGCGTTAAGAAGAGGTAGAGTCGTCCTTGGCTGCCAGGGCTGGGGAGTAAAGGGATCGGGGCGAGATTTGGTCTGGGTTTTTGTGGTAATAGGGTGGAAGATGCTGCTGAAACTAGGTACGTATGCAGCTAATTGGGACAACGAAGAAACTGAACTGGGAGTAGCGGTCTTGGGTCTGGGATTTATTAATTTATGGGGGCGGTGGGACTGGGAGGTAGTAACGTGGTGGGTGGGCAGATGGGCGGTGTGATGTGGAGTGTGTAAATAGCATCAAATCAACTATCAAAATCAAAGCGACCGTTTTCGTGTGGGCAAGGTGACCGTTTTGGTTGATGGGATGTTAACACATTCCCGTTTGGTGGCTGAGTTCAAGCACGTTTATTCGAGATGCAATCCACAAATTGGAAATTTCATACCCGTCCACGATCAGATGGTAGCCCGGTTCTAGATATTTCTCTCGGTGTCAGCGGACCTCCGGGTTGTGTAACTATTATTCGGCCGGACCGCTCGGCATCCAAAAGGATGCTGTCGCCATCGGTGTGGTGACGATAAGCAAGTCACTTTTGTAACCGAAACAACGTAAATGAGTGAATAAGTGAAGGAATGGAACGTGTGACTTCATTCATATCCCTCCAAACCAAAACCAGACAACGCTGGCAGGTATATATCCCCATCAAGGTCTCTACTCCAAGAAAAAACACAGAAGTGACTGTAACTGTTGTCGGTCATGGCCAAATCTCGGCCTCGTTGTCTTATTTCCATGCGGACCCCCCCTCTCCCGCTGTCAATCCGCTGACAGGCTTGTTCCATAAAAATAAAAAATCTCCAAAAGAGATATCAAAGCTATGCCGTGATAACAAAAGAAAAGATAAAAAAGCAGATTAAAAAAACCATATAACGCTTCACATCATCAAAACAAAACAAAAAACAAATCAAACCACCTCATACTTTGCCGCAACCCTTAAGCAGTGGAGTTTTTAGAACCCATAACATCGTCCACCAACCCCCTCCACAAATCCTTAATCATCCCACTCCCCATCTCATCATACTCCTGCTGCCCGCTCTGCTCGGGCTGCATTTGATACACAAACCTCAGCTCCACACCGTCCACAAACCCGCCCTCTGGCAGCGCGACACTGTCGGGGTTGGCAGCCACAATCTTGACCTCCTTTGCGGCTTGTTCAGGCACGAAATCCGACACCTCAGGGGCGAACAGACCGGAAGGGGGGCCAGAGATGTTATCCGGGAGGAGCGGGACACGGATGTTGCTGTAGGGGTCAAAGTTGGGGTCCATGGCGAAGAGGTCTGGGAGGACGAGCGAGTCGACAGTGTGGTGCGCCGTGGCGGGGCGGGGGGCCGAGTGGTGGAAGGTTTGCATGAAGCGGAAGGGGTGAGGTTGGCTGGTTTGGAGAGTGGTGAGGGTGGGGCGGGACGGGGAGGTGGAGGTTGAGTGGGCGCGGGTTGACTGGGAACCATGTTAGAATTGGTTGAGTAGATAAGGGGATGTGATGGGAAAGAAAACATACCTCTGCGTTTTCCTCCAGGACGGAAGGGGACGGTTTCCTTACTGACTTGGTGGCAGCACTGGTGGCGGAGAGGAGGTGACTTGGGCGGGCGACGGGGGAGGATGTGCTGAGGGAGCGGGTGAATTTGGAAAAGGTGGGAGCGATTCTTGACGACATTGTGGTGGTTGTGTGTGATTTGGTTGCTGAAATTCAAGCTGGTGAGATGGCAATGGCTTGTAGATGACGATGATGGTGAAGCTTCGAGGGAGCTTGGAGTAGATAGCAGTAGTCAATGGCAATGCAAGCAGGCAGGCAGGCAGGCAGGCAGGCAGAGCAATGGACGAAGGAAACAAGACAGATAGATGATGATGATGATGATGAGGATGAGGATGAACAACAGCAGCACAAAAACCGGCGAGCAATGGATTGATAAAGGGGAAGCTGAGTCAAAGACCAGGGGCAGGCTGGGTATAAGTCAGTATTGCCAGATCCCGGACCTCCGCATTGGAATGTGTGGAGGGGAGCTATCGCCCAACCAGCAAGTCCCGGGCAACCCACCCCCCTCCCTCCGCCTTTTCTCCTCCTCCCCAGCTCCCCTCTCCCCGCTTCCCGTGCCCTTTCTTTCTTTCTTTCCACTTTACGGTGTTAACAGTTTCGGCCCACCGTCACGGGCAGCTGGCCATGCGCGCAGGTGCAACCAAAGCAAGCATCGAACGACGCTGGGGGATACGGAGCAGGAGTACGAAATACAGTCGGTAGTTCCCGGTTTCGAGCAGTCTGGGTGCACGAGTGAGCCGAGCATGCGTCGATTGAATCGGAGCGTCTTCAAACTCTGTAACTGTTTCCCTCCCCGGGTTCCCAGGGCCCGATTTCGCTTCCTCGTCAAGTTTCAGCAACAAAAAAGTTGTGAAGAGGTCCCCACCCCAATCCCAACGGACCCGACTTCGCAGGGGTTCAATCATTCCAAATGTCCCAAATGCCCAAATGTCGACGGGCTGGCTCGAACGCGACAACGGCACAGCCATCCAATCCACCTTTTGTTGAGGGAGCTTGGGCTGCCCAGAGACCTGTGCGCTGTCCCGCCTGCATGGAGGCGGTCAACTCTAACCTGACGCTCCCTTTCCCCTTGGGGCTTAGCTGCTGTTTGTCAACAAAAATAAAAATGTCGGGGCTGCATTGCTCTATTCCGTTCCTGGTCCATCGCTCCACGGCGTTAAGCTGGATTGTACCCTACATTCACCTGAGCACCGTTCGGGGTTTGTGTGGGATTGCGATCTCGTCTCCTCCTTTTTTTTTTCTTCTTTGAGCGTCACATGAGCCCGTCAGGGAGATTTCATTCGGCCAGGATGGCCTCTCCACAACGTGTCTGGGGAAACTCCTGGAGGTTGGAGACAAGCAACGGCATCAGCAGGCATTGCTCCTTGTCTCCTCTCCACCACGTGCCTGTGTCATGTCTGGGAATTTAGCCAAGAAGGAAGAAAGGAACGGCGTCCGGGAGTTGCAAAGCCTTGAGAAGGTGAGGGTTGGGGTTGACTGTGCAGCATGTCGGATCCTTTCGGCAGATAAGATCTCTACCGGCCCTTCCGAGATAACCGAAACCAACACACTTGAGCACAGCAACGACGACCTCGAAAACGGAGGTGCGGCGGGCACGATGGTTTTCGGTAAAGATGGCCCTTGACTCACATGTACGAGGCAGGTCATAGCCGGAACTGACCTGCACGTCATGTCATGCACGGTACAACCTCTTGTGCAGTACCTCGGCTAGTTGTATTCTCCAGCAAACAGTTGTCTGTCAAACGGTTGGAGTCATATGGATTTCGTAGATACCCACATTGTGGTCTGTTCCTTCTTTCACGTGCTGATTCTGGCATCTGACGTAGTGCTAGTGCAAGCTGTGAGTGTGTCACGGATGGATGCCTTCCTTCTTTCACGTAGGCAGTGGGAAGGGAAGCGACTTTGTGTTGTGCTTTCAGGGGCTTGGGAAGTTGCGAACGGGCACCCGAGGCCTGGTCGTCATCATGCCCTGCCTCCTCTAGCTCCTCTTCTCTCACCTGGGCTCTTCCACTGATGCTGCAACCAATTACCATCACCACCACTTACACCACGTATCCATACAACCATATCGATTCCAAGCCCGTCCTCCGGCGCCTCATCCCAAGAGAAGATGGCCTCTCAACCGAAGCCGCTGAGAGGTGACTAGGACTGCCCGATTACGGTTGAAGACGTCGCCCCCGACCTGACAGACCCGCGATTTCCCGGTTTCATAAGGGGCTTGAGCTTCAGTTCTGACGAATCACCAAGTAAAAGGGGCTTGAAGCATGGGAAAACGTTCAAGAAGGACATTGTTGAGAATATTGAGCATCATACTTATCATGGCGGGCTTCCACCCACGTACGTTGTTCAATAGGTCTTCTAAGCGCTGTCCAAAGTTACCTACTGACAATGCACCAAGAGTGATGTGGGAGACATGGTGCAAAGATGTCATTCGGCAGTTGTCCTCCAACGTTGAATGGCTTCCGCTCTTGTGGGAACTGCGTGGAATTGCGGACGGCGCAGAGGTGACACTTGAGCAGGTCGTCATGTTGAACGCACGCCACGAGCTGGCTGCTTGGGAGCGGGTGATGCGGAATGACGAGGTGGGAAGGCCGGGCTGCTTGCGACCTATGGAGGATTTCTTCATCCTTAGCGAGGATCCAAAGCCGACCGAAGACTGCAATATCTTGTCAGAGTATGCGGATACGAGTACCAGCGCGTACTTTTCGGACGCAGTGACCAACAACCATCCCGTTGTCGCACAGTCCTGGAACATGCCGTCAACCCGAACCGTCGAGGAGCCCGAGAAGCGGGACAGAGACGTGGTCGTGCCAAAAGACCATGCTGTCATCTTGCTCAAGGTCACCCCGTGTCGGCAAGATGGCCCGGCCGCCGTGCCTCATTTCATCGTCACTAAGCCCGGCGTGCTCATGAAGAGCGGCATGAACCAGCACGGATATTCGGTAGTCGTGGACTCGGTCTTTTCGACGCGGGATCGCGACCTGGCCCCGTCTGATTTGCCAATGACACTGCTTGCACGGAAAATGCTCACGTCCTGCGTATCCTTGGCCTGTACCACGAATGTCCTGCAGAGATATCGAACTGGCTCAACCCACAGCCTTCTGCACGCCTGCCGTGGCCTTCGATCACTAAACGACGACACCACATCTGCGAGTATCCTTGAGTTGCTGCCGCACACGCCGGAAGCCGGGTCCCTGAGGGGTCGTAGAGTCCTCCCTGACGCCAACCTCTCCTATTGCTTGGTGCACACGAATCACCTGATCGCGCCGCAACTCGCCCCATTTCAGCTCGAGGAGCTTGTAAAACGTGTGTCGTTGCCTGCTGGTCTATTGGAGGTCGCGAAGCACTCGAAAAAGAACTTGCAGAGCATGGCGCAGATAGTGAGGCGGTACCTCGTGCAGTTGCTGACAAAGCGGTTTGTCAACTTTGTATTCCGTGCATGGGACTCTCCTGCTCGTTTCAACCGACTCCGACAGCTTATCGAATTTGGGGACCATCCCATCAATCAAGAGAGCATCCTGAATATCTTTTCCGATCACATTGGCGAAATGTCGGTTTGCCAGCACACCAAGGCAGACATGTTCAAGGAACTCTCGGAGGTTTCGGGCGAGCTTGATAAGCCATGGTCGAGACCTCAAGGCAACCATACGGCATGCCTTGTTACCTACCATTTGGAAGAGCTGAAGATTACCGTCTCCACGGGACCGCCGTGCCATGGCAATCATTTGGTTTTTCAGCTGCTGGACCCGTCACATCTGGACGAGGTGCCAACGGTGGCCGCGGCTGTACCCGAAGACAGGAAATTCAAATGGCCTCAGAAGCTCAAGCAGACCAAACCACCTCAAAAGTGCCATCTACTTTCAGCAGTGGACCCGCCGATACTCAGCAAGCGTCTGATACTTGGGGAAGCCTCTAACCCGAATACTCAGTTCAAGCTAACTTGTGCCTCTTGGTGGGGTGTGCGTCGCATGTCTCTTCAGAGGCAGAGGGCTCTGCGCGGCCGTAAGAGGGCGGCCGCCATCTGCAGCGCGTGGAATGACGAATGGGAAAGACAGGGTGAAGTTCGGGTTCAGCCTGAGCGCCCGGTGTTTGGGCCCGAGACCAAAGCATGTTATGAGGAGAGGAAGCGCCGATTTGAGCAAGAATACAGAAGACTGTGTGGTTTTTGGCTGCTGAAAGCGAGGTGGCAAACCCCGGGCCGCCCGGACGACAAGATTGTAGGCGACCGCAGCTGGCCCGACCACGAAGTCATTGGCACGCCGCCGCGAGCAGAGGGGGCAGAAAAAAGCCGTAGCCCACGGACTGATGAAGAAGAAGCCGAGATGATCAATCATTTTGTGGAAACCAGAGCTCGCTTTTTCGACTCGGCCGCTGCCAGATTCGGGACCATGAACTGGGATCGGTGGAAGTTGGCAAACGGGCTGATGCCCAGGGGCTCTTCGATGCTGCGGAACGTGGAAACGTGGACGGACATTGACAATGACGTTCTCGAGACTACGGTTGTTGTGCGAAACAACCACTGTCTCCTCAACGGGACAGATTACGCAGCTAAGCGGGCTTTTGCCGTCAGGTATGACGAGAGAACGGGACACAGGCACTACATGAGGTGGGGACTCAAATGGCTGCGCGACATTGCACCGCCTCGTGTGATTGATGAGAGGGACACGCAGCGCGCAAAGTTTCTGGCGAGGAAGAGAAAGCATCAGATGCGGTGGCAGGAGAAGCAAGAACCGCCGAAGAGGGCAAGAGCGCGGAGGGAGAGATTGGAAAAAGAAGCGGCGGAGGAGAAGGCGAGGGAGGAGGGGAAGGAGAGGGCGAGGAAGCGGGCGATGTACCAGGAGAGATGGAAAGAACAAGCAGAGGAGAAAAAGAGGAGGGAAGAAGAGGCGAAGAGGTATCCCCCCTGGACGACTGTTTCTGTTGGGAGGAAGGATAAAAAGCGGGTGAGAAAGAGGACGGTGAGATACAGCAAGTGAGGTTGACGGATTGGACTGAGGGTGAAGAGGAATTATGAACTGCAATGGTACTAGGATGAATAAGCAGCGGTGAACGGTGGGGCTTCTGTAGCGAAAGTAGCGAAATGATGGCATTTGTGGTTTCTTTAATTGGGTTGCTGTCAATGTTATGAGGTGTGATACACGTTTTACAGACTTGCTGGCACCCAGTCATTTTTTTTCTGGAAGAGTGTGGCCGAGAAAGTGGACGGACTCGAAGGAAATAGGGGTAATTGTCTTGGCGCTGGTGAGTGGTGCCAAGACTGTTTATTTGGGTTGCTGGGGCAGAGACAGCAGCAAGTAGTGGTTGGAGTGAGAAGACGGGTTTTGATACACCAGGAGCAAAAAGTTTGATTCTGAACATTAGACACAGTCGTTCATGATGGCAAAGGACGAACATATTCTCTCTCAAATTTACTCGAAAATAACATCAAAACGCCAATAGTCCGTCTCGCATGGTATATATAAACAACACTTTTCATCAACCCACCCGTTTGTATCAGGAGCTCAGTCAAAAAATAAAAATAAAAAAAACAAGAATCCATTTTGTATACAACCCAGAAAACCCCCCTACCTTCAAAGTGCTAACAAAACAAAAAAAAAAAAAAAAAAAAAAAAAAAAAAAAAAAAAAAAACACAAATCACTCCTCATACTCCCCACCCCCCTTGGTCCCCAGCATCCCCTGGCTATGTCCCGCGTTCCTCCTCCTCCGTCCCCTCACCTCATTCACCCAGTCGCTGAGCCTGAAACCCCAATGCCCCGCCACCATGGCGCCGCTCAGGATATTCACCACCTTGATCAAAAAGACCAAGAAGCTATCCCTGTCCTCGACAATATTCAGTAGGATCGGCTCGATGTCGTACTTGACAAAAATCCCGGGAATCATCTGCATCTCCATGTTCTCCGGAATAGGAGCGGACTGCTCCGTGACGGCGTATTGATTTGTAAAGATGGAGCGGGACGAATACGAGTCTGGGTGGCCGAGGCTGTAGACTGTCGGGACGATGGAGAGGAAATACTGAAAGCGGTGAAAGTGCGAGTGTTCCGGGGCCGAGTTGACGGTCTGATCGAGCGGGTTGATCAGAGAGGGGAGGTAAGGGCCGAAGGATAGCTCGTTGATGATGTGGGAGAAGTTGAATGCTAGACCAAAGTGTTAGCAGATATTTAAAGTGGGAAAAATGAGGGGGGAAGGGAAAAAGACAAACCGTCATGGGACAAATGCTCCCCAAACTGCGCGTACCCATGCCCCCTCGCCGTGATGTGAAAGTCACCCTGCACCTTGTTCAACTCCAACGTCCCATAAATCCGGCAACTGTCCGCCTCCCTCCCCCACAACCTCGGCGTCTTCCCCCACCTCCCCTTCTTGCTCCCCAACGCAACAATGTCATGCACGTGCTCCTCCCCGAAACCCTCCTCTTGCGTCCCGTCAACGAAACCCTCGCCGGTCAGTAGACGGCCGTGAGTGTCTCTCCCCAACTTGTGAATCCCCCTCTGATCCACCCACTGCCCCCAGTTCGTCGGGTCACGGTACAGCGCCTCGGCAGCTAGAATCCTATCCCCCGAGGCATCCTGCACGTTGACGTGTATGTCGGCGCACTTCATCTTGATGACGGCGTCGAGGTTGAGGTTCATGCCGTGGGAGACGCCCTTTTCGACGGCAAAGGTGTGGGTTTCGGTGCCGCGCCACCAGCGGGCGAGCTCGGACCAGACGAGGCAGAGGGAGAGGATCACCATGGCTACTGTCCACTTGCCGCCGGAGGAGGTGTGAGTCACGTATTGGGGTTTGGCTTTTGCTGTGGTGGGAGGGGACATGTTAGCAGACGGTGATTGGGTGGTGAGTTGGAGGGTGGAGGGTGGGGAACATACGAAAGGCATCAAAGGCGCTGACGATGTTGCCTTTGGCGGCGAAGGGGTCGTCATCGTCGGTGCGGTGGCCCCGTTTTTCATCGTAGCCGTTCATCATGGTTGTTGGTGGTTGTGGCTTCTGCTGTGTGTGGACCTTGTACGTCTCGTGTGCGACGGGAGCGTCGATATGGCCTAGCTCTCAGCTGGCTGTGTACTTTGAAGGCGCGCGTCGTATGTTCTTTGCCCGTCTTCGATATCAATATCAAGTATCGTCGGTTTCGTCTGCCGTCGGCGTCGTCGTAGGTTACTCTCAGCTCAAGCCCCAGGATGGCCGCTGATCATGTCCCTCCGTGGGCCCCTCCACCAGCCTCGAATTCCAGTTGTCGGGGGAAAAAAAGTTGGGGTTACCGCATCGGCGTGCCGGTAACACCGTCGGGCTTTCTTTGACAAAGACAAAGCAATTATCAGTCGTCAGCTGCCTCTCGTCGAAAAAAGAGTGTCACGTAAACGAAAAAAAATAAATCAAAAGTCAATCAGCCGCAAACCGTTGCAACCATCGCCAATTGAATCTTGAGGACAGCTTGACCTTTCTGCGGCAGATTCCAGCGCCAAGCCATGCGCTGCCAGTTCCAGCTCCACGCTAACGGTTGGCAGACCCCTGTCAGCGACCCCTGATTGCGGGGGCGGGTGCATGCGTGGGGCAAGTATCAACCTGGAAGACATGATGAAGAAAAAGAAGAAAAAAACACACAAGTATATCATGTTCCCGTTATTCACCAATCTTCTGCGGCCTATCTAAGCATACTCCTCAACCCAACTTTCAGCATCAAATTAATACCGCTCCATCAACCACAACCTCCTCACCTCAGCCCCCATCTTCCCCAAAAACTCGTCCTCAAACTCTTTGATAGCCACATACCTCTCCACCAACTCATCCCCCAACATCTCCACCATCTCCGTATCCTCCTGCAGCGCCCTCAACGCCTCCTCAACACTAGCCGGAAGCATCTGCGAAATTCCCAGCTCCTTCCGATCCATATCACTCAACTTGGCCGGGTCCATCTCGCAATCGTCCCAAACCATCTTCTCCTCTGTTTCCACTCCCCTGATCCCCGCCAGCAAGACTGCTGAAGCGACGAAGTATGGGTTTGCCAGCCCATCAATAATCTTCACCTCCCAGTGCGACCCCTCAATCTTCCTGAGCGCCGTCTCCCTGTTCTGCGTGCCCCAGGCTACCCACCGCCCGCCAGCCCAAACGCCGTCTTGCGCCCTATCGTAGCTTGCCGCGTTGGAATAGCTAAAAGCCGTGATGGCGCGCAGGTGCTTGAGAACACCAGCGTAAAAGTGCCGCGTCACCTTCTCCGCATCAAAAGCGTCGGCTTCGGGCAGGATGCTCATGTGCATATGAGCGGCAGTGCCACATGCTTTGGCAAATGGCTTGGGGTGGAGTGTCATCTTGAAGCCCGCTTCTGTGGCCAGGTTGGCCATGACATCTCGGGTGTGCAGCAGGGTATCAACTGCCTGAACGGGCGGGTAGGGCGGAAGGATGAGTTCGAACTGGCCAGTGGCAGACTCGGCGTGAATCTGCTCCACGTAAATATCCATCTGGGCGAGGGTCTCCACCATGTTTTTGAGCAAAGCGTTGATCTTGGGGTTGGCGTAGTACTTGGAGACAGACCACGCGTGGCCGTCGGTCTTGAGAGCTGTGTAGCGGTCCACAACCGAATCGTCTTCGACACGCTCAAGCAACAGAAACTCAATCTCGAACCCAAGCAGAAACCCGAGTCCCTTCTGGGAGCCGATCTCCACTGACCGAAGGAGCAGCGATCGTGGACAAAGCGCCACGGGAAACCCGTCCTGCTCGCGAAACTCGCCGTGCATGCTGATGTGTCCTGCAACAGGGCCATGCTTGAGAGAGGAGAAATCGGGATGTAGACGATATTCTCCTGTTGCTGAGGAGCTCGGGATGAGATGGTCGTTCTGGATCATACCAAAAACAGCCTTGGTGATACCAATGTCCAGCGATCTGCCGGCCTCCAATAGGGTCATAAACTTGCGGAACGGAACCAGACGCATACGCTGCAGGGCGGTATAATCGTTCCAGCAGATCTGAACAAACGTCGGCTCAATGGTGTTGTTAAGGAGCTCGCGGAGCAGCGTAAGGTTGCGGGATGGATTGGGATATCTCGCGAGAGACCTGCTCGCAACTTCCTCTGGCTTTGGAAAGTCCAGCCCCAGATGATACAGCTTGTTGGCATTCTTGAAGAGCAGATCCTGGACAAGTACGATAGCGGCTCTCCAGCCGATTTGCCCCTTCAAGACGTAACTGCAAAGAACCTGCGCACGTTAGCCAACCTGCCGACTCTAGTAGTTCTTTTGCACTTACGTTTTCAAAAGCTTCCCTCATCTGCATGATCGCCAGCAGATACGTCTCGGGAAACCAATGCCCATCCGTACTCCACAAGATCTTGGACCAGGGACACAGTTCCAGAATCTCCATGAGCACCCTCTCCTGTCCGTCCTTACTAATGCAGGGAAAGACTTCCCCAATGTCGGCATACACATTCTTATACACCGTAGCCATGTACGCAATCTCTTTCGTGAAGGGATAGCCAGCATGCAGCAGCACCATGGGCACGTCCGGGTACGACCTGATGAACTCCTGCAAGTGACTCGGCGAGGCCTTGGCCAGAGTCAAGTCACTATCTCCCAGGCCGGTATGGAACTGAATCGGTTTCCTGGGCTTTCTGATGATATCCTCTTCGTGATTCTTCCCCATGTAGTCTCGAATCAGGGCTGCCGTCCTGTGGATGACATAGTCGTTCAAGCTCGAGTCCTCCAGCCTCGCGGTGCGCACCTTCAAGAACTTTTTGACGACTTCCTTCAACGCGGGCTGGACAGCATCCCCACTCGGTTCCTTGCCGGCAACGTCCAGCCCAGTCCTGTAAGCAACCACACTCTTGAACCCAACCACAAGAGGGTCGTCGATTGCGTTTTTGATCGCATTGTCAAACGACCCTGCCCAGTTCTCCCAAAACTCCTTCAGGGCAGCGGGGTCCTTGATGATTGCCTCTGCTTTCTGCACGTCATGGAACTCGCCCGCGCTAAGATGCTTGATCAGGTCCGAGGCAATGGCCTCGATTCTAAGGATTCTCCTGCATGGGCTTTGGACATACGAAGTATGCCAATCGAAGTCTTCCACAGCTTCCTTGTTGTCCAGCCCATCGTCCAAGAGGATGGTGTGCACACCCTCCAGGCAGCGGCTTATCCAGTCACCCCAGATATCGGGTTCATCAGGATCCAGGCGGACGGCCTCAAGCTTGGCAACGACGCTCTCCCAGTTGGGTGCACATTTGAGTTCTGTAGATAGCTGTCTAACGGCGCGCAGGTGGGCAAGAGAGGTGGTGGCGCTTTCGATGGCGTCGCCTGATGCTTCAGAGGTGATGTGGAGCAGGGGGTATTTTCCTGTCTGGTTGTCCCAGTTCAGAAGAGGATGGGCATGATGGTCGACGATGGGTGTCGTTCGGATGGTGTGGATGAGCAGGTCCAGTTGAGTCTGGGTGATGGTGTTCTTGGGGAATTTATCAGCACTTGATGGCTGACCAATTGTATCATGATACTGGAAGGGCTGAGATATATGTACCATTGTGTCTGTGGCCAAGGCCAAGCTGGCTCGAGCGAGTGGTATCGAGTTGTAGAGGTATCTGCGATAGAATTAGGTCTGTGACAGCTACCACATCACGCAACAGATCAGGAAGTGAAAAGGTCGTACATGAAACGGAGGGCCGGCCCAGAAGAATGATGTCGGGCTGTTCTGATGGAGAGTCCGAGAGGCAAGCAGCTCCGAAAAAGATGTGTCAGTGCCCCAAGTGCCAAGCGATGATGCCAGGAGCGATCATCAAGACGAGTGGTTCTTTCCCGTCCTCCAGTTCCATGCAGCTTGGGCCGGTGCCGAGACGATCGCCTTGCTCAGGGTTCTCCTTGTGTCACTATCAAAACAAGAAATCGAATTTGACATGAGTTTCTGTAGAGGATATCATTACGAAGTGCGTGATGAATCATGTCAAGTTCAATAGGGCTGAGCTTAATGAACGCTAATAGCTGGGGTTAGCGGAGTGAGCTCATTGCCAAGCAGCGGATGGTTATCACTTGGCATCAATCAACCAGGTTAAGCGGTGATTCGATTCATATCTCTCAAATTTAAAGAGATGAAAAGAAGCGCCAGGAGTAACCTAATGATGGCTTTGGTTTGCCAATCAATAATCAATATTATCAGCCTGTCTGACAGGAGATGGCAGTGCTGGCACCAGACATGACAGAAACGGTGCCTGAGCCGAAGTGGTGGCCCGTGCTGCCCCCTGCTGTCCAAGATCGCGGGAGCGTCGCTTGGCAAATGCTTGGTTGAATCGCCAAGAGCGGCGAATTCGACGAGTTCCCCATCATTCAAGATGCCAAGTCTTGAAAGAGAGGATTGAGTTGAGAGAACACAGCAGACGTCATGCCTCGCTCAGGGGGAGCTCCAAAAGAGAGCCCCAGCTGGAATGTAGCTCTCCCAGCGATATGAATCAGCGGGAGGCAGCCCCCCTCGTGTTCCCTTATCAGCCCATCCCTCCCTGTCCACAAGCCACTATCCCGACCATGTGCCTCTTTCCGGAAGTGATGGCTGTATGCGATACAATAACATCCTTGCTGCGCTGTTAGACAACCCCTCGGCTTTCCGTGAGCCGTTTCGTGTCATCCCATGCCCGGCAGTATCGATTCGACCGTCCTCCCAAGCATCTGCAAGACCACCCAGATTTCATTAGTGCTGTGTGTCGCTCCCACGCGCGCGCATCAAGACGCAGATTAGCGACACCTCTTGCCCCCCATTCCAAGTTTTCCCTCTCTCTCTCTCTCTCCTTGCCCCGTATTTTTTCCTTGATCGCCATCCGTCAAAGCCGAAAATACGCGTGACACAACAACACTCGTTCAGTCTCCGGCATACACTCGCTTTTCGCAAACAACTCTATTACGAAAAACAGCAACAGCAGGAGAAGAATAGAAGAAGAAAAAACAACAAAAAAAAAACCAACATCATCATTGCGGCTCTGATGGTTTCGACTTAGCTACACCACTACCACCACATTCGTTTTTCACATTCTTCACGCCCCCTTTCCGGTTGCTTTCTCTATTTCGTCACCAGCAAACAAACCACCACAACATTGATACCGAAGATGATTTCACCAATACGACACACGGCAGCCGTTCTGCTCAGTGGCGCCGCCGTCGCCAACGCCGCCACTTATAGCATCGCGTCCGCTGGTGCGCTTCCCCTTTCTTCAGCTGCCCTGATATTGACGATATTAACAATTCCCCAGCCGACATCAAACAAACCTCCTCCCTCCTCGCCTGGGACCTCCTCCAATACTACAAAGGCAACCTCACCGGCCAAACCCCCGGCATCCTCCCTGGTCCTCCCCCAGCAGGCGATTACTACTGGTGGGAAGGCGGCGCCATGTGGGGGACCCTGATCGACTACTGGAAATTCACCGGCGATGACAGCTACAACGATCTCATCACCCAAGCCATGCTGTGGCAGGTAGGCCCAGACAAGGACTACATGCCCCCCAACGTCACCGCCTCCCTGGGGAACGACGATCAAGGGTTCTGGGGCATGTCGGCGATGCTGGCCGCGGAAAACAACTTTCCTGATCCACCAGAGGATGAACCGCAGTGGTTGGCGTTGGCGCAGGCCGTGTTCAACACCCAGGCGAGCCCGGACAGGCACGACGAGACGTGCAACGGGGGGTTGAGGTGGCAGATTCCTTGGTCGAATAATGGGTATAATTACAAGAATAGTTGGTCTCATAACAGCCGGCGGCTCGTCTAGAGGGAACCAGGGGCTAACACGAGACAGGTATCGCAAACGGATGCTTCTTCAACCTGGGCGCGAGACTGGCCCGGTACACGGGCAACACCACGTACGCCGACTGGGCGGAAAAGACATGGGACTGGATGAGAGGAGTCGGGTTCATGGACGAAAAGTACAACATCTACGACGGCGGGCACGTCGAGCACAACTGCACCGACATCAACCGGGCGCAGTTTTCGTACAACAACGGGGTGTTTTTGCTTGGGGCGGCGTACATGTATAATTATGCATGTTTTTCTCTAACCCCTCATTGTGGTTGCTGAAATCAAAGGTTGGCTAACATGCCCTAGACAAATGGCAGTGACGTTTGGCGCGAACGCCTCGACGGTCTCACCGACGCCACCATCCGCGTTTTCTTCCCCGACAACATTGCTTACGAGGTCGCCTGCGAGGAGCACATGTCTTGCACGACGGACATGCTCAGTTTCAAGGGCTACGTCGCCCGCTGGATGGCCACCGCCACCCAGGTCGCGCCTTTTCTCGCCCCGAAGGTGTTGCCCGTTCTGCAGAACTCGGCCAAGGCGGCTATTGCCAGCTGTGTAGGCGAGAAGAACGGACAGAGAGCCTGTGGGTTTAAGTGGTCCACGGGCACCTTTGACGGGAGCCAGGGGGCGGGGCAGACGATGAATGTCTTGGGGGCCGTGTCGTCGTTGTTGATCGGGCAGAGCAGGCCTCCTGTGACAAACTCGACGGGAGGCACGAGCAAGGGGGATCCGAACGCGGGGAGCCAGAGTGATAACTTCAAGGACAAGTACCTGCCGCCGACGACGGGGGACAAGGCGGGCGCGGGGATATTGACGGTGTTGATATTGGTTAGTGTGGTGGGGACGTTTGGGTGGATGAGCACTGGTGTTTGAGAGGGGGGTTAGATCTTGGAAGGCTGTTGTTTTTGTGACGGGGAAATGACAAAATAGGGACCTTGGGGGAATTCATTCGGGGGTTTTTGGTTCGTATGTATGTATTTAGTGTGGGACCGTCTCGCTTTTGGTGTAACTTTATTGCAGTGTCATTTCGTTTGAGAGTGCGATGTTATGGTTGAGATTGTTGTGTATCTAAATCAAGGCCATATCTCCTTGAAGGTCTTGATAATCTTGCATGTACTCTTGTGGCCACCTTCTGTCCAGCCTTTAACTTGACACTCCTGTTCTCCCCCATTAGCATCATCATTTCTTATATTCAACAGTGAGAGGCATACCTTGGAACAATACCCCACCCCCCTACACCCCGTACACTTGGCCAGCTCCTCCTCCCTCCCTTCCTTGCCGCAATTCCCACACTTCCCCTCCCCCTCCTCAATCACAAACTCCCAATCCTGCCCCACCTCCACCACCTTTTCCAGCTTGCCTGGTATCACCCTCAGCCCGGACTTTCCTTGCCACTCATCCTTGCCCCCGGGGATCACAACCTTGCCTTGCTTCACCTCATCTGAGGAGTCAGTTCTTCTGGCATTTGGCAAGAGGACACAATTCCCCTTTTTGAGACCTAGGGCCTTGAAGTCAACGTCGGAGGCGTGGGGAGAGGCGTGGAGGTCGGACCAAGTCAGGGCGAAGGAGGTGGAGGAGAGGTCCGAGCAGATTAGGGTTGGGCGGGTGAGGGAGAGGTTTTCTTTTATCTCGGCGAGGAGGTAGTATGTTTCTGAGGAGGGTGGTGGGGATGCGGCGGTGGAGGGGATGGTGTTGAAGGTTTTGAAGGTGAGGGGAGAGGTGAAATCTGGGGGTGGCATTGCGGGTGAGTTGGGGGGGGTGTTGAGATGGGGAGGAGAGAAGGATGATGAGAGATAGATGAAGTGAGATGGTGGTGTAAGGTGAGGGTGAGGGTGAGGGTGAGGGTGAGGGTGAGGGTGAGGGTGAGGGTGAGTGAGATGGTTGAAATGCGGGGAGCGGTCAGCAACTGAAGTTAAACTCACCCCACCTAAACCTTGGCGTTTTCAGGGGGCTTTAGGGGTCAACACCAACATGCTTGTTATAAACACCCCCTTAGGTACCTTTCCATTACAAAATACTGATTTGGGACGCCGTAAACATACATCCCTTACTTTGAACCCTCACCCTCCTCCTCCTCCTCCTCTGCCTCCTCCTGCTCCTCCTCCTTCGCCAAAACCTGCTCATACAAAACATCACTCCTCACACTAAACTTGACCCCCTGCTTCACCTCATCCCCCGAGTGCAGCACGGCGCTGTGCTGAAAAACCAACACCCTCCCCGCCTTGCACTCGACATCGTACCTCCTCTTCTCATCCGAGCTAAACAGCGTCGTCGCCCCGCCCACCAACTCAGTACTGTCCGGGTCCTCGGCCGTAGCCTTGCAATCGTTCAAGTAAATATGCACCGTAAGCAACGTCTTGACAACCTGCTCCTTATCCATCGAAGCATAATACGCACTGTCACAATGCGCTATAGTCATCCTCATTAGCACCCATTCGTGTTCCCCTTTCACCTTCATCAGTGCCACTCACGCTGGAAAAACCCCCCCTTCTCATACCTCAGAAACCTAAGCCGCTCATTCATCCTCCTCATTACCCACCTCCCCCTCCCCCCATCCCCGTGCCACTCCCCCCGCCCCGTCACCTTCTTGATCCTCTCCTGCCCCTGTATAACCTCAATCTCCCTTCTCAACCCCTCCACACTCAAACACCGCTCCCAAATCCTGTCCGCGACTTCTTTTGTATCCCAAATGATCCTGTCGCTCCGCCTGTAGCTCGGCTCATAAAGTTCGAATCCTGAGCCCATATTCACCAGCGCCGGGCTCCAGGGTCCGTTGTTTGCGCCAGAGGCGGCGGTCGGGCTATCCAGCGGTACTGATTCCTCTGCGTACTCGATCAGTTGGCCACATTCTGAAGGGGAGAGGACATTTTCGAGGATGAAGGCTAGCTTCCCCTTGTTTTCGGGGATGGCGGTTGAGGTCCAGTCTAGGGGGTGGAAGGTGATTGGTTTTGCGTCTGGGACGAGGGCCGGGTCGGGGGTGAGGGAAAGGAAAGAGGGAGGGATGTCGACGGGGAGGGAGATGTATTTGGTTTGGATGGGCTTGTGGGGTTGGATGTGAGGGTGGGGTGTGGGTTTCTTTTCCTCGGAGGAGGAGGAGGAGAGGAAGGGCCATTTGATGGAGGAGAGCATGGTGACGGACTGGCGGTGAGGGGACTGTTGGGTGAGATGTCTGTAGGTGGTGGTGAACGATGGTGGTTGCTGTGCAGGATAAATATGTCCTGTTGAATGATGAGAAAGGGAGCGGAGAGGGTGAAGAGGCCTGTACAAAACTATGTCTACGGTGATGATGTGTTGTTACAACGAGGCGTGGTGGTACTTTGAAACCACGAGGTAGCTGCCTGGGCTCTTGGCAGAGGCGACGCGCCTCATAGGGCTGGTCGGACCCCTGTTCTCAGGATGGTATGGTGTCCCGGTTCAGGACTTTTACGATGTCCAATCCGAGGTGATCTGCCATGAATTCAAAGTCCTGAAGACAATTCGTCTCGTCACTGTTTGTCACAGCCCAGATCAGCATCGTATGAGAAAAGGACAGACACACATACTCACTCGCTCGCTCAAACATGGCTGCCTGAATACTTGAGAGTCTGCCTAAACGCGGCATCTCATATACACGCGCGTCTATGGCATCATGCAGCCGCCTCTAACCTCAAGTTCTTGTATCCCAGCAACCGCTTCGCGCTCAACCAAAGTTCAAACGCCTCAAGCTTCAACTCTACCCTCAAGAATCCCAGCCAGGCGGCAAACACCCTGATGGCATTTGGTGGCCAGTACAGACTCCCTCTCTTCTTGATCTCTTCCAGCTGCTCGTAAAACACCGTCCGCATGCAATACCTGGCCAGAATCAGGAACTGTCTGACCGGCCCCTGCTTTGTATGCAAACTCTCATCCAGACTCCTCGTCAAGTCGTTCGTCTTCAGAATCAACAGGATAATTCTCGGCACTTGTCCCAACATCTGCACCAAGTCCGCCAGCAAACCCTCTTGCAACGCAGTGCTCATGGTCTTTTGCTCGCTCGCCTCCTTCGGCTTCATCACACCACCCTCATTGGTGTCGCTCACAATCATAAAGTCCCTCCCAGTGATGGCCGAGGCAAACAGAGGGAACTTGTCCTCCCCAATGCCCGCCACCTCGTTGACATACTTCTTCATCCCTTCCATATCCCCATCAATCACTGCCAGCCACATCTTGGCGTAGCTCCTCCTCAAATCCTGGGGGATATCTCTATACAGCCCGTGGTCATAGAGCACAATATCAAAGTTCGGCCCTCTTCTTCTAGTGTCGTTCTTTCGAATGGCGATGTTGCCTCCGTGAGGATCGCAGTGCAGCGGGGCCCCCTCACCAAAAATCATCTCGTTGAATATCCTCGCCAAGGTGGCAGATACCTCGTCTCTGTCGATCCCTTGCGAGTCCATGTAGTCCAAATCATCCAGTCTCTTGCCCGTTTCGCATGCCATAACCAAAATGCGCTTCTTTGCCCAGAGCACATCCGGGATCACCAGCGGCAGAGGCTGTGACAGACTCCCAAAGTACTCCTTTGTCCGTTTCGAATTCTCAGCCTCGCATTCGAAATTGAGTTCTTGCGGTAACGAAACCTCTACTTCGGAGGATAGCCACTCGAGGTCATATTCAGGAAAGAAGCGCTTCAATGTGGAAAAGGTAAACGAGGTGAGGTTCATGTCGAGTTTGGCCCATTTCTTAAGGGATGGGTGCTGTACTTTGACGGCGACCCTTTGACCAGTTTCCCTGATCGTAGCCATATGGACCTGCGCAAGAGAGGCGGCACCTATCGGCTCGGGGGAGAACTCGGAAAAGTAATCCAAAAGATCTTGTCCGGTATCGGCTTTGAACATGGCTTGGATCGATTCGAACGAGGAAACGGGGCATCTATCTTGGAGGGGGATGAACGTCGTGGTCCATTCGGGTGGGAGGAGATAGTTCATTGCGCTCTGTTGAAAAAGTCATGTTAGCCCCTGAATGGTCAGTGAACGACGAACGAAAGGGGGTGCCACAAACCAGATGCTGTCCCAACTTGATGAAGATGCCACCACTCTGCTCTAGAACCTTTAGTGTCCTGTCGGCACATCTCTGGTGGCAGGCCTTGAGCAGAGTTTCCTTCTCTTCTGGCTTCTCCACCTTATCCCGCCGGCCGAGGGTGGTGTAGTAGTCGTTGATGCAGAGTACCAGTGCGGCAGCCACCCTGCCCGTTCTCTCCATCGCTTCATATGAGTTCTTGATATCGTCCCCGAAGGCAAGTAAACTTCCACCAACCGTAGCGGCGGCGGCGGCGACACCACCTCCTGTTGCGGCCAGCACAGCTGACCTCCTGGCTCTCGATCTGCCACCATAGTTATGGTCCTGGCGCCCTCCGTTGTCGCCAGTCTTACTGCCATATCGTCTCGTTGTCGGGCCATTCGCGCGAAGTAGGCTCGGAACCCCTTTTCGAAGTGTTGGAATCGAGTTGCGACACTGGGCGCATGTCCAACCGGCTTGTTGAGCGAAACTCGTAGTGGGGACTAGACGCCTCGTGGCGGCGAGAGAGGCTCTCGAGGATAACATTTCGTTCGTTTTCGTATATTAAAAGAATCGTATTAAGGCATTGGAGAGAAAAGAGCAAAATCTAGGGAAGGGCGGACGTCTGGGGAGGCGGCATCGGAATTGGCGCAATGCACAGAGAAATTGTTGAGGGCATCGCCTCTTTCACTTTTTAAAAGTGGCCGCGCCGAGGCACGGGCACCTGCCATGTCCAGCATTAATTGGATCGGGTGACCGGTGCCGGCCGGGACAGCCTGGATCTTCATAGGTGATCTGGGTTAGGGTTGAGGCGGCACATCACCATGAGAATAGAACAATAAATACTGTCAAATTTTGAGGATTTCAGAAGGCATAAAAGTGAGGCTATCTACACAACTGATGCAAGCAGAGCTTTATCTCCAAACTGGGTTCAGATGAACGCGCGAACAGACATCTTGAGTCAAGGTGGCAGAGTCCGAGAGTAAAGATGCTGCTGGGTAGAGATGCCCAAAGCTGGCCAATCAGGCACCCCTGTCCCATGCGTGTAAGTGAATGCTTCCCTTTTTGGCTCCACGACAACACACACCATCTTCAAAGAGCGTGCACAAAGACTCTCTGAGACTGCAAAACTCTTGGAAATATGTCCACCAAAAACTTTGTGAAAGCAAGAGCCCGGAGAGTCTTCTTGCTCTGCCAGTTTACCAGATTTCCTATAGATTGTGGGACTGGCTGTTTTAAAGCTGTGAACCATTGTGTAAATTGCTGGATGCTGCCCCTATTCTAACAATATGTCCCAGCAGAACCTCCACGAGGTAACAAAAGTATAATGCTCCCAGGTATGTGGGGCCAATATTCATCAGATCTTCTGCATTAAGTCGGGGTTGAGGTTATGAGCAAGTAGCAAATATCTTGTGGGGCTATTGTAGAAGAACAGTTTCCCATTCCAGGTATTTCGGGTGATATAAAGAGATTATTAGAATTAACTATCATTCAGATCTATTTGTGAGATATCAGTCTCTGTTATCTTATTCACAATGTGTATCTCAAAACCCCAAGCCCTATATCAGCCTATGCCATGGACAAACCACATCTCCTTGTCTCTAAGGGCGTTTAGCGGTGTAATTATTGTCCTCTGCACGTGGTTGTCATAAGCTGGCAGTTGAAGAAAAGGTATATCCTATGGGAAGCGACGTGAAGGCGTCTGCCTAGTTGAAGAGTTTTACAGCCCATTGTTGAACTTCAGATGATTCCGATTTCGGTGATATCTGGCCATGGAGACACATATGGAAGGAGCGAAAGGCCCCTACAGGTACCCAATAGACATGAACAATACGAAGAGTCCGTGTCCTGAAGTGAATACGGACAGGGAGTCGTCAAGAGGAAGATGCCTAACAAGGCCTTGCGTGCCTTATACCTGTCCATTGCTACAGATAGTAGCGCGTGGTAGAAGGTCTACGTTGTGTAGTCATCAGCCATCGCTTTCTAGGTACCTTAAGGATAATCAATACTTGCAGGAATTGGCACAAAGCAGCTCTTTCCAGGTTGTCTTTGGGGTTCGTTTTGCTTCCTCAGGCGCCCAGACAGGGGTTCTAGGAGATGTTTATGCTCGCATCGTTGTGCGTGTTCAAGTCGCCATACCCCTGCTCTACAGCTCCAAGAGAATATCACGGACCTCCCCGTCATTGTTCTCATTCTCCCCTCACACATTACCACACCGCCGAGCTTCACGCGGAGCCTCACGAACAACTGAGACCCGCGCAGTTCATCAGAACGCTCAGGAGCACTGTCAGCCTTGATAGACGGAATCTCCGCAATTTATTTCATAATTGAGCCATCAAATTTCCTTGTGCTGTCTTTGAACCCTCTCACAACTCACCATCACACTCCCGACCTCACCAACTTCACCATCAACCTCCGACCCGTCAGGAAAGATGTCGATGACAAAGCAGGCCACTAAGACCGCCCAAACCTCCCGGTTGGATCGTGGCTATTTTGAGCCTCACGTCTCGTCTCCGCTCCGACCCCTGGTTTTGGACCCCGAGTCGCAGATTGACGAGGGTGACCCGTCTATCGACGAGGACGCCCCGGCTACGACCACTGCTGGCCCCGCTTCTCTGACCGACGAGGCTGAAAATAGCACTGCTGCCCAAACCTCTGGGACCGACGACGACGAGATCGATGAGAAGAAGCTCGATGACGACAAATTCGACGATGACGATGGCAGGGACTCTGGCCGTGTTCCTCTGGGCGACATTACTCACCTTCTCACCATTCCGGCCAACTCCAAGACTTTTGGCCTGCCCCAAATTGCCCGTCCCACTTCCCACAACTTTGCTCCCAAGAAGGCCCACAAAGTTGCAGAGCAAGGCCCAGAGCCTGAGCCCTCTGGAAAAACCCAGGCTGCCATCGACATTCCTCACACCCACCGCAATAACGCTGCTTCGAGTTTCAATTTGAAGGTTGAGCTTCCTAAGCAGGACGAGAACGCCCAACCTCTCTCGATGCCTCCCCGCCGCCGCTCTGGGCCTTTGGCTCATCGTGCTGGACCTTCGACTCATTATATTCACGTCCCATCTTTCGTCAACAACGACGGATCCCCCGATCACGCCGAGATGGCTCGCCAGTGGGTTCTCGAGTACCGCAAGGAAATTCAAGAGTGCGAGGAATGGAATGCCGAGTCTCGCAAGCTCATGTCCATGAGAGGCACTCCTCGTGGTCGCCGACTCGTCAAGAAGTCTGGCCGCATCAGCTCCAGCCCTCTTTTCAAGAGCGAGACCAAGACGAAGTTTGGCTTTGACCTTGGTGAGCAGGAACAGAAACTGGACTTTGAGATCTTTGTCGACGAGGACTGCGAGCCCATCACCTCCACTGCTGCTCAGAAGTGGAAGATGAAGGCTGTCGCTGCTGTAGTCGAGGACACAGACTCAATCTCCGACTTTGAGTTGCCTTCTCCCATCTTCTAGGACTCGTCTCTCCTCAACGCCTCCACTCCTGCCAATTAGGTCAGCAGCAATTTCCACTCTCTATCCAACATAGAGAGGCATACGGAACTCAACCAAGGACGCTACACACGACATCAAACGACACGAGTTACGGTTATGCAAGTTATGCAGTTACGCTCTTCTAGTGTTTTCTTTTTGATTTTCCCATTCTTATAATTTTTGCGACACGCGCCGGATGCGCTTGACAAGGACACGGCGTTTTGGGGGGTAGTCATCTGCGGTACGGAAATCGGGTCAATTGTTCATCGTTTTTCTTTCTCTGGTTTCGACGGATGGGGTTACGCGGTTCCTTAATCGTCAATCGGGTTTCATCAAGTCTCGGCTTCATGAGTGGCCTATAGCCTAGGATAGGCTCCATCGGAAAGGGTTTACGCTTCTTGTCTCTTGCCGCCAACCAACATACACAACGTTAGTAGCGTGCTTTGATAGGCGATGGGGTCTGGAGGATGAAATATACACAGGTTACTTCTGTCTTGTGCGATGATTTTTTTTCTTTTTTTTTCTTTTGGCCGATTGTGTCGTCGTCGTATGTATGTATTCAGCGTGCCTGAAGTCAGTCTTGAGGCTTTCAACAAGCCATCGGCATCTCAAATCTCGATCAAATCGATCAAATCACACTTTCCAACAGCTCTTAACTTGGCTTTAAAGTGACATGTGGGCAAGTGACGAAGAAGTCGGACCATTGCCAATTGATGAGCAACCACCCACGCAGACAGAACCCGCAGGATCATCTGTGGAACTTCCATCCGCTCCCAAAGCTCCAACAATCGAAAGATGTCGTTGAACATAGAGCCAAGACATTGGCGCCACCAGCCAGTCGGCTGGGGCAGATCGGCACTTGAGACACCACCCGCTACCCTAGGGCGGGGCTGCAGGGGCTGGTGACAGGGGCCTCGCTGGGCTCTCTGGGGTCTGTGATGTAATTGACGTCATTTTGTGATGTCCTCCAGCTTCATATTCCGCCAAAGCACACTCCAGTCGAGATATTTAGAGGTCTCCTGTTTTCAATTCTGTTCTTCCCAATCAGTTCACCAGACCAATCAATCAATCAAGCAATTCAAAATAAGCACCAACTCAAAAGACTTTGTCTCACGCCAACAATCACCACATCAAGTAAGCTCCTTGAACTCTCAAGAGTTTGAAGCAGATGTGCTGACCCCCATCAGAACCACACACAAACACAACCAACATGACTCAATCCAAGGCCGACAAGATTGAAGAGGTCCGTCAGAATCTCCCCCTCCCGCAGATGCCCCCCAAGGCCTCCGACTGGCAGTCCGCCGACGCTAGCAAGACCAACGTCGGCAGTGGTCGTTTTTCGAGCGATGTTTCAACCGGTCTCGGTTCCACAGCTGGACTGAGGGAGCCTGCGACCAAGGCTTCGGAGGATATTGATATGAGCGGAATTGGTCGTCAGGGCAATGATGGTCTGAGCGAGCCTCCCAAGGATGCTCGGTCAAAGTAATGGGAGAATGATGGGATTTGATTTTAGCGATATTTATTGCATAATGATTATGAGGGCATGGTGGCGGGCATGATGGCTGTCGCCGTTGAATATAAAATAATTTGAAGTTACACTACTAGACTTTGACAGAATATTGTGATGTGTTGAATTGATGTTGTTGTTGCTACCTGCCGAAACGTCACCGCTGTATCCTCAATTTGAAGATATTGGATTCAACTTCCAGATTCCACATGCAGCATGCCCGTACACTTACTTCCCTTGCTCGCTTCTCCGGTTACGCTGTTGAAGTCCAAATCAGGTGTTGAATAAAAACACACATAAACCTTCAAACGGTGTAAACCTGGCGCGAGTAAGTAGCCCAGTGGAGGAGACACCACTGTCTAGAATCTGCACGTCTCCCACGGGTGGTCTTGACATATTTGCCACATCATCTTGAATTGGAACTGTCATCACAAGACAGGTAAGATTATCTTCCTCCTAGACAGCTCTCCGTCGTCCAATTTCTTATAACTAGAAGCCTTGCTGCTCTCATCGGATACTGGCCGGCGTAGTCCTAGATGTAGACAGTGTTTACATTATCACAGCCATCGGAATAGTCGTCTCCGTTACCGTTGTTCTAAGAGTTGCGATTGAAGAGGGAGGTGAGTCGGTATATGTATGGCTTGTTGCCCGTTTTCATGATCAAGAAAGCCCCTCAGCCGAACAGTCCCGCTCATTGCACCCCGGGTCCCTGGGTGGTATATGAGCGTGCAATGGGTTGACAGACACTGAGTGTGACGCGAGGGCACGGATTGGGAAAAGTAGACAAGCAAGCGGTGACCCAATGAAGTGGAATGCCTTGGCCCAAATTGCTGCAAATCCAAATTCAGGGGTATCCTCCGCACGGACCATATCAAGGTCCAAGAATAGGGGCAAGTCAATAAGCACACTGTAAAATGGACGAATTGATCACGTCCTTTGTAAAATGCAGCTGTTTGTTCAATATATATATATGTTCCTTACAAAAAAACAAACGGTGGCAATATCATTCCATGATTCTCCTGTGGAGGTAACAACCTTTATAACGCAAAAACCCAGATCCAGTGGCAATTACTCAAAGCTGCCCGTCTGGGCACCTAACTTGTTGTTCATGAACCATGTGTGACCAAGCCTTCTGAGCTACATGGCAAAGTCTTAAAGACATGGGAGATTCTTGAAAGATGGAGATAAGCCCTACAAACCGACCCCGAGGTCCAGTTAATGGCGGCCATGGTACGAAATCTGGTGCTTAATGGAAACGCTTGTTCGTAGGCAATGTAATGCAAGGTAGGTAAGGTAAAGTGGCTTGTGACTGTGTATGAAACTCAGAACTTGAAGTTGAAAGCAAGTATCGATGACCTCCACGGCTCTGCGTAATCTCCTGTCACACCCGCCGTCTAACCCCCGCGGTCGACCCCCGACGACCCCCGAGATATCTCGGCGACGACAACCTCCAAGCCCTAGCCTCGGCCGCAATCAAAACCCGGCGGCGGCATGATGGTGCTGCTCATATTGAGAGCACCCACAGACCGCATCGTGGGTCCCACAAAGGGTATAAAGTCTCTTCCTTCTCCCTCAGTCGCTGCTTTCTTTTCCTGAACCAAACACAACACAACAAAAGCATCTAGCTGCGAACTCAACAGCCTCCCGCCACGACTACTTAGCTTTCCCACTGGCTCACCTTACCCTTCGTCTTTCGATTTATCCCCTTCGAGTATCTTGACAACTTATCTTGTTACCTCAACAGGCTGGAGATATCTTCCTGGCTTCCTTGCCTCCGTGGTCTTGACAACACGACCACCCAAAGGTCCCCGTCGGCCGACAATCTCCCTCACCACCCAAGGGAACTCAGGCTTGATTGACGATCTATCGTGACCTCGAGTTGTGTTTCCATCATCGTCGCCACCATCAAGGCATGTACATAACAGAGTCGAAAATAATTGCAGACGTCTAACAGATCGACTCGACAGCTCCCCGGTATTATTCCGCTTTGCTCCAAGAAACCAATACCGACGACTCTGCTACACGCAGAAAACGAGTTTGATACATTCGTTGTCTTTGTTCCATCACTCTGAGGTGGGCAGCTCATTCGGTAAGTAAACCGCCTTCGAGTTGTGCCCGACCAACCTCTACTCTCAGTGCTCCCTTCCTTCCTCCCCCCTCAACGAGCAGTGCTCCTGCCATCCCTGCTCGCCTTGTTCCCACCGCACGCGCGTACCTTCCTTCATACCAACCCTCTCATTGCCTAGCGTAACCGAGCTCCCGAGTGGCCGCCTCTAAGAAGCTTGCACTCCCCACTTTGCCTGCTTACCTCTCCACAACATTCTCTCGTTCTTCGATCTTTACCACTCTTCGCCAACCTCCTGCCTCTGTTCAACCCAAAGCGTCTAGTCAAACGATCCGTCAGGATCTTGTCATATCAATTGCCTTTGTAACCATCTTTCAGATCGCTATTATCAATCAGTTGTCGTGAGCAACGTCTTGTCCTACTTGACAGGGCACGGCCTTTCGATTGGATCGACTCCATCACTCGTTACAGACCCGGTTTAGGTCACTCGTTTGCTCAAACATCACAACTCCTTCAAGAATCATACGGGCATCTAGTCATCATGTCGATCGACAAAGAGAACAAGAAGACCTCAGAGGAGCTGGCGGAGGAGGCCGCTATCCAGCAGGCCATGATGGTGAAGTTCCCTGCTCCTATTGTCATGCAACATACTGCTAACTAGTTATCTGCAGGCGGATTTGGGAATCGGCCGCCTGGACGAACTTCCCGTCGATGACGGCGAGTTGGCAGCCATGAATAAAAAGAAGGGAGGCGGAAAGAATGGCCGACATGGTCGGGGTGACCGGGGCGACCGTGAGCCCAGACAAGAGTATATTCGTCGGCCCCAAATCCAGAATGATGCGCTCGTAGCGAGGGGTGCGAAGATGTCGAATGTTTGGCAGGGTATGATCTCTCATCCAAAGTTGATAGAATGGTAGATGCTGACATTTCGCCAGATGCCATTGCGTCCGGCGTCTTCGAGGATGATGACGCTGCCGCGGTCAAAGGGCTTGCTGATCTTGGAGGTCCTCGCCTTCACGAGCTGAAGGCAGAGGCCAAGAGAAAGGCGACGGCTTTGCTGAAATATCAGGAGAGCCAGAGCCGCAAGTGGGTTACATTTTGCCAGTTATTGTGTCAAGAAGAAGCCCTAGTGCTAACCATACTGTATAGTAACCTTCATCCCTATGCGACCCGAAGTCAGATGCCTCCGGCCCAGGAGCCACATCACTCGTTTGCGCACGTTCAGCAAATGGTCAAGAGCGGGTCCCCGTTCGTAAGCAACCGCAGCCGCAAGCAGAAGATGTCCAGCTCCAGAAATGCCGGTCCATCCCGGCTCCCATCAGCGCCTGTCCACCTCCGGCAGCCGTCAGAGTCTGCTCCCCTTCGCCAACCGGTTTCGAGCCCGCTCCCAGGCCCCTCCAGGATTGTGCAGCAGGCTCCTAGAGACGTCCCAGTCCTGCCATCCCAATATGGTGGGAACCAACATGTCGCCAACCCTCTCCACATGGTCGCTCGGGCAGAGGTTCTCCTCAACCCACCTGGAAGAAATCAGCCGTTGCCTGCCATTGTCTTCTTGACAGTGGCTCCAGCTCCCACACTGGGCTTCTGCATGATGTTTGCCGAAAACAAACTATTCGTTCAGTTCACCATTGCCGAATATCAGGACTTTGTCTCAAGCGACCTGACCCTCTCTCTTCATTTTGGACAGAACGTTCTGTATTTCGGCCTGACTTTCAGTACCGCTGGTGAGCTTGAGAGTTTCCTCAAAGTTTTGAGAGACCTCAAAGCTGGCAAATATGCCGTGGGGGCTTTTGAAACCTCTGGGCAGAAGCCTGCCCCAGAGCCATCGGTTGCTCCCAAGCCATCGATTGCAACTCAGCCGCCGGTTACTCCAGCAAACGCTGCTCCCGCGAACGAAAACACTACTGTGATTCGTTTACCACCGGTCAAGCCACAGGCTAGCGTGTCCAATAACAGGGCGGTGCAGTACGCTTCTCGGTTCATCACGGGCGAAGCCAGCGGCACGCGCCAACACGATGACGAGTCGGAGCTCAAAGCGACACAAGGTGTCCTTATCAATGTCGAGGGGAAGGACACCAGTCCGGTCCAAAAGCGTGGAAGTTCGGAGGCATCGGCACTGCTCTCGACCTTGGAGCCATACGGCAACGAAGATGCCTTGGAGGTGGCGCCTGCTGTGACTTCGCTCGGCCACGACATCAGCAGAACCAGCACGCCAGTAGAGAATGATGCTTTGACACACGAACCAGTCAGGCTATCAGTGCCTGATGCAGTTGCCATGCTCCGAAACATGCTCACGGCTTTTCTCAGGAAGAAGGCTGGCGGGAAGACCAAGCGGGAGATTACCGCAACTGTTGAAGGTATCCGCGAAGCATTCATCGATGTGGTCTGCCAGGACCACACCAAGTCCGAGCGACAAGAGGTAGTCGCACAGATAGAGGACTATCTCAACTCCTCTGCAGTGGCGTTTGTCAAGCCCCGTCGTTTTCAGTATACGAATGAAGAGATGATGGCCATGAAGGACTCCCAGGTCCAACCCCCGGCCTGGTTGGCAGATGTCCCGTATCCACACGGTAAAGATGGGGCCCCCACTCCTCCTGATGACGGTGTTGACACGAAGGAGTACATCCGGAAGTCCACCATTGGTATGGACTGGGTGTTGGGGAAAGCAGAGTCATCCGCTGCCACAACTCAAAAGCAGCCTATGACTATCGTCAAAACGGAGTCGTCCGTGGCCGTGGAGAACATTTCACCGCAGGCATCAGCTGCCGCCTTGAAGCCAGTCCAGGCCCCTGTGAAGCCCATGGCTGAATATCGAAAACTCGATGCTGGACTTGGTGCCTCACGGTGGTCCTCGACCATGGATGCCCCCCTTCAAAACAGTAATGCTTTCACGGGACTCCCGTACGAAAAGCGCTGGAAGGAGGATAGCTATTTCCACGACCTCGCTCAGCTTGACCCTGAGACCAGGATTGACGAGGCTGAGAACCTGGAGGACTTTTTCTTTCCGGGTTCGCGTGCTGTCGGGGACCGTCCCGGAGCGCTTGCGACTTTGCAGCCGTCTGCCCGCGATTTGGGCAGTGACACCCAGGTGGGCGATCTTGACCGCCGAATGTCACGGCTCACTCTTGAGTCACCGGCAGGGCCACGAGCGACCTCGTGCTCTACCGTGCGTATAGACGCGTTCGAGCAGGGATCACAACTGATCCCCATCGAAGAGCCAACTCCGCCGTTGAACACGGCCGCGCGGACGTTCACACCGACTGCTCGCGCATTCGCGCCTGCAGTGGCCACACCACCGCCCGCAAACACGCGCAGATCATCCAGTGCGTCGACTTTGCGCGGCCTTGGAGCGTCCCGTCATGCCAGCAGAGCCGCGCTGCCGACCGCAGGCCGCTTTAATTTTCACCTTCCCAAGTGAATTGGCATGGTTCCCACATTGGGATAGAGGAGATGGAGCTGACATATGATTAATATCGGTGCTATTTGGAGTAGCACAGAAGATTTTCATGGGAGCATATTCGTAAGACTAAGAGCGCGGCGGAAAGCGTTGTGAAGGGATTTGCTAGTTGTTTCGAGAAGGCGTCTGGAGTGGGGAGGAGTTTGCTTATCCGCGATGGGATCTTGGGTTCGGATATCAACCACTACTTGGCAGCATGGGCTGCGTGAGTGTTCTTGCTTTTGGATCTGCAGAGGCACTCGATTGAGACAGATGAAGAAGATTCTTCGTTCTGAATTAATAGCGATGCCAATTCTGACTCTGAAGTGAAGAATTGAAGTGACTGAATGTGAATGTTAGAATTCAGCAAGACTGAGTGACTGTGTGGTCACAATGTCCTTCATTTCAAGTTTGATATCTACATTGACGACGAGGAGACAGGTCCCCACGTCACATCATCCGCGCTCCCGATCTGAATTACATCCCCCTGATAGAGAACCAGATTCTCAACGATCTGCCTACCGTTGGGTACATCGTTAAAATCGGCCCTCTCCTCCCCCTTTTCCACACTGTCGACTAACCCAGCAGCCAAATGTCTCCTTGCCAGCCTTTGCCGCAAAACCGGCTCGGGCGCGGAGATGAAGATCTTGATGTCCAGTAACGGCGGGATGGATGACCAGGGTGGTTTGTTGAGCATGATATCTTTTTTATCCATTTGATCATCAGCATTTTAAGCAAGGAAAGGGGGCGGGTGTGAGGGAAAATGGACGGGGGGCCTACAATTCCCCTCGATAACCACTATCCTGTGCGTCGGTAGGATTTCGATGGCGTTCTCGACCGGGTCTTTGAGGGCGTGGTCGAAGCTGGGGGCGTAGATGGGGGATGTGGAGGGGGTGATGGGTTCGGCGAGGGATTGGACGAGGGAGAGGAAGGCGGGGCCGTTGAAGGTTGGTTCTGAGCCGCGGTATTTATGGGCGCGGGCTCGGTCGGGGAAGGTGTCGAGGATGGAGCGGGGGTGGTGGTAGCCGTCTAGGGGGAGGAAGGTTGTTGTTTGGGGGAGGAGGGAGTTGAGGGAGGTGGTGAGGAGGGTTGAGAGGGTGGTTTTGCCTGGGGGGGGCGAGGGAAAAATGTTAGTGAGGAGCTTGGGGGGGTGTTGGAGAGCATGGGGAGGTTTACCGGAGCCGGGAGGGCCGGAGATGCCGATTACTTTTTGGGACGGTTAGTTCGATGGGGGTGTGTGAGATGGGGAGGAGGAAGGTGACTTACACAGCCGACGGTTGGGGGGTGTTGACTTGAATTTGGCTTGGGCGAGGGAGACGATTTGGGCGAGGTGTTCGTCCATTGCGGTAATGGCGTACAAAACAACTACACTTGGGGAAGTGTGGTATAATTCAAGGTGTAAGTGAAAGGTGCCGACGGGAAGTGTAGTTTGTGCTTCGGAGTCGCTCGAGGATTGGATTCAGAGCAAGCAATGCAGCAGCTGCAAACTCGGATGCAAATGTCAAGTTTTTGTCAGTTTACACCACATTCGAAAACTGGAAAAAAAAAACACAGTTACAATATGAACGTTACAAAGCCCCAGCTTTCCAAACAGTTGTCGTTGAAGACGAAGTTGAACTCGCCGGTGCGGAGACAGCAGCTATCGGGGGGAATCGCCGGAGCGGAGGTTCAAAGCGGTGACTCCGCCACGGCGCCGTTGCCGAAAAGCTCCATCCATCAACCTCACCTCTCAACTTTTACAATTCACTCACTTGACTCGCCCATAATCTCAACTTTTGTTCTCACAGCAATCTCACACTCAAAATATCTACAATTAAGCAGACCTCTTCAAGTTGCTCTCACCAAATTTTTATCCTCCAGCACCTTCAGCGGAGTTGCCCGCATCCCAAAATGGCAGACGACCTCCTCTTCAACCTCAACCTAGGCTCCTCCTCCGACTCCGACCCCGAAGACCTCGCCTCCTGCCCCGCCAAACAACCCGTCTCCCGAGCTGACCGCTCCGCTCTCTCACAGTCAGCGTTTGCAGCCCTGAAAAAAGAATATATCCCCCGAGTCGAGAACGGCGATGTATGCCCCTCACCCCCCCATCCCACCCCCATCAGAACAAGTTACTAATCACCGCAACACAGCTATGGACTCAAATCCCTCTCCCTCTCAGCCCCGAACCAGACGCCAACCGCGGCGGTCTAATCAGCAAACCCCAAGCCCAAGACTTGCTGCACGCAGTGGAGGAGTTGTATTTCTACCGACGCTACTCCGACGGGATAGGGTTCGTGAAAAAGATAATGGCTAACGGGGGAGAACAAAAAATAGACCTGGAGACGAGGGAGCTACTGCGCAAGTATGAGGGGAGATGTAAATCAAAACTGGAGTCTTCACAATGATATACCACATCACCCAGTATTCAAGAAACCCAGCGAACAAAAAGACAACAGTCATGAAACCATGAATCATGATCATAAAAGAAGCTAGGAAGGCAAACTACTAGGCAAACAAGGGTGTAACCAATTAAACCAGCACAGCGGAGAGTGTCCATTTCATTTCCCATTCTTTTTCTTCATCTTCTTCACCACCATCTTCCTCCTCTATCTCCTCAAACGCGAAAGCACACCGCAACCAGTTCTATAAACTGTCTAATGCTCCTCTTTTGTAAAGCAAGCCCTCTAAAACAAAACGTCTATCCGTGTAGACAATACAAAGAAAGGCATGAAAATCAAAAATCAACATCGGGGTATTTTTTCCCAGAACTCCTTTTGAATGAAGAAACGCACAGAGTGACAAAAGGAGAGGTAAAAGCTGGGAAAAGCAAAGAAAAAAACAACCCCTTGATGATGTTACAGTTGCGAAAATGCTCAGAAGTAAAAGAAGCCCCGACGCCAAAGCTCCAGCCCAGTGTAATAAATCCCCTCTATCCCGCGGCCACCTTTTTGATAGTGTGAAATAAGACCCTTTTTCCGTAACCAGCCCCGTGGTGTAGGGCAAAACATGCTAGTGGTGGTGATGAGACCCCCGGGATGGCGTCTTTGTCCTGAAGGCGTTGTTCCCAGTTGATGGTCCCTTGTTGTTGTGCTTCTTGTTCGTCGGGCTTTGTTGGTGGTTGCGCCGAGTCACACTCTTTCAATTGCTCCGTTTTCTCCCGATGACAGCGGTCATCCACGTTGAAGGCGATGTTGCTATTTTCGTCATCGCCGGTGCTGCTGTCGTGCTCACCATCAACTTCAATATCGTTGCAGTCGACGGTAGCCTCCTAAGCAGCCATGCGGATGTTGACGGCCTGGGCTTGGATGAGCATCATCTTCTCCCGCTGCTGCTCCTCGGCGAACACCCTCCTGCTCATGGCAAGCACAGCCTCGAACCCTTCCTTGCCCCTGGCAGCGTTGTCGCGAAACCTCTTGACGAGCGCGTCCTCCATGCTGTTCTTAATCTTCTGCCACCCGCCGCACAGAGCGGTGATCTTGGCCGCCTGCTCGAAGGATGTCTGATGGTCATTGAGTGGTCTGTAGACAACCGTCTCCTGAACGTTGAGAAGGTTGTTCCATGTGATGTTCTCCGAGACCATGGTGACGGTCCTCTGCTTTGGGTCGACATAGGACGTCTCAAAAACTTGTTGATCCTCCATGCCGGCGCCCAGGATCTTCTTCAAGATCTCAGGCATGCTCTGCTTGCAGGTGATGAGGCGTTCTGTGCGCAGGATGCCAGTCTCGGGGTCGACGGTCCGGCTGATGGTGTCGACGGCGAGAACGTGGGTGGACTTGTCGTTCCATGGGCAGTATTTCCGCCAGTTGGCGGTTGATACCTCCTCCCAGGAGTAGTTGAAGGTTTCTGTGTTGGAAAAGACCTTCATTTTGTCGGTGTTTTCTTGAGGATGTGCTCTCAGTCAGAGAGTGGTTTTCCGTTTGTTGGTTGGGCGTCTAAAGGATCGCCGACCGTACCGAATCTCCGATTTTCGCGATCGCGTGCGAGAAGGGGGGTTGGTGAACGCCGCGCAGAAAGAGGCAGAAAGAGGGAGGGTGAAAAATCAATTGAAGGTGGTAGCGAAACAACGAATTTGACAATCGACCTTTCGCGTTGTCAAGTATCAAGTGAATAACTGCTCCGTCGTGCTGTATTTCGTTTTCTGGTTTGTTTCAAATGCGCAAAGACCCGTTCGCTCTGTGGCACATGCAAAAAAAAATGGCAGAGGCAAAAAAGATATGAGGCAGAAAAATTATTGGTAAGATGGAGCCGAAGGGAGGAGATAGATGGGGGGGGCCCCGGAATTTGCGGGCTTTTTTTTAACACCTGAAGATTTTCTTTCTAGGACTGGCCGATAAGAGGAGCGTCTCCCCCGTCCCGGTCCCTGCTCGGCACTGACAGGCACTGACAGGCACAAGCAGGCGCAAAAATCTTAGAGGGAGAGGAGGGGGGCGATGCATCCCTGTCATACCCAAGAAGAGGGGAGCGATGATGAAAAGAATCGGAACGGTGCGGGGACCGTCGACCGTTCTCGAACCCAATCGGCCCAATGGGAATGCTGAGCGTTACCCCCACGTTTGCAAGCGGTAACAACGGATATGTCATTTTGCCTCTGACGGTGGGCGCTGGCCCCCAGATAGCTGTCAGTGCCGTCATTGTTAACCCTTCGTGCATGCCTCGGTGGCTCCGATGTTTTTCTATCGTCAGCCGCCGACTTCATCACGGCGTCAGGACTTTAGAACACGGCGACGATCCCGAACCCCGTAGAAGTCCCGGTTGCGATTTTCACATGTTGCACGGAAGTGACGCCGTTTGCCGACCTACGGAACGGATCCGGGTGGAGAATGCTCCCTCGGTCCGGACCCGGTCCGTTCGGTGTCTTTGGTTGGAACGCTTCGTGGATATTCACTTCCACGCGTGGAAGCAGTGGGGCACGCTTGCCAACTCACCTTACAGTCTCACCTAGGATACAAGGAGAAGGTGGGCACGTGGGATTGGACCTGAAGTGCCTGGGAAACACCTGGAAGGAAAGTTTTGCGTGGAATCCCAGTCTATAATTCACATAGTGTTGAGAATGCTTGGCATTTCTAAGGACTTGTTTGTTTAGGAGATCAAACTCAAGGCCGTGAATGGTATTGCTAGCAGGGTCATTTCAGACTTTGCACATATTTTGCTGTGGCATCAGGCCTGGCCTGGCAGGTTTCATGCTGTCAGACCAACCAAACGATGCTCAAACCTCCTCTAGTAATCATCTCCACGGCTGATGACCTCCTTTACGGTAGGTCGGATCAAGATGGTCTGTCACTCGTTAGTTTCCGCAGTCTCTCGCGCAAGGGAAAGAAATACTCACATGCTCAAACTGTGCTGTGTATGAGCCCTTCTTGTCCACCAGAGGAGGATAAGACTCCACAACCCCGTTGGCAACGAGGCTGTTCAAGCCAAGCAGGTACTTGTCCTGGCCAAGGCGGTCCAGGTAACGTCTGCAGAATGGCAGGGTGCCAAAGTTCTTGTTGATGACGTTCAACAGAGACTTAGCTGAGCTGAGACGGAGGTCCACCTTGGGCGCATCCATTCTCTTTGCGTAGTGAGAGACCTCACCTTCCTCGTGCACGTAGCCGTTGCCAGTGCTACCGAAGGTCTCGATGGCGAAGACATCACCCTCCTCCATCTTGGTCTGGTCGTTGCTCTTCACAATGGGCACGCTCTTGCCTCCGTGAATGTTGTATGGGAGGATTGTGTGTCCGTTGAGGTTGCGGATCGGCTTGACCTGGTACGTGTTGCCGTCCAGCTCAACCTCGTAACTCTCCATGACTTCCTGGATGTACCCACCAATCTCGCCAAGTCTGGCATCAATACCAGCCTGCTTGAGACCTTCGTTGGTGGCCGCCTTGCAAGCCTCGAGAAGAGGGTCATAACGGGGGTTGAAAGCCAAGGTGAAGGCACTGTCGACAATGTTGCCGTTGACGTGCACGCCGATATCGACCTTCAAGACATCATCCTGCTGGAGAACCATTTTGTTTCCAGCGTTGGGGTTGTAGTGGGCAGCGCAGTGGTTGAGACTGAGGCCAGTAGGGAAACCCATACCTGCCTTCAAAGCATCACCCTCCTCAAGACCCTGGTGACCAACAAGAGCACGGACGCTGTCTTCAATGCCGTTGGCAATGTCAGTCAGCGACCAGCCAGGCTTGATGTTCTTTTGTGCCCACTGGCGAGTCTGGCGGTGGGCCTCAGCAGCATGACGGTAGTCATTGTAAAAGTCATTCTTGAGGTTGTCGAGGTGGCGCTTCTCCTCGTTGGTGGTGCGATATCTGTTCTCGTTCACATATTCCACCTCCTCGCCCTTGGGGTACACCTTGTCGGGAAAGAGCTGCGAGATCAGAACCCGCGGGGGGTCGGACTGGGCCGTGGGGTTCTTCTTCTTCTTCTTCGGCTTTCTCTTCTTCTTCTTCTTGACGGCCCCCGTCTCAGCGCCCGGGGCAGCATTTTCCGCATCATCGTCGGAATCATCGCTGTCACGGTTCAGGTTGCCATTGGTGGCGGTAGCCGAATCAAGACCTGGCTTGGGCTTTGTGGTAGCCGCATCGCTCACTTTTTTCTCCCTCATCCTATCAGTTGCTGCCACGCTTTGACAGTCTCCCGGTGGAGGTTGAGCTTACCGCTGAGCTGCGCGATCTCATCTACCGGCGCTTGAGCCGCCATTGTGAGATTCAAATATGTGATTTTTATGGTTTCAACTATGTGAAATAGTTCAGAGAGTTGAAGGAAGCCAAAAGCCTGATCCAAAAGTGATGGGCAAGTCAGAAAGCCCCGCTTCTTTTTTCCGTTGTTCTTGGCAGGGCGTGCAGCTTGGTACCAATCGCGGGGCAAGTGCGGCGTTTGCTGGGCAAGAGCCACAAATTTGCAGGTTTGACAGCCGTGACAAGCCACAATTGGACCTCAGTCTCCGTTCTCTCGCGCATCCATTTCGTCACTGGTGCCAATTCAAGGTGGAGCGTTTTCCCAACGTCTCGACTTACACGAGGCCGACAACATCACCAAACCTCGACATAACAGCCCCTTCAACAATCGGGATGAGGAATGCCATTCCGTTACTACCATCCTCCGCGCAGCGCGATCCCGCGCCATATCGCCAACCCTCCTCACCATGTTCTTGTCAACAACCCCCAACCATGCCGACCCTTTCACTCCTCCCGCCATGATCGCGCCCCTGCCGGCAGCAGCAACCCAGACGACTCAACCCACGACCATTACGAGACCCTAAACGTCCACCCCTCCGCCTCCCCAGCCGAGATCAAAAAGTCCGCCTCCCTTATGTACCATATCCCCCCTCCCAATGGTTGTTAACGGTACCCTTCAGAAGCTACTTCCACCTCTCCAAACTCCACCACCCCGACCACAACCCCTCCGACCCCTCCTCCTCCCACCGTTTCATGCGCATCTCGGAAGCCTACACCATCCTCTCCCATCCGGCAAACCGCGCCAGATACGACCGCTCCCGCGCCACAAACCCCCGCTACGCCCACCAGCACCACCCCCACGCCCCAAAGTCGGGATCCTACCACTCCAGCAACCCAGCTGGCGGCCGCCCCCCCTCAGGTCTATCCTCCCGTCGGAAAACCACCTTCCAAGGGCCCCCCCCTTCATTCTACAAGTCAGGGGGGTGGGGCGCTCACGCCTCAAAACGACGCGCTGCTCACGAGAGCTCAACAGCCCAGCAGGGCTCGCCAGAGGGGAAAACACATGCCAGACAAGACACCAGTGCAAAAGACCACCAAGGATGGGAGAACACCACCGGCCCTGAATCCAGCCCCGGGATGGGCTTCGGCCAGGATCCCTATTATAAATACGGCTTTGGGGGGTTCGGGTACGGGACCAACACCGGATCGAACCCGTTTTTTGACCCGCATTCTCATCAGCGGACGCACAGGCGGCATGAGGAACGGCGGGCAAAGAGGGCCATGAAGCGGAGGGGGTTGAGCTTGGACGCGGATGACAGCATGATTGGGACTTTTTTTGTCTTGAGCGGGTGCGTGGCTGCTAGTGTTGTGGGCGCGATGCTGATAGGGGGGTTTGGAGGTGGGCTTGGAAGGTAGAGCCTGAAAAAGAGAGTGAATCAAGAGTGTAAGATAGAAAGAAAGGGGGGTGTGTTGGGGGGTTGGTAATGATGTAAACAACGCCCCCCTGATTCATGGCCAAGTCATTTATTTACTTGCTGTTTTTGTCATATATACATTACATGAGATTACATATGATACTTAACAATGAGAACAAAAGCCAACAATGGTCCTTTGAAAACCTCAGTGAAGCATAATCCCAGGCTAGTTGCCGTGAGATATGTCAAGCAGCATCACGCACGCCACATAAACGAACGTGAGATATCCTAATCATATTAATTGTCACTGTTGGAAAGATCGCAGAATTCATACAAATCATGCTCATCCTGCTAAGGACCCAACTCTAACGTTTGTTTGCCCTGATCATCGTGATCCATTTATTTTCGTCTAGTCGATACACACACACACACACACGGTGATTGATGCTGTATCCTCATTCTTCAGAAAAACAACACAGAATCATTCAACGCCATGGCTTGTCCCCAACTCCCGACCTTTACAACAATCCCGGGGATATCAAACTTAGTTCTCAAAGGTAAGGCTGGTGCCGACTTTGTGGGTGGCCTGGTCGAGCTTCTGGGTGTCGAAAGAGGCACCGAGACCGAGCTTGACGCCGTCACGGAGGAGGACGTTGTAGGCAACGGCGGCGACACCGCGGTCGTTGATCTTGGCCTGTTTTCAAAGTCAGTTTTGTCACACAAACAAGCAAATCCTCAGGAGACTAACCTTGACGAAGGAAACGGGGTCAATGCGGTACTTGGCGGCAACCTCAAGACCAACGGTGTTGCCAGTCTTGGAGTTCCAGGTGGCCTTGGAACCAGCCTCGACAAGCTTGTTGACCTTGTGGTAGTAGCTGGCGGAGAAAACGCTCAGGTTGTCGGTGGCGGTGACAGCGGCGTTGTAGGTAGGGGCGTGGTAACCGACGGCCAGGGAGTAGTTGGTGATCTTAGCCTTCTGGACATCAAAAGCAGCGGAACCACCGGCGAGGAAACCCTCGTGGCCGATAAGGGCATCGATGCTGGTGGTGGGGCCCTTGAGGAGGTCGACGAAGGCGCGGCCGTGGAAGTTGGACTGCTTGAACTGCAGGTTGGCCTTGACACCCTTGGCCTGGGAGGCGGGGAGGAAGGAGAAGATACCCTCGGCCTTGAGACCCTTGGCGAGGGTATCGGCAAGCTCAACCTTGGACTCGAGAGCGTTGGCGGTGTTCCAGGTCTGGGTGACGGTCACGCCTGCACGGTGCCAGGACGTTAGCAGCTGTGTATTGCCTGGTGAAAGAACCACTGTCCACTAAACAGGGGCCCTGTGTAGCCTGGGTCCTCTGATACAGCTGAGCACCGCATGGCAATCGAGGGGTTCCCGATATATTGGCAGATTGACAGCGGGGGGCGGGGCGTATTCACCGGTGGACTTGTCAGAGTACTTGGCCTCGATCTATTGCAGACGCGGTTAGCCAGTGTCCTCGTGTGCAGTGTCTCAAAAGAGTGTACGTACAGCGCCGGAGGTGGCAGCATCGTGGCTGCTCTTGCCGGTAACCTTGAAGGCAACGCGGTTGGGGGTGGTGTCCTTGACCTCAAGGCTGCCGGAGGAGAGATGGTAGAAATCCTTGGAAAGGAGCTACATGAGTGCGGGTTGACCCCAAGAGTTAGCAATTGGCTATGCGCAAGTGTTGTGGCCGGTGGTGTCGCTGTGGGCGAGGGCGCATAGGCAAGCTTTGGAAATGCCGCTCTATCAAACCCCCCTTCGCCAACAACAGCCATGGGGGGAGTAAGACGTACATCGTTCGCCGCCTTGGCGATATCGGAGTAGGCAGGGACAGCAGCCATTTTGATGATGATTGTGTGTGTTTAACTGGTGATGGCGAGCAAACAAAGTAAACAAGAAAACTTGTAGAGACTAGGTCGGACGGTGGAACTCGAAAGGCGTGGAAATGTTGGGAAGGTAAAGTATCGGAACTGCCAAATTTCTTTCTCCACCGTGATTGGGCCATCGCTCCCAGGTGGGAAGTGCCAAGTTCCAGCATCAACGGCTGCCATCGCCTGGGATTACCCTAACCCTTGAAACACACCAGTCAATGGCTTCCTCTTGGCCGTTGTGTCTTGGGGGCATTGCCTCAGTTGCACTGTCGTTTGTTTCATATTTGCTTGACTTGAGGTTGCAGTTACTTTGTCTACAAGCCAGATTCTCAAGGAAGACCGTCCTGCCGATCTGTATGCTATCCCGAGAGACGACAGGTATGTGTCTATCCACGATATTGAGACTTGAGAGACCTATTTCAACAACCAGATGCAAATACGGCATGTCTGAGCAATCTTTTTGGTCATTACCTATATTCAATGTTTGTCAAGGCAGTTATTTGTTTGTTCCCTTTAACAGAACCCCTTGTTCATATAGGTGGTAGTTTATGTCAAGGTCCTCCACGTGGATGAATCCGCTTAGCACATTGGCGGCTGTTTCCTCTATGCAGACACTTTGGCTCCAGCTTTGAGAGCTTGGCTCTTCTTCCCCAGGTTTTATCAGGTTGATATCTGCATTGCATTCCCTCCTGCTCATCACCCCCAAGATCACAGCCTGCATATCTACGGATATGCCTTGCCAAGGCAATTCAGCCATCAAAAACCCTGCACCAAAATGAACTTTTCAGAGCTTTTGCATTCTCACAGGCTAGCTGTGCTGTACTTCAACGCATCCCTTACCCTATCTTTTGACATGACGCCCTGCTAGATACCAGACCCTCCGGAAGCCATGACTCATATACAAAAATGATGGGAAAGACATTTAAGCATCCTCATACTTGGCCTGATGGATCGAGATAGCTCTGTAAAAGCCAGGTCAGTATCAATTCTCAAACTGCGTCCATTCAGAACCAAAGTTCAACTCACCTGCCACTGGGATCCGTCTGCTTGGACCATGTGGGTGTCCACCTCATGACGGTCGACGCGCACGACTGGGGGAAGTGCTCGTCGAACATCAGGCGGTACCAGTAGGCCTCCTTGGTGTCAGGGATATCGCTGCCCCACTCGGGCTTGGGGTTCTTCATCATCTCGTCGGTGACGTGGAGCTCGGCGTTGTCCTTGAGGGCATCGATCCATCCGTATCCGACACCGTCAGAGAACTGCTCCTTCTGGCGCCAGAGGATGTTGTCGGGAAGGTAGGGCTCGGCGGTCGGGTCGTCCGAGGTGTCGAAAGCCTTGCGGAGAATGTACTTCTCCATTCTTTCCTTGTTGATCATCTTGTCCGCAGGGTCGATGTTCATCGACACTTCGAGGAACTCCTTGTCGAGGAAGGGCACACGGGCCTCAAGACCCCACGCGGAGGTGGACTTGTTGGCGCGCAGGCAGTCGGCCAAGTGAAGGTTCTTGACGCGGCGGACGCACTCGGTGTGGAACTCCTCCTTGTTGGGGGCGCCGTGGAAGTAGAGGTAACCGCCGAAGATCTCGTCGGAACCCTCACCAGAGAGGACCATCTTGATGCCCATGGCCTTGATCTTGCGAGAGAGCAGGTACATGGGAGTCGAGGCACGGATGGTGGTGACATCGTAGGTCTCGAGGTGGTAGATGACATCAGACAAGGCGTTAAGACCATCCTCGATGGTGAAGGTCATGACGTGGTGCTTGGTGCCGAGGAACTTGGCCACCTTGAGGGCAGCCTCGTTGTCAGGAGAGCCGGGAAGGCCAATGGAGAAGGAGTTGAGCTGGGGAAGGAAGGTCATCGTAGAGAGCTTGCCCTCGTCATCGAGACCAACAAGACCCTCGCCCTTGTCCAAATCCTCAGGCTTCTCCTCAGCGGCGCCGTTGGCCTCCTCTGCAAGCTTCTTCAGGCGCAGGGTTTCCCTCTGGGCAATGGAAGCAACAAGCGAAGAGTCAAGACCGCCGGAAAGGAGAACACCATAAGGAACCTCAGCCATCAACCTTTTCCTGACAGACCTCTCAAGAGTCTCGCGGAGCTTCTTGAGGTCGACAGGGGTCTGGGGGATCTTCTCGCCATCCCACCATGTGGGCTCAAAGTACCGTGTCCTCTCGCCAGTCAAGCTGTCGAAGATGTGTCCGGGGGGGAAAGCCTCGATCTTGTCGCAGACGGGGTGGAGGGACTTCAGCTCGGAAGCGAAGTAGACAGTGCCGGGCTCCTTGGAGGACCAGCCCTGGTAAAGGGTTGTGATACCGATGGGGTCGCGGGCGGCGATTGTGCGGTCCTTCTTCTTGTCGTAAAGAACGAAGGAGAACATGCCATCGAGGTGCTTGGGCGCATCAATGCCATACTCGAGGTACTGTTGCACCGGTTAATCTGATGTGCTCTCCCCCGCAGTTCTCCTCTCGCAGTGACTCACCAGAGGAATCACAACCTCGCAATCCGAGGTGGTCTTGAAGTGGTAGGGGGTCTTCAAGGTCTTGCGAACAAGACGGTGGTTGTAAATTTCGCCGTTGACGGCGAGGATAATGCTGTCATCGGCATTGGTAAGTGGCTGAGCTCCGCTCTCTGCTTTGAGGTTAGACGACGGCCTCGAAACCAGATATACAGATCTAGACCCACCAACACCGACGATGCTGAGCCGTTCATGGCACAGAACTGTGGCGCCGCGTTAGCATCGCTCTTTCAAAGACATACGAGAAAAGTGGGAGGTTTTCTATGTGTCCAAGGGGGTTGGGGTTCCTTATCGTACTCGTGTTGTTAGAGATAACGCTGCCGCCTGTGGGAAGACAATGTGTTAGCCAAACCAATTGTTTCTCCTTATCTTGTTTATCCGTCTTTGTCCGACTCAGGGGTGAGATTCTTACTCCTATCAAATCAGTTAGCACAAAATGTCTTGGAGCTACCAGGAGGGGTTGCGCAAGGGATTGACTCACCAATCCGGGCCTCTGTGTCTGATCTGCTTGGAAAGCTTCAGAGCAGTCGGCTTGAATTTGGCGACGTCTGGGTGACTGGGTTGCTCTTCATGTTAGCGTTCTGCGTTATGCTTGCTGTGGTGTTGATGCTGATCTCGAGAATTTGTGAAGCGATAACGGCGATAAGGACAACGGCTTGGTGGTGTGGTGGGGCATTGACCCCTCCAAGGACAGAAAGTCGTTGACAAGTCACCACCACGGAGCCAATGCCGAGCAATTGTTCATGATAGCCAGGGAAAAGACCAGGTGTTCGAGACTGACCTATGGCAGGCGAAGATGCCGCACATGTTGACTGTCTATTCTCTTGTTTTTGGACGGGAGGCTAGGAGGCAACTAGTTCTTGGGATTTTGGAGCGGACGTTGAGAGCGGACTACAAGCCAGTCAGTGACAACCGTCTTTATACTTACTCTGGCCGTCGCGGCGCGCGCAAGCTGGTGTCTGTTGCGATGGGAGAGAGGGCGTTCGATCCGGCAAGGCGCAGGTGAGCAGCTGATGGTTGGTCTACAGGTGAGAGCTGCAGAAGAGCGTGGGATGGTTTTTGAAGGAAGGAGGCCACAGCACAAAGGTGTGGAAAGGAAGAGATGGGTAAGAGTCACAGAAATTTGTCTGGGAATTCCAAATTTGGCTTTGGAGTATGAGTCGACTACATTGCCCCTGCAAAATTTTAAGTACCTTCTAAGACCCCAGACCTCTTGGTACCCGGGGCTTCCTAGTCCTCCATTGTTAATCTTGAGGAGCCAAGTGGACGCCGATATCGCCACTCCTCAAATCCACCCCCTGGTATAATTTGTTAGCGCGGTCCGGAACCTGGGGACTCGGAGGCGAGACCGTCCCAGCCGTGTGCCAGAACCCGTTCCGGCCCTCCACAATTAGATAAACCGCCTTGATAAGAAGTTGCGATAATCGCGATATAAAGGTGTGGGAGCCTGCAAAGTGCCTGGTAAACCGTCCACGTGAGACTCTGCATATGTGAGAGGACATCATCCATTAGCTGTGAGCGACAGAATGCCAGACTCTTCTTCATCCCGAGTGTGGGGTATCGCCAATCGTAGATGGGAGCCCGCGTTGCTTCCCCAATGTTACGCGGGGGTATTGCTCGTAGCTATGACAGCTCAGAGCCAGGGGCCACACGACACCAGCGTCACGAATTCTGTATCGGAAACACTGCATGGAGGCGCAAGTCACGGGTGCCAAAGACGGGATGGTTGATTCAGTGGTTCGTATTGTTGGAAAAAAAGCCGATTCCATTAAACCCCCACTCCAGAAAGTCAAATACCAGTTCGTTGAATGAAAGAAGAACCCTTCCATGTCGAGAGTCGTCCGTCTAGAAGCTCGTTCCCAACCAATGCTACGCCCCTGCCTGCCTTCCCAGCCGTCCATGATGTTCCCAAGTAACTCCAGAAATAAATGACCACAATCGTAGATCCCACTAATACGTTATTCTACTGTCGTCTTTTTCCAGTATGCCCCCAGAAGCGAGCTCGTCTATGGAGCAGCATTCTCTCGAACAATCCGTTTGATACGTCTTTCGTACTCGGCTCTGTCCTTCTTGAATAGGTTGTAAGCCTCGGCCTGAGCTGGTGACTCGGGGTTTGGGTCGTTCAGGAGGTCTTGAACACCAAGGAGAATCTGCTTGAGAGTGATGGCCGGTTTCCAAGCCTCTTCCTCGTTGAGGATCGAAAGGCAGACGGTGCCCGAAGGGTAGACATTGGGGTGGAACAGAGGAGGGACGAATTTGCCTACAAGGAGAGGACGTTGATTAGTCGTGTGACCTGCCCAGGTTGGGGTAATTCGGCGAAAAAAACTTACACTTGGGGGGCTTCGTGGGATATTCTGCAGGAAGGGAAAAAGAGACAGGTCAGCTATCAAAGTCCATCTGCAACATCATGTGTTACACCAAGGGTAGCCACATACCATCTGGAAAAGTGATGTGCAGCTTGAACTGGCCGCCCTCCCAGATTGTGTCTTTCTTGCCAGGAATAGCACACTCCCAGACCTTCATGTCCAGCACACCTTGGGGGTTCTTCTGGGGTTTGGCCCAGAAGCCGAACGGGTGGTCTTTCCGCCACTGCTTTCTGTAGAGGGCATGGCGCCGGTCAGCGAGGCTGTCGCGAACAGGAGGAAAATGTCCGAAGGTCGGCGCGCGCATCTGCAAGCGACGAAAGAGGCGACTTACCTCTCCTCAATCAGACGGTTCTGGCAGAGTGTCGAACCCATGGTGACGATATTAGGTGGATATGGTGGGCGATCGATCAGAAAAGTTGGGGGTAGCTGGGGCTGGCTGTATGCGAGGCGCTGATCACGAGACCTTGAGTCGCAAGAGAAGCGGAAGTTCTGCGATGAAAAGGTGGGGGTTCGATGATGGCGCGGTAGTCTGCAGTGGCCGCGGTGTTTACGAACCCGGGCGTGGGATGGTTGGTGAAGGGAAGTGTAGAAAGTTCAAATGTTCTAGCTGTCGCCGGGAAGAGAGATGCTGCCTGCCACTAGCAGCTTGGCCCAGAGAGGAAGGTGGGGCTGTGGGTCCTCTTATAGAAGTCAATTCGCCAAGATTCACTCGACATTCGAAGAAGTTCACTCAAGTAGGCAAGATTTGACGTTGTTGGCAGAGTTTTCGGGAACAAAGATATGATATCAGACGAAATAATGGGGCGAAAACTGATATATACCGCTGAGATTTCTCATTCATATTTTGCGGCGGAATCTTAACCCGATGGTCAGTTAAGCAGCTCAGATCAACTAACCATTCCACTACATATACAACCCTGTCATCCTGACTTTAAAAAACATGCCTAGACCCATAACCCTAAGCATATTCTAACCTACATAGTCGCACTTTGTCTTGTGTACCGTGTCCGAGGTTGTAGTCTCTTCATAATCATCAGCAAGATGGAAGAAGAGGCGAAGAAAGAGGTGAAAATTGGTGAGCTTTCCTCTTCAAAGCAATGAAAGAACGGACACCAGGTGAGATTCGATGCAGAATAGTGGATTGTTGGCCTGCATAGAAACGAAGGCATTTTGGGCAGATCCGTAAACTTCCAGCCTTTTTTTCAAAAAAAAAAAAGAAATTGCCTGAAATTAAGAGCAAGTGGGACAGGAAGCAAGATCCTCATGCGACGAGCACAGAAGGGAAATACAGCAACGAAATCTAGAGTCTAGAGTGTGCAACCAGTTGTCAAGGGAAAAGTCACACTGGAATAACTGACACTTGGTGTGTTTTCTCAGAGGAATGAGTACCATAGCTTGCTATTTTTATCATTACTTCGTGACCATCCTTCTTCATCCCAGCATGCCAACCACCAAGTTCGCTTGGCCTGTCTTATGACTTGTCTTATGAACTTCCTGAACACCATCATCCGCCACAGCAAAAAGTTGCTTTCGTATTGGTGCATTTTGTTTTAGTATTTCTGACCCCATGACGACCCATAGCCTGATGAATACCCAGGAGTAGGAAAATAGCGAACTACAGCAACTATTCGAGCATCATCATCACCGTATCGATCTCTCACAATCTCTTCCACGTCATCGTCCCTGCTTCTAAGCTCAGGTGAGTGATAGAACCCACCATCAGAAGCATACCTCGAATCAATTTCCTCGTCCAGAGGCATCGCCCAACGTACTGACCTAGGTGTACGGGGTTCAGTCTCCGTCTCCGGAATCGACTCGGCCGGACCCTTTTCTTCATCCTCATCTTCATCATGCTTCTCTCCACTCGAACTTGAACTTGAACCTGAATCCGAACTGCTATCCGAACTCGACTCTTCCTCCTCATCTGAATCCTCGGAGTCATGGGCCTGCTGACTTAGGTGATCACTCTCATCCTCGACCTTTGCCTGTCTGGGAGATCTCATCACCTCCTCCACCATCTCATCCGGTATCGCCCCACTCATCATCACCTCTTCAACCAACTCATCCGGTATCAAATCCCCCATCACGGCTTCTGCATCGGCATCAGTAAAACTAGACTTCATAACCCTGTCGACATCAGCGTCAGTAACCTTATCTTTCAGAGCGTCTGCTATGTCCTGCTCCGTCAGCATCTCCCTTATCACTTCCTCCACATCTGCGTCTGTCACCAAAGGCTCCATCACAGCCGCCACATCCGCATCGGTAATCAGCATTGCTGACGGTGGCGGGTTGAACAAGTCGTCGATGTCTTTTTGAGTTATCAGTGGTTCCCCTTGCGTGCCTGGTGCGCCGCTGAGAACTTCGTCCCAGAGTTTGTCGTTGGCTGGGTCTATTGATTTGGTAGGAGAGGGAGGCGGGCGGGGACCCATTGGTTTTGCGAAACGTGGCCACCTTGCCCCGACACCTCCTGACATGCGGGGAGGTGATCCGTTCGGGTCGTAGTACTCGGGTCCTTCATACGGGAAGTAGGGATGGGGAACCACTTGGCGATAATAGTTGACTGATGGTCTGGCTACTGGCCCGGAGGGGGAGACGTTGATTATCCTTGGGCTCAGAGGCGATGGAGGAGTAGGTGAGCCGCTGTGACTATAGCCGCTGTGATGAGAAGCTGGAGGTGGACCGGGTGGTGGCCCAGGGAATCTCGGGCTGTGTCTTGATGGTGGCATTGGTGGTGATGGGGCTGGTGGTCTGCGGGAACTTTGACGAGATCTAGATCGGCGTGTTTGAGATCGTGATCTGAATCCATGTAAGTAAAAGATTCAAGTTGATAAGACTCAATAGAGTTTTACCTTTCAGCAACGACAACTGGTGTAGGACCGGAACCACCAGAGCCGGATGGGCTTGACCCAGTACCTGAGCCCGATGGCGACGATGATGACCCTGCTTCAAGCGTAACAACCAGACTACCGTCGTCTGACTTGTCGTTGCTGAAGACCCCATACAAAAATGTCGAAATGAGTGCGATAACCAGCAAGAGCGGGATGAGTTGGGCGGCGGTGGTTGCCTGATTTACACTGTTCTCAGCCCCGATGCGGTTCCATCGAATCGTCAGCTCAATCGCAACGATCACGGCTACGGCGACCGCAAGGCCCCCCAAGGCCTCCAACCACTTTTGTGCTTCCCACCTTGAGCGGCTAATCTCGGTGAGTTTGTCCCCGACGGTTAGCTATCATCAAGCTGCGGCCTACCACACCACCTCCGAAAAAGGAAAGTGGAAAATGTCACTTTCTACCACGACCGAAAAAAAAAAATACACCCACCCGGCAACGATTAGGGGCAGAGATGAAAAATAGGGGCGACTCACATTTTCTTCTTCCTCCCTCCCTTCCTAACCCCCCACCACCCACTCTTCACACAACCCACCACCACCAACCCCCCAGTCAGCATCCCCAACACCAACAAAATATTCAACCCCTTCATACTCCCGCTCTTAAGATCCATCGCCCCAAATAAAAACCCATACTCCAAACATCCTTTCCCATCACCACCACCACCACCACCACCACCGTCATCATACCTAACCGAATCCACCCCCCTACCCCAAAACCAAACCTGCACACCAGCCACAACCAATCCATAACCCCCCCTCAAACAACCCAGCACATCTACCCCCCTCCCCCTACTTTTCACCCGCAACCCCAAATGAGGACAAAACACCATTGCCAAATCCGCCGCATGTCTCGGGACGAAGAGGTAGACAGTGACGGAGAGGAGAAGAAGAAGAATATACACCTCAACAATATGCAACCCCCCAGCAGCAACCTGCAATATCAATGCAAGCAAAAGCGCAAGGTTGAGGACGAGCTCGGCGGACAGGAGAAGGACGATATATTCCTGCTCCAGGAGCTCGAGGAACAAGGTCGAGAGGTGGAGGAGGTAAAAGGACGTGCGGAGACCGAGGCCGTACATGGACGGGTTTCCTGGGATGGGGCAGGGTACCTGGGAAGCCATCCTGATCCTGGAGACATCGAAGGGAGATAGATGGGCGGTGAGGACGAGAAAGGCAAAAAAAAAATACAGAGATGATGATTAGGTAGGCGGGGGGAAAGGGTACGTAAGAGGGGGGCCACAATGTGGAATTATTGTAAACAAGACAACCAAGAGATCACACGGTGGGTTAGATGGGAAATGGCCTTGTGCTTCGTTACTTGGAGGTTGAACTACCACGCCAGAGAAACCACAGAATATCTTGCCCAGACTCTCACCAGAAATGTTGCACCGGATTACTTGGTGGAAAGGGCACGATGAGAGCATACCTAGCGTATGCTAGCCACTCGGCGAGAGACTACCAATACGCAGTGCGCTTGACGACATCGGATAATATGGGGCTATCATTTGATGAAGCGCACTATTCACATCCGATGGTATCACAGTCTCTCCAGGGGTTATCCTTCCTGACTGTTGTTTGCTCTATTATCTCAGGAGAGACAAACATTTGAAGGGCGTGAAAATCGATGCACTCGGAAACTCCCGTATGTCGTGTACACAACCTGACTTCACAAATATATCCGTGCGGACCATGACCCAGAGCATAATATCATTTTAATTCCCATTTATGAAAACTCCTGCTTGCTAAAATGCATGCTTTGACACTTTTGAATAAACCCAATCCAATCAACTTTCCAATCACACCCTCCAGTCATCTCTCTAAACTCCCCCTCCCCTTCCCCCCCAAACCTACTCCCTTCCTCTCCCTAATCGCCCTCTCCCACCTCTCCCTCTCCAACCCCTTCACATCCCCGGGTATCTTCTCCATCTCCCCCACCGCCATCCCAAACACCTCCATCAACTCCGGCACCTCGGCATGATCCCTCGTATTCCTCATCCTATGACACCAACTAACAATCTTATCCACCCCCTCACTCCCATCCCCTCCCAACTCCATGTTCTTCCCATCAATACTCGGCGTCTCACTCGCCCTATGCCTAACCCCCATCTGCACACTCTCCCCATCCCCATTCCCAGCCCTCTCTCCCCTCCCCCACTCCCCCAACTCCTTGATCGGACTAGCCACATCCTCCCCACCAGCCGGCTCAAACAAGAACTCGCCCCCTATCTGCCTCGAATCGCCCCCCTTGTGCGCCAGCCCCTTGGGTATCTGCTTCAGACCCTGAACCACACTCGCCAAACTCGACCTGACCAGATGAGTCTTTGTATACGCCGGCCTCTCCCCCAAAGCCAACGTCCGAATCATGCCCAGCTCCGCATACAATTTCCGCGTGGGATCCGTGTAAACAGGAAAAGGACACCCAGTCTCAGAGGTGTACATATCGATCAAGCCCGGATCGCCACACCCAATCACAACGATAAACGTCGGGATGGGCAAACCCAGCAAATCCGACGGCGAAAACGCAGACGACAAGGTCCGGAGGTAATCTTGACAGTTCTATCCCCACCATCACAATCAGTCATCAATCATACCACGGGAGGGGTAAACGGAGAGCACACATACACCACAGTAAAAATGCCTAACAAACACAAGCAACACCCTCCTCGCCACATGCCGCCCCGTGTACAGCGACCGAAACGTGTGCGACTTTCCATTGCGGTCCAGCACAATGTAGTTGTCAATCTTCTTCAGCGTCGCCAGCGTAGGAAGGGAGTTGTCCGCCGAGACGTCTTCGGAAAAGTCAAGGGGGTTGGTCGTGTCAATGTCGGCTGTTGAGTTTCTGTTGGCCGCCGCCGACTTGACAGAACCACCACCATTACCACTGCCACCGTTTGTTCCAGACTGCTGCTGTGACTGTGATGGTGAGACACTAAAGGTAGCTGCCCTCCTCGTCGTCGTCCCAGCACCATCACCGCCCAACGTCGTGTTAGTCTCCGGCTTGGCGGCAGCGGCGCCCGCTCCGCTTTCTGTAACCGTGGTGTCGGGGGTGACTGTGGTTGTTGGCACGTCCGGCGCTAGATCTTTCGGGGGCGACGCCATGATGGTTATATGTTGGACTTTTGAAAGGCTCGAGTATTCAGGTACCGTGGCGCCAAAAAGTTTAAGGTGTGTGCTAGGTAATCTAGAACGTGCATCGCTGAACCCCCAACCAGCATGATCATCAGCTTGGTTGGGTCTGCGACTCCAAAAAGGCGGGGTGGGGTTGCCCAGTGGTGGTGCGTGGCAGGCAAAGAGTGGGGCGGGATGAGGTCACAGTGGAACTTTCCCTTAGCACCCATGGTGTTTATCGGCTATCTTCACGTGAGCTCGTGTTACTTGATCGTCGAGGCTCACAAAGAAAGAAGCGTGTCGCGTCTGGCGGCTCAAAGACTTCACAATGATAAGGGGCACATGTGGTAGCGGAATAAATGATAGTGCTATTCTGATCCTCTATCTATCTATCCGCTCGTTTGCTTAGAAATCACCAATCTCAAATAGGAGTGAACGAGTGACTAGTGGTTAGTGTTTCAGCACTAGAATCTGATCAAGTCAGATATCCGGCCTGTACGAAGTGAATGCCCAACAGGCGTGAAAATGAGCGGCTACCTTCAGCCTTCCTCCCCAAAATTTATCAGACTACCACCGCTGTCCTTCTCGTCCATAGCTAGTTCCAAACAGGATGCCCCTGGGTGGTACAGAAGGCTGGACCGACTTGTCCATGCCACATGTGTGACCACCTCGGCTCGCTACACTAGCTCCCTCTCCTGAGCGACGTAATGCTGGAACAAAAGACCCTAACAATTCTCAACTACCTCCTGCATCTCAAACCTCGAGGCCTCCGAGGCCGGTCGAGCCACATCTGCCTGTCAAGAATCGACAGGCACCATAGGTCGTCAGAGCAACGCTTTGGCAGCGGCGGGTCGCTGCGAGGCGCAGAAGGATATATGTACCCAGTCTCTACCAGAGTAGGTAGGATCAGCGCTCCCGGAAACTGTGACTCGTTTACATGACCGATCAGGAACGACCGGGCGGATCCGAAGTTGCGTGCTCGACCGAGGTATGCTGGGCGGAGCCAGACGAGATGGTCCTCCATATGCTGCTTGGTGCGATAACTGCTTCAGTTGTTTGGTTTTGCTTCAAAAACAATACCAGCACAACCACGCTGCTCAAAACACTCAGTCGAACCCTGTCCCAATTTGACTAGCAAACGCTGTGCTGACGCTCTTCTCGTCATCATCGAAGCGACGGCCATATCCGCTCCCCAAGCCAAGACTGCGCCCGCCGCTCTCCACGTACTGCTTGAGACGGTCGCTACGGCTGTACGAGGTAGGACGAGCCGAGCTGATAGCCTCGCTAAGACCAGCTCCCAGGCTCGCACCACCCTGACCGACGCCCTTGCCACCAATAACACTCGCACTCGCATCCGTAAACTCGCTGTTGGCAACGCTCTCGCCAGCAACACTCTCAGCAATGCGAGCACGACCCTTGGCCCCGGGACGGCTAGCCGGGTTGGCCCCGGGCAAGCCGGGCCACTGCTCTGGATGGAAGTTGGAGAACATCTGAGGGTAAGCCGATGTAAGGCCCGCGCCACCCAAGGCAGAGCTGTGAATGGACGAGACATCATCCGGAATACCGTTAGCATACGAAAGCACCGAGCCAGTGTCGAAATCGCGGTGGGAGCCGTTGACACCGCCGCCATAACCTCTGCCGTTGGTATAACCACCAGACACATGCTGGGCCTGTGCGTTGTGGCGGGGACGGAAGCTCATCTTGGGCCGGCTGAACTGGATGAGGGAAGTCTGAAGGTTGGTAAGAGGGCCTTCCACCAAGCACTTGCGATCCTTAAAGTGAACAAGAAGATGATGCCATAACTCATGCTTGGACAGAACCTTGGGGTTGCCGATGATGACAAGACCATACTTGGCTCGAGTGAGCGCGACGTTGAGACGACGAGGGTCGGACAAGAAACCAATGCCCTGATTGTCGTTGGAACGGACGCAAGAAAGAACGATAAAGTCCTTCTCACGGCCTTGGAAAGCGTCGACCGAAGCAACCTCGACCTCCTTGTAGCTCTCCTTTTTGAAAGTGCCCGTATTCTGCATGGTGCTGACAATGTAGCTGCGCTGGCCTTCGTACGGAGTAATGACACCGATATCAGACGGCTTCACACCAGCCTTGAAGAAGCGAGTAACAATCTTCTCCACGTTGGAAGCTTCGGTGCGGTTCAGGTAAGATGTTCCGGATGCCGAAATTTCTTCATTGCCCAAGTTGGACCAGAACATCATCGGAGTTTCAGCAACAGGCCAGGGGAAGTCGACATCCTTGCGAAGCCGCTCAGTTATGGTGACACCGTTCTGGAGCGACCCTTCGTAAAACATGTTGGAAGGAAATTCTGAAAGGCAAGGGTGCATACGATACTGAACGTTGAGCCGAATGGGAACCAGGTTGAGCTTGACCAACCTCTCGAACAGAGACTGGTTAAGACCAGCCTTGGCCGCCTTCTTGTTCATGATGACGGGGCCGAGCTGCTTGTGATCACCAACAAGAACAACCTGCTTGCATCCGAGGACAAGAGGAATCATGCACTCGGGCTCAGCTGACTGAGTAGACTCGTCGATCAGCACGTTTCGGAACTTCATTTTGGACAGTCTCGGGTCGCCGGCACCGACGCAAGTGCAGCACACGACATCAGCGCTGTTGAGAATCTCCCTCTCGGCCTGGCGAGTCAGTTGCTTGAACCTCTTCTCGTCCTGAGAAGACAGTTCACCTGCGGCGGCCTTGAGCTTGTTGAGATTTGTGAGCTCACTGCTCTGCTTGTAAAGGCGGACCTGCTCGTGGAGGGCCAAGAAGCTGACGGACGATTCGACATCCTCACGAGACTTGGCTGTCAAGCGAACGACCTTGAGACCCGTGCGGTGAATACGTTCGCAAAGCTGATCGACAGCAACGTTGGAGGGGGCGCAGACGAGAACCTGACTATTGTTCATTCTGGCAAGATGGTAGATGATGGTGGCTGAGGTGACCGTCTTTCCGGTACCTGGCGGCCCCTGGATCAAACTGAGAGGGGTGGACAGAACAGTCTTGATGGCAGTGATCTGACTGTGATTCAGCTCAGGCAACCCTGGAACGTGGAACCTCTTCGGCATCTGCGTCTTCATGGGAGCAACGGCTACCTCGTGGCCCAGCAACTTATGGAAAATGTACCCAGAAACACTGAGCTCATCCACAGCGAAGGTCTTCATAGCGAATTGCATACGGTCGTAGGACGTGGCCTTCCAGACATAGTCGGCCGAGAAGTTGTGCGTGCATTCGGTGGGGACCGATTTGTCGTTCGCCGCCTTTCTTAACTCAAGGGTAACTTCGTCCGACTGGTTGTTGGGGATCTTGATAACATATCCAACACCCTCCCATGGGGCACGAAGTTCGCCCTTGTACTTGATGCGCATCTCATCGCCCACGGCCAATTTGACATCGCCGGATTCGATCTTGGGCAGGATAAAGCTGGCCAGGTGCTTGTTATTCAGACCCATATCCCAGCGAACCACGAGGTGGTCCTCAGACTGCGCTTCCTTGAGCTTCTTGTCATAGTCCGACTCCATCTTCACAAGGGGCCCAAAGACATTCTGATAGTGGTACGGATCATCGTACTTGAGGAGCACGGGATGCGGATCGTCGTCTACGCCGGTTCCTTTCTCCAGATCGGCGACAGTGGCACTTGGAGCCTCTTTCCACATCTCCTCAAGTTTCGCAATCATGGGCGGGGTCAAATGGCGAGCTCGAAGCTGTTCGGCGTCGGTCGGTGGGGAGACAATCCAGTTGAGAAAGGACCGATCCTCGATGAGGGGTTGCCATCGCGAAACATCCCAGCTCATGTCCTTGGCCGAACTGCCAGCAGCGCAAGGTTGGCGACACAAAAGAACGACAACGGTATCGGATTTGGCGGGAATGAAGCCCAGCATAAAGACATTCTTGTTGCCGCAGTTGTAGCATTCGAGGGTGGTATCGCCAAGGGCTGACTCGGGATGAAGCTGAACCTCCTTGTGGCGGGCTCGTACAAGGTGGTTGACAATATGTGAGGAACTCGAATTACCACGAGCACTGCAGAACCACTTGTTGCATTCCTTTGCAATGCACTTGACCACACAGGACGGGGAGTGAATGCCGCAATACCTACGTAAACCAGTCAGTTATGATACCCCCCACCATGTTCCCAAAACCCATGACTTACGCGCAAGCGTGAGCGGGCAGCTCCTTTTCCTCTTCTGGACCTCTCGAGTTTACATCGTTTCTTGGGCCACTGAAGTTGCTGTCATCATCGCGAAAGTCTTCGGGGCCCTGGTTGTCATTGTCATCATGGCGACGGAGGGCGTTTGTCGGGGAGCTGTGTTCCTTAAGATCGCCCAGGAAGCTCTCGGTTTCATCGTCGAAGTCGTCGGCGGTGGCATTAATGGTGGCGGCAGAGTCGGAAACAAGGTGGTTTCCGAGGTGGTTGAAGGCGTCCTCCATTATCAAACAGACGGCAAGGGTGCCGGGACACTTGGGCTGCAGGATGGTAAGCAGGCGAACGCAATCATGGGACTTGCAGGCAAGAGAGATGTGTGACAAGAGGACGGGGGGCAAAAGTATGCTAATGTTGCTTGAACGCGACGAAGTGAGGGAGGGGAATGGCGCACAACGTGTTGGGTGCTGCCGAGGCTAACCTTGAATCACCGGTCGAGAATTATTATTTGGTAGGTTGGAGGGCACACACTGCGCGCGGCTGTCTAGGTATCGTTGGGATGTCGCAGTGACAGGACGTTGATAGAGACAAAAAAAGAGCTGATGGAATTGCAAGCGACGGGACGGTCACATCATCGCTGACACAGGAGATCGAGGCAGCTGATGGGCTCGCAAGTCCACAGAATGAATGGGTGGTGAGGGAAGCTCTGGAAATTCGTGTGTTTCGTTGCTCGCTGCCGGCGGTTTGCGATTTTTTGGCTGTGGGAATCCTGCACCTTGTCAGCGCTCATAGCAAAAGAGACGCCTCCCAAAGTGGAAAGTGGCGGCTATCAGGCTGCGGGTACAGCTGCACGGCAGGTGGGAAAAAAGTTGGCCAGGGGTCCGTGCTTCCTTTTTCTGTTGGTGCCCCTCCACTGATATGGCCGATTGATAGGCGCTGATAGCGTTTGCTTCTCAGCCTTGCAGGGGAATTATTTTCTCCAGCGCTGTGGTAACCTTCCATCAAAAAGCCATTTCGAGAACCCTTTTGGCCATTCAGCAAGCAAACTACGCCAAAATTTACAGATCCCGAAACTCTGAAAGCGATATCTCTCAGCGCGCCGTTCGCCATCCTCCAGATTAAAGCGTCACACCAACAACATTCACAATGATTGTCAGTACTTGGATGTCGCTGCCCCGAACCTCGCGTATCCACCATCTAACAAGTATCTTCAGCGCAAACAAGCCAGGCAAAGGCGAGACTATCTCTACCGAAAAGCAGTTCTTCTGCGCGATGCCGAAGTTTCAGAGAAGAGGGCGAAGCTGAGAGCTGCCTTGGCTTCGGGCAAGCCGCTGGATCCAGAACTCGCCAAAGATACCCAACTTCGCAAAGACTACGACTACGATGCGTCGCGCGACGTCGCCGAGGATGATTCTCTCGATATAGATGATGAATACTCCGAGCTTTCAGGTGTCGTTGGTATGGCTCTCTTCTGTCGGTGGTGAAAGCGCACATGGCCAGGTGCTGATATTCCTTCTAGACCCTCGCATTCTTGTGACTACTTCTCGAGACCCCGTAAGTGTCATTTGCCGTCATCCTTGTATTGTGAGACTAACCTTTTCTCTATAGAGCTCGAGACTCATGTCCTTCAGCAAGGAAATACGATTACTATTTCCCACGGGCATCAGACTGAATCGTGGTAATTTGGTGCTGCCAGAACTGGTCCGCTCAGCGCAAGCCGAGAAGCTCAGTGATGTGATTTTGCTGCACGAACATCGGTGAGTTATGTTTACTGGCTTTAATTGAATGTCTTCTAACCCGAAGTAGTGGTACACCCACGGCCATGACCATTAGCCATTTCCCCCACGGGCCGACATTGATGGCTTCCCTTCACAATGTTGTACTCAGAGCCGATATTCCAAGGTCGATCAAGGGAACGGTATCAGAATCCTACCCGCACCTCATTTTCGACGGCTTTACAACAAAACTGGGTCTGAGAATTGTCAAGATCCTGAAGCATTTGTTCCCGCCACGAGACGTTACTGCCAGCAAAGCCGCAGGCAACAGAGTTATTACTTTCGTGAACCAAGACGACTGCATCGAGGTCCGTCATCACGTGTATGTGAGGACAAGTTACGACTCAGTCGAACTTTCCGAGGTTGGCCCACGGTTCACTATGCGACCATTCTCCATCACCATGGGAACACTCGAGAACAAGGATGCCGATAGTGAATGGCACCTAAGCCAGTATACTCGCACCAGCAGGAAGAAGAACTACTTCTGAGTGGCATAGGGTTACTTTTGGCCTGGTTTTTAAGTGAAAGGACGGTGAAAGATGATCAACCACCCGTATGAAGAAGCGCGGTCAGGCCAGCTAGAGGACATCTGGCAGACCACGAAGAGCTGCGTCGACAAGTCGGCGCTTGGGTGGGAGGGGGATATCCCTCTATGGCGAGACACGGCTCAGCGCAATACGGAAACCCCAGATGTTGGTGGACGTTGCAGAATCGGTGCAAAGAAGTGGGTGGATGCAGGAGTAATGGCGACAGGGCGTTTAATGGAAGGGAAAATCGGGTTGCTTATATAATCAAGGGGTTCAAGGGCAGTGTGCTGGGGGCGATCCAGCACATACAAGGCTCGGTTTTAAATGTGAAGCTTCATGTAAGACGTTGGGTCACTCGCTTTTGTTTCAGTGCCCGGTGACTGCCATCTAAAAAACGGAAAGCCAGAGCTGCGATAGTGGACCATTTCAACCAATTGTGGGGAGACATGCAGATCAGCCTCAGCCTCGCTGCAGGTGACGCCATCAAGTTTGCCGCCGTTGCATATGATTCCGAAGAGCTGGACAGCGACATGTTATTTCTGAGGGCAAGTGCCTAGTAGGTATCCGGGTATAATTGCGTAACACGGCTGGTGATGAGACAATGCTGCAGATTATGGGAGTTCAATGAGCAAGTATCAACAGAGAAATGGGCCGGAATAATTTCCAGGCACAGGACTTTCTACCAGTTGTCATTGAAGGAGCTCGAAGCTCTCACGCTGCCCGTCTCGGAGGTTGCCTTGCCATTCCACAAACGATGTCCAACGGTTGCCGAGAACAGAAGTGAGCTAGTATACCTTCCTTGTTTTGACCGCTTTATCGGGATGGTCCAGAACACACGGAAGAGCTCGACTCCGCTATCTCCACGACGAAGCTTCAGCTAAGCAGCTTCGTCTTGTGAAAAAAGGGGCTCAAGTACTCCGTGTCTTACGTACATGAGCTCCTTTCCAAACCAAGCTCTCTAACATCGTCTTCTATGCAGTACGTTTATATTCGCCGATCCTAGGTCTCGTGCCCTGAAAAGACCCTTAACAAGAAGAACCAAAAAAAAAAAGTCACTGCCTCGCGCTGCAGGCCTCGTAAGCACGGGGCTAAGACTCGCAGGGTTCATCATCTGAACCAAAAAGGGTTTGGTATGGGCGGCGGCTTGGACCTCGTCCTGAAAACTGAGAGAGAAAAGGGAAATTTGCGGGTCCATCAACTGTCAAAGTGGAGACCAGGTGCAGCGACAAAAAGCCATCAGCCACACCTGAACGGACCACTCGGGTGCTCGTCAACTGGCCAGCAACGTGCAGGCACTGGACGGGGAAGGCCAAGGCAGCGCAAGCTGGGGAGATTGGATCAATCCGAGCCTTCACAAACCACCAACAACCAGTTACCACTTCTTCCTTCCAGTCAATTTTCAAGGAAGCAAGTTGAACAACGGCGGAGCGCGCGCCATCGCATTGATCCCGACAGATATCATTACAGCAACCTTCGACGAGACCAGGACAAAACACATCAATTGAACAGAAAGCGGTGCAATTGCGTCAGCTACAATGTCGTACAATCCTTACAACCAGGGCCCCTCGGCCGAAGCTGGATATGGCGGCGGATACGGACAACCTGTGAGTAGTTCTCTGAATCGCGTCGCGGTATCAGGTGCGGATGGGCCGGACAGCGCCGAAAGTCATATGCCTTGTTTTCATAGAGGCACGGATGCTCTTTTTGCGGTCACCGCCAAGCGCGCGCACTACTATTCATGGGTTTGACATGCTAACTCGTCGCTTTCCGTCGACAGGAACAACATGAGATGCAATCATATGGACAGCAGTATGGACAACCCTACGGTGGACAATCTTACGGACAACAACCCTACGGCGCGCCACAACAGCAACCATATGATCCTCCTCAGCAACAGTACGGCTCATCAGCTACCGTCCTCACCCAAAACCAGTTCCTCGAGCGCGTGTCGGCCATTCGCCAGGAAATTCAAGGCTTGACCCAGATTATCCGCAGAGTCGAATCTCTTCATCATGCTGCCTTGTCCAGCACTGACGGCCATGCTCAGGCCGAGCTCGACGCCGAGGTCGCCAAATCGCAACTCAAGAACACGGCCATCAAGGACCAGATCCAGTCTTTGAAGAGGGATACGGAGCGGACGACAGCCGAGCACGGCACCTTTGCCCTGAAGAAGCGCCAGTTCGACAGTCTCAACAATGATTTCAAGGACACCATCCAAAAGTTCTTGCAGGAGGAGCAAGCCTACAGACAGCGCTGCCGCGAGCAGATCATGCGCCAGTACAGAATCGTCAACGAGAACGCCACCGAAGCCGAGCTGCAGCAAGCCGCTGATGCCAACTGGGGTGACGAGGGTATCTTCCAGACTGCCCTCCGCTCCAACCGCTCTGGCCGCGCCTCGGAAGTTCTCGGCAATGTTCGCGCTCGCCACAACGACATGATGAAGATTGAACAGTCCATCAACGACCTTGTCGACCTTCTCGACATCCTCAACCAGCAGATCGTCCAGCAGAGCGCCATCATCGAGGATGTGGCTCAAAAGGCTGAGCAGACGACGGACCACCTCGGCAATGCCAACACCCAGATCCAGACTGCTGTCAAGAGCGCTCGCAACCGGAGAAAGCTCAAGTGGTGGTGCTTGGGTATTACCATCTTGATCCTGATCATCATCGCTGTGGGTGTTGGTGTCGGTGTTTCTCTTATGCAAAAGAGCCCCCCTTCCGCTCAATAAGCATGCCAATATTAGAATCCGCGTTTGCGGAAGCGCTGATTGACTGGGTTGTGTTTGGCACTTTTTGGCGCCTGTTTTGTCAAGGAAAAAAGGCGTAATGCGAAAGAGTGGAGGAGAGCGTTTTCAACATGCAATCTGTTGGTTTTGTATGAGCGAAGGGCGTGGGCGGTGGAAATGTTGATTTACGAGATCATTATAATAGACCCCCAATAGGGTTGGGGGGGACGTGTAGCAACGCAAAAACAGGACCCTGGTTTGGTGGTGGTAGCTGGTGATTGATGTTAGGCGGGACTTAATGACGGGTTTTTGATGGAACATGCTGCTAATGATGATGGGTCCGTCATTGGCCGGGAGCGGGAAATCAGGGGTTTCTTTCCTTCTTCTTCTCAGTCTAGGTATAAGAGAAGATGGTAGTTTTTTCTTGTTTTTTTTGGTTTTTTTTTTATTGGGGAGGAGGCTCACGCGCGTTGTTAATTCTTTTTGAGTAAACCACTATGTAGCATGTACAAAAGTACAGAGTACATACGGATTAATTCATGTCTTTTTTTTTTGTTCCCTTCGCTCACCCCTCTGGACGTTGCGCAATCCTTTCATCCCTGGCTCCCTCACCACAAAATAGTTGATAGAGACAAGTAGGTTGGTTGGCCCATATGATGTTGTAAACCATGCATCGAAGGTAAATTAATGGGCCTTCTGAATACCTTTGAAGGGCTAGTAACTATATTTCAAAGCCTAGTGGTTATCCGCAAGGTGTAGTTTGCAACATAATATGGGGGCTATCCTACTTGTGTGTATTAATTATGTTGTGGGCAGGGTGCCTGGGTTATTTGGGATCCCTTGACACAACACAAAAAGCAAAGAGTTCAACCTTTTTCTTATACCGCTTTTTGATCGACTCTCATTGAGCGCTTCTCCCAAAGCTACATATGTAAAGAAACAAGAGTAATGTACTTGTATACTTCCCACCAACCTCACCCTCACCCTCACCCTCACCCTCACCCTCACCCTCACCCTCACCCTCATCCTCACCCTCACCCTCACCCCCTTTCCCCACCCAGCCAAAAACAAAACCCTCCCACACCTATAATGACAAACAAGAATAAAAACAAGAATCATGACCATGAAAAAAGGAGATGTTCATTCCTCCATGGGTTGCGTAATAGAGTGGCGTGGTTTTCGTTGCGGGACGACCCGCTGGTTTGTTTCTTTCCCCAGTCTTTCTCTCCCGTCATCGTACACAGATATTACCCACCCTCTCCCCAAGCATGCAGTCATACGGATGTATGAGATGAACAAGAAAAATACAAAAACACCATGGACTGCTCATGATACATGTTTGGAAAAACGGTTCAGACTCCAGTTGCGGCGCGCGTTTTGACGGGGTATACCATTCATCACGGTTCAATTTTGAGATCGCAGGACGGTCATATCACCACCCGACGAAATAGCATTCTTCGCATCTGTGCTCCTGTCCGGCTTCCCCACACCCACACAGCCTTTATCGGACCACACCGCCGCCCATGCCCGACAGCTTGCTAGCCAAGTCGGGATACTTCTCCTGCACTTGGATCTGGGTTCTCGTAGCCTCGGCATATGAGATGGCGCTGACAAGCTCTCCCTCTGTTCTGGCAAGTTCAGCCGCACGCTCAAAGTACTTGAGGGCCTCGGTCACGCGGCCCTGTTGGAGAAGCAATTGTGCCATGGTGGCAACGGCGATATCGCACTCGGGGTCAACTACGAAATTCCATGTTAGCAAACGACGAACAAGATATGTGAAAATGTGCAACCACTTACTGATGAGGGCCTTCTCGCAGAGCTTCTCAGCCTCGCTGAAGTCCTGCTTCCATTGAAAAAGGGCAAGAGACTTGTTGATCAAAGGCAGCACATTCATCGACATGGGCTTGGTCTCCTTTTCCAACTCAATGGCAGTGTCGAATTTCTCGATAGCTTCGCTGAACTTGGTCTGGTCCAGGAGAAGTTCACCATAGTAGTTGTAGACGTCTGGGATCTTGGGGAAGTTCTTGATGCACCGCCTGAAGGTCGCCATGGATGAAGCGATGGAACCGAGCTTGTACTGGGTCACACCGAGTTGGATGTGAGAGAAGATGAAATCGGGGTCCAAATCGATCGACTTTTGGTAATCCTTCTGCGCATCGGCGAACTCGCCCTTGATGAAATGAAGCTGGGCGCGGTGGTAGTAAATATCCGGGTCTTCTGGGTTCTTGGCGAGGGCGGCTTCGAAATCCTCCTCAGCCTTGTCTGGGGCACCGAGCTCCAGATTCATGCTGGCCCGCTTGATATAACTCTGGGTGAGCCCGGGATCAAGCTCGATACTCTTGGACAGATCGGCCAAAGCCTCCTGATGCTTGCCTTTGAGGCATTGGAATGTACCGCGAAGGTTGTGAGCGTAAGCCTCGTATTCACCGAGGTCTCCCAGAGTCAGAGCCTTCTCGAAAGCTTCGGCAGCCTCCTCGTACGATGGCGCAATCTTGCTTTCCATCGCCTTCAGACCCTTTTGCAGCTGGCCCTTTCCAGTCTCCTCGTCCAATTCGGCGTCATCCTCCAACCCCGCTGGCCTTGGCTTGGCCCTGAAGCTTTGAAGATAGTTGCCCACAAAGGTCGCACTGGGCAGTCTGGCGGGCTTGGTTTCGAGGATTTCCTTCGCCTTGGTCTCGGCAAACTTCTTCAGAAGACGCTCAACGGCCTGCGCACTCTGCTCGTTCCTGAAACCATCGATGATACAGCTGGCGGTGATGTCGAGGAGAGCTTCGCTGTACTTGCCGAGGTGGTCGTAAGCATTCGAGCGGCGATTGAGGGCCTTGATGTACTCATTGTCGAAGGCAAGAGCGGCGGTGGTGTCCTCAACAACCTTTTCCCATTCGCTCAGGGCGTTGTGGCAGGCAGCGCGGTTGCAGTAGTAAACTGGGTCTGGCTTGCAAAGGATGGCTTTCGAGTAAAGCTCAATGGCCTTGTTGAAATCCTTCTGGTTGTAGGCCTTGTTACCAGCCTCCTTAAGCTTAGCGGCATACTCCTTGCGTTGGGATTCGGATAGGCCGATGACACTGGCCTCGTCAATTTCTGGCAGCTCATCGGCGGTCTCTACTGTGGCGGTCTTGGGGTTTTCTGCTTGCTTCTCGGCGGCAGCGCCCTTCTCGGCTTCCTTCTCGGCCTGTTTCCGTTTCCGCCTCTCCTTCTTGCTGGGCTTTGGGACAGACTCCTAGAAAAGAGAACAAAGGGTCAGTATCCCGGTAGGCGACGATGACGACGACGATAACGGCGGCGACGAGGGGTATGATGGGGTTGACGACAGGGTGGGTGCTTCTGCTCACTTCATCGGGACCCTTGCGGATATAGTAAACAACACCGGCACCGGTGACCACTACGGCGACACCAGCAATGGTATAGACGAGGCCTTTGTTCTCAGAGGCCCAGTTGGAGATGCGGTCCCACAGCGATGAATTGCCCGGCACTGTTACAGTGGTCCCCGCGGGGCCTGAAGCAATCGTGGGAGCCATGGCTCTTTTGGGTGCAGGGAGCGCTTAGTGAAGGGCTCAGCCGGAGAAAGATGATACGGGTGGTCAAGACTGGGAAGGGACGATAACAAAAAAAAAGTGAGATAATAAGCCACTCAACACTGGACTGGGTGTGGGTGGACGGCCGGGTTGGTGATGCAGATTATTTGTGAATATCCTGCGAAGCAAAGCCTTGACGTCTCTCCCAGCAACTGAGCAGCCGACAGCAAGCCATGGAAGCTTGATCAAAAAAAATCGGTCCAGCGCGGCCCGCCAATTGCGACTGCTGCAACCTGCTCCACCACGCGGTTTTTCCGGAACCTGACCTGGCACACCTTTTGGACTTGCCTCCTGCCACCGATAAGAAAACGGTGACTTCACTCTTTGCTAATCAAGGTCCAAGCTCCACCCCCACCAACACCAAGCAGAAGCAGCATTGCAACCTGAGGCACCAATAATTTGTCTTGTGTCAACACAGAACGCCCAGCTTCTGCGGGTCCCCACAGTAACCCTCAGGGGCAATTTAGGAGGGGTCGCTTTTTGGCAATATCAGGAAGTAATCAAATTACAGCTTGATTTTGGGAGATAGCTCAACACTTTGTTCAATTCTTGGTTCAAAATGGCATCGTCCGATTTTCAGATCTTTACTTCTCTTCGTTACGACCCTGCCCTCCTCCAAGTTCACTCCCACCCAGACTTCACCCACGCAAGCTGGAACCATGGCCACTCTTCTCCCTTTTACATGCTAGACTACCACCGCGACCGCATGCTTCGCGCAGCTCATCATTGGAAATGGGACTCTGTCATCTCTTCTCTCACTGGTGACGCTGGACTTCAACTTTTGGCGGACAATATCACAGCTTATCTCGCTCAAAAAGACCAGCCAGCCCGAGTAAGGGTGGACATTTTCCAGAACGGGAAACTAACAGTGACGTCCGCTCCCGTCCCATCAGTCCCCCTCTCAAGACTCTTTCCAACAACACTAGACCCCCCTACACTGGACTTGTACTCGGGCAGTGTGTTCGAAGTGGTAGTCGACACAACAGACAACGTCAATCCATCAGAGTTCACACATTACAAGACCAGCCAGAGACAAGTATACGAGGAGGCGAGGCAACGGGCCGGTATCACGTCACCCACGATTTCCAGGGAAGTCTTGATTGTGGATAGCAAGGATGGATCGGTAATGGAGGGGTCGATTAGCACGCCTTATTTCTTTCGGGATGGGAAATGGGTCACACCGTTCGTGAATAAGGAGACTGATAAAGAATGGCATGGTGGGCAGGAAGGTACCACCAGGAGGTGGGCTCTGGAGAGGTATGTTTATAAGAAGGGGACAATTGATATGGGGCGATGTACTAACGGGTTTGGGTAGGGGACTTGTTGTTGAGGAGGTTGTTTTAGCTCAGTGTCTGGTTGATGGAGAAAAATGCTGGCTGAGCACCGGAGTTAGAGGGTTCATACTTGGGCGGGTAAAACTGAACCCATGAGATGATTCTCTAGCCACGTCAAACGCGTGGCAAGCCAATTCTGTCACCTGTGGCATCATGAGGCGGCCTACGTAGACCATAGCAGTATACTGAGTCTACTGTGATAGGAAATCCACGACAGAGGTTCGTGTAAGGCTCATGGGAGGCTGGGCGGGTTTTGCTGGAGAAACACAGTTGACTGGCTTATCGGGATGGCTCATGAACAGGCTCTGCGACAAGGCAAACAATCTTGGTATCAACCGGTCAAAACAAGCAGTCGCACCTTTTGTCACATGGTAAACACCATGGAACTGGTAACACCACGGCTCACCGCGGCTCTGCTTCAGATAACACTTGTCAACACCAGTCTCGGCCGTTAAAACCAGCCGACCGATGACAATGCTCTGTCATTGCGCCCTTCCTGCTGTCGACGTAATGCTTCTGCGATTTGAGTCACACACGACTGCGGTTTGCGCGCGTTATCAACATAGCCATCATGGAGAGGAAAGAGCGACAACGGAAATTGACGGCTGGTACCAAGGCAGCCATCATGTGTGAGCTCCTCCGCGCGGGGAAGGTCACCTCGTTCTTTCCATCCAGACATCAACCCAGTCACACATGACAGCATGAGTCTTATTTAAGCAAACGAACTCCCTCTTCGGTTTTCCCATTCATTTCCTACTTGATTTCCCATGATAATACCATCCTACTTTAGCAACACCACTACCCTCAGCCTTCAACAACTGCTTCTCCTTTCTCTACTCACCACCAACTACACCCAAGACTCTCCTAACTACCAAAACCCACACCACCAACACAACATCATGGAGTCCATCTTTATTGCCCAGTCCAAGCTCCGCGCCGAGCTCGGCCTGCACAAAGTCAAGGCCATCCCCAACAGCAAGTTCCAGCGCCATGGCACCAAGGCCTACGCTTCTGCCATCAACCGCTATGGCCTCCAGCCCACCAAGCCAGGCCCTCTTACCTCCGGCAAGATCCGCGACCCGAGCACCAACTGGACCTCTGGCAAGTTTGCCGTGGGGGCCATACGCGACATGTGGACCTCTCTCGTTGAGAAGACGGGAGACAACAAGCCGGGAGAGGTTGGGGCCCAAGACCAACAAGGTGACATGGAGTACCTTTGCGAGGTGTTGATCGGTACCCCTCCTCAGAAAGTCCTGTTGGACTTTGACACTGGCTCTGCCGACCTCTGGGTATGTTGCTACAACGTCTCCCCTTCAGATTGCTATGGCCTGCTGACAGTTACCAACACAGGTTCGTCCGGATGCTTTCAAGAACGATCAGTCCAGCACCTTCGCACCTATGCACAACAAAAGCTGGAAGATCGAGTACGGTGATGGCAGCTCTGCGTCCGGCTTTGTTGGCCAGGATACCATCTCCATTGGTGGCCTCGTCATCAAGAAACAAGCGGTTGAGGTGGCCAAGCATGTGTCCTCTCAATTCAGCCAGGGCGTCATGGGCGGTCTCCTTGGACTGGCTTTCAAGCAGATCAACACTGTACACTCGACCATGGGCATCCGCGATCCTCAACCAACCCCAGTCGACAACATGATTGAGCAGGAGGATATCCCCAAGGAAGCCGAGCTATTCACATCGGCCTTTTATAGCTCTCGTGATCTCAAGCCCGAGTCTTTCTATACCTTTGGCTGGATCGATCAAGATCTGGTCAAGAAATGCGGAGAGGAGATTACCTGGGCCAAGGTGGACAACTCTCAGGGTTTCTGGATGTTCGACAGCACGAGTGCCAGCGTTGATGGTGACAAGATCGAACTGTCTGACAACAAGGCCATTGCTGACACTGGCACTACCCTCGCGCTTATCTCAGACGAGGCTTGTGACGCTCTGTACAAGAAGATCGACGGAGCTGCCTACAGCGAGAAGTACCAGGGCTATCTCATCCCCAAGTCTATCAAGGTTGACAGTCTTCCAGAGTTTAGCGTGGCTGTCGGTGGGAAAGAGTTTGTCATCCAGAAAGAGGATCTCATTTTTGCGGAAGCCGATGAGAGCAATTATTACGGCGGTGTCCAGTCGCGCGGTTCCATGCCGTTTGATATTCTTGGAGACACGTTCTTGAAGTCCATCTACGCTATTTGGGACCAGGGCAACTCACGCTTTGGTGCCGTTCCCAAGATCGAGAAGGAGCAGAAGGCTCCCGAGCCATCCAAGGACGGTGATGGTGTGCAGAAGGTGATTTGCACGCTCGACAAGAGCCCTGCCAAGAAGTCAGTCTGCATCGCCAATTCTGCCTTCGTCTGCCCTTCTGATTGCTAGTTGAGTTGTTATTATTCTGGCTGCTGGACAGATTTATCGTAAGAGGTGAGATGATAGGATGGCTGAATCGTCTTCTGTGGGTGATGGATGAAGGAACACATTCGGGCCCCTTGTTTGCTGCAACGTTTTGGTAGGATTAGTTTATTATGCAATACAAGCAGTGTTTTTGGCATGATACTGTTGATCATTGTGAATTTAATTTAGTATCAGGTGAATGCACTGCGTAGGTTGCAGCGGTTACAAGCGGCCCGGGGCACCTTCAGCCAAGCTGGCGGCGCTCAGGCCCTGGAGGGGTGGGCTGCGACCCCACACTCCGTGATCGGGGGTTGACCCGGTGGGTGGATGTGGATGCGCGGGCAGATGGTTCTCCAACAAAAATATTTCGACTCATTCACCAGGTGTTACACAGATCACTCACACGTTTTGGCTGTGAGAGAGTGACACACACACGACGGGAGCGGCTCTTCCCGACATCACGACCCCTTTGTAACACCACTTCTTCTCTCCTCAACCAGCAAGCATGGCCTCCCAATCTTTTGTCATCAGATCCCCTTGCTCCTCCGCCAATATCGGCCCGGGCTTCGACGTCATCGGCCTCGCCCTGTCAATGTTCCTGGAGCTGCACGTCACTGTCGACCCACCTGCATCTTCGACAGAGAATTACCCTCTCAACTGCAAGATCACATACGAAGGGGAAGGGGAGGATGAGATTTCCCTCGACCCGGAGGTGAATCTCATCACGAGGGTGGCGCTGTACGTGCTCCGGTGTCACGACCAGAGGGCTTTTCCCAAGAATACGCACGTCCATGTCAAGAACCCTATTCCGTTGGGGAGGGGGCTTGGGTCGAGCGGGACGGCGGTTGTGGCGGGGGTGATGTTGGGGAAGGAGGTGGGCGGGTTGCACCATTTAACCATGGACAGGTTGTTTGATTTTATTTTGATGATTGGTGAGTCTTTTTGGGATGATCTGGGGAAACGGTTGCTGATATATGGGACAGAGAGACATCCTGACAATGTTGGGGCTTCGTTGTTTGGCGGGTTTGTCGGGACTTACCTGAAGCCGTTGACGCCCGAGGACACGGCGAGGGTGGAGATCCCGCTCAGTGAGGTGTTGCCTGCGCCGCAGGGGGGAGTTGACACGGGGGATAGACCTCCTGAGCCGCCGGTGGGGATTGGGCACCATATCAAGTTCCCTTGGGCGGGGGAGATCAAGGCTGTGGCCATCATTCCCGAGTTTGAGGTGCCTACGGCGAAGGCGAGGCAGGTTTTGCCGGCGGAGTATCCTAGGAATGATGTGGTAATTTTTTTTTTTTTTTTTTTTTTTTTTTTACGTTTTCTGGGATGGGTGAGGAAGGGACAGTGGGAGGTTAAGTGATGCTGATTTTTATGGGAAACAGACATTCAACCTCCAGAGGATAGCGCTTTTGCCGGTTGCGCTGGGCCAGAGCCCGCCTGATCCGGAGCTGATCTATCTTGCTATGCAGGATAAGCTGCACCAGCCGTACAGGCAGACGCTCATTCCGGGGCTGACGGAGATTGTGGAGAGCATGACGCCTGCTACGCAGCCGGGGCTGTTGGGCGTTTGCTTGTCTGGTGCCGGGCCGACGATTCTGGCGTTGGCGACGAGCAACTTTGAGGAGATTGCCAGCAGGATCATCAAGAAGTTTGAGGAGAACAAGATTACGTGCAGCTGGAAGGTGCTGGAGCCGGCGGAGGGGACGACGGTGGTGAGGACGAAGTAAACGGAGACAAGAGAGGGATGGAAGAGAGGGTGGCGAAAAGGGGGTTTAAGATATAAATAATGATAGATAGATGGGATATAAAAAAGGGATGAAAATGATACCCGGTTGAACGGTATCTTGAAGGTTTACTTCCTGTTACGTGAGTTGCGTATCTGTTATCTTGTGAATTATAAATTTGCCGTTTCTGCGCATGTACAACATGTGGTGGCATATAAAGGTGTAGATTTGATGCGCAACTTGCTCTTATTCAGGGGCAAATATTCTCTCTTTTAAGCGACTGCGCATGGCAAGACGGGAAAAACCGCCCGCAAGCACAACCAAAACCAAAACCACTCTACCTTGACCTTGATTCTCTCCCAAAATCACTTTGAGAGATGACGGCAATTTATGTTCAAATGTTTTTGGAATTTGGACTGAGTTGAGGCTTTCCTCCGAGGTTCCTCTTTTCTCCGAATCAGGACTTTTCAAGGTGTATAGTTTTGTTGCTGTATTATATAGCGATCAAGCGGAGGCATTACGCTTCACTGGCATCGACTAGGCTCGTAGGCTCTTATGTAGGTAGTGCTTGGGATTAAGTTTGGTCATATGTCTACACTAAATGATGCCAAGAGCAATTGCCACCTGGCAGGCACCGGGAAGCCACGAAGAAAAACCGCATCCGGCCCGTTCAGGCTCAAACCGCACAGTGGACCCCACGCTTGCCGCCTCGGCGATTAGGATGACGGAATCCCGATGCCCAGCAATTTATCGACAGGGATCCCATTTGGCAGCCGGGACTGCGACCGAACCTCATCCATCCGAGCCGCGATTTTTCTTCCATTCACTTCCGCTCCCCCATTGCTCCGTGATTCACATGGAATTCGACGCGCCCTGAGGCCGACAACTGCGCACACTACGGCCTGCGCCTGGTCGACATGACAACCCCCGAATATTGGATCTTCTCGAGATAGCGAGGCCCACTTCCATCCCAACGACGACTTGGAATTCTCTCATACAGCCAGCTCGAGCTTAGAAAGCACTCGTCATGGTTTCGGGGGCGGTCGCAGCGGCTGCTTTTCGCCGCGCGGCTCTGCTCCCGCAACGCACATTATGTGCAGGCGGGATAGGCTATGCAAATGCGCCCTTACTCGCACCTTCACCATCACCAGCGTCGCTGATATTATCCCGGGATGCGTTCCAAACGCTGAGGCCATCCTCGGCCGCAGCTCCCGCAAAGCTCCAACCCTGCCGCCACTTCTCCTCCCGCGTGGGAGCGGGGAGGACCCCCGCGGCAGCAACACCAACATGTTCACCACAATCATCACTCGGACTACGACCTAGGCTTGCCCAGCCAACATGGACGTCGCCGATCAACATTCTTCGCCGGTTATCTACGTCACCACCAAACCCAGAGCAGGCTGTTGCCAAAAAGGACCAGCAGTCTTCAACACAAGAGGAACAAGAGGAAAAGGAGGAAGAGGTGGACCAGCACCTCAAGGCACATGGATTCCAAAAGAGCGCAAAGGCGGCCAAGGCTGCGCACATCAACATGGCGGCGCGCTTGTCCAAGGAAGGGAAAGGTCAGGAAGGCAAGCCTGGCTGGGCTGAGGTCTGGCGTCTGATCAAGATCGCCCGGCCTGAGCTCAGATGGCTAGGCGTGGCCTTTGTCCTGCTGCTCATTTCTTCCAGTGTCACCATGTCGATTCCCTTCTCCGTGGGCCGTATTCTGGATCTCTCCACCAAGGAAGATGCCGACGAGGTTAGGCTATTTGGGCTTACTCTGACACAGTTCTTTTGCGGACTTGCTGCTGTGCTTACCATTGGTGCGACTGCCAACTTTGGGCGGATTATTCTGCTTAGAATTGTTGGCGAGCGCGTTGTGGCTAGGTTGAGGACGCAGCTTTACCGGAGGACGTATGTTCAGGATGCCGAGTTCTTTGATGCCAATCGGGTCGGTGACTTGATCTCGAGGCTCAACTCGGATACGGTCATTGTCGGCAAGAGTATTACGCAGAACGTCTCGGATGGTCTTCGATCTTTGGTTAGCGGTGCTGCTGGGTTTGTCGCCATGGCTTGGCTGAGCCCGAAGCTGACGTCTATTATCCTTGTTATGGTCCCTCCTATCGGTATCGGCGCTGTCTTGTACGGCCGTTCGATTCGCAACCTCAGTCGACAGATTCAAAAGAATGTCGGCACGCTTATGAAGATTGCAGAGGAAAGGTTGGGCAACATCAAGACGAGCCAGGCTTTTGCCGGCGAGGTTCAAGAGATTGGACGGTACAGCAAGCAGGTCAAGAAGATCTTTGCGCTCGGCAGACGGGATGCTATCATTTCTGGCACATTCTTCGCTTCTACCAGTTGGGCGGGCAACATGACTATCCTGGCCATGCTCATTGTGGGAGGCAACCTTGTTCGGACTGGGGCCATGACATTGGGCGACTTGACGTCTTTTATGATGTACACCGTCTTTGCAGGGTCCAGTTTGTTCGGTGTCAGCGGCTTCTACTCGGAATTGATGAAGGGTGTTGGTGCTGCTAGTCGTCTTTTTGAGCTCCAGGACCGAAAGCCCAGCATTCACCAAACTGTCGGCACGAAAGTCAAGTCGGCGCAGGGCCCTATCAAGTTCTCCAACGTCCACTTTGCTTACCCCACGAGACCGGCGGTGGCTATCTTCAACGGCCTTGATTTCGAGATTCCTTCTGGCAGCAATGTCTGTATTGTTGGTCCCTCCGGCGGTGGCAAGTCGACTGTAGCCTCCATGTTGCTTCGCTTCTACAACCCAACGTCAGGCACTATCACTATCAATGGCGTCGATATTTCGACAATGAACGTCAAATCGCTTAGGCGACGCATCGGTATGGTCGCACAGGAGCCCGTGCTCTTTTCGGGTACCATTGCCGAGAATATCTCGTATGGACGGCCCGAAGCTAAGAGATGGGAGATCATCGCGGCTGCTCAAAAGGCCAACTGCGGTTTCATCAGCGACTTCCCTGATGGCTTGGAAACGCAGGTTGGTGCCCGTGGAGCCCAGCTCTCGGGTGGGCAGAAGCAACGCATCGCCATTGCTCGCGCTCTCCTCAAGGATCCCGATATTTTGCTCCTGGATGAGGCGACCTCGGCACTTGACGCCGAATCCGAGACTCTCGTCAACTCCGCCCTTGCCGAATTGCTCAAGGGACGCAGCACCACCATCTCGATTGCCCACAGACTCTCCACCATCAAACGGTCGGACAAGATCATTGTTCTGTCCAGCGAAGGCACCGTGGCCGAAATTGGCAGCTACACTGAGCTGAGCAACAACCCCAACAGCGCTTTCAGCAAGCTTATGGAGTGGCAGATGTCTGGCGCTGATGTCCCCACGTCGACCAGTCCTCGTATTACCGAGGCTGAGGAGATTGAGGAGGACTTGGAGGAGCAGGAGGAGGAAGAGTATGATGAGCATTCTGAGGAGGTTGAGGAGGTTGAGGAGAAGAAGCGGTAAATGAACTAGGGATATCTGGGAGGAGACATCCTCTTTACGATATGCTCAAGGTTAACGGGTTGCTCGATCGGTGACTGGTGTGCGATCACCTAAATGGACCCAGATATCTGAGCTCCTTGAGAGAACGGAGAAGCCGATTGTTCGCGTGTGCCCGTCGCATATGAAAGACGGGACCTAACCACCGCGGAATTTGCATATTCATATACGGGGAGAGGCGTCTGTCTATATACAGGAAAGATGTGGTTGCATTTATGGAATAATGTGTATACATCATTCGGGATTTGGGGTGAGCGGAAATCTCCACTCGATACATGGGAAACAGACACAGAAAAAGGGAAAAGGTGTTCAAAAATTTGGCGAAAAGGGGGCATATACGGATATACCTAGCTCTTTTAGACCAAAAGATCAGTTTTTTTTTGCTTGAGAGGAAGAGGAGAGAACAATTGTATATTAGACGGTGTTGATTGCCTGGGTGGAAGGCATTGTTGCCTCTCGAAGGCGTGATTTTGTGGCGATTTTGAAAGAGCTTTTTGAAATTGTTCTACTCTCTGAATATGTTCCCGTCCGTGTGTGTATCCTTCCAAATATGACCGTGATGTTCACGTTCAAGGGCCATTACTACGTCAGATGCAGACTTGAACAGCAACAACCCCGATTCATATCCATCGAGACCCACGAACAAGTGGCCTGCAAGTGGCCAGGAACTCGATTTCTCCTTGTCGAAATCTCACATGCACTCCAGCGTGGCGGTTCGCGAAACTTCAGACAGGACCCCACCACAGGCGGGCGGGCCCCACACTCCAAGGTACTCCAGCAGCGAGTTTCTGATGAATGACAGCAAAGTCACGAAAACCCTGCCTCCGAAGTAGGCGGTCTCTAACAAGCGCAGCGGTCCCCAGACGCCTGTACCGGCGCGGTAACGAGCATCCGATATCCCTTCCCTTCCCCTTCCCGGGTTGTTGTCAGTTGTGACTCGGTCGGATTGGGGGTGTGTGGGTTGTTGCTCGATTACCTTGGGGTTTTTTTTTACCGGATCGGCCTTTGTGTCTCCTCTCTCTCTCTCTCTCGCATTTTTCTTCTCTCTCTCTCTCTCTCTCTCTTCCTTGTTACAGTTTGGAGAACCAGGACCGGGGGCTTGATTGCTTGTGTTGAACGGAGGAGTCATCCGCCTCTTAGTTCTTTTTTTTTTTACTACCACCACCCCTCCATCTCCGATATCTCACTCTCTCTCCGGTTTTTTATGCGGAGCCCTCGCCCAGGTTGTTAAGGCAAAACATCCCTTCCGGTTGTCTGGACCGAGAGGTTATACCACTTTCTTTTGGGAGTGTGGCTTTATTTTTTTCAACAACTGCATTGAAAACCAATTGCTACTACTGGACGAGGATTTTGCCCGCCCACCTACCTACACCTACGGCACCTGCGCCTGGACGTTTGGGGTGTTAGTATATACAACACAAAAAAAAGGTACTTGCACCTCACCTACCCCTTCAATTTCATTTTCACGAGGTGGTTGGTCATATCCCGCATTGCACGAGCACGAAAACATCTGGATACTTCCACTTGCCCGAACCTACCAATTCCAATTCCCTCCCGCCGCGCAGCATGTGACTGTAGTAGGTAGTGGGCATATGTGTCTCACCCGAAGCCCCACGAGGAACTGCACGCTCTCACTCACCTCTTCACGACAGACAGCAGCAGCCGGGCGTCTCCGGGGGGGGGGGAAGGGTTCTCTTCTTTTATTGAATTTTATATATAAGGCATCCAATGCGCTAACTGTTGATATTTAAAGATTACACCCCTCCCCACTTCACTCAGGACCAGGGGACAAGAGAAGAGTCATCGCTCACCCTCTTCAGCATTCAAATATCTTTCCTCAGCCTAGCCATTGGAGCCATTGCGCTTTTTGGTGGTATCCTTCTTCCCGGTCTTGTTGAGACACAGCCGAGAGAGAATTGAGTTGAGTTGAGATATATAGACCGTTTCATCGGTTTCTCACTCGACGTTTTCTTTATCCTTTTCATTTTTGAGGAATACCTCCCCAAAAACCAACGGTCTTTTTGAGTCACCCTCACTAGCAAGGGTCAGCAAAGCGGAAGAAGCAATATTTTTTTTGCCTGCCGGTACACTAGAAACACAACGACAAAATGGTCCAAGCGCTACTGAAAAACACCAGCACGAACGGGTGGGTGGTGCAAAAGTTTGGTGGCACGAGCGTGGGCAAGTTTCCTGATAGGATTGCGGAGGATATCATCAGGACGCATGTGGAGAATAATCGGCTGGTGGTGGTGTGCTCGGCGAGGAGCACGGGGAAGAAGGTGACGGGGACCACGAGCAGGTGAGTTTTTGATTTTTGTTTTTATTTCCTGTCGGTTATGGGGTATGCGGTATGGGGTTATGGGTTGGGGGTGTCAATTTTCGGGAGAGACCGCTTGTGAGAGTGCGGGACGGGGGAGAATGTGCAGGTTTGGGGAGAGACATGTATGTGTCTGGATGTTGGAAATTCCCATGCCCTTTTGGGGGTATCCCGCATTCCCCGTGTTCTTTTCCTTGACCCCTCTCCCCCACACATCACACACACAACCCCCGGATCGGCACGCCCCACGTTGCTGTTACCTGAAAGTTTACCTGATGGACTGACAACGTGCTTGTTTGTTGCGCGGATAGGTTATTGGAGGTGTACAAAAAGCTTAGGGCTATTGTTGCTTTGGCTGGTGATGAGGAGTCACAGGATGTGCTACTGGAGGAGGCCAAGCGCATTGTTCAGGACATATTGGATGATCATGTGGATGCGGCCGAGACTTTTATCAAGGATGCGGAGCTGAGCGCGGCCGTGAAGAAGTATACGGAGAAGGACTGCCACTTGCTCAATGAGTATCTCTTGGCTGCTAAGCGCTTCAATTTGGAGATCAACTCGAGGGCGAAGGACAGGGTGGTGAGCTTTGGTGAGAAGCTGAGCTGTAGGTTTATGACTTATCTGCTCAAGGACAGGGTAAGTTTTGTTGAGGGATAGGTTGCGACGATGAACAATACTGACACGACATAGGGAGTCGATGCCGAGTATGTTGACTTGGCTGACGTACTACACCTTGACAGCCCAGGGCGGCTCGATGCCGGCTTTTACCGTCAAGTCACCGCCGTCATTGCCAAGAAGATGCTTGCGTGTGAGGACCGTGTACCAGTCGTCACTGGCTTCTTCGGTAACGTCCCTGGAAGTCTTTTGGATGGTGACATCGGCCGTGGCTACACGGATCTCTGCGCTTCCCTGGCTGCTGTCGGCCTCAGGGCTGAAGAGCTTCAGATCTGGAAGGAAGTTGATGGCATCTTCACCGCCGACCCTACCAAGGTCCCCACCGCCAGACTCATCCCTTCCATCACCCCAGCGGAGGCCGCCGAGTTGACCTTTTACGGCTCCGAAGTCATCCACCACTTGACCATGGACCAAGTGATCAAGGCCCAGCCCCCAATCCCCATCAGAATCAAGAACGTCAAGAACCCCCGCGGCGAAGGCACCATCGTCAAGCCAGACCCTACCCTGGCCGCCGACCAGCAGATCCAACGGCCGAGGAAACCATCCGACCCATCGGCCCGCAAGAAGCCGAAGCGTCCTACTGCCGTGACGGTCAAGGACAAGATCTCAATCCTCAACATCCACTCGAACAAGAGGTCGATTGCCCACGCCTTTTTGGCGAGGGTGTTTTCCATCCTCAACCAGAGGCGTATCTCGGTGGATTTGATCTCCACGAGCGAGGTGCATGTTTCCATTGCGGTACATAACGGCAGCTCCGAGTATGACAGCCTGAACCAGGCTGTGGAGGAGCTGAGGGAGTGCGGCGATGTGACGGTGATTCACAACATGACAATTTTGAGTCTGGTGGGGGCCGAGATGAAGAACATGAGGGGTATTGCGGGCAAGATGTTTTCGACGTTGGGTGAGAATTCGATCAATATCGAGATGATTTCTCAGGGTATGTTTTGCCTTCAGAGTGCAAGGGCACTTGTGCGACATATCATATGCTGACTGATTGAACTATATATAGGTGCCAGCGAGATCAACATCTCGTGCGTGATAGAATCGCGGGATGCTGAGAGGGCCATGAATATCCTGCACACGAGCTTGTTTACTTTCCTTGAGTATGGGAACTAAACCGATAAGCAACCTTGCAGTTTTGCTCTTTCCGAGAAAGGGACAGAGGAGCTAACATGGGCGGCAATGGTGAAGACAGGAACACGCACTTGATTGATTGGGGTGCTGGGGTTAGAGATGATAGAGCGGGGGTTGATAATTTGAGGCAAGAAAGCATGGCGTTTGCTTTAAGAGATGATTAGTGCGATAGAGCAAGAGGTGATACCTTGGGAAGGGGGCTGTAGATGAGAGACACAGAGGCGTCTGGTAGGCGTGCGGAAGGGAGGGAGTGGACTTCGAAGGGATTATTACAGTAAATGTTCAAAAGGAATCATACATGGAAGGTTTTGGATAAACCGGGTGTCTATGTGTGAATATTGCGAGCATCATTTAGTAACTGTTCTGCCCTCTTGCTTGATCAAAAGCGGGTTAGGGTTGTGAAAGAGCTCCGGCGCCGAGCCTTTCAGGCCAGCCAGTTAATCAATCAGCCTTGTGGGGGCGACTTTGCTTCCCCCTCGCATTCACGCCTTTCAACTTTCCACGCTTCCCAAAACCTGTCGCAAACTCGCCTTTCGCATCACCCACCAAATCTCGAGTCCTGGACCCTCGTCAAATAATCGCGACGACCATTCCCGTCATTTAAACCACCCACCTACCCTTCCTACCTCCGCTCGGCTCGCGCGCAGCGAGTTTCCCCCCTTCATCAACCATGGGCAAAGCAGAAGTCGGCTCAACCAAATACCTCTCCAACAAGATGAAGCAAAAAGGCCTCACGCGCCTCCGCTGGTTCTGCCAAATCTGCGAAAAGGCCTGCAGAGACGAGAACGCCTTCAAGATGCACTGCCAGTCCGAATCGCACACCCGGCGCGCGCTGTCTGTAGGGCAAAACATCAAGCAAGTCACCGACGATTACTCCCGTGCGTTCCAACAAGAGTTCATCTCCCTTCTCAAGACGAGCCATGGAGAAAAGGAGATTCACGCGAATAAATTCTATCAGGAGGTGATTGCAAAGAAGGATCATGTTCATTTGAATGCGACGAGGTGGCATAGCTTGACGGAGTTTGTGAAGTACATTGGGCGGGAGGGGATTTGTAGGGTTGTGGAGAAGGAGGATGGGTTGTTTATTGCTTGGGTGGATGACAGTCCTGAGGCGATGAGGAGGAGGGAGGCGGTTAGGAGGAGGGAGATGATGGACAAGGGGGATGAGGAGAGGGAGATGGCTGTTTTGAAGGGGCAGATTGAACGCGCTAGGAGGGAGGCGGAGGAGAGGGGGGTGGATTTGGAGGGGGAGAGGGAAAAAGAGTTGAGGAGGGAGGAGGGGGAGAGGATTAAGTTGAGTTTTGGGAAGAAGGGTGAGAGTACGACACCGACGCCGACGCCGGGGAGTGGGGGGGAAGAGAAGGTTGAGGGGAAGGACCAGGCGGAGAAGAAGGATGGGGAGAAGAAGGAGGGGGAGATAAAGGAGGGGGAGGGTAAGCTTGCTGAGGGGGCGGCGGCGGCGGCACCACCGGCGAAGGTGTCGTTGAAGTTTGGGGTTAAGCCACCGGCGGCGAAGAATGTGTTCAGGAACGCGCTTGCTGGGGCGCCCAAGAAGGTCATGGTTGCGCAGCCGAAGAAGATGAGTGCTGGGGAGAGGATCATGATGGAGGAGCTTGAGAGGAAGAGAGCGCGGGAGTCGAGGGGCAGTGGCGGTGATGCTCCTAGTAAAAGACCGCGGTTTTAAGGCTTGGGGAGCGGATTTGTACAGTTTATGTCATGAATGGGCGGTCTGTTAGGTTTGATGTCATAGCGATCATGGGAATGGCGTTTGGGTGGTGATTTTGTTAGGGAGAATGATACCAGAGCTTGTTGCTTGCACTTGATGAAGACGATGACTTGATCTGGGGCTGTATGCGGATGGTATGAATATAAATATTCTTGTAGGCTATTGAGCCTGTTGAACTTCGAATTACCTGTGATTTTCTTGTATTCTGCTCCGTTGAACTGATGGCTGTTGCCATACTGCTATAAAGAACATAGCCATCCGCGAAAAGTGGGTCTATGTACGTTGTAAACAGTTACCACCATACTTTCCACCCGTTTCTGTTAGTGCAGCACGTCGCTTGCTCTCCAACATTTTTTTCCAACTGGTCAACGACAAGGCATCAATCAAGGTTCGCCTTCTATCGCGAAATCTCATCAACCACCCCACACAGCACCGACACTACACACCGTCAAACAGTCCAAACGAGCGATACAGAATCTCACTGCCTGACTTAGTTATTCTCATTCACGCTCATCACTCCTGCCGGTACTTTGCAAACAAGCGTCATTCATAAACCACCATGTCATCCGTCAAACGCAAGCAGCCGCCTCCCACTCTCCTGCAGAGGCGGGTTCGCCCCAGGTATGAGCCGGAGCCTGAATCAGATGTCGAGGAGATAAGCGATGCGCCAAGTGAGGAGGGTGCCGGGTTTGACAGTGAAGAGGACGAGGACATGAGTGAGGCTGAGATGAGAAGCGGCAGCGATGAGGTTTGCAACTCGCCATATTTTCACTTTCAGAACAAAATGCTAACAAAATCTTCCCAGGAAAACTCCGAACTCGGCTCAGACCCCGAAGACGGCGAGGATCAATCGGAAGATGACACCCCCCAACCCACCCACCAGCTCTCCTTTGGCGCCCTCGCCAAAGCCCAAGCAGCCCTGGGCGACAAGCTCAACAAGCGCAAGCGCCGCTCCAGCAGCGCGGCTTCCGAAGCGTCCAGCTCTCGGGATAACAGCAACAACGACAACAAGTTTTCTCTTGAGAAGAATCACAAGAAACCCCTGGAAAAGCCCTCCCGCACAAGCAAACACGCCCCTGTCGAGTTGTCGTCAAAACGCCAGGTCTCCCGCCGCCGTGACTTCCTCCTCGACCCAACCTCGACCAAACCCCAGCATCGCGACCCCCGCTTCTTTGCGCCCTCCACCATGTCGGCCACGTCGAAAATAGACGAGATCAAAGCCCGAAAAGCGTACGCTTTTTTGGATGAGTACCGCGAGAAGGAGATGCAGGAGCTTCGGGTGGCGATCAAGAAGAGCAAGAACGCGGAGGAGAAGGAGAAGCTGCAGAAGGCGTTGCTGTCGATGGAGAGCAAGAAGAAGGCGCAGGAGAGGAAGGACAAGGCGCAAAAGGTGCTGGATGAGCACAAGAAGAAGGAGAAGGAGCTGGTGAGGCAGGGGAAGAATCCTTTCTATCTGAAGAGGAGCGAGCAGAAGAAGAGGGTGGTGGTGGAGACGTTCAAGGGGATGAAGAAGGGGCAGGTGGATAGGGCGATTGAGAGGAGGAGGAAGAAGGTGGCGGGTAAGGAGAAGAAGTTGCTGCCTTGGGCTCGGAGGACGGTGGACGATCGGTGATTTGTTTGGGGGTTATGGGGCACGAGTTGGGAAGGGTAGGGGTTTGTAGGTGGTTGGAATGGTTGGTTGATAGTGACGGTGAGCGGGTCGTCTATTAGTCGGCCCGTTGGTCGTTACTATTAACATTCCAACTATAATATCATCAAGTCAGACATAGCTATAGTAAGCGCTAGGGCACGTTTACTTGTCTCGATGCCGGATGTAGCTGTGATTATTGGTGGAGGGGGGTTGGTAAGATAATGATCTCCTTTAGCAGACATGCTCTCCAGGTGTATTCTACCCAAGACACGACACAGCTTGCCTTGACGCTTTCTGCATGATTTTAACAACTCATCTTACACGATCTTACACATGTCCATCAGTCCTTCTTATACCCCGACTTTTCCAGAGCGTCCTGGAACAACTCCCTACACCTCACCCTGCTACCCAACCTCGCACACAGCAAAAACGCACCCGACAGCTTCCGATGCAACGAATACGTCTCCTCGGGCGGCGGCGCCAACCGCTCATGTATCATGACCCCAATCTGCGCTTTCACTCTTTCCGTAATCGTCTGATCCCTAAAATCGTACACCTCCGGCGCCGTCTCCATGAACGGTTCCGCGAGCGTCATCACGCTCGTCAAGTGCGCCTCGAGCATCTGCTTGCTTTCATGACCAGTCAAGTACCCCAACTCCTCCGACAATTCCTTCACCGCATCTTTATCATTCCGTGACGAAGCCTCCAAAAGCTGGACATACAGCTTGATAAAAGAGTCAGGGTACTCCCTCGACGCCCCGAAGTCCAACAGCTCCAGCTTGTTTTCCTGGGGGTTGTACAAGAAATTCGTCCAGTTCGGGTCCGTCTGCATGAATTTGAACTCTGTGATTTCCCTGAGACACAACCTCAAGATCTGCGTCCCGATCCAATCTTTTTGCTCTTGCGACAGGTTTGGTGCGATTCGCGTCACTCCGGTGCCAGACATCCACTCCATCGTCAGCACATGCCTCCCGCTCGCCTCGGGATAGATCCCCGGCACGGCAAACACCTCATCAGACAGCAGGTTCTGCCTGTATCTCTCCGCGCACCCCGCCTCCCGCTCATAATCACACTCCCACCCCAGCTCCAACCTCGCATTCTCGATCGTCTTATCCAAGTACAACCCCTTCGGGAGCAGCTTTGTCGCGGTCAGCAACACGGCAATGTTGTCCAAGTCAGAATTGATACTCTCCGCCACACCCGGGAACTGAATCTTGACTGCAACCCTCTCCCCAGACTGTTTCAGCACCGCGCGGTGAACCTGCCCTATCGAGGCGGCTGCAATAGGTTTCTCGTCAAATTCACTGAATAGCTCCCTCCAGTTCTCTCCCAAGTTCTGACCGAGGACGCGGTCGCGCTGGTAGGAGGGCATGTAATCTGCTCTGTCTTGGACACGCTGCAAGACCTCTTGGATAGGGGGGGGGAGCATTTTTGCGTCCTGGAAGGACATCATCTGGCCTAGCTTGAGGGCCGCACCGCGCATGCGGGAAAGTTTGCTGACTAGACGGGTCATGTTTGATGGGGAGAGCATTACGGAAGAAGAAGAGGAGGAGGAGGAGCCGTTGAAGGTGCGGGAGACGGACTCGGTGACTGCGCCGGCAAGCATGCCTGCTGCTAGGCCGCCGTAGTTCCAGAGGCGGCCGAGGCGGGTGGAGGGGACTCGGGACTCGCGGAGTTCGTATTGTGCGGGTGGTGGTGGTGGTGGTGGGGAGGGGGTGATTTCTGCTGTGACTTCTTTTTCGGGGGTTGAGAGGACCTCTTCCAGAGGCTCGGAGACGACTTCTTTGATGGGTTCCGAAACGGCTTCCTCTAAAGGCTTGGAGACGACTTCCTTTACTGGCTCTGCCACGACTTCTTTGGTCGGTTCGAATATCACGGCTTTCACCGCCGGCGCCGAGTCAACCTCCTTTGATGGCTGCTCTTCTTCTTTGGTCGGTTCGAATATCACGGCTTTCACCGCCGGCGCCGAGTCAACCTCCTTTGATGGCTGCTCTTCTTCTTTTTCAACCACCTTGTTTTCGGTTTTGCCAGCCTCAGCAACCTGGACGTACTCCCCTGCCGCTTCTTTGGTTTCGTCCTCCTTCGACTTCAAGGCCTCCAGGATTTTGGAACCCTTAGACGTGTGAAACAGAGAACTGACATCTACCTCTTCTGTCTCGTCAACTTTCAGAAGAGGGATGTCGATCTTTTGTTTTCCAATGCTAGGGAGGGAAGTTGGTGGTCTTCTGGGCGGGACAAACCCCTGCTTCAAAAGGGCGATGGAACCTTCTGCCCAGGGGGCTGGTTTGAATTCTTGGGTTGGGCGTTTCTTTTCTGGGGTAGGAGCGGGTTGTGTTGTCTCTTCCGGCGGCGGCGGCGGCGGCGGTGCTTCCTTGGGAATGGTACCCGACACCTCCTTTTCTTTTGGCGGCTCTGGCTGCTGGTGAGTTTCGGCTGCTGCTGGTGGTGTTGCTTTTTCCTCATCCCCCCTCTCCACATTTGGTGGTTCCTCTTTTTGACCTTGTGCTGCCTTCTGCCTCCCGAGAAGAGCATCCCTCAATATACTCGACGTCTGCCCATACCTCTCCACCTGCCTCGCCCTCAGCGCGACATGCTTGGCCGCCACGCTTTTCGACGCACTGGCCACGGCGGCCAGGTCGACGAGGAGGTCCGCTAACCTCATTCTGCGCTGCAGTTGATCCCTCAATTCTCGATTGTGAAAAAAAGAAAAAAAAAAAGAAAGTCGTTATCGAGAGATATTGTGCTGCGATACACCTCTCATATTGTGAGGCTGGGTGAGTGATATCGTAGACTGTGTGGATGTTCCTAAACTCCGAATGGAGCCGGCCGGTTCGTGGGCACGGAGCCGAGGAAATTGGAAAGAGCCGCAAAAATTTGGGAGTGACGTTGATCCAGCCCCTGTCCAAAGCTGAGCCGGGGGCCCCTGCCTGGCGGCCGGTAGTGATCCGTGGACTCGGGACACAACCAGCCCCACTGTTTTTGGCGGGCGCGGGATGGCCACGCGCGTTTGGAACACCACCAGGTGAACCTCAAGAAAGGTACCATCATATATTCCGCAATACATTGTACATTCCCGACTACAAGCCACGTAGCTATCTAAAATGCTAGTACAAAACATTCAAACGAAATGGAAAACTCTAGGGTATCACAAGCCAAACTCCCATTCCCATGCTGCCGCCCCATCTATTTCCCCATACTCTTCAGCCCCGATCCCTTCAGCTTGGGCGTCGCCGCCCTCGGGGTCGCCTTCACCGACCCGCTAAAAGGCGACTCGTTCCCCCTCCCAGAACCCCCAATCTTCCCCCACAACCTCTGCGCAGCAGGTGTAAGCCCCGGAGCCCCAACCTTAGGACTACTAGGAAACTTGGGCGCCGGCGTCCTCTCCACCTTCCCGGTCACCCCCAGCTTCGCGCTCGTTCTCTTGGATTGCGCTATTCTCTCCACCATCCGATGATGCAGCGCCTCTCGTCCCCGCTGTTCCTGGATTTTGAACGGATTAGGCGTTGCATCCCCCGGACCAAGATTGATGACCGGTGCCTTTGATGATTTTGACCTCCTGACCGGTTCTGGCTCCGGCTCTTCATCGTCAACAAAAGCATAGCCATTCACCCTTGGTGTTTCACCTCCCGCGACGCTGCTAGCTTTGGTTTCCGTGTCACACGCTCTTCTCTTGCCGGCGATGGCGTTTCGGATTTCGGATAGAGTAGGTGATCCAGCCCGAGACCTATCTTCTTCACCTTCAGTGGTAATTTTCAGATTTGGGCCCGGCACTCTTGTGTTCTCGTAGACGACCCTCTTCTGATCCATTCTTGATTCCCTTTCTCTTCTTTCCGACACCGTCTCCACCCCTTCGATGCCAGCAGGCGTGAACATGAGTTCGTTTTGTGGCTTGAACTTCCATTGGTCTGGTGCTGCTGGGCGGTCAAAAGCATCCTGATCCATTATGGCGAGTCGGTCCTTTTTGAAGCCATCGTCTGTTAGACCCGTCGCGCCCCGTTGAGCGAGCAACTTGGCCTGCACCTCCTTTTGTTTAAGCTGTTGTTTTGAAGGTAGCTTGTTTCCAGTCCATAGCCAGGCGTATTTCTCGACGTGTTTTTGATTTTGTCTGTCGAGCAGCTTGTAAAAGGACTCGTTGTCTTCCGAGGTGTATTTCGATTGGAAGGCTGCAAGAGACATGTTGGTGTCCACATTTGTTGCCTTGTTGGTCGCGGCTGTTACCGAAGATGATGCAATCGAGGCAGGCGTGTCACCCACGAAATTCAGAGGTGTCTGACCCGTTGTTGTCTGCAAGGGCTGCCGCAAAGGAGTCGCGAGGTTTCGTCGTCGGCCAGGTGTCATAACTACTTGCTGGAGCCGGCGGCCAGCACTCGCAATCCACTCGTCATCTTTGGAATCCAGGGCATCGAGATATTCTTGCTGGGTCTCGCTCTCAAGCAGGCCAGGGAAGAAGTCGCGGGCGATGATGTGGGACAAGGCATCGGTGTAGGTATCCTCGTCCAGGACTCGCTTTGGTCGTTTGATGCGTTTTGCTCGAGGAGGTGGTGGCATCAGCTCTGTATCTGTCCGCTTGCGAACGAGCGCGGTGGACTGGGCTGGAGCGGAATCCATCGTGTATGCGTGATGCGACGTGGTGGTTGGTGACAGGGCTGTCAAGGTGTCAAGGTGTCAAGGTGTCAAGGTGTCAACGGTCGTGTTTGCGCAGTGTACTTTCTTGTGGCGTTTTGCGGTCGGTGGTCGGTCCTCACCTTTTGCCAAGCGGCCGTGTCTTGCCAAGGCTGTTCGGCGGGGGTGGGCAGCAGGGGGGGGGAACCATGTAGATAAGGTGATAAGAAATGCCGACCATTTCACGAAGCCACGCACGAAAGCTACTGGCAAGGGAGAATAATGCAGTCATGAGCTCACCTTCTTCAACACCCTCCCAGAGCCTCGGGAAAAGCGATACATCAAATCATATCTGCATTTGCCGGAGAGGTGCAGTGAGAGAACCTGTGGCCTGTGGGTTCGATGCCCGCGTGGATCCATCAGGTGCCCCACCCGTGATGCATGTCTCGAAAGAACCTTGCGGGCCAGGTCCTCTCTCAAGGAGTTCCGGAAGCAAACATGGTGAAGGCACAGAAGAAGGCCTGGGAAGAAACAACGGCTTCGTTTTAGGGCTGGGGGATGCCAGGACGTGTAGCAGAAACTCAAAATCTCCAAAGCACAAATCGTACGAAAGCAGCCCGTCGAGATGCTAGCTGTCGGAATTTAGGCGCCTCAGGGACGCAGGTTGATGCGGGAGTCCTGGGTAGCCCTAGCTGACGGGAGCTGTTAGCTTTGATTGACCCCCCATTGGCAGACGGGACCGGCGCTGAGCCTAGGCAAGATTGTCGAGGGAGAGGTCATGATCATGTGTCTGCGTCATTTCATTGGCGCGCCGGCATCTGTCAGGTTTGCTTCGACGCATGCCTTTTAAGGTTGATGTGGATGGTATAAGTTGGGGAGGCCGAGCTCCGGGTACCAGTTGTCGTTTGGTTCTGAAGTTCACACGTCGAGCGTGCAAAATATATTCTGGCAGCCTGCCCTGCCCTCTCTCCATCTTCTTCTTCTTGACATTCAGCTGTGCTGTCCCCAAGAGCCCTGGTTTTCCTCCACTTCTTTTCTTTTGCTCGCGCTTGTTTATCTCATGTTGTTCTTTCGGGCTTAGAAACTCAGCCCAGCCAATCTGCCTTTTGCTGGCAGCCTTGTCCGCCCTCCGCTCCACGCCTATTTTCTCGCCGAACGCTGCTCAAAAAGCAAAAGGGGACTCCTTCGTTCCCAACAACCCCCCTTCAACTCATCTGAATGTCACCCGGGGCTGTACCGCCAGTGCAAATAGCCGCAGGCAGGCCTTGGACTTGGACAGAAATTGCCGCTGTTATCGGCAAAAGCTCTCCCCTCTTATTATCTTTTCTTCTGCTCCAGACGCTATTTCACCTAAACAGCAGAATGGGGAAAATGGTAGCTTTCTACGACCGAAAAGGCGGGCCAACCGTGGTCGAGTCGGAAAAGAAAATCGAAACCCCAGACCCGGAAGCGTCATGCCCTATCTGCACCGACCTAGTTGGCACAGAAAACCCAGAAGGCACGACAGAAACATGGAGTGAGCTGCCTTGTGGACACCGGTTCGGAAGTCATTGCATCAAGCACTATCTTGGCATCGTGGCAGACAACCGTCCAACATGCCCGATTTGCCGCCAGAAAGCCTACCACACCTGCGGACACCCGGTGCTCCCTATGCCATGCGTTGGTACGGTCTCAAAGCTGAAGAAGGCGACTACAAAACAAAAAACTGCACTCGGCGATCTGGGTTGGAAGAGTTGTGGGTATTGCGATCAGGCGAGGGTCCAGGCAGGGTACATGGTGAAGAGGAGCCGTCTATGGAGGCCTTTTCGATATATTGCCGACGCACTGAACCCTCGCCGGAGAAGAGAGAATCGTCGGCAGGCACCACAGTATCCCCCTTATGTGCCGGGGCTATGGGGCCAGCCGGACCTGGCCAGAGCGAGGGATTCGGGATGGGAGAGGTGGTGGAAAGCACAAGCTCCACAGGAGGTATAACGGGATGAAGTGATGGACTGTGTATGATGACATGAGCGCAATATTGTGTACAAACGGGTTACGGATGAACGACCATGTGGGGGATATCTATGGAATTTTTTGGTAGGCGCGAGGGTACAGTTGCAACGAACTTGGATTCTGGTTTGGTTTCCTACGAAGGGCGCCGTTTGGCTGATTTCTTTTTAATTGTCATCGATAGACTACAGCTGGACGAGGGGGTTTATCTAGGCGGGGGGGGTTAGGGAAGCATAGCGGGGCAGATCAGGAACCCCAGGTACTGCCCCGCACTAGCTTTAGTGTGCGTACCATGGATGTAAGCTTGTGATCTGACACGACACGACGGCACAACTTAATTGAATGCATCTCATCTCACATGTGTTACCTTTTTCTGTGATGTGCATTTATGACCATTGAATATGCGGTTCAAGACGGATCTCAAGAACATCAGAACTTTTTCAAGTAAATTACCACACCAAATTATTGCCCGCTGATTGCCATTTATGTGGGCCGTTGCTAACATGTTTCGCAGAGCTCGCCGCAGCGTTGAACTCCCTCGAGAAGATCGCCTGGATCCGTCTCGACGATGACACGGTCCGCTTCACCGTGATCCCAGAGGTGGGATCACAAGTCTGGGCGTATGTCCCCCCTTCCCCCCATTTACCCTCTACTAGCTAGCTAACGCCTCTATCTAGCTCCCTCTCAGCAGACCTAATCTTCGACAACTACCAACTCCAATCCAACGAACCAGCCAACACCATCAACCTCGAGCTTCCCCTCGCCCCCCTCCAACGAGCCCTCCGCTCCGCCATCAACTCCCACAACGCCAACCTCCGCCTCACAAAAAAGGACGGCGCCCCGATGTTATCGATGGTAATCCACACAATGACCAAAGACTCCGGAGGTCCCAACCCAGCAGCCCCTCATTCCAGGCCCGCCGCCGACGACGACGACGACAACGACCCCTTCAACAACCCCTCCCCCTTCCCCACCGAACCCCTAGAACTCCAAATGAGACGAGAACGCGAAAAGATCATCACCCAGGACATCCCCGTCCGCGTCCTGCACCCAGACACAGTAGAAACAATCATGCAGCCCAAAGTCCGCGAGCCAGACGTCCACATCCAACTTCCCCCCCTCCTCCAGCTCAAAGCAATCTCCGATCGGTTCACCAAGCTTGCTTTGACTACCGCTTCTCCCTCCTCCTCTTCCCACAACAACATCGTGACCAAGGACCCAAAGTTGGAGTTATCAGCTAACATGCACGGCTCGTTGCGGCTACGGTTGAGAACTGACACGCTGGATATAACCTCTGTCTGGGACGGGCTGGAGAACCCTGAGCTGGATCCTAGTCAGTTGGCGATGCCGCTCGAGGAGCACCCGAGTACGGTGTTTAGAGAGGCGGGGAGGGATAAGTGGGCTACTGTTAGGGTCGACGGGAAGGACTGGAGCAGGGTGTTGAGTGTGGGACGGCTGGAGGGGAGGGTTATCGCTTGTTTTAGCGACGAGCACGCTTTGATACTGTATGTCTATGTGCCGCATTCTAGCGGTGGGGTGGGGGGTGGGGTGGGGGGGATGGAGGATGTTGTTACTGTGAGTTTTTCCTCCATGAAGATCTTGAGACCGGGGGGTTGCTAACAGGCGGTAGTATTACGTCTCGTCTTTTAGTTCGTAAAGAGAATAGCAGCTGGATGGGATATCGGGTAATGATTTGCAGCGCGGCGTTATTTGCTGTCTAGGATTGCTTGGGGGCGGACACAATGGAAAAAGGCGTTATTAATATCGAGAATGGGATAGACAGATAGATACCCCTTAGTATGTATGACAGCAAGACAGTATTTGCCATAATAAAACAGAGAATCCTGTGAATCCCATATATTCGCAACCCCAACCCACCAAACACCAGCAAAAAAACAAAAAGTTATTACACAAAAGGCTCAGCTTCTATAAATACAAAACAGTCAACTGTACAACCCACTGTACACCCCACCCCCTCTCCCCCCCGTTTTATTATACCCTTCTTTCATAAACCCCATAATGAGCATATTCACATATCCCCCCCAACCCTTATTCCCATCCCAATCCTTTGACAATCCTCAATCAATCCTTCGTCATAACATCCACATACCTAGCGCTCTTCCTAGGCTTCTTCCCCTGCCCCGGCCTCCTCGGCCCCGCCGCACCCAACAAATCATCGATACTACTGCTATTGTTCAAGCTCTTCGCCGGTCCCGCACCCCCCATAGGCGGTCTCGCCCCACCACCAGGCGGCGCACTAGCAGTGCTAGTACTGCTCGCACTCCTCAGCATGCCCACCGGCCCAGCAGGCGGCGCACTCAAACCAATCTCAGATCCCGACCCTGGCGGCGTCAGGTTCCCAACAGACGCAACCCTCGGAGGAGGCGCACTGGCCCTCCCCGGATCAGCCGCCCCCGGAGGAGGAAAAGACGGACTAGCCGTCGCAGACCTAGCACCACCACCCGGCGGTCCCGCCTTTGGAGGAGGAGGCGTCGCCTTCTTGACTGTGTCCTCCCCAGAACTGTTCTTATTCACCCACCGCTTGAGCTCAGGGTCGTAATAGAAAGAATTGGCCTCGCCAAGCTTGGCACGGATGGGTTTGTTGGGCGTGCCGGCGGCTTCTTGCTGCTGGGGCATGGCGTCGGATTTCCTGCCGCCGAACCAGGAGCCGAAGCCCCATCCTTTCTTTTGCGCTTTGGCTGCTTCGGCGCGTTTGGCTGTGATATGGTCAGCGCTGTTATACTGGTGAAAAAGGGGGCGAAAGGGGGCCTACCATCTTCTTCAGCTGCCTTGCGGAACATCTCTGCGTTTTCCCTGTCTTTCTCTTCCTTGCTCTTCTCCGCTGGTGTCGATGATGATGGCTTCATGGGAGGGTAGTCATCATCGTCATCATCCATGAAACTCTTCTTCTTGGGCTTGGGCTTCTCATCACCAGACTTTTCGTCCTCGTTAGAGGGCGGGTCAGGCTGGTATGAGGGGGGTTCGTAACTGTATGGTTGATACGAGGGAGGCTCATATCCGCCGTCGCCAGTAGTCTCCTCCGATGCAGGCTTCTCCTCCTCCTTTAGTGCCTCGTAGGGAGTGAACGATGGCGGCTCATATCCGTACGAGGGGGCCTGATAACCAGAGGTCCCAGCGGCCTCAGTCTTGGTTTCAAAGCCTTGCTTCTCAGAAGTGGGAGTGGGCAGATCACTGGCAACATTCCCACCATTGATCGGCGCACCGGGATATTCATATGGCTGGTGGCCTGGTGCGGCTGCAGCGAACTGAGCAGGCTGTTGCTGCACCGGTGGGCTGCGCGGCGACTCCCCAGCAGGGTTGTATCCACCGCCATATGCCGTGTACTGTTGAGCTGGGGATGAGGTCCTCACCGGGCTGTATCCGGACTGCATGTCCAGAGACCTCCTGGGCAGCTCAACGGAACTCCGGTTATACTCGCCCGAGCTGCGCTCCATGGAAGTGCGTGGAGCGTACGGATTGCCAGCACCGGCCGCAGGCTGAGCCGGGCCTCCTGGCGCATAGCGAGAGGCAGCTCTGGTTGGCGGCGCCGAGGACACCACAGGCCCGTTGGAGACAGAGGCGACCGGCATGCCGTAGCTGGGAATGGCAGCGCCAAACGTCTCCAGGTTGTTCGCAGATGGAGGCCGGCTAATAGTCGGGGTATCTCCAGCAATTCGGCCAAACGGCCCGGATTCAGCTGCATCACCAGCAGCGCCCTGACCAGACTCATCATTGTCGTCACCAGCAACAAACTTGTTGAAGCGGTTCCACATCGAGTCCGAGACCTTGTTCATGCTTGGCTTGGGGATCCAGGAGTTGGACTCCTCCTTGGGGGCTGACTTCAGCCTCTTCATAAGATCCTCGACTGCATTTTCCAGGATGTGATGATGATACGGCGAGCGTTTGGTCTGTGCAGTGATCGACGCAGCAATGACCTCGCAGTACTGCAAAGCTTTATCTCTGAACCCGTATTCCGCCAGGGCATATGCATGCTGCAGCTTGTATGCGGCCAAGTGAGGATTCGAAATAACCACGTTCGAGTTCCCGGCAAGGCTTTGGCCATACTCGTACACTTCGCTCAGCAAGAGAGGCTCAATCTCTTTGGCAAACTGCTCAGCCTGCCTCTTGTGGTCGGATCCAACCAGCACGAAGTGAGAGTTTGGATCGTCGAATCCGCCAAAGATGGTGTTGTGGCGTGCAAACATGAAGCAGATATGAGCGGCTTCAGCCCTTCCATACCCAGAAAGCAAGGTGCCGAGTGAGTTAATGGCCTTGGCATCGCCAACGCTCCTGTTGCTCAGGATGAGGCTGAGAGTTTCGCGCCACTTGTCAAGACCCTCCATAGCATCCTTGGAAGGCCCAAGTGATGGGTCCTTGGCAACGAGCTGAAGCCCAGCACGAGCGTGAACGGGCACCAGCTCGTCAACAGTCTCATCGTGGTTTCCTGAAAGGACTTCATACAAGGCGGCAAGCGACTCATTGTTATGGCCAGGGAAGTTGACCTCCTTCTTCACAAACTCATGCGCAACCTGCTTATACAGGTTGGGAGCAAGGGCGTTGGCAAGAAGAAGAGCGTGACCCCACAGACGCTGATCAGCCGCGGCCCAGATAGCCTTCTCACTCTCGCCGCTGAGAAGATGTCGGCGGATGCTCTCAACAGTGGCCGAGTCGACGGAATCGGTCCGCATGGAGGTTGCGGGTGAATCGCTAAGCCCAAGAGAAGCGCCCCCGTTCAGGTACGGAACCGCGGCTTCTGTCGCAGGGGAGGGGGATAGCAAGTCTCTTACGGCCTTCTCAACGGCAGGGTTGCCTTCGAGAATACCGTCATGCTCGATGAAAACTCGCAGAATCTTCCACAAGAGAACCCGCTCAAACGCCCGCTTATCGTCATGAGCCAGATGGGATTGCATCCCAAAAGTGTTGGGCAAACCACGCTCGAGAGATTCAATGCCCGCACTCAGCCAGGAGATAGCCTCCTTCTTCTTGGACTTGCCCTTGAGGGGACCGGGGAACTTGGTTAGGCGCTCCTCTAACGGGGCAATGTCCTTGGCGTTCTTGACCTTGACTTCTCCAGGACTACGCACAACTGACGGGACACTCTGGTTCATGCCATAGCGCGGCACCTCCTTGGGAAACATGGTGACCATTGAACCGCCAACGCCCCACGAAAGAAGAGGAGCGCCCCTCCATCTCTGCAGTGGATCATGCTCCCGCCCATCCGTAGGCGGAATGACATTCATGTTGAGCGAGAACCCTCTTGGGCGCGAGGAAGTCGAGGCAGGGGCAGCTGGGGCTGGCACTTGAGGGGCATATCCGGTGAGGTGAGGAGACGTAAGATCCTGGACCGATGATGGTCGAGGAAGCGGCTCGGCCTGTTTGGTGACCCTGTTGCCATAGAGTGCTCCTGGTGACTGTGTCTGTGACCTAGGTGGCGGAGCAAATTCGGGAGACATGACCAACGGACTGTGGGTAGACATTGCCCGCTTGGGAGGGGACAAGATGGCTTGGCCAGAGTGAGAAGAAGGGGGCGGCGTTTGTCTTGCTTGAAACGCTGATGGTGCATATTTCGACTCTGGAGGAGACATTGGAAGAGGCGGCATCGCACGGCCAGGGGGGGACTGTTGTGCTGCGGATGGACCGTCTTCTTCCTCCACCTCCCGTGTTGGGGGCAAAGATGATACCCTTTGGAGCCTGGAATCGTGCATAGAGCTGACACTACGTCTCTCTGCCAAAGTGTTCTCGGCGAGATGGGTCGGCTGGTGTGGTCTAGATCGCTCATTGGTAATCTCGAAATGAGCCAACGGGCTTGAAGTACGGGGCTGGTGAGGCAATATAGGAGGCGCCGAAGCCGCGCTGTGTGGTGGGTAGGTACCACTGGCTTGTCGAGAGGGAGGAGCGGGGGAGAAGCGGCTCAAGGCCGGAGGAGGGACATGGCCATTCGGCTGTGGAGCACCAGGGAGGGCTGGAGAGTAGCGGGTCGAGGCTGCAGGCGCAGGTGCGGGAGCCAGGCCAGCACTGGAAGGCAAAGCAGCATAAGGATTGACCTTGGGGGGTGCCACTAGAGAAGGGAACTCCGACTGAGATCCGGGGGGGCTGAAAGGTCCCGGAGGAGGTTGTGCCATTTGATGATTCACAGGAGGCGGAACAGCGTGGGGCGGCACTGATTGTGCCGGAGGCCCATATGGACTTGTTTGAGACGGAGATGGTAAGCCCTTATTACGGGAGGCAGGACGAGGCTTCGTTGTGATGGGAAGATCCTCAAAGAAGGCCTCTTGTGGAGTCTTCTTTGCTGCTGCAGGAGCCTGACCTTGTGACAAGCCGCTGGAGCCAGGGCGCGCCAGACTGGGCCCAGCAAGACCGCTCGATGGCAGAGGAGAGGCCATGGGTTGACTCTGGTATAAGCTTGCGCTTCTTGGTGGTGGTGGGACAACCGGTCCGGGGGCAAGGGGGGCCGAGCTGTTTCTCTGAAGAGGCAAGGCGCTGGCGCGCTTCTTGGGTTTCACAACCTCCATTGGAAGATCATATGGTGATTGATACCCGCCCTTGCCTTTATCCACAAAGCTTTGTGCTTTGGGCTTCTCCTGTACAGGGAGTGGAGGGGCGCCATATCCAAAGTTTTGGGCTGGGGGAGCAGAGGCAGGTACCCCATATGGAGATACAGCAGCGGGTGGAATAGTTGGGGCTGGTGGGAAATATGGATTCGCCTGGGTTGGGGTCCTAGATGTTCCAGTCGGCACATATGGGCTGACTACAGGAGCAGCTGCAGATGACGGCTGGGGAAGATATTGGCTGGTAGCAACCGGCGCAGTAGGTGCTGGCTGATATCCTGGGGCTGCTGGCGCTTCAGTGCCTGTCTCGTCATCGAGCAGACTCTCGTCATCGCTGCCCAGGAATGCAGCTGCGTCCACCTCCTCTTTTGGCTCAGTATCGGACTCGAGGAGGAATTCTTCCTCTTCCTCATCACCAAACATCTCCTTCCACTTGGCATCAAGATCCTCTTGGGTTTCGGGCTTCGGCTCGTCCTGTGAAGCAGCCGGGGTCTCCTCCACCTTGAGTTCCTGGGTTTCTTGTGGTTGTGGCACCTCATCCTCAGCCTCTTCTTCCTCGACTGTCTCCTTCAATGGTTCGAAACCGTTATGTGCTGAGCCAACATTCAACGAGTTCAAGACATCCATTGTAGACTTGCGTTCCAGGGGTTGTGGCTCGAATGCATCCTGGTGTTCGGTCTCGTCCCCTTTGACATTGCTGAAAAAGTCGTCCTCCTCGCTTTCCCCATCCCCTCCGAACAAATCGTCTCCGGCGCCGTCGTTCTTCGCAGGCTGCGGCGCAGCTGGCTCAGCTGAAGGAATCAAGGCAAGTCCCTCATCGAACCTGGCCTCCTGAGCATCCTCGGCAGTCCCTGTGATGTTACCGCCAATATACTGGTGGTCATTCTGTTCGCCAAATTGGTTGTCAAAGCCTGCGTCGGCCGCATTTTCAGCGGCCTCTTCTTGTTCGATTTCTCTAATCAAGTCTTCGGCCTCAGTGGCAGGGAGAGCCTGCTCCAGTTCTGGGGCTGGCTGCTGCTCCAAATGCGAGGTATTGGGAAACGAATTTGTCCTTCCTGTCTCTGGAAGGAACTTGGAAGGGTCGTGCTGGGCCGCAGGTGAGGTGATGCTCCACTCGGGGTCATCGTCGTCGTTCCAGTTCATCTCCGAGGATACGGTTCGGGTAAAGGACATGGTGCTGAGGTGCTTGGAGGCATTGGTAGTTTCGGCCGCTGTTTCTTCAGCCTTCTCCTCAGAAGCAGGCTTCTCAGGAGCAGGTTCAACTGAATCCTCGACTGGCGCGGGTGCCGGTGCTGGCGCATCGTCCGTAGTCTTCTTCATCCAATCGGCATTTGAAGTCCCATAGTCCGGAAACCAAGCACCCGTGTCGTGGTCTTCTGAAGTTTCATGAACATGGCTCAGTTGCCGAGTCTCTCTGGCGGCTTCCGGTTGATTTTGCGGCGGCGGACTCGGTGTTGGACTCGAAGTAGCTTCTGTTGGGAGACTTGGAGGTGGTTCGGCAGCCAGATAATTGGGCATCATGGCGGGATGCCATGATGCCGTCGGCGCATCGGACGACATTGTGAGATGATTAGAAGATGCGCTACTATGCGCAATGGCGCGGTGAAGAGAATAGAAGTACTATGGTTGAAGAATGCCGGTTAGCATCTCGTGAACACACGGCAACCAAGTCGCGTTTGGCGGAACCCTGCCGTTATTGCCCCTGTCCCAAAACCCAAGCTGGAAAGGGGGGCGAAGAAAAAAAAATCACCTACTTAGTAGGTAGTATACAGCAAAAACCGGAGACTTAAAAGGCAGAAAAGGATTCTAGCAGCGAATCATCTTGTGTGGGACTGGATCCGAACAGAGGCAGTCAAGTCTCACTCCTGGTCTTGGTGCAAGTTGGCAAGACTGGCGATGGATGACGGAGGCGCTGCCACAAGCCAAAGGGAAACGCTGTCCTTACTGCAGGTGTGTTCCAGTGGCCCAGCTGCATCTGTTAGGGCTGTACTTGCGGGAGCTGGCAAGACCCTGTGCCGCTTTCACGTGCACAGACAGTGACGCAGCCATGTGGGCCGTATTGCATTAACAGATACATAGCAGGACACCGCGATCTTCCGAGTCCCGTTACATTTATGCGCTAAACGGCTGCAGGTGCGCAACTGCATTCGTAACAGGACGTCCCAGTGTTGGCCAGCTGTGGCTTAGGTATTATTTTCAGGAAGAGCATTCGTCATTTTTGAGATTCGACATCTCTCTTATCATATATCCCGTCTCTAGGTAGCAGCTTTTTGCTTTCTACTACAAGAACATAGAGAGTTTTAGAAAGGTTTGCCGTCTTTTTGCACTAAAGGGCAACGTATCCTCAAAACTGGCTCCGTTCAGCCCACACCCCCCCCCTCTCCGCTGGCAACACAAACTCAATAACCCTTTTTATGGAAGCTCTTTGTCGAGCACAAGACATGTCGATAGGAAGGAACTGGACGACACTGTTGCTACTCATTTTCTAGAAGGGAAGGCAGTTCCGACCAACGGAAATCAGAACAGGAGGTCATCTAAAATTTAAAAGCCAGTCCCTGGTACCCAACGCCTCTTTTGAGGGCCCGAATCTCATGCGGGAATGCCTCCCCCAAGCCAGTACCACCCGTCTGCTCCGCCAGACTCGCCGGACGACTCGGACTCCGAACTAGATCTCGATATCGAAGAACTCGACCCGACTCCCGCCTCTGGCTCCTCGCAGGCCAGTCAGCAGCCAAAACAAACCGAACGACGAGCTCCGAGGATAGCTTTGCGTACGCTTCGTATGGGTGGCCTACGTCGAGGGGCTAACCGGAATGGATACGGCGAGCTGGGACGCAACCGGGCCGCAGGCGAGGAAGACGCCGAGGCGCTTCTGAGGGACGATGATGGAAACAACCCACGCTACTCCGATGCCAGCACGGGCGGGAGAGACGATGCCCCGCTGCTCAGCGAGCACGGCGGTGGTTCAGGCCCTCGGCGGCGACGACGATCTTTTGCTGCCGACACCCTTCGGGTTGGGAGACTCCGGCTGCCTAGTTTCATGTCGGGAACAGGCGCAGATCATGGCAAGGACAACCAAGAGGAAGAGGAAAAAGAAGAGGACGACCCATCGTCATCCAGACTGGTGGCTGTTGGCTCACGACAGGTGATACGGTTCCCACCAAACTCGATATCAAACGCCAAGTACACAGCGTGGAGCTTTTTGCCAGTGACGCTGTACAACGAGTTCTCCTTCTTCTTCAACATGTACTTTTTGTTGGTGGCCTTGTCGCAGATCATTCCGGCGCTGAGAATCGGTTATCTTTCCACGTACATTGCGCCATTAGCGTTTGTTTTGGTGATCACTCTGGGGAAGGAAGCCTATGATGATCTCGAGAGGAGGAGGAGAGACAATGAGGCCAACTCTGAATTGTATACGGTACTGCAGTTCGACGAACCAGGAGTGGGTAGCGCAAATCTTCGGTCAAGGAAGACACTCAAATCATCTCACGTACGGAAAGGTTCAAAACGTGCTATTCCACAAGGGGACAGACTGTCGGATATCAGAGAGGAGGAAGAGCAAATGGAGGCTGACGGCTCACACCGCTTCGCTTCGTCTCATGTTCATGAAATCAGCAAAAAGTCCAAGGATCTCAAGGTGGGCGATGTCCTGAAGCTCAGCAAGGGGCATCGTGTACCGGCCGATGTCATTGTTTTAAAGTGTCTTTCAAACGAAGCCGCGGCCCATCAAGGAGAGCCGGAAGTACCACCACCGAAAGAAGAGTCGCTACTGGTCGATCACCCTGTCGATCCTGGGCAGGGCAGCTCAAAGGATGTCGAGTCTGCTGCCGGAGGAGCTGCTGAGGGAAGCTCAAACGGAGAAACCTTTATCAGAACAGACCAGCTCGACGGTGAAACTGACTGGAAATTACGTCTTGCCTCTCCCCTCTCGCAAAACCTACCAATCGAGGAGCTTGTTCGCCTTCGCGTCACCGCTGGCAAGCCAGACAGAAAGGTCAACGAGTTCACCGGCACCTTGGAGCTGCTGCCCACACGGCAGGATGCTGTGAGCACCAACGCCTTTGCCAGCAGCGATGAGCAAGCCAAGGCAGCTCCCCTCTCCATCGACAACACCGCCTGGGCCAACACGGTCATTGCCTCACACGCCACCACCTTGGCGGTGGTAATCTACAGCGGTCCGCAAACCCGCTCCGCCCTGTCAACCTCGCCCTCCCGCTCGAAGACTGGCCTTCTCGAATACGAAATCAACTCGCTTACCAAAATCCTCTGCTTCCTCACCCTCGCCCTGTCCATCATCCTGGTCGCGGCGGAAGGTTTCGGCAACACAAAGACTGACGTGTGGTACATCAAGATTATGAAGTTTCTGGTCCTGTTCTCGACCATCGTGCCGATTTCCCTCCGTGTCAATCTCGACATGGGAAAATCGGTTTATTCATGGTTTATCCAGCGGGACCCCGGGATCCCGGGCGCGGTGGTGAGGACGTCGACGATACCGGAGGACTTGGGGAGGATCGAGTACCTCCTCAGCGACAAGACGGGGACATTGACGCAAAACGACATGGAGATGAAGAAGATTCATGTCGGGACGGTGTCGTATGCTAATGATGCGATGGACGAGGTGGCGGGGTATGTGAGGCAGGGGTTTAATCTTGGTGCTACGAATCTGAGCCAGGTGTCCAATCCGCCTTTGGCCACGCCGTCGAGCTCGAGCGCTGCGGGGGTGGGGGCTGGGGCTACGAGGCAGAGGAGGGAGATTGGGTCGAGGGTGAGGGATGTGGTGATGGCGCTGGCGCTGTGTCATAACGTCACGCCTACTACGGAGGAGGATGAGAGGACGGGGAGGATGGTTAATTCTTATCAGGCGAGCAGTCCGGATGAGATTGCGATTGTGAAGTGGACTGAGTCGGTTGGGCTGAGGTTGGCGTATCGGGACAGGAGGAGTATTGTTTTGGAGAGTACTGAGACGGGGAGGGTGGTGGTGAAGGTGAGGATATTGGACATTTTCCCTTTTACGAGCGAGGGGAAGAGGATGGGGATTGTGGTTAGGTTTGCCGAGAGGTTGAATGAGACAGGGGATGGGGATGGGGAGATTTGGTTTTACCAAAAGGGGGCGGATACGGTCATGATGGGGATTGTGGCGGCGAATGATTGGTTGGATGAGGAGACTGCGAATATGGCTAGGGAGGGGCTGAGGACGCTGGTGGTGGGGAGGAAGAGGTTGAGTAATGCGGAGTACAGGGAGTTTGAGCAGGAGTATAAGACGGCGGCTTTGGCGATTAGTGGACGGGAGGCCGGGGTGCAGGGGGTGGTGGGCCGGTATCTGGAGCATGATTTGGAGTTGCTTGGGGTCACGGGGGTGGAGGATAAGCTGCAGAGGGATGTGAAGCCTAGTTTGGAGCTGTTGAGGAACGCGGGGATCAAGATTTGGATGCTGACGGGGGACAAGGTTGAGACGGCGAGGTGTGTGGGTGTGAGCAGTAAGCTGGTGGCGAGGGGGCAGTATATACATACTGTGGAGAAGTTGAGGAGGAAGGACAGCGCGCAGGAGCATATTGACTTTTTGAGGAGCAAGCCGGACAGCTGCTTGCTGATTGATGGGGAGAGTTTGGGGTTGTTTTTGACGCATTATCGGACCGAGTTTATCAGTGTGGCGGTGAAGTTGCCGACGGTTGTTGCTTGTCGGTGCTCGCCGACGCAAAAGGCGGAGGTGGCGAGGCTGATCAAGGAGTATACCAAGAAGAGGGTGTGCTGTATCGGGGATGGAGGGAATGATGTTAGTATGATTCAGGCGGCAGATGTAGGGGTTGGTATCGTCGGCAAGGAAGGACGACAGGCCAGTCTTGCGGCTGATTTCAGCATCGAGCAGTTTTGTCACTTGACCAAGCTGCTGGTGTGGCACGGGAGGAACTCGTACAAACGAAGCGCCAAGTTGGCCCAGTTTGTGATCCACAGAGGGTTGATCATTGCGGTGTGCCAGACAATGTTTAGCATCGCGGTCGACTTTGAGCCGTTGGGGTTGTACAAAGACTGGTTGATGGTCGGGTACGCCACCATCTACACGGCGGCACCGGTGCTGAGTCTTGTCCTGGACAAGGATGTGGACGAGGAGCTGGCGAACCTGTATCCGGAGCTGTACAAAGAATTGACCGAGGGCAGGAGCTTGAGCTACCGGACTTTTTTTGTGTGGGTGTTTGTGTCGATTTACCAGGGGTGTCTGATTCAGGGGTTGAGCCAGGTCTTGACCGAGGTGGACAGCCCGAGGATGGTGGCGGTTAGTTATACCGTGCTGGTGCTGAACGAGCTGTTGATGGTGGCGGTGGAGATTACGACGTGGCATTGGGTGATGGTGGTGTCGATTGTGGGCACGTTTTTGGTGTTTGTGGGAAGTGTGCCGTTTTTGGGAGGGTATTTTGATTTGGGGTTTTTGATGGAGGTGTAAGTTTTTCTTTCCTTGCTGTGTTTTTTGGGGGGAGGGGTCAGTGGCTAACAAGTACGGTAGGGGCTTTTACTGGAGAGTTGCGGCGATCCTGGCCATGAGCTTGATCCCAACTTGGGCGGCAAAGGTGATTCAACGGACTATGAAGCCGCCTTCTTACAGAAAGGTTCAGGGAATTTGAAGGGGGAAAGATAGGGATGAAGAAGCATGTGTGGTTGGTGCGGGCTTTGTCATTTACCTATTTAACTGCATTGGATGGCGTTTATGTGGGGAGAAAAGGTTCCTAAATAGCTAGGAAGTTTCTCTTCATGTTCTACTCGTTAGAATTTTATGGCCATGTTGTGGTGACTGGTGCTCAACAAACAATATCTAGCATTAGATTCTTTCTGGTCCGCCACCCAAACCAAAAGTCTCTTGCTGGCCCCTCTACGTACCTCCTACATGGCATATAACCTGATCCAAGGTTACGTGATCCTGCTTGATTACAACTTCAACACAAGCCAATCGCTCGCCAAACTTGGGTACTTCTTCGCCAACTCCCCAATAACACCCCCAACCGGGCCCTGCCTCTCCTTGCCGTCAGCCCAATACTTTGGTCCAGCAAAGTGATTGTTGAAACCCTCGGGCCCAGACACCATAAGCAGATTCTTAAAGCTCGGCCTTCCAACTGGGCAGGTGCACTGCCGTCGTGGGTTCTCCCCATCAACCTTCTCATAGTCCTCACCCGCAGAAGTGATCAGGTGTTTTGAGGAGTGGTAGTAGCAGTTGACATCGTCTTTTGACGGGGTTGATTCGGCCTTTGAAGAATTCCAAAACCATGACTTTCGCGGCGGTGTTATTTGCGTCTTGGCGACGATATCATTCGCGGTGATGAATCTCCCCTCCTCATCCACAACGCAAACATAGTTGATCTTCCCCCGAGACATTTCCTTCAGTTTCTCGAGAAGCTCAATGACAGGGTTGTCGGTCTTGATGTCCTCTTTTGACCGGTTGGCCCATATAATGTCGACTTGGGGCATTTTCTTCAAGGTTTGTCCGTGTTCCCGGAAGAGGCTCCCGGCTGCTTGGAGGGCTGGTGCTATGCCTGTTCCGCCGGCGAGAAACACGACCCTTTTGGGCTCTTCCGCTTCCTTGTACCCCGCCCGGGCGACGACATTGAAGCTCTGGTGTGGTCCGCGTAGTTCAATGGTGTCCCCCACTTTTCTGCGGCTTAGCCAGCTGCTCACCTCCCCGCCTTCTGTTCTCCTGATCAGGAACTTGAACGTGGGGATGGATTGTTGTGGGGAGAAGAGACCCTTGAGCAGCTGGAAGAGTTCGATACGGTTGTGAATGTTGTACTCGTTTGTAGCACTAAGCACATCCAGCTCCGGCAAGGGGGTGTAATCTCGCGCGACTTGGAGTTCGGGCTGTTTGATCTCAACAGCCCAGGTACCCTCCCACGCAAGTTTGTGCTGGAGCGTCTCGAGCCATGCCAGCTTCCACTGGCTGACGAAACCGCCCAGGCGTGATACAACCGGCTTGACGGTGACGATAAAGGCCGTAGGGGACACTTGTTGCCGGTCAACAATCTCAAATGGTGAAAACTTCTGGTCGTTGAGTGGCTCGGTGCTGTAAGCAAACCTCCACATCTCCCATAAGACGAGGGCACCGGCCGAGGCAACTCCGGAAAAGAAAATGTTGCGGACGACATTCGAACTCTGCTCTGACCGGCTCTTCTCCTCTTTTGCTGGATTTTCTGTTTCTAGGCCTAGTTGTTCCTTGACCAGTCGTTTGAGCTCTTGCCTCTCCTGTTCCACTCTCTCATCCTCTTGTTTTTCCTGTTCTGGTCTTTCTTTCTCTTGTGCTTCTAGCTCTCGGATTTTTTGTTCCCGTTGTTCTAGGAGTATTTTCGTTCGCTCTCGCTTCACCTCCTTCCTGGTGACGCGTGGCTCCCCCTGGTCTTGGGCTGCGTTTAGCTCTGCTGTTGATTTTGGAGCATTTTTCTTCGACTTGGCAGCGGCGAATCTGGATTCATCTTTCTCCGACTTGGGGGAGTCAAATCTAGATTTTGCTGCCTGAGAAAGTGAGACATGAAATTGGCGATGCTGGGGCCTTTGCGTGTATATTCTTTGTAATGTCTGTCGCTGAGCATGTGATGAGAGCGAGATCTTCATAAGGTCGAGTCTCCCATCTCCAGCAACGTGTTTTGGCAGGCGTATGCCCGATGAGACGAGTCTTCCCGACATCTCCAGGGCATAAGATCGTGTACGGTAAAGTTGTTTTCTGTATCCGGGAGAAGGTCAAAGAACCAAAGACCAAGCGAGGTGAGTGTCAATGGAAGATGGGGGCCAGAATGAAAAAGGGTCCGTGCATATGCACCTATCCGATTCTAGACCCCGACAATGGAAACTGTCATATGCAGCCACTATATCTACGGACTACCTTACCAGCTCTGCCACATCAAAGTCGCAGAATCTTTCCATCCTGAGTGATACCTCCCCTAAAGAGCTCTTCTACCACCTTTCCCTGCAATATTGTCTCCTCCACGATGCCCTCAATATGTCTCGGCTCAACCCTCCCATACCAGATCCCATGACCAGCCAACGGATGCCGCACCCCATCCTTGGTTGTCTGGTTTGGAGGTATATAAATGATGACATTGCCCGCAAACTTATGTCCACCAATATGACTGATCAAGCCAATTCTGGCCGCCGTCTTGGCTCCTTCGTCCTTCTTCCCTTCCCCGTCTTCCAGGGCCTGAACTGTCTCGTCCACCTCCACCTCCACCGGCCCTGTAACCACCTCGATGCCCTTCTCAGGCAGTCGTTTCTCAAACTCGCCCCTCAGCAGTGGCCCATAAGCACCACACCTCTGGTCCCGCCCTCCATGTCCACAGATGAGCACCACAACCTCATCGACGTCCTTGACACCGTACAGAGCGTTTTGATAGGCGGGTTTGCGAAGTAGACGGTCTCGGTGAATGGGTGACAGCCCGTCATGCAATGGGTGCAGCTTTTCAGGGAGGAGATAGCCCCTCACCAGTGCCTCAACGCTGTCAAATGAGACTCGCGGTAGCCAAGGGACATACTTGAATGAAGGGAGGAGGTAAGCTGATGTGGTCTGCAACTCAGGCCGTGATTTGGGAGCAGGCGATGAGGGGAATGAAGCGTTGAGGACTGAGATGTTATGGAACGGCTATGTTGTGACGATGGTTAATATCAGCGTGCAAGTGTGAGGCTCAAAAGGGGAGGGGGGGGGTGGAATACATCATTGAACTGACCCCCACGTCCAACTAACTCACGCAGGTCAGCAGCGAGGTTATCACCACTGTTGTCGTCCTCAATGCGGGACGGCCAGTCGTCTTTGCCCGTGCAAACCAGGACATGTTGCGCGTAGTTGGAAATCAGTCCATTGATATTTGTCTTGTGGTCAATTTCAAATCCCTCGGGGAACTCGGGGGTGGGTGCGCATGCACATGTTGGCGAGGGACATGTCGGCGTTGTCGGGAATGATGGTGGTGACTTCGCTTTGGTCGCAAACCCTCTCAGGGTTATTGGTCTGGCGCACACCTGAGCTACTCGTTGCAGTATCATCGCGAAGGAATGACTGGGCGGGTTGGACGTCTTGGCTGGTAAGACGCAGTTTGTAGTTGCATGATGACAGAGAGCTCCTTGGTGGATTATGTCTCGAGTATATTCGTAATCATATCCACGTTCTTGTGAACCAAAGGTTTCGGTGCTATCAGGGTATGCATATACACGAAGACCCGATAGTAAAATATTTCACTTCACTTGGATACAGCTTCACCTCAACATGTATAAACAACCAAAAGGGTGCTTTTGAAACTGGTGAATCTAGTCATTTACTCAAAAATCTCATTATTGATTCTGAAATACCATCACCGATTCCGGGGTTGGTAGCTCAAAACTCTTCCTCTCACCTCACCAGCAGCTCACTCATGTCAGTTCTCATCTCAGCCGAAATCACGATATCTATCTCATCAACACACCCAAGACCAAAATGCCCCGACTCGCACCATCTCTATTTCGACAAGCCCGGAAGCAAATATCGCCCTTTGCTCCCCTGCTTCTGCCCGTCTGCCGAACCCTCGACTCAACCGCCAACGAACTCCGCTGGATAAAAGAGCACGTCAACTCAACCGATTCCCTCGTGCCCCGAAAGCTTGGAATATGGCAAGCCTGCCTCAAGCGGGAAAAGGGGATACCATTACAATACATCCTCGGCAACCAACCCTTCGGCCCCCTTGATATCCTCTGCAAACCAGGTGTTCTCATCCCACGGTATGCCCTCTTCACCCTTCCATCTTCCTTGGTACTTATATCCAAACTAACCCACCTTAAATGACCAGACCAGAAACCGAATCCATAATAACCCACCTCACCACCCTCCTCCCCTTTTCGTCCTCCCCCCTCAAAATCCTCGACCTCTGCACAGGAACAGGCTGCATCCCCCTTTTGGTAGCCTCCCTCCTCCCGTCCACCAGCCAAACCCTCGGAGTCGACATCTCCCCCCTCGCCATCTCCCTCTCCCGCCAAAACCTCTCCCACAACATCTCCCTCTCCCACCTCCCCCTTTCCGCCTCCAAAAGCATAACCTTTACCAAATCCGACATTTTTTCTCCTTCCTTCCTCTCTTCCCTCCCCTTTTCCCCCGGAGAGTTGGACATCCTGACATCAAATCCCCCTTACATCTCCCCCGCTGGCTTCAACAAAAACACTGAACGTTCTGTCCGGTTATACGAGCCTAAACTCGCTCTTGTTCCGGATGTGAACCTAGGAAAAGGGTATGATTGCCTGCCGGAGGATGCGTTTTATGCAAGGTTGCTCGAGATTGTGAGTGTCCTCCAGCCGAAAAGAGTGCTTTTTGAGGTGGGGGATGTAGAGCAGGCGAGGAGGGTGGCGGAGATGGTTGTTAGGGGAGGGGAGCTGAAGAATTATGCGGGGACGGTGGAGATTTGGAGGGATGATCCTGAGGGGGAGGAAAAGGAGAGGATATCGCTGAGGAATAATAGGGAGGAGGTTGAGGTGAAGGGGAGGGGGAATGGGAGGGGGGTGTATTTTTGGAGGAAGGATTGTTGACAAGACTGTTGGGGAGGGGGTGGTTTGAGTGGTGGTGTGGTGTGGTTTGTTGAAGTGTTAATCCCACCATCCGATCTCGTCTCATAAAAGTCAAAATGATGATCGCAAACCGGTTGTTTATACTTAACCTCCTCATTTCCTCAATCTGCGGTGGACTTCCTTCCAGGACTGGAGGGTATCACGGAAGGTAGCCATCGTGGCACTTGCTCCCGAGGTCATGGAAGTCGCACCTTCCTCAGAAACACCCCATGCCTCACGGCAAGAGCAAGAACAACAGCAGGCAGGAGCAACCCATGGTTTATATATTAGGTAACCATGCTCCTTCCAACAACCACCTACGCACTCATCTGGTAACTGGAATGGTCAGATGGCTCAGAGGGTAAGACGTAGGTGGCCTGGATCAGGCAACGAACAATGCCCCCTGGAAACAGGGCTCCGTGGACGCCTGAGTTCGATTCCTGAGCGAGGCCCTGTCTCTCAAGATGGCCTTCAAGGATATCGACCGACCCCCCCCAAATCAACATCAACAACCCCCCCCCCCTCCACCCAACCGTGAAGCAAACCCTACCGAGGGTTTCGTAGCTGGCCGGTGAGCTTTTTGCTTCCTCTACACCCAGGAGAAGAAAGACCAAGGAATGATCATAATCTATCGCTCATTTATTTTGGTGTTTACCACTCCAATACAATAAAAATACAAGTCATCTTTTTCATCCCACATCACATGACAAAGTTCACCAACTTCCCACCCTTGACCACCACCACCTTCTTTGCCTTTCCAACATCAACACCCTCAAACTTCTTCCTCCCCTCCTCCGTCTTCAGGACCTCCCCAACAACCCACTCCCTCCTCTGCTCCTCTCCCAACCCCTCAGGCGGCACCGCAATCTCGGCCGCAAACTTCAACCTCCCATTCACCTGCACCGCACAAACCTGCTTCCTCGGCTGCAGCAAATCCACTGTCCCATCCGTGACCGGAAACCTCCCCTTCTCACTCTTAAAAATCGACGTTTCACCAGGATGAAGAACAGCCCAGCACTCCTCCGCAAAAGCAGGCGTAATCGGCGCCATCATCCTCACCAACCCCTCCACCGCCTCCCTCTTCACCCCATCCGGCACACCCTTCTCCTCCTCGACAATCACATTCGTCAAAATCATCAAATCTGACACCACCGTGTTCAGCGCGTAAACCTTTTCGTACGACCCCGTCACACTCTCAACAGTCTTTTGCACCTCCCTCCACACCCTCGCAGCTTTATCCCACTGTTGGAGTTCCTTTTCCTTCATCGTCCCCAATCTAGCCGCTTCTTGCTCAAAAAACTCCCTCACCGAGGCCGATGATGAGACAGTCGAAACCCGCTGAACAAGCTCCCAAACCCTCCCCAACCACCTCGTGACCCCTACAATCTTGTCCCCATCCCAATCCAGCACCTCACTAACCGGCGCCTGGAAAAGCATGTGCGCCCTTGTCGCATCCGCGCCGTGCAAGTTGATCACATCGGTAGGATCAACACCATTGTACTTGCTCTTGGACATCTTCTCATAACTCACCCCCGCCACCTCCCCCGTCCTCACAACCCTCGGTCTGGCCGGATCAGTGACATCAACCTCGTCAGGCTTGAGGAATTTCCCCGTGGCAGGGTCAGTGTACGTCTTGCCGTGCACCATCCCCTGTGTAATCAACCGCTTGAACGGCTCCTGCACCCCTTCCGTCTCCCCAACCAGCGTCGAACCCATGAGAAACTTGTAAATAAACCTCGAGTACAAAAGGTGCAAGATGGCGTGCTCAATCCCGCCAATGTAGAGATCAACAGGCAGCATCTTCCTTGCCTTTTCCCTCGAAAACGGCACCTCATCATTGTGCGGGTCGATAAACCTCGCAAAATACCAGCTCGAATCAACAAACGTATCCATCGTGTCCGTATCCCTCCTCGCCGGGCCGTGGCATTGAGGACAAGACGTATTCACCCACTCCTCCAGCGTCTCAAGCGGGTTACCCGTCTTTTTTCCAGCCCAGTGCTCATCCACCTCTGGCAACTCTACCGGTAGCTCCTCCTCCGGAACGGGCACCGCACCGCAAGAACCGCAGTGAATAATCGGGATCGGCGTCCCCCAGTACCTCTGCCTACTGACCAACCAATCCCTCAACCGCCACTTCTCCACCGGCTTGGCCAGTTCAGCCTCTTCAAGAATACGCACGAGCATCTCGCCTGCTTCCTGAGAGGAACGACCCTTGAAGAGACCACTGTGGGCGGTCATAACGCCGTGGTCAATAAAAGGCTCGTTTTGCATGGCGGTGGTGGACTCATCCTCCGACGCGGCAAGGACGAACCGGACTGGCTCGTCTTTGTGGTGCGTTTTCCAAAACGAGTGATCCCTGACATCGTGGGCGGGGACGCCCATGACGGCGCCCTCGCCGTAGTCACCTAGGACGTAGGGGGCGACGTAGATGGGGATAGACCTCTTTGTCGCTTCGGGGGTCTCGTCGTGATAGGCTAGGGGGTTTACCGCGCGGATGTGGGGGAGGAGGTAGCCGACTTTGGAGTCGGGGGGTAAACCGGGGAGGATGTCTAGAAACGCCTGCAGTTCTGGGTCTTTGGCTGCTAGCTGGGCTACGACTGGGTGGGTGGAGGCGAGGGCGAGGTACTGGACTCCGAAGAGGGTGTCGGGGCGGGAGGTGAAGACCTCGATGGCGGAGTGGGTGATGTGCTCAAAGGCCATGAGGGGGAACTTGATGGTTGCGCCGGTGGATTTGCCTAGCCAGTTCTTTTGCATGGTTAGGACTCGCTCGGGCCAGTTGTTGTCTTTGCTGAGGATTTCGAGCTCTTGGAGGAGGGAGTCTCTGAATTGGGAGATGCGGAGGAACCATTGTTTTAGTTTCCGCTTTTCGACTTTGGCGCCGGAACGCCAGGAGCAGCCGTTGGCGTCGACTTGCTCGTTAGCGAGGACAGTTTTGTCGACGGGGTCGTAGTTGACTTCTGCTTCGTCTTGGTAGGCTAGGCCTTGCTCGCGGAGGAGGAGGAAGATTTTTTGGGTGTGTTTGTAGAAGCTTGGGTCACAGGTTGCCAGTTCCTGGGGGGAAGGGTAGTCATGTCAGCCAGGTGGCCGGGTTCAAGGCTAGGTGCAAACGTACGCGAGACCAGTCCCAGGATCCATTCATGACGTCGAGCTGTTCCTTCATCTTGGCAATGTTGGACTTGGTCCAGGTGGCCGGGTCAATGCCTCTCTCGATAGCGGCATTTTCGGCCGGAAGTCCAAAGGCATCCCATCCCATTGGTAGCAAGACATCATGTCCTCGAAGGGAGTGAAACCTGGCGACAACATCGGCAATGGTGTAGACGCGGAGGTGCCCCAGATGTAAATACCCCGAAGGATATGGAAACATGGGAAGGACATATTTCTTTTCAGCTCCGTCGCTGGTCTTGGTGCTCTTCAAAGCTGCCCATCTCTGCCGCCATTTCTGATCCAAAGCTGGCAAGTCCAGTTTGGCATCGCTGTTGGCGTATCTATGGGCCGTGATGCTGAGGTATCGAATATCATCCCCAAAACGAGAGCATGAGAGAACGGAACGAAGAGCGCCCAGCCTGGGTAGAGCGCGGCCGATCGACCTCCCGTAGATCACGGTCATTTTGCTATCACATCGTTGGTGGGTCAAAAGATTAGAGAGAAGTCAGAAGTTGTGAGAGTTTCTTCAAGCTCTCTTGCGCCTGGAAGCGATTGCTCAGAGCTGCAGGAGCTCTCTCTGCCTGCAGGGGGCAGCTAGAAAAAATAAGTGGGGATTAATCGATGTCTTGGCGCCCCAGATCGGGCCCGGCAGTGAGAAATCTCAACGGCGTTTGCCGACGTCAAAGACCGTTGGAGGAACTGCTAGGAGAGTTGTGTTATCTGTCACACTTTGTATGGATTTGGCCATTAATTGCATCTTTGATAATTTGCTATCACTTTCCTCAGCAAAAGACAAGATCTGGATAGACTGGTCGTTTGTGTGCTACGTGAGATCCCAGCTCATACGATATAACCTCAACTTTCACCACCATCCTACACCTACGACCATACCCAACTGAAAGCACGGGATCCCGTCCGCTCTCCCCTAGTTAAACAGTTGAGGGCCGAACTAGTACTCAGGTGGGTGACCACTGGGGAATCCTCGGTGTTGTAGGTATTTTTTTCTGTATTTTTTGACTCCATCCTCGCTTCGTTGTCAAGCTCCGTCGACAGTGCTTGGCATAGCTAAGTCTCCACACAATAACGGGTCCAGCCCTTTGTCAAAACTGGGGTTTGGAGACGGCTGCAAGTGCCCTGAATAGGCTTTGTTCTTTTTTGCTCATGTTGTCCTCATCTGGAGTAAATGGGAATGAACACTGAACCTGACATGATATCCAAGAAGAGCGAGTGGACTGAAACCCAGATATATACTCCCAGCAATGGTTCTGCAAGTTTTACAGATCTGTTGTGCACCCCTGCCAAGCCTTTTACGTCGGGGCTGCATCTGCACGGGCCATACCCGGCCTTGGCTCTGGTTCCCATCTTCCAACCTGCCGCAACCCTTTCCCAAGCCTCCTGGAACTTCTCTCCTGGATCAAAGTCTAAAACTCGACCCTCAATATCGTTAATTTGCGGTCGACAAATCGTTTCCTTTCACCGCACTTTCGACATCTCACGACCCCCTGACGAACTTTGCGCTGCATACACCTATTTAATCTACACACCCAGAACGTCAGTGACGTCTGCGATCACTTTCCTTGGCCAACCCCATAGCGACCAAAGTCTTTACCGCCGAATCTCGTTTCGTCTCTCTCTCAACCTGTACTTCGATCGAGCGAAAACCAGAAATGGTCATTCTTCCGTCTCTAATTCCAAGGGTATAACAAAATAGTACCCCCGCAACAAACACACCGCACCGCATAAAACCCATCCGAGACCGGGCGAGCAATGCCGCCATTATACTCCTCCGCCCCTCCACCCGGCGGCCGCGACTCTCTCGAACTAGCCTCCCTCGCCAGCTCTAGTCCAGGCGTCGATACAAGCGAGACCGACTCCCGACCTAGCATCTCGTCCTCTCGGCGTGCCTCCCTCGAACGAGACGATCCCCTCGACAGCGCAAACCCAGCTGTGCGCACCCGTCCAGACCGATCATACTCTGTAACTTCCAACTTTGATTTTGCCGCGAATTTGTTTCCGCTCTCTTCCACCACCGGCGCTGGGTATGCTCCTATAGGGGCGCCAACTTCGGCGAGGGATGTGAGCGGCGGGTTGGGCGGTGGGTCGCTGGAAAAGCACAAGACGTTGACGTACCTGAATGGCTTGTCACTGATTGTTGGGTTGATTATTGGGTCGGGTATTTTCTCGTCGCCGAGTCAGGTCAACTCGAATGTTGGGTCGCCAGGGGCTGCGTTGATTGTGTGGGTGGTTGCTGGTGTGCTGGCGTGGACGGGCGGCGCAAGTTATGCAGAGCTGGGAGGCGCGATCCCATTAAACGGTGGCGCGCAGGTGTATCTCTCCAAGATCTTTGGGGAGTGCTCGGGGTTTCTGTTTACGTGGGTTGCTGTGTTGGTGTTGAAGCCTGGAAGCGCCGCTATTATCGCCATTATTATGGGCGAGTACCTCATCAGGGCGTTCATCGGCGCTGAGGCGGAGATGATTGATCCTTGGTTCAACAAGACGGTGGCATTGGTGGGGTTGAGTCTGGTCACATTTTTGAACTGCGTTTCGACGAGATTGGGGACGAGGTTGAACGATATGCTCATGTTTTTGAAGTTTGTTGCTTTGATCACAGTGACCATCATTGGTGTGGTGGTGGCGATTACTGGGTACTCGGCTTCGGGAACCACAGCGAATGTGGAATGGAAGGAGCGCGGATGGTTCGAGGGGACATCAACGGAGACGTCGGCCTGGGCTGTGGCGCTGTATGCTGGTCTCTGGGCGTATGACGGGTGGGATAATGCGAGTTCCCTCTCCGCCGTTCTGTTTACTCTTAGCTAACCAATTTATCAGACAAACTATGTTGTGGGTGAGTTCCGCAACGCCAGCCGAGATCTGCCGCGAGTGATCCATACCGCCATGCCCCTGGTCATCATCTCCTACGTCCTCGCCAACATCGCTTACTTCTTTGTCCTTCCTTTGGATGCCATCAACTCGACCAACACCGTTGCTGTCATGTTTGGATCGAAAGTCTTTGGATCCATTGGCTCTTTAGTCCTAGCTCTTATTGTCAGCGCCTCCTGCTTTGGCGCTCTCAACTCATCCACTTTCACTTCCAGCCGGCTCGTGTACGTAGCCGGAAAAGAAGGGTACATCCCCTCTGTATTCGGGCGCCTCGGAAATGGCACCGGCAGCCCAGACTCACTCTCAACAGTCAGGACGAGATCCTGGTTCAAGAAGAAGATGTCGAAACTCTTTGGCGATGAGGACACAGGGCTGTTTTTCACCCCTATCCCAGCGCTGATTCTGAACGCTGTCTTGACCGCCGCGTATATTCTCGTGGGCGAGTTCTCTACACTACTTACATTCTACGGCGTGGCGGGGTACACGTTTTATTTCATTACTGTGCTGGGGCTCATTGTCCTACGAGTGAGAGAACCTACGCTGGAAAGACCATACAAGACGTGGATCACCACGCCTATCATCTTTTGCTGCGTCAGCCTGTTTTTGCTGAGCAGAGCTGTGTTTGCGCAGCCGTTGCAGACGCTGATAGTGATTGCGTTTGTGGTGGCGGGGGTGCCGGTGTATTTCTGGAGGGTTAGAGGGAGGGGGGCTCCAGATAGGAGTAGGATGAAGAGGGCTTTGAGTGAGGATGATGAGAGGCCGTGGTGGAAGTTTTGGGGGAGGTGATGACGGAGAATTTGATGATGTGACTGGATACCCAAAACATGAAAGCTTGATTAGGCACAATGAATGAGGGGCTCGGGACAATAGATGATTGTTGTCTGGTCCAGAAGATTTTGCGGTGCCGAAAAGTTCAGATGACTGGTGTGTAGCAAAAATGTTGATTAACCTTCCGTGCCACCATGCCCCGGATGGGGCCGTAGATGGGGGTGGCCGTGGCCGGGACCGGTGGGTGTGAGCGGGAGTGAAACTGTCGTGTGCATCACTGATTAAGGGGAAAGAAAAATGTTTGTGTCTGGGATGGACGGAACATGTCGGGAGATTTCCAAAACGTTTTTTTGGATTTTTGCGGATTTCCCGAGGTTGGTTTTGCGTGACAGATCAACGAGGCGTGTTTCGACCTGGGATAGTGGGCGGGAGGGTAAATCGAAACGGGGACACGAGATCTTGGATAGATGTTTCCAGTAGTTTTGATTCTACACTTACGGGTAAATAGCATGTTGGTCACCAACAAAGTACAGCATGGAAGTGTTTCTAGGTCGACTGTTCATCGTTCTCTGGCAAAAAGGGGCTGATGTTTTGGGGCAGTCCCACTTTTCGTGTGTCAACGTCTGCTGCTCTCAACACCCACCAAACTCCTATGTTGAACATGAGTTCTCTAAAATCAACAAAAATAGAACACTAGCTCGCTCTCTCCAGGCATATTTTCTCTCGGCAGTTTGACCACCCCCCGCCTGTCAAACTGAGATTGCGCGTCTTTTCCATCTAAACGCCACATTTTTACCCATGAAAACTGTGGCTTGTGGCTGTGCATCATTAGTCTACCCCACAAAACAAACGGTTCACATGCCACAGCATGACGTCAGCCTCTTTCAACTACAACCCATACTCGTTCACGGATCGACGAAACGGCGTCGTCATGCTGTCTTTTCACGGAATTTTTCACCTGATATTTTGGTGAGGTAGATAAACGGAAAGCCGAGCATTGTAGTGAGTGGGGGGATGGGCGTGGTCGGGGTTCTGGGTCTTTGACAGTGATGCAACAGGCCGCACCGCCGCTGGGTCGCTCCGATGGCCTTCTTCCATGGGGATAAGGGCTCCCCGCATATGTGCGTGTACGTACATACATACAATGGGGGTGAGGCAAAAATTACATGGCCCCCGGGAGGGTGATGGGTGGGTTGAGCTATCGGAGGGCCAGCTCGAGACAAGGCAGATGTCATCTCTTGGCTTTTGAGAAGATGGGACCCTTTAAGTGGTGCATTCCCACCCCCCTTTTCGTCGATCGAAAGGGATTTTTTGTTCAATTTTTGATCGAGCTATTTTGTGAAGTGTGATTGAACCTGCATTCTGCAGGAGCCAGACAACTGCCGAATTGTCATTGTTTTGTTTGCGCCAACCAACAACCTTACATACCCAGGAACAACCAACAACCACAATGGGCGCCGCAAAAGGAACAGCCCTCAAAACCCTCCAGTTCCTCCTCCGCACCCTCCAGTTCTGCTGCGCGGCCCTCGTCCTGGCAGTCTACGCTTACTTCCTCGCCACTCTCAGCACCCACTCCCTCCCCATCGGGACCTTCGTCCGGGCAGTCCTCGGCATAGCCGGCGCAGCAACCGCTTACACAATCCTCGCTTTTCTGTTACTATGTTGCGCCCCGGGCCACCCGTTCCCGAGCTTTCTGATGATGGTGCTTGATGTGGCGTTCATCCCCTGCTTTGGGTACATCGCCGGGGTGAACAGACACGGGGTAGGTAACTGCACGGGCGAGGTCGACACCGTGCTGGGGGTGGGGAATAGTTGGAGTGAGAGGGGGGGTTTGCAGTATGGGACCGCGTGTGAGATGGAGAAGGCGGTTTTTTCGGTGGCTGTTGCTGCTTGGTGAGTTTTTTTCCAAAAGATATTGCTGTCGCTGCTGTTGTTGTTGTGTTTTCTCTTGTTACTCTTTTGCTCTTTTAGGTCGTGAAAAAAAGGAGACTGACACCCACAACCAAGCATCCTCTTCGCCCTCTCCTGCCTGGTAAACCTCGCCCTGGCCCGCCATCGCAAGAGAGAGAAACGGTTCGGACCGTCCCCCGCGAACGACTACACCGCCGGGTACGGCAAGAAAAAGAACCGTTTCAGCGCGCTGTTCGGTCGGAGAAGAGGCGGGCAGCACCAAACAGATTTGGGGCCGGATCCGAACGCCCTGCCTGTTCACACCACGCCGGATGAGGTGAGGAATAGCTATGGGACTGATAACACCAGGGTGGCGAGCAACCAGGGGTATGGCGGGTTTGCAGCAGCTCAAAAGTATGAGCAGCAGACGCTGCATTCGCCTGGGGTTGCGAATGGCGATATGGGGTTGATGAACGGGAGTGGAAACGGGTATGCTAATAGTGGCAATGGGGTTGCCAACGGTAACACGTACGGGAACGGGCATACATATGATGGGAACGGTAATGGGTATGGGAATCTTCCGCCTCCGCAGCCAGCGGCGAGGTATTGGAACTCAAATACACACACGGGAGGCTATCGGGGGTGAGAGAAAACAGCATGGAAGTGTAAGATACGTCGGGTGAAAGAGTGTGCTGGGGGGATTTACGGCAAATATTGGGGAGGATTACTTTCGTTGCTCTCACAAGCTCCATTTATTTTGTAACTTTACCAAGAAGGGATAATCTGGGGTTCGGGCAATTTGTACATATAGGTATTTTGCACATAACTCAAAATCAAGAGTCATTGCTCATCCACACAAGACCGTGAATATCAACTTCGTTGCGTTTTCTGCAGTCACATGGTATAATAGTTTAGACCCCAAGTATTAACACCTCGCTCAAGCATGCCCGCCTTTTTACTTGTTCTTTTCCTTCAACTTACTCAGAGTCAATATCCTCCGCTCTTCCCACTTCTCCCACCCAGCCTGACACAAGTCCTCCTCCACCACCAAGTCTCGTATCCTCAGCCACCTGGCAACAGGAAACTCCAACCCCCACGCCAACAACCCCGTCTCCCTCACCATGTAAGTAACAGCAAACCAAGCCACCGCACTCACAGCCCCAGCCGCCGACCCAGCCAGCACCTGCTTAGGCGTATGATACCCAAGATAAATCCGACTCCAGGCCACCAAAACCGCCACAACCCCCGCAGCCAAGCTCACCACCGCCCTCTGCGCCCACGACCACGGCGTGTGGGAATACGCCTCCAAATGTGCGTTCACAGCCCGCAACCCACCCTCCTTGTACCGTCTCGGCACGTCAACCAGCGCCGGCCCTTCTTGTTCCCCTTCTGCCTTTTCCTTCTGCATCTGCCCCTTTTTGATGTGGGACCTTGGCGGCCTGTGCCTGACCATGAGAAATAACCCCAGTGCTACCGCCCAAAAGACGGCGAATTGCGCGTGTGATGATGGCATGCCGTACCCCTTTCCACCGGTGCTGATGACGTGTTTTGGGCGTTCTTCTTTGATGAGGCGTTTGAGGACGAAGTTGATGAGTTCGCAGGTTAGTTGGCCGAGGAACATCAGGAGGACTTCGGCTTCGCGGGTGGACCAGAGGAGGGTGGCGTAGACGACGCAGAGGGCTTGGGGGACGAGGGCGAGGAAGGCGCAGAGGTGGGAGAGGGGGTCGTTGGGGTTCTGGTTTGTGTTAGTACTTGAGTGGTAAGGATGAAGAGTGGGAGATCACTGACGTAGTACACGTGGGTGAGGGATAGAGATGCGAGGGGGGTGATGTTGTCGGACATTTTGGCGGTTTGGTTGGTTCCCTTGGGAGACGAAGGAAAATATGTAGAGATGGGGTCCTATGGCCGCATTATTCAATTATTAAAAAGCTATCAAGGGCCGGCGTCCCGTGAATGGCACCTAGTTTGAATATAGCTATCCCCGAGAGAGACCTCGTTGAAGGCAGGTTTGATGCTGTGCAAGTTCCAGAAGCTCTCGAACAAGTAACGAGCAGGTAACGTCAGCGTGTCTGTTTCAGGCTGGCTGGCCAATCGGCTCAGCCCGCTCGAGCAAGGGGGACCCTTTCTTCAGTGGGTGGGCTTGGGGAAAAGGCGGGGTGCCACAGCGCTGGGATGCCGGATTGGCAACTGTGCAACGTCCAAGTCACCGAACGAGTCATCATCCATCTGCCGCGTCGTCCTCAACTTTCCACCCAACTACCTGTCGAAGAAAAAATAAAACAAGTATTTTGCCTCCCGGTTGATCTTTCGAGTCCCCGTCTTTTGGTCCTTCTGGAACATGCGTCGTTTACCTCTGCTCGACCACTGGACTGCCATTCCGATGCCGTGCTGAGCCCACCACCCATCTGCAAACTTCAAGCCATTAATAATCTAAATCTACAAGACGAAGCGGGTCCTATTTATCTTGCGAAATATTTCCAAACGAAAGCCATACTTTTTCAGGCGCCGAGATTAATTGCTTGTCCGGAACCCCTCTTCTGTCACCTTTTAATCCACGACCAACCGCGATCATCACGGGCCTATTTTTAGCAAGCCGGACAGTTGCACAACAGCACGGAGAATAACTCACTTGGACAAGGGGACAAAGACGGGTGGGTTGGCGGAAGGGATAGTTTTCCGAATACATCAAGAGCTCGGTACCCATGGCAGAAACCGAGCGAGACACCGAGCTCCAGTCTTTAGAGGCCATATTTCCAGAGATACAAACGCCCAACAAGGACGACCCTTATACCATCGCCCTCGAACTTCCCGTCACCCCCTCGAAGCCTGTCATTGTCTACTTTCCCACCGCTTCCAACGATGGTCCACCTCCAGATCCCACCGTTGGACGAGCCCCAAATGGCGTCAACCCCCATGCCGGCCCCGCCATAGCTGGTGGCGGCCAACAGGGCGAACCGCAAGTTGACTCCCATGAACTAGCCCACCTCCCATCGATACGGCTCGAACTTTCTTTCGGCCCCCGATACCCCCAGGAAGAACCTCCCAAGGTTAGCATTTCTACAAATCCGCCATGGCTTCCATCCGAAACGATCAAGAAGCTCCAGGATGACGGTCCGAGGCTATGGGAGGATATGGGGCGTGATATGGTCGGCTTCAGCTACATCGACCACATACAACAGGCGGCCGAGGAGATATTTGGACTGGTTGGTGACGGAGATGCGTTGGAGGTTGACCCGAGCCACAGGATTGCCATTCTCGACTACGACATCAGAGCCAGGAGAGCTGCTTTTGAGAAGGAGACCTTTGAGTGTGGTGTATGTCTGGATCCCAAAAAGGGCGCCTTTTGCCACAAAATGATGGACTGTGGGCACGTCTTTTGCGTCGAATGTCTCCAAGACTTTTACAACAGCGCCATCAAAGAGGGGAACTTGGCGGCAGTCAAATGTCCAGCACCCAACTGCGCCAAAGAACGTGAAAAGTCACGGTCTCCCTCGGGTCGAAAGCGGAAAAAGCCAAAGGTCTTCATCAGCCCTAGCGAACTGCTCCAGATCCCCATCGACGAGGACACCGTCAGACGCTACGTGACGCTCAAATACAAGACCGAGCTCGAGTCGGACAAGAACACGATCTACTGTCCCCGTCAATGGTGCAACGGTGCCGCCAGGTCGAAGAGGCATAAACGACCTACCGGCCTCGAACTCGCCGACGCATCAGAAGACGACGAAAGCTTGACCTCTGAAGACGATGACGACGACGACGACAACGAAGAGACGCCCGAAGGTGAAGTCGGAAAGTCGAAACCGTACAATAAGACGGAGGACCTGCTGTCGATATGCGACACGTGCAGCTTTGCCTTTTGCAGCAGGTGCATGCAGTCGTGGCACGGGGAGTTTGTCGGCTGCCGGAGGCCAAAGGAGGAGCTGACGGCGGAGGAGCTGGCGACGATTGAGTACATGAAGGCGCACACCACCCCTTGCCCTACGTGTGCTGCCCCTGCGCAGAAGACGCACGGGTGCAACCACATGATTTGCTATCGGTGCCAGACGCACTTTTGCTACTTGTGCTCTGCGTGGTTGGATCCGGGGAATCCGTACCAGCATTTCAACACGGCGCCTGACGGGAGGGTGACGAGCTGTTTTATGAGGTTGTGGGAGCTGGAGTTGGGGGATGGGGCGGATGTGGGTTATGGGTTTGCAGGCGGGGGGGCGGGGAGGCCGGCGCCGGCGGTGGTGTTTGATGAGAGGGTTGAGCAGTTTATTCCTGAGATTGAGGAGGCTACGGATGGGGAGGAGGAGGAGGGGCAGGAGGGGGCGGGGGAGGATCAGGGGGTTAGGGGGAGGCCGGCGGTCGCAGCACCGGTTCAACAGCCTCCTCTTCGGCCACCGGCGCCACAGCAACCGGCTGGTGGTCCGGCGCAAGAGGTTGGGATTGCGAGGGAGGGGCCGCTGGTGTTGAGGATTGCTGCTAATAACCCGGCGCCTGCTGCTCCTGCTCCGGTGCCAGCGCAGGGAGGGGGGAATAATGCTGGGGTAGCAGCAGCCCGCGGAGGTCCGCGTGGGAGACAGGGAGCTGGTGGTGCGTTGGCTGCTCGAGGTGGGAGAGGAGGTGTACATCGAGGGGGACATCAACAGAGAGGTGGAGGTGGTGGTCGGGGAGGTCGGGGAGGAGGACACGCCGGCTTCGGACCCGGCGGACAAGGAGGCCATAACAGGGGAGGTGGCCGAGGGGGTGGTGGTGGTGGCCACCGGCAAAATGTTAATAATCAGGCACAACAGGGGCAGCGTCGTAATAACAACCAGAACAACCAGAACCAAGCAGGAGTTGGGGGAGGGGAGCATAACATGGTGGAGATGATGGAGATGCTGGATGGGAACGGGGAGCTGGACCCGAGACAGGAGGAGTGGGTGAGGCGGTTTGTGAGGTTGGCGTTGAACGATGAGGAGGATGATTTTAATGAGGATGATTTTGATTTTGTGGTGCCGAGGTGAGGGTTTGGGAATGGGGGGTTTAGCATAGCTTTTGGGTTTGGGTTTGTGGGGGGGAGGGGGGGGTATTATTCAGGTACTGGAGGTTTTGCATTGGTGTTGGTGGTGAATATAGCTAGATGGAAAGAGATTTACAATGGCATTGTGTTGGGCTTAGTGTGTATGTAGAGTCGAATGGGAAAGTCCACAAATGATGATGATACCCGTACCCATTACATCTTCCAGCCAACAAGCGGGCAACACTTGAAGAGTGCGTGTGATGCATTCCTTTGGATTTTCTTTGGGGATGTCTAGAAAGAATGGCGGCATGGCATACGCTAAGTTGCCAATGAGATTCTGATGCATCCAAGTGCGTAATCTGAGCATGTCATGTGGCATAGGTAGTTAGATCGATGAATGGAACTGTGTTCCTGACAGCATCAGCTACGGGCTGTGACTCTTACGTTTCTTGAGGGAGGGGACAAAAACGTGGAGAAATGGTACGATATGATGGAGGGGACGGGGAAGTGCTACTGTTGCTACGGTGGCTTTTTCCCCCTTGGGGGCAAGCGAGCTGTGGTAGAAGGAGAGGTATGAGTGGGAATGAGGAGTAGGAGTGGGAAGGGAGAGCTAGGTCGGACACGGGTATGCTACGGTGGCTTTCTTGGGGGTTTTCGCGTGAGGTGAGGTTACGAGATAGTGATGTATACCTCACTATCAAGCTTTGTTGGCCGTTGATGTATCGTAGAAGACTGAAAAGAGAGCAACTTGAGACGGGTCGGTAAGTACGTAGGTAGGTAGCTGGATCGCTGAGTAGGTAGGTAGATAAGGTATCTCAGCAGAACACAGTTCCCAGCCCCCCCCCCACCCCCCCGAAAGCCAACTGTACATAAGGAGGACGAAAACAGCAACCTGTTCGCTACCAGCTCTTGTCCCCTTTCCCTCTCTGCTCCCGTTCGTTCTAAGATACGTAACCGCAGCGGATAAATGTGAATTATTCTACTAGGTACTATCCAGTCCGTCCGTCGGACAATCCGAGATTCTATTCTTATACTTTTTTTACCTACACTATCACTTTGCATAAGTAGATGTTGTACTCGTCTCCGGAAAACCTCCGTCGTCATCAGCCTTACCTTTCACGTATGTTCTCTGGGTCCGGGTATACAACTTTAACGTAGGTAGTCTTTTCCGTCCCATAACAGCCGAGGAAAAGGGGGGGCTGATTGGTAAGTAGGTAGGTATGTAGGTAGTTAGCTCCCCATGATCCGGCACCGAAGAGTAGGGAGTAAGGGTAAACAGCGGCAGGTTCTGAGATGCGGTACCTTGGTCATGGCAAACATTGGCATCCAGCCGTTCCTTGTCAACAAAAAGAAGCATGAAAAGGTCCGGTGACTGACGCCTCAAGTCTGTCTGTCTGTCTGGTAGTTACCCCTAATGCTAAAAGTCTCGTCCCGGCCGCCCTGATGATACTCTACCTACCTTTCCTACTTCAGAACCCTTTTGTGGCCGAATAAAATCTCTTCTTGACATCTCCGGTAGAAAAAAAAGGGATCAATCAGACTACTGCACGCTATGATGTCCCTTCTTCCCTTCCCTTTAAACCCCCAACCAACAACCCACAATTGTAAAAAAAAACAATCTCTCCGCAGTTGTAGATAATAATCACCTACTCTTACCCACAAGTGTGACACTACAACACAACAATAACCACCAAAAAATGCATCTCTCCCACATGGCATCCCCCGCCCCAACCCGCAGTTTGTGGCTTGCGTTAGTTTATTTTTTTCCCTCTCTGTCCTGAATGTGTGATTGTGTTTCTCTTTTCGGTCTTCAAATACTACCCTAACGTCGTGACAAAAAGAAGCAAGGTACCTACCACCACCAAAAGAAAAAAAAAGTACAAAAAACACACCATGATCATCATCTTCAATTTTTTGTACCGGTATTTTCCGTGCGTTCGTTCTAGAGTCTTTCCAATGTCAAAAATGCATGATGCAGAATAACAACAACAACAACAAAGACCATTCCAGGCTTTCCCCCTTTCCATGCTTCTTCTGGTTCTCGGTTCTCGTATCAAACAAGGAAAGCCGAAACGGACGGACATCTTTTTGTGGTTCGGGAGGGAGGGAAAGGAGAATATCCACTTCTTTTTCTTACTCTATCACTGAAATATGTCATTGTGGTGTGAGCCTACCTGTACCTCTGTGTGTGTGTGTGTGTGACTGTACCTAGACGGCCATTTTACTGGTTCTGTTGTCAAATAAATGCCCGTAGCGGATGGATGGAAGGGGGGAGGGGAGGGAAAAAAGGGATTGGCCGCACGCACACACTGGCCAACAACACCACCTCGATTCGGTGGTTGATGGATGGCTGGGTTGCGATGGCCGGGTGACATTCTTCTCCACGCCCATCATCATCATCATCATGCTGCTGCTCATCATCATCCTTCCCTTTCCCCCCTCCATCCCTCCATCGCCCCCCTCCCACCTACCCATTCCTCTCCTCTTCACACACACTCCCTCCTTTTTCTTTACCACGCCCCCCCAGTGGTGGTCGTACCGATCTGGGCGGGCCTAATAGTAGCACACTAGCTACAAGCCAGACCAGACTGCTACGACGACGGCGGCGGCGGGTAGGTCAGTCATTCAGGGTCGGCTACCACTTTCTTCGCCCTTTTGTTACGTGGGAGAAATACATATTGCTACCATGATACCTTCGCGGTGGGAAAAGAACCGCACCGTGATCACTATCTGCATCGTGGACAAGGACTAGCCACCCCCCGAGTTTAGTTATAGTAGTAGTTAATTATTCCGAGTTGCAGCGAGAGTTCGTGTCATAAACTTTCTTGTCCGGAGTACTAGTGGTAGTCGTGTTTGCCGGTATCAAGGTAGGTAGGTAGGTAGCCCCCTTGCTGCCGTCGCCGCCCCCTACACGCTCGGAGGACCCTTTGCCATATGGAGAGCGTCGGTTCCGGTCTGTTAAACATGCAAGCTTTGCAGGAAGTGTCGAGACGGGAAGGGAAGGCATGGGAAACCAAAAAAAAGGAGGGGGTCCAGCTAGTCGCATACGCTGTCGGTTTGCTGTTTGTCTCTCAACTGTACTCTGTTTCTGTTGAGTCAGTCCGTCACACAGCTACAAGAATAAGTGATAGCTGTTCTGCTTGCCTGCCAGAGACGAGAGTGGAGGATGGTGAGTGGCCAGAAAGGCATCGATACAGAAAGAGCATCGCCTATGTAGGTAGGCACCCCAAGTCCCTTTGTCAACGCACTTCTTCTGCTGGTCAAGCATTCCCATCACCTCTTCCCACCCGCCCCCCCCTCCCCCCTCCTATCCGAGTGCGGAGCAGGTTCGGTGTCTTGTTCGACCGATGATGCCTTGTAGGCGGATCGGTTCCAAACATTTCATACTGCCCCCTTTTCGGGTCCCTGTACTGACTAGAAAAGGAATTTCCACAACTCATCTGGGGAAACATGACAACGGGTCGTCTCTCGCCGCTTTCCTTCGAGGTAGCAGTTTTAATCTGTATACATACCGAACTTTGCATGTGTTTTCCCTTCGTCGTCGCCGTCAACCATGTAAGGAAGTCGAGCATATGTCGGTCACTGGCATGTAAATATCCATGCCGAAAACCCGACCGACCAAGATGTCAGATGCATCTCGCTCGCGTGTTCCCTCTCGTGCTTGGTTGCCCCCTTCCACACCTCCGAACACACTGTCCCTGGCTCTCGGAAGAATAGAAGGGGTCATAATCAGGACAAGCAGGCGGATGATACCACAACCATGTCGGTTCCGTGCAAGTTACGTTGCTTGCTGCTCTCCACAGCCGAATAGATTAGCTGTACAGCTGCACGACGCACAGCAGACGCATGTGTTCTCCCCTTCTCTAATCTTGCTGATGTTTGTGGGCCAGAACTTACAGCCTGCCGGCCCGAACAGGATGATGGGTCTCTTCCAGGATGGAGTCGAGACGCCTCTGGGACAGTCTGGGACGAGATCGGGGGGCCCAATGTCCCCATGTGCCCATCTGTTTCGTTTTCGTGTTTCTCGACATCCTGGCCTGTACATAACCAAGTTTGGCCGTGTGATTTCACGCCTCTTTCCTTTTGCTGGTGTGCTTAAGCTGTTCCTGGCAGGTCTGGCTTGATGATGCTTCCAAATGTGGCCATCAACGCAACTCAACCAAAAGCGCAGGGGATGCTGTTGTCTTTTCGGTACTTGATTCCGCAAGCGTGTCCAGGGGGCCTTGTTCTGCTCCAGGGGATGGCTTGCTGGCTCGAGCGGGGGAGGGTGTGCCACACACCCAAGCTGTTTCCTGTTTTTCCTTGGACGTTTCCCCTTCGCTTTGCTGTTTTGGACCATAGCGGTAGCACGCCGGCAACAAGGAGATGATGACGATGAGGCTATCGACACTTGTCACGGAGATTAACACACGTGCATTGATAGGGTCTCATTGCCCAATATGCCTTCCAGGTCTCGTCGCTGTCGATACCAGGCCTTCCTGGACATCAGGACGCAGTGCGAGTGGAGCGCGCCTTGACGGTTTTGGCCCATCGCTTGCGCTGCAACGTCGCCCAGCGCAGGGGAACAAAAGCCATCTCCTCTTGGCGTGGGTTTATTGCCCACCAACTCTCCACAAAGGGGAAAGGACGTCCAGGGCCGGAGGGGCACCGTTGGGCTCAATTCCGGAAGCAAGCGGGCGAACGGGGGCCTTCCCACATTCCACCGCCAGAGGGTAGCGCTGAGAACCGTTGTTTTCACCGTCTCCGCGAACGTTTCAAGTGTTTCAACACCTCCCAGCCTCCAGACGTTGGGCGTAAACACTGGCACGATCGAGCGCATTGAAACATATGGAGCACATCTGCTGGGGCTTGTTTCCCATGGGTGCGTCGCAAGATCTCATCAGCCAGATGACCGTCTGAGCATCCCCTGTGATGGCAGTATTCCAGCGTTCCGACGGCGGGAGGATCGCAAGACCAGCGTTTGGGTTCATCTCAACTTCATCGTGCCATGACGATGGTCAACCAGGGGTGGTTTGTGGTGATGTCGAGGCCAGATGCTAAATGTTGACCTTCCCAAGCCCGCTGATTTGTCGAGCGGTAAGAATATGGGTGTCAAGAGTCAACTTTGAGATGAAGACTTTGTGGAACGCGAATAAGCGTTTGCTAAGCGGTTGGCCGGCTTCTCCATGCGTATTTTCTTTTCTCCAACCCTTTTCTGGCATAGCACGAGGTGGCTTGCTTGCACCCTGTCAGTCACATTGAGATTTGACAGCTCTCAAAGACCCCGTCGCATAATCATCTTTTGATGAACATATTCGTGTGCCAATGCAGCGCCGGTCGTGACAAGAGCGAGCACTCATAAGTCCAGTCTGCAGTAGGCAGGTCGGCGCTTTAGTTTTCGGTGGCTCTCTTTTGCTCCTTCCCCTGGCTGCATGTCATCCATCTCCACTGCCATCGAGAGCTCCAGAATGTTCACCTGGGGTCCCTAGGCTCGCCGGTGGCAGCTCCCCAAAGAGGACTGGACTGCCGGCACCAGGTCAGGCAACCCAGAAAGTGCCAACAGGGGTCCCCGCGGAGGTTTTTGCGTTGGCTTTCGGGATCACGGCAGACCAAGGCCTGACGAGCTTGACAAGCTGTCACAAGCTGCTGGATAGCGCAGATAGTGGGCTGGGGAGAAGCTCAGCAGCACCCGCTCTGGCCCACAAGCGAGAGCGAAGGACGAGGCTCGGGGGGTAGGCCAGATGACGCCAAAGAATAACGTTAAACGGCCAAAGGTCTCAGACGACTGGTTCCTGGTCTGGAGGCGTCAGGAATCAGGAAGGCGAAGCCAATCAGGCGAGCTGCGAGCTGCTGCGTGCTGCGTGGCGCAACACATTGCGGGCGATAGCCATGAGCGTCTTGACTGGTGCCTGCTGCGTGCTGCTTCGTGCTGGTTGGTGGTAGCAGTTGGGTTGGCGGATCAGAGGAATGTGGGAGGAGACATGTCATCGAGCAGTGCGCCACGATCAACGCAGCCGCACCTTGTTTTCCTAGCTGGTGAATTGGTAGACGCCATTGGCTGGGAAATTAGCAGCGCCGCCGAATCGGCCCTTCCAGGCTAAAATCACCAGCTTTGCCATAACGGTGCCCCTCTTAGTGTATACGGCCTGCCGCCCCCCCCCCTCCCCCCCGGATTCGATTGGCAGGGTATCATCCCGTACGTGACTTTTGCATGGTGCTGAGATGGATGGACGTGAGTTCCATCTCAGCTCCCCAAAAGGAACAGCACGCACATTTCTGTATCGCCGAACTTCGCAGAGTCTGGATTGTGGGAAGGTCTTGATCCGATATGCGTGTGCCATCGTCGTTGTCTTTGTCGTCCTCTGGCCAGCGGTCTTGGCAATGAGGTTGAAAGCAGAGAACACATGTCTCACTCGCCGTCTTGTTGCGTTATGCAGACAGAGGGGCGCCCGAGCTTACTGCGGGGTACAGACGCATATCACGTTGGGTCCGTGGTCGAGGGTTCCTTGATGTGCTCGAGCCCGGCAACGGTGTGCTGTCTGTTTTGTTTTAATATCGACGAGATGGCAGGAAGCCAACTCTGTGTTTCTAGAATGCTTCTGTTGTTCCTCTGCGACGATCGAGAAACCGATTGATCCAAGATCGATAGCATGAAGATGTAGCATGTAGATTGAAACCGCCTACGACGACTTAACCCCAAGGTTTCCCAAGCTATCCAACTGAACGTTGGGTGCTGTGGATAGGGCTGCAGAGCCCTCAGCGATACGGCAGCCAGAAAGAAGCGTGACGCGGGCCACTATCGAGTGTTTCTTTACTTAGAAAACCGCAGGACATCCTCGCCGAGCGGTCTGTGAGGGAACCATCTTTGGTGATCCAGGTCGAGAAGCGACCCAGGAATATGGGGTGGCCCGGCTTAACTCTACACCCCTTGTGAGGGGCGGTCTTATCCGCACACACACTGCTGAACGTAGACGCCATGTGGTCGACCGCCTTTAGAACCGAGTTATTTTTTTTGTAGTCTCCTGCCTTCTCGGTCGTTGAAGAGTGGTCGAAGTTTGGAGCGGCCCTGATTCCGGCGGCACATGCGAACAAAAGAGAGACCCATACCGTGAGCTTGGAGGATGTACTATTCGTGCGTGTATGCACCATCTGCGTCGCTTGCAAGCAGCGTCGAAGGAATAGGAAATACATCCGGGTACTTGGTGCGAACAATGACAGACGAACAGTTTCGCGCGGATAGGCTAGAGATTTCAGCGATACGCGATCATAAAAGATATCCAGGGTTGGACAAGGCTGGGCGGCACACACAGCTATCTTGCCCGCCCAATGATAACCTGCTCTAAGCTGCCGGGATATTGGCAGAAATGCATCCAGGCGAGTTTGCCTTGGACTGATTGGGAGACCGACAGAACTTTTCGTTTCTCGTCTGGAGCATCAGCGAACCCAAGTGTTGCCCATCAGGCCGGAATATATCTGCTGCTGAAGAGATAGGTAGCAAGTACTGTAGTATGGCATGTAATGGCATATGCTCGTGCATCTTGCTGTGGCTCCGGGGCGCTGCCTACTGCTGCCCCACGACGGGTACTGCGTAGTAGTCCAACATTTTGGACCACACAGCGTCGGCTGCGGCGTTTTCAAGCTCTGCGGCAGATGAGAACAACTCCTTGCCGTGTGATTATCGTACTGCAGGATGATTCAGCGATGACAACCGGGCCAGGCCGCAAGACAGGCGTTGCTCCCCCTCCGCGGCGGCGCAGAAACGGGAATTGGCCGCAGAAGTGGTTCCTCGATTGAGAAATGGTATACAAGTGGAGTCCAGGATCTTCGTGCAATGGAGGTGTTTCCGGTCGGAGCGGGCTGCTGAATACGGCCTAGGGTCCTGCACCACGAACTTTGGCTGCTTGTCGAGGGACCTTTGCCAGTCGCTCACATTCCTGAGCACCAACTGCTTAGTGCCTGCCTGGAGCATGACAAACCACCCCTCTTTTCACCCTGGGCTTGTCTCCATTCCCGGAAGCAGTGTTCGACTCCCGGCGTGCTTGTCATCATCTCCGTTGCCGGCCGCTGGCGGGATGGTGATGGATGATGCGCAGCACTCAGAGTCAAACTTGGGCGGTTCGGTAATGGGCGGGACCGATATTTGCTGAGCAAGACCAAGCACAATAGATAAAACATACACCAAAGTTCCCGACAAACGGCCTACCTATCGTGGATATCTTGAAATCTTGCTTGTTCACCAGAACCCGCTCGGCATGCTCACCATTGGTTGAGGGGCTGGTCGATCTTGTTGCAACTCGAGGTCGGTGGTGTATGGTGTGTGTGCACACGCGGGGTGGCTGCCACTGGCAGGCCGAGAGATGACATCGGGCCATGGTTGCAGGGCAGTGCCGACCCCAGGTGTCATTGCTTGCCCAAGTCCCGAGTGCTGGACATTGACATGATGGTTTCGTGGTTGCACCACCTCGATATCCGCCTGGGGCTGCGCCGTGTTCAGACACCGGTCCTGCCAAAATGCCCCAAAGCAGCCATCACAAGGGTGATAATGGGCGTACAACCGTGACAACCTCGCGTACTTGCATAGATATTGTCTGTGTGATGTACGTCCACGGAGAAATAAGAGCGCTGGATTTTTGTGTTTCTTGCTGGGCGACAGCGGGCTCGTACCAAGTTGAACAGGGATTTTTGGTGTGGTTGACAAGCCCTATATTAGCCAGCACATATAGGCTTAAACCGACCGTGTAAGATGGAGACTGTAGGGGTCAATCTCGGTCAGTGTGCAGTACGAAAGCTATTATTGACACGCATACCAGACCAGAGCAGCCAGCTTTCGGGGGCGTCGAAGTCCCGAGCAGCATGTGCAACCGAGGGTTGACAGGACTTATCTGGTAGCTTGTAAGAACTTTGGAGACGGCAGCCTCGAATCTTCCGTGGTTGCGGGCCGAGAACTTTTGAAGATCGGGATATTACCGTGGTTTCTGGGGATTGTATCCGTAGTTGTTGTTGGTTGTACGCCGATGTCAACATGTAAGCGGCTGTTGGTGCGTGAAACAATAGAAAACGCCCCTCGCACTCGCCAAATGCACGACTCCAAACTCAGCCTAGCCTTTGAGGAAAACAAGCCAAGTTTTGCTGTTTCTTGTTGTCAAGGACCAGGGGCCTCGTCATCGAGAATCGTGACATTTCCAACGGTTCCTAGCTCAGTATCAGCACAGCTGCTAGACAGCCGACAAAGACCAAGCGAGCCGTTTTAGCCCGTGGAGCGGTCAGAATGTGATCAGAGTGGCATTGCCCCTGCAGCACGCGCGAAGAGCCCTTGTTGATGAGCCATGCGAATGAGATGAAAGCTGAAGCCGAAGCCGAAGCTGAAGCTCAAGCAAGGCAACTGATAGATATCTGTATCGCAACAGTGAAAAAGACTGTCGCACTTGATAGCTCGGCAGGTCAGATCGTGTTCAGAAAATGGCCGCTGGTTCCTGGCTTACCCCGATGCAATCGTGATTGTAACGTTCGCCAATGCATGGAGTCGACGACAGTGTTGCAACCGACAGCCACCGCCACGGCAATGACCGGGTGCGCTCGGTGCACTCTGCGACCTTTTGGCGTCCCTCTGCCCCTCAGGGTGCTTCCGCTTCCGCTCGACCAAGAGGAGAAAAGAGAGAAAAAAGTTAAAATCCTGATGGACAAGCCAGCGCCGTCCAACAGCAACTCCAACCCCCCCACCTTGCCTCTAGCGTTGGACCGAAGACCGTTGACAAGACTTTTGATTGATCGGGATCGGGGTTGTTTGTTGTTTGTGAGCGAGTGACATGTCAAAAAGGTGAGAAGCAGCTACGCGTCGATACCTACATAGTAGACATACTCACCGGTGACAGGAGAGGAAACTGAGAAGCTGTAGTAAAGGTAGGTAGGTATAATTATGACACTGTCTGAATACAGATTGTTCTGCGTGAGACAACATTGTAGCGAGGAAGGCGCACCCGTTCAACCACCGACTCAACCATTGGAAGGCATCAACCACACACCCACACCTTTTTGACCTGTCACCCCTCCACTATTTCTTTTTTAGAAACACCACTGCAGTGGCTTCTCACTCACTTTCAACATCCTATTCCCCAGCCTGCGTGCGATGCAATTTAAAATACATTAAATACCACACCTGGGAGATGCACATGTGGCTTCGGGATACCAGCTTACGACCTCCTTACCACGACCTCCATCAAGATCAGATTCTGCTGCTGCCTCTCTGCCAGCTCGAGGACAGCAGGTGGCTTGGAAGCAGTGACTCTCCCCCATTCGACCATCTGGCTGGATATTGCAGCAGTAGGTGGTGGTCGAGTTCCACCGCACGGAGATCGAGATAGCGCGGACGAGCTCGTCTGCCGCCCTCCCTGTCACGACACATATGCACGATACAGCAAGGACTAAGGAGCTGGCCTCTGAGCATCACTGAGAGGTTGCTGAGCTGTTGCCAATCCCGCCCACCTGCTCCAATCACAGCCAGCCTCCTGTCGGCCCTGCGGTTCTAGCCACGGCTCGCATTTGAAATGGCATGACCGCTCCTCTCCATAACTTATCGCCGTGGCCTTTGCGCCCAAGCCGGGCGCCAGGCACCAAGTTCCCTTTTGGGAATGTCGTCAAGCGGCGCCGTTTTCCCACCTCCGCATTTTGCTGCTACTGCTATGGCGGCTTTCCGGATGGTCCCTGTGCTGCACTACAACCAGATCGGGCCATGCGGCATGGCCGGGGTTACCCAGTCGTCTGCTCCTAAACTCGAGTGCACCTCCTGACAAGAAGAGAGAGGCCATCACGAAGAAATTATATCACTGATCATGGTCACCGAACCACCTACCGGATGGTGGACGAGAAGATACCCAAGACCCGTAACCTGCATCTCGCCGCCACACACAAGTCCCCGAAGTGACACCTCCTTTCTGATATACCATCTTGTTGTCGAGTCCTTCGCCGACTACATGCCTCGTCCGCTGATCACCTCTTGTGCGTCCTTCCTGCCTGAGCAGCAGCAGCCAGCCAGAGACACTGCAATGCAGGCGGTTGCAAAAGATTCGACGTGCCTCGGTCCACTGCGGGCCCAGGCACTTTGCTCTCCCGCTGCCCATTGTTGCCCATCACCCATCGTCTGCTCAGGACCTCGCGGCCGTCGCGGTCGTGATCAAATGACAAAGCGATGCGATATCCACAGCAAGCGTCCGAGGCGGTTTCTTTATGTTGCTGCTGATTTCGTTTAAAATCCTCTGCCAATTGTGAGGTGTCAAAGGGCGTCCACAACGGTGGCCAAGAAGTATAAAAGGCCTGATATTGCATCTGTCGTCCCTCTTTTCGGCGGACGGGCAGCGCGCGAGAATGCAAGCAAGGAGCAGCAACACCCAGCACTGGAGGGGAACTGGGGAGGAGGGGATGGAGGAGGGGGTGGGCAGGACAGGGCAGGGGTGTGTAATTGTGTTTTCCATCTCGAGCCGAGCTGACTGGGGTCCACCGGGGGGCGCTCTGGTTCGCCCTCTCCACCCCGGTCGAGAGCAATCTCGTGAACCGATTTTTTTACCCCCCCCTCCTCGACAAGAGACCATTCCCTTCTGAAAAAGCAGCAGCAGAAAGGCCCTTCGCCGGCGCGTTTATTACCCAACGGTCTTCTAGAAAATTGCGGGTCGCTAGTCCTCGGAGGATTCCTGGCCTAATCAGATGCCCCTGTTCGCTCGGCCGACAAGGTCGACAACCGGGGGCCCTCTCCTACCCTGGCCTTGGATTGGACGGAGGAGGGGCCGAGGGGGTGCTTGCCGTCTTGTCCGCTCCTCCATCCCCTCTGATCGTTTGGCTTGGCCAGATGTGCCCCCCCGTGTATCCATTCAGACCCCATGCGCCGTCCGTCCAAACACCCACCCACAAGTTCTGTGCCCGCGGGTCATCCCCCGAAAGAGATAGCCCACAGTTATTCCGAGAAAAACGTTGTGCGTCAATGGGTGGTAGGGGGCTGTTGATATGTGTATTTCTCTTCCCGCTCGGCAGACAGGTGGTGCAGGACAGGGGGGGGGGCATATCAAGTAAGTACCTAAGCAGAATGATGCACCTCAAGGTCCTCATACCTCTCTGATCACTCACTTGCCCTCCTCCTCCTACCGGCCCCGTACCTCCACCCCTCCTTCAAACCCAAGTGGGGACCGCTGGTGGACACAGCAAAGAAGTTGCTTGTGCGGACCTGTTAACGGCCCCCTGTTTGGGCAGGTGGGCAAGATTAAGGGAATCGGATGTATGCTCTGTTTTCTCTGCTATTCCATTGCATGTATAGCAAGCTACACCTCAAGCAGCTAGAAGGCATATCAGAGGCTTCAAGGAGGGCGTGGTAAAATAGCAGAGCCTGTCCTTGAGCTTCTGGGACGGTATCTTGCCCCATCTCGACTAGCAGGGGAATTCGGGCTTGCCTGCCAGATCGCCCCGTTCCTCACCCTCCTTCCCTGTATGGTTGGAGCACCTTTTCGCGCGACGGGCCCTGCAAGCGTTGTTAAACAGTTCTCCCTACCATCCCATCCTTGAAGGCGCCAGGGTATGCTTGGCCTCGCCTCTGTCCCTTGTCGCCCCCGGGGCATTGCCGAAGCCTCTTGTTCTCATAAAACGGTTCCCCTCCACCTCCTGGCCGTATTGGCTCATACATACATATACATACACGCTGCCCTGCAACCTTGCTGTGGGCTGTCATCCCATCCTTTACCACCACTTTGTTGTTGATCATCCACCGACATCCCCATCGGCATCATTGCAAGAACGACCTGTGAAGCGGGACTTGACTCTACGAGGCAGGTGTTGTTCTTCTCTTTGTCTGTTTGGTAATCTGGGTGGGAGCTGCTGCGGAGAACTCTGGGCTGCTCTAGGGGAACAGGCAGGTTCCCATGTCAGCCACAGCGACATACACGATGGCAGAGCTGAGGGCTGAGACTCAACACGGTAGCCTCTGGTCCAACTATGGAAATCCCGTTCAGATGACGGGCAGATTCAATCCTCAAGATCCATCCGTACCGCCACCAGCACCATCGCATCTCGTGCGTCCTAGAAGTCGCCAGCACACCATGGACTACCCGCAATATCACCACCCCCGGCCCGGCCAGGAAGAGGGCGACGGATACGACCGGTACCCGCACCCATCTCTGATGAACATCCCCAGCATCAACAGCCTCAAAAGGCCATACTCCCAGGTTGACCAGGCGCCCTATACCGAGATGGTCCAGGACCTGCGGGAGGACTACAAGCCCTCCAACCACGACCAGAAACTTTTGTCGTTCAAGAAAGTGGGGGACAAGCACACCATCGTCGACGCGAAGGGACGGATGCACGAAATGGAGATTGACGCCCAGCTCCACGGCATGTTCTTCCTGTCCGAGTTTCCCTCGGCTGCGGGTGACGGCAACGTGTTGAACGCCGAGTTGACGTGCTATCGGCGCAACTTGTTCCAGATCAGCGGCAGCCTTTGCTTCCCACAGGTCCCATTGTCGGTGCTTTTGGAGTCTGGCGAGACCAGCCAGATCAAGAATATGGAAGTCAGCATTTCCGCCATCGAGTCTGTCGATGGACACCCAGTCCGGTTGATCGTGATCCCATGGAAGACACCGCCACCAAACTCGCCTGAGGTAAACCAGGCCCCAGACCAGGAGCCGCCCAATCTTCCCTTGATTCCATGGGCGGAGGACGAGGATGACACAAGTGGCGAACACTACGCTATCTACCCGATCGGATGGCGCCGTCTCCAGTTCAGAATGTGAGTTGGGGAGCAGCAACACTGTTGTAAACATGGGAATGAGTCACTAACCAGGTTGCCAGAGCCACGGCGAACAACGGCCGACGGAAGGAGCTGCAACAGCACTTCGTGTTGCACCTCAAGCTTCACGGAACTTTGGCAAACGGGCAAAAGCTCGTCCTCTCGGAGCTGACAACGGCACCCATTGTGGTGAGAGGCAGAAGTCCGCGCAACTTCCAGGCCAGAAAGGAGATTCCTTTGTTGGGATCTAGTGCCGGCTCGCGGGGCCAGACTCTTGTTGAGACTGGCCAGGGAATCGTCGCCCAGGCGGTTGTTCTCAACAAGCCGCCACACGATGCCAGACCTCGCATCTCGAGCTTGGACGGACACGTTCCCAGGGGAGCCTTTACCTTCACTGCTCCGAAGCAAATGCCGCAGAGCCCGATGCAGATGCGGTCAAAGTACGTCCCGGCCACTTCTCCATATCTGTTTACAAATGAAACTTGCTGACAAGTCAAACTAGCTCTTATCCCACCACATGGAATCCTTCGAGCCAGGTGTCGATGCCACACAACCCAGGTTCAGCGACATACCCTACCGCGACAATGCCATCCGAGCCCTACCCGAAGCTGCCGCTTTCTGGCGCGCCTAGCTACACAGCTGAGCCTCAGGAGATACCCATCCAGCAGACATCGATGCCATCCGTTCAGCTCTCCCTTGTCTCGCAAGATCAACAGCCACCACCGATCCGAACTCAGTTCGCTACCTACGTGCAAGCAACCTCCGCGCCACCACACTTGTCCCTGTCGACGACCGCCGATAACTCGCTCAACGTGCCCCGATATGTCGACAGCAACCCCCGGCCATCAAAGTCGCCGCGTCATGCGAGCCACCAGTCGGTTACCTCTTCCATTTCAAACGACACAGCCCCAGGAGAGTACCGTTACGGCCCCCCTCAATCAGCCTACGCGGCGAACGACATGAGCCCACAGTCACAGCACCCATCAAGTGCTCAGGGTGGACCTTCTCAATACGGAGCGCCATCGCAAGAGAACAACACTTCAGCGCCTTCGTCGGCCACAGCTCCCAACGCACCGCCGCCCAGAGACTATTTCCCCTCTTCGCAGAGCTGGACCACCACGGCGGGCGAACCTTCAGCATCAAGCGTCTCATACAACAATGGTAGTTCCGACAGGCCTTACGCGTTTCCGAGCGTGAAGCCCGAGTCGCATCAGCACGGCCACCAGCAACAGCAACACCCTCACCCCCCTCCACCCCCAGGCTCTCATTCTTCCGGGGCTCCCGGAGGCGTTTACGGCGGGGTTGGGCATTATGCCTGGAATGCCACTTGAAGATAACTACGGTTCAAGGAACCATAATTAACTATCGACGGGGCTCGAGGCGCTAGACATGTACATTAGACGCCACACCACACATACGCTCCTTTCACCACCCACTTCGAGTTACTCAGGACGTATCCTATCACCATTTCAGGAAAATCTCTTGATTGAGGAGGACAGAGCACATGGGAACAACAGCGTCCGCGAGAAATGAGATCTCAACAACTCACCCGGACTGGATCGTGATACCTTTGCAATTATTCACGCATAATGCTGTCCGGCTCATCAAAAAGGGGAAGGGGGGAGCATTTCGTATTTTTGGCAATGGTTTGGGGTTCTGGTTTGGCAAAATTTGGTTCGCATTTCACAAAGAACACCGGCCTTTGGTGGGTGGGGGGTGTATTGTTATTTATTTTGCTGTTTTCTTTCTGGATTTTCTTTGCCCTTTTCTTGACCGGATATCCCCTCTGTTGTTCTTGTTTTGTTTTGGACTTGGTTTGCAATCGCACACACATCATTTTTTTGGACCGCATTTTACCCTCTCATATATTTTTGTCATTGTGTTTTTTTTATGTTAGGATCGATACCACACCCCCTTTTTTTTTTAACTTCTATCATCATTTTGCTATATTATCTATCTTTTACTACACAACCCCTCTATTTCGTTCGTTGCGAAGGCGGATGTTTTGAACGAGGACAAATCACCACTACATATCAGACGCACAAATGTCTATCTCGTTATTCTGGTCCGCTGTTCTGTCCGCCCTCCTCACGGTTTATTATCTTATACGCTTCCCAAAAGAAGGGCGATGACAGTTGGGAGGTGGAAGGGGAGAAGGCACTCTCAGCTTCCGAGGAAGCTGTCGGGCTTGCTCCAAACTCACTTGTACATAAACATATATATATGGATCAGGCAAGTCCGAGAAGAAAACATGTACTACTCGAGGACGACAATAACAAGCCGGCCGCCACGTGCGCGAATTCGCAGAGAAATATATTACCAAAATTTTGGATCAATTGTTTTGTTTATTATGGGGAGGTGCTTGATGTTGTTGCATGAATGAGCGACTTTGAAACAGGAAATACTCCGTACTAGAGCCGCATAGTTGCTCAATTAAGACCAAACATTGGGAAACATGGGGAGACGAAAAATAGCAACACGGCATAATTCCGAGGAAACAAAAAGATTTACGGTAGTTGGGCAGTGACGGACGAGATGACTGAAAGAAGATGGGTTTTCCGTTTGAGATTTGTTGACTCCCAAATGCACGGCGTTTCCAGGTTGGTCAGGTAAGGTATACCCCTATCCCGTGTGCGGATTTCGGACTGCGGTCCTCCGAACATGGATGTCAGTCAGGCATCGAGCATGGTCCGTTTTCTTCGGCCGGGGGGCTTGGTACGGTAGGGGGAAAAAAGAGGCCGCAGCTTGGGGTTGGGTTGGGAAGGCATGTTAGGTAGGTATGTTTCGATAGTCATGTCCGATCTCGGGCTATGCTTTTTGTTTTTCTTCACATCACCTGCTCAAAAACAGATCGATCAATTCGTGCAGAGACAGAAACAAAGACAAAAAAGTTCGGATGAACGGCTTTGCTTGCTTGCTTGCTTGCTTGGGCATTGACCTCCCGCCCGTCTTAGTTACACGCCCCCTATGCACATTATCTGCAGGAAAAGAGAAACATTGTTTACACACAGACCTTCTCTTTTTGTGTTTCCTTGTCAAATTTCACGGGGAGTTGAGTCAAACTTGTCAATGGAGAGACAGGGAAAAAAAGCCGTTTTGATGCAACGTTGTGGGGGATTGGCCGCTGACATAAACCGTTGAGTTGAAAGTTGGTTGGTTAAGTTATGGCACGGGCTTAATGGATCGGAGTTAAGATCTAGGGTGGGTAGGAGAGAGGTACGAGGGAACGGGAGCTTGGGCCATATCATGGATGGTTGTGTCGTGATGGTGCTAACGACGGACCTGACCTGACCTGACGGGATTTTGTCGGTGATGGTTTGGGTAAGTGGGGATTGGTAGTGGAAGGGGAGGTTGATAAGGGAGGTTTGATGAGGCATGTGACTGTGTGGAAGAGAAGTTGCTGGAGATGGATGGTGTTAAAAAGGTAGGGAACCCTAACCCAGGTGTGAGACATGCTGTTCTGTTGGTTGATCGCAAGGCAGCTGAAGGTCATTGGACGAAGCAATCGAATTGAATGGAGATATGCTAGACCTCCTGATGGGTGAGTATGGAAAGGGTCTGGCTCCATGAGCAAGCTTGCTCATCATCAAGCCCTGAGTAAACTAGATGGCGATGCAAGTTTAGACGTAACAGGGCGTCTTCATTATTGACGTGTCACACTCGGAGCGCATGTAGAGTGCCTGACTTTGAAGTTTTTTGATGGTCGGGATGCCAAAGCGTCGATGTTACGAAGCGAGGGGTAGCCGGTGATCTGTGAGGCTCTGGACAGTCTTTTCCACAAGAATCGGGCGGGCAGCTTTTATTCCTGACTTTCCATCGCTGGCAGGAACCAGTTTCCTCCGCTTCCTCGATGACTTGCTCGTGAGACCCTGCAAAATAAGCAAGCCACGAAAGCATATCACTACACCAGACACAGCGGCATCTTCATAGAGATTCCTTTTATTTATCTCTTCCATTGCCTCATATGATACAATCCTCCCCGCTCTTCACTTTCCATGCCGTACTCATACACATCTCTCGTGTGCCCTCCATGTGGGTATCTTCCCCTTTTGCCATGCCTCCTTCTCCCCCATTCTGCCGACACCCCAGCTTAAGCACTCAACCTCCTTCTGCCTGCTGCCCTTCTCCTCGCAATTGTCTTCCTCCCGTTCTTGGTCTTGATCCTGCTCAAGAACCCGTGTCTCCTTTTCTGTATCAGGCGACTGGCGTTGGCCATTGTTGGGCGGGGTCCGCAACGGACTTGCATCGACTGCATCGCCGGGTTGGAGGAGATGGAGGTGGAAGAGATCAAATCGAGGACTCCTTCGGCCCCACTGCTAGGTGATTGTTGCTGGAGGATAGGTCCCCGGGACAGAAGGGTCTGAGATGGGGCGCGAAAAGCGGAGGGGGTGGGTGCAAGGGTTGGGCGGAGGGTTGGGAGGGAGGAGAAGGATCTAAGAGAGGGTTAGTATTTGGTGGGGGAGTTATAAAGGGGGAGGAGGATATACCTGGCGGTGCACCTAGGAACAGAGGCGGTTGGCCGGAGCGCCGTCCTGAGGAGGGATGATACGGTTATTCTGACCATTTTGGCGGTTACAGAGGGGCTGAGAAATGGGGTTGGAGGCTGGGGCAGCCGAATTGACCGAACTCAATCGTTGCCGCCGTCGTCGGGGTGTCGCGCGTGGTGATGACCTGCCGGGATATGTCCGGCCGAAAGTTTTGGGAGGTTCGGCAAGCAAGCTTGGCTTCAGACCGTCTGGCAGATGGTGAACGGCTGTGGCAGCTGGTGCGTGAAGCTTTGCGGCTCAGAAGCTGGAGTGGGGCTGTGGGACAGCTGACGTTGGAACAAGGCTGCCGTCGCCAAGAAGATTTACACTTTACACCTGGAGCACCACAGCCTCGCTCACGATTGTTTTGCTCTACCTTGATATTCTTCCACCGGAGCAAAACCAGGCAGAAAACTTCAACCTTCACCTGATTCACGAAGTCACAAGGCCAAGTACGGCTTGATTAGAACCTACTTTTTGAGGCGCAACTCTGCCAGTTTCACTCGCTTGCCCTTTTGTCCCCCTCCATCACTTCTCCATCAACTGTCTGCCCACTTTCGCGACCTTCATCCCCAACATCAACCGTTCGCTTGGCGACCAAAGCGACCACTTTTCGCAACCTCCTCGTTAGCAAAGCTATTTCTGAACAGCGCATCACGACAGTCCAATACTTCTTGTCTCTGTCTTGCAGCCTCTTCGCGCGACAATCCGTCTCAAGCAACTTGAACCATCTTATCTAGCGCGCAAACCTCATCGAGAACCTCGCCAGCACAAGTCGCAACTCGCAACTCGCAACGGTCAAGCACGCATCTGCGGTTCACCTTTCAAGGATCATTCAAGAATCGCTCAAACTACCTCCCCCATCAATCAAGCACGCACAATGACTTACGTCGACGATACCAACACTCGGCAAGCCGCTGATGGTCCGTGACTAATCCCCGTCAAACCTAAGGGCCGAACCACCTTTCTAACATGATTTTTCAGCTGCTTCAAAGTTCGTCAACTGGTACTACAGCCAAATCAATGAGGGAAAGGGCGTCAGCCAGTCCTACGTGACCAACAATGACACCTACAAGAACGCCGGCCACCCCCCTGCCGACATCTGTGTCAACGGCCTAGTCTGCCCCACCCCAGAAGACTGGGAGAAGATTCTTGCCCAGCAGCGCGAAGCCCCCAAAGCCACCAACGACAAGAAACACGTCAGCTACGTCGTCGACACCTTTGATGCGCACGTCATCAACGCCGATTACCGCTTTGGCGCCACTCAGAACCTGATCGATATTCACGGGCCTAACGACGGCGTGAGGATGATGATCATGGTCAATGTCTCTGGTACGGTCTACTTCGGAGTCAGCAAGAGGAGCAACGAGGAGTACTCGGTCAAGCAGCATTTCAACGATGTGTTTATTCTGGTGCCGAACTGGGATTCGCTGGCCAAGCAGTCGAAGTATGGGAAGAGGTTTCTGATTGCTAGCCAGACGTACAGGGCTTACTAGAATTGAGTTCTGGGCGCGAGGTGAAGCAAGGGCAAGATTTCCGTTTCAGGATTGGGGTTGGGAGTGCTTTTGGCAAAGGCATGAACAGCTGATGATGAAGGATACAGACAATAAAGAGCTGTAAGTGGGGGGTCTGGGAAGCGAGAGCGGAGGAAGTAAAGCGTGGAGGATCAAACATGGATGGAACGGTAGAAGGGAGATAATCAGATTCTAGGGATACTTGGGAAGGGAGATTTTATGTGAGAAGGAAAGATTGGGATCATTGAGAGGGGCATGCATAGCGGAATAAGGAAGCGTTCGGGTTTTTGTTCTCTTTGGCACTACTGTTCCTTTTGATTTTTTGTCTTATATGATTGTGCTGGCGTCACGGGAAAAAGAAAAGGGTATACCACGTTGCGGAGTTGAGGATTGTTTGAAAGATGCTCTATAATAAAAAATTGCATCCTTTTCTGCTGATGAATATCAATGAAGTTGATGTGAACAAGGGATCATGCAGTGTCCCACTTTTGATTAGATTGTTAATGACCCACTTCCCGCCATTAATACACCAACACTCTGGGTCCTGCCGCCCAAGGCTGAACATGAAGAGCTTCCCTCCTCGTCCGACGTCAACGTTCCGTGACACGAAATCAAAAGATTATTTGTACTTTCAACACCTCCGACGAAACTAGATCACGCAGCCATTTCAAAACACTCGCTATTATTCAATTAATCCCCTACGAAAAATGACAGTATCCCTCGCAACTTCTTGACCGCCGAACCATTCATAGCTTCTGTGGGGAGCTTCCGGACGAAACGATATCATGAACTCACTCTGGCCATCCCGTGCCTCGAGCGCTGCGAATGACGCATCCAAGAAAGGAAAAGAAGCATCGCAGCCACCTGCAGCTGAGCCACCAGCTCAAAAAACAGGAGTCGACCAAGATGGCACGGTCGACGCCAGCGCTGCTGGCCCCGCCAACACATCAAAACCACCCCCTCCTCCTCCCACATCCCTGGCCAAGCGCCCCCTCCTCGTCCGTAACCAACAACCCTCAGCACCTTCCATTCCCCCAGCTGTTCCCTCTGTCCCCGCACCACCGATTCCAAACACAGCTAACAGCAACGAGACCAATGATGCCTCTCAGCCGCAGCAGCAGCAGGGTCAACAATCCCAGCAGCAGCAACAACAAAATGTCTCGCCAAACGACTCCCTTTCGTTGGCACAACTTAGACGAATTGTGAACGACTTCCCCAACAGAGAACCGATAGCCTACGACTACGAATACACCGACATGGGCCCCCTCGAGGAGGAAATCGACGAGTGGTTCATGTATAATTTCTGGCAGTGGGTTAGGTTGAACGCTGCGAACAGGGCTTTTCACACGGCGTGGGGGAAGTACTTTGCCTCGCCCGAGTCTTCACCTACAGAAAGCCAGGCTCAGCCCCCGCCGGGATGGGATGAGGTGGATGCTTCGAAACGAAAGGAGTTCATCACGAGTATTTTGGGGCATATCAAGCCGTTGAGCGATGATCAAGACGATAGGATGGTCAGAGGGGAGGCGATTGGGGCGGTGGTGTATCTTGTTCTGGGGCGGTGGACGGAGACGGTGACTGTTAGGAAGGTGGGGATGCTGAATGGGGTTGTGGAGGGGAAGTGCAAGAGTGCGGCTACGAAGGTGCAGTTGGATGCTATGAAGGAGGGGGTGAGGGTGTTGGCGGAGTGTGGAGGGGTGGAGGTGATGTGGGATGCGCTGAGAGGGGCCTTTGAGCCGTTTTGGGCGGATGAGCCGCCGCAGAGTTTGCAGATGCAGGCAGAGGAGCTGATTCATTTGATGACGGTCATGTATGTCGTTATTCAGCTCACTCTGGAGGATTCGGAAGGGATGGAAGAGGTCAGGCCGAGGTTGCGTAAGTGCACCTTTTTTTTTGGTGAAGAAAAGGGAGACTGGTTGCTAACATGTTTGCAGTTGCCTTGAACCCCAACCTGGTGGACTTTCTCATGCTAGCGACGGCAAAGCTGAGGTGGGATGAGGCTGGGATTTTGCCACAGACTCAGATCTTCCTCTTGTTTTGGAAGTCAATATTGCTGGTGTTTGGTGGTATGAAGGAGCTTGCAGAGACGAAGAAGGCGACAAGCGAGAGGGAGATCAACGAAAAAGACATGGAACTGATTACGGCCTCGCCGTTGGACTACCACGTATTCCGACAGGAGATTACATCAAAATACCCAGCATACGTCCCGCCTCAGCCAGCAATTCCATTGGAAGCAGAGCACACATCATTACTACCTCACTTACCCAGTCACCCACCCCGAAACACCGCCCAAACTGGGATTATCTCCGGTCCTCCTAACCAGACGGGAGGAGGATCGATCCTTAACCAGCCCGTTCATATTGCGACACCAGCGCCATCACCACCCCCGAGCCCGGCAGCCGGTGGTAAGGGCGCAAAGAAACAAAACTACCAAACCAACCAGAATTTCCCTTTCATGTACCCACCGCTCGACGCGACTAGTAACAGCGCAGGTGGGAAAGGAGGAGCAGGGCTCCAGGATCTGCTGGTGGGGAGGAAGTGGGAAGGCAGCGATGTGCCAGCCTCGATCATGGAAGCAGGAGAACTCTTCTCTAAGAGAGTGCGTATGACGCGGGCTACTCGACAACTGTGGGACGAGAGAGAGAGGTTTCTGAAAGAGGGCAGGGGCGGCTGCGAGGGAGCGGATGAGGATCTCATCGATGAGCTCGACCTTGACGAGTTGACGCTTGAGGAGAAGGAGGAACTGGGCTTGGTGAAGCCAGGAGACAAAGATGGAAAGGCGTCCAGATCAGGAGCGGATTATGGCCCCAGGGAGGTTGACGACAACACGAAGCGGCGGTTGGATGCAGTTGAAGAGTTTTACAAGGAGGCGCTGCCACAGCTCCAGTCTGCGGTTGTGGTGTTGCTGAAGCAGGTTCTGGCCATTGCTAGTAACATGGTTATTGCCAGTCCTAATGGGCAGCAACAGGGTGGTGGTCTACCTGCCGGCCGGGCTAATGGGCCGAGCCAGGCGCCTGGGCCTAATGGGACCGGCGGGAAGGGACCTGATCCGGGTTCGCCCTCAGATGCAGATGTGGATGAGATGAGGAATCGGGAAATTGCTGCCAAGGCTGCCACGGGTATCCTGATCCTGTTGTTGAAGTGGCTGAAGCTCTCTCGTAAGTTCTTTGCAGGAGCGAGCATTGTGATGATAGTGTGCTAACATGGGCTTCAGACGTTCTAAAGTTCGAGTACTTGACACAGCTCCTGTTGGATTCTTGCTACATTCCGCTGGTACTCAAGTTGTTTGCTGTCCACGACGTACAGCAGGTTGTGGAAAATAAACTTGATCGTCTCGAGCATAGGTGTGTATATCTTCATTCGTCTTGGTTGGAAGTGATGGGAAGCTGATATGGTAACATAGCTTCTTCTACTTCTGCGGCTCTCGGGCTGGCGTGATACCCCATCCGGGCATGCCTAACCCTACAGCGACAGAATTCGAGGATGTCGAGGAAGTCAGTGAGGAAGAGGACGATGCGGCCCCCCCGCCCATCAAACGTCGTCGATCACCAACAACCACACCTGATCAGCAAGGAGCGTCCCAAGACGCACAGCAATCGTTTGATGCACAACAACAACAAGCACCCCCCACGCGCCCAGAAGTTGACGAGCTCGGCTACCCCGTCAACCCTCTCCCCAGCGAGCCCATCACGGACTTTTCGCGGCGAAACTTCTTTTGCCTGATCAACTATCTACGAATCATGCAAAAGATCTGCAAGAACAAGGCCCACCGGAACTTGCTACTGGTGCAGTACAAGTCATCCCCCATCCTCCGCAAGACCCTGAAGGTTCCCCAGCAGGAACTACGGCTGTACACCCTCAAGCTCTTCAAAAACCAAGTCCCCTACTGCGGCCGCAAGTGGCGGCAGTCAAACATGCGGGTAATCACGGCGGTGTACCTTTACTGCCGCCCAGAACTGCGAGACGAATGGCTGGCCGGCTCCGATATCGACGCAGAGGTTGAGGAAGCCCTTCCGCTCGAGCAGGCCCTGCGCAGTCTGACGCACTGGTTCAACGTGAGGAAGTACCCGGAGACGATGGCGGTTTTCGACCGGGAAAAGGGGAAGAGGGTGATGATGGAGAAGATTGAGCGGTCGTTCTTTATGAGGGAGATGGAGAAGCTTGATCCGGGAGGGGGGTTGGGGTTTGGGTTTGGGTTTGGGGGGGATGGGTTGATGATGGGGCCGGAGATGATGATGATGGGGGATGAGCAGATGGGTTATGGTTATATGATGCAGCAGGCGCAGATGCAGAGGGAGTTGCAGCAGCAGCAGAGTTATCAGCAGATGATGCATGCGCATCAGCAGCAGCAGTATCAGGGACAGGGGCAGGGACAGCAGCAGCAGCAGCAGCAGCAGCAGCATAGTGGAGGGTGGGAGGGGGAGGGGGGACAACCCGGACAGGGGCAGGCTTGGGGGATGTCTTAGGGGAGAAAGAGTGTGTATAGGCGGATGATGGGGTCAGATGATGGGCAGTTCCTAGGCTGTCAGCGGTAGCTTTTTGATGGAAGAAGAGCGACTAATTTGATGGGATTCATCATCAACTTTGATCCAATAATATATTTGTGCCGGTCGGTAAATGGTAAAGCAAACGATCCAAGGCATGTCATATAACTATGTGGAAGGAGGGGGTGGGTTGGGAGCGAAAAGCTCACCTGTTTACCAGCTCGACCATTTGGCCGGTGCCGCTGTGGCGGGAGTGGAGCCGGGAAGGAATCTATATATCGCGGTTGCTCCTGCCCTTCTTGCTCAGGATGTGGAAGAGATCAGGTGAGGAGGGAGTGACTGCGGTAGACAAATAGCAGATCCCTTCCCTCACATCTGTCTGCCCAAACCTGGAGGAAAGCTCATCCCAAGTTGTTTCCTCATGAAAAGAGGCCGGCCACATTAAGATTCCCCCTTCCTGCCTTATTATTGAATATTTCCTTCTAAAAACCGACCAAGGAGTAGTTAGAAATGCAGCAAAAAAAAAAAAAAAAAGGGAAGGCTTCACGCGCCTGACGGGCATTTCCCTTTCCCTCAAGACAGACACGAAGAGTTCAATCACGGCCAAAGCAATCCAATTTGATCAAGATGGGTTGGTTTATTTAAATATCTTTCTCTTTCCAAGTGAAAAAGGACTAGAGCATCGTCGTTCTGTTTTCCCATCCCGTCCCGCTAACTTCTTCAGATACCAGCTCTTCCAAAATGAACGGATTTGCTGGGAGACACACAACAGCAGTTCCCTGGCGATTTGTCTAACCCTCCTTGCCCCCAACACCAAACAACTATTCAACATTGGCAGTACAGAACGCCACCAAGTCAAGCTAGATAGGCAAAACAAAACAAAACACCCAAAATACACGCAAGGTCGTGAGATCCAATTGCTCGACCCATGCTCTCCTGTGTACCGTTTTCTGGAACCCCCCGTTTCCGTTTTCGTTCCCGCCCCCTTTTCCCCCATCACATACATGAAAAAATATCGTTTCAACAATGCGACAAGAAGCGAAACGAAAAAAAAAAAAAAAGAAAAGAAAAGAAAAAAAAGACCTCCTCTGTACAAGACTAGAGAGCACTTGTCCGGGTATATGAGAAAGTCGAGATATTCAAGAAGAGAAAAGCAAAAAGATAAACCCAAAATTCCATCACCACGTAATCCTCGTCACTTTCGTCCTCAAATCCGGTGTCCCCAGTCTGAGGTTTCGCGAGCCCAGTTGTATCGTAGCCGATCGGTCACGCAGGCTGAACTCGACTGCCCTGACCATGACGCGCTTCTCTGCCGGCACAATCTTTTTCGGTATCTGCACCGACAAAACACTGGGTGAAAGCGACGATTGTCGTGCATATCCATTCTGACTAGGCGGGCTGTCTGTGTACTCGAACCCAGGTTGAGGGCTGAGGCTCGATCGGCCTCCGCTGTACGTCGCAGAAGGCGGCGGCGTCAAAGAACTGCCGCTTGTCGACGGACGGGGCGAGTACAGCTGTACAGGGCTCGAACCGGTGGGCGACGGAGCAAAATCACTGGGGGCAAACAAACCCTCTTCCTCTACCTCGGCAATCCACATCCCGATGCGTGCCGTCAGCTCGCTGTCCCACATGCCTTCTCTCCTGGCGCTGCTCCTCAGGAGCTGAATGGCCTGCCGTCGAAGGATGGGGTCACGGCACTTGGTCGCCACCACATACAACGGCGGAACGATACCCAGATCCGCGCTGAAGCTGGGCTTGATATGGCGTGCGGCGTATTCGTGGCCTCCAAAGATATCGGGTTCGCATCGGCTTTGGTGGTAACAAAATCTCTGATCTGGGCAACGCTTGGCTGCCGCTCTTCTTTCCTCGTCACCAACAACTTCCAGAGCGAGATCCACAATGTGCTTGAAATCCGGCGTGAACTTGTCAAAGTGCAGCTCGCTGTCGGAAAATGTCATCATAAACAGAATACTACTCATGATCTGATGCATCTTCACTGCAGCAATGCATGCCTTTTCCTGGCTGCTCACGCCCGGTGCCGTTCTGGACTGAAGGATGTGTTCGAATGCATGAGCCCAGTCATCCATTTCCTTTTTGAAACTCATACCGCGCTGCGCCAGCGTGGTTGGAAGGATGCCCATGACACCGTGTTGAGCCTCAACAAACATGGTCTCGGTGAAGCGGAAGATGCGCTCGACAAGGCGATCCCATATGATACGAGCTTCCTGCACAGTTGAGAATCGCTCTGGGACGGGACCTTGGTCAGTTGAAATGGGCGAGCCGCCCTCAGAGCCCGGTGAGCTGGGGTCTTGGGCAGCCGCGGTCAGGCGGACGACATAGGGTTGTGGAAAATGGAAGGCCATGTCGTAGGATTTTGCTTGAATGGCTAGTCGAGTGAACATCTGAATGAGCTCTTCCTCCACCGGTTCCTCAGGCTTGGGTAAGAATGCCCGTCTCCGTTCCTGGCGGAGCTTCTCCAACAGTCGAAGCCCATTTTGGATTTGGACAATAGCTTGCTGATGGTCGCCAACAAACGAGTCAAAGCATGCCAACAGCACGCTCGCCATCAATCTCGTCCTGTTGGAGGACTCTGCTGAATCGGCCTTGATTAGCGCGCTCAGAGCGTTGGCGTACTGCCTGAAAGCCATCTCCCAGTGCCTCCTGGCACTATCATAGGGGCTGGTGTTTGAACTTGGTGACCCCGGCGGTGACTCGTTTGTTTTATCTAGAGTTTTGTACAAGGCTCCGAGAGCAACAACCGCATGCCGAATGGCGGATGCGCCATGGCATTCCTGCAGGACGCTTCGTGCCCAGAAGGCAGAGTCGAAGAAGCCCGAGAGTTCACTTGCCGTCCGCTCACGGAACAGCTGGAAATAGAGTCCTTCTTCGGCGGTGAATGGGAGATTTATCGAGACGTTAATCGGCAAAACCGGCATGGTTGGCATTGTTGGCATCATGAACGCTTGAGGTGTTACTGGTGTAAGGGGGCTTGTGGTCCGCTTGAGCTGTTTGGCCACCCGTCGTGGGTGAGGCTGCAGTTGAAGAGCATCGCGAACGGGTGGGGGAGCGGCCGCAACGGCACCGGCACCGGCAATTGGTTTTGGTGCAATTCTGATTTCTTCAAACGGTCTGGCGCTGCGCGGAGGAGGGGGGTATCCGGAACAAATCTTTTTTGATCTCACGCAGTTGTAGCATTCTGGTCGAAGTTCGTCGCATTTGATCCTTCGTTGTCTGTGGAGAACAGGGGTCAGCGCCACCAACCAACAGACACAACAATATGCATCACCGGGAAGTTTGAAGCTCGTTGGCGGGATGACAGCGGGAGGATGTCCCTTACTTGCAGTTGTTACACCCCGTCTTGACCTTGGGTTTGCTGGTTCTCGCGCGCTTTGGCTTTTGCCCATCACCACCACCACCACCACCGCCATTCGAAGCGCCATTTCCAGCTGGCGCAAAGACAGCGTGGACTGGCATCAGAGAAGCCATCGCGCTTGGCTTGTCAGAATCCTTGGGGCGCGTTGAGCTGTCACCTCTTGTAAACTACCTACACTGCCCACGTTTGTTGTTCGATTGGCGGGGCCCTTGGTATAAGTCGTTCGGGCCGGCCCTTGATCGATGGAGTAAACAGGGAAGCTTGAGTTCGGACGGTGTTTGTATGGAGACAGGGAAGCCCCAGCTTTGCAGTCAACAATAAAACAAAGTGAAGGTGAGTGTGCAAGAGGAGAAATGGTCGAGCACCAGGGGAAAAGAGATTAATTTTGGAGGTCGGCTCAAGGGCGCATCATTTCTGCTGGAAACGTCTTGTCGTGGAGACAGGCGGGCACAGCTTTGCTGCAAGACAGAACCTGAGCAAGGGGTTGAGGGGGGTGGGCGAGGCTCGTTAATAATGGGATATGAATGATACCTGCAGGCGACCACGGCTCGTTCAGGCCGCCGTTCAGCCCACTTTTTCTTGTCGTTCAGGGCATGCGGGCGGCCCGGGCTAGTGTCTGTCTCAACACCCAGGGTACCCTGCCGCTTCTCGCAAGGGGGGGAGGGCTAGACTAAGGTAAAGGGAGGTACTTATATGTACCATGCATATTGCATCTCGATAATTTCCTTTCGCACATCGATCTTGGAAAGTCCGAGAGAAACCAGTGCGTCAGTCCTATCGAGTGCTCCGAGCGAGGGCAAATAAGGCAAAGAAGAGTAATAATGCCGACTTGTGTCCGCTGAACTCTAGCTAGTCTGCGTGGCAAGCCGTCACACGGCTGCGATGCTCAACTCTATCGTCTCACCTTGGTGGCTGACGTTTGAGTTCGGGATTGGCTGATGCGGGTGTAATTGATGGCCGAAATAATCATCAGTGACGGTTCTCCGTTTATTACGTGACGGAATGTTTTGGAACAAGTCTTCCTCGATGGGAAGGAGCTCTGCCTGGAATTGGGGTCGAATGCAGACGCCACGCTCTGGACCCCGCCCGTTACCTTACCCTTCGACATCAGTATTGCATCAAGACAGCTGCACCGCGCCTCCACCAAAATCCCACGGGGTACGGGGGGGACAGACGACGACGGTGATGACGCAGCGACCTCGTGCTACCAAAACACTACTGCCGTCCTCCCTCACCATCACCCGTTTGGGAACTTTCGCGTGTCCTCTATTTGTCAGAGACGGTCCTTCTCCATTGACACTAGGTCTAGAGCCATCGTGTCCCGATTCACCACATACGTTATACTGACCGCCAGCTCGAAGCTTCGCGCCGCTGGCTTGCTTGTCGAGCCTTGCTTTTCAGCCTGTCTGTTTAACAAAACGCTGGTGCGTTGATCCGAACCAGATACCGGCCGATATCATGGAGATAGGAACATGCCGTTGGAGGGGAAGGCGGAGAGGGATGGATGGCGGGGTCGAGGAGCACGGTCCATACCGGAGTGGTACCTCTATGCTAAAGAAGAGCCTGCCCCTCCATTTCAGCCCTATGAGCAAGCCAACGACGCCCATGGTTGGGGTCGCCTTTGATGGTACCAATTGGCCGTAACCAACAACCACCAGCCGGTCGATCGATGCATGGCCATCCTGTCAAGACATTGAAAAATGACAATGACGGGCATTGGACAATCCTTGATGCAGAGCCGAGTGGCTTCTGCAAGTCGCGAGTTCAGCCCTACGCAGACGTGCGATTCATGCGTCGACTCTTGCTTGATATTAAGGTCTCAGACTCATCCTCGTCGGACTTCATCTGAGCCACTCGATCTCCTATCGTCAGGTCCCTTTCAGTCGGGTGCGGGGGATATTTGCGCCGTCTGGTCCTCGAAAGTTGTGTCCCGATTTGGCAAGTCATATCAACATGTCGTCGGAGAGTTCCGGAGGTCGAGTCTCGTGAGATGCCATTCGCCGGCTGACTGGGAGAGTGAGACTTGAGACGGACCAGGTTATGCCGAGCCTCGAATCTCAGAATGCTCAAAGACAGGGTTAATCCAGATGGCGTCGATATCTCCCCGCAAAATGAAGTCACTGGTGCTCTTCAAACGGCTGGCTGCCTCAGTCTGAGATGCTGCGCCACATCTTCCAAGTGTGGAGGTGGCATTGCTGGTTTGGGGGAGGTTTTTCCATGATGTGGGTGGTGTGGAAGCGGTGAGCCCTCCCACTGGTTTTTTTTTGGAGAATAGCCATGAGGGCACATCCCGCGCCATGTGCCCTCGGGGGCGGCCAATACACTCCGTACTCACAAATTTCAGAATTATCAAGCTAGCCGTCAATATCCCTCGTTCGTATCTTTCTCAAACTAAGAAGGGATTGGCATAAGCTTGACCACCGAAGAATGGTGGCCAAGAAGCGGGAAGTTTGCTTTTCTTCCTGTCGGTCTCTGCAAGGTGCTGTCCATTGCATTTCGACCCCTCTTCCCCAAGCCGACTCTGGAATCCGCTCTCAGATGTGGGGCAGGCTGTGCAAACATTCTGCCACCGAACGAACGGGGCCGTGCAAGCAGGTCCGTTATCTTGTTCGGAGCCGGTCTGCGGTCGTGCAGACGAGCGGTGAGGCCAAAGGCCGGCGATCCTCCGTGTATCCCCGGGTAAACAGAGGAAAGACACACGTTCGTATATCCGCCCATGCTTTGATCTGATGACTAAGCTGCTTGCTAGGAGATATGTGTGTGGCTTAGACCTCAGTCACCATTCTCTCAGTCCGAACTATCTCAGCAGGTCCTTATCTCCCCTGCTTAACCAAAATCGCTTCCCCATATTCCAAGGAAAGATCTATTCCAGGCCCATGGCTTGTGTAAAATCACACAATGATAAGTGGCAGCCGGGTCCCGAATCATACTTGGCCAGCTCTGGGACGTGACTGGCCGCAGCTGGTTGAATCCTTCGAGTTCAAAACACACCACTGGTAGCCAGTCAGATCGCGGGGCCAGGTTTTGGGGTTTGCCCAGAGTTTTGAGCAAGCGTTTCTCGATGTTGCGCTGCTCCGTGTCCCCAACAATCTCATGTTTCAAACTCATTGCCTGACAAATGTGTAAATATGGGTTTCTCTTAGTGTTTCTTGTAAGTTATATCGTTGATCTGACATTATTGACAACGAGATGATATTTTTGGCGCCAGAACCAAGAACTAGGCATCTGGTCGGTGACCCCGATGGTTCACCTCGGCAAGTCTCGAGCTTTGGCTGCTGCTGATGGCCTCGGGAGGCCACCATGCCTATTTGATGACCGAAGAAGCTTGGAAGCCTTCGATCGTGCAACGTAGCTAGCGGGCCGTTGTGTGCAACGGTCCTATTACCGACCGATTGAATCTGATATACCCTCTACCGCGAGGCTATTCTCTGTGGTCGTCATGAACAATATCCTGGAATTTGATCTGGTATACGCGGCCTGTGCTATTGTCAAGCATCAGGTCTACTCACCGGTTGTTATTCATTCTCTGCCGTGAGCAATCTCGCACCTCGGACTCGAAGTGAAGAGCGGAAAGAAATGGAATGTTCCCCAGTTAATCTTCAGCCCTACGAGACAACGCTAACCGTCCCCGCTAAACGTGGAATTTTTAGCGCACCACGACGGCCAACCACAGCACCCCTTTCAAGCCCTGCGGGGGACGATCAAATCTGGTATCATCTTCGAGCTTCATACCCTTTCGAGGTAATTTTATGAGAGCCACAACGCCAACAGCCCGGACAGGATTCTTCCATCATGGCTACAGCAACCCCCACGCTGGCTGAGGTGATATTCCCCGAGCAGGCCAACCACAACTTTTCACGCATTCTCGGAGACCTCAAGCGCTCCAACCTTTCCATCACAAACCGGCTCAGATCGATCCAACACGACGCCTCTTTTGTCGAGAGTGTCGCCGATGCGTTGCAGCTGCCGTTGGTCGCGAATGAGCGCTGCGGGAGCTGGTATATCGATCCGGCCAGGAAGACAGCCTCTGCTTACTTCAAGAGCACAGATGGGCATACCGGCCAGTGGAAGTTTAGCACGAGGAGGATAAATCTGCATTTGCTGGGTGTAGCTGGGGAACATAATGGGTATGAATGTCTATCATGTATTTTTCTCTTTTTTTTTTTTTTTTTATTATTATCATGCGGCTACCCGTCCACGTTTACCAGTCAACTGAACTCGTCGGTTTGGGGGCTCATGAACTAATCCGACGGCTACCTACCTGCAGGTGCATCATTGTTGACTCTACCCGGCGAGGCAAACGTGAGTTTTTGTTCCCATCCTTTGCATCCATCCACTCGCTGAAACAAAGTCTGACAAACACCCTGATCAGGACACCCAGACGCTCTAAGCAAAACAATCCCAACCTGGTGTGCAGTCCTCAACCGGGCCCTCTTCCCAGACATCCCCTCCTCACACACCCTCCACGTCCCACCAAACGCAGTCTCGGACTCGGAAGCCAGTCAAATCTCAGCCCGGCTCCCGGACTTTGTCGAGTCTTTTCGCTCACTCAAAATCGACCTCGCACCTCTCAGGGCCCAGCTGAAGAAACCGCTCCGCCCGTTCTGGATAACCCAAGACGACGCCCTCGACCTTGCATTCTCCGAGGACTTCCACCCAGTAGTCTGCTGCACCAGCTCCCGAAGAGTCACCGGAACAGAGCTAGGTGAGGGCGGGTACATCCAGGGAGCAGGAGACGACACGGAGAACTGGGCGCTGGGTCTGACGGCGCAGATCTGGTGGAAGCACAAGGATGAGTTAGTCTCCACACCAGAGAGTGACCTCCCCGAGCTTATCGAGAGGCTCGTGGCCGAGGAAGGGCCCGCCGGTGATTCCGCCGGGCAAGTGAGAAGAGTTGCTCCGGGGATCTATGTAGGCACCCTCGAAGCGGCTGACGCTCAACTTGCGATTTCGGGGACGTGTGTAGTCAGCTTGCTGCCCAAGACAACCCCTCAGGATTCTTGGGTCAAGTCGCCTTCTCATATGGAGGTTGGGTTGGGGAAGAACAAGGCTGCCAGTAGGCTGTTGAGAGATGCTCTGCCAAGGATCTGTGAGTTTGCATCTCGTTTTCTGTGCGAGACAAAACCAGACGAGGAAGGCACAGTGCCTGAGAAGAGGTTCGTTATACTCTGCGGGTCAGGAAAAGATCTCTCGGTAGGCGTCGCTCTAGCTCTCTACTGCTGGTGTTTTGACGCCGAGGGAAACATTTGGTCAGCAAGTGACCAAAGGGAGTCCTTCACCAAGACTGCCATCCGGGTCAAGCTAGGGCACATTATGAACACAGTCCCCGACGCCAACCCCGGCAGAGCCACCCTCCAAAGCGTAAACAGTTACTTGATGGACTGGCGAAAGTGAACAAATTTATCATCAGCTAAAGCTCCCTGTATCTCTCTAGACCTGCATCATCTATCCTCTAACCCGCCCCTCTATCTCTCTACCCCACATGTCGTCCACTCTAAAGCTCGCCCTTCTGAATCCTCTCCAACACCCCCTCAAACTCACTCCAATCCCTCATCACCACCACCGCCCCCGCCTCAGTCAACACCTGTGTCATGTGCTCCTTCTCCTCCTCCGGATAAGGCCCAACATACCCCACCACCTTAATTCCCGCCCTCGTCCCGCTCAACGTCCCCGACTTGCTGTCCTCAACAGCAATACACTCCTCCGCCCTCTTCCCCATGACCTTGATCGCATGCAGATAAATCGCCGGATCAGGCTTGCTCGTCGGCACCGGCAGGCTCGTCGCCGCACTATAAACATCCTCCCCAAAGTACTTATCCTGCCCAACCTTTTCCACACTCGCCTTTACCCTCCTCAAGGCACTCGAGCTAACAACAGCAAGCTTGTATTTCCCCTCCTTTGCGAGCTTCTCCAACACCGCATCAACCCCGACGCAGGGGACGAGTTTCTCCTTTAGCTTGGCGATGACGACGTCTTCCTCGCGGCGGACGTAGTCGTCGAGTTCGGCGTCGGTCATGGAGAAGTTGTAGCGCTTCTGGAGGGAGACCATCATGCCGCGGAAGTTTTGGCCGACGAATTCTGTGATGAGGGAGGGGCCGGTGAAGGGCTGGGGGAGGGGGACGGATTTGGTGGTGGCGATTTCGTTGATTAGGTCGGCGCAGCCTTCGAAGGCTAGGTCTTCAGATAGGACTAGGGTGTTGTCGCAGTCGAGGAGGATGGTTGTTATCTGGGGGGAGGGGAGTTAGCTACCGTGAGAATTGGGGGGGGCGGGGGAAAGGAATACCTTTTGGGAAGACATTTTGACGGTTGTTTGGGTGGTAGTGGTTGGAGCGGGGGAAAAAAGTGAGGTTATTCAGAGTGGTCAGAGAGGGTTCGTCTGAGAGTGATTGGGGTTGTTGTTTGTTCGGGAAAGATTCGGCCGGGAGCTTATCAGACAGAGAGTCAAATAATCCACAGGACGGGCAACAAGTTAAAAGACGTAGGTGGCAGGTACACTTGGCTGGCTGGAAGAAGCTTATCTCCCTCTACTTTCCAATTTGACTTTCGAGAAAGATGAAGAAGAAGAGGCGAAAAACCTCCCGAGGGGGAAAGCACGTGTTCTTTTTATTTCCCAGAATCTAGGTATTCCGCTCAGTTGGACCCCTTTCCACCCGATCCTTGGCCCCCCTCTTGGAATAGCAGCACGCGGTCTTCCCCTCTCGCATTTTGGAAGCGGAATCAAAACCAATTCAATTGAAACCAACAAACGAGGGGCAGAGTTCAATTCGCGGGCCGTTACGGTTGAACCACCCTACCCCTCTGTCGATCATGTCGTCATAGTGGCCCTTGCCCAGACCGATTCATCCCTGGAAAATTGGGCCGAAACAGGGGACCTTTTCTCTCGGCCAAGATATCGTGGGTGCGCTAAATTTGGGGGTATCCTCACGCTGGGGGTGTAGATTCCGATCTGGTGGTTGATGGGGATTGTAAATAGCTGTCATAAGAAAAGAAAGCCATGATTGATGATGCTGAACTCAATTGTTATGTCTTTTCAAATAAAATTCTACCACAAGAACTGAGAGCTTCACAGGTGAGGAGGGAGGTTCTTGGAAGGGTCCTGCTCGGATCTCACCAAGCCCCTCACCAAGACCAACCCGCCCCCACCAACCACCCACACCACACATCTCACATCCTCCGGTACGTGGATGCCTCTTGAGCAAATCGCGGAATATATTCAGAATATTCAGGGTTCCCAAACCCAATTCCCCTTCCCAGATCCCACTATCTCGCTCACCTCATGCCTCCTCGGCTCTTACCTAATCCATCACCCAATGCCAACCCCAATGACCAATATCACGTCAACTTACACGTGTAAACAAACCACCCGCCCATTGGAGTCTATCTCACCGGGATCACCGGTTACCAGATCCTGAAACTCTTGGAACACTGCCAAATATATTAACGCCTCTGCAGGTTAAACACCGCCGCTTTGCCGGCCTGGCACAACGTTTTAACCTCCAAAAACGCCGCACCCATCCACACAACCAACAGCAGCATATCTAGCAAGGACAGACTTGATAACACTGTATTATTCCCCTCTCCACCACGAGCAAAGAATATCTACCTATTATCCTCCTCCCCTTCTTCTTCTCCTTATCGCACTGATTCAATGTATGTATCCACCACGCCCAACCTAAAACCTCCCCATGATATCAATTTGCTCTCTCTTGACCACCACCCCCACCAACAACACCACCACCAACCAACCAGCCTTCCTATACATACAAATGCCAAATTGGTTTGCTCGTGTGAAAGCCATGAAAAAATAAAAACACACAAGACATAAAACAAGACACACTTGACTCGAAAAAAAAAAAATCACCCAAACGCCCCATATCATGATGTAATGATCATATGTGCTGTTGACCGAGATGTGGTGTGAATCCCCAAAGAGCCAGTCTCAGAGATTCGCTTTTTGTGTGTCAAAATCACAAAATCTCCTTCAACTTTGCCTTTTGCGTTGGCGTCAACGTCATGGGAAACTTGACGTTATATCTAACGATAAAGTTGCCGCGCTGGCCGGGCTTCTTCGAGATTGGCATACCCAGTCCGGGGTAGGTATCCGAGCTGCCGGGTTGCGTCGGGCCGGCCTTGTCAATGTTGAGGTTCTTGCCCTCAATCGTCGTCACTTGCCGCTTCCAGCCCGTCAAGGCTTCCTTGAGATCCAGGTCGATCGTGTGAACGATATCGTCGCCCTCACGGGCAAAAAGCGGATGGGGTTTCTGTGCACGACATGTTAGCAAATATTCATCCTTGTTCTGACAGTCTCGTAAACGGTGCTCGACTTACCTCCTCAACAATAAACACCAAATCCTGCTGCCCACCCTCCTCCTGATCACCGACACCCTTAAACCTAATCTTGCTCCCCTTCTTGAGACCAGGCTTGATGGGCACCTCCAGCACCGTATCCGTCGTTATCCGCTTCCCAGTCTCATCAAAAGTCTTGCGCTTAATCTTCATCTTCTTGGTCACGCCATTGAAGAGATCCTCCAACGAAAGCGGCAGCGGCCTCTCCACCGTGGTCACCTCTGGCGTCGGCTGCCTGGCCCTCATGCTTTCAGATCCAAAAGACCCCCTAGGCCCGCGTGACCTGCCAGCAGAAGCACCCCTCGTAGCACCAAACAGAATATCCTCAAACGGATCGCCGCCGCCACTGCTCTCGCGGAAGGTGTTCCGGAAGAGGTCGTTCGGATCGCTGAAGTTGAAGCCGTACGAGAAGCGTGTGCCGCCACCGCCGCCGCCGCCGCCAGCTGCGTTCGAAAAGAAGGAAGCAAAGCCCTCGGGCATACCGCCAGCGCCGGCTCCAGCAAATGGGTTCGGGCCTGGTCCAGGTCCAGCATCCGGAGGCGGGGCACCACCACGCAAAAGCACCTCGAGGCCGAACTGGTCGTAGAGCTTTCGCTTTTCTGGGTCAGAGAGGATTTCGTAGGCCTGGCCACACTCCTTGAAGCGCTCGGCAGCGTCCGGGTTGTCCTTGTTCTTGTCGGGGTGCCATTTTAGAGCGGCTTTCCTGCGAGAGGGTGTTAGCTTATATCATTTACCAAAGTATAGACCGGCTGCGTGGGCATGGGCCACAACTGTTTCGTGTTTCGTCAAGGCAGACGAGCAAACGCCACGAGACAACAAAGAAGGTAGAACGACAGCGGCAGCAGAAGCAAACATCCGCACTCTCAATGAGTATCAGAAGCAACTTCTGAGCCCATCCGTGCGGGTAGCTGCCTTCACGACCTGAAACTGTGGCAAAAGGTGGTGGGGGAGGAGCAGGGAAGCGGTGTGAGGAGGGAAGCTCACCGGTAGGCCTTCTTAATCTCGTCTGCATTTGCGGTGGGGGATATACCCAGGAGGTCGTAGAGTTTAGTCTCTTTGACCATTTTTGGTGATTTATGTGGTTGTCGGTGCGGTTATATCGGTTGGCAAGATGGAGTGACGATGGTGATGTTTGTTGTTGCGGGAAAGAGATGTAGGTTTGGGGGGGAACGGGGGGGTTGGTCGGGGAAATAGGTACTGGCGCAAAAGGGAAGAGACTCCTGATGAGTTGGGTTGCAGGAAATGCTTTCTTGCTTGCAGCTGAATGGAGTAAATAGAGTGGGTGAAAGTGGGTGAAAGGGCTAGACTGCTGGTTCGCTCGCTGCACGGGTCGCTAGTTGCAGCTAGAATGGATGAGCTGTAACACTCGTCGAGGGGGGGAAAGTTGGTTGATCTCGCGTGGTCAACAAAGAAGCGGAGGGGTCTTTCTTTCTTTGCGAAGCAGTTCCGTCGAGGTCGAAATGGATTGTGTTACAAGGAAGAAGCCAAAATATTTCACTGGTTCAAACAAACGTTCAATGAGGCTATCACAAAGAAACTTAGGGAGGAGAGAAGGCACAGAAAAACCGGGAAGGACAAAGGCCAGTAAGTAAGGAAATGCCTTGGCGGGGAGGGAAGCTGTGGTGTGCACCTGGCCGGAGTGGCTGCGACGTGGGCAGGATGTGGGCAGGAGGTTGTAGAACATTCGATGGTGAGCCTATCGGCTTCCGAGAATGCGCTCAAGACCAGTGACGCAGCTCATACGCAGTGCCTGCCCGCTCCACAAGCAGCCGGGCCAACCAGCCAGCGCAATCAACATCGGCCACACCAGCCTTGCTTTTTAAACGATAGGATGAGAAAGGTAGATTCTAGAAGTGCATATAGCGACCCTTCTCGCCAGTTCAAGCACTCTCTATATGGGGACAATTAGCTATCACATATAACAACAACTGGGGGCCCTTCCATCCTGCTGGCAGGTCTCTCCGCTTCCCCGCACCGTCATAAGTAGCTCAGACCCTGTTATCGATAGCGGAGCGGTCAGCAGCAGATGACGATATCGGCAAGCAAGCAATTGACAAGCGGGGGATGGCTTTCTGCACGAGCCGCAAACTGATCCGACCATACTATCGGGAGAGTGCCCCCAATATCACCTCACCTCACCTCACTCACCTCTAGACGCATAACATCACTGCCGAAAGTAGTGTATGGTTGGTTGACATGAGCAGATAGAAAAGTTTTGGGACAAGTGAACGATGCTTCCAGAGTTGGGTTAAAGGGGCCAGTAAATAGAATCCAGCAGCTATCGCGAGTTTGTAGAGCGATATGATGATCGCGTGGGGGTTCGGTTCTCCTCTCATCACATGTAATCACAAACATTTACATTGCAAAGATCAACACATCACGCAAGGTAGTTTTAGTACTCTCATTGTCAATTAAGTCAACCTAACCTAACCTAACAATCTCTTATCCTCCCTTTTCTCCAAAAATGCCCAGGTCTAACAGGCCTAAAAGTATAACCACAACTCCCCACCCCATCCTATAGCACCAGCAATGCTCCATGAGCCAAATGCATGTCCAAAAATAAAAAACCGAAAAGTAAACAGGGTATTGATAGCAACCTAAAAGAAAAAAATAGACCTTTATGCAAAACAATGCAAGAATGATAAGACCTGACAGGCAAGGAAATTAAAACAAAGGGAAAAGAGATAAATCAGCAGACACAAACAACTCCTCCACGGGTGTGGGTGTGTGGGTGAGAGAGCCCATGGCTCATTCCAGAGTCTGAAACCCCTTCCGTCCACCGCCGCAAATGCTGTTGTTTTTCGTAGTCGTGTCGTGAACCCCCTCCCTCCCTTTATATCCATCCATCCATCATTCAATAAAAAAACACCATGTCCATCATCGTATGATGCCCCCCCCCCTTTCCTGGTGCCCGTTTCTTGACTCCACTCCATCATACCATATGATGCAACCCCCGATCCATGACAATTGTTATCCATAAACCAGCAACCCGGCGACTTATCCTAGTACGCCTTCCATCCCCCCCCCTTCGCATTATCTTTTAAAGATATTTCAAAGCCCACCCGGCTTCCTAAACAGCCTCTTCGTCGCCCCAACCTTCCCCAGCTCCCCAAACCTGCTCTCCAAATCCGGCGCCCCAGAGGGATAAGCAGGCAACAGCTTCTCACCACTGGCAAGCCTAACCTTCTGCTTCACGCTCTCAACCCACTGCTTATTCTCCTCGCTCATCTCAATCTGCTTCGCCCTCGGCCCCGCCATCCCAAGCACAACCTCCTCCTCCTTATCCTTCTCCCCAGCCTGAGGCCAGCTCAACCTAGAACTCGACCTCGATCCACCAGTCGAAGGCGTGTTGCTGCGATTGCATGGCCCCGTCACCGTTGCCAGTGGCGTCTCACTCCCGACAGCTGCGCTGGATCTTCTCACCTTGCGCACCTTGAGTTGACCCGGTGAGTCGTCATTCCTGGTCGCGTGGGAGGACATCGGTCTGTGGGAAGATGCTGGTCTGCTGGGAGGTGTCGACCCGAGGGTGCCGTCGCCGCGCATGGCCATGGCGGTGGCAGATCTGGGAATGTCCTTCACTTCCACCTTGCTTGCCTCGGCCACGGCGGATCGTCGGCCGTGATGGCTGGCATATTCTTTGAGGTATTCGCCCAAATCTGCCCAGCCACCGCCTACTCGGACCATGACGCGCTCTCCGCGCTCGCCGACACATCTTATGAAGAGCTTGATGGGTGCTTCGCCGTTGGAACGCGACAGGTGGTAGAGTTTGATTTCCGGGTTGCCGGGCTTGGGCCGTTGCCGTGGAGTGCGGCCAAGAGCGGGTGCAAGAGTGAAAGAAGGGGTGCCAGCTCGCGAGCCGTTGGATCTCAGGGAAATGTTGGAAACACTGCGTTTGAGGTTAGGGTTGGACATCTTCTTGCGTGCCGTAGGCATCTTGAAGTCGGGTGGGTTGAGGTTGATCGGCGGCAGTACTGAGGTCAACCGGATCTTAGCTGGGACCGATTGAAGAATGTCGCTAATCTGCTGCTGAAGCTTCTCATCTGGGCCGTTGGCCTTGTCGGGGGTATTGGGCTGTGTTGGAATCTCATCATCATACAACGAGGACTGGTTATAGTTTGGCGTCATGGGAGAGCTCGAGATGCTGGGCAGATGTCGGATCATGGGCTCCTCGTTGAAGCTAACCGACATGGATCTATTAGCCACGCGGTTAAGAGCTGGTGGAGAGCTCGGTGATCGGTAACTCTCGGCGAGGCTTCTGGCAAGATCAACGTCGCGCCGCCGAGGGCGCTCAGGGGTACCTTGGTCGAGGCTGTCGCTCGAGAAATCCATGAACCTAGCCAAGCTGGCCTCATGGACCACCGTTCCGGAATCGCTTGCTCTCCTGGAACGGGGCAATACCGGCAGATCCGGCTGCGGCACAAAGTCATCCGAGCCATCCGTCAGTTCGTACTCGTCCTCGGAGCGGTACGACGGGGTCCCTGTCGTGTCTAGTCCGCTCGTACCGTCGAGCGCGTCCGAAACGCGGTCCTGCTCAGAAGAGGAACCAGCCAAGCCAGTCGAATCCTTCTTCTCTTCTTCCTCTAGACCATCAAAAGATACCAGGTGACCATTTCCGTCAAACCGAGACCATTTCCGGGCCCCGTCGAGACTTGAACGGATGGGGTTGGTGTCGTATTCCTCGGCTGGTTCGTGGACCTTGATGGCTGGCCAATCAGGTCGGTCAAATTTGATGGGCAGGCCCAGTCGCTTGCTGAGGTCCTGTGGCGCGTTGTTGATGCCGTCTTGTGAGCGCGGCTCTGATTTTGTTGGTTCTTCTGGCATACCAAACAAAGGGAAATACTCTCGCCGTGATGAGGCAGAAGTGTTGAACTCTTCAGAGATGCTGTTCTCTTCCCCTCCAACAACCACCGGCTCAGCAATGTCTGTGGCCGCCTTGCTCTCTGGCGTTGGGGGAGGAATGGGACTCTTGTCTCCAGAAGCGACCTGCCGAGTCTTTGGCTCAGGTGTCGTCCGCGCAAGCTCTGCCAGCTCAGCTTCTCTAATCTTCTGCTCGCATGCAACAGTCCACTCGCCATATTCATGCTCCAACGAGTCCACCCGGTCAATCCATTCCTCAGGAAGTGTGTCCACCTGCCCTTCAAGCAGGTCCAGCATGGCATCCAAGTCCCGGCCGGTTCTGGCGACCTTGCGCTCGAGCACCGTCTTCATCACTTCGTGCTCCTTCTGGGAAAGAACCGTGACTCCATTAGTGCCCGAGGGGGGTCCGTTCGAGCTGGCAGTATCAGCAGCATCCGTCTTCGTAGACTTGACACCAATCGCGTGCCACCCAGACTGAAGCGCCACTTCGGCATCAGCAAGCGACTTCAAAAAGACGGGAATCCTGCGCAAAACAAGCAGGCGAAATGTCCAGATGCCCAGTAACCTGGTGAGCTTGGAGATATTCGGCAGCGCTTGCATGAGGGTGGCCGTGAGCAGCGCCGTGAGATCGTCCATCCTTGCCAAGGTGGAGAGGGCAGATGAGACGGAACGGCCCGAGTCCAACAACGGGGTCCCCGGTCTAGAGAGCGGCATGATGTGGTTGTGTAGCACCTGCGTCTTGATCTCCTCAATGTCGAGCTTCTCCAGACCCTGGTTGATCTCGTCAATGCGCTTCTCGTACCGGACCACCTGAGAGACCTCGAGGCTGCCAATGTACATCTGGTCGTCTTCGTCCGCCCGGTCAATTCCATTGGAAACTCTCCTCCTCTTTGCCATTGGCATCTCAAATCCGGCAGAACCTCCTCCCTTGGGCCATGGCCAGCTGGAAAGGTCTTCGAGCCAATCCGCAATGTTGCTCGAGGCAATGGCGGCCCGCATGGCAAAGGCCTGTTCGAAGGGTGTCGCGGCATCGATGGATGCTTTGAGGGAGCCCGAGGGGTTCTGGAAAGCTTCGACGGCAGCTCGTGGTGTCAGGTTCAGAAGCAAATCGTCGGTTGTCCGTGGTCCGCCGGCGGTCGTCGCGTGGTGTTCTGGAATTGTGCCGAGCTGGCGTCCCCGCGGTGCCGCGTAGTGGTGGTGAGCAGCCGTCATGGGCGGTGGGTCGTCCATGGTTGCTGCTGCTGCTGCTATTTGGTGTTGTTCTTCTTCGTCGTCGTCGGTGTAGTTGTCGTGGGTCTGTCGTGGTGTCGGTGAAGCTTCTTCTTCTTCTTCGTTTTCTTCTTGTAAGTTCGTTCAGTGGTGATCTCGGGACAGGTCGCCGCGCGACATAATGGCCCTCCTATGAGCCTGGCGAGACGTTGTATGATTTCCTCTGCTCGGAGCGTCCCATAGTTTACAAAGGGTGGAAAAAGAGGCGGGGCGTTTGGCGGCTGCTGAAGCTCCGGAAGCTTGGGAAAGCTTGACCGCTGTGATTCGCTCTTCGTGCTGCGCCTTGCGTTCCGTTTGCAGCTGCCCACAGGCACAGTCAAATGATTCGCTGAAAGGGCGACACGAACCAGGAAGAACAAGCAAAAGAAGGCCCCGATCCAACTAGAAGGCCCAGAACAAACAGGAAATCTTGGTGGCGGGCACGTGCAGATTGTAGAAAGCCCGCTCGGTGCGTTGTCCGCCAGGCGCAAAACCTTGGGTTAGGGCGACTTGTCAAAAAAGAAGGCCAGACGCCGTATGCGATTCCGCCCAAAGCCTAATCCGAGTGGGTGGTGTCAAGAGCAGAGCCAGGCAGCGCGTCCTCCAATAAAGAGGGTCGATTCGATGAAACCGCAACACGTCAGGATTGAGGTAGCAGAACTTGAGACCCAATTGGCAATTGGGTTATTCAGGTAGAGTAATGCGATGTTGGGCAAAAGCGATACGGGTAGACAAAGGGAGCGACAGTAGAACAACGAACACAGTTCAGGTAAAAAGAGCGACTGATGATTAGACCGGTGAGCGCACACACCGAAAGGAAGGGAGAGAAAGGGACGACAAAGTGGAAAGTAGCAGAGCAGGGCAGTTTCAGTGTATTTCGAGGAACCCCGGCCTCATTTAATTGGCGGTTGGTAACACAACCCACCCAGATCTCCATCTTGGACCTCTCCAAAGTCGCCTTCTTCTGGGGATGTGATTTCGGGTAGCGGCTGGGGCGTCCGGGCTAGGCCCAAACGGACATGAGACCGACAAGGTTGGTGATGAGACACCCTTAACACGTCGCCAGCATCCTCTCGCCCTGAAGTAGATAGCAGCACCCCCGAACCGCACTAATTCCCGTCATTCATCTTCCCAGCAACGCCAACGGCAGGGGATGCACAAGCCACTGACTGATCCACACTCATTCGCTTTCCAACGACACGAGGCCGAAGCGCACACTCACAAAATATGACGTGGGAAAATCTCCACCAAACCTCTCTTCACACGGGAACGATGTTGAGTTTTGAATCATCAACATCCACTCTTCGCCGGAGTTGTGTGATGGACTGTCTCAGTCTGTCTCCAGAGTCCTCTCACATGTCTCGAAGCCATTCACAATCATCACACAGGGCGGGCAACCAAAGGGTCATCATCGAAATTAATAATATTTTCTCAACTCTCCGAACCAATTGGTCCAGGCTTAGTCGTCGTCATTCTCATCCGATTCTACTTCTTTCCAAACTTCCTCCTCCTCTATCTTCAAGATGTAACCCGTCAAATCGCTTTCCGAAGAATTTCCTATATAACCCAATCAATCCCAAATGCCTATTTCAACCCACATCCCAAAAAACGCCCTTGCCCATGTCCTTTCCATGCCATACCTTTCCGTTCTTTTTCCTTTCCTTGCGATTTCAACACCCCCCGAGGGTATATAGCAATGCTTTTCTTCTTCCTCTCTCCTTCTGTCGCCTCCCCCATCACATATTCTTCTTCAACCACCCATGCTCATAGAGTTCCACTCATACCTCGCATTGGCCTCCTCCCCCACGACACCCAACCCCGAACCACCCATGTCCATCCCCATCCCCAAAAACTCCCCATCCGGCCCCCCAATATCACCCGGATACTCCTCCAACCACTCACTATACACCACCTCATTCCCCGCCCCGTTAGTCGCGCTCTGCTGAGCCCCCCCAAAGTGGTGCTTCAACGTCTCCTCCCCGCCACCATCAAGACCACCACCCCCATGCTCCGCCCCAGGCGACCCAGAGTCATAATCCGTCCCGGGGGGCGTCTGCCCACCCATCATCATGATAGTATCCTCCATCTCCCCACCACCACCAGCCGCCATCCCACTCCCCGCAAACCCGGGCGTCTGATGCTGGGGGTGATTGTAAAGATTATTGACCCCCTGCATAGCCGAGCTGATAAACTGCGAGTCATCCGGCGGCGGCGTCGACGGCCGCTCCGGCATGGAAGAAGGCATCATGTTCATCCCACCACCAGGAGTAGCAGTGGACATGCTCTGAAACGCCTGCTGCGGTCTCTGCACCTGCTGTTGCGAGGCCCGTCCCTGGAGAACACAGGTCATAAAGTTGACGGCGTAGGATGCCGCGGCGTAGATTTCCTTCAGGTTTCTCATGACGGCGAGGAGCTCCTTGAAGCCCTGGGCGGCTTGGGCTCTGGTCTGGTCGTCTGCGTCGAGGGCGGTCGAGTCGAGGAGTTGGATGATCATTGCGGGGAGGAGGACGGTGACGCCGGTGGTGGGGAGGCACCGCTCTAGACCGTGCTGGCGGAGTTCGGTGACCATTTTGATCACCTCCCTTGATGCGTCACGCACCCGTTCTTGGGAGTACTGCTGGGCTTTTGTCGGGATGACGGGCTCGGCTCTCTGAGGGCGGAGGAACTGCGGCCTGTGGAGGGCCGAGACGGTGGTGTAGTAGATGAGATGCAAGAGGTGGCGCTGCAGGACAACAGGCCTGCGCCCTTCTTCGATGGGGGTCAGGGGCACCGGCTGGCGCCGACAGCAGGACGGCAGGCCGACAGCCCACTGGTTGAGCATGGCGTCGACCTGCTGAGTCATGGCAAAGCCGTCCGGGTTCTGGTCCTTCTTGGGCAGGAGCATCATCGTGCTCGCTGTCGTGACGTCCGGCCGCATGCCGCCTCTGCTGAGGATCGAGTATTGCGCCCTGAGCATCTCGCTGACAAGAAGACACAGCTTCGCCATCTCGATGCACATGAACGCCAGCTCCCTCTGCATCTCGACGTCGCGGACCAGAGCGCAGTCAGGGCCCAGCAGTTGGTTGTCCTCCCGGAGTCTGCCGATTTCAAAGTCGCCCTCCTCCAGCATTGGCACGTCAAAGTCGTCGTCCTTGATCCTGGTCGGCCTGCGCATCCCGAGGGCGATCATGCGATCCCGCATGTAGCATGACCACCAGATCCGCTTCCACAATCCCCTCTTTGCTGGCGGGAAGTTCGTCGCCACCGGGTTGCGATGCACACCGATGGTCTGGGCCAGTGAGATGGCCACGCCCATCCAGTGCCAGGTGTCTTTTTGGTCGTCTGGTGATTCGTACCAGTAAGTCATCATGAGAAGAGCCTGGACCAGGTGCAGGCGGTCGAGTTCAGTATCGCAGTCATACAGAACCTGGGAGCAGATGGTTAGCATCCCCCGCTTACCCAACGTTCCCCGGGCTTGTTTAGAGCCCTCCCAAGCCAACAGAAAGACGTAAAAAAAAAAAAGTAAAAAAACTCACCCTCGCCTTACTGAAGAAGGCCTTCCGCGCCTCCCTCCGGTCCTGATAACCCTCGGCCTTCAACAAGTCCTCATCGACAAAAGCAGTCGCCACAAACATGACGGCCTGAAATAACAGCAAGCTGATCTTGCCGGATTGGCCCGTCTGGTCGTTGATCGCATTGAGGAAAGGATGGACGTCCATCACGGGCATGTACGGGTGCACATATTCGACGTACGCCTTGAGCAGGGCATTTCGTAGCTGAGGATGCGGGAGCGTGAGAGCCTTCTTGGCATTGAGGTAGTCGAGATCCTCGGGGGAGACAGCCTTGGGAATCGGTTTGATGAAAGCCGGCAGCTGCGGCTCCGCCGGTGCTATTGGTGATGCCTGAGCCTCGAGGACCGATTTGAGTTGCTGGCTGACTTCGATGGCAGGCTGAAGCGGTGGGAAGCCGGTGTTTTGGTACAGCAGCGAGGGAGACACCCTCGGCCTGAGAGGAGCATTTGAACCAAAGCCGGCTGCACCGTTCTGATAGGAGAGATTCAGATCTGCCAAGCCAAGGGCGAATTAGAGTCGTTATTCTTGCACCTACCAGACCCTGCATAAAACTTACACTGCTGGTTTCGTATCGCGTCACTCCCGGCCTGGGAAAACAGCTGCTGCCTCAAAAGAGGGTTGCCGGTGTAAGTGAAGTCGAGATTTTGGCCGTTCTGAGCGTAGCCCATTGGCGCGGCTGAGCCGAGGCACTTGGCCCGCAGGAGCGAAGCCTCGGTACTCGACCCGACACTCGAGCCGAGCGATTCTGAGACTCTTGAGTGATGCTTTCTGTAAGAGAAGAAAGTGAAGAAGAGATACGTCAGCCACTGATGACGATCAAGACGACGGGAGAAGGACAAGAAAAGTGTGATTTCTTGTTTTGAAGGTACCTTTTCCTCCTGCACTCTGGAACCAGGCACTCCACCTTCTCGTACAGACAGTTGGTGCAAGGGCTCTGAGTGACAACATCACAGCGAACCTTGCGTCTCCGGCATGATTCGCAGGCTCTCGCGGCACGGCGTTTGGTGGTTTTTGGTCTGTCGGCAGTGCCGGCTTGCTGGCTACTGCTCTCGGGCTCCGAGCCCGAGCCTGACGGAGGCGACCTCGGCTGCATGTTTTCGGCTTCGGGTGATATTTGCCGAGCTGGTGACTCTGATCCGGGCATTGTGATGTGATGTGTGTGTGTATGTGTGTTTTCCGGTGGTGTGGTATAGTGGTGAGGAGCAGTGTTCGAAGGTTAGAAGGACCCCCTGAGCTTGCAAACAATGGCGATGAGTAAGGTAGCGTCCAGTTCAAAGCGGAAGCTTGTAAGTGGCAAGTGGTTGTCGTTGGAGCTCTAAGATGGACCCGAGTCGCTAAGATGAAAAGAGCTTAACCCTGGATGGGGTGGTGGTGATGACGACAGTGAAGCACTTCAATGGAGAGAACAATGGTAGAAGCAATGTCAAGGTATGCTTTACAAGTTGAGGTCGTCGTCGTTGGTACTGCGTCTAGACTTCCCCGTCGGTCTAAGATTCCGAGTCACGAAGAGAGAAGCCAGGTGGGGGGGGGGGGAAACAGGAGGGAACGGGGCTACCACTAGATTATATCTTGCCAGCCATCATGGTCCTCATGGCTCCCGGAAGTCACAAGTACACATTGGCGACGATACGTACCTTTTGCTGGAACTCTCCTTCATCCCTGGTTGGATGGAGTAATCTGGGGGGGCTCGACAAGGAAGAAGCGGACAAGGTGTGGAGAGGTTGGCCCTGGCTGGCCATGGCCATGTGGGTACGTACCGGGGCGGGCGGATCGCCTGCTTTGAACTCGCAAGCCAATGCGATGTACCTTCGAGGTAGCAACCAAACATTGCGAAAGTCTGGCAGCGGTGACGACGGAATGCCCAAAGTCAGTTTGATAGATTGACTGCAGTCCTCCCGTCCTGGACTGCTATTTTGCTCGTGTGCTCGCAAATGCCGCAGTTATTTTTTTTTTATATGTATGTCGTGGATGAAGTCTTCAGATTAGCCATTGAGCCTCTCGTTTCCCTTAAGAGACCGCGTCTCTCTTTGGTGGATATACATACATCCAGGCGGCAACCACCTGAAATTCAGGTTGCTTGACATGTACATGTACCTTACAGAAACCGATCAATCTGAAAAATCGAAGAAGGCGTTCCCACATCGGGAAGGGGTTTACATAGTTGTTCAAGGGGGGGCCACTCACATGCGATCACGAGGGAAAATGTCGAATCGAGCCAGTACACACAAAACACTTCCAAAAAGTCGTCGTCATGAAACCACATGCTGCTCTCAACCCCAGCAGATGATTATTTCAGAATGGACCCCCCTTCTCCTCTCCTCTTGCGTGAAGTTTATGCTCAGTCACCTGCCAGCCTACCACCACCACACCGCATCGAACATGCACCGTCCGTCCGTATCGTCAGCTTCTCAATTCGAGCCATTGATCCGACCCCTGATCCCTCGCCAAAACCATGTGTGGTGTGTGCGTGTGGTTCAAAATCGGCCAGCTTCCATTGGCCAACCCCTCAATTCTTCTCTCTCTCTCTCTCTCCAGATGCTGTCATTTACGCCCCCGCCTTTTTCTCTCTCTCGTCCGTCCGTTGGGGTTGTGGAGCATCCAATAAGAATTAAACCGGTGGAGCCAAAAAAAAAAAAAGGGAAAATCAAAAAAACGCTTGCCCCATGCCGCTGCTTGCTGCTGCTGGAGATCGGTGCAATCGCGAAAGAGAAGCAACAACAAGAAACCCAAGATTGCTGCTTCGTTCGTGTGTCTCCGCCCCGAGCTGATCCGTTCTGCTCCGCTCCGCCCCGCGATTGCGCACGTGCTAATCTCTGTTTTTTTTCACCCCATCCTCCTCTCAGGGGTTTTGTCCCATCTTCAACAGCGGACAACACCTTCTCTGGGATGGAGCACGGCACATGTCAGAGATTCTGTCACCCGGAGCGGGAAGGCCAAGAAGTTGCGATTTCCGCTCGAGAATGTGACACATTTTGAGACAACTTTGCCTCGTATTGTTATGTAAGTAGTACTTGGTCGTCGTAGCTCAAATTAAAGCAGTAGGACTCCCTCTCTCTTTCTCAGTGTCTCTCTTTTCTCAAAAAGTAGAAAACTTCCTCTCGTCCACGGCCAAAGAGGCGAAAGACGCGAGCGGGCTAGACTGGCCAATCACACGACAGGCTCCGTTGGTCCGAGCCGAGCAACGACCACCCCGGTGGTGTGTGTCGTGATATGTTTCTTGGCCCGATATTTTTCCGCAGGGGGGTTTCGTTATACAATGTTCGGTGTGTGTCTTGTTGTTGAAAAGGAAAGCTGGATGGGTTACACATATCAGGTAAAGATTTATAACAAGAGAAGAAAGGGAATATGTCGGCCAAGGTTCGCTCTTGTTTCTCGAAAGACGGGAAGTTTTAATATCGAAAATGTGCTCTCGGCAACTGGACTTGAAGGTGGTGATGGAGGGAAAGCAGGCCCTTATCTCCTGTGCTGTGAGCACGCAAATGGCAAAGGAGATAATGCACAACACACAGTGGTCACCATCCGTCCATTGCAACCATTGTATTCTTTTTATTGTTATTTTTTTTTACTTTTCGGATCGTGCCCCTTGGGTACCTTTTTGTAAGTTCTGTGTCATCTGTCATCTGGTCTCGGCTTCGAGTCAGGAACAAAAAAGTTACGGATCGGTGTTTGGGCCACACAATCGGTGGAGCTTTTGCCGTTTCGAGAGTCCCTGCTTTTCATCCCCACAAATCAGAATTGGTTTGCTTCTTGCTGTTGTTACAGAGGCTGGTGATGTGGTTCTCTGATGAGATGCTGATCAGCTGCTTTGCTGAACATATCAAGTAGTCATAGAGAAAACTAGACATGTCAAACCGTTATACAAGTCAGAAGTATCTCCATGTACTACTACCCCCAATGTAGCAACCAACGACCGTTGTCTTTTCTTTCCAAGAGCAAAAAGCAAGTTCACACTAAGAAAAACACGTGAAATTGATCAACCTCTAACACTGTTCAGTACTAGCGCCTGATGACGAGAGAGAGACGTCGAAGCGAAGGCGGGAGACGGATTTATCAAGGTGCATCCTCACCTTGTTCCCCTCACCTTGTTCGCTCTCTACACGCACCCTTTTTGGAATTTCAGAAACGCCGCCTGGAAACAGAGCCAAGAGGCTATTTCACGCCATGGCTACTACCTTGCCTTGCCGTATTTTCGGTTGGTATTTCAGTTTTAACTTGCCTTGTTTCCGTCGTCTACCGAGCGTAACCCCGACGCGAAGATTGGGGCTGGGGATTTTATTTACTGCAGTATGTATGCTGATGGATTTTTTTTTTCTTTCTAGAAAAATAAAGATATGCAGGACTCTCTCTCTCTCTTTTGGGTTGGTTGGTTCTTATTAGTCGTGACTGTAGTAGGTACATGTATTTCTTCCGCAGGATTTATGATTTGATAAGATCGGCGATCGGATGGGTATTCTTTCTCTCGGTGAGCAGTGCCTTACCTTGGATCCAAAACCTGGACAGGTTTTGCGGATGGAGGTGGGCTTTGTTGCCCCTTGTTTTTTCGACAAGTTTGTTTTGGTTTGGGTCAATTTTGTGTGCGATCTTGATGATGAGTGTTGCGTGGACCTCTCCGATGAAGAGGCTGAGCCTTTCTCCCCGCTTGTCAACTTTGCTTTCTCCACTGAATTGCCCGCCATTCCCTCCGCCTCCTCCTCCGCAATGTCCGCACCGCTTGCCTCAATCCACTTAATCCCCGGGGGCCAAGAGGGCTCCATTTTTCACCCCAACCCACCTCCGTAGTTTCCCGGCGGTCGGGGTCGGGGTCGGGGTCGGGAGTTGGGTGGGAGAGATGCGGAAGAGGGGGGGTGAGGGGGGGTGTGTTCAGTGGTGTTGAAGCTAGTCAAGTTTTCTTAGCTTGACTTTCCAAGCACAGGATCTTCTCATTGACGATGAAGAAAAAGAGGTGTGGACGCGTCCGTGACAAGGAAGTTTCAAGTAAAACCATTGGGAAAATTATTGGCCAACGGCGGCGGAGGAGAAGTGGTGGATCACGGCCCCGGAGGACGCGAGAAAGAAAGACACGTCAAACCTTCTCTAGATATCTCTGGTGGTTTGATCCATGGAAGAAGGGGGGGGGATCCATTTTCTCCAGCTTCAGCTTTGCTGGGCAGACCCCATCGATGTGGAGGAGGCTAGGCCATGGCGCAGTGGCGAGAGAGGTTTTGGTAACAACACACACAACAACACACCTGTTGTTGCAACAAAAACCGCGAAACCACGAGGTGGACAATGAGATGGGGATTTAGATCTCATCAATTTGGACGTCACTGCAATTGACACAGATGAAGGGTGTGCGGCGTCTGTAGGCGTGTAAACTGAAACGATCGATACGCTGCTGTATGTATGCAAAAGCAAGAAAAATCAGATGCTTATCAGTCATTTATTCCCTTTTCAGACATTCTGCATCTGCCGGCCGGCTTTGTCTGTCTGTTCTGTCCCTTTGGGTAGGTACGTACCGAACTTCACTAAAAAGTACTTTCACCACTTCGGTAGGTAGTGTAATACCGGACGAACACACACAGACTGAGGCTGATGAATTGACAAGACCGAGAACCGAACTCGCTCTGCCTGCTGGCGATCTAATTAATGATTCATGGATTCACCTAGCTAGCTGCCTAAAACCAAACCAAACCATCCCAACAGGAAAAGCTGGGGAAAAGGAAACGGAAAGGGGGAAAACCAAAGCTAGCACACATTGCATTGTCATGCAAAGTTTGGTGGAGCTTTGGGTACGGATACCTCCGCCTGTCCTCCAGCTTTTTTTTCTCCTCCAGCTTTTTGGTTCTCTGGGCTCCCTAGTGCAGCCCCCTCCTTTGACATGGGGCAGGCAGGAGAAGTCGTTCTTGGGTGCTTTGTTCAAACCTGCGTTTTACCTATGTGACGATCGAATTCCTGGTGGTTCATCAATCCAACTCTTTATTCTGTGTTTCCTCGCTTGGTGATATCAACCACAGGAGTCTACCATCCAACCGTCACTGTCAACCAACAAGCTGTTCATATCCGTCATCACATGAGCCTTTTCCCTCTTTGGCCCCTTACCCCATCTTCCCCAGAGTCATGTCTCTGCCAAGCAATCAATGCCCCGTGAAAAAAAACAAGTCTGGGCGGAGCAGTTGTTGGTGCGGAGGGGGCTCCGGTCTACTAACTAATGAGGGGTTCTGGGTCTGCGTCAGGGTCTTGGTCTGGAACTTCGGGGCAAAACAACTGACTGATTGATGACAACTGACACCCGACGAACACGAAGAGGAGTGGAAATTTAGGTTTTCCCGGGAAAATCCCTAGAGTGTTTGTCGCTAGGTAGGTAAAGGGGACGCTTGGCTTGCATGTTGGAAGCAGGTTTTGGGGTTGGATTTGTGTGGTTGCCAAGAGGGTCTTGGGAGGTTTAGTAAAGGTAGTAAGCCAGAAACTTGTCGGAGTTGCTGAGATTGATTTGATGATCGAATATTCGAAAAGACGGTCTGCAACAAATTGAAGGTGAGGCTGAGAGATGTGATGTGATGTGACATGTCCCAAAGGTTTCCTGGTGATCCTTGCTTTGGGTGGTTAGGGTCAACGGAACAAAAACCGGGAGATTGGATAGGTTGGTTGTTGAGCGTCAAGTGAGCAAAAAAAATATACGTCTGCCAATGTCAGGATCGGTCAATGTTGGAGAGGTTGGTGATCTGTTTACAAACTTGCACGTTTGATGTATTCCAAAGTACCAGGAAGTATAGTATATACCTTGATCACAAAATATCCTAATGTACGGGCAAAGACTAAAATAAATATATACACGATGAAACCAAAAAACGTCAACCCAACAAACACCTTGATCACTTGCTCTAAGCAGCTTGATAAATACTCAGACGATTACCAGCACCACAGAACTGTGATCCGTTACCCGCGCAAGTCATGGAGCACTCTGCCGCAGGCGCCTCGATCGAGCCAACACCAAAAGAGTTACCGCAGAAGCACTCCCTAGCGTACTCGGTACCAAAGTAAGTGTAGCCAGCGCAAAAGTCGGCGCAAGACTCGAGAGTCATGGTGTCAGCGGCGTATGTCTCGGCAGCCAAGGCGCGTCCTGGGCTTCCCTCTGTTCTGCACTGGTAAAAGGTCCAATTGCCAACGGTCTCTGGCTGGGAAGGGGCAGCTGGGGCTTCGACGTCCTCCTGGACGTACAGCTCGAGTCTGTTGGGGCCTCCGCAATACTGGAACTCGTTGCCGGCGCAGGTCATGGAGCAGTCGCCCTGGGCGGCTTCAGTGGCAGTTGAGTGAAGCGTGTTCCCACAGAAGCACTCGGCGCTGTACTGGGTGGCCATGTACTTGTAACCAGAGCAATAGCTGGCACAGAACTCGAGGGTCATCTCGGAGTCATAAGTGCTCTTTCCGGTGAGGGCGCGGGAGCCAGTGCCCTCGGTGTAGCAGCCGGCGTAACTATAGGGAGAAACGGTAGGCACGCGGGAAAGTGTTCCTGTGGGGGCAGCAGAAGTGGTAGACGTGGCAGTGGCAGTAGCCGTGGTCGTAACTAGATAAGATGTTAGGAAATTGTTGGTCCAAGATTCGGAAAAAGGCGATCTGTCTAACCTTCGACAGGAGGGGCACCGGTGGTTGAGGTGGACGCAGTCTCCAGGATGTAAAGCTCCAATCTGTTGCCAGCACCGCAGTAGGAGAAGGGGTCGCCGGCGCAGGTCATGCTGCAATCCGCATCGGGAGCAGGAGCGCTGTTGCCATTGATAGTGTTTCCGCAGAAGCCTGTTGTTATGTCAGTGATATCCCTATAAATTAATCTCGTCTGGAGAACTGACATTCGCGAGAGTACTGAGTGCCGAAATACGTGAAGCCGCTGCAGAAAGCAGCACAAGACTCAAGAGTCATGTCATCAGAAGCATAGCTGTTCCCCGACAAGGCGCGACCGGCAGAGGCCTCAGTCTGGCATCCAACACGCACATAAGCACCAACAGTAGGCTTGGTGCTCAAGGTAGCAGTTGGCGTGGGAGTAGCAGACGTGCTGCGTGTGGCCGTGGTAGAATAGAGCTGGATTCTGTTGCCAGCACCGCAGAAGGCACTCGGATCACCACCGCAGGGCATGTTGCACTCGGCTTCAGGAGCCTCGGAGCTGCTGGAGTGAAGGCTGTTTCCGCAGTAGCACTCACGGCCATACTCAGTACCCCAGAGATCGAAACCAGTGCAGTTGGCGGCGCAGGATTCAAGAGTCATCTCATCGTAGGCAAAAGACGCACCGCCAAGAGCGCGGATGCCACCAGCACCTTCGGTCCAGCAGTCAACAAAGCTGTAGCCACCAACGCTGGGTCTGATGCTAGGGGTGGGAACACCGGTGCTGCCGGTAGTCGTGGTTGTGACCACGCTGCTCGAGACCGAGGTCGAAGTGCTGGAGGCGGTGGCCGAGGAGCTCGTAGTGCTAACGGGCTCAGTAACGTTGCCGCAGGCAAGGGTGCCTGTAAAGCTGCCACATGTGCCGCCAAAGATGCTAGCCTTGTTGAAGTCATCGGTGTGCTCGCCAGCAGTGATGCTGATTCTGGCGTTGTAGCTGCGGCCGCCGGGGATGGTGTAGCTGGCCGAGTAGAAAGTGTAGGGACCGACACAGTCACCTTCGGTCATTTGAACAGTAGCTGTGTTGATGGCAGGGACTGGGTTGCCGCTGTTACCGGTACGGGGCGTCTGATACTCAATATCGAGGTTCACTGGAACACCGACGACATCGTTGCGAACAACGGCCGCAACAGTGAGTTGGCCTGATGTCTGCAACAGGCAGCTCTGGGTCTTTTGCAAGACAACGGCGTCCGACAAGGGGTAGGTGTTTCCATTGTTGTCGAATGTCTGGCTCGAGCCATCGTTGCGGTTGATGGTGATTGTGAAAGAGGAGATGCCGGTCGATGTAGGGATGGTAGCCTCAATCGGGAAGAAGGCAAAGGTGTCATCGAAACCGTTGGCAATACCCTGAAGAGTAGCGGTCGTGGAGCAGGATGACAAAGAGCCACAGCTGTTACCACCGTTCCTGTCTTTCCAAGTCAAAACCAAGTTGGTGATGGTGCTACCGGGAATCTCGGTAGTCCGGACACGGATCTTTCCGGTAAGGAGGAAGCTGGCGCCACCGGACTGAAGAGTGAGCTGCATATCCTGCGGCTTGACGGTGTACGGAGCGATAGGTGGAGTCAAAGTCACAGTGGACGGTACCACATCGATCATCTTTTGCAAAACAGTCTGGCAAATGCTCTGGAAAGCACTGGGCGATGTCATGGTGTTGATAGTGGCGTTTCCGTCACTGTTGAAGACCTTGAAATCGGAATGGCGGTTGATAGCAATTGCTGGACCAACTACGAGGGGGTTGGTGGTGTTACCAGACACATACTCGGTGGCAATCCTGTTGTCAAAGGTGGCCTTGGACGTATCAAAGGGAATATTGGACACGCCGGCGGGAATGATGTTGGGGAACTCGGTCCTGTGAACTCCTCCGAGCGTATGACCGCAGGCCACGACTTGAATCATCTCAGCCTGGGAGAAGCCCATGCGGTCGAACTGCGATACGAAACTGCCAACTGAGTTCTCTGGTTGGGGAACACCAGAGGAGCCGGCCGTCAGCGCATCCTTGCGTCCCAATCTCAGTGGAATGACTGGTCCTCCGCAGGCGCGAACGGCGGCATACGCTCCGGCCGCGATCAGATCTGCGAGACTTGACCGGCTGGACAAGTATGTCGCGTAGAACTGGAGTGTGGTGTTGTGTCCTGGGCCCGTGTTTTCAGAGCTTCTAAGCTCGAACTGCAACGAGCCGTCGAGACCGCCCCGGTCAAAAAACCTGTTATGGGTAGCCATGTCACTGTCGTCTGCATCAGCATTTGTTCTCAAGTTGGATGCTCATCCCATTTCCAGTTCTCCAAAAACCAACCCCTCCATCTTCAATCTCAAGAAACCCTTCTCTTGCCCTTTTCAAAGACCGTCCTCGCAAAGAAAAAAGTCACATACTGAAAAGCAACGCGCAGCCACTCGCTAGCTGTCACCCTCCCCGGCCCAGCGGCCTCATTATCACAAGGCGTGATGTTATCACTGAACAAACTCCCGTCCATGCCCTGAAGCTGGAAAACAATCTCCTCCATCTGATCGGTAGGTGCGGGCCATGTCGGATCCGCCCTGCCGGTTCCCGCTCCCGCTGCCAGGAGCAGGCCGGCAAGGATAGAGCCCTTGCTGGTTCTGGTTCTCATTGTGTCTCGGTTCTCTGGTTGCGATCTTGTCTAAAACATTAGGTATTATGACGGAAATGTCGGGTCTATATAGCGAGGGTTGTACGATGTGTGAGATCTCGTCTCGGATTCGAGCGAGTGAGCGAGTGAATGATATGGCGGAAAGCGAACGTATGTAAGATCGGACAACAGCAGACGACAATGCCCGAGAAGAAGAAAGACTGAACGTCTCTTCTGTCGCACAAACGGGGTGTTCAAGAAGAAAGAGAAGAAGAAGAACAGGAGTCGACCCACAGGCCGATGTGAGCGGCAACAGCGTTCTTCATATCGGTTTTTTTTTTCTCTTCCGTCGACGAGCTGAGAGAGGAGATTGGGAGTGAGGCCTGCATGAACCTTGTGACCCCCTGGCGAATGCGGATCCCGCATCTCACCCAAGCCTCGACCTCTGCCTTATCCTATCCGGCCCCCCCTGTTCGCTTCCCACGTTCGTATTATTGGGGACAGGGGTGCTTGTTCGTCTGAATCCCAGGGTCCAAGAGCTGCCAAGAGGGGCTGCTTGCCGAAAGGAGTCGATGTGATTGGCTGGGCTCATCTCGAATCACTCCATCACCGCCAATCCACACCATCAGTGCTTCCAGCCGCACTGGATGCCCGGAATAACGCTCGCACTGCACTCGCTGCAGTGACCAGCAAACTCCTTACCTCCCACATTGGGAAGCCCCAAGAGCCAGCATCAGATGGGAGTTGTTGTGTATGGGGATGGGCATTCGATTTCGCCCCGAGATGATTGGGCTGCAGACAAGTGACTGGCATGATGGCCTCCTGTCCAAGCTGTCACTATTGAACGCCAACCAAGAGCCTAGAACGCTTGGGGTTTGATCCGAGCCACGTTGATGGGACAGTGGGGACCTGAATCTTTTGATGTTGGTCAGAGCGGTATTTTTGCATTTCCATTTTTGGGATTTTTTATCGACCTCTCAAACTTGCCTCCAGTGCCGAAGTCCGAGGCGTCCATTTCTGAGGAATTGGGCCGGTAATATTGACGTTGAGGGGTCCGTCGGCAAAAAGAAAGATACGGGAATGGGGATGCAAGAAGGCGTTGTTTTGCGCCATCTGCTCCTACCCGTGTGCCCGTTCGTGTCCTTCGGAAGACAACCCTTGTCGTGGTTCGTGGTGGTGGAAAGGAGGTTTGCGGAGGAGATGTGGAGGTGGCTGCTCTGATTTCCGTCGATTCGTTCAGTTTGTTTATGCCGAACTGTTGTGGTTGCATCTGCGATTCCAAAGCCTCCAACTCATCACATTCCAGGTGGTTTCAGGTCGATCTTCATGATCTTCAGCTGAAGTGAAACTTGAAAGATCTTCGATTGTTCTGGCCTCCTGGGTGAAGATGGACCTATTTTTGATGATCTTCTCGATTCTCGTTGGAATGTTCTTGGCACGGGCCATCATGTCCAGCTGCCGGGTCCCGAAATCCTGGCTGGAAATCACCGTGCCGTGCCGTCATGTGGAAGGGAAACTTGCCGAGCCCCACCATAACCAACGTTGCTGCATCCAAACACCAACATCGACAATAGTGGTAACGTTCTGTGGAGATATTTTGCTGATCCTTTTATGCGGCGTGGGTAAGTTTTTTGTGAGTTGTGAGCGGCGCAGCTGTCTGTAGATAGCGACCAAGTAAAGAGTACAGGGAACCGTCGCTTGATTGGAGCAAAAAGCGGCGAGAAAAGGCACCATTGGTCTGGTTGTTGGACTTGCGTCTATTCCTTTGCGTCCAGCCTAAACCAGTATCACCACCTTTGATACCTGACCTTACTGTTGAGTCCTGTCAAGAATTACCAGGTAAACATGAGCTCTCTGAACACGGAAAGCACCTCAGGCCTCTGCGATTCCTGTCGTGGTGTATCACCATTTACAGTCTCATCCATACGCACAACAGCCACCGGTCAACAACTCGGCTACCGCCACCGAGCCTATTAAGACCTGGAGCAATCTTCAAGTCTCTGTCTGTTTTGCAAGTTAATACTTGACGAGCTAATCAAAGCCTCACATCCCACCATCAAGCTGAAGAAAGGGAGGGTACACCAGGTACTGCTGTCTTCAGACAAATACCACAGTGTAGAACACACAAGACGTGGGCTCTATGTAATAACAGTTCTCGTAACTAATTCCAACGCCCGAGCTTTTTTGCATGCTTGGGCAGATCCATCAAGTGATGCAGCTCTATCTGGGGATATTGCCGGCCACGCTCTTCATCCAGCACCAAACTCCCCTGGAGCTTTCCGCCAAATCCAGACATGGCTCGAAACCTGTCTGAGAAGCCATACAGAGTGCAACTCTGTGCCCTTGGCGGATGCAGACACATCATCCACAACCCGCTTTCCCACCAGGCTGTTGGACGTCGAGACTAACAACACCCCCTTTGTCAGAGTGACGGATCGTCAGAATGCACTGGGACGATACGCGGCGTTGAGCTACTGCTGGGGTCCAGCAGCCACACAACTTCGCACCCTCAAGTCGAACTTGGCTGAACACACCACCACGGGAATAAACATATCCGCCATGCCAGCCACCCTCCGCGATGCCGTCATCGCAACGAGGAATCTCGGCCTCCGCTACCTCTGGATTGACGCCCTTTGTATCATCCAAGATGATAGCCCCGACTGGCTGCGAGAGGCACCCCAAATGGGCCTCATCTACCAAAACGCCCACCTTACCATTGCCGCGACGGGTTCTAGCTCGTCCACCGGCGGTTTGTTTCACCCTCGAGACACCACCACAAATCAGTCCGTTATTGAGCTCTCTTACCTACCACCGGGACGTACAAAGCCCCGAACATTCTTCGTAGGACCACATACCCCTTTCTTTGACAAAGTCGTCACCGCGAGCGTATGGAACAGCAGGGGCTGGGTCCTCCAGGAACGAAATCTGAGCCGGAGAATTGTCCTGTTTTTTGTCGGACAGCTGTTCTTTGAGTGTATCCGGCATAGTGTTGCTGAGGATGGTCTTGTCTTGTTAGCAGTAAGATCAACAACTGTCACCATTTCCCTTGATGCATGTAACTGACTGGCGACCGCAGCATCAAGAAAAACGTCTCGGCAGCAGCGCCTCCGTTTCCCACGGTCCCGCCTGGGCGTGGTGCGCCATTGTTCAGAATTACTCCGCGTGTGATCTTACCTATGGGGAGGATAAGTTATTTGCTGTTGAGGGTATGATTGCCAATGTCAAGGCTAGGGATCTGAGGAATAGTATTTCGTTTTGCGCAGGGGTGGCTGTTGGGGGTCCGGGGAGTGACATGCTTGCGGTGAATATGATGTGGCGTGCGGATGGGAATCGGGCGATGGAGGAAGTGAAGTTGGGGGAAAAGACCAAGTGGACGCGGCGAGCACCTAGTTGGTCTTGGGCTTCGTTGGAAGGACCGGTGGCGTGGGAGCCGTTTGTTCCGGAGGGGAGGGTGGAATGTTGTGTGGAGATTGAAGGGGGTGTGCCGTCTGGAGTGATGCCTGATGATCAAATGGTTAGAGAGGCGAGGTTGTTATTGAGGGGCCTGACTGTGGAGGTGGTGAGATCTTCTGGTGAGAGGTTGGGGGATGTGGGTTGTGATATCCATGCTTATGTGATCGATTTTGAGGAGCATTCTGCGTGCTATGCTCTGTTGGGGGGTGATGTCGAGGAGGTTCTTGGTTGGGGGGTGTTCGATCGAGGGGATAGGGTTGCTGGCCCTTTTATGGCGGTTGTTGTGTCCCGGAATGTGGACGAAGAGGATGAGCAGAAGCAGTCTCTGAATGTGCTGTTGGTTAAGCAAAATTCTGCTGAGCTTGGGGATCTATACGTCCGGGTTGGCATGGGCGAGTTAACAAAGTTTGTGATTGTAAGTTTAAAGAGAGGGAGCTGATTATTGCGTAGGTATTTCTCGACGTTGGCTGCCCATGTTAAGAATCGACTCTGGGGGAACTGGCTACCAAGGCAAGAAGGGAGTGGGGAGAAGGAGAAAGTAGTTTGATGGACATGTTTCCGTTCATAATAGCAAGTTCTAGCCATAACTACCACATACGACCATACCTGGCAGAAAACTCGGGATCCCGTCCGCTCTCCCCTAGATAAGCTGCCAAGGGCCAGACCAGTACTCAGGTGGGTGACCACTGGGGAATCCCTGGTGTTGTATGTTTTTGGCTCTTTTTTCACCTTTTCTATCTGCTGCCATCCAATTGGAAGTATCGCGATGCTTTTTTGGTGCTGAAGACTACAAAAAGGGGTGTTGTTGGTGATTTTGAACGGTTGTAATTGGTGCGTGAGGACTATCCCCAAGACAAGCATTCAAGCACCGGTTTAGCTATGAGATGGCTGATGAATGCCAAGTAGTACAATAGCCTAAACAATAGGTATACGTCATGAAACCCCTCTTGAAGCCAAAAAGAAGCCTTGTGTAATGTCATGCGAATCATGAGAAATACCCTTCAGAACAATTCGCTAACTTGTCAATGAACATGTTTTCCTATACGCCCCTCGACCACGACCGACGCGAGATTCGCCTTCTCACTTTCAACTTTGTCAACCCACCCCTTAGCCATGAGAATCTAGACGACTCACCCTCCATAAACCTCAGCTTGAGCCACGCGTTCCTCGATGCCGAACCTACACCGGTCTACAATGCCCTCTCCTACGTTTGGGGCGACGCAAATGACACCCGGCCCATCATCCTCGACGGTCATGTTTTCCAAGTCACCAAAAACCTCTTCACGGCCCTCACCCAGCTTCACGCCTCCCAGATGAGCGCGCGGATATGGATCGACGCCATCTGCATCAACCAGTCCAACAACGACGAAAAGGCCGTGCAGGTTCGGCTCATGAACTTGGTGTACTCTCTTGCAAAGAATGTGCTGATCTGGCTCGGGCCCGAGCCGGACGGGGGTGCGTTCCAGACAATCAGGACACTGGCGGCTATGTACCGGGACTCGACCGATGAAGGGTACATCAATATTGAGACCATCACTGACCGGGAGGACCTCCAGTTCGAGGAGCGAATGGCCCGCTTGGGAGAGGAGGTGGTCGATCTCGCCGACAGTGGTGGTGATGAAGATGGTCGACTCGACTTTGAAGCTCTGTGGAGATTATTCTTCGACCGGCCGTGGTGGCATCGCGTGTGGGTCGTTCAGGAGGTTGTGCTCGCCAAGGCCGCGATGGTTCTCTGTGGGAATGAATTCGTGCTCTGGGAAGACGTCAAAGACATCTGGTCTGTCTTGCTGGCGGTGTCGCACCGAGTACTGCGCATCGGGGACGACAAATATTCTAACCTGGCCAAAGCCGTGGACATCATCATCGGGATCTTTGGCCATCTCGAGGCGGCGAGTACGAATTACGAGGCCAGCCTGATCAATGCCCAGGAACGAGGCGTAGGAGAGGCCGGACTTTCCCTTTTCGAGGCTCTGGAGGTGACCTTCCAGTCCAACACGGTTGACGCTACCGACGAAAGGGACATGATATACGGCATCCTGGGGATGGTGCAACCTGAGGATCGCTGCAAAATCCCGGTTGATTACTCAAGCACCAACACCATGGAAAGAGTGTCTTTCGACGTGAGCAAGGTCTTGCTAATGAAGTACGGCCCAAACATTTTAAGCAGCTACCAAAGGCTGTTCAGCGTCAAGCATCACCCTGTTGCGATCCCATCATGGGTCGTTGACCGGACATCTGAGTTCCGCACCGCCCTTGCAGTCAAAGTCGAGGACCGGCATCCTATAAACAACCTATATCACGCCACCAAGGGGACGAGTTGGGAGGAATGGTCAGCAAGATCCGAAATCGGTCAGGCTTCGTATGGGGAGCCGCGCATTTCTCTTCCCGGGCGGATAGTTGGCCGAGTTGTCAACGTTGGGAAGACCTTGGTGGACATGACCGTCCAGAAGTATTCGGCAGAGTGGTACGCAGTTGTGACAAAATGGCTGTTTGAACTCATTGATATGCTCGAGACGTACCGAGCTTCTCTCGCAGGTAACTCGGAATTCCTAACCTCGACTCTTGAGAACGTCTGGCGGGTTCCCGTTCTCGACTCTGACGTGGACGGGACGGCCCGAGCGGACGATGGCCTTTGGGGAGAAGTATTTCTCGCCGGGTTTGAAACCTTGACATTGACAGGCAAGAAACAGTCTTGGTCCGATGTATATGACGAGGAAAAAACAGAGCTACCCAATGACCTATTCATGTATCTCGGTGCTTGCAAGGTCCAAAGACAGCGTTCGTTTGTTGACAGCACGGGAAGGCCGGGGACCACGCTGCAAGACGTCCAGGTTGGTGACCAAGTTGTGATATTCCCCGGTGCGCATGTGCCGTTCGTTATCAGGCCTGTGACGCGGAAGGGAGGAGATGTTGTGCATCATATGGTTGGGGCAGCTTACGTTTACAGTATAATGGACGGCGAGGCGATGGAGGATGATTCGGAGTTTCAAGATATATGGCTGGCATAGATATCCCGAGACGGACCACCACATATTTGATCACCCCACATTAAACCATCCATCGTCACACAGCATGAAACATGGCACCCAGACCCAAGGACCCGGTTCAGTTCCCCGAGACTGCAAATCTTCCAATATTATCATGATTCATATCCAAGACCATAGGGTATTATACACGCACTCCCTCGCCACCAGATATTTACGCCTCACCACTCAGCTCCAAGTTCTTGGCCAACACCTTGTCCTCCTTCACCCACTCGTTCACAATCTTCGCAAGCTCCGCATCACTGATGGGCGTGCTACGGGCCTTGAAAGGCTGTTCCGTGGGCGCACAGCCGGTGAACCTCTGGAAATACCAGCCATGCACATCCATGTTGAAGTCTCCCGTCCCACCATTGCACTGGATGTTGGCATGCCCCTCGCAAACCTGGACCTCATCGAGAGTCACAACACCATCGGCTCCCTCATCAAACCAGTACTCAGGGCTGGTGTGTCTGTAGTTGAAGATGATGGGCGGGAGACGGGCAATCGGGTCGTTGGCGTGGGTGAGGCGGTACTCGCTACCAGCCCCAGCAGTGACGAACTTGGCAAACGCATTGTTTCCCACGCGGGGAGAGCCAAAGGTGATGAGATCAACGGGGATCTTGAGGCTCCTGCGGATGTCGGCAGCGGCGATGGTGCCGACGGCGGCGCCGAGGGAGTAACCGGTGACGGTGACCTTGAAGGTCGGGTGGGCCTGTCTGGCGGCGGTGACGGCGGCCATGGCACGGCTCTTGACTTCGGCCCAGGAGGCGAGGAAGCCGGTGTGGACGAGGCAGCCAAAGGCGTAGTCGCAAGGGACTTGGACAAAGATGAAACTGCTTGGGTGTTAGATGATCTGATGTTGGTACACAGAGACAAGTGGATAAGACGTACTCTGCCACCCAGTTTCTGATGGAAACGGTGCCCCTGAAGGTCAAGACAATCTCCTTGGCTACGGGGTCAACAGAGACAAAGCCTCGAGTATCCAAGATGGTGCCGGTGAAGGAAGGTGAGTGGACGGTAACGTTGCGCGATGTCAGGGTGTTGCACTGGCCCTCAAGACAGGCGACCTGGGTGCCGGCAGGCTGGCCCTCGGTCATGCAAAACGCAGCAGCCTGATACTCGGCAAAGACTTTGAACCTAGCCAGCTCAGCAGCGGTGGGAACACCTATCAGGAGTTGGTCAGGACAGCTCACTGAATTGTATGTGTGGATGCATGATTGACTCACTCCGCTTCTGGGGCACCGCAAGGGCAAGGGCAGCCACGGATAGGCTGGTAAACAGGGAGGCCTTCATGATGCTTGGAATCTAAAGGAAGGTTGATAGGGCCAAGAATACAAAAGAGAGACAGAGGCCTGGGATGGTTGGGACGAATATCTGGGGTAATACCACGATGCGCCCTGCTGTTATATACTATTCATACAACAACAATGCCAGCCCTCCTGGGCAGGGGGAATACATCCTGAGAAGGGGGGGATGTCTCATTGCCCCCCACAAGGGTTCGCATCACGCAAGGGGGTTAGAATAAGCACAAGATAGCCGAGTAAGACTAGCGATAAGTTCAGGAACGGTGGTGATCAATATCCGTCTCTCTGCCCCGCCGTGCTCACCGAAAAGGGAGGGCAACGCCGGCTACAGGCTAGAATCGGTGGTGGGGAGATGGCCGTTTGAACCGTGGAACTTCCCATCCAGGTGAGCCCCCTACCAAATCACGATATGGCAAGCGGAGAACAAGAGGATTTGTAATCGATAGTACTGATAGTTTTCTCCAGAATATCCATACACATGTTCCATGAAGCAATATTCGACGGCGATCATGGAGGAAAACAGGCGAGATGCCGTGAACCACGAATGAGCCATGATCGGGAACATGTTACGCTGCGACCCAGGTTAGCATTGAGGACTGGCCGCGGGAATGGAAATCGCCAAGGAACTGGAAGGCAAGAAGAATGGTTGAAGAACAAATTAATTTCTGCGTACCCGCGTCCACCTGCACGCGATATGCGGGCTGCGCCATGCTCCCCGTGTGGTTTCATGCCCTGAATAGCGTCATGGCGACCGTGCGCACTGAAGATATTCAGGAACCGATAGGGCGCTTAAACGGCGACGGCTCGCTGAGCCCAGGCCTTGTTGCCGCACAGACCGTCCGTCTTGCGTTACATGGGATGGTTGGCGACTCCGGCGAGGCGATAACAGACGACGAGGTGCTTTCCAAAAGACAACTGCCAAAACAAAGACAAGAGAAGGAGATGCAGCGAGAGTTGTTGGCTCTTGTTTTACGAGTTCCTGTGAGGAATAGTTCCATCTTCTAGAAAAGTTTCCGGCAAGAGCCAAGACCCTGCCGAAGACATCGCTTGCAGAGAAAAGGACAGGAAGAACACCTGCCATTCTGCGCCCCGTGTTCTTGGGAGCATCTTCACACATCTTCACCCCAAACCACGCCAAAACATCCCAAAGAAAACAGACCAAGTCATGCGGACCCTCAGACACACAGACCTACCTGGCCAAGCATCGCTTACCACAGCCGACTGCTTCGGGATAATTCACTCGCTCGACGGATTAATCCGCCTCGACGTTGCATCGCGCACCATCCGAACAATCTGAATCGTCTCTGGCTCACCTTGGTCCCCCACGATACGCGGACCATTGGACATGGTCATATACGCGGGAGCATATCAAAAAGAAGCACATGCTTATGATCTGATCACCCACCTGGAGTTTCTGGCCGGGGCTCTTCCCCAAACCTGCCTTGTTGGACCTGCAGATGGCAACCACCTGATCTGGGGATGCGACTCTCCCGCCTTTAACGGGCCTTTTGACGACGTCACTCCCGCAGGACGGCGGGCCGGGCAAGGTTCCCCGCCTCAGTCTTGCTCCAGTTCAGCTAGCCTGACGTTACCCTACAATGCCGGTGAGGGTGGAAAATGAGTGCCCAAGACAATATTTCAGCAAAGAGGGATGTTCAGGAACCGATTATGCAGGCCTCGAGAAGGATGTGATCATCAATGTGATGCCTGCTGCTGGCTGCTCCTATGAGGCTGATCTCTGGGTCGCGATGGCTACGCGGACGAATGAGAGCGCTCCAACGCGTCGACGATTCCCTGATCGAGAGAAAGACGGTTACACCGTAATCTCAAAGCGGTTTATGCCCGCTTGTATTGACCATCGTTATTTGGTTCAGCCTCCACCATGCTACAGAATGTTTCCTTGGGTGCCATGTGTTTGTGGCGCCCAATACCCCCATCTTGGACGACTGACCTTGGGGAAGGTAACGTCAAAGAGGAGTCGTCCGAGACATGAAGTGCATTAATAACCACCAGGTCGGGAGGCGCGCCGGCCAGCTTGCTCTGTTTTGCCAACCCCGCAAGCTTGCATCTGTCGTTTCGGTTCAAGCCTCCTAGGTTCAGGTCCCAGAACCCGGAGCTTGGAATACGTGCGCCGTCTGTGCTCGATATCCCGTCGCGAGAGCTTCACCGGCGCAGATACTCAACATGGCATACCGCTCATTAGTCTTGGGTGCCTTCGCCTCCACCTCTCTTGCCGCCAGCGTCGTGACGCCTCGAGATCCTGTTCCGCCTGGATTCGTCGCTGCCCCATACTATCCAGCGCCTCATGGAGGATGGGTCGCTTCGTGGGAAGAGGCTTACAGCAAGGCCGAAGCCTTGGTCTCGCAGATGACCTTGGCTGAAAAGACCAACATCACCTCAGGCATTGGCATCTTTATGGGTGAGTTATTAACCAGACATGGCTTATATAAAAGCACAGGAGACTGACTGACATGTGAATAGGGTCAGTGCCACCACCCTAATGAGACGTTTTTCTGATTTTGACTAACACATGATATGCTAGTCCATGCGTAGGAAATACTGGAAGCGCAGAAAGATTGGGGTTCCCGCGCATGTGTCTTCAGGACTCTGCGTTGGGTGTGTCGTCGGCTGACAACGTCACTGCGTTCCCTGCTGGCATCACCACTGGTGCAACGTTTGACAAGAAGCTGATTTATGCTCGTGGTGTTGCTATTGGTGAAGAGCATCGCGGCAAGGGCACAAATGTCTATCTGGGTCCTTCCGTAGGCCCTCTTGGGCGGAAGCCTTTGGGTGGCCGCAACTGGGAGGGCTTTGGATCTGACCCAGTTCTTCAAGCCAAGGCTGCTGCCCTGACGATCAAGGGCGTTCAAGAACAAGGCATCATTGCTACTATCAAGCATCTGATCGGCAACGAGCAGGAGATGTATAGAATGTACAACCCCTTCCAGCCTGGATATAGCGCCAATATTGGTGAGTGGACTCTTGCTCTTTGACGGACTAAAAGGCTGACTCCCAGCAGATGATCGGACTCTGCACGAGCTCTACCTGTGGCCCTTTGCCGAATCCGTCCATGCCGGTGTTGGGTCGGCAATGACAGCTTACAATGCTGTAAATGGGTCTGCTTGCTCTCAGCACAGCTATCTCATCAACGGTATTTTGAAAGATGAGCTTGGATTCCAGGGCTTCGTCATGTCTGACTGGCTGTCCCACATCTCCGGAGTCGACTCCGCGTTGGCAGGTCTCGACATGAACATGCCAGGTGACACCAACATTCCCCTATTTGGTTTCAGCAACTGGCACTATGAGCTCAGCAGATCGGTTCTCAACGGGTCTGTGCCTCTTGACAGACTGAACGACATGGTCACCAGAATCGTCGCGACATGGTACAAGTTCGGTCAGGATAGGGACCACCCAAGGCCTAACTTCTCGTCAAACACCCGTGACCGTGACGGTCTGCTTTATCCTGCAGCTCTCTTCTCCCCCAAGGGTCAGGTGAACTGGTTTGTCAATGTTCAGGCTGATCATTATTTGATCGCCAGAGAGGTCGCCCAGGATGCCATCACCCTTCTCAAGAACAATGGGAGCTTCCTTCCCCTGACGACTTCGCAGTCTCTCCATGTCTTCGGTACTGCTGCCCAGGTCAACCCCGATGGGCCCAACGCTTGCATGAACCGCGCCTGCAACAAAGGAACACTTGGCATGGGCTGGGGTTCTGGTGTTGCCGATTATCCTTACTTGGATGACCCGATCTCGGCTATCAGGAAGCGGGTTCCCGACGTCAAGTTCTTCAACACCGACGGCTTCCCTTGGTTCCACCCTACACCGTCGCCCGATGACGTTGCCATCGTGTTCATCACCTCCGATGCTGGAGAGAACTCGTTCACTGTTGAGGGCAACAACGGTGATCGCAACAGTGCCAAGCTGGCTGCGTGGCATAACGGTGACGAGCTGGTCAGAAAGACTGCCGAGAAGTACAACAACGTTATTGTGGTAGCTCAAACCGTCGGCCCTCTCGATCTCGAATCCTGGATCGACAACCCTCGCGTCAAGGGCGTCCTGTTTCAGCACCTTCCCGGTCAAGAAGCGGGCGAGTCATTGGCCAACATTCTCTTTGGCGATGTCTCCCCCAGCGGTCACCTTCCCTACTCCATCACCAAGCGCGCCAACGACTTCCCCGACAGCATCGCCAACCTCCGTGGCTTTGCCTTTGGTCAGGTCCAGGACACGTACAGCGAGGGCCTGTACATTGACTACCGCTGGCTCAACAAGGAGAAGATCAGGCCCCGCTTTGCTTTTGGCCACGGTCTCAGCTACACCAACTTCTCGTTTGATGCCACCATCGAGTCTGTCACTCCACTGTCTCTGGTTCCTCCTGCCCGTGCGCCCAAGGGCTCAACGCCGGTGTACTCGACCGAAATCCCCCCCGCCTCGGAGGCGTACTGGCCGGAAGGGTTCAACAGGATCTGGCGGTACCTCTACTCCTGGCTCAACAAGAACGACGCGGATAACGCCTACGCTGTTGGTATCGCCGGGGTGAAGAAGTATAACTATCCCGCTGGGTACAGCACCGCCCAGAAGCCCGGTCCCGCAGCCGGTGGCGGGGAGGGGGGTAACCCTGCGCTTTGGGATATTGCTTTCCGTGTCCCAGTTACGGTCAAGAACACTGGGGATACGTTCTCGGGACGGGCTTCGGTGCAGGCTTATGTTCAGTATCCTGAGGGGATCCCGTATGATACGCCTGTTGTGCAGCTGAGGGACTTTGAGAAGACGAGGGTTTTGGCTCCGGGGGAGGAGGAGACGGTGACGGTTGAGCTGACGAGGAAGGACTTGAGCGTGTGGGACACGGAGCTGCAGAACTGGGTTGTGCCGGGGGTTGGGGGGAAGAAGTATACGGTTTGGATTGGGGAGGCGAGCGATAGGTTGTTTACGGCTTGTTATACAGATACGGGGGTTTGTGAGGGGGGGAGGGTGCCGCCTGTTTAAGTGGGAGTGAGAGGAGGTGGATATTTTTGTGCTGTGGGCGGGAACTAAGCATAGTATATTTTTACAAACTATTTGCATACTTGCATAATTTTACCTGCTAGAAAACCTCTTTCCGTAAGGTATCTTATCTATATACCTATCCACACGCATATGCACTTTGCAAACTCCATCGCCAGACCAGGTTGAGAATGGATGTCTTGAAATACAGGTCGCAATATCTTTGATCTCATAGACTTCTTGCTTTGACTTCACCGAGATATTGTTTCAGCATATGGTCGTGTGGTCAAGTGGGTAGGGAAAAGAGTCTAGTAGGGCAAAAGTCATGATAGCACCCATTGCACATATAGCGAGACACAAAGATTTTATCGGAAATGAAAAGTTCTCTGAAGCGTGGTTCAAACTTTGAAATAGGCCTTTCGGCAGATGTCTATTTGTGAGGAGTTTTGATGATGCATTGTTTCTGTTTGAGGGTGATGTTCTTTTCCTTTTTCTTTTTTTCTCTCTTTTTTTTCTCTCTTTTTTTCTCTCTTTTTCTCTCTTTCTCTTCACCTTTTTCCCTTTTCTTTTCTTTTATCTGTCTCTCACTCTGTCACTAATACTTGTGTGACTTGTTTCTAAGGCCTTTAGGAATCTCCCGATATGTTTGATAATATGAAAGTTAAGAAATAAAGAAGTATGTTCACAGTGTACGGACTCCTTGTACTGTGCCTGAAGCAAAATAAGAACTGAGAGGTACGTTCTAGTATCAAAAGCGAGGGCTCATCTCAGTCACTAAATCCAGAAACGTGGTGTTGCACAACAGTCTAGTGAAAGTTGGAAGAGGGCCTAAGAGCGCCCCTGATATGCAGATATCTATCCAAATATTCAAGAGTATCCAGTAATCTAGTTAGCGCAACTTGTATGGTGCCAGCCATCATAATCCCACCACTACCAGACTCGTATCCAGAACCATACTACCATCCCGTCTATCCCAAATTCAAAGAAGCAAAAACAAAATGCTACCGCCCAACTCCAAAGACTGCCACCCATTTCTCGCCACTGCTTCGTTAAGCCATTACCACTGCCAAGGTAGGAGGATAACAAGCTGCTTATCTGTGCTGCTGCTCAAACCGAACCTTGTACCGGTCGCAGTAGGCAATATTCAGCGCCCGCGCCACAGCCGGGCACTTGGGCTGCTTCTCGCCAACCGTGCACAGCGCGATGCTCTCGCCTTGGGCAGGCGAGGTCCTATGGCGACCCCAGACGGCCAGCTTCATGCGGCTGTGCGCGTTGTCGCGATCCGGGGTGACGTACTGGAGGTTCCTGCTGACGATGCCCCTGGAGTACGGTGATGTCTCGAAGAGGAACTCGGCGCCATCCTCGGCATGGAGCTGCAGGTTGGTGTTGCGGTTGGTGCCCCCCGTAGTGGCGTGGAACCAGGCGGGGGCGGCGCGGGCGCCGTTCATCATCTCCGTGTGCTTGCTCCCCCGGGGGATGGTAGACAAGAAGATGACGCCGCCTTTGGTGGAGGGGAGGAAGAGGGCGGCGACGAGGCAGGACTCCCCGCGGGTGTAGGCGCCGGGTTGGGCCTGGACCCACTTCCAGTGGTCTTCGGCGATCTCGAGGAGGTCGGTCCACATGATGTCGCGGTAGTCCGTCTTGGAGACGATGGTCTTGGTCCAGGTGGCGTTGTTGCCGCTGTCGTGTCTGGTCATCGAGTTGGCCATATTGAAGAAAAGGGGGGTGGGGTTATTGATGGAAAAATGTAGTGTTTAGAGACTGAGGGTGATGGCTTCTCGTCTAGCGATGGGAGCGGAAAATGATAATGAGAACCTGTTGACGAAGATCGTTGATTCTCGGCTAGCGAGAATGATGATGAGAGAGGGATTGACAAAGAAGATGCTGTGTTGAGTGAGTAGTGATGAGGATAGAAGCTGTGATATGCAGTCTGCCTCTTGAGTTCTTATACTGCTGAACGCGGTACTTGAGTTGGGAATACCTTCATGATAGACCTTGGTAGTTGTTTTTAGACCTCGACACCTCAAACACTAGCTCATAACGAACGGGTTAGATGGCGGCGTAAGGCCATTGCCGCAGACATGGAAGTGGCCATCAGGCCGTCCCATCACGAGAGTATCTAATACAGCACCTAGATTACGAATCGATAGCGGTAGCCAGACGATGTGAGATATTGTCCTGCCTTTGTGCGGTGCTTGAGTTGGCCGAGCAGGTCTGGGGCTGAATCTAGCAAGCAGTGTTACTAGGGCGTATGTTACACACCATGCGGTCGCTGAATCCCGATATGTCTATTTGTAGACGTTGATGAAACTCAACGTATCCATCGCATCCCACCGTGACGTTGGCGTTGACGTCGCGGCACACCGACCCTGAACACGATGCCCGGATTCCGCAATACGGGCGAAAGACATAGGTCCACACTTGCGGCACATGAGGTTGCTTACTGGCTCAGTAGTCGCTACCGTACCTTGCCCCACCTTTAACACTGCCATGAGTGGCTCAACTGTAGACCCCTGTCAACCCAAAACCAATGACAACTCTTTGCCGCCTGCGCCAGCTAGGCTAGGTACACTTTCCTCCCAACACCTCCCTTTCTTCATATTCTGACCGTCCCTTACCTGAGCCTACACCGGACCGCTTTCGCATACCAACCAACACCAATATTATCACAGCATGGAGTGCACTCCCCCGTTTTTGCGACTGTCTCCTGACATACGCCGTCAGATCTATGAATGGGTTGGTTTGGCAGACTATCACCCGCACTTTTTCAGGTTGAACGGCCAGGAAACAGAATTCTTTGGCTTATTGATTTCCTGCAAAATCATCTACCATGAAGCATCTACTTTGCTGTACTCGAGGAACAGGTTCATCATCCGCTATACCAGCCCTCACTCCCTTGCGCCTTTGAGATCTCTTACATCCCGGTCCTTGGCGTCTTTAACCTCACTCAGGGTCATTCTGAATGAGGCTTCGTGCCATCAACCTGAAGACGGCAACCACTCATACTGCTGCCATTTGCTACGTGTATACCCTTACGATGGCCAGACCTACTGCTCCCACGCCCATGGCGACCTGCATCAAGCCCCGGCCACTCTTTCGGTCTCATCTACGAAGGATATGCTTGCCGAGTGGACGGACGCGGCTACCTACATGTCGGCTCATGTCAACCCCCGAGCTCTGGAAATAAAGCTCGTTTGTGACGTTCAGGAAGACGATGTCGAGGCAGCTCAACTGGCAGTGGCGCCCCTAAAGCTCCTATCGCCATTGGCCAACTGCCACGTTCGACTCTGCCGGAAGACAAACAGCCAGCTTCAACAGATTGCCGATGCCGCCGTCAAACACGCTCGTGGCATCACCCAGACGGCACCCGATGCGCTCACTAAGCCGTGCCTGTCCTCTTCGACGGCGCCATTAGCCAGTCACTTGCTCAAGCTTCCACAAGAGCTTCGTCTCCGCATACTCGAGTATACTGACCTCGTTACCCCGTGGAACGAGGTCACATGGAGTAGGCAAGGTCGAACATCCAGGAAATATTCCTTGTGCCGCGTCGGGTGCGAGTACGGCGCATCGTGCCCTCCTGAAGTACACAACGGATGCCAGTTCGTCGAATGCTGGACCATTGGTTGCTTCTGCCGTCTTCAGCATTCCGCCGCTTCGGATTCTTGCCGGTGCTGGGCGGCCCCAACCGACTTGTTTCTCATCTGCCGCACCCTCTACCTCGACGCCCAGGTGGTTTTCTTCTCACAGAACCGCTTCGTCGTGCACGACTACGACTCCTCCTCCCCATCGGACGTGCCAAACCACGAGGAGCTGTCGCCTCGCCAGTACCCGTTCGATCGCTTCGCAGTGAGCGAGTTTCTCCGCGACGTCGTTCCCCAGGGTTGCCTCGACATGTTCCGCTCTCTCGAAGTAGTCTTCCCACCGTATAACTGGGAAGTCTGGCCTCAGGACGACTCGCCCGCACAGAAGGACTGGCTCGCTACCGTCGATTGGGCCAAAGACAAGCTCAACCTGCGCGGGCTGACGCTCCGCGTAGTGATGGCCGATGTGAGCGACTGGGGCGCGCCGGACGACCGGGTTGACATGACGGCGGAGCAGGGCCGCGCCATTATAGAAGCATACCATCGTATCATCACACCCCTTCGACTCTGGGGTCAGCCGAACTCCTCCTCTGACACGGTTTTGGCCAGGTTTTGCGCCAACTTGGTCGAACCAAGCAAACACACTTACTCGATTGAGGACCCATTTTGGGAGGAGGAGAGGTCGAGGGTGTTTGAGGATCAGTTGAAGGAGAAGGTTGAGCGGTTGGTGAGGGGAGATGAGCTGTGGGAGGAACAGTCTGGTCTTCCGGAGCCTCCTAGAGGGCTTTGGAAGTATGCGTTTCGCAGGGATGCTTAGGCAGCTAGCTGGATACAAGGCCTTGCATTTGTTGCTTGATCACGAAGCACACGAGTGCTTGGATCATTTCCAGGATTGGGCAGAATTCTGGGATTCGTGTGCCGTTCAGCTCGACTTCGCTGGGGTAGAAAGGGTCTTGGTGGACATAACGAGATTTGAGGCACCGCTGGCAAGGGAACTATTTCACCAAACAACCGCGGAAAGGTTCTGTAGGCGGGATGATAATTTACCTAGTCATATAATAAAAACGCCCTAGGATGCAACGATAAATTTATGTGTCCTTAAACCTAGTGAGGCCACTGGGATAAGCTAGACAGCAATGCAAATAGTTCTGCGCGTAGCTTTATTGTGTTACTGTTTCGCAGGTTGTGGGAATTGGGATTCAGGGCTTCAGGGGCTCCGTGGCTCAAAACTGAAGGATCTTGGTAACCTCCAACATCGAGTTTAGTTTTACCTATGTATACACTATTTTCTCACATTGGCAGCATCAAAGTACGAGGTTTCGTGGTGTAGTTGGTTATCACGTCAGTCTAACACACTGAAGGTCTCCAGTTCGAGCCTGGACGAAATCAAAAGCTTGATATTTTGCTTGTCCCCCACTCTCCCAGCAGGCATCATCGTTTTTTTGAACACCAGCGCCCTTCCAGCCTCCACTAAGATAGAATGTACTGTGGAGTGACAGCGGATATGTAAGAGAGGTACAGCATATTGCTCATGCTATCAGGAACCATGTAAATCTTGTACGCATGGAGAGGTTGACCAGCGCAAAAACACCATCCCGTGCTACACCAAGCGTATAATCCCATCCTTTAACCTCCTTATCCGTGAAGTGTTATAATACATCAGACCCTCGACATGACACTCTCCTATTAGCTTATAGTAATAGTCTCGTTGAGGACTTCGTGCTCAAAGGGGGAGAACTACTGGTTGGGTGTAGTCTTGGGGAGCGTAGCTCCGGCTTTTAATAGGGGTAATCTGGTGTTGCTCACCACCTACTGCTGGTGTGATGACCGCCATCATTTCGATCGATGTCCCCAGTTGCGCCGCTGTGATGAATGAACCGCCAGCCAACGCTTTCCATCTCCGGCCCAAGTCTCTCCAAGTCAAACTGTTGTGAGATGACAATCAAGCTCAGACGAAAAATAGGGTCGGCCAATGTCAGCATCTTTGTCTTATCAAGACTCAACAATGGACTCACAGGATGTAAATATCTGCGCCGGAAAAGCCGCCACCCAATAATTCTAACCTGGATCCACCACCTCCATTCCCATCGCTACTCCCTGCACTGCTTTCGCTATTACCAAGTCGTTAAATGACCTTGACAGTCTCTTTCCAGCGATGTGAGCGAGAAGAGAAAGAGTCTAGATAAGAATATAATTCGGGGGCTGGTGATGGACAAAATAGCGGAGGGGAGAAGGAGGGGGCTGATTGATAGTGGCTAGGAGAGGAGGTTTTGGGCGATCGAGAGGGAGGTGGTCAGCAGGCCGGCTGTAAAGGAGATTAGAAATATTGTGGTTGTGAGGTAAATTATCCGGAGGAGGGATCGGGAATACCAGAGAAGGGTTGAATGTGGTGGGAAATGGTTGGGAAGAGCACGGTGGGGGGAGTGCGGAAATTGATGGTGTTTTAGCTGCGCTGGGAAAAGAAGAATCAGTAACGGGTGCAAGATGGAGATTACGAGCACTCAATGAGTGCGACGAGTTGCGAGACTGTTCGGTAGACATGGTGGCGGTTGCTGCGAGAGTAAGCAGAGCAACTCTCGCTGACAGGATGGACTGTCCAGATTATGGTTTACAAACCACCTCTCGCAACCAACTTCCAACAACTGCCTACGCACTCATTTGGTAACTGGAATGGTCAAATGGTTCAGCGGGTAAGACGTAGGCAGCCCGGATCAGGCAACGAACAATGCTCCTTGGAAACAAGGCTCCGTGGACACCTGAATTCGATTCCTCAGCGAGGCTCTGTCTTTCGAGATTGCCTTCAAGGAATTCGACCCCCCCTTCAACCGTCCCCCCGTTACGAAGAAAACCCTACCGGGGGTTTCGTAGCTGGCCACCTCTACGGAGTTGGCCAGCGAGATTTTGCCTTTTTTTCTCTTTTTCCTCTCGCAAGGCTCAGGTCAATCGCCTCTTAATACGGTAGATACAACAGACAAACACAACATGGACTGCTTGTTCATCTCGCGTGTAAGGTGAGATCTGGATGTTGTTCCTGAATAGGGAATCTTCTGCCAGGTGATGTAAATACAATAGGATAGGTTTGCTGTGCCGTTTGAGGCAGGAGAATAGATCGGTTAGTTTGTCGTATTGGATCAAGATGTGGATGATTGGTATGCATCGCCAACACGTCTGTCTTGTCCAATTAGATATCGAAAAAGCCCTACCACAACGTTTGCATATCAGGAAGAGTGACATATTATATGTTGATCATCAAATTGCCGTGTGCGATGAACTCTGTAATTCTTTATGCTTCGTGAGGGTGTTGTAGGGGTTGGTCAGGCGAACTATGAAAGACGATGGGATATTTAGAGGAGCTGAAATGACAGTTGATTCGACATGGATACATTGTTCAAAGTCTCATAATAGTTGTTTGCAGTACTGAATAGTTGCTTGCAGTACTGAATTGAAAACGGTGGTGATAACGACGGGCCCAAAGAAATATCGGCAGTCATTAGGTTTGAAAGGCAGCTCAACACGGCCGGAGATCAGTTTGCTCCTGCCGTTTATTTTCATCAGGCACCTGCTCCTGCCGAATGGCCATGACTGCAGCAAGCAGTTCCTTCCCTGACCTCCGGCGATTGCCCTCTTGATTTGATTTTCAAACTGACTGACTCACACCTTCCCCAACTTCATCACTTCAAAAGCACAACCTGCCGACCATTACTCAACCTTCAAACCTCTTCCTAGCATCAGCTCGCAACCCCGGTATTCAAGAAAAGGAATTCAACATGGCGACTGTTGAGCCCCAAACCAGCGAAGAGGATGTCGACTGGCTCTGGGGTTGCTGAGCCGATGAGGAATGGTTCATTGAAGAAGTCATCAAACCCTACACCCGGCCAAATATCAAGCTGGTTGATGTCGACGTCCCTTTACTACGCATAGTAGAAGATATATTCGAACTGCAAGGCGCTCAAGTGGATTTCAAACCTCAGCTCTCCCCCCCTGACACCACGTTCTTCGATGTAAAACGGCTTTTTCGGCTGCTTTCAGCCGCAAACCCTCCATGAGGTGAAGATGTTTTCTCAGTCCAAGAACTGGATGAGCGATACAACCTGGTTAAAGAGGTTTAAGCCCGGCTCTCTCTCTTTTGCGCCGAGCCGATGAAGCTCGATGACGAGGCGTTTGCTGCTATGCTGGCCGTCACCCCACTGGCTACGCTGAACAAGTTGGCGAAAGAGACAATGTCAGATGAGGAGGTACTTAAATGGTGTGGCGACTACGGGAAATCAGGCCCTTGATCCGAATGTGTAGGTTGAGGTGGAGTAGAAACAGTATTAACATACAGTCACTAACAGTCAATGCTGCCTCTAGCTTTTGAAGGACTAGAAGCTCTCGAGGACTATGAGACGGATCATCCGCCCCGTAGCAGCACCGAAAACCCGTGTCTAATTAAGGGGACGGTATCAGAGATGTATCGCACTGAGATCGGTCACATCATTTCTCCTCTAGTCAACCGTGACCTTGGGAAGACCAAGGAATTTCTCCAGTGCTTGGAGCAAGCATGGCCTTTGCTCTTTGATTCCGCCATCGACATCAACTCCAGCAAGAATCTTTTTCGCCCTTCTGGCTCATCGGAAGTCAAAGAGAAATTTATCGACAATGAAAGCTGGAATCAGATCTGCCTGGGTCTCACTGTCAAAAGACTATGGAGGCACGCCCGCTTCGGCCTCAAATATCTTAATCCTGACAGCAAGGCATTCGACAAGGAGGGTTCGGAAACCCAGCTCCAGCTTCATTGGATCAACACGAGCTATTTCTCTCTCGAAGATAGTCCACTGCTGTGAGAGATGACCAGAGAAGATATTGTTAACCGCCGCAAATGCTTAGTCAAACCAAGACAAGGCGTCGAGTTGAATCACCCACCATTAGGGAAGCTTTTTCTCACACCGATATCGACTGGATCAAAATCCCGGAGGTTGCAGATTATGACACCAAAATGAAGATGCGGCTCGCTTTTGACATTGTTTGGGTAGCGTATCGGGTTGCGGCTCTGGCCGGGACTGATGCGCAGCTTACGCGCGAGTGGTGGGAGGCAGTGCTGGCAAAACATGTTGACGATTCGGAGGAGGGTAGAATGCGTATATGGAGATGGGTCAAGATGAAGTATAGGGGGCAAGGCTGACGATGGAGGTACGGACCAGCTTTCGAGTGGAAATGACTGTAAGATGTTGACCATCTTGGATTATGAGGCAAGGAAATAAGACATACTGTAAGTAACAAATTGGTGTAAAATCACACAAACTATGTACTGGTATCTGGGGCTAGATAAGAGAACTTATTCGAGACGCTGGGCAGCTGTACCTATATCCGTAGTATTTCTTGTAGTTGGACTATCTTTACCACCCTGTCAGTGCTTGCTTAAAATTTTTTGCCCTGTGACAAGTTTGTTGTTACGAATCATCATGGTCTTGGATGGGCGTTGATCAGATGATGTTACCAACGAGTGATGATCCCCCGAAACTGAAGTTGCTTCCGGATGCCTATACCATTTTCGCTTTATATCACAGACTTCTTGCCAATTGTGTCTGCCATTCCCTTCTTCGCCAGGAGTGACATCTTACAGTAGGACCGCACCTTCCTGACCCCGTTCCATGTTACCCGCCCTTCTGCTTCCTTCCTGCCCACCTTCCTGCCCACCTTCCTGCCCACCTGCCATCCTTCCTGCCCTTCTTCCTACCCAAATCCCTCCCCATCTCCCTCCTTCCTTCCTCCACACATCCCTCATGTCTTACAAACATCTCCTCCGTCAGCACCTTCCAACAAACAGCAAACAGCTCCATGACCGGGCAACAACCCCTCTGGTGTATCGGTTAACATAGCGGATTCTCATTCCGTTGCGCTGGGTTCGACTCCCAGGAGGGGTGGTTTCTTTTTATCTGATTCGAATTCTTCTTTATCCAGAACACTTACTTGTAATGGGAGGTTGTGTAGGATGTAAGTCATGGTGTTGTATGGGGGTTGGTATAGGTAGGGTTAGGGTTTTTGAGTTAAAAAACGCTGGTGGGTGTTGGCTCTTTGTGCTACAGAATGCTGCCATCTTTGCTCACAACTCGTGAACAGACTGAATCGGAAACGTCAGATCACTCTTCCTGTATCATATTTCTACTTAAATATCAATGAATCATGACGCACAAATATCAATCCTCTATAATGGATTACCGTCCACCTCTTCCTACTAATTTTCTTATTCACCCCCTCAAAGCTCATCCCTCCCAGTGGTAACAGCCGTGTCCTCCTTCTTCTCCTCCCCAACCGTATCCTTAACAACCACCTTCTCCGTAGGCTGCCAGTTCAACGCCTTCAACCTCTCCGAAAGGATAGGATGAGAGAAGTGATAGGCGGCAAAAGCCCAATCAGCGTCCATGGTGCTCAAGTTCTGGATCTGCAGCTTAATGAGAGAAGAAGCCAGCTCAGCATTGTACCCAAGATTGTTGGCAAAGGCGTCGGCTTGGAACTCGAAGCGGCGGCTGAGGATGTTCATGAGGAACTTGATGACATTGTCGGCGGGGCCGAGGATGTCGCTGAAGAGGAGGAAGCCGACGATGATGGGGTGCTGGGCGTGGAAGCCAAAATCGGCGTAGAGGGAGTTGTTGTTTACGAAGACGGAGAAGAGGGCAAAGATGTAGAAGAAGTGAGCCTGGTTGGAGGGTTAATACAGTGGTGCGAGGAGTGACGAGGTGAGAGACATACCTGAGAAATACCAAACAGCTTGGTGGTGTGGCCCAAGCTCCAGTGACCAAGTTCGTGGGCGAGAACAGCAACGACCTCCTCGGTCTCGCTCTTCTCAATCAGAGTGTCGTAGATAACAATGTGCTTCTTCCAGGGGAGACCAAAAAAATAGGCGTTGCTGTGAGCGCTGCGCTTGCTGCCATCGATGACGTGGAGTTCGTGAAGAGGGAACTTGAGCTTCTTGGCGAGGTCCTCAACGTCGGTCTTGAGCTTGCCTTCCTCCAGGGGAGAAAGTTTGTTGAACAGTGGCAGGATAGCAATGGGGTAAATCGTAATCATGAAGACCTGAAGACCAGCGCCGAACATCCAGAGGTAATAGAAGAACTGGCTGCCAGTCTTCTTAATGATGGCGAGGAAACCGGCAAGAATGGGAGGAGTCAAAACCACAGCCAACAGGTTGGACTTGATCATATCCGTGACGAAGAGCTTCGGGGTCTGCTTGTTGAATCCAAACTTCTCCTCCAGAACAAATGTCTGGTAGATGTTGGACGGGAGCGAGACGACTTGGTGGATGAAGATGAAGGCCAGAATGAACACGATAGATTGCGAGATTTCGCCGGTGAACCGAGTGGGTGCGAAGCGAAGGAGTAGGTTGCCAGACCATGACCAGAGCTTGGGGAGAATATCGAAGTGGTAGAATGCGAAGTTTTGGATTTGACCGTAGAGACCGTTGATCAGAGAGAACTTGGCCTTGGCGCGTCCATAGGCCTGGCTCTTGTCGAAAACCTCTTGTGTGACTTCATGCTGGAGAACGGCGGGGGGCTTGGTCTTGGTCAAGACACGATACTGGCGAATACCGAGGACACCTTCGAACAGGAATTGGGCAACAGAGAACCCGATAATTAGCTTCTTCCAGGGGAATAGCGGACGGTCGAGGAACCGCGCGAGGCGCTACAGTTGATCCATGTTAGCTGGGGAGGATTGAACGGGAAGAATGCGCTTAGTGCATACCTGTAGAATATCCATCGTCGCGGAGAGGCTGCGACAATGAGAGCTGTCGCAGACTCGGGAGACGATTTATCGAGGGACGGATTGAGGGGTTGTAAGATGGACAAAGTCCTTTGCTGCCTTGTCGTTCCCGTCAGAGAACAAACTGTCCTTGTAGCGCATGCGCCCCTTGCTGCAGGAGCGTCAGTAATCCGCCAAGCTAGGCTTACCTCATAGCTGATTGTGGACTCTGATTGGCTATAAACCTCCGATGGCCCTACTGCAACGCTAACACCCCAGATTGCATGTTTTGGTTGGATGAAACCTCACACACCCAGGTTGCTATTGTTCTTTGCTTTGTCACTTATCCCATATCTTGTGTTAGTACCTTGATTGATGACTGGGGATATCTCTTGCCTGTGAGGCCGACAGCCGCGAATTGAGGGTCCAGGAAGCAGTTTTGATGAAATATGTTGGAGCATTGGCATCTTCTTTAGCTAAGAATTAAAAGCATGTCGCCGTTGCCTACAACAAGATAAGTCCATGTCCCTTTCAATGCAATATCAATTCTCTTTATGTACGTATGAAGGAGTAGGACTGTCTCCCATTCACTGCCTTGGAATCCTCATGTTTGCTTTAACCCTCTCCAACAGTTGCTCCCTCGTGTCTGAGTCTTGAGGGTGAAGATTTCGCTGTTGGCTGGTCAGCATCGATGAAGACAGAACAGTACTCCCAACTACACAACATACAGCGGCGAGCCATCTCCGGAGGTCTTCTTTAGACCATTCCTCTGGATTACCAGTTGGGTCTGGGCTTGTGGGGAACATGTCTCCTCCCCAGATCGCCCATACGGCAACACCCGTCACCAGACCTGTGAAAGCTGTTCATATGTTAATGAAAGCCGATCTTCCTTGCCGGGGTCTTAATATGTTACCTAGGAAAGCATTCTATGAGATGTAGTTAGTGAACTGTTACCAAAGCTTAAAGCATACACTTACCCGTGATCTCATTGCACGATCGAGTGGCGTTGGCATCTTGGCTTACACTGACGCTCAGTCCTTGACAAACAGTGTTGTGAAAACTCTGGCTTTTGGATAATGATAAAGAAGTCCGGCAAAGAACCTCGAGGGCAACTAGCAGGAAAAATGAACCAAAGTAAATAAGTCCTTCGATAAGAACAGGTGTTGTCGTCGTCAACGCTCTTACCTTGGCCACCGACAGCTAGCGCCACAAAGCGGGACACGTCACCCAGCCACAGTCGGGGCGCTATGACCTCCTCGAAGACCCCTGGCGATGGCTTGGGCGTCGAGTGTGCAGGAGCCCCACCCAGAGCGAGCCAATTCGGAGAAACCCACACAAACTGAATAATTTTGAGAAATCCCCTCCAACCCCGACTTTGAACTTCCGTAGACCGTTTACAGGAGACTCATCACAGCCGTCAAAATGCCTCAGGAAATCGGAGATATCAAGCAGGTGGGTAAATCATGGCCTGGCCAGTTTTTTGGGCCGAATCCAAAAAAACCGACAAAAGCATTTTTGACTGACATTTTGTGTTTTTAGTTCATCGAGATCTGCCGCCGGTCGGACGCCTCCTGTACGTAACCTACCGACTCGAAAACTAGGAAATGAAAGAAGAAAGGCAATGAAGAGATGGGAACTGACTCGACTTTTTATGGATACAGCCGCGCGGATCAAGAAGAACAAGTCTCAGATCAAGTTCAAGGTCCGCTGCCAGAGACACCTCTACACCTTGGTTCTCAAGGACTCCGACAAGGCGGAGAAGCTCAAGCAGAGCTTGCCTCCCAGTATGTTTCTCGACGAATAGCCGCATTATATCCGGAAGATAGCATGGAACTGACCAGACGACACCGCAGCCCTCGTCATCACTGACATTCCCAAGAGAAACAAGAAGGTCCAGGCTTAAATTCTGACGACTGTCTCCCGAAAACAACAATGGAAGCATGGTCTAGAGTTTGAGCTCTGCCGGGGCGGGGTTGGTGGCGTTGGCATGACGGAGGAATTCGACTTTTGTGCTGGGTCCAGGCTTCAAGTCTGCGACTCGATGAATACGGCGTCTCGGGAAATAAGCGATACGATTTAGGAACGAACGTGGGAGTTTACCTCGTCTTTGTCTTGTTGAAAGGCAGGAAAGGGGTTCTCTTCAAAACAATGGATTACGTCCGGCTGCCAACGCTATACAAAACAAATCAAGACAAAAAAACACCTGTACTGGTCTGGTCCCTTGTCTTCCGCGTGATTATGTGAATTTGGGCTGGGTTAGCATCGACAAAGTGTTGCTCCATCTGATCGAATCCACTGCGTAACTGAGGCTTAGACTGATGCAGCAGCAGCAACCAAATGGCTTTGGGCGTCAACTGTGTGATGTTGGACCACCACCAAGCCTTGTGGCTTTGGAGGTTGCGATCGGCGTTCCATGATCACCCATTCCATTACATGATGGTAATTGCTAATTATGCCAGGTTGCTGAAGTGCAATGGTTTCCTCGAAACTCATCTGCAGTGAATTGATCTCAAACTGCATGACATGTTACCATGTCCGGACAAGTCCGATCCCCGAGTTCGGGTGATGTCCGCATGGGGTAGCCGATTTAACGGTGTCACCACTCCCGTCAATCGGGGTCACTCCCCGCACCGAGTCCCGCGAGACCTCCATGTCATAGCCCCACACCTCCGATATGCCCCTTTGTAAGCGGATCGCAGACACATCATGCGTCCCCCTCCATCGCTAAATTGGGACAGAACCGAGAATATTGCCATGCCTGACGGCGGCGGGCGACGCAATCTTGGTTGACCGCAGCAGAGGCACGTTGTCATCATCGACGTGCCCTGGCACAGGCGTCACGGGACCACTCGAGATTTTTCGTGGGGGAAATTGCACGCCTTTGCGCATTCGAAACACGCTGACAAAGAGTTGGGTTCGAGACCGTTGACACCGCTGTCAGGTAATAATTTTAACGGAGCTCAAAGCTTTCATTATAGCGTGGCCCCCCTGACTGTCACCCAGTTCGTTGGAAATGCATGCTGGTGCCCAATCAGGAGCTTCGAGAAAGCCAAATGTTACCCAATGGGCTCATCAAGCAGTAACCCCCCTGTTGCGAACCGTCGTGCATCGTGGCTAAGTAGTGCCGCGTCCAATGTCCAATGTCCATCCGTCATATTTTCCTGCTTCTCCCCCTTCCGTGATCTGTACCACCACACCTCGTACCTTTCTCACCCCTTTCTCCTCTTTTTGTTATCTTGTCGTCGAGAGTTGAGGTGAGAGATAATAAACAAGCCGACTGTGACCAGCTTCTCTACAGATTAATAGCCATCGACCCCACCCTCGCCTATACTGCTCCTCTTTCCCTTCGCGTCCGCTTTCTCTCAATCATCGCTATTTTATTGGTAGTCAGTCCAGCAAAGCCAAACGTCAGGAACCAACTTCGCCCTCATCGTGCAGCTATATCTCGGCTAGTAATAGCACTTATACGCCGGAGATCATTTCTAGTCAAAGACACCGGACCGAAGTCAATTGCGAAAAACTCGGCAATCGAGCCCATCTACTTGACCAGCGAAGCAATCAACTTGCGCCGCTCGAGACTCCTTTGTTCCTAGATCGCATCACACCTCCAAGCCATTGGCGACCGACTAGCTAAACATTGTTCTCGGCTCACACGCAGAGAAACCTTTGTGTCTCACCCGAGGCCGTAGTTACACGACAGGTGGAAGTCTGGTCAGTCACAACAAGCCATGACGCAGGCCATTGCGAACGGCCGGAACGGCCAGAACGGCTACCATGTGGACACCGAACCCGAAAGTTCTAGCATCAGTGCCAGCAGCAGCAACGCCAGCGAATACGGCGTCGAAGGCACAAACGGGATCACCAACGGCACAGGAAACCTCACGCTCAACGGGAATGGGAACGGGAATATCAGAGATCGCATGCAACGCAAAAAGTCCAGCCCAATGATGCCTAGTTTTATGGTTTCGGCGCCGGGAAAGGTGATTGTGTTTGGTGAACATGCGGTTGTGCACGGCAAGGTAAGAAGCAAGCGCTTGGAGTTGGTTTAATACGACGAAACTGACGTGGGCGCATCTTGTAGGCGGCGATCGCGGCTTCAATCGCTTTGCGCTCTTACCTCCTCGTAACATCGCTCTCCAAGTCGAGAAAGACTGTCACACTCAAGTTCCCAGATATCGACTTTGACCACTCGTGGAGGATTGACGAACTGCCCTGGGCCATCTTCCAGCAGCCGTCGAAAAAGAAGTACTACTACAGTCTCGTCACCGAAATTGACCAGGAGCTCGTCGCCGCCATCCAGCCATACCTCGCCGATGTCTCGCCGGATAAGCCGGCGGATGTTCGCAAAGTTCACCAGAACTCGGCCGGTTCTTTCTTGTACATGTTCTTGTCCCTTGGATCACCGTCGTTCCCCGCCTGCCAGTACACATTGCGCTCCACGATTCCAATAGGCGCAGGACTCGGAAGCAGCGCCACTATTGCTGTGTGTCTCTCGGCAGCCCTGTTGCTTCAGCTTAGGACACTTTCTGGGCCCCATCCGGATCAACCGCCTGATGAGGCCCGCATGCAGATTGAGCGCATCAACCGATGGGCGTATGTCTACGAGATGTTCATCCACGGCAACCCCTCCGGTGTGGACAACACCGTCTCCACACAGGGCAAGGCCGTCATGTTCCAGAGAACGGATTACAGCAAGGCACCTGATGTAAAACCACTTTGGGATTTCCCCGAGTTGCCACTCCTTTTGGTCGACACCAGGACGCCAAAATCCACGGCGCATGAGGTGGCCAAGGTGGGGAGGTTGAAGGACACTCACCCGAAGCTTGTTGGCAGCATTCTCGATGCCATTGACAAGGTCACGCAAACATCGGCTGAGCTCATTGCTGAGGACGATTTCTCTACGGAGAAGGAGGACAGCCTTCGCCGTGTGGGCGAGCTGATGAACATCAACCACGGTTTGCTGGTCTCACTTGGCGTCTCACACCCCAGACTCGAACGTGTCCGCGAGCTGGTAGACCACCAAGGGATAGGCTGGACGAAACTAACCGGTGCCGGTGGTGGTGGTTGCTCGATTACTCTCCTAAAACCCGGGGTTCCTAGAGAGAAACTTGCTAGGTTGGAGGAGCAGCTTGACGAGGAGGGCTACCAAAGATTTGAGACTACGCTTGGTGGTGACGGCGTGGGTGTTTTGTGGCCTGCGGTTCTAAAAAACGGCACGGTGGAGGATGAGGAGGGTGGTATGGAGATTGATCAGGAAAAGTTCCTCAATGCGCAGGGGAATGATGGTGTGGAGAGGCTGGTGGGTGTGCATGGTGGCATGCCTGGGGAGAGGGAAGGGTGGAAGTTTTGGAGAGTGGAAAGTAACCCGGATATCTAGAAGGGGCTTGTCATGCATGCGTATGGGCGTATTATTCGATTCATTCACCATATGGCCGGTTTTTTTTTTCTTTTCGCTTGCGTAAGGCTTTTAATGCGACTTTCTATTATTATTTTGGACTAGAGAGGATTTCTTGAGGTGGTGATCAACATGGGCCATGGGCAGCAGGGAGGGAAGGCAGGCAGGCGGGGATAGGAGTTAATGATTCTGTGGAAAAAAAGGGGGGGGGCTTCAAAAGAAGGGGGCTATTGTGTAATGGCGATACTTTTGCTCGGTTCTGTACTGATATACTTGTGGCTGCTATCACCTTTGATTCAGGATTTGGATGGATGATTTATTAGAACATTTCTACCTTGTGGTACCATTTAATACCTCTGGATATTTTACCTCCGGTTTTCGAGCATCTTACGTAGTAATTGTTGAATCAAGAAAAGAGAAAGCCGCAAGCAGCCAGGATAATGGAAGAGAAAATAAAGAATTTGATTTGTGTTTTTTTGTTGACTTGAGCTGGTTCTCTTCTTACAATTGTTGTCTTTGACATTGGGTTGGGATTGTTGTCATGCGCACCCCTGCCCGAATTCCTTCTGGAAGCTTTGGAAGCCAAGCTTGGGCTTGGTGTACCCGCGCGTCCCTGAAACCTCCCATCTGGCTTGCTGCCCCGCCATTTCAACATACTCCAACTGCCTGAAGTAACAGCTCCCTTTTTTTTTTGGTTCTTTTTCTTGTTTTGCGACAATGCCGCCCAAAGGAAAAGCGGCGCAAAAGCCCAAAGCGGGAAGTTGTATGTGTTTTTCTTCTTATTCTGCTCTTTTGTGTTTAGGGTTTTGGTTGGTATTGTGAATGCTAAGTATTGTTTGTTTGCAAGCAGCCACCACCACCACCACCAAACCATCAGCTCCGGCTGCACCTGGTACCAACAACAACAACAACAACAACAACAACAACAACGCTTCCAAACAACCAGAAAAGGAGAAACCTTCCACCGTCGCCGAGTTATCGAGATATCATTTTGAGCTTTGTCACCCGTTCGAGGGAAAGAGATCGACGACGCAGGCCGATCAGCTTGTCTGGCTTGCTTCACGGCTTGTCACCCGGCTGCCGGTTCGGTTTTTGGGTGCAAAGGGGCAGAAGGATTTGTGGAAGACGGTTAATGAGCACTCGCTTCCTGCTAGGGGGTTTAATCTGAGGAAATATAAGAAACGGCAGCAGCAACATAAAGGTGTTGATTCACGGGGGAGGGATATCGGGGAGTATACCGCCAAGGAGTGGGGAATACGGCAGGAGAAGAGAGTGACGTTGTCTTGTCTGCAGCTGCAGTCGCAGAGGTTTAGAGAGCTGAGGGATAGGCAAAAGAGGGGGTTCGTGGACTGCCAGACGGGAGATCAGGTTTTGGTTACTGATTCAGAGTATACTGAGGAAAAGCAACGACGGAGAGAGATGGAGAGGCTAAGCAGGGAGTTGTACGGCGCGGAGGGGATGGCGAGGCAGGGGAAGCTGGCGCTGGATCCGGAGTGGGATGACGTGGTGCCGATTGTGATGGAGGATCCGGAGAACGGCCTGGCGGCGATTGCGTATTCTCCTGACTACGCTGAAGGTGAGCCCAGCCCCTTTTTATCACCGCCCCATATCCCAGAGAATCGAGACTAACAGCTGGTTCAAGCAATGTCCTACCTCCGCGCCGTCATGTCGGCAAAAGAGTACTCCCCACGCTCCCTCAAGCTGACCGAGTACATCATCAACCTCAACCCGGCGCACTACACCGTCTGGCTCTTCCGCGCGGCCAACATCTTCGCCATGAAGCTCCCCATCCCGGACGAGATCACCTGGCTCAACCAGATCGCGCTGGAGAACCTGAAAAACTACCAGATCTGGCACCACCGGAATTTGTTGGTAGAACACTACCACCCCTCCATCGCGTCTGACCCTCCGGCGCTGGCATCGTTTGCTACTTCGGAAAGGGAGTTTCTGACCCAGATATTGGCGGAAGACACAAAGAACTACCACGTGTGGAGCTACCGCTCCTGGATGGTGGGCAAGCTGGGGGTGTGGGGGAATCCGGAGGAGCTGAGGAGCACAGAGGAACTGATTGAGCAGGATGTGAGGAACAATTCGGCTTGGTCGCATAGGTTTTATTTGGTGTTTTCCGATCCGGAGAACTGCACGCCTGGAGAAAAGTATGCGGCTACCGAGGCGGACCCAAAGGTGCCCGGGGAGATTGTTGATCGGGAGGTGGCTTATGCGGAGGAGAAAATTAGGTTGGCGCCGCAGAATCAGTCGGGGTGGAATTACTTGAGGGGGGTGTTGGTTAAAGGGGGGAGGAGGTTGAGTTCTGTGAGGGAGTTTGCCGAGGAGTTTGTCAAGGGGTTGGGCGAGGGGGAGGAAGGGGAGGAGGTGAGGTCGAGTCATGCGTTGGATTTGTTGGCCGAGGTTTATAAGGAGTTGGGGGAGAGGGAGAGGGCGGATTTGTGCTTGAGGAGGTTGATGGAGAAGTGGGATCGGATTAGGGGGGGTTATTGGCAGTGGAGGAGGGAGGGGTTGGGGTTGGCGGAGGTTGCTGCTTGAATGTTCAGGATATGACAGGTGAAGGATCTTATATCATGGTTACAAGTTGGAAGGGCACTAGTTGAACATGACAGTTGGAAGCTTTATTATCATTATGTACGTTAGGTTATATGTACCCCCATCTATCTTTATGTCGTTACCCAAAAAGTCCTTCCATTTTGATAAACCGACCCTCCTGTTCTCATTCCAGGTTTCTATACCACCCTTTTCCACCTTAACCTTGTCACTCATGTGCGCTTAATCCTTGATCAAAAACTCCTCAATGTCCTTATCCTCCTCCTCCTCTTTACTCTCCTGCAATCTTCTTTCTTCAGCCTCCAGCAGCTTCTTGATCATATCCCTCTGTCTCCTCCTCGCCTTTTTGCCCCAGTCAGCGGCAGTTGACCCGCCCTCTGCGTCTTCACCTTCAGAGTCTGTGTCTTCGGGTATCTGGACTTTGCCCCGGAGCTCGTTGGGGGAGATTTTGGCCTTGGCCTTGGCGGCGAACTCGGCTTCTGTCGCTGCGTGCTCGTCTTCGTAGGAGGCCATTTGGGCGCGGCCGCCGAGTTTCATCAGGTAAGGGCGGAGGAGGAGGTCTAGCGGTGGGGGGTTAGTGGGTGAACAGAAAGGGAATGAGGGGAGGGAGGGAAGACGAACAGGCGCCGGCTACGATGATGACTCGGATCCATTTTTGGGGGGACATGTTGTCGAGGGTGGACTTGAGGTTGGTGGTGAAGCGGTCGCCGATGGTGGTGGCGAGGTTGGCGAGGTCGTCCATGGTGGGCAGGTTATTTTGGTGGGAGATTGGGGGTGTGGAATAGATAATCGGTGACGGGATTGATGTTCAAGGAAAAGGCGCAAAGATTGGGGGGGTTATGTGGTAGGTTGAGGGAGTATGTATAGGTTGAAGATGCGAAAAGGATGCGCGAAAATCTACCATGCAGGCAAGGAGCTCGACGTAAAGGCGGGAGTGCTGCGGTGTGCTGCGGACCCCGCTATAGAGTTAGGGGTGTGTGCTTCCGGCAGGGCCGGCAAGAAGAATTGAGAATCAGAAACTTTAGTTTTGTTCTTGTATTTTTTACCGTGATCAAAACTGGGCCTGCTCAGTTTACTGGTTATATAGCTAACAGTCTACCTTGTGATGCCAGCCTTGACAATCAACACAAACAAACAACGCCGTCATTCTAGACACCGTTGCGGCTCTTCAACCACCATCTCTCTCCACTTTCAAGCTTGCATAATCCCAAGACAACTCTAAACCTATTTTGATTCTAGTGCCAATCTGGAAGTCCACCACAAACCTGCTGACTTCGCGTCAGTGGCCTTGCACAACTGCGACGCGTCTGAGCGCGTCTCTCATCGACATCTGCCAAGACTTTTGAACTCGTCGCAACAAAGAAAGGATGACTGATCAAAGTGAGGATGAAATCCGTGAGGTGTGTTTATTTTTTATGTTTGAGTGATATGTAAAACTTGGAACTGACAAGAAATGAATCTAGCGCCTGAAGACGGCCCTGTGGTTCTCCATCGGCAAGATCGTCGATGAGGAGTCCATGAGAAGGAACAGGAATGCCACGCCGCAGTTTATCGGTGCGCTGGTGGATATGGTATGGAGTCAGATCGGTAAGTTCATGCTTTGGGTTGATCAGTAGCTTCATCTGAAAGACATTCTCTTTCATCCTATCTCATACAGCTACGGGAATATCTCATCTCATCTCATCCCATCTCATACCATAGCCAGCTGCTGACCACCTTAAAAACAGAAAACGTAGTTATCGATCTGGAATCCTTCAGCCGTCATGCCAACAGAACAACAGTCACCACAGACGATGTCCTGCTATTGGCTAGAAGAAACCAAGATTTGCACTCCATCGTCAAAGACATCGTCGACAAGGAAAAGACGAGGAAGCTAAGGGCGAAAGCGAAGGGGAAGGGCAGAGCGTGATCCTGAACTCATAACACACTTCAAATGCCATGGCGTTGGGTCTTCTTTTGTATCATACTTTAGGTTATCACAGGCACGGAGTTCTGGCTACGGAAATACATTGTCTCATCTATATACCCCCCATTTTCCCCCTCCAAAAGCAATACCCATCATCTCTCCTCCTCCCCCTCCTGTTCCTCCCACCTCAACCCCTCCCCACACTCCTCCCACTCCTCCTCATCCATCTTCACCGTCCACGCCAACCCACTCACCACCGTCCAAACGCTCCCCATCAAATTAAACAACACCAACTCCATCCCCACCAAGCTCGAAACCCCCTCCCAGCTAAACGCCCCCCAAAGTCCAACCTCATTCACCCCCTCCAACTCCCCCCACCTCCCCGCCCTCGCCAAGTAAGGCCTGATCATCGCTGTCCAGCACAACGCTGCAAACGGGCTCATGATCAACCTTGATGGCCCAATAGCAAACACATCCGTCGCCAGCGCAGCAGGTAATCGTCTCAGTTTATTGTCCCGAAAGGTGCGCTCCCTGCTTGCCTGGGCGGCGCGGTTGTTATCTGATGGATTGGGGCGGAGTTCGGCAGACCATATGCCTGGGTTGGACGAGTTGATTGTTTCGGCGGGGTTGCTGCTGAAGTTACCGCTGAGGGTGTTGGAAGAGTCAGCTGCTTCGACGTCGAAGGAGATGAGGGTTGCGCTGACCTCTAGCTCTTCTTCCTCTGAGGCGTAGTCGTCCGTTACAAGGGGGATGCCGGCGCCCGGGGTGGTGGTGGTTGTTATGCTTTGTCTTCGGGGGGGAACCTCCGCGGTACGAGTGGTGGGTTGTGGTTGTTGTTGTTGCGTGGGTGCGGTGGCAGGTGGTGGGGTGGATGATGAGCCGCTGACAACGGGATGTTGATCAACAGGGGGAGGGATCTCGAGTGTAAAGGTCGGCGGGAGGGGAGTGATATCCTGAAGCGCTCTGCGTTTCGCCGGCCGCGGGTTACTTGGGAGTGGTAGATTGCTTATAATCTTCATTCGGAAGAACTTGGCGACGTGGTTGTAGACGATCATGTAGGCGAAGAATCCACCGAGGGGGGCAACGCCGAGGAGGGTACCGCCTATCCATTTGAGAATTCCAACTGGACAGAGGGATGTTGGCAGTGGTGGGAAGACAATAGGTGATATGCTTGAGCCGGGGATGAAGAATCTCCAGTTGGGAAGAAGTTCGGTTGCCGGAATGATGCCGAAGCGTTGGAACGTGGTGTACACAACCAGGTGGAGACGGATATACATGGAGGCATAGCCAAGTCTGGATAAATGATTAGCCAGCGTATGATATGAAGCTATTCATGGTGAGAACATACATTGGGTATTCCTTGGCCTTTGGGGCTACCATGCGATCGATCACTGCATTCAGGCCAAATGCTGGCAAGCCGCCCAAGAAGTGTGCAGCTAGAGATTGATCCTGTCTGGCGAGGGCGAATGTCTCTTTGAATGGCACTCGACTGTATCGTTTGTATAGCTAGGCTACAGTCAGCCGGGAGTTTGCAGATCTGCGGGATAAGTTCTTACCAAAATGCGCTGTCTCATGCCATTCACGCCCCAGACACAGGCCGTATCAAGAACACCGCCTAGATTGAGCAGTCTTTTTCCCCACCTGTCCTCATAGACGTTATGCCGATCAGAGGACATGGCATGAGCGTCATCGGGGCCGTTGTCAGGCTCAGCGACACCTATCACCGTCATGACTTCGTTATGCGACCGAACGACATCTCTGTTGATGCGCCGGGTTTCCGGGTTGATTGGGCGACCCCGCTCATCATATAGTTGACGATATCCATCATGCTCGCTGTCTTGTTCATTTTGCTGGGAGGTATTTGGGAAGATTACCTCGTCATAAGGAGATCGTCCCTGTGAGATTGGTTAGACCGTTGGATCGAATCCTCCATGGCGTCAGAGTTACCATACCAGAGCCATTGAGATTAGGGGCTCCAGAAGACCCATGGTGGGCAACTGTTATAAGCGATGAGTTGATCAGACCAGCTGATTGACCCATCTCCCGTTGAAATGGGAGCACGTTGAACAGAGGACGTTGGCTGGGCTGAGTGGGACGCAAGCACGTCAAAGCTTCCTTGCAGGATGCCAAGAACAGTTCGACCGGGGTAAGGAGCGCTAAGATAACCTTATTTTACCAGCTCTTATCGCAAAAAAATACAGGAACTGGCTGGGCAAAAAATTTGGGGTCGCGACCAAGCAGCGTTCAATCGACCGCATTCACATTCTCAGGAAAACCCACACAGCTGCGAAAATGGCCACACGACAAGCAGCAAAGACCACCTTCGAGGTTGGAAATGTTATACAGCCCATCTATACCGGAGGATCTGTTGCGCTCGAAAATGGCGCCAGAATCCTCGCCTCGACACTAGGCGAAAACGCGGTGCTCACCGAATTGACGACTGGAAAGAACCTGGCCGAGATTGAAGGAGATGGCGAACCCATTTCGACCCTGGCCATTACGCCTTCGGGGTCGCACTTGATTGTGTGCTCCCGGTCGCTGACGATGCGAATCTACGCCCTCACAGTCTCCCCAGAATTCGACTCGATCGAAACGACACTCGTCCGAACCTCGAAGCCACATGCCACCCCTGTGGTTGTGCTGGCCGTCGACAGAACAAGCACATTGTTGGCTACTGGTGCTGCCGATGGCGCCATCAAGATTTGGGATATTGTTGGAGGATATGTAACCCACACCGTCAGCGGACCGAGTGTTCTCATTTCAGCCCTGCACTTTTTCGAGATCGCCGCGACCGCTGCCGACACCACAATCGACCGAAGGCCCAAGAAGGGCTCGCGAAAGAACGACCAGGATGACGGCACCAACGGTGTCGACTCCAAGTTTCGGCTGGCCTGGGGCACACAAGACGGCAAGGTCCGCATCTTCGATCTTCACAAACGTACCGCGACTCCCGTATACTCCGATGCGAAAAGGAAAAGGGAGGCGCACGAGTCTAATGTTCAGAGCATCGACTACTCGCCCGAGCAGCATGCTTTGCTCACAGGCAGCAGAGATAAGACGATGACGATGTGGCTTTGGGGGGAGAATGGCTGGCAGGGAACGCCAATGCTGCGGCACGAGTTGGTGGAATCTGTAGGGTTCTTGAATGAAGGGAAGTGGATGTACTCAGCCGGAGAGAGCGGTCTCTTGCGGATATGGGACTCAACTACACACCAGGAAATCACTGCGAAACAAGACCCCAAGGCGGATGGCGAGGCTATTCTTTCAACCGTCTACTTGCCAGAGAAGTCCTTGATTGTGTGCGCCCAAGCCGACTACACACTCGCCCTCTATCAGGTCCCGAAAGCAGAAGATATCAGTGCGAGTGCGGGAGAGTTCTTCTGGGAGCCGTTTAGACGGATATCCGGCACACACGACGAAATCTACGACTTGGTCTACCTTCTACGAGATCAGTCCATGATGGCACTTGCGACGAACTCGGAGGATATTAGGATAGTATCTGTCAAAACAGATGGCGGGGAGGAGGGCGGTTCCTATTTCGGGCACGACGTTGCCTTGCTCAAGGGACATGAGGATCTCGTCATGTCACTGGATGTGGATTGGTCTGGTCACTGGGTGGCCAGTGGAGCAAAAGATAACACAGCCAGAATATGGAGGGTTGATTCTGCCAACAATTCTTTTGAGTGTTATGCTACCTTCACTGGTCACCTGGAGTCGGTGGGAGCAGTGTCTTTGCCCAAGGTTGCTCCTCCGGAAGACTCTGAGGCGTTCAAGAACCCTCTCGACCACCCTCCAGCATTCCTGATTTCCGGTTCCCAGGACAGATTTGTCCAGAAGCGACTTATTCCCCGACCATCACAACCGTTCAAAGAGACAACTAGTCTCAGGAGATTGGCGCACGAGAAAGACATCAACGCCCTGGATATCAACCCATCCGGAAAGTTATTCGCTTCTGCGTCACAGGACAAAACGGTCAAGATTTGGGACACAGAAAGGCTCGAGGTGCAGGGTATCCTCAAGGGCCACAAGAGAGGTGTATGGGCGGTCAAGTTTGCTCCCCTCCATACTCCAGCCATCCAAGGCGAGACAGGTGGTGCTGTCTCTGGAAAGGGTGTCATCGTCACTGGCAGTGGTGACAAGACTATCAAGCTGTGGAATCTTTCTGACTACACGTGTCTTCGCACCTTTGAAGGACACTCCCACAACGTTCTGAAAGTGGTGTGGTTGCACATCCCCACAGTCGAGGAGGATCCCAGCAGAAAAAATGTCCATTTCGCTTCCGCTGGCGCTGACAGTCTCGTCAAGATCTGGGACGCCAACACGGGCGAAACAGAATGCACCCTTGACAACCACGAAGACAGACTGTGGACCTTGGCCGTGCACCCGAAAAGCAACACGATTGTCTCGGCTGGCTCCGACTCCAAGATTACCTTCTGGAAGGACACCACATCCGAAACCCAGACCGCCGCCACCGAAGCCGCCACCCGGCTTGTTGAGCAGGAGCAGGAGTTGGAGAACTACATCCATATCGGTGCCTACAGAGATGCCATCGTCTTGGCTCTCCAGCTCAACCACCCAGGCCGCCTGCTCAAGCTTTTCACCAACGTTGTCACCTCGCCTACTCCTGAAGCGGGTAGCTTCACCGGGCTGAGAGCTGTCGACCAGGTTCTTGCTAGCTTGTCAGATGAGCAGCTGTTCCTTTTGTTGCTGAGGTTACGAGACTGGAACACAAACGCGCGCACGGCACCTGTTGCGCAGCGGATTCTCTCCGCGCTGGTGAGGAGCTATCCGGCTGATAAGTTCTCGGGCTTGAGCGTCAAGGGAGCGAGGGGGCAGAAGAGCTTGAAGGAGGTGCTTAATGCGCTAAAGGTCTACACGGAGAGACATTACAAGAGGATGGAGGAGCTGGTGGATGAGAGTTATTTGGTGGAGTATACCTTGAGAGAGATGGATGCTCTGGCGCCGTCGCTGAAGGCGGTGAAGGAGGATGGGGAGGGGGATGTGGACATGATTGAGGTGTAACCTTGGTGGAATGTTGAGATGGCTTGTTTTCAAGGAGTGAAATAATGAAATATACCATAACTATATCAAGCAACATTTATTCATTGTTCAATGTTATGAAGGGGGCATATATGTGGCATGAAGCCTTGATGCGATGTCCCTCTTGAACTCAGGGTGTTGTTCGGTCATAACTTATGCCATTCTAGGCCATAACGATTTATGAATGTTTAGCTCACTGGCGAGATTACCTTGATGGCACAAAGCTTGGACCAGCCGTGAAACCTGTGGTCATTTACCTGAGAACAGTAGCCTGAGCTAGGTAGGGATATGAGAGTGGATTATTGAATCGTGGCTGCTTATGGCCATAGGAAATCCTTCAGCCGAACGTGGCAGATATCATGGGACGTTATCTTCAGGGTTCGGCGACGAGAGAGCCAGAGATGAAAGGGTAGCGGTGACCTGAGCACGGAGGCGAGTTCTCGATTGGGAACGAGAAGAAACGAACGGCTCTTGCAACACACGCTCCCCTGATGTGACAGCGTAGTTTGGCAAATTTTCCGTGCCAAACTAGCGATTCAAGATCGCCCAAAGACCTGTTGTCAATCATGATCTTTCAGCAAGCACACAGCGAACGCTATGGAGTAGTGCAGCTACCCACCTTAGGTAGTCGGCACCTGAGATCCTTCACATCTCCCGGCTCAACTGGAACTACATCAATTCACATTTATGCCAATCGGCTGACACCGATCCTACGGATCTACCTTACAAGGGTCAGCCAATGATGTTCGGGCCTCCCCACAATGGAGACGTGGGGCTGGGATCGGGCACTGTCTATCCTTGCCTTGCCATCAAATGCCGACGGGATGTTTCACTACCGGGGGGCTCTCATCACCAAACCCTCAGAAGGATGTTCTGGACCATTACCTTGGCACGAGGCGGTAAACGGCTTCACGCCGACAGCTGGCGATCAAAGGATTCACCAGCTCATCTCGTGGTCACCGGTAGTCTGACAGGCAATCTGTAGGGGGGAGATGAAGGCGCTTTGCCGGATGCTCGACGGTGACCATCAGCACGAAGGGGGGGTTGACGGTTGAAGAGGAGACACCAGAAAGCATGAGCACGCCATCTATAAGAACGCCCGTCTCCCACCTCCAGACAACGCATATCCCTCATCACCATCAACACTCCCATCTTCAACAGCCTCAACCATCTACTCTACCTCAACCAAGCCCCCAACCATTACCACCAAAATGCAGCTCACCAACCTCCTCGTCGCCATCATGGCCACCGCCTCCGCCGTCTCGGCCACCTGCCACACCTCAGGCGTGACCTGGAACGACAAGGCGGCCGCCCGCCGCGCCATCACCGACGCCTGCACCAAGGGCCGCTTCTCCGTCACCTTTGGCATCCAGGAGAAGATCTTCCTGTGCGTCAACTCTGGCGGCAAGCAAAAGATGGAGTTTTGGGTCCAGAACAAGGCCAACTCGCGCCGCAACTGGGACGACGCCGACTGCATCCACCGTCTCAGCAGGGAGGTTGACGGGTGCAATCAGAACAAGGGGGGTTACAGCAATGTTGATAACTGGTACTACAGGTTAGTGTTTTCTTTGATGGTGGTGGTGCCGACACTTTTTGCTGACATGGTTTTTGAAAAATAGCTCCGACCCCAATGAGGGCCAGTGCTAGATTATGGCCTGGTATTGAGCTAGAGATATTCTCTTGAGAAGACGGTGGAGAGTGAAAGGGAGTTTTTGTTTGGGAAGGGGGGGGGAGGGCGGTGATGGGAATAGAAGATAGAGTTGGGGGTTTATAGATAATATCTTTCGATGGGGGGGATGGGTCGGAGAGTGGGATATGGGGAACATTTGGCCTGGTTTAGATGGTTGAGCTGCCAAGATGGGATTTTTGTGTAGCTGGGCTTTTTGTTTCCTTGCTGCTTCAAGGCACATTTTTAATCAACAATGGCCCTGCGGCTTTTGTTTTCTTTTACATCAGCTTCGATTTGGACTCGTGACTTGTGACGAACCCCTGTACAGAACCTCTGAAAGGGATACGGGTTGAAGGTAACTTCTGACAATTGGTTCGGTGCAGCTAAACAGTGCACAACAAGATGTCTCAATGTAAACACAAGATACCGTGAATACAATCTGAAATTGCATACTGCGGAACTGTCTATCTACACCAGCCAGTTCCTCCGTATATATAGACCCTATGCCAAGCCTGGCACTGTCCTGGATCGATAGACTCGACCATCGATCTTATCGATACTGTCCCTTTTGGGTTTGACTCTTCTGGATCGATCCTCGATCCCAATGATCCTGTTCTGATTGGTCCTTGCTCCTGTACTAATGATTGGTCCGCGGTGCGCCCCGCGCCCCACCAAGTGTCAAAGCCGTGACACTCCGCAAGGCCAACGAGGCACTAAGTAAGCGCCGGAGAGCCAAAAAAACACGTGTGCGGCTCGGAGGATCACTTACTGTGCAGGATGCACACGATCTACTGGACAAGAAGGCCGTGGGTGGAGAGGGAGTGCAAGAAACACAGCCGGATGGTAGTAGTGCAGGGGGGGCTCATACGAAGGTTCGGTGCTGTGGTGTGTGCGGCAAGCCTGGCCATAATGCACGTACTTGCCAGGAGGCTGCAGAATTGTCTGATTCAGCTATTTCGGATGTAATTATGGTTGCTTCCTAGTATTTTTGTGTAGTAATTGAGGATAATGGTATAAAGGTTGTGAAAAAGTGGTCGCTCGCTTATATTGGTCGCTCGCTTATATTGGTTGCTCGCTTATATTGGTTGCTCGCTTATAATGTACGTTATTCTTATGTCGGGCCACTATAGTGGCCTGCGACGTTTCTCCAGGCCATATGTATTCGCACTTGCCGACAACCTAGCACCCCTTCTTGCTACCATCGACCCCAACCGTCATTGTATATTGGCCGCCTTGATGATTTCCTATATTCTGGACTGTGGAGCTCTCCGTATTGTAAGTAGTAGCAATGTTCTGCGTAATATGTAAGCGATGTGTATTAAACGGCAAGGTTAAACGAAGTTCTACTTGCCTCTTGTTTGAGAATATTCTGCACAGCAGAGCGTATGACGGGATCGCGGTCGGAAGCGACATCCAACTCCTTCAGGACCTCAAGAAACTTCGCTAGTTCCTCCTTGCCGAGCTCCTTCTGCTCCTCCACGGGTGGTTCATGGATCTTATACAGCTCGTCGATGAGATCGTTAATATCTTTGATGAACTTCTCGAGATGCTCCTTCTTGTAGATGGCGAACTTGACCCGCTGCGCGACCGAGACTTTATTTTTGCGGCCGTCGGCGATGTCTCGCATTTTCCCATGAAGGTAGCGGTGCATGGGGTTCCAGTTCAGGCCAACCGTGCCAAATGGGCTGACCTCGTTCTCTGTAGCACTGGGGCCGTCTTTGCTCTTGCCTTTACGCTCGTCGTGACAAAGTTTCTGGCATTGTTCAAAGAGATCCGCCACGGCCTGGAACGTCACGACCGCTAGCTTCTCCTCCGATTCGTCGAGCTGGAACGAGCCTGAATTCTTCAGTGACTCTTCATCCTCAATCTGCGAGCCTGTGAGGCCGGCCGCCTTGCCCCAGCGCGTCAGCCGCAGCTGCGCGGCGTCGAGTTTCACCAACAGCGACTGCAGTCGCGGAGCCGCCTGCTTGGCAACGAGGATGTAGTCGAACCAGGTTATGGCCGTGTTGAAGAGGCCGGCCAACCCAGATACCGCTTCGATTCCTTCTACGACGCCCGTCATGTCGACTTGTATATGTCACAATGTAAGAAGCTTAAGACAGGCTGGTGGTTATGGGCTCGGAGGAACTTGACACAGACTCTTTAGGGCATACATCTCGGGGCATGCAGGGCGTATTTATGCCAAATCAATCGGGCTTAAATCTGCCATTATTGAGTGACTGCAGAAGCCACAGTCGCCAGTGATGCAGAATTGCTGCATACCTGCGGCTAAAATGTGGCCAGTGCAACCACTTCTCGGAGCTGATTCGACCATGTACTCTACATTGGACCAAGCCAGCCAGCCATTTGTGGCGGCTTGGAGCCCGACGACGACCCCCCCTTGAAGCCCGACGAAGACCCCCCTTGAAGCTCGACGACCCCGCCTTTCTCAAATAATGAGCGGGATACAAGAAGAGAGCTCTCAGGTCTGCCTCAGGACGGTTCCCAAGCAATTAGGCAACCTGCAAACCGGTTTGCTAGCTATGCCGCCTTGAAAGCAATCGTCGCATATTCTCTACCTCATCAGAGAGCAGACCAGAATGGCATCGTCTAATACATTGCCTGCCAGCAATCGCCAGCACTACGAGACCAAGGCACCGGCCCAGCATGTTGGCCCCTCAGATAACTCGTAAAAATACATCTCCACAACTGCATTATTCAAGCGGCGGTACAATACTAACATAGTATTATTCTAGAACCTATCATCAACATATATATATTGAGGGCACGTTTGATATATACTCTACGCCTGCGTCGCTGTTAGAGTGATTCGTTAACCAAGTTTTCCAGGCCAGAAAGACGAACAATGCCTTACCCACCTGCAAGCAACCGACCCCCGCCACGACAAGGACAATATCGAGTTAAGAAAGGGTGGTCTCCTCAGAGAGTCATACTGCTGGGTTCTCAGTCATGACAATTTCCGCCGATGGCGCGACAACCGAGATGGCCAGTTGCTCTGGGTTAGAGGCGATCCTGGCAAGGGCAAAACGATGTTGCTCTGCGGAATAATTGATGAGCTGGAGAATGACACTGCGCGCACAGACAACATCGCGTTTTTCTTCTGTCAGGCCACGGACGATCGCCTCAGCAATGCTACAGCGGTCCTCCGTGGGCTGATCTACCTGCTTGTGACCAAGCAGCAGCCGGAACTTATTTCACACGTTCGCGAAAGCTGCTATGGTTTGGGGAAAGAGGGCTTCCAAGGCCCCACTTCATGGGTGGTATTGTCAAAGATTTTTACCAACATTCTCGAAGACCCGAAGTTACAGGGAACATATCTAATCATTGACGCGCTTGACGAGTGTACTGGAGACCGGGACCTGCTTCTCGACCTTATCGCAGGCAAGTTATCAGCATACCCGAAAGTTAAGTGGCTCGTATCCAGTCGCAACTGGCCGGACATCGAGGAGAGTCTCAACACCGCAACACAGAAAATAAACCTACGTCTTGAGCTGAATGAAGAGTCTGTCTCCGCTGCTGTCACCACATATATCCAGTCCGAAATAGATAAGCTTGCGAAGCGGAAAAAATACAATAACGATACGCGGGACGCTGTCAAGCGCTATTTGGATACGAACGCACATGGGACCTTCCTCTGGGTAGCGTTGGTCTGTCAAGAGCTCGCCAAGATTTCGAGATGGGAAGCTGTGGAGATATTAACAACATTTCCGCCTGGGCTCGATGCAATCTATGAACAGATGAGGGACCAGATCAACAAGTCGAGAAATGCTAAACTTCTCCAAAGAATACTGGCTGTCATCTCGGTCGTATACCGACCTATCACATTAAACGAACTACCAGCCCTCGTAGATATGCCAGACTGTTCCTCTGGAAATGTCGAGGATCTAACAGAGATCGTAGAGCTTTGCGGCTCTTTCCTGACACTACGCCAACACACGATATCATTCGTCCACCAATCCGCTAAAGACTTCCTACTCAGCAACGGCACGCACCAAGATTCACGAGACGTTGTTAGTTGGGTTTTCCCTCAAGGGAAGGACGATGTACACAATAGCGTCTTCTTAAGGTCGCTAAGTGCGATGTCTACGATATTGCACCGCGACATATACGGTTTAAAGTTACCGGGATTCCCAATCAACGGGGTTCCAACGCCATGTCCAGACCCGCTGGCCACAGTCCGGTATTCGTGCGTCTTCTGGGTTGACCATCTCCGCGAGTCGATTTCTGATAAAGACACGCCACAACGCAACACACTGGTTGCGGCCCAGACATTCCTTGAACAGAAGTATCTTTACTGGCTCGAAGCTCTCAGTTTACTCCGAGCTATGTCGGAGGGTGTTATTGCTATAAGAAAACTTGAGGGCCTACTAGTAAGTATAGATCACTAAGACTAGAGAGCCATACTAACAGAGACACAGGGGCGAATTCATCAAAGGCAGCTAACAACCTTTATTCGGGATGCGTACCGGTTCGCTCTCTCCTACAGATGGATAATCGAGCAAGCCCCTCTTCAGGCGTACACATCAGCCCTCGTATTTGCACCGCTTGGCAGTCTAATGAAGAAGAAATTTAAGACGGAAGAACCTAGCTGGATCAGTGCAAAGCCAGTAGTAGAAGCGGACTGGAATGCGTGCCTCCAGACGCTCGAAGGCCATAGCGGCTCGGTTAACTCGGTCGCCTTTTCGGCGGATGGCCAGCGGCTCGCATCCGGATCACACGACCGTACCGTCAAGATCTGGGATCCCGCCTCGGGCCAATGCCTCCAGACGCTCCACGGCCATAGCGACGAGGTTAACTCGATCGCCTTTTCGGCGGATGATCTAAGGGCGCATGGGTATAGGTTGGGGTCAGATAAGACCTGGGTTATTTGTAACGGCCAGAATGTGCTATGGTTACCACCTGAATACCGCCCAACCTGCTCGGTAATCCAAGGGCGGGTGGTAGCCATTGGCTGTTCATCAGGGCGAGTTTTTACTATTGGCTTCTCGCGTGACATATAATACATTTTTAAGTTCTCTCTATTCGTTCTCTTTATTTCTTTTCTCTAGCTTGACACCAGAAGGGCCTGGGAGGATGGGTTAATTTATAGATGTTTTAGAAAACCTCACAGTAGCTCTAAGCGACTTTTGGAATAAAGAGTTAGCATCCAAGATTGTCGATATCGTGCAATCGTGTCACGAACCTGACATAAGGGTGGGGCGCAGGGCGCACCACAGCCAATTATTAAATAGCAAGATAAGTGTTGATCCATCTTCTGTTGTGTACCTTTTGGCTACACCGAACCGTTATTCAGAAGCAGCCTTCAACTCAGTAACCCTCTCAGAGGTTCTGATCAGGGGTTCGTCACACTTAACTTATTCATATGTTTACTACTGCTGACAACGACAAGCTAATTTCAACGTCGCAGTGACAATTATTTTCAGATGATGCTGAAAATAACATGAACAGCAAAGAGGGTGGGATGCCACTTGTTATTGCGACACCCCATAAGCGAGTCCGAAAACGGCAAAAAATTTCCCTCGACACAACAATACTTGTCGACCCCAACCTTTTGGCAGTCCCACTCGGCGTGGATGAGAACAGGGCTGTAGGCTCGGAGATGCCAGACATGCGGAATCAGGAAGGCGTACAGGACTTTGACCATGGCGGATTCCGTGTCAAACCTGTTCATCGGCTCGACCTTGAGCAGCTTGCCGTTGCTCATCATGCTGCTGAGATAGCAAACCCCATCTTTCGTCTCAGAGAAGGCTTGGCGTTGTGTAATGTCGACAATTTCTTTCCAACTCATCACAATCCAGTTGAACTGCGATGCGAGATCCTCCGTCACGGGCTCGTTTCTACAGCGCTTACGTTGGCCGTAAAATATACAATAAGTTAATTGATTAAATAATTTGCCGAAGTGTTAAGGTCTAACTGACTGATGTGTAGGATGAAAGGACATGGGGAGAAGGACGAGACCTACAGGGGTTTTTTTTTGGTTTTTTTTTGTTTTTTTTTTTGGCGTATTCCTTAGCCTCAGCCAGGCCAAACTCTACGCCCTTCATCACTGCCGACTCCAGCTTCTCTCCAATACCAGGATTCTGAGAGAAGAAATTTCCAGACGAAAATGCCTTCGCAAAGTCTGGGCCTGCCAGCACACCGAAGCCAGCACTCAAGATATTCAAAGTCATGGTCAAAGACTCGTCCGCCTTTTGTTCTGGTGCAAAAGTGCTCGAGAACTTGGACAGTGTCGTGATAAGACTGAGCTGAGCTGCTTGGATTCCATCGTACAGCTCGTAATAGATCCCAGCAAGCTTCACAAATGAACTCAAAAGGAGAGCTGCTGTCGGCCGGCGTTCGGATTCGTCACTGCATTCGACTGTTGCAAGGCAGTTGTTTGTGGAGGATATCGAGCCGCAGTACATGCCATTGGGACCGTTGAGAAGACGGCTCACAAAAACAGGGAAAGGCATGCCGGACTTTGCGCAAGCGTCCTACTTACCAACAACATGCTTCCAAGCCTCATCAGCCTTGAGGGTTTTCCAACGGTCTAACTCCCTGTAGCTGCTATTCCTCGCGTATGCGTGTTTGCAGGTGATGTTGGCCCAGTCTTCCTTGATCTCCTCCATTGACAGTGACGGAACCTGAGAGACATCATTGGGTAAAAACTCGGCAAGGCCAATCGCCCAGTCTGAGACGCCGCCAAAGTTCATTGACTTCCACAGAGCCTCCCGACGCCCTTTGTTGTCGTTGTTCATGTCGGCAACCCAGTCAGATCCGTACACCAGAATGTCACTCATGATGCCTTCATCGTAATAGGTGCGTGATGACTTGTCGTAATGCAAAATCTCCTGAATCTCTGCATTGGCGAGATATCCGGCGGTGCGTGTGCAACGTCCAAGTTTTGCTCCGGAGAGTGCCCCGGTAAATGTACACATAGGACCGGTGCAGGATGGGTCGACCATCCGAAAAGACCGACCATAGCTGGTAATGCCGATCATGAGCTTGGTTGATGAGACGCCAGTTTTGGTGACCATGGAAAGTGCATTGAGGGTTTCCTTCCTGCTGATGTGTGAGCGAAGACAGTTGCCTGCTGGGCAGCCTGGAGAGGACCAAGGACTGTCAAAGTCCCATTCTAGGATCAAAGTCAGCGGCCGCTTCTATACGGTGCAAAACAGATCGAAAACTCACGGCCATGCAAGTCGTAAGTCATGTACACAATGTAATCGACGACCTTGCTGATCTCCCCAATTGGAAACTACTTGAGATACCAGTAGGAAGCGGGAGCAGCGATCGCCAACTGTTGTCCTGAAAACGACGTTAGTGGCCGACGGAAAAAGAGACATGGCCAGCTAAATATCTCACTCACCACGGAAGCTTCTGTCTCAACAACTTCAGGAGTTCCAGATATGCCAGTCCATTGAGCGGGTCGGCACTAGGGAGATCTGGCGCACCTGGATACTCCCAATCGAGATCCACGCCATCCAAATCAGGGTCCACGACGAACTTGGCGATGTTGGTGGCCAAAATCTCCCTGTTGCCCGGTTTGACGCCTTCTCGAGAAATCCAAATGAGCTTGGGTCAGTAGACGCTGTCCCTTTACAGAAGGCAATGATTCTCTTGAAGCCTCTCATCTTCACAAACTTGTCGAACTGGTTTTTGAGCTTGCTAACACCCACGGCAAAGCTGGAGGATACCTCCCCAAAGGCAAAATGCACAAGTGTGTATCCTGTCGGAATCTGGGTGGCATCCATAAACAGGCAAGGCCGCTCCTTTTTATTAGCCGATCTCCAGGCTTCAAAGTAGCCTATCCTCTTGAACTCTGACGGAGGGGAAGCATTGTTGATGACCTTCATCCCACAGTTGGCGATGCACCCGACCCTTCACGGCTTGATAGGAGTACCGAATGGGGCACCTTTGACGGTGCAGAACTCGGATGTCGTGCCACATTGACCCCAGACAGTGCAGCAGGCATTGAGCGGGCATGGATTGAGAAACGCAAGATCTGTCCCCGGCAGTGGTCAGGTGGTTCCCGGCTTTTGTGGTCCACAGATGGCGTTTGGGACCGGAGCGGAAAGTGGTGGGTTTCCTTTGCTGAGGCAGAAGGTGTTGCCGACATATAACTTGTCACAGCCATTCCAGCCCCATGTGTTCTCATTGAACTTCTCCAGCTCCCGGACCGTCAAGCCACTGGCAGCAGCTATCTTGTTGCAAAAATCTCCGTTCTTGACAATGTAACAAGCGCAGGTCCCATCAGGCGTAGGCTTTGGTCGAACGTCGGGCAGTGTACCAACCGAGCAGCAAATGTGCTGACTTGGACGGAGTGTGGCACAAAAGTGCTTCTGTGGATTTGAACTTGGTGATGTCATTGGCGTTCTTCAGCCCGCACTTATGGGCCAGAGATGCGCAGCTATCTCCGGAGGCAACTTGGATCGTCCGGCACTCGGCCACATGAGATGATGTCTTTGCCATAGCGCGATTGAATGGTGAAACGGGGGTCGTCCAGTTGCCGATGCTGTTGGTACCATTGAGAAGGGCTGTTCTACTGGGCTCACGCAGCCAGAATGTGGAAGGTTTGAGTGACTCCCGTTGACCAAGTCCCACGACACAATGCGACAAGGACCAGGCCTCGAGTGCATGCTGTACCCTGAAGAGCCTCAGTGCCACATCAGCGGTGATGTCGAGAAAGACTCCCATGGTGTATTGTACGGTGCGGTTAGCCCCACAAAGCTGGAGACCAGTCAATGTTTTGTCGTCGCGGTCCTGGACGAGAGCTATGAACTCTTCTAGCTGGAAGAGAGCCACGCCCTTCATGTCAAGTCCTCCCCCAATATACACACCCAATATGGTGTCTCCATAATTGACACAAGTTTAATGCTGCCGTCAAAATGTTCCGTTGCTGCGCTGGTGTTGAAGAGAAGAGATGCCTGGATCTCTCTGATGACTGCGAACTTCTGGCCAGGAATTTGAAGGTCTGAAACAGATTCTGAGAATATCTCGATGTTGGCGGTGCTGTTCTTGGCGCCTTTTTTGGTCAAGCTGTCGAACACCTTCGACTGCTCATCAAGGACCAAGTGCCCTTTATTGGTGGAGCAACTGAGGACCACGAAAGGTATGGTGATATTGTCCTGGTTGTCAACGTTGGGGCTTGATGAGCTGAACGCAAAGCTGAGATGTGGTGGCTTGTCGCAAGTCGTAAGCTGATCCACGGCGTGGTAACGAGTCCAATTCTGGGAGGGACCGGAGTCGTCACAGCGAACAGGGCATTTGATCAACGAAAGAGAAGAAAAGTACCCGGCAAGGCTCTTTAGGCTTTGAGATGCCGCTGGTTGGAAAAGAAGTAGGCAAATAAGATAGAAAACAGCCATGTTGAGGTCCCTGTAGTTGGGTTTCCGAAAGTGTCAGGTAGTCTTTGTGATATCCATGGCATCGAATGTCTGGGCACTACGATGCTGAGAGCTGGCGAGTACCGTCTTTTGAAGGAACTCCTGAGCAAAGGCCATCGAATACCATTGTGCAATGACATTGATGGATACCTCGGTTTCTTGTTTACTGAACGTTCATCCTCTTTCGAAAGGCGGTTAGCCTTCGGACAACATTCATTCTCAGTAGCTCCTCGGGACGAGGTTCCTCGATGTCCATGGCAGAGAGCTCCAGAAAGGGGCTCCGTTCCGCCTGACATGCCAACTAATTCCCCGAGGCTCAGACTTGTCCATCTTCATGCCTCTGGACGTGTCCACTATTCGCATTTTTTCTCGGTGTTGGGGAATGAACAGGACCATTGACCCCCCCTTTCACCGGTCGAGACAATCCAACAACTCGTAAAGCAGAAGAAGATCGTGTGGAGTTTTGTTTGTGTGGCGTTCCCAGCTTCCAAATCAAGAAACGTGACTGATGAGAATGGCTGCTGAGAATGACTGATGAGAATGACTGATGAGAAGGAGGCAGGCACCTTGTGAAATTTGAAGCTGTACAAAAGAGGGGCTGCTTCACAATATATGAAAGCCACAGCGACCCGCAAACGAAAATCTAAGCCGAAGCTGCAGGCAAGAGGGTCTGTTTTACATGGTGGCGTTAAAGTAACAGCCCAAACATCCCCACCCCACCGGCCCCGAACAATGTCCTCCAACCATCTTTCAGTCCATGTGCCTCGGAAGCAGTCGAGCTCTTTCAACACGGCCCGACAAGTCCAGTGGTGTTGGGATAGGAAATCCCCGTGCCTTTACACGAGAAACTCACGAGCATGCTTTCCTCCACTCTTGAATGTGTGCTTAGGTCGATCTTGTAGGCACAGTCCTTGACGGGTGAAAGTTCCGGCTGCACTGGGCAGGGGTATTTTCCCACTGTATAGAAGCTCATGGGACCAACTGGCAAAGGGCAAGATCCCGCATGCTCAACGTCCGGTAAGATGCCGTTCCTCGAGAGGTTGAAGAAGATGACGTTGTTGACTGAGCCAAGATCAGTTCCATTCGCAGTTGGCGTTAGTGACTGAAGCGGCCATGTAAACATCCAGTGGATGGGCCAGAGAATGCTAGGGTTGTGGATGGCGAATACCACAGAAAAGGATATGTGGGCTGGTATGTCGACTGATTTTTGGGAAAGACAAGATCCAGTTGAACGATACTTGGCGAAGGCTGTCCACTGCATGGCGAAAGCACGAGAGAAAAGAATAGGATAAGGTTTTGATGCTGCACATGGCGAATGTCAGGGGTCATGAATTTACTGTTTCGGCAAGTAAGGAAGATGGGAGAGAGCACCCTCAGAGAGGTGAAATTATTGGTCTTATACCCAATATCGGTGGCATCGATCGGAACTGAAAGTGTCCTGCCTGAACCTCAGGAGGTACCGAGGTACCCATCCTTGAACAACTGCCCCAACGTTTTCAGATATGTCGCCACCCACAAAACTCAGCTCAAGTCCCGTCAGTGGATTCGAGCAGCCGGTCTGATGACAACAGGTGAATCATGTGCTTTCATCTTTTCATTGTTAAGTTACTGTTCAAGGGTAAATTATTGGATTCAATGCTTATTAGCAAATCATTCATGGATATTATTCAAGTATATTCACAAGAGACAATATATCCATATAGAAATATGTCTATACAAGAAACATGGGATCCATTGGAGCTCAGCAAGGGACTCGACAAGGTGTTCGTACGTCCCAACATCAACATATAGTCTAAGAAGCTTATATCCTCAGCATCGTGAGGCTGACTGATAACAGCTGCAAGGCGCTTAACATGCGCAAGCCGGATTGCCACCGCCATTTCGCGTCATGAAGTTTAAACACAATTGAGCAAACTTTATCACAGGTCCAATGCAGTATAAATTTCTGTCTTCCTCTGCCATTTCTTTCTTTCCCCGCAGGGACAAAATCATCAAAGGTACGATTCCATCACAACACCCTATGCTTCCCGTGGTTTATTTAAAAAGAATGCGTCTCAGAACTTAAACCTTTGTTTTTCTCATCATAAGAAACAATGTTTCTTTCTTGAGATGTTTCATTGAGTTATAAACCCCCAGTCCGACAATCCCCCAGGCCCTCAATTCCCCAGCGCCTCAATTCCCCAGTGCCGTATTCATTCTAAGAATTTGTTTGACTTGAGACTGAACCCTCATCCCATTAAAATGAATGGATTATTTGTGGTCATCATTGGCGCATTACACCATCTGCCCGCTTTCTATGGTACCAAGCAGCTTTGATTGGGCTTAAATGGTGTGCTTGGCTCGTTCTGGAGGTAGGAGGGAACGGGGGTAGGCCGATGTACTGAGGTTGTCATGGGAGGAAGGGGCTGGGGACACTTGGAAGGCAGGCGGGAGAGGTGGAGGACACCCTTCCCCCTAAGCTTTCATGACATCACCTTGGTAGCTGAGGTCTGCGCGGTAAAGGGAGCACTGGGGGCAAGTAAAAGAAACATGACGGTGATGAAATCCTGCAAAGAATGCCCAAACAACTTGTTGCGAATGACATCAGGTTTGGTCTTGATGGAGGTCTGGCAAGGGGCACGCATATTGAATCTGAGTCTGTATCTTTTGCGTAAGTCCTAGCGGGGGATTTGGACAAACCGCACTTTTTTTTGGGCTTGCACGAAGAATTAAGTGGTTTCTTGATTGGGGATAGATGATAGGATCATTGATACTTAGGATTGGTAGCCTTGAGGTAGATGTCAAATTTGTCTCTGGTACTGTAGGTACACCAACTCAGGGATTCAGCACTAAAAATTATGAGAGAATCGTGATATGAACACAGTTTCAGACGGATATCATGGCATGTATTCAAAGGGCTGGTTACTGTGTCGGGCATAGCAACCAGGGCAGGCGTGAGGGTCAATTTTAGCGCCTAGAACGAGGGCGGCAACAGCCAGGGCGACAAGTTCAAAGTTCATGAATCATGAGCAGATTTAGAAGAGATAGGATCAGCGAGGAATCCTCGACATGAAACAGAACGCTGTACGTTCCCCTCAAACTTCGGCCATCACATTTCATATCGGCCAGGCACAAACTATTGTTGTTGTATAAACTCTAACTCCAGCCACAATTGTCACATACGACCATACCTGGCAGAAAACTCGGGATCCCGTCCGCTCTCCCCTAGATAAGCTGCCAAGGGCCAGACTAGTACTCAGGTGGGTGACCACTGGGGAATCCCTGGTGTTGTATGTTTTTGCTCATTTTTGAGCTAGCTCCACATGACCCCAGCACCAAGTCTTGGCATTCACCATCAGTATCTACCTTAGACACTCGAGGATACACAATAAGCAGCCACAAAGCAGTGTAGCCTGGCTGGAGGATTCATTCGTTCTCTTTTATTTGATACTGCCATAACTAATGGGTATACTTGTGGCTACAGCTTCAAGGCTCGATCCAGATACCTTTTTAACGCAACTTTTCATCCCTGTTCCTGACTTTGCCAGTTTGGGCGCTTCTTCTGGTTGGCGGGCTTGGAGCAGTTCGAACTCGCGTGAGGAATCTGGCGGGTTGGCTGCCGATATGGTCATACCTATAAGGGCGGAGATGGAGAAGATTTTGGTGGGCATATTGTTGGTGATGGAAGGCGTGACTGCTGAAATTGATAGGTGGCGGTATGGGTTATCAGGGAATATTTGTCGTGAAAAAAGAAGAGCATTATGAGATCATGCAGCGCGAGAGTTTTTGCGTGGCTATCTAAGGTACCTATGCAGTTTGGTTGGGAGCACATAGGCGGTACACAGCCCAAAAGCGTCATTACTGAGCTTACCTGTAGCAATACAAACACTTTAAACTGGGCTTCGTCATAGGTACAAGACATGGAAACACCATGGAATTATGTATATCATTCGAAAAGAACGAAATATGGATGGAAAAATCATTTTCTCTAAGTTCTCTTTCAATATAAACAGTTTGATGTGCCTAGTTGAAGCCCCTTTTCACGTTCCCCGGCCAACGCCTCCATCATTGTTTACTTACCCCCTACTCACACAGCCCAACTTCCCCCACCCAACTGGAGCCTCTGTCCTCCAAAATCACGACCAATCCCTCAAAACCCTCAAAACCATCCCCGTAGTCAACCCCCTATTCCCAATCGCATCCCCCGTCCTCCCCATCCTGCAAAACCACCCTGCCGGCCACCCCCCATCCTCCCCCCTCTGCAACCCCAACAGTTCCTCAAAATCCCCCCTCGCCACCTCGCTCCCCAACCCAACAGCCTGGCAAGCCCTCACCCTCATCGCCAGCGCAGCCGCATTCCCCGCAGCCGACACCCTCAACCTTTCCAACAAAGCCCCCTTCATATGCTCATCCAACCTCCCCCACAAACCAGGTGAACTCCCCTTGCACTCATTGTAGAACAGCGCGGCAAAATACAAAAACGCCTCTGGGACGTAGTACCTGCTGCCGTGAACATACGCCCTGTTAGCAAGCGAGTTGATGACAAAGTCAACAGTGGGCTTGAGGCGATCGTCGGTTTCAACGGGAGTAGAAGAAAACTTGTTAAAGAACCGAAGGACATTAACGCAGACTACAGGGCAGGTGTGCGGACGGGAAGAGCTAAAGTAGACCTGGATGATACCATCGGCGCTCGTGTTGGCTGCCATGGCGGCCATGGCTTCTGATGGCGGCACCACCGAAGAGAGGTGCTGTTCTGGCAGGCTGAGGTAAGCGATCGACGTGGTATCTGCGTCGGCGGGGAACGTGTTGGTTGTGAGGACTGGTTGGGAGGAGAAGTAATTCCAGAACGGGGATGAGGTGGTGGCGGGTTTAACTTTTTGGGGCGAGCTAGAGGGGCTCTCGTCTAGGAGTAGCTCCACGGCGGAGTCTGGATTGGAAATGGTATCGACCGGTGACGAAGCTGAAGATACCTCAGGTGATGGACGGCTTGGCCAGGTGAGATACACAAGCTCTTCCATTCCCGTGAGCTCCCATAGGAGAAGCTGCGAAAAGTTGTCGCGGAAAGACACGTCCTTCCCTTCGAACTCAGAGAGGTGGTTACCCGCTCGGGACCTCAAGAACCCCTCGGCGCGAATTATAGTGTCGTCAGGCAGTAAGAGGTTCGTAAGAAGACGAACTAACTGCGACCTTTCGGGTCCCAGACGACCGACCACCTCGCCTCTCAAACCGAGACTACGAGCCGCAAAAATGTTCTCAACACGGTCATCAAGGAAAATAGTCCGAGCAGGGTCGATCCCAGTCTCCTTGATCAGGTGCTGGTAGATGCACAAGTCTGGCTTGCGCATTCCCGTGTCGCAGGAAGTAAAGATGCGATCAAAGAGATGCCACGGGAATTGGATCTTTTGAATGCCGATGAAGTGGTCTTTGGCAATATTCGAGAGACCAAGAATCCTAACCTTGGCTTGCCCCGATCTTGTGCGTGCTGCTGCGAGCTTCAGGATCAGATCAGTCATCTCAGCATCAGGGCGGAGTGTCAACTGAGCTTGCTCAAGTGACTCGGCCACTAGCTCTGGTGTGGTCTTTAGCTCGGTAGCCAACAGCTGAGGTCCGGAGTTAGCATTGTTCATGTATCTTGAGGGTGAAAGAAAATTTCCATACCTTGTGTGCCTGCCCCGGCGACAAGAAGCCCCGCTCATAATCTAACCAGATGGTGGTATTCATCATGGCGCGGATGGTTTTCTTTGGAAGGGCAGTAACAGTGCTTGCATCCCAATGGAATAACACATCGCCCAAGTCAAATATGATGTTGTCATATTGGCGAGCCATTGTATAGGAGACACGGCAGCGTGGATAGAGGTGATTATGTCAGACCAGAACGATGATTTGGGAGAAAGCAAATCAACCAAGCAGAGTTGTCATGCGACAAACAGCATTCCAGAGCAACGCTGCTCAAGCCATCTTATATACAACCGGAAAGTATCCCATGAGTCGGGGAATAAGCAGGGAAGCACACCCCTGAATCCTGATAGTTTGGTTGTGAATAGACAGGGGCTTCTCATCGCTGCAGGAGTCGATCTTCGATTCTGTGCGTCTGTCTCAAGATGCATGTCTGACGGATGGTTTATTCCTGCGAGTAATAGAGCGTAGACCTCGGTTCGAGACAAGTCAGGAATTCAAAGCATGTAATGCAGGGGCGTTGTAAGTGCCGAGACTGCGAGGTATCTTTGAGGCGAAACCGATAAGGACACTTAGTTACCAAACTAGTGTTTATGGCATACTCGGTTAAGGTGAAAAATGCGGTTGTCATCGTCTTGTCAAATCGCACCATGGCTACAGCCACAAACGCCAAAGCCGACTGGCCGGTATCTTGCTGCCTGTTGCGATGATAATGTACAACGGGCCTTAGTGCTGAGCAACGGTTTGCCGTTACATTTAGGCCCATAGCTAGCGGGTGAAAAGTGGGCGAGACTGTTCGCTTGCGGTCTTAGGTGGTCTGCTCTGCGACATCGTGGGTTGGTGGGCAGGCGCTAGCCTCCACTAGCGGCGGCTTGTTTTGACTGTATTGAAGGATCACGGCAACAGGGCAGTCGTGGGGTGACATTGACGCCCCTGAAGAGAAAAAAAATGTCAGTAACGAGTTGGAGGCGGTGACAGAATCTGACGGTGCACCTACCCAGATAGGAAGCATGGATGATGCAGAAATCCCAGGATCGGACAATTTGGAGGGCAAAAGGACCAAGAAAGCCAAGAAGTGGAAGTATATGTAAATAGATGATCGATAGTAGGGGAGCGATAAGGTTGTGTCACCATGTTGTATTTACGCTAGTAGAGAGTGTGCCATGCTGTTGCATGTTATGTTCTTGACAGACTCTGCTGATAGGATCATAGGACCGGTGCCGGTTGATAGATGCCAGTAGAAAGACCCACAGCGGTATGCCTGAGATGTATGCGCCATGCACGGAACACGCAGAATGCATATCAGCAGAAAGCCAAGAAAGGGGTGGTACTTGATTGATCTGTTGGGTATCACCTCATCGTAAATTCACCCACTCGGAGGGGGGTTTCTAAACCTGATCCTTTGAAAGTGGAGGTACCGACCGGGATAGGTCCCATCCGGAGAGTTCCTTCCCAGAGATTGGAAAGAGACAAACAAGCTGATCGTTCTTTCCCTTTCTCAACTTCTGATGCAAGGACTTCCAGGTTTATAGGAATTGGAAGTCAAAGGTTTGAGCAGGCTGAAGTCGAGTTATTATCAATGATAAGCGCTGCATAGCTGACACTAGAGTTGGCTAGTTCTCAATTGCAAGTTGATGTATTCGATAGAATGATTGGCCCCAAGTCCAATTAGGATCTGACAAGGGACGGGACTTGTCTGACCACAGCAAATACTTAGTGTAGTACACTGCCGTTGACCTCCGAATTCCGAAATCTCACGGGCCAATAAACAAGCCAAAGAGAGCTGAACGGCCCCACTTTTAACCGCGCTCAGTTCACAGAAAAGTGGGGGTCCCACAACGACCTCACATCTTGACTTGTACCACACACACCACCATCTCACCCACCCATTCGGTAAACTGTCTCTGCAGTAATCATCCGGCTGAGGATTACAAACTTGTCTATACCGCTCCGGATGTGTTTACAAACGAAAGCTCTGTAATCGCGTGCAAGGCCTGCTCAATCGTATCATCACTAAACCCAAACCAAGTCAACATACCGAAGAGAACGGCGCCCTTGGTTGGATACCACACCAGCATATTTTATATAAAACAAAAGTGGCAGCTTCTTTAGTATTACACATCGTCTGGTTTGCGCTTCGGAGGGAGTGATAGCGGCTTGAGGGGCGACTGGTGGTGGAGATTCACGCCAAGGGACTGAAGAACATCTGGATCTCAAGAAATATGTCTGAATTTCCCACACGGCCTGTAGCCCAGCTTGTCGGGTCCAATGGTAGGTAACAAATCATCTTCTGATGACACCCTTCTGCGTACTTACAGACAACATTGATCCCCCTTAACTGCATCTCCCTATGGGCTTACATGAGCTGAGCCCCACTTCAAGCCTTGAGCTATCTGACTGTCCACGATGAACAGTTTGAGATCATCGCTGTCTTAGGGCCACTCATCCCCCCCATATTCCATGCTGATTCTCCCTCATCCCCTTCACGAGTACCCGCCAACACGCCGATTAGACAGACAGAGACATTCACAACGACCTTGACCCGCCTCCCCTTGAAGAAACCACTTACTGACCCCCTCACCAGGCCCCATCCACGCCCTAACCTACTCCTCCCCCCCCTCAACCTACATCCTAACCGGCTCCTCCGACCGCTCCATCCGCCTCTACAACCCCACCTCCACCACCCCCTCCCCCCTCCCCAACTCACCCCCCACCGGCCGCCTCATCCAAACCTACACCGGCGCCCACACCTACGAAGTCCTCTCCCTAAGCGTCTCCTCCCTCAACGACCGCTTCGCCTCCTCCGGCGGCGACCGCACCGTCTTCCTCTGGGACGTAACCACCGCCCTCCCTCTCCGCCGCCTCGGCTCAGCCTCCACAGCCCACTCCCACACCGGCCGCGTAAACGCAGTCCTCTTCTCCGGCCACGACGACAGCCTCGTCATATCCGGCGGCCACGACACAACCGTCCGAATCTGGGACGTCAAATCCAACAGCAACAAACCTGTCCAAGTACTGAGCGACGCCAAAGACGCGATCACTTCTCTTGCTGTCCCCCAAAATGGGAACCCAGAGCTCATAACCGGGAGTGTAGACGGCAGAGTGAGGAGTTATGACATTCGTATGGGACGGTGTACCACAGATGTCATTGGCACGCCGGTCACGAGCTTGAGTTTGTCTAAAGATGGAAAAACGGTGCTGGTGGGGGGGTTGGACAGCAAGATGCGGCTGTTTGATCGCCGGGATGGGACTTGCTTAAAGACGTACGAGCACCCGGGTTGGAAAAACACTGAATTAAGAGTGCAGAGTTGTCTTGGTGGGAAGGAGAGGTATGTTGTTGCGGGGGATGAGCTCACTTCCGAGGCGGCGGGGGTGACGGGAACAACCAGTCAGGAGGAGGGCAAGATTTGGGCGTGGGATTTGCTCACTGGAAAGCTGGTCGCCACGGTGCCGGTGCCGTGGGGTGGTGATGCCAGTAACAAAAAGGTTACTATCGGGAGAGATGGGAAAGAAAAGGCGAGGAAGAATGTGGTTAGTTGTATCGCGTGGAAGGAAGGGGGTTTTGGGAACCAGTTCTGTGTTGGGGGTACCAGTGGGGTGGTCAACGTGTATGGCGAGCTCTAGAGAGACGTCATTAGCCAGGTTTGGTTGTCGCATCTTCTTTTCTTCTATTTAACCTAGTAAAACATGAGCAGTGAAGCCCCTCTCTCACACAACATGCTGTATGCATTTACTTTTTGCATAATTCTTTGTTGCCCTCTACACCAAGCCGTGTAGCCTCCCTTCCACCCCTAACGTTACCCCCCTTTTTCGTAGTATGTATATGTAACAGCCTCATTAGAATAGCCAATAAACCAGTCAAAATCCCCGCTTGCGCCAGACACCTGTTTTGTCGCTCAGTCTTTCCCAAATTCCTTCCCCTGTGTGGCGTGTGAGTGCATGATTATAGTCATAATCCAAAATAAAACCCCCGTCCCAGAGAAGCCAAGGATCTCGATGATCAAAATGTATACAGTGCAGCCACGTTAGCATCAAGCTCATTACCCTTGACTGACAAACTTGAACCAGTTTGGCCGGCAGTCCTCTCTATACAAGAACGACTCTCCGTCCGTGAAGCGACCCGTCACACAGCCCTTGCACTTGGGCGAGTTGGGGCAGTTGAAGAAGGGGATATGTTGGTATCCGATATCGCGGAACCTGTCGGTCACTCGTCAGCGTATATCCCACAAAAGTCATTAGAGTGACAACATACCAGTGGATCCTGCTCTTATCCTCAAACAATCCCAGTCCAATGCTATGCACCGGCGCATCACCCCATCTCTCGTAGAAGAAATTCCCAGTCCGGTCCAGGTGGTTGAAGTAATCCTCATACGCCTTGCTCCTCCAGAAGCTCATGTCGGCAATCTCAAAGTTCGACCAGAAGTGGCAAGTCGAGTATCCATTAGCCTTCTTGTTATGGTCTGGCCGGCGGACCTTATCCGTCAGCCAGTCCATGGCGTTGTTCTCGTGAACATACTCGGGGTGCTCGGCAATGAATTTCAGGGTCTCGGGCCACAGAGTAGGGATCGAGTCGGGAGAATCATAGAGATTGATGGTGAAGCCGTAGGTCTTGTTGTTGTCCTGCATGTAGCGGAAGACATCATAGTCGACATCACAGAAGAAGTGAACCTTGGGCTCCACGCGCCAGTAGTACTGCGTATTGGCCAAAGCAGGGTGGTGATAGAAGAGGCCACTGTTCCAGCGGCACATTTGGTGGTAGGAAATCATGTCGGCGTATTGGACCTTCTTTTCCTTGAGAATCTGGGTGGATTCCTTGTAGAGGTCCATGTTGATCCATTCGGGGACAGCCCAGTGTTCTTTCGGGATGAGTTCGTAGCGGCATTCTGCTTTGGTAAGAGCTTGCGTCTTCTTCTTGAATTCTTCGGTGAAAGGGACATCGTTGAAGAAGGTCCAGGGGTAGTTGAACTTGTGGTTCCATGTTCTTTCGAGGTCGCGCATGGAGGAGAGCATGTCGTTGAGCTCCTCATTTCGTACGAGGGCAAGTAGGGTGGCATTGATTCGGGCGGTGCCCGCGGGGCCGGGTGCATATTCCTCGGATGCGTGAACTAAAATGCCTTCTGGCTCTCCCGTTGCTGTTTGATAGCAGTGTCAGCGCGCGATGCCATGGTGTATCGGAAACGGGGTTGGCGTACGGTCTAGGTTTGGATCTCGTTCGAATGACTTGATGATCTCTTTGGCCTTGTGTTTTGGTGGTGATGTCGGTTTCAAGACCTGCCAGATGAAGAAGAACCACATCACCACGGCCGCAAAGCCCAGGACCCTTACGGGGCGAGCAATGGCCATCCTTGCGAATCCGCCGAGGGGTCGGTATGTCGTGGGGTTCTCGTATCGGTGTCAACTGCCGGCGAATACGGCCTTGGAGCCTGTGATGTAATTTCGGTGTTAAGAAAGGTCAAAATGGTCGTGACGGCGTGTTTGAAGCGTCGGTCGAGTGTGTCTTTTGTTGGTTGATGGTTGCGACGCCAAACCCGAGCTGCGTCGTTCAAATCAGCCGTTGGCTGGTCCCTTCGGCACGTTGGACTGGGTGGATGGCAATTAAAGCAGCGCCCAGCGCAGTGGAACCAAATGCGGGCCGAAAAATTCACGAAAAGGGGCGGCAGGCGGTTTGATGTCAGCGATAAGCGACGATCAGCTCTTATCTTCGTGGCCCGTGCGTAGAGTTCTTCAAGTCTTCTGGAAGACTTGACCAGTTGACGATTCTTAACTCTCTTTTGTGTCGAAAAAGATATAAACATGATAAGCTTCGCATTGGAGAGCGTCTGGTCTCTTTTCCATTACATTACCTCGTGTGGACTTGGAACACAAGGTGTGGTGTTGCAGCATCTCGTGTCGGTTATTCCCAAACCACTTCAGCATGTAACTAGGGTACCGCGTAAAGTGGTCTCCCGTTTCGCGTCCCACTCAAGAAAGCTTAAAACAACAAACATCCTCGGACAGTGAGCCAGCGCGGAGCCTGCATCCACCCCTTGACCTTGAGGCGGCATCTGGGTTTTTGAAATCCGTGTTGGCAGAATGCTCCGCTTAGGGAGACCAGATCAGCATGGCTTTTCTCGCGCAACTGGGTGCCTCGACCGATGAACTGGTGGACGCCATCGTTGGGATTCCCGAAGTAAGTTCCACCAAGGCTTGGCTGTGATCCTCAGTTTGACTAACACGACATAAGTCTGATCAAGAGACCCGAGATATTTTTCGGGAGGCTGTTCTCCGTCTTCTTCGCAACCATACTTATCTTAGGACCAATCAGTTTGAGGTCGAAGACAGACTCAAGGGCCTGGAGGAACGTTTCCGTGTCGTTGGAAGGGATGCACTTGCAGATGCTTTTCGCAAGCGACTCGAGGCACTGGAACCGCATCACAACAAATTTACGCCTGATGTCTTCCACTTTCTCCTCGAGCTCGCCGACCAGCCGGCTCAAAAGACTGACCTCACTGCGCTTGACGCGCTCATTGTACCCGAGGAAATACCCCCACCAAAGTTAACATGGAAAGACATTGCCAGAGAAGATGGTTGGGTACAGGAACGAGACATTTGGCTCTTCAACCGCCACGCCCCAGATTCAAGTGACGACGAAGAGGTCGCCGACCTCAGAACGGTCGCTTCCGTTGAATCACTCACATCAGCTTCCTCGGTAGACGACAGAGCACCATGCACAGCATTGGACAGTGCGTTCAAACCCCAAGGAGAAGAGCTGCTGCAACATGTCAAGGAAGCATTGTCATGGCGAGACGCTTCAACAAAGAATGGAGGAGAACAGCCTGAAAAAGTGACCATATCAACATTACAGTTGCTCCGAGAGGTGTTGTTTATGCTTAGTGGCTTACCGACAACCTTTTTCGATGCGGACTGTAGCCCAAGTCCGCTCTACCAGCTCCAAGGGATTTCAACGGAAGCATCAACCGCTCTCTTTAACTCCTTTGCTGAGTGCGGTCGTAAGCTCGCACCTTTACGAGCCTTTTCCAAAAGGAAAGCACAGTCGCCTCTCTTGCAGGTCTTTGGGAGTTCTCTACAAAAGGCCCTGACCTCGCTCGACGGAAAGTTGGCGAGAATTCAAGGCAGATATGTTGCGATTAAGGAGGATGTGGTGGTGAGCTTGGTGGGCATCTTGACCGAAGTGCAGCCGATTCTGAAACCACTCTATGCGCTCTCGGATATCATCCGTCAGCTTCAGGAGGAAAGAAACACTCATGGTTTCCGATATCTTGAGCTACTATACGATGCGGCGGGGATGGCTCAGCTCCAAGCGCACCGGGACACCTACCATCTTTTAGGTAGTTTATTTCTCGACTGTTTTCAGATCTATCTCAAGCCAATTCGCCTGTGGATGGAAGAAGGAAGACTTCTGCCCGGGGACCGAACATTCTTTGTGTCGGAGTCCTCTACCAAGCTTCCGTTGCCTCATATTTGGAAGGGACAGTTCAACTTGCTGCGCTCCCCAGAAGGCCACCTGCACGCACCGCGTTTTCTCAAACCTGCTATCCACAGAATATTCACTGCGGGCAAAAGTATTGTGGTGTTGAAAAACATGAAGCGACATGCGGCCGCCAGCAAATACCGAGCAACAGACGAACCCAGGATGGACTTTGCTACTGTTTGCCCAGACCACCTGGAGTTCGCCCCCTTTTCGGAGCTCTTCAGCGCCGCCTTTGATGCGTGGATCCAGAGCAAGCACCACACTGCAGCGGCCACTCTTCAAGAGCTACTCTACAACTCTTATGGACTGCTCCAGAGTCTAGACATGCTTGAAGAAGTATACCTCATGTCGGACGGCTCCAAATCCGACGCCTTGGCCTCGGCTGTCTTCAGACACCTCGACAACTTTAGCAGCAGCTGGAAAGATCGTTTTACGTTGACCGAGATTGCTCAGGAGGCTTTCTCGGCATCTCTCGACAACTACCGCATCTTTGCCGAAATCGATCCTCGTACTGTTGTTCACAGTGTCATTGCTGGCCGGAGCTCTGTTCGAGTCAACCTCCCTGCTATCCGTCTTGGGTGTCGTCTGAACTGGCCAGTGCAGATTGTAGTCACAAAGGAGTCAATACAGGGATATCAGACGATATTCACCTTTTTGCTGCAGGTCCGCAGAGCGATACATGTCTTGAAGCATCCAGTCAAGAATTTCCACCCCCGAGGAAGCCTCGCTGCGACTGGTCCAATGGGGCAATACTACATGCTGCGAACGAAACTCCTCTGGTTCTGCGACGCCATCCTTACCTACTTGACGACCCTCGTGCTGGCTCCTAACACAGCAAAACTAAGAGCTAACTTGGGAGATGCGGGGGATGTGGACGACATGATCAAAGCCCATGCCAACTTTGTGAACAGAATCATCCATGAGGCATGCCATGGCGCCAAATTGCAGCCTATTCGGGACTGCATGCTGGACATTTTTGATCTGGCTATCAAGGTTGCGGACGCGCAGAAAGTAGAAATGGCGAGGCTGGAGAAGGAGGAACATGAGATTACAAGGTTATCGGTGATCTCTTCTCCTTACACCTCACCAGTGAAAGCCAAGGCCAAATGTGCGGCAGCAACACCGAAACCAAAGAGAAGAAATGACGAAGACGATGACACGGACAAGGAAAACCAAGGTCTGGAGTGGAAAATCAAACAGAGCGCAAAGGTTAACGAGGGGAAACCGCACCATGTCTTGTTGAAGGAGTATCAAGGTGATTTTGAGAGACACCTGAGGTTCGTTGCTGGGGGGCTCAGGGGCGTGGCGAGGGCCAGCAAGGAACAGGCAGCCGTGAAGTGGGATCTGCTGGCCGAGATGTTGGAGGTTGGGATCAAGGACTGATAGCGTAGTAGTTTCCACCATAGTATACCTACATTGTATCCCCTGGCCACCAACATCCTCTCTGGTGTGAGACGCAGCACGAAATTTAGTCCACAAACTGCCTATTTGGGCAAGCGTCACACGAAGACCGTGCCAAGGCTGTGTGGCGGCCAAAGCTTTGGTGGGGCTGCTCCGACGATTGAATTGATTGACCTGAGGCCCATGCTCAACTTCGCGGTCCTCTTAGGGAAAAAGCACGACAACGTCCATCAACGCCTCAACAAGCGCATTTCGCGTTCGGCCGACGGCATGCACCATCATCCAAGTCGCATAAATACACCAAACATACAGAGATGTCGAAGCGTCAGGCGTCAGAAGCTCTCGAGGAGCTAGTAGGCTCACCAGCCTCCAAGAAGTCCAGATTCGACGACTACACCAAGAGCCTAACCCCCAGCGCAAACGGAGATGATAACCACACGAACGGACTGCAACGGATAGAAGACGAGGAGGAGGGCGATGATTTTGACGATGAAGTGGAGGAAAAGGCGCCCATCAGACAAGCTGCACCGACAGCCGGCTACGACGACTTGTACCTCGACACCATCGATCGCAACGTCCTCGACTTTGATTTCGAAAAGCTGTGTTCCATCAGCTTGTCCAATATCAACGTATACGCATGCTTAGTATGCGGGAAATACTTCCAAGGCCGTGGCCCAAAGTCACACGCCTATTTCCACGCGCTCGACGAGGACCACCACGTCTACATCAACATGAGCACCCAAAAGGTGTACGTGTTACCCGAAGGATACGAAGTCATGAGCAAGTCCCTCGACGACATCAAATACGTCTCCGATCCGCGCTACACCCGACAAGAAGTCGCCGAGTTCGATCGCAAACCTCGCACCTCCCGAACCCTCCTCGGGAAAGAATACACCCCCGGTTTCGTAGGAATGAACAACATCAAAGAAAACGACTACCTCAACGTCATAGTCCAATCCCTCTCCCACGTCTCCCCGCTACGGAATTATTTCCTTCTAGAAGACCTCTCCAAACGCGACGAGCTCGTCAAACGGACCTCAATCCTCTTCCGCAAAATCTGGAACCCTCGCGCCTTCAAATCCCACGTCTCCCCCCACGAGCTCCTTCAAGAAATCTCCCTCCGCTCCAACAAGCGCTTCACCCTCACGGCCCAGTCCGACCCGGTGGAATTCCTATCATGGTATCTCAACAACCTCCACCTCGGCCTAGGCGGCTCAAAGACAAAACCTCATTCCTCCCCCATCCAGCACATCTTTCAGGGAAAGCTAAAAGTAGAATCCCAAGCCATCACCGCCAAAGCCGACGCGAGTGACAGGTTACGGTTTGAAGAGTCTACCCAAGTCCAAACGGACATCTCTCGGTTCTTACTCCTCACGTTGGACCTCCCTCCCGCGCCTTTGTTTCAGGACGAACAAGAAGCCAACATTATTCCTCAAGTCCCACTGTCTTTACTCCTGGCAAAATACAACGGCGTGAAAGCCCAGGAACTCAACGCCCAGCGGAAGCGATACAGACTAATGCACCCCCTCCCGCCGTTCCTCGTTTTTCATGTGAAGCGCTTTTCCAAAAACAAGTTTGTCTCTGAGCGCAACCCGACGATTGTGACGTTTGACGCGAGGAATTTGGATGTCGGGCCGTATGTTGAGCCTGATCCTAGTCACTGCCAGCCGGGGGAGCCGATATGGTATGATTTGGTCGCGAATGTGGTGCACGAGGCGGTGAGGCAGAAGGAGGATGTGGCGGATAGCGCGGTGGGGGAGGAAAAAAAGACGTGGAAGGTGCAGCTGAGGGATAAGAGCCGGGATGGGGAGTGGGTGGTGGCGCAGGATTTGTTTGTGGAGAAGATTAGGGAGGAGCTGCTTTATCTGGGGGAGACGTATTTGCAGGTTTGGGAGAGGAGGGATAGGCCTAGGGTGCAGGGGGGAAGTAATGGGAAGGGGAAGGGGAGGATGGCGTGACTAGGAGTGGTGAGGGGGATGGAGAGGTTGGGGTTGAATGGTACGGTGTAAAAGATAATTGATGATACCAGATTACAGTACGGAAGCAGTTAAAAAGCTAGGAAACGCAGCAAACATGGGAAATTGTAGCACATAAAAATTGCATAGAGAAATTCAACTCCCAAACACTTTAACATGTGGATGAGAACTAGTACCTGACGGTTATCATCGGCGGTTGACGTACCCGACACTTACTGATAAGACAACAGCATATATTTCCTGTCAGCAATAACACTAGCAGCAACATACATGACGAAGCCCATACTTCAAAATATTTCTTTTCCTGCCTTTGCGAAGTCGCTAAATCACGCGCTGCACGCCTTGATCCCTCGAAGCATGATGAACCCAACCCATTCATTTCCCGACAATTTCCCCCGCCCCCTTCCCAAATATCCCAAAAGTCATTTCGCACATTTCAACCATTGAACCCACAGCATTCACCACCCACCCGCTCTCCCTTTTTCGCCCTGACCGTTCCCTCCCACACACCAGGTGGAAAATCACAGCTGACACCGCCCACACCAATCATCCCTGCCTGCTACTGCTACAAGTCCAAACAGAAGGAGAAAACGGCGAGTTGAGAAAAATGACTGTCAAAAAACAATGCTTGCTCGATGAAAAAGACAAAACCGGAAATGATGTTGTTACACACAGGACATAGAGATGGTAAAGAGAGAAAGAGAAAGAGAAAACACACACACAACAACGCCTGGAAATCTTTTTTGTCCACGGACGGAATTCTTTTGGGATTTCTCTTCGGTAGGCCATCATAATACGCTAGGATGGGACCCGGGGCCGCGCTCGCTTCGCTACATAAGGTTGCAAAAGGGCTGTACTTATAAGTTCTTCTGCTGTTCGTCATTCGACTGCTGCAACTGCTGCTGATAATGTTGCTGCTTGTTGTTGCGCTTGTCACCGTGGTGATTGTTCGCCGCCTTCTCCCGCCGGGACTCTTCAATAGCAGTGCGCTGCTGGATGCTGGTGTCGTGGCTCTTGAACTCGATTTTGGTGTCATTTGGCATCGACAGGACTCGGCGCATAGTTTCGCTGTGACGACAGAATAAGTAGGATGCAACAATGTAGCTTGTCAAGAAATATAAACTTACCGGAGCTTCAGGACCCGCTGTCCACTCGAACGAGTCCAGATGCTGAGGATGTCCTCCCCGTTACGGATGCTCACCACAATACCGCAAACCTCCTCACTGGCCTCGCCGAACTGGTCGCCAATAATGGCAAACAGCAGGTCCTCCCAATAGCGGTCCGCAACGCCCTTCTTGAGGCGCACCACCCACTTGCCACCCGCCTTGTTCTCCTGGTCCTCCCATATTGGCCGGATTCCCTTCTTGAAGAGGTGGTAGTCCGATACCAGCGGCAGCGTTGACGGCCGCTTCAAGTGCCCGTACACGCCGAAGAAGTTCTCGGCTGTATCAACCGAGGCGATTGGGTGCAGAGTGTTCTCATACTCGATAAACCCGTTCGCCTTGGAGATGGGCGGGCGAAACCAGAACACCCAGCTGTCACGCAGCCGGTGGACTGACGCTCCTGACGTCCTGGCAGAGTCAAGCAGGGAGGCGTTGGATGCCACCCGGCCGACAGACTTGCCAGCCAAGCCACCCTCCTTTGCAGATTTCTCCGCACCGGGTGTCTTGACAGCAGCGCCCAAAGACGACTCGAAAGGATTTCCAGTCGCCTTAGGGGTCTTCGCCGAACCAAAAGAAGCAAAGGCGCCAGATCCTAGGCCGAAGGCATTCGATGCGCCGCCTGTAGGTGACGCCAAGCCGCCTCCCGGCGTGGTTATGGAACTGAAGGGGTTGGTTTTCTGGAGCGAAGAGCTATCACCGCCGATTCGCCTGAAAGAGTTGTTGCGTCCAGAGGGGCTGTCGCCCTGACCGGAGCCGGAAGTAGAGAGGGAGAGCTTGCTCGAACTTGTGATCCAAAAACGTTAGCACGACAGCTCCGGTTGACCCCGCCGAACAGCTTGGACAAAGTGAAGACGATGGAAGAAAAAAAAATACTCACCCGGGACGGCGACTCCATATGTTCTCCATGGAGAAGATGGAAACCGGTACTAGGGGGAAAGGGGGTGTCTAAAGAGTGTCTACAGCTTGCGAGCAAGCACCAGCCACGCCCTTCAATGATCGACAGCAACCTCTGGTGTAGTTCGGCCTGTGGTGCAACAGACACGAAGGGCGACTATTGGAAGCCCCGAGAGCACAAAATGTTGCAGTGCAAGTGCTCAGATTAAAGCGCAGTGATGCTCACAGTGGTGTATTATTCGAACGGGAAGGCGAGCGGAAAGGGAGGTGGGTGATGTCAGGTGTGGGTTGAGGAGGATTAACACGGCGGGCGGCTGTTTCGTCTCGAGGACCTTTGGAGGTGGTGGTGCGGTTTGATGGGTGGTGGTGGGTGGCAGTTGGCGTCAGTGGCGGGATGGATGTCTGGGCGATGTTCTCACGAGAATATCCTATTATTAAGGTATGCGTGAAGGTTGAAGGTTGGGCGGCAGGGTTTTAGAGCATCAGGGAAGCGTGGTGGGATGTCAGAAGCCGTTTTCTCAGTTCTCGAACAATGGTGGAAAAGAACAAATCTTGAGAGGGCCCCAAAGCAACAGGCAGTGCACTGTGGCGGGTCTTCGCGACGTCTCCACCACATTTTAGTGCCAAAAAAACATGACTGGCCGGCAAAAGCAGCCCACCACCACTGCCACCGTGCCGGGAGCACCAAAACCAGGCCGACCACCAGAACGTTACGGGCGGTGACAGCCGGCACAAAGAACCCCACCAGAACCTCGCCAGTCGAGTCTCGTACAAAGAAAAATTTCGCGCCGCCAATTTTAACATTCTCTTTTCTTCTCTTCCACAAAGACCATCAACTGTGAATACATCACCAACATCACCACGCACCCCATGCTGTTGGCGATCTCAGTTGCCGAGTCGAGATTAACTCTACGAAGCCCTTGTTTAAAACCATCGTCACGAGTGCCCCTTAATTGCGCGGTTCCATGATGCGGTGATGACCTGAAGCACTAGACATTCTTTTTCTCACTTGTCTTTTAAGTTGCTGCCACGTAGACCAGATTTGATAACCTTGGATTCTCCCTCATATATATATTTGTTACACACGCTCGCTCTCGACTTTCAATTGGTACGTCGATTGCTCTACGTGTCTGGCTCTGTTTTTTTTTTTTAATCCTGATGACAATTAAACAATCCGGTAAACCTACTCAACAACGGTCGAGCCTCTATTTACATCGTAGATAGAGGTTCAGCAGTGCCGTGTGTTTAGGGTGACGATACCATGGCAATTCCTGAATATCTGAACACCACATGCTGTCATCCCGCAGGCTCTGCCAGGCTGTTGAGCTAACGCTTTTATTGCTGATACAGGTATAGGTTTGCAAAGAACTCAACTTGACACGTACAATGTCTCAACCAAGACTCGGCATCGAAGCACATGTCAGACAATTAGCTGGTAAAGCCGCAATGCCATGTTCTCCCTAGGCCCCCCCACGTATATATCCCATAGTCAGCTTCAATACAGTCCTCCTGGGTCCTCCTGGGGATTCTCAATGGTAAATATTAGAGCACGTTCTCATCCGATCGATAATTGGAAGTGGGGGACGTGTAATTCAGATCCGGGTACACGACCACATGACAGACCTTCACCAATCACTATGCCTCCTCGCACCTAAACTAACTGCCGATGTGGTTGGCTGTCTCACCGAGGCGCCCAGAGTGATAGAAACCCCACATTCTGACAGGCGTTGCGATCGCGGGAAGGAGGTTTGCTTGTACCCCACGTCACCTACGTAAAAGGTGGGGTTGACTAGTCGCCGCTGGAATGAAACAGTGCACCTTGACCACGGGAAATTCTTGCTAGAAGCAACATTGAAAAGGAGCTCGTAGTCGAGTAACTGGGCCAACAAACATCGAATCAGGAACCGTCCGCTTCTCGAATACATTCCTAGCATTCCCAGCAGGGATCGAACCCTCCAGCGCACCGAGCAGCCACTTTCATCCAATCTTTTGTGTAGCGGTTCTCCTTCTCCGAGCATTCGCCGAAGCCACCCAGGAGCTCCCGCCCCTCCTTATTATTGTCAGAGCACACAGCTGCCCGCCATCCATCTCCCCTTTCAACCCCAATGGGTGAATTTCTTCCCAGTTTGGAACTGCCTGTAGAGGCTGGCAAGAACCACGCCATGGACAAAATCACAGACAAGATTGCGGCTTTGCCCGCCGAGACGAACTACTGCTCCCTCGAATTCTTCCCGCCCAAGACGGCCATGGGTTTCTCCAACCTCCGTGACCGGCTCGATCGGATGGCGAGGGCCCTGCGACCACTCTTTGTCAACGTTACCTGGGGCGCCGGCGGTTCTACAGCAACCAAGTCCCTCGAGCTCGCCGAGATCTGCCAGCGGGAGCTGGGCCTGACAACATGTCTGCATCTTACCTGCACCAACATGAGCCGGAAGCTGATAGATAAGACATTGGAGGACGCAAAGGCTTTGGGTATTCGCAATATCCTCGCCCTCAGGGGCGACCCGCCAAGAAGAGCCGAGTACCGTGATAGCAACGAGCCACAGACCGACGATGACGAAGAGGAAGAGTTCCATTGGGCCGTCGACCTCGTTCGTTATATCCGCAAGACTCACGGCGATTACTTCTGCATTGGTGTTGCCGCCTATCCGGAAGGCCATGCCGATGAAAGCCATCCCCTCGGTCAGAGCCTGGAGCATGACCTTCCTTATCTCGTCGAGAAGGTGCAGGCCGGAGCCGATTTTCTCATGACACAGTTGTTCTTCGACATTGCAGCGTACGATCATTTCGAGAAGACTCTTCGGGAGCATCCAAGCGGTACATTCAAGGATATCGTGATTATCCCTGGTCTTATGCCTATCCAGAGTTATCAAATGATCAAAAGGACGACAAAGCTCAGCCACGCCAAGATACCCGATGCGCTCATGGACCGTCTGGAGGCCGTCAGGGGTGACGATGAAAGAGTCAAGGAGGTGGGGGTGGATATTGTCAGCGAACTGGTGGAGCAGATCAAGGAGATCAAGGGCAGGACGGCCGAGGGTCCCAAGGGCTTTCACTTTTACACGCTCAACCTGGAAAAGGCAGTATCGTTCATTGTCGAAAGAACAGGGTTGATCCATCCCGAAACTCCAGAGGAGGAAGAGCTTCAGTCCGCTGTGAGACACAACCCTCTACCGGACATTCGACTTCTTCGCATCAACGGATCCGTCCCCGATGATGGAAGACGAAAGGGCTCGATTGGCTCTGATCCCAGGGATCGGGTTATTATCCAGGGTCGATCCACATCCTATCCCGACTGGGAAGCGACAGCACAGGAGGCTAGCATTCCGGCAGAACCCATCAATTCCCGCGCTAACACACTGGCTATTTCAGAGGGCGAAGGCGTACTAGGCCGCGAAGCCACGTGGGATGACTTCCCCAACGGCAGATGGGGCGATGCTCGGTCTCCCGCCTACGGTCAAATCGACGGCTACGGTGTAAGCCTGCACGTTACGGTGGCCCAGGCGCTTCGGATCTGGGGCACTCCAAGGACGACCGAGGACATCAACAACGTCTTTATCCGCCACCTCAAGGGCGAGCTCACAACCATTCCGTGGAGCGAAGAAGGATTCAGCCCGGAAACCGACAAGATTCGTGACCAGCTCATCAAGCTCAACTCCAAGGGCTGGTGGTCGTTGGCCTCGCAGCCGGCGGTTAACGGCCTTCGGTCCAGTGATCCCACCTTTGGATGGGGACCGGCAAACGGGTTCGTCTTTCAAAAGGCATTTGTCGAGTTCTTCATTCCGTCGGCGGACTGGAAGGTGCTCGAACAAAAACTTAGGCACCCAGACTTGAAGGACGATGTATGTTTCTATGCCATCAACGCCGCCGGTGACTTTGTCAGCTCGGATGCCGCTGGCTCGTTGGAGGCAGAGGGGGAGAAGGAGGCCAGCACCAATGCCGTGACGTGGGGTGTTTTCCCCGGCAAGGAGATTGTCACGCCCACGATTATTGAAGAAGTCAGTTTCCGGGCCTGGAGCGAGGAGGCGTTTGGGATCTGGGGAGAATGGGCCAAGATTTATGGGAAGGGGTCGGAGAGTGAAAAGCTGCTTGAAAAGATTAGGGGTGATTCATGGTTGGTGAACATTATTCACCATGACTTCATCGATAGCGATGCCATTTGGAGGGTGCTGCTGAACTAGATGGCGTGGAATTGGGAGGTGGAGGAATGAAATGGGATGGTTGATGATGAGATGAAGGCCATGCAACCAAAAGCGCGTATTGGGTACAGAGAGATATCTGAAGGCGAATGTGACACTGAGAAGCAATCAGAACGGAGATGACGATATATAGCGTGAAGTTGAACCCTGAGGTTCCTCAGCCGATTGCTTACCATGATCCATGTAATGTTTGTGAGCGAAGTGCTTTGTCAACCCTAACCCATATCACCCGACCCTTGTCGCCTTGATCCCTGCACTCCCAGCGAGAGTGGCGCCCCTTTTTCAGCCTCAATGTGGCACCAGCACCTTAATTGCACATCCAACCACAACCGACCGCAGCCGACAACTCTATACTTTCCCAACCCAGCAGTCGCATCCCGAATTTTTCGACTTCTTACGCGTCGCACCACCATTCGACTTCGAAATCCTTCTTCACATCCTCTCGCCGAAAACCACTCACAACCCGACAAGCCACCCCCGATTAAACCACCACCACCGCCGCCGCAATGTCCGAACGCAAAGTCCTCTCCAAATACTACCCCCCCGACTTTGACCCCTCCCTCGTAGGGCGAACCCGCAAGCCCAAATCCGCGGCCAACACCCCCAAGGTCCAAGTCGTGCGCCTGATGGCCCCGTTCAGCATGCGCTGCACCGCCTGCGGGGAGTACATGTACCGCGGCCGCAAATTCAACGCGCGCAAAGAAACCCGACCAGACGAAAAGTACTTGTCTATACAGATTTACCGGTTTTACATCCGGTGCACGAGGTGCTCGGCGGAGATTGTGTTCAAGACTGATCCCAAGAATCAGGATTATACTGTTGAGCAGGGGGCCAAGAGGAACACGGATCCGTGGAAGAGGGGGTTGGATGATGGGGACAATGGGGATGGGGAAGATGAGACGGATGAGCAGAGGTTGGATCGGTTGGAACGGGAAATGGCGGAGGCGGCGGGGGAGGAGGAGAAGAATGCTATGGCTGAGTTGGAGCAGAAAACGGAGGATGCGAAGAGGGAGATGGCGGTGGCGGACGCGTTGGATGAGATTAGGAGTCGGAATGCGAGGTTGGAGAAGGCGAAGAGTGAGGGGGTGGATTTGTTGGAGGGGTTGGTGAGTAAGGAGACGGAGGAGGAAAAAGAGAGGAGGAGGCAGGAGGAGGAGGATGCTGAGGCGGCGAGGAGGGCGTTTCAGTTTGCGAGGAGGCAGGAGATGTTGGAGGAGATTGTGGAGGAGCCGGAAGAGGAGGAGAAGGGGGTGGACGGGAGTAATGGGGGGCCAAGCTTGTCGTTGAGTGAGGGGATTAAACCTGCGACGACGGCAGCTGCGACAGCAGCTGCGACGACAGCGGGGACCGATACGACGGATATGCCACCGCCGAGTTTTAAGAGGGTGGTTAAGAGGAAAAAGGACCACGCCGCGCTATTAGGGATCAAGAAGAAGAAGGTGGCTTGAAGTTGCATATGAGCGGCACCCTGCCATATCAACCGATGGGGTAATGAGAGGAATAATTATTTTACCGGCACACAGCACACTTTTACATGACGAGCGGAAGTGAGATAGAGAATGGTACCACCCAGGGAAACAGGTTAGATAGAGCTCACGGTGTGCTTACAAAGTTGGCTAGGAAAACCGGCTACAGAATCAGCGCATCCGTTACACTAATAATTGATTCACTGTGAAATTCACATTAAAAAAAGAACAAAGTGAGTCGAGATTATCCCAGCCAAAGAATTGACCGAGAATTAACATATTGATTGCTTATGCGTACTAGATACTTTGATGTACCAGCCCACCTCCATCATCAATTCATGCTCAGAACAGAGAACGAAATTCATCTATCGAGAGCGTATTCGCAAACCGACAACTCCAGGGAAAATCATTGCTTAATCCCCACCGATATTCCCAGCCCATTAAACGCCATGCTCGCAACAGAAACGAGAGGTGATGAGCAAAAAAAGGACGACCTGCCAAAAAAAAAAAGACCCAGATATGCAAGTATTCGAGAAGAGAAGGGAGAAGACAACCGAAAACCATTTTTTCCCCAACTCGTGTACGCCCCATATCATATCCATTCCGAAACCACACACATCCTAGTAGATATGTGTCATGTGTAACAACCAACGTCATGTTTTCCCCGGCCCAGAAGAAAAGAAACCCGATGCTGAAGAATGGTTGTTACGCTTTTTCCTCTTCTCTTCCCAGCCCGATAGAAAACGAAGAAATGAAGAGATTTTCACGCTTATTTCTTTCTCCCTCACGGCAATGATGCGTCACAACTGATTTACTGGTAGTTGTAATCGCCTGGGTTTCTCCTCTGGTTCGATACGCCGTTGGGCATACTGTTTGTGCCCGAGGAGCGGTCGTTGCTCTGGCTTGGGGAGCGCCTCTCGGGAGAGGTGGGAGCCTGGGAGATGGAGTCCATCTGGCGCTTGGTGTGTTGGTGCATGGAGCGGGCGTAGCTGCCGAGGTCGCTGGGTGGTGGGGGTGACATGGCGAGGCCGACGGAGTAAGAGGCGTTTTGGGTGGTGGGCATGGTGCGGGTTATGTCTTTGTGGGTGGTGATGATTTTTTTGGAGAGTTGATGATGGTGATGATAGTGCCGCTCACGTTGAAACTTTTTGCAAGAGATGAGAGACTGCAGGAGAGCTACTCAAAAGGAAAACGCCGACAAAGAGAAGAAGTTTGCGGTTATTGTTTGTCAGGCTTCAGCAGCCAAGAGTTGATTGTGTTTATTAGTCTGTGACTAAGATGCGGAAAGAAAAAAAACAAGGAAACGGAGGGGAGGGGTCGCCAGACTTTATAACGGAGAGCTTGGCTTGTAGGTGCTTGGAGTGTATTTGATTAAGGCGAGATTTGGTGGGGCCGGGTGGTAATCAATGGCACTTTTTGTGTGGGAAGGGGTACGAGTGGTGTGGGGACGGGGGAGGGGGGAAAGTTCGAAGGGCAGATTGACAAGCGGAAGGGGTCCACGCGGGGGACGGGCAGGGACCCTCAGAGAGAGCAGTCGGGACAAGAGAGGTCTCACACCCATCGTCACCATGATCCTCGCACACCACCACCCGCCGGAACCAATCTCACAAAGGCACGACAAGAAGGGGGCCCGTCTCTCTCACCACCTCATAGGTGGAAGAGGATAGTGCTGCTACCCTCAGATGCAAGCTTACCCCCAAACCTATGACCGATCAGCGGTGATGAGCGCCGTTTGAACATGGGGGTGACCATGACAGACGTAGGACGGCTGCCAGTTATGGCGTAGCTTATGACCGTTTGAACCCATCACTCAGGGACTGAACATGTCTTCCCGTTTACGCCGGATTCACTCGACGTAAACTTTGGCCGGCTGTGTGTTACCACAGAACAATTGCTCAGCGCGGCTGGCCGACCTGTCTTAGATCAGTGCCACAGCATCGACTTGGTGTCCCCAGCCTGTTAGTGAAGCGCGGCGGCAACTACGCAGTGAGAGGATGAATGACGGAAAACGGAAGAAGTTGGGTGGATGGGGGAAGACAGCGGGAGCCAGGAAAGGCAAGACCCTGCTGATCATAGAGTTGGGGGGTGAGATAACGGAGGCGAGATGTGACGACTAAAGCCGTGGGAGACGGCGTTTCAGTGGTGCCAGAGAGACAGCACTGACGAAGAGAGAGTCCTGGGTACATGACGAGGAAGTCCGCGTCGGTGGCCAAGGCAAGCGAGAGATGGGATCAGCAGTCTCACCCACCCTCCGCAACAAAAAGGATGACGGTTTGAAATGATGTCAGTGGTTGGACAAGACAAAAGCGGGCCCCCGAACCATGAATGCTTGTTGTTCCGGTCTGCAAGGCTCATGCAGAGTACCGATAGCTATTCCCTAACCTCATCTCGCGAAAGGTATCTGTACTCGGCCAACGTTAGGAGAAGTTGTTGATGTACTCATGTGAGCAATATCTTTTCCACTGCTATTGAAGCCAAGGTACCTGATATGTCTCTGCCCTGCATGCAGCAAGAGGGGGTAAGGGGGTATGGTGAGCCAATGGCCGAGGAAAACGACGCTTGGACAGGGGAAAAGTTGGCACAGTGGCAGCACGGGGGGGAGCAAAACATGGCATTCTCATGTTTGCCCATCCCACTGAGGCCATTCAGAGTCCAGTCTAGAGACGGCACGTTGAAATTCCCATTCAATTAGTCAAGGCGAGACCACACGGGGTCCTAATTGCCAAGCGCGAAATCTTGCGCCGGCACGCCGGACGGAGGTCATTGCAAAAGCGGCTTAGCATGCGTGAGCTAGGGATGGGTAAATTGGCTCACAACAGGCGGTGACAGGAGGCAAAGGCCTATGATGTGATGATGTGGCGGGAGGAACACATAGCAGTGTTGCTTCGCGTGTTGTGTTTGAGAGAAAGAAAGCGGCGCTGAGCCTGACGATGATTTCACAAGCACACAGGGCAAAAACAATCCGCTGGAAAAGAGACATCGGATTCTGGCGCCACTCGTGCATGCATGCAAGGCGTCAGACCCCTGCAAATCGTGCCGATGACATCACAGCTCCCACCCCTGTCAGTCACCAAACAGGCAAGAGCTTGACGATTTTCCCCCACAAATCAACCCCAAGGGTCCTCCGACCTCGTCAACATCTTTGTTAGCTGTGACGGTTCCTGATCTAATTGCTCCAAAACTGCCGTCAGAAAAAAGGTCCAGACCAGTCGCCACGACAATCATTTCCATTTCGCTGAAAGAAACCAAAAGTGTTCATTTTGCAGTCGCTCGGTCTAACACGCGCCAATTTCACCGAGTGTTTTGGCAGCGGCTGTAACCATCGTCAGCGATGCCCTGACTAACTGACATCAGAGCTCCGGCTTTGACATCAGCCTCTCTTTTTTAACTCCCGGCGACGACTCATGGAATGGAGTCATAGGCCCATCCACCATCCAACTACCATCCAACGGCGCATTCCGCTTCTTTTTCTATCAGTCTCTAGAACGTCACAAACAAAACGTCTTTGTTCAACAACAGATGGACCCCTAGATTACATCACGTCGCACCCGTACGTGGCGTTGACGGCACAGCGACGGTTGAGCCTCCGCGACCTCCTCACGCAGCGCCATTCAGACGGTTGACGTATGTCCAAAAGAAATACGACGTATCCCGTCATCATCAGTCCCGCCCAGCCACCGGCATCATCCGCAGCTATTGTCCCACACCGCACATTACATCAAGTTCAGCGCCGCGACACATGGAGGGCCGAGTTTATTTTGTAAAAGCTTTAGATTGCCAAAATGGATGTGACTCGAAAATAGTGTGTTCGTGGTCGACGGCTCTGTTGACCGTCCCGTCTGTCTGTACCTTTCATGTGAGCCCACAGTAGTGGATAGTTTAGCAGCCTCGATCCTGAAATGCTGCAGCCTTTCTTGGGATCTTGAGCTAAATCCACATATAATTGTTCCATCATTCCCAGAGAGGCCTTCCCTAAACTTGGCAGCCTACCCGTACGTACTGGAATGCGCACCACTCAAAATTCCAAGCCCCAGCAAGAAGGGGACAGGACAGCTGGCCGCAACCTACGATTGGCTGAAAGACCTTGGACCCTGTTTTCCAGATTCCTCCCCCCTTTGCCTTGGCTGGTGCCGATGATGCTGCTTGGCACTGTTAAGCTTGTCTGCGAGTGCACACATCTGGGTAAAGTGGTCTGATTTTGTCCCGCCTAGACAGGATACCTTGTGTCGGGACCAAGGATTCATGGTAGCTGTGATGAATCCTCGTCCTCCAGTAGCCCATCCGAGTGATACTCGAAATCTTTCGGCACCGGAACCTGAACCTCGTTCCCGTCCTCACCATCCGAATCCGCCGCCGCTCCTCGTTTCCGCTCCTGTTCCGCCTTCTCTCTCAGTCGCTTGACATCCTCCTCGGCCTGCTTCAGGCCCTGATCGTCCACGCTCCTCCTACCCCTCAGGTAACCCCCCATCAGCTCCGCCCACTCCCAAGGCCTCTCCCTGCCGCCCGGCAAACTGTTGAAGTACTCCCACCCCATGACCCCACCAAACCTCGGGTGCCGCCCCGCCAGCAGAGGTATCACGTTTCCCAACACCTCAAAGGGGACGAACCCACCTCCGTTTTCCGGGTTGGTCACCAGCCCGACCACAATCTTCTCCGGGTCCCACCCCTTGACGAGCAGCATCTCGTACATGACCGGGTTGGAGCAGTCACCCCACCCGCAGTAGAACTGCGTGTTGTACCAGCTTATCTCCCTGCCCCTCATGACCTCCAACGCTTCGTAGTCGAACCCGCTGAGGTTGTGTTGATGGTTTAGCAATGCTGCTGCCACGGGGGCGAGAGTGATGATAAAGTCTGGGCCGAAGTCGGAGCGGAGACGATCGATGAGGTGGATGATACCGCCTAGGGTCATTTCCTCTTCTACGTCTAGGTCTAGGCCGTCGAGGGATTGCTCCTTGATGAGGGCGGCTAGAGGGGCGTAGTATTTTTCGAAGTCGGGGTGGGAGGAGGGGTAGTCGAGGCGGGTGAAGGAGCCTTTGGCTGCTCCGCCTAGCATGCCTAGGACTTTGATGCCGGAGGCTTGGAGGATGCGGAGTTCGGCCCATAGGGTTTGGAAGCGGGGGTGGGGGGGGGGTGGTCGTTTAGGGTGAGGGCGTTGGGGTCCTCGTTGATGTGAATCGCGGCGAGGATGAGGTGAGTGAGATGGACTGGGGAGTGTTGAAGCAAAGGGAGGACAGAAATGGGGTCGCCGGATGGCGTGTGGTGAGTTTGATAGTAAGTGATGACACGAGGGAGGTGTGGTGGGGGTATCGGTGCCATTTTGAAGGCAATTAGATTGCTGGGAGGAAGCTGAGTGAGATGAGAAGCGATGTAATGAAACCAGGAGAGTGACCAGGTATGTTTGTGAACCTTTCCGCGTGTATCGTTGACCTGTGATCTCCGGTGGTGATGGCAGGGAGGGGCCATGTGGTGTTGAGGGGTGTTTAGGCAGTTGGCTGATGACAGCTGCCAAGAGCTGTCAGACAAGTGGCAGAGGTCTTACTAGATAAAACTTCCGAACCGATGAGATGAGCATTAGAAAATGAACTAGAAACTGTGCATTTAAATCTGTGCTAATCATACTCGCTGGCGTGATATTACATGTAGGCTGGCAAAAATCAAGAAATGAAGCCATGTGCCTCGAGCCCATGGCTTGACAAACAAAGGGAGGGCCTCTAACAGTTGACAAATTGCAACACAACTCCAACAGATTATACCGCCCAAAAATCAACTCTATCGTTTATAATCGACTCGAATTGTATCATTAAAACTACTTACAAGCCCATGCGACGAAATAACTACATGGCGTGGGATTCAACTTAGGTCCGACCCCCCGAAAACAAGACTACAGAAAGCCGGCAAGCAACAAACCATCCTTTAGCAAAACAAATGCATTGCTTTTCACCCAGAATCCTTTCATCAACAAGAACAGCCGGTAAGAAAGGCACAAGACCGATTCCGACGGCTTATTGGCGTTTCCCACAATGTACCCCCACCCACACTTCATTCAGACAACGCTTACATCGACAATGGCAAGGCCAAGAGCGTCAATAGCCCCAACATCTCTTTCTGTGGTTTCCGAAGGAAGGACAACGACAGTGGCATCAACATCAATACCGAGAAGGTCAACTTCAGCGCACACAACTATCAGGCCGTCGACTTCGCACAACTCGGCTTCTCCTGCCGCCGCCTCATACCCTTCTGTGGTTCCCGAGGGAAGGACTACGGCGTTGACATCAGCCGTGACAACGCCGGGAATGTCAACTTGAACACATGCCATTATGGCGCCGGTGTCGTCTGTGCATGGGGTTTCTGTTGTTGCCTCTCCATCACCATCACCCTCGCCGGTGCCTTGTGTTTCCGAGACATCGACAACCAACGGTTTCCGTAACCTCAGCATCGACACAGACGACCACAGTTCCACCAGAGCATCCAGAATTATCGCCATCGCCATCGCCGCCATCGTCACCACCATCATTGTCGCCGTCATTGTCGCCATTGTCGCCATCTTCACCGCCGTCACCGCCATTGTTATCGCCGTCATCCCCGTTCTCACTGTCGTTGTCGCCGTCACCACCACTATTTCCTCCATCTCCATCACCATCGCCTCCACCACCATCGTTTCCATCCCTGCCCTCGTCATCCTCATGCTACTCATCATCCCCATGTCCAGTCACCATCTTCGGCACCTCAAAGCCTCGGGCAGCGAGCATGCGGCCGAGCAACGAGCAGGAAAGTTTGTCTCGATTGACTCACTTGGGCACCAACTCAGCTGGGGAGCGGCGAGAGACAGGTGCCACGGGAGCAGCGAGCCCGACCGCCGCGAGGAGGGAGACGGTGGTCAGAAAGGTGAGCTAACAGATAGGGTTAGTTTCTGGTATAGACTGAAAGTGATATACAGTGAGCTGCAAACGTACCTTCATGGTTGCGATTGTTCAGCGAGTTTGAACTGGAGAGGACGGTGGTTCTTTGAAAGTCCCAAGGGGAGACTGGAGTGTGCTTATGAGACTGGCGCTTTTGTCTGGCTGATTCGGAAAGACAGGATATCAGAGAGGGCCACAGGACGTATCTATCTTCTTCTACGTCTCTTTTCATGGCCTTTGCCATCCGTCGTGATTCCATCATCCGACGAGGATGAAGAGCACCGGTGTGAGGGCATGTCGTCTTGTCTCGGTGATCAACTCGACGGAGTTGAGTTATTTCTTCCCTTGATCATCTCCGGGGTTTCTCAGGAAGTTAGTTAGCCTGCCCAGGACAAAACAGTTGGAAACATCTATCTACAATGGCAAAGTTCAAATTTCCCAATGCCCCGGATCGACGACACACATTGCATTGTCCATGCAATGCAAATATTCATCCCACGGTGTCGGGAATCTTCAGAACCTCCTTTCGGCAGCAACCTCATCCGACAACCTGTATGCCATTCCATTTCCCCTTTTGGTCGCCAGTCACGATGCAGAAACCGGATCGAGAGTGACTTTTGTTTCGGTCCGGTCGGCAAAGGTCCAATGACCGGTTTGTTCTGGTGTGCTAGCTTTGGTCCGAACCGTGTCCGAGACATCAATGTGTGAAGAAGATGCCGTGCCGGATTTTTGGCAGCGGGTTATCGGAGGAGGTTGCTGACCGGGAGTTAATTAGACATGAACTGGGAACTGTTGTAAAATCCTGATTCGGCAAAATCATCAATACCTACTTGTGGCGGTCTGGAAACCTCTGGAACTTCAAGTTCATGATCCGAAGAAGTTCATGATCCGAAGAAATCTCAGAGGCCTATTGTTCAGTCTCTGGGTGCCCAGTTGGCTTTATATTCAGTGGAAGTGCCTCGTAGTGATCGTACTGGAGAATACGGGCCTGATTGCTATGGAAATGAAAAAAATAGTAGTGTAGGTTTAAAAGTAAACAAACTGTCTTTGTTTGGGGGGGGGGGGGGTTGCCAAGACTTGAAGAAAAAAAACAAGAAAAAGAAGGCAAGAACATGTAAGTACTAGTCTAGCCCTTAGTGTACTCGCTCTCAGCGACGGCGTGCGCCCATACTAATGCACCCGGCCAGGAAATCCTCTGTACTTTCGATACCACTCGTTACAGACGGTCTCACGCCAGTCGGCTCCGTATTCGCTCTCCCAGATAACCGCAATCTCTCGTGCCACTTCGTCGCTCACATCGCTCATCCCACTTCTTTGGTCTCGTCTCGGTGTCTCACGAGCGTTGTGATGTCGAGGCGATGCCCTGCCCATGTACCCCTCGAGATATCGACCGTATCGCTCATACTAGTGAATGAGGATGTCGACCAGCATATACGCGACATGACGACCTCACCGAAACCCAAGACACTGATGTCGGGTCCGTGGATGCATTCTGGCTTCAGGGCAATGGCTTCCGAGCGGACGAACTGTTTTGTCGTCAAGTTTCGAAGAATCCACTGCTGGTCTTGGGGAAAGTAGGTCTCCTGTTTGACCAGCATCTCTGAACGTATGTAATCGTAAGCGGGATCCTTGGAGATGTCCAAGTCGTGAAAGCGGCCAGCCAAAGCCAGCGACTTGCCGAACAGAGAAACGTCTTCTTCTTGGGTGGAAATACTGGGAAAAGTGAAGTGGTGAAGCGTGAAGGGCACATTCGGAAACGCCACATCGTCCCAGTCAACATCCCAGTCGTACGGTATGTCGCTCGTCTTTTGACGCAACAAGTCTAGCTCCTGAGCCGAAAACAGGCCAGGAGGATAGTTACCCGGCTTGACATCCTCTCCAAGCTTGCCCCCCCCCACGCCAACGTTTTCTTGGCTCGAGGGGCCACAAGGTTAAAGGTCTACCCCATCAGAAAAGCGTACCTCCTCGTGCGGGTCCGGATAACGAATGTAGGAGACAAGGGCCACACCGGGAAATGTGTGACGAAGTGGTCACGGTCAGTGGGCACATGGAGCAGTGGATAAAATCCGATAGCGATGAGTCTGAACTGAACTGAACTGGTGGGCCAAGGCCGGGCTGATGTACACGTGGTGTCTGACTGGATGACTCTGAGTAATGACTCCCAGGTGGTGAATCCTGGGGACAACAAACAGGGCCAAACAGGCAATAAGAGATAAAAGTACAAGGACATGGCGGCTGCAATTGATGGGTAGATGATGGTTGTTGTCTACACAGTTGCATGTGCGTTGGGAGAGATATTTATCTTTCCTGCTGGCCAGGTCGGCGGTGATTCACACCATCGGAATCATCAGTTGTTGAGCGATAGGGGTTTACGCCATCTCCTTGTGTTCTACCTAGCCAGTTGAGCACACTCAGACGACCATATTTTCGTTACGCCTTTATTCAGCCACACCAAAGATTACCACAACCATGACGCGCCGTTTGTAGCCAGTGATTGTAGGACCCACCTTTCGCCCCACCCTCTCCCGGTAGAAGCCAGAGTTCATTTCGATATAAGGTACTTAGGCCACACAGCCCTACTTGTAGCCCCACTTATGCGGAAGCAGGTTCAATCATTCTTCTGCCAGGTATGTTCGTATGTGATAGAATGGTTCTGATCTAGCCATTATGTAGGTCGAGGAAAGGGCATGCTGGACCATAGCATCTCCTCAAGACTTCCAGCTAGGTACTATACAAACAGGGGAAATAGACAATGGAAAGACATCCTTCCTTGATGAGAATGATGAGGTTCACACATGTAAGTACCTAATTAGGGTGACACCAAGAACCTTTGTTGCATCTATAACTGATATGCCCATGGCTATTCTCACTTATTCAGTCCCACACCTTACATATATCAAGCAGCGGCTTGACCACATTCTCCCCAAAGCGCTTTTGAAACTCAATGTCATCCCATGCCCATCTTTGCTCCACACACATGGCCACGCATTGCCTAGCCGCGGTTTCGTACTGCGACGGTAGCTGTTGTGAAGTGGCATCTAACCACCGAATCAGAGCGATCAGCCGGCGATCTGGCGTGTCGGTCATGATTGCTTGGTCGGCCTTTTCAGCCCACATCTCCAGTGTTCGATGGGTCCATATCTCGAGCAGGAGAATGGCGAGCTCGAGGAGAACATCCTTCGGTTCTGGCGTGTTGCTGATACTTCGTGTCCGGGGGCCAGATCTGGTAACTTCGTGCTCAACAAAAGGTCCAAACATCTTGCCACTCATTCCCGTGGTAGAATTAGCGTTTTCCACAGCAAGAAGCTTGATTTTGGTGCAGTCCCACGGCGTGACGAGCCAGTTGGTCCGTTGAAGCTGGAGAATCGAAGCTGCGATGTCGAGTGCCAATATTGTTCGTTGTTTATACGTCAGTTGTATGTCTTCGTTCAGATGCCCTTGCTCGAGTACCCTCTTCAGGGTTTCCGCAGGTGAAGGCGATAGAGCCGTGGTTATTTCATCGGCTCCCTCCTCGTCATCCATGTTCAGAACATCAGCCGTAAGCTGGAGTCGAATCATACGGCTTCTATGATGTGTATCACGCACAGCTTTGCAGAGGTCCAAGGTGTTTGGCCTGGAGGGTTGTAAATGTGGTCGGGTTGGGATCTCCGCAATTGCAAATCTGACTGTTGGTAATCTTGGGGACACGCTTCGGCTGTCGGTTGGATGACTATCCATCAGTTAGCCATACATAGCATGGACTTTTCAGTGTTTTTTAATCATACTCATCTGCTGCCAGCTCTGTATCTGGAGACAATACATGGACAAGCGCCCGCGATGAAATGGTGGGTTCGATGGATAATACTAGATTGAATGTAGTGGAATTTTTCAGGAGTCGACTGGTTCTTTTGTGTTGCCGATCAATCGGTATTCGACTTTCAAGTCGGAAAAGTATCCTGTGGCTCCCAACACATCTGCAACAGCAGCTCTTATGAAGGGCGTATGAGAGCGAACATGCCGGATTGCGGATCTGGGTAAGCCTCAGCACAATGCGGCCGGCGTGTGGAGACGGCTCATATGAAGAGAACTCCTGCAGGCCTTTGCGTTTCTCAATAATAGTCCCCAAGGAGAGCCTGCTTTGATCGAGCTCTTCATAGAGTGCTTTCAATTTTCCCCGCTTGATTGTGAACGAGACTCTTTCCGTGAAAGTGATCTTTTTATCTGGGGGGTTCGCTTGAAGGAGCGAGCCAAGGTCATCCTTCTGGGTCTGGTTCGCAAATCATCAGCATCAGACATTGCATAGAGAGTACCAGTTGAACTCACATCAGGGAGTCGCTGAATATGCTTGATATGTCCCACTATCGCCTTCAGCGAAGACTCATATTGCCCAACAAGCTGCTTGAATGGATCACTCAACGGACCTAGCCAGTCTTCAATCTCTTCGTTGACTTCGGGATCCCTCAGCAGTCGAAAGCACTCTGCAACTGTGTCTTCGTCTCGCAGGTTCAGCTCTACTACGCCAGCCGCTTGAAGAAGAAACAGAATGTCTGTATGATAGAGATGTTGGTGTATCGTTAGGCGGAGGATCAGGTTTTCAAGCAAACCACCGTACTTGACGAAGGAGGCGACAGCGCCCTTGCCAACTTGGTAATGCTCCAAAGAAGCGATGACCAGCGGTATTGCGCCAAGTACCACTCCAGCAACTTCGAAGCCTGACATAGTTGATTGCTTGCGCACTGCTTTTAGAGGCCTTCCGTTGAACAGCGCTTGCTTGAGCAACTTAGGAAGCGGGGGTGGAAGGAGAGATTGCCGTGTGGCTGCCAGCAACCCCAAGCACCAATCAAAGCCTTTACCTTTCAGCTGAATGCATGACCACCTCAGTCACCTCAACCCAGCTCGCGAAAACGTCAGACCCCACTTTCAAATTACCTCAAACATAGCACAGCAAGCACCCCAGCCTCGATCAGGGCGTCAGTCATGGATGGCCCGGCTCTCTATCGCGCAGGAAAGCGAGTTTTCCAAGTCTTTGAAAGTTTGTTGAATTTACACAGCGGCACACTTCAAACGCACTTTACCAAAGAGGAACAAAGGTTTCGATTATGCGCGCATAGCTTAGGCCTTCATCATCAAGGCCATAGCTCCCTCGACTATCGGGTCCGCGATGCTGTCCTGGTCAAGTCCCAGCTACTACGTCTGCTCAGTGCTTTGCTTGATCACCTTGAGAACACCCTGGCTGTTCTGAAAGGCGACCGCCTTCCGTTTGAACAACAAGCACGGGATTTGGAGACTGAGAGTTCATCCGATAACGACAGTAGCAGGTCGTCGAATCAGAGTGCCATTGGCTCTGTTAGCAGCGAGGAATCTACTCATGAACTGGACTTTCGTCAAAATGGAATTACAGAGACCATCAACGCGTTGTACGGTCTGGCAGCGCGAATCAGAAGCCCTCGAAACCGACCTGAAAGAGCTACACAAGAGCTCTTTCGGCACATCGCAGCACATGAAAGGGAGCAGTATATCAATGAAAGAGCCGAAGTCGAAATCGTGATTCTTGTTCATCGACATAAGCAATACCTAGTGCAAACTTTTCAACCGTCACAAAACTCTACAATCCACAATGACATTTTGGACAAATACGCCACGGCGTCTAATCACCTCCTACGGAGGATTGGCATGGCCAACGTTCGACGAAGACAACAGTTCATCTACTGGAAGGAACACACTGCCAGGATAAGCCGGGACCCAACGCAGACCGTGAGACCAACTGGCTCAAATAAGCCAGCCACCTCTGAAGCTCTTTTTCGGACGGGAAATACACCAAATGCCACTGTTCATCTTGCTACCCCCTCGGCTATTTCAAGACACGAACATTCAGAGGCAACTTCCGCTACAAGGTTGGACGAGAGCAAGTTCAGATTTGACGACAACGAGTCTGTCTTCTCATACCAGAGTCACGCATCCACCGCTGTAATTCCGGCTACCAAAAACCAGTTAGTGCTTCAGTGGCCACCTGCGCCTAAAGATCTCTTGAGTAGCGACTATTTCACCTGTCCCTATTGTCATGTACTGTGTCCTGGAAGGTATCTCGGGGAAAAGGCTTGGAAGTAAGTTGTCACCTTGGTATCACTTGACCTAGTGCTGATTGTCCTGCAGGGCACATCTTATCCACGATCTCCAACCGTACCAATGCACCCACGAAGTGTGTCAAGATTCTCATCGTCTCTACGGCTCATACCGAGAATGGATAGACCATGAGAACATTCATACAAAATCATGGCATTGCGATAATCATGTGGCACCAACAGAGTTTGAGAAGCAAGAGGAGTTTATTTCTCATATTGAACAATTTCACCCTGACGCAAAACCAGAGCTCTTCTCACCAGAGCTAATGGCCGCTGCATTCAGAACATCCACCAAACCATTGCGGCCATGTCCCCTTTGTCCCACTGGCTTCGAGGACAACAAAATCATGCACGAGCACATCAAAGGCCATTTAGAACGCCTTGCCTATTATTGCCTACCCGCGGATCCTTTTAATAAGAACCAACATGATGGTTTACGGGAAACCGCGGATAGCGATAGCCAAGCCGTACGGAATGACGAAAATTCGCAAGTTTTCTCGGAAACATCGTTGCAATGGCCTGATGACACTAATGTCCAGGGATCGCCAAGTCCAGAGGAGTATACGGCCACACACAAATTTGAGGATATCCGTCTACAATTTCAGCCAGTTCAACTAGGACGCGAGTCAGCCGAGGCCTGGCTTAAGGCAGTTACACCTGATGCATCAGGAGCACCTGAAAGCTCTTTCTCGCAAACGCTTCCGCTGCGTTTCAGCGAGTATTCTCAGATTCCCGAGTATGTCGAAAATCTTAGCTGGGGCGAGCCCAGTTTTCAGACATCGACATTTCGGAACAGCCATTTCAACGTGGCTCACTATAATAGCCCCAACTTTCAGCCAGAGGAATATCGCCCTGAAGGTGACGACACCCGGAATCGAACAACAGCAACCCAGGTGGACCATTTGGAAATAGAGAAAATACCAGACATTGTCACGGATGCAGAGGAAACGCAGCGACTAGACAGCCTACTGTTGAAGGCTGTAGTTGCCGGTGACACGGATCTTACTAAACTATTGCTGAATAAGGGCGCAAATGTCAGTTTTGAAGACAAGTCCGTTGGCAGTCCACTTCATGCTGCCATAAGCCTAGGACACCTTGAAGTTGTTCGGCTGCTGCTGGCACGCGGCGCAGATCCCGATGATGGTGATTGGGACAGGCCTGGTTCTGACATTCTGGGGGTCGCATCAGCAAGAGGCGACCAAGAGATTGTGCAGTTACTGTTGCAACACGGTGCCAAAGCAAACAGTGCGAGTTACACGTATGGATCTGCCCTCCAAGCTGCTGCATCTAAAGGCCACCACGAAGTGGTAAGTCTGCTGCTACGCAACGGTCACGATCCCCAATACTTCAGCTCTTTGCCACCCAACACAGCCCTTCGCGCGGCTGTTGAGGGGGGCCACAAGGAAACGGTCAAGGTGCTGCTGGCATCTGGCGCCGCCATCAACGACATGATGTTTGACGGCACAATCGGTAGCGTCCTTGAGGTTGCCTCGCACTACGGTCACCGAGAAATTGTGCAAATGCTACTAGACCATGGTGCAGATATCGATGCAAAGAGCATAAGACATGGGGGCGCTTTCCGAGCTGCGGTCATTCGAGGTCACCAGGAAATAGTACAGCTGTTACTACACCGGGAAGCGACCATCGATTTCAAAAGTGATGGATTTGCCAACATGATCCGCGCTGCATCAGCACTGGGCCATCAAGCAGTTGTTCAGCTATTGCTGGATAAAAGTGAGGAAGTGACAGGGGAAATGGCCGAGGAAAGTCTCATTGGTGCCACTGGAATGGGCAAATTACTTGCATGGCGCTCTCCATTATCTGGAGTTGAATCCAGGGAATGGCACTCAAATGAAGAGCATATCCTGCATCAAGACAAAGACTCATTAACCGCTGAAAACCAGCAACCTTACAAGTGCCACACGTGTGGAAAGGGGTTTGGAAGAGAAGATTATCTTGCGTATGTAATTGAGTCGTTCAGTTTACTCCCCAAGAATCACCACGCTGACAAGTGTTTAGGAGGCACACCAGAATTCACGAAAAACCTTGCAAATGTCCTGTTGAAGGCTGTGCTGCGAGCACAGCCGAAATAAAAGACCTGGATCGACACATCTGGACTCACCATCTCGATTATGCTCGAGAGAACAATATTCCAGGTACGGCAGCGGCAGCTTCGCAGCCTGACATCGCCAACCAGTCCAAACCCTCGAAACCCAGCAACACTGATCCATCAAGTGAGGACATACAACCTCACAAGTGCCCTGTTGAAGGTTGTAGGACCAGCAAGTCGGAAGAAAAGGACATCAGCCGACATATATGGACCTATCACCCAGATTATGCTCAAGAAAACAACATTTCTGATACGGATCGGGTGGAGTGCGGTTGGCCGGGCTGCTGGTGGCGTGGAAGAAGGGATAACCTGAAGAGGCACAAGGACACCATGAAACACTGGGAAGCGTCAGACAATGAGCTCGTCTCTGAGGAGAAGCCACCAGGGGTACAGGCATGCGACTGGCCGGGTTGTCAGTATACCTATGCAGGGAAGAAGAAGAGCAACCTGAAGAGACATAAAGACCGGCACCAACACTGGATTCGCCCATCGGACGCCAGTCCTGGCGAGGAGAACTCGCTAGAGAGCTCGCCGACTACTGCTACCAACTCCCGACCGTTGCAAAAGCAGTCGTTGGAACAACATACTCAGGATAGGGCTCCCAGCACCGACAGCACGACTCATGTTATTAACGATAAGACAAGTCAACCCCAAGGCATCTCACCAGGCGATAGTTCGGCGGACCAATGGGACGGCTCACCTGACAACACTCCAGAAGAAAAAAATCTCTCGAAAGAGCGAGACAGTGGCCTAGATCAGCTTGTTACAGAACTCGACCCGGAGCTCTTGTCAGAGGCATCGCGTGAGAAGCTTCATTCACCTTCCGAACAACGTCTGCTAGTGTGGCAGCTCGAGGACGACGTGAAAAGACTTCAGAATGACCTAGGCGAAGAGCACCCGGAGGCGCTCGAAAAGATGTCCAAGCTCGCGCTGTCGTGTGCGGAGAATCAGGATTTTGAAACAGCGGCAACTTGGCAGGAGAAGGTTTATAAAAGTTACGTGGTGTTATATGGCAATGAACATCCTAATACAGTTAGCTCCATGGCCGACCTCGCGGAAACCTACACCCATCTGGCTCGCTTAGAGGAGTCTGAGGTGTTACGAAAGAAGGTGCTGGAAATAATGACTCGGACGCTTGGAGAGGACCATCCTGACACAACAGCATCGATGGTCGAGCTTGCATCTACCCACGAACTTCAAGGACGCATGGACATGTCTGAGTCGTTGCAACTGGAGGCACTGGAAATACGGAAACGGACTCTTGGAGAGGGTCACCATTGGACTTTGGCGTCCATGGCCGAGCTTGGGGCAAGCTATTATGAGCAGGGTCGCTTCAAGGAGGCCGAGCAGATGTATCGGCAGGAGCTACAGCTACGTGAGAAGGTGTTGGGCAAGGAGCATCCCAACACACTTGCCAGCATGAACAACCTTGCGCGTGTGCTCGATAGCCAAGGGAAGTACGAGGAGGCCGAGCAGATGCATCGGCAGACGCTACAGTTACGTGAGAAGGTGTTGGGCAAGGAGCATCCCGGCACACTTACCAGCATGAACAACCTTGCGCTTGTGCTCAATAGCCAGGGGAAGTACGAGGAGGCCGAGCAGATGCATCGGCAGACGCTACAGCTACGTGAGAAGGTGTTGGGCAAGGAGCATCCCGATACACTTACCAGCATGAACAACCTCGCGTTTGTGCTCGATAACCAGGAGAAGTACGAGGAGGCCGAGCAGATGCATCGGCAGACGCTACAGCTACGTGAGAAGGTGTTGGGTAAGGAGCATCCCAGCACACTTACCAGCATGAACAACCTTGCGAGTGTGCTCGATAGCCAGGAGAAGTACGAGGAGGCCGAGCAGATGCATCGGCAGACGCTACAGCTAGCTAGTACGGCTAAGCGAGAAGGTCTTGGGGAAAGAACATCCAGACACATTGACTTACAAGGAGGAACTGACACAGACCTGGGATCTGCGAGAAGTTGCGGAAAGCTAGAGGGCATTATATAGCCACCCCCTTGGATCAATTTACGGGTATCAGGCCGTTGGAGCAACCGTTACATGATGACTTTGAGCGGGTAGAAGTAAATCTTTGGTGAAGTTTCTCTTGACGCATTCTCTGGTGGAGGACCTGGCAGATGTCTATGATAGAATCATTCCGAGGCACTGCAGAGGCAGATAAGAGATATGCTGGAGAATAAGCCCCAATTTAAGGGTGCTCCTTGAGATCGGAATATATCAAGAGGCTGGATGCGGCGGATATTAGGTTAGATGACCAAGAAATGGCCCGTCTTTGGAATATATCCATAGACCGACCCTATGTTGGTTTAGGTATACCTATTCTAACACATCTGCAGGTGGTCACATTAGGCTTTGGTGGCGGCAACGTGGGGTATGGCCACTTCTATGTATGGCTTGTTTCCTGGTCATCTGATATATTAAGAGTGCTTGGAAGAAAACAGAAAGGTGGAGAGGGCTGCAATGAAAAGACGCAAAGGCGGATAATGATGAGATAGAAGTTTGTAGGGTATCTTGGTAGGGTGTTGAGGGGTTGAATTGGAGCGAGATCAAAGAAATATTCTGGCGTCCTGTGATTTTTGTCATCATCATAGCCAAAGCAAGAGCATCCAACCAGAATTACCTTCTTTACATCTATCCTCGGCTCTGTCCCATATTCACAGCTTCGAAACTCCCTCCCTCCAATCCATCGTCACATTTACTTAAGATAACTAACCCATTTATTTAAAGATTTAGCATTCTCCTGCTCACGTCCCACTTACTCTCACTTATCACCCACTCAATCAAATTCTCACCCTCACCCACCACTCACCAACCCCACCAAACTCATCACTAACATCTATCATTGTTTCAGAAACCACTCACCCACCTCAACTCCACATGCACCTTCAACACAGCCCTCCCTATTCCCCCCAACAAATCCCACAGAACCTCACACCTGCAAAACCTGTGCGGGTAGCGCGCGTCTAAAATCAACCTCATCGCACCTTCCCCCCTTTTTTCTCTAGCACGTTCCTTACCGCCATACCACCCTCCCTCAAAATTCCACCCCAAAATAGGCAGGTGCTATCAACCACTCACCACTCACCATTTCTGTCGCATGTTTAAAACCAACACAGACACACACGAATATTTGAGTTTTAATTCTCACTGCATGCATTAGCCTCATGTACCAAGGGACTCTCTCACTCATAAGATATTGGCTTGCATGGAATCCTGCATGGAAGCCTGAAGGAAGGAATCTTCTGCTGCGTGGTCCTTTTTTTGTTTTTGGTCTCAGGGCTGCTACAGGCGGTAATGTCTGTTTGTGGCACGGGAATGTTCGGTCGGGTGTTTCAATTTTTGGAAGACGGGAGTGCGTGAGTTTGACGTCGTCGCTGCTTTTGAACATGTCACTCGTCACAGAAAAGAAAGGCGCTGATCAACCGTGCTGGAGTGGTAACTCTCACCTCCCTTTGACACTGGCTGGGGTTTCAATTCATGAAAGATCGAGTTTGGTTGACTCGCATTTGAATTTCCCCGCAACATGTTATCACCACGTTTGCACTCAAGCGCTCAATCTCTGTCTACCTCGTCTGTCAGCCTCCAAGCGCGTACTGTCGTATCCGTACGTGTGCAGCATCTCCCATTTCTCCTCCAGCGGTTGTGACCCCAAAATCCATTCGCACAATTCAAAGTACTGGTCCACCCACCCCAATCCTCCTGTAGGTACACTACCACGTTCTACGTACCGCTATCGACAAGGCCACCAATAGCCCCATCTCACCTCTCCAACCATCATCATCCCATTCCTTCCTTCCTTCCTTCCTTCCTTCCTTTCCCCGGCCTGGTTCATGTGACCCTCCCGCACCTTCCCACCTTCCCACCTTCCCACGATCTGATCCTTTCTCTTCCCCCCCAACTGCCCCAAAACAAATTCCTTGGCATTTTCTAGAAAACGGCAAAGAACAAAATCCATTCCGCTCACCCCCTCCCCCCCCCCACCTCGGACCCCCCTTTGTCATCCATCCCCATGAATACCGCCCCTTCCTTACCTTTCAACCCTCCACCCCTCCACCCTCCACCGTCGTATAACCTACCTACCTTACCCGACGCCGGTAATGCCGAAATCATACATGCTCATCCGACTGTGGAGAGCGAGCCACGCTGATTACATCCTGTATGTGTGACATACCATATTCCATCCCGTTCCGAGAGCGAGGTATTTCGTCATGTCACATTCAAACAGCAAGAGTGAACGAACCAAAATGTATGTTATGCCCGAAGTCAGATCTTTTCATCCAACCAAATCTTGCAATTTGTATTTCATTTTTGTTTTTTCCCCTTCCATCTCTAATCATCCTTCACCCCCCGCCCCCCCCATTCGAGGCAAAGAATTCAGGATGATAGTGTGTCTCCATCAAGATATGCAGCTAGGTGGGTAGGTGAGGTAATAGGTAGTAGGTGTGTGTTGTAAATAACAAAACGGGTAATAAAAAAAAAGACACAAAATAGGGTATAAGCTTGTGTGTCTGTAAAGAGAGAGAAGGGGAAAAAAGACAACAAGAAATATAGACAATGAGAAAAAAAAAGAAAAAAGAACAGATCTTCCTCCTCCCTCCTTCCATCCCTTCCATCCCTTCCATCCCTTTTTGAAATTCCAAAACCCATAAAGCCAAAAAAACTCCGTTGCAATGATAAATCGTGCATGCATGCTAGACAAAAAAACAAACCAAAAAATAAAAATAAAAATGGCCCATGCGAAAACCCGCTAGGTATACAAAGTGTAAAAAAAGAAGAGTGGATAAAAAAGGAAAATGGAAAAAGTCGCCCCCCAAACCATGTCTATCAACATGGCCGTCTCATATCCAACATCATTTTCCCATCACAACACCAGAGTAAACAAGATCCATCTCCTTTGGGAATCTCCTGTCCATCCCGTCAGGCATCCGCCACCGCATCACCACCACGCCTTCTTCCGTCTCAGATTCAAACACCGTCGTGCCTTGAACCTCGACGCCTTCCCGTCCCACTCGGCCAAGTTTGCCCATCCAGTCGCCCAGATCGATCAGTCTTTCCAGCCGGTGATCCATCGCCATGCAGTGAACCTTGGCATCCTCCCAGCTTGTCCCAAGCACCTCCAGCACGCTTCTCGCCACGGCAAATCTGTCGACCAACCCCGGCAGCTCGGATCCACAGCCGGTTGATGAAAGAACGTCCATCGCTTCGAGGATTCCGGTGCTGATGAACGGGGGCGGGGTGATGACTTGTGCCTGCGCCACTGCCACTGCCACCTCGAGGAGTTTGGCAGCATGTTTCATAGAAACGCCGATAAAGTCATGGACTGTGGCGGGCTGTAAAGCTCGCAGGTGAACGTGCCGATGGAGCTTGATTCTCGTCAGGTGATGGACGATGTGTAAAAGTATGAGCGGGCCCTGATCTTCAGGTGAGACCATCTCCAACCTCGCAGGCAGAAACTGGAGCCTTTCCGGCAGAGAAGACTCCCAAGCATCAAGGGTGGCGATAGTTCGACGGTGGAAATCACCAAACCCGGCATCGTAGGGCTCTCCCCGGCGCGAGGCTCTGTTGATAAATGTCATGACATCACCCCACATAGCTGTGATCTGAATCAGATAGGACATGATTCCAGCCCTGGCTGATTCGGATAGCGGACGCAGCATCGGGTCGAAATGGGGCGCTCGGTCGTCCAAGTTCGTAGTATCCGCTGCTGGGAGCCGGAGAAAGATGTCGTCCTTGTTGATGGTGACCGGTCGAGTTGCAAACGTCTCGTTAAGCCGCTCCATCAGGCAACATGACCAAAATGTCCGTCTCCGACACTCGGCATATTCTTGCCTTGTCAAACCCCAAGGGGTTACCCTCGAATCGTTTTCTCCCACATGGTCAAGTTCCACGTTCAACTGTAGCCACATCGCTGTAGAAATGGCCCTGCTCAGCATGTCGTTCGCGTCGATCTGTCTCGAGACAGCGAGGTAGTGCATGGCAAGGGCAAGTCTGGCTTGAACCAGCTGGAGCGACGGCTGCGAGCGTTCTGCGGCGTACCGAGCCACCTGGGCGTACTCGTGCGCAACGCTCCTCGAACCGGACCGCGAGAGGACGGCACCGATGGCGAGGATGCTATACACGAGCATCAGGTCTTCTGGTGATTTTCTGTGAGCGCTGTTCTGAACCCATGTGTGGAAAGACGGTTTCGGAGGGAGGAAGCGAAGTGCTGCGCTCTCCGTGTGTACAAAGACGGAGGCAATGGTGCTAGTCACAGATTCAGGGTCGGACACATACGGGTCTGTTTGCCACGCTCTGCATAAGATGTCCTCGTGGATACGAGGGAGCGTTTCTGACTGCCGCCATGGCAGGGATTGGCGGGAGGTGTCGGGCACTGGTCCCATCGGTGAGCGTACACTGGTCGCCGGGCTGTAGTGATCGTAGCCAATTCGAATACGCTTCGCAGGTGCAGAGGTGGGCATATCGGGGCTCGGGTGTCGGAGCGTCGTTCTGGGCGAGACAGAACCGCTCGAGTGGCTACCCGGTCGTGTGTAGTCGGTAGGGCCTCTGATCAAACCTCCAAGCCTCCGTGTATCCTCCGACTCGGCAGGAGGCGTGGACGGAGAGGAGGCGTTGTGACCACCTCGAGGACTAACCATAGTTTAGCATACGAAACAGGCCCCCATGCACAATAGCAGAAAAAGACAGCAGGCTTCTAGACTCACGCATTCTTGAACTTGCAAACACGGCCAAACTTTTCGCACTGGACACAGCGCGGGTAATCCGGATCGCACTTGATCTTCTTCTCACGGCAGGTGACGCAGGCGATAGCAAGCCTCTTCCGGGGCTTTCCAGCTTTGGTGACTCCCCAGTGAGCATTGACTTGCTCCCCGTCAATCACTGTCTTGCAATGACTCCCATCATCGTAAAAGTAGCACATTCCTTCACCAGGCACCTCGGCAGCTCTGACGAACCGTGGCAGAAAGTGTGTCCCTGTCCAGATCTTGGGCCCCAGTCCATCCTTTGCGGGGGCCCCCTCAGATGGGGCGCTGCTGGTCGGAGTGGCAGGAAGAGTGTGCGATGGTGTCTGTGGTGTTAATTGCTCCCGATATTCCATGTGTCTTCCCTCATCGCGACTCGTCCCTGAAAGGTGAGCAGGGTATCTCTCTGCCGTCGGCCTGTAGGTCGTTTCCCCACGGCTGCCGAGCGAATACTCTTTGCTGGCCTCATGTTGCACCGACCATTGTCCTCCTGAAGTGTACTCGAGTCGGCTATCTGGCCTTGGTTGCTGTTCCTCTCGTGAATGAGGTGAAAGCGGTCCAGGGAAAACCCGGGACAGGGCCGGAATCTGGGGACGTTCCTGATACCTAGGGTCCAGTACACTTCGCGGCTGTGAAGCAGTGGATGTCGTCGCGGGTGGAAAGTACGATGACGAAGAGAATGGTCTGTCCAAGCTTGGAACTGAGCTAGGAGGTCGATCCAATGGTGAGGTGGCCGGATAGGAGCCAGGGCGCTCGGAAAGAGGAGAGTGAAAGGATCGAATCTGGGTTGGTGGCCCAAAGATGCTGCTCAGAGATGGAAGCTGTTGCCTTGGTGCGTTATGATCCGACCCCGTATCCCTGCGCTCTTCCGGGCCTTTGTTAGACGACGACGACATGTCGTTTGCCTTGACGGCCGGATCATAGTGTGACATGGGAGGGGAGAGAGGAGCAGGCGGGTTCCAGGTCCTCTCCTCGGACTGTCTTGAACTATAAGAGGCCGAGTCTGGTGTGAGCACCTCGGGTGGGGTGTTTGGGTTGGCCGCACGGAATCGAGGTTCGAGGCAGGATGCAATCCCCATTGAGAGATATGTCGAGGGTATGGGCCTTTGTGTAGTTGTATTCTATGACCGTGCCTATGTCCGTGTCATGTCACACTCTCTCAAGTTGGAGGCGTATGGAAGGGAGTGTATGTCCGAGCTGTGACACCCAATACAGTGTGTGTATGTGCGTGTGTGGTGAGGCAGGGTGTTGTAGATGGTGGTTTGTCGCAGCAGTAGGACAAAGAAGGGTCGAAGGGGGCCGGTAGCTAGATATTCACCGGATAAAGGTGTACAGGGGCGGCGCAGTCAACTCACGACCGCCTATTCAGATGGGCACGCCAAGCTCCAGCAGGAGGAGGGCACCGATCCCGGATAATTGAACGAACAATTACTGCGAGGCAGAGGAGGGTAGACCAGATAGGCCAGGTGCAGAAAGCAATGTACGAAAGACAGGGTTGTCGTGCGTCCAGGACAGTCTCGTTTCTCACTCTTTGTTGGCCTTGCTCCTGGTGTTGTTGTTGTCGGTCCAGGTCGACTCTTGTCTCCTGTTGCTGCAGCCGGGGAGGGAAGAGGGAGGGTAGGAGTGAACGGACGGGATGCTCGGGGGGCGGGCTGGTAGGGGGAGACCACCACTATTATGTGCAGCCAAACTAGACTCGATATTGTTTGTATGCAATCTAGTGCAGCGAGCAAGAAACCCAGACGGACGTTCTGTCGGCGGCACTCTAAAGCTAGACGCCGCAGGATACACCGAGGTAAGGGTATGTGGACGGTGGACGGTGGACGAGGGCAAGTTGGAAGGTGCACAGCAAGGTGTGCTTGGGAAGAGTAGCAGAACCAGGGGCCAAGAAGAAAGAAAACAAGAAGATGGGACGGGCGCCCAGTGCTTTGTATGTTGATTGAGAGTACAAAAGTCATACGGAGCTTGGATGGGATTAGTGCAGCCCAGGTCAGCTCGCAGCTCGGGCCGGTGGATGATGTTTTTTGTTCAAAATGTCTCCAGGAAGCGCCCACACAGATACCCACCCTGGTGGGCCAGCCAGACCACTGGGGGGGGAGGACCCCGTCTCCAGCAAACCGCTAGCTCCAAGCCCATGGATTTCGGCAGTGCGGCATGGCGTTGCGCTCTCTCACTTCTCTCTCATTCTGAGATTCTTGTTGCGAGATGAGCAGTGAGACAGCTACCCTGGAATATGCAACGGCGGCGCTCAAAAGGGAAATCAGATGGAATCCACGAAGCTCGACTGAGAGGAAACGACCGTCATCAGCGAGACACTTTTACATGGGGGCCCTTCCTCCTGCTGTGTGGCTCTCCCCGGTTGAGAGTGAGAGTGAAGGGGGGAGGGGTGGGTCGATGGTGGAGGATGCGGAGGGGCGTGTGAGGAGAAGGGGACGAGAACGGTTGTCTTGTGTTAGCCGGCATGGCAAGGGTGTCCCTCTGACGCTGGGCGACGCCTGTGCTTGGCTTGGCTTGGCTCTGGTGGTGAGGCATCTCACCAGGCGGCGGCGAAGCGATGTGCGATGATGGATGGCTACCACGAGGCAAAAGAGGGTTCGGGAAGATAAGAAGGGAGGAGTGTGTGATGGACCGGGAGTGCCAGCAAGGGACAGGGACAGGGGCTCCAGGCAGCGCCCGCCGCTGATGGCAGTCGCCAAGAGTTGTCGACAGAGCAGGGGAATGGCCTCACCCAGATGTCTCCTCACAGCGGAGTTTCACTGTCTTGGCATGGTCTTGGCTCGCCGGACGCTGGTGAAGCACCGAATGCGAGAGTTGGCGAGAGCTGGCGAGCATTGGGGAGAGTTGAGTCTGTAGGTCCAAAGTAGGTATTCAGCAGGAGAACCATTGGAGACATTCATCAGGACGTACCCCGTACCCTACTTACCCCCCCTTTCAGCTTGGTCGGCCAGCCGTTCCGCGCGTTGTTCTGGAACTCGTTCTGCCACCGACGCGAGGGTACCACGCGGCGCAGGGCGACCCGCGACTGCGACGCTGTCTTGGGACGGCTCTCGAAGGAAGAGAGAAACACAGGCGAGTGACTTGCCTGAAGGAGAGGGCATGCCCAGCCAACGAGGGTTGCAGTGAGGTACCCGCTGCTGCTGTCTGTCGGCACCGCTGATGGGACATAAGCCTATAATAATAAAAAATACAAAAGGACCAAAAAATGCGTGTCATTCGAATCGAGTAATTGGAATCGGATCTCGCAAAATCGGGAAACCAACGGGGCTCCGGGGCTCGCCCGTCCGATCTACGGCCCACGCCGGCACCGCACACACCAGGGCACCAGCACAGTCCAAGTGCTTGTCTTGTCTTCGCGGGCTTTTGTCGTTGGCGATGCGATGCGATGCCGCAATGAGCAGGAGGTGGACGTGGAGACTGCTGGGAAATTTAGGCGGGGCTCGCTCGGCAGGTGGGTGCGTTGTGGGCCAGGGCATTGACAACACGGGAAACTGCAAACTGGCAATTCCATCGGCATGATGAATTGCTCCTTCCTCTTTGTTGACTCTGCAGTAGGCTTCTATATTGATGAATCTCTCCTTCCTTCCTGTCTGTCTCTTCCAAGCTCTCGTTACCAGAAACTAGAACCCTCGCAAACTTCTATTTAATTAAGCTAGCTACCACCCGCCTCCTGTGTATCAACAAGCGAGAGACCGCAACAATTACTGTTCAGATACAAGATCCTAGCATTTTTGGCTCAACAGCCGGACGTCAGATCCATGCCGTCTCCATTGCCCGCCGTCCCGTGTGAGGATCCCAGTGGCATCACGGTGCCCCGCCTGTGTCATGAGTGCCGGCTTCTTATGATGAACACGATAAGTGCAATTACACACTACCGCAGTAGTGCACGCTGCAACAAATAAGGCCGTCGCCTATAACCCTGCACAACATGTAATAGCAAGTGCCTGATAAGGACGGGCTCGGCATCCAGGTCGTTAGCTCGATCCCAGTCCCCTGGGATTCAAGGGGTGGAACTCTACAGGCACACGCAGCAGCAGCAGCAGCAGCAGCGAGCCGCCTGTGACAGTGTCTGTGAGAGTGTCCCCTTTTCGTCTGATCTCTGTGATCCCCTCGCCTCGACTGCTGTCCCCATCCTCTCATCTCATCTCATCTCAACCAGGTGGGGGAGACGCACGGAACTTCCTCTTTTTTTTTTATATGACGCCTGCCGCATGAAGGATCGCTGGTTCGCGCGGGACTTGCGTAGCGCCGATTCCGCAGACGCCATCCCGTTTCGTCTGGTCCGCTCTCGCCAGTCAGCAGACGCCATCTCTCCCCCATCTCCAGTCGCTAGTGCTCTATTTGTCGACGCCACCGTTGGCTGATACCGGCTGCGGTGCCGCCAGCAGCAGCAGCAGCATCGTCCGGCTGATTTCGCGATTCCCGACCAGCCCAGCCACTCGTCACTCGTCGACAGGTCGACGTGCAGGAGCTGAGGCGCTGAGGGCAGAATAGAAAGAAACAACTCAGAGTATTAGACTGTCCAACAGCCGAGCTTGACGCACGTGGAACACGATGGTTTTGCATCACGGCCTCCTGGTTGGCTGGCTCCGCACTTTCCCCCGCCCTCATTTTCTCCGATGCATGTCTTTGAAGACAACAACCGGCCAGACGCTGCCAGAGAGAGCAGGCTTCTCCTCGCGGACACGTTCCGGGCTCTCTATCGACCCCACCCGTCAGCCCATTCTTCGTTGCTCAGCGCGGGACACGGTGGATATGCCACACTGTTGGCTCTGCTCGTCGACGTCGACAGCGAGGAGTGTGGTGGTAGGACCTGGCAACCGGCATGCAACATCCTGTGTTCCTGGAGCCGGGCGCGACAATGTGCAGGCCTTGACGAGTCAATATATTGACTTGGTATATTATGCCGCCGCACTGTATCCAGAAGGCCAAACGGCGCCAGGCGGGTCCAACCGCCGCACAGCGCCGGCCTGCGAAGGAGATCTGCCGAGGTGACCGTTTCTTCGTCAGAGACGGTAGATTTTCCTTGTTGGCCAATGGCAGCGAGCACTTCGTACTGCACTCCTCCGGACACAAGGACATCCATCGACCGAGGTGAGTGAGCCCCTTCCCCCTTTCTTTTGGAAACCGCCGCCACGCAGACAAATTTCCTCGTTGCTGGAAAGGGCCGCCTGCATGAAACTATCTGGACGCTCGGAAGTTGCATTGACTGGCACATGGCAAAAGAGAATTCCTTCTTTCCAAGAATCATTCGATTACCCAGCCCAGAAATAGTGTACCCCCCAAGCTTCGACAAACAAGAAAAGCCGGCTTTGTGTTCCCCTCTCTCTCCCCAAGAGCCGGCAACGTAGCCCGAAATCCCACTCCACTACCGGTACCAACAGTCAGTCACCAAGCGCACCAAAGACGAGAAGGGTGCCAAGCATTCATCAGCATCTCCCAACAGGGTAAGCAGCTCCGCGCTCGATTCGAACCAACGAAATCACCCACTGATGAGGAGGAAGGGGTCAGAGGAGGACCCTGAACCGAGCAAAAAGGTAACCCAAGACAAAAAAATAAGGGGGGCTAACAAAACCCATATTCCCGGAGTCCGGAACCGAAAACGATCACTTCCAGGCCGGGGACGAAGCACGGACGGTATCTTGTTCAGAACCTGGTGAGTAGAGGCGGAAGACTCATCAATGATCCTCTCACATTATTATTCCACGAATTCTATCCAAGCCACGATAAGGTCTCACACAGGACCTCACACGTTCGGGAAAATACAACTCACATAGGTACACTCCCATGTGTGTGTGTGTGTGTGTGTGTGTGTGTGTGCCCCCGCCCTTTTCTCCTTGCCAACAGTTCGGTTCACAGGGCTGAATCGCTGATATCATCTTTCTGACTCTTCCACACCCACAAAACCCGACAGCCACACACCATCATCACTCAGCAGGGCAAATCTGCGTGGTTTCACTGGGCGCGTCGGCTTGCCTATCTGATCGTGATCGAGTAGAGGGAACCGATGGGATTTAAAACTCCCAACAGTTGCAAATGCTGTGAGACGTGAGATATCCATATCACATCTTGCCAGCCTGTCTACATTTCCACCACCCCCAGGTGTGATACATTATCCAACGTACACTCTCAACACAAGCACAATGCATCATCCGGCGTGTGTATATTTCGACAGAAGCAACACTGCCGAGACATGCCTACAAGACTGGGCCTTTCCCCGGACCAAAACGCCGCCGGATGATGATATCGGAAGCCAGCCTTGAAACCTGCTTTTTGAACCTCATGCTTATCGTGGCTGGGACATTTCCATTTGGCTTTCTGCCTCGCTTGAACCGTCGAACAGGATGCCTTGCGAGTAGGTACTCATGTGTCCTATTCCGTGACTTCGTCGCATGTCTCTTGCTGCCCCATTAACAAAGATCCCCACGCTCTTTTAGTCATGGGAACTCCTTGAGTACCTAGGCAGGGTTCTTTTTCTCTTTTTTTTCTTTTTTTTTTTTGCCCCCCTTCAACCTGCTTCAGCATCCAAACGTACCTACAATGAGGCGTTTTACTTTACAAAAGGCCTCGCTGCCTTCTCATCTTGGCAGCCATGGGGTATTCATACAATACATCACCTGCTGTTAAATCTCCAGCTCAGTCTTCACATGCCAGATTCTGACCCAAAATATCCCCTTTTAAAAAGAACTGATGGAAATGCGCAACGGAAAAAGTAACAAGGGACTAGAAAGCGACGATCGGATCACTCACCCCCCTTCCTCCCTCTCGGCTTCGGGTTGTCAACCTGCCGTGTAACCTCTTTCCAAGCGCCAAAAACAAAAACAAAAAAAAAAAAAGAAGAGACACATCCAAAACCTCACAAGGCAGAGACAAGAGACACATCGGAGAGTTTTTTCAAGACATTTTCCCCACTCAGCAATCAGTCTCATTCATCTGAATGACAGGTATAGTCGCATGCGGCGTGCTATAGTGACATGCAGTGCATGTGTAAGAAGTATATTAACAAATGCCCCAATATAGTCAAGGTCCATTCGGCAGTCATCAGTCAGTACACACCCAAAAAAAAAAATTGAAAGAAAAAAAAAAGAACAGTGGGTGTTGTTGTCGAGCCTTACGAGGAGGGGGGTATTAATGTCATGCATATAGTATGCCGTTTGAGTTGTTATTAAATCGTCAGCGGCCTATTGAGCCCATTATGAGATGCTTTCCATCCGAGGCGACGCCTCGAGGAGGCTGATAACCGATGATGCCTTACCTTGTCTGTACAGTGTAACAAGTGGTGTGTTAAATGACAATCCCCAGAGATCATTCACATCATCAATGATATGATCCCCCCAAACCCCTCCCCCAAAAACCGATCGATAAAAACCACAACATGCCGTCACGGGTGGTGCGCAACAATACAATCTCAATATCACCCACACCTACCCACCCATCCCTCCCAGCCCTATCCTTGCCATCAAGGTCCATCGTCACACCAGACCTTTTCGCCCGTGTCCCCGTTCCCCAACAGGCGGAATGTCGTGATGTTACCGGAAAATCGTAATCGGAAATTTATTTTTCACTCCAGAAAAAAAAAAACACAGGGCTCATCCCAGCCCAGGCAATTCCCAAATAGAAACAAGACAAGCAAGCGAAGGGGAGGGAAGACAGGTGAAAAAAAAAAACACATGGTAACCTGGTTAACACAACGTAGAAAAATCAACGTCGCATTTTTGCAACAAAGCCGATGCTACACTGACGGTCAGTTCACCAAAACTGAATGTTTCTGAGCGGACAGGATGTGTGAGCTGTTTTGTTGGTGGCCCTTCCAGAAACATTCCGTAACCACACTTGAAGAGAGAGAGCGAGAAAGAAAGAGAGAGGTCCGTGTGTTTTTTTTTTCCCCTTGTCCTTCGGCGAAAGTCCGGACAGTTGGTGTGAATATGTGTAAAAAAGGGGGTCCGAGATCAATCGTTTGGCGATTCACTGCCTCGTTTATTTTCAACTCCAAACCATCTCACCTTACGGGTCGAGTATGAAACTGGCTTGCAGTGTTGCAGTGAGCAATGATGGATGGTGGTGCCCAGGTCAATGCATCATAGGTATGTCGGTGGTGGGCAAAGACGCAGACACAACACGTCCATGCAGGCAATGATGCGCAAAAAGTCAAGAGAAATTGTGTCCTGATCAGGAGCAAGGTGAGCTTGACCGAGGGCCACAATGCGAGTTGACCGAAACTCCAAACCCCCACTTGCTTGGGAACGGTGACGGTGACGTTGAACGCAGTCCACCGGCGGGGGCATCGTCAAACGTGTGTACTTCCTGGAAAGCCAATAGGCTCGCCTCGGGTGTGGATGTTCCCTGGGCTTGAAGAAGGCTTTGCCGTTCACGGAACTTCGTGCAGATGTGTTGGATCGTCTTCCTTGTTGAGCCTTTGGCCCCTGCCTCAACCTCCTTTTCTTTCCCTGAGGACTATCTGATGCAACCACGTCGGCTAGAGAGAGAGAGAGAGAGAGAGAGAGCCTGTGCCGCCGAGGTACATACGCGGTACTGTAGGGGGTGCTTTGGAATTCTCTAGAAGGCGACGATCCGGTCACAGAACTGGCCGGTCTTTTCATTGTTCATCTCTGCACCGCTGGCTGTGCCGTGATGCTACGTGTAGGGCTCTGGCCAAGGTGCAACACCGGCGTATATCCGCATTGCGGTCGTGATGGATCACAAGGTGAGAAGTGGAATCCCTATGGGTAGCCGCGGTCTTGGCGGGATGGCGGAGCTTGGGGATTTGATCGGGAGTTGCTTGATCGGCCCTTTGAGCCCAGTCTTGGATTCGCCCGTTGCTCCCCGTTGCTCACTCTTGAACAGTCTGGGGAAGGCGAGGGCCCAGTCTTGGTGGATGCTGCGGTGGAGCAACGGACGACAAATGCCGCCGAGATGTACCGTATCGTTGCCAGCACCTCCGACCACCGCAGTATCTCTTGTTTCGATATTGTTGAGGACTTCGACGTAGGCGAGACAAAGCTGCCTGTGTTATGATGTGTTGTGTGTGTTGTGTGTGTTGTGTTGTGTATGCATACGGCAGAGGCAGATGCAGTGATGCGGCAACTACCTCGCCTCCCAGGTACGCGACTTCGACAGGAAAACAGAAACAGATGCCGGGTTGAAGATGGTGTGCCAAGAGACGGATCTTGTGTCCCTCCACTATCATCCAACCCAACCGTCAGCCTCTTTTGGATTTGACCGGCGAAAACGCCGTCGTTCATCACAAAAGGCAGATAACTGGATCTCATTCATCTCAAACATGCTGGGTCACCTGCCTGCGGTGCTGACTATGCCATCCTCTTCGTGTTGCCCTGCGGCGGCGTGTCATGCAATCCCACCTCCAGGTCCGTGATGGTGTGTGTCTTTTGCGTGTGTGCTGACCGGATCGCCATGAGATGAGATCCGCCAGACATCAAGAAGGCTCCGAAATCACGGGCTGGTAGCTCTAACTGTAACTTGCTGTTTGTGTTGCCCACGTCAACAGGCACTTCCACCAGTGTCGTAGAGTAGAGCCTGCAGCCTGAAGGGCAAGCACCATCCACTAGGTACCTGCCGTCGTCTGCAGAGTGACATTACTAGGCCCATGTGGGTTGATGATGGGTTGTCTCTTTCTAATAGTCTCAATCAACGTCGAACAGACCCCCCAATATACTACCAAAACTGCAATATAAGTCAGCATCATGCTTCGGGCTGCCGCTTCCAATAATGGGCAGGGAAGCCGTGCTAAGATCGACCGATATGTCGTGAGCTTGGATCCTTTGCTTTGCTGTACACGCACGATGGCTGAGATGAGGGCCATTCGCATCATTGTTCGTCGTCGGATGATGTGCTCTGCTCTGTCACTCTCCTCTGTCTCAGACCGTTCAGCTGAGCGAAAGCTGGTGCATACATACAGTGTACCCTTCTCCTGACTCGACTGCCGAACCCCCGCGGGACCCCGGAGTGGGTAAGAACATGATTCTTTCCAATCACAAGAATACAAAAAGCATGGCACTTTTCTTGGTTAGCCCGCCGTGGTCGTCCCCCCGGCGCGGCGCAACGCACGGAGCAAGCCCAGCACGCCGAGACAGCACGGAAACCAGGCCCCCCGGAAGCGTTGCGCTGAGACTTTCCGGGGGTCACGGCTTGGCAGGCAAGGGTTGCTCATCGTCTGGCCTTCTAGAATTACGATTTTGGGACAAGACACGCGAGGGGTGTCTCTGAACACGGCGTGGCTTGCTGTTGCTACGAGGGCGTCAAGGTTTTTCTTTTTGCTGTCCAGCTTCCGCTTCAGGATCAAGTTCCGGAGGAAGAGCGCTCAACTTTTCTTCCCGACGTCACCGGGTTGCAATTTACAAGTGGGAGTCCAGCCGGTGGCGGCATCTGCATCCAACACTCTTGGCTAGTGTAGTGACTTCGCTCCTGTGGCTCCCTTGGATTCTGGGCCAGCCAGAGATGGTAGAGTTTGCGTCCGGATACGAGGGGCTGAGGAACCACTGTTGCTGAGCTGCAGACACCACGGCACCACGAGCCCCGATGGACGCAGCACTGGCCGGATGAGTTTGCGGAGCGGGAAGATGGTGCCGACGGTAATGCAGTGGGAGATCGCCGTTGCCCAATGCCGCGGTTTGGCGTGTTGAGCAACATGATGTTTTTTGTTCTGCGAGCTTGGTCGACGAATGAGGTGAGCCCGGAGCCGAGTGCAACATATTGTCGGAATGGAGTACCATCGCCTGGGCATCTGGGGTCTTGGGTGGTGGGGTTTGGGATGCACTCGCACTCTGGATTCGAGGTGTCATCTTTGCCTGTTGAGTGTGCTGTCTGGTGAGGATGATGCATAATGCCCTGATCGATGGCAGCCCCCTTTTGGGCAAATGCTGCAGCGTGCCACCTATCTATCTGTCAGACGGAGCAACATCTCGACGCTCCATGGTTACGCTGCTGGGATAATGGAAAAAACAAAAAAAAAAAAAAAAAAAGGCGATAACAGGCCGCCTCGCCGCCATCGACATAGCAAAACGGCAGCTAGGCTCAATGTGTCCAGAGGCGCAGCCTATTTTTAGGACCCGATACACCACCGCTCCATCCAGATGAACACCGATTTCGACTCTTGATCTGGTCCGTGTGCTGTGCAACGCTGGAAGCTCGCCTTGGGCCCAATCAGCAGCCGAGCAGAGCCGGCATGGGTGTTGGAACGGTGGCCCGACAGTGAAGCAATTGTCTGTCTCTCTTTTACCACCTGACATAACGTCGAAGAGCCCACACAGTCATCAACGTCGTCTTGTTGGTTCAGGTCGGCGACCCAACCCCAGGAACCAAACAACAGTCAACCCAAACAAGAGAGTGAACCAGACGATCGAGCCCAAGAGACCCTGGCCAAGGCATCATCGGCTGTCTGTGCCCGGGAGGCGTAATTTAGCGGCTCTTCACCACCTCCCTCGGTTCGACGACAACGTTGAATGCTTGTCCCCCTCGTTTCTTGCGCGGACGCCGCAATCCTCTCCCGTTCACCGTGATGATGGGTCTGATGGGTTGCGAGCGGCACAGTAAATTGACAGCTCATTGCTGCTTTGGTAACAAATCACGTTGCCTGTGCCTCGTGTGTGGCCGTTCCAACGTCTTCCGTCATGGCGATGGACCGGGCAATATAGAAACAGCAATTAGCCTGTGTTCGCATAGCTGGCAGAGATGCGACCAGGTCAGCTCTACCGCAGCACACTCGCCTGCTGAGAGGAGAGCCTTCCCTCCCAGCTCTCGCCTCGGCAGGGATATTGCGCCGCATCATGCATCGTTCTCGGCATTGCGCTCCGTGAAGGTGAGAAGAAGAGGAGGGGCTGGACAGGGAATGCGGCACGGCCCCAGCGTAACGGTCTGACCCCCTTGCCTTGTTTGCCCTGTGAGTTTCTTCCCCACCTCCAGATTCCTCCTTGGCTTCTATCCGTGCCTATCATCACATTGTCCCTTTTCGTCCACCTCAAGCTCTAGGCAAGCTCCCACCGAGCTTTTCCACGGCACTTGCAGCCTTCGTTCCGCATCCTGTGGTGCAACTTGGAGACTGCCGTGCATCGCCCGAACAGGTCCTCGTCCATGGCTGGGCTATGCGAGAGGGCCACATCATTGGAACTTTGCGAGGCAGAGAAGCGGGGGAGGCAGCACACCATTCCCTAACTCTTGTGAACTCCAAGGTGCCCGTGCTGCATGAGCAATACCGATGCAATTTCCTCCTGCAGTCGTTGACAGAGGGAGAACCTCCTCCGACATGGGACAATCGGACGAACTCGGATTCCTGCAGGGTCGGTTGGCTGATATCAGATGAATTAACCACCATCTCCTGTTGTTCACGGCGTCGCGAGGCCGCCGCCGCGCGGAGGTGATGCCTTTTCCCACGAGGTGACGGTTACTTTCAAGGGCCCCCAATCTCCAGCCCGACGAACAGAATATCACGAGAACTAGATCTGCCGCTCCAGGCCACCATCGCATCTTGCCCAGACTCTAATAAAAGATCCTGGGCCGTGCCCCGGGTTTGGGGAAAATCATAGCTTATTGTCGCTCTTATAGCCAGGTGGTATACATCCAACCCGGCTTGCATCCGTACCAACCTTATCTGATAGTGACAATGAGCATCTAGTGATACACCAGGTGATGACATAGTCGAGCTGAGCTCACCAAGGCGAACTCTGAATGCAGCTTGCGGCATCTTGCAGAGTGGTACCGGGAATTTTCGACGGCGTGATGCATAGTTATCTTTCTCCTCTGAAGGTTCAGCAACAAATAGAAAGTACACGGCGATTTGTCGACATCGTCCGAGAGACCACGAGTGGAAGCGCGCAAAGATGTATCTTGACCAGCGTTTCGATAGTCTGTCTCGCATCTGCCTCCATGACAGCATACAGCAATCTCGGCAGGATGCATGCATAAAAGCTAGTACCACATACTGTAGTCCCGACGTTGTCTTGTCGTGGATACTGCTGTAATATGCGAGCGCGCCAACAGTAGAAGCGTTCCCGGTTTGGTAAGACTATGGAACGTTATGCAATACGGCTCCGCTCCGGCTTGTCAACCGGCGCTGGCAGCCGGAGTAGCATTATGAGTGGAAAGTGAGCTGAAAATAGTCGCCAATAACAGATGACCATTGAGGTCCTGCGTCGGCAGCAGGATAATGGACAAAAAGCACCTCGCCAGGAACCAATGAGGGGCAGAGTCTGCGCCGTATGTCAAGCAAATGAGCCGGTTGAGCATATCCGAGCCGATCTTGGATGGGCATTGGTATACTCAAACTCCGAGGATGGTCTACTTGGTAGGCAAATAAGCGGACGACACCGGTTCGGCAATAGGTTATTGCTTTGATGACGGGCGCTCCGCGCCGTCAAGGCCGCGCCGGGGGACCCGATTGCTGACCTCCGTCCGCGAATTCGCCGTCGGGCCGATCACTTGGTGAGCTTTTGCCACGGGGCGCTTGCATATTGCCACGGAAAGACTGAAAGGTAACCGTCTGGCAGGTCAACAGTGTGTACTGACCTGTCTTGCTGTCAGTAAGAACGAACCAAATAGGGCTTCATGACACACCACTGCAAGTAGACCAAGTCGGTGTAGGGTAAAAAGCAGGTCCGAGAATGCCCCAGCAACTTCAGCCGCGGAATGGCGCCGAGTGGGCTCCGAGATGTGCCAGCAAACCGGGTTCGGTGCAGACGCCTCGTCCGTGATAACGCCGGGCGCTGAATGAGCCTCGATTATGGTCTGTCCAGTTCTCCCGGGGCCCATGGCATTGGGACGGGTAGCATGCTCGAAGAGTGTTTGAAATGCATCTCCAGGCCATAAGCTTACTTGTGCAAAAGTTAGGTCTCACCACCACCTTTGTCGCGCCAAGATGGTTGGGGGCTGGTGTCGGCAATGTGGTAGCAAACCCTCCGAATTGGTGACGCCCAACACCACCGGCACTTGCTGAACGGCAGTGGCGCGCCGCGCATTTCGACAGGATAACAGGGGAGTGTTCTGGTAATTGTGTTCCCAGGCCTCTGTCTCTCACGCCCATCCTCTCTGTTGATGGCGTGGGCCATTGGCTGCTGTGAGCTGGCAGTAAAGTTGAACGTTAGTGCCAGAAAGGCAAGCCATCCAGCAATAATCGCCGACTCTGCTGCAACATCGTGGCAAAGCCTCAAGAGGATGGCGAGGAGATGAGCCTATTTGACGCTTTGCGACCCCAAACCCTTCATGTGATGAGCGATATGCGGGTGGGGCGGTGAGTTCTCCGTGATGTGCCTTTTCCAGTTACTCGTGCATGACAGCTCATTCAACGAGACAGCGTGCATACTCACCGAACTGTTGAACAGTCGTCGTAACGAATGGCACAGGCGTACGCTGGGTCTAGCGGAGGGTGACCAAGACCTCCAGGTCCCCGGCTGGGAGTCGAATCGCTAAGGGGCAATTCCACCAGAAGAAAACAGCCTGAGGTGATTTGGAAGTCTGTAGGTCTCTGGTTAGGTGTCCAGTGTCTGACAGTCTCAGGAGAGCCTCGATACTCGGAAGTCACGTGGAGCCGAGCAGGTGGGTGTTGAGAAGGGTCTTTTCAGGCGAACCGTGCTGCTGACTGTGTGCGTAGGTAGTCGCATTCCTCCCATCAGCGACATGGAGCAGTTGTACTGTGACTCCTGAAGGCTTGATATCCGGAAATCCGAGGAGCTAGTATCCCGAGTCACGAGGCGGAGGAGGGCTATGTAGATTCTTGTCGGCACCGGTTCGGTTGATGAGAGCCCCGTCTCGCGTTCCGCTGTGCCAGAAATGGATGTGCCGTCCCTTTTAGAGGCGGTGATCGGAATTCATTGCCTGTCAAACGGTCGTCCTATGCTGCGATCCCAATACATGGCTGACGGTCTCAAGTAGGGGGCCCGATTGGCCTGGCATGTAGTGGCATCATACTGTCCAGTGTGAGGCTCGAGTAAGGATCCGAGCTGCCAACCAGTTCGGTATGCAGCTGTTGATACTGTGTCAGCCGATTGCAGCAAGCAGAGGTTGAAGATTTACACAAGAGGTACCTATATCAGGTCGTATGTTCATGACGAACCGCCCCAGACATCGTCATTATCTGACTTATCAAATCCTCGCAATAAAACGCAGGTATGCCGAAGTCGATGAGATATGAAACGCATTTTGGGCAGGAAGTTGGACAGCGAAAGGTTTCAAGTAAAAGGGTTCAGAGTTTTCAAGGCAGTGATTGACTCATTGATGTCAAGTAAAAGAGCGATCGATGGTGGTGGTTGAAGCTGCCCATCAAGGAGTTGATAAACGCTGGCAGCTGTCAGGCTACTCTGTGACAGCTGGTCAGGGCGGCTCGGTCAATCGTGGGGTCAACTGGTCAGGGTGTCGCGTGTGCGCTGTTGGGACTCCGTAATTCTGGATCCATTTGGGCCGGATTTTGAACGGTGTTTGGCCTCTGGCTTTCGGCGTTGGACCCTGCCGGCCTCTAGACCGGGCCCGAAAATTTGCAATTGGAGGATCCCGTCGCGTCTCCTGTTTTCTTCATTCTTTCTATCTCCGTTGTTCCGATTCTTGATTCTGGTGCTGCGGGTTGTTTACAGGGCTGTTCATCGGGGATGGCATGCGTCTGAAAGAACACCATATTCTAACTTCCGGTTCCATCCACCGTCCAATTCTTATCTCGGGCACTCCCTACGAGCCCGCCGTCCCTGCAACCTACAATTTATCCATTGCGACAGCGCACAGCGCACAACAGACGCCTCCGTGTCCCTTCGAACGTCCTCCCTCTTCGACGAATATAATATACCTTACCTTGCCTACCTTACCGCGCCCGCGCTCCCCTAATAATAGCAACACTCGCCAGCGAACGGGACAATATCAACCAACCCAACATGAGCTGGTTAACCACCTTGTCGGGGTATCTGACCCCGGGGTTCCTCGTGCTGTCACCGCTGCTCTCGTACAGTGACCAGGCCTACTCGATGCACCGCGCAAAGTCGAGCGCCGGCTTCTCGCTCGACATACCCCTCATCATGCTTGTGGCCTCACTGCTCAGGTTCGTGGTCGAGATGCCGTGTCTTTTTTTGGCTGCTTCCTGCTAACGCGCCAGCCTTGCAGGATATTCTACTACCCTGGTGCCAAATTCGACATTGCGCTCCTTATACAATCGCTTGTCATGACCGTCATGCAGGTCGTTCTTCTCAAGATTGCGCTCGACCATCGCCCCGCGCCCTCGTCAAAGGGCGGTGACGCTGCTGTCCCCTTCGCCAAAGTAAATGAGCGAGAGAGACAACGGCCGTTCAACTTTTGGCAGTGGAGGTCTCCCAAACCGTGTGTTCCTCTCGACACTATCATAATGTAAAGAAATCGCTGGCTGACGTTGGGAGCAGATACTGGCAGTTCATAATGTCCCTGTTTGTCGGCCTGGTGGCTTGCGAGCTCTTGCTCTCCCCTATTCCGTCGGTGTACCAGGGGTACTCTTCCTTGATCGGCTACATCGGGCTCGCTGTTGAGGCTATATTGCCTCTGCCACAGATTATCGCCAATGCGAAGTCCCGGACCTGCAAAGGTTTCCGGTTCTCCGTCTTGGCCAGCTGGCTGCTCGGTGACAGCATGAAGATGTTTTGGTTCTTCACCTCCAAGACGACCATCCCATGGGCGTTCAAGCTCTGCGGTATCTTCCAGGCCTGCTGTGACTCCTTTCTTGGGGTTCAATACTGGATGTATGGAAAAGGCCTAACTGAGATCAAGGAGCATGAGCTGCCCAGCACGGCAACTTGGGCCGAGCCCAAAGCCGATATTTTTGCAGGCGGGCGCCGCAGAGGTACTTCGGTGCTCCAAGCTCAAAAGACGACATGAATGATGTAAACGAGTACATAATATTATATAGATCTTGTAATAAATTTTGATGTGATTGAAACACTCACGTTTGAACACCACCAACCCATTGTGGGTTGGGGAAGCCAAGACCCGCATCGCCTCCTCACTCCATATGTGCAGGGGCTCCAACTTTCTGTTAGAACAGGACTTCTGATCGACCGCATACTGAACTCGCCGATATGGTCCTTCGGTCACTAATCAAGTCCGCTGGTCACTTGCATCAGAAGGCTGTTTTAAGTCAAGATAGATCCAATGCCGGCATCTTGATGATAACTTGCAAGGCTGGCTTTCGAGGCTCCAACTGTCATGTTCTTGGCAACCAGGCGGCCAGTCCCTCTTCACCCCTGGCTCTCAAAGTGGGGCTAGAAACACCAAGAATCTCCAGCCTCAGCGCTGGAGATTTTCTCCTTTTCACATGAAGGCATCACCTCTGCAACAGCCAGTTCAAGCCCCATCGCGAGTCCGAGAGCAGCTGTCGCCCGCCAGATCAAGAAGCGTTCACTTTAATTAGTTGGCATTTGCTCCAAAACCCGACGCCTTTGATGAGGTGGTAAGTGTCCACATGTGGTCCTTTATTGACTTTGGTCACCACAGCGACTGACCCATTTCAGTTGCAGCCTTGTTCACGGGCTTGGTTAAACATATGCAGCTTCATACAACAATCCAATCGCCAGCTCTATCAGAAATAAGCATCAGTCTTTAAGTTATCGGTTAGTTGAGTCTGATTTCTTTTCATCTCTATAACAAAATACCTCTCAACTTGGAGCAAACTTTTGCTTTTTTCTTGGCTTCCACTGCTACCCCTTTTCTTACCTTCAACATCAACACTGCAAAAGTCATCGCAGCATGATGTTAGCGCAACATCAGTGTAACAGCAGCCTTATTGGCTACTGTGCCTTTCCATTGACTACCATCAGACATTCCGATTGAAGTCTACTGGGCACCTACGTAGAGCAATGCATGTCCATCCCAGCATTTGCTCCATGCCTTGTAGTATATCCACCCCTTTCGTATACCCCTGGCTGCCCGTCGAGTCCTCTATGGACAATGACAATGAAGCAAAGCACCTAGCTATCTATCTACTTGCCTGAATAGCTTGATTGAATGGCAAGGGAAAGATGAGCAGACTTAGCTGCTCGCTGCATAGTCTCTCCCGCACGAGTCTGTGTCTTTGCTTACCTTGTCACAAAGTTAGAATAAGGAGGTAGACAAACACCTAGTGGTATAGTTTGTCACGGCTTAGCATGAGTATTCTTTTCTCCCCACATACCTTCACAATCTTGAGTCTTTTTAAGACTCATCTTGACAACATCATCGAGCTAGCTTGACATGCACAGCTTAAGTCGTTTATCTCAACATACAGACCGCCTTTCTAAGACCCATATTGACGTATTATCTAGCGAGCTTCAGTCGCTCATCTCGTCAAATAGACCGCAGCTGCCTTCTTTTTCTTCTCAAGACCCGTATCGACAATATCATCTAGCCGGCTCAGCCGACGCAGCTCAAGTCACGCAGTTCAACATATAACGCCTGCGAATTCTTTTTCTTTCCACGACCCATATCGACAGCTTCGTCCGAGCCAGCGGCGGACATATCTCAAGTCCCACAGTTCAACATACAAACCTCCGACGTTATTTTTATTCCTTTCTGAGACCCATATCAACAACATCCAGTCGTCCGAGCCGGCAGCGGACATAGCTCAAGTCCCATCCCATTGTTCGGCATACAAACCGCCACCGCATTTCATTTCTCTTTAGGACCCATATCAACAACATTGTTAACCCGGCAGACGCATTATCTTCTCCTTTTTAAAGTTCATATCCACGGCATCGCCGTGCCGGCGGCGGCCGCAGCTTCAGTCCCGCATTTTAACACACAGACCGGCCCGCGCCCGTTTCTGTTCTCCCACAACTATATTTATCTCAGATTCTGCAGCCCTGTCCTTCTTCTGTTCTTATTTTCTCTCGTAGGAATCCAAGCACTGAGCCACCACACCAAGGCCAAGGGCAGAGCACCATCACCGCTAGGTATGTACATTATTTTGCTTACTATCCTCCTTTTACCCCATGTCATTTTTGCCTCTATCCCTTTTTTTTTTTTTGCCTCTATCCCCCTGTCATCTACTTTTTCATCAGAGCTTTTTTCTTCGTCGGAGTTTCTTGATCAGAGCTTTTCTCTTCGTCAGAGTTTCTTTCTTCTTCTTCATCAGAGTTTCTTCGTCTGAGCTTCCTCTTCTTTCGATACTTCTCAAGAGTTTCTCACTTGGGGCTGAAGAATTTCTTCGTCGGAGCTTTTGAAGACATTACCGCTTGGCCTCCAGTCACGATCACCTCCAGGCTCCAAACAGCTGGCTCCAGCTCGATACTGCTGGCTTGGACACCCACGTTGTGGACAACATACCGAACTGGACACTGAAAAAGTAAGTCAATGGAGGATGATATCTTGATACGCCTTGGAGCATGCTTAATGGGCCTCGGAAGACAGTTGATAGGCGTCCTTGCTCTCTTTGTAGGCCTATTGACTATCCTTTGAGGCCTGTTGACTATCTTTCGAGGCCTATTCCCTGTTTGGAGAGGTGTAAGTTTACTGTCAGTATACGCTTTGCTAACTCGAGGTGCCGGTTATTCTGTCCAGAGCGTGACAACATCTGAGCCAGGTGGCTACCCCTCCAAGCCAGCAGCATCGAGTTCGAGGAGCTGTTTACAAGCCGCAGTCATCAATCGTTCTTTCCATCTAGAGTCCTTTGGCGGAATCATGCTCTTCCATCACTACGTGATCTATTTAAGCTATCTCCCTCCCTGCCAACTTTCGCAGGATTTTCCTTTATTTACCTCTGCTCTCTCCCCCACCTCCTTCAACTCTACAGACCGACCTTCGCGGCTCTTCTCTTTTCTCACGATTCGATCACTGGCTGACCTTCTTACTTTCTCAAATAAACAGCTGCGACTACACCTTGCCTCTCAAGCGACCACCTCCAACTCTGCTCGACTGACCTCGCCCTCCCGCCTACAACTGGACATCTTGGCTCGTACACATCATCAAGATGTCGCGCAAGGCCGATTTCAAGAGTACCGAAACCCAACAGCGCTTGCTCGCTGCTCTCATTGCGAGTCAAGTCCAGAACATGTCTATTGATTACAAGAGTATGTTTGCTTCTTTCTTCTTCTACCCTTCCCTCGCGTGACCTTCACGTGACCCGCCCTGAGCCGCTCACCGCCGGATTGTTCTAGACTTTCGGGCTGTAAACAGAGGGCTCATTGCTGGGCTCGGCGCATCTTGTTTTGCCTTGGAGTCTAGAGCAGTCACTAACGTCGGTGGTTGGTGGGGTGAATAGAGATTGGTGCCATGGTGGGCATGACCGCCTCGGCGGCCGAGCACCGCTTCCGTGGTGTCAACGCTCAGGCGAAGGGTCTTCGTCTTGCTTATGAGCTTCATGAAGAGGGCCGGGGCCCTCCTCCCTCGGAGTATGATTTCACCAAGATCACCTCCAACGTGTGGGGTAGAGGAGGTCCTCGGGCTGAAGGTGTGCTTGCTTGGATCCAGATGACATTACATGACTAACACTTTGTTTAGATCTCCAGAAGTACTTTGGTGCTTCCACGGAGCAAGGTCTTCAGTACCACTTCAGAGCGATCAAGCAGCAGGCGAACGTGCTTAAGGAGGCCGTTGAGAGTGGACAAGACCCTGCCGACGCGTTTGAAGAGTATCTCCAGAACGGCGGCCACAGCGTTCGAAAGGGCGTCAGCGTGAAAGGCGGCACCACCAAGGCTGCCAAAGCCGCCACCGGAGCCAGAGCCTCCCCTGCGAAGCCTGCTCCCACCAGAAAGCGTGCTGCCGCCGCACCTGCTCCCAAGACGCCCCACAAGTCCCCCACCAAGAAGCAGAAGGTCAAGGGGGAGCCGGACGTCACCTCGCTCGATGATGAGCCCGAGCTCGTCTTCCCCCTTGATGATTCCCCCGCCTTGCCCAAGGTTCTCGATTCGTCCGAGGTTGTCACCTCATCCTCCGACGTCGACTCACCTGAAGTTAACTACGATACTCTCGACGAGGAGGCCCCCAAGCCGAAGGCGAACTCGCCCTGGAAGAAGATGGCTGGCCAGATTGGTGGGCCGGGCCAGTGGTCGAACCTCATGACTGGCGAGAGGGCCAAGTTGAAGTCCAAGAACGACCAGGTCATGGCCCAGCACGCGGCCAACGGCAACGTTATCGATCTCGACTGTTCCTCTTCTCCCGATAATGCGCTCCCTGGTCTCCACGATTCTGCCTCTTCTACACCCACTCGCCCCCAGTACATCAAGAAACAGGGCGGTGCTCAACCCCCTAGCACCCCGGGCTTCAAATTCGACAACATTGACATCAACGACGGTGGCGATGAGGATGACGAGATGGAGGATGATGATGAGGATGATGGTGCTATTTGAGCAGCATCTTTTCATCTCGCAACAACAGCAACAACAACAACAACAACAACAACAACAACAACAACAACAACAACAACAACAACAACAACAACAACAACAACAACAACAACATGAACTTCGTGTCGGATTCTTGTTAAAAAGACACCCTTGCTGACGACACCTTTTATGCCGTTTGCTCACGCCCATGATTGATTTTTTTTCGGCGTTGGTAAACGCCTGGAGTAGGAAGGAGGAGAAGGTCATGGGATAAGAGGGTTATTGGGGCAGTGGGAGGAGGCAGATAAGGCTTGTGGTTAATATAGAGCGTTGTTTTTTGATATTTGATTTTATTTGTCTGTGTTGATCTTTCTTTTTATTTGTCTGCGGTTTTTTTCTTCTTCTTTGTTTTTTGGTTTTTTTTTTCATAACCCCACGCCCCTCGCTTTGTCACTTGGTATGGGCAAGAGGATTTAAATGAGAGGAGGAGAGGAGAGGACAAAAGTGGATAGGGCGTTGATTTCGATTTATGAGGTTATGTATGTGTTGATCATTGCGGTGGCTGGGACGGGGACACTCTACTGCTCAGACGATGAGGGTGGGGAGAAGGGATCATAACACCTCAGCATAGGAAAGGGAATAAAGGCGTTGATTTTTAACTTTGGTCTGAAGGTGATGGTGATGTGATTTGACTGTGGATGTTATATATTCTTTGAGTGAGTTGCGAGTGAGTGAATGATGTAACTTGATGCCGTGATACCTATCATTAACATTCAATGTTGGGACGGTTATGTGTTATGTTGAGACGATTATGTGTTAACGTATATTATAAGCGAGTCGTACATATAAGCGAGTCGTACAGTCTCCACCACCCTACAACAATTATCCTCAATTGCAACATAACAGCACTATAAACCAACTATAATTACATCAGAAACAGCCGAATCAGACGATTCTACAGCCTCCTGGCAAGTACGTGCATTATGGCCAGGCTTGCCGCATACAACACAGCATTGAACCTTTGTACGAGCACCCCTACACCACTACCATCCGGCTGCGTTTCTTCCACTGCCCTCCCCACCCACGGCCTTCTGGTCTAGTAGATCGTGTGCATCCTGCACAGTAAGTGATCCTCCAAGCCGCACACGTGTTTTTGGCTCTCCTGCGCTTGCTTAGTGCCTCGTTGGCAAGGTGGTACTGCGCGGCCAAGATGATAAAAGGAGGAATGGCCCAACCGAGGGCATTAACTCCCTGGATTACCGTTGCCCATTCGCGGTTACCAGGCTGGGCTAGTTTCGCCTTACTAAGGCCGTCCGAGGTCGTAACTACCATGCCCGCGAAGATAATACCCATCATAAACCCAGTCTCGTCGAAGTTGTAGATATCGTCATCTACAATACCGTACTTAGCCTTAGTGTTCCGTACGAGCGCAAACCACTCGGCAATGACCTTTGGATCCTCCCACTTAGCCCTCTGGTAGTCGTATCTACGCTTAAAACGCGTACGGAGCTGTGGCTGGCGTTTGACGAAGTTATGTGCCCAGAGCTTGCCAACAGGGGGCGCGTCGCGTACGCGTAGCAGTTTGTTGGCCATATCTTCTACACTACGCAATCTTGGTGGAAAAGCTCGCGTACATAGCTCAATAATATATAGGACAATAGCTTCCTCTTCCGATTGAGTCAGCTTTTTCGAATTGGGTGTTATATCGCGTCGTGCAGGCCGGCCGGCGCGTCGGTTAGAGAGAGTCATAGCTGGTACGTTGTAGAGCTTAGCTGCAGCTCGGAGGCTTAATTTTTCATTGATTCGAAGAGCCTCAAGGGCTAAGAGTATCCTGGCTTCCTTTGAAGTAGGAGGCATATTGGGTTGTGGAAAAAATTGATGTTAGGTGTAAGGAGGACGCGTCGTGGTGGAGACTGTACGACTCGCTTATATGTACGACTCGCTTATAATATACGTTATGTTGGGACAATTATACTTTATGTTAGGAGGATTATATGTTATGTGTGGACGATTGTGTTGTTGTATTGGGACGATGATGTGCTAATGTATTGGTGTGTCAAAGAAAGGGGCCATACATACAACATAGGAGAAAGAACACTGCCAGAGATACAAATGGCACAGCTGGATGAGTATTAAACTGTATTATAACGTGTATTATAATAAGAAAGCCAGACCCAACCTTCAAACTCCATACCGGAAACAGAAAAACATGTGGTATCCGCTGATATATACAACCTCCCCTTCCACCCCAAACTCAAACCCTCAACCTCGAAGGACTACTCTGCAACCGATCCTGCTGCACCATCAACCCCCTCAACGGCGACCCGCCATTATTATTCCCACCACCACCAGCACCACCCCTCACAGGCGTAGTAATCAAAAATCCCTGCCTATCATACAACCCCAAACTCTCCACACTATTCCTCCCCGTCCCCGTCCCCCTTCCCCCCCTACTCGGCGTCCCAAACTGCCCCAAACTCACACCCCCCCCTATCCCAGCATACCCACTATGAAAAGTAAACTCCTCCCTCACTGGCAACTTGAACGGTCCTCCCTCCCCATCATTCTCCTTGTTACCACAACCACCACCACCACCACCCACCACCCCAGGCGACGAATCCGTCACTGTCTCCAACACACTCATCCTCAACAAACTCTGCCTCCGCTCATGCACACTCCCCGGCTTCCTCCTCTTATGCGGCGGCGACACATTCCCCGCCCCTACACTCCCACCCCACTCCCACCCCTCCTGCCGCTTCTCGACCGGATACGCCAGCGGAATAACCTCCCTACTCACCCTCGGACTCCCCAAACTGGTCTGACTGAGTGAGGCGTTCATCGCCCCACCTCCCTTCCCTCGACTCCCCTGTCTCCTATGCTGCGGCAAGGCAGGCTGGGAGTTAGATCTATTATGCAAACCACCGCCCCCGCCCCCATTGGTCACCGACTGACTCCTCTTCCTCCGCCTCGCAGTGTCAACATTCCCCCCAAGCGAAAGATAATTCCTCGCCCCAATCGACTTCCTCTTTTGAACATTCTGCAAAGTCCCCGAAAACCGCTTCGGGTTCTCATTATGCAGCGAGGTCACACTCGAAGTCGACATCTGCGAGTTCATCCTCCTCAGCGAGGCGACAGTATCCGCCAGGGGGATGTCGTCCTCATCTTCTGACTCCCCCTCCCCCTCAGAGCCGGCGGCTGTGGTTGGTGGTGGGGAAGTCGCTGCTGACCTGAGGTTGAGCGGGTCAGGAAACAACAGTGAGTTGGCAAAAAAGCTGGCGTTGTTCACCTCTGCCGATCTTTTGAGCACGCTCGCCGGGGCGTTGCCCACCGAAAAGGTTGAGCAAGCCGAGTCTCTGTTGCCGTGGCGGGAGAGGGAGAGTTGGAGTTGGTGTTGGGAGGGAGACATTTTGATGCCGGGCTTTTTGGATGGGCGGGTGGGGGAGTGGCGGGGGACGTTGTGGATTTGGGGGAGATCGTCGGCGAAGGAGACGGTTTTGGTGGGGGAGAGGGTCTTGCGGCGTTGTTGGTATTGGCTGAAGACCGGGCCGGGGGCGGCGGGGGGTGGGAGGATGGGGATTGTGCTGAGGGTGCTAGTTTTTGTGAGGCGGAGGAAGAGAGGACCGGCTGGGATTCGTGGGATGTTATCATCTTGTTGTTGAATGAGTGTTGAGCCAGGGGCTACACTGGGCCCGGGGGCGAGGATGAGATCTTGGGTTGGGCTTGCGAGTGTCATTCGGCGCTGTATGGTGGACCGTTCGAGGCTTTCTCGGAACAGACCTTGGGTTTTGGGCTGTTGTCTCAACCCAACCGAGGTGGTGCTGGGGGAATATCTGTTGATGGACAGCGGCAAAGGAACTGGCGCCGTGATGAAAGGGTCGTTCATGGCAGGCGCTTGGACACTGGCGGCGGGCTGGGGTGCAACGACAAAGCCATCCAACGGCATGATTGCCTTTTTGACCTCGTCTGGCATCTCGTCCTCACTGAAGACTGTCGACAGCGCGGAGGAGATGGAGCTTCTCGGCGATTGGATCACCATCTCCACCTGCCTTTCTGCCTGTTGGGGCTGCTCCTGCGCTGGCTTTCGAACCAGCCCACTGCGACTGGGCGACGTCAGTCCAGCCGGGTTCTCAATCGGGCTCTCCTCATCAGCCAAGCTATCAGACTCAGACACGGCCGACACCTCAGAGTCCTGTCGTTTGTGACCCATCCCCTTCTTCGCCAGCAAGCACTCTTGACTCGTCCCCGCCATCGACATGGTTCGAGCATTCAAGGACCCCATCCTCATATGCCTTCCCCGACCAACACCACCAGTCGCACTCCCGGCCCTCAGCCTCTTCTCCGTCGACTTTAAAATCTCCGACAATGTCGAATCGGTACTCTGCGCCCTCGACCGCCTCCTCGCGACAGCCCTCGGCGGTGTCTGAGGCAGCGACCGATGCGGTGGAGGAGGGGGAGCAACGCTCGGCTGCACTTGAGGTTGTTGTTGCTGCTGCTGCTGTCCACAACTCCCAACCATAGCCCCAACAGTATGACTCCTCACAATTCCCCCCTGTCCCCCCGTGACAACAGCCCTAGGCGGCTCAGGCAACACCCTCCCCGCCCCATCAGCAAACCCAGGCCCCAACCTCAAACACCCATACCCCCTGATCTTATCACTCCCAAGCCCGATCTCCCTCTCCTTCTCCTCCTGCTGCCGTCCCCACGCAGACACACCGCCGGAAGGATACCCATGAACGGTGTGATGAACCCTCGACAACCCCCCGGTCAACTCCCTCACCGGCCAAGACCCCCTCTCCCCTCTTTCCCTCAACGACCCGCCCCGGAAGAAACTCCGTTTAGGCAGCTCAACCCCCGCGGCAGCAGTAGTTTCGTTCACCAACCCCCCCTCCGCCTTGTTCTCGTCACCCTCGCCCAACCTCTTCATCTCACTAGGCCAAGCACACGACCGGCTCCTCGAAAGTTTCTTCCCCCCCTCTCTCCCCTTTCTCAACCCCCTCTCCTCCTCCTCCTCCGTCAACCGCCTCAACATCCCCCTCCCCCTCTCCCCCCCCCACAAAGCAGGAAGCGACCTAGCCCTTTTCTGCCTCCCCCCCTCAATAGCCATACTCGCTAGACTCGGCGCACCAATCTCAACAACCTCGAACGCTTCCTTGCTTCCCCATTTTTGGAGTCTGCTACCCTCTTGGTGGGCATGGGTGGTGATGTGTGACCGTTCAGTTTCTGTGGAGTCACCAGCGCGGATCTCAGGCATGCCGCTTAAGCGGGCGGCGAGTCTGCGCTGGGCGGAGCGTTTGCGCTTGCGGAGGTAGAGGAGGAGGAGGGCGATTGTGAGGCCGAGGGAGATGGTGGTTATGAGGACCATGACTACTATTCCGGTGGCCGAGGTTAGGGGGTTAAGGGAGGAAGGGGGGAGGGATTGGGAGGCTGAGCCGGAGCCGGGGTGGGGGTTGTTGTTTGGTGGCATTTTTTGCTGCTGTTGGAGCTGTGGTTATGATGGGGGTCGATTGAAGGAGTGTGGTTTGCTAAAGAAGCGTGTGGTGATGTGGTGGTGGTGGTGGTAATGGTAATGGTGATGGTGGTGGTGGTGGAGGTGAAACCACAACCCCGGTGGTGATGCAAAAATGCAAAGAAGGATAAAAGAGGGCTGGTGAGTGGGTGGCGAGGGGTGGGTAAGAAAAGGTGTCGGGTGGTCGGCAGAGAGAGAGAGAAAAGAGAGAGGAATGTAGTCGTGCTGAGCAACGCCATTCCAGGCCTTGGGTGGGGGTTGAGACATGCTGTCATGACATACTGATGGGGGCGAGATGGGCACTGGAATGGGGGAGGGAAATGAGGTAAACATGAGTGAAATGTGGGATTTCTTTTTTGTCGGGATGGGTTGGTGGAGGTAAGGTAGGTAGAGTGATGTTGATATAAACAATTGTTTGTTGACTTGTTGGTTTTATTTGAGCCTTTGAGGTTGAGGGGGATGACCAGAGATCATGCAGCTGAGTCTGGCGCCAGATCTTCAAGGAAGAGAGGGGGGAAGGAGGAGGAGGTAGGGAGGGGGGGGGTTGACTGTCATGGTGTGGTTTGATGATGTATGGCAATGAGATACACGTTAGAATCACCTTGTTTTTTTTTTTTCTTTTTACTTTGTTTTTTTTTTTTTTTTTTTTTTTTTTTTGGTTTTTTTTGTTTAATTTAATAAAGAACACTCTGGTAGCGAAAAGTCTACAGAGAAAGACTCTTGTGATAAAGTGTTACCCCAACGGCATTGCAGATATCCTCCTCCTGCAGCAGGCCTCTGGTTTGGATAAGAACAGCCCGGCAGTTGTTAGGCTTCTTCAAGTTTAAGCAAAAAGGAATTCACATAACAACATGACATCAAGAGGCAATAGTTCATAAGAAAAGAAAACTTCCTCAATTTCATTTCATAATGCTGGATAAAATAAAAAAGCCTTCGCTGAATGCTCCCATTTTTCCACCCATCTAACCCACACCACCTCCCCCTCCCCCATACCAGGTTCCATGTCAGAAAAACACAACCACAAAATAATCCCCTAGTATCCACAGTGAAGAGAAGTGAAGAAAAGCCACCCCGCAAGTCCTGTTCTTCAAAAAGACTGGGCGAGATAGAAAAAAGATGTGACCATAACCCATATGTGCAGCTGGTAGATCATGGAGCATAACACTACAAGGCAGAAATCAATCCCGCCTTTTTAGTGCGATCCCGCGTGCCTGTGGCGGTGGAGGTGGTTGAGCCCGCGGCGAGCCTTCTGGGCATCAAGAGTGGCTGTTACGGTGACGGTCTCAATCTCGGTGGCAGCAGCCAGCATGACGTACTCGACGGTCTCGATGACGACAATCTTGCTGACAACCTTGCCGTTGGTGACATACTCGGTGCGAACGAGTTCGTAGCCGGAGGGGAGGGGAGCCTCGGAGGGGGTAGGGGTGGGAGTAGGGGTCGGCTCAGGCTCGGGCTCGGGCTCGGGCTGAGCAAGGGCAGTGACCTTGACCTCCTCAGAGCTTGAGCTCGAGTTGGAGCTGGGAGCGTCGCCGTTGAAGATACCGCCGGGTTGGTAGGCAGAGGACTCGGCAGGCTGGTAGGTGACGGTGGGAACCGGAATGTGGCTGGTCTGGTCCGCTCCTGGGGCCTGGACATTAGCAGGAGCCGGCCCATAGCGGATAGGAACATCTCCGGGAAGAGATTTGCCGCGCTTTCCAGTGACCTTCTCGTTGACGAGATCCTCGGGGAGCTCAATCTGGCACTGGCGCTGCTCATCCTCGCTCTGAAGGTTGAACAAGGGGCAAGCCGAAAGCAAACCGCTGGGGTCAGTGCAAGTCTCGACAGCATCCTGGAGGAACTCCTCGTCCCAGCCGCTGGCGAAGTCACCGTGGAAACCGAAACCTACAATTGTCAGTGACTTGTTCAAGTTCGGAAGACATCAAACATACCCTGAGCATCACCGTTGGCCATGACAAACTCGCCAGGGATTCCCTTGAACTTGTTGGTCTCGTAGATGATTTCGAACATCAGACTGGGAAGCTTGGTGTCAAATCCCTTGGGGCACCACCCATCCGTAATAAGGTCGGGATATGCGACGTGAGACTTGTGGTTGGCCGAGTCCAAGTCCTTGCCATTCCAGCACGAAGGGAACATGAGCTCCAAACGGATGCCGTCGGGGCAGTTGCCATCGAGGTAACCCTTCTCGGGGAGATAGTGGCGCACCAAGGCACCCTCGGGGGTTTTATTGTAGTCGAGGCAGTTGAAGCCGACAGCACGCTGGGCGAGATCTTCCTGGCTCGTTTCGCCGAGCATGGCCCATAGAGACTTCTCGGGATCGGCATCCTTGAAGTTGCGGCTGCCGATAGAGTAGTTGCGGCGGTTGCTGTCGCCGGCAACCATGCGGAAGCCGTTGGGGAAGGCCTTGACACCCTTGTCTGGATTGCCAGCGTCCTTGTTGAGGAGATAGTATGCGAGCATACCACCCGCCTGTGTGACCTCCTCAAAGGTGCCATCCTCGTGCTTGAAGTACATCTGGGGAGACCAGTAGGCCGACTTGTCCTCGACAGCGGCGCACGAGGTGCACGAGCCAGCAGCGAGCTCAGCGTGTCCCGAGTTCATGGAGAAACCTGCACTGACCCCGTTAGCTACTTGCATCCGCCAAAGTCTCAACGTTCAAATCGCATAGCCAGGCAAGACTCACCACTGGAACCAAAGATAGCATGGGCGTGCTGAGAAACCCTGCCAGGGGCGACAATGGGATCCAAACGGGCCAAGCCTGCGCGACCACGGCACTCCATGCGCCAGAAGGCCTCAGAGAGGCCGGCGGAGGCGAGAACCGCGGCGAGAGAGTTTGTGACTTTCATGATGATTGGGTTTAAAAGAATGACTCTGGTGGAATTGCAAACAAAAAGAGTTGCGATGTTAAGGAGTGTGAGAAGGGTCGAAAATTGATGCTTTTCAGAAGTTGCTGCCGAAAGTACTGTCCTTGCAGAAACTCCTCGAGGCAAGATGCTGAGGGGACTTGACGACAAAACGATCCTGGTGTTTCGACAAATCTAGACAGATATCTCGTCAGCTTTGGTGGAAAAAATTGCATGGCGGCCAATGGAAGTTGGCCCTGTCATGCAATGACTGACTGAGTGACCTTTTTCGAGTAACATACCAATTCGATCCAGTCGAGGCGAGTTGTCGTTTGTCAGGAATGGCACGCAGCAGTCCAACCACCCGATATTCAGAGCAAGCCCGTGACGTCTATTCCCACTCCTCAATTCTGGAGGTTACTGGAAGCAGTCGCTGACGTCGAGTTGACCGTGAGGAGGCACCTGCGCTGGGTTCTGTATCAGATTGTCGGAAACTGTGTCGTTGTCGTTGTCGTGGTGGGGGGAAAGTAAGTCGCAGAAAAGACGAAGAGCACCAAGAATCGAAAGGCCCGCAAAACAACACACAAAAAGAAATGAAATGTGAATGAATGAATGAGTAGTATTTGAAATGAGTGTGGTTTTCCCAAAGGGAAAGTTGGAAGTGAGCGTGAGCGGTGGGTGGGAGTGTTGTTGCGGGAGAGAGAGAGAGAGAGAGAGAAAGAAAGAGGATGGATGGAGATCCAGGTCAACAGACTCGGTCGGGTTGGAGGTTCGTTCGCAAAAAGGCGAGAGAAGGGAGCTGTCGCAAAGGGAGGACAGCGGATAAGACATGCGCCCACGCTGAAGATAAAACCCAAGCCGCTGAAGAAAACGGGGGCCTTGGAATTCGGGACAGGGGAAGGGACCCCTTGCTGTATACACAGGACGCTCTTTCCCGAAGCGGCTCTCAGCCACAAAAAGGCCGTCTGTGATTGGCCGGGTGGGGGTGACCAAGACCTTAACAGTTTGGATTAAGGGGACGCTGGTGAACCTGGCTCCAAGGATCTGTCACCATAAGGTATGGGATGTGCTGCTAATAATTGTAGTTGGGTATTATCAAGTTTGTGTTTAACAGAGACGGCCCATGATAATGAGCTAAGAGTCTTGGGGGTCTTGGTAGGGGGAGCAGAGGAAATGCCGCCGCCTTCTGGAAGCAGCAAGACAGCAAAAAAGTGCTCAGCTATCATATCATCTTGGACAAGACAAGATATACCACAGACCGAGCACTTCATTTCGGGTCGTGAGGTTACGGGAGGTCAGGGCAGAAACGACGGCAGCACCTGTGATCTTTGAACTGCTAGGTATACCAGATACACGTGTTATCTCTGCGTCCCGGTGGCTGCATGCTGGGTCGGACAAGCTGTAATTGCCCTCTCGCTGGGCCGTCCAATCTCATTGCTCTCGCAAACAACTCCACCGCAATCATCATCATCACCCACCTTGCACCTTGGCTGCATCCATCTCACACAGCCTGGAAGCACATGTGCTGTACCTGCGTTAGCCTGCCGCTGTTGAACCGCTCTCTCCTGGTCACAACAGTTTTTGGTCAGTCTGATGGTCCAGTGAAAAGTGAGGTGAGCGGTGTCGGTGTTCGTATCAGATTGATGGATAGGAGAAGCAGTGCTCACCTAGTAGGAAGACCGTTGCATGAAAGAGTCGCCGCAAGCCCGCCGCATTGGTCGCTGGTGGCCGCAGTGGCGCGCTCTGCCCCGTTGCATCAAGCGGGGTATCCCGGTACCCTTGAGCCCTGCCGACCCTGCAACGCCAGATAAAATGCGAGGGGCTTTGGGTCAAGCCAATGACGAAAGGTCATGGTTCCTGAAACGAGTTTCAAGCTTGTCGTTGCGCCAAAAGTCATTCCAGGGTTTTCACCCGATCCCAAACGCCCACCTGCAACCAATCAGAGGCCCAAATGGCGTCTTTTTGCCCAGAGCTCAATGGCACATCCCAAGAAACACCATTTCCTCGTGAATGGCATCCTGTTTCCCCTTTTCTGATGTTCGCTCACCTTTCCCTTTGCCGGCGCTACCAAAGAGGGAATTCTTGGTGCTGATGAGCCCAGCCGTTGGTGGGATGGTGGACCGTGAAACAGAGTAGGTCGTGCCGTGTGGTGCCGCTCGTTATTTGCCGTTTCCCCTCTCCTTGAATTTCGCTCCCGTGTACTGAGGATCAGCTAGGAGATCACTGGGATCAACCGTTCATCGAGCTCTCCCGGGTTCCTTGGTCCAACAAGAAAAAAGAGCTCATCAAATTCCTCAGCAGCGGTGGCATCACATCACATCACATCGCATCGCATCAACATTGACGCAGTTGCCCGTGGCAAGTGTGATCACGTGTTGATAAAGGTTGGTTGTAGACATCGGCGGTGGATGTGCAAGTGCGAGTGTAATGATGTGTGAGTACGAGCCTGATGTTGGGTGGTGTGATGGTCTGCGATGCCTTCATCCAAATCTATTCCTAGTGCCACACCAAGAAGATAGGCAGTTAGTTGATCACTAAAGCTTCGCTGCTGGCTGTTCGGATGACGGTGTTTATTTATGGTGATATCTGATATTGAAAATTATGCGAGGCACGATTCCCCGTCTTTGCACTCTGCAAAGCAACCAGACCACACCCTCTGAACAAAAAAAAGAGTGGTTTGTCCATTGTGCCGCGTCTTGGCATCTGAACCCCTTCTTCTTCCCCTGAAAGCCAGGTGAACCGTGCACAGTCTCTTCGGAGTTTGATGTCGGTGGTGAGGTGTGGCTGGTGGGCCGACTTGCCTTTACGGGACCCCACATTTGCGCCGCACCTTATTGCTGCCCCTTCAGCGCCCAAGGCTGGCACGCTGGCTGGCACGCTGGCTGGCTAGCTAGCGGGGTCACGCAGGGTCAGCCAGGTGGCATGCATTCAGGGATGGGTTCAGGCGATGCGTGTTCCATAGGGGCCGATTGATTGATGGTGGTGTGGCGCATCAACTACAACATACATTGCTTGCTTGTTGCATGGTTCACGATAAACAAACTACGTGTTGTCTCTTTGTTTGCCCTGTTCAAGATCCAAGCAGTCATTCATCAACTACGCCAGATGCCGTGACCGCCTCCGAAATCACTTTGTACGATGGATGATCTCGTTGACCTGACATGGACAGCTCCCGATGCCGGGAAGAAGCCCGCGCAACAACCGACGCCGATCTCGAACCCCGCGACCTCCAACCTCTACCCTTCGCTGCGCCCGACTCCTTCGCCCTTCAACTCGGGGCGCAACACGCCGCTGTCGGTCCAGGAGTCCGGAAATGCTGGCGCCAGACCTCCCGCCGCCAAGCCCGCGCAGGACAGCTTCAGCAACCTCCTCAACTTTGGCCCTGCCAAGAGTAACGCGAACCTGAGCTTGAAGGAACGGCAGGAACAGTTGGAGGCAGAGAAGCGCAGAAAGGAGGAGGAGAGAAGGAAACAAGCCCAGTCGAGCTTTGGGGATGGACATTTCTTGGACTCGCTGGGACGGAACCTCTCTGGATCCCAGAGCTCTTTCAGGACACCTTCACCAGGGCTAGCTCCACCGCCGCAAATAGGGACACCGACCGTACAATCTGGATTACGAAAGGGAACAAACATATCAGAGGGAGATGAGGATTTGTTTGCAGCATTCAATGCCAGCACCAAGGTCGATAACTCGAGCCACTACCCACCACCCGCTTCCCATACCCCTTCGCCCGCGCCAGGCTTGGACTTGAGCAATCCAAGTGCGTGGGGTAAGCCAGCAGCTGTGGCTCCCACTTCTGGAGGATTTGGTGACGACGACGACGACGACCCGTTTGGGCTGAACCAGCTCAAGCCCAAATCAAGCACCCCAGCGCCCCCACCTCCTGCCGGTGATGACTTTGACATTCTGGGGGATCTGGGTAAGCCAGTGGATCAGATCAAAAAGAAGCCAACTCCAGCTCCGACATTCTCGCGAGAGCCCGAACCCGGAAAGGCCATTGAAGATTCATCTTCGGATTCTGAGGATGACCGACCACCACCGCCGCCACAACCCTCGAGACCATCCAGGCCATCAGATGATCCTTTTGACAGAGCGGTTGCTCAGCTGGTGGACTACGGATTTACCCCTGAAAATGCCAGAAGGGGGCTTACTGAAAGTGGGGCTGGGCTCAACGTTCAAGCAGCGGTAAACTGGCTTCTGGACGATGCCCACCGCCAGGCCAAGGAGCAGGCCAAGTCAAAGGGACAAAGCGGCTCGCGAGAACAGCCCTCCAGAGGCGGTGGCGAGCGCGCTTCTAGTCAATCACGGAATGGTGGTCCTGCTTGGGCAAGAGAGGAGCACGCCTTAAGAAGTAGAGACAACCAATCTCCCGCTTCCATGGTGGACGGTGACTTTGCGAAAACTGCTGCTGCCGTAGGTACCAGTCTTTTCAAGACGGCCAACAGCCTTTGGAAAACAGGCCAGAAAAAGGTACAGAAAGCCGTCGCCGAACTTCAGCAAGATGGTGACCCGAATCAACCGAAATGGATGCGGTCTGCCCAGGATCATTCGGGAGGGAGCACCAGGAGGGAGCCGCCCGACGTCACGAATGAAGCCGTGATGTTGGAAGGTGGCGGGCCGCCCCCGAGGAAAACAGGAAGATCCGGTGTCGACAGTCGACCATCCAGCAACGCGCCATCGCGTGACAGATCTCCAGCCCTCCCGGTCCGGCCTGGATCGGGTGCCGAAGGAACAAAGTGGCAGCAAGGCTCCCGGCCAGTTCTCGATCCACGTGCCAGACTTGGCAGGCTTGCGGCCGAGGACGAGGGTGCTCAAGCCTATGTCAGTCCAGCACGCAGGAAGAAGACGACACCACAGCCACAGCCAGCACCGGCGCAGCCGGAAGAAGACCTGCTGTTTGGTGCCTCCTCAGCACCAAAGCCGCGACCCACAGCTCCATCTCGATCACCTCAACCGTCACCCGCCCCTCGTCCAGCAGCAGCCCGTTCATCACCAATGCCCAAGCCAGCCCCTGCTCGCCCGCCACGTCAGATCCCTCCAGTATCAGCAATCGCCCTCCAGTCCTCCACCCAACACCGTCTCCAAGGCACCGCCCACTTCAAGCGCGGCGATTACGCATCCGCCCACGCTTCATACGCCTCCTCTCTCGCCGCCATTCCAAAAGAACACCCCCTCGCCATCCTCCTGCTCTGCAACCGCTCCCTCACGGCCCTCAAAACAGGCGAACCCCGCCAGGCGGTCGAGGACGCCGACAACGCCGTCAAGCTCATTGGCCCGGGCAAGGGCGAGGGCGAGCACGTCGAGGTCCAAAGCGAAACCGGCACCACCGAAAAAAGAGACATGCGCGAGCTGTACGGCAAGGCCCTCACCCGCAAAGCGGAAGCTCTCGAGCAGATGGAGAAGTGGGCTGACGCCCTCGCCGTCTGGCAGACGTGTGTTGAGGCTGGTCTTGGTGGTGCCACCGCCGCGGCGGGGAGGCAACGCTGCCAGAAGGCGCTTGCGCCGAAACCCGCTCCGAGACCGGCTTCTGCCCCAGCTCGTCCGAGACCAGCGGCTGCTACCGGTCATAAAAGCGCCGAGGCGGTGAGGAGATTGCGGGAGGCGAATCAAGCTGCTGAGAAGGAAGGGGATGAGAAGTTCCAGCTGGCTGATAAAGTCGATGCGAGGATCGCGGCGTGGAGGGATGGCAAGAGGGATAACTTGCGGGCGTTGCTCACGAGCTTGGATGGTGTGCTGTGGGAGGGGAGCGGGTGGAAGAAGGTTGGGTTGCATGAGCTGGTGATGGCGAACAAGGTCAAGGTTGTTTACATGAAGGCTATTGCTAAGACGCATCCTGATAAGGTACGATTTTTTTGGGGTTTTTTTTTTCGGTTTTTCTTGGATGAGGCAACGTGGAGATGGTTTGGCTAACGTGATCGGGAATAGATTGCGCAAGACGCGACGACGGAGGTTAGGATGATTGCCGGGACGGTGTTTAGCACGCTGAATGAGGCGTGGGATAAGTTCAAGGCGGAGAATAAGCTGTAGTAGTTATTGGGAGTTATTGGGAGTAAAGCATGGAGTTGGTTCTTTAGGGAGGCGTAGAGTAAAAGAAATGGAATAGAAGATCATGCATGTTGCGTATGGGTTCGTCTTGACCAAACTCGCGGAAGTCGTGGATGATAGTGTTGGCTAGAGGAAAACCACAAAAATTGAACCTCAAAAGGAATCGATCCCTCAACCAAGGCATTCCAGCTCAAGGCCTCACTGGGTGGGGGTTGGTTTCCGAGAGTTCAGAGCGACCCAAACCGGTGGTGCGAAGGAATCCACGTTCTGTCGCGGTTGACCGATGCGCCATCCAGTCTGGAGCACTCCTTTACTCTCAGATACTAGGTGCTCCAGAACCCTGACCTATAAAAAGCAAGGCAGGAGCAAGAGCAGTCCCCATGGCCAACGGTGTTGGGAGAAGAGCAACACACCATGTGCCAACCTCAGACCTGACCAGGTAGGTAGATTTGCAAAAAGAACAAAAAACACATGATACTCCCATCCGCTATGTATCACTACCCCCCTCCCATGCCGCTATTATAACCAGTAGATTTTAAAACCCTCCCCCCCCCCTCCCACCCCACGCCATATAAACACCAAAACCAGTGCCATGCTTATAACATCAAACCAACCCAACCCAACCCAATCCAACTCAAACCAAAGTCCATATTTTCCCATCTCATCACAACCCCAAACTCTTCCTCACCCCCTCCCTCACCCTCTCTTCATACTCCCCCCTCCTCTCCCTCCACATCTTCGCAGCCTCCACATTCGCCGGGCTCTCATCGTTCGGCTCAGCAAGCATGCTCATGACGCTAATCAAGATCTTTTCCACGCTCTGGATCGGGGACCAGCGCTCGCTCGCGTGCTCGTAGTGGTTCGGGTCGTCGCCGGGGGGGTGCAGGATTGAGATGCAGACCATGCCGGAGGGGTAGACTATTCCATCAATATCATCAGTCCAATACTACCTTATCTGGGGAGGGGGGAGGGCTACCATTAGGATGCCAAACATCACAAAGAAACTTCATCGTTGGTGGCGCGAGGGGGTAATCCCTCGGAAATTTTAACTCGGCGGCAAAGACACCTCCTTCGAAGGGGGTTCCTTCGGGGCCTTGGATTAGCGCTTCCCAGTGGAGGAGGTCGTCTTCTGTTACGGGGCCGGCGGTGATGCCTTCGGGGGGGTTGTTGGTTAGGGCGCGGTATTCTTGGAGGAGGCGGCGGTGGGCGGTGGAGGTTGCCATTTTCTGGTTGGGGGCAGGTCTGCTGAGGCGGAGGGGATATACGATGCGCTCGTGGGTTAAGGTGGTGAATCGTAGGATGCTGTTGTTGTTGTTGTTGTTGTTGTTCGTGTTAACGTGAATGTTTAGCGGGGGGAGGAAATACAAAGGTGGCGGTTGGTGATGGTGGTGGTTGATGGACAGGGGGTTACCTGGCTTTGAAAGCTTCCCCAAAAGTCTGGGGGTGGTTTTGGGGAGGGGGGTGGGGTTTGGGGGGCCGGCTTGGCAGGGAAACTGCCGGAAAGAGCCGGCAAAAATGACGCTAAAGTTTTGGGGCGGGCCGGGGGGAGCTAGCCTGAACCTGACCTCGACCTTACGTAGCTCGGCATTTTGGCCGTTGTGATAATTCGCGATTTTGAGGTGGACATCATCACCTACGAAATTCTGGCGACGACAATTTGCCATGGCGCCGACATTGGCGCTTAAACGGGCGCTGGGGGGAGGGATAGCGGGGAAGAATCAGGGATTATTCTCCTGGGGGAGAACGAGGACGTCGTCGATATGCCTGTTTTGTTCCTTGTCTACACGACCCCTCACTACTACTACGAGACGACGACCGTTGCCATTGCGAGAACAGAATAGCAGATTGCTAGCCGGCGGCGCACGCAGTTTCCATACGACTGAGACCTTGATACCGTCTGCGACACAAATGCAAGAACAGCAAGCAGTTGAACCACCCCGCGCGAAACTAGCTCGTCTGCTTCGAGAGCTTCAAATACAGATCCCCGAATACGTCAAGAGCGAACGTTTGAACCTCGCCTTGCGCAATTTGTCGGAGCCACCAGGACAAGAGTCAATACGTGTTGCGATACTCAACCCGGCTAGAGAGAATGGACACGAGAACACAGAGGCTTCAAAAAGTTTATTACGAGCTGCCCTCGCCGACGAGCTTGGAGAAGAGGCGGCATGGGAGACACAGCTGGAACGCCACAATTTGGCAGAGGAACCTTTGATCGTGCGGGTAAAGGCATCTGAGAAGGGGACAGCAGCACCGGACACCCAAGTGCCGACAACATTTCCAGAGATCACGGCCTACTCACCAACGCTGGGCCGGAATAACCTCGAGCTGTTGTTGGCAAAGTTCAGGCCGCAAGCAACCAAAACCGCAGAGGAGTTGGAGGCAGAGCTTCTTGTACCTGGCGTACAAACAACCAAGCCCACCGCAGTGATATCAACACCGCAAACAACTCTGGTCCCCTCAGCAGTACACATGACGTTATTAGTAGGGAATGGTCTCAGAGGCGCGCTCAACGCTCTCGAACTTGCCAAGTCCAACCCTTCCTCTGTGATCAAAACCGCAGTAAACCTCAAATCCGGGACCGCGGTCAAGGAAGAGCTCGAAATTCAATCACAAAACTACGCCTATTCCCCATCAAAACCCCACGGCCTCCTCGACCCCAACAGCAGTCTCCCCTTCTTCACAGTCGATTCCTTCGCCGCCATCGAAGGCCTTGACGCCCTCCGCGCCGGCAGAGCAGAAGTCTTCAGTGAGCTCTGGACAGAAGGTAACGTCAAGCAGATCCGCGACTGGCTCAGAGCCAACACGGAAGCAACCGAGAAGATCAAGCCCCCAGTCCAGCACCTCATCGGGTCTATTCTTTCCCGAGCTAAAGAGGGCCTTGAACAGCAAGAAAGACAACAGCAACTTTCCCAGCATAACCAGGCTAATCTCGTCGAAATCGAAGCAACTATCAGGCGCCTCGACCAGGAGATTGTCTCTTGGGCGCAGTCGGCCCACGAGGAACTGCAGAGTCGGCTTGACTCTGCTTTTTCCAACCACCTCTGGCGCAGCCTTAGTTGGTGGAAACTGTTTTGGAGAGCGGATGATGTCACGCTCAACACGTCGGAGCTGGTGACGTCTTATTTTTTGCCGAGGGCAGAGCAGGAAGTGGTCTACCTAGCTGGTAAAGTCGCTGCTTCATTTCCCACCATCAGCCCCGCGATAAGCTATCCTGTCGACCCGGAAGAGAAGTTGGTCTCGACACCGGGGCTGACTGCGGTTGAGATGGAACACCATGGGAAATGGCCTGTTCAAATCACGTCCACGAGACAGTATCTGCTTGAGACTACGGTCCCTGCCTTGCAGGCGTTGGCGCAGAAGCTGGTCGTCCAATCGGCTAGCTTGACGGGGTTGAACTCGGTGCTGGCGGGGTTGGTGTACTTCAGTGGGTTTGGGGCGTATGAGTGTGGTGCTATTGCTGCGTTGGGGTTGGTGGTGGCGTTGAAGAGGATGCAGAAGAGGTGGGATGAGGCGAGGGGGTATTGGGAGGAGGAAGTGAGGGAGGAGGGGAGGAAGGCGGTGAAGAGGGTGGAGGGGCAGGTGGCGAGGGGGGTGGGAGATGTTTTGTTTAGGGGGGTGAAGACGGAAAGGGTGGGAGGGGGGAGGGGGGAGAGGGTGAGGGAGGTGTTGGAAGAGGCGGAGGAGGTTTTGAGGAGGTTGTGAAAGATCGGGGATGAGATTGAGGGTGAGGGGTAGAGGATTCCCCGGCTAAAGAGGGTTGATGCCTGGAGGGACGCTAAAATGAGATGTATATAGTACTGCTGTATGATATGCTTTGTCTGATGTCTGCTCGACAGTAGTGAAAAGGTCAAGTTGAAATTTGGGTTCAAATTGGCCATTAATTACACGCTGCCCAAGACATGGACCATGTGACGTTTGTCCTTGTGGTTTTTCTTTTTTTTTTTTTTGGTGTTTTTGGGCCCAGAATAAATCCGCGCCATAACATCTTTCATTTTCTGTCTTCTCCGCTGTCCATGTTTTTAAAAAAAAGTCCCTAAACGCCAAACCAAACAATCCATCCATAAACCCAGCCACACGCGAGTCGTTCTCCCCTTCCATATCTCTTCTTCCTATCGCGTTCCCAGTTTTTACCTCCCCCCCCTCGGCGGCCCCCCGCTCGCCCTAGCCCTACTAACCGTCGCTCTCCCCCTCGCCAACCCGACACCCCTCCCCCTGACGTTCCTGCTCCTGAACATGGGCGCGTTGCGGAGCATGTCGGGCACGATGAAGAACCGGACGTGAGATCCCCGGATGTAGACCTGCTCGAGGTGGGAGACGCGGCCGTCGCGGGCCGTGACGGTGATGTCCTTGAGCTGGACGTTCATGTTGTCCTCTGCCTCGATGAGCTTGCCGCGGTAGGTTTGGCCGGAGGTTATTTCCAGTGTTACGATGTGGCCCTACCCAAACAGACAGATTAGCATGATGATTGGGAGGGGGGAGGGAGGGGAAGAACTGACTTGGGCCTCGTTGAGGAGTTTGATGGGGATGCCGATTGTGGAGGTCATTTTTGGTTTTGATATGGCGTTTGGTTCGATGTGATAGTAAGTGCGCGACAGGCAGAGGTGGAAATAGTCGGATTTGGTCGTCGCGAATATCGGTGGTGGTGGTGAATTGTCGTCGATGGGAAGCTTGTCGCGTTGAACAAGCAAGCGTCGCAGTTGGCGCGGTGGAGCTTGTTGAATTTCCCAGAATTTCAGCCTTGCCTAGCTGGCCCCACTTTAATGCTTGAGGGTGGGCTTCCACTTTCAGCCTCACCCACAGCAGTTTTACTTTTTAACGGCACACAGTTCATTGCAACACAGATATATGCATAAAAGCTGCTTAACTCAGGCAATCCGCCGTTGTAATCTCTATTGGCCATCATGCAACCCGTATTCTACAAAACTCATCATCTACCCATGCCTCCTGGGTATGTCCATGTCCCTGATCCATCCCCCAAAAACAGACACTCAAACAAACCCCTGCAAAAACCTGTCCCAAATCTCCCCAAACCTCCCTTTCTCCATAATATAGCAACAGCAAACCTCTCATCTTTCTCCCCTCGCCTCCATCTCCTTCTTAGCCTCCTCCGTCTTCATTCTCTCCAATACCCTCCAATCAAAGATGGGGATATACTCATGCTCATCCAAGCCTCGTTTCCTCAACTCGAGCGATGTAATGACGTCAAAAAAGGCCTGAGTAGCCTCACGTCGCTGGGGCTCAACCAACGCCAGTCTTTTCGTCGAGGCAAACCGTGTCTCCTTCCAGCTATTGGCATCTATGACAGGCTCATGGATTCCATGGCATCTGAGTAAATCTCCAACATACGGAAAGTTGGCTATGCAAGGAGACAGCAGGACTGAAAAGGACGATAGCCCGCATGAGGCCTCAATTGATCGTGTCCGATTTTGCAGAGTATTCTCGTCGTGAGCGTCCTCGGAGAGTACATCACGGTCGCGGTCGCGGTCGATGCCTTCGTCTGAACACTGTTAGAAACCAATCATTTCGACTATGGTTCATGTTCTTACCTGCTGCACTATCATACCCCTGTGAACGGCCTGCAGTCTATGAGGCTGACAAAGACAAGGGGGCGCTCAAAGTGGCAGCGCCGATTGGGACGCGGCGGTCAACTCGAGGCGAGACATCACCCCGGGGGCCAGGGGACATGGTGTTCCGAGACGATACCAAGGACCGCTGAGAGGTGGTTGCGGTGGACTGGCTCGAAGACTCGATTCCTTGAAGATTGACGATCCAAGTGAGAATCTCTTGAGTGTCCTCAGGGGTTGTCATGTTCCTGGCCTCTTCTGCTAATTCCTGCAGCTGTTGAAAAGAGATTGTGTTGTGGAAGGTTCTGTCCCAGTGTACTTTGGTGGCGACAGGAAACCTTGGGCTCCAGAAAACCAGTGTTCCCCTCTTTATCAAAAGAAAAACAGCGGAGGTCCACGACGGGTAGCGTGGGGAAAATAAAAATCGGTCGTCACCCTTCATCGATGCCTGGCTCGGTCCGCAAGTCAATGGGACAGTTATCGTCCACCGATACGCATTCCGGGTTGGCATAAGCCCCCATCGTGGCCAGTTGTGTTGTATCGAGTTCAACCACGTTGGTCACCACAAACTTTGGCTTTTTGCCAAACCGTCCAACCTCCTCCCTGTTTTTCCAAGCAACCCACATAGAAGTGTGCCCACTTGAGGTGAGGAATGTTGTAGGTTCTGGCTTTTGCAGCGTCATACCGGGCACCAACTATTGCAAAGGCCCCAATGTCTCCAAAGTTGCTGATGTATTCCTTCTTTAGCTTGATGGCACAGCATCTATAGGGTCTTCGCATGCTGTCAAAGTTGAAGTAGGGGTCATCTGACTTGAGGACAAGCCCCTCTCCCTTGGCGGTGATACACTCGGCAAAAGCACGGCGCAGGTCCGATTTGGCTATACGCCTGTCACAGTCGATAAGAATCCGTTTGACCAGGGCCGAGTGGCTTGGGATGATCGTAATGATTTCCTTGAGCTTTTGGAACCTCTCTGAATTCTGACTGAAAGTAATGATGTGTCGTCAAGCATGCGGACGTCATAGTAGACAATCATGAGGTGTTCCCATGAATGTGCCCTACAAATGTCAGCACAAACCCCGACAAAGAGGAGGTCGGTGAGAAGCATACTGTGAATCCTGTGCAGTTCCAATGAAGGTCCCAGATCTGAAAATGTGCTTTCTGATCTTGTAGAAGTTGAGAATTCTATGTTCCTGCGAAATGTTAGTAATGACGTGTGTGTAAGCACGGAAGCAAACCTACCTTGCCACTGTAAACGGCAAGTTCCCCTTCCAAGATGCACCCCTTTGTGATAGGGCATGTGGGCTGGCCTATTTGTAGGGAATCCCTGATGGCACTGTCGTTCATGTTAGCCCATGTTGCACTCTACAAAACGACAACTTACTCATGCAGCTTAGAGCGATCCCGTGTGGAGTCTTTTCCGCTCTTCGAGAAGATCTGTGTGCAATCCTTCCCCTTGCTGAGGTCAATGTGAATCTGGCAGTATTCGCCATCCAGCTTTCTCCTCACAACTAATCCTCCCCTGCACCATGTCCAAGCAGTGCTTTATACTCCTCCCTTTGATCCACGTCTGCCCGCCAATCTTGACTCCCAACCTCGGCTTGAGATGCTGCACCAGCTCATTTCTCCCAGTTACTGTCCGTTCCTTCCTCTGTTTATTCAGGATAGGCCCGGCAACAGCGCTGTCGTCCTGAACCTTCAAAATGGCCGGTAACAAAGGATGTATACATTTATAGGTAGGAGGTGGTGCGTATCATGCTGAAGTGAAGTCGGAATGACATGTATCGAATCAGTTGTTTGTTTATTTGTTAGTAAACACGCCAGTCATCGAGTCGCTGGAGCTATATCCTTGAAGTTCTTCCTCAAGTAGGCAGAAGCAGAAGGATCGAGAACAGGATGCTCAGCCCTGGCAGGCTCCAATTGTCTGTCCTAATTCACTTCTGTCACAACTCGAACAGAGGGAGGGTAGGCACGAGTCGCGTTGGCTGTACAATCGGACGAATGGCTTGGCATGCGGCACGTGGGCACGTGAAGACGTGAAAGAGAACCGTGTGAGAGAGTTGGTATGACGTAGTTCGTACTGTATGTCTATATTCACTTGCTCACCCAAAGACCGTATGAACTGGCACTGGTATCATTCAAGCACTGTCCACCTTCAACCTTCACGACCAGGGCAACCCTTTCAACAACTACTCCTCACGAGATCAGGTGGATGATATCAGGTCAAGATAATGACCCCGTTCTACCATGCCTTGATCCGAACTCACCACATCACCTCCCGCAAAAAGGTTGCCCACCTCCGCAAAGCAGCTCGTGAGTTCGAGGTCTATGCTCTCCTCCGAAGCGGTGGTTGCCCAGGCATCATGTACTGCAAGGGCAGCGAACAAGGTGTGAAGTCCTGGGTGGGAACTGTCCAGGTAAGCCCCCTTATTCCCCTTCTCTTCTAACCCACCAACTCATCAATACCCAAGAGACTCCGCTACAAAGACTTCCACCTAGCCTCCAAACCATCCCTTACACTATCACCCGAAAACCAATCCCAAGAACCCACCGGCCTCTTTGAACTCTCCGCAGTCAACGACTTTGCCTCAGCCATGGAATCCCGCGGCATAACCACCTGGTGGAGAAAAGCAATGGACTTTACCTAACCCTTCACCTTGCCCACCCGTGTGACCGTCTAAAAGCAAACAACATCCCAACCCATCCTCCCTCAACACCCCCTCTTGAAAACCCCCCCCCACCTCCCAATCCCCCTGGCCAACCAAGGCGTCCCCCACAAACTAACCCCAATCCTTACCGGCAACAAAAACTTGCAAACCGCCCACGCCACACCAACCTCCATCACCAGCTTATACCTCCCATTCTCCCTCCAATGCTCCATTATCCCCCCCTTTTCCCCTTCATCCCCCTCCGATCCCCCCTCCCCCTCATCTAACCACCCCTTCCTCCTAGCATACCTCTCGAAAATTCCCACCCCCTCCTTAACAGTCTCACTTTCCCCTAACCACCCCACTGGCAGCCAATTCCCATAGTGAAACACCCCAACCAGCCCAACCAAAGGCACAATGGCAGTAATCTCATGCAGTATCAAAAACGCGACCACGTGCGTAGTGGGCGCGGACCGCAAAGAGGTGGTGTATTTTTGCAAGGGGCGTGGCAGTCTGGACAGAATCTTTTCTGCGCGGGAGAGTTTGGCTGACGACTGCGGTGGTGGAGGTGGGGGAAAGGTGCTGCTGTTTCGAGGTCGTGCGACTCCTCCGAGTTGGATTGGGCGGCGGGGCTGCCGGAGGAGGGATTGGAAAAATGGTGGGGGGCGCATCGTTACGGCCAAGGGGGAATTGGGTTAGAGTTGAGAGGTTGACTGTCCTGGTTCGTTGGTTGGTTGTTGAAAAGTGCGATTTGTAGGCTGGTTATGGAAAAGAGAGCTTGTGATAATCCCAAAGCTACCAAGTCGTCAGAGGCAAAGGGTTAGGGTTGGTTGTCACCATTCTCGAAAGACAACGCTCAACAATTCAAAGACAAGACACAAGCATTGGCAAAACATGTGAACAACTCAAATCGGTCTCTAATTTCCAGAGCTCTAACGCGCTACATATAATCAAGAGGACCAGTCAAATTGCCCTTGCCGCAGATACGGGCAAGCAGCAGTTTCTATCTCAGAAACGAACCGCTTAGTTAGGCCTTCTCGTAGACCCAGTCAAAGGCAGCAGCCTTGTAGCTGTTGAGCTCCTCAGGCTTGAACCAGAGGGCAATCTCCTTCTTGGCGTTCTCGACAGAGTCGGAGCCGTGGCAGACGTTGCGGCCGACATCGATGGCGAAGTCACCGCGGATGGTGCCAGGAGCGGAGGCAAGGGGGTTGGTGGCACCGAGGAGGACACGGCCGGTCTTGACGGCGTCACGGCCCTCCCAGACCATGGCGGCAATGGGGCCGGAGGACATGTCTGTTGGAGGGGTAGCGGTCAGCAGCTGGGGGTGCAGCAGTAGGCATCGCAGGGTGTCACATACACTTGATGAGACCAGGGAAGAAGGGCTTGTCCTTGAGGTCCTCGTAGTGCTTCTGGAGGTGCTCCTCGCCGGGGGTGACGAGCTTCAGGGCAACGAGCTTGTAGCTGCGTGTGATGTTTGTCAGCAGATGGCCAGAGCTGGAGAGAGCTTCAAGCTTGGGGTGGAGTTCACGTACCCACGGTTCTCGAAGCGAGAGATGATGGGACCAACGAGGCCACGCTACACCGATTATCAGTATCAAACATGGTCGACAAGCTGTGCCGTGCTCGCGCGTACCTGGACGCCATCGGGCTTGATAGCAATGAAGCTGTTTCACCGTCAGTTCATGAGAATGCGAAATGGCGGGGTAGAATCAGGACGAGAAAACAAGGATGGCGGGGTAATCGAGGGGCAAGCCAAGGCGAAAAAAGCAGGGCGATGGGTGCTCAGAAAGAGGCAAAAGCTGGGGGGAAAAGACTTACGTCTGCTCGGTGGACATTTTGGCTGGTTCTTGAGAGTCTGCTGGAGAATTGACAAGAAGTGGTGGAGGAGGAGAGGAGGAAGAGGGAAAAAAGGAATTTTGTTCAGAAGCCGCTGGAGCCCGAACAGCTGAGGAGGCTCGGGACGAGGTGGGGTCGAAGCCGTCAGAAAAGACCACAGCCGTTAACACAACGACCCACATTAGGAGGACATAGAATGCAGGAGACTCGTTCCCAAACACGCCCCGACACCTCGCCAGCCAACCACCGCCGCCGCCATCTCGCTGCTGCTGTCGTCTCGGAACAGCTGTGTCTGTACTCGGCATGACGGGTCGAATCAGAGGCACCCGATCTTTCTGAGAGCTCGAGGCGGTCGGGCAACTAGGTAGCTATCGTCGGGATGCTTGAAGGTGGCTTGTTGATAGGGGGTGGTCTGGAAGATAGCCAACGAAACAGCAATGGTTATTGACGAGGTTCAGTCTCCAATAACGAAAACAATACAGCACGTCCGGCTTGTTGATGTCTTCAACGATGTACAGCCTATATCTTGGAGCCCAATGGCGAGAATGTCCACCAGCGCTGGCTAAAGTCATCATTCAGGGTTAGCTACGGCCAGGGTGCCAGGCAATGTGCCACTTGGCAGCAGGGTTGGCTATGGGCGGAGCGCCAGCAGGGGCCCGGTTCCTGGCTCAGGAGAAAGGTGGCCAATCCAGATTGGGAGCTTTGAAGCAGTTACCAACTCAAAACATCCCAACATTGAACCTGGGGCAGAAGCCATCGCATTTTATTGTTATTTTTTCTTGCTGCATTTCGGAGGATCACCGGATGCACAAAGTGAGGGCTTGAAGGCCATCTCACTCCTTTCTATCGCGTTTGCTCTTTGTTTTTCCAGCACACCGAGAGTGCCTTGCGACAGCGCCTTGAGCGTCGCTAGCCGCTGCCATGCACCTCTCAGGCCCGCTGTCCGGGAGGTGGACAGCTTATCTCGGGCTGATATCTACACTTTCCGGCGTCATTACACCAGCAGGTAGGGAACTGAGGTGGTCTTGGGTATCTAGATTCTCTGGAACATTGTGATTAACCTCTTTCTGTATCAGTTGCCGTCAAGGAACATGATTTCAAAAAGTGCGCCCAGTCGGGCTTCTGCTCGCGAAACCGAGCGCTTGCTGACCACGTCCTCTCCACCAACTCGTGGTCGTCTCCATACTCTATCCTTCCCGAATCCGGGTCCTTCAAGGACGGACAGTACCAAGCTGTCGTATTGAAGACTATCAACGACAATGGTGACACTGTCCGGCTTCCATTGACCGTTTCCTTCCTCGAATCCGGCACCGCCCGAGTTACGATTGATGAAGAGAAGAGGCAAAAGGGCGAGATCGAACTGCGCCATGACAGCAAGGCCCGGAAGGAGCGATACAATGAAGCCGAGAAATGGGTTATTGTTGGAGGGCTAACACTTGACAAGGAAGCCAAGGTGGATTTCGAAGACAAGTCACAGCTCACTGTCAAGTATGGACCTACCTCCAACTTCGAAGCCGTCATCAAGTTCGCTCCCTTTGGAATCGATTTTAAGCGCGATGGAGTCAGCCAGATCAAGTTCAACGACCAGGGGCTGCTGAACGTGGAGCACTGGAGGCCCAAGATTGAGAAGCCAGCGGTTGAGAACAAGGACACCTCCGAGGGCGAGCAGAACCAGGAGGACAAGGAAGAGGAGAAGAAGGAGGAGGAGGAACCCAAGGGCGAGGACGAGAGCACCTGGTGGGACGAGTCCTTTGGCAGCAACACCGATTCGAAGCCTCGTGGCCCCGAAAGTGTTGGCCTCGATATCACCTTCTCGGGCTTCGAGCATGTCTACGGCATTCCTTCTCACACCGGCCCTCTGTCACTGAAGACCACTCGCGGCGGGGATGGCAGCTACAGCGAGCCCTACAGGCTCTACAACGCCGACGTTTTCGAGTACATTCTTGACAGCCCGATGACGCTTTATGGCTCCATTCCTTTCATGCAGGCTCACCGCAAGGGCTCCAGCGTTGGTGTTTTCTGGCTCAATGCTGCCGAGACCTGGGTCGATATCACCAAGGGCAAGGACTCCAAGAACCCCATGTCTCTTGGTATTGGCTCCAAAACCAGCACCCACACTCACTGGTTCTCGGAAAGTGGTCTTCTGGACGTCTTTGTTTTCCTTGGCCCTACCCCCAAGGATCTTACCGCCAAATATGGCGAGCTCACCGGCACCACCACCATGCCTCAGGAGTTTGCCCTCGGTTACCATCAGTGCCGCTGGAACTACGTCTCGGACGAGGATGTCAAGGATGTCGACCGCAAGATGGACAAGTTCAAGATGCCCTATGATGTCATTTGGCTCGATATTGAGTACACGGATGATAAGAAGTACTTCACCTGGGATGAGCATAGCTTCAAGGACCCCATCGGCATGGGCAAGCAGTTGGAGAGCCACGGTCGCCAGCTGGTCACTATTATCGACCCTCATATCAAGAACACTGACAACTACCCCGTCGTTGCCGAGCTCAAGTCCAAGGACTTGGCTGTCAAGAACAAGGATGGCAACATCTTTGAGGGCTGGTGCTGGCCAGGCAGCTCCCACTGGATTGATGCTTTCAAGCCTGCCGCCCGTGAGTGGTGGGCTACCCTCTTCAAGTATGCCTCGTTCAAAGGCTCCATGGAGAACACCTGGATTTGGAACGACATGAATGAGCCTTCGGTCTTTAACGGTCCCGAGACGACCATGCCCAAGGACAACCTTCATGATGGCAACTGGGAGCATCGTGATGTCCACAACCTTAACGGTATGACCTTCCACAACGCCACACATCATGCTCTCAAAACCCGCAAGCCTGGCGAGCTCCGCCGTCCATTTGTCCTCACCCGCGCCTTCTTTGCCGGCTCTCAGCGCATCGGTGCCATGTGGACCGGTGACAACACTGCCGAGTGGGGCCATCTCAAAGAATCCATCCCCATGATTTTGTCCCAAAACATCGCCGGCTTCCCCTTCTCCGGCGCTGACGTCGGTGGCTTCTTCGGCAACCCTGACAAGCAGCTCTTGACTCGTTGGTACCAGGCCGGTGCTTTCTACCCCTTCTTCCGCGGCCATGCTCACATTGATGCCCGCCGCCGCGAGCCTTACCTCATGGGGGAGCCGTACAACACCATCATCGCTGGTGCCCTCCGCCTTCGTTACAGCCTTTTGCCATCATGGTACACCGCCTTCCACCAAGCCCACGTCGACGGCACTCCCATCGTCAAGCCGCTGTACTACACTCACCCTGACGAAGAGGCTGGTTTCCCCATCGATAACCAATTCTTCGTCGGCAACACCGGCCTTCTCGTCAAGCCTGTTACCGAGGAGAACAAGGAGACTCAGGACATCTTCGTCCCTGACAACGAAGTCTACTACGATTACTTTACTTACAATGTCGTTGCCTCTGGCAGGGCCGGGAAGACGGTCACGGTTGCCGCTCCGCTGGAGAAGCTCCCCCTTCTGATGCGTGGTGGCCATATCTTCCCCCGCCGTGACATTCCCCGCCGCTCTTCGCAGCTCCAGAAGTGGGATGACTACACTTTGGTGTTGACCATTCCCAAGGACGGAAAGCACGCGGAGGGCGAGTTGTACGTGGATGACGGCGATTCTTATGACTTTGAACAGGGGCAGTACATCAACCGCAGGTTTGTTTACGATGGCGCCGCCAAGACCATCACGTCGGTTGATAAGGAGGGCAGGGATACCAAGAGCGTCAAGCAAGGGGAGTGGCTCAAGAAGTACAATGGGGTGAGGGTGGACAAGATCGTGGTTGTGGGGGCGGAGGAGAAGGTGTGGGGGAAGAAGACCGAGGTGGATGTTGTTGATGAGAGCGGGAAGGGGGCGTGGAAGGCAAAGGTGGAGTTTACTCCTGCTGACAAGGCCGCCGGGAGGGCGAGCTTTGCGGTTATCAAGAGGGTGGGTGCGAGCATTGGGAGTGATTGGAAGGTTAAGCTCTAAGCTCTGAAGGGCTTTGGTATATGTTTTGTGTTGCGAAACAAAAAGAAAGCGTAGGCATCAGCTGAACTTGTGGATAGTGTTTTGATGCTGCTGTTTTTATCTAGCTTTGCTTATACATTGCATGATGTTGTACGACAGGAGACTGTTGTGTTGTGTTTGTGTTTATTTGTTTGCATCACAAAGACAAGTTTTATGCTCTTACACGTGCACAGCCTTTGGGGGAGGAGGAGGAGGAGGAGGAGGGGAGAACCTTGTGCGAGGAACGGAGGCTTTCTCGCGTCCTTTCGGTTTCTCGGGGGATGGTTTTGTCCAATGTGTTGGCGTGGCCCTTTTTGCCTTTGGATATTCTAGCCGGTGGTCATCATCGGGGCTTCTCAGCTCACCGTACACCGGACTCTTCTCTCACCGAATGAAGCTCGGGGAATGGAAGAACATACGAACTTTGACACGAGCGGTAAGCCGGCTAGAAAAGACGGTACCTTGCATGAAGACAGCCCGTGTATATACAACGGGCGCCGCGTAGCTGCAGCCTGCACGTTACGCGGGTCGCACAAGACATGCAGCAGCACACGCGATTTTTGGGGTGACGGGGGAAGGGAGAGACTAGAAAACTGATTTGGAAAAAAGTGGCTTGCTTTTCCGCGCCTTTTCTTATATATATATATATATTATAAAAAACAAATCTTTCTAGAAAACGAAAAGACTTCGTATTGGCAGAAAACCGACAGGACGAGATTGTAGCACGCCTTTTTACCGAGCCATGCACAGAGTGAGGGTTGATTGATTACTGGGTGAGAGCGTTGATCAAGAGCACAGCTAGTGTTGTGCCACGCCGTTTGTGCCTGCTGCGCCGTTGGATACCAGGCCACGACTTAGAAAACGACACTACCAAGGATCGGAGAATTTGGGCTTGGGGGAGTGGCAGGGGAGGGGGAGGGGGGGCCAATTGATGGGTTTGAACGATTTTGCCAGCGAGTTTTTACCATAACCAATGGAACAAAGAAAACGGGCAGTGTGTTGGGTTAGGTTGATTGGTAGGTTTGCTGCTGTGTTTGGAATTGATTGTCGCCCCTTTGGCGGGGAATAAAAAAAGGGGGGGGGAATGTGGTACCCTATAAAAGAAGGGGGGCGAACCATGGCATGCAACCCTCCCTGGTTGTTGTACCAAAGAGGAAGATCTGCAAGGCACACCCACCCGAGAGATCCTTTTTTCGTTTTGTTTAAAGGGATTTTCTCCTGTCGTATTTTTTTTCTTTTTCTCTTTGAACTTTTGGAAAATTCTTTTGTGTTTTCTGTTTTTCTTGTTGGTAGTTTTTGGTTATTTACTTTCCAAGGGGGCGGCGCATCATCACTCGTTTGACTTGCATCATCACTCACCACTTACACCCACCAACAGTCAACACACACCAAACAACTCACACCATACTTATCCTTCCCTCAAAATGAAGTCCACCACCCTCCTCACAACCCTCTCCCTCGCCTCAACGGCCCTCTCAACCGCCATCCCCCTCCCCATCCGCTCTAACACCCGCCCCATCCGCCTCCTCCACAAGCCGCCCCTCTCCCCTCCCTCCCAAGGCGCCCGCATCCTCTCCTCCCAGTCAGAAGAATCAACCCTCGGCGGCGCCCATCTCCCCTCCCCCCCCTCAGGAAAAGTAGCCTCCGTCACCGCCACCTTTACAATCCCCCACGCCTCCATGCCCGTCACCGGCCCAACAGCGAACAACACCGTAGGCCTGTACGCAGCCTCCTTCCACATCGGCATCGACTCGTTTTCCGGTCTCTGTCCCAACAATAGGTTCATCCGTGCGGGGGTGGATATCTTTTGGGATGGGACCATAGGCGGGGAGCAGACTCCTTGGGTCTGGTACCAGTCTTCACCTGCTGATGAGGACGGGATGGGGTTTGGGAATTTCTCTGCAAAGGCGGGGGATGTGGTGAGGTTTGTGGTTACGGGGAGCGAGGTGAAGGTTGAGAATTACGGGAATGTGACCTGCACTAAGGGGTTGAAGGCTAGGCAGGTTGGGGTCCAGAGGGTGGATGGGGGTGGGCTTTGTGGGGGGGAGGCGGCGTGGGCGGTGGAGGATTTTCCGCTGGCGGGGATGCCGCATTTTCCTGTTGCGTTGGCGGATTTTGGGGGGGTGGTTTTTAAAAATCTGGAGGTTGGGTTTGGGAATGGGACGGTGAGGAGGAATGCGGAGGGGGCGGGGGTGAGGGATGTGAGGTTGGCTGCTCAGGGGGGACGGTTGACGGATTGTGTGGTTGGGGAGGGGGGGGGGAGTGTTAGGTGTGACAGGGTTGTGGGGGAGTGAAGCTGGACATGGGGTGTAATGGGGGGAGGGGGAAGTGGCCGGTTATGTTTGTGGACGAGAATAAAAGAGATTGTGATGTAGGATTAATGGTGAGGGGGAAAGGTTGACATTTAATGACAGCTGATAGGCCTCTAAAGATAATGGATGGGTCTTTTCTTCTATGTTATATTCTATATTGCTTGGTTCGCAAGGTGGGATTTTAGCACAAAGGTTCTGGTGTATCACGAAAGAACTGTGAATGATGAACATGAACACGGAAAAAAAACATCAGACAGGAGACTGGTATATAGGTAGACAGTGCATCCCTCCCTATCTCGGTGCTTGCCCTCATCTCAAGCTTTCTGAGGCCATCCTCTTCCCAGTCACAGGCAATATGTTGACGTGCCCGCCATTGCTGACATGTCAACCGACGTGGTGAGCTTAGAGAGAAGTCGACCAGGTGGTGAGCAAAAGACCAAGACCTTTTTTTTTTTTCCTGCTCTACGTTAACTATCACGATTTTACAAGGGGAGTCCTGCATACCTAAAGGAGGTAAGTAGCAGCTACAACAACACCTCGGCAAGATCTTTCTGACTTTACACACTTGCGAGATCTCTGATTGGTTTAGCTGCCTCTCAGGCACCAACACACACCAAAAATCCTTGGCTCCTCCGTGTCACAATGCCAACCTGACCTTTTTCCACAGTTCAGAAATTTGACATTGGCGACATTCCACTTTAGCAAATGGCTAATCACCTCTGTCGACCGTGCCAAAAGCTCAGTTTCGACAAACTGCAGAGTACCCAGCCCGAAGACCTCTCCGACGAAGATGGGCGACTGATCAAGCGGACTTTGTCCCCGGACTTGATCGAGAGCTGCGATTTATGCAACTTCTTTGCTCAGGCAGCTCGGTATTATACCGGGAACTGCAAGGAATATCTCAATGCGGACGGGGTGCCTGAGATATCTCTTCGCCTGGGCAGGTGGAGTCGGAGAACGCCGTGTCTTCGCGACGACCACGACCTGGTGATCCTCATTGAGAAACAAGATGCCGAGAAAGAAAAAGAAGGGAGCCGCTTGATAGAACCGGACCGGATTGACTACTCGTTATTGCGCGGTTGGTTTTCCCAATGTGAAGATGGCTACATGCGGGATTATTTCAAGTACGATATCGACACCCTCCGCGTCATCGACTGCGGGGATGTTGGGGACGGAGAGCAAGAGCCAAGGTTGGTCTCATGGGCTTCAGTTGGCAAGCAGTTGGACGGTAATCCCCCAGAGTATGTCGCCTTGAGCTACGTGTGGGGAGCAGCGCCAGGCGGGCTGCCTACTTTGGCTGTAAACTCGACCCTCCCTGGGCCCCTCCCAAAGGTCATCTCGGATGCCATTGTGGTGGTGAGGAATCTGGGGGGTCGTTATCTGTGGGTGGACCGGTACTGCATCCCACAGGGCGACAATGACGAGAGGGAAAGGCAGATCCATGCGATGGGACAGATTTACCAGTCGGCAAAGTTCACCATTATCGCCGCGGCTGGAGACGGGCCGGACCATGGACTGCCAGGCGTTACCACTACAAGACGTCTACCTCACCCCTTCATAAACATCCAAAATCACACTCTTACTCTCATTCCCCAGCCAGACGGATACATTCACCATACCAAATGGGCTACCCGCGGTTGGACCTTACAGGAGGGCTTTCTCTCCAGCCGGCGTCTGGTGTTTACCGATCACCAAGTCTTCTACGAGTGCCAGTGTATACAAGCTGTCGAGGCGCTTGTAGGTACATACTGGCACCCATACTCGTACTCATCAAGAGAGCTGTGGTTCCACGTGTTCGCAGGCGATACGAGCAAAAGAAAAGGGAGGGGCCGGCCGGGCTTCCATTACGTCGAGCAGCTGCACGGCTTTATTGAGAATTACATGACGCGGGATCTGACAGACGCCAATGACGGTCTTAATGCTTTCCGGGGTATTTTGCAGCACGCTGAACAAAACTGGCAAACACCGATCCATGAGGTTTGCGGACTGCCAATCTATGTCCCGGAATATCTGGGTACGCCAAACAACAATTCGGCCATTGCCGTCAGTCTCTCGTGGAAGATGAGTGATCTGAGGCGGCGACCCGAGTTTCCCAGCTGGACGTGGATCGGGTGGAGGTCGGTCAAGAGGACTGGAGGGGGGTCGTTTTATCTTGGTACGGATGAACGGTGGTATTCATCGGCGGATTCGAAACATTACATCACATCGGTGGATGTCGCTTTCCGCGATGGCCAGGTCATCCAGTGGTCCGACTTTGATGGCAGGGGAGACAGAGGGAAGGTCTTTGAGAAGTCGTCGATGCCGGGAATGTCTGAGCTACCACAGAGTTTGTTGGTGACAGGCTGGCTGTTCGATCTGACTGTTGTTGCGGTGGGTGATCCAGGGGACGGACTCGCCACGACGACTGAGTTCCACACTGTCGAGATCAGGGAGCAATATCGACGGCCCATGTCTTTTGGAGTTGAGCGGGAGCATCTGATGCCGTTCTTTCCTGCCAACAGCGATGGCAACAGAAAACATACATTCACCTGTTTGCTACTAGCTGAAGTCGACAAGTCCAACGACCGAAGCACGCTTGTATTCCTGGTCCTTCGCCCCGTTCTTCAGGCCGAAGCTTTAGTGCAGACGTTTGAGCGCCTGGACTGCTGGACTCTGACATCAAGCACGCCCATCGTACAGGTTGACGGTACGACCATGAAGGCTGGGGATTGTGTATTCAAGAATGATGCTCTGGTTCTGCAATAGCCTTGGCATGGTCTTGTATGTAGCATCTTTGAGAAAGCATGGACGACCTTAGACTCCAGATATGTAGTCTGACTCCGAGCCTAACAATCACATACGACCATAGATAGCTGAAAGCTCGGGATCCCGTCCGCTCTCCCCTAGATAAACAGCTAATCACAATGTTATCTTCCGGGATGGCATTTGCCCCACAATTCTGCTGAATCAGCAACCCAACGTTTTGGTTTCCACAAAAGGCTCAACACCACCTTTTTCAGCAATCGCAACGGGCGGCACCGTCTTGTTGGCTTCACCCCTCTCGATCTTACGCCGCGGCTTCCCATTATAGCCAGCATATTCTGGGCCCGGAAAGGGCAGTATTTTTTGCTCTTGCCTACCTCTGACAATACTTATCTTCCCTGCTCCCACCTGTTGTCGTGACCCTTGCTTTCACCTGCTCATCGTCCTGCGCGCCCTGACTTAGTTCGACCTGCTTATCGTCTTGCGCCCCTTCGACCCGCGCTACGCTGCCCCTTCGCTGCTCTCGCTTCTGTTCCTGCACCTACGATAGTTGATCTGGATGCTAGACGTCGTCGCGCTCAGCAGGGCCCCCAAGCTACCGATGTCGTTCCCTCCTACCCGCACAAGCTTGGTCCTAGGATTAAAGATAATCGCACCTGACTCTGGCAGCGATGGAACTTATAAGCCAGGTAGTATGCCTTTGCGGGTTATATTTAATAAAGTACTAGTGGTTTGGGGTGCGGCTCACAGGCCTGAGGGTTTGAGTAAGGAAGTGGGGCTCTCGGAGGATTCGGGGGTTCAGGGGTCATGTATATAAGCGGTCTGCTTCGGAGATTCTATTTTAGAGAGGGGATCAACTTTTGTTTCTTTCGAATTTTGAGCCTTGCACGCGTGCAGGCAATTCTGGCCTGCGAGCCCATAGTGTCTTTTCTTTGTCCTGCGTGAAGTGCGGCCTGCGAGCGAGCCACTGTCACGCAGGTGTATTCATTCAAGGACCTGTTGAGGGTATATTTGTGGTGTCTTGGTTGTATTTGTGTGTTTCTCACCATTTCACTAGTTACCATCGCGATATCACAAATCACCCTGATCCCGACAGTATATAGATTAATCTCTACCGCAACTGCCTGATGTCACGGCAGGCCGGACCACTGCACCATACCCACTGTGATTGCTATCAAAAGCTACAAGTGAGCCAAGCTTCCTGGCTTGGCTCGCTCCAGTGGTATATATATATGGTGACGCCGCCACAGCCGTCACAAGTCTATGATATATATGTACTAAAAGCCTCTGTATTAGACTAAGTACAAATCCTTAAAGCCTCTGTACTGTGACGTCTTGCTTACTGTAATAACAGTGGTTTTGCTTCCTTCAGCACTGCTGTCGTATCCCCCTTTCTCCCGCTTCCGCTTCGCACTGCTACAAGCGCATAGTTCGCTGTAGCTCCCCTGTAGCTACTGTATTACAGACCTATAGGGCAACGCAGCAAACAATAAGAAAGAAAATTAGACTAGCCGAGGGAAAAGAGATAGTAACTTAATTAGTAAGTATCGTTCCTATCCTAAATAAGCTCTAATACTAAAAATGTCCAAGGAGTAGGAGCACTAAATTCAGGACAAGGGTACGGAGCATTATTATAATAGAACTAAAATCAGGCAAGGCAGTAACATTTTATAAGCTAGAGTAACCTAGGATAAAAATAGGGCCGAAATAGAACAACTCTGGGCAAAACCAAACTATAAACTACCCCGTGAGAATCCAATAACCAAGGATAAAGAGCCCAGTATATCCCGCTGAAGAGTGTCCGCCTCTAGTCTAGCCAGATCCCGTTCCGCCAAGGGACGCGCCCATTTCTTCTCCCCTATATGTAGATTCCAGTACGGCATGGTAACCACAGTTGGAGTCTCTTGATCTTCACCATCGTATAGCCACTGAGTGATTGTTGCCGCATACGAGAAGTTCTCAATATCTTCTAAGATCCACTTCGGGCACAGAGGAATCTGGGGGGTCCAAAGACTGTCGGTGTCTATAATGAGGCAGAGAATTCTGATCCGATTTTCATTTCTGAGTTTTGTACCAATCCATCTCCAGCTTCTCCTACGAGCCTCCGAACATGTAGGCCACATACTGGGAATGGGGAGGATTCCGCGGTTGTTGCCATCAGCGGATTTGGTGTAGGGGCCGATTCGTGTTGCCAGAACAAGGAGCCAAAGAACGACGGTATCATCCCCCATCCCAGATGCCCAGTAGGCCAAAGGCGAGTGAAACCGGGTTGCAAGCAAGCTCAATGCTCGGCCGGCAAAGAACACTTGAAGACCGATCGTCTTTGCGTTTTGAATCCAATCAACATGCTCAGGAACATCTCTCAACGGGTGCAGCCACTTTCGGAGAGACTCATGGGTCATTCTGTTATGAAGATCTGTGGCAAGCAGGAAAGCTGATGCATCAGACGCCGACAGGTTGGACATGACAGCATCCATGACGGGGGAGTAGCAGAGACAAATTCGGATGATAGTTCCGTGAAGCTGAGGCATCTTTGTTGTTGACGTTAAAGGAGGAGTGCTGATACCAACCAACTGTTTTGTATTATACTTTGAGAAGCATCTCCATTCAGTTGGCCTCTCGACTATGCTATTCTCATCCAAGCCGGTGCCAACAACCTGTGTTGACTTGTTTGTCAAGCGGCGAGAAGTTCCACACATACCAGACAGCGACTGCACAGTATACCTGGCGGATCAGCCTGCAGGGTGGAACTTTGGGCACTTCGCAACTATAGACGGCGATGTCCGCCCCATCGAGTACACCCCCTCAGACGACGCTATAATCGAGCAATGGATCCGTCAAAACGTCGGTACAACCTGGCACTCACTCGGGACCTGCAAGATCGGTTCAGTTGTGGACGAAAACCTAAATGTGTACGGCACAACAGGGCTCAAGATTGCGAACTTGAGCGTCCTACCTGGGAATGTGGCGGCGAATACGAATAACATGGCGTTGGCGGTGGGGGAGAAGGCGGCGGATATTATTATTGGAGAGCTTGGTCTTTAGGTACAGGTACAGGATAAGAGAGGAGGTTAGATGTAGCGAAACATGTTATCCCTGACACCTCTCTTCATCGCGACGGGCTTTCCGTCTTCGTATTCGACGCCTGATTCGCCTCCTTCGCCAGAGAGGCCTTCCATTTTGAGGCGGAGTTCTTCGTCAAGCTCTTTGAGTGTTTTCTTCTTTTTGACTTGGGCGGCATTTTCTTGGGGGTTAGGGGGCGGCTTTTCTGTTGATGGTTGTGATGAGGACTGCTGGTTTGTCTGGTGGTGTTGCTGTTGGATAGAGCGGGTTTGTGTCGAATGAGGGAGAAAAGATGCTTGAAAGGCCGTCTTTGAGACCCGTAATGAGGCGGCGGTTCTTTGGGGTATTCTAAGCATTTTCGCTGGTTTCGTATCGTGTGTGGAATGGGTGCAAGTGAGAAGATAAAGACTTGGCGTTGAGGCTGATGAGGTGAGGTTAAGAATGGAGCTTTGGTGGAGTGATTGTGGAGCCGCTGGTGGGAGACATGGTGGTGCTGGTGAGCGTGTGGGGGTTCTGATGAACTTTGGAGAACCGTTGTAGATGGCGGATTAAGCTTTGTCTTTCTTGGCTTGAGGGTGGAAGAAAGAGGTGAAGAGAGATCTAGAATAACCTGGGCGAGAAATTGCGACAGGTTATAATACGACAGTGACGAAATAAATCCGAGGCGGGCACAGCAAGTCTCAGCAGGTTGATGGCGGCGGCGAGAGTGTTGCGTTGTCAGAGAGATTGGTTTGAAGATTGCATTATGTCACTGCGTCAGCCGCAGGTTGGTGTGGGTGCTCTTATCGCGCACGATAGTAAGATATGACCCCTAACCCTACCTAAGCACACCGTCGCGGGCAGTTGGGTTAACCCTAACCCGTAACACTATGTGTAAGTGGTACATGTGCAGCGAGAAGAGTGAGCAGGAGCAAGACCGTGATCGAAATCGTCTAAACTGCTCAATTTATGGAACTAGATAATTTGCTTCCTTCATCGTTCCTTAATCTTCGTCACTTTCATCATCGCTAGTGTCCGTGCTGCTATCGGTCACCACCTCGTCAACTTCCTTTTCCTGCGCATCATCCGGTTGGTCTTCAAACTCCGGGCCCGACTTTTCGAATTCATGATTTGTGGCGTGTAGAAGATGCCGGCCAGGATAACACTTGAAACACAAGTCAAAGTCATCACAGGTCTTGCAGCTGTATGCCAACCCAATGAGGCGCTGTGTTCGGGTAGGTATTCATGTTAATATCCGTATCATTCTCAGGTTGTAATGTGCAAATGATGGGTTTAATCTGACTTACCCATTGACAAAAGTCGCAGTAGCCGGTCCTTTGGTTCCCCTTCAGGCTGTCATACTCTTCACCCTGTGGGGATGGATTTAATGGCCCGTCGACGCCGTTGCTCAATAGCTGGATGACCTCATCATCATCCACTCGACAGAACCTGGCGATTTTGAGGGGTGTCCACTTCTTGTTGCTTATAGAAACAAAGGTTGACCGGTTCGCGCCGTGCAGTAGGAGCATGCGAATGACATCGCTCTGATTGGAGGATTCGCCTACTTTACTGTCACTAAGCCAACATTCCCCTCCACGTGCTGCCCAACAGAGGGGGGTCCAGCCGTCAACGTCAGGAGCATCCACGTTTGTATCGTCGCGGGCAAGCAGCATCTTGACCACCGATGCACGGCCAGCTGCTGCTGCCCAGTGAAGTGCTGTTCGTTGATGCCCGTCGGTGGCCTTGATGTCTCCACCAGCTTGCAAAAGTGCTTCCATGTTCTCGGTACCGCCGCGACAGGCTGCCATGTGTATCGGTGAGCGACCCATCCCATCTTTCGTGTTGACTTTGGCCCCTTTCTGCAAAAACTGGTTCACCACATTCACAGGTGCATTATAAGCCGCTGCTAGGATTGGATACCGAAACAAGCCTCCCGCTGCGTTGACATCGACGCCCTTTTCAAAGAGATAACGAATCACCTCCTCGACCTGACTAGGATCGCTGTGCCCATACGCAACACACACCGCTGATAATGGTGTCCCAGCAATGCCTTCACAGCTATGATTTATGTCGGCCCCGTGTTCCACCAGTAGCTTCACCATCTGGAGATTTGCCGCACGACACGCCTGGGTGAGAGGGGAACCCACGCGCCTATGGCCTAGGTCAACATCAGCGTTGTGTTGCAGAAGATAAGTCGCCTTTTCGAGCTCCCCAGCCCAAGCTGCTCTAGAGAGTGGGGTATCCTTCCTGTCGACCCGGCTGTTAACGTCGGCCCCAGCATTTACAATACGTTTGTACATTGTGATATCGGTACCCAGGTAGTGCAGAGCCGACCAACCGTCGCCGTCTGTGGCCACTATGTCGATCCTGGTGGGGTACTCGAGCAGGACGTTGATGGTGTCTGTATCGCCTGTCGCCACTGCGGTTGTGAATAGGGGCTGAAGACCCTGAGGGTTTTCAGTTGACCCTTTCCACCTCAGGTCAGCCCCGTGTTCTGCCAACGCTCTAACAGCTTTGGCTGTCCCAAATCGAACAGCAAAGGCAATCGCCGTATAGCCCCGCCAATGATCGACATTCTCGTGAGCCTTGTCTACACTTGTCCCATGCTCCAGGAGCAGTTCCAAGCTGGTGTCATATTGCCCGAACGCGGCATGCATCAGAGGGGTGAACCCAGTTTCAGTTGGAAGATTCTGGTCTGCCCCATGCTTCAGAAGGACGCGAACGAAGTCATGATTCGAAATAGCACGTTGTAGTATCGTTGCCTTTTGACTCTTGTTCAGGTGATTGGGGTTTGCGTTGCGCTCCAGAAGAAGTGTGAGGGCGCCAACATCTGCGCCATCCCGAACTGCATAGTGAAGTGCCGTCTCTCCACTCTCATCCGCGAGCTCAATATCGGCCTCTCGATCCAGAAGTACTGGGATGATATCTGGACCATTGACGTGACAAGCGGCCAGCATCAGGGGAGACACTCCTGAAGAGCTCTGGGCGTTAACATTGGCGCCTCTGTCGACGAGGACCTTTAAGGTATCCAGAAAGGTACTTTCCTTGGTGGACGCCTGGATAACCTCGCTCAGGATTGGTACCTCGGCTTCCGGGTTGTTGGGATTGGCTCCAGCATCCAGTAAGATGCGACAAACGTTTGTGTGACCCTTTATTGCGGCATACCGAAGTACCGACCCATAAGTGTTTCTGGAATTTGGGTTGGCCCCCTTGGCTAACAGAAGCTCGACGCATTTGTCATACCCGTCGTCAGCCGCTGCTGCTAAAGGTGACCATACGCCTTCACGGCTTCCCATGTTTGCGTCAGCGCCGTTCTGCAGCAAAACATCGGCGGCTTTGTGATGTCCCCAAACGCACGCGTGATACAGTGGAGTTCGACCGTCCTCATCCTCGGCTTCGAGATTGGGCTTTGCTGTTTCTATAAGCGTCTGGACCATGTCGGCATTACCGACGGCTGCGGCCACATGCATTACTCTCCAATCCCATCTCGTCTTGTATTCAACATTGGCACCATGCTTGATAAGAATTTGGGCGGCGCTTGGGTGCGAAGATGCGACGGACCGGTACAGCAGAGACATAGGCCGTGAAGAATGTGGCAAGTGGAATTCATCTTCCACGTTGACGCCAAGCCCAAGCATCTTTTCCAAAAAGCGGTCCAGACCAAGCCATACTGCTCTATGCAGCACGTGGTTCGGCCAGGATATACTGTCGTGCGCGGGACTTTTTGCTAGGACGTAGTCTACAAGCTCTAGAAGAAGCGTTTCGTTGCCAGACTCTCCAGCGCTGACGAGAACCTCGAGGAGAATCTCCTGGGAAAAAATGAACCTTTCCAGTATCGCTTTTGAGACTTCAACTTGGCCTTTGCTCGCGGCTTCGAGCAACCCCAGCTTTGCGTCATCTTCATCCAGGGGCTGAACAAGATTCCACAGCCCATAGCTGGCAAACACAGGGAACAGCGTCTTTGGTGGAGAAGGGCTTCTGGTCGCTCTGTTAGAGACAGCCCAATATGCGGCAGCCAAGTTCCGCGTGGGCTGTTCGCCGAGGAGCTTCGCTATAAGCGCATGCTTCGAAGACTCATCAGAAACCTGTGCGACATGATGAACCCAGGCTCGAATGGCATATGGACACAAGTTACCATCCATCGGCATGTAGAATTCCAAATCTTCGAGTTGGCCGACACCAGAAGTGATGGTTTCCTGCACTATGGGGAGGTAAAGATAGTCGAGGCAAGCGTTTGCGATCCTTTGGTGAGCATGTTTGCGTATCTTGTGCCAAATGTATGGCGAGTCCTCCCCACCATCACTCATGAGAACATCCCTTGAGCGTGGATGGACAACCTTCACTTCGTTGTGATACAGCTCGAAGATGCCAGCAAGAGATGTGCGAATTTTGTGTTTTGTTTGCTCCACAAACTCGCAAGCCGGGGCTGTATTCTCTGAGTTGAAGTGTATCGCAGTTGCGAGCTCGGTGATGGTGAGAGGCCGGACGGAGTAGAGAGTCCATGTCAAGAGAAGTTCCAGAAATGACTGGTCAGGTACACGCTTGAAGACCTTGTCCAAGAGGATGATAAGAGCTTGGTCCTCATCTTTTCCATCGGATGCGAGGTTGTCAAGAGGTCCAAATAGCTCTTGGAGTGAAACACTATCGGGCCAGCCTGGTTGAACCTTTGCCTGAGCCAAGATGATGAGTCGCACAAGAGAGTTGAGATTAGCCGTTGCTTCCCATTGCGCCCGGACCCTTTCTTCACTCAACAGCGCTTCGGGAGGCAGGCGATTCATCAGTGCCTTGTCCGTCATTACTTCTTCCGTGACAGAGGGTAGATGCAGGACCGTGTGTGGACAACCTGACTGGGAAAGCTCAGGCAAAAGGGAACCACTGCGGTAGCTGGTGATCACTACCTTTTTTGCCCGCTGACTGCTTTGGGCAAATGATGCGAATGTCTTGAGAAACCCTTCCCGGGAGCCCCTGACACATTCGTCAAAGTGATTTATGACAAAGGTGACTGACTCCAGCTCAACGAAGGACCATATTCGATCTAACCAGCACATCAGATCGTTCTCGGTCCAGCACCGCTCGTGCCAAATCCGTGCCATGATATCCTTGAAACTGCTGGTGTGGATGACTGAAGGGCACCGAGACACTAACTGGGCCAGAAATGTCGAAGCCAGGTCTCGCATCGAATCGCATCGGGCATCCCAGCGATCAAATGAGAAGTAAAGAACTGAAGACTTCAGGCTGGATCGCTGATTGGCCCGGTGGTCGAGGTCCAGGAAAATCTGCTCAGCTACTGAGCGCACATCGAGAGACCCATGGAGGTACAAGATCTGAGAACCTTTGGCATCAAGCCATGCGGTATACTCAGATGTTTGAAGCACAGCCGATTCGGGTTTGTATGCGCTTTGTAGTGGAGAAACAGGAGAGGCCAGAGAGACAAATGTGCGCTCAAACCCGAGCCTTGCTTGGTCGGGAACTATGACACCGTGTTAGTGATTGAAAGATGAGTATGAGCATCAAGGGATTACACCAACCTGACTCAGGAGAGTGAAGCTTCTGCAGATGTTCTGTCAAACCAGGATATGCAGGATCGTCCTTTGTACAATCCTCCTCTACCGTCTTCTCAGCAGCTACACCAAGTGTCGCACAAAAGCTGTCAAAGATCTGAATGTGTAATAGTGGGCGAAGGTCAGTGACCATCGATGCATGAAGTACCTGGGTTCAGAAACGGGCCTCGCTAGTACCTGATTTATGCGCAAATTTGTACCCGAATGCACGCGTTCCTTGCATCCATAAACGCTAACCACTCGACTACGGAGAGGGATCTTGGAAGCGATGAACTGGTGGTCGCGGTAAGTAGGTGTCTGCCTGAGCCCATCTGCCTCCGCAAGGGGATGGATATTGAACGAACCTGACTGTTGATATCGATCGCAGCCGTTGCCAATCCTCGTAAAGAAGCCGCAGAAGGGCGTATTTTGCTAATCTGTGAGTCGTATTCTGAGAAGACAAAGTGCGCCAAACGGTCCTCCATGTCCAACGCATCATCACTTCGATGTGGACAAGCCAGGAACACCAAGACACGGCTCATATCTGCAATACCCGGCCATGAAGCGGGAGTCGCTGCTGCTGTCACCAGAGCCTGCAGTTTGACACAGTCAGAGTCTTGCCGGTACACTGCAGGGCAAAAGTACAAAACCTAGTGAACTTACATCTTTGAGGATGATGCCTCCCAGATCGTGGGCAATGAGCATGATCAGTCGCTCCTGATGCCAATACGTCAGTGATGTAAGACCTTCCAACGCAACGTCAGTCAAGAAACTTACGCCGGGTTGCTCTTGTCTGAGGTCGACAAGGCCTTTCAGAAGCTTGGTAGCGTAGCTTCGTATGGCCTCGCGGCTCTTGCGCCCGGAAAACAAGTGCCTGGGATCATAGTCAAAGTGAAGTATTCTCGACCCGAGATTGTTCTCGGCCAGCTGTTTGATCCATCCGGTTGTTCCGGAGCCCGGGTTTGTCGAACAAAGATTGGACTTGTCCCAAGCACCGAATATGCCATGGATCACGACATAACTAGCGCCACCACATGGTTAGGGCACTGTAAACCACTCACAGGCGCCAATAAACAGTGACCTACTCGTATACAGCCCTTGAACCATCGAAGGCATCAGCAGCTGGGGCATCGTCTTCGGCTCCCTCTGCTTTCTCTGTAGTCTTGACTTCTGGTATCGGGAAATCAAGGTGCAGCCCATTTGATTCCAGAAGGGGAGCCTCCAACACGTTGGATTCGGTCTCGGTAGAAACAGGGGGTGTTGTTTCTTGAAGCTGATCTCCTGAAAGTGTTGTATTTTGTTCCTTGATGGTTTGAAGTGAAATGCCCTCGGCTGCTGGCTCGGGGGATGCGCTTCTGGACGAGCCAGAGCTGGAAGTCTCGTCGGAGTCAGACATGACTTGTCGCTTGTTGGCTTTTGACATTCAGCGAATGTCTGAAAGTCACAGCAAAAGCTGGTTGACTCTGGCGTCTCTGAAACCTCTTCTGAATGGAGAGTGCGGGGTGCTCCGGGCCCTCCCATAGAACAACAGGTCCCCTGTTACCTCCGATGTGGAGGAGAAGGGGGAGGGTTCATCTTTCCCGGGCAAAGTCGATCTGACGAATGGTGTGATGTCGGACCGAATGTGACCATACCCAGCTTGGGGGTTGCACTGCCCAGCCTGCGTCTGACAAGGAGGGGTTCGGCTGATATGGGCCATAGGATCAGTGTAAGCACTAAGGTTTGGGTGCATGAGATGCAATGCAATGTCATTAAGACCCCTTTATGGAGAAACATTATGTTTGGAGCGAGATAAGAGCTCTTAAGCCTCAAGAGCAACTAGGACTTCCCCACTTCTTGGAGGGGCACTGGGGGCAGTGCTTTCCACGCTACGTACCTAGGTAGGCTCACAAACTTCAGTAAAATACTTGAAGCTCAATTCCTTTTTCCTCACAGGGCTGCCATACACATTGCCTTGCCATTACACCATGAATAACGACGCCGTTGAATCAGACGAGGGCGCCAACGACTGGGAGCTAGACGAGGCTCTGGACGATGCTTCCACCACGATTGGACTTGCCGAGGGAGGTGAAGCTGAAAGCGGCTATCACATCAGCAACGATCCCAAGCAGCCCTTCCAACGCTCAATAGCTGTGGACCACCAACAAGGCGTACTGGAGGCGCGATGCCGATCTCGCGAGATTGTGCACGGGCGTCTCTCTCCAGACTCAGACGAATATGCGACCCTTCTTGTTTATGACATCGATTTGGACACAAGCAGGCGATCACGCCGTATCACAAATGCCACCGTGGAGTTCAGGTTCAACACCAGCGTCTCGGGTGGAGAAGCGCCCCTTGTTCATTCTCTCGCACCCAAGGAACGTGAACGCCGTTTGGCATCGACTCAGGAAGAGACAATCACATACAAGACGGAAGGAAAGGTGGAGGCAGGCCCGATAAGTATTGCCAACACGGGCGTCACCATTGGGTACGAGAAAACAACATCAAAAACTACTCAGGACGATGCACGTGTGACAGGAGGCACCCTTAGCGACAACTATGGACGTGAGGTTGGGGCTCGCTGGAGATTGACCGAGAATTCGACGACCAAGTCAGGAGTCCCCAGTCATCTTCGGTGTGCGATGCTGCTGAGCCGCGAAGACAACGGCCCATTCGAGTGCAAGGTCACTATCAGGTTGGAGGCCGACTGGAAATCAGAGCTCGGTCGCCGGTTGGTCGGCACTACACCTCCTGACGACCCGGTGCTGTTCAACCCCGAGTTGAAACCGACCAACAGGTTGTGCAAGGAGGGGTACAATACTGAGAACCTGGGTGGGATTGATCTGCAGGGCTTCGTTGCTATCAGAGACTAGATAGACTAGAACTTGACTCGATCATAGCATGGTCCACAACACTGCAGTCTAATGAAGCGGGGTAGTGTGCCTGGGCATGCATTAGATCGATAAACTCGTATCAGGCAACCAATAGGCTTGATATGGGCCAAGGATGGTGACATTGACGGAGCTCCAAGATCAGCCAAGCGCGTGGGGCTGTGCAAGGACGACAAGCGGCTCTTCTCCCGCACCTTTAGACCCCGGCTTGAGCCATATGTACGACCCCTCTCTGCTGACTGTTGCGCTGTACCTGCCTTCTCACATTTTGTTGCCTGATATTGATTGCTCTTGGCAAGAAGATCCGATATGGCGACTTGCTAAACAGTTTTTTCACCAATGGAACTTTCCCACCGGCCACACTTTGAACCACTCTGAAACCCCGCAGACCTCACAAACTGAGGGTTTGACCACAAGTCAAAATGAGCCATCGCTATGAAGACCCGGATCTGTCAAGAGACGAAGCCCATGACAGCGATCCAAGTGATGATGACGCCTCTGATACCGAGGACGAAAAGGAAGAGTCTGTCGAGGCTCTCGTCACCAGAATCCTTGAACACGTCCAAGGAACAGGATCCAAGAATGCCCGGGACTTCCAATCTGAGTGGCCTCGACTGGCAGAGAAGCCCAATACGAACGACAAGGAAAACGCCCTTCATCTTCTTGCAAAGTCCATGAAAAAGAAGCTGGACAAAGACACGAAACTGGACGAAATGATAGAGTTCCTAGTTCGGCACGACAAGAACCTTTTGTCATGGCCTAACCGCCATGGATTCACGCCTCTTTGGATTGCGATTGACGAGAAGAAGGAGAATCTCGTCCGGTGGATGTGTGAAGCCACCAAGCCTGAAAACATCGACTCGGTTCTACGTATTGCCGATGACAAAGACAAGAAGAATTGGTACATGCCTACAGATATCGAATAATCTCAGATGAAAGGCTAATCAGGAGTGCGACAGTATTCACTTGGCAATTGGCAAAAGGCTGAAATATCTTCACAATCTCATTGAATTCGCAAAGCCAGAGACCTTGGCAGCACAGGATGCAGATGGAAACACCGCTCTTCATCACGCTGTCGACTACAAAAGGTGTCGGGAAGGGCAGTTGGCCATCGTGCAGTTGATTGTCTCCAGGAGTGATAAGGCTGCTAAAGGAGAACCCTGTGACTTCAACAATGCGAAGCTGTCACCATACCGGTATCACCTCCACACGAAGCAGAAAGCATTGGACAAGGCAAACAGAGAGAAAGAACCAAAACGTGGAGCCACTGCTGCTGACCACAGTAAGGAAAAGGACAAGAAGGAAAAGGAAAAGGTCCCTATTCCACTGCCGGGAATGATGCCAAATGGTACCGCCAAACAGCAGCAAACAGTGACTAACAACCTGAGACAAGAACCGTCAAAGTATGGGAATCGCGGTCTAACACCGTCAGGGTTACCACCCCCCAACGGGATGATCACTCAAGAGGAAGCCCCAGACCAACGCTCGAAGTCGGAGTCTAAAGGGTCCGAGGCCAAGGAGAAAAAGAGTGAATCAAGTTCGCGGTCGAAGCCTGACGAAAGGACTGCCAAGGACATTCAGCAGTTTCTCAAGCTGCACTATGTCCGCTCAAGACCATACGAAAGATGCATGGAGATTCTTTACGGTGTAGATATACCATCAGGTATGAATCTCAGTTCAACTTCTTTGATTGATACACATCTATCAACAAGGCTGACATAGACTCGTGACAGATGTGCAACTGTTCCTTGACCTCTCTGGGAACGACAACTTGAAGTTTTCAGACAAGTCGTTCAAAGGCTTCCTCGACAAGCTTGATTTCAGCGATGTGCTGCAATACGTCAGCATTCCAAGAGTTCCAGTCATAACAACTCGGAAAGGGGACGCCAGGAAGCCCAAGGGCAGTGCAATTGGACGAGACGATCTAGTGTTTGTGTTCAAATGTCTGCGTGACAAGGGAGTCAAAACCATCTTGACGGTCATGGTGGGTGACACACCATCTGAGACTGACAAGACGGAGGACACCAAGACACACCCACACACTGACGAAGCCATTGAGGCTGCCCTCCAAGACTTTGGTGTTGAGGTTTGGGACTGGAAGAAGCCAGATATCTGTTCAGAGGTTATCTGGAGTGTGGCACCCAATGTGCGTGAAGTCCACCTCTACTGGAATGGAAACAATGCCGTGTTGCGGGGCTGGGCAGAACCAGGAGGACTGCAAAAGCTGAGCAAGCTGGAGCAAGTTTTTATTTCCATTGAAGATGTACGTTTCTTCTATTTCCTCTGCCCCTTAGGTACGAATTAGGTACCTTACTGATGCCTTGACAGAGACTGGAGTCTGAAAACCGCATCGCCATCTACATGGCTCAGTTTGTTGAACGCATGCGAAAGCTATGTCCCAAGGTCAGCATTGAGCTCAAGGACTCTCCATATAGGCGACATACAACATTACTCAGTAACCCCCGTGGTGCCCCGGATCATGCCAAACAACTGACAAAGGACGAATGGATTAAGTGCATGACGGACTTTTACACCCTCCTCAATGATGCCAAGAACAACAGCAAGATCGAAACAGAAAGTGGAGTCCCAATGACTCTGAAAGACTGTGCAACCCCAGGCATCAAGGTTGCCTTGATCGACGACGGTGTGGACTACAAAGATCTCCCGGACTGCAACTTCATCGGCGGACAAAGCTTTTCCACGCGAGACAGGACCCGCAACCTCATCCACCCTTTTTACGCCTCAAGCATCGGTCATGGCACCGCCATGGCGAGGCACATCTACTTCATGTGCCCCGGTGCTGAGATCTACGTCTTGCGACTGGATGACTATCCTGACATGGATAATTCCAACATCCAACGCATCACAGCCAAAAGCGCAGCCAAAGCCATCAAGGTGGCAGTCCGAAAGGGCGTCGACATCATATCCATGTCATGGACCATTGAGCCTTCTGGCACCAACTCCAAAGACGACCAGGATCTGGAACGCGCAATCTCTGCCGCTGCTGCCCAGGGCATTCTCATGTTTTGTTCCGCTCCTGACCGTGGAGCAAAACAGACAGACACCTTCCCCTCCAAAGCTGCACCCGGGAGGATCTTCACCATCGGTGCGGCATCCACGTGGGGTAACTCCGTTCCGGCAGTCGGGAGCTTGGATGGCATAACCTTTACTCTCCCCGGTGACAAAGTCAGCATCCCCGGCATTGAAAAGGCTAGCATAGCATACAAGGATGGTGTATCGGGGTCATCTGTCGCAACGGCTCTGGGAGCAGGTTTAGCAGCGTTGATCCTGTACTGTGTGAAGGTTCATCATGCTCTCACCAAACCTGGTCCGGAAAAAGACAGGATACAAGAAGATTTCGAAGCGTTGAAAAAGCATGAGAACATGCTCAAGGCCATCAATGGCATTGGTATAACGGCCGACACGAAGTTTGTCATGGTATGGAATGTCTTTGGGCCCAAGGGACGTCAAAAGAAAGAGTGGTCTGCTGGCAACGAGTACATTACACTGATCGGTGAGGTTGGGAAGATTTTGTGTACGAAGCTGCTGTAAGAGTAGACCACCACTACCACCCTTTCGCTGCCGGCAGACTTCCGTGCCTGGAATGATCGAGTTTTGTATTGATGAGAAGAGGGAGAGGATGCACTTCAAGTTCCAGGGTCAAGAGAAGCGGTGCATGAAGGTGTTTGACAGTGAGTGGGCGCACTGCTCAGACGACAATCAGTTTGCTACGTGTTCCTCCACGTCCTAGGATGAGATTCCTTGTGATTGGTGAGGGGGTTATGGGATTGAAAGGCTGGCCCAGTGTAAAACAACGGTGACCCATAGTTACCTACCTAGGTTGATGATAATTATGGTGAAGAAGAGGATTATGGACCCCATGACAGCAATGTATTGGTCAGGGGTATTCAGGGATGTCACATGGGGTCAATCAACATATATTCAGCCATCATCTCGTCTATATCAAGTACTCCTAGCCAGGTAGTCAATCAAGCCTCATAACACACAATTTTCAGCAAATTACAGACCCCGCCATCTGTCAAAGCCGACTCCAATGTTCTTCATCCTTTCGTCGCAACAGAAAGATCTCTGAGCAGATCGCAAAGCGATCCAGCCCCGTCAGGAACTTGAGCTGAAACATCTTCGTCGGGGAGGGTGGGTGTCCGATAGTCTTCCAAGTTGCAGGTATGCTTGCGCGGGACTGACCTCTCTTGTGCTAGGTAGGTACCACCGTGAAATAGCAGTCAGTCAAAGTCTGTCAGCCAAAAATGGAAAATGGGCTTACCTACCTATACTGTCGGACGGGTCGAGTTCGCTTCCCGTCTTCTTGCTGACTATCGCACAAGGTGGCACTCTGTACAGGCAGAAATATGCATCATCCTTATGGGCATCCCCTGCCTTTTGCGGGATTTGTACCCCCAACTCATCAATCACTGTGCTGAGCTTGAACACGTACGTGTTTTCGAGGCAAGATGTGTCGATGGTGAGGATGCTCCAGTCATCATCACTGTGGCTTCTTCGTCCCCATTTCTTGAGTTTACGCCCCCAACAGATTGCATGGATTTTGCTTGAAAAGAAAGAGATGAATTGAGTGCGGCCTCCGAGATACCAGTCAAATTGGTTGTAGACAGCTTCGCTGAATTTGTCCTGGCCTGATGTCCTCCCAAATAGTGTCGTGGTGTCCCTAGCTTCGAGACCGCCGGATTGGTTATATTGTGTTTCGGTTGTCCTTCCCTGTATCCGGTAGAGGTAGGGAGGAAGTTCTTTGTGTGAACAGCGGACGGAATCCATTGTTGGTAGGTGCACTTCCAGGGTTCGGGGACTGGAACTCGGTGTCTGGGTAACTGTTGTAGTTGTTGTTGTTGTCAGGGAAGAAAATTCATCAGAGCCTAATTAGCCTGACTTGGGCTTTATCGAGACGGAATATCACATGATGACAACGGTAGTACATATGCAGTATGTATAAAAGAAGTTGTGTAACAGTCAAAGGTACATCTCTGACTGGTGAATTGGAAGCCATCGGGTTCACCGCAGAACAACCCGTTCGAAAAGGACCGAAAGGTGGCTCATCATGACTGGAGGCATCGCATTGAAGAGGGAAGAGGCAAATCGGATTGGGCAAAATGTTATTGCTATTCTATGTGTCTTCGCTACCTATGTTGTCTCTCTGCTACCTAAAGTGTCCATGATTCGACATACGTTGAGGAGTTGTGTAACGGTAAGGCGGGCCTCAAGTACCGGTTAATGAATGGCTTGAGATGTCCCAAGAGCTGAACAGAGAACCAATAGATATGCTCCAGGCTCAGGTCGAGCTCATCATGCAACACTTCCCCCTCAGAGCAATGTACCAGGTGGCCCAAGACATGTTGTCAATGCGTCCTTGGCGTCTATGAGCACGAGATCCACATCCATGGCAAACGCAGGAGAGTTACAACTTGCCTTAGGTCGAAAAAGAGGTCAGTGTGCAAATTCTCGCATTGGCGCGCATCGTACTGACAACAGGCCTTGGTAGTGCAACCTAACACCACTTTTATGTCTTTACGGGCAGCAAAACAGCCAACTTTACGATACGATACTTTAACCCGTCCCGGTTAACACTTCGATATCCTTAGGGGTAGAGACCATCGGGCCCCCTTCTGAGTGGACGGTGAAATTACTAGACAATATCCTGTTTTGAGAAGCTTAAGGGGAAGCCCTCTATTATTTTATTACTACTTAAATATTTTCTATAGTTACCACACTATGGATGGTATTACCGCTCTAGATCTCCGGCATAACCTGGTACTTACATACAAAGAAACCTACGAATAACCATCTATACGTTTTAGCGCTTCCGGCAGTATACTAATATCTAAGTTTATATAATGTTAAAATGTTTCTTTAGGTTTATTTTCTCGATAGCGGTGCTAATGCGATTGGCAGGTAGTGGTTTTTTGAGCCCTTATAAAAGGGGTTCGCTACGTTTAATCGATAGTAAGGCTACGAGATCGAACAAACGTTTTAGTAAATCCCCGGATTTCTGTGACGAACCCCTATCCAGAACCTCTGAAAGGGACACTGGTTGAAGGCACTTCTGAACAATCCTGGTTCGGTACAGCTAAACAGTGTACAACAAATGGCTTGTCTCAATCACAATAGTCTAGATACCAACGATTGTGACTTATATTGCATACTGCGGAACTGTCTATCTACACCAGCCAGTTCCTCCGTATATATAGACCTTAGGACCTTAAGGTGCTCGCCCTGCTACGGCCCCGATCACCCTTAGCACATTGCATCCTGCGATGTGCTCGTCGTGCTATGCCTCCGATCATCCTTAGCATCTTGCATCCTGCAGAGTGCTCGTGGGTCTTGGCGCCATAGCACTTCGTCCAACCCTGATTGGCTGTTTCCTGACTTCCTTAATGATTGGCTGGGGACGTCCTGCGCCCCACATGTGGCGCGGCCTGCTGTTGGGTTAACTGTGACATATCGCCAGATCAGTACTCAGGTGGGTGGCCACTGCGGAATCCCTGGTGTTGTATGTTTTTTCTTTCTTTTTTTTGTCCCCACTTGACTCCATCACCGGATCTTGGCAATATACGCACTCTAAACCCCAACCCTGGTACACACACGCACACACCCCGTCACTTCAACATCAGATCAAAGTAACCAACCATACAAGCAACAAAAGAAGTACCATTACATTGGGCTTTTTGTTGGAAACCTGAGCTTTTATGTCAAGCCATGGCAAGCAACAAGAGTTCATCTGATATCTCCATCAAAAATGGCGGGAGCCGTCCAGATCTCGAGGTCGCATCGCAGCCGTTTTTTTGTCGCCACTTCCCGACAGATACCGATGCTACCCTTCGGCACTTTCATCACCACGCCAAAATATTCTACAAAGCCGAGTCCTTCAATTCGATCGTCAAACCAGTCCCACAGCAGAAAAGCCCATGTCTCATTCTCCATTCTCCCCGATCACGGTGACTCAGTCTCAAAACACCCCAGGCCAAGCTATCAAAGTGGGGGTGGGGTCTTGGATCTTCACTCCTGCACCTCAAAGAGACGAAGCTCTAAGCCAAGCAGATCTGGGCTCGGCAGAGGAAGAGAGGTTTTTTTTTCAGCTTGATACCTATCCGTACAGTGTAGGGTTGACTCATTTTTTGGGTTGACTTTATATCTTGGTTCTATATTGTCTTTTTTTTGTTGTTTCATCCCAAGTTTGACGGTTCATCCAAGATTTCCGTCTTATCAACGAGCAGTCGAGATGGCCACCACGGACGACAGGCTGGAGGAAAAACCACCATACGGTGTTGATGTTGATACCGAGAAGAACACGACAGCAGTCACCACCAACGATGGCCCTGTTGCCGCTTGGACTCGGATCCGTGATCTTGCTCACAAGGCCATTGTCTTTGGGCGAGTTGAGTTGAGAGGTGTGGCGCCGATTCCTGTCAAGGAGAGGACGGTGGATAGGACGATCAATATTTTCACGTTGTGGTGGTCTATGAATGCTAATATCTTGCCGTGAGTACCCTTTGCCACTTGACATAATAACAAGAAACTGACAAGAGAACGAACAAACAGTATCGCCTTTGGCATGATCGGACCTGCCTCTGGGCTCAGTCTTAGAGACAGCTCCCTTGTCATCTTGTTCTTCGTCCTGTTGACCACCCTCCTGCCGGCCTACCTCGCAACCTTGGGACCAAAAACCGGCATGAGACAAATGATCCAAGCCAGATACAGCTTCGGGTGAGCTACCCGCCTGTCCCTCCGCAATAACAAAATACTTACACCGCTACCCCAGCCGCTACATCGTCTCCATTCCCGTCTTCCTCAACCTGGCCACCATGACCGGCTTCTGCATCATCATCGCTGTCATCGGTGGCCAATGCCTCTCCGCCGTAGCCGACGGCAACCTCTCCGTCACAGTCGGCATAGTCATCATCTCCCTCGTCACCCTCGTCATCTCCTTCTGCGGCTACAAGTGGCTCCACATCTACGAGCGCTACGCCTGGATCCCGGCCTTTATCGCCATCATCGTCGCCGCCGGCTGCGGAGGAAGGGACCTCGCCAACCAGGTCCCTGCCGAACCGGCCAAAGCCTCCGCTGTTCTGTCTTATGGCATGATCATGGCTTCGTACATGGTCCCCTGGGCGTGCCTCGCATCCGATTTCACCACTTACCTCAAGCCCGACACGTCTTCTGTCAAGATCTTTTGCTACTCTTACTTTGGCCTGGCGACCCCAACGATTCTGCTAATGACGTTGGGCGCGGCTGTCGGTGGTGCGATCCCGAACAATCCCACCTGGCAGGACAAGTACAACGAGACGCTTGTCGGCGGCATCCTGGACGCTATGCTCGCTCCGGCGGGCGGGTTCGGGAAGTTCCTCGTTGTTGTCCTTGCTTTTACCCTGCTTGGGAACCTGGCGGCGACGTCATACAGCATCACGCTCAACTTCCAGATGTTGGTGCCGGTGCTGTTCAAGGTGCCCAGGTATATGTTTAGTATTGTGCTCGTGGCGATCATGATACCTGTTAGCATCGCGGCAGCGGACGATTTTTTTCTGAACATGGAGAATTTTCTTGCGTTGATTGGGTACTGGAGTTCGGCGTTTTTGGGGGTGGTGCTGGTGGAGCATTTTGTGTATAGGAAGGGGGATTGTGGAAGGTATGATCCTGAGGCGTGGAACGATGCGGGTTTGCTACCTTGGGGGGTGGCGGCGCTGGGGAGTGTGGCGTTGAGCTTTGCGGTTGTGGTGCCGAGTATGGCGCAGGTGTGGTGGACGGGGCCGATTGCGAGGACGACGGGGGATATTGGGTTTGAGTTGGCTTTTGTTGTGTCGGGGCTGTTGTATGTGCCTTTGAGGTGGGTGGAGAGGAGGCATTTGGGGAGGTGATGGGATGATGGGGTGATGGATGGGGGAAGGGGGAAGGGGGGAATAGAACAAATGGATACGAGAACATGAAGAGAAAGGGGGATAATGTCTTCAACGATACCCATAATTGAGAATTAGATCGCTTCAACCAAACATTTACAAGATCAAACAGGGAGAGGACATGGATTTGCATTTCCGGCTCATGGCAACCGACTCCTAGAAGCGAACAATGGATGATAACAGAGACTTTAGATCGGAACGGGACCTTTCCCTTTGATCGATATGCAATGTTACACCCACACAGTCGCAACTCCCGGCGGACAAGAGCTCCTCATTTGCGGATGTTACCCGGGATGCGCCAGCCCGCGATCGTCTCTCGAACCCTGCCCGCGGATAAAGTGTGGGCTGCATGTGGGCAATATCACACAGCATATCTCATAAGACGGGCCTTCCCCGCTCTTCACCTCTTCTTCAATGACACCAACGTTATCTAGTTGGAAAGGTGGAAGCAGGATGGTTTGGTCACAGCTATGGACAACCGTGGTGACGTGCGTGCTGCTGGTATCACCGGTGAATTCTCAACAGACGGGAAATAACCCAGATTGGCCGAGATGGTGCGGGAAGGTGTATGAAGCTGGGTAATTTCTCTCCTCACATCTTATCAGGGATAATTGTTAACACCAACAGGTATCCCAACTTCGACCCAGGCGGACAGACAGTCGAACCCCCTCCCCATCCCTGCGGCTGCCCTCTCCTCCACGTCCAGTTCCAGCCCCGATATAGCCTCTACGTTTCCACCGAAACAACCGGTGAATTCGTCGTCAATGCTGCCTTCTCCCCGTACCACGGCACCATCTGGCCGCCTACCAACTCCACGACCCGGTGGGCCGACAGGCTCGTCTTCTCCATCAACTCAGCCGAGACCGACGCCCCTTTGGTTCAAGCAACTGTTCCAGTCAACACAACAGGCAACCGCTTCCAGTTCAACCTTTCCCATCTCGGCCCCCCCAGACTTGAGCCCTACCCGGTCGTTCTCTACGGCGCCCCGGAGTCAGGTCAGCCAAGCTGGACGGCAACAGCCAACGTCTCGTATTTGCCGGATAAAACAAACGGGAGCATCACCCGGATCGACAGCTGGAAAGGCGGGCTTTGGGTGAAGAACGCCGCTTCGAACAATACCTTTGAGCCGTACCTACCGTATGGGTTCTACGCCTCGCACGACAACTTCCTACGAGAAAACGACACCAAGCTGATCGATGCGTACCGAGACTTGGGGCTGACGGGGATGGTGCCCCTGGCCAGTTGGGCCGAGATTCCGGAGGTGTTGAGTCACATGGATGGAATTGATCTGAAATACATGTACAACCTCCGCTATGGGTACAAGAACCTGAGCTATGTCGAGGAGAACGTTCTCCGGGCGAGGGGCAAGGAGGGGCTTTTTGCGTACTGGACCGCGGATGAGTATGCACCCAACCCCCCTTTCGAAAACCCCCCATCGTTTCTATGCTTACAGCACGAAGACCGGACGGCTGGCAAGACCCCTTCCACCTCCCCGTCGCCGCCCGATCCAGGATCCGGGAGCTGGACCCGTACCACCCCAGCGTCATCACCCTAAACTGCCAAAACTACCACTTCGCCCAGTACAGCTCCGGCGCCGACATCCTCATGTCAGACGTCTACCCCATCGGCATAAACGCCACCTTCTCCAAATGGAACACCGCCTGCAACCTCACCCACGGCGACTGCGGCTGCGACAACTGCCTCGGCATCGTCCAGGACGTCCCCTCCCGCCTCGACACTTTGGGCCAGCACGAACGCTGGCTCGGCCTCTGGCCCAAGACAAAATTCCACAACCCCCAAAGTTTCCACGGGCAGGATTACTGGCTGAGGGACCCCACCGTGGGGGAGGAGCACGCGATGAATGTTTTGGCTTTTAACCATGGTGCCAAGGGGATCATAAGCTGGCTTTGGCCGACGAGCACTGTCCTTGCGGAGGCGCATGGGCAGTTGGCCAAGGTTGTGACGGGGGGGATGGTGAGGGGGTTTCTTGTCGGGGGTGATCAAGTCGAGGGGCCGAGGGGGGTGGGAACGAGGGTGAGGGGGAATGAGAGGGTTGAGGTCGTCGACGCGGCGGTGTGGGTTGATGGAGACAAGAAGAAGGGGTTGGTTGGGGTGGTGAATGGGGGGTATGCGGATTTGGAAGGGAGGGTGGAGGTGGATTTGGGGGGGACGAATGTGACGACGGTGGAGGGGGTTTTGTGGGGGGAGGTGAAGGGGTGGAAGGTGGAAGGGGAGAAGTTGGTGGTTGACGAGGGACTACCGGCGTTGGCAACGAGTCTTGTTCTGGTCGCCCTCAGGGGTTGATGGCTTGTCGATCGGATGGGGATGCAACCCTTGATCCAGATTGTTCTTCTGCCGATTTCCAGCTGTTGTTTTCACACCCATCAAACCCAAGATGTCACCAGCTCAGTTCCCACAACATAGCCAGTGGAGCTGTTGAAGGAAAGAAAACCGTGGGTATCATTAGCTCATACATATCCCTATCCACCTGATTGACCAAGTAACCATCGTACACCCCAACTCTGCCATTACCCTGTTCTGTTGTCCCAACTTCCTCACCCCCAAATCAAGAACTCCCACCCCTTCAAAACCTCGTCGGAATAAACTTCTGCGCATCCTCCCTCTGCTGCTCCGCACTCTGCGGAAAAGCCGCAATGCCCGCCACAATGCCCGCCGCCATAAAACACAGCGAAATCACCGACCAGATAACCCCCCAACACTGACTCGACCCCCCATACCTCTTTGCAAACACACTCGCGTCCGAACTATTAACCTTTCTCAGGATCAAATCATCGCACTATTATCCTTTGTCAGTAACACCCCCCATCCCAAACCCAGCTTGTATGTGTGTGTGTGTGTATGTGTGTGTGTGTGTGTGTGTGTGTGTGTGTTTGTGTGTGTGGTTGGTGTCAGACTTACAATATCCCAAACACTATACAAACTGCTCATAACCCCAATAAACAACACCACAAACCTCAACGCCTCCGCCCCCCTGATAAACCAACACCCCACCAACAACCCAACCGCCGCCGCCACCGTCCCGACCGTGAGCCAATCCCTCCTCCCCCACCAAACCGTCATCAAAAACGCCACCCCGATAACAATGCTCGCAACCTTGCTCGCATTGATGTTAAAACCCGCAAACGTGAGCAACGCCCCGATGAGCGAACTCCCGAGGTACCCGGCCGGTAGAGTTAATCCTGACCTCCCACCCTGCATGTGCGTCACCCCCCCCTCTCTGGGGTCAAGGGATATGGACTTGACCTTCCCGCCGGTGAGCACACAAGTGATTGCGTGCCCGAACTCGTGAAAGGCGATGACGAGCATCTTGAAGGGCCAGAGGATCCACCGGATGTAGGGCACGTTCCAGAGGATGGCGATGCCGACTACGTAGGCGGCGATGACGCCGAGGGTGACTTTTTGGGCGTCGGTTACGGCGAGGGCGCGTTTGGAGATGACTGAGTGGTCTCGGGGGAGGAGGTGGGGTGTGAGGGTGAGCACGGTTGCGCGGCCGAGGGTTGCCCAGGTTGGTGGTGGTGGGCTTGTGGGAGCCATCGTGGTGGTGGTGGTGGTGGTGGTGGTGTTTACTTCTAATTAGATACCGGTGTTGTAGATGGCGGAGTAAGTAAACAGTCGCGAAAAACGAATGTCGTCGCCGAGATAGCGTCGTTCGGGAGGGGAGGGGGGGGAAAAAACAGAAATGAAGAAAAAGAGAACAACAACAAGAAAATAGAGTTGAGAATCTGGTGTTTCAAGTTTCCTCTTAACACCAAATGCTGCTGCGCCCTGCCCTGCTTGCGCGTTCGCCCGTCTGATCTGGCGTCTGATCCCGAGCTTCTGGTTGGCTATTGGCCCTGGGAATTCCAGGCGGCGGCTTGGTCAGTGCTGAGTGGGGCCACCCCTCCAATCGTTATTTTTAGTGAGAGGCGAGACGCGCTAAGCCCTGGGGTTGATGGAAAACTGCCGGGACCCTTGATCTTTGTGGGGCACCACTCTTTCCTCAATCTTCACCACTCTTCAATTTTCTACCACATGAAATCCTCCAGGTACTGTAGAATATAGAAAGCTCACTCCTTCTTCAAAGCATCATGCCCCCAATTCTTCAAACTCTTATAACTCCTCCCCTCTGCATCCTTCTTCGCCTCCCCCTCCTGCGCCAAATGCCGTTTGCAATAAGCCACCACTTTTCTCATATGGGGTATATCCCCCTCCTCATACCCCTGCGGATCCCTCTCCGGGTTTTTGCTCAACATCTCAACAATATATCTCCCGCTTTCGTGTCCTATGCTCTCCCCCGACCCATCATCTTTTGCCCAGCCGGAAGACGTGGAGGCAGAGGTTGTCAGCCCGTCTTCCAGTTCCGTGGCTGTCATGTTGACTAGTTCGTTGAATTCTCTGTTCACATCTGTCGTCAATGCATGTTGGCATAGGTAACAAGGGTGGTGATGGTGCATACCGGATGACGGTGGAAGTGTCTTTGACCATTTTGACTGTAGATATCGTGAACTTGGAGGTGCGGATGTGGATTTGAGCTGTGTTATGGAATGCAATATGAGTAGATAGCAGGTTGAGGCGAGGTCCCCACACTCCCTTTATCAAGCCATCACATCACCTCACTACACTAAACCAAGACACCAACGTCATTGACATGCCCGCCATTCATCATACATCATTGTTCACATTCTCTCACCACCCTCTTCAATGACCTCACACAGCTACATCAAAAACACTCATTTCTGGTATCAACCTAAACTAATACCTCAGGCTACCAGCCCTCACCTCAAGAAATAAAAGAAAAAACAGCCGATACCCTCGCTATCTACCCCCATGATACCTAGTTTCGCTGTGAAAACCAGGAGAAAAGAGGGCATATTAAACGCCAAACCATTAAACCCCCAACCCTAATTTTGTCCCCCCGCCCTATGCGCCGCCTTTAATGAACATAATACAGTAGCTATGAGAGCCTCCAAATCTTGAACCTCTCAGACAACAACAAGAGAAAAAATTTCACTCCATCCTCAAGCCTCTTAAATCCCCATCCCTCCTTTCATCTTGTCCAGTCATCTTCAATCTGTCAAAAAGGGCCAACTCCCTGTTATGTCGCGGTAACAAGAATAAAGGAACCGACAGATTAGACTAGACAACCCCTCGTCCCCTTTAATCTTCCGTTGAAAAATGAATGCAGATGCAAACCTGATTTTGACCCAGTTGTCAAGGTCAAAATGTGGTTCTTTTCGCCCTGTGACCGTGATGATAGTCCCTCCAGAATACCACGCCCCAAATGACTATGAAGAATGCAGAATATCCTCCCCAAAAACGCCAAACCCCCCCCCTGTTATGCGATATCGACCTGACCCAACCCAAACTCCATGTACGTCTGATGCATGTACCGCCGAGATGGAAAAGATGCTTGAGACCAAAGTCTACTACTCCCCCTTCACCTTGTGCTCCCTGCCAACCCTGACAATCAACTCAGAATAGGCGTTCTGGATCTGTTTCTTACTGCAATTGGCATTGTTGTCCATAAAGAGCTCAATCACTCCCACCTTGCTCAGCGTGGGCCTCTCTCTGACCAGAGCCTTGAGCTTCTCCTGCAGATCGGGGGACAGTGGCTGGTCAGATTTCTTCTTGCGCGTTCCAGCATTAAGAGCCTGGAACGCATCTGTGGGCGTGGTACAAGAGGCCTGTGTAGCAGACTGCTTTTTGGTCTTTGGACTCGAATCCGAACCGGATGACGATTTTGTCGCCTTCGCAGCTGCGCTCGACTTCTGGTTGCTTGTCTCAGATTTGGCCGGCTTGTAGGTCTCCCAGTAGGCGGCGGAGAAGGGGTCGACGCTGTGGTGATGTTCAAGTTTGTCTAGCAGCTGGTTAACAAGGCTCGGCGTGACCGGGGAAATGTGTGGTTGCTTACCAAGAATAAACTCCATCCTCAACTTGTACATCTTCGGCTCAGATGTGCCACGCTTGCGGTTTTCCCAGCACAGTCCGCTGCTCTCAGGCTCCATCCCCCCAGAAAACACCATCCGTGAGGGCCCCACGTCATTCTCATCGTCGAGGAAATCCGCCATGTCCTCATCCTCGTCTTCATCATCTTCATCATCCAAGGACTCAATGTCTTCGCCATCCTCTTCCTGCCACTCAGCCTCAGAATCGTAGTCATAGGCCAGAGGGAGGATGTCTGTCCGGATTGGGCGCCTGGCGAGCTTCTTGAGAGCACCAAGACCATTGGGGTAGTCGCTGATGGTCCCAATATAGGGCGGCCGCACATCCTCGGAGAACTTGATGGAGATGACTGGAACCTGATTCAGGAGCTCCTGCAGGTGGTTAGCTTGCTGAGAAGTCCGAGAATCAGATGATGAGACTTCAGCCATGATCTTCTTGACGCTTGGGAAAGTGCGGCCACGTTTGACCTTGAACGGAAGCTCAAGAACCTCCATGGCATTGAAGCGAGAGGAAGGGGTGTGCGTCCGAGTGCCGTTGATGTACTCGTCAAGAATCTTAGTCTGCACCTCCCGAGTCTCCTCATCCATCTGGACTGGCGCTGGCGCCAGCTTGACATGCTCCTTGAGATAGAAGTCCTTGAACATTCGTTGATAAGCAGACTGTCCGTTGGCTTGAGTCTTGGTGGGTGTCTCTGTCGAGGTCGTCGCATCACCGCTCTGAGATTTGACGGCTGGCTGGTCCTTCTTGGATGTGCTGGACTTCAAGCCGAACATGCTGGTAAGAGTCGCTTGGCTGCGAGCCTTCTTGGCCGCCTCCTCCTCCTTCTCCCGCTTCTTCCTCTCCTTCTCCTCCTTCTCCTGCTTCTTCTTGGCTAGCTCATCTTCCTTCTCCCGCTTCTTTGCCTCCTTCTCCGCCTGCTTCTGGCGCTTCAGTTCCTCGGCCTTGGCAGCTTCCTCAGCCTTCTTCTGCTTGGCAGCTTCCCTCTCCGCCTTCTTGGCCTCCTCCTCCGCCCTCTTGGCCGCCTTCTCTTCAGCACTCAGAACGGTACGCTTCCTCTTTTCGCCGGTTTTCTGCGTGGGATCGGTGCTAGCAGTGGACGGCCCATCGGCTGGCGCCTTGGTCAAGATGACTGGTGGGGGGCGGGAGGGCGTATTAGGAGCTGTTGTCTCCCGGTCGGGCGGGCTGCTCCCAGATGCTGTCAAGCCGGGAGGTATGAGCGGGGGCGAGCTCGGAGGAGAGTCGAGATCGTCATCGTTGGCCACCGAATCATCATTGGTGGTCTTGGGTGATTTGATCTTCTTCTTCGCGGGGCTGTCGTTATCGTTCTCCTCTGTTGAAAGGTCATTCGTCAGCACCCAGCATCGATATGTTGCTGCTACATCAAGCCAACACGTACTGTCACTTCCGGTGCAAGGCTTTGGCTTGGGTCTCTCCGACTCCAAAAAGTCCATCAGAGTCCTCTTCTTGTTCACAGACGCGGTCGGCTTGGGATCCTTGCTCGGATCCTGGGTGGTGGACTTCATTTTATCGGTAATGCTGGAGTCCAATGCCTTCGAATGGCTTTCTCTCTCTCTCTCGATCAGTAGGCGGTTCGGGATCACCCGGTCGGTCCAAGATGCTAATTACAGCAGAATGGTATGTAGTCGAATAGGTAAGAAGAAAGAAAGACGGGTGAAAAGTGCAAGGTTCAAATCATGGCCAGCGGTGAAGAATGCCGGGTATACGCTCGATGTTGAACTGATCAGTGGGAGAAAAGATGTTGAAAATGATTTCTCTAGAAGCCCGACCGCGAGTTGCAAGTTCAGATACAAATCGGGAGGTGGAGATGTGGTTGTTGAGAGGTTGAACTGAGCAAGCACTTGCGGGCCAATGATTGTCAAATTGCTTGAAGGCCCTGGTTTAGCCTGGGCAGAAACGCGTTCCGGTCGCGTGTCCTTAAATCAAGAGAGCGTGTTGGTAACGCGTCAAATTAGCGTAAGGTAAGTGTGTACTACCCCTACCCCTAGAGTGGCTTGGGCTGTGGCTGGACTTGAGTGTGCGGGAGCGGGTAGTGTGGCTGGTATCTTGGTCTGGGGGGAGGTTGAAGTTGAAGCCTGTCACTGAATATATATCTCTCTACGTCATGATCACTTGACTTTGAGCGGATTCACCTTCCCATTGTCTCTATTGACAAAGTACTGTACGCCTCTTCAACAATACAAAGTTCGGGGCATCCCGATGTTTTTCCTTTGGTGGTGAGGCCAGCGCTCTCAAAAGTTCGGCTATTGTAGATGGAACTGAGGGTCTTGGGCAGACGCCAAAGTCACGTATAATACCCCGTGGTATAGGATCGACTTCCAAGGAACTCATCACGACCAAAATCCGGAATAATAGCCGCCAAACCCCTCTGGCAAGGTTTATTAGCTATTGTCTCAGAAGGGGAACCGTTGCTCTGGTATATTCTGTCGTCATCGATTGATCTCCATAGCACCGATTAGCAGCCTACAACGTCACATGAAGAGGGGAAGTGTACACAAAACGTTAGGTATCCAAAAGAAATTCTTGATCCGGTGAAAATTTTGCTGAGGACCGAGTCCTGCTTTTTCCGGCCCTGGATTTGCTCCAAACCAAACTGTATACTATGCCACATGCCATGACCAGCATAAACAACAAACAGCGAGTGGCGGGTATGTTATGTTGAAACCAGAAGAAACCCATACTGAATCCATTGCGCTAACTATGCTTTGAGTGACGGCCCATGAACGATCGTTGCCCTTGAAAAAAGAGGGGTATTGGTGCGAAGCAAAAGTGAAAAAGAAACAAAACGCCAAAGACCCATCCATATTAACCCTCCATAGCATTTTCAATCGGGGTTGGCAATATACAAGCGGCCAGTCGTGAGAGTCATTGTTCTCTCGTCCACACTTCCTCGTCTCTTGAGCTCGTCTGGTGTTCTCAAACTCTTTTCGCGGGTCAACGAGGCATTTCTCGCACTGTTGTTGGCCACCTGTGCACTGTTTGCCTGGAGGTCAGGCACAGTGTCCAGTCGCTCGCCGCTGCTACCGCTGGCGAAGCTCTTTGCTTTCCCATAAGCCTCCTCGCTGGCGAATTGTTGCTCACCCTGCGTGTCCTCCACCAGTGATCCTGACCGCTCGGGGGTTCCGTGCGGGCTCCACCGAGTTCCTCCACCTTGTGTAACCTGACCGAGGCCTCCGGACGAGCGATACGGTGGTGCTGTTTTCCTGCTGCTGGTCGTGCTACTCCTGCTGGAACTACCTTGCCGGCGGTGATTGGATCTCTGAATGGTGGCTTCATCTTCGCTTTCTTCACCCTCCACCTCCGTAGCACTAAGACGTAAAGGAACACCGCCGACGACGTTGAAGTTGCTTCCTGGGGAGTATCCGATAACGGTGGGTTTTCCGTGGTGTCTGATCTTTGCCGCAACCTTTCCGCCGGCAGAGCTGAGCCCGGTCGAGGTCCGACCGGCACTCACGGGTCCGAGCGAAGGGCTGTTGTTGGCTCCGACCACCTCGGAGTTAGCCCGCACCTTGGCCATGCGTTGCTGGGCGAGAAGCCTGGCATCTTCCTGCTGAGCGCGGTCGCACCATACCGTAGCCTTTTGCTTTCGAAGGAGGGCCACATAGCCTCCTGGCTGCTGGGGAGAACCGGGTGCCCCGCCGGAACGGCTCGAGGTCGATCTCCTGATGTCCATGGAAGGGGAGTTTCTGTAAGGGGCACCGCCGCTGGAATTGGTGCTGAACGTATTTACACTGGGAGACCGGCGCTGATGCTGCACATGAGGTTGAGCCAGATGTGTTTGCGGGTAGTAATTGTTTGGAGGGGCGGCCGGCGATTGAAAGTGGGCGGGAAAGATGTTGGACGAGGTTGTGCGGGTCCTGGAATGGGAATAGGCAATGGCGCTCATCGCCGGATCCATGGGAGGGGCTCGCCGGCGAGCATATTCAGTTTCAAGCATTGTTCCGGCCGGTCGCGCATGCGACGCCTGAACAAGCATGCGCGCAAGGGCGAGTAGCGGAGAGCGTCGTCGAGGTCGAGAGGGACGATCGGTGCGGATATAAATGGCGTCGTTATCTCCAGGGAAACGGCAAGACTCGAATTGGTGGGTGTCGTAGGACTTTTAGCTTTCAAAATTGGTTGTCGTGACGGCCACGCCGAGGTTCACCAAGGGCGATTGGGCGGCCGCCGCTGAGAGAGTGGTGCTGCTAAGATGATAGCAACGGGCGGATGGCAATACTGATTGGCGCTTGTCTAGTGAAGCTTGAAGCTTTCCCGAGGTCGCGGAGCAAGTCGGGATCGAAGATCAACAAGGTGAGGAGGAGGACTGGAGATGTTTGTGTCGTGGAAATGGATGATGGGAGGGGGGGGAAGCGGGACGGGCGTGGTTCAAAAAGGTTGAGTTGAGTGACTTTGGAGCGGCCGAGACTTGGCGCTCCCACGTTGCATGCCCTGCGGAGACTGGGCAAGTGGTTCCTTGTCCGATGATGTTATGGTGTGGAGATGATCCGAGTGCCCGCGGCTGCGCTGCTCCGACTGACAAGGGCGGCCTGACAAGCTCCGGCAAAGCTTCCCTGCTGTTTGCTCACCACACTGATAAGAGATCCCCTTCCTTGATTCTTTGTCTTCCTCGAGATGATGCCGTCTTTCCTCGTCTCTCGTCGTCCTGTTTTTCTGTCCTTAATATCCAGCCTTTATTGAAGGATGAGCCGGACCACCATCCCACGTCCTGAAATCACGCCAAAGGGAGATTGCAATTGTGGAAATCGCAAGGGCCGCCGAAAATGACAAAACGCCGAGACCTGGCCCTGGACTAGGACCAAAAGTGGGCTTTGTGCCTCCCAGCACAGCTGAACAAGGCTCGAAAGAAAAAAATCTGAGGGAAAATGGTACTCTGAACCGGCATCTATCTTGCAGCGAGGAAGCACATACCGTCCACGGTGAACACCTCAGTGGCTTGCTTCCTCAATATCCCTCTGCAGCTGTCTATCAAAGAAGTTGCCGTTTTGGGTGTTGATATTGATGTTTGCTTCTCAGCTGGGCTTGAAGAACAGGTCTTGATGGTGGGGTTGATTGGTGGGGTGGGGTGGTCCACTGTTTGATGCGCTGCAGCCTGACTTCTTCTATCAACATCGAGATCTTTCACTCATCATCATAGTGGTGGGAGAAGGAAGCATTCATGTTTTTGTCGTCGAAAAGCAAGACAATTGCTGCAGAGTTGGCACACAATAGGCACACTGTCTCAGACTGCCGGCCACAGATGAGGGGGTATTTATGGCGTACTCACGAAACAACGTCAGAAACACTACTGGAGAGGCACAGAGGCACAGATTGCAACGTCGATATTACGGAACCAACATCACACACAATTACCATACATACATATGCCAACTGCAGATTCCATCACAGCGCCCAAACCCCACAAATCCTAATCGACGAAACGTTTCTTTCAGTGACCGAGTGCATGAAGGGATTCACCACCTCCGCGGCCGGACCGGGCGACCATGCTGACTGCTGTCGCTCACGGAAGAAGAGGCTGAGCTTCCGTGCTATACCGCATACTTGTTGGCTTCAGAGCGATTGGTTGCCGCGATCTCGCTCTCCTATTTGGGACATAGGAAGACCATATGCAATGCGAGCAGCGGCTTGCACCACAGCGGCCTAGCCGCTTCTTTGGCCTCTTCGCCATGCTGGCTTCCCAAAGGGGAACACTGTTGCTGCACGGCAGATACCTCGCCAGCTGACGGAAACACACATTGCGAAGAATCGGAGAAATTAGAGCGTGCCACGCACGAGGCAAGGCGTCTAGCGCATCCCACGATGCTGTGTATCAGCAGATTGCCTTTCTTTTGATGGAAAACGAGCACTGCCTACTGGACAAGCATAAGAGCTCCCCCCTCATCTATGATCAGGTAAATGTTTGTATCGCTACTACAAAAGCTGACCAATGAGATGGCTTTCCAGGCCCATGATGGTTGCATGCAAGCGAAGGACAGTGGTCTGTGCCCAGGGCATGTCGATGGCGGGGCTGTCCCTCCGTGGGAAACGGCCTTCTCATCCGATCGCGTAGGACCGGGGCGATCCCGGCGCGGGAGGGGAGCTTTTAACATGGGACGTTGGTGTCCTCGTGCCATTTCTTCCGTAGTCCGTTCGTTCTCGTGCCATTGAAAAGAAATCGGTGCGATATCGTATCCGCGCGGGCATATCCGGGCCAAGATTGTCGTGGTTAGCTAGTCTAGTGTAGTAGCACTCGTTCCTGCGGGAGCATCCTAACACAACAGCTACGAGCTCAGCCATGGCCTTCTTATATCTTTCCCCTTTACGCGGGAGCAGACTGGCTGTCGGGAACAGGCTTGTGAGAACCTGCGGGGTACCTAGCCAGGACCAGCCTTCCGGGCCTCGGTGGTTGTAAGGGATTCACCAAAAAGAGGTCGGCTGAGGGTTCGGGATGCCGGATATCCCCCAACCCAGTGTCTTGAATATCGATAGCTCGACAGGAATAGCTGAGACAATGGTTGGATTTGCCCAATGAATGGTGGTTCGCCGCTTCCGAGTCAGCTCCGGTTCTCAGGAACTGGATAAGCCGGCACCGCAATTCGAGCATCGTCAAACGACAGAATGCGATATCTTGTCGGCTGTGAGGTCAGATGAAGGTTCGACCAGATCCTATTTCCCCTCACTTCAAGTTATATCACACATGTCGTGACGTCGCGGAACGGCAAGGAGAGCATGTCAGTGGTTAGGAGTGGGTAGGGTAGCCCTGCCGGTGGGTCCGTCGCTCCCGGGGGTCTGTTTTCTCTAGGCTTGGCTTCAGGTACCGTACCGCAAGCGCACACCGCCGAGGCCGCTGTGGAAAAGATGAAAGAAAAACTGGGAAGGGACGCGATTGTTAGCAAAGAACCTTGGGCGCGGTTTGAGTGAGCTCTTCTCCATCTTCCCAAAAACTTGGAACTTGCACCCTCTTTGATCCAACGCTCGATGACATCCAATCTTTCTCTATCTCTGGGCGCATAACGGGAACCACCCCGTCCGTACCGTACGCTCGTTCCACTCCTAGGTATCCTCACCTACCGATTACCTTACCTACCTATTTTTTCTTAATCCTGCGTGTTGATCTCCATCCTGATCCCGCGACCCGCACGCTATGGTTGGCTTGACGTCATGAAGTAAGGAAAATCACCGCGATCAAATGGCGATGGCATCCCGGTACTGACAGCATGGCCAAGGTTCGCAAAAGAGCTTGAGCAGGACGCTGTTCCAGGTATGTACAAGATTCTTCATTTCCTTGGAGGTCGGCGTGAGGTGCAATTGGACCAACGAAGCGCGGCACATGCCGACCGAGACACACGTTGCTGGGTGATCGTCACGGAGCGGGACCCCCAGCGGCCCTGGACCAAACAACACGCGACGGACAACGCATTGTGGAGATATATCGCACATGGTAGACATAACTAAGCATTGTACTAATGCCGTGAGTGCCATGCAGAATGGCGCGTCAAGTATCTCAACTACAAGCAGGGCAAGAAGCATGTCAAGGCAGTCATCCGAGCCATCAACCGTGCAGCCGCCACGCCAACGCTGGCCAGGCGCGCAGAGGCCGATCAGCACCACTACAAGACTCCCTCTACCTACTTCAACATCGGCCACAACTTCACACCACCACCCCCGAAAGCGAACGATGATGGACTGCTTGGTGGAGAGCCGGATGAGACAGGAAAGGCCAAGGCGGTCAAGGTGGTAGCAACTCCACGGGACGATGAGCGATCAGGTCTGGCGAGGTCCCCAGGCAGTGAGGTTCAGTATGGTAGCTTTGGTCCGGTGCCATCTCGCTCGAGCTATCGGCATGACTTTGAGCTCCCTGCGCCGGCGATGAGAGTTCCATCCAGGACCAGTGAACACGGTGCCCCTTCTTCACCTCCCTTGAACCGACTCGCGTTGCACAGAAGCGCCTCCATGGTAGCTACGGTTCCGAGTGGCTATCAGACCCCCTCCAAGGTCAATCTGGGTGCAGATGGTACGCCTCGCCAACGCATGTCTCGGCTCTTCACGACCGGATCGACACACACGCGGAATGCGTCCAACAGATTTACTGGCGGGAACAAGATGGAAATCGGGATGCAAAATCTAGATTCCGTCCGATCTGCGGAACGTGACTTCTTCGCCTTTCTCGACAGCGAACTGGCCAAGATTGAGTCGTTTTACAAGGAGAAGGAGGATCAGGCCACCGAGCGGTTGATGGCACTGCGAGCACAGCTGCACGAAATGCGCAACAGGAGAACGGCCGAGATCACGGAAGCGAGGAAGAAGCGCGAGACAGGCCGGAATCGGAGTCCCAGTGATGACGACGCCGGTGAGCAGCAGGACAAGGACGGCAGTCGTGATTGGATCGCCCCCTTGAAGGGCAAGTTTTTTAAACCGGGGCCCAATTCGAAAGCCCTCCAGAAGATGACACAAACACCGGTCATGCACCCTCAAAACGTCGACGAAGGGCGGGACTACGTCCGGAGACCACCTGGAGACGACGTTCCCTACCGAAGCGCGAAGCGGAAACTCAAAGTGGCATTGCAAGAGTTCTACCGCGGCCTGGAGTTGCTCAAGTCCTACGCGCTGCTCAACCGGACTGCCTTTCGCAAACTCAACAAGAAGTATGACAAGGCGGTTAAGGCCCGCCCGTCATACCGATACATGAATGAGAAAGTGAACAAGTCCTGGTTTGTCAACAGCGACATTCTCGATGGACATATTCGGACTGTGGAGGATCTCTATGCCCGCTACTTTGAGCGTGGAAACCACAAGATCGCGGCTGGAAAGCTTCGAAACTTGAACAAGCGCGCCGGGGACTCCTCTGACAGCGCGTTCCGCAGCGGCATCACAATTGGACTCGGAGGTGTCTTTGCAGTTCAGGGGTTGATCTATGGAGCAGAGCTTTTGTTCAGCGAGGATGATGACCTCCGAACACAAACTGCATATCTGATGCAGCTGTACGGAGGGTATTTCCTCGTGCTTTTCCTCTTCATCCTGTTCACTCTTGACTGCCGCATGTGGACCAAGAACAAGGTCAACTATCCCTTCATCTTTGAGTTTGACCAACGAAACTTTTTGGACTGGAAGCAGGTGGCCGAGTTTCCTAGCTTCTTCTTTGCGCTCCTCGGCGTTTTCATGTGGCTCAACTTTTCGAGGTTGGGTGACTGGGAGGAGATGTACTTGTACTACCCGGTCGTTCTGATTTGCATTACCCTGGGCATCCTGTTTTTTCCGGCACCTATTCTTCACCACAAGGCCAGGAGGTGGTTCTTGTACTCGCATGTATGTTCCCCTCACTTTTTGTTTCTGGATGGCGAGCTGACTTGACCTTAGTATCGGCTTCTCCTTTCAGGTTTATACCCAGTCGAGTTTCGTGATTTCTTTCTGGGCGATATCTGGTGTTCGTTGACCTATGCCACCTGTGTAAGTTGCTACCATAACCGTGCACGGCTGGATGAAATACTGACTCTCGGGTTCAGAATATCGAACTGTTCTTTTGCCTCTACGCCAACTCCTGGTACGACCCAGAGCAGTGCAACTCGTCTCATTCCCGCCTCATGGGCTTCTTCGGCGCCCTGCCACCAATCTGGCGTGCCCTCCAGTGCATCAGGCGTTACTACGACACCAAAAACGTCTTTCCTCATCTGGTCAACTGCGGGAAATACACCATGACGATCCTCACCGCCGTGTTCCTGAGTCTTTACCGCATCGAAAACAGCCAAGCCAACTTGAGTCTCTTTATCACCTTTGGCACGGTCAACGCGATTTACTGCTCCATCTGGGATCTGTTTATGGATTTCTCACTCCTCCAAGCCGGCGCTCGGCAAAAGCTGCTCCGGAACATTACCGCCTTGCGTCCAGTCAGCATATACTACATCATCATGACCTTGGATCCTATCCTCCGCTTCTCCTGGATCTTTTATGCCATCTTCACCCACGACAGCCAGCACTCGACGATTGTTTCGTTTCTTGTCGCCTTTGCGGAGGTTTTCAGAAGGGGTATCTGGACCTTGCTCCGTGTGGAGAATGAGCACTGCGCCAACGTAGCGCAGTACAAAGCCTCCCGTGACACGCCCCTACCTTATCATTTGAATACCTCTACTTCCAGCGTGGAGGATACAACGCCCCCCGCCCAGCAGCAACAACAACCACCAGCTGGTCTGTTAGGTCCAGCTGCCATCAACCCTGCCACTCCGGGGGTTGATCAACAAGATCAGATCCGCCCGTTGGGCCAGCATCACAGAAAACCATCTACTATTCCCCCTCGCACACCGGCATCTCAGGTCCTCCATCGGACTCCTACCAATGTTGGAGGTGGTACTCCACAGAGCATTGCAGTTAGTGACACCCCTGCGGAGGAAAGTGGTCCGGCGGCGGCGTTTAGGAGACGGTATACAGACACTATTGGGAAGAAGTCGATTTTGCAGGCCATGGCGGAGGCGCACAAGCAGGACTTTGAGAAGAAGAGGTTGCCGTTGGGGTCGGAGCCGTCGTCCACGGCCAGACGGGGCAGCGCGAGACCTGATGAGGGGGATGATGAGGAGATTAAAAGTGAAGAAGAGGAGGAGGAAGATGACGATGAGGATGACGAGACGGGGAGTGTGGAGGAGGAGAGGATGAGGGTCAGGGAGGCGGAGGGGTTGGTGAATAGGGCCAGGGGGGTTAATGCGGGGAGTGAGAGTGATTAGTTGTGTGTGAGTGATACCCGTCGAGGGGGGTTGCATGACACTTATGTGTTTTTTTTTTTTGTTTTTTTTGCACGGTCTGAAACGGTTGGTTGCATGAAAGAGAGAGGGATAGATGGATGGATGCATCGTACCCGGGGTTGTTGGTTTCCTTGCACTGTTTGAACTTGGGAGCTGGAACTCACTCATTGGGAGCGTTGTAGAACTTTACAAAAGGGGAGCAAGCATCGTTTCATGTTTCATTGTTTCCAATACCAAAATTATTATTATTTCATCACTGCCATCCATCTTCTGTTGCTTTGCTACGTGCAAATGGCCATGCCATGTAGGAAGCCACCAAATGTGCCATTCTAGAATTGTTGAAATGGGTATCGGTGATGCAATATCGCTATCAAACCATCATTCGTACATGTTCTCCTCTCTCATTACACTCATATCCATCGCAAAAAAAATCTAAGGGCGCCACTCCTTGTCAACCTTCTCCCAGTTGTCCAGGAAGCCCTTGTAAAACTTGAGACCGAGGCCGGGATCCAAGCTACCGGTAGTAGCGCGGATGCTGTGCATGCTCAGCTGTGGGATACCGACATCGGCAGCCTTGCACCCCATGGCGCTGCTCAGCATTGGGCCGACGGTGCCGCCTGATCTGCTGTCGTTGCGGATCATGTGGCGCTGGTTGACGGTGCCAGCCAGAGTGGCGATTCTGTCCAGAATGGCCATCGACACACTGTCGGTGGTCATGTGGGCAGAGGCGTCAACGCAGAGGGCAACGCCGACGTTGAGACGTGGCGAGTGCTCGGCGAGGTTGGTCTGGGTGAAGTTGGGGTGGGCGGCGTGGGTGACGTCGGAGGAGACGAGGAACGAGTTGGCAAAGGTTTGACCCATGAGGCCTGGGCCAAAGGGAGTCTTGCCATCTCTGGCAGCGAGGGACTCGACGGCGCGCTCGACTGTCAGAGGGAGGAAGTTGCCACGAGCACCTTGGCGGAGCAGAGAGCCAATTTCCTCATCGTCGAAGAGAGCGACGAGCTTGATGATGCCCTCCTCCTCCTCCTGTTTGGCGTGGAGAAGAGCCATGAAGGCGGCCCAGGAGCAGAGCTTGTCGTCGATGCGACCGGCAAAAATGAATTCCTTGTCCATGCCGCCGACTTGGGCCGGCTGGGAGTCGTAAAGCTCGAGCTCCCAGTTGAGGATTGTGCTATAGTCTTGGACGCCAATTTGCGAAGCGATGAGCTTGACAAGCTTGGGAGGCTGGGTAGCGGCAAAGGAACCAACGCCGCCGAGAGGGGGTTCAGACGAGGTGGTCGAGGCACCACGAACGTCGCTGTTGTCGAGACCAATGATTGGAACGGTTTCGGTTTCGCGGTTATTGTGGCCCATCATGCCGATTCCAAAGTGAGGAGCGAGAGTAGGGATACGAGCAACTGGTGATACTTGGTTAGTCTTTGCATATTCGAGGTACGGAGTGTTGATCAAAGAACCTACTTGGCCAGTCAAGCTTGGCGAGCTTCACCGTTGTCTTGCCAGTGTCGGGGTCTCTGACGATGACACGGCCACCAATGCTCAGGTCTCTGTCCCACCAAGTCTCGTTCAAAGCACCGGCATATTGCGCGACACCCAATTGAACGTATCCATTGTTTCCTGGCTTCGTGCTTGTAGGCTTGAGGCGGGCGGTAAGAGCGTCGATGTGGCCAGCAATCATCGCAGCACCATTCCCGGGCTTGTAGGCCTTGCCGACAGCGAAGGCGATGATGGAGCTGCCATTGCGGGTAACATAGTACTTTCCACCAGGCTCCAGCTTGCCAATCCAGCTATCGCGATGGGAAAGCTCCTTGTAACCAGCCTTTGCGAGCTTCTCCTTGAAGTAGCCGACGGCATGGAAGACTGTGGGGTTCTCGGTCATGAACTCGCAGTATGGTTTGGTGAAGGCCTCGGGCTTAAGCTCTTTGGCGTCGACCTTGTTGAGACCATCATTGGCGACAGGAGAGGCGCGCGAGGCCATCATCGCCTGCTCCATGGCCATGGAACGGATGGAGAGGTTGGAATCGCGGGCCCGGATGAAGGCAGGAGTGTGACGAGTCATGGTGACGGCGATAGCGCAATCGAGGAGGGTGAGGATGAATGAAAGTTGAGCTTGTGGCGGAAGTGGTGAAAGTAGTTGAGGGAGGGAAACAGGATGACTGGTTGCGGCCGAGCTTAAGGTTGGTCTGGCGGGTGGCTTATCCGATCCATGTCCGGGCGACGGCGGCGGCGGCGGCGGCGGGTGGTCTCGTGCCTGGTCCCTTATCTTATCGCAGCGGTACGCTGTCAAAAACTGCCGTTGCTTTGGCGACAATCGGGTGCCTGGCAGCTGTCCTCGGGACCAGCCGCAGTGATCTTTAGAGCACACATGACCTCTTCAGCAATCTATCTATTGGTAATAGCAATGAGTTGTACAGTTCCTCTCGAGTTCAGACTCGTCGAATCGCCCACCGCTTCCTCGTGGCCGTCTCCAAGCGGTTCGGCATGGGGAGAAAGACATCCACCTCGAGCTTGCCAAGATTCCCAATGGATGCAAGATCTCTTGGCGCGCAGCTTGCTGTCGTCACTTGTGGAGGTGTGGGGGTACGGTACCGATAGGAATCTTGAAGAGGATCAGATATCTTAGCATGTCGAACTTCTCTCCTGTTTCACCGTCACAGTGAGTCTTGCTCAACGGCTTCAAACTCGTAGTGTTTTGCTTTATCACGTCTAGTCTCCGTTGATTGGCTCTCTCTTTGCAAGGCAAACGCTCACTTGCCTTGCCTCGGCTGAGCATGACGATTACACCCTCAGACCTCGCAACTGCACTGCCACCTGCCTACCTAGGTTCTTGCTCGGTATAGAATTTCTAGACGTTAACTCTGTACTTTTCTGGTATTCAATAGCCAAATACAGTCTTTCAGCCAGCTGGCCGTGGCGCAACTCTTCGCTTCTCACCTAACGATTCTCTGAACACACCATAGAATGTCGCTCCTGTCTTCCCTTCTCAACCCTGTTCCCGGGTTTCCCGAGTACACCGGCGCCTACAGGGTCGGCACTGTAGATGTCGAAATTCCCATATCGAAGCTGCCAGCCGGCAAAAAACCCGAAGGTGCCGCAGACGTTCACACAGTTCTATTCAGAATATTTTACCCGACGGTAGCTGAGGCTCAGGGAAAATACATCAGTTGGCTTCCCGCGCCTCAAAGGCTTCACATAGAGGCCTATGCCCAGTTTCTGGGCCTCGGCTCGAAAACTGCGTCTGTTCTCTCGTAAGTTCTTTTAAAGGGTTGCATCTGGAAATATCACTAAACCCTTGAACAGATTTCTACCCCGACATCTTCACTGGACCACCATCCCAGCCATCAAGAATGCTCCTTTGCTGCCTCCCCCAGCTGAGCATTCCAGCTCAAGATGGCCAACCATGATATTTTCACACGGCCTAGGAGGTAACCGCAATGCCTACAGCCATCTCGCCGGCTCCCTAGCCTCCCACGGAGTAGTCGTCATCTGCCCCGAACATCGCGACCAGAGCGCAGCTCTCACCCTCATCCGCGACCCCCAAACGCCCAAAAAGGCCACCCCCCTCGCCTACCTACGAATCCCGCACAACCAAACCCCTGAGATCTGGGCCCAGCGCGACTCCCAACTCCGCATCCGCCTCTGGGAACTCGATATGATCTTTGAAGCCATCCTCGCCATCGACCGCAACGACAACAAAGTCATCGCCTCCAACCTCAACACCAGCACCCCTGTTTCGGCCCTCTTTGCCTTGCACAACAAACTCGACATCTTGGACCCCGGCAAAGTGATCTTTGCGGGCCACTCGTTTGGTTCCTCGACCATGGTCCAGTTCCTCAAATCAGTCTTTTATTCGTCCCATCCTGCTCTGGAGTCTTTTGAGGAGGGCAGGTTGTTCACCCCGCGGCCTGGCTCGGCTATCATGTCACAAATCAACGGTTTGAACCCGGCTGTCTTGCTGGATATGTGGTGTTTCCCTCTTTTATCGGCCGCGTCCGACAAGCTGTATCGTCTCCCGCTGCCGTGCTATTCTGTGTCTCAAGAACAGCAAAAGATGTCGAAGATTCTCGCGGTGGAATCAGATCAGTTCTTCAAATGGGGGACGCACCTGCACCGCACGGCGAAGGTTTTGTCTGCTGATCCGACCGCGGAGGTTGTGAAGGAGTCGCCTGACCACCCGGCGCCGTATTTGTTTTATGTAGAGAAATCTGCACATTTGAGTCAGTCGGATTTTGCGGTTTTGTTTCCTTGGTTGACGAATAAGGCTTTCGGGTCGGAGACGCCCGAGGTGGTGTTGAGTTTGAATGTGAGGGCTGCGGTGCAGTTTTTGAGGGGGAATGGGGTTGTGGTTGGGGAGTCGAGGTTGGAGAGGGAGAGGGGGGATGTGCTGGGGAGGGGGGTGGAGGTGGCGAAGTGGAGGTGGGTTGATGTGGTGGGGATGGGGAGGAGGGTGTATCCGAGTGAGATTGAGATGAGGAGGGAGGAGAGGGGTGAGGAGGAGGTGGAGGAGTCGAGGAGGGAGGAGAAGGGGATGGGTGGGGAGATGGAGCCTGGGGTTGGGGAAGAGGATAAAATGAAGGAGAATGGGGTCACGGGTGGGGAGAGGTTGTAGGTGCTGGGAGATGGGATAGAGGTATATTGGTGTATAGACTTGGAGGTGGGCTGCGCTGGAGTTCACAGAGGGGAATTATTAAACTGGCGACATGCTGACGACTATTGTTTAGAATATTGATTTGTTATATTAGGGTATGTCAACAGTGCCATTGCCTGGCCTATGCTCGAAGAATGCAAAACTATCATCAACAAGGGGTATCATCCAAACCTCCCAAACAAAAGAAATCGCTCCTACAGCAAAACGAATGAAAGCATTCAAAACCACCCGCTGAACCTGTTTCTCTGATCAGGTCAGCGCTATCCACCATCAAAACAGACAAAAGAAACCACTTAGACCCTTTCAAGCGAACGACACCTAGTACCTATCCAGCACCACTTTCCACCTTTCCCCGAGACAACCCACCCTCCCCATTTCCCTACCGATAAACAGGAAACCCCTCCCCATCCAAAGGAATCAGCTCCTCCTCCCCCTCCACCCCGCCCAACCAAGCCCTTATCCTCTTTTTACTATCAACCTTTGTATCCACCACCTTCCCCTCTCTAATCTTCCTATCCAGCATCTTCTTCTTTTTTGCCAGCTCACTATTCGAGACGCCAGTCCCCTTGTTCTTGGTGATGACCACCCCCCCATCCCCTCCTTCCTTCCCCCTTCCCGCGGGTGGCGGCGGCGAAGCTAATGACTTCCCCTTTCTCGACCTACCCTCGGTAAAAAGCCACATTACCGGCCCGATCGGCCTTTTTGGCGACGAAGATTTTTTAGCGGGGGGGTTGACGACTTTTGGGGGTTTGGGTGCTGGTTGTTGCTGGGAGGCTGTCTTGGGGGGTTTGGATAAAGGGGAAGGTTTCCGGATGGGGGAGATGGATTCTATTCTTGTGAGGGCGAGGCCGGAGGTTCGAGGGCTGGGGTTGGAGGTGGTGATTGCTTCTGTTGGGCGGCCTGTGGACTTTGTGATGATGGTGGGATAGGAGGATTTGGGGTTTGTGAGGGCTGATCGGCCGGAGCGGTGGGATTTGAGGGCGGGGGAGGGGGGGGGTTTGAGGTGGGTGTTGGATTGGGGAGAGGGGGTTCGCGATGGGGAGGGGGATGAAGAGGAAGAAGTGGATAAGGGGGTTGCGTCTTCTATTGTTATCTTGGGGGAGCTGGGTTGGGATATTGGTTGCATGTGGGGGTGTGGGAGGGGTTGGGGCTCTGGTTGCGGGGTGATGGTGGTGGTGGGTTGGGTTTGTTGGGATATTGTTTCTAGGTGAGGGTGAGGGAGTGGTTTGATTTCGGGTTCTGGTGATGTTTTTGATTGAGTTTGCTGGGTTATTGGCTCCAGGTGAGGATGTGGGAGGGGTTGGATCTCGGGTTGAGGTGGTTCTGGTTTGGGTTGTTTTTCGTAGTCCCATTGATCTGGACGTGAGGGTTTTGACGTCAGTGGATTGGGACGGGAAAAGGGGGGTGATATGCGGACATACCATTTGGAAGTTTTCTCGCACGCCAAAAGTACTCGTTGTCCTCGCTGAGGTACCATTCCGACCATGACCCGGGACCCTTTGATGTTGAGCTTTTCTTTGACTTTGACTTTGACTTTGTCCTTGTAGGTTTTGATTTTTTTGATTTCGATGGCTCTTCGGATATGACGGGCGTCTTTGCACGACGAGAACCCTTGGGGACGCTATAGGTCGGGGTTGGCTCGACTGTCGTGGCTTTCGCGGGAGGAGAGGAGGATGTCGGCCATAGTGATGACCAGAAATCCCGATTGGGGTGTGCTGGGATGTTGTATTCTCTTGGTTTGGAAGCCATTATCGGTTCAGTGAGCAGCCCGTGTCATTGGTAATGGCTACCTATGTTCGTTGAAGGACATCAGAGAAGGGTTACACCATGGTACGAACAAGTTGCTTACGGTTTACTTTGATTACAAGGAGGTTCTGACTCCCAGAGTATGGGAAGGTGAATGAAGGGAAGTCAGAGACACCTGCATAGCTGTGGGTCAACTTATTAAGTACCAGTGGACTGACAGAAAGAGCCGCACAGGGGAACAACGGCGGTCTAGCGGGTAACGCGAAGCGGCCAACCTCATCCGAAGATCCAACGAGCGGAGTGGCAATGCTGTTTACTTCAACCATATGGGCTGCCGGAAGAGAGGCCCCTCCCCATATGAGCGCTGTCGTTGCAAGCGGGGCCATGACACACCACTCGACAGTCGGCACCAGACCGGCTGCTGTCACCCAACGATCTTGATCGCTCTGGCTCATACCAAATGACAAGAAAGCTCAGATCTGACTTTCAACCTATCGGGGCCGCCTCATAAAACCTTTGCATGCTCCTAGACCTGCTTCGGCTCGGGTTTGCATGCTTGGTGCCCAACGTGTCATGGTGCCAACGCAGGTCGGCGGTAGCTGACCCACCCCAGACTCACATGATCTTGGGTCAGTCAGTCCAAACAGAAAACGACATATATCATGTTGAATGTGGGGAATGGAATGAATGGAAGGGAACTAGACGCCTCTTACCCGGATGGCGTGTCGGTGTCGGCTTTCCACCAGGCACGCTTCGGGCCGTGAGAATCATCAGATCTTGGCTGCCAATGAGATTCTAAAGTCTGAAGAAGGAGCCATAATTCGAAGGGAACATCAGGCGGGTAATAGATCGGATCGGGCTGTCCAGGTTGATTGTGTTTGCAGGCTCATGTGTCATTGTGGGCCAAGCTAGAGCATGTAACCTCAGTCATTGCTGTCATGGTTTGGGAATTCGTCAGGTATCCTAAGCAAATATCTTGATATCACTTTGTCAGATGGTAGATAAGGGTACACTGATAAACTTTTATGTGCCCTCGTGTCTAGCGGCGCACGTGACCAATTTGAACCTTGGGGGTAAGTCTACCTACCTTACTCACGTGTATCGGTGCGAAGATGCAAAAGGAATCAAAATATCACTGACAACCATCGCTTTTTAACGTGAAGACTATCCTATCCGGAAACGAGCTCTGGTTCACAGTCACGGCCCAGCTCGCAGTAGTGAGGTCTCAGCTCGCAGGAGTCAGATCACAGCTCACAGAATTCAGTCCCGTAGATCTAAGGAGAAGCGCAGAGCTGTCGGTGGCTAAAATGGGGATATTCTTGACGCCAGCATGATGGACTTGAAAGAAAGCTGGTGGAATGTCAGGACTTGGAGAGTATTGACTGTAAGTGTATTTTAGAAATCAGGATTATTAGGACAATTATTGAAAACCCCGACCATAAACTTCTCGTTCATTGACAGTTCATTATGAAAATCTGCCCCAAAGAAGGATACGAGAACTCTATAACGTACATTATAAGCGAGTCGCGCATATAAGCGAGTCGCGCACTCTCTGTTACCCTACCACAACTATCCTCAATTACACAACCACAACACTAGGAAACTACAATAACTGAATCAGAAACAGATGAATCAGATGATTCTGCAGCCTCCTGGCATGTACGTGCATTATGGCCAGGCTTGCCGCACACACCACAGCACCGAACCTTCGTACGAGCTCCCCTGCATTACCGCCATCCTGCTGCGTTTCTTGCGCTGCCTCCCCACCCACGGCCTTCTGGTCAAGTATATCCTTTGCATCTTGCACAGTAAGTGATCCTCCGAGCCGCACACGTGTTTTTGGCTCTCCGGCGCTTACTTAGTGCCTCGTTGGCCTTGCGGAGTGAAGTGTTCTCTGCACGAAGGAGAGCCACCTGGTGCATCACAGCCATTGTACTCTTAGCAAGCTGGTCCACAGCAGCCAACATTGAAGTCGGGGAGCTATTTTGATGGTTGGCAATGCGAGTCTTGATAAGCGTTGACTGCGAGTCAGCTTCTCGGGGGTTGTGTGGTGTCTGGAAGACCCAAGGTTGTGCAGTGCCGGGCCGTGAGTTTGGAGGTGTTGGCGTACGAAGCTTTACATCTAGCTTGGAAAGCACCCTCTCTGGATCGTACGGCGCAAGGCCAGCACCTGCAAAGCCACCCTGTATATTCTTCTCTGTTATAGAGGCAAAAAAGGCCTCGCGGAAGGCACAGAGGAACTCGAGCTTGCTTACGTGGTTGATATGCATGCGCATCAAGTCCTCGATCTGGCGGCCGTACGCCTGCTTCAATGGCCCCAAGCAGCCGACATCGAGTGGCTGGAGGTAGTGTGAAGAATGCGGAGGCATGCAGAGCGTGATGATGTTGTTCTGCTGGCAGTAGCGCTCAAATTCAGTCGAGTGGTGGCTTTCGTGGCCGTCGAGGATCAACAACCGGTATTTGCCCTTTGTGCGGGACGCTGTGTGATAGTCGAAGTGCTTGATCCAATCTAGGCCTACCGGATTGGTAGTCCAGCCATTATCGGTGGTTGCGATGCGCCAGGTAGACGGTAGGTTGCACTCGGTGTACCAGTTAGCAAGGTGGTACTGTGCGGCCAAGATGATGAAGGGAGGGATAGCCCAGCCGAGGGCATTGACTCCCTGGATCACCGTTGCCCATTCGCGGTTGCCAGGCTGGGCCAGTTTCGCCTTGCTAAGGCCGTCTGAGGTCGTAACTACCATGCCCGCGAAGATAATACCCATCATAAACCCAGTCTCGTCGAAGTTGTAGACATCGTCATCCACAATACCGTACTTGGCCTTGGTGTTCCGCACAAGCGTGAACCACTCGCTGATGACCTTTGGATCCTCGCACTTGGCCCTCTGGTAGTCGTATCTACGTGTAAAACGCGTACGGAGCTGTGGCTGGCGTTTGACGAAGTTGTGTGCCCAGAGCTTGCCAACAGGGGCGCGTCGCGTACGCGTAGCAGTTGGTTGGCCATATCTTCCACACCACGCAATCTTGGTGGAAAAGCTCGCGCACATAGCTCAATAACGTATTGAATAATAGCATCCTCTTCTGATTGAGTGAGCTTCTTCGAATTGGGCGTGGTGTCGCGTCGTGCAGGCCGGCCAGCGCGTCGGTCACGGAGGGTTGATGGTGGTACATTATAGAGCTTAGCTGCGGCTCTGAGGCGTAATTTTTCGTCCTTTTGGAGAGCTTCAAGGGCTAAGATTACCCTCGCTTCCTTTAAAGTAGGTGGCATGTTGGGTTGTAGAGAAAAATGATGTTAAGTGTAGAGAGAACGCGTCGCAATGGCCAGTGCGCGACTCGCTTATATGCGCGACTCGCTTATAATGTACGTTAGAGCCCCTAAAAGTATTATCCACTTAGAATCAGCACATTCGATCAAGCTTTTCTTATCTGTGTATTTTCCGAGGTACATAAGGGCTCTCAAGGAAACATTGAGTTTAGTTTCAAGTGGCCACGCCGATCATGGCCGGTATGCAGTTGATATCTTTGAACTCACATTTAGGTTTTCCAGTGGCGCTTGTGAGCTTGCAGCAGCAGGATGGTTTGAAAAGTGACGGCGCCCAACCCCAGGTGGGTGCCATGAAGACTTTTCCCTTCAAGAATTGAGGTTTAATTCATCATGGTTTTGCAGAGGTATTTAAACTGACCCTGTTTGTTTTCTTTTCTTTTGGAATCCCGAAAGTCCAACTTGACACCAATCCAACTATCAAACAAACCTGGTACAAGTTACCAGTTCATTGGTGAGGCTCTTTCCTTTTCCCTTAATATTCCCATCAAACAAGTCTTAACTAACAGTGTTTGTCACGGTAGAAGGTCTCAATTGCGACAGTATGGACCCAAGGTTGGACGACAGCGGTATTGCGGTGCTCACCAGTGTTGGCGTCCCTGCATTCTATTGCCTCATGTATGACGACGGATACCGGCATGACACCTCCACCGGGAAATTTCTGAGCCCCAACTTCAAGTCCTGGAAAGACCATCATTCAGCGAGCTTCCTCAAGGAGTTCCACCAGCGTTTCCCAAGCGTCAAACGAATGATACAGAATGGCGAACTGCCCGAAATCACCACGGATAGTATCTCCCTGATGAAGTGGCAGATGCTGCACGACAGACTGGAGGTCAAGGAGTTCTATCTCAAAGACTTTGTGGTTGCATGCATGATAGACATTGAGCACTTCACGGCCATCGCTGCTCACTACGGTAAACAAGACCCAGATCTGACAGATCTTTGCTCGAAGCTTATATGGACATTCCTCGGGTCGAACCAAAACCAGGTTATTCACCACTTCAACTTGCCGCTTCCGCGTACGAGACTTCATTTGTGATGCACCATTTTGCATTGCTAGCGGACCTCGGGGACATTGCATTGTCATACACTCCTGCCATGACCGTGGAAGAAGCTTGCAAGAGGTTTGATGACAATATTCATCAAGCAGTCCTTTGCTTTCACCGCGTGGTCGAGAGGATGGTCTACCATATCACCCATGTAGACGCCAAACCTCAATCAAACCAGTGGGTCTCTTCAAACACACAAGGTCGCTTGCAGTCGGACTTCTGACTTGCAATCGCCAACTGTCTAGGGTCACAATCGAGAGTGGTGTTCACCTCAGAGTCAGGCCTTTCCTAATAGGGGGAGTCAAAAAGCACCGACGAAGGTTCTACCAAGATATGTGGCCAGAGGGGCAAGATCATCCCGCCATAGGCACTAGACGACTTTATCTGGGTGGCTATGTCTGTCCGTCCCTTCAGGGAGCCGTCACGTCCTGCTGCTATCGGGTATGTTTCAAGCTCTCTGCTGTCAGTTCATCGAAGTTCAAGCGGGTACTAGTTCCTAATACTTTTTCACGATAGTGGATTTTCCAACGTGAAGACTCGAATAGGCCCGAGACGTATGAATGGCACCATAGACTCGACTCTGGGCTTAGAGATAGGTGATAGCCTCGGAAATTGGCAGGGAGAAATGACAATTTCAGTATTTTGGTCGTGTTCTAACAGGTACCTGCACTTTTTCCAGGCCCGTGTTTTGTAACAAAGCGTAGATATTTGGCACCGCTCACCGTTGCGAGCCCCGCCCTTTTCACCAGAAATCATACCGAGCTTCTCCTTTTCCAGGGAGCCCCGTTTTTGTCCAAATTTGTCTGCAGCAATGCCACGGATAACCCGGTGTGATCCTTCTGGCCATCAAACGTGAATACTTACTCCAAGTGGGAGTCGGTACACTAGAGCCCTGAGGTTCCCTACCAGTCCAAGCCACCCAGTTAGTCCAGGCTTTCATGCAAAAAAAAAAAAAAAAAAAAAAAAACATGTCTCTTGGTGGAATATTACCTTTGAATATCAGGGTGAAATCCAGAAATGTAGGAATCCAAGTTGCCAGTGCCATAACCTGCCCGAAGCTCCATTCCTGCTCCAGAAGAGACGGCCCAGCTATTTCAGAGATCGTCCCGCGCATAATGATGTAGTCCCCAACCATGACCCACATCTTGACAAAGAAACAGGCGTACCAAGCAAGCATCAGCCAGAACTTGTACCTTGTAGGAAGGCGAGCCGCCAGCTTCGTCCTGACTGTATTATAACTGTTGATCAGTCCTGCAAAAACCCCTATGAAAAGACCCCCGAATCCTGATGTCGACACATGACTCGTTTCCTGGCTAAAGTGTCACACGGGCCCACGACTCAGTGCCCCTAGACAGTACACACTCCAACCAACAATAGCCCAACGATATGCCCAGGATCAGAATATCTGGGGCCGGCAACCAACTGAGCCCACCGGGGCTCAGCGGAGGCATCACGGCGACCACCACGAAGGCAGAACCAGGGTGCCGATACGGGTTGGTTGGGCAGGAGGGACTGAGGACCCATACGAGCTGCAAGAAGACTGCAGGACAGGAATCATATGTACCTATTACTGGTGGAATCAGTGGCCAGGACGCCGAAGGAGGTGCCCGGCCAAGGCAGACAGATAAGACAGGTTCGAGGACCAGGGAGCTCAGAACGGTCCTGGGGATCCGGAGGACTATAAGTAGGCCTTGCCTTTCCTACCCAAATGGCAAGGACCTTGAGGCCATAACAGATTATTATACTGAGTTGAACTACCTGTTCCAAGCCGAGATACTCCCCTTGTCACATAAAGGCAGATAGCCGCTGGGACCAGCTGCGTGCAAGCCTGTACAAAGCCTCATGTAAAATAACCGCCCAGATAAGAACGCGGAATAAATTGTATGCGGCAAAAAATTGGGTGTTCGGATCCCCAGGATCGAGCAAAGTCCACTGAATAAAGCAAACTGTCTCAAAAAGCGTGTCGCCGAGACCAAGCACGCGCCTAATGACAGTGCCCAAAACGATGGCAATCTGCCCTGTAGCCACGATAGCTAAGAGTATCCACCGTGCATTCAAGTGGCGACAGTTGGGGTAATGCAGCGGCCAGGTGAGGGCGACGACTGAACATGTCAAGCCTGCAGATATCTCTGCAAAGCGCCCGTCGTACGCCGAGGACTTTGTGTACTCTGTGACGAGGGTCGAGCTGATGATAGCAAGACTTAAAAGCGACGAAGAATCCCAAAAAAGACCTGCGCTTGTCTGGAGAGCATTGCGTGTCTTGCCGGAAGTCGGCGAGAGTGGTGTCGGATTGCTATGGTTCCTCTTCGCCCAGTACTTTGATAGTTGTAACGGCGCCAGTGTCACAACAAATACTGTTGCAAGCGATACTTGGATAATGTGTGAAGTAAGGATCTGTTGCCAGCTTTTAGGTCATTGCAAATCTACATTCTGTCAGGTAGAGACCACTTACCCCTATTCCGGCCAAATCGGGATTACCCTTCCAGGACAAGTTACGACAGAAAGTCGTCTGACAATGATCTAATATCAGGTACATGGCTTTGTAGGTTTCGCGACTACTGCTGTTCAGGCCATCTGCCCAGTTGACGATTGTGCCCCGAGAGAGATTAAGAAACGGGGTTGGGGCGACAGTATGTGTGGCGTTGATAAGCGCCCCGTATGGAAACTCGTCGTGCTTCGTGAATAGGGAGCTGCTCCCATTCCAATCATCTCTCTCGTACTTTGATCCAGAGTAATCCCATTTGATGATAAATAGCGCTGCAAATTTGGCCGCGCTCTCGCAGTCGGCGGTGAAGTCGATATCGGCGAGCGTCCAGTTGGTAAGAATGGCGGGGTTCATATAATCAAACATTTTTTTTTTCATTATCGCTTTTGGTCAACGAGTGACGATGACATGGGTCTACATATCTTTTATTTTCGTTACGCAGGCAACAAAACAGGAAGCAACCAGTTGTGTGCCAGATCAGCTACCTACATTCCAAGACGGCATGTTTATCCAATGACTGTAGAGGCTGTGCCTCTTTCAATGCTTGGCTATCAAACATGTTTGCATGCTGGCAGGCTTAACAAAATAACAAAAACCGAGTCCCTTATATGAAACAGATTCACCTGCCTGTCACTCACCGCTGATCACCATGCAACTCCCAGCACACAGCCACATCTGAAAAGGCAGGCCAAGAACTACAATTGGCAAGTCAATAGACGATGCCGAAAACAACTATTTTTAGGGGATTAGCAGACAGCCAATTGATCTTACATTTGTCTTGAAGATGTTGAAGCCTTTTCACAGGAGACACCCATCAAGTGGTGTTACATCTTCTGTAGCCGAGACCTTCCGCGTGTGTAATCACCTTGAATTCCGTCCCATTCTGCGAGCCATCTCCTCCTGTAGCCCCCGCGTCATCTTCATCCTCTTCAGTAAGTCGAATTTGTACTTCACCAGGGAGGCGATACTTTAAGGCTTTGAAGTCTCCTAGCGAGGATACGTTAGTATAATTTCCATGCACATATCTGTATAGATGGTAGGTACTCACCCTCGAAAATCAGAACGAAATCCAAAATTGTTGGAATCCAAGTTGACAACGCCATAGCCTGCCCGAATCCCCATTCGTTCTCCAAAAAGCCTCTCCAGCCCTGTTAGAAACTCTATTGCGAGAGTCAACATAATCTATGAGATTGAAAAACAGTGACAAAAAGAAAAAGATGTACCACCCCTCCCAGAACAAGCTTTGAGCCCGAGGTGAGCCCCAAAGCGCTCCAAAGATCCAATCTAAGGGTGTATCTGAGTACAAGCGCGTAGAGCTGCGACACCAGGATATATCTCAGGGGAATAATAATAGCAAACAAAGTCAGTCCCAAACGACCCTCGTCCTTCTCAACCCACTCATTATCCAATCCAAGACAGATCGTTTCAAAGGGCGAGCGCCGTGTGCCCGCTCGATCCCGAGCCATCAAAAGTATAGTGACTGAAAGTTCCATTGTAGCCAAGACAAACAGCAACCAACCTCGAGCTTTTGCGTGTCGGCAGACAAGGCGGCATAGCGGCCAGGTGATGGTGACAGTTGAAAATGTCAAGCCCATAGACGTCTGTGCAGTGCGTCGGTTGTAGGCAGAGGGCTGGTTAAAGTCTGAGATCATGGCCGGGATGACAATGGTGAAGCTGAACAGGAATGCAGCGTCCCAGTACAGCCCAGTGCTTGTGAGGAGACCCTTGAAGATTTTCTCCCGAAGTGATGACGACCTTCTTGGCTGTCTTGTGTTGTTGTATTGGGAGTATTGAGAGCCAGGGTCAAAAGAAAGCATACCAGAGTCAGAAGAAAGCCTCATCCAGAAAAGTCTAACACAAATGATCATAGCGAGGAGCACTCGAATGACGTAAGAGGTCAGAACCTACGCCAGTTCCTCTTCAATTTCTCAGCAGTCTCTTAAATTCATGATGGGATGAAGCAAAAGTACCACATGCCCCTATTCCAGCCAGGTTGGGATTTTCCTCCCATGATAGACTGTAACAGAATTCATTCCGGCAACACTTGGTGATATCTTCCAATGCTTGAGGCGTCTCAAAACTGGTGATGTTCAAGCTATCCGCCCAGTCGGTGACCGTCTCTACAGCCAACTTCAAGAATGAATCGAGCGCCACAGAGCGCACAGCATTAATGAAAGCCCCGTAGGGGAACTCGTCGGTCGCCGTAAACTGTGAATCGATGCTGGTCCAGTTCAGCACCAATCCATACTTATCCGTCTTCACAATGACATTCCAGTATTCTGTGTACTTAGAGGCGAACTTAGACGCAGTTTCACAGTCGGCAGTGAAGTTAATATTGGCAAGCGTCCAGTTGGCAAGGACGGTCATGCTCAAGTCGGCAGCCATGACGCGTCTGTTGGCAGTTTTCTTTGCCAAAGATCAAACACCCGACACTGATGGCGGGGCGCCAGGTTTTATATACCTGCTGGCACTTGTCAGCCTCCAGATGAGGACTAGCTGAACAGGAAAGTGGGTGTATGTGGCCAAGGTTGTCCGGCGGTTAGCGAGCCAAGCAATCAATCTGCCTATCAGTCTGTGAGCCTCGCGCAACTCGCTGTAGTTCCATGGAGGGTCTCGTGGCGTACTGTGCTTGGGCTAGCAGAGTGAGAGAAGGCCAGGCTCGCTGGATTCGGATAGCAACAACAGCGCCTGGTGATTGTGTGGAATCTTGCAGTGTGAATCTGACCTGTGAGAAATGAAGTTGCTCCCTGTCGGTCAGGCGGGTCAGGTTGCTCTTAGGGCTTCCGTCCTGAGCCCACAGGCCTCAAGTTGATAGATGTTGGTTTCTTTTGCTTGTTTGTAACTTTCCCTATGTATATATATAGAATATCATTATTTTCTTCTTCGGTATGAAGCTCTGGTCAGAACCCATCTTCTGATTCGAGGCTTGCAACTCCAAGGTCGCATGCCGTCGACAACAGAATGAACGCCCATCATATAGAATTCCACATCCTCTCCAGCGGTCTGAATATTCACTCCAAGGGGCAGCCGGTAAGCAAGGGCTTTGAGGTTTCCCATGATGATGTGCTCAGTCAGAATAGGTGTATATATGCATAAGGTGTATGATGTAGGGGCTTACCTCTAAACACCAAAGCAAAATCAATCACCGTTAGAAGCCAAGTCGATAGCGCCATCACTTGACCGGAACCCCATGCATTCTCCTGTAATGTTTCTCTAGCCATATCCGATACCGCGTTCTCAGAATAATTTAGTTGGCCAAGTTGATCCGCATCGTCACAAAAAACCAAAGGTACCAGATAAATCTCAATGCAAATCCTCCCCTTGGATTATCAATCATCTGCAAACCTTTACCAACCTTGTTTATGGTACCAGTTGTAATCAACCCGGACAACCTTCTTCCAAGTACTGATGTCATTAAGATTCGTGTTTTCGACTTCGGCAAGTGCTGAAAACTGTCCTTCGCAGCAGCCCTCAGTCCAGCGACCAACTTAGCAAACACCACCAGTGGAATTTGAACAAAAGATCCTATGACACCAAGCCACGAGTTGCCATCCTTATAGTAAAACTTCCATGTCATCAGGTAATGGACCGAAGCAATGATGTTCAAAAGGGGTGGTCAAACCGTCACGGGTGTCATGGTGAAGAATGACGGGTACGAAAACCCACACACAACAACACAAACAGTATCCGTCGAATCTGTACATACCGAAATATGCGGTAGAACAACGGCCAGACAAGGGCAAGAACTGAACATGTCAGGTTGACTGACGTCCTTACAAAGAGCGCGTTGTAGATGGATATCGAGGTACTTGTGGTGACAAGAGCGGAGACGGCGGCAATGGTGATGCTGAAAAGTGCTGTAGAGTCCCAGAACATGGATGCGCTCGTCTGAAGAGCATTTCGTGCCTTTCTATCATTGAAAGAAAACACCCTCGGGGTGCTGCGTTTCATGATCCAAAATTGGGATAGTTGCATGGATCCCAAGAGTAAGAATATATATTATGGCGAGTGAGACTTGAACGACGTATGAACTAAAGACCTGTGCCACATTTATCATCAGCCTTCTACTCTTAGATAGGGTAATGAACTTTAATAGTCTCATCGACTTCACCCCTATGCCATCCAGATCGGGATTGCCCTGCCACGGTTGGCTCCGACAGAACTGCATTCGGCACCTACGGATGATAGGGCTTATCACGCTATATGTATCCCAGGTCGTGTTTTCGTACATCGTAGACACCCAGTTCAGAATCATCCCTCGGGAAATATTGACAAAAGGGTCCGGCGCAATAGTCTGCATCATGTTGATGAATGCATCGTATGGAAACTGGTCAGATTCCCTATATACGTCTTTGTGTCCTCCTCCATCAACAGAAGCGCGGCAAACTTGGCTGCGCCTTTACAATCAGCAGTGAAATTGATCTTGGAAAGCGACCAGTTGGCGAGGACATTCGAGTCTAGGTTGTCGGCCATTTTGAGAATGATTCAGTAATGGCTGTCATGTTTTAGGCCTGGGAGTGGGCGTGATGAGTGTTATACTTTCTAGAAAACTCCTTGCCTATATAAAGGGGGCGAGGCTCAGCTGAAATATACGTACGTGTATGCGCTGGCTACCCGACGGGACTGAGCCCTTGTCAGCAAAAGTCTGTCTGCCCAGTCAGAGTACAGATCTCTACACCATTCAGGATTCATTAATGCGAGACAGTCACACAAGAAGCTGCTCAGGTGGCAGACTGAAGGTCCGTTGTTGAGTTAGACTTGCATCATCAACCCTACATGAACGATGCCTGAGGGTTATGTATGTTACTTCTTTTTTTTTTTTTTTTTAAAAAAAAAGGGGCAATTCACTGTATCAATATTTTACCGGCCAGAGGCATTAATGTTGTTGCTGAGAACTCATTTCCTATTTGATATGCGTGACAAAAATGGAAACTCTGTTGTAGGTATCTAGAAAATGTTTAAAAAGCCCAAAATATACCTATGCGGCCACAGGCCCAGAATGTAAAAATGTGTGTGTGTGTCTGCAAATGAGAAAAAAAATGAACGTAAAAAATGTTGCCTTGTCTCCCGGGTATCCGCTTTCAACAGCCAAAATCCCTTCCCATAAGCCCATCATTAAACCCTCCCTACACTTAAACAATCGCTCCCGGTGCACCACTCCCCCCACTCCCCTGATACCGAGAATGATGCTGCCCACTCCCAGCCCTACTTACCGACCTCATAGGCCACAACTTCCCTCTTCTAGTTGAAGCACTATCCCTACTCGCAACCTTCTCCAGATGCTGATCAATACTCACCCCCGCCCGAGAGGCCCCATCCCCATTATTCTCCTCCTCCTCATCCTCCCTCGGCGACTGACTAATCGACGCCAGCCTCGTCACGGAATTATCCCTCTTCCGGCTGTGATACACATCCTGAAAATCCATCCCCGCCTCCACAACCGCGGCACGGCTGTTGGCCCTCCTCCTTGCTGCTGCGTTCGGGCTGGGAAGAGGCACGGCCGTGACTGGTTCGCCAGTAGTTCCAGGTGTGTTGTCAGGTCCATGATCCCGCTGGGAGTACCCAGGGGGTGGGATCGAAGCCCAATACATAGGCATGTCCCTCCCACCACCAGGCGCAACAAGACGAGGCGTCTCCAGACCCATGTCGTGCATCTGCCTCATGAGCTCGACGGCAAAACGGTTGTGGCGTGTGAGACGGAGGAGCTCGTTTTGGTAGTTGCTCTTGTGGAAAAAGATGATGTTCATGGTGATCGACGCAACCTCGTCAATGGTCTGAACTTCAGAGATAATCCTTGGGGCATAATCACGCTTGTTCTGGAGGCAAAATTCCAGCATTCTGGACTTGAGCTCCTCGATTTGGGCTTCTGTCGTGCCGAAGCGGAGCTTGAGATTGATCGGGTCGGCGAGACCTTGACTGCGGCGCTGGTTGAGGATGAAGAGGTTGTTGAGCAGCGAGTTGGGCGCCTGCACGACATGACCTTCCATTTTCTTGAACTCGGTGTAGAGAAGGGAGATCTCGATGACGTAGTAGTCATCACCTCGCATCATGGAGCCGGTGTTGCCGTAGATGGTGACGCGGTCACCGACGTCGAAGGGGTGTTTGACAAAGACGAAGATGATGGACTAGAATCCGTCAGCATACACGGTATCTTAAACGATTGCGGTTGAACATACCTGAAGAAATTCCTGAGCGGTGGCCTGAAGAAGCCACGACAAACCCAGTATAACCGTACCCGTCGAGGTGAGCGCTGCAGCGGCCGAGTTGGAGATGATGCTGATAAACACAATGATGACAATAACCGCAACAAGAAACATGAACACTTCGTCCAGCTTCTTGATGACAGAGTCCAGATCCTTCAAAGAGGCGGCAATCGCCTTCTTCTCCAGGTGGATCTCGTTGCAAACCATCTCAAGCTCCTCCATAGAAATGTCACCATTGAGATCTTTGTCAAAGACGTTGAAGCATAACTCAGCCTCCTCAGGAGTTGGGAATGCTGGCAGGAGATCATCTACCGTGATAGTGTTGTGGTCCGGACGAACAAAAGTACGGTAAAAGACGCGGGCGAGTGTGTAACTCGATGCTGTCTCTCGGAGCAGCTCCAACACAACTCTCTTGTGATTGTTCTTGGCAACCTTTCGCCCAGTAAAGTCGCCAGCCATGCGACTGGCAGCGTTGCCCACCTTGTTCCAAGCCTGACGGGCATTGGAATGGATGGCCTTCATCGGTGTTCGGCTCCCAGAAGAGTTGTTTCTGTCACTGTTGGGATCCCAGACCGGGTCTTGTTCTTCCAGCCGGGTTTTGGCGTACGAGTAAAGAGTGATAAGGCAGTCGATTTGCATCTGGTTTTCCCGAATGCGGTGCGAGTAGGTACGCAGGTGGAACGAAGCTGCGATCCACTGAATCAGAATCTTCTCGGCCACATTGAGCGTTGCCAGCACAAACAAGGCTATGATGATCTTGTAAAGAACATCGACCCAGGTGACATAAGGTATGCTGCCGTCATTGTCGGGATCATTAATGACTCGGTGATTCAATATAGGCTTGTATGACACCAAGACGGCCAGCATCCAAACGAAAAGGGCAGTCGGAAACTCCATTTGGCGTCCGATATCCCGCCACTTCTTGTGGTTGCTTGATCCGACGGTATCTGCAATGAAGGCAACGGTGGCAGGCATGATGGAGGTGAGAATGCGACCAGCCCATAGCGATAACCAGACCACCTCAAGCCAGATTCCAAACCAGAGCAGCTGAACACCTCCCTCACCACCAACTGGTTCGCTATTGCCGTCATAGGCAAACAAGTCCAAGAAGACTGGTATCAGAATGAGGATGCCGGCTGGGATGGCGTAGACAACGTAGCGAAGAACGCGAGGGAATCTCTTCAACGAAACCCAAAGTCGTGTAAGCCAGGTCGACTTTTTCTCCGGAGTCCTGGCGGTGATGGGAGCAGGCGTGGCTGAGTTGAAGGCATCTTCGACTTGGTCGGGACGCTCATGGTGACTTCGGTTTCTCGAACGGGCGTCGTTTTGTTGCTGATGAGAGACAATACGTTCGACACGGAGAAGCTCGAGGTCGTCGTTAAGTCTGTTGGCGACTTCTCTAGACTCGGCGGGACTGAGGGGTGCCGTTTCGGGAACCAAATGGTCGGGATCAAGAGTGCCCTTGGGCTTTTCACTGTTTGAGCTCATTTCTGAGTAAGACGGCATCTGAACACGAAGGGTCGGTCGTCCCTCTGAGCCCAGTTCGGGCATGCCCTCCTCCGAGGAGCGCATGATGGTGCATTGAGCGTGGATGAATGAAAGTATAAGGTCGGTTTCGGTGCTCTAATGCCCAGTCCATGGAAATCGAGTCAAAGAGAAAAGCTGGAAAACTGGGGATGTGGACAGACGGCTTGTATACTTCAAGGGTTTTCCACTCGGGGCTTCAAACAGTCCGACAGATCAACACAAGCGACCCACAGCAGTTGTGGGACGACGCCAACCAGGTCTTGTCATGGAATGGGAGGTAGTAGTGCTGGCTCCGTCGGTTGCGTATTGCCGCATGGCTGAACGCTTTCTTGGGTTCTACCGACGCCAACAGAGCCATTAGCCCAAGCCTTGATTGTCATCAACTGGGTTTCAACCCCACCAGCCGTGTTCAGCACTTCCAGGTGGCTTCCAGATACATTCATCTCATCTTGTCGATATCTGTCAATATCATGAAGCGATCTGTGGCCACCCAGGGGGAAACTCAGGGACCGTTGATCGGGGTGTCGTGGTTCCCTATGGTTGGGGTGGACCCTCCATCGTGTCTTGGCCGTCTGCAAGATGCCGGTTTCACAAGAAAATTTCATCTCTCCCGATGCATGGAAGAGGAGAAGATGGAGTTTTCGAACGCGTTGAATTGCAGTATTGGGACGAGGTGGGCCAGCGATCGTCCTGCCTGCCCCATCTTATCTCTTGGCGGTGACGTCAATTTGGTGGACCCTTCAGGCACCTCTGGCAGAGAGCCAGGGCCAAGTGTCCCCGCCCTTTTAACATTCTGTGCCTGCCACTGCCTGCCACTGCCTGCCAAAAGCTCATCTGAATTTATTGCATGATCATCTACGGAGTTATCCAGCTATCGATTATTTGACCTATCGTGGTATCAGTCTCAACACATGATCTTTCTATATTTTTGGGCCTATTTACTCACGTATTTCCCTCAAACAGCATCTTTCCTTCCTCCATGCTCCTACTCATGCGTGAGCGATGCTTGGCATCACATTGGAACCTCAGCAAGTGCGGGGAAGCCGAAATGCCGCACTCTTCTCAATACCAGTGCTTGATGAAGTACAGAGTAATAAGGGCAGGCCTCTTCAAAGCTCGATTCGGCTCAAGTTGAAAATATCGGCGTGAGTTGGCGCCAACAGAGAGCCAGCCTCAGCTCGATGCACTAGCACTGAGGCTGAATGCTTGGGTGGACAGCCAACCTGGGACTTTTGTTGGGCATGTTTGATCAATTTATGCCGGACTCCTAAGCCTCAGTCCCTTTCATTGGGCATCGTCCAGCCACCCCATGCTGTTAAGAGGAAAGCGTGCTGATATTCTGCTTGCTGGCACCAGGCCTGGAAGCGCGCACGGCGTCGAGTTCTCCCGCTAGGAATTTATTACTTACCGCTTACTGTCCCCTCTTACGCTTTTCTTTTCATCTACCTGACAAGTTGTCAGGCTCCCGTCTTTTTTTCTGCCTTCTCAGTCTTGAGACACCAAGATACACCATGGGTTTCTTCAGGTAGAGACAGCTCCCAAACGCCTTTTTGACAACCCTTCTCCTGCGGGGTTAACTCGGTACTGGCATCGGATCGAGCTATAGACAAGGCTCTGGCTGGGCGCACACCGATCATAAACACGCGATTTGAAGATCGAGTTGTATTCTCAACCAACGCGAAGACCATCATGTCTGCGCTTCCCGAGAATTGGGAGTGGGATTACGATGGAGAGAGTCAAAGATGGTTCTACCGCTACAAACCTACGGGGATTACCCAGTTTCATTTTCCCCAGCCTGGCGACGAGTTTCCCCAAAGCATAGACGATAGCGCCCCCATCGACTTGGAGCCCGAGGAAAGACTTGTGAGCCAGTTACAAGTCAAAAGGAGGAGTACCGTCGGCGAGAGGACCTCTACTGCGAAAGCAAAAAGCACCCTGGCAAAGGCTACGATTGCCGAGGACGAAGATGGTTCCAGCGCTCCTTGGTTCCAGCCTGATATCTTCATGTACATGGGACCGGGAGCTTACGATGACATAAGTCCACTGCAGGAAGATGAGGATGATCTACCGCCAAAGAAAGACTCTGAAACTGGCCAGACAAATCCTCCAAAGCCGACTTCAGCGCCAGTTCCAACTCGGTCGCCAGCTCCGCCACCGACCTCAGAGGTATCACCGCAGCAATCGAATATATCACCGGTTGTAAGCGCCGAAACTACTCCACTCGTTGTCCAAAGCCTCCCTGTCATCGAAAGCCCACCTGTTATCGAGAGCCCGCCTGTAACTCAGAGTCGGCCTTTGATCGAAAGTCACAATGTAATTGAGAGCCCGCCAGTCATAGCCCAACCTGCGCATGAAAGTCGACCTCCTGTTCAAAGCCCACCTGCTCGTACAACCCAAGAGATCGACAGTGTGCAAATTTCGGAAGTCCATGGAGAAAGTGCCCCTGTAGTTGACGCAATCCCGTTACTCGACAGTCGCCAGGTTGCATACACACCGGTTGGGTTCGTGGCCGAGCTTCCCAGCGAATTGACTGGGCAATGTCACGAGGATATAAACCCCACGCCGGTCGAATTGCCAGGCAACGACATCATGATGGATACTGGCCCGCCACTGATTTATGCCAACGCCTTTCCTCTGGCCCCTTCGGAGTTGCATTCGGAAGCGATACCCCCAAGTCGAATGCATCGATTAGGTAGCACAGAGCAAAAAACACTGTCGTCCGGATCTCCGAGCCTCGACAACCAGCAAGCATCTTCAGATCCTCACCGGCCTCCTCTCCGCCAGAACTCGATGCCTCAGCCGGCCCCGACCGCCACACAGCAGAATTCAGCAAGAGATCCGTATCAGGGACAATACCGGCCATGGAATCCAACCATCAACACCGTTGCCGAGGAAGCTCCCAGACAGGCTCCGGTCGGAGAAAATAAGAGACACTCGCTCGCAGGACCACCGCCATCCAATTGGAGACGGCCAGAGATTCCCGTCGCCTTGTCAGCGCCAATGGTTTCACCGAAGCAGCCAGTGGATGACGAAAGCACACCACCCGCCCCTGGATATGGATTGAGGCAAGAGAATACTTCCTCGCCTCCACAACCGGGCAACGCTTCAGGGCTCACTCATGTTCCGTCGGTTCTTCAGCCTGCCCGAGGACGCCCTGTGCTCACGAAATCCCGCCCCCAAAGCAAGAGTCCGCCGAGTCAAGGCCCACCGAGCCACAGCACAGACACCAATCAGAGGTACACGGCCTACAAACCTACCTCGTGGGATTTGCAGCGAGACATTGAGGAAACCGTTGAGATGTTGTCTAAAACAGGCTACGGCCAAGCAGCTGCCGATCCGGGAGGTCCAGATCGGCCTGCGTTTCCGAGAACAAGCACTGCCCCAGGCGACTCCATGACCGGCTCATACTACGCTATGCGCCCACAGATCCCTCCGTCAGCTCCTAGTGCGCCAAGCGCCCTGCAGAATGTTAAGTCCCAACCAGCTTTGTCTTATCATTACAACATCAGCGAGGCAAGTACGACCAGATCTCCGGATTTTGCTGCTCCCCTCCCGCCCTCAAGTCTCGATGTCCCGCAGCCCTTGAAGCTCACCCGTAAATCTCCTCCTCCTCCTTCTGATATCCAGAACCGTTTGCCAACCGTATCATCTACTCTTAGGCCCCCAGCACCACCTACCGAAGTTTACATAGTGTCCCGGGAGACCACACCAGTGCCATCAGACCACCAGATGGCATCCGTCCCTGCAATGAGCACGCCAGAAATACAGGCAACTAGGGTCCCGGATCCTGTCAGTCCACCGCAAACGCCGCCTTTGCCGTCGAAGCATGCAGCAACTACTCCCTCCGAGCCACCGTTTCCCAGTTTTTCTGCTCGAACTTATACGTGGGGCAAAGGACAACAAGCAGCCGAACCTGGCGATTTACTCGGTGTCACGGCACAGGCCTTGGCGAAGGTTCACTCGGGCCCCGTACCTGGTCAGATCTCATCGCCGGACACAACGAACGTTTACACTCTTGACAACACGCCGGTAATGCCAGCGCCACAGGGTCCTATCAGGGATGTTGGCACACCTCTACAGCATATTCTTCCGCGCGAATCATCGCGGAATCAGGACCATGGACAGTTTTCAAGTGCGGCCAACAAACGTCAATCTTTGCCCCCGACGACTAGGCCAACACCGTGGCAGGCTCAATACTTTCAGTCTGGTGCTGGAGAAAACTCGAATCTTCAACCTGGCCCTAACGATGGAGGGTATATGAATCCTCAGTCAACAACAAGACAAGCACCTAATTACAGCGGTGCTCGAGATTCATCTTCCCAAATTCCGAATCAGCACGGTCCGCCTCGACCACCAAAGATGCCTCTCACACCAAAATCACACAGCTCGAATCTTCGTACCCCTCCGCCATCTTTACCGCCGAAAGCACCAACATCAGGGACGCCTCCCGTGTCTAAAGCGACTCCATATGTTCTCCCAGCTGGTCATCATCCGCTCAGCTCCCACCCAGTGGATCTTTCACAAATCCCGCCTTCAGTATCACCAGCGCCGCCAAAATCAAATTGCCAAGTTCCGCCAGCTGGTGCTTCCCCGCCCTCGTCGACAAGTAATAACCGATACAGCATGTTTATCAGCCCTGATACAGATCTTTCCTCTCAACCACCGCCTACTACAAACAAACGCTGGTCCATTGTCGGATCACCACCGCAAATTACAAACCTACACACACACCCCAACACAGACGACCGTGTGCCCCCCGGCTTAGTACCCCAAAGAACAGCCTCTTTACGACGGACAACACCAACTCCAAACCGGTCTTCCCCAGCACCACCACCATCTCAACCGAAAAAATACACCACATTCACCCAACCCACATCTCCCCCATCAACAAACATGAACCCACCAGGAGCTCGAGCCCAGGCAGCACCACCGCCCCAACCACAGCAATTTATCCAACCGCAACGCATGTTCTCCCCCCCACCGCAGCAAGAACCACAAAAGAGCTCTTTCTTCAACATTGGGAAACTTTTTAGGAGTGATAGTCTGCGCAAAGGAGGTGGGGGGTCGAGCAGTCCGGGGATGAAACTACAAAAGAATACAAAACACGCCGGTGGTGGTGGTGGTGGCCAAATGCAGCAGGGCGGGCGAACACTGCAGATGACGGCGCATGTGCCACACCATCAGCAACCGGTTCAGCACTTGCATCAGAATTCTCAGCCGCCGTTGTACCAGCCGGGGAATTATCCGCCTTTTCCTTCGCAGGGTTTCAGCGGGGGGGGTAATAGCGGGGGGCCGTTTTTTGGTAGTGGTGGTGGTGGGTTTAGCGGGGGTGGAGGCCGGCCGTTTAGTATGGTTGTGGCGCCGAGTGGTACCGGTGTGGGAACAGTGATTAGGCCGCCGGGACAGATGCCGAGTAATAGTCGTGATGGGGCTAGGTGGGGGTATCAGTATCGTTAACGGGGAGGGGGGGGGTTGAGGGCGTGGTTGGGATTTGGGAGCCAGGTGTTATGGGAATGATGTATGGGTTATGAAGGGTTATGGATAGCTCATGAGAATGACTATGTACGGGTGAGATACCTTATGATAAGACAAGAATGACGATTTTATATGGAGTGGTTAGGGAGATTTTGGCATGCGCTCAAGGTGATGTTGCATGTGAACACTTCTGACTTCACTGGAACTTAATCCACTTTATAGAGATATACGCTGTGTGATGGGTAAGCAGAACTGCGGAGTCCAGTCGAAGCCACTCTGCAGCCATACGCTATTCAACACTTGAGCGGGGATTTGTATAGAGGTATAGAGTTTTAAGGTGTCTGTAGCTTCAGCTAGGTACTTGTAGCTGTGCTTTTTCTTTTGCTCCCTATTGCGTATATACTCGCACCAATCTTTGAAGGAGGAAACAAAGTAAATAGTGTATCTTTTATTTGTTTGACTGATAGCGTGCCCGGGGTTTCCAGTGGTTTTTGGTTTATTTTTCACTTAAATTATGGATGAGCGGATCTACACGACTGTTCGTTCATCTGGATAAAGGTGGTAGTGCTCGTAAATGAACGCATACCTGATGTCATGACAGCTGCGCTTGATCATCCGATGATAGTCAACCTGCTGGTCAAGCTGTGTCACGACGAGCTGGACAGCTCTACGGTTATGAGGTGGGATGGGACATGACTCGGAATGAGGGGGTTGTATACCTAGCTTTCTACATAAGGGGTTCGCATGCCCATCAGAAGCAAGCGCTTGAGTCTTTGACCTGTCCTGCTTCTGCCAATTCCATCCATATATTAATTCCATCTACCACATCCAGTTTATCACCTCCTCAAAATCTACCAACATGGGTTTCTTCGACTTCAGTTAGTGCCTCCCACTACCCTCACTTTGACACGGGCATGCTGATAATTGCAGTCGAGGCAAGAGACGCCCGCGACCAACTATACTCCACCGACGACCGCCCTTCCTCCAAACCCAACCTCGGCCACGAGATCCTCGGCGGCGCAGCAGCCTTTGAAGCGATGCACCTCTGGGAAAAGGAACAACGCCGCAAAGGCGAGCCAGTCTCCCACGGCTTTGCCAAGGAAGCGCTTGCTGCCATGGCGGGCGCGGAAGCCGACAAGCTATGGGAGAGGCACCATGGCCGGGATGGGGGGAATGAAAGAGACAGGGAGCGGGGGAGGGAGCATGCTAGGCGGCAGGTGGAGGAGCTGTATGATCAGCAGTATGGGGAGAGGGATGAGTGGAATCCGTGAGTGAATGGGTTGGTTGATATAAGGCCAGGGAGCTGTTTGCTAATGGGGAGGTAGGAACCATGAGATTCATGAGTCGATGAGATTTTCTGGGTATTGAGGGGTTGTTCCGGTTGTTGTGAGGTCATCATGTGGTGGGTTCCGAGGCCGGTGGTGATCGATCCGGGAGATTGGTGGTTGATGGCTGATGGTTTTCGGCGAGATGAAGCTAAGGGAAGGTTCCAGATGTGTGAGAGGGCGGAAAGGGCTGAAGCATAGGTACCGTAGTCCGATGGTGAAATCCCTCAATAGCACTCAACATCTTAGAAGGTGTGATATCTTTCTGATCCGGACCAAGCACCTCGATAGCGGCAGTGGGGGTCTCTGGAGCTGGTGGAGCTCCCCGCATTCTTGGCAAAAGCTTATTTTTGTCCCGACCGCCAAGGTGCATGAATTACCGGTGTAAAGTGAAAGGTAAATTACACCTTGTCGGAATTAATCGTGCGTCGCGAGAAAGTGTGGTTGCTTCTTTAATATTATATGATAGCTGAGACTATCCTAGTAAAAATGTATGTCAGCAGTTCTTACTTTGTGCCTGTCATTCATCAATAGTGTATGCTCTAGAGATGTCTCGACAAGTGTAATTTACGCTCCAATTCCGCCCCGCGCCCCACACCCCACTGAATTTTCACCAGCTGTTGTCCCTGAAACCTTTCCGCAGCTGCGAATCAATTTCATCACCTCAACATCTTCCAGCCCGCGAAAACGTTGCCCATCAGTCGCTATGGACGACACAATGGCACCCAAAACGCGCAGCCAGACGCCCAAGATCTCGCCTTTCTTGGAGCCAGGCAAAACCACCCAGGTCGAGTCACTGGCCATTCTCCAGCTCTCCCGCGACAACCTCCAACCAGTCTACCTCAAAGCCCCCTCCGGGAAACACGATGGGTACGCCGAGGGCGCTGTCGTCAACACCCGCTATGGCTCCTTTCCTCACTCGACCATGATTGGCGTGCCATGGGGCTCACAGATTCGCGCATCGAAAGTCGACACTGGCTCCCGAGGTCGCAACAATAAGAGGAAGCGTAATAAGAGCGATGATGACGGAAAGGAGGATTCGGCCACTGTTGCCGAGGAGAAAACCGAGCAAGAAAGTACGCCTGCCGAAGTCAATGACGACTCCGCCGCTGTCGCCAAAAAGATTGTCGCCGACGTCAGCGGCTTCATCCACATCCTCCCCCCAACCCCCGAAGTATGGACGAGCAGCTTGCCGCACCGAACGCAGGTTGTCTATACGCCAGATTACAGCTATGTTTTACACAGAATACGTGCCAGACCTGGCTCTGTGTTGATTGAGGCTGGTGCTGGCAGCGGCAGCTTCAGCCACGCCTCTGTACGAGCCGTCTACAATGGATATCCAAGTGAAGGAGAGCGCAAGGGCAAAGTCTACAGCTTTGAGTTCCATGAGCAACGCTTCCACAAGATGAATCAGGAGCTGAAGGAACACAACCTCAACAGCTTGGTCCACTTGACACATCGGGATGTCTACAACGGCGGCTTCTTGATTGATGGCAAGAGTCCCGAGGCCGAGGCCATCTTTCTCGATCTCCCAGCTCCTTGGGAGGCACTACATCACCTCTCCAGGCGGAACCCCAAGAACCCAGAAGACAAAGAGTGGGTTTCACCACTTAACCCAAAGAAGAGCGCCCACATCTGCACCTTTTCACCATGTATCGAGCAGGTCACCAAGACAGTTTCGGCAATGCGGCGCTTGGGTTGGGTCGATATCGACATGGTTGAGATTGCCAACAGAAAGTACCACACTTCCCGTGAACGTGTCGGTCTGAACCTCTCCATGGACCGCGGTGTCAACAATTCGGCTCGTGATGTCGATGAGGCTCTCTCTCGGCTGACTGAGATTGAAGCTCGGTTCCGGGAGCATGCCGCCAGGTCGAAAGAGTCGGATGACGAGGTGGACGGCGACGAGGATGACGGACTGATCAAGCGGCGTGAGAAGAAGGAACAGAAAGGCGGAAGGAAGCGCGGCGGCGAGAAGAAAGTCAAGATTGACCACAAACCTGACTCCCCAGAGAGTTTTGAGGCGCTGCCGTCAGGGGTGCCCATGTGGATGGAAGGCCGGCTGATCACCCGCGGCGAGCCTGAGATCAAGACACACACCTCGTATCTGGTGTTTGCCACGTTGCCGATCGAATGGACCGAAGAGAACGAGGCGGCGGCGGCGGCGGCCAGGCATCCCGTGATTGGAGAACAAAAGGTTATTGGTCTTGTTGATAAGGCGGCGAGGAAGCAGGAGAGGAGGGAGCAGCTGCAGAAGGCGACTGGCAACAGAAAGGCAAGACGGATGGAGAGAGCTGCGGAGTTGGCTGTGACAGCTGAGGAAGAGGTTGGCGTAGTGGTGCCATAGTAGTGTATGTTTGCAAGTATACCCGGAATAGAATTCGATGGTTTGGTAGCGGTAACAAGAAGGACCACGATGAGGCCATGCGATCTGCCATGTGATTTGACAACTGTGGCACTACTACTCCAAGAAATCGAGATGCTGCTGTTCCCCATTTACCCCAGGAAAGTCATCAAGCGTCGACGGGATCCATTTCTTAGCGGCTACCGAGGTGCCTTCTGCTGGGCATGTTGGCTTCTTTCCTCATCAGCGCCATCACGTGCCATGGTGCCCGGACCGATCCCATCGCCTGGCTCAACAACACGCCAATCGCCTCTCTGCTGTCAGACCTCGTTCTCAACTTGACAGCAAGCCATTTACGCCATCCATGACATCAAGATGCCTTTTAACCCCACATATCTCAGTCAACGGCCCGGCCGGATAGAGTTCCATATCTCTCGGTTGCCATCATCACGGAAAAGGCACGGTCGACAGGCTAATGATGTTATCACACACTTGATAACATGCTCAAGAAGATAAGCATTTGGATTGCTTGGTTCATCCACCGGGCATTGAACAACAGGAGCAAACGGTTCCTCGTGCTCCCTCGTATCAATCGGCCATCAACTCACTATATGGCCGTAGTCTCAACGGCCTTCACGAGTCAGCTAGCTGACTGCCTGCAAAAATCTTTTTCACTCAGATTACTTACTCGTACTCACCTCTTCACATCTCCTTTTTTGGTTTGGATCTTGGGTCTCACCTCCTGGCTTTCTTGTCTGAAATTTGAAATGCGTGGCCTTTCAGTTGCTAACATCGCCGATAAGACAGCTACTGGTCTATCCTGGTTGTCGATCAAGACAGAGGGCTGGACCATCTGGGACGAAGCAGGGACAACCAGCCAACCTCGACCGACATGGAAACCTGTATCAGTCGACAAGCTGTCCAAGAAGCCTCGGCCGCGATCTAGGGCAGCATCTCCCTCAAGCGTGCCCCCAGCATCCAAACGCAGCCTGCTCCAAATGTTTAGCCATTATGTCTGCGATGCCTGCCAAAGTTTGAGCCACACGAACATCAATCTCTCCGGGTTGGCACGCGGCATTGCCTTGTCAAAGATCTTGCACACCAAGCCTAGAATGCCATCTGCCACAGGCTCAGAGACCTGGCGTTGGGAAGTCCTCTGGCACGAAGTCAAGTCATTCGTCAACAACTACTGGGAGCGCTTCTTGGACTACATCGGGGCCAAGCTCTCTGGATTCAAATTCATGGCTCAGTCACTCCAGATCTCTATCGAGTTTCGAATGAAGTCTTGGCCAGCTTCCAGGCTCCGATCACTCGAGACCCTGCCGTACGAGCTTCCAGAGAAAATCCTCCGCTGCTTGGACTACATCGTGACCAATCTCTTTGGATTCGAATCCACGGCTCAGTCATTCCAGATCTCTGATAACGAGTTTCTCATCAAGCCCAGGGCAACTTCAACGCTCGGATCACTCGAGGCCCTGCCGTACGAGCTTCGAGATAATATCCTCCGCTGCATTCCCGACTTTGCCGACCTCATGTCTCTCGTGCAAGCATCACCCGTCTTTCTTCGAATGTATCTCGAGAACAAGAAGTCTCTGCTTGCTGGGCATCTCAAGATGTCGCTGGACACTGGCGTCATGACCGATGCCCTGGCTCTTCAGAAAGCTTCTACACTACGAGTTGACAAGTCTATCGATAGAGACAAAGTTCAAGAGCAGTTGAATAACTACAAGAATTTACGCGACCGTGATGGATCCACAATCGGGGAGCCCATTGACGGCTACAGCGAAGATGCTGTTCTCGGAATGTTCTTGTTTTGGCACACTTATGCTCGTCCACTGACTGTGCATTTTGCACGCCTCTTTCTTTGCAGGTTTGACCCCCAGCGGCCGCCCATCTTTACCCATCTGTCGCCCACGGAGAACACCCGTCTTTTGAGGGCACTCTACCGTTTTGAGCTCTACAGCTGCTTATTTGGCGGCGAGTCACGCCACTTGCAGCTCAACTACAAGGAGGAAGAGGTGCTTAAGCATTTCTTCTGTCTCTTCCGGCCGTGGGAGGTCGAAGAGATCTTCTCCGTGTACACCTTGGTCCATGACGAGATGACGACTCGCCTTCGGATGATGGAGAAGAACTTGTTTCATGGTGCGCTTCGAGTCATATCTGAGCAATTTCCTCCCTGTTTTGTGTTTCGCTGACTCCCGAGCAGCCGTCACAAATGAATTCGCCTTGGCTGGCGGTGCTGCTTCCTGGGGCCTACGAGGATTTGACTCGGCTCTGAGAGACGTTAACTTTTATAGCATGATCACGATACAACCAGGCAATCAGTGGACTCCGGGGTATGGATTCATGGAAAACGTCCTCGGCCAAGGTCCTCAGCGATTGAGACGTCGTAGTGGCATCACCGAGCACGACCTCGCCCAGGATAGGGGAGATTCTCTCCCTTATGTTGGTGAGTCAGAGAGCGAGCCTCCCTATGGTTGGGTCCTGGTGTGCAACGGGAAGTACCTCAATGCCTACGGGGGTGATGTGTGGAAGCCTAGCCCCCGTGACTGGGGATATGTCTTCTGGGATAGATGGCGCCTGATCGAATTCAAAGGTGATAGGAAGCTGAAGTCTACGTCATGGGTGCCTGGTGCTGGAGTTTGAGTAAGTGTGGGCAATGCCTATGCTTCATCCGCGTCGCTTCCATGTCGATCTCATCCCCCCTTTCCGAACCCTTCAAGTTACGTCAAAGCACCGATTCGCCTTTCTGCCCTTGTTTGTCAAACCTTGATCTTTTTATGACTTCCCCCCAGTGTTGTCCCTTTGCTGAAGTTGTCAGTAGTTTTAGGTACCACGATGGTCCACAGAGGCCATAAAACTACCATTCAGATTGACTGTATTACTACAGGAAGAAGTGTAAAGAAAAAAAGAAGAAAAAAGAAAAACAAGAAAAAAAAGAAAACAAAGTAAAGAAAAAGAAAAAAAAAGAAAAAAAAAGAAAAGAAAAAACACAAAAAAAGCCAAAGCCGACGCAAGATAAATGGAAGAGTGGCCGGCCACTGCCAAAAGACAGAAACACTATATTATTGCTACATGTGAGTTCCACTTACGTGAAATCCCTGTGGTCTCCTACTCATCGTAAGCAGTGTACTTATTTTCCGTGATACGCGATGTTTTCACTCTTCATTGAAGATGGAGCAAAAGGGGGCAAAAAGGTTCTGGGGTTTTTGGTTGAGAGGTACCATATATCTCGGTGCCCTAAAAGTGCAAGGCGCAAAAAGGGTTTGAAGTTTTTGTTTGAGGCAAATCATGGGTCTTGGTGCGATACACAAATGCACGTAAGCGGAATCTTCACTTCTTTCTACACGAAATAAGAACTACAGAAAAAAAGGAGAAATTACCAGCACCACCTTGAAGGTGCTATCTTGTTGTCCCGCCACAAACCGCACAAAGGTACGCCTCTCTCCACAACGAACGAACCCCTTGGGCTGAAGGTACGCAAGCTACTGGAATATAGAGAGACTCGGAGCGCACAGCCGGAAGAACACAGGGGACCGAAATGTCAAGCCACTCGTCATCGGTTCAGTTCATCTCCCACCACCCGCCACCCCCTCCACATGGCTGTACCAGACCGTGGAATGGCTTCATCTTCTTATCCTCGGGAACATACCACATGTCAGCCACTCAAGGCCGCTAAACACACGATGGCTGACGCACAATCGAGATGATCGTGAAGCTTGAATCTTGGTGAGAACCCCCTTTTTGATGAGCTCGGTTGCCCCACCAACGCGGGCTAAAGCTCAACATCGAAGCTACCGAAAAATTTCCTCAACAACATTGTTCTTAGCTTTCGTACCAGACTCAACAGATACTCACGTCATTTTTGGGAATGAGAAAAGCGAAAAAGAAGGCGTGAGTCTGAGGGTATACAGAAAAGGTTAGGCAAAAGAAACCGATCCGCCCAGGGGTCGAACCTGGAACCTCCTGATTACTTGATCCTGGGAAGGAATCGTAGTCAGACGCGCTGCCATTACGCCAGCGGACCTATTAGAGGTAATTGTTGAATTTTGGCAAGGGAAGTTGGAATTATACTGGTGTGTTATTCGTAATGCCGATTTTTTTGTTTGTTCACATCCGTCCTCAGGTTTATTCTTTTTTTCTTCTTTCATTGTAGTTAGACAGCTCAATTGGTTGGAAACAACAGACATTTCTTTTTTTTTCCCCATGAAATGCAAAGCGGCGAGAAGAAACTCAGGAATAGAAATCAGGATTGGCATAAAGTATATAGAACCTAGTGGCTAAGGTATCAAGCCAAGTTGTTGTTAAATCGTCCACGAACTTCGCCATCCCGTAACTCATCAATCCACCTCTTTAGTTCCCATGACCATGACTTTCCATGCGCTTCTTCCAATGCCATTACCATACCTTTCCCTTGCTCTCCCTATTATGGCTCCCTGACCCAATTAAAACCACCTGTCCCGCTTCGCCAACACTCCCTCAATAAACCCTCTCCCATCACCCCTGAATCACCCCATCCTAACCCCCTAAAATCAACCTCTCATCTGCCCCTGCCCCTGCCCCTGCCCCTGTCCCCCATAACAACCCCCATTCCCCTCCCCCCTCCCCAACATCGCATACATCTCCCTATTCCTCCTCCTTATCTCCTCCCCAGCACGCAACCTCTCCCTCCTCTTAGCAGCCATAGTCCCATTATTTGCAAAAGGCGTCACCTCCGGCGACCCTGAACGCCGGTTCTCCTTCTTGATACTAGCGCGCCTGTTGTTTTTACCCCCCTTGCGACGACGGGGTTTGGCGTCGGGCTCAGACTCGGTGTCCTCCTCGTCAGACTCGTACTCGGAGCCGCTCTCTTGCTTGATCTTGGTGGACTCCTCCATCTTACGGATGGCTTCTGCTTCGTCAAACTCGGGGGTTTCTTCCTCGTCATTGTCGGAGGTTTCATCGGTGTCATCGCTCATGTCAGCGTCGTTGTTGTCCGACTCGATGCTCTCCCTGATGGGACTGCCGTCGGCGGCTTCTTCAGCCTCGCGGGCTTCGCGAGCTTCACGGGCTGCCTTGCGCGCTGCCTTGCGGGCATCACGGCGCTTCTTGCGGATGGCGACGAGGCGTTCGTCGCGCTCCCGGACTTGCTCTTCGTTGGCTTCTAGGATGGGAGTTAGCTACTGATCTTCTGAGGGGGGTGAACTATTGAAGACACACCCAAATTGCAATACCGGTTGGGAAACCGGCCAGCAGCAACAGTCGGGCGTCTATGACAGGCGCTCTGCCAGTAATGCTCGACTGTCTCACGTCAGCCCCACTCCCCATAACCAATATGCTTCAACCTAAAAAGACTTACACATTGCGAGTCCTGTGTAATTCCTACGGTCAGGCTCCCCTTCCTTCAGGTACTTCTCCCTCATCCTCTTCCTCATCTCGGAGGCAACCCAATTCCACTCATGCTCCTCGTTATTCTCGATATCATCACCACAGCGCTTCTTGGTGAACGGGACGAGTTTCTTCCAGAAGAGGAACTCCTCTTCTCGGATCCAGGCTTTGCCGCCTTTGCCTACGGTGCTGGGTGGGGGCATGGTGATGTGATCTGTGGGGATGTCAGTTGTATGCATACTTGAGGTGTAAGATGGGGGTGAAGAGGCCTGTGAAGAGTGTGGAAGGGTGTTGTTTCGAAATCTGGATGCCTTGAACCGTGGTGAATAGGCATTTGAATGGGTGTTATAGGCGTCCAAAATCTAATGATAGGCGTGATAGATATAATTCGAGGCGTCAAAAAGATAACTTGAGGCGACCGGAAGATAATCCAAGGCGTCCAGAGATTTCGTCCAGGCGTCCATTGGTGGTGTGATGGGTGTTTTGAGGGCTAGGAGGGGTGTGAAGGGCTAATGATAGGTCTTTGGGGGGCAATTGAAGGTGAGGTGTTCAAAGAGTAGAATCATGGGTCAAAGACGTGATTGGGGACGTGTACGACGTAGCTGGTGGGCCCCCAGAAAGCCTTTGAGGGGTATAAGAGTGAGGGTAGGGCTTGAAAGTCTTCACTTACAGGTACCAAAAGAGAATTGGTTGCTGGATGGACGCTTTTCAAGCTGGCGGTGACTTTGTAGCTGCTAAGAATCCGGATGGCAGTCAAAGTCTTGATCGTTAATCTAAAAAGAGAAAAACAGCCAGGGAGAGGGAAGAGGAAGCTATTTATACCCGGGGATGGCCAGCACAGTGTTCCCTTGGGTATATTCACAGTCGCCGACCACCTCCACAGCCTCGCGGTGAATGTCTTCATCTGAAGTCGCATTGCTCCTCCTCGAACCAATGAAACCCAGCTCCAATGTCATCCGATGTCTGTTTGCTATTGTCGACGAGAGCTGAAATTTGACAAGAGGTCACTGGGAGCAGGGTCACGGGCTGGCCTTTCATGTAAGCCACCCCTATCTCCGCTTCTGGCCATTGCTATCTGGCAGGAAGCTGACAATCTGGTCTTGAGAGTGGATATGACGTCGAAAAAGACAACAATGCGGTCTCTATCGCTCTCTGCCGTCCTGGAGCAGCGTTTGCAGAGTGGGATGGACCACGTGAAGCTTTCCCTTGCGGCCGGAGCAGGATGGGGGTCTTCTTGACCGGCATCATTAATCACTCTTAGTCTCTATCATACGGCCGCGGAGCCTTTGTGACTTTGTTCGTTCGATTCAATCTTTGTGGGGGATTCGGCGGCACCCCGCTCATGAGCAAACAAGTCTGCCGATTACGAATTACCAGCACTTGCTGGGGAATTTGAGTGCTCTAAGCAAATGGAAACTTGCTCACCGATCTCGGTCAAGCTCCCACGCTATCTCAGCGACTGTGCGACCGAGGTTGGGAGTTTTTTTACCGGTGAATATCAACTTAGAGCAACTGTTCATTATGTCTAAAGGTGAACCATCACTTGCAGCCAACGCCCTCTTTCATTGACCTAAACACAAGAAGCACAGAGCGGATAAATTGTCTTCGAAGGCGGTCGGACGCAAAGAAAAGTGTTCATAAAGACAAGTGATGAGTGATATCTTTCTAGACTTTTAATCAGACCGGCGACGCTTGATGATTTCATACTGCTTCCTAAATTTCTGACAGATACCCACCATCGCGGTCTCAAATATTTATACGAAAGGGCAACACGTCTAGCCAACTGACATTGTCATTCCACCAAGGTCAGGTGGCCCAAGTCTTAACATGGATCCTTGAAAAACTCGGCCTTCAACTCACATCACTCCCCGCACGTGAATGAAAAGCATGCCGTCTCTGCGATACACCGGAGAGGCCATTAATGCTTCCAGCTGAGAGAGAGCTCGCTATTGTATCTGATGACTGGAGTCCTCCTCACGTGCAAGTTCACGAGGAGTGCAGCACAACCCTTGTGAGCCGCCTGCCTTTCTGGACGCATGACTGTGAGTCTTCGAGACTGTGAAGTCACATCACAAAGAGCATATCTTACTGCCCTGTTTACTAAGGTAGTTTCAAGGTCAATCTGGACGGAACTCGAGACATTCAGACCCCAGGTGATCTTGCATGTAAGAGACCATCTACAAGATGAATAACTCCATGGGAAATAGCAATGTGGGGACGTTACCGGTTTTATAACGGAATATAAAACGTGAAAAACGAAAGGAGCTTGCAAGGCAGACTGGCTTTCAGCAAGAAATAGAGAGCGTACTGGAAAGATTGTGCCGATGGGCGATAATACAGCTATTTCGAGTCCTCTAGCATGATAGGGAACACTCGCCAGGGGCGTATACACTGTTCTAGAACCCTCGATTATCACCGTGGAATGGGGGTGACAAGTCACTATGGTTGGAGTCACTGGCTCAAGCATCACATATCATGACCTATCAAGCAAGCAAGCCATCGAGGTACTGAATAATATTACATGATGTTTGTACAAAGAGATCAAGCTCCAGTAAACCCTATTCATCCAACCCCATCATTGAACATCCCCCTCGAGAGGACTCAAGGACACTGTGTTCAGCGGTGATAAACCTCCAGAGCCCAGCCAATCAGCAGTCAATCACCATGTTACACAGGTAGAATGTATGTGCCCATTGCTATCCCATCAGGTAAGCAAGCATTTTGTCCATTTCCTCCGACGGGCCGGGTTATTGCCATCTGGCGGGCCATGGCCCAGCATGTTCAGGAGAACCCAATGGCTTCAAGTATTCCAGTTATTGGCCATTGTCGGTAAACGTCTCCCAGGCAATGCGTGTCTTGGGTGTGAGTTGGAAACTGTGGCTTTCTGAAGCAAATTCTCAGAACCCTTCGAGTTGAGCGTGATCTGACGATTTGGGAAGACGGTGCGGTTCACTCGAAAGGACTTGAGGGATCAGGCGCCGTGTAACCTCGGGCGATGAGCCATGGAGCTAGCCTTCTTTCCATCCTAGAGAACTGCAAGCACGGTGAGCTCCCATTCCCAACTCATTTCCCTGCGCAAAAACTTACCACGCTCTTCTCCGACAGAGGAACAACGCCGTCCTCGACCCAGACTCCCCAACTTCCCATCATGTTGGCCAGCATAATGTCTGTGGACAAACGATCTCCGACAACGGCGATCTGACTTGGGCTGGTCACTCCTGTCTCGGGATGCTTGCGGAAATAGGACATGATTTCATCGCCACACCCGGGCTTCTTGGTCTGATGTGGAAGAACGACAACGCCGGTAGCCTTCTCAACGGCAGCGGCGAGCTTTCCATCACGGTCATAACTCTGGGCTCCAGAAGTGTTGGAGACAATCAGGAGACGGCGACCTGGGTAGGCAGCTCGCAATGCCTCAAAACGTTGCTGTACAATATTTTAACATTTTTCTACACGTGAGGCACTGAACAATTAGGAGGGATACCTTGTACTGGTCGTAGACCTCATTATGCTCCGGATAAGCAAAGCAGTCATCCTTGTCCAAGACCACCGCCTTGATATCAACCTTCTCTCTCTGTCCCGCAAACGCCTTGTCGAGCGGTATTGGAAGGTCGGCAAAGGTGGCTACCGTTGCCTGGGGAAGACATAATGACGGCTTCGCCAGCAGTTTAAATATGTTTAGTGAGGCAGATAAGTTGAGATTCATGTTAAAAAATGTCGAGAGGGCGGTTCTTAGAGGTTATAGCAAATACGTCACTGAGAGTCCGTGCAAAGAACCCCTGGGATGCTACAGAGGGGGAGCTCGGGCCACATCAAAAGTCGCGTCAATTGAACCCTGGGCGCGTCTCCGTTAAACTACCACCAAAGGAATACCATCCATCACATATCCCCAACAACAAAAAATGCCCCCAAAAAAGACCACAAATCAGAAAGCTGCCGCTAGGGTACCCCGAAAACGACCAGCAACTACCGATCCTTACGAAATCCCAGAAGAAGACGAAATTGAGCCACCGAAACGACAACGTCATGCCGCCACAGCAGCCGCTGACACAGACGATGCCACCGTCAGTACGCCCTCAGTCTCGAGGCTGAAGAAAACAGTAGCGACACCAATAAAACTCAATGGTCTCAACGGGATAGACACACCAAGCAGGAAGAATAACGCAGACAGATCCGCCAGACGGAAAAGCGCCAGGGCCCTCGTCGACCGTGTGATAAGCGGCGCCATCAGCGACGATGAAGCCGAAGAAGGGGACATAGCAAGAGAAATCTACGAATCCAGCGAAGACGAAGAAGACGAAGAAGGAGAAGAAGAGAATCTAAACGGAGAAACCGAACCGACAACAACACCCTCCAAATTCGCCCCCGGCCGAAAACGCAAAACCACCACAACCAGAACCCGAAAACGCTCCCCAACACCCCCCCGCGATCTCCCCCCTCACGAGCAATACTTCTTCCAAAACAAACCCGGGCTCTCCAAAACCTCCAACAACACCCTCTCCTCCCTCCAACTCCTCACCCACGACGAATACTTCTCCCTCTCCCGCGACCTCTCGTCCGCCAACCCCCACAGAACCGACATCACCCACCTCGCCTCCCTCCACGTATCCTCCTTCCCCCAATGGGCCTTTGAACTCTCCCAGTCCTTCTCCCTCTGCCTCTACGGCTACGGCTCCAAACGTCAAATTCTCCACAAATTCGCTACATACCTCTCCTCACACCCCCCTTGCTCCTTGGGTCAAGCCAACAAAATCGTCATAGTGAACGGTTACACCCCCTCCATCACCATCAGAGAACTCCTCTGCTCCCTCGCCTCAGCAGTATCCTCCCCAACAACCACCCTCCCGGGTATCCTCTCCCATCTAACAACCCACCCAAAAACAACCTTGACCATCCTCCTAAACTCTGTCTCCTCCCCCCATCTCCGCAAGGGGTCCTTTCAGTCGATAATCTCCACCCTTGCCTCTCACGCACAAGTCTACCTCTGCTGCACAACCGACTCCCCTGATTTTGCCCTACTATGGGACTCGGCAGTCAGCACAAACTTTCGGTTTCTCTACCATGACTGCACCACTTTTTGTTCGTACTCCCCCTCTGAAATGGAGGTTGTCGACTCGGTGCATGAACTCTTGGGTCGGAAGACTCGACGGGTGGGGGGGAAGGAGGGAGTGGCGTTTGTGTTGAGGTCGCTGCCGGAGAATGCAAAGAGCTTGTTTAGACTGCTGGTTGGGGAGGTTTTATGTGCGGATGAGGGTGATGGTCAGGGTCAGGGGCAAGGAGAGGAGATGAGCGTGGAGTATAGGATGGTGTATAACAAGGCGGTGGAGGAGTTTATCTGTAGTAGTGAGATGGCGTTTAGGACGTTGTTGAAGGAGTACGTACTTTATGCTGAGATGAAATCGGGTGTGATATGCTGACAAGAGAAAACAAAAAAAATAGGTTTCACGATCATCAGATTATTACTAGTCACAAGGACGCGTTGGGGACGGAGCTGTTGAGTTTGCCGTTTCGGAAGGAGGAGTTGGAGGGGATATTGGAGGAGTTGACGACTTGATTTTTTGTATGGTGTGGGACGTTGCTGCAGTAGTGTTTGGGGTGTTGCTGTGTACAAGTGTAATAGCTCTTTTGGGAGTGGGATTGTGGATAGGCTGGACATGGCATGGGATATTGTATAGAGACCCACGAGGGTTACGAAAGACGAACCAGAATCACTATGAGTAGTTTACACAAAAACAAGCGGCTACTGGACCTAGGAAGCGAAAAGGAGAGGGCAAAGGTTCAGCTAGTCCAGGGACAGATGGGAGGCTGTCTGGCAGAGTTGTCAAATAGAAGAACAAAAATGGAAAACAGGGAACTGGATATTCATAACTATTCATCATGTGCACATGTCAAATACCAGCTATCGTAACCAGAACTATCCCAGTCATGTACGGATACAAAACCATCCGATATCAAGTCTATCAAACATCACGATCATCACCTTCCACAAGAACACAAGACTCTTACACGTATTCAGACCTCATTTTCTTTCACAAGTCATGAGACACATCAAAACATCACACACATTACACACAATCACAACTAGTTGGTGTAAAAAATGGATTGTAATTTGGACTCCATTATACATAGACGATTTGTCTTGTCTCGAGCCTCCGAGCGGGAACAGCCGCCACTGTCCGAGTAGAATTCAGATTCGTGCCAATCCCCCTTTTAGCCTTCCGCAAAATCCCAGGCGCTCCTTGCGCACAATGTCCGTTGCGCTTCGTGCCCGATGTCTTTTTTGCGACCGGCCGTGCCAATGCCAAACGCTCTGAATAGAGGAGAGCCACAAGTATTGTTGTAGCCCTCATCCGTCGTCAGAGTTCCATCTTCAAAGGGGTATCAAATGCTCCATTAACCTGCTCCCAGTCCTCAAACTGCCGAAAAAAATGGAATTCTAATCTTTTGAAAGGTCCCGTTTTTGTTGTTGTAAGACCCATCTCCTGCCGGTACCGTTGCTGAAACCGGCCAGAGAAAAAGAACCGAGAAATCCACTTTTGTCTATGTGTGATGGTCGTCAAGTGAAGAAATTAAAAAACAGAAAATCGAAAAGGCCAGCGGCGCCCATGCCTCCCATCTCTAATGTGAACTTCGTGCCCTGCCGGAAATGCAAGGCAAGAGCAGGAAAATGATGACTAGATTACACCAGCCGAAAACCGAAACCGCATATGTATGCCGCGTGTGGCATGTGAATGCACTCGCGGTCGAGTTGTCGACTTCCGAATAATGTGGTCTAAAAGGGTATCAAATCGTCGAACGTGTGGTTCTGTGTCGAGTAGGGAAAGCCCGATCTCCATCGTCAAACTCGAAAAAACCATCGGACTCGATCCCTGCCGGGTTGCGAAAGAATGAAAGTCATGATCGCCGCATAACAATTCCATGTGCCAAACGATAAAGAACAAAACAAAAGCGAGACAGAATCCTTGGTAAACCATGCAGTGCTGAACGATGCAGTGCCGGATGCCAATGATGTAAAAGTGGGTGTTGAGATGATTCGCGACGTGAAGTGGTATATTTACCACCACGACTGACCACCACCGCCGCCAGGGTTGCCATAGCCGCCGCCACCGCTGTAACCACCACCGCCGCCGCCGCTGCCATAACCACCGCCGCCAAAGCCTCCGCTGGGGGGAGCACCGCCGTAGCCACCACCGCCGCCGCCGAAGCCGCCGCCGCCAGAGCTGTGTCCACCAAAACCACCGCCGCCATAACCACCACCACCGCCACCGCTGAAACCACCGCCCTTGCGGAAATCGGTGTTGCCGCCACGGCCACGACCGCGACCGCCACCACCACGGCCGCCACGTCCACCGCCGAAGGAAGACTCGCGAGCAATGGTCTCGAGGAAGCCGGGAACCTCCTGGTTGGCCTCCTTGAGAAGCTCGAGGAGCTCGCGGACGACACCACGGTTGCCACGGTTGAAGAAAGCAGTAGCAATACCGGTGTTGCCAGCACGGCCGGTACGACCGATACGATGAACGTAGTCATCAATGTCGGTGGGGAGATCGTAGTTGATAACGTGGGTGACGTTGGGAATATCCAAACCACGGGCAGCAACAGCAGTGGCGACCAAGATAGGGCACTTGCCATTGCGGAAAAGCTCGAGGGCACGCTCACGCTCACGCTGGGTACGATCACCGTGAATCGAGGTGGCGGGGAAGTTCTGGTTGATCAAGAAATCCGAAAGGGAGTCGGCCATGCGCTTGGTCTCAACAAAGATAAGGGTGAGACCACCGGCGTGGGTGTGAAGGATATCAAGAAGGACGGAGCGCTTGTCAACATCCTCAACGTACTCGACCTTCTGGGTGATGTTCTCTGAAGTAGAACCAACACGACCGACAGACAAGAAGACGTAGTCGTTCAAGAAGTCCTGAGCGAGCATCTGGATGTCGCGGGGGAAGGTGGCCGAAAACATGAGAGTTTGGCGTTGGCCGGTAGGAGGCATGTCCTCACCCTGGACGATGCGGCGAATTTGGGGCTCGAAACCCATGTCAAGCATGCGATCGGCCTCGTCAAGGACAAGATACTTGATGTTGCAGAGGGAGATGCGACCACGCTCTATGAGGTCGACCAATCTGCCGGGGGTAGCAACAAGAAGATCGCACCCGCGCTCGATTTGGCGAAGCTGAGAGCCTATATCGGCACCACCGTAGACAACGCAAGGGCGGACCCACGAACGGTAGGCGAACTTGCGGGACTCATCGTAGATCTGAGAGACCAACTCACGGGTGGGGGCCAAGATGAGGGCAGTGGGGTAAGCCTTGCGCTGGCGGTAACCACCGCCGCCGCCACCCTGGGCAGGAATGGGGGAAGGACCCTGAACGAAGGACTGGTGAAGGATGGGGAACAAGAAACCACCAGTCTTGCCGGAACCTGTCTGGGCGCAAGCCATCAAATCACGACCGCCAATGACGATGGGGATCGAGTACTTCTGGACAGGGGTAGGGATCTTGTAGCGAGCAAGCTCGATGTTGCTCAAGAGATGCTTGTCCAGAGGGGGGTGGGAGAAGGTCAAGACGGGCTCAGGGACATCATGGCCGGAAGGAGTGACCGGGATGTCGTCGTACTTCTCAAAGTTGATGCCAGTGTGCTGCTTGCTCGGGTCATCAGCAGTGCCGAAGAGCTCACGCTCGACGCGCGGGTCGGGGTTGCCAATGATGTGCTGGCCATCGCTCCAGCGACCCTCCCCGCGGCCGACAGGACCGCCGCCGCCGCCCATGTTACCGCCGACATTGGAGCGTCCACCGCCGTAGGCGTTGCGGTTGAAGCCACCCTGACGGTTGCCCCAAGACTGCTGCTGAGGGGGAGGGGCAGACTCGTAAGAAGCAGCGCCGCCAGGAGTGGGACCAAAGTTGGTGTTGGCACGAGCATCGAAGCTGTTGTTGCTGGACAAATCAGGTTAGTATTCACGGTTTGCAACACAGGTGATGGCAAGCGATGTCTGAAACTTACCCAGCCCAGGCACTGTTGTTGAGCCCGTTCATGGCACCAGGAGCAGGTCCGTTGTTCATGGCAGGAGCGGGAGCATTAGCCCCAATCTTGCCGCGAAGGTGAGGAGGAATGTAAGAGCGACCGCCGGGGTGCTGACCAGCGAGCTGAGCCGCCGCGGGAGCCTGATCGAGGGACAGGTTGCCCATGCCGCCGCTGAGTTGATCGGCCATATTTGCTGAGGTTTTTCAGTCGGTAGGCGAATAAAAAGTCGGGATTATTTCCTGATCGTTGGGCTCAGACGAACACGATTGTTCAAATGAGAGTAGTGAGGAAAAATCAAAGTCGAAAAGACGAAGAAGTCGAGAGAATATTGGTTGGGCTCAGAGAAAGCGCGAAATTAAGTGGTTTCCTGCGACTTTTCGAGGTGGCTCGCGTGGCTCGTAACAACCAGGTATTACGAAGAGAGGGAGCGTGTGTGATGCTTCCTATGCGATCCTTTTCAAAGTACCTGCAAAAACAGATCCTTAAAAAGAAAAAAAAGGAAAGACAATTCCAAAGGGAAAAGCACAGTGAGATGAGATGCGGGATGGATTAGAGAAATCCAGAGATGGGTGGGGGAGGAAAAGGGTAAGATTTTTCAGGAGAGGAGAAAAGTGAGGGACCCGAGAAAGAAAAGAGTTTTGGATCCTATGCTGGGGGACCCACTTTGTGCCACTCACGCCCGCAGCAGCCAGCAACCACCCACAGGTTGCCCCCAACCTGGCACTGCTACCCACTCAGCGCCTTCCCCTTCTGCCAGTTAGCGAATTGCTAAGCAATCGCTTGGTGGGGCAAGATGATCCAACCCTTAAGCCGACGATGTCTTCTTCTACTGATTAGATAGGTTGCTACTTGTGTTCCGGTGGCAACATACGTCACATAGAGGGTTCCGGCTTAAGTTGGTGACTGTCAATCCCTTCTTGTCTTGCGCAAAGGTATCTCTAATTTCCACAAAGTCTGTTCTCGTCAACATCATCAGACGACGGCTGGACAGGGCTTCTAAGTGGGCAGTGGTGGGATCCTGTTGGACATGCCGAGTGGCTGTCACGGCTGTTTGGCCTTCCCTCAGAGAGTCAGACACCAAACATGCCTCCCATCTCTCTCCTTTCAACGCAGGAACCCGCCGGCGGACAGTTGTCTCTTGAGTCAGTTGGAAGTGTCTGGCACCTCTGGCACGCACCCGACCAAACAGCATGCGGGGCCCTTTCGGGAACGGGGCAACAGATCAGGAGCAACCCCTTCCCTGATGCCATCAGCCATCGGCCATCATTACACTAACAGAGGGTTACGATGAGTGACTTGGGGGCATTCGTGCAACCCGGCCTCACCGCCTCACTCAGAAAAGTCGAAGGCTTCTTTGAGCGCGGGGAAGGTGCTTTGGATTGGCTCTTCACCCTCTCACCGCCCTATCGGCCAGAAATGGTGCCAAACCAAGTCTGCAGCGTGTCAAACCGTCTGTTATGGTTGGGTGTGCCCCCACTCTGCTTGTCTTGCAGAGGACTGTGGGAATAGAGCAAACACGGGTCAAAATAGGAGATTTCCTCATTATTGCCCGTGTCAGCGTCATTCTACGCACGCCAGCCAAGTGCACTCAAGTATGATCGACTTGACTAGCTTCCGGATGTAACCACTCTTGCCAGTCAGGGGCCAAATCCGAAGCATTTGAGGCATCAGGAGACGAAACCACCAAGTCAACTTGAACTCTGGCAAGTCATGTGCCAACCAGAACCTGAATTCTAAAATCCCATTGAATGCATGCATCGTCAGTGCCAGGTATTATACACCGAGAAATCCCCCACGAGACTCCAAATGCAACCCATTAAATCAAGCAGCCTTCACCACCTTGTCGTCATCAAACTGGATATCTACCACGCCGTCCTTGGTCACTGCCTTGACCGTCATCCCCTTGAAGTCTATCGGTAGTCTTCTCTTGAGCTCGTCGACGCATAGTGTGAGAAGTTTGATGCCTTGGCCGAGGGTGATGTCGGGGTGGTGGTGCTTATCCAGGATAGAAAGGCAGTAGTATCTGAGAAGGCATATTGTTAGCGGGGGGATATAGGTTTTAGACTTGGGTTCCATCATACTGAGCATAGCCGTGGGCAGCATATGGGACGGGGGCAAGCGACGCAAGGTAGTCCAACCAGTACAGGCTAGACTTGTGTGTGATGGGGTCAACGCCGCCCAAAAGAAGGTTTACGTTGTATGGATTTCTCGACCGAAGACTCGTAGCAAGTTCACCGCGGACAAAGTGAGCAAGAGCTGATGGGGAAAGGTCCGACTCGTTGCGCATCGAGTAGAGCTGGGCGTTGGCTTGGATGTAATCGGCAAACTGGACTGTGGGGTTTTGTCAGCATGCTGCCGGAAGGTGTACATGATCACTGTGGTGACTGACCGGTATCACCAGCCTCGCCAGAGTAGGCCATGAGTGTGTGCTTGTTCAACTGTCTTGTCTTGTCGTCGGACGCCTTGAGGATGGTAGCTCCACGCATGGCCGCCTTCGACGCGGCGATCAGCGTAAAGTCCTTGCCCGTAATGCCCAGTAGAACCTCCCTAGAAAGTGTCAATGATGGGCGTGCTCTATAGGATGGGTAGATGCGACGTACATTTTGTCTCTGCTGTGGCGTGAATTTGTAGATGTGGTGCGTTGGTTGGGACGTTAGGTGAGCGTCGAAGGTTGCTTGATGCTGGTGCTGGGGGTCATGGATGGAGCTGGGTATGGCGGGCTGGAGCTAGGCAGGCGGGAACGCGCACCTTGGGAGTTGAATTTGCGGGGCACCTTCAGCCTTCCCATGCTGCAGCACTGACCACCTGTCGCATATCGATTTTTTGAGCTCTCAATGGCCTCTCTCATTTTGAACCTCTTACAGAAGCATAAACTCAAGTCACCTATAACAATCTCAGTCAATACACTCAACTCTGCCCCGTCCATTAGTCTCATCTCTCAAGTGTCCCACTTCTTAATTCTTTCATCGATTGTGTCAATTCGACCATGTTCGAGGTTCCAGATGCCAAACGGTAGGCCCCTTCATTCACACTCTCTCCTACATGCTCTAACATATTTTCGTATCAGAGTGAGGAGGGAAGACCTCTACTCGTCTTCTGACGAGGGGGAAGTGCACAGGTATATATCTTCAGAACAAGATGCCAGCCTTCTCCGGCAAAAACTCTCCAGTCTCTTAGCCATCAACCTCGCTGCGCCACCACAAGATGAGGCCGAGGGTGATGTCTCCATGGCCGATGCAGACCAAGAGACACAACCACCACTAGAAAATGAAGAGAACCAAGAAGAAGAATTTTCGTTCCGGCTCTTCTCATCAGCACCAACACAAAAAGTAGTGCTTGCGCCGAAAGAGGATGAGCTACAGGCCTCAACAGAGGAAATACCCTTCAAAGAACGGCCTCTCAGTTATTACATACAAGAGCCCTTCACCCCCGAACAGCAAGAGCAAATACGACACTCCGCCATGTCGGCCCAAGACATTCTGGCGCTATCGAAACAAAGAGCGTGGGGTCTAGAGGTACCATGGAGGGTGACGAAGATTGAGATTGTGGCCACCAAAAAACCCACAACAATGACTGCTGGAGGCAAGATTGTAGAAGAGGGAGATAAGAAGAAAAAGAGGCCAGGAAAGAAGACCAGGATCAAGCTTCGAATCAGGGAACAGAAGCGCAAGGAAGAGGAGAGCAAGAAGCTCACAAAGGAAGAGCACCTTAAGGAGAAGAAGAAGCGACTGAACAGGGAGAAGAAGTTGAAGAGAAGGCAGAAGGAAAAGGCCAAGAAGGCTGCGAATGGAGCTGCTGGTGACCAAGACGGGGCCGACAAAATGTCAGAGGATGGAGATAGTGGTGAAGAGTGAGGGACAGTACCGCGATATTCAATGATGCCAAAATAGCGTTTATTTCGTAGCTATCCGTATCTCTATCAAACACATCAATGACATTCAGAGGAGCCGCAGCCTTCCATACAAGCATACCCCACAGTGGTGGGGCTCGAATCAGTGGCGGCCGGCATTTTCCTTCTCCGATTTCTTTGGTCGCAAGGGACGCCAAGACCCGACCAGGGGTGTTTCTCCACTCGTGCAGGCCGACAACTTTTTTTTTCTAACGACGGCTCAAGAAATTTTGAAGCTGCAGCATTCGGCTGGTGAGAAAAGGCTGCCAAAGCAGCGACAACACGGCCAAAAGGCAGCACCACGACGCCAAAATTGCCCACCATGTCGTCCTTTTTCACAACCTCGGGCGCCCAGAAGAAGAGGAAGCGTCCAGCAGCCACAGAAGTCCCCAAGAAGCGATTGGCGACCACAAAATCATCCTCCAAATCCGCGACAAGAGGCCCCACCAAGCCCACCGCGGCTCCCAAGAAAAAGAAGGATATTGAGCGCGACGAAGACATATCCGGCAGTGAACTCGATACCGAGAACGAAGACGATGACATTGTCAGCAGAAGCGGCTCGGATGATTCTGACAACGAGGGCGAGACCGCCGCCGAGAAGCGTCTGAGACTTGCCCAGCGCTACCTCGAGAAGACGCGAAAGGAAGTCGACGAGCTGCAGGACGAGTACGCCTTCGATGCCGAGGAAATCGACCGCGATCTTTTGGCCGAGCGCCTCCAAGAGGACGCCGCCGAGACCAAAGGCAAGGTCTACCGCAAGCTCGCCCCCGAACTCGACTTCCCCCACGCCGACCCCATCCAGTTCCGGTGGAACTCGGGCACCGTCACCTCCGTCTCTGTCTGCCCTCCATATGCCTACACAACCACAAAAGACGGCTACCTTACCAAATGGAAGCTCCAAGACCTCCCTAAGAACCAATGGCCTCAAACCACCCGCAAAAAGCCCAAGAAGCCCCCTGCCCCTCCCAAGCGCAGACCTGAGCGCATCGCCTTTGTCAAGTCTCAGCCCCTCAAAGCCAAGGACAAGACCTTCCAAGGCCACACCGCGGCTCCAATTACAGTAAAAGCATCCCAAGACGGCAAGTTTGTCGTCACCGGCGGCCTCGACCGCAAGCTGGTCGTCTACGACGCCGAGACCCTCAAGCCTATCCGAGCCTTCACCCAGCACCGCGACGCCGTCACCGGCATTGCCTTCCGCCGGGGCACCAACCAGATCTTCTCCTGCTCCAAGGACCGCACAGTCAAGGTCTTCTCCCTGAACGAATTGGCGTACGTCGAAACATTGTTCGGCCACCAAGACGAGATTATGGACGTGGATGCCTTGGGCCAGGAGCGCTGCGTGTCAGTCGGCGCGAGAGATCGTACAGCCCGTTACTGGAAGGTGCCTGAGGAATCTCAGCTTGTGTTTAGAGGTGGCGGTGAGGGCGGGTCGACCAACACCAAGAAACACAAACTTCCGGCCGGGCTGAATCCAGCGAGCGCTGCTCATGAGGGGTCAATGGACAGAGTCGCGATGTTGGATGACGAGATATTTGTCACGGGCAGTGACAATGGTGATTTGGCGCTTTGGAGCATTCAGAGGAAAAAGGCTTTGCACGTGGTTGCGAGAGCGCATGGTCTGGACCCTGCGTTGACTCCTAGGGAGCTTTCTGGTGGGAATCCGGAGGATTTCAACCCTAAGGATATTCCTGCCCCTCAGCCAAGGGGTATCACAGCTTTGAGAACGGTTCCTTACTCGGATCTGATCTTTAGCGGGAGCTGGGATGGGAGTGTCAGGGTGTGGAGGCTGAGTGATGATAAGAAGAAGATTGAGAGGGTAGGTGTTCTAGGGCAGCCAATAGACTCGGAGGACAGTGGCGACAAGGAAGAGAAGAGTCTCGCGAGGGGAATCGTGAACGATCTTGCCGTGTTTGAGAGAGGGGAGAGAGGCAAGGACGGACTCTGCGTGGTGGCGGTTACCGGGAAGGAGATGAGACTTGGGAGGTGGAAGTACATGAAGGAGGGGAGATGCGGGTTGGTCATTTATGAGGTGCCTAAGAATGTGGTTGACAAGAAGAAGGAGGAGGAGACTAATGGGCATGCCTCCGGTGAGGAATAAACAATTAGAGGGGCGCGGGGGGTTCTACTTTGGTTCGGTAGATATGCATGGCACGGCGTTTGATGAGTTTGTTTTATGCCCGATTGAACAGTGTTTTATCTGGAGTAAATAAAATGGGAAGGCTGCTTGTCGATATTACTCACCTGGTGGTTGAAGCTGGTTTGGCTGTATACCTGTATATATTCGATCGTTATCTTTGACAGGAAAAGGAACTGGAGAATGCCATCAGTGTAATGTACATAGGACTGCCCATTGTACCGTCTGATCCCCTGTTCTTGAAACATCCGCGAAAGAAGATCATCACCACACAAGCACCATCACCAAAACCATCACCAAAACCATCACCAAAAACATCACCAAAACCATCACCAAAACCATCACCAAAACCATCACCAAACTCATGTAAACCAAACCTCAATCCCACAACCCCCATTCACACAACCTCCACTCACACAACATCAATCAAGATCTCTACACACAAACTCTACGATATATTTCACCCCCCAAACAATCAACACTATACTAAAACATAGCGTACCCTATTCTTCTTTTCCTTTATCATTTTCATCCTCCTGTTTATCTGCCCCATATATCAGTTATACCACGAAGCCCAACCCAATCTGTGAAAAAGATCAAAGTTAAATCATCCCACTCCAATTTTTGTGTCTTGTTGAGTATTTTTTTTTTTTTTTTTTTGACTCTTTGATTTTTTTTCCTTGAAACTTCTTGGTCAGTTTGTTAACTTGGGGTCGTCCATCGCCAAAACTTGACCATTAGATGCCAACATAAAAATTGCCATGTCGGGTTTGTAAACATAGGTAGGCACCCTATTGCAACCCGTTCTCATATAGGTAGGTCCACCGAGAAGAAAACTCGCCTGTAACTTCGTATACCTAACATGCAGGAGTATCCATTTGATAAACCCAATATTACCCATGGCCAGATTCTCACATGAACACACAAACAGACGAGGTAAATAAGTTTCAAGCTGCCTGGGGAATGGTACAACTGCTCAACTCCCCATGAACCCTCCCCATCGCTGATGTCTAAAAATACATATACAAAACAATATCTTTTCATTTCTCTGCCCCTACCCCCCTTCCGTGTACTCCTCCTATTCTATCAAGCGCTCTCTATCACCCCTCCCCCCAGCCTCACCTACATAGGTACCCAGATCTGTCCCCAACCCCCACTCTCCTCCGATTGGCAAACAGCTAACAAACAATACCAGGACCCAAACTCCTATCCCATGCTTGCCAATAATCCCACATATTGATAAATACCCACTCTCTTCTGCGCCTTACCTTGAGCAAAACCAGGATGATAATCAATGTTTCCGTAACCCACAAGCCAAAATAGATCAGAAAAAAAAACGGAACGAAACAAACAAGCTTGTCTAATCGGGCCCAACATGGCTACAACGTCGCTTTGGGATTGCTGCTAGAGTATAATAACCACCGCTCACAACTCAATCAGAGTCATCAATATTGATCGGCTCATGATGCTTCACCGCTGCCAAGTTCTGCTCCACGGTAGCCTCCCTGGTGGGTGCAAAACCCACGGATGTGTACGCAGCTCCTACATTCGTAGCCACTCGCTGCCTCCGACCTGGAGATGGGGTACCATTAAAATATCTCGACTGAGAGCCCGTGGTAGGTGGAGAGCTGGCACCAGGGCGTTTTGGGCGAGAAACCCCAGTAGGCGTGGAACCGGTATGAGGACGCTTCGACGTCCCTGTGGACGTGGAGCCAGCATCAGCACGTTTTGGATTGGGAGCCTGGGCGGGAGATGACTGTGACATTAGGGCAACCTGGCGCGTCGGCTGGCGAGGCTTTGCATTCTTGGTGTGCCCAGGAGGTGTGGCTGACTTGTTGTAGAATGACTTTGCGTCGAGCTCTTGCACCGACGTATCAACCGCTTTCTTTGCCTCCGCCGGGGAACTAGATATCCTCGCCGTGAACAATGTGGAGTCAGGGCGACCCAAAGGGACAAGCATGACTTCATCATCTTCCGCATGAGATGATTGCCGCGTCGGCGAAGTCCCCAACTTTGAAGCGGGGCGCTCTTTAAGCTTGGGCACATGCTTCGAGAAACCGGGCTCTACAAGTGTGGTGAGGTCGGTGATTTGAGGAGGTTCTGGGGTAGGGGAGTCCTCGATAGAATCCTCAATAGAAGGAATGAGGGGTGTGTTGACGACGAGGTCCATAGGCTTGGTTACCTCCTGCACACCTTCTGTCGGTATCATACGTCCTGCTGGCTCCTTTGCAGTTTTCGCGGGCTTTGGTGCCTCTACAGGAGACCCTATTCGCCCTTGCGCCGGTTCTCCCGCCATTCCCACAGGTCTGAGCGGCTCTGGTACAGCTGCATGTCGTGATTCCTCCCTCCGGCCCACAGCCGAATCGCGAGAAGGAGAGGTGCTCAGTTTGGCGCTTTGAGCAAAAAGTTTTGTCATTCTCTCCGCGGACATGGGATAGATCATCCCCGCATTTTGCTGCCGGCCAGGCTCTGTGCGGGTCATACTCTTTTCGTAGAAGATAGTATCCCTCCAGAGCGTTCGCAATAGGGGGGCACTTAATGCCCATTCGTGCGGCTCCTTAGACAGCAGAGCCTTGACGAAGGTATCTGGATCCTTGACAAACTCTTGCACGTATCCAAGGACATAGACTCCGCAGTCTGTGAGATTTGATTGCTGCGGTATATTAGTGGCCTTCATCCCAAGGCGAGTTGGCCAATCACCTTGCTCAAGCCTCCTGCCACGCTTGTCTTCGAACTCTTCAACGAGATATCGGCGGAGGTTCTTAACGGCAGGGCCGTGACTAGATCCGAGCGAGTCCAACAGAATGATTCTGGGGTCATCAAGGCTATAAGCAGGCTTGCGTTGCTTTGGCTGAGTAGAAGCTGATGGGCGAAATCCGGGTTTGCCATCGGTGGCTTTGTCCACAACATCAGACGTAACCAGCTTTGGTGCATCAGTCATTTCGACGTCGATAGGGATCGTGGCTTCGGCTTCTTTTGCCGTCTGACGAACAGCCGGATCAAGTTTCCCTGGGTTGCAAATTATGGCAACCCACCAGTGGAAGTGCTGGTTGATTGGGACGACAATGTAGTCATAGGACAGCAGATCCACCTTTGCAGTCCATCTTTTGACATTCTCGTACTTGAATTGGTTGCCACCGTCCCCGGTCAAACTCGTGTAGAAAAAGCTGTTGTGCATGTAGACTCGCTTGCTGAGATCGGGATGCTTGTCAGTGAATTTTTCAAAAAGGTACTTTAAACCAAATTCAATGATGCTATCGTTCAGATACTGGCCCTCATCCAGTCTTGGTATGTCATCCTTGGTCACCTGTACTCTGCCAAATTGTAGCGGTGTCTTCCAGTCTTCCAACCAGCTCCTGTTTTGCAAAGACCAACGGGGCGGAGGAGGGGTCTCAGGCGATAATGATAGATCTACATCAATTGGAGCGGAAGTCGCATCTGTCGTTGATCCATGAGTTGACCTCAAAGATCGTCTGCCGTAAGTCGCGACTGGTTGGGGTGTTGCGGGCTCCGAAACTTGCATGGAACCGCGGATGGTGGTTCTCGGTTTGTTCGAGGGTGAGACTTGGCTGGGTGTAATGCTAGCACTGGTGCCCCGTGCCTTGCCAGCATCGGGAGGCTGAGCATTAGGAGATCCCGCACCAGCGACTATGCCTGCTGATGACCATGGGGTGTCTCGATTGATTTCACCGAGTGCTTTGTCATAAATGGCATGGAGCTTGTTACTAGAGTATGGTTAGCGAGGGCGGAGGACGAAATGCTTCGAGGATATGTACCTGTCTTCCTCTTCCACCACCTTTACCTTGAGAACCCTTGTAGCCCAACGAGCAACAGATGAAGCATCCTGAGGAGTCGCAAACTTGATGACCAGCAGTTTACCGATGTCCAGAGATGTATCAGTGGGTTGAGTGACCTTAATGAGGCTACTGGACGGGTGAAAATGCAAGGCTTTGATCTTGTTTGTAAGCTTGAGCCACTGTTGCGTCCCGTGGGGGTTTCCATCTTGTGTAAAGGCGCGAAGTTCCGCCTGAGGTTTATCATGATGTGCTTGCATGTAGCATGCATCTGTCCCGCCTTTCTCACCAGCCACATAATAGTAATTCCGGTAGCAGACTGCTGCAGAAACAGTGAAGCGTTCGGAATCTCCAAGAGACTGACAGTCCTCACGACCGTTGGCTGCCTTTCTGGGGAATTGTGTAGGGACTATATCGCCCCTGCGAGAGACGCTGGGCCCTGGCTGGCGCTTTTTGCTATCATTGGGCGTATGACCCATTGCCAGCTCGTCGTCTTCGTGGGATTCCTGTTTCAGTCTCTTCTTCCCCTTGGGTTGGGCAGGCTGTAAGTGGGCTGATATATTCCTCAGAATCTCCAAGTCGGCCGCATCGCTTTGCACTTTAGACCGAGTTTGTTCTTGATTATCGGGGGCAGTGTATTTCTGACCGAACGCACTGGGAACGTCCTCGGCCGAGGACTGACTCTTGTTGCTACCAAGAGACCTATGCCGGTGGCGGCGATTGCCTCGACCCTGGTACTCAGCCATTGCATGTGAATTCCACATAGGAACATGCGAACTGATAGGCGAAGGAGATATTGAGGGGCTGTACGTGTGACCCCGCGATTGAATCGGTTGAGACGGGAATTCCTCAATAGACTCTTGTGACCCTCGTGGTATTACTTCGGTATCCCGGCTCGTCTTCTGCCGCTTCGCTCGTGGTGTTTCTCGAGAGTCATTGGAATGGGCCGATTGTGGCCTTTCGGTCGTCTTCTTGGGGCTCGAATCGAGGGTGTTGACGGCTTTCGCGCCCCAGGGATTCTAGGAAAGTTAGTAGCAATCCTGCATTATGATTGCAATGAAGTCGAGACGTACAAGTGATTTGAACACCGATCGGAGAGACATGTCGACACTGCGCTTTACAGGGCTTTACCACAGGCAGTGATTAGCTTCGGCGTTGTCAGGACAGGTTCATGGACACAGGCGCAATACCCATAGTCTGGAAAGGTGTGTGCGGTGCGGTGGTAGTCGAGCTCCTTCCTGTCAATAAGGTTAGGTTACGCTGCACAGAAGAGTTCGCCTGGCATCACAGGTAGATCAAGGGCTTACTCTTTCGCACTTTTCGCATCCTGGGCAGCTGTGGGAGCGGAGGGAGTCAGCAGGGTCGCTGTCCTGGTTCCAGTTTCGTGCGAGTTTCTCGGAGCAGGTGAAGAGTGCTCTGGTGGATCTTGCGCGTTCCTGTACAGAAAATGTGACCGGTAGGGTTCTAGGTTAGTGGGGCCCTCTACCATGTGCGCGCGCAAGATCAGGCATACCTTGATTGCTCCAGCTTGGAGAGCTTGAGACTGTTCTTGCGGTGGACACGATCCAAAAGCTCATAGGTTCCTTAGGCACGAAAAGATGGAAAACCAACTGCTGGTTTGTTGCGTGCAGCAGCTGTTGTCTTTACTTTGGATGTCACGGGAACCTGTTTGTCTTGCCTGCCGGCAGCTTTCCCGCTAGATAGGCCATGATCCCTGTGGCCTCAACCGCACTGACCAGGCCCACACCCAACCCACCTTGGCATTTCTGCATGTGGAACTTGAACAAGTTCACCACATTCACATGTGTTACCAACACCTGGCACAAGCACAGCATATTATTTTGCAGATTCTGTAGATATAGGTTAGAAAGGGTCACAAAACATCTTTCTAGACTTTGTCAAGATATACCTAGGTGAAAAACCAGAGTGTAGGTATTGTGAAATACTACATGCAATAAGAGTACTTGCTCAAACTGACCAACTTGGTGGGGTCAACCAGCTCCTCATGCTCACTCTTAACCCCGGATCCAACCTCACAAGAATGCGTATGTAAACAGCCTCATTTTGACCACTTGATCTATGAACTTGATGATTATAAAACGCAGTTCTTTGCCTTAATCATTACTCTCCATATCTCTCCCAAGATTTCTCAAATTTGGCTCCAAATCCTTCAAACCCCCACCAAAACCTCCACCATGATCCCCACCGACAAAACAACCCACATCGACCGCACCGCTCACGAACCCCGCGATAACGTACCTCTTCCCCTGTCCTCCTTCATCCCCAGCTCTACTAACATCCCTCCAGTCCCTCCACGAACTCCTCATAACCACCATAACCCCCATAACCCCCACAATCCGCCTCTTCCACCTCACGCCCTCCCAACCCTCCCAACCCCCCATCAGCTTCCTCCCCGGCCAATGGGTAGACCTCTACTACCCCCCCTTCCCCTCCTGCCAAAAACCCGGCGGCTTCACCATTACCTCACCCCCATCCCACCCCCACATGGAACTAGCAATCCAGCAATCCCCCCTCAACCCCCCAGCAGCCTACCTCTGGCAGGACCCCTCCACCCTCTTACACACCCCCGTCCGCATCCGCATAGGCGGTTCCTTCACCTACCCGCCCCAAATATTCTCACGTCCCTCCGAACAACAGCCGTTATTATCCTCTCCCAGCTCTAGTAGCACACCCCCGGGCTTCAAAAAGTTGGTGTTGGTGGCAGGAGGAGTTGGCATAAACCCCCTAATCAGCATCCTCTCCCACATCTCCACCACCCGCCCCCAACCCGAAATCACCCTCCTCTACTCTCTCAAAGACCCCAACAGCAAAATCCAATCAGGCGACACCTCCCAAGCCCTCTTCCTCGACCGAATCATCAATCTATTCTCCAACCAAAACGACCCCCTGAAAGGCAACATCAAGCTCTTCCTCACCACCACTGGTGGCCCCAATAACACAAACAACATCTCAACAAACGAAATAACAACCAAACATTTATCCATCCCTTTCGAAAAGAGAAGGATATCCCTCTCCGACGTCTCAAACGCCATCGGGGAGCACAAAGACGACGTGGCAGTCTACATATGCGGTGTACCCTCCATGACCGACCAATTTGTCGACGGCCTGACCTCTCCCTCCCCACAAGGTCTAGGCATAGACAAGAGCAGGGTCCTGTGCGAGAAATGGTGGTAATAATCTAGGAAATTACTCCTCTCATGCAAAGTATCAGCAGCCCCTTATATGTACTTTAAGACACCCAACGTAACATATCATATCTTCCTTCATGAAAACCAAACAGTAAACTAGCTGTACATCAGGGTATAATATAACACAACATTCCAAACACCATCCCAAAAAGACCTGTTCCCTAAAAAAAAAAAAAAAAAAAGAAAACTTCTGTTCCCCAAGCAGCATCTGCTCACACCCACATCAAATCCAGTTCCCAACCCTCTCCCCACTCCCTTCACTCCCCGTCTCCCCCTTATTACCAACAGAGACCTCCCTCCTCCTAACCATCTGCGCAAGCTTCCTAGGTGAAGCACTAAACTTCTTCTTCTTCAACCCAGAAAAAAGGCCCTCCCTACTCCCAACCCTCTCCGCCGCCTTCGGGCTCCAAACACGTCGTCTCCCATCATCTCCTCCTTGCGTCGTCTGTGGAGGAGAAGGACTGCGGCTCATCCACTGCGCCTCCGTCAACGTCAGCGTCTCCTGCTGAGTGATCAACTGATCAATATTCTGATGATGATTCTCTTGCTGAGGATGGAAAAACGACATCGACGGCGGCCTGGTATACTGCCTGAGCGGGTAAGCAGCTTGGTGTCGATGCGGTGGCGAAAAACTCGCCAGTCCATTATCAAACTTGCTTCCTGTCATCGGGTAATACCCCCCAGGAGACAACCTCGACTCGGTGATCGATCCATTCGTCGAAAGAGGCGACATTTCATAATTAGAAATTGAATACTCCTCTTCGTTGCCAACATCAATATTCTCATCCGCCTCAGGGGTGACAAGCTGCCTCACAGACTCGGGCGACCTAACCCTCTTCGCTACCGCTGCAACGCCAAACTCGGTGTTATCCAAACTAAAAGAGTCATCGTCGATATGTTGGCAAAGCGAAGGCGTTATCGAGGGAGCTCCCGACACTGCAGAGACGGCAGATGCAGCCGAGGATCGTCGTGAAGGTCTGCCAGAAGGCTGGTGAATGGGGAGTTCTGGCAGAGGACGCTGGAGATACGACTCACGGTAGCAATCCCTAAGTGCTTTGCTCGGCTGGGGCAGCACAGCCTTGGATGTGGAAACCTGGAACCGCTCGGGTGGCGTGTTGAGCACGTAGACCGAGGGTTTGCGACGCAAGACGTTTTCTTGTTCCACCTCTTCGCTGTCGTCAAAGACTGCCTCATCCGAATTCTCCAAAGGAGACCGGACCTCTTCCGATGAACCGTTCTCGGTGGAGTCGATACTTGGGCCGCTATCACGCTTTGTGTTTGGCGAGATGTTTCGGAGAAAGTCGAGCTCCTTTGTGGGGATCAAGTTCAGCTGCTCGAGGTTACTCCAGGTGCGGTAGTGAAAACGGAACGAGGCAAAGGGTGACTCCTTGGGATCCATCAATATGAAGGTGTAGTAACACATGTCTTGAGGTTGTTCAACAAGACCAACACTGGGAGCCCTAGCATTGAAGTTAGAGGACAGAGTTGACAACTCGCGGTCAAAGACACTTACGCTATGCCATAGTTGTCTTGGAGTCGATATTCTTCCAGCTTTGGAGCTCTAGCCCGCCGTGCTTTAGCGCGAAAGGCTTGTATCTCAATCAAACCGCCATCCTCTGCCACAGATTTGTGCTCCTGGCCTGGCAAGAAGACGAAGTTGCGGCTTTCGATCCCGACTTGGTCCATGTATCGAGATGTTGGCGCCCAGAGGGACTTGACTACCCTTCCATTATCCTTGACAGCTGGTTCAATCCCCCAGGCGGAAATGGGCCTGGCGTTCATGTAGAGTCGAAAGAAAACAAACTTGCAAGGGGAAGGCGGCGGAGCATTGACGGCATAGTTGATTGAGAAACGAGTTCCTGGACCGAATTAGCGGATGCCTCTGCACCATCTTCGGTCGAAAATCTCACCAGAAACAGATGGAATGTAGACAGACACTGACGGCCCATACTTGTGGTACTGAGCCGGGGTTGGGTGAAAGGTCGTGGCCAAGCTCTTGGGGATATCGTCGGGAACAGTCTGAGAGAAGCTACGAGCTGGACATCTCGAACCTTCTGGATGCGGGTACTCGGGGATTCGTTCATCGTCTGGGCTCGTAGAGATGGAAATCTCGATGCCTCGGAGGCTAGGCATCTTGAAGGAAATCAACGAGTGACTGGAGGAAATGAAATGTCGAAAGAAAAGGCGACTCTGTGGGCCTGAAGGCTTCCCGGATGCGCAAACAAGATGCAAGCAGGAACCAAAATGGTCGACAGCCTGGTCGAGAAGAAGGAAAGTCGCTGGAAAGGAAGGGCCAAACCTGAGAGAAGTGAATGCACTCACTGCCAGACCAGACAAGACGGAAGGCACGCAGGTGAAGTTTCCACTCGGAGCATGGTTTGCGGAGACACAGGCGTCTGCCCTTCAGGTTCTGGCTCCTGGGCTCTGCTGAGTTGCTCCCGGTATTTGTTTACATCCGAGCCCTGCAAAGCTCTCTCAGTGGTTCAGAAGATATGCTTCACTTGGCCTACCGCAGCACAAACCAAACCCAACCCATTATCAACGAACAAGTCACCATTTTCCAGAGCTCGGCTGACATGAATGTATCAGCTTCGTTTCTCACCATTGCAGGGTTGCAAACCACCGCCAGTAATTGTATATGCACATCGAAAACGTCTATTCTCTCATCGGCCCCGTCTAGCTCGATCCAAGCACCTTCTTTGTGTCGTCCTCCTTGTCTAGCAGCCCCAGATTCCTTATTTGCGTAGCATTCGGAGGATTCTCTTTCAGCTTCTTGGCCTCGGCAGCTCTGTAAGCAGCCTGCAGGGCCTTGACTCTGGCAGCCTGTATCACAATCTCGATCAGCGAGAGGTTCCCTATGATGTTTGCGCCGGCGCTCGGGGCAGTCGCTAACCTCCTTTCTGTGGTGCAAGCACTCGTAGTAGTCCTCCATGTGCCCGGCGCACTTGGCCTTTCCAGAGTCATCGAATTCGGTGGTGTTGACAACGTAGCACGAGAGCAGCTCCTGCCAAAAGGGGAAGCACCGAGACGGGCCTGCGAGGGCATTGTTAGTTTATATGTTGCTAGGTGAGGGCCAATTGAGGCCATTGGGACGTGTCCAGGCTACCCACCGCCGTTCACGCCGTATCCGGACGCCATGATGGGCTATGAATTTCCCTGTTTGTGGTGTGGCAGGAGGGGAAGTTGAGGGGAGGTCGCGAATGTCGTCGGCGTCCAAAGTCAATGTGATGTTCCCACTTGGAGCTTGGCCAGCAACAGAGACACGCACGGGAGAGCGGCAGCCACACTTTTGCAGGTCAAGCCACAGCAGGGATGACCCACAATGACGGACTGCGGGCGAAATGCCCGGCCTTCGATTGGCTGGCTGACCCCTATCCCTGCCGCTTTCTTGGGGAAAGATGCCAAGAGCGAATGTGTTCATGATCCCCAACTGCTGTTTGTGGAAGCTCTCAGCTCCGTGTCCTTGTCGTTGACTGACAAGTTGCCATGTGAAGCCATATCCGACGTGATTCGACATGCGATTTTGCACCGTTCCATTCATTCTCTAGGTCGATAGTACGGATCTCGGATACAGGAGCCTCGAAAATAATGACCCTCTCACTATCACCGGCAAAGCTGGTCCTCCTTGCCGTGCACTTTGCTGTTCAGGCCGATATCGATAGCTTGGCTGTCCTTGCTGCCCGCCATGACACTGTCTTGCGCAAAGACCTGGTGTTGCGTATTCTCCTGACATACCTCCCCGAAACCTTACAATCAAACGAATACGTCGGATTTCTCGAGAAGATCGAAAAGGGAACCCTTTCAGAAAACACCAACCATGACGTCGATGCTTCATCTGTAGAGACGCTAGCCGAGGGAGATGCGACAAAGCGGGTGCGCAAGCTTCGACTACTGCCCTTGACTTTCAAGGATACACCAAAAGAGGTTGGGGATGACCCTATCACCTCCTTCCTTGTCCGGAGGTCATACAAGGTGGACGAGGAGGCTGGCTTGCTCGCGGAGCTCCCGACCTTGTTGCTGCCGTTCATGGATCAGTCGGCATACGTGCGGACCCTTTTGATCTCGACAATCTTGCCGCTTTTACGACGAAACTGCGAATACCACCCAGAGGATCCAATTCAATACACCTTGTCTGCTTTTCAGGAACTCCCAGATCGTGTTGCCGTCAATCTGTTACTGTCTCGGACCGGAGCCAGGGAAGAGGACTTGCCCGTAGTAGGACGAGACTTGCGGGGTCTAATCGGTCCATGGCTTGTGGACGAAAAGAAGTGGAAGACCAGGAGACGTAGTATCGTTTCTCCCAACGGCGAGGAAGACGACGGGATTTGTGCCGGATACGACGAGGTTCTTCGCTGGCTCACCACGCAAGCGTCAAAGAACTGGAGGGTGGCCGTCAATGCTATTCAACAGTGGGGTGGTCCAGGAGATGCTGACCTGGCCGGCTGGGGGAAGCTGGAGTTGACAGAGCAACAGCAAGACCGTGTGCAGCGAACCTATGCGCAAGCAGCATTGGCATCGGCCTATGTGCTTCCGGAAGCGTCATCTGAGGCGATTGAGGGGGCATATAGTATCGTGGCTCAGGTTGCGAACCTCCGTGGTTTAGATCCGCTGCCCCCTTTTCCCTCAGCTGTCGCACTCCTGCCGCCCCTTGCCGAGCAAATATCTGAGAACATCATCTCCACCAAAACCGCGACGTTTATGCGGAATGATCTGTTGGCTTCATCGAATATTTTGACGGCGCCCGACAACTCTGCTGTCGCTTTCTTGGAGGCACTGATTCTCAGTGCTCATCTTCTCACCCATGCCGGCCAAGCTTGCACCATTAGAAGAGCCGGAGAGCTCGCCTTGTTACAAGACGAACGTGACCAGAAAGAACAGGCCAGCAAGTTGATTCATCATCTCAACCACAACGGCCCAAAGACAGACGATAAATATTGGTTGGGGGCGAGAAATGAGATTCTCTGGCTTCGGGATTGGGGTGCTGAGGAGGTGTCTCTTGAGGCCACTCCTAAGGGGGTGTTCAGCAAGTTGAAAAAAGAGTTTTTGGAGGTTGAGATTCTCAAGGCGTTGCTTTTCAACACACGTAGGTTGTTTCTTCTAGGTTCTGTTCTCTCTTTACTAACTGCCGAAAGGCTACTCCTTGGCGCGGTCGTTGTACGAAGACGCCCCTGACAGGCCCCTGGACGAGAAGGTGCTGCAAGACACGGTCTACGCCACCGCCATGACAGCCTACGACAACGCTTCCAATCCCAACCGCACTCGCGGTGGGCTCAAGAAGTGTGATGAGATGTAAGCCAACGCATTCTCAACTCCTCTCACTTTCTCCATACTAATAGTCCTCCCTCAGAATCAAAGCCTTCCCCTCCACCCTCCCCAAATCCCACCCCCTCGCCCAGAAAGTCGAGGCCCTCCTCCAAGCCACCCACGCCCTAAGTGAATACCGTCTAGTCCTCAAACAAGGCGAACCCTTCACCCCTATTGTCCTGCGGGTGCACTCGGATCCGATCTCCATCATTGGCAAAATCCTCGAGCAAAACCCCAAATCATACACCCGGCTCCAGGACTTTGTCGACCTGGGCAACCGGATGGTCCAAGCCGGGCTGGTTAAACAATCTCCTTCTTCCTCTCATCTATCCTCTCTCCCGCACCCGCCAGAACAGGTGTCTCAACGCATCACAGCCATGTGCATCGACGCGGCTTTAACAGAAGAAGATTTCGAGACAGCCTACTCTTTTGTCGTCACCCGTCTCGATTCTCCTGCTACCGGCCAACAAAAAGATGATTACTCGTGGCGAGTGGCGCTGCAGGCGGGGAAGTACCGGCGCACGGCGAGGACGACCAAGCCGACGCATTTTGGGACCGGGAGCGCGAACGAAGAGATTAGGCACTTGGAGCAGAGGATTGAGTGTTTGAGCGTTGCGTTGAGGATCGCGCCGGGGGCGACGCTGCAGGAGATTTTGAATGTTTATCGACGGGCGGAGGAGGAGCTGGAGGTGAAGGTTAGGCAGGAGGAGGAGAGGGAGGAGGAGTGGGATTGGAGGGGGGATAGTGTCTCGGGCACAAACATGCCGGGGGGGTTTAACAGTACGAACAAGGTAAAACAAGCACGGGTTGGTGGGAGCAGTAGGGGACGGGATAGTAAGGAGGAGGAGGCGCCGATGAGTTTGTTTGATTTGGCGAGGGCGACGGGATTGACGGCGCCGAGGAATTTGAGCGCGCTGAGTGGGCTGCAGAGGGCTGCTGGGGGGGCGCTGGGGGGGTTGGGGAGGGGGGTTGTGGGGGGTTTGGCTGGGGGGAGGGATAAGAATGGGAGCGAGAGGGGCAGTATGGATAGTGCTAGGTCGGGGGGAGGGGAGGTGGTGAGTCCTACTGGTGGAAGTCATGACGGGGAGGGTGGACAACAGAGGGCGAGGAAGAGGGATCAGTTGAAGAATGCGGCGATGGGGACGTTGGTTAGTGGGGTTGGGTGGTTGGTTGGTGCTCCTGGGCCTGCGGCGGCTGGGGGTGGGAATGGGAGGGAATGAGGGATGAGTTGATTGTAATGTCGAAGTAGTTGTTCGTTAGGTTGCGGTACAGGTAGTGGAATCACTGAATAAACATTGAAAAGATAGGTTACAGCAAAAATGCACGTTGTTTCTGCCACACTAATCAACTATCACGACAGTAATTCTTCTTCTCGCTGGCTAGCTGAATATGAAGGAAAGGTGGTATACACCTGAAAGCAAGAACCCGATTTCCCCATCCTAGTGTCCTTCAAAGGGGTGTCGATGGGCAACATGGCTCATCCGCGCCCTCTCCAGCCCAGCCTTCGAGGGGTAACTGCCCTCCTTTACCTACCCCTCCCAAACGCCTTGCAAATCCCCTTACCAAAACTCCGTTTTATTCTTTTTTGATCCCGACGAACAAAGCCTAGTGAAAAAGTTCCCCTCCCCAGGAAATGTAATACACAACCCCCCTTTTCCTCAGTTCATGAGAAATGGAGGAGGCATTGGGTGTGTGGTAGTCTGTTTATCCACCCATTTTTCTCCGTCTATCCTCTTTGATTACTTTTGCAAAAAACGACAAAACCCCCAGGTTTCGACCCAAGGTAAAAACAGTCAGATTTCTACTCCGAGTCCGAATCCCCATCCAACCCAAGAAGCGTCTTCTCAACATCATCCAGATCATCATCCCCCTGACCATCACCCTCATCCTCATCACCCAGACCAAGCAACCCCCTATCCACATCATCCAGGTCGTCGGCCTCCTCCATGGGCGTGTCACCATTAGTGTCACCCCTGTTGAGCCCGTTGGCCTTTGGACGGCGCACAGTCTTGGTCTGACGTCCCGACATCATCTCCGCCTCGTCCTCAGTCTCGGCGGGGTCGATCAGTTCCTTGGAAGGTGACTGGTCACCTTCCCCATCGGAACCATCACCATTGACTGTTCCATTCGTCGCCTTTGGCCGCTTGATCGGCGCGATAACCCCCAGGTTTGGATCATCGCTATTCTCCCAGCGGGTGAGCCGTCGGGAGACGCGTCGAAGGGTAGCAGTGTACGCGTGGAACTGCTCGCCAAAGTCATCTGTCTCATTCTTGAGCTGACACAGCCCGCCGTAACCCCTCTCCCGGAAGTGGTGAGTATCAACATTGACCCCGGCGTTTTCAATGGCCGCCTTGTGGATCTTGACCGTGTCTTCATCCTCGCTGTCCTCCCATGGGTCTTCATCGTCCAGCTGCTCCAGTCTCTGAAGAGCGTGGATAATCGCCCCGTCAACACGGCGAATCTTTCGTGCCTGGTGATAGGATTTCCGGAGACGACGATCCAAGATGTACTCCACACGCTGATTTCTATTGCGCTCAACAGCTATCTGGTGAGCAGTCGGTGGTCGAGGTTTCCGAGCAACGATTCCTTCCAGCTGAGGGCCCCCAGGCGACGAGCCATCGACCACATATTTCAGTGAGTGGGGACCACGTCGTCCAGTGCTGGCGCCAACGGATGGCCTGCCGAGCAAAGCACGCGGCGGAGTCGACCTGACACTATCATGATCGCTCTCGTGCTTAGAAGGGCGAATCCGTGGTAAGATGCCGGTGCTCGGACCAACTTCCTCTCCAGCCAGGGCGCGAGCACGACCTCCTCGTTTGGTCTGGCTTTCTGCCATGAACTGTTGGTCGGCCTCGATGATCTTCCGCCGCATCTCCTGCTTCTCTCGGCCGAACCTCTTCTCCTCTTCTGTATCGACGTTTTCGAGTGCCATTTCCTCTTCCGACATGAGCACCAGCTGTGGAACTCCTTGATTGGCGACATCAACACCGTAGTCCACACCGGCACCGAACGGGTTCTCTTCGCATCCTTCCTCGGTGAAGTCGGACTCCAGGTAGAACCACATGATCCACAAAAAGGCCCTCGCGCGGCTCTCACTGGTGAACTGCTTCTTCATGATGAGATCGTGGAACTCGCCGCCGGGCGGGAAGTGCAGCTCAGCAACCTTAGTAGCGTTGCTGCAGATCAGGAACAGCAAGTTGACCGGGTTGGTTCTCGGCACGTTGACGGCCTTGACGGCATCAAGAGAGTTGGGCTCTGTCCGGTCCTCCATACCGCCCTTCAAGATGGACTTCAACCTGGGCGCATCCTGGAGCTGCTTGTATGCGTTGGAATCTGCTTGTGCTTGGAGGGACGGAATGGCGTGGTATGTTCGGAGCTGGGCTCGCATCTCGGGGAAAACTGTGACAAGGAGGATGGTCAGCAACGATTCAAGCGCCAGAGCAATGTCGGTAACGTACAATTAAGGGTCGTGTTCATACGACCAATGTTGACCAGGAGGCAGACCATGGCCATGCCCTTGGCGGCAGCGCGATCACTAAGCAGCTTGTCTCGAAGGACCTTGCTCGTCTTGCTACTCCTGGCCATCGTGTCGATGTAGAGGTCGGCAAAGCATTGCTTGCCCAGACGTTGTGGTTCGTAGCTGTTGGTGAAGACCTTATCTTCGTTGTCGAAGACGGCCTTGAGAAAGTCGTATTGGATATCTTCGCGCCAGAGCGGCTCTCCATCGTTCTTCTTCAAATGCCTGACTTTGCCGATGATAGAGTTGCCATTTTGGCCATCATCACGGGCGCGCTTCTTGCCCCGAGGCTGCGTCTCGGTTGGTTCTGGGGTAGCCGTCGCCATCTTGGTGTCGCCGTCGTCGTCGGTGACCACCGTCATGAAGGACTTTTCGATGTGATGGTGATGTTGGGGTGGTGGTGAACTGGCATCGACCTCAGACATGGCGACGGCGGAGCTGGGTGACGCAGCCATGGCTGCGACGACAAAGGTTTGGCGGAATCAACCAACTGTGGCTGCGGGCGTTGGGATGAGAAATGATTCGCGGGTGGGTTTGTGGGTGCGACGGGGGCGCAGGTGAAGAAAGGGAAAGGGAGAGAGACTCGAAGGTGAAGTCACGGCTCGAGCGCCGGGCGGGTGGGAATTGCTGCGCGACCAATACGACAATCAAAATGCTCGGCTGGGGCTGCAGGCCAAAATGACGATAGTTGCTTCGGATGTGAGGAAATTGGGAAAAACAAGTGGTGATGGGCGCGAATTCTCGGGGGAGTAAATCAATTTAGCCTTGGAGATGAGGAATTTTGTGATGATGGGATTTTGGAGCAGGAGACAAGAGGCGCAGAAGCCTGCCGCAGCTTGGCCTGCCACAGCACGCAGCACCCCCGAAGGCATCGCGTCCCCAAGCTTCCAGGTCGCCCTCTATCGTTTTGGCGATCCAAACTCGCGGGTGACGTGGTGCTGCCGGACCCACTTTAATAGCTTTCTACTGCTTACATGAATCAGCTGGCGGGACCGTCTACCACCCGACGCGATAGCCTGATATCGTTGCACTAACTGGGTCTCTGAATCCCGTTTCCTGCAAATAGACTCCAACCCCGACAGTGGCCGCATTCGGCCGGGAGATGTGATCTCATTCATGGATAGAGGGCGGTTATCATCTATCTTTGATGCCGAGGGATAACTGAGCTCTCGCAATATTGTTTACGTAATTCAAGACTATGTACTATCCATTAACTTTCTGACTCTACGAATCGTGCCGGCTTCCATCGTGACACACGATCCAGTCCAACTATTTGACATCCTTCGCTGCCTTATCATCAGTGCAACTTAGTGTTGGACCATTCGGCGGCTGTCAGGACCGATCTGCGGCTCCTTTTCTGACTCAACAACCAACTCAACAATCATTTGTCTCTGGGAACACACGACACATTCGACAAACATATCAGGATCGGTATACGACGGCTTCAATGGCTAACAAAGTTGCAAAGATTCCCGTCATTGACCTCTCGGGGGAGAATCAGGAGCAGGTGGCCAAGGAGCTCGTGGAGGCTGCCATTGAACATGGCTTCATATACATCAAGAACACAGGGAAAGATATTCCTGCCGATGCTGTACATGGCGCATTTGATATGGTACCATCTTCTTTACAGCTGAGTCTGAAGCTTATCTAACCATACCATCATAGGGCAGGAAGATCTTCAAAGCACCACTTGAAGAGAAGCAGGCATGTACTATTCAGAAGAACAACCGCGGCTGGTCTGCTATGCAGTATGAGACATTGGATCCATCAACCCAGCGTGTAAGTGTCGCATGATGATATGTACCGTCCTCCTACTGACAGGCAACAGGTCGGTGACTTCAAAGAGTGAGTATCCTCCCAATATATCGTAGCTTTCATCACTCACAGTGGGTCCAGGGCTTTCAACTTTGGCGAGTTCATCAACGGCAAAGCCGACCAACCCATGCCACCCACCATAGCCCCTCACGAAAGCCAGATCAACGATTTCCGTGAGCTCTGCTACAACCTCTGCCTCAAGATCAACACCCTCCTCGGCATCGGTCTCCAGGTCACACCTCCTGACTTCTTTAAGAACGCTCACGTCCGCGAAAGGGGCGCTTCGGGAACCATCCTCCGGTTCCTCTACTATCCGCCCCACACCGATACCCCTGACGCAAATCGTGAGGAGGATGTTCGCGCAGGGGCTCATTCTGACTACGGTTCCATGACCCTTCTCTTCCGCCTCAAGGGACAGGCTGGTCTGGAGATTCTGACCCAAGACGGGAAGACGTGGGCTCCTGTTCCTGTGGTGCCACCGGGGACTGAGAATGATCCTTCCCCTCCTATCCTGTTGAACATCGGGGATTTGCTTTCTTACTGGACTAATGGGCTGCTCAGGAGCACAGTTCACAGGGTGGTGTTTCCTGGTCCGGGCAAGACGTCTGTGGCTGGTGAGACGGATACTGAGCCGAGGTACTCGATTGCGTTTTTCTGCCATCCTGTGGGGACGACGCTGTTGGAGCCTGTGCCGAGTGAGAGGGTTAGGAATCATGAGGGGGATGCGCAGGCGAAGCAGGGGAATCCGTATGCCGAGAGGAAGGTGTTGACTGCTGATGAGCATTTGCATATGAGGTGAGTGCTCTTGTTGGTACCTCGCGAGCTTATTGCTGACATTCTTGATAGGCTCAAAGCAAGTTATCTGCAGCTGTATAAAGATAAGGAGTAAGATCATTACATAGATTTGGCATTGGATTGTGGGAGTATTTGACCATATATTGTTGCCACCATGTCGGCATCATAAACTCAACCTCTAGGCAGAGTCTCCAACAAAAAAACAAGGTCCGCTGGCGTAATGGCAGCGCGTCTGACTACGATTCCAAAAGATCAAGTAATCAGGAGGTTCCAGGTTCGACCCCTGGGCGGATCGTCCAAACTTTTGCGTCCTTCCAACAAGGAAGAGTTCTTTTTGAACTTTTTTTCTCGCTTTTCTGTGTTGGTGGAGACTTGGGAGTTGTTAGGGGATGATCCCTGGCGTGCTTGGCTTAGGGATGAGTTGGGTGTGCAACCCTAACCCTTTTCACTCGGGATTAGGTGGCGGGGTGGACGACAAATGCTGTCGGTTGGGATGTTGAAGATGTGAGAAAAGAGAGGAAATCTGTTCAGTGTCACTAATTTCTCTCTTTGATTAGTTTGTTCTCTGCTTGCTTGGCTACTTAGGTAACATGCGGGATGGGCGAGATCCGTCAACTCGTGATGAGCCTACGGAGCATCACCGGACATTTCCCAGCAAAGTTAATGGCAGGTATAGATAAATATTCTTCGGAAGTGTCGTTTTTATTGTTTACACCGCGGAGAAGCTGTCATGTCTGCCACGCAATCGAGACGAAGGGGAAAGATGTCGACGGGAATTTCAAGACTGACTTGCACATGGAGCGAAACTGATGGCTACCTACCTGATTGACAGACCCAGCTTAGGCACTCTAATACTTCTTAACTGCTAGGTCTGGATAACATCAGGGCCCTGTGTCAAGAGCAACGCTCTTTCGGTGTTGGTTGTCGTCCGAGAGCACTTGCTCCCTGCTCCCACGGTCTATATACCAACTCCCGCGCCCTTTCGATCATCGAGTGACACTCCCAACTCAGCTCCTGCCAAATGGCATAGCAGTATTGGGAGTCGCGGCACCGATTTGGGTAAGGACTAAAGAGTACCAAGGAGTGTCCGTTCGAGCCTTTGGCGAAGTAAAACCTTTACAGGTTTTCGTAGTTGGGCACCCCCAATGTGGGCTGCTCGGTGAGCTTTTTGATGGTATTTTTTCCCCTTTACCTTCTATTTTTCCCAATTGATCAATTCGATTTTATTTTTTTCAATTCCATCTCCTGTTGTCCCCCCTTGTAGGATATTTTCCACATGCGTCAGGCACGAGGGTGCATACCTATTTGCCACTGCGTAGCTCGTATGACCCATCGATAACTTGGGAGCCAACATATCTTTCATACATTTTCTACATCCGACAGCGAGTAACTAGTCACTAGAATGGCGTGTGTTTCAAAAGTGCACCAAGCTTCCGCTAAGAAGCTGTCAGCTCTGTGAGTATAACTAGGGAGGTACCTGAGGTGGCTAGGTAGGTCTCGTTGCTCTCACTCAGTACTTCAACCACCAACCGTGACAGAAGATCGACATGGCAGAATTCGGCATGGCAAAAGTCATGGCAGGACACCGGCTCATGCCTCGCGGACATCTGCTCAAACATAGCCGGATCCGAACCATCGACCCAGACGGGAGGCTGGTGAGGTATTTCCTGAAAGTGAGCCTGTCTTTTTATTTTTTTTCTTTTTATTTTTTTTCCCTTTTTTTTCATTATTTTTTTTTTCTATAAATATCTCGTCTTGGATTTTTTATTTCTTTGGCTGAGATTTTTTTGAAACCCAGGTGGCAGGCGGCGAACTCGCCCGCAAGAAGTTTGAAGGTGAGTGGGCCTCGTCCAAATAGCCCACCATTCATCAGTCTCTTCCACAACTGGCCAAACCCTTCGGTGCTGGCGAAAATCGAATGATTCCGGGGACATACTTTTTGCTTCTTGAGTTTAAACGCAGGGGGGATGATGGGGAGGTTCTCGAGCAACATTAAAGAGGTAGCGGGGAAGCGGTTTAAAAAGTTACCGTCTGGCTTAAGTACACTCCTCCAACTGCCACTAGGCATATCTTAGGGTAGTATTTCTGGTCTTTGTGAGATGCATAGCTTTGTTCGTGATATGCGCACGCTGGTGGACAAAGTTTCCTGGTGGTTATGAAGAGTGGAAGGCAGCTTGAAGATGGATAATCTGTTTGAGAGGAAAGCCCATTCAAGATGTTGGTTTTCAAAAACGAAGGAGGGAGCAATGTGGACCAAGTGTTTGCCGGGGTGCCAAAGACTCAATTGACAAAGGATTCAGGGGCTCAGGGGCACTCGCTTGGCATTCTGTTTGTTGTTTGTGTTTCTTGGGTCAGGTGTTGCACGATTTGATTGCAATGCATCATGTGTGTATTTCCCCACACTTTTACCCCTCACTCCCCGGTGGTGCTGCCTGGCGTCGGGTGGCTTCTGATAACGGATGTCGTATCCTCTCTTGTCGGGGAGGAAGGTGCACTCTTAGTCCGGTGAGGAATTAAAGTTCGGGTATGGAAGGGTCCGGACTTTGGTTGAACCAACGGAACTTCAAAATCGATTCCCCTCGCCCAAATTCTTCTCCCAAACATCAACCGCTTTCGAACCCAGGCCTATCCGGATCTCACACCTTCTTGACCATCAAAGCAACTTCCCAGCTCTCCAAAACCAAGATGAGCGGAATCGAAGTTGCCATTTTTGGGCCCCGTGATGGGGTTGCTGCTGTGAAGGCTGTCGGAGAAAAGCTCAATGGCAAAACAAGGCTGGAATTGAACAGAACTGGATCCTATGGTAAGTAGTCATCCGACGTCTGTATCTTTGGCAGGGAACTTTGTGCATTGACTACAGTTGATGTAGAGCAAAATGGCCTTACGCCATCCACCTGGGAACTCGAGCATCTCAACGCCTCACTTGACCATGCCGGACTCCAAGATGTGCCTGTCAGAATTATGATTCGACCTTGCGGAGCACCCAAGCTCGGGCCCGACTTTGTTTATTCAGATGCCGAGTTCGAGCAGATGAAGTCTGATATACGCAAGTTCAAAGAGTCGAAGCACATGAGCAGAGAGCGGGGAGATGGGTTTGTGTTTGGCGTTCTGAGACAATCTTGCTCGGTCCCACAGATGCTGGTGGTCGACAGGGTGAGAACTGCGGAGTTGAAGCATTTGGCAGGGGATGATTTCAAGTGTGTCTTCCATCGAGCCTTCGATCTGGTGATTTCAACTTCCAGGGATGAGATGTGGGTGGACGACCTGGAGTGGTTAAAGACACAGGGGATGGCCGTTCTTACCAGCGGTGGCTGTGGAAATGCGAGCAACAATACCAAGGCTCTGAAGCAAGTACTTATCGAGACGGCAAGGATCGGACAGGAACTGATCGTGGGTGGGGGGGTGAGAAGCGATACCTTGGAAAGTCTAGGGAATGGGATGGGAGGACTGGGATATATCTATGCCCTAACCAGTCTTCACTCGGTTGGCATGGTGTTGCATTCATCCTTTTTGAGGCGTGACCCCAGCAACGTGGTGTCGTTCGATGTGGAAGAAGCGCGAAAGTTCAAGGCCAAATTGTACACGCTCATCTCATCACAGGGATGTGCTAACTAGAGCTCAAAAGTCTCGGGGGGTGACGGTGATCTGTTCTGTGACTCTTGAGACAGGCAGATCATGGAGAGTTTGCATTTTGTCGTGGTCAGCAAGAGGGACCAGAAAGGCCTGTTTCTCACCCAAAAAAAAGTTGAAAAGAAAAAAGGCAGAGAGCCAAAAGAAAAAAAAAATTGAAGAAAAAGAAAAAGCGGCAAAAAATTGAAGGGCATGGACTTTTGGGCATTCTTTTCGATTCACCACGTGCGACACTCTCCCCGTATCGAGAAGGTCCTCAACACGCACAACAGAGCCAAGCGCAACGAGGAGGAGAATGTAACGGAGTACGGCCTACGGTGGGTGGGTTGGCCATGTTCCTGGCATGGATGGTTATTGGTATAAGTCGTCGCCAATCAGAGCTCGAATCGCAACCACGTTGGCGGTGGAACATCGAAATCTTGGCATCAAGTTACATCGAAAGACCGCCCACGCAGAGCTCGACATGACGCACATGGTTTCGACATACACACCCCGCGCGAGGGCGGGACAGTTATCACGGCACTGGAAGCATCTCCGAGCCGTGGCATTTTATTGTTTTCTTTGGACATGGGGTGAGGACCACCACTTACGCGACCCACGCCACGTGTTGGAAACGACTCGCCATGATGTTCACGATGCCCTTGTATTCCTTTTTTGATGCCCCATCTTACCCAGGGAGGAGTCCGGATCCGCCAGTGTGGAAAGGGAAGCAGCAGGAAGACGGCCCCCCTCACATGCTGCCGTCGTCGGTGCAATGTGATTGCATGTCGATCAGCGTCCCACTGCAGAAATCAAGGTCGGGGTATATATAAGCTTGCTGCCACCCCGACATCAACGACATTGAGAGCTCGCGTGAGGTAGCTTCAGCTCAAGTCAACAGCCACCCGGACAAGGCACCCTCACAATGCTCCCAAGACTGGACCTCGCCGCCGTTTGGCTGGCAGCCACGGCTTCTGTTGCTTCGGCCCAGACCTACCGCAGATTCGGCACCTGCCCTTCGCTGGGCTGCGTGATCCCGCCAGACCAGCAAGATTTCTTGCCTGGCCAGGAGTTCGACATTCGTTTCGAGGTTCACGCCCCCAAGAACGGATCCGAGGCATTCAACAATGGTGTCCCCGACGAGAAGTTCACGGCGACCATCTCGAAAGATGGTGGACGTCCGCGAAGCATCGCCGACTTCTTCAAGATCCGCTCTGAGCCCTCGCTTGAGAAGTGGACTTTCTCCTGGTTCGAGGACCTGTTCGCAGAGGACGCAAAGACCCCCTCTGTGGTCAATGTCGCTTCCAAGGCGTACCGTCGTGTGGCGCTGTACGAGCCTGGAACCTACACGGTGACGCTCAACTACTTTTCGGGCAAGAAGACTACGGCGGAATGGACTGTTCGTCCTTTGGCTACCAAGAAGAAGGCCAAGAACGTCATCTTCTTCATTGGCGACGGCATGACGACCAACATGATTACGGCCGCCCGCCTGCTTGCACACAAGACGGTCAACGGCAAGTATCAGACCTTGCTCTCGCTCGACGATTTCCCGGTTCTGGGACACCAAATGGTACGTTCATGACATGGCGCCAGTCGGCGAGGATACAGCGATACTAATGCCTAGTAGACACACTCGATCGACACCTTCATCACTGATTCGGCAAACTCCGCCTCGGCCTTGTACACCGGTCACAAGAGCACTGTCAATGCCCTCGGGTAAGTTTTGTCTTGAACCCGTTGATGCTTTGATGCTTACTGTGGCTTTCAGTGTCTATGCCGACACCTCCCCCGATCCTCAAGATGACCCCAAGGTCGAGACCATCGTCGAGATGTTGTTCCGCATCTGGGGCTCCGCATGGGGCGCCGTCTCGACTGCCTTCATTGCCGACGCCACGCCGATTGCCCTCTCAGGCCACTCCCGTCTCCGCTCCCAGTATGGCGTCCTCATCGACCAGACCCTCAACGGCGTGCAGAACTACTCGTGGACCAAGACCGACGGCCCCGATGCCTACTTTGGTGGCGGTGCCGACCAGTTCATTGCTGGCCCAGGGTCTTACCAGGGCAAGGACTACTATGCCGAGTTTGCCAAGAAGGGCTACAGCGTCAGCTTGAACAAGACTTCCCTCTTGTCTGCCCCCAATGACAAGAAGGCTCTGGGCATCTTCTGCAAGAACAACCTTCCGGTCTGGATCGATAGGCACATCTTCCCCGAGAACCTTGAGATCAACAACGACCCCACTGGCGCCGCCAAGCCTGCGAAGGACCTGCCCGGTCTGAAGGAGATGACGCTCAAGGCTGTTGATATCCTGCACAACCGTGGCGGCAAGGAGGGCTTCTTCCTCATGTCGGAGGCGGCTAGCATTGACAAGCAGATGCACGCGCTGGACTATGACCGTGCCCTGGGTGATCTTTTGGAGCTGGATGATACCATTCGCGCCACTATCGAGAAGCTCAAGAAGTTGAGGATCTTGGATGATACTCTGATCGTTGTGTCTGCCGACCACGGTCATGGTTTCGGTATGCTCCTCTCAATGGGCTCAAGCTGATGACAAGTGCTGACAACAAGAACAGATGTCTTTGGCAGCTCGGACACCAAGTATGCCGAGGCCCAGGAGGACGAACGCAGCAAGAGGAATGCCATTGGAGTTTACCAGAACTCTGGCTTGTCGCAGTACACGGAGCCCAAGCCTGGTGTTAGCTATGGCACTGGTGCCAACTTCCCCATGAACTGGTATGTATCAATATTTGTCTGTCTGGGTTAGCAATATGACTAACGGCACTTCTCAACAGGGACCCCCGCTACGTCCTCGCTGCTGGCGTTGGTGCCGCTCCGGATCGTCGTGAAGATTTCGGAATCGGTGCCACTCCTCGTGCTCCCACCACTTCGAGAGGTGGCGAGGCTTATGTGAACGACAAGGATAGGCCCAATGGCTTTGTCGTCAACGGCACCCTTCCGACCAGCGAGAGCCAGGGCGTGCACTCGCTCACTGACGTGCCTGTGTACGCTCGGGGTCCGTGCCAGGAGACATTTGGCGGCACTTACAGCAACATTGATGTGTTTTACAAGATTGCCAACTGCTTGGGGTTGGCACATGGGAGAAACGTGACTGAGGGTGCCGGAAAGAGACATGGAAAGGGCAAGGGCAAGGGAAGGGACTAGGGGTTAGGGGTTAGGGTTGGGAATGGGGAGTGGGGAGTGGGCAAAAGTAATGTAATGTGTTGATGTTTGATGAGTATATATTTAGGAAGTGAGTTTTGGGGTTTGGGTGTGTATTGGTGTTTTTTTATGGTACAGAAATAAACAAAAGATAAAGATGGATGTACGATTTGGGCCGGCAGCCGAGCCGAGACGGAACGGCGCACCCGAGCTGTTGGGACACGCGCGGCATTGGTTTCCCGCCAACCCCGCATCGTGCTACTGTGCGTCTGCCTCGGTCCGTGTTCTTATAAGTCGTGAGCCGTGGACCTGCACCGCGGAGGTCCGGTGTCGCCCGTCGATCCTGTCAACACTTGGTGGCTTCCTTTTCTCACCGCAATCTTTGAGACAGTATATATCACTTACACCACCAGTACCAGTCTCAGTCTCAGCATCACTTTCACAACTCACACACAGCAACACTCATCCTTCACAATGACCACACCACACCCCATCCCCCGCAAGCTTTGGGAGCACCCCGCCCCGGAAACAACCCTCATGCACCGCTTCATGCGCTCCCTCAACCGCCAACACAACCTCTCCCTGTCGTCCTTCTCCGACCTCCACCAGTTCTCCCTCTCCCAACGGTCCCTCTTCTGGTCTGCGGTTTTCGAGGCCTCAGACTACCTCTACTCGGGGTCGTACACCACCGTGGTGGACGAAACAGCCACAATCGACCAAGTCCCCGTCTGGTTTGAAGGTGTCGGCCTCAATTTCGCAGAGAACATGCTCTTCTCCCGTGACCCCAGAAACGGGCAGCGATCAACCAAACACAAAGAAGACGACAAAGTCGCTGTTGTGGAGGTCAGGGAGGGGGGATCAGAGACAAGGGAGGTGACGTACGGGGAAGTTAGGAAAGAAGCGGGGAGGTTGGCGGCCGCGATGCTGAAACGGGGGGTGAAGAAGGGGGATAGGGTCGTTATTGTGGGGGCTAATTCTATCGAGACGCTGCTTGTTTATCTGGCTACCACGTGGGTGGGCGCGGTGTTTAGTAGTAGTTCGACGGATATGGGGGTGAAGGGGATACTGCAGAGGGCGGAGCAGGTTGATCCGGTTTGGGTGTTTATGGATGATGCTGCTTTGTACAATGGCAGGGTGGTGGACTTGCGGGGGAAGATGGGGGAGGTTGTGGCTGGGTTGGGTAACTGCAAGAATTTCAAGGGGGTGGTGGCCATCAGGAGGTTTGAGGAGGCGAGGGATGTGAGGAAGGTTCCGAGGGCGATGACGCTGGATGAGTTTGTTGGTGCGGCGGGGAGGAATCCGACACCGCCGGGGTTTGTGAGGGTTGGGTTTTGTGAGCCGTTGTTGGTTTGCTATAGCAGCGGGACGACGGGGACGCCAAAGGCGATTGTGCACTCGGTTGGGGGGATATTGATTAATTATTTCAAGGAGGGGAGGCTGCACGAGCAGATTGGGCCGGACAGTGTTACGTTGCAGTATACCACGACGGGGTGGATCATGTATCTGGCGAATGTTGGGTCGTTGTTGTTTGGGGGGAAGGCGATATTCTATGATGGGTCGCCTTTCCAGCCGGATGCGAAGATCTTGGTGGAACTGGCTGCGAAGCACAAGGCGACAAAGCTGGGCATTTCCCCGAGGTGGATGTTTGAGTTGGCCAAGGCCGGCATCTCACCGAGGGAGATGGCGGATCTGAGTTCGTTGGAGACGGTGTCGTGCACCGGGATGGTCTTGTCGGATCAGCTGTTTGAGTGGTTCTATGATGTTGGCTTTCCCAAGCATGTCCAGTTGGGGAACATCTCTGGCGGCACTGACATTGCTGGGTGCTTTGGCATCATGAACCCACTGACGCCCGTCTACGTTGGAGGAACGCAGGGGCCATCTCTGGGCGTTCACGTTGCAATTTACGACTCCCTTCTTCCAGACGGAGAACCAGGAGTTGAAGTCCCCCACGGCACGCCTGGCGAGCTCGTCGCCGTCAAACCCTTCCCCAACATTCCTTGCGCCTTCTGGGGCGACAAGCTCCCGGTTGCCAGCCCGGGGTCAAAGTACCACAGCTCCTACTTCAACCGCTTCCCCGGGGTTTGGGCCCATGGTGATTTCTGCGTCATCCACCCCGTCACAGGAAACATCTCCTTCCTCGGCAGAGCAGACGGTGTGCTCAACCCCTCCGGTGTCAGATTCGGCTCAGCAGAAATCTACGGCGTTGTCGAGAGGTGGTTTGCCGACAAGATCCAGGACTCCCTCTGCGTGGGGCAGAGGAGGAAGCAAGATGCCGATGAGAGCGTCATGCTTTTCCTGTTGATGAAGCCGGGCCACAAGTTCACAAGGGAGTTGGTAAATGAGTTGAGGAAGAAGATTTCAGACGACCTGAGCAAGAGGCATGTGCCCAAGTACATCTTTGAGACGCCAGAAATCCCGGTAGGCTTCTCCCTTTCATCCTTTTTTCCTCCGCGAGATCCCGGCACTGACACATGACAGACCACCATCAATCTCAAAAAGGTCGAGCTTCCCGTCAAGCAGATCGTCTCCGGCCAGACCATCAAAGCAAGCGGGACCCTCGCCAACCCCCAGAGTCTGGACTTTTACTATCAGTTCGCCAAGGTGGAGGAGCTGGTTGGGCCAAAGGAGAAGCTTTGACCTCGAAACATGGACGAATACAAGAACAAGGACGGATGAATACCCCAGATCCTCTATAATGACTAGTTATCATAGCGCAATCCTTGACCTCTTTTATGCCATACCATACCAAACCGCCATGCCATGCTTAATTCAGCCTTATTGATAACCCAACGCCATCGCTAATGTAGTGCAGAAAGGTACACGAAACAGTGTCCATCATGTCGTCGTCCGATTACGTACACTTCTCAAACGTCCACATCCTCTTCGCCAAAGAGGCCCTCCTACTCCTCTTCACTCATGTCCATGTCTCCGGCATTCCACGGCCCTTGACCCCTCGCCAGACCTGTTCTCGTGCCGCCCCCCCGTCCAGCAATCCCTTTCCCCTTGTCAAGCGATCCCCCATTTCGCCCCCTGCCGGCAACCCTCTCTCTTGCCGCCTTTTTCCTCTGCTCGACAACCTCCTCAAACCTATCCATCTCCTCATTCCCCTCCCCCGCCTTCCCATCCTCCACCACCACCTCCCCTTCCTCCCCAGGAACCACCAACCCACCCTCCCCCCCCAACCCCAACCCCCCCTCCATGCTCATCTCCAACGCCTTACCCAGCAGCTCAGTAGCAATCGGATCCTGAGGCCAAATCCCCAAAGCCTCGTGAAGCACCTCCACCGCGTCTCCCGCCCGTCCCAAATCCAAGTAAATCAACCCCTTCGCCGCAAAAACCCCCGCGTCCCTCCCCCCTTCCCTCAGCACAGCATCAAACTCCCCCAACGCCTCCTCCCACATCTTCAGCCTTCTATAAGCATGCCCCAAATTCGTCCTCGCCCCCAGCCAAGCCCCACTCTCACTCTCCGTCTCCTCCGCCACCCGTAACGCCTCCCTAAAAAACGCCGCCGCTTCCTTCGCCCGGTCCTGATGATAACACACAATGCCCATCTCGTTCAGCAACAGCGGATCCTCCCTACAAAGCCCATACCCCGTCCTCAAAAACTCCTCCGCCGCCGTCATGTTGTTCATGGCATGATTCTGCATCCCCAAAAACACCTGCGGCAGGTGCGTGCCCGTAAACAGCCTCGCCGCGGTGCTGTACGCCGTCACCGCCTGGTCGTGCTCCCCTTCGGCAGCAAACGTGTGCGCAAACCCGATCCAGGCCGGCCCAAAGTTGGGGTCCATCATGCTGGCCTTGCTGAAATACCTCCTCGCCTCGGCAATCTTGCCAGTCGCAAAGTAGTATATCCCCACCGCCAGCCACGAAGCCGGTTCCTCTGGGTAACTATCCGCCAGCTCGTGCGCGATGAGGAACAAGACATTCGTCCGCTTCAGCTCATACAAGCACGCCAGATGGATCGGGTACACCCCAAAGTTGAACCGATCCCCCTCCAGCACCCGCTCCGTCACCGCAAGCGCGTCCTTAAACCTGCACTGCGTGTACAGCTGGTCCGCCCTCGCAAGCATGATGTCCGCGTTTCCTTCCAAGCCGTAATGAGTAGTTAAGCTCTCCACAGCAGTATTAAACGCCATCGGGTGTCGATACTTGGACAGCTGCGTCTGGTAGAGCATGTGCGTGTAATCACCCGGCTCTTCCTCCCCCCTCTCCGAGCCGACAGACCCAAAATCCAACAAGCTCATAAACTCATCCTCCTCATCGGGAGACATGAGGTTATTCTTCACCAGCTGACTAAACGCCTCATAGCACTGCACATCAATCCTCAGCGCATCCTTGTAAGCCTCCTTTGCACGGTCAAAGGCGTTTTGTTTTGCAAAACATAACCCGCGGAGGTGACACATGGCCGCTTCGTATTTTCGTGTTGTCCGCCCTTCATCTTCTTCTACTTCTTGCTGCCCATCATGGATCCGCAATCTCGACTTTACTTTCCCATCCCCCCCAGCTTTTGTCGTAGTATTATTCCCCGTTGTCCGGCTCGTCTTCCGCCTTGGTCCCTCCTCCTCCCCTGTGCGGGAAAATAAATGCCGCGGGCTGTGCTCACCCAACAGGCTCAACGCTTCAGAGTACAAGCCCTGCTTGATGAGACAGTGCGCGGCCAGGTAGCGGCAGGCGGGGTTGCGATTGATAAGGCTGTGCCGGGAAAGTAAAGAGTGGGCGCGGGTGTGGTTGCCGGCTGCGAAGTGCACTTGGGCGAGGAAGAAGGCGTCGTTGTCGTCTTCTGTTTTGACACAGTTAGTGACGGGAGGGGAGGAGGGTAAGAGGGGAACGGACTCGTCATGGCTAGTAATTTGTCCCCAATAAAAATCGCGGAATCGTACTGGGCTTTGTTCATGGCGTCCTGACGCCAGGAGCGGAGAAATTTCTCCATGTTGGAGTTGTTGGAGGAGGAGGAGGATTGGTGCGCGGTCGTTGCCATGCTGATGAGGGCGGGTGGTGGTGGTGGTGATGATGGTTCATGGGTTGGTGTTGGTGGCAGTTTGGGTGTTGGAAATGAACCAAGGTGGATGTCGACATGTGATTGCGCAAATACGGCTTTGTTCGAATGGTCAAGCAAACCTGCCCAATTGTCGACCACGTCCCTTCCAGGAATCCACCTTGCGACCAAATGTCAATATTTTGCAAGGCGCAACTGTGATCGACCTGGGGGACGCGGCTGCCAAGAGAGACCCGACGCGATTTGGCGGGGTCGCGAACTCAGGTGAGGTCTTGAAAAGGTGCACGGGCCATATTTCACTTGCCACACTCAAACATTAATAAACTCTCAGGGTCAGCAAAAGTGTAAACAAAAACATGGCATTATTGGTATCAAACACCCCATAAACTCCAAATCTAATCCCACACCCCGTCACATAATCCATCTTTTCCCCCTTCTCCCAAACCCATACATAAACCATGGCAAATCCTTCGCTGTGATCAACCCATCCATATAACCAATGCAAACGCTCACTCCCATAACCCCCTTAAATAAAATCACCATGTTATTCATTCTCGTGCCCATCCATCACCAAATCACCCTCCATATCATACACCTTCCTCCTTCCCCCCCTCACAACCAAGGCATCCACAACGGATCCAGCGTAACCGCCAAACTAACCGGATTAACCGCCTTGCTAATCAAGTCAATAACCGTCTGATGCGCCGGCAGGTTCGCCGCCGGAGCCTGCGCCAACGAAACCGCCTTCTTGACCACAATATCGCAGTTCGCCTGCACCGTCTCCCGCAGCTGAGTCTCCGTCAGGCCCGTCGTCCTGTTAGACGTGAACCAGAACATCATCTCGTCCCTCACATACAGCGTCAGGGCATGCTCCAGCTGGAATTGCGGCTCCGTCAGGCACCGCGCAATCGCCATGATGGACGCGGCAAAGATCCCCTCCGTCGCCAGGGGGCCCATCAACGTCTGCATGTTGGGTGTCAGCCGGAAAGGTACGTGCTCCGAGTGGTAAAAGATTGGTCGGTTTTGGGCAATCTGCGAAAGGAGCTCGGAGCCCCAGATGTTGCCCGTCTTTCTGGAAATGTTAAACTTGTTGGGGTATCGCTTGTCGATGTGAAGCGTGTACGTCATAAACGTCAGCGCCGCCAGCTGGTAGGCAAACCGGCGACGGAACAGCCAAAACTCGGAAAAGTCGGGGTAGGCCAGCTGGAAGTACTCCAACGCGATGGTGTGGTCGACATACTTTTCCTGAATCGCACGCATCACCTCCAGACGAGCCGTATTCAACTGCTCTTGTTTCTGCTGCGGAGTCAGGGCCTGGTTAGGGTGGGCTGGTCCAGAATGTCCCGGGGGGCCGGAGCGGGAAAAACTTACACCTCCCTTGTTGTCCATGAGCGCTCTAAGCTTTTCCATGGTGTACATGATGGGCTCGTCCTTGGAAATACCGTTCCGACGGCAGTGGTCCTCGTAGATGGCCTGGAGCGAGATCCAAGAAGTGTCCTCCTGAACTAGACGGATTGTTGGCGCAATCGGAATCATCAACGGCAACGTGAACTGCAGATCGCGGCGACGGCTCTCCTTCTTGCTGGCTAGTGTCTGGTTAAGTTGACGGAACAGTTGCAAGACGCGCTCCTCACGACGGCACTGGCGATGGGCAGGATGCTGGACCATAAACGCATGCATGCTTCCGTCATGGCCACGAATCTTGAGACGGCGGTGCGTGGAACCCGTGTTGCGCACAAGGTCGACGTTGGGCAAGAACCGCTCGATCCGGATGAAGTCCTGGTTCTTGTCCTTGTGCTGGAGGTATTGTCCCGGGACCTCGACATCGTCAAACTTTTGGTACCGGAACTCGCTGAGGTGCGGAGAGTAATGTGCAAACGACTCCAGTGGCTGCGGTGTCTGGCGGCGGTCCAGCTTCTCTTCGAACTTGTCGCGCCACTTCCTCAGTTTGTGAATGTACTCATACATGGTGGGTTTAACTCTCACAAAGTCGGCCTCGAAGGAGCTTCGGATGTGAGCTGGGAGTATCGTCTCCGCAAATTTGATAATGTTGGACTCGGTTGCCTGGGGAAGCTTGACCTCTCTGGCGTACAGCTGTGGCGACCGGCTCACATACGACAGGCTGTCGTTGAACAAGGCCACAATCAAGCGGTACGCATCATCATCAGGCGGGCACTTGAAGTGCTTCTGAATCATATCCACCATTGTCTCCATCGACAGAGCCAGCAGAGGGAACGCAGTCTTGAGCACGCTCATGATATCCTCAGTGAGCTCCCAGGGCTGCTTCTTGTGACCTGCTTGCTGCTCGGCCGGCACAGGAGCAGCATTGTTGGGATTGCCGGCCTCCTTAGGCTCAGTCTTGACCTGGTTGGCATCGCCGTTCGCCGTGGCAGGTCTCGACCCATCAGCTCCCTCAGTCTTCGCCCCGGCAGCTCCTGCTTCCTGCTTGGCAACCGCTGGTGACCCGTTAGGCTTGTTGGCAGCAGCAGCAGCAGCTTGCTGACTGCGCTGTCGAGCCTTGTTCTCCTGCGCCTTCTTGATGGCAAGATAATCTTCCTTGCTGGTGCGAAGCTGGAAGTAAAGCGCCTGAGGGAACGTCTTGGCAATCTTGATGAGAATGGCAAACACCCTCGGCGCCTCTTTGTGCGAGATGCCATTGAGAAGCTGCGGCACAAACGTGATCCACCACCAGACGTGAATATCCCCCTTGAAATCATCAAACCCTCCGGCAATGGTGCCATTGGCATCATCCAGGCTGAGAAGCCAGAGAATCCGAGCGACCAGCTTCCGAGACTTGTAGTTCTTGTAGCTGGAAGCAGCCTGCAGATAGCTCGTCACAGCCTGCTTCGCCGTGCTCAAGTCTGCCGGGTTGTCCTTGAACTTCCGGTCGTTGAAGTAGCCCCATTCGGCCCACGCCTTGGCTGCGGTGATGTCATAGTACAACGCCGTGCCGTAGGAGCTGTCGGCCTCCTCCTTCTGGCCAAGCTTCTCCTGGAACATGCCCTTGAGAGTGTAAAACTCGGCCTTTTGTGTCGTGTTGAAGTAGTTGAGGTTGGTGTTGTTGATCACGTCCAAACCGTTGGTAAGCTCATCGGCGTTCTGATAATGGCACTTGGCCTGCTCACGGAGCTTGAGGAAGGCTTCCTGGATTTCAATGTTGGGGAGCGTGTAGATCCGCGTGAGTTGAGTCACGCAGACATCCGGCAAGGCGTGCTTTCGCGCGACGTGAGCAAAGCGGTTGATAATCCATGCCGTCTCGTGATATCCACGGTAGGCATACGAAGCGCCACCAGCATTCTGTCCCTGCGCGGGAACCAGCTGAAGATAGGTGTTGTTGATCAGCCCAAAGATGTGCTGTCTCCAAGTTACCAGATCATGCCAGGCCACAATATCGTCCCATGTATTTGGCAGGCGATCGCGCCACGTCGTGAGTAGCAGCTTGAGCTCGCCCGACTTGACATCAAGGTTCTGCTGGGTGGTGTTGGCAAGGCTCGTGCAGATGATGCTAGCATCGTGCAGCTCGACGAGCTGCTGGAAGTTTTGCAGAACCGGGATATGCGCAGCCGTGAGACGCTCAGGAAGCTGATGCCACTTGCGGATTGACAGTTGAATGGCCTCGTCGACATGACGGTTGAAGTCTTGCAAACTCTCCTGCTTGTGGTAAAACTTGATCAGCGACATAAACGCCCTGAAGAACGCGCGTCTCGGTGTCGGCGCGTCCATGACACCCGCAATTATCGTGTCAAGACCCTCCCTGTTCTCGGCGTTCTGCCAATACTCCTGACTCCGCCAAGCGCACTCAAGCACAAGGTCCTGGAAGTTCTCGTGCTTGGCAAAGTCCTGGAGGACGTCCCACTGTTGAAGCTTCTGCGCGCAAATCACCCACTGGTCCTCCCACAGCATGTACTCCGACTCCGAAAACGGCACGACACCTGTCCTAGCCTTGATTTGCGCGTTTTCATACATGCGCTGAGCCTTCTCCCACATGCCATGCTGCTCATACGACAAGGCGGCATTGCTTTCCACAAACTGGCAACGCCTACGCCAGGTGCCATAAAACAAATCTTCCTCCCCAAGCGAAGCATATAGCTCAACCAGAGCGTCCAGGTTGCTCTCCCGAACAGCCACCGAGTCGATCTCGGGCTTGATGGCAGCCTTCTCCAGCTGATACAGGGCCGTGTACCACGCATCATATGTCTTGGCCGTGAACTTGAGCACATGAGGCGGGATCTTGCAGTCAGGCCAAGTGCGAACCGCGGCATTCATAAGAGACTGGACCACATTTGGTCTCTTGTCAATCTGGCGGGAGTGGTAATCCTTGGTCAGGAGAGTCACCATTCCGCGCTCGAGATCAGCCCGGTCCTCCTTGGCTGTGGCAGACCAGAACATGGGAAACAAAGCCACCCAAAGCTGGTCGGAAAGCTTGGGATCGATGTGCTGCAACTGAGTGATGGGCTCAAGAACATCACGGACCCTCACGTCACCAATCTCCGAAATGAACCGGCGATGGCTCGCCATGAAAGCCTCATACTTGTCATCAGGAATCAGCTCTGGCTCGCGAGAATCCTTGGCATAAACACCAGCAAGAGCCGAAAGTGGCAGCGTTCGGAAGTCGTCGCTCTGAAGCTGAATCGTGGGGTTCATGTCGACACCACCAAGTAGAAGCTGTGATGCCTGGGCCAACCAGTACGACTCGCCCAGCGTCTCCCAGTTCTGGTTCAGGATGACATACGCCAGTCGTGTGCTCGCTGTCTTGGACAAGCTCTTGTCAAAGATGGACATGAACTTGTTGCGCATCTCGACATCCTGAGCTCTTGTGCCAATAAGGAACGCATGTTCCAGACGCACCGTGAGCTCCGTCCGCGTGATCTTGGGATCCTCATAGATGCGAATGACGAGGTCCAAAAACTTCATCAGCAGTTTCGGATCTTGGCGATGCTCGAAAGTGACCATCTTGTGCAACACGGCTGTTTTCTCCTTCAAGGACGGCCATGTACCCTCGGAGCGGAACACCCAGCCCTCAACCATCTCCAGGATCTTCTCACACAGCTCGACATGCAACGACTTCTCCACAAGGGTCGCCAACACACTGAGAAAAGGGCGACGGTTGTCTCCAAGGATGTCCATCCGCAAGGCAGTAACCTCGATAGCCTTGAGAATGAGGCACGTCTGGACTTGAAGATCGTACGGCTTCATCTCAGTTGCGCTGCTTTGGCCGTCCGCTGGGCGCGTTCCGGTGGTTGTTTGGGCCACAAAAGCATAATGAGAGACATGGTCCCTGGCCAGCTTTGCCTGCAACGACTTCATGATGGCAGGTATGTGCTGGTCGATCGACTCAGGCCTGCGGCGCCCAAGAGACCATAGGATATTGATACCAGAAACGTAGTTGCCAGCATTCATGCTTTCAGTAGCAATGTTGGACAAGAAAGTAATAATCTCGGAAGTCTGCGCCTCGGTCTCCCCATCAGCATCGGCATCCTCCATGGGGACGTCTTCGGGAACGGCATCAAGAATGCGCTTGACGATCGGCTTGATGTCCAGGTCACCGTGATACCCCCCGTCGTCATAATGCAAGCAGTCCTGGATCTCGGGGTTTTCGCACTTGAGACACTTCTCCAGAATCCGCTGGATCTGGGTCATGTTCTTCTGGATCCAGTCATCAGACTTGAAATTGAGGATGGTCCGAACAACCTGCAGAGTATTGATGATGTTGGTGGTGAACTTGTCGTCAAACTTGGGACTTTCCTTGTCCCCGGATGGCTCCGCCGTGAGAACAGCCACAGCCTTGTCGCTGACAAGAACGAGATCAGTGACGTTGGGGAACAAGTCTACTTCGAGATCTCCCCAGTACTGAGGCTGCAAAAGGTTGTAAAGCAGGGTCAGGGCCTTGCAGCACAGATCAGTCGAAGGCGGAGCCGGTGCGGGAAGAGATGGTGTCGCGGCGGCATGCGGCCTTGCAGAGGGAAGCGGGTAACGCTCATTGAGCTGAGCAATGAACTCCACCAGATACTTGATCATCTTCTGACGGGCCAACGCAGGAATCTGGTATTCACCACGCTCCGGCTGTCTAGTGGCCGAAGGAGAAGAGCCTGTGGCGTCTTCAAGCCTCCGCTTCTTCGTGTTTGGTGACTCGGACAAGGCACGAGGTGGCTCGGTGGGCTTCCCTTCCACCCTTTGCTTCTCCCACTCCCAGATGAGCCACATCATGTTCAACGCAAGCTTCTTGCTTTCGTTGGATGGGTTCGGAGGAGACGCGACCTTGCGGAGACACTGAATAATGGCCATGGCGAACTTATCACGGGAATCATAGAACAGGGTCGGATGCCGGACCAAAAACTGGAAAATACAAGCGATCTGCTGTGCGTTCTGGCTCTCCTCGGCCAAAATCCGGCGGGGTGCCATAGCCCAAGGCGGGTTTCGATCACCTGGACTGACCGCACAATGCTTGGGCATAACAGGTGCCATCAATTCCAATGCCTGCGTGACGAGGGACCGCCCCTCGTTCTGGTTTGTCTTTAGCAAAGACGAGTAAATCTGGGTCACGATCTTGACGGGTGTTTCGTAATGGGCGATGAAGTAACCTATTACCACATACGCCGCATGCTTGTTGATAACATCATCCAGACGGATGTAGGTCCAGCCAAACTTGATGAAGTCTTTCCTAAAAGATTCAAGCATCCCACTGTGATACTTGACGAGCATCGCCGAAAGCTGCAGTACCTCCATTCTCGTGTGATCGATGCGGGGCTGAGAAAGGTCGTCATGGGGGCCCGTTGGATTCGCCCTCCAGATCTTGGTGTTGATCGAGTCAATTACGGACTTGTCCAGAAACTTTGGGCCGGTGGTCTTGTTAGGCCAGTGGCGCATGACGTCCATCGCGAGAATCGGGTTGACAATGTTGTGGATGAGATACCATTTCGTCCGCTGAGAGGCCGTTCTCCCCGCATAGATGTCAAGACACCGCAGCACCACCGCTCTCCAGAAATCGATACTGTTGCTGCAGATGATGTGCTTGTAAATGTGCGAGAGCAGAACCTGCGTCTCGCGGAAGTCATCGGCAGTGACAGACTCGATCAAGCTGAGCAATGGCTCCAAGTCCTCAGGCTTGCGCTCCAGAGCCTTGGTGAGGATGCTCATGAGCTGTTCAGATGCTTGATCAGCTGGCAGGCGCAAAAATGGTGGCAAGGAGTTGTTCTTCAAACTGCGTTCAAGCTCCTTGCCGACCTGCTTGAGCCAGTCGATGCGCTCCTTGCCGTCCAACCAGTACATGAGGTTGGAGCTGGGGAACTGGCAGAGAGCATCCAGCAGGTTGATAGTGTTGACAATGGCAACGAACTTGTTGTCCTTGTTCTGCTGACCAGCCGTGATGCACCTTTTCATGATGGTGTCCACATTCGCAGCACCCCACGCCCGGAGCTCCTGGCTGTCTGGGTGTCGGAGAGCCTGGGACATGAACCGGCCATATTTCAGCTCGTCCAACTTGCCAATAAACATGGCCCAAACATCCGTAGCATACTTGTTGAGGTAGCGGTAAAGCGGCACACGGAAAGGGCTGAGATGAGTCCGTCTCAGCTTCTCTTCCAGGTCAAGGACGTTGTCAACAACCCGTTCCTTGAAGTGCCTGGCAGCATCCGGCAGCAAGTGGAAGATGTTGAACACGGCAGCAATGACCTTCATCGACTGCTGTTGCTCGAAAAAGGTAAAGGATGCCTCCTGCAGGAAGGCCGGATCGGCGATCTGCTTGATGTGATCCAGCAGACGGGAACCGATCTCGACCTTGAAATAAGTCGTCAAGAGTCTAAGCAACCGGGCAAGATTCTCCAAACTATGGACAGTCAATCGCTTGGCGTCCTGAAGACTAGCGAGAACAGGCCGAAGCCCCGACTGGAGCAGATCTTTGGGAAGCTTGGTCGTATGCTGGAGGACAGACTTCAAAGCATTGTTGGCTGCCTCGATCGTAGGCTGAGAGTCCGAGTAGAGGCACTTGAAAAACACGCCGACAACCTTGCCCCTCGTCGGGTTATTCTGCCCTTGCCCAAACTCATCGAAGCTCATGGCGCTGCTGAGAATCTTGATGCAAGAGACACGGAGATTCACAATGAAGTGCTGTGTCCTGAACTCGAGGGCCTTCTGAGCGAGCGAATCATCACTGGCATCAGCCAGAGCCAGAGACTCCATAAGCAGTCTGTTGAGATCGCTGTCAAAGGGGACGAAATCCTTCTTGAGAGACATGTAGTAGGAGACGGCATCCACAAAGCCGATCTGAATGGCGAATGGAAGCGCGCGCAGAGGCTTGTTGAAAATCGGCCGCAGCAACTGTGCCTTGTTTGGCTCAAGCAACTCCCACACCTCGGCGCCAGCAGCTTTGGCGATCAACTCGAGGGAACGGCGTGCCGTCTCACGCACATGGCGGTTCATGTGGGACAGCTCCCCATTCAGCATCACAATGATATTGGGAATACGAGCAAACTTTGGGTTGACCTGCGACTGGGGTGTCGGTGGCTGTGGTTGTTGTCCTGCAGCAGGAGTCGATGGCTGTTGATGGAAGCAGTCTGACTTTTTGATCCCTTTGGTGAGTCTAGTCAGGAGCATCTCAAGAGTGACCTGCGCCGATCTTCTGGTCTTCTCTGACAGATCCTGAGGCATATCCTTGATGACGTACATTAAAGCACGTACGAAGTCCATCTGCTTCGACACAACCCATTGATCTCCGAGATCAATGTCATTGAGCAGGTACTTGATCCCCAGCGTGCCTCCGGTCTTGGTGAACCACTCCTCCTCATAGCATCCATGGCAAAAGGCAGACGCCAGGGTGTTGAAGAAGGCAAGACGCGAAACATTTTTGGCGTCGTTGAAGATGGTGAGGGCCGAATTGTACACCTCCTTAATCATACGCTCGGCTGCTTCTCTGATCTCGGGGTTCTCTGATGCAAGCGAGTCCAGAATTGCGTCGGAAAACACCCGAGAGTCAAGGAACAGAGGTCCCTCGCCCGCTTTGTGGTCAAACGGGCTGACCAATCTCTTCATGTCAACCAGTGCTCGTCCAACCTCGACAATGGTGAAATGCCGAGCAAGATTCATGAGAAAGCCATCCACCTCCGATTTGAAGGCTGGGATAGACTCGGCAAACACAAGCGCCTTGATGAGCCGCTTCAGCAGCGCCTCTTCCTCGTTCTTCTTGACAATTGATCGCTCCCGATCGGTGGTTTCAAAGGCAGAAATATCGACAGCCCTGTTGCGTTTCACCAAGTCCTGCGCCTGGAGCCGTACCAGACGGGGAAGATCATCCGGAAGGTTGTCAAACCCGATGCGGAGCTTCACCTGGGCCGTGATGAGATTCAAAGCCTGCTTCTTGTAGTAGGCATCATATTGTTTGGCCGCAACACTTGACAGGCCTTTCCCAGGCTTTGGCGTTTCCATCAATTTCTGAACAGCCAGGTCAATTCCGAGATGGGCTGGGAAAGCTCTGTCTCTCTTCGACCCAATCAATCTCACGTCAAAGCTGGCACGATCATCGACGTATTGCTCAAACGTCACAGGCAGCGCGTCGGTCATGAACTTCCTGTTGCGACCTCCAAGCTTTCCGAGAATTCTCAGCGTGGTGTGGGCGTGGAAGTGACTGTAAGGGTGCGGCTTGAGGTGATCAAACAAGGCGGTCATGAGATCATCGATAACGGGTGCCATGATGGGATCTAGGTAGTCAGCCGTGAGGTTGTCAACGCAGAGCTCCAGTGTCCGAAGACCTTGTCCCACCAAGTCTGTACCTGCCCGAAGCGCTACTACCAGAGGGCGCATCAGGTAACTCAAGTGAGGTAGGAGGTTGCTCAGCCTTGCGGGCACCGTAAGACAAAGCTCGACGTAGAGATCGCGCTCGGATGGCTTGCGGGCAGCCAGCAGGAGGTTGTTCAGCACATCCAGCAGCATTTCCAACAGCGGCAATATCTGCTTGTAGAGATGCTCGAATTTGCCACCTCCAATACTTCTGAACAAGGAGCGAAGCAGGAAGAAATAATTCATCGGTTCCTCCGCCTTCGTCGACAGCTCAATGGACTTGGTCACGATATCCACCACATGAGGTAGCAGAACCTGCTCGTTGGACGAGGCGAACAGGGTAACCGCCATGAAGGCCAGTTTGAAGAGCCGCAGGAGGATGGCCGACTTCTTGATGTCGGCCGAGCCAACATCTTCGATCCGCTCCATAAGAAAGCGCAGAAGCATGCCGCAGAAGCTTGGGGAAGTGGCCTCGCTGGCCAGGAAGAACTGGGGAATGTGCAGGAGCGCCGTGTGCTCGTGCATCATTTCATAAAGTCGTGGAATTTCCTGTTGGAAAACCTCGTGGAAAGTAGCGGCATCAATGCAGTGGAAAACCGTCGCAAAAGTCTCCAAGAGGTCCTTTTCCTCCTTTCCACTAGAAACCATGTAGAAATTCGCCATGAACTCTACTGGGGAGCTGTACAGCGACTCGGTGACCGGCTTCTCGATTTCGTAGTATCTGAAAACGTAGGCGCCTTCGCGGAACAGCTTGATAATGACCTTGACCTCCTCGGCAGTAAATCCATGGGCAACTTCTGCCCATGGATGAGGGGCACCTGTCAAGTCAACACTGCCCTGTGGATTGCAACTCTTCAGCTGGTAGACGGTATTCTTGAGCCCGTTCATCAGGTTCTTGAACAGAAATTTGTTGTCGACCACCGGATCCGCAGCCCTGTCGCGAGGGTTTGTTGTCTTGATGGGCATCGCAGTGAAAATGTCGATTTCGTCCCACTCTGGCGGGTGCTTCTTGTCGGCCAAATATGTCTCGGGAAAGAGGCCAGCCGTTTGCAGGGCGTATAGCTTGGACAACTTGACCGCATTGTGATATTGCCTGTTCATGGCAGCGAACTTGTCGCCGATGGCGTTCAGAATCATGATGAGATAATGCCTCGCATCCACCTTGTTTGGCAAGCGTGCTATGCACTCAGCCATGTTGAGGAGAAGCTTCGCGCTCATGGTCTGGAAGCTGGTGCCCGGGAAATTATCCTGCAGATTGCGAGTGTACACTTCCACCGTCTTGCGGATTTGTTCTGGCGTGAGGCTCTCTCGAACGTGATGGATAAGGTCAGCCAGCATACTGTACGCTAGAGGTCTCATGGTCTCATGGACAGTAAGGCCATCTCCAATCAACGTTCGCTCTTCCAACAATTCGTCGATCTTGGGCAGGAAGATTTTCCGGAAATTGAAGTTAATAATGTGCCGGATGGCCACCAGCAATTCTTTCCGCGCGCTAGACTTTTCCCTCGGACAGTCCTTGAGCAGGCGAACGACGATGTCTGGTAGAGAGGGCAGAAAGTCTGTGAGTTGTTGCGAGTACTGTCTCAGCAGGTAGGCCAGAAAACTCATGGTCTTCACCTGGGCGGTGATGAAGTCTCCAAAGGCGGCCCGATTCTTAATGTTTGGGCTGACACCTGTGTGGATGGTCCCTCGCGCCGCGGCATCTTTGTGTGCTTGATCCTGAGCTTTCGCTTGGCAGCTCAGGGCAGACTTGATCAAGGGTACAAAGGCCTTGACGTTTTGCGCAACCGTGTTCCTGTAGACCTGGAATATCGACACAACAATAATGGGACATTCGGACAGGACTTTGAAAGATTGCATGCCCTTGAGTAGCGGCCTGTTGGACTGCTGATTAGCATCGGCATTGAAATCGGGAGGACCACCAGTAGCGACTGGAGATCCTGGTCTCGGCGACTGTTGATGCGGCGGAAAGGCAGCCTGCGTACTACCGGGGGTAGACGGTGCACCTGGTGGACCGGTAGACGACGTGTTGTCGATCTGTTCCCTCACCACTCTATCCAATTGCTCAAACAGATCCTGGATCAAGCTCAGGAAGGTCTGTACTTTTGAACCGAGCACCGCATGTTGATGGCGCATGATATCCGAGATGGTCTTGATGCATATTATGGCATTGTCCTCGTTATCGGTTCGGACCAGGGTCATTAAGAGATCGACGACTTCTTCGGCATACGGCGCGAAGGGCTCGGGTGGTGACGGCTGGGTCGGAAGACGGTGGAGGATTTCTAGCACGCAGTTGCGCAGTCTCTGGGCGTTCGCCTGCTCGGGCGTGTTCGCTTGGAAGATGCATGGTGATCGGAGAATGATGATGAAGGCGGGCATCAATCGCTTCAGGAAATTCGGGTAGACCTGGCCAGTGGTATAGTGTTCGAGCTGGTCGCGCAGGGCCGTTGCTGCTTCGACCTTGACCCGAAGCTCTGCCAAACACGCTCAGGTCAGCTTGGACTGCACCAATGCAACGGCATGATAAGTAGGCAGCCTTACCGATGTCAGGGACACTGAGCTTCCGCACAATGTCTTCGAAGGTCCCGCTCGCCATGGCTGCGACATTCACCTCCTCGGCAGGTCACAAGTCGACAACCCGGTCGATGCGCAGCACGGTCGATAATGGTAATGGAAGTTTGATATTGACGGCTTTTAACTATCTATGCGGGCGATTAGTCCTCCGCTGTGCGATGGGTAGGAGCAACCTCGTTTAGGTGTGTGGGTTGGTTGTGGGTGAGGCGCCTGATGGTCGAACTGGAAGAAGCTCTGGGAAGCTTCAAGTTTGTCGCATTTGAGAAGACTCACTTTGGAATCTCCATCAGCGCAGTGAAATTAATAAACAGCCGCAAACTACTAGACTTTTGTGAAATCTCTGCAGAGGCGGAGGGGTCGTGACTATTAAAAAGTATTCCCGGCGTTGGGTGGGAAGTGTAAGGTTTAAGGCGAAGGGGTATCTTGAAAGTCAGAAAGTGACAAGTGAATTAACTGATGGAAGGCTGCGCTCCACGCTTCCTGGTGCTGCGCGTGTCAATCGAAAAATCCCAGGCCGTCGCGAAGCTGGGGGATGCGGCCGCGAAATCAAAGTGCGCTAGGCTCCGCACCATCAATCTTCCGGAGAATATGGAGGGGCCTTCTAGAAGCTGAGTGGCTGTTTGCCCCATGCCAAGCCTCATGACTAGTGGGGCAGGTACGTACCGTGGCACTGGGAGATCTTATCTTATCGATTAAGCACAGTCCCCCGCAGTCACCTTCCCCAAAGTCTTGGATCATCCCGGGACATATTGGAATGATATCACCTTGACCTGACTTGGCAACTCCGGAGCCAAGGTAGTCAACAACCACAAATGCTTCGACAGGAGCTTGTCATTAAAATATAATGATTGTGTAGTGTATATTACTATTTCTCTTAAAGGAATGTCTTGGTCCTCGCCATCAACCACTCTAGTAGTGTTCTGGTTCTCAACCCTCATAAACAAGAATGAATGGAAACTATAGCAGAAGCCAGCCCTTATTACCCATTATTACCACCAGCCAAAATAGTTAACCTTATCCCATACCAATCCAATAATGCAAAAACGATTGTCTGTAGTCTTCGTGAAAATGTTCTTCGTAATATGTATGTATGTCCAAGTGAGTGTCTGGTATCAATGTGTGACACCGCCGTGTATGTAAGCGAATGTACTGAAAGATGATCCGTAGCGAGCGTGTCTTTCGAACAGTAGCGAATTTGTGGCCTTGAATGATTGTGTTGTGTCGTGAACGATTGTCGTATAAATCATGATTTGATCTCTTTCCCAAATGCTTTGTAAATGAATGCTAGGGGTGTAAACTCCCGTAACCCCGTGCTGATGCTGATGAAGCTGATGCTGATGCTGATGCTGGTGCTGATGCTGATGTATGCAACGAATATGCGCCCTTGACAATGCTGTAACGACTGAACCCCTTATGAATGGTACTGAAACTGATATGTGTATGTCTGTGAGAAACGAACGGCCGCAGCTACCAAGAACTGCCTAGCAAGATAACTATGCGAGTTGCTCAAGCAGCGAACTTGGCAGCGCGACGGCCACGGACGGCGCGAGCAGCAGCACCACCACCGCAGTTGCCAGTAGGGGGAACCATGGCAGACACATCGCCGTTGGTCTCAACGGAGCTGCCAGGGTTGGGGAACAGGATATCCTTGCTATCGGCTCCGACAGTGGTGCAGTCGCCACCAATGTTGGCCGTGAACATGTCGGGGAGAGCAGCAAGAGCATCTTCGCTGCCCTCGGGACCCTCGATGCTGACAGGGGCGCAGTTCATGTAGAACTCACGGTTGCCGACCTTGTTGACCCAGGTCCAAGCAATGGTGGCGTTGCCCGTTGGGATGTCAGCGGGGATGGTGTATTCGTAGTTGTCCACACCCTCGAGCGCAGCGTTGTCGGGAAGAATGTTGCCAGCTTGGTTGCGGGCAGGGCAGCCACCCTGGATCGAGTGGAGGACCTTCCAGACAGAGGCGGCGGTGGGCGGGTTGTCATAGGTGATGGAAACCTGGCAAGAGCCACCACCGTGGACAGCAGAGCCGGTGAAGGCCATGATCTGAGTCGACCCCTTCTCCATCGGGGTAGCGGTACCGACGAACTGGGCACCGGCGCGGGCCTGGCAGGGGAAGTTGGCGCCCGTAGGGTCGAGAGGATCCTGGACAAGAGCAGGGCTGGTGTAGGGGACGGGGGTTCGGAGGAGCATGTGAGCCTGGGAAAGAGTGGCAAGGCCACCGACGGCAAGGACAGACTTGGTGAAGAACATTTTGATGGTTGGTATCGGTGTGGTGCTGGGTTGGTAGCGCAGAGCTGGCTGATACTAGAGTATCCAAACAAGGAATGACAGGACAAGTGCGGTCAACGAAACTTGGTCCTAGAAAGGAATGAAGATGGTATCTCAAAGGAGTGTGAGAGTAAGATGATTGCACCAGGCAATTAGAAAGGAAGGTGGGTCTTGAAGGAAAGACTGGAGTGGTTGATGTGAGTGTGAGGATGAAGAACCAAAAACTCCGGACCTGGAGGTTACCTGCTCCTTATATCCTCCCGTCCCAGCTCATCTCTCATGTCTACAAACAGCGGCACTGAGAACAGCATGTCGTCCGTGTGGGGACACAAAGGGCGAAGCCAGGTAGGTGCCTCTGATAGACAGGACCAAAACAAGGGCCGACGCAAAGAGGCCTTCGCAGCAGAGCATGGGATTCCCGCCGAGCTTGGCATATCCCGCCCGGGCTGGCACGGCGCCGCCCATGATGACCCAGCACGTCTTGTCACAGCTTGCGCCTATCCGGTAATGGAGCAGGGTGTACCGGCCGACTAACAACGAAGCTGAGTGGTTCCCATTGTGGTCTCTCCTGGTGGGGTATGTTTGAAGACCTGGTAGTAGGGCTGACCGTTCAGGGTCCAGCCGGCTGCATCCCAGGTTCAACACCGTAGACCCCACAGACATCACACAATCCCCCGGAATATCAGGTCACAAGAGGCCTTGCTGGGTCGACGGCCTAGAAAGTCAATGGCTGGGTACGGAATCAGTCGCTCTGCAGTCTGTTCCTCCATGACAGATCCGTATTTCCGGCGTCAGAGGATGTTGATGTTGTCCTGCGGCAAACGCGGCACGGCGGGCTGAGTGAGGTCCATGAAAGGGTATGTTCTGGGGTCTCGCGACCCGCTATCGTGGCGCACTTGTGCAAGAGGAGAGTCTGCGGGAGAGGCTTCGGCCTGCCGTCGACCAGGGACGGAGCCAGCCGAACCTCAGCATCGATCTGCGGAACCGAAGTGTACCGCCAGCTTCCCGAGCTGTTGAGCAGGTCAGATGACAAGTTCAGACGGTCTCAATGGTTAAGTGGTGATTGTTGGCCATGATCCCGTTGGGCTCGTCAATGTACCACACATGATATGATGCCAGTTCCTTTGTTGGAACAAGGATTGAAGATTGATGAGGTTCCATCACCAACGATCAAAAAGATGCAACCAGCCCCACGCACGTTGGATGTTCTGAAATGATCTGCGCTAGCTGCGTCATCTCCCGCAGGATTTGATTCTTAGCGTTCCTTCAGTGGGGTTTAGGGCCAACGACCCCTGTGACGGATCATTAGCCTCAGCTGGTTGGGCTGTTGCTTTGGAGCATCTACCTACAATTTTGGCTCGAAGTTGCTCATCGCTTCACCTGCTCTGTTCACTTGCAAATAATTCGAAGCTCACTTGATGGGATTTGCGAGTAGGTAAATTCTGATATAAACGGTCGGCATGGATTTTTGTTTCTTTATTGGGGCATAAAACCGTTGAACTGATCCCTACTACGCATCCCTCACCTTTGTCTTGTGTGGTCGTTTCCCAACGCCAGGTTGGGGGCTGGATTGGAATCAATTCATCTGTGAGACATGACATCTCTTTAGAATTCTGGAGAGCTTAATGTTCACTTTTGTATTCGAAAAGACCCGAGTTCCTCACTGCAAGAGTAACAACACCACCACAAGAGTATGAACACCATGGATATATCACCAATTGGGCATAGTTACCGGTCTTGCCGCCCTCCTCAAGCGTGACCACGGGCCGTTACTGTATTCTTAAACAAACCGCCAAGTCGTCCACGATGCAGCATTTCGGCAAATTGACACGAGTTCTCGTACAACCCGGGTGGAAGCCATCGCATTAAAGCAACTTGCACCTGTGGCGCAGACCGCTCTCCCGTCGACCCCAAGTTTAGTCATAAAACATCCAACGGCCGCCATCGCCGCAGGCCACAGTGTATACACCCAACCTAGATGTTTCATCTTTCTCATTCTCTATCTAAAGATGACAGATCAATCCACATTCGCTGACGGGGACCTCGCTGATCTCGTAACCAGAACTCAAAGCCACATTATCGCTGTCTCCTCCTCTCACCTGACTCGCGACCCAAATTTCCATACACCGAACCATCACGGCTCCCTCTCCTGCCGGCCGGCCATGCCTTACACAGCAGCCTCCACCTTTGCCGGATCATTGGGATCACACCCATCAAAAACATACCCCGCCCTCGTCCACCTCTGCATCTTTTCCCGTCTAAACTCCTCCAAATCCCACTCCCTATCCTCCAGCTCATCCTCGTGATCCGGATGGAAAACATACACCTCTGCCTTTTTCGTCTCTCCTTCCACGTTCCCCTCCCCCTTCACATCCCCCACCTTCTCCAGCAACTTCACCTCGACCGTTTTCCTCACGTACTGCCCCCCCTCAAAAATGTCCAGCTTGTTCATGTTGGCGTTTGTGAGGCCGGAGGCGTACATGCCAAAGACTTTGTGGTCTTTGTCCGGGGTGATGCCGGGGTAGTCGGCGCCTCGAACGCGGCGGCGGATGTAGCCGGGGAGGATGGCGGGGGTGAAGGTGTGGAGGGCCTTGATCTCGGGGGGGACGTTGGATTGGTTGTAGCAGACGGTGTAGAAGACGTCTGGGACCATGAGGGTGCCTATTTGTTTTCTGCTTAGTATGAAATTGTACGTGGGAAAAAAGGGGGGGTGAGATGCTTGCCGTAAAAGAAGGCCGTGTGAGTCCCCTCGTCGGCTTGGACGCTGGGTTGAATATTCTCTAGGGTGACCATTTTTTTGTTTTTGTTTTGCTTTATTTGGAATCTTGAGTATTTGACTCTCTGTTGGTGAAAATATCTTCTCTGTTGGCTGTAAACTGTTAAATCTGTTTATCAAGGTCAGTTGGGCTCAGTTCATATCTTGTTCATAAAGGCCGGGGATGTCGCGGCAAGATGGAAAGGTGGGGGGGGGGCAGGGGGAGGAGGGGTTACACTAACACTTGCGCTAGACTTGCAACTTGACTGCCTATTTCGGAAGCTGTCTTTTGTTTCGATGTGTTGATGGAATGAGAAAAGAGAGGATATAAATTTGAAGAGATGGAGATTGTTCTCCTTTTACCCAACTTTTTTTTTGCCTGGCTGCCGATGATTGTTCACTGTGTCAGAGCGGGTAGGCGCCGCCAAGTACGAGAGACAAGAAGACTCACCTAGCCAAACTGTGGTATAAAAGAAGGCAAGAAAGGGATTGTGTTGGGAGTTTGCCTCTGGATGTCACTGCAAGCAATGCCTCATTGTGGGATGCCCAATATTTGGGGGGGGGAAGCTGATTGAGGGCCAAACCAATGCGGATGAGTCAGGTGATTCTTGATAAAGCATTGGTGTCGGGTGAGAGGTAGAATGAAAGTGAGAAATAGATCATAGTTTCAGACAGGACTTATTAGACATATATTCCTCCCAAGAAACTGTTCCCCATTGCGGACTTGAGAGAGACTCACTGAGCTGGGTTGGCTGTGATGTCTTTAACTGCAAGAACATGACATACCAGGTAGACAGACTTTCGTGCCATTAACGAGAGATAAAGCTCACAAGTGACCCAGATATGACCCAGTAACAGAAATAAAACTATAATGGTAATTGTACCTATCGCTTTGTGAGATGTCTCGTTGTCGAGTCCTCAGCATCGATGCATCGGCCCGAGCCGACATGACCCCGGTCCCACTTATTCAACTCACCCGTGGGCCTCACCCGAATTTCAACCACCTCTCATTTTCACAACTCACCACTTATACAAACGCCACTCCTCACCATCCCGCACACCTCCAACACATTCTCTCGCCTCAATCCTCACCACGTCTCCCGACAAACCCTCATCAACGCCCAAAATCACAACAAACAATGAACGAAGCCCTCCAAGACGAAATCTCAGCCCTAAACTCCATCTACGGCGACTCAACCCTCCTCCCCTCCCCCACCGACCCCCCCACCTCCTCAATCTACATCCTCACCCTACCCCCCCTGGACCCTACCTCCCCCCCATCCTCCTCCCTCCTCATCCAATTCCCCCCTTCCTACCCCGACGTTCCCCCATCAACCCTCTCAACACACTCCTCCAACCCAGCCCTCCCAAAAGGCACCGCAGCCCGCGACCTCTCCCTCTTCAGGGACGCAATCACCCAAGTCCACACCCCAGGCCAAGTCTGCCTCTTTGACGCAATCGAATCCTTCAATGACCTCCTCACTTTGGCCACCTCCCCAGTCCCATCACCCTCCCCCTCCCCCTCTCCACCCCCCCAATCCCAACCCGAAACCCCCCTCCCCCCACCTCCTTGGATCTTAAGCGCCCCCTTCACCGAGCTTAAGTCAACCTTCGTAGCCCGCACCGTCCCGGTAACATCCGTCTCCCAAGCAAAAGGCTATCTCGCGCACCTGCTGGCAACAGACAAAAAAGTGAGGTCGGCGACACATAATATCACCGCTTGGCGGATCAGAGGCGAAAACGGGACGAGTTATCAAGATTGTGACGACGACGGGGAGACGGCCGCGGGAGGGAGGCTGCTTCACCTGATGCAGGTTATGGACTTGTGGGATGTCATGGTGGTGGTGACGCGGTGGTATGGAGGGCAGAAGCTGGGGCCGAGGCGGTTCGCGTTGATTAATATGGCTGCTAGGGATGGGTTTGTCAGGGCTGGATTGGTGACTGAGGAGAAGGAGGGGGGGAGGAAGAAGGGGAGGTGACACCGATGTGGGTTTGGGTAAGAGGAGGAGGAAGGAATGGATTTGGATAGGAAGGTTTGAGGGGGCTGGGTATGACACTAGCAGGAGGGGTGCGAAAGATGCCCTCGGTTCAAGTGATTGGAAGTCACGGACATGATGCGACAGTCATCAGTTGGAAGGATACCTATATTTGAAACTTTGTAATACGAGATGAAGTGGTGAACTTTTGATATGAACGCGCACTCAACCTATGCCTTGTATATAACCCCCACACCTTGTCCCTTTTTGATCTTTTTTTTTCCCCTTCTCTTTTCAACCCCCCCATTCACTTCCCCTCCCTCACCAGAACCCTCCTCAAAGCCTCCATCGCCCTAATACTAACCTCCTCCCCCAAAATCACCGCCCCCGCCCTCACCGTGCTCAAAAAACTCAACTCCAACTCCTCCTCCTGCGCACTCCCCCTCCCCCTCCTCCCACCACCCCCATCCTCCTCCTCCGCCACCACCCCGTACTGCTCCTTCAGCTCCTTCACCAACGTCCCCGCCACCCCGCTCACAATCCCCGTCGCCTCGATGGGCAGACTGCTCAAGTCCAGAAAAATCGGCACAAGCGAAACCCCCCCCTCCGTCGTCGCCCCAACAAGACTATCCCCAAAAATCCCCACCAACTCCCTATCCAGCAGCAACGAAGGCGGATCGTCCTGCGCCAGTGTGATACTGAAAAACCTCGGCTGGGACACCAAAGCCGACACCAGCCCAGTATAAAGCTTAGTATCAACCGTATCGGCCCAGCACGGCTTGTGCGCAGAATGCCGGTTGCGGCTCCCATGCCCGTTAGTCTGAAAGGTAGACGGCCGTTCCGAGTAACCCCCTATCATGTTATTTTCCTGCCTGCCCGAGCACTGCACCAGCAGCAGACCCTGCTCGACATAAGGGACCACGTTCCTCTTTTTGAGATTGTCAAACGTCCTCTCCTGGAGCTCCGGGATCGCGGACGGTGGTGGTGGTTGTTGTCGGGCCGTGGTGGGGAGTTCGTTCAAGCTGCTGCCTTGACTCGCCCTCCTGCCGTGGTTGGTGCTGTAAGGGGATGTAAAAGGGAAGTTGTCATCATTGTCTTCCGAAAAGACAAACCCCCGTGATAGCAACGTGTTCTCGACCGCCTGCCTGTCTTTGACTGGGACGAGGATGAAGTCAGAGTAATAGGTCGTGATGAAAAAGAGGGGGATGTTGGCTAGAGCCAAGGGGGAGGTGAGGTCCGCTACTCGAGACCCGGCGTCCATCCCGACGCTGATGACGGAGAAGACGACGTAGTCATCTTTGGAGATGATGACTGTTTTGGCCGCGTCGCGGGGTAGTTGCTTGATGGCTGGTTCAAAGATTGTTTTGGCCCAGGAGGAGTGGCAGACTATGGAGCACTCGAGAGGGGTAACGCTGATGTTGAGGAAGCCATGTTGACTGCTGTCCAGGGTGAGGCTGTCAAGGTTCAGATCGGGTGGTGAGCCACGGCTTTGTGGAAGGAGGAGTCGGAGTATGGGCTGGAGTAAGGTAGGGTAGAGGCTCAGGGGGATATGGATGAGACTCAAGGTGCCATCCTATCAAGATAATCAGTCATGGTTCACGGACCTCTGCCATGGATGAATCCACTCACCAAGAAGTGTACTTGAGCGGTCAACGCCATTGGTCTGTCTTTAGATGAGCGCCCTCGAACCGAGCAGTCCCTCGAGCAGCTCCAGATATCGCACGACTTATAAGGCTGATAAAGAAAGAGTGGGTGCACCGTTGACTCAACCGTTGCAACACCGATGGACCGGCGCTAGGCGGGCGAACCCGAGGACCAAGCGGGCGGGGTTGTGAACGGTTGTCAAGGGAGGGGCCGTGTTGGACTCTTTGTTGTCGGGTCGAGGGATTGGGAACTAATAAGAAAACAAGGAAATGAACAAAACGGAGGTATCGAGAGCTTAAACTTTAAAGATGGCTGAACAAGTGGTGTGGTGGAGGTGGACGGGTGCCGTACCGTACCCCGTAGATAGGTAATTGTATAAGACGGGGGTGACTCCGCCAAATAGCCAACAGCCCCACGAAGGTGAACGAAAAAGGACCGGTAGTGGGGATAAGACCAACTTCTTATATCAGATCTCTCAACTAATAAAACCCAAAATCGACGACAAAAGGCAAACTGGGGCGAAATATCACAACACAACACCGAGGTCAGGTCAACTGCTGTCTGCCTCCTGCATGTGTGCCGCGCAGAGCCGGGAGGGGCGAGCTTGTGTGATGCGCACGCTCCTGTGCAACAGTGACGCACGAAGCATCCCTTTTTCTATTCTGTTTCCGTAACTCTTTGCATCTGTGTCTCAGGGGGACGGAGAAGGTATGGAATCAGGATTCCCATCCAATGCAACTGAACGGTGGGTTTGTTTTTGTTCGCTTGAGCCGTCCCTGTTTTTCATCCCAACAGCAACAGCCACAGCCGGCCATAAAGGTTCTCACCTGCAGCAGCGAGGGCGTAGCATTACGGTATGGAATTCCCAACCACGACAGCAGAAAAGACACACAAAGTCTCTGGATGGGGTCGAGATAAGGAAGGGATCGGCATCAAATGGGGCCACATTGATCTTTGGGCTTACATATGGAACTCCATAGATGATAGGTAAAGCCATCGGGAACTGAACTCTGACGCCAAAAGGTCCACTCGGGACAGCTTGGCCCTTTCCCATGACCTGACGCGATCGCAAAAAGAGAGTCCAAAGGGATTGTGACCTGTCACCTTTTGGGGCCCTCTCTGCATGCAACTTGCGTGCAGCCATGGTGGGCCGTCGACGTGGGGGTTTACGAGCTGACGGTGTCCTAACCTCCAAGCGAGAAAGCTTCTCGTTTGCCGGTCCTCACCTTGCGCAGGCGTGCCGCTCCTAAGACAGGGGTTCGGATGCTCCTCCGAGGTCTCTCTCACTCGAAAGATCATGATCTAGAGATCAGACAGCTGCCGAAGCAAATAGAGGGGGAGGGGTTCACAGGGTGGACACCCGCGGATGGCGTCTCCGCTCAGATCACCCTCTCCATCCATCATCCGTGGTGCTGCTGCTGGTGAGAGCTCATGTTGCGGCGTTGCCAAGTTCCATTGCCCCGCACTCAACAGTCCGGCAACTAATTAGACTCCTCCAGCCAGAGACCGTACCACCACCGCACAGCAACCGGCCTGCACTGTCGTCGGAAAGCTGATGGCTGGCTGGTCATGTGTTTGTTGCGAGAGATGAGTATGCAATGTCCAGGTCGACAGCGCCAAGAAGGGGAAAAAAGAGGGGTGGAAACTGGCTGGGGAGAAAGCCAACTGAGACTCGGAGTAAAATTGACCAAGGAGAAACACAGGAACACACACCTCGGCGAGCTTTCAACCAAAAAAAAAAAAAATCTTGTTCCTGACAAAAGACCGGGGGATGGGATTTCCCCGCCCTGCTGATCAGCCCTCCCGTGTCGTGGCATAGAAACACCCACGTACCAAGATCGAGAAAAGGGGGACGAGGGAAAGCTCTGTTGCTATAATACCCGTTGATAATGTTCAACAACTCTCAGGTTCCTGTCATAGTGTGCTGCCGGCAGCTTGGTGATGATGGGCAAGAGACCCAATCCCACTGCTCGGCCAGTCCGCATTTGGTAGTTGCCGGATATCAACGTGGGTAGAATACCACGATGCACCAGATTCTCCAGGGTGGGGTTGAGTCGATTCTGTCGTCACCTTGCTTCTCCCAACAATAGCCCCCATCGCCAGCATACACTCGCCTGAGCACCTCGGGCTTCGCGAAGTTTCAGCCATCGAGGTGGATGTGACCGCTGTGGAATATGGCTCAGATGCCCATGAGACATGTTGAGATCTGGACCTGGCCGGAAGCCGGGCGGAAAAGACCGGCGAGAACTTGATCCAATAATCTTGACAACCAACATGAACTGTGACGCCACGCTCCCCAGTCGCTGCACCCCCAGCTTGAACCAGACTGCACGACGTAGGTTCGAGGAATGCACCATGGGTGTGACGGCGATAGCAAAAGGCGGGGGGCGTCTTCCCTTTGGCCCTATCGAAGCACGGGACTGGTTCATAATGATTCTGCTGGGTTTCCTGATCTGACATGTCAAATCTCGGCCTTTTGGTGGAGAGGTTTGGTGGCGGGGGCTGGACAATATTCGGCTGGCCGCTGGAGGTTCGGCCCGAAGGAATCAATATCGTTGACGGCTAACCACAGTCGAGACCTCAAAGAACCATCCGAAGTCTGCCGGCGGCCAATGGCGGCAAAACTCAGGGGCCACCAACCGATCACCACACACAAGAAGCAATGAGAAACTTTGCGCATTGATCGATGCCCAATGTCTGATTACCTCTTGATGCCAACCACCACCAGGTTGCGGGGACTCTCGCGGTAATCGAAAACCGTCTCGACCCAGCAGTCTTGGACGATATCGGAGTGCTCGCGCAAGAAGAGATAACGGTCAGTGACAATCAGGGATTCTACGACGCATGCGCTGAAGGCCATCAAGCTCCATACGGCGCTGAGCTCTCTCTTCCGATCTCGGAACTCGTCCTCATATCGAGCAATTTCCTCGTCCGTGATGTTCCCCATCTTCTCTGTAATGACCTCGTTGTATTGGTTGAACTCGGAGTTGGTGGTCAGCTTCGCAATTGCTCCACGGACATATGCAGCGAATGAGGTATAGCACTGCTTCCTCAAGGACCCGATTACCACCGGGTTGGTGCTTGTGTTAAAGACACTCTTGTCAGTTTCTTCACCATGATAGATCCGCGAGATGACGCCCCTGTCCAGAAACATCTTTTGGAGGACCGCACGGTAGAAATGGCGGGTAAAGAAGCCGCTGCTTTCCTGCTCAGTCCAGTTTTGAGGCGCTTGACACGCCATCATGCGGGCGGTGATATTCAGTCGAACCCCGTCATCATTGTAAGTGGACACCTGCTCGCTCATGGGGAAGCCCTGGGGGTCTCGCTTCTCTGCTTCTCGTGCAACTCGAGCATTGATGGGCTGCAGACTTGGTCGACCGAACGGGGGCTTGAAAGTAGGGGGACCCAACTTCTCCGTCATCAGGTTGTAACAGCAGCCCACAATGGCTACGGCGTGGATGCATGGGTTCAGCACCATGGAACGAATACCATAATGCGAGAGGTTCCCGCAAGAGTGGATGGATACCGCCATCATAGCGAGCTTGTCTTGGTCAACCTCCTCCTCGCAACCCCTCAGCTGCGAAAGAACACCAGTCAGGTCGGCGTGCTCAAGGCGCCCGACGACATACTCGATGGTTCCCTTCCCCTCCTCGACGGTATACGTGGCCTGCATCTCCTTGCGTGATCTGAGATCGATCGTGGCAAGCTCCTCGTCTGTCACGCCGAGTTCTCTTGCGACCCGCTTCAAGGCCTCCTCGTCGTTATGCTGAGACGGATCCGTGGCCTCTAGAATCCGGTGGTAGAGCTTCTTGTTCCGAACTCGCTTCTCCTTCTCGGCCAAGCCTGACAGGATATCGAGGTCCTTGGCGCCAGCCATGTTGGCTTCTTTGCTCTCCACTGCTACAATGTGCTTGTTGTAAGGTGGACTTGCAAGAGTACGACCCAAGTAGTTCTGACCAGAGCCAAAGTCGACAAAGTGAGTCAGGTCCTTGCCCCGGGTCTCAGCAATGTCCTCGGCCAGCCTGTCGATGTACCCTGCAAAATGGGTCACTTCGTGAACCTTTTTTGTCTTCATACCAAGGGCGACTGATCGGGGCAGTATGGGGAGCTTGGGCTTGCTAGGCTGAAATGACCGTCTCAACGAATGTTTTCTGATGTCCTTGACATAGCGAACAAGCGACTCGGGAGGTGAGCCGGGGCCACGGTTGGGTGAGAGAGATGACAGGTCGTCCCGCATGAGAAAATCGAGAAGAACCATTGGCTCCTTCTCCAGAAGAAAAGCTTGCCATTCCTTGGGCACAGCTGCAACGAAGACGCCGGGTTCGGTTGTGAAAAAGTCCAATATGTGAACACCACCGCAGAGGAAGCGAAAGGTCTCTGAGTTGGTGGTGAAGTCGAGGAGGCTCTCGATGTATTCCTCGGCAGAGGAGAACTCATCCGAGTAGGGGAGGTCCCTCTCTGGTCGTGATTGAAATGTTCTCATGATTGTGAGGTGTGTGAGTCGTCGTGCTGCTCTGATATTCGACTCACTCGGCGAATGAATTTTGGGTGTAAATTCATTTTGGGCAAGACCCTGCTTGGCTTGCAGCCCAAGTCCAGGCAACCAAATGCCGGGGTCTGCCGGCTGCACCCAGCTGCCAAACGTCCGCCGGATTTTTAATCGGCAGGACCCGGTCGCATCTCGAATTCAAGTTGGGACCTTGTCTGCGACGACATTGGCCCTGGTCCACGATTGCTAGCAACGAGACGGTGACTTGAGGCTGGCAGCCCGCATTCTTCAACATGGTACGAGCTCCCAGTTATCTCCCACAGCTTTCAATGTGCTAACCATGATCATCAGGTGTCCCTATTCGGTGTCAATTTCCACGAGGCCAAGCTTGTCCAGGTGCGCCGTCTCCTGCCCCTCCAAGACCGACGACGATGAACAGCTTATTCTAACCTCCCGACCACAGAAAGCCCTCCAACACTTCTATGCCCTCGGTCCTCAGACTGCGACCCGGATCATGGCCAAGCACTCCATCCACCCCAGAGCCAAGATTGGCACGCTGTCGCCCAAGACCGTCACAGCCCTGACAGCCGAGTTATCAACCATGGTGATAGAAAGCGATGCGCGAAAGATTATCCAGGATAACATCAAACGGTTACGTGACATGGGAACATACCGCGGCAGAAGACACGCCATGAACCTGCCCGTCCGCGGCCAACGGACAAGAAACCAGAACATGACCGCCATCAAGCTCAACAGAGTCGAGCGCAAGGGGTAGAACTTTATATAGGATTTAGAGAGTGGAAGGGGAGACAAGAAACCATTGGCGCGGCGTTAGAGGTTATCCCGGAGTGCAGGAGCTGGAAGAAACCAACAGCCTGGGCCCGGAAAAGAAATCTGTGTTTCTAGTGTACAATACAACAAGCAATGAACAAACAAAAAAAGAACAAAAAAAAAAAAAAAAACCCACTGATAATCACCACAAACTATGCAGCTCATCCTCCATCACCGGCTCCCCTTTCTCTTGCATCTCCCTCGCAACCCTCTCCACCTCCCCCCAAACCCTCAACACATTCCCCCCCACCACCTTCTTCATATCCTCATCCCTCACCCCCTCTTCCAACAACTTGCCAACCAAATCAGGGTACTTGCTCACATCCTCCAATCCTTTCGGTACACTCTCAATCCCATCAAAGTCACTCCCAAACCCCACATGCTCCCACCCAATCCGCTCCCCTATATACTTGACATGCCTCACCACCTGCTCAATGGTCGCATTCTCCCCATCAAAAACCGGCAACTCACCCTCCCCACCCTCAACACAACTAATGAAATCCGGCGCAAAATTCACCATCACCACCCCCCCGTTCTGCCTCACCAGATCAAGCACACGATCAGGAACATTCCTCGGGTGAGGGCAGACGGCGAAAGCAGAGGAATGGCTGAACATAACCGGTGCCCTGCTCCCGTTTGTCTTGTCTGGATTCCCACCAAGGACATCGAGCATGGTATCAACAGAAGTGTGAGATAAATCAATAATCATACCTAGCCTGTTCATCTCCCTGATGAGGTCGACACCATAAGGCGCAGAAAGCCCGTGGTGAACAGGGGGTGCGATCCGGACTTTTCTCGGGTCGTCTGGAAGAGTGTCGAGGGCGGAGTCGGCGAATTTGTTGGGGCAGTTGTGCGTTAGGGTTGCGTAGCGGACGCCGAGGGAGTGGTATTGGCGGAGGATGGAGGGGGAGTTGGCTATTTGGTGGAGGCCTTCGATGCCGAGGGGGGAGATGAGCTGGTTGTTTTTGCGGAAGGCGGCGAGAGCGGAGGGGGAGGAGATGTTGATGATGGGGGAGAAGGTTTCTGAGTGGGAGGAGGAGAGGCGGTGGAGGAGGTCGATTTGGGAGAGGGTTGATGTTACGACTGGGACGTGTGTTAGGTACCTATGGATGTGGTAGGGTGTAGGGGAGACTGACTGGAACCATAGCTGGAGTCTGAGAAATCTGAACCGTTGGACGGGCAGGGCCAGAATACACTCCAGAAAGCACCGCCGTTCATCCCGGCCCTGAGACGGGGGATATCAACATGGCCGGTGAGACCGCCTTTGGTGAAGGGCTTGGTGAAGTTGTCGTTGTAGATGTGGTTGTTATAGTAGGCCCGGAGGAGGATGGCCAGGTCGTTGTGTCCATCTGATATCTAAGTCAGACCTCAGGTTCATAGATAATTTGATAAGCCACTTACCAATCAAGGGTGTATGGCTCAAGATGTGCTTGACGCGCTCTTCAATGCTGTTTGGCAGCTGTGGTTTTGACGCGGGGGGTCTCTGGGGAATATACCCGGCACCGCTTATGGGGAAAAACAGATATGAAAGTAAGAGGCATGAGAATACAACACACAAAGTCACTCTCTTCGCCCTTGCCGGCCTCCGACGTGACCGTGAATCGGAGCCGAAGTCGCCGGCTTCGAGCTCGGCCCACTTGGGGTATCGGTCCGACTTCATCGGAACTGGCAACTTAACCCTCTGTGGATTATTTCTGTTCTTTGGAGACGATAGTGTCGATGCTCCGAAGCTGCATAGACGGCGAGGCAGATTTGTTTGAATACGGGTGTAAAGACGTCAGGGGACGGAGACGGGGATTGATACGCGGCTTAGCAATCCTTAGACTCGGGTCGCTAAAGGGAGAGTGTCTCGGCTAAGCTTCATGACAGCTTTTTAGGACTTATTTGCAAGCGTTCGGGATTTTGATGAGAGTCCGGTATCATGAATCATATACAATGTATAATTTCAGAAGCCTGTATTCAATTGGTTTATGAAGTACTTGTTGACGTGCTTTGAGCCCACTGAGATTCTCACTGATTCTCTCTGTTGCTGTTAAGAAAAATGTCTGTGCATTAACAGAATGATATGTTACTTGCCAACCAACCTGTTAGGATGCTGCGGTTGACATGATCCGTATCCCGTCGGCAACTGTTGGCTGTCAGACAAGTATAGTTCATGTGCTAGCTACACGATTGTGCCGCAGATTTCCAGACAAGCTATGCTCAAGAATATGATATCGTGAGTTGACACGGACAGGCTGGGCGAGTTGGACCCTGCCCAGGCTGGTTGACAGCCCTACACTATTCCTCAGGTGCTTCTAAAACGGTCTCCTTACGTCATCAGTGCCTGGTGGTCGTTCGTCCTCCGAAGCCCAGAATCAACAAGAGCGAGACAAGACATTCCGAACTCTCCAACAAGCCTGATTGTACTGCTGAGGTGTCTCTAGCTGAAAAGAGACTTGACGTTTCAAGAAGTCGGTGAGAAAGGGCATTCCGGCTGTTCGTTTCGAGGTGAATGGTGGACATTTGGTGGGCCACAATCTGCTGCAGGGGTTGAGGGGCTGGCCCCCGCTGGTGGCCTCTTGTCGGTCGTCAGTGAAAGCTTTCGGTGCTCTGGCTATCTGGCCAATGAAACGGCGATGGCGCTGGGTTTCTGCATCCTGGGGTTGTCGGGACACTTGCCTGCTTTCTTGCCGCTTCCATCATTGCGCCGGAATCCAGAACTTTTTTGTTGTTCAACTGAAGCTTCTTTTTCTCCCGTCCCATTGCTTCCTGACCACTGAACTTCAGGTCCCGTCGCGTGCCCTTCCAGACCCGGCCTTCCGGCGCCCTACCAACCGAGTTTTCCTTCTGAACATTTCTACCCAACTGCCCGGTACGGTACCAGCTACTCCGTAGTGTAAGACACTCAGCCTCAATTGCGCTGGAGACGCACACCACACCTCCTTGGCTACGTTCCCCCTGCATCCAGCATTTCTGGGGGCCGACTCTCGAAACTGGCTTTACGAGTTCACGACCAGCACAGCACTTCGAATCTTTGTTTACTCTTTGACTTTTTCTTCCCGGGCGAGCCGTTGGCCTCTAATTCTACACCCGTTCCAAGTACACGCCACCGCCGAGCGCAATCGGTCGTCTTTCGCAAAGATGCCCGGTTTCGCAGACTCGTTCTGGTCGAATGACTACGCCGCAGGTGAGTTTTTTGCGTGGATTTTTGGCATGTCCAGTGTGAGGTGGTGAACGGGCCGCGCTGACAGTATCCAAGGACTGGGTGTCCTGTTCGGCAAGCTTCAACAAGGTGTCGTCGAGAACCGCCAGCTTCTAACCATTGCTCGAATGCGCGCCGAGGCCGAAGAGATCTACGGAAACAAGCTATCCGACATCGCCCCAACCGTCGACAAGGTCCAGGGAGGGTTCAACCGCGACGATGGCGCCAGCGTGCGAAAGGCCTATGAAGGTGTGCGGACCGAGATGGAGGAAGCGGCCAAGAATCACAAGAAGATTGCACAGAATATTCGCGACCTGGTTGTGAACCCTTTTGGCCGCTGGTGCGAGGCTCACGAATCCCGGATACAAGATTCGCAAGATGAGCTGCAGTCTCGAATCAAGGCGCACGACAAGCAGGCCGACCTTTGCAAAAAGCTCCGAAGCACCTATTTCAACAAGTGCCGACTACTCGAAGACTTGGAGGAGGAGAATAAGCTGGCGTTCCAAGACCCCGAAACAAGCCCCAAAACTGGCCAAGATATCCCTGAAATCAAGGTCGAACCCGAGATTGCCGAGGAGGAGGAGCCCTACGAGATCGGCGACGAGACTTATACCCCCGACCAAGTCAAGAAGATCCTCGAGCACATGCTGAATACGATCAAGATGGGCGAGACCAAGGTCCCCATTCTCGGCACATATCAAAACACGTCTGCGGGAACCGATATTGTCGAGTATCTTCAACGGCACATGGGAAGCTCAAGCGTGAGCTATGCCGAGAGAATCGGCCAGGATTTGGTAACGCACGGCTTCCTGAGACTGGTTGGTAATGTTGGCAACACGTTCGCCAATAGCTCAAAGATGCACTACCAATGGCGGCCCAAGGCTTTCGAGATGTCTGGTGTGCCAGAAAAGAAGTCGATTTCAAGAGCCTTCTCCATGCCCACCTCTGGGTCTGATGGTTCTGACTCGCCTGTGGTTGGCACTGTTACTGAATATCTCGCCAAGTGGGATGTGCTCAACACTTCCAGGCCGAACGAGACGCCAGCTGAGCGTATGCGCCGGGAGGCCCGGGAGGCGGACGAAAAGTACAAGGCCAGTGTTCTGAAGCTGGATGAAATGAGGTGCGAGCTGGAGGAGGCCATCTTCCTACATCTCAAGTTTCTTGAGCGCTGCGAACTGGATAGGCTCAAGGCCATCAAGACAGTTGTGTTGGACTTCTCGGGCACTATCAGCAACGTTATTCCTAGCCTCCAGGCCACCGTGGATAACATGATGCTGTTCCAGGAAACAGTGCAGCCGCTTGGCGACTTGCGCTATCTCTTGGAGAACTACCGCACCGGTAGCTTTGCTCCCAAGGTTGTAACGTACGAGAACTACTACAACAAGGTGGATGACCAGACCTTTGGTGTGGATCTCGAGGCCCGAGCCAGGGCTGACAGAAAGCGTGTGCCTATTATCGTTACAACGCTGCTTACCTACTTGGATCATCACTATCCAGACCTCGAGGGCGATGAGGCCCGGAGAGGGGTGTGGCTCCACGAGGTTCCCTTGTCTCAAACGCACAAGTTGAGAGCTTTGGTCAACAATGGCAAGCCGCCTGCGTTGGAAACCTTTGCCGATTTTGACATCCCGACTGTTGCCAGCCTGTTGAAATTATACCTTCTTGAGCTTCCAGGTATGTCCTCTTATCGTTTGCGATTTGCCTTCTGGGCTTTACTGACATTTTTTCAGATTCTTTGGTTTCTTCGCACGTATATGAAATTATTAGAACCATCTATACTACCCCCACCGGCAACGACAGCGATGCCGCCCGCGTGCCCATCCTCCAGCAGACACTGTCTCAATTGAGGCTCACTAATATTGCCACACTGGATGCCTGCATGAACCACTTCACCCGCCTGATCGACCTGACCTCTGCCGATGAGGAGTACATCGTCAAGCTCGCTACTTCCTTGGCCCCTTGCGTGCTTCGCCCTCGCACCGAAACCTCGCTTACCATGGAGGAGAAGCATGCCTACCGCTTGGTCCGTGACTTGTTTGCCCATAAGGACGCCATCTTCAACGAACTCAAGCGTCTCTCTACCAATAACGCGTCTGGATCCCTCCGCGCCAACCCAGGTGGCCGCCCACGAGCCATCTCCACCGACGAAAGCAACCGCAAAGCCCACATGGAGGAGCGCAACCGTGTGCTCCTTGAAAAGGCACAGGGCAGCAGATCTCGTGCTACCTCTCCGGCTCCTGGCCCACGTGGCCATGCCCGTGATAAGTCGGTGGGCAGACCAGAGACTCGCTTCCCCATCTCGACTGGTCTTTCCAGCCCAACACAGGCTCACAGGAAACGGCAGAGCATGGGCCCTGTGCTCCCCAAGAGGACAAGCCTCGAGGTGCCGGACGATGCGAGCATGGGGCTTAGCCACCCCGCTGATGGTAACTTTTTAGGGGGTGCCCTCCCCATTGTGCCTCAGGTGCAGCAGGTAGCGCAGCAGGATAGCGAGGCCGTGTTGGAGAAGAGGAACAGCCTCGGGAGAAGCGGTGCCCGGTTCTCCTCGGGGAGGAGGGTAACGCCTGCTTCGAACAGGACCGAGACGCCACCTCCGAGCAGCAATGAGAATATTAACAAGAGAGAGAGCAGTGGAAGTAATGGGGCGCAGAGGGGCGTTGCGTTGGTGGATGCGCCGATGGATTATTAACAATGTTCCAGCTCAGCGTGCAATAATAACCACATTTTTGTACTCTAGTTGTTATTGCTAGGTTTTGGTTTGCGGGTGGTGTTGCCGTCTTTTTCTTTTGTGTTGACTGGATTGTGCTTTCTGGCGGTTTTAGAGCAGGTGCTGGAGGCTAGCTGGCTATGGTATGCTTGGAATGGCTTATGACGGCGACGGAAATGTTTTGTTGTTTGATATCATTTTTGGGGGGTTGGTTGCTAAAAAGAGACGATTCCAGATGACCTTTTTTTTATGTGGGTTTTTATTTTCATCATGACCATTGTGATTCACCATACCATCCATGACTTGTATCCCCAATCACCTAAACCTCGTAATCTTTTCCCTCGCACCCCTTAATCCTGCAACATCCTCCACTTTGTCATCCGTCCCCTCAAATCCAGCACCTCTTCCCCACCAACAAAAAAACTCCCATCGCCCCTATGGTGCATCATCTTCCCCTTGTCCGTCCCGACCGCTGTCCCATCCAGCCTAAAGTTCTGCTCATTCACCCACCCTTTGACAACCCTCAAAACCCAAAAGTTGTATTTCTTCACCAGCGACTCATCCTCCACTTTGCACTCTAAATTCCCGATTATGCCGTCACCTCCGACGAGCGCGCAGGAAACCTTTTCTCCTTGGATGGGGTCTAGTTTGAAACGGTCCCATTTTGTTTCGGAGGGGGGGAGGTCGGAAGAGGAGATGTTGCCGATGTCGACGACGGTTTTGGCGAGGGTGAGGTTTGGGATGGAGAGGACGCATTCTTTTGACGAGGAGAGGAGGGAGTAGGAATGGTCCCAGGGGCCGAGGGTTAGGCCTATGAGGGTGGGGGAGGAGTGGGAGATCATGGTGTGGAAGCCTAGGGTCATTAGGTTGTGGGTTTGGGTTTGGGGGTTACCGGTTGAGACGAGGAGGATGGGGCCTGGTTCGAGGAGGCGGTTGGTTTTTGAGGGAGGGAGGGGGGTGAAGAGGGAGGAGGCTTTTGGGAGGGGGGACATGGTGGGGTGAGATGATGGGGGTGATGAGGGGGTGGTTGTTTTGGTTCGTTTGGACTGGCGGGTGGTGGTTGGTTTGGTAGTGGTGGTGGTGGTGGTTTTGCGTTTTGGCATGGTGAGAGGGGGTGCTAGAGTTGAATATGTGTGGAAGAAGGAGGAGGGTATATGAAATCGAAGTGAAAGGCGATTGTGAAGTCGTTGGTGGTGAGGCTTGTCGGCGATAGGGGATAGGGGGTGAGATGGAAGGTATGACGTCACTCTTGGTTGTTGAAAGAGAGTGCGGGAAGGTGCGAACGGGATGCGAAGGTTTGCTCTTGCTGGCATTGTTATGGTTAGATTAGATATGAGCCAACTGAGTTGAAAGAGGAATGGAAACAAGGGGAAAGGATGTACAGAATCCAGCAATCCGTACTCCGGCCTCACTGCCTTGGTTGTAAAGTGATGGTCAAGATAGTTGGGTTAGGGTTGGCCTCTGACCATACCCCTTGAAGATCAGTTCTGTATATGTGTGTAGATCATCGCTAAACATCAGTTATGAGGGCAGTTTTTCCCCATCCATACCTGTATAAAATTATTGGCTCCCATCATGACGACTTCTTGGTCCATTCTCAACGCCGCAAAGGAAAATTCACTCCGGAAGGCCTTGTCTTAAAAGGTTCAAAAACCCTCAACCCAAAAGCCAGGCATTACCGTACCAAGTATCTCAGAGACCAAGACTTCATTGTCTACGGGCTATTTGCCCGCATAAAGCCTGTGGGTTACTTCTTTTGATTGAAGCTCATGGAGAGAAGAACTGACTTTGTCCAGCCAGACGCATACACCAGTCACATGCCCACCATTGTCGCCAAACAAGAAGGCTCGCATTCATCTCCACATCAATATCGCCCCAGAGTATTGATGATGCACAAGACGTTCGGAACTAAAGAGCCGAGACAGCCTTGAGGTCATCTATCTGGTGTGCTGTTGTCTCAGCGGGTCAAGAACCACTTCACATGAAGACCCCCGAAGTATAACGCCATCGATGTTGTCCAACATCAGAACTTTGACTCTGGTCGGCATCATAATCCCGGATGTACCCGAATATTGACGAGACCAAGACAACAGAGACATGTATCTATCATTAGACACAATCATGATTCAGACCCTTACGCCACCTTTGCCTCCGGATCTGAGATCCTTGACGGTTCTTCAAAACTCAACTCTCATATTGATCACTTGGCTACCTAGGTATATCTCAGCTCGGCTTGAAAACACCGAAAGTTATGTGTGAAGTGTGAGAAGTCAGGCGTTAGCTGACTCTGATGTTGTGCAACATTCTTAGACCGTGATGCTCCAAGCCACGTGGGCGGTAGGCGAGTGTCACTGTGTTAGGGGGGCTTTGATACTTGAAGAGATACAACTAGGGACTTGTTGATCGTCTTCAATATCAGGCTTCATGGATCAAGAAGTCAGACCGAGAGTCGCACAAAGTTCAACTCGGAGAAAACCGTGCAGGATATCTTGCCATACCTCGGTATTTGTACTACAGTGGCTTGAGACTGTTGTGCATAAATATCATGGGAATCAGGGGGGGGGAGGATGGGAAAACAGGGCATTTCGTGGCCAAAGACAACTCACATTCGGTGGCTGAAAGATATTGCTTTTCGTGCTTAGACATCTAATGCCTTGTTGAGACACAGAGCGCGCTCCAGTCATAAGTCAAAGAGGCTTTTGACGTCGGTTTATCACCGCCTCCATGTTGTGGTACCTGCGGTGAAAAGCCGTTCGAGTACAACCAGTAAATAACTGCAATTCGTGGTTCAACAGTTTTGGTCTTTGACCTGTCAGTTTTGCCTTCCCGTACTCGGACTGACTTTGTCAACACTGACGAATTTCTAGTGAGCAGTAATACTTCCTTGCTGTACACGTACCATTGTTAAGAACCATTTCATACCTATGAAAGCGTGAAGGCAAACAAACTTTACAAATACCTCATGCTGTACCATGTGAGTGGCCAGCATTCCTCGGTAGCCATTTACTATCACCGACAGATCTCCAAGCTGGGATTCATACCATCATCGAGAATGCAATGGCAGTATCTCATTCTTGCGAGATGCTAATGAATGTGGGCCAAAGCCTATCATGGTACCGTTTCACTGTTAGACCGACAAGAGACCACAACACGAGGTACCGCAAAATTGACTAAAAAAAGTGTCAAAGAGACCTCTTCTGTAAGAGACTCTCCAGCTATTTAATATAGCATTTGAACGCTAGAGTCGCACTAGTCCATTTGGAACCGAAGCAGAGAAAGTACTGTCTTTGTTTATCTACCCTATGTGTTGATAAACCCATCTCTGTTGACATCAAGTCCGTCAGGTCATCAACCCCCCCTGAGGCCCCTGACAGCCCCTATACTTCCAGACTAATGGTTAGAGCACGACCGCTCCGATGAGCAAATCGACCCACGAAATGGGCTTATCACATCTTACTCCTAGCATCTTACTCAACAAGTCTTCTTTAATCTATGTTATCTACAAAAACGCTCGTGACCGCCTATCACGCTGAGCCATCAAGATTAATGTAACAAGCTCCATACATGCGTCAGGAAACGCCATCAAAACGGTTTCCTTGTGATAATCCACAGTCCCAAGTACCCGGATTGTTCTCCTGGGCATTTCTTCTGGGCACTCGCCAATCGCAGCATGATCTCTTCGTCATGATGCCATCAAGGGTCCTTGATCCACAAGCAATACCGAGCCGATACATGAACATATTATTAGAACCCTCCTCTATGCTTCCGCTGCATGCGCGGTGCGTGATAGAAGCAACACTCTTCCTCCCCGAAAAGCAACAGAACAACAGAAAAGAAGCATCAAACACAATGCCACCTTTCTCTTTGGGAACAGACCCTTGCCAACAGAAAAGAAGGAAACCAGGTAAAGAGAGCAACCAAGACATGAGAAAGCTATCCCAAACCAGCAGCTCCTTTTGCTCTTTAATATAAAAGTCCCACGTGTGACAAGTCCCGTCCGTGACATGTCTTGTCCAGTCGGAAAGCAACACAGCGACGCAGGAAAGAGATATATTGCCCAACAAAGCAGAAGAAAAAAACCTGGGAAGGAATAGCAGACATAAGCTGGAATAAATGAGTTTCCCACCACCATTGTACAATCACAGCACACTTGTTGCTCTGATTATGATCCCTTCGCATCCCTTCGATCGGAAGTGCTCGGAACTCAGCAGACCAACACATGGCCATGTACTGTATAGTGCCAAACCCAAGGTTGACCATCCTCTTCAAGGAAAGTCATCGACAGCATCAACCCCCAAGCCCAAGCCCAAGCCCATGGCAGCCGCCGTGCGCGCAGTGAGAAAGGCAAGGTCACCCAAGGCCTCCCAAGGCAGAGTGTCATCCCTCCAAGACTCCTCATGCACGAGTAATATAAACCGCTGGGCAGTGCCTCCTCTCCTCCACTTCCCGCTCACCCATTCCACCTCTTGATTCTTCTCACTTCATTTATTTTTCCCTCTTGTGCATTCGTCCTGTCGGATTCCGTCACGGCAGACTGGCAAGGTAGTCACGTTCCCAACACCACCCCATCTCAACATATGCCCCCCTCCCCCCACTCTCTATCCTGGTGGTTGGGCCCAATTGTGTGTCGAGATCAAGAAAGGAAGGCAGTAGAACATTGCGTAGAAGCAGAAGAAGAAGAAGAAGAAGAAGAAGAAGAAGAGTGATAGGATAAGAAAAAAACCCCCCCCCCCGACAGAACAAGCAAAAAGAGAATCACACGGGCTGATATTAACTGACCCTGCCTCACCGCACCTGCCTCATTACCATCCATCAAACAAACACGAAATACCGCCTCGTGCCGGCGTCATAACGGCTCGTGTAGGACATGCACACGATGTCCCAACCTCTGTAGGGCTAGTGATGCTATTTTCAGAAAAAAGAAAACGTGACTGCATACCGACCTTACTTAGCTACCGGCAGCCCCAAGCAGAAGGGAATGGGCTCGCCAGTACCCATCCCGTCCGTTGGTAGCCAGAGAACAAAGTTCCGACCGCGCGGTCACCGGAAGGCGGTAGACATCCGAGGGCGGAAGGATAGTACTGACCTGCTGTCCCCTGAAGAACTTTTGACTAATGATGATGACCTCAACGTCCAAGCACTCGTCAACACCAGGGTCCTACGTCCCCATCGCAACTTACATCTCGTGATGCCTCCCCTCACAACCCCTACAAACCTCTCTCCAACCATTTCTCCGTCCGTCTCCGACCGCATCTATCCTACCCCTCGATTCGGTCAAGTCTCCAACCTCAATGTGTCTCTAGACATGTACCCCAAATCGGATTAGGTTCGATCCGAACAACTAGGTAACAGAAGGCCAAGCAAAGTAAGGAGAGACATTCTCACTGGGCCCCATTGTCCCTAGTCGCCGCCCCAAATCCCCAACCCTCCTCATCAGAGACAAACGCGCAAATCGTTCCGCCCCCCCGGGTACTTTCGAACATCACTGCCCTCTCCGAACTTTTTTGCCCCGCGTATATCCGCTTCTTTTCCCTTCGAGATGCTACTCTCCCCTCACCTCTTCTCAAGAATGATGAAAGGGGGGGGGGGGGGCAATGATAGGAGAAGACTCGCACATTCGGAGGGTAGGTACCTATAATTACACACACCACCCAACCAAAAGAAAAAAACGGAGATATTCCTCATCGTGGCAAACGATCATCGGCGATAACCCAGGGGCTTGGACGAATTATAGGAGTGTACAGAGTCGTCCCAGCTCTGTTCTATGTATGGATATGACACCAACAGCAGCGCACCCAACGCAGGGACGGGATGAACGCTGGTTCTCTCTAGGTGGTGCCTGTGGCGACAACGCGCGTGAACCATGCAGTGGGGGGCTCCCGTTGTGGCTTTCCCGTTACCCTCCTCTGACGTTAGGAACAGATTGGGCTTTCCTCAAGTCCGAGTCATGGACAACGAAAAAAGATGGCACTTTCATCAGATAGTCAAATCAGCCTCCCCCATCTCGTCATTCCGTCATCGTAGCCCGGCGCCAATTTAGTTTTCCCAACGGCGTCTCGCTTTCGTAAAAACTGACCAACACCACTCAACTAGCCAACAACCAAAGGAAACAGAGTGACATGCCCGAGGTACATCTCGATACCTTTTTCTCTCTGGTGGAGAGAGAAACCAAAATCGTGTGTCTCGGTGACGGAAAGGGTTTAGACAAAACAAGGCCAAGCCGCGGGGGAAAAGAAAACCAGCCCTAGTCCCAGCTCCGCTTAACCAAGCAATCGACGCTTAACCCATCAGGGAATAGGGCAAAAGATTGCAACGTTCCATCCGCAGCGCAGAACAGTGGGTGTGCTTTTCAAACGGTCGGAGTGTGCTGCAAGAGAAAAGAAACAAAAAGCTTAAAGATAATTTGCTGCTGATGAATAAGAGAGAGATCGCGATGCCCTGCGTCAAACTGACAGCTGCTGAACCAGATGTTGGCATATCTCAGGAAGGATTCCCCCAGCAGGGTAGGACCTTTCTCTTCGATGACTTCAACGAACCTGCCAGTTAATATGTGGAAAGGGTCCCCGAGCTGACAGACAGGCTGACAAATTTATGGAAAGCGTGACGCCGAGTAGGTCCGTCTCGTCGGTATTGTTTCCCTCAGTTTTCCTGCCCAGCACAAATCTCCGAACAACGTCAAATATTCTGCCTATATCAGAGTATATAATATCAAAAGTAAGGCGACAAAGCGGCGCCTCGGAGGCTTTGACTGTCTTCAGCTTTGTGCTTGTCAGCAAACAACCGTAGCTGAGTGATGCCAGACTGCCGAGGCTACGTAAAGACGTGTGCTGCCCCAAGAGTGCCAGTCCGCCAGGGCCAAGCCGCCAGGGCCGCAAGCCGACCGTGGGAAGAAAAGGGCCGTTTTCTCAGCCACATCTCTTGGTTCACCACAACTCTGAGATCCGGATCCCCGACTCCCGTCTCTCACCCTCTCACTGCACTCAAAACCCGCCGCCGCCGCCGCCCAGTTGCTCCCAACCCGACAGACCAATCAGTCGTGCAGCAAGGGCCTCGGTCATTGCCCTGAAGCGGTGTAGCTCGCAAGGCCAGACAAGTGAGGGGAACTCCAGTTATGGCGGTCAATCCCGTCTGCCCTCGACATCTCACAAAGAGCCTGCATTTGGTGAAAGGTGATTGGTGAACCCTCTCTTGAGGTTGATCAAGTTTCGCGACACCTCTCACACAAGGCTTCAGCCTATCACCCGCTGCTTGCACCTCAGCTGAGAAACACCTCGCAGTGTCGATCTGCCAGCCCGGCGGGAGATGCCACGATGCTATTAATCGCTTCCGCCTTGCTGGTGCTTGGGATCGACAATCACGAACAGGACCAGAGAACGGAATCTAGTGATCAGCATGTGAAGACGAGCAACGAGAAACAAGCAAGTATAGCGTAAGGTACTAAAGTGTGTAGCCGTCCAGCGCGCCGATAGCCAAGACGTTTCTGCCCAAATTGCAGGTTCAGAAGCCGCCGTTCCGTCCACAAACGCAATGGCATTTTCGCAACGAGGAAGGATGGGGGAAAAGGGATTTGTGGGGCGCAAGTTGTGACGAGATAGAAGCTTCGATGCATGTTTCTTTCTGGCTTCTAGCGCTGGCAGCCAAATGCAGGTGGCTGTATCGCCGTCTCTTGCTACCGCTTGGCTGCTTTGCCAGCGCGTGACTTGTCGTTGCTTGGTCTGGCGGTGGACAAGACGCTACCGTCTTTTAGTGTCCGAACAAGAGCCTCGCGAGCCTCGAGCGAACGTTGAGAAGGACGCCGTTTTCGTCCGGCTGCATCCGCAGGTTGGAGCGTCTTGTTGTCAGTCAACGACTTGTTTTCTGGTGGCTCTTGCATGCAGTGGAAGTCGGCGACCACTCGAACGTGACCCCCACCAAATATCGCCGTGTGCGCTGTGATGGTGAGGGGTTTGAGGTTTACTTCAGGCCCTTGCTGTGGCGCTGGTCTGGACCGCTTCAACGGAGCGCAATGATCTGGCTCTGGTGATATCGCTGCATGTCGACGAGTTATTGACGATGCCCACACGGATAGGAATAGTGCCAAGTTCAAGGTGTAGCGAGCTCACATGCCATATATCCGAGTTGGGTTGACAACGAAAAGAGGGGATAGTTAGAGAGGTCAGGGTACAGGGTGTAACGACTGACCTAGTCCCCAAGCTAGCGCATGAACCACTTGCTCGATACACCACAGACGAGTTTGTATGAAGTCCATCTCGAGTGTGGTCGTTTAAAAGCTGATCCCCTGACAACCCCTCCCGAACCCCTTTCCTTGGCGAGAACGGAAGCGCTGTCAAGGCCGTGCCGTGGCCTCTGACTTGCCGACATTGCTTATTCTCTATTGTGGTGTCGACGGAAGTGTTGTCCTGGTCTGGAAAGATCCAGTGTTGCTCATCTTGGGCCTGTAAGATGCGTGTCTTTCCTTCGTCAGCGGCGAGCCGTGGCGGTGCTTGGCGCAGCGAATCAAGGCAACGTACGTATATGTCGTCTTCCATGATGAGTGAGAACTTGTATGTGGCAAAAGTACAAACTGCGAAGGGGAAAACTGCGCGAAGGGTCCATGAGACCGTGTCCTCGACGGGCGAAAATACCTCGAGCTCAGACTGCCAACAGCTCCATCAAGAAGTCACAAGCGAATCTCGTCATCGAGACGATGTCGTGCATTGTGGCTTCTGGCGTCAGTTTCGCCCTGGTCTGGTCTCCGTTATTGACCCCTGGACGACAGGGCGTGAGGGCGGCTCTGATGAACTCCGTTTCTCGGCTCAGAACCCACGAACCCTTACCCTTGGCGATCATGTTTCGCCTTATGTCGTTTAATAATAAACCTCAAAGCCTCGGTGTGGTTTTCAAGGCCCACCATCCGAGATATTGCTGCCCGCCTGTTGATATGAACTGCTCGGGGGATTATCCGGGCATGGCCGACAGCAAGTGTGCTGATAAGGGAGCCTCCGCCACTAGCATCTCTGAGGCCTAGTGTGGAAGGTCTCTAGAAGCCTGCACAGAAGGCTTTCGGCGGTGGCTGATTCGTCTTGGGCGCTGGGCGTGCCTGAGCAAGCTGGTCGTGATCAGCATCATGCAGCATAATGGTCTTGTTCTGACCATGACATGACATGACAAGTTGGCAACACCATCTGCAGAAAACATGTTTCCTTATCAGACTATTTTAGTGGTTTCTGATGTCCTGTAATGAACTACCCTCCCACCGAGACCAGGAAGGTCTCACGAGATTCCTGAAGAAGGCAGAGACCACGACTGGTGCTGCATGTCGTCAGTGTTTGCTGAACCCAGTAACCAGACAATGACTGGCCGAATATATTAAATGCTGTCACTAGCTCGGTGATGGGGAAACCCAACGCATGTTGAAAGGACCCCCACTCCTGCGCAATAGCTTCAATGCAATGCATCGTGTGCTTGCTGCCATTGCTTGTTGCATTGCGAGAGGAGGATGTCTCACATGGCTGTCGATATAGTGGCTGCTTCGTGGGCTTGAGGCTGACGAGGGACTATCAAATGTATATTGCATCTTCCCTTTGGCGTCCTCGGGTCGGGTAGCGTCGTCAATGCGGTCTCAGATACGGGGCGGTCGCTTGTTGATGTGGAATACGGACCTGGCTCGCAATAGGTACCGGCACAGGGTCGCAATCTGATGATAACCGACTGGCAGGCGGTTTTGCTCAAAGTGGACGACGCCGTTGTCAGATGGGGGTCAGTCCAGCCAGAGCGGGACCTCCTGGCATTGAGAGGCCCGTTTTGCCGTGATTTTGATTTTATGGAGCCTCATGCTTCGTGTTAGCGTTTGTGATAACAAGAGATGTCGTCCGGCCAGCTGTAAGAAAGTAAAAGCGCCGAATGTGAAGTGTTGGTAAGTACGAACTAGGTTGATCCGGTTCAAGTTGCTGAAAGTTCAAGATATCAGTGAAAACTGTGGCAGATGGCGGGGCACTACATGTGTAAACGGACGGGACGGCAGGGTCAGCCACAAACCCCCGCGCTGTCCCGCTGGCGCTGGGGTATCTCTACAGGGGGCCTGTTAACGCCAACCTCGCTCCAAATTCTCGCATTCGCAGTGAGAGCGACAGCACTCTTGAATCTGTTGTGTACGTCGCAGTCGTCAAACACAAGCTCTTCGGTTGACCAAGGGATTCTTTAGCGCCCCAAACGCCATGAATTTCACAACTCTTGTAACGAGAGAGCGGTGACAGAGAGACTCCAGAGAGAGATAGAGCTTGAAACAGACCGTCAGGGCACGGAGCATTTGCGGTATCTCCGAGACTTCTTCAGCTCTTGCCGGTCGGCCAATTCTGAAGCCTTTGGGATCTGGGTTCGGTCTCCCTTTCAGTCGGAATAATTACACTTCACTGGCTATAGTCCCTCAGGCTAACTCGCCCATCTCACTCTCAATCCTCGCTTCCCCCTCCAATGGCAGCCCAACAACCCATCTTAACCGTCTTTTTATTCCGAAAATCATCACTGTCTCACCTGAGTATTCGACTGGGGTCTATCATGGACGAGTGGATGGATATGGTGGACAGGTGAAAGAGAGAATGTGGGACGCAATGGGGTCTTCCTTGGCTCTCTCCACTGACCAGACTCCAACTCCCGCCCGTCACCTGTTGTAACTCGTCGCCGCCCCCAGCTCGCGGCCGTTGCACCCACTCCAGAACCTCGTCCGCTCCTCCGACCGATCCTCCCTTGGCCCCTGGTCGGTACGGAGGTACCTGGGTGGTACCTGTGGGAAGGGGGCGTTGGCGCGCTGCACGGGGGGACTGGGGGAGGGTGGTAGGGGTAGGGGGGGGGGGGGGGTCAGGTTGCCGGGCATGGGATGGGGCTGCATGCAGACCGTGTGTCTCTTTCTTGCTGCTTGGTGCCTCGGTGGAAGTGCTTGGGAGCTGCTGTTTAATAAAACAGAACACCCTACCACACACACGGCTCGCGGCCTTGCCTTGCTCTCATATGTTGCCCTCTTTCCCAATCTGATTCATTTCTCATCCCATCCCATCCCACTTCATCCCATCTCATCTCGACCATTCCCAGCTTGCAGGTTCAACCTCCCTCTCGGCTGCGAGACATACACAGGCTCCAGTGTCTCTCCCACGCAGCGTGCTATGTGCCCCGAGTCTTGCCATATTAATACCCGTTCACCCACTCCAGCCAGCATCCGCTGTCTCTCGAGGGCCACACCTTGTGTTCAATAACACTTGCCTCTTCACAAGGCCTTCTGTCGGTTGCCCTGCTGTGCGGATCTGCACGAGACTTCCCGGGAATTCGGAATTGGCCTTACCAGCAACTACATCGAGACTTATTACTTTAACGGGCGGTGGAAACTTTGAACGGATCAACACCACTACAACCACCATCATCATCAGATATCATGACTGCACCAATCAACACGCCGTCGACAGGAGCAGCGAAGGATGCTGCCTCGGCCAGGAAGCGCAGAAGAAGAGCCCCCGCCGGCGGGGCCGCAGACGACTGCTTTACTTGCGCCAAGCGGAATGTGAAGTGTGATCGGAGGAGACCGTATTGCTCGCAGTGCTTGGAGATTGGTAACGAGTGCTCTGGCTACAAGACGCAGCTCACATGGGGTGTTGGCGTGGCCAGTCGGGGCAAGCTTCGCGGGTTGTCGCTGCCCATTGCAAAGGCACCACCAGTCAACCAAGCCAAGACGAGCCTTTCCAGCATCAAGTCACCAACGACCACGACACGCTCTCGGACGACCTCCGTCACTTCGAACGGTCAGTGGCCAACCGAGCAGGATGAGCGGGCAGTTCGCGGCGACCTGGAAATGGGCCACGGGCGGAGCCCCTCTATCACGATACCTCCTTTTCACCACCACCCTTACGACATGTCGCACATGTCTCCTACCGAATCCGCGCCGCCGGGATGGACTCACATTCCCTTCTCGTCCAGCATGCCCCCAGTAGATGGTCCGAGGTTTCCTCCACCACGCAGTCTTCACATTCCTGTGTCGACTCCTGGTGACATGATGATGCACCGGGAAATGATCCACACTCCCCTGGACACCATGAGCGAGGTTGACTACATGTCTCCCATTGCTCACTCGTTTCCGAGAGACGACGTGCCGCAATACATCCACAGCCCTATTGTCTACGACGGATTCCACAATCACGGGTCGCCCGTTCCACAGAGCCCAACAGGTGGCATCATGATTGAGCAGCCCCGGGCACCAACCTCTTGCCCCAGCCTCGTATATGGTCCATCAGAACCCGCTTCGAGTCTTCAATCTCACATGTCTCATGTAGAGTCCTTGGAAGCCCAGCTCAGTCGCAAGCTCCCACATGAATGCGACGTCATGGGTGAGTTTCGTTACCCACAACAACCGTATCACATACGCTGACCTCAAGACGCAAAAGCTCCTGGCACACCTGACTTGGACACGTACGGAAGCAGTGTCCAGTCTCACCACGGCTCTTTCTGGGCCACCTCGAACGCGGATGAGGATTCGCTCTCCTGCAGCGTCAATGAAAGGACCCGAGCCCCCTGGGCGAACTCATATCCTTCACAGTCACCATCACCCGTCTTGCAGATGAGCCCAGATCTCGCCACCAAGATGCCATTCTTCATCGACTACTACGAGAAGTCCATGTGCCCTAGCATGGTGTTTATCGATGGCCCCAACAACCCCTTCCGAGAGCATATTCTTGGCCTTGCCAACAGCAGCCGGAGCTTGCAGCACGCCATCTGCGCGCTGGCCGCCTGCAACCTCAGGATGAAGCGCAAACTCAGTCTCGGTCAACACAGTTTCGACATGAGAGAGAAGAGTCCCGTGGAGAGCCCCTCGGATGGGCAAGATCAGTCATTGACTGAAGAATACCAACACAGAAACTTGGCAGTACGGTTACTTGACGAGCAGCTCAACGACGCGGAAAAGTCAACACAGGACTCCGTTTTGGCCACCATCTTGTTGCTCTGCCACTACAGAATGGCCGAGTCAGGGGTTGCCAAGTTTCACACACAGTTTGCCGGAGTCAAGAAGATTCTGGGCATGCGGCGGATGTCTCCTTACCCACCATCAAGAGACTCGGCCTGGATGGAGGCGCTCTTCACATACTTTGATGCCATCTCCGCCAGTGTTAACGACAGAGAAGCCCAGCTCAACACGAGCTTTTACGGTGTTCTCCCTGATGCACAGCTCCTCCCACCCGGAGCTGAGAACCTCGTCGGCTGCGACCGCGAGCTCTTCAGGACCATTATCAAACTTGGCCGACTTAACCTGCTTTCTCAGCAGCGGCCAGTCCAGAACCTCCTCGCCTCCTCGCCACTCCCCCGGGCAAATGATACCTCGCGTTCCGCCTCCCCGCTCGGTGCGCCATTCAAGTCATCTCCCCTCCTCAGCGGCCCCGACCACCACCACAGCCTCTTTGGCGGCCTTCCCCACCCCATCAACAGCAGCGTCCGCTTCGACGGCAACGGGTTTGGCTCCACCCTCGACGACAATGACCATCTCGGCGCCAACTCGATGCAATCACCCTCCTCCGCCTACGATGACCACCGCAGCGCCTTCTGGCGCGAGTGGAAAGAGGCCCGCATCGCCCTCCAAACCTGGGAATTCGACTCCAACCGCGTCCGGGCCTCGCTCACCGGCCCGCCGCTCCCGCTTCCATCCCTCTCTTCCTCTCCCACATCCCCAGGAGTAGGAATGGGAGTTGGCGCTGGTGTCAATGGCACCACCCCACCCCCGACCGCGACTCAGATCCGGGATCTTAACTCCCTCTCCGAAGCCTTCCGGTATGCCGCGCTCTTGTACACCGAGCGTCTTGCCAGCCCTCACTCCTCCTCCACCCACAACAACTTCCGCAACTTGGTCTCTCAGGTGGTCTACTACGCCACCAGCCTCGAAGCGGGTTCCTCCGCGGAGAAGTTTCTGCTCTGGCCGCTTTTTGTTGCGGGAAGCGAGTGCGTCAATGAGCTGCAGCAGAATATTGTCCGGTCCAAGTGCAGGGAGATTATGAACCGGAGCGGGTACATGAACAACCTTGCCGCGTTGGAAGTGCTTGAGCGGCTCTGGGCTGGGGAGGGGGTGCAAGTCAAGGATGAGTACAACAGGATGAGGCCGGGCACGGCGGGGCAGCAGCAGAGGGGCGGGCCGTTTAATTGGATCAAGTGTATTGGGGGGAATCAGGAGGTGGAGTGGATTATGTTTTGATGTTGATATGGATTGGGACGGATATGATATGAAAGGGGGGGTACTTACCTAGTTGCCCTGGATTTATGGCAACAGTGAGTGAGGTACATCAACGATGGTGACCTGCACATTACACACACACACACTCAACACACATACCGACATCTCTTTGTTTATTATATCATTTCTTTTGGGTTTACTTTTTATATATACCTACCTATTTAGCCACCGTGGTTACACCTTCACCTGTCAGGGTTTTGGGAACAAGAGCAGGTTCTTGATGGCGGGGGGGAAGAGGAGAAAGCTATGGGTACATGTTTTATCAGATACAATTGTTGAAACTTTTACAAAAACATTGCAAAACATTCACAACACTCTTCCAACTATAAGCACATGCAAAACACTGGTGACAAATGTTCAACTACCTATGAAGAGCTCTATGGCACGGACATGGAGTCTTGTGAGGAGCCTTCATACATGCTGTACGCGAGGTGTGTCATGTGCCATATCCGCATTAGATGCTCATCTCAGTAGGCAATGCACACTTCTCTCAGCTGGATGACTGTCCGTGTGGGCGAGTGTGTCCCCATCTCGGGTAGCCCTTCAGAGACGCCCACAGTCTCAGCTCGGCATATGTTCTTTTCTGGAAAGTGTCAGGTTCGTCTGTGCCTCGGACGGGACTCTCCCTCTCCTCCCTCCCATAGTCCACACAGCTTGCTGACCCCCTCCTCGGGTGGGTAAGCAAAACATTCGGGGTATCCCATGTTACATCAGATCTACCACCTCACCAGAAGAATACTTCAGAGGTACATGCTCAACCGATCGACGTTCCCCCTCCCTTTCCCCTCCCCCCGTCAAGTCTAATGTATCTCTATCACATCACTACTGCCCGCTGGTTACAACCCGCGTTCTAGTCCTTGCCAACCTACCGTTGCAGACCTTCTCGAAGCCAACGTCTCGGTGAGTGAATCGAGGTGGCTTACCCGGTTTGAGCACAAAGCCGCGCTTAACAGACCGTCGCTATAGTGTCTCTCACGATAACCTCTTCTTGAACATGACAAACAAGTGGAGAACTGGCAATGGAGACAGAGAGATAAAGCACGCAATCTGGATGTAACTGCAGAAAATGCGAAACGGCTCCATCGACTCCATCAACAAAGTTGTAGCCAACAAGGAACGCAAAGGAACGACAAGCTTCGCGGTTAATGTGTTCTTTTTTTCCCCATGCCGCCTTCGCTTACCCCTCCCCCTTGCCTGTGTGTTGTTTCCCCCTCAACTGGTGGCTCTCTCGATGTACACTTGTAGCAAGAGGCAAACCCCAGCTGTGGAACTGTTGGGTGGTAGTGGTGAGGAGGAGGACAGGACCGCTCGCCGTGTAGCCGTCTCAAGGTCAGGGGTCAGAATGTGCATACATACACAAAGGACCTGCCCAATCGGAGATTCTAACCTTCAAGGGGAAAGTTGCGTGGGGGAAGGGACTTGGAACTACTGTACCACAAGAGGGGTGTTGTGTACATGGGGCGGCTCGCTGGCGGCAATGTACGTTTGTAAGACGGGGAGGATAATGGAGATAGGGGAAACGATGAAGAGGAGAGGAGGAGGCGTCAAGCCACACCTTCATCCAGCACAAACTAGGGGGGGCTGGCCCAGTTCCAGACGAGAGAGGGGACGAAGGAGGCAAAACAGAAGAGGGGAAGAAAGAAAAAAAATCGCCGACAACTTTCGGTATCCCGTATCCGTATAGACTCTATCGGGTTGTCCTCATCTGCGGTGGAGAACTCCCCAACCCCAAACTCCATAGATCAACACAAACCCCGTTGGTTAACCGCGCTTCCTCTACCCTACCTCAACACCACTGATTCGGTGAGAGTAGTAGAGAAATCATGTTGTTGATCTGTCCAGACCACCACCACCACCACCAACCCCCATCAAAACCCCGCTAGAAGCTGCACAGAACAAAAAAGAAGAAGGGAACCCTAGCACACACCAAGCAAGCCACAAAGTGAAGGTGAGGGGGGAAGAAGGGGGTCAACAACACTATCGAATTTGATCGGCCACCTCAGCAAAACCAAATCTGAAAGAAGCGACCTTCTAGAAAAACTAGAACCCGTCTAGAAGGTCAGAGGCGTGATAGAAGAACAAACTTGGTGTGGTGTGCTACCACTTGGTGTGGTGTGCTACCGCTTGGTGGCTTGCATCATTGCTTTGCTGCACGCGACCACACCCACAATCACCGCTACCACCGCTGATTGTGAGCTCATCAGGTTTGCTAAACCGAACCTGGATCATAGCAGATATGCGCTGTCATCGATATAGAGATAGGAACATTTTGTACTATCTTTTGGCCCTGGACCTGGCTTGCGGGATATGTTGGAAACACACAATGTACCCGTCAGGGGTCATGTTTCCTTTTCTGTGTGCACACACGACCAACAACAGGGGAGGGGGAGAAGGGTTGGGTTGCTTTATCTGGGGAAAAAGAGGTGGAGAGAGAGAGAGGGGACAAAACGTCCCTGTTTTCTGGCTGTTGACCTTGGAGGTACTTCCAACAACAGTCAGCAAAGCAAAAAAGACGGGATATGCAAGCATGTCCTGCAAGCTGCAAGCAAGAAGCAGGTTGTCTTTCCCTCCCGTAGCGTCGCGACTAACATCTGCTCCGTAGAAGGAAGGGGAGGGGGTGTTGGCATCCCGCGATCACACCGGGCCATACCGCAACAGGAAGGCAATTCAAGATCTGGCGGAAGACGTGATTGCCGTGGTGGTCTGTGTGCGGACGGACGAGCTCATCGGCTACCGCTGAGGAGACAAGTCCTGAAGCTCGGATGTTGGGCAGATAAAACTGAAGAAAAATCTCTCCCTGCTTACCTCACGAGCTTGTGAACGTGAGCGTGGGGGGAGGGCGGTTGCGAGATATCGATGGGTGTTGGGCAGCATCGAACGGCTCGACGACCTAAGTTTAGACACCGAGATGCTCTGAGGGACAGAGACACCTACCAGATCCGAACCGTGAGTGTGTGTGGTCTTCGGTATTGGTATGCTTTTGGGTATCACTTCGTTTCCTACGAGACGGAGCGGGATTTTCTCCATCCAGTCGGGCGATTTGTGAGAGGGGTTGATGCTGTTGAGGCCAAGCTCATCCTGCCAAGAAAAGAGAGGTGACCTTGGTCTTCAGACGTCGAGGCTTGCATGTGACAGTCACACGAGGCTGGGGATCAATAAAAGAAACGGTGAAGAAGGCTTAATAGAGCTGTGTTATAGCTTCAGACGGAGACATGACGGTCTCTTCGAAAGAAGATCGTCAACAGAAACGGTTCCAAGTTGTCACGGACGCGAAGACAGGAACATTGCATTGTCCAATCTTGCATCTGCATGTCTTTGAATCATGGAGGGGAATCGCTTGCCAGCTTCTTCAGTTGGCAGCAAGTGTGGCAGCTGCCGTGGCTGAGAAGGAGAGTCATCGGCGTTATGAATTCGGCGATAAGAAGGCAACCAGCCCAATCGATAAGAAGCCAACCCACTAAAAAGATCTTATCTTATCGCCCTTATCGTCTCAACTCTAGAATTTTTGGCCGCCATGGTACGGCAAGCGCAGCGACAGCAGCAGCGCAATCGACCACAGCCAACCACCGCACCAATTAACACCATCACCAACCTTAACCCCTCCCTCAGACCACCCCACCACAATCCAAAATGGGTCGCGAACTTCAAAAGCGCAAGGCGCGCTCCTCGCGCTCCAAAGTGAAGATGCCCAACCGCCGCACGAAGGCTCTCAACCCCCTAGGAAATAGCATCATCGCCCAGAACTGGTTTGTCTCCCCCTCTCTCTCCCACATATTCCCATTTCACTCACTAACTCTACATGTCACCAGGGACAAGAAACAGACCCTCTCCCAAAACTACACCCGCTTCGGCCTCGTCGCAAGGCTAGGCAAAACAACAGGCGGCACCGCCCCCAACGACAAATCCAAACTCCGCACCGACGTCCAAGACCCCCTCGCCGTGCAGTCTTACTCCAACTCTGGCTCCCTCCGCGTCCGCGAGGTAAAAGTCGAGCGCGACCCCGAGACGGGAAAGATCCTCCGGATCATCAAGGATACCAACCCTTTGAATGACCCGCTAAACGACCTCGAGTCTGGAGATGAGGGTGAATCAACAGAGAAGAAGGAGTACGAGGAATGGGGCGGGTTAGCGGGGGAGACGTATGAGAAGAGCGAAGTTCTCAAGGCGTTGGAAAGGGAGGCGGGAAGAGAAGTGGTGGCGAAACCGAGGTATCAGAGTGATAGGGAGAGGGAGTGGTTGGAGAGGTTGGTGGAGAGGCATGGGGAGGATGTGGGTGCTATGGCGAGGGATATGAAGTTGAATCCGATGCAGCAGACGCCCGGGGATTTGAAGAGGAGGTTGAAGAAGGCGGGGCTGATTTAGGGGCGTTTAATGCTGAGAGGGTTCTGCTACATTGGGGCTTCTGTTGAGGATGTAAATTGAGCCTCACAGTGTGGCTCTCTAACAAGGCGGCTGTAGATGGGGAAGAGGTTCATGTCACTCATAATACCGGCGTTTTCTGGCGTTTATAGTTGGTCTTCATCTGATCTGGCGGAAATGGAAAAATCTGTGGTTTTGATTAGAGCACTTGGGCCTAAATTAGCGAAGGCGGTCGAACAGGCGGTTGAGCAGGTCGTTAGGTCAGGTTGCTGGACTTGAACTAGATGATTATCAAGACATTCGGAAGTCCTGCCACCTGGGCAACCACTTGTTAGTTTAACATTCATCATAAACCCCATGAGATGATGGCAACCAAAGTATGGAGATATCTTGAACAGACACCACATCTTCTGCGTTGCCATTCTTCAATATATCAATTTGAGAAATGCCCTGCAACTCCTCTATACGCCTTAAACCCTTCATCACGGCTACAACTGGAATTATGCCTCGTGCTCAAACAAAGCCACCAAAGCCACCATTCGCACATTCAGAACCAGGACATGCAACAAACCATCCTCATGTTCAACTACATGATACCTCCCTTTTCGTGTGAACAAGTCCCCCTCTTCCACCTGACGCCAGAACCATAAAGACATTTCATGAGAGGTTTGTATATCGTGATCATTGTATAATAAAACCATACGCAAAGCCAAATGCCTCCAATGTACAAACTCCACCCTCCGGAAACAAAATCATTCAGAAACAGTAAACACCCCTTCCCCACCAATTAACCCATCAAGCCATGACATGCCATTCGCTGCACTTTTGCTGAAGATGACCTCCCCAAGCACGTTTCGCTTTTCATATCCACCCTGACCATCAAGCCCCCGTTCGTAACTGAACATCAGTTCTATTCATCATTGATCACCGATGAAGGTGATCATAATTCGCCTGCGGAAACCTCGCCGGCCCCGTCCTATCCTCCTCTTCATCATACGTCCCCACACTCGGAGCCTGATACCTACTATTCATCGACCCTCCCAGCGTAGACGCACCCCCCATCCCCATAGCCGACACCCGTCCAGAGTTATACTCGGTATCGTCATCAAACGGGTTCGCGTTCGCCTCTCCCCTTCGGAACGGGTTGTCCTGGTATGAGCTGCCGATTGTGCTCGCGTTGGCCGCTCCACCGCCAACAGCGCTGCTGTACGGGTCCGAGTAATCCGACTTGGGGGCGCCGTAGGGGTCAGAGGAGTAGTCAGATCTGGCACCGCCGTAGGGAGCGGGTCTGTCGTCGTCGTCGGCGTCGTGGATGTTGACCGGGGCGTAGGCTTCCTCGTCGTGGGGGGCGAGGGAGAAGGCGGCTTTGTCGGGGTCGATGTTCTGGCTGTCGGAGCCGGCGCCGCGATCGCCGCGGTCGTAGCCGGGGAGGCGGTTGTTCCATTGGTAGTATTTCAGGGTCCAGATGCTTAGGAAGGTGGTGGCGCAGAAGAAGAGGCTGGGGATAGTTAGTACGGGTTATTCAAGATGGAAAGATGGTGGGGGAGAGGTAGGACATACAAGACGAATACGCCCATGGCGACGATGGCCTTGCTGATACCGCAAACATCTCCGCAAAGACCAGAAGAGTTATACGCTGCCTGTGTCGCAAAGGCAGAGAGCCAGATGATGGTGAAGATGACGTCGACCAAGACCATCACCGTCGGGTTGGCGATCTTGCGGGTTCGTGGGAAACGAGGGGCGCCGATGAGGTAGATCCATGCTGGTAACGACAAGAAGAACTACCATCCCATATCCACGTCAGTATCTTGTGATCCCAAAAAGTGAGGGGATAACAGATAAGGCTGAGACATACCACTGCGAACGTCCACCCGTTGTTGCCCACAATCTTTGCGCTCTCGGCCCGGAACACAGCAATCTCGAGGCACCATAGTACAAACGCAAAGACAATCTGTGCTATGTGGAATGCGAGCTTAAAGGCCGGAATTTGCTCGGCGTCGAGCTCAAAGTCTTCCCACATTTTTTTCTTTGGAGGGGCTCTCTGTCCGGCGCTCGGTTCGATTGGGTTCGTCTGGTGTCGGTTGGTGTTGATGTTGCTATGCGCTTGCGCACGTCCTCCCGCCTGTCAGAAGATCAAGGTTTCCGGCCAAGGTTTTTCGAAAAGGAATTCGGAGGGGAGTTTGTTGTGTTTGTGCTGAAGACGATAGGGCTGCGACTGCACAGAAGATACAAAGAGCTGGGGTTGCGCAAGCTGGAGGTTTCCTTGGCTTCTCCCTCGCCTTATGCTTGGTTGCCCAGGGAACTCGATGGGGCTCGCACTCAAAAGCTGACGACTACCAACTGGGAACGAGGCTGTATGTGCGACGTCAAGTATTTCGTTTGGTGGAGATGGGATGGCCAAAAAAACAGGATAAAAGGACGGAAACAAAACAACCACCGGATACGGATATTCAGTTGCAAAACAGATCAGATTTTGCAGAATCGAAAAGTGGTCGTCAGCTTTAGGATGGAGTTGACGTTGCATGTCAATATCTCTGTCGCAGGTTTGTCACCTCAACCCTGGATCCCTCCGGCTTGTCGCTGTCAAACTGCTGCAAACACAGCCGCAGCGCCTGGCTTGGCCCTGTTGCAAAGCCACAACAATGACGCTACTCCTGCCCCGGTCGCCGCGTTCATATTCCCCATCACCGCGAAGTGCCGGTGCCCTGGGTGTTCCTTCTTGGGACTCTACGCCACGAGTTGTGCCTGGTTTCGACCAACCAACGCTCCGAGATTTTGAGATGCTCTCTCAGCTGTGGCGCCACACTCGGTCCAAGTCCAAGACGAAGCAAGAAACGGGTTATCACCACAAGGGAGCCTGAGAATCGACATGCTCTCGACAGCGAATTCTGCATGAACAAACAGAACTGGATCGTACAGGCGACAGTTTTGAATCTCGCATCCTGGGATCTTGGCCAAGAAACTGGAAGTTGTGTGGAAATGGTTTGTGCGCCGAAAAGCTGAGCACACTGTCCAGCCGCAGCATCACCATCGATCAAATGAAGTCTCGGTCACCAGAGTAAAACTGGATCCAAACGCGATATCTTTTTTGAGAGCAGGCCTGCGATAACTAATATTCGGCTTTAACCAGGAAGCACAGAAACCGGCGAGGTGAGGCTTGGTCGGCGCTTCGCTGGCCTTCAAGGGGTATCAACATTGTTTCGACGAGGCCTGCCTGGCGAAGATCATGCATCCATTCACAGTGTGTCTGTAATCAACACTGTGCTGTATGCTTGTAAGGCAGAACCCAAGTGTCATGTTTGAAGCATTTTGACATCGTGAAAACCATTCAGTTCATATTGCCGTCGTAGGATGCTCTAATCACGTTCTCTAGCGCTTACACTTTACTACAGGTGCAAAACTTGGCCTGGCAACGTAATCCGCGCTTCGCTACGTTGCTGGCGCTTCACGTTGGGCGCCTATTGATCATCGAGACGCTGGCCATCATGGATCTACACGCTTAACTCTAGATAGACGGGACTCTCTTAAATGACTGGCAACTCGGACCACCTTCCCACATGCTATGTAAGCCAGGTCACCTGACGATAACCCGATTAGGATAAGGCCAGTTCTCGTCACTAGACCTAATTGGACACCACACCCAGATTTTTAAACTCGAACATTAAAGTCCACGACCAAATATATATATATTTAAAATACAGCTACGACACCACCACCTAGGTATTTTAAAAGTAGTATATATTAAGGCTTCTTTTTATTGGAAAAGCGTGTTACGCTTATATGTATTTTAGTAGTTTGTGGTGCGGGTGAGTCTTAATTGATTGATTGTTAATGTGTGCGCGCCCGGGTAATTCGTGCAGGTTGATTAGCTATTTATTTGATTGATGGGTGTGGGCAGGGGTGGTATGTGTGGCCGGTGGCGAGTCATCTAAGGGAGTCCGATAGACGTCCAGCGTCTAGGTGTTCATGTTCTATGATCACAGATGAGTATATATGTTGCCTCTCACAATCCAGCATCATATGTTGTTCTAATCATTGCGTTACACACTCCTCACATCACTTCCTTACATACCCCTTATTCATTGCCTTACATATTCACTATGGAGCTCGCCGGGGCCGTCGTCGGAATTATCGGCTTGGGAATACAGGCCACCGAATGTCTTACCAAGTACTACGCATCAGTCAAGAGTTCGAAAGCCAACATCACCAGTACCATTCAACAGCTCAAAGCGCTAGTCATAATAGTCCAGGAGTTGCAAATTTGTTTTCGAACCCGCAAGTTCCAACCCCATGAGAGAGATCTTCTTCACTCGCTCGAGTCATCAATTCGGGAGTGAAGGCCACATTCAGGAGTTACACAACGAAGCCCAGAAATTTTCAGAATGCTCTTCAACCAGCAGCGGTTCAAGATCTTTCTTTTGGCGCACATTCATCCGTCAGCTCGCCTATCCCTTACGTGGTGAGTTTCCCCTTCTCGATACTTGATAAGTATGGCGTCCGCAAGGATGCTACCAAAGTACGATATAGACACCACACTCCGGAAGCTCTCAGCGATGGTTGACGGGATATGCTCCATTCTGAGATCGGGTCTTCAAGTGTTGAATTTAGGAAGCAGCATGAATGTCATAGAAGGCATTCAAGCTAACCACGAGATGGTGAGGATGGAGCGGGCCGATCGATAGATGGCAGATATGCAACGATGGCTGAATGCATCTGATATATCCGTCCAACACAACGACACCATCAACAAGCAACACTCAAACACTGGCAACTGGTTCATCAGGGGTCCAGCATTTTCCTCCTGGCACACCAAACCCGACTCGTTCCTTTGGCTGCATGGGTTTGCCGGTTGTGGGAAAACGGTCCTCGCTTCAGCCGCAATTCAACGTGTGCTCAGACTTCGACAGCCCAACAAGGCAGTGGGCATTGCCTACTTCTACTTCGATTCCAACGATACCTCGAGACAAAGCTCATTTTCAATGCTTTGCTCTGTGATACACCAGTTTCTCGGCCACCTGAAATCCGACAATCCCGTTGTCGGTGAATTGGATCATTTGATGCGTGTCAACCATTTCAATGTACCACCTTCAGAGTCGGGCTTGATGGGCGTTCTTCGCACCGCGGTCAAGCAGTTCAGCAACACCTACATCATCTTGGACGGACTAGACGAGTGCCCCAGGAAGACCGGCCGAGGGTGTCTGCTCAAGGCGATCGAGGAAATGCGGGGCTGGTCAGACTCTCGACTGCATCTGCTCGTGTCTAACCGCGATGAGCCAGATATCCGAGACTATCTTCGCCTGGCCACTCACGAGGAGGTCAAGATCAACAATGTCGACTTGGACATTGAGACGTTTGTCACTGGAACCCTGCGGAACAACCGGAATCTTCAAAGGGTGAGACAATTTCATCCCCTCATTCAGGGTGCTCTTATTTCGAGAGCGGAGGGATCGTAAGTCTTATATCCTTCCAAGCACCCATTCATGAGTTCCCAAGATACTACCACATTTTCCTAGATTCCGATGGGTCGAGTGTATGCTCACAGCCCTAGAATCCTGCCCGGTGGTAGAAGCACCAGTCAAGAGCTTGTTTTCCTCTGTGCCATACCCCTTGTGTGAAACCTATGAGCGTATGCTTCTATATGTCGAACAAGGCTTTCTCGAAGATGCAAGGAGCATCTTGACATTGCTCTGCTCTGCTGAGCGACCGCTGACTGTTGCGGAAGTTGATGGCACCTTGAGGATGGGGCTTGGCGCAGAGGATATCCTTCTCTGCTGCCCAGGGCTCGTGGTTATCGAGCACAACCAGGTCAGGCTGGTGCACAGTTCCGTGAGGGAATATCTGCAGTCGGAAAATCTAGCTCAGGCGAAGTTTAGGGCATCAAATTTTTGGGTTCGCAATGTTCCCGCTCAGTCTCAGGCTTAGCAGGCCCCGATTCGTAGCTGGCAGTTACTGGGCCTGATGATCTTTCTGTTTCCTTTGTTTGGGTTGGAAGGCGTGACGTTCAGGAGGATAACCAACATAGCGCCATTGCGCGAAATAATACACAACCGATCAAAGAAGGCTCCAGTTCCCATCCCTCTGCTCAATCCTCACCTCCCTCCCCTCATCGATACTCCTCCTGCCCGCCTCCAAAATCGCTGTCGTAGCAATTGTGTTCCTCAGCGTCGGAAGCCCCTTCTTGTCCAAATCCGCCGGCTTCAACTCTCCCGCATTAACGGACCGGCAGCCATCAACGAACTTCTCCATAGACACATACCCATACCCACTCTGCCCGTTGAAGTTCCCATCCTCATCAGGCGCGTACCTCATGTAAAAAGGGTTATACCAAATTAACTGACCCGCTGCATCCTCTGCAACGTCATACCCGCGTTTGGCTTGGTTGATGGTGATTTCGCCATCTCGAGCCAGGTAGTGGAAGTACTGGTTGGAGTGAACTCCTGCTTTTTGGGGCGCTGTCCAGGAAGCGGTGTATACACCCGTGGCATGCTTCGAAGGGTCGTCCTTCTTCTCCCAGTGCACGAGTAGGGAGATGGTGTCCTCGGTTGATTCGTGACAGCCGAGACTGGTGGCTACTCCTTTTGATGCTGAGGCGGAGACCTTGACAGGAACGTAGCCAAGTTGGGACACCATGGAATCACAGATATCCACATGGTGACTGTTCAAGTAGTAGGAGATATCCGAGTCAATCCCTGCCCAGGCCTTGAACGTCTCGAGTTGGAATTTGGGCTGGGACATGTAACTGTAAAAATAATTGAAGTCACCGAGCTTTTTGGCTCTGAACTTTGCGTCGGCATAGGCGGGGTCGTAGCGTTTGTGGTGTTCGACATAGACGTAGACGCCGTGTTTTTCGGCGGCGGCGAGGAGGGCGATATGGTGTTCGAGGAGTTTGACTGCAGGTTTGGTGATCATGACGTGGATTCCTCGCTCGATGGCATAGAGAGCAATGGGGTAGTGGGTGGTGTCTGGGGTGAAGATTGTGATGGCATCGCCGGGTTTGAGGGCGTCGATGGCGGTCTTGTAGGCGTCGGGATCTTTTGTGTCGTCGGAGGGGAAGGACTCGAATGAGGTGTCAAGGTTGTTGTAGGCTAGGGTGATGTTTTTATGGAGGTGTTCCCCTTGGATGTGTTAGCTAGATGATTGAGTGGGTTGGACATTTCTAAGGTACGCACTGATTGCTGGGTATTTCGTCCCATTCACACCCACCATCCCAAGTTTGCCGACCTTGCCCCTTCGTCTGAGGTCAAACATGGAGAGACCGACTACGCCTACCTTCTTGTCCGATGCTGAGCCACCGGTCCCTACGAAACCTGTGGTGTACTCGCCGGTACCAACCTTGGTTCATTTGGTCAGCAGTGGTCGATAGCTAACAGGTGAGGAATTGTCCGTACCATCAACACATTGAGTGGCTCCATTCTGTCTGTCAAAGCCAAGGCCAGGGGTCAATGTTAGGCAGGAAAGAAAGGCCAAAATTGAATGAAATGAGATTGATTGGAGATGTTGGAAGTCTAAGTACATATGGGTCCGATGAGTGGCAGAGCATCAATCACGTTTTCCGGCCTTGGTGTCGTGCCAGGCGGTTCCTTGCATATGAGATACATGTTGAAGGCGTACAACGATTCCTCTCAAGTTGTGGTTCGAGTCGATCCGGAAGAATTCTGGAAGAGGGGCCGACAGACTGCGAGTTGGAGTCGATTTGGAGAAGAGCATTCACCCGGCCAATTCATTGCAACATACATCGCATGTGTTGTCCGCATGTGATGGCGTATGATAGGTGTCAATTCTTCCCCGGTTTTGGTCCATTGGTGTGTTGCAGGTTCCTAAAACGAAGATTCCGCCACTTAAAAATAATCCAGGCCGGAAAGAACGACCTGGTGGTGTTCATGAGGTGGTTGTTCCTTCTCATCGATAAGATATCGTGGAGAAACACATTAAATAACCCGAAGCCCCACCATGAGATCCACCCCCACACTGCCCCGCATCTGCTAGAAGCTCGGATGGAAGCAACCACCACCGAGAGAGAGCTCCAGCAACGACAACAGAGACCAAAACAGCGACCTGGACCTTCACTCGGTTCATCATGCAGGTCACCCATCGCTGTGGATTGAAGAGATCCTGTTTTCCTCAGGCTAAATATCAGCATCACACCCTCCAGCTCGCCCCTCCTCACCGGCTCCGCCTCACCACAAACTCCCGCCAGCGTCTTCGAGGTGGCGCGCAAAGCCGGTCAAGCTTTCTTCCCTTCAGCAAGCAAAAGAGCCAATTGTGCATCCTTTTTCTCCCCCCAAACCCGCTGACCTAGTCTTCAAGTTGATTGGAGGAAATAGTTTCTCCGTCGGCCATATAGTTAGTATCACACACAAGCGTGGGTGCAGTTTGTGACAGGTGCCGGTCTCCAGTTTTTCTTATTCATCTTTGCAACACCCAGCTTCCTTCTCTGACGACACCTCACGGCAGCAACGTCGGCAGAGGGCTGAGAACCACCTGGATCACCAATCATCTGCTGATACACCGTCCATCATCCTCATCAACTGGAAGGACAGTCTCTCAGCAAAACCATCTCGCTGTCAGCCGGCCAGTCCCTCATGTGTCCTCCCGGATGAACCGCTTAAACATTGCTACTCCACAGAACCAGGACGCAACATCAACCTGCAGCTCTCCCGGCATATTGTTCGCTTTTTGTGGGGTTACCGGATTAGTCCCCTTGCTTTTCAATTGTTCGCTCGTCTGGTCTCAACGTCACCGCTCTCGTCTGTTATTTCTCGCACTGAAGTGGCTGTCCAGCATGCTTCAAGCTGCTCACATGACCCCCATCCACTGTTCGTACTGGATTTGACCCCAATGGCCTCGTTCACAGGTAGTTCCTGTCTCAACAGTAAAGCTCTGAGGATCATGGGGCCGGAGTTGGTAGTTTGACCAGTCCATTACTGGTAAAGGCTCTCGTTAGTTCAAGAATAATAGCCAAGAACATCTCGACAACTACCCTGAACCAGCCTTCACCTTCCCCTCAGTTACATCTGAGGCATTAGACGTGTCTGGGATCAGCATAGGGGGATGTCAGTATCGCTTGGCTAAACCCGGTTGCCTGGGTTGGTTGAATAGGCTTGGTCTATTGTCTCTGGTATGAAAGAGACCAGATGATGTATACACTCACATCTGGTTGCCGATGGATGCTTTGGGGTGCGTGATTTCCTGACCCCATTGCTCTATATATTATCCCGATATAGCTGCGAGACATTGTCGATGGCCACCAGCGGCCGCCTTGCCGATGAGTGTGCTGGCATCGCTGTTGCATCTGACCTAGCTCCCTTCCTTCCCGCAGTCCCTGCAATCGAATTTGGAGGACTTGGCTCCGAGTTGGAGGTTCTGGCCCGCTTCTTGTTCAACATCCCACACAAGAAGCGTCTGAAGACCCATGTCTGATCAGACTAGACATCTTCTTCTTGCGCGTGGCTGACGGGCACAACCCCACTGGTTCCTATTTACATTAGGTCATGGGGCGACTGTCAACTCCCATCAGGGGGTCGTGTGTTTTCTTAAGTAGCCGGCCTTCCGCCCTGGCCGTCCCTGTCTTTTCTATCTCATACTGTAACATCTCCCCACGTGCCCACTCTCAAATCCACACTCCTAGCGTCACGCGTCATTTGGCTTTCACGGTCCCCTCCTCTCAAAACATCCTTCATCACCGTTTGGCTTCTTACTCGACCATGACTGCCACCAATGGTGCCACCAATGGCCACTCCTCCCCAAGGAGGCCACTCCCATGTGGTATCTACGCCCCCACCATGACATTCTTCGACGCCGAGACTGAAGACCTCGACATCCCCACCATCAAGAAGCACGCCGAAAGACTAGTCAAGGACGGCCTCGTAGGCCTTGTCACAATGGGATCCAACGGGGAGGCCATCCACTGCACACGTGAAGAGAAGCTAGCAGTGACCAAGGCTACGAGAGAGGCACTCGACGAGGCCGGCTTCACAGACACCCCCATCATCATCGGTGCCACCGAGGGCAGCGTCCGGGGAACGATTGAGCTGTGCAAGCTGGCCAAAGATGTCGGTGCTGATTACGCCCTGCTCCTCCCACCATCCTACTTTCGGTTCTTGATGGATGAGCAGGCTATATACGATTATTTCGTGAGCGTTGCCGACGAGAGCCCGCTGGGATTGATCTTGTACAACTACCCCGGCGCCGTGGCTGGCATAGACATGGACTCGGACCTTCTTATCAAGTTGGCCGCGCACCCAAACATTGTCGGGACAAAATTCACATGTGGAAACACGGGAAAGCTGACGAGAGTGGCGCTGGCAACGGAGGCAAAGACACCGTGGGCGGAAGGGTCAGGGTACATGGCGTTTGGAGGAATGTGTGACTTTACAGTGCAGACTTTGGCAAGCGGGGGCAGCGGGATCATTGCTGGAGGCGCGAACGTCATGCCAAAGGTTTGCACAAAAGTATGGAACTTGTATGCGGAAGGGAAGACGGAGGAGGCCATTGCGCTGCAGAAGACGCTGTCGAAGGGGGACTGGGTGTTGACCAAGGCGGCGATCGCGGGGACGAAGCAGGCTATTCAGAGTTATTTTGGGTATGGTGGGCACCCGAGGAGGCCGCTGAAAAGGTTGGATAAAGTAAAGGTTACTGCTATTGAGGAGGGGGTGAGGGAGGTTATGGAGGTTGAGAGGTCGTTGTGATGGGAGGGGGTGGGTGGGGTTGGGATTGGAACAGGCTGATGAATGATGAGATGAAATATCGAATGAGTTCGAAAGGAGTGATCATCATCTGATGAACGAGATGGGCTCAGTGTCGGGAAGTAATAAACCTCACACTCAAAATACTGTGTTTATGGGGGAAAGATGGTGGCAGCAATCACGATAGGCCAATGCAAAACGCATGTGCTCATTATTCATGTTTATTGTCTCTTGCAAAAAGTAGGGTATATCAATTTGTCCAAGCTCGCAGTTCCCTCTCCAAAGCCCTCTTATCCAAAAGCAACATACCCCTGGATCCTGACAGAAAACAACATCAAAACCGCTCATTGTTTACTTCTCCAACTCAGCCAAGATCTCCTTCTCCAGAGAAGCCGGGCCCGTCACACTAGCCCATCTCCCCTTAACCTGGCCGTCCTTGCCAATCAAAAACTTCTCAAAGTTCCACTTGATCCTCTTGAGCCCGAGGAGGCCAGACTTTTGCTCCTTGAGCCACTCGAACAAGGGGTGGGCATTGTCACCATTCACCTCAATCTTTTGCATAATGGGAAAGGTGACGCCAAAGTTGCGCTCGCAAAAGGTGACGATTTCCGCCTCGGCGTCGGGTTCCTGGCCGCCGAACTGGTTGCAGGGGAAGCCAAGGATGACGAACTGGTCTGGGTGCTTGGCGGTGATGTTTTTGTAGAGCTCCTGAAGACCGGCATACTGTGAGGTGAAGCCGCACTTGGAGGCGACGTTGACAATGAGGATTACTTTGTCTTTGAAGTTGGAGAGGGGGTATTCTTGGCCCTTGCCTATAATGGGGGTTAGTTGGGGGATGTGGGAAGGGGGGGGGGGAGACATGCTGTCCAAGGGCTTGAAGTCATAGATGGTTGCTGCGGAAGCCATTTTGCCGAAGTATTTGTTAGGTTGAACGGATCTGTTCAGGTGATAGGGTAGAGGTAAACGATGAGTCGGATGAGAAACGGATAAAATAGGCTCTATAGCTCTCGATAGAGATAGTATGTGAGATGTTGTACGACGTGAGGTGAGAAGAAACATCATGAGAGAAGTTGATGGAGAGAGGGACCAAACAAATATATTCCCCGTTGGAGGTGCCTCGGAGGTGGGGTCGGGAAAGAGCTACCTGATTCCAAATCGGTTTCACCAACTCACGCAATCCTAAGCTGGGTCTTGGGAAAGTCCGTGACCCCGGATGTTGTCTATTGGTCTGTTACCTTTACTTGTGGCGTGTTATGAACCAGGGGTTTCTAAGCAGGCAGAAAAGAGGCGCACTTTTCTCTTCTCGATGTTGGGACTTTTTCGATGAAAATGAGCCACTGTAAGCCTCGGCGCTCGAAGGGTAACAAGATGTTTGTCCTGTGATGCGATTGATGAGTGGGCTCCACTGATTGGAAGATCGACATTCGAAAATGCAGATAGCACGGACCTCAAGAATACCGTTGACGGCCACTCCCTTGTTGTGATAGCGGAGGCCGTTGACACCGCTGATGAACAACTCTCAGCATCGCAGGGAGCTGTGTTTGAACCTGTGGGTCGTAGCCAGACTGACTGTGTTGTACTTCATCTGATTTGGGCTACAGGTTCTTGTCCATCTATGGATAGCATTATCAGCGGAATTTGGAAGCGCTGTTTTGCACCAAACTGTCTGTCTGGTATAGTTCGGAGCAGCCCTGTGTATCTCGGTTAAGGGTATAGCGAACTTCATCTGATGTTACCGTTCGCCATAGCAATGCAAACAATGAACCCACGCGATAAGTTCATGCAGAGCGGCATTGTCAACTGTCGAGTTTTGTGTCTCGGGTGTCCCTGAAGAAGGATACCAAGAGTCTGTGATTTGTGGGGCAGAGCAACGCGGGGTTGGCTGCTGGCTGGTACGTCACTGGGCACAGAGAATGTTGAGATGAAGTTCGCTGGTGTTATAAGCGGTGATGGTAGCTGATGGGCTCACATATATATCAACTTGATTTCCAAAGCTATATTTTAACTGAAGATTCTCAAATCGTGGTGCAGTATTGTCCTCATCATGTCTCGGAGACAGCACCTCAAAGGTGCCCCTCCAAGCTGTTGCCCCGCGTTGGACATGGGAAGCTTAAAGGTGCCGGCCGCCCACCGCCAATTGATGACGACGAGCCCAGGCCCCAGGCGACTTGGAGCTGCAAGCGGCAACTCTTTTTGAGCCGCAGTCGATGAGGCGGAAGACAGAGACCAACTCCGGATATCTTCGGTTCATATCCAATTAATTGTTCCTTCCCACTGTTTTATCTTCTTGAATTTCATCATCCTGGTCGCTGCGCATACTCCCCGCTCTCCCGCTCTTCCCCTTCTCCTGGGACACTCGAAGCTAGCAAGCGAAATGGAGGAGCAACAGAAAAGAAATATTGTTATTATCGGTATATATTCCATTCTCCCATGTTTGCTCTATAAGCTAAAACAGACTAGGGGGCGGTATTATCGGATGCACGACGGCCTACTTCCTAACACGGCATCCCAAGTTCAATCCGAACCTTCACACGATCACTCTACTCGAAGCAACGGCGATTGCTGCTGGCGCATCCGGAAAAGCTGGTGGGCTCCTGGCGCTATGGGCCTACCCGCAATCTCTGGTTCCATTATCATACCGACTACACAAAGCGTTGGCAGAGGAGCATAATGGCGCCGAGCGCTGGGGATATAGACGAGTAGGATGTGGGTCTATCACAGCGACTGTTACTCGAGACGACCTCCTCGCTAGAACCAAGACGAACCCAACACCCTCGTCACCTGTGAAAGGAGAGCAAAATGGAAATGGGGTGGCTACAAACAGTCAAAACAATGATGCTCTTCCGATACAGAGCTCAGTGGCCGGTGACCCTGCCCAGGGCGACAAAGAATCAGACTGGCAAAAGCTCCCGAAGCAAGACGAAGATGCCACTACCCTGCTCAAGCCTTCTGTTCTACCGCAAGATCTCGACTGGTTCGACTCTACAGTCGTTCAACACTATCAAGAGATGGGTCAACCTGGAGCAACCGAAACAGCACAAGTTCATCCTTTTCATTTCACTACCTCAATTGCCGCCCTCGCTCAACAAAAGGGAGTTGATTTCCGAATAGGCGCAAAGGTCACTCGTCTCAAGTACAACAGCGAGAAAACAAAGGTTATCGGGCTACAGTACGAAGACAGAAACAGCAGCGAAGTTGTTGATCTGGACAATGTGACAGATGTAGTTGTATCTGCCGGGCCATGGACAGGCAAGATCCTGCCTAGAACCAAGATTGAAGGATTGAGGGCACATAGTGTGGTTTATGAGGTAGATGTGACGCCGTATGCTGTCTTTACCGACATTGTGCTGCCAACAGACTTTGTGCCTGAGCATCGGGCGAGAAAGGGGCAGAAGAGGAAGCATAAGCGGAATGTTGATCCGGAGGTGTATGCTAGACCTTTTGGTGAGGTATATGCTTGTGGTAGGTTTCTTGGGTCATGTTTCTGTCGTTTATTCTAGTCATGTTTCCACAAAGATGAAGCTAACATGACTGAACCAAAAAGGCGAACCAGATCCTTCGATCCCTCTTCCAGAAACTGCAGACTTGGTGCAGTGCGACGAAGACCAATGTGATGACTTGACTGCATATATGGGAACCGTTTCGCCTATCTTGGCGAGTGCTCCCATCAAAGCGAAACAGGCATGCTATCTGCCAAGGCATATGAGGTTTGGCACGGAGCGTGACCCAGTCATTGGGCAGTCTTACGTGAAGGGGTTGTGGATCGCTTCCGGGCATACATGTTGGGGGATTCAGAACGGTCCTGGTACTGGGTGTTTGATGGCTGAACTGATCCTGGATGGTGAAGCAAGGAGCGCTGACATTACAGAGCTCGAGCCGAAGAAGTATAAGGTCTAAATCTCGGATTACCTTCATTTCTGTACCCAGAACCTTGACAAATATTTGATATTACGCTCGCGCTTAGCCGCTGTCAAGTTCGTGGCCGCATCCTTGGCGAGATGTTTGAGGCGAGGCATACATGGGCGCCTATTTGGCTCCCTCCATCTCTCCCTTTTGTACAACATAAGTGATTTTTGTTCTGTAAGAAGTATCTGGCTGCCCAATCTCATAGCCACGATCATGGAGGTTGCTAGTGCCATTATTAGGGTTATTTCTCTAGGCATTCAAGCTACCCAATCCCTCGTCAAGTATTATACAACAGTGAAGGACCAGAAGACCGACACTTCGCGTACCATCAGCAAGCTAAATTCCCTTCTTTTGATTCTCAACTCTTTAGACTCAAATTTTAGAAACCGCAAGTTCCAACCTACTGAGCTAGCACTTCTCAAGACTATACAACATTCGATTCAAGAGTGCGAGGAATACATATACGAATTGAGCAATGAGTCCAAGATACTCACAGAAGCTCCTACTCCAAACCGACTCACGAGGACTGCTTCGTCCAATATCGAGGCTTTCGCACGTACTGCTGCTCGCCGGGTCACCTACCCTTTCCACCGTAAGTAGCAGTTAAGCCTGCACGATTTCTCACTAACTAACCGTATATGTGTATGTAATAATAGAAGGTACGCTTCAGAAGCTTGATGAAACCATTGACGACATCCGCGCCGGCCTAACGTTGGCTCTTCAAGTGGTCCAACAAAAGGACACAACGACCATTCAGGATGATATACAAGACACCAAACTTGCGGTTCATCTCATCAGAGGTAGTCAAATTACTATTCAAGATGGTATAAAAGACACAAAAGCCACTGTTAGTCTCATGAGGGACAGCCAAATGAAGATTGAGGATGATGTAGAGGATACGAAAGCGGTACTCAACCACATCCGAAACACTCAAGTATCCCATGAACTTCGATCCTGGTCCGGCCTAAAAGCGCCAGATGTGTCAGTCAACTACAATGAGGCCTGTAAGAAGCGTCATTCAGGAACTGGTCACTGGTTTGTGAAAGGAACTGACTTCAACACTTGGCTATCCACACCAAATTCCTTCCTCTGGTTGAATGGGTTTGCCGGCTGTGGTAAGTCGGTCCTGTCTTCAACAGCTATCCAGTTAGCAGAGAGACACCGGCAGCAGCAGTCCCGCCCCGGAAAAGTCACCAGTGACTTGGCTTACTTCTACTTCACTTTCAACGACGAATCGAAGCAAGATGCTACCGCTATGCTTCGATCAGCAATCCTTCAGCTCGCTGGTCAGATTAAGACAGGGGAAGAGCACCTCAAACGCCTCGAGGATAGTTTTGTTGACGCCACGCCACCCGATGACGAACTCTTGGAGACTCTAAACCCCATAATTCGGGAGTTCGAGGACGTCTACATCATTGTAGACGCCTTAGATGAGAGTCCAAAAGACAGACACCGAGATGATTTGCTCGATGCGGTACAAGTAATACGAGAGAGGTCAGAACCTCGGTTACATCTTTTGGTCAGCAGCCGTGACGAACAAGATACTCGGGAGTGTCTATCACCATCTGAAGACGGAGACATCAAAATGAAAAACGCTTCCATTGACTCGGATATCGCGTCCTTCATTGCTGCTCGTTTACAAACGAATCGTCGCCTCCGAGGGTGGAAAAACTATCGACAGGAAATTCAGGATGCTCTAGCATCTCGTGCTAATGGCGTGTGAGTTTTTTCGGGCTATTTGGTGGTCATGAGACGTCTTCGATGTCAACAAAACCATGTGGATGTGTACTGATACATCACAGCTTTCGATGTGTCGAATGCCAGTTCAAAGCCCTCCAATCCTGTCCAATAAGCAAGACCCATCTCAATAGCTTGCTCGCCTCGCTCCCTCGGAACCCGGAAGACACCTACGAACGAATACTCCTGAATATCGACAAAGCCTTAGCCGAAGATGCCAGGAGAGTCTTGACACTGCTCTGTACCGCTGCACGGCCGCTTACAACCCTCGAGCTCATCCATGCAACGGCAGTGGAGCTCGGAGATAATCCCCAGTTCAACAAAGACAGGATACTGGAGGGTGATGATGAAATCCTCAAAATCTGTCCTGGCCTCCTCGAGTTCGACCAAAACAGCAACGTGAGGATTGCTCACTATTCGGCCCAGGAATATCTCGAGTCAGATAGGATAACAGGCTCACTGGCATCACAGTTTCACGTCGAGAGACAAGCTGCCAATACAGAGGTTGCTCGCACCTGCTTGACATATATGACGGATCCAGAAATCTCCGAGTTGGTCGAGCAGTTTGTTATTAGCCCGAAAGACAAACAACAGGGCGAGCTCATAGTCGCTACTTTTCTACTCGTGCATTATGCTTCCAGCAACTGGAGGGGCCATTATAAGTTGGCAGACATGAGCCACCCGCACCTCCACAGCCTTGTTCTGCAGCTACATTACAACTCAAAGAATGTGTGCGATCCTTTGCTGTTTCCGATGGGCCCCTGGGGAGGCTCCCATTTTTAGATCAGTTAGAGACCCCATACACGCAGCCGCAGACAAGGGTTTAGAGTTGGTACGTTCAAGCCACGGTGGTGAGGTTGGCTATCGGATACTCTGACTAACACCCAACTACCTCAGATCCTCCGCGCCCTCTCTGAGACCTGTCCTGAAGTCGACCGAACCAATTTCCCTGCGGCAAGCTACCCTCAGGGACCAATACGGAGCTCTACGTGAGCTGTTGACATATGGCGTTGATCCCCGATGTCGAGCTTCAAGCTGAGTTTGGCACTACAGCGCTGTTCTGGGATTTGTACTGGTCGCATAATGACTCGGCCCGGATCCTTTTAGAGTATGGCGCCTGACTCAAATCACATATTCCAGACGCCCCAGGATGGTATCGGGTTTCCCGTACGTGATTGGTTCATAGGAGATGGTTTTGATGTGGATGTTGTGACGCCTTTTTCTTGTCGCTGTATGGGCTGACAATGAGAGGGGAGTGGAATTACTTCTTGATAACGGTGCAGATCCTACGGCTGGGCGTCTTTTAGAGGCAGCAGCACACCGAAACGACGAGAAGGGTTTACAGCCGCTCCATAAGAGTGGTATACGGGGCAGCCAGGTGTTGGCGTGATGGGGAGACACATGCAGTTATTCTTCATTGATATGGTTTTTGGGTAATGGAGGAAGAAACTGAGGAACTCAGGATATAGACTCCTGCCTCCAAATTGGGTATCACAAAATATATCGGTACAGATTCTCTCACACCTTCAACCCTTTAAATGCACCTCATGAAGCCTCCCATTTCCTCTCCAAATCCATCAACGCAGCCAACAGCCCAGAACCTCCCTTCTCCTCCAGAATCCCTCTAGCATGCCTTGGGATCTTGCTCAGCACATAATCCGAAACCGACGCCCTCTCCCTCTCCACCGGCCTCCCAATACCGATCGAAACCCTAGCCCACTTCCCTTCTGGATGAGCCTTTAACGAGGCGTTCACGCTCTTGATGCCGTTATGCCCCCTATGACTCCGCGCCCAATCCCTAATCTTCACTACACCCAGCTCCTCCTCCAGGTCATCATGCACCAGTACAACTCCCAACTCAGCTGGACTGAGCCCATTGTCAATAAGGTGCTCCCTGTAAGCCCTTGCGAACCATGTCCCAGTCACATTCATAACACAGGGACTTTGCAGAAACGAATATTTTGGCCCGATGGAGGCTTCTGTGCTCTTCTTTCCATGCCGCGCTACCTTGAAGGAAGGCTGCGTACCAGCCATCTGGTTTCGTAGAGCGTTGAGGACGATGTTGCCGGCTGAGTGGTAGGTGTTGCGGTAGGCTTCGCCGGGGTTGCCGAGGCCGACGACGAGGATGCGCCGAACAGACATTTCTGGTTTTTGTGACTCGATGGATGCTGCTGGTACTGGTTCTGGATCCTGAACGGGTTTTTGTTTGGACCGGCGGGACTTTTGTTTGGTCGTTATGCTGGTTGGCTGCCTCTGGCAGACTTTGGTGTTGTTTCTAAGTGTCTTTGCTGTGGGTGGAAACTTTTTAAATGGGCTTTGAACAGCCGGCTGGGGAATTGCTTATTGGGTGTGTGGTCTTTGGATAGAATGCAAAAATGAGTGAATGAAGGAAAGGTGCAACATGAACGTCTATTGCGAGATCTTATAAATAAAACTATGGTCTACATTTTTGACATGAGCCGTAAGCCTCCTCGCCGCGGCGAGTGACTCAAAGGCATTCTAACTTTGGAACACAAAGCCGTTGTTCTGAGTGAGATGGCTTGAAGTGAGAGGAGGATGGAAGGCTTGGTTTGTCAGCTGGCAAACAGACGGCAGCCCAGAAGCTCAGAGATGGCCCACTTGGCGGGGGATCTGTGCCGGGATTGTGGCTGTTCCTGGGCTCTGACGTCGTCGGGGCGGGACGACGGCACGCACGCGGGTTTGGTAGGCAGTCAAGCGGGGCTCAGCCACAGTTCAACATTCGTCACCTCTCTCCATCTCGGCGGTTCAGATTCAAACCGGCCACAACGAGCATCCTAGCCAGCCTTGAACCACGACACTACCTGCGGTTGACAGTCAATTAGCTTTGCCTTGAATATCGCTTCATTCAACAACGACGACCAATACAACCGACGACTGCGCATTGCCCTATTCGAACAGGGAACGAACGAGCGACGCCCTGAAAACCCCTGAATTTCGAGCCGCAATAGACCAGGTATCAACCAGTCAACAACCAGTTGCCCATCATGTCTTGGGCGGGTACGTGGACCGCACCATAACTTGAGGATGTACCAGAGACATTTTGCGCTGACCTTTTTGTTGTACTGCAGGCTTCAAGAAGAATGTCAACCGCGCTACGACGCAGGTGATGATGAAGACTGGTTCGTCCGTTTCGTTAATGCACTGAGAGCACCAACATCAGCGCCACACCACTTCCATGGCCTCGCCCCCAACGATGCCAACCACTACACTATACTCTACCGCCCCGAAGACAAAATTTTTTCTGCTTCCAAAATGCTGACTGTTCTTGGTTTGATCAGGCCATGTCGAGAAGACAAATGACCGAGATTATGAAGTTGAAGAAAGGTACGGATATGGCACCAAGCATGCGCTGGTTGAAAGAGGCTGGAACAGGAAACTGATATTTTGGATAGACGTTTCAGAACCATGGAGGCGGCATCGCTGCGGTTACAGAAGGAGGCAAAGGGATACCTCGATTCTCTGCGAGGTATGAGGACACACGGTGCCAGAAGGAACAGGTCGAAGCGGTAATGTACTAACAGATAACAGCGATGACGGCCTCACAAATGCGTATTGCCGAGACAATCGATGCCTTCTACGGCGAAGCCGGCGCTAAGGACGGCGTGAGCAGGAGCTACAAGCAAGCAGTAGAGGATTTGGATGCCGAAACGATCAAGGCGCTCGACGGGCCATATCGGACGACAGTGCTAGAGCCCATCTCGAGATTTTGCGCCTACTTTCCCGATGTGAATGAGTGTATGTTCCTACACCCTGCCCCCGAATCCGAGACCTTCTGACACGGGTAATTTAGGTATCAAGAAGCGCAGCCACAAACTCCTCGACTACGACGCACTACGTGCCAAGGTTAAGAAGCTGGTCGAAAAGCCCGACAAGGATGTTACCAAGCTCCCAAGAGCGGAGAAGGAGATGGACATGGCCAAGGCAGCATACGAACAGCTCAACGAACAATTGTGCACGGAGCTGCCACAGCTCATCGATCTACGCGTTCCTTACCTTGATCCATCATTCGAGGCACTTGTCAAGATCCAATTGCGGTTTTGCGCAGAGGCTTACAGCAGAATGGCTCAGGTGCAGCAGTACCTAGATGCGGACACTAGAGATCAGTACGCTGAGGGCCACTTGGATAGCAGAGTCGAACAGGTGCTACAGGAGATAAGAGAACTGAGCATCAGTGGGACCGTGTAAAGGGGGTTGAGAGGGTGATTACTGGAAACTTGGATGGGACTGGAAATTCTTATGTTGTTGTAATTGGCGTTTTGAGATGGGACATTGGCCGGTTGGAACAGAGCCTGTATGCATTCTTACATACCCTATGCATGCTATTTAGCCTTCTTTTGGTGTGAGGTCTTGTTTTAGAAGTTTGACCTGGCAGGTTTGCTGTATTGCCCTTGCTGATTAGATCACATGAACAAGCAGGCGGTTCTTCTTATTGGACGTTTTTAAACCTATGCAAGCTTATATCGCCATCACAGTCATGTTCACCCATGTTATATACCTGGGCCTGCAGCGTGTGGGGGCTACCTGGAAGTTTTCATAAAAGTTCACATCACGGCCTTGAAAATACTCCCAATTTTACCACTTGTTTTGCCATGTGGTAGCTGGGAAGTATTGGAGGTCATAACCGAATGTAGAGTACACCGATGGCTTCTTTCATGTAGCTCGCCAGTATCTCTTGCCCTGGGAAATAGTGCCCGAGTGAGCGATGTTCCCTATGCGCTGTCGACCAACTCACGTGGTGTATTTGAGAGCAGTCAGCGATGGATGAAGATGGCCCCTTAAACGTCAATGGCTAGGCCAGGTATGGAAAGGGGGGTATTATATTTTGGTTTAAGGGGCCTCGCCATTGTTTACATCAGTATCACTGGGCACTGGGTATATTTGACGGGTCCTCCGAACGCTCGGCTCGGCATCCGAAAAGTATGTACGGAGTCGGAGAAGAGGGTCACATAGTTACGGGGTTGACACTTTGGGACGGGAAACGGAGGCGGAGAGGCGGAGACGTCTTGGCTTTTCCGCTCCCACTGTTTTTCAAAGACACCAAGTGCATTGAAACGTCACCATGTATTTTGTGGAGCTGTCGCATTGAAGACAGATGACCCATCGGTTTGGATGAGAATGTGAGATCGACGGAAGCGAAATGGGAAGGGGAGGTTTTGAATGGCTTGTGTTTGGCGCCAAGTGTGGGTTGTTTTGAAGTTGGGAAACTGGGAAAATGTTGGACTTCAAAGAGGGAAAGTGAATCAAAGAGCATTGGTGGAGGACAAATCCGAACTGCAGCCGCATGTCCAATGACTCCATCACTGAGCATTTGGTTTTCTCTAGCTTCCATGACTGTCCAAGCACGGTGACGGTGTTTCGCAGCGTCATTGTCATAGATGGTGTCATTTGGTCTAAAAATAAACCCTGTTAGTCAACCACAAGTCAATCGAAACCCGCCGAGTAGTTGGTTGGCTTCTGATCGTCAGGGCGTCAAAGGGATCAAAGACAGCTTCAATTGGCTCTCAGAGTCTGAGACTTCAAACTGAAGGCATGAAAAGTCGATTGGAGATTGACAAGGCAAGGCTGAAACAGCGCTGAAGAGACGGGGGGGGACCTTGCAACTGGCTTTCAAGTGCTGTTTCGGATCTGGCCAGGCGCTCTGAGGATTTGGTATGAATTGGGCCATGATTGACGGCGGCTGGCGGATCTCTCCGGCGTTTAGGTTTTGGCGCTACGATTGCCCCGGATCTGCCATTCTGCTGGCCAATGGTTCCGATCGTGAAAGGATTCTTTTTCTGGAAGAAGACGGTGATCACCTGCAAACACCCCGTCGGGGCGGCAGTCGGAAGGCGTAGAGGAACAACAGCAAGAGCATCAGCGACTTGTTATCAGCACCACACCAATACGCCCGAGCTCGGGCCGACCATCCACCATGTTGGAATGTAGTGAGGGCCTAGACTTGATTGTGATGGTGGGTGGTCGCTGAATAGCATGCTGTAACGATTTCAGGCTATTCTGGCCCAAGCAGGTGGCTCTTGTGTCGGATGCAGGAAGAGCTTCCTCTCAATATCGACCTACAGGTTGCATGCTGGTGTGGGTGGCACCAGAACTGGCGTGTTGGCGGAAATGGGTACCGGATCATCATCTCAAGTATATTCACTGGGTCCGGCTCTTATTCGGTGCAAATAGCTCGTATCTGGATGTGCTTGTGAACAGCAATCGACTCATTGATGGCCGGTAGATGGGGGAAACAAGAAGAGTTGAACGCGACACACAAACTGCTGCGCCTCAACAAGTGGGTTGGTCGATTGGGAGCCAGACGCCCACAAAGCAACGGGGAACCCTGTCAATCGTGCAGATGTCTTCGGAGACATCCCAAGACATCCAGATCCAACAAGTGACAGGTCTCCATTCAAGGTGTCCACAGTCCACAGTCCCACAGCAGCAACAGCTGGTCAGGGGAATGGGCCTCTTGTGTGCTACCATAGCAAGCGTGCCAGCAAGCGTTTCGATGGGGCGAATCAGTCTAAGGAACAGGTGCCTTGACATTTTAGGACAGAAGCCTTTCTCACCAGTCGCGCGTCTAGATGCTGGTTCCATTTACATGTGAGAATTGAAGGACGGTGAGGTAAGTGGAAGGTGTCTGGTGATTTCTGCTGTCGACGGTCCGCAAAGCCATTGCAGCTTCCATATCGAGGCGGCATGAGAGTGATTTCACGCTGCAGCTTCCACTTTCATCCGATATTGCGTCGACAAAGCTGTCCGAGATGTGGCCGTGTCTGGGCAACCAGCAGAATGGGAAACATCGATCATTCGTGATTGAGAGATTCCGCACCCGCTGATAACAGACTGATACCCCAGGTCCGCGGGTCAGCTGTTGGTGGGCATGGATGATGGGACCCCCCTGTAGTTGCATGTTTAGCGCTCTGCAGCCACCGCTCAGGGTGTGAGTGGCCCCTGGCCCGCTTGGGTTCGGCGGACCCCTGTTCCTAGCGACCAGCTACAGGATTCCAATTCACCCGTTTTGACGAGTTTCGCAATCAAAAGGGACGGTACGGTACAAATCTGTCTCGCGGCCATTGAATACATATCAGAGCCCTTACTCTCTTTTCCCAGACTCTACCTCTGGCCTCTCTTTTATTCGCCTTCCTCGACTGCATATGACCCTGTTCCCGTCCCGAAGCAGTGCTTCCCAACCTTTTGCCTTTCTTAATCGGCTGCCGTCATTGTAACACAGAGGAACGTCACTCATTACGGATACCACACCCCAACCCAACCACCACGACTAATTCAAGAGGTTGGAGCAGCCGAGCTGTGCGCTGGCAATTTCCACCGGGAGACACCCATAAGGACACTATCCGCCATCTGTCCCACTGTTGATAGGACATTTCTCCTCTTTTTCCTCATCTGCACATACTCACCAATACCGCCATCTACAACGTACACACCAGACCCTCATCATGAATATTGGCAAGAAGTTCGACCGCGCCTTCCAATGGGCCGGCGAGAAGATGGGCAGTGAAGCAAAGACTACCATGTCTGATGACTTCAAGCAGCTCGAAATGGAGATGGCTCTTCGTTTTGAGGGTGAGGTTTCCCATCACACTCCGAAGAGAGCTTCTCGTACTAACAGGACACAGGCATGGAACGCCTCCAAAGGTCAATGAATCAATACGTCAAATGGGTTGGCCGCCGTGTCGAGGCTGCGGAAGACAGAGAGAAGGGCCTCCCAGCTGCCTATCTGGGCCGCACAATGGTTGCACACGGCGAGGAGTTCCAACCAGATTCCGACTTTGGCAACTGCCTCATAACGATGGGTCGGGCCAACGAGAGAGTTTCCGCAATCCAGGAGGCTTATGTTGGGGAGGCCACAACAACCTGGCTGGAGTCGCTGGAGAGGTCGCTGGCTATGATGAAGGAGTATCAGGTGCGTACACAACTACCGCTTGCTTCCCCATGAACCTGTGTCTAACCAATTGTTTTTGCACAGGCTGCCCGCAAGAAGCTCGAGAACCGCCGCCTTGCGTATGACGCCAGCATCTCCAAGTCCCAGAAGGCCAAGCGAGATGACTTCAGAATCGACGACGAGCTTCGCGCCGCCAAGGCCAAATACGAGGAATCTTCCGAGGACGTTGGGCGCCGTATGCAGGACATTCGGGATGCTGAAGCCGATAGCGTACGGGATTTGACGCAGTTCTTGGACGCCGAGCTCGACTACCATGAGCGGTGTGCCGAGGAACTCAGACGTGTTCGCCAAAACTGGCCAGGAGCACCGGCACCCGGAGGCATGAGCACATATGGCAGTATCGAACGGCGCCCAACAACCGGCCGTGCCAGGTCGAATACGGCGCAGAGCTTCTCTGAGCGTGCTCCTCGGGTGAGCAGCCAGAAGATCTACGAGTCCGACGAGACCGAATCGAGCGCACCACCTGTCCGCATGCCTGCGTCTCGTACTGGACGTATCGGCCTTCCAGTTCAACCTCAAAATCAGCAAGACGGTACGGTTCGCCCCACCATCAGCAAAGCTAGTACTTTCCAGGGCGGTGCGAGTCTGGAGCGGGAGCGTATCGGCGGAGGTCGGATATCCGGCGCCAGCACTCCAAGCTCGGTGTACGGCGTCAACCAAAACATCCCCAACGTCAGCAACTTGCGTGGCCAGTTGCGTCCTGTTAACAAGATCGTGACCACCAAGGACGATGTGTTTGGCGACCGGGATGACGACACGAGCGATACGGGAAGCCCGGATTGGGGCCGTAGCTCAAGTCCCGCCACCAGTGTAGGGAGCGCCAGTCTTACACGCACGTCTAGTTATCCTGTCGTGAAGAAGGCTCCACCGCCGCCTCCTCCGAGCAGATCCAAGAAGCCTGCTCCTCCAGTACCAGCGAGACGGGAGGTTGGTTACTAGATGTTCCGGGTAGGGTGACGCGACATGATGCGTGTGGTTATGAGGCGGTGAAAATGGGCTCTCTCAGCCCCGGGAACTTAATGATGCATTGTGGGATACGTGTTATGTGGATTTTATAGCGGCAGGAAATATCGGTCAAGGGACGAGTCTGGTTGGCGTCTGGTGTCGCATTCTTCTTGGTTGGTTTTTCGTGGGCTGGATCCGCAAAGTTGAGAAGGCGTTATCAGTTTAGGGATCCTAAAAGCTATTGTAGAAAGGCAGGCTCGGTACAATCCTGAAGGGCCTTCAGAGTATAGTTAGAGAGCTATGAAATGACATTAATGACACTGATGACATGGGTGATTGTGTTGTTGTTTTTGGGTGATGAAATCGGAGAGGTTGGAGTGAGGTTGGAGATGGACAGGGGTAACGGCCAGACCCGCCACAGCATTGCGTTGGCCCCTGTAAAAGCCAAGATCTGATGTGGGGCATTTTCACCGAGGTGAGCGCCCCGCCAGAGCATTTGACCGCCAAGGGGACCGAAGCTCACCTTGACTTTTGCCAGCAGCAGGAACGACCTGGACGTCAACGACAACGTTCGCGCCTTTGTGTCGTGGCAGCGGTCTCCCACGTTTCGCGAGTCTGTAAATGGCGCTCTACTAAGCAATCAGAAAGCTTCAACTTCCCATCTGAAAATCCCGAATCGAGCGATCGACCAACCAAACACTAAAACAGTCGAACATATCCACGAGCTTGCGATTGCGATCCGTCAAGACGGCTCTGACTGCCCATCATGGCAACCGAAGACGCGCGCTACCGCGACTCCTCCCAATACCGTCTCTGGTCCTTCTCCCCAACCCAGCTCAGCGCCCTCCGCGAAAAGACCAACGCCGCCGCGCGCGCGAGGATTTCCGAGCGTTTACTTTCCCACCCACTCCCCGTCTCGACATCGAAGCAGGACCTCTCGGCCCCAACCTCCAACGCCAACACCCCCGACCCAGACGGAAACAGCACACCGGCCCTACCGGAGTTTTTGACTCCAGCAGAGGAGCTCACGCTGGTGGGGTACTACACCTCGGAAATCCTCCGCGCGTCGGAAGCCCTCCACTACGCGGACGAGATCAAAGCCACGGCCGCCATGTTCCTAAAGAGGTTCTACATCACAAACAGCATCATGACGTACCCGCCGGCGGAAATGTTTTTTGTCGCGCTGTTTTTTGCGTGCAAGGTCGACACGGGACATGTCAATCTGGCGGAGTATACTAAAATCTTCAATAAATCCGCCGAGGAGATCCTCGCGGGGGAGTTTCTTCTGTGTCAGGGGTTGAGGTTCGCGTTTGATGTTAAACACCCTTACCGTGCGCTTCGGGGGGCGATGATGGAATTGGCGAGTTTGCCGGATATGCAGAAGGACTTGAAGAGGTTGGATGAGGCGGAGGCGAAGGCGAGGAAGGTGCTGCAGTTTAGTCCGTTGATGACGGATGCGTACTTTCATTACACGCCGAGCCAGATTATGCTTGCTGCGTTGAGTTTGGCGGATAGGGGGTTGGCGGAGAGGTTGATTCAGGAGACGTTTCATTTTGTGGCGGCGGAGGGGAATGATACCCCCGGGGGGGGAGGGGGTGATAACAACAAGGGAAATGAGGAAAAGGCGAGGGTGATTGGGAGTCAGATTAGGGATAAGGTGCTCGGGGCTATTGAGGGGTGTAGGGATATGTTGAGTAGGGAGTTGCCTGAGAGGAAGGATCACTGGCTTAATGTTTGTTTCTTTTTTCTTCTTTTCTTTCTTCTGTTGTGAAGGGAATGCTAATATTGTGTGATAGAAACAAGTCATCAAGACTCAGATCACGCCCCTGCGGAAGAAGCTTCTCAAGTGCAAGGACCCGGAACGGTGGAATTTGGTGGAGCTGCAGAGGGTGAGGAGGGAACAGGCGGCGAAGAAGATGGACTCGGATGATGAAGATGATCTTGGGGGTGGGAAGAAGGTGAAGAAGGAGGAGGATGGGGATATTTTTGGGGGTGATTTGGGGCATAGTGCCAAGAAGAGGAAGATGACGGTGAAGAAGGAGGAGGATCCGTTTGGGGGACCGATGGTGAAAAAAGAGGAGCCCTTTGGGGGGACGAAGGTGAAGGAGGAGGATTTGTCCTTTGGAAGGTTTGGTGGGGCGTTGTGATTTGCGGCATGGTTATATTTAGGAGTTTAGTGCTGGGCATTGGAATGGGGAAAGGGATTTGCATGGACATTGGCGTTGGGCTATGACTTGTGCACACAAGAGTAAAAGGGTTGCGGATCGGTGTGGGTTTGTAGATATGGGATCTCTAGACCAACACATTTTGGATATACACCACTAAAACGAGCATGACAGTGAATACTGGAGATGACTTTCTGGGATCGAGTTTTGAACTAGGTGGTGGTAATCTCTAATTCGACTGCTGCCCTCTTGCCTTTCAGGCCTCCTGCTGACTGAGAATACAGTCTTACCAACTCCCGGGGTTTTGAGAGCCAGGTTATTGCACCAGGGGGATGGCAAAGCGGGGATGAGGGTCTTGAAGATGCAATTTAACTTCCTCTCGTGACATTGTGAAGCTTATAAGAACATCTCGTAAAAGAAAAGGAATGGCGTCTTCCTCGGAAGCAAGTTTCTGCCTGCTTAGTTGTCATGCTTGGTAGTGAGATTGACGACGATGGAGGCATGGCGGCAGCACCGTGGGCTGAAAAGCCTTGCTTGGTTCAAGGCACCATGTAAAATCCATACGATCTACGACGAACGGTCTAGACAAGTGGAACAAGGTGCCACTGACACTAGTATGCAGTCAGCAAAACAATGTGTCTCTGTCAGCCATTTCATCTGTCATCTCAATGCAAGTGTTCCGCATAAGATTCCTGCAAGCATAACGATCAAATACTAGGTTTGATGAGGGGAGCATCCCCAGACTCTACATAAACCTCTCGTGCTCAGTGGTTTCGTTGTAATCTGAACCAAAAAGAACCTCACAGACCACAAAAACGTCAAAAAAGCTCACCAGTCAACTCACGACCCTCCTAACCTGGAGGGCTTAGACCCCAACCCGGTCTCATACCAGAAGACTGCGAGAGACTGTGGGAGGCCTCACACTGGGGGAAAGCCTCCACGAGGAGGGAGCGGAGGTAATTCTGGCTATGAAAAGCCCCTCAAAGGGGGTTCTTTACTTCGAGTGATCGAACACACAGTCTCTCGGTGGCCAGCCGAGAGGGTGTACCGAGCTCCCTTGAACCTACTCATCCAAACTGGCCAGACAGGGGGCCAACCTGACTGGGCTGGGTTGAATGAGTGAATGAGTCGGGTGCTGGTTGTTGCGGAAAGGGCGGTTATATGGGGTGGATTGTGTGGTTGTGGTGGGTTTGTGGTGAAATGTGCTGGGTGATGGCGTTGTAGCGGCGGTGCGGTGGTGATGTGGTGGAAGTTTAAACGGATGTCCGGGTGACTGTTGGGGGTAGGCTTTGAGCTCTGGCGGCTCGCGAGGGTGACATGCGTGAAGGCTGATGAGAAAGGCTTGACAATGCTCTCCTGTGTTCGATGCTCTCCTGTGTTTCTCGGTAGATACCTTGTTGGGTGAGGGTATGACTTGTTATTCTGGCCGGCTTATACATGAGTCCTCCGACAGATAGGGGGCCACATCCCAAGCAGCACACAAGATCAAGCCATCTTCCTCCTTTACTTTGCTGTCTGCCCGGCATCAGAAATCTCGGATTTGGCTCCCTGACTGGCAACCGTGAAAGCTAAAGTGTAGCCTATAAACGGGTTAGTCACATATTGAGGCGATACTTCTGTGTTACTTGAGCTCTTTCCTGCTTCTAAAGATCATCACGTCACATGGGACGTCCTGAATACCCAAGAAGGTTTGTCATTATCGTTAAAGGAGGCTCGTACTGGTGTTATATATTAAATACTCCCAATGGTAATAAGCAGTCAGTGGGCGGCCCATGACCTGAATTTCCCAGGCAGGCACTGGTTCAAGTCAGAGGAAGGAGCGGTCCACTCATAATGAGGGAAGGAGCAGTCAACTGTGAAGAAACGAGCAGTCAACCTACTGGGAACGAAGGAGCAATAGTGCCTGGACCTATGTGCTGTCACTCCACCCCCAATCCTTGGCTCCTCTCAATATTCCCTCGTATCACACGCTGTTTCTTCTGGTCCCAGTATTTTTACCCTATGAGGATGGAATTGAAAGACCCAAAGCAAACTGCCAATACCGAATACGACTTGGCAAGCTTAAGCGGCTTATTTACGAAAACCTCCATCACATCATCATCACCAGCCCCATGCCAAGCACCTTACCTTTTACCATACTCCTCAACTATGGCCCCAGCTGGTGGACAAGCATCTTTGAGGATGCCTGAGGAGCTGAACGGAACCATGGGATGTTGCCACGGATTCCTTCGAATTTATTTGAACCCATTACCGTTACTTCGTTGAGGAGAGCAGAGGTTAGGGTCGCATTCACACCTTGTCTCTCCTTACACTTGGCCCCTGCATGTGTGCATAGCCACAGACTTGGAGAAGACAGTGACGGGTTGACTCGTATACAAAAGAACCAATTTCCTTGAGCGCCATGCCAATTTGCATCACCATCATTCACACATCTTCACTTCGATTGACGATCATTCACCTCCAAAATGCATCTCACCAAAGCTCTTCCCCTCGTCGGTGCCATCGCCTTCGCCCTGGCCCAGGACACCACAGAACCCATCACCATAACCGACACTCCAACACCCATCAGGACTCCCCTCCCCAGCAGCGTAGCCGACTCCACCACAGCCATCATCACCAGCACCTGGGTCCCCCCCGACTTCTCCGACGCCCCCTGGGGCGACGCCTGCATCGACGAGGTCAAATCTATCCTCAACGCCCAACCCACCCCTCCCTACGGCCAGCCCCTGAGAGACTACTTTGAATCCTCCTTCTCCGTCTGGGTCACCGCCAACCTAGCCACATCCTCCCCCGCCGCGGGGCACACCCCCATCAACTCGGCCGACATCGTCACCCTCTGCTCGCAATGGCAGACATCCCGTTGGGTCGGACAGACAGTCCCTGCCTCTGTAACCGCTGATCACGAAGCGTACAAGCTGAACTGGTCCTCGTGGGCTCGAAATGCGGGCAGTGCGCTGGAGTCCGCGGTGGAGGAGTGCAAGACTGTCGTTTACAACGGGGCGATGGGGCAGGCGGTTTTGGCTGTGGCTACCAATCAGCGACAGTGCAGTGAGGGGTTCTCGTTGATGCATAGTTTGAAGACTGCGCCTTCGGGGGCGGAGGTTACTAGTCTGGGACTTGGGGCTGTTCAGACTGGTGGTGGTGATGGTGGTGATGATGGTGGTGATGATGGTGTTACTAGCACGACGGTTTCTACTGCTGGTGCTGCCAGGGAGACTGGGTATGTCGTTGCTGTTGTGGTTGCTGCTGCCGGGGTTGCTGCTGCTCTCTAAAGGAGGTTGAAAACATATGGTAGAATCATTCTACTAGAAGGTGCAATGAAGGGGGGAAGCTGTTCATATATCTGGGCATGTACATGAAAGCCGGCGTTTAAAAAATCAATCGGGAGAGACTTGGTTGGAGGTGTACAGAAATCCAAGGTGTTCCTTACTGAATCGGCCTGTCAAAGGGCAGGCATTGTTAGTTATATCTCTTTCAAAATGGAGCTTGTTGTTCATCTGGACCATAGAGAAAGCCATATTTTCCTCCTGGAGATATTATGCACAAAGAGAAAGTCAAGCCGCGCTGCATGGTGATATGTATCGGGTATATATCTCAAAGATTATAAACTTGGTATCTCCTTCGCTCGCTGCGTATATCCAAAAGAAAGAGGTATCATATTTCGGACAGTTTCCCACCAACAAACCAAAATACATCCCATATCTCACATCATCCTCATCATCATTCCATCCATCACATCCCTCGCCCATCCCCTATGAAATTACAGGCCCCTCTTCCCATTGAGCCGCCACCTCACCACTATACACCCCCTTGTTGCACGATCCAGTCATGCCAATGTCTATTGAATTTGTCGCACTTGGTTTTGATCACGAGAACTCTTAAGCCTTTTCGGTAGGGGTCTCGTTCGACTCCTTGACACTGCCCGCGGCACTGCCACCAACAAGAACGTCGTTGACGTGTCTGCTGAGCTCAACATAATCATACGCGAACTCGCCGAGCTCAGCATCGTCAAGACCGATCTCCTCAACCTCGGGGCTGACACGGAGAGACAGGCCAGGGATGAGGTTCAGGACGAAGCAGATGAGGCAGGTCATGACAAAGGAGTAGGCAAAACCAGCGACAGAATCGGCGAGTTGGTAGCCGAGTTGGATGTAGTTCTGGTTGACCCAGCCACCGTCAATGGCGGTGGAGCCGTCAAGAGCGGCGATGTAGTCACTGGAGGGGGGCGTTAGTTTATGTTGAAAATGAGGAGCGAGGGAAGGGACTTACGCGGCAAAGATACCAGTGAGGAGGTTGCCAACAATACCACCAACACCGTGCTCAGCGAACACATCGAGGGGCTCGTCAATACCGATCAGGAACTTAAGCTTGGTGGCAAAGTTGCAGATGATACCTCCGCAAACACCGAAGATGACAGCCGACCAGGGGGGAACATAACCAGCAGCGGGGGTGATGGCGACGAGACCGGCAATGACACCAGAGCAGAAACCAACGGTTGACCACTTCTTCTCGAGGCGGTAATCAAGCAAGCACCAGGTGAAGCCACCGACGCAGGCAGAGATCTGAGTGACGAGGCAGGCCATGACAGCGCGGGTGTTGGCAGCGAGGGCGGAACCACCGTTGAAGCCGAACCAGCCAACCCAGAGGAAAACTGTGCCGAGAACAACGTGGGTGACGTTGTGGGGGCGGTACGGGAGGCCGTTGACCTTGTTGTAGCCGGTACGCTTTCCGAGCATCAAAGAGTAGGCGAGAGCGGCAGCGCCGGAGCTGATGTGCACGGGGGTACCACCGGCGAAATCGAGACCGCCCATGACCAAGGACCAGCCGTTGGGGTTCCAGGTCCAGTAGGCAATCGGGTCGTAGACGATGGTGGCCCAGATAAAGATGAAGACGATGGCCGGGAGCATGCGGCCACGGTCAGCAGCGGCACCGATAGCGAGGGCCGGACTGGAAACCAAGTTAGCAAGATCTGGACCTGGAGGGTGACCAGGAAGGATACGAACGTGATAGCGGCGAACATGCCCTGGTAGAGGCAGAACAGGACATCGGGGATCTTGGAGCTGCCAACACTGGGCTGACCGAGGACCTTCATAAGACCAAAGTTGGAAAGATCGCCAATGAAGGGGCTGGCGTCGGTGTTGTGGGTGAAGGTCAGGGAGTAACCCCAGAAGAACCATTGGAATCCCACAACGGCGATGGACATCAAAGACAGCCAAATCAAAGCCAGAGCAGACTTGCGGCGGGCAAGACCACTGTAGAAAAAACCAACACCGGGGACCATGAGCAGCACAAGACCAGCGCAGGTCATGATCCAGGCGAAATCACCGGCCGAATAGGGGGCATTGATGTCTTCCAGGAGGGGGTTGACGCCCTCGTGGGCCATCTCCGTTGGGCCGGCGTAGTCGGAAACTTTGTAGGACGACATGGTGAAAGACTTGTCGAGGAGTCGAAGTAGAGAGTCTGTCCCTCTGAGGCCAGGACCGGTGCTCCTGGTCTTTGTTGAAAGGCAGGCTGCAGAGTGAAGAGGAAAGATTCAGTCCTGGATCATGCGGGATGGCTAGGGTAATAAAATACACTGCGACTCTCGAGTCGTAGGTACCACCCATCCATCACAGCCGAGCCGAGCTGGGGTTCCCGACTCAAAGAAGCCTTGCAGCTCCCGCGATAAGACCATCCTCGTCATTATCACCCTCAGAAGTGCCTCCATTCCCTTCCTGGAGGACTGCTCTGCTCGCCAAGGTGCTGCATGCTCAATGAATTGGTGGGTCTCACTGATAAGGAGCTGGGCGTTCTCAGCGGTTTGGTGGGGGGTCTGTCTTGTCCTCTACATCCCTGCCGCTCCCGAGTCCCGTGTTGATCCGGGCGAGCAGCACGCTTCCCGTTGGGTAGGGCCTTGGCATCGTGTCTTTCCCACCCCCCCCCTCAAACCGTCAGGCCGGATCTGTCAAGTGGAGGAGTCGGGACGAAGGTGGAGAGACCGAGAATAAACTAGTATACCTTATCGATCATGATGGCATGAATCCAAGTGGTTGGGCTAGGTTCGTCTCTTTCGGCTCATGAAAGTGAAGGTGTTTATCGCATCGTGAGGTCGGACACTGGCAGGTTTGCCGGAAAGGTTGATGGAGGGGAAGAAGGAGGTTGCCAAATCGAGTGGGGCTGGGACACACGGGCCAATGATGCCTTCTCACTCCACCATTTTGGGTTTCACAGCGTCAACCTCACCTGATGAAACTCGGTGTGAGCCTGTCGTTTTGCAGCTGATCTTTACCATGATGATTTTGGCCTCTCTTGGGAAGGTGTATGAAGCTGAAAGAGAGCGTCTACAAATTTCCATTTTGATATTGGATTCCACACTTTTGGACGCCAGGCAGTCTTTGGGACCCTGTTGATCGTTGGTCGCTTCCCCAGGTTGTGCCTCTCGTTCCCGCCTGCAGTCACTCATGTCACTGCAGTCACTCATGTCACTGCAAGGCGTGGATCCGATGCAGGGTTGCATGCAGTGACTGGCTGGCTCTGCGTGTTTCCCTGTATATTCGATCGTGAAGGTGACATTTCTCGCCAACTCGATCGACTGAGTGGCTCGATCGTGTAGGCCAATTTTCGTGTGCATGGACTGGTACCAGACACATATTCAACCGTGAACCTCACCCAAGTCAGCCCAACGGAAAGCGCAGTCCGTGATGTATGTGCCTTCCTCGGGCAACGGGTAAGGGCAGAGGCTAAACTGGACGCCACAAACGCCCGAAACCGCCATTCCGACATCACTTGTACCGGCCTCTAGAACAAATCGAGAATAGAGGATGGATCGATGCGCTGTCTCTACCTCATTTGTTTGTTGTTTAGCAAGAAAACCATTCCAGAGATAAGAGGCTAAACTATTGGCCTTTGAACTCATCCCGTAAAAGCGGTGTATCTTGACCGTGTTGATATGGATTACAAAAGAATTTTCACACGACTAGAAAGAGAAACAGAAATCAGCCATCTCTTTGCTTATCCTTATCAGCTCCACCAGGAACCAAGCGCTATGATCAACCATGCGTCCGCCTTTCTTTGGCTCCCTCGTGGCGCCCCGCAGGCGGATTCTCTCTCGATATTCTGCCCGTCTGACAGACAAACAAGAAAGAGACAGAACCAAGACCTGCAGCCTTTCAATAGAAGCAGTGCCTGGGAGCCGAGGATCCGTGGCGACAAGTCATTCATGTGCTTTATTTTGGATGAAAACCCAACCGATGCAACCACTCTGAGGTCTGGTTTAGCGAGCAAGATGGGTTGAAGCAAGCAAGCCCGTGATTACACGGGGAAACGGTGTTGTGTGATTGGCCAGTTTCTTATCTCTTGGCAAATGTCCTGCTTCAAAGGCCCGCCTTGGCTGAGAAGATGGTAACCGCCCTATCGGGTTTGGCGCAACTCCTTCCTGAGATAGCATGCCCTGATCTGACAGGTTGCTTTGTGGACTTTGAAGTGCCTGAAGAGATGCGTTTCGAATGCTGGACGACTTTTGGCAACAGGTCCACCAGCAGATGGAAAACTGCGGTAAGACGGGATCACGAACAGCCTGCTTGTGTAACCTGCCAGGGCAATTGTTGCCCCGCTTGGCCAGTGTGTCTCTCAGTTGAGCGGCAACTACATGAGCAGCACACTCCAGACTCGATGATGGTCTTCATATGCAAGTTGAATCCTTCTTTTTATAACCACCACCCAGAGCAGAATTTCTTATCTTGCCGGATACCCTTCCCTGCTTTGTTCAGTCTCGGCTTTCTCTGGGCAAGAAGAGATCACACTCCAGACCCCCACAGGGCTGTCCCCAGCAAAGCCTAGCGCCCTCCACTCTGTCCGCCTTGGCAGAAGCTTATTTTCTGGGGCTCCAGACACGACAACTTGAACTGATAACGATTTTCCCAACCTGATCAGCCATCCACCAGCCATATGGGATCATGTGCTTTGTCTCTTCACCTCCGCCACTGTGCCATTTCCTCCCGTAGCCGTAGCCTTCAGCCATAGAGTCGGGACTATACTTCAGCATGCACCGTGTCAAAATTTAATCTATCGTCCCCCAAGCTGCATACGAAGACGCCCCCAAAGAGGAAGGTGGTTCCAACACTGCGGTTCACAGGGACCAGGACCTGAGGATGTCTTGAAGAGGAAAAAGGCTTAAGACAGGCATATTCCAAAATACATATAGATCGTTTCGTTCCTGCGGCCTTGTGTCTCATCGCGCAATGCAATACCTCCTCAGGTTTGAGATAGAACCAACACAGTGTGAGAGGGTGTGATGATGTGACTTCTTCATATGCCTGCGGTGCCACATCCCACATCTGATGTCTCTCACCCCGGCAAAGTTTCAAACCCTCACAACATTATCTTGTCTCATATCCAAGAGACTCTCTTCATCACCAACTCAGATGAGAATCACCGCCCTTTAACTCCGCTCATCCACACCGTACAATAACCAGACCCAGCTCCCCCGTGCCGATCCACAGCTCCCTGTTCCCGCACTGATAAACCCGAGTAATTCCATGCCGCAAGACATGAAATTCGATACCTCAACAATACCCTCATCATGATCTGCATATTGTATGAAAATCACCCCCTTATTCAAACTACCATCCACCTCCCGAAATACATTCAGAGCGCAGTTGCCTAGCAGCAGTAGCCCACAGCGGCAACCAACATCGTGATCTCTGTCATCTTTTAGTTGCAGTAGTCTTCCTTACCAACATCATGTGCATCGCACTATGAATGTAACATCCCACAAAACATGAGTTTCACCACCTCCAACTCAAGAGAACCCTTCTAGAAACCCACCACCCATGCAACACCACCCTCATCACCAGCGGCACCTAACCGCCCACACCCTCACCACAATTAATTGGCACAGCAAGACTACCAGGTAAGTTAGCCCTTTATTACATAGGGAACCATGCCACGAAAGAAAGTCAATAGGCCTTACAAATATCTTTAAAGGCCCATCAACAATCTTTAAAAGACTAGTGATTATCATCTGAAGACTATCGACTATTTATCTTTTGAGGCATAGTTTGCCTGCTTTCACAGTGCCAGTTATCCTGTCCAGAACGTGCCACCTGCACCAAACCTTCCCTCAAGCTAACCCCCATGCCCGCCTCATCACACCCCCTTATCTCGGACATTATTATACCTACCCTAGCCGCTCCATGCTAGGGTGGAACAACAACGCTTGGTTCCCTGACACGCAGCAATGCTACACCACTACTGTAGGTACCGCACCGTTCAAATCTCCTTGTTATGCAGGGCGACGGAGTCTCATCTCTGCGTCAGACTTGCATCTAAACCAACTCTTAACTGCATTGGTGTGCATCAACACAAATTGGCCCAGCTGAGAAATTTGAATAAAAGAATGTGTTTCCCCTGATTTTTGAAGCTGCTGCACCTATAGATTCAACAACTACTGCTTATGTAAAAACCACCTCCTTTTCTTTTCAATACCGTAATCCGCAACACATTCCTTACTATTCATGCGTTAGCACAAATCAACATTTGCTCGATACAAAACTTCACTCACCACTTCAACCCACCTCGCCATCCATTTTTCCACAGTAGCCTTTGCCTCGTCGACAAGCCCCAACTCTGTCACAAAATTAGTCAACTGTCGCCACCATCTCTTCCTCAATATCAACTTACCCAGTAGAAGCTGAACACTCCCACGAATACCCGACTCAAGAGCCGATGCAATCCAAGCATGTGTATAGCTGGTGTGCTCCCCAATGAAGATCATCTGTTCCATCTCATCAGTACACGGCCATCAACATGCCTCATACTAGAATCTCACATTGTTGTGTGTCTTGAAATACTCAGGCAAGTAAAGCTGATGCTGCCCAACAGTAGGATCCGCCCAGCTGGCACCCTCAAGGGGGTCCAAAGCTTGACAAACCCGACTGGATCTGCCAGTGTATTGATTTTGGGCAACACTGCCGTGAATTCCAACCATGGCGTCCAGAACATACTGAACATGCTCGTTTTCATTCATCGCCATCCACTTCTCAGTCCATTCTGGATTCGAAATATAGGACCCGAGGAGGGCGCCTGGGCCAGTGCCGTTGATATTGTAGGATGGATAACAGACGGACCCGATGCCGGGGTAATCTGGTCCAGCAATATAGCATGACCCGTAGATCGGCTGGTCGAGGTGTTCCCAGAACCGAGTTTCAAACTCCAGCGCCACCTTGCATGCGGATGTGTATGGAAGAGTCGAGATGGCTTCCATCATGATTTCGCTGAGCTCCGAGATCTCCTAGTGTCTCATGGCCGAAAAAGGAACCGCAAAGAGAACGTAGTCATGTGTCGTGCTGTCAATGTCTCCGGTGTCATTGTTTTTGGACTGCAAGGTAACCGTGCGCTGGACCAGTGATGGTTGTACCCGGTCGATCCGCCGATTCATGGTGATTGCGCCTTCAACAAGAGGCCCGAAAGATTGTGGAAGTCGTGATATGCCTGCAAGTGCCCAATATATCAGCATTGGTCTCAGAACCTCTGCAATCACCAGAGTCCGTACCTCCATCGATGGTCTTCCAAGTCGTTGTATTCAAGTACAAATCCTCGCAAAGCTGAAACCAGGTCAGCAGGCTAATCAGGCTGCAAAGATTTTGACCGGTATACCTTGTCCCAGAACGACGAAGCCCCTTTACCCCAGTATCCGAAATGAGTATTATTGACATTGTTGTTGAGGTACTCAGCCGTGAAGGCAAACTCACTCCATTGGTTTCCGGCAAGGTCAAACAGTCCCTTTTCTGCAACATTGATTAATACAATAGCCACGGAAATGAAAAAGACGAGACATACCGAGCCACTTGCGATGAGCAGTAAACATGTTGTTGGCCATCTCCACACAAAAGTCCTCGCACGGCAAAGCTTTGTTGACCTTGTCAAAGATTTCCTCCACAGACATCCCCAGCTGGCCCGCAACGCCTTGGTTGTCAGGTCTCCCTTGTTGCCCATCAACCTCACCCACACGGTTTGATCCACCATCACGAGGAAGTGTACGGCTACCAGCCTCGAGCCAGTCGATAAGGTCAATATGAAGGTCGTCGTCGTTGTCTTTATTGAGCATATTCATCTCCTCTACCAGCTGGAAAACGAGTTGGTGGTCCGACATGTTGTACGTCTGGTTGGCAACAGTAAGCGTCATGGGAACTCGCATGGGACCCATCTCTTGGTAACTGTAATCGAAAGGGCCACCGCTCAGGTACACCGTTTGAACCCGACCACCGAGACGATCTCCACCCTCAATAAGGCTGACACTGGTAAGTCCCTGTTGGGTCAAGCAAAGGTACGCCATCAGACCAGACATGCCAGCGCCGACAATGGCAATGCTTTTCTGCTTGGCTGCAGCTGAATCGATAGCGCTGCATTCGGCATTCTTGAGCACCTCGACACCATCAAACCATGGTCCCCAAACATTGACACCTGTAGAATTGTCCATCAAAATGCTGTTGGGGTCATTGCTACGACGGGCAAGGCGGGCATGTCGTCTTCGGGCCATCGTGTGGAGATCCAGGTGTTGCACCTCGCTTCTGCCCAGCAAGACATTTGTGGTGGTGCTCCATGCCGAAATGCATCCGCCGGAAAAGATGTCCTCGGGTAGCGTCCAAACGAGTCGGTCCTGGGAGGCATCTGTGCTGGTCGCGATAAAGTGGTGGGAGTCGTGTGGGGTTAGCTGCTGGCAGGAGCCATAGCTGAAGTCGACAGCACCTTTGACAGGTTGCACGTGTTCGACATATACATTGCAGAGCCTTGAGTTTAAGGGAACTCGAGTTTCAATTCGTATGGAAGGGGTTGTGATATCTTGGGCTGCTGCGAGAGCCGATGGTGCGACGGCTGCGAGCCACCGCTTCATGGCTGGGCCGAAAGAAAATGTGCGCGCTGTGTACGGGTCTGTTGAGGTAGTGCTGCTTTGTACAAACAAAAGCATGATACTGGTGATGGTGTGTTCCAGGTTCTTTGGGGGGATGTACTCATCCTCTCGCCAAAGACGGGAGAAGAATGCCACCGCTGCATTTTGTGGAAGGAGCTAAGAGCCGAGTGCATGAGGCCATCGTGCCGTACGAGTGTTGGCATTGTTCCTTCCATGTTGGATGGCTGCTCTTTCATACAATGCCGCCGTTGGCTTGCTGTCCTGACCCGCTCAGGCCAATAAGGCACCTTCATTAATCGGTTGGTCAATGAGGTGGAACGGAAGTCAAGTCACGGGCAGGTGCTGCCTGTCGGTTGGCCCGGGCTCTGACAGCCACAACTGGGAGCTTTGATAGGTGCAGTCACACAGGTTGCCTACCCATAGGAAGCCAACGGCTCTTCGGGCAAACTGCGGGCAGCGCAAAGCGGGCAGGTCAGATGCTGCACCCAGGACCTCGACGTCGCCGTCATCTGAGCTCACTATTTGCAACTTTGGTGTTTGCTTTCTCTGGATTTGGGGGCTATTGTTGACTTCCCCGGCGGCAGCGTCGCAACAAGTGACTAACATCTGCTCTCCAGAGGGAATAAAAACAAGCTATTGTGATAGCAGCCATCTCACCTTCATTCATTGACACCCGACAAACGCCCGAAACGCCTCAATATACTCACCCCAAGCCCTCAAGATTTGGATGCCCCACAATCCGTCAATACGGGTTTCACATTCCCTTGGATTAGCTTTTTTACGGAGCAACTAGCAAGCCATCAAATTCACCATCTGCCTGACTGGGTGGATTTGAGCTTGCTGCTTACTGGATATCGTCACAGTCACTTAAGCAGGCAACAAAAGAGAACAAGGTCACACCGGCAGAAACGAAATCATCAGTCCAGAGCGCCGTCGAACTTCTTTTTTAGATTTCGCTTGCGTTCTCCCCAAAGCACCGCCGGATCCCACTTCAACGCCTGACATTTGACTTCACCCTATGTTGGGTACTGGATACCGAGGTAGCCCAGATCCCCACACTCTCGACACTGCGTTTCCACACGCGGGCAGCTCTCAACCATCTGCCATGCCGCCTTTTAAGGAGAGACTGGGCATGAGGATGCAGAAGGTTCAGAGCATCTTCCGGCCATCAAAAAGACGCATCGCAGAAGATGATGCATCAAGCCAACCCCCGAAGCAGCTCCGGACAATGCTAGGACCCACCAAGAAAGCCGTACAGTATCCCCCCTCTCTGTCAGCGCCGTCGACGTCACCAGCGGGCTCTTCGAAAGCAAACGAGCTTCCTAGCACGTCTCCCAGCGGGGTCAGCAATACTCTGCTCTACCCAACCATGCGTAAGTCAAACCTGCTCTCTCCGCCATGAATATCCCATCAGAACCACTTTGTGATGCACCCCCCTGCAATATCAGTGGCATTATCATGAATGTCTTGATTGTTACGTTATCGCAAACATTGTGGTTTGTGCTAAGGGGGCGTTTGGAACGGATCCGGGATTCAAGATATCTTCGACCATTCTGGTTACTGACCAGGTTAACAGCTTTCATCATGTCGGCCGACCCACCAGGATCAAGGAGGGGCAATCCGATCAACCTGGACGCACCTCCATCGCAGTTTTCACGCAGCAATTCCTCGAGCCAGTCAGACAGCAGCTCTAGCAGCCTGATATACGACGATGACGACCAGCATCAAGTCTTGAACGACGAGGCCATAGCCCGCATTCTTCAAGAGGCGGAACACGAATACAAAAACCAGCCAGAGTCGAACCCCCAGATCTTCTCGCCTGTGACAGAGGAAGAGACGCAGAGCCATCTGGCCGAGTTCAGGGAGAAATACCACAGGTGGAAGTGCTGCCAATGTGGCAAGAGCAATGACATGACAGCAGACGTCCTTGTTCAGAAGACAAAGTCCATGCTCAAAACAGGCAAGTCGTTTCGTCACTCAAGACTTTGACGCTTCAAATGCGGTACACTGACGACTCTAGTAGGGATGATCCACCCTTTTACAAAATGCAGATACTGTGGCTGTGAAAGTTGTTCGGCCTGTGGTACTCGAGGTACATCGTTGGTCCGACAGAGGGCCAACGCCGTCCGAGTAACTGATGCCATAAGAGCGTCCTGGTGTTGCCCCGAGGGGCGCGCCTTTGTGATTTTCTCTTTACTATGCGGTTACGAGAGACCTACAGCCACGAAGATTTCTACGCCTGCATCGAAAGAACAGCCAAAGCAACAGCAAAAGCTACAGTCCCCTCAACAGCCCCCTCAACAGCAGACAGCTTTTGCAAGGGGCACTGGCTATGCACACGACTCGTACAGTTTCAATCCTTTCAAAGGGCAGCCTCAGCAGTTCCACAATTCCAAGCCAACGCCCGAGTCCGCAGATGCAGTTTCATATTTCTTGACACTTGCAGAAGTGCTTCCATCCGTGGATAAGAAAGAGTTTGAGTCCACACCTGGCCTACGGGTCATGATCCATGCATCTCCCATGATGCGACTCGCTTGCGAGATTTTGCGATCAGCTGCTATTGGCGAGATGGATGCGAGGGCTGGCATTATCAAGGCAGCCCTTCTCTTTGTTCACAGGTTGGCGCGAAACTGGGACGCCGCCTCGTGCATATTCCACGAGCAGATCCACTTCCCACCCTCGCAACAATTACTAATGGCTTCAATGGCTTCAATGCCTCCTTCCAGGCAGGCTATATCAAGCAACCAAATTAAACCCGAAACTGCACAATCTGTTTATACGGTAGTGGAGAAACTATCTGTAGTTTGCCGAGTCTTCATGGATGGCTCCAAGAGCTTTGGGTCTGCGGATGACGGTGACGAAGCAATCTGCATTGCGCGACAAGTCTGCGACCTGCAAGACGTTCTTCATCATCTGAAACCCGCACCGGAAGACGACAAGGCTCGCCCGGGTCCCCGTGCGTCAGCTTCTACAACGAGCACTGTCGTCACACGGTCCAAAAACAAGGAACTCGAATCGATGGCAGCAGCGGCTAAGATGACCGACTACCACAAGTCACATGGTGTGATGGAAATCAAGGATGATATTTTGTTGGCCAACTTTTACACGGGTTTTCAAAACCAAGTCGTGAACTCCAATGGCCAGCGGATGAGAAAGCTGTTTGCGCAGATCTCATCGCTACATGCGGACCTTCCCGACGGCATCTATGTCCGCTACGGCGAGTCACGACCAGACATGCTCAAAGTGTTGATCATCGGGCCTAAGAACACGCCTTATGAGCATGGCATCTTCCTCTTTGACATTCTTTGTGGCTCGGACTTTCCCACGGCGCCACCAAAGGTGCAGTTTCTGACGACAGGCGGTGGCAAGGTCAGATTCAACCCAAACTTGTATGCAAACGGAAAAGGTAGGTTTTGGCCACGCGCTTTACAGCCAGTAAGCTGCTAACGTTTTCTATGATCGGTTAGTTTGTCTGTCACTGATCGGGACATGGAATGGACAGGGATGGGTGCCAAACGTTTCGACAATCCTACAGGTTTTGGTCTCTATACAGTGTATGTAATTCCGCTCAACCTAGACGACCAAGCTCCAACTAACCGCTCATTCTACCAGCCATGATATTTGTCGAGCGGCCATACTATAACGAACCTGGTTACGAAATTGTACCCAACCACGCCGGCAGCGAAGCGTACGATCGCAACATAGAATGCAATACGGTCTATCATGCTATCATGCCTTGGCTCCAGGCTCTGGGCAATTCCCCTTCTACATCCCAATACTCTAATACTGCCAGCCCGGCTGATTGCCAAATCTGGGGTGACATTGCCCTGAAGCACTTGCAGCTCCAGAAACCAGCAATACTGGCAAAGGTGAGGGAGTGGAGTAGGAAGAGCAGCTCAAGAGTGTCGGGTTCCATGGTGGGCATGCTTGAGAAAGCCCTCAATGGTTCCCTGGCTGTCCCCGAAGTTCCAGCTGTCGTTACGCATGCTGGTACTCCAGCTAAGACTGGACAAACTGGTACGGCACTGAATCAACTGGCCAAGTAAGGAAGAATCACCAAGAAGGCCCTCTGCAGCGAACAGGGTGTTGAGAAGCCGGAGATTGGTGAGCTTTGCTGGCGGTGTCGCCTGGACAGGCGGAAGCCATTACCCGACTATTTTCGTTTCCTAGCTACCTGCGGCTTTCCCTTTTCTTTTTTTCGAGACATGCCGGAGGGTGAGGGTTGGGTCTTTGGGGGGTTGGATTACTTGGTCTTGCCTTTAGAGAGGGATGATTGGAATGGGAATGGTGGGTCAATGTGCTATCTGCCTTGGGGTCAGGGTGGTGCCAAAACTAGTAGGTTATGGTTTCCTTGAATCTGATTTTATTTTCGGGTCAGTGTATCGCCAGGGTTTCTCGACCATGATTTTGATGTTCTGTGTAACTTTGTTGTTTGAAAGGGAAAAGGGTGGATTGATTTTCTTCTGCTAGGTGCCAATGCAGTTCTAGAGACGTGATGGTGCCATGGTTGATGAAAGAATGGCTGTGTCTTTTTGAGTATGGGCAGAGATGATTTGCTTATGAAGTTGGTCTTTTCCCCCGTTGCAATCTTGTCATGTGCATAGGATCTACGGGAAGGGTTTGGTTGTTTTGAGAGAGGAGGCTCGGCGGATAAATACCAGGCCGATGATTATGGTGGTGTGTCGGTTCGCATTTTAGCGCAGGGTTGGAATGCTGGGCCTTGGGGGCCAATGAGTTTACGATTACTCGTAAAGTTAGGCCTTCTCTGGCCTTTTATTATTGTCTCGTCGGTACCAAGCTGGTGTTGGGGGTGTTGCATTGGAGGATGGTCCTTGTTTTGGTTGGAGTTTGTTTTGTTTGAAACGCCGAGGGTGTAAGGGCTGGGGAATATGGTGGTTTAATCTAGCCGCGATGACATGTTTGCTTGTGCATTATTGGGGTGTGGGTTGCTGAGCCACGATGTCAAAGGTTCTGGTAAGACAAGATCTTGGATCGGCAGGCGTTGGTCCGGGGAAATGGGGCGAGGACCCCAGATCTTACTTCTATTAATGGGGTCGGCTGGCGCAGCCTTATGCAAGGGGTGAGCTAGATACAAGGCTTTGGGTGATGGGAGAGGGGACTGGAATGTTGGGTTCAGCTTGGTGGTGTGTTTTTGGAAGAGGAATTACGGCATCGGAATTCCACCGTTGACCGAGGAGATGGTGGATTGGCCGCTAGGGTGATTTAGTATGGGAGGCGATTACAGGAAGGGGAGTAAGAACGGGGAGAAGAAGCCGAGGGTAGGGGAGTGATGAAGTTGAGAGCAGGTTGAAAGTGAGGAGGAATGAGGTTCTATAAAGGATCAGGTTGGCCTCGAGTATCTGAGTCTTTTCTTTCCTCATCCTCACCCTCAGCAGCCACATCATAATCACACTACTACACTTCTCTATCACCACAGACAACAACAATTACTTTCCATACCAAACATCCACCACAATGAAGCTCTCCACCCTCATCCTCGCCCCCCTTTCCCTGGCTTCTGCCTGGAAACTCGAGCTCTTTGCTTCCGACGGCCGCAAGATGACCGCCTCTGGCCGTGATCCCAACTCGGGCTGCAAGAATATTGCTTTTACCCCTGTCCTGAACGTCAACAGGGCAAGGTTCAACAAGGATACTTCGTTGCTCCCTGATCCCAACACCTTTGAGCTGTTTGTCAACAAGAACTGCGATGGGTTGAGCTATCGCAATGGGAATGGAGACCACCGGTTGACTCCGGCGAGGAAGATTAGGAGCTATCGTGTTAAGAGGTAGATGGGTTGGAGTAGATTTGGAAATGGAGAAAAGGGAAAGGGGGAAGGAAATAGGGGTATGGAAGGTTAGGGTTGGATAAAGGAAGGTTTCAGGGATGGGGTGAAGAATTGAGCTTGTTTATTTCTTCATTGTCGCTCTTTTAGGAGGTGATGTTTTACTGTTTTAGATTCTGACTTTCGTTATGCAAATGAAGTGTATTTTTCCAGCTGCCTTTGCTCCTTAGGTGTTCTGTGACTCCTTGCTTGCTTGCGGTGTCGGGTCACATAGAGAGTTTCCAAAGTGTAGACCATGCACAGCAAAGAAATAAAAATTACTCTTAACCTTTTGGGGTGTAGCAGGCAAAACAAAACACCTTTGCTGCGGCAAGTGGCAGCAAAAGTAAATGGGAACTGTGAGGCTCGAACTCACGACCTCAGGATAACTCTGGTGTTAGACATCCAGATCATACATTTGTATGAGACCTGCGCTCTTCCAACTGAGCCAAGCTCCCTGTCATGTGATTAACGTTGACACAGGCAAAATGATACTTATTATAGTAGATTGAGCACGGTTCCCAAATGCAATTCAGGGGCAAAAGGGGCGAAAGTAAGTAATGTACTTTGACAAAGGCGGGAGTCGGATTCATTATCATAATGTATAAAGCAACCTGTTAGGACACTTGGAGGCAGGATCCTGGCACGGCACTGGCAAGCAGGCATACATATAGCTCTCCTTTCGCACTAGATATTCCACCAGAATTTATCATCATTGCACCCATTTTTCTGGACTGCCACAGTGACCGCACCTATCACGACCCCTTAATATTTTACTTATATTATATGAAAGTTATTACTCTTTCAATCATTCAACCTTGTTCTTTTAATCTAAGCTTTTTGCGTCCGTTATCCAAGCTTCCTAGTATTTTACCCTAAGCTTTTCATCAACTTGATCCAAACCCTTCTTACCTTCAATCTGAGCTTTAAAACCAAGGTAACTGTCACGGCAGGCCGGACCACTGCACCATACCCACTGTGATTGCTATCAAAAGCTACAAGTGAGCCAAGCTTCCAGGCTTGGCTCGCTCCAGTGGTATATATATGGTGACGCCGCCACAGCCGTCACAGTAACGTACGTTATAAGCGAGCGACCACTTTTTTCACGCGACGCGTAACCTCACCCTCAAACCTAATTTTCTCAACAATCTAAAATGCCATCTACTTCAGGGGAAGCCCATATAATCTTAGCCCTTAAAGCTCTTCAAAAATGATAAAAACCTAAGTGTATCAGCTGCAGCTAAGATGTATAACGTCGATCGCAGCACGCTTAGACACCGCCGCGCCAGCCGGCCTGTACGACGCGATACAACATCCAATTCGAAAAAGCTGACTCAATCGGAAGAGGAAGCTATTGTCCGATATATTATTGAGCTATGTACGCGATATTTTCCACCAAGACTGCGTAGTGTGGAAGATATGGCCAACTATTTGCTCAACGAACGCGGTGCGCCTCCTGCTGGCAAGCTCTGGGCTCACAACTTCGTCAAACGCCAGCTAGAGCTCCAGACGCGTTATACACATAGATACGACTACCAGAGGGCCTTGTGCCGTACGATCCAGAGAGGGTGCTTTCCAAGCTGGATGTGAAGCTTCGTATGCCAACACCTCCGACCTCCCGGCCCGGCACCCCACAACCTTGGGTCTTCCAGACACCACACAACCCCCAAGAAGCTAACTCGCAGTCAACGCTTATTAAGACTCGCATTGACAACCATCAAAATAGCTCCCCGACTTCAATGTTGGCTGCTGTGGACCAGCTTGCTAAGAGTACAATAGCTGCGATGCACCAGGTGGCTCTCCTACGTGCAGAGAACACTTCACTCCGCAAGGCCAACGAGGCACTAAGTAAGCGCCGGAGAGCCAAAAAAACACGTGTGCGGCTCGGAGGATCACTTACTGTGCAGGATGCACACGATCTACTGGACAAGAAGGCCGTGGGTGGAGAGGGAGTGCAAGAAACACAGCCGGATGGTAGTGGTGCAGGGGGGGCTCATACGAAGGTTCGGTGCTGTGGTGTGTGCGGCAAGCCTGGCCATAATGCACGTACTTGCCAGGAGGCTGCAGAATTGTCTGATTCAGCTATTTCGGATGTAATTATGGTTGCTTCCTAGTATTGTTGTGTAGTAATTGAGGATAATAGTATAAAGGTTGTGAAAAAGTGGTCGCTCGCTTATATTGGTCGCTCGCTTATAATGTACGTTACAATATCCAACTATGCATCAACTTCCCTCTTGCCGCCGCTGCCATGCCGGACAGTAGGATTCCGTGACGTGACATGAGTTGGGAAATAACCATCCAACCGGTCACTTACCTTTAACTGAGATATTCTAAGTGTAATATGCGCATATGCTAGCTGAAGCGGAAGGGGTAATTTCCCTGATTCTTTTGTGGTACTATTATTGTAACTGGTGTCTTTTATTAACCCCGTTAAGGGCCCTCGAGGACCCCACAAGGCTGTGATTGTTTCGTCCCGGTGCCACGCGTGCCGTGAGGTCCGTCGCGCTGGAGTGCATACGCCCATCCCACCGATTCCTTTGTTGGTTTTCTCGCTGTTCATGCAGCTGACCAACCAATTCGCGGTCCAAAACACGTCGTGGTAGTGGTGTGGAAGCGCAACCCAAGAAGCGGGTAATTGGCCATGGACGCATGAGAGTCCACGCAGCTGAAGACATGGTGGGGAGCTGACACTCGTGTGGCTGCGGCTGCGTTTGCTGCCCAGGACGCCTTCGCGCCCAGCCCGCGGGCTAAATGCTGAACAGTTACTCTTTCTCAGTTATCCTTGCGGTTCTTGTTCTTGCAATTAAATCCTGATGCCTTTCCCTCGGGCGACGCTAGGCATTTGATGCTCCCTGGTCCAATCCGTAGCCGTCGAACCTCCACAGAATCCCGCGATCGAACGAACCGACGCAGCTGATTGACATCCAAATCCGCAGTCGTACTCGAAAACGCCCAGCCGATTATCTCACAATGGATGCCCAGGCAGCTACCGAGCCCAGAACTCATAGCGACTACACTGTGGGATGGGTCTGCGCTCTGCCCAAAGAACAAACCGCGGCGACAGCTATGCTAGATCACAGGCATGGCGATCTTCCGAAACCACCCAATGATCACAATACGTATACCCTAGGATCCATCGGCAATCATAATATCGTCATAGCCTGCCTGCCTAAAGGCGAGATCGGAACAAATTCGGCGGCGACTGTCGCGACCTCGATGGCCAACGCCTTTCCGTCCATTAAGATCGGTCTAATGGTTGGCATCGGCGGCGGTATTCCACCCAAGGTTCGGCTTGGCGATGTTGTGATCAGCTCACCAGTGGGCCAGTATCCTGGGGTGGTTCAGTGGGACTTGGGCAAGGCGAAAGAAGGGGGCAAGTTCGAGCGGACTGGGTCGCTAAACAACCCACCTGCCTCGCTCCGCACTGCCTTAACGAAACTGGAGACCGAACATGAAATGAGCGGATCTAAGATACCTCAGTATCTAGAGGATCTAAAAAACAAATGGCCAAACCTGGCGCTGAAGTACGCCAGCTGTGATCACCTTAAGGACCCTTTGGACGTACTGGACGATCCAGTTCGCAGCCGCAGAGGGCGAATCATATTCTTGGTACAACTTTGGGAGACAATCCTGGCCATTCTCAGGGTTTTCCTGGGCTGTTGGGCCCTTGCTTCCATGGGGTCTGGGGCCGAGCAAGTGGCGGGCACCACGGTGAACACTGCGGGTGATCGAGATGGCGGGAAGCTGCGAAATATACGTGTGCATTACGGTCTGATCGCATCTGGTAACCAGGTCATTAAAGACGCTACGTTCCGAGATAGGCTTGACGAGGAGTTTGGTGGCCATGTTCTCTGCGTCGAAATGGAAGCGGCGGGACTAATGAACAACTTCCCATGCATTGTCATCCGAGGCATCTGTGATTACGCAGATTCGCACAAGAATAAAGATTGGCAGGAGCACGCGGCGGCCGTGGCTGCAGCATTTGCGAAGGAGCTTTTGCAATATGTGCAGCCAAGTGCGGTTGTCGGAGAGCGTCCGGTGAAGGATATATTGGAGCAGACGCTAAAGCAGGGTTAGTAATTCTCCGGTCGGGGCCATTGCACATCTTTTAACAATAGATGTAGTTCACAAAGAGACATCCGCAACTCGAGAAGACGTCACCCAGATCAAGTCCAAATTGGGGAAAGAGGAAGATAAAGAAGTTGTCACGGCGCTGGTTGGTTCCATACTGCCACGTGCCCCACCTACCCGGTCTGGCAAGATGGGTTGCTCCTGTGGGTGCTTATTGCTGAGTGCAAGGCCACAGGATTGTAATTCCTTTCTTTCTTTCTTTCTTTCTTTCTTTCTTTCTTTCTTTCTTTCTTTCTTCTTTAGATCAAAATCCTATGAATAAGCAATTTCTTACTTGTGCCTTTGCCTCGGGAAACGCTGCCCTCACATCATTTTGATCTCTCCCAACCTGTCCTGGAAGACGTTAAATTCCACCCGAATTGATACCAGAAAAGACAAGGTTTGCGCGAGCTGCAGCTAAGCGACACGCGACGCCACATCCCGGACAAGTCGCCAATAACGCGACGAGCCAAGAACAGAATCCCTGAACGAGACCGCCACCATGCCGATTGATCCGGCCAAGGCGAACAAGCGCGCTGAGGTAGCGCGTAACCAGGCCGACTTTGACGTCATCCTGTTTGAACAAGACCTCCCGAAAGAAGACAAGATCGGTCGCGACTCCTGCTCTACACTCAAGCCGAGAAGCTCGCGATCCTCCGCCAGAGTGCCGCGCGCACAGCTACCGCGCGTGACAATGTTGACGACACCGAAGCCGACGACGAAGGCATCGACCTGAGCCGCGTGGGCCAACCGGGCTTCACCGACGAGATCCTCGACTCCTTCCGAGAAGATATCACTGATCAGCTCCCTGCCGAGCGCAACATGGTCCCCAGTCGAGTGGACCTCCGCAACGATTTGGTGAAGAATACACAAGATGCCGCCGACTACTATGGTCGCCGCGCCGGCGTCGAGGGGCCAGGTTTTCCCTTCCGTGTCCTCAACACCGAGAACAAGGCCCTCAATGTCAGAGGGTGGTCGACTTCGCCCTGTTCAAGAAGATGTACGACACCGATCCCGAAGCCCTATTCCGCGAAATGAAAATCCGCGTCTTGACGGGAATCGCCCTGGCACAACAGACTCGCGAGCTTCATACCATCGTCACGAAGCTCGACCAGAACCAGTACGCCATCAACACCTGGGCTGAGACCTTGTGCCAGGTTATTCAGTCTCAGGACAAGCTGGTACTGTCCAAGCCAGCCCTCGACCAAGAAAATGCCACCGAGGCCGCCATAGCCCTTGCCGAGTTGGAGGACAGTCTCGACCAAGCTCGTGAGAGCTTCCGCAAGGCCAATGCCGACATGATACAGCTCAAGAATGACAAGGTGCGCCTGGAGGTCCAATTGGCAGAAGCCCAGGCCGACCTGGATGAGGCTCAGGCGGCCGTCGCTGCTCAACAGACTGCTGCATCTGCCACCGCCGAGTTGTCAGAACTTCGCCGACAGCTCAGCGAGCGAGACGAAAACATTACCCGCCTTCAACGTACCGTGGCCGAGATGGTGATGTCGAGCCGGGGTGGCACCCCTACTCCTTCGGAGACGCCTACCGCCACTACCCACGGCAAAAGTACCAAGGTCGATCCCCCGCCCCTGTGGCACGCCAAGAGGTCCGATGACACCGTCAAGTTTCACGTATGGTACCGGCAGATGAAGAACAAGATGGAGATTAACGCCGATCACTTCACCAACGATCGTGCTAAATGCGTGTATGTCCAGAGCCGTCTGGCTGGCGATGCCGCGGACGCCTTGGAGCCGTATCTCCGTGAGGACCACCCCGACTGTCTGACTACGTACGAGGACTTGATGACTCACCTGTACAACGAGTACAACGACCCCAACCGCGTCGAGGACGCTAAGAAAGAGTTCCAGAAGCTTGTCTACAAACCTGGCGACAGCTTCGCCATCTTCAAGAATAACTTCGTCCGCCTTGCCGGTGAGATTCGCAAGCCCAAGTCCGAATGGAAGTACGAGTTTAAGGAGAGGCTGTCAGCTTCTCTCCAGATAGGCGCCAACTATGCCTACATGAACCCCGACATCGAGTTCAATGGCTACGTCCTGCACTGCGCCGAGATGGCCCGCAACCTCGACAATGTTCGCAAGAACAAGGAACAGAAGGCCAAGGAGAAGGAGACCTCCTCTAACTCTTCGGGCACTGGTGGTGGGAAGAGTAATGGTCGTCGTGGTAAGGAGAAAGGCAATGGCTCCGGCAAGGCCTCGACTCCCAGCACGTCCACTTCCTTGGGCAGCACTGGAGGTTCCAAGCTCCCTGGTCGTGCCTCTCCTGAGGAGCTCCGCAAGCTCATCGCTGAAGGGCGCTGCTTCACCTGCCGTGAGCAAGGCCATGTGACCATCGAATGCCCTCGCAAGGCGGAAAAGGAGAAAGAGAAAGAGACCCGCATTCAGGCCATCATCGATCGCCACTCGCCTACCGAGTCTTCCTCCAACAAGGACTTGGTGAACGAGAGCTCTGACGACGATCAGTCAAAAACAACTAGCCCTGGGTAATGAGGTCTCCCCAGGGGAAGTGTCGACAGTGCTGGTGCGGCAGGCTATCGCGGCGATCGCGGAACAAAAGGGATTCCCCATATCTGATTATGTGGGAGGAGAGTCCTTTCTCCATAGGTGCTCCATAGAGAATAATGGTACCGAGATTACTACACAAGCATTGATTGACACGGGAGCTAACGGTAATACGTTTATAAGTGTGAAGTTCGCAAGGCACTTGAGAAAGAGGCTGGGCCTGAAACAGAGAGATGATTTCGAGCCAGTCCCCATCGGCGGGTACGATGGAAAGAGCTCCCAGAGCATTGATTTGGCTATGAAGGGAACGTTGAGAATCGCTGGACGAGTGTTCCCGGCAGACTGGATGCTGGTCATCAACATGCCACAAGACATGATAATAGGCAGGAAGTGGCTATCCCGTCACAACGCGTGGGTCAACACGAAGACACGCACCCTGCTGTTCCCGGATGAGTTGAACGCCCTGACGGGATGCGACCCCTGGAGGAAACCCGAGAACAGGTCCAGAGCAGAATCAAGGAGCTAGAGTTGCGGGAACAGCTCGATAGGCAGCGCGAGAAGCAGCTTGAGAAGGAGGTGCAACTAATCCCACATCGCCACATTACGCTGGCCAGTCTGGATTGGAGCCTCCCAACAAACCCAGGACATCTGAGTGCAAGAGAACGCCCTGTGGCGCGCATGTATCGCGAACTATGCGCGGTACACATCAAGAAGCCGCCGCCCCGACCCAAAAAGCCGAAGCTTGCGGCTTTCAAGCTGGACATCATGACGCTCGACGCAGCTCCATTTACGCTGGCCTCGAGAGCCACCGGATCCGAGACCTTCATCACCAGTCTCGCCGAGATCGATGCGTACATACAAGATAAGAAGGCCGCAGAGGAGGCCCTGCCAGATGACGAAGAATCCCTCAAGGAGGCTGTGGCCCGATGCGTTCCCGCAGTGTACAGGGACTACTATGATGTTTTCAGCAAGAAGGAGTCTGACGAAATCGCACCCCACAGGCCAGGGCGCGATCACAAGATTGAGTTGGAGCCGAATCGGTCAGCCTCAGAACTGGGGGCCTGTCCCTTATACAAAATGTCCCTGGAAGAATTGGAAGAATGTCGGAAGTACATCACCGAGCAGCTACAGAAGGGCTGGATTGTACCCAGCAACACCCCGTGGGCGGCCCCTGTGCTGTTCGTGAGAAAGGCCAACGGTACATTGCGACTTTGCGTCGATTACCGCAAGCTCAACGCCCTCACGAAGAAGGACCGTTACCCCCTTCCGCTGATTGACGAGACCATCAGCCGGCTGTCGAAGGCCAAGATATTCACGAAGATAGATGTTCGGTCAGCGTTCAACCGGATACGCATGGCTCCGGAGAGCGAGGACCTGACGTCGTTCCGCACTCGATACGGCTCGTACAAGTACAAGGTGCTACCGTTTGGGTTGACCAACGGTCCCGCCACCTTCCAGAGATATATCAACGAGACACTCATAGACTGCCTCGATCGATTCTGTTCGGCATACATGGACGACATCATCATCTATTCAGAATCAGAAGCCGAACACGAGATACATGTCAAGACAGTGCTGGGGAAGCTGCGGGACGCCGGCCTCCAAGCAGATATCAAGAAATGCGAGTTCCACACCAAGAGCACAAAGTTCTTGGGCTTCATTATTGAGTTGACGGTGTGGCAGTGGACCCTGAGAAGGTCGCCGCGGTAGCAGACTGGCAGGTGCCTACGTCTGTGAAGGAGTGCAAGCTTTCCTAGGCTTTTGCAACTTCTACCGCAAGTTTGTGTTTGAATACAGTCGTGTGGCCCGACACCTCACGAGGCTCACCAGAAAGGATCAGCCATGGTTATGGGGATCGGCACAACAGGAGGCTTTCGATACTCTGAAAAACGACTGTTGAGCGCACCGGTGTTGCGGTACTTCGATCACTCTTTGCCAACGCGAGTTGAGACGGATTCCTCCGACGGGGTGGTGGCCGGAGTGCTCTCGCAGCTGTGCCCTGCCGATAAGCAGTGGCACCCGGTAGCTTTCTTCTCCGAGACCATGAAAGGAGCCGAGCACAATTACCCGATCCATGATAAAGAGCTGCTAGCGGTTGTCCGCGCGCTAGAGAATTGGAGATCAGAGCTGGTGGGCCTGCGGGAGCAGCCTTTCACCATCATCACAGACCACCAGGCATTGGAGTACTTCAGCACCAAGCGACTCCTTAACGTCAGACAGGCTGGCTGGGCGACTACCATGTCTCAGTACAACTTCATCATCACGTATCGCCCGGGCACCGAGAATGCCGCCGCCGACGCCTTGTCACGAAAATCCGAGGATGTGAGAACTCAAAAGGAACGGAAAGATGTTGAGCGCACGATGAGGATCTTCCGCAAGGCTGGCACAGAGGAGCTCGCCGACATTCATCTCATCGACCTCTGCGCAGAAGATGCCATTGACCTTATGGCTCTCGATGAGGATGTGCCCGCCCCGGACGACTCAGGCATGGTCCTCCTTGACCAACTGTTGGAAGCCAACAAAACCGATGAGAGCCTCTCCGTCTGGCGCGCGAAGGCTGGGGGGGATAGCGACGACGAGTCAGACTCCCCTTTTTCGATCCGAAACCAGCTTTTGATGCACGATGGGCGCCTCGTCGTCCCCGAAACGAATAACCTGAGAACGTTTGTCATACGAGAGGTCCACAGTAGACTGCTGTCGGCACACCCGGGCCGCAACAAGACCAGGAAGATGGTGAGCCAACGCTACTGGTGGCCAGGCCTGATAGCAGACTGTGACAGGTACGTCGCCAACTGCGAATGTAGGCCCTCGAAAAAGCCAAAAGACAAGACACCGGGATTGCTGCACCCAATCCCCCCGCCCGACCGGTCATGGCAACACCTCGTGGTTGACTTCAAGAGCATGCCTAAAGACAAGAAGGGCTACGATAACGCCTTGGTGATGATCGATCGGCTGAGCAAGATCGTGTGGACAGTCCCATGTACCACCAGCGCCACAGCAAAGGATGCGGCTCTCTTCTACTACGAAGGTCCTTTTAGGATCTTTGGTATGCCACTCCAGATTACCAGCGATCGAGGACCGCAGTTTGTCGCCGACTTTATGGACGAGATATCCAAGATCACGGGCATCAAGTGGAAACTGTCCAGCTCCGGTCACTCCCAGACTGCCGGGCAGGCGGAGATCATGAACCAGTACCTCGACCAGAGATTGCGACCGTTCGTCAACCACAACCAAGACAACTGGTCGATGGCACTACCTGCCATGGACATGGTGCAGAACTCAACACCGCAAGACAGCACCGGGTTGGAGCCCCACGAAGTCATCATGGGCTTCCCTATGCCGGTCCATTGGGACTGGTCACGAAGGACTGACTTGACAAAGAAGATGACCGTACGTGAAAGGATGAACCGAGAAGACGCCCAAGAACATTTCTTGCGTCTTAAGACGTATGCCGACTCGGCGCGAGAGAGCATCGCTAAGGCCCAAGAGAAGCAGGCCCAACAAGCAAACAAGCACCGCCGCGAGCCCGACTTCAAGCCTAAGGACCGCGTGTATATCATCAAGAAGGCCTGGTCTACCGACAGACCCAGTGACAAATTGGATTACCCACTCACCCGTCAACATTACGAAATCGAGAAAATGGTCGGCCACTCATACCAACTGAAGCTGCCGGACGGTTGGCGCGCCTCTCGCGTGTTCCATGCGGATCGCCTGCGCAAGTATCCCAACAACCCATTACCAGGGCAAGAGAATGAGAATCCGGGACCAGAGGAGGTCGGTGGAGAGGAGGAATGGGAGGTGGATAAGGTGTTGACGTCGAGGGAGTACTATGGCAAGTTGCAGTACCAGGTGCAGTGGAGAGGATGGGATCCTGACCCGACGTGGTACGATGCCAGTGGGTTCAAGAACGCTGCGGCAAAGCTGAAGGAGTATCACGAGCAGTACCCGGAGAAGGCGGGGCCACCGTTGAGGTTGGATGTATGGGAGAGGGCAGCGTTGGAGGATAAGCTGGATGAGGATCACGAGATGGATAACGTGCCGGTGGAGAAGAAGCCGAGTTTGAGGAGGTCACGTCGAAAAAAGGGGGGAAATGGACAGGAAATAGACCGTGGAAAACGGCACAGGTTCGAACCGTCGACGGAGAAATTTTCTTTTTAAAAAGCTCCGCGGTCGAAGCTCGCTCGTTGGGGGGGGTGATGTCACGGCGCTGGTTGGTTCCATACTGCCACGTGCCCCACCTACCCGGTCTGGCAAGATGGGTTGCTCCTGTGGGTGCTTATTGCTGAGTGCAAGGCCACAGGATTGTAATTCCTTTCTTTCTTTCTTTCTTTCTTTCTTTCTTTCTTTCTTTCTTTCTTTCTTTCTTCTTTAGATCAAAATCCTATGAATAAGCAATTTCTTACTTGTGCCTTTGCCTCGGGAAACGCTGCCCTCACAGAAGTCCTCGACTGGCTCACGAAAATCGACTACGGTCCGCAGCAAAGTGACTACCTTAAGAGACGGCAACCAGGAACCGGGCAATGGCTCCTTGACTCAGAAAAGTTCAAGGGTTGGCTGTCCGCCAGCAATCAGACACTCTTCTGTCCAGGTATCCCCGGGGCGGGAAAGACGATCTTAACGTCAGTCGTGGTTGACCACCTCGGTTCCAAGTTTCACAACGACCCGAAGATCGGTATCGCATACATTTACTTTAATTTCCAGCGGCAAGACAAGCAGACGATTGATGACTTGCTGGCGAGTGTGCTGAAACAGATAGCCGAGAGCCAACCCTCTGTTCCAGGAAGCGTCAAAGATCTCTTTGACAAGCATATGTTCAAGCGGACGCGGCCATTACTTGACGAAACCTTGAGAGTTCTCCAGTCCGTGGCGGCGACGTGTTCGAGAGTCTTTATCGTTGTTGATGCACTTGACGAATGCCAAACATCCGAAGGCTGCCGGAGGAGGTTTCTCTCCGAGCTTTTCAACCTACAGAAAATGCATGGGATAAATATCTTTGCAACATCGAGGTCTATTACTGAGATTGTTGATCGCTTCAAAACCAGCATATCACTGGAAATCCGTGCAAGTACGGCCGATGTGGCACAATATCTAGAAGGTCACATATCGCAGTTACCATCTTTCGTCCAACAGGACCGGCGGCTGCGAGAAGAGATTACGGCGGGGATCTCAGAAGCCGTCGATGGAATGTATGTACAGAACTGTAGGGAAGAGCAGCACAGGCACTGACAGTTGCAGGTTTCTCTTGGCACAAATCTATCTTAATTTGCTTTATGACAAGATGACACCGAATGATATTCGAAGCACATTGGAAGTCTTCCGGAACCAAGGGCAAGGCCGAGCCGAGATCCAGAAGGTCGAGGCACTGACCAGTGCGTACGACCAAGCAATGATGAGAATCGTTGGGCAGATGCCGGGTTGCAAGAAGCTTGCGATGGAGGTTCTGACATGGATCACGTGCGCGAAGAGACAGCTTACCACGTTAGAACTCCAGCACGCCCTCGCAACCAAGCCGGGAAAGTCCGAGCTTGACGACGGAGACTTGCCATGCATCGGAGACATGGTCTCTGTATGTGCTGGACTGGTAACGGTCGATGAAAACAGTGGCATTATCCGGCTGGTTCATTATACAACGCAAGAATATCTTGAGGGGACACGGCCGCGATGGAATCCGAACGCAGAATTGGCGATCACGACAACCTGCGTTACCTATCTCTCATTCACCGTCTTTGAGACCGGGTTCTGCACAACGAAGCGTAAGTTTGAGGAGCGGTTGCAGTCAAACCCGCTCTACGATTACGCCGCGCGCAATTGGGGGCATCATGCACGCAAGGCTGCAACATCGAGTCAAGTGGTTATTGACTTTCTTGAGAGTAAAGCTAAGGTCGAAGCATCAAGTCAGGCGTTGATGGCCACCAACCGGAACCTATCATACCCAGAATACGCTCTACTAGTTCCAAGGAATATGACGGGACTACATTTATCAGGATACTTCGGAGTCATCGAGGCCGCAGATGAACTTCTCAGGAATAGACCCGGTCCAGATCTGAAAGATACCTTCAGAAGAACGCCGCTGTGGTATGCTGCCCAAAACGGGCACGAGGCCGTTGTTAAGAAGCTGCTCGCAGCGGGAGCCGACGTTAATGCTGCTGCTGCTACTTCTGGTAGCCGGACGGCGCTCCAAGCAGCAGCTGGAGGAGGCCATCTCGAGGTGGTCGAGAAGCTACTCGCAGCGGGAGCCGACGTTCATACTGCTTATGGTGGCCAGACGGCGCTCCAAGTAGCAGCTAGAGGAGGCCATCTCGAGGTGGTCGAGAAGCTACTCGTAGCGGGAGCCGACGTTAATGCTGCTTATGGTGGCTGGACGGCGCTCAAAGAAGCAGCTGGAGGAGGCTATCTCGAGGTGGTCGAGAAGCTACTCGTAGCGGGAGCCGACGTTAATACTACTTTTGGTTACCGGACAGCGCTCCAAGCAGCAGCTAGAGGAGGCTATCTCGAGGTGGTCGAGAAGCTACTCGTAGCGGGAGCCGACGTTAATAATACTTCTGGTCACCAGACGGCGCTCCAAGCAGCAGCTGGAGGAGGCCATCTCGAGGTGGTCGAGAAGCTGCTCGCAGCGGGAGCCGACGTTAATAATACTTCTTGTGGCCAGACGGCGCTCGAAGTAGCAGCTGAAGGAGGCTATCTCGAGGTGGTCGAGAAGCTACTCGCAGCGGGAGCCGACGTTAATGCTGCTGCTGCTACATATAGTGGCCAGACGGCGCTCCAAGCAGCAGCTGGAGGAGGCCATCTCGAGGTGGTCGAGAAACTACTCGCAGCGGGAGCCGACGTTAATGCTGCTGCTGCTACTTCTGGTGGCCAGACGGCGCTCCAAGCAGCAGCTGGAGGAGGCTATCTCGAGGTGGTCGAGAAGCTACTCGCAGCGGGAGCCGACGTTAATACTGTTGCTGCCGCTACTTTTGGTGGCCGGACGGCGCTCCAAGCAGCAGCTAGAGTAGGCCATCTCGAGGTGGTCGAGAAGCTGCTCGCAGCGGGAGCCGACGTTAATAATACTTCTGGTGGCCAGACGGCGCTCGAAGTAGCAGCTGAAGCAGGCCATCTCGAGGTGGTCGAGAAGCTACTCGTAGCGGGAGCCGACGTTAATACTGTTGCTGCCGCTACTTTTGGTGGCCGGACGGCGCTCCAAGCAGCAGCTAGAGTAGGCCATCTCGAGGTGGTCGAGAAGCTGCTCGCAGCGGGAGCCGACGTTAATAATACTTCTGGTGGCCAGACGGCGCTCCAAGCAGCAGCTAGAAGAGGCCATCTCGAGGTGGTCGAGAAGTTGCTCGCAGCGGGAGCCGACGTTAATACTGTTGCTGCCGCTACTTTTGGTGGCCGGACGGCGCTCCAAGCAGCAGCTAGAGTAGGCCATCTCGAGGTGGTCGAGAAGCTGCTCGCAGCGGGAGCCGACGTTAATACTACTACTGCTACTTCTGGTGGCCAGACGGCGCTCGAAGTAGCAGCTGAAGCAGGCCATCTCGAGGTGGTCGAGAAGCTACTCGTAGCGGGAGCCGACGTTAATAATACTTCTGGTGGCCGGACGGCGCTCCAAGCAGCAGCTGAGAAAGGCTTCCTCGAGGTGGCGAATCGACTCAAGGCAGCCGGCACATTGAGATGACAAGAGTATATATTCATATATCCTTTGTCGCACAGCTTGCTTCTACACTTTGGAGAAATGCTGATGTCGACTTGAAGTATAGCTTTAAATGGACACTTCGGTCGTAGGCTGCTACGAATAGTCAAAGAAGATCGTTACTAGTCAAATCGATAAAATGATGAACTTCTCTCCACATTCCAAGTCCTTTATACATTTGTTATCATTCGTGATACAAGAGGGGTCCGGGGCACGGTGCCAAGATATAATGCTTTCATCTCTTCTATAGTCTTCTAGATTATATTTACGTTAGTCCGCTCGGATGGCGTTCTCGCTCCGTTTAACAATAGCTACAAGCGGCGTCGCGGGCTGATGCTTCGGATGCACCCCTGTGTAAAATGCGCCCCACGACGTCACAGGACAACCTCAATAGTATGGTAACTATTTCGATACTCTCCTCGTCGTAGTGCCTAGCTTTAACCAGTCTTACAAAGTTTTCGAAACCTGTTCCTTAATGTTTCCAAGACTTTGACGCGGCTTTCTCGCTGTAGTAGACAAGCCTAGCGAAGAAGATAAATAAGTATTACCAACAGACATTACGCATCAAGGATAACGTACATTATAAGCGAGTCGTGGGTACAAGCGAGCCGTGGGTTCTCCACTACCTACCAACAACTATCCTTAATTAGTACATACAACACTAGTAACTAACTGCAATTTCCTCTGCAATAGATGTATCAGATGATTCTCCAGCCTCCTGGCAAGTGCGCGCGTTATGGCCAGGCTTGCCGCACCCACCACAGCACCGAACCTTCGTATGAGACCCCCCTGCACCACTACCATCCGGCTGCGTTTCTTGCACTCCCTCTCCACCCACGGCCTTGTTATCCAGTAGATCGTGTGCATCCTGCACAGTAAGTGATCCTCCGAGACGTACGCGTTTTTTTTAGCTCTCCGGCGTTTGCTTAGTGCCTCATTGGCCTTACGGAGCGACGAGACCTCTGCACGAAGGAGAGCCACCTGGTGCATCATAGCCGTTGTACCCTTAGTAAGCTGGTCTACCGCAGCCAACATTGAAGTCGAGGAGCTATTTTGATGGTTGGTAATGCGAGTCTTAATAAGCGTTGACTGTGAATTGGCTTCTCGAGGGTTGTGTGGTGTCTGGGAGACCCAAGGTTGTGCAGTGCTGGGCCGTGAGGTCGGGGGTGTTGGCCTACGAAGCTTTACATCCAGCTTAGAAAGCACTCTTTCTGGATCATAAGGTACAAGGCCAGCACCCGCAAAGCCACCCTGTATATTCTTCTCTGTTATAGAGGCGAAGAAGGCCTCGCGGAAGGCACAGAGGAACCCGAGCTTGCTTATGTGGTTGATATGCATGCGCATCAAGTCCTCGATCTGGCGACCGTACGCCTGTTTTAGCGGCCCAAAGCAGCCAACATCGAGTGGCTGAAGGAGGTGGGAGGAGTGTGGAGGCATGTAGAGTGTAATAATATTGTTCTGCTGGCAGCGCCGAAGCCCTAGAGTCTTACGATCTACTCCATAGATATTAGCTGCGGCTCGTTCGCTTAGCTTCTTGTCGTTTGAAGCGCTTGGAGGGCTAAAATTATGTGGGCTTCATTTGAATTAGAAGGCATCTTGGATGGTTGAGGAAATTGTTGTTGAGTGCGAAGGTGTCATGTCACGAAGGAAGTGGGTCACTCGCTTATATGGGTCACTCGCTTATAATGTACGTTATACCAGTTGGCAAGGTGGTTAGCCATATCTTCCACACCACGCAATCTTGGTGGAAAAGCTCGCGCATTTAGCTCAATGATATATTAAATAATAGTCTTCTCTTCGGAATCTGTGAGACGGCGCGATTTGGGCGTAGTATCGCGTCCTTGCAGGCTTGCCAGCGCGTCGGTCACGGAGTGTTGAAGGTGGTACGCTATAGAGCTTAGCTATGGCTTGAAGCTTCAATTCTTCGTTGTTTTGAAGAGCTTCAAAGGCCAAGATTACTCTGGCTTCCTTTGAAGGGGGAGACATGTTGGGTTGTGGAAAAAAATGATGTTTAGGAGAGAGAGGATGCGTCGCGCCAAGGAACCCACGGCTCGCTTGTACCCACGACTCGCTTGTACCCACGACTCGCTTATAAAATACGTTACTTTCTCTTGACACAGGTTTCAGAACATCGCCAGACCACTTCTTAATCCATCAAGATGATTTACTTCACTGCGATAGAACAGCCAACTTCACATACTCCTTGAACTGACCTAGCTTACTGAGAGTGTTTCGTTACATCATAAATAGAAATATGAATATGAAAGCTGCGAAAATAGTTCGGGTAAAGTTACCCACCCTCGTGTAGCGCAGCAGAAACCAAGCTGTCACACGGGCCCACGACTCAGTGCCCCTAGACAGTACACACTCCAACCAACAATAGCCCAACGATATGCCCAGGATCAGAATATCTGGGGCCGGCAACCAACTGAGCCCACCGGGGCTCAGCGGAGGCATCACGGCGACCACCACGAAGGCAGAACCAGGGTGCCGATACGGGTTGGTTGGGCAGGAGGGACTGAGGACCCATACGAGCTGCAAGAAGACTGCAGGACAGGAATCATATGTACCTATTACTGGTGGAATCAGTGGCCAGGACGCCGAAGGAGGTGCCCGGCCAAGGCAGACAGATAAGACAGGTTCGAGGACCAGGGAGCTCAGAACGGTCCTGGGGATCCGGAGGACTATAAGTAGGCCTTGCCTTTCCTACCCAAATGGCAAGGGGCAAGGACCTTGAGGCCATAACAGATTATTATACTGAGTTGAACTACCTGTTCCAAGCCGAGATACTCCCCTTGTCACACAAGCCGACCGTTCATTCATTCGTGACAAGAAAATCCCAAAACCTGCGCTGGTATTTCCCAGCTCAATCGCGCGAAGTATCCGAGTCAGATTCTAGACCCTTGTCGTCATCATCGGAGCTGAGAGTGCTGATGCTCTGTTCCGACTCGTTGTCATTGTCATCATCAGAGACAAGTATGCATCTGCGAACCTTCTTCTTTGACTCTCTGGACGGGGATGCGTAAACGACAGTCCCGATTGGTCCAAGCGGGGGACCACGAACTCTTCCCCCCATTCCTGAAGGCACAGCCGGGGGTCTAAATGGCCGGGCACAGCCGGGGGGAGGTGGCGGCGGTGGAGGCGGCCCACCGCCACCTGGAGTAGCAGTATCTTCCCTGAGCTTGACAATCATATCAAGGCTGATGGGTCGATGTAGCGACCTGTACCATGCCGCGGAGACATCAAGGAGGTTCTTGATGGCATAACCGTTCGTTGGATGAGCTGCCAACAGCTCAAGTTCACTTGAGGTCAGTTTCCCAACGTCGTTAGGGAGCTGGTCATTGAAGAGTTCCCAGAGACGCTTTCGCTCGAAGAAACTGGGATAGCGAAGGTTGATATGAAGCTGCGCACGGGAGGCTATGGCGGGGGACACAAATGGCCTGTCTGGCGATGTTGCAATGACAATACCTACAAAATTGAAATCGTCATGTTAGATCTGACGAGCTTCCAAGCCTGGGGTGCTGGGTAAACTTACCATTAAAATTTTCGAGCTCTTTGACGAAGGCTTGAAGTTCCGGTTAAATCCATCAGTTTTTCAATTTTCCATGAGAAGCGAGTTGGGTAATGCGATGAGAGACGAAGGCTGCTTACCATTTGCATCAAGCTGAGCTGGCAAAGGGCCCAATGATGGCTTCTCAACTAAGATACAGCCATCCCAATCTCTTGCCTCCTCAAATGTATCTCTCACAATGTCCCAGTCTTTCAAGAGTGGCTGCCCAGTAAACGCCGCCACTAGCCCCGGAGGTCTGGTTAGATCGATTGAGGAGAACTCAGCACTGGGGGTGCATACCAGATTCAGCCAGCAGAGTCTTGCCTGTCCCGCTTGGTCCGGTAATCGAGATTACGAGGGCCCGGTTGCCTTCATTTTTCCCCTCGTGTTAGCCGCAAATCAAGGACTTATGAGGTGATTGTGGCTTACGACCATCCTGATTCTGGGCCGTCAGCTTCTGGTTCTCAACCAGAGTTTTGAGAATGGCCTTCTTGGTATCGTCGAAAATAACCTTCTCCATCGCATTCCAGTCGCGTTTAATTGGCTTGAGCGCATCGAGCTCGAAGTCAGCTAGGGATGTTAGAAACGTCATGGCGGTGATTGCTTAGGAGCTGGTTCAACGTACCATAGGTTCTCTTGGAAAGAGAAAAGCCTGAAACATAAGGAGACATAATCAGGAGGTTGTCAGCAGACTTCATCACCACGCGTCTGCTGTGGTCCATCTCTTCAGGTGTTGCTCTGCGGAACTTTTTGGCTCCCATGCGAGTCCCGGTATTGTACCCAGGAAGAAGTTCATTGGCGAAGCGGTAGGGGACCCGCTTCCGCACCAGGAAAAAGTCAACAACAACCTTCTCCTTCTCCTGCATTGTAAAAGCATAATTAGCATAAGAGAAGAGTTGTGCCAGCATAACAATTGACGTACCAGTTTGTGGTCTGATCCTTTCCAAACCCACGGGCTAGCCACCGCATCGTCACGGCAAGCCTCCGGGTCATACTCCATGTACCTTGGGACCTGGAAGTCCAATGCCTTCTTTCCACGCTGAATCAGCCTATCACGCAACCCCCTATTGCATTCCAGGTCGATATACGGTATGATTGGTATCTGAAGTCGGTCAATCTCGCCATCGAACCTCTCGATACCGACGTTCCAAAAGTATCGTCGGAAAAAGTAACCGCTGAACATGATTGTCTCGCATTTGATCTCTACCTTCTCCTTGGTAAGAGTGATCTTGTTGACCTTATAGGCACGGGGGACTTCATCGGCAAGTTGGGTGCCGAAGATGCTCCCTTCTGGGTAGAGAGTCCACAAGAGTTCGAAAGTGATCTTCTCCTTCTTGTTGAGAGTCTCAATCTCTTCGAACTTGTCCTTGAAGATTTCCTGGATGATGCCGCTAAGCAAAGAGCAATGGGCGCGGGTCTCGTCGTCTTTGGACATCTTTGCAAGCTCGGCAACGTGATGGCGCACAAAGAAGAGGGCGCGATGCGGGGCGAGGGATTCAACCATGACACTGTCATCACGGTATACCAACCCATATCGCTCAAGAAGGCCTTTCAAGGCTTTCTTAAGCTGTGGGCTTTGCAGACGGACTTTGTGGATGTAGAGGTTGTCGCCCTGGTGACGCTTGTAAACCTGAACTGCGGCATCTTGCCACTTCTTCTTCGGTTTGAACACGCGAGACAGAAAGGAGGGGGAACGAGCATTTTGTTCAACGTAGTCGGAGGAATCCGAATAGGAATCAGAAGTGTCGGGCTCGTAATGGAAGACTTGGACTCTGTTCGAGTCGTCAGCCTTCGATTGGCCACGAGAAGGTGCACACCTGGCCATCGTGATGGTTTCCTGGGCTTGTGTTTCTGGATGACCGAACCCAGGTGGAATCAGGTGCTTTTACAAGTCAAAAGTGAGGGGTAGCTACCAACTTAATGTGCGGTCAGAATTCACGCAATGGAGTAACCTGAGCTCGTTCTGCCTGGTCTTGCCCCTCTCAGAGCCGCAGTTGGCCAATATCGCGGCGTCCAACCTGCATAAGCCCGCTTCGTGTGCAGCATTAGAATGGACTGGATTGGCCACATCGGGAGATAATTCTTGTCATTGACTCACCGTCTTCTCATTTCTGCTGCATGAAGCAGGCATATGTGACACCACAACATCGAGGCTTGGAGTTCGTCGGTCACAAGTCAAGGGTAAGGTACTTCTGACATGGGATCTCCATTTAAAAGAATTGTGTCTCGTCCCTATGAAGAGACACCGACATTGATGTCGTCAGAAAGTTTACACCGTAATCCTCAATCATTGACGCGCGGTAGAACCAAACAGGAACCAAAACACCTCTAGCTTCCCGATTCTCAAGCAGGCGCAACCACAGATGACGAGGTGCCCGCGTTGGGATGTCCTGGGGAACCAGTACCTCCATCAATGCCAGTATTCGAGTCAAAGCTGACATCAACCCCTTCCTCCCGCGGTAGCAGGTTATGGTAAGCAAAAGCCGGAATGGCAAGAACAAACGCTTCCGTGAGATCTCGTGCAATTCCGGCATCGACAATTTTATTGGCAATAGCGGTGAACACAGTGTTTGTCCAAGATCGCTGCGGCCGTCGCATTTCCAACTCCATATCCGCGGCTTCTTGATCGAACCTTGTCGTCCCGCCGACCACCGTAATATTTGAAGCAATGGCCAGTACGAATAGTGAAACTAATTCTTGCACGCATCGCATGGAGACATCAATACGGCGCGATGTTCGAAGACGATATCATCGTCTTCTGGTTCAAGGTGTCGTCCAATCTCATCGGTAGTCCAATCACGGTGTATTTTATCATCTTCACCAGCCTGGGGCTGAGGTCCCTCTGTTCTGCAGCTTCTGTAAGAATAAGGTCAGTCACTATAGCTAGGCCAACGCGGTGGAAGGATTGGTAAGCATACGAGACCGAAGATAGATATAGCCCGAATATGGGTGAACAAGGACCATGCTGGGTTATTGATCCGCTGTTGGGGGTTTTAATCCCAGTGGTGGTAACGCCTATCCATCTTTCCACAGCATCTGTCTGTGTACCGGGTGTACCAATGATTCTCAAGTACCGAAGCTCTGACTCCGGCCCTATGGCCTCGCGAAGAGGCCCAATGTATTCATGACGGAACATTAGTTCTTTGACCCACGGGTTAGAGATGACATCTCGTATCGCCGCTCTTCTGCGAGCCAACGTGAAAAGCCATATTGCAATGAAACCCTGAACAAGATTGGGCTGTTGAAAACTCCATTTGTCTGGATGAGCCGTGGTTGCATAGCCGAGCGTGTTGTCGACCTCGGCCTCTAGTCTGAAACTAACAACCCGCGAAGTGTTTCTGGCTTGCCGGTAAAGCGATAGTTTACCGACGCATACAGTTCAACTCCAGGTGAAAGAGGTACCGAACCCCTTCCATCGCACGTGGTTGGAGGTTGCAAGGTACCCCAGAATACGCTCCGCCAAGTTAGTGAAAGTGGTAGCCCGAGGGACAATATCGTTAGCGGTCGGCATCAGGTTCGAAATCGTTGCATATCCGCTCATTGCCTCATTTCCGGTCGGCTCACTCTCAATTTCTTCCGTGAACCCAGACGCGGGGAAGGCCTTTGTGGTGCACTGGGCCAAAAAGATGTTGGGTCGTATAAAGTTGTTGAGGCAGGATAGACGGGTACTGGATCCGAAACCTGGCTGAAGTCGAGGGACTCCCCGATCACTATACTGATACATCATTACCCTGACCAGCTCAAGAAAGGTTCCGTTGAGCCCTGTGTAAGGCTCCCAAAAGACTTCATCCTGAGTTGCTTTTGAAACGCTCCAATTTTGGTAAAACAAATGAGGAACATACTGAGGCAATGTCTGTTCGCCTTCTGGGAGGTCTGGCCGGGCACTGGGTGATATGAAAGAGCGGTACACGTTGTGAAATAGTTTGGTCACCTTACTAACCTCATCCCGTCCATCTTTAACTGGACCTTGCTCCTGAACCGCCGGAGTGATATCCACTTCTTCGCCTCTGTACTTCAGTCAGTCTGACTTCAATTCCAAAGAACGTCCGTACATACGATGCTGCCGTGGAACTTTGGGTAGCGCCCGTGGTCTTTTTTGCCCAAAGATGAAGAGCACGCCAAGCCTTTTCGTGGCCGTCCAATATCGTTGTGGCGGTTGGATCAAAAGCAAGGCCTCGTCGAGCCCAAGCACGCACTCCTGTCATGACTAAAGTTATTCCAAGGTGAAGGATAGTGGCCGACCAGTGAAGTGCGCGAAGGCCGACAAACTGAATGACAAACCCAGCTAGTGCTGCTAAGTTGAGGCAGCTGCAAGTACACTATGCCGGAGTCATAGTCAGTTATTACCTTGAAGAAGGAATCAACAAGTGCCAGTTCCTACATATCTGAAGTGGCTCTCCTTCGGATCACCTTGGCAGAGTAGATGTCCGAATCCCAGAAGGAAAGAAATAGCATATGAAGAAAAGTGTTGTCAGCCACTGTGGCAGATCTTTGCAGGACCAATGGCTGAAGATCTGAGTTGTGGGCAGGCTCGAAACTGTTTTCCGTGGTAATACCTTTTATGACATGCCCGCATCACAAAATACCTACAATCACTAGCAGTGTTCCGACAAGAAGGAAATTATCAGCCCACCCCAAACTCAGGCTGAGGAACTGTTTTGTGACCTGCTCGCCAAAAAGGGTGAGCAGGGGTGCGAGATCACTGAAGAGGTTGTTTGAGAACTCATTGCCGGCAATCGTCCGCAGGTGCGGTGAAGTTCATGATGACTCCGATCAGGTACCCAAAAACATCAAGGTTTACAGATAAAGGATGTGAGCGGTTGCAAATTGGTCTCAGGAAGGGCTAAATGGTTACAAGTGGGACGGATTTGGTAAATTGGTGAGCTGCAGGTCGCATCTTACAGGCCCAATCTCTGATCAGGCTTGTGTAACTGTCTGCAGGCAGAATAGATACCTACCTGAGCTATGTTGAGCCGGTGGCTTGCAGGTTGCCAAGCAACACAGGGCAATACACGAATGTGTTTATTCCCTTACATAGGTAGTCTGCAAAAGACTGTGATGAACATGGGAGCAATGCGCTGTTATAGGCGTCATTATATCCTGGTTCGAACTATATGTGATTATGCAGAACACAATGCAGTGCACGTGCATAAGTGGCATATTGATATGCACACCTCAGCTGAAAGTCACTAATCCTTCAAACAACCAGCAATTCCATTCGCCAGAACCTCGAGGGCATGATTGGTGAAGGGACCGCAATGCCCCGGCAGGCACGAACACTGTCGGGTCAAAAGGTCCCGTGGCCCGCTGCTTAAAACAAAATCAGGATGCTGAGATCTCTCAGTCTTGCAGTACTTGCTAGAAAAATGGTTTCTCTGAGCGGCTGGTCCTTCACGGCATTCCCGCCATTCCCCGCCACCTTCCTTCCCAACTATGCTGTTTGGAATGCCACCAACGAATCCAAGAACCTAACCTATCAGATTGGCGTGTCCTGGCCTTTCGAATGGCAGTCGCGGGATGTCACCAACAAGACTGCTCTCACCATGTACGTCACCGACGGGAATGCCCATGGCCTCACCGCAGCTGAGAACTTCAAGCGGCGCAAAGGAGTCGATTCAGCCCAGCCAGACAGCATCGTCGTGACCATTGGTTACCCGCTCAGCAACCACGTCTACGATCTCACCCGGCGTTTTGTCGACCTGCGTCCGCCACTACCTGACGACCCCGCGAGCGATCCGCCGTTGTCGGGTGCTGACGATTTCATCGCCTTCATCAACGGGACCCTCCGCCCGTGGGTGCAGCACACCATCTTCCCATCTGTCACATTTACACGCGACGCTCTCTACGGTCACTCCTTTGGCGGCATATTTGTCGTGTATGCGCTGATTGCCTACCCGGGCTTGTTCGACACGTACATTGCTGCGACGCCGACGATGATCTGGAACAATGGATCGTTGCTCGACGAAGTTACACGGCGCTGGGGAACAGGATGTGTCCAACAACCGGTGCTGTTGCCATGCGCGAACGAAACCGAGGCCATAGAAAAGAAGCCAGCTGTGTTTATCACCTATGGGTCGGCCGAACAGTTCCCCCCACGGCGGCGCACTGAGACGGAGGAAGCATTCCAGGAGAGGAAGACCCTCTGGCAGTCGTTCAAGCAGACAGAGGTGACGCAGGAGTTGTTTTACCGCATCCAGGCCAGCCGAAGGGTGAGGGATGTGACCCTCAAGGAGTACGTAGGTCAGGATCACGCAGGGGTGGCCTCGAGTACGATTGGGGACGGCATCGGATATTTTGTGGACTGGTGACCAAGGGATGCAGCTGGCTGCGTTGGGCAACTGGGTGGCAACACGATCGCCTTGCCGCTATTCTCGACGTCCAGTCCTCCGATAGTAGGCTTCCCATGATCATGAAAATGTTTCAAGTCTGTCCATACCTAAAACAATAAGGCGTTACTTTGTGCGTCATAATATCAGATATATAGCCAAACTGCCCTTCAACTTATCATGATTCTGTTTCAATGGATCTCTGAACTGATCGTCTCTATCCACCAGCCCCCGAGCCCCGCCTTCGTCAAGCTGTATCACTTGAAGAGTGGTTCGACGACGTTCTGGAACCTGTGTCAGGATACTTCAGCTACGATCATGAAAAGCACCTCTGCGGCAGTTTAGTGGACCAGCAAAGTGTCTCAAGGCGTGGCCCAGATGTGGCATGTGAGAAGCGTCCTGTTCCTTCCTGGATACCTATAAACTGCAGGAAGAGCCCAACATTCGTCATGGAACTCTTACCACCCACTACCTTACTCACGCCCTACCACCATCACACCCCTGGCCACATCGCACAGCCCAACATCCTCCATTTATCTGCTCTCCACTTTGCAGTCAGCATGTCTGGATATCTCGGTCAAGGGATTTCGAGTCGCTACGATGACGAAGACTTCACGCGCGCGGAACTAAGTAACAGTTATGATGACGACTATAACCCTTTTCCCCTCAGCTACGGACCAGGCTCTTTCAGCACCGAAGGTTACAACGAGCATTCTTATCTCACCCCGGAGAACAGCTCCAGGCGACAGAGACACTATGCTACGCCTGTCAGATCAACACAGCGAGTCCAGCAGATGTCCCCGCAAAGCTATGGCACCTCATTATCAAAGCCACAGCCGGCCTTGCAGGCGCCCGAGAGAATTGGGGACACCTCATCAGTACAACCAGTCCAGGAGGCGCCCAAGCAAACCTGGGAGACTTCCACAATGGGAGCGCCGATGATGACAGGAGGAAGAACTGAATGCCCCGTCCACCCAACTGCGGAACAATATGCCACATATTACAAATTCAACACGGCGAATGACCAAACTTGGGACGTGGACTCTACAGGACAGATGATACCACCAAAGAGGGAACATATTGGATTTAAGAAAGACAAATATCGCGCGAACACAACCTCAGATATGACCGACTGGGCTCTCCCCTGGCGCACTCTACCGTCGGGATCGGCATTGTTACGGACCCCGGTGCCCACTCCTGGATTACACTACACAACCACACCTGCTGTATTTTCCTAAGGTCAAGGTGCGTATGAAGCCCGAGCCGGGTATGAAGCTCAACTCGAGTACGACGCCCAGGCGGTGTCCATGAACACCTCTGGCTACAACCAAGGACCTTACCCTGTGTCTGCCTGCCCTGAAGAACCCTTTGCCACAACATACGAGGGCGAAGAAGCGACGGATCCGTCTCAGAAAGCTCAGTTTGGACATACGGATCAAAACACCGTCTACAGTATGCGGCGGTCCTATCCAGACTCTCGTTGATTTATAGAGAACTTTTGTCACCGAGTGGCAGGAAAAAACCACCCGGCAAAGGGATCGAGGCTGGATACACACACTGCATGTCATCTGGAGCTACACGGCAATCGGAGGTAGCATTTGGGTTTTTTTGGTTGCAGTTTTCTTGTCTTTTCTCTTGGTTACTTTGACGCGTTTGGTTGCAATTGCATACACGGCCTTCCTTATTGGTTGTTAGTCGAAGGAGTGGTTTACGAATCGCCGGCGAAAAGAAAAGACAGAGTATGGAGCTAAAACAGCTAACACATTAGAAGAGGGCTCAGCTGCTAGGGGCATATCTTTGACTTTCTAGTGGTAGCAGAGGTTCAGTTACATAGGTCACGACTTGTTCAACAGTCTTTTATTACTTGTACAGCTTTGTAGCGTATTCCTTTCACTTGTCTGACTACTCATTCCTTGATGAATGGTACGCTATATGAAAATCAAGAGGGATCAAAAGCCATGGCGTTTCATTACGCTTGGACACCAAGCTCAGTGCTTTGGTGGGTCTTTTACCTTGTGCGCACCCATGGCAACCATGCCAACTCTTCGCTGCAGCTATCTAGGTGTATATAATAAAGATTTTAGACTTAAAATACCGTAGTGTTGGTTTAGATTTCATTCTCTACTTTACCGATTAAAGAAAAGCTAGGGCTGAATGTAAAAAGACGTGAGAATTATTGGAATAAAAGTCTTGTAGTTTTTATGTTTCAGAAGAAAGGTGGTAAATACAAGGTTTCCATTTGGAGAATAAAATACTTGGAATAGATAGAGAGGAGGTTCGGACTATTAGGATAGAAAGCGTGGATGTCTGTCAAAAAAACAACGGTTAGAAGCACAGATTAAAAGCAAGAAATGTGTGGTCAAGAAGATAAAAGGCTTTGGTTAAGATGAAGTAAGTCTCGGATGTAGGACGGAAAAGGGTCGGATTAAGAAATAAAAGGCTCAGATGATTGAAATAGTAGTAAATTATGTTATACGTATTCATCAACATGCTCATCGGGTAGCATCATGTCATAAATAGCACGGCACATTATCCCTTCACCATGGAACACATTTCTCAAATAAAAGCATGTGGCTGTATTGCATAATGTAGCTACGAGAGCCCCAATCCCTACACTAACCGGCACAAATAACCCATAACCTCCTGCCTCGCAATAACTACCACTGTGTGTTATGGGGGTTGTTCTGATCATTTGCAGAAGAGCCGTACGAAGGTAACTGATAAAGATCGCGGTGTGGATCTACGTCGTATTGAGGCTCTTGCTCATCAGGGTTCACAACAGGAGGGCCCACAAAGATCTGGGCGCCGTATATCTCTGGAGAGATCATGTGTTTGCCATACCAGGCTTCATATTGTTGGGCAAAATGGGGTTTCTTGGATGTTTCTTGGAGGTAGAAGCCCTCCGGCTGTTTGTTTTCAAGAGGCTCCGGCCAGCTTTGGAAGTGTTGGTGCATATTCTTTTGTGATTGGAGTGGAAACTGGCCAGGTGGACCTTGCCCACCTGCCATCATCGGCTGACCATCTTTGGGGTTGCTCCAAGAGCCCATATTGATTATGCCCCCTGGTGTGGGTTCGGGCTGCCGTTCCTTTTCCTTGTTCGGCTTCGAAGACGATGGGTTGGGGTTGCTTGACATGTGGGACGATCGGGGTTTGTAAGAAGGGCCAGCTTCGGCGTGGGCATACTCCTGACCTTGGCGAGGTGGGTGTTGTGCTTTCTTTTACTTTGCCATCTTCACCGAAAGAACGGTTGACGAGACATGTGGGGGACTTTGGTCGCTGAGAGGGGAATGCGAGACTGACTGAGAGGCCTTGTCTGGTGACTATGCTGCAATGAAAAGGCGGAAAATAAAGGAATAAGTCTTGGGTCAATGATAGTTTGGTTCGCCAGTGGAAATGACCGGTGGTGTGATACGGTGCCATATAGATATATCCCCAGAGAGCTAAATGGAAGTGCCTCATGCCACAGTTAAATATCATCTGCCCTACGACAGATTACACTCCGTCAGCAGGCAGGCCTTGGTCGTGAGCAGGTCATTTTCGTTGGCAAGGATAACTGCACCATCCAGACTTCAGCGTCTTTCTCAAACGATCGATCGCGTCATTGCGGCTTCTGCAGTTATCCGGTCGGCATCAGCGGTGTGGGGTGTATCGTTGAAATAAAGATGACAGATGTTTGATGGAGCTGGGGCTCAAGAGGCTGACGTGGACTTGATCGGCGACACCATGATCGAGATTTTGACGCGCATGATGCGAGATTCCAGATTGAGATGCCGGTGTTTACGACGATGTCACCTCCAAACGGGGACAGAGTGTATTGCACGACAAGTGTGTCTCCTGGAAAATGCTCGTTCAGCCAGGTAGGTAAATAATCTCATCCCTACCACAGAGTTACACAACCCGCGTCCCCCACTATCGCTCGTGCCGTGAAGCAAGACGTGGTATCACAATCTTTGGACTTTGTGGCAGAATCGCCCAGCTACTCGAAAATGAAGCAGACTCGACACGATCTTGGGGTACGTGACAACACACGAAACTTGGCTACGCAAACCATTTCGGTGACTGCCGGTACTGGTAAGCCCCTCTCCTTCCACTGGCTCAAGTACCTAGTCTGAGGAATTAATTACGGGCTTAAAAAGGTGAGCGGCTCGAAAAGCGAGCCTTTTGTACCTGCCTGAGTGAAATATAAAAGGGTATTTCCCCCTAAGTGGCTAGTAAGTGGAGCCTCTCTTCTGTTGAGCCTTCTATTCCTGGCTCACCCCCCCTCTGAGTAGCTCTTTCCCAGTAAGCCGGGAATAGTGAGCTCAGACCTGAGCCTTTTGGGTATTTTGTACTCTGCTGAACATGTCGTCGAACTACATGATGGACACTGAGCTCCTCAATGGTCACCTTCTCGGCCGCCGTGATCATGGAGCGTTCCAAGTACTTAAAGACCTCCAGTCCTCTTTGAAGAGCGTTCCCACAACCATTCCAACTAGATTGTCATCGACACCAGTGCAGAACGTCGTGCAGCACAACAGCATCCTGCAAGCTCGCAAATTAGCAATACGTCTCCCGAAGCATCCAAAGACCTTCCCCACAACATGTCTCGTTATGATGATGATGGTGGCTACGGCGTGACCCGCGCAGAAGACCCCTACGACGAGTGTAGCCCGTACAGATCCTTATACGAAGATGGAGATCGCCACAGAACTGTCCTCTCCCAGCCGGAATGGTATTACAGTGAAGACCTTTCTTCTGACAAGGGCAAGGGCAAAGCCAGAGTCGACACTCAGCCAGCGGGGGATTCCTCCTCTGGCTCTCGATCACATGGAAAAAAGACCGCGGATTCGAAGTACGGCACAACACCTGTGTCCACCGATGTCCGCGATCACTCTCGAGGCTGGGGCTGGTCGGTACCTCCGTCACACCGACCTCTCCAATATCGCCACAAGGGCCACGCACAGCCTGCATCGACCGAGAAGCAAACCAAGCTCAACCCCTATACTGACGCTAATGGAACGACCTGGTACCCCGCCCCTGATGGGACCGTCTATGACTCTGGTGGGAACCGGTACTACATCGCTGATGGGAGCTTCTACCCGTGCAATTTGTCGCAACCTGCCGGTGGGAACAACATCGACTTGCAGCAGGCGCCAAATTATGGGCCTGTGGACTATGACCAAAGCGTTGCAGGTTCCCAGCAGTATCAGTATTGGACCCGCGGATATGCTCAGTGATGGACTGAGGTGAACTTTGGGGTCCAATAACATCGAGGCGGAAGAGAGTCCATGGCTACTACCATTGGCTTAACAGTTCCATTTCTCAAGCTTCCCCGTGGTCAAGCTGGCTTACCATGACTGTATCTGCCTTTCTATTTTGGGTTTTGTTTTGGGTGTATGTTTCTGGTGGCACCTATCAGATTTTTGCTTTCCTTACTTGATGTTTGACTTTGTTGACCAAGGTCTGCCTTTTGCTTTCTTCTCTTTCCCCATTATCCAGACACAAAGGTTACAGAAGCGAAAACCAACGACAAACAACAAACTAACAAAACAAAAGAAATATGTTCGATTCTGTTTTGTTGAGCGAGTATGAAGAATGACGAGAACCGTTTCGTTATAGGTCTTTTTGGCTAATCGTTAACATCAACTTGTTGGACAAGTGTACAACACACAGGCATCATCTTTCGCTAGGTAGCTTCATAACTTCATTAGCGCAGGACGTTTGTTATCTCGATGCGGATGACCACATTCAGGGAACTCGTGTATCTCAACCCATCACTACCCCCAGAAACAACCACCACTCTCCTACAGACCTACTTCCCACCCCCCAGAACACCCCCCAATACTGGACTCAAAATCCCTCCCACCCCCTTTCCAACCTCCCCAACTGTCTCCCCCAACCCACCAACCAAACCTCCAACCACACCTCCCAAGTCTCCTCTCCCCAAAGCACCAGTAGTATTCCCAAGCGTATTGCCCAATCCCCTCGTAACACCCCCAACCGTATCCCCCACCCCCCTCGTAACCCCCCCAACAGCACCCCCAACCCCTTTCGTCAACCCACCAACAGGTCCCCCGATCGCATTCCCTAGCCCGTCCGTAGTCTGATTGACAGTATCCCCCAACCCTCTCGTAACTCCTCCGACAGCACCACCAAGGTTCTTGGTAGTATTCCCAACAGTATTCCCGACACCGCCTGCAACTCCCCCGACAGTGCCATAGATATCACCCCGACCGAGCGAGTTGGTAGTGCGGTTCAGGGTGTCAAGTGCATCAGTGGTCAGGCCGGAGGCTGTCTGCCCAACTCCTTGCGTGACTCCCCCGACAGTTCTCCCCACGCCTTGACCCACGCCGCCGACGGTTCTCCCTACACCCTGAGCCACACCTCCAACGGTGTTGGAGAGCTGTTTGGTGAAGTTTGAGGTTGGGATGTGAGCTTCAGGGGCGTACTTCTTCTTTCGGGGCGTTTGAGTAATGGCAGGAGGTTGAGGAGAGGCCTTGACTGGAGCAGCAGAAACAGCAGGCTTTGTCTTGGGCTGGGAAGTCGCAGTCTTTGGCATGACTGGGGAGGCGGCTGGGACTCGCGCAGCAGTAGGAGCAGGCCGGGCAGGGACAGAAGATCGAACAGCGGCGGTGGTCTTGACCTGTCCGATGGGCACCGACTTATTGACGCTGGACGGGCTGGACACCCCAAGAGCCTTCTTCGTATGAGCTGTCATGGTGACTGGTCTGAAGTTAGGCTTTGGGGAGGACTGTGTTGCCGGCGTGGATGCGACAGCTGGTGCCAGCTTCTTAGCCGCGGACCTCGCCTGGGCTGGAGTTTTGCTGGTGGCATAAGAGGTCACATCTTTAGGCTTGGTGCTTGCTGTTCTGGTCGGCTTGGTTGACGATGTTGTGGTAGGCTTTGAAGACGACGATGTCGTTGTCTTCTTGACAGCCTTGGAGACAGACGCAGCCGGTGCCTTCTTCGACGTCGATGCTGATGTGAGATGAACGAATAAGTTTCCCCTTTCAGGTAATGTGGATCCAGTTCAGGGGCCACTTACACGCCACCGCAACCGGCTGTTGCTTAACCTTGGCTTGGGCAGTGCTCGGCATTGTGCCTTGATAGATGATTGTCAATTTCCTTGTCGATATTAAGTCTGATAAAGTATCCAAAGAATGAAATGTGGCTGAGACAGACGTTGAAATACTCAAGCAAGGGACGAGCGAGGGTTGGGATGACGCCCATGCATTGACAGAAATCCAGATTCCTCGTACGACCCGTGACGTCAAGCCACAGTTCTCCGCATCGTTTGTCCGATGTGTCGCGTAAAGGTGTGGTTGTGAGCGACTATGAGTGGCTTGCCACAATAGGTGAAAAACGGACATCCTGGATCAAGACATCTGATTCGTTGGACAGCTACCCACAACGATGTCAGTGACCCCCTCCTTCGGACAGGTTGCCATCAGAGATTTGACATATCTCGACTTTGGCATGTGGCTGGAAGATTGTCAAAGTCATCGGTTTTGTAATTGTTGCCTTTCTATCAGATGTAAACAAAAGGTCGATGCTGCCCCATGAATATTAGCAAGCATTGACGACCTATAAGTAGCAAAAAGCCGGAGGGTAAAAAAACAACTCATAATCAAACACCATGGTATCTTGACGAGAGAATGGAGATGGGGAAAAGCTGCAAAAGATAGTCCCCTCGACCGGAATCGAGCCGGTGACCTTTCGGTATCAATAAATTCCTTTACAGCCGAACGTGATAGCCAACTACACCACAAGGGGTTTTGATTGGTGGAGAAGCTTTTTAGAGGTGGGGTACATAAGGATCTCCTTTGTAGCTGTTACCTTACCCCTGAATCGCATGTGCGCTGCATCCATTATGAGGAAAAAGAGAGCTGATATTAACGTTATAGCTAGTTACTTGTCATTCTATGCCGATCCTTCTAGCCTTTGTTCTGAATCATTCAACCTGTCAGTCCTAGCTAAAGATAGACAGCATAAGTTTGGATAATACTCTATTCTGAGCCTTCTAGCATCTTAATTCAAGCATAAAGAATACAACAAAAGCTAAGATTGTTGGTGAAAAGAGATAACAAAAGCTCGGATTAATAAAAAAAATTTAATACCTCCTGCCACATCCGTTTTAAACACCCGTCTTCGTCCACAAAACATGCCCGCTTTAAACAATCAGACGGCTGCTTTGAAGGATGAGTTGAACGCGGCGACATTGTATGACAAAAGAGCCCTGTGAAAGCGACGGACCATGCCCATGTAAATATAAGATGTAATCATTGAATATAACCCCATCCATCTGCTCAGGTTAGCCCTACCTTCCTCGATACCATCCCACTCACGAACCCTTAAGACCCGCCATCCAAAGCAACCAAGTCCAAAATATACTTCTTCTCCCAAACAGTCGCCACATCCAGCGCACTCCTCCCCTTCACATCCTCCTTCAATGGATCCGCCCCCATCTTCAAAAACGCTTCAAAAAGCTGTTTATCATGCGGCATATACTTCACATCCGACGGTCTCCCAGAATGTGTCGCCAGGATTCTATCCGATCGTCTTTCCACACAGTGACCAGCAATCCTATGCAAGACCGTCTCCCCCTCCCGATTGGAAGCCCATATATCAACACCACTGTCTGGCGGGAAAAGCTGCTTGTACCGCTTCAAATGGCACGCCACAGGATCATACTCATCCTCACCCCTTGGGTATTTATGCGGTGTCCATGCGTCTGGAGACACTACAAAAACGTGCAACGGTGTGTTTCCATCTCGGTCGGGTGCGTTGATTGACGCTCCTTCCTTCAGACACCTTTTCCAGAGGGCCAGGCAATCATCAAAGTAGGTTGTTGAATGGGGGATTGGGTTCCAGTCCCATGCTCCATCCGTTGGATCGGCAAATGACCGAGCCGTCTGAACACACTGTGCCGCAATGTGGTGAAGAGTAAATGAACCACTCGGGTCCGGTTCGAGAATGTCGGCTCCTTTGTCGCAAAGAAACTCGCACACTTTCGGCCGGAGCAGCTTGAGGGCATAATGAAGAGGCGAAAACCCATCGTTATCCTTGGTCAAGAGAGTAGAAGCAACACCCTCGTCCCTCATAAAATGAAGAATCTCATCCTCCGTGCTCGCTTTATTTTGCAAAAGATGATGAAGAGACGTCTGGCCAGCATTGTCGACAGCGGTAGCATCAGGTTTGATCCCCAAGTTCAATCTCAGGGTTTGCAACGGTAGCCAAGCCGGCTTTAATCCATCCTTCAAGTCATGAGGCCTCCATTCGATAGCTCGTCTGCAGGCCGCCATCAAGATCGTTTGACCAGACTGACCGGGACGATTGAAGTCAATCCGTGAGACACAGGGTTCCTGCAACAATGCCTCCACGATCTCCCGTTTTGCGAACTCGAAGAGATAATTACACACCGTCTCTTCGTCGTTTAAAGGGAGGTACAGATCCGCCCCATGTTCGACCATAATGCGCACCATTGACAAGGTTACAGGTGACCTAGCAAGGGGCCAACAGGAAACGATGGCCATGAACCAAAGCAGACAACGTCGTCGAGGCTTTGTCTCATCAATCGGGTTGCCATTTTGGGGGAATATGATCGGTCCTTCATCATAGACCGTATTGACGTCAAGTCCATGCTCCAGCAGTACTTCGAAGGCTGGAAGGTTGTGGTACCGTATGGCTTCAAACAGAGGGCTTCTGACGCCAACCAGGGCACTTGCCCCCTTGGAAAGAAGCTCTTGGATAATTTCGCGACTTGTTGATTGATCAAAGAGCATGCATGCCTTATGGATCGCGGCAAGGCCCTTTTCATCCAGGAGATCAGGATCGGCTCCATGATCGAGAAGGATTCGGACAGCGTCGAGACTCCGGTTATCACTGAACCGGTCTGGCCCGTGCCGATGATAATCCTTAACTCCACCGCAGGCAGCAACGTGAAGAGGTGACTCGCCAGACTCGTTAAGCGCATTGATGTCGGCACCGGTGGCGAGCAGGTAGCGGATAGCATCTAGCTTCCACCGGAAGTCTACAACAGCAAGTCGATGAAGTGCTGTACCACCAGAAATTAACTCTCCCTTTTTCCGGCCAACCATGATGCACCGTGTGTTGGCATCCACCTGAAGCGTTCCCAGCAAGTATCTTAACAACACCATGCTAGGACGCTGTGCTTCACAGATGATCTGTAGAGGGGTAAGGGCTCGCGTGCCAAAATAACGTCCCACCCAGGTCCACATCCAGGAATTTGTCGTTGACTGGGATCGCACCGTTTGAAGATAAAGCCTGAGGTTGTCAGGAGAGCTGTAATAATGAATCAGCCCGGACACCTGCCTCGCCAACAGTAGATGTTCGGAAGATTGCATCATCTCCAGGAGCACCTGGTAATATCTGCCATCATGCCGGTTATTGCTGAATCCGTGGTTGATCAGACTTGCTGCATCGTCGGGTGTAAGAAGCTGCAAGTATCGGCTGGGATTGTCCAAAAGCAATTCGAGCACAGGCTTCCCTGATCCATCCAGATATTTGTCGAGACGCTGATTTAACAGTGGGGAGGCCACATCAACTCTGGCAGTTTCCCTGCTGAGGCCATCGTTTGACAGAGTCCTCCCTGAGTTGACCGACATGTTCTGCTGGGCATAGAATGCGTCAATGAACTCGGTACAACCTATGTCAATAGCCATCTGCAAAGGGGTTGCTGTCTCGCGTGAAGCACAACCTTTAGCGTCTGCACCAGCATCCAAAAGCATCTTGACAATGATGTTCATGGCTGGGAAATAGAAATCATCGACACCACCAAGATCAGGATCTCTTTTGTATCCAGACAAGTCCCAGAGCGCTAGTTCTGTCCTGAATTGAGCGCACAAATGCAGTGGCGTATGACCATGCAAATCTTCCACATTGACGTTGGCTCCAGATCTCAGAAGAATATCCACAGTTTCAACTTCTCCGCTAACGCAAGCATAATGTAAGGGGGTCCTCCCTCCGTTATCCTGTTTGTTGATCATGTTGAAAGCACCATCCGTGTTGCTGCTCTCATCCCCAAGCAGCCCAAGTACACGGCTCACGACATCGGCCTTCCTGGCTCGGCATGCAAGGTGTAGGGCATTCTGCCCATCAGCAGTACGCGAAAATAAGCTTGCTCCAGCAGCGAGCAGTATGGCCAGGTCGCTTTCTGATTTTGTACAAGCCAAGTGAATAGCATTGAAGCCATTCTTATCAGGAATTTCCAGATTGACCGAACCCACCGCGTCAAAAAAGAAAAGTTCTGTGTGGATGAGGAGGTGGCCATCCTGATGTCGACTTTCCCCATGCTGTAGATGCACATGAAGAGGAGTCTGTCCAGAGATATTGGTAGCATCCGCGGATATTCCGAGGCTAATCAGCCATTGTACAAGGTCAGGCTGGTTTCCCTGACCTCCGTACCACATAGCGACAAGATGAAGCAAAGTATCTCCCTCCAGAGTGGTAGCAAGAGGGTTGGCACCACGCGCAATAAAGTGTTCCAGCTGAGACCGTTCCACCCGGCCAAGTTTGCACAAAAGATGCAAAACATTGTTTCCATTGGCATCCACCACGCTGGCCTTGGCTCCTGCCAGCTCAAGAGCTTGAAGCAAGTCATCGTACCTGTAAAAGTGCAGGTATAATGGCCGGCCACCTTTCGGTGTGATGTTCGGATCCATGCCTTGCGCGACCATGATCTTCAGATATTGAATGCAGCTCTCCCTGCTGGGCCATTTGCCTCGTAAAGCAAACCAACATCGCTGCTTCAGTGACTCGTCCTTGCAGAGGGAGAACAAGGTCTGGAACAGTCCGGGATTATGATACATTACCGCCTCCAACATGGTTTTGCCCTTGTAGAATTCGTAACTGGGATCAAGGCCGCCTCGCACAAAGTACTCCATGAACCTGGACGACAGAGCTTCGCTGTCAGCCAAGTCAGCCGACGCGACCTTCCTGGGAGGGCGGAGTGTGTCCAGAGACCGTCTTTCTTGTTGGCCCTCTTCATGTTCCAAAAGAATTCTCATGGCCTCCAGGCTTTCTTGATCTTGTCCCAAGGCATAATGCAATGCTTTGTTACCGTTCGGGCAGGTTGCCTTGACATTTGCTCCCGAGGCCAGTAATGCCCTCAAAGCAGGCACGCACGGTGCTGTCCATGAACCGAATGGAAAGCTACACGAGAATGACGCTGCCAAAAGTAATGCAGTTACTCCGTCGCCGTTTAGCTGTTCCATATCAGCGCCTGCATCCAAAAGAATTCGAAGGATGACCTGACAAGCTGCATCATTATTGTAGTTCCAACTCTGCACCAAGCGATGCAAAGGGGCTTGCTTCGCATCTAGATACCAATAGGACTGGAATACGAGTTCCGTTCCTTCATCCGTGTCTTCATAGACCTCCTCTACCGCCGGCCCGCCGTAGTCTGTTGCGAGTGATGCCAATACTGATAGGGCCTTGGAATCGGCACCATGATCAATAAGGGCTTGGACCAAGTCGGTATTGGTATTCCCACACGCAAAGTAGAGTGCAGTTGCTCCACTGTACGAAGCATCCACTGGAATAGACAAGTGTGCCAAGACTGCAGCCGCAGCCTCAGTACGATCGAAACGACAACATTCGCAGAGCATCTTCTCCAACGCAGACGGCGCGCAATAGGGAATCAGCGCCTCCAGTGTCTCCAGATGGCCATATCGACTTGCATAATAGATTGCACATTCGCCTGGCCTGTTTTCTCGCAAATCTCTTCCAGCGTCATAGTAGTCGGGGTTTTCATCATCCTCGTTCGTTGTTGGTGTGTCAGGCTCAACCCCGGCTTGAAGCAAAGTCGAGACCACATCAGCGTGGTTATAACGTGCTGCCAGGTGAATAGGCTTTAATCCGTATATATCTTCAGGGTTCGGATCGCTGCCGTATTGGATTAGGAGTGAGGCAACCTTGCCGTGACCTTTTTCTGCCGCCCTGTGCAATGGCGTTCGACGGTCGCTGGCGATTGACGAAACAGACATCTTTTGTTCATTTATGAGCCAAAGGCAGAACTCGTACATCCCAGCATGTGCTGCGACATGTAAAGCAATGGGAATCCCTTCAGAGGGGTTGCCGGTGTCCAAATACCACGGAGGCACTGTCCACTGCCGAAAGGCCAGGTTATCGGGCGTCAGAAAGCACAAAATGGTGTGAAAAAAGCCGTGGTCTCTCGCATCATATCGGCTCGCGTGATACACCCAGTTCTCCATAGCATAATCGAAGAATGGATGGAGTAAACAGACATTTCGGCGATCGTCAGATTGCTCGCGGTATGACCTGCGTTGTTTTACGCTTGGGAGTGGAAGCGATTGAACATACCCCAAGCATCGAAGAGCCACGTTCTTGTGGGCAATTGTTGAGTTAATGACTGGAAAGGCCGAAGAAGGCTCAGTTCCACTTGGGCTATTTCGGCCGTCACCTCTCAGAAACTCGGTGAAGGAGTGGTGGATAACTTGGAGAGTCTCGCTTTCCAACACCTGAATAAGTGGCCCACAGCAGGTACTAATGAGCTGTTTCCAGTGTGTCAAAGGCTCATTAATGGTGCTCAGACATCCGGCGAGGTTGGCGAGCTCAGTTAGTCGCAATGGACGGGACGCATGGGTGATAGTTTCCAAGACAAAAACCTGGAACTCGAGGTCGACCTGGCTCTCCTGACGATGTTTCTGCAACAAGTTGGCGTATGTTTCCTCCAATCCAATGGGGAGTGATGCTTCCAGAGCACAAATGTCGACTTGGTCCTGCCTAGACAGAGCCTCTTCCTGCTTGCACGTTAGTAAACTAGGTAGCAAGGTAATAATCGCCTAGAAATGACTCACCATCTGGTCCATGGTCAACTTGGCATAAAGAAACAATCCCCCCGACCTTTTAGCCACCAAGTCAACAAGCTGGTTCTTTTCCACAGCATTGTTTATTGTGGAGAGCTTTTCAAGCCGACAATTGAGATATGAAACAATGTCAACATCCACCAGATGCCGTTGCAGACTAATGTGCACAATCGAGGTGTCTCGCAACGCGCTCTGGAGATACTGCTTTGGTCTACTTGTCAGGAGAAGCTTCAAGGAGCCTGGGCGGTGCGTGGCGAGGCGGTTGAACTTGTCGAGGAATGGCCTGCTGTCCGTGTTCATCTCATCCAGGGCATCAGCAACACAATAGAGTCTTGGGACGCAGGATATTCCGCTGAGGAAATGGTCAAAAAGATCATTGTTGGAGATGATTGCCAGGTCAGTATTCAGCTGTGATTGGAGTGCGAGCTGAAGCTTGGGAGAGAAGGGCAAAAGTTGCGCAAGCCAATCTTGGAGAAGAGCGCGAGGAGAATAGTTGGCAGCAACAATGTTTCGGAAAAAGAAGAAGAGTACCGGGCAGTTCTCTGTCGTCTCTAGATGCCCGATGATGCTCGCTGCCATGACAGATTTCCCTGTTCCCGGAACGCCCTTGATCCATAAGCTGCCATGATCTGGTGAGCCGTGCCATTTTTTATACTCGTCTGTTTGGCAAAGCCACAGGCCTGTGCCGGGTGCTTGAGACGACAGGTGACGATAATATTCGCCCGATTCGGCTGTGTAGTCGGTTGGCTGGAGCCAGTCGCGTATCCGAGCCACGACTTCAGGGCCCAATGCTGTGTCGCTGTGCTCGATAACATCGTAGTCCTCCATGTCGATTGTCAACGGCGTTGTGTGTTTGACGGAGGGGTCAAGTGTTGTCGGTCGGAAGCCCGAAGATTTTGCTGACCTCCACTGATGAGTCAAGGATGGCGAAAAGCGGTGCTGTTGGCTCCAGTACACGAATCATGTTGGTTGGGCGGTGGTGACCGAGGCGATGTAACAATTGACCAGGGTCTGAGGATAACAAATCTACGGGACGCGATGGTGTGGAAGGAAAATAGATCGCCATCATTGAAAGCTCATGGACGGCAAGGTGAAATTGTCCAAGAATTCTTAAAAGGGGGTGTAGAACCATCTTACAGGGCAGCCTCAGTGAGCGGCACATGGAACCTCTAGAGCTTCTGTGGTGCTAACAGTGGGGCAAGCCGCCCGCCAGAGTCACTACACGATCGATCTCATTACCTTGACACTTCCCGTCATCGAAGTTGACACCCTCCGTTGCCGCCATCCTGTATGCAGTGCAATCGGCATTTGCTAGTCAATTCAGTCCAATCAAAATGCCATCGCTTGCGCCACCGATCTTGGTTGACTTTGGCGCCGCTCCAAATCGTCAAAGATACCACAGCGGCCATGACGCAGGTGATTCAGCCACGACCAACATCTCAACAACTCCTTTTATCTTGCATGTTTTGAGACGAGATTTGCTCTTTTCTTACACTGACACAGGCGCCGTTGATGCCTTTCCAGAGGGTTCGTGATAGCTGCTGTCCGTTGCCATGTCCAAAGGCCCGAAAAAGAAGAGAGTCCTGGTTGTTGGGGCTGGTGCTGCAGGTACAGTAACACCAATCGAATCGACATGTTGTTTTTGTTCTCCTTGATTTGACAACTTCTTAGGCATGTCCTGTGCTCATCACCTCGCCCAACACCCAGACATGTTCGACGTTACTTTGATCGAAGCAACCAACTACTGCGGCGGCCAGGCCTTCTCGATCCCCATTGACAAAGACAAGCACGGTGCCTCATGGCTGAACCAAGGCGTCCAAGGTGGCTCTTACATCTTCCATCACACCATGACAATGTTTGCCCGCCAGGGTCATGTTGCCAATCCTGTCAAGCTGCAAGTGTCTTTCGGGAAAGGAGATCGGTTCTGGACCAATGTCTACCCCACCAAGCTGCTCGAGAAACACCAGAACGAAATTCGTCGTTTTGTCCAGATGCTTACTCTGACTCGTTGGTTTGAGATATTCTTTGCCCTGCTCCCCATCAAATATCTCATGAAGCTCTTCATGTTCAGCTACGAGTTCGCCAATGCCGTTGCTCTTCCCATGGTTGCCCTATTCCTTGGAACTGGAAACTACACACCCGAAGTGCCGACCATCATTCTCGAACGGCTGTGCACCAGCCCAACCTACGGCATGTGGTATCCTCCGGACAAGGAAAGTATAGCGAGCAACCTTCCTCCGATGGTCGTCTTTCCCAACTTCAGTCAATTCTACGAAGACTGGAGAAAACACCTCATCAAGAATGGTGTGAAGGTCCGTCTGTCGACAGAGCTCACCGAGACCCTCTATCGGGACAAGAACGGCGTTGTGGTAAAGCTCATCAAGCGAAATCCAGCTCCTGACAACCACAACCCATCCGGTGCTTGGACACCCGAGGATTACACCGCCAACGCCGGACCCAGTGCCGAGGAAACCAACGAGCACTACGATGAGGTCGTCTTCTGTTGCCTGTAAGTTCAACCTCCCCTCGCCATCCTTACCCTGTCACTAACATGTCTTCCCCTCCTCCAGCGCCGACACCGCAAACCGCCTCCTCTCCAAATCCCGCACCAAACGGGAACGCCTTATCCTCCCCCGCGCTATCTGGTCCAACGATCTAACCATCACCCACTCCGACACGTCCTACATGATCAAGCACTACGAAAACTTTTTCACCCCCGACCAAGCCGTCACCACTCTTTCCGGAACAGACCACTCCACTCGGGTGGCCATCGCCCGCGGTGACTACGGGGAGATGAACAGCTTCAAACCAATGTACTACATCAAGCCCTACCCTTCTGACATGTCCAAGCTGGAAATGTCGTTTGACTGCACCAACTACCAGGCTCAGTTCCCTCCCTCTGTCCCGTTCGAGAACCACGTCTTCCAGACCATTTTCCTCAATAAGGAACGTGATGGGCATCTCTGGACTGATAATGAGATTGACCAGACGAAAATTATCCGCAAGGACTGGTGGCATCAACTTTGCCATTCGTGGACTCATTACCTGCTTGTTGTGCCGTGGTTGTGGCTGTTGCAGGGGAGAAGGCATGTCAGGTTTGCGGGTAGTTGGACGTTGATCAATGCGCATGAGGTTGCGGTGATGAGCGGGATAGCGGCTGCGGTTGATCTGGGGGCGGAGTACCCGAGGGATTTGGAGAGGGATGGGTGGGCGTTGTTGTGTTTTAGGCTGTATTACTTGTTGGTGTATGGACGGTGGTATAGGAGGAGAAATAAGAGTAAGACGTCGACTGGGGAGGGGAGTGGTTGGGCTGGGGGGTTGTATGGGAGTGTTTATAAGGGGCCGGGGGTGGTGGATGAGGAGAGGCAGATGTGGAGGAGGGAGAAGGAAGGGGAGGGGGTGAATGGGGGGAAGTGATGGGGAAGGTTACGGAGGAATATGATATGTCGGATGAGAATGAGAGATTGTGAGATTGACACGTGTAGAAAGAAAGGATAATGCAGTTATGGGATCCTTTGTCTGTACCTAGTATGTAACAGACGAATGACGTATAAGGTTTTGGTGAACAGGATATCGTTGATGGGAACAGCTCCCGGCCAAAAAGGTCTTGCTGAAAGGTAATAATAGAAGCCACATATTACACACAAGCAACTGGTGCCCTTGTTTACACATCGAGCCATGATTAAGTCCATGTGAAGCTGGGATAAAATCTCTTTCATGCTGGAATGAAGTACGCCTTACGTTGGGATGAAGTCCACCGTAAGCTCAGACAACAAAACAAAAATAAAAGCCAGAAGATGGTTTATGCTAATCAGGCGACATGATGAGACCAAAACCATGAAAAAAGAACTCGAACCACTACAAATGGTTCCAACTCAATCTCCTCCGGGAAGGCTCGAACTTCCAACCTCCTGATTAACAGTCAGACGCGCTAGCCAATTGCGCCACAGAGGATATTCCTGCTCATTGTTTTCCCCATTTCAATTTTGCGCTTTTATCCGGGTGCTTGTGGAGTGTGTGGACATGTGTCTTTTTCTTTGCACTCCGCAGGCTCCACTTTTGATGGTTGCTCCAGACTACGTATCCACAATAGGGGTTTCAGGGGGAACAGCAACGAGGCACAAGTTGGAGAGAGGAAAAAGGTAGGTGGGTAGGTAGGTAGGTAAGGTGTGTTTTATGTACATGATTCCCCAGTTTGTTGTGGGTGCTTTATTCAATGGGAACCGGAGTCAAAATCGGCCCTCCTCGCAGCGGCGCCCAGGTAAGCCAGACGTACTTGCCCGTCTCCCTGTATGTGACAAAGTGAATCTCTTGGGGACCTTCCTCTTTGAGAGGGGGGTTGTTGCCAAAGGTTGCCATGAGGCCGTACTGGCCTGCGCGGAGGGAGTCAACTCCGGGAATGGAGTTGGGCCAGGGCCAGAGCTGTGGATGGTGTCAGTTTATGCATCGGGGGTACGGAGCTTGGTGGTGGTAGTATAGAGACTTACACCAAAGAGAAAGGGAGTCGCGTTTTTGTCGCAGTAGAATTTCGCGCCGTAGATGGAGCAGGGTCCAGCCGAAGTGAATAGTTGGAATGTCTTCACGCTGTAGCCAGTTGTGAGCTCCTTGGAGACAAACGTGCCGCATTGGCTTTCGTTCGTGGTCCAGAGGCCGGTGTTGGTCAGGCACCCAAGGTTTGAGTGGTCGCCCTGGTTCCAGAGAGTACGGACCTGACCGGCTCCAAAGAATCCTTGGCCAGCCGGTGCAATTCCGAACTTTGGGGCTTCTGCTTCTGGAACAGGGGCCGCGGTGGCAAGACTTGCCAGGGAGAGGACGGTGGAGATGCGCATCTTGAGTAGCAGTCGATCAGCCAGGTAAGGTAGTAGGCACCGGTAGTAGTGTTGCTAGCGAGCGGAGCAAGAGAAGTGACAGGTTGTGGAGCATGATGTCAGTCTCCGGGGCATGGGGCAAGCGTGGTTTATATCTCTCGGACGAGCCTGCAAGATAAGTGACGCCTCATTTACCCAGGACTTGGGTTGGTGAAAAGAATCGCGATGCCGTGATGCCGTCAGAACCCCGGACTGAACGTGCATTACCGGGAATTGACAGCTGTCTCCCTTCCTGGTTCATGGAACTCCAGGGTAACTCCTCATCTCTTGACTTCCTGCTCGTTGTAGCCGTCATGCATGGCAAGGCGGTGCCCAGATGGGTTGACGATCCATTCTGCCGTGCCGTCTCTTGGTACTGCGACGTTGAACCTGCCAGACTTTTTTCCGAGAGGCTTACCTACAGATTAGGTTATTGCGGAAGATGCGTCCCTTCGACTTAACCGACCGAATGGACTAGTACGCCGCAAATATGTCAACTTTGGGTCATGCTACCCCGCCCGTTAGCACCACCATCCGCAATTGGGGAAGTGCCGGCGCTTTGATGAGTGGAATTCTGGTCAGAAGGGTCGCAGTAACGCGTGGCACTTTCTGAAATCTTGTTAACTTTGAAAATGGCGCGCTTCAAGGACTCGTTTGTAAGAATTTGCAATCGTTCTTCTGTGGCTGCCAAGAACAAGGTGATAAAAGTTTTCCGTGGATCGCCTTCCTCTTCGGCCCAACTGTGCCTTAGCGAAGAGGTCCGCAACGTCGTACTCCGTTCCTGATCTTGCATGGTCGGTTTGTAAGGGTAGCGTAATCCATCACGAACTGGGTTTGCGCTTTCCTAACCTGACATCGAGGTCTTAAACTTGAAGTTGTCTTTGCTGTCGTTTATGTTCCCAATGGCCGACTATCTGGATTCGGAAAGAAGAACCCGCAACAGCAGAAACCGGCCGAGGCAAACGGCTATCTGGCTCCGCCATCATCGGACGAATTCCCGGTTCACCCTGGCGTGGCGCTCTGAGCCCAAAAGCCTCATGAAAATGAAGATCGTACCATGCCAACAAAACTCGATCTGCCTTGGGGAAGAACTGAAAGCTCTAGTTCAAAGAGAGGTCGTCCTAAAAACTCGACGGTCCGTATCTTGCATCGCACCTTTATTCGAGGGCTGTCGTGTTCGGCTCGGATGTCTGGCTTGGTGGCCAGCAAAGATACCCATGTCCACGAATACGTCGCATAAAGAAACTCGGCGGTAGTCCGCAAACGCAAATTTTCCAGATCAAAAAGCTCTAACTCCTTGCCATGTGCAGCTCTGACAACTTTGGCCCAGTCCATGATTGCAATAAAAGGCTCAGGAGATCGATCCCCACGGTCAGGAGCACATGACTTTCCCCATGACAAGGCAACTGCACCCATGCCTTCAAAGTGAAGAAGAACAGTGCCGAAGAGCGCTAGGTAGTTCGTCATAGGTTCTTGATTGTCCAGAAACCGCTTGGGCCAACTATCGAGCGTGATAGATGGGGCGTAAACCCGATTCTTCGTGACCTGTAACATATGAGGATAGGCACCAGAAGAAAATCTCATTGTGTCTGGCATTTCAAGCTTGATCCTCATTCCTGGAGTAGAGAGAGAGCTTGAAGCTGGTTGTCCAACACCATACGAGATGCTAGACAGGATTTGAGGAGGCTCCAAGTAAAGACGGATCGTCTCGAAGTAGACTTTGTTGAGATCATAGCGCAATCGGTTCGACACTAGGCACTTTCTTGATAAGCTTTGTGGTTTCAAGGCCGTAGAAAAAAAGTACTTACCTCCATCAACAGCAGTTGACCATTCTATCAAATCTTGGTCGTTAATGGGAGTGATTCGGTGTAGCCCGGATTTGGGTGTTCGGTAAAATGTGCGGGACTTGCTGTCAATCTTGCGGAGGATTATGGCCGGATGGCTGGTGAAGTCGGACCGATAGATGCAGTTCAAGATCGCCAAGTAGCGCGTAGTGTCTTCCTTGCCCTGCCTGATCAGTGGGCAAAGAAGCAACCCAGCCTCGACGGCCTTTGGAGAAGGCGATAATTCGAAAAACGGAGTTGCGCCTGATAGGAGGGGACCATTGTTCAAACTCTGTATAATTTCCGATGAGGCATAGCATCGAGGCGAATCTGCTAGTAGCGAATTGCTATCCGAGTAAAACTGTCGTTCAAAGGCAAGAATAGACTGATCGTTGGACGTCTTTAGTATTTCCTGCTGAAGCCGGTGGAAGGCACTGCGCCCTTCTCCGTACAGCATTGGCATGTTGACCCCAAAGAGACCCAGAAGAGAGTATGCTTCGTCCTCTTTTCTTGTGGTGAATCGGTAAGCAGCCCAAGACATGATTTGTCCTACGCTACAGGCCCTCAAAAGCTTGTCTAGGGCGTGTGTTGGTTCGTATTTGTCGAGCCCTGCCCTTTTACTCCGCCGTCTCACCAGTTGTGAGTCTGGCTTTGGCGAGAACCAACGAAGAATTTCGACGGGAATTCCCGTTACCTTGCTGATGGTGTCGGCCAAATCTGTGAGCTCAGAGATGTCTGCGATGGGGGTGCCGCGAAGGAGCTGTCTGCTTCCCAAGAAACACCATTGGCTATCATAAAAGCGCACGTCTCGCGGCGCAATCAGCTCTTGAAGCGTCCAACCCCGAGTAAACCAGCGGCTGTTCTCAACTTCCACCGATGGCTCTCCTGGAACATTGACGTCGGAGAGGTAGGCATAGCATCTGTCTGCCCTGTGATACCATCGGAACATGGAGTTGATTGCTTCCGAGAGCTCGGCACTACTGGTCTTATCGATGCAGCAGGTATCAATCCACATGTAGTTGTAACCATCTTGGCGAGCACGCTCACAGCTCTGGCTGACCTTGCGAAATCCCTTCTTGTGGACAGGAAGCAGCTGTTGTGGGTCGCAGATATCGGCGAAGAGGACCTCATCCTCCCCCCAAGTGTGTGACAAAATAGCGTAAATGGGCGTGGACCATGGCGATTCCAGTCTCAGCGTCGTGGTGTTTATTAAACGCATTGTGGTCAAAACCTAACTCGGAATGCTGTCGTGGTCCCGTCGCCGTCGTTGGGTCGACCGTTGGGCACCTGGCTGATGTCAGTAACGATCCGTCAACTGCCCGGTCGGCCATAATCTCTTGGCAGCCGAAGTGGCCGAGAAACGCGAAGAAGTGGGCCCATTTAACCCTGTTGTAGACTGCATACGCTTTGTGATTGGTCGCTTCACAGACCTTCGGACTTTAACAAACATGCGGGTCTTTGACAAACAACTTCGTAAGTTCGTCTCATCCTCACTCCAGCAGAACTCCAATTCATATTCAAATAGCGAATTTGACACAAGTAATCAAAATGTCGCGCTCTCTACCGCAAATACCGAGTCTCAATACGGGGTTAAACGCCTCTCAACACCAAGAGGATCTTTCCTCACTCTTGGGCGACCTGTCCCAACCAGCACGTGTGAGAAGTTGCGTGACATGTCGGGCGAGGTACTGTTCAAATACTTTGCTGAATTCCTGAACTTTAATGTCCTTTTTGACAAAAGCTAACTGCCGCCAGAAAAGTAAAGTGCGACAAAGTGTCTCCATGTTCCAATTGCAAGCGTTATGGCATTGCTTGTGTTCTGGCTCCGTACCGCCCACCTCGATGGGCCCGGCGGGCCGCTCCTGGTGCCAGTAGCTGTACCACTAGTCCACCAAGCACAGCACCACCCCAGACACCAGTCATGAGCAGCCTACCAAACACAAATTCGCAAAAGGCAGATGCAACTCATGTCATGCAACGGTTAGAAAAGCTCGAACAGCTCGTTAAAGACCTGGGTGGTGAAGCCGCTATTCGCAACGCCAACAACCTGTCCAAGTCACCTGTTGAGATGACCCAGAAGTTATCATTGGATGATACAAACCAACAGGACCATGTGAGAAGTGGCATATTCTCGAGAATCTATGACGAGGTGAGACTGAGAGACCAGCTACGTCGAGACAAGAATGCTGATAGCAACAGCTTGACCTCCTACGGTCTCAAACCGGAGCATTGCACCAAGAAGACCCAAATAGCTCCGACTCGGATCCCGAAGATGCATTTCGAAATGCCAATACTGCGGCTACTCAAGTCTCATCGCCGAGGCACACTGTTTTTCTAGGACAAAGTCTAGGGTCTAGCGGAGCATCCATCTATCACTTGTATCCAGCTCCAGCGCAGGTACCTTTTTTGCTTGGGGTATTTGGTGAGAATGTCAACAGCTTGATGCAAACTGTTCATATGCCTGCCGTCAAACAGCTTCTATTACCGAAGCATGATGGAGCCCCACCAGTACTTGGACCGGCGCAGGAAACCTTGATGTTTGCCATTTACTTTGCGGCTGTCACGTCAATGGAAGAACCAGATGTGAGCATGACCCTCTTTGATATTTTGAAAATATTTATGTTGATGCTTTTTACAGGTAGCAGGGAATCTCGGGTCTACCAAAGATGAGCTCACACGAAAGTTTCGTTCCGGTTTTGAGCATGCTCTTGCAAAAACGAACTTTCTCGGCTCGCCCAGCCTCATTGTGGTCCAGGCGCTTCTCATATTTCTTTTGTTGGTCCGCTGCAACGACAGCCCCAGGTTTGTCTGGATGATGACTGGAATTGTGATCCGGATGGCCCAATCTCTTGGCCTCAACCGGGATGACGCTAAGATGAAAGGCCTTTCACCGTACGAAGCTGAGATGCGTCGCCGAGTTTGGTGGGGTGTTTGTTTCCTTGATGCCAGGACATCGGAAGATCAAGGCACCGAGGTCACAATATCCCATGGTACTTTCGACACAAAGCTTCCCCTGAATGTGAACGACTCAGATATCAGCCCGGATATGACGGAACTTCCCGCGGAACGGGAGGGCATGACAGACATGAGCAATGCTCTGTACTGCTATGAGGTGTCTAACATGATGCGCCGAATGATGAATCCAACAGCCGATGGCATCAGAGATATGGACCGGATTCTGGACGAGCTCTACTCAAAATTCGACCAGCGTTATATCCGACATCATCAAGCTGGGGAGCCTGATATCAAGTACTGGATTGGAATTACCGTTGCACGTCTTGTTGTCGCAAAGGTCCGGCTCATACTTCACTTTCCCGCACTCCTCTCCTCGCCAAACAAGCAAGATATGCCCATGGAGGTCCGCGACAAGCTCCTGCTGTCAGCGATCGAAATCACGGAGCAGAACCATGCTATCAATACCCAGACAGAAATCAAGGGATGGAGCTGGGTATCGCATTCTTATACACATTGGCATGCTATCATCTTCATTCTTCTTGAGATCACGCAAAGGCCTTGGTCGCCGACCGTTGAGCGCGCATGGTTGGCTCTTCACAGCGAATATCTGGTCCCCAGCAAGTCGAGCCTAGAAAGGGGCCCGAGGTTTTGGACACCACTACGCCGGCTGATAGCCCAAGCACGAAAACATCGGGAAGCAGAGCTTGAACGTCTGCAGAAGGATCCGGTCAGAGCAAGGTTACTAGAAGAAGAAGATGCACGACGAACGCCCTTCGCAAGTGATGGGCCGTTTCCAGACTCACTGAGTGCCCAATTATTTCGGGAACGATGGCAAGGGCTTGTGGCGGCCAAGCCCGTTGGTATATCCTACAGCAGACCTGAAACATCTGGCATCGAGACCTCGTTCGGCGGAGCGAATTTGGGGGGATTTGGTCACACCAACAGCAACCAAGCTCCAAGCGGCTTCAACTTGGCCTACCAGGGGATTGCATTGACAGCGAGCCCTCTTACCAACCCATCGAATACTCCCAGTGCTTCCACAGCAGCCTTCGCTAATATACCGCCGTTCCCAATGCCGAACATGGCTATTGATCCTCAACCTTGGATGGGGGTCAGTCCAACCTTGGCAGGAGATATAACTGGCGAATTTCAGCCAGGCATGGATATTGATGACAACGTGGACTGGTGGGAATGGCTTGGAAAAGCCGGTGTCATGGACCCCCATGGAGATCCCGGCGGAGACGGGATATGACGCGGCTGAAAGGTTCATATGTGAATGTAACCACACAGCCCGATAAGCCTACGTATGGCATCTAAACCGTTATAGCGACAATATAAGGTACCATTGGTCATCTATCATATCCAACCTCTGAGGTGAGAGACAACGACCCATCCCTGAACTCTTTGGGCACATCAAAGTTGCGGCTCCCGAGGTCCTGTCAACTGGACCCCCACCTTTCGTCATCAATGTCATAGTGGAAACTCCCCCACATCCTCCACCACGGCTCGGCTCGCATATCACGTTTTTAGCGACCTTCTGGGACCCCGCACCCCCAACCTGCTGGTGACAACACCACTGTTTCACAGCGTTGTGGAAGACATGTATTACTGGCTCTCTTTCTGCAACTACGGCCGCCCGACCCGACAGCTTTGATGATCATCAGCTGTTTTCTCACGCCAGTGAGCTCCTTGTGAACACGGCACAGAGGGCAAAATGCGGAGAGAGAATCGCCGACTGTCTGCTGAGAAACAGTGTTTCTGTGGTGGTCCGGGCCGTCGGCTAGAGGACAGGATGGACGATCCTATTGTCACCATCTGATCGGATGTCATCCGAACTAACGCTCACCTAACGCTCCCGGAATTTCCGGGTTTGGCACTCACTGTCAGGCTTATCGCGGCAGAGCTAGCCGGGATTCCTGCATTGCCGCGCTGGCCCCCTTCTGCCGGCGTTACACCCTTGGTATTGCGAGCGCAAAGTAAAAGGTGTTGGGGGTCTGACTGCAGGATGAATTTGCCCAGTTCTTTTCCTCTCGTCAAACACCAAAAATTGGGCTGTGGTGCAGTGAACGAGCGGTCGAGACATCTTGTGTCGACAATGGCAGAGCCTACAAACACTCCCATGCCGGCAAGCACTCCGGTACCGGCATCAACCCCGCGGTCAAGCTCCCCGCTGCAACAGTACTCAATCCCTAGCTTGACACCCAATGCGACGACAGCCACGATCCCTCTCTGGCCGTCAACTACCTCCTCACCAGATACTGCGACTCGAAAACCACAACGACCGATAGTCCTCCATATTGGCGACCCGATCAAGTACAACCCGGACACCTACGCCGAGTTCAACGCTGCCTTTGAGGTTATCCGGCCCCCCACCCCCGAGCGCGAAAGAAACGAGCTCATCCGCGCCCTGAAAGAGGAAAGATGGGGTCACTTTAGCGCCATATTCCGTCCATTCTGGGGCACAGGAGGAGAGATGGGACGGTGGGATGCTGAGCTCATTGACCTGTTGCCTTCGTCGGTCAAAGTTTTTGCGAGCGCGGGCGCTGGGTTCGACTGGGCGGATACCAAACTCCTGGGAGAAAGAGGTGCGCTTTCTGCTGCTGGGTAGAACTTTCCTAACCGCAAGCTGACTGGAAGAAAACAGGGATAATCTACTGCAACTCGGGCCTCGCCGCGGCAGAAGCAGTAGCGGACTTTTCCGTCGCCATGATCATCTCGACCTTTCGACACCTTCCGTGGTGCATGAACGCCGCTACGTTTCCCTACCTAATGTCCTCGAGCGATGCCAGGAGTACCTTTCGGGAATGCCACGCGAGAGCCACGGCTGCTAGTCACAACCCACGAGGGCATACGTTGGGGTTGATCGGGTTTGGGAATATAGGGCAGCAGATAGCTGCTAAGATGGGAAATCCGGCCTTTGGGATGAAGATTGCTTACTATGACGTTGTGAGGAAACCTGCTGCTGTCGAGTCTGAGCTCAGAGCTACATTCTACGAGAAGTTGGAAGGCCTGATGAAGGTATCGGACTGCGTGGTGTTATGCACGCCTGCTTCTGCGGACGGGAGACCGATCATCACTGCTGAGAGGTTGGGCTACCTACGGCCAGGGACGAGGTTTGTGAATATTGCAAGGGGGTCGCTCGTGGATGAGGAGGCGTTGGCGGATGCGTTGGACAGTGGAGTGGTAGGGGCTGCGGCGTTGGATGTTCATATGGATGAGCCCAGTGTGAACGAGAGACTGGTGAGGATGGTGACTGGCTTAGGGTTTGATGACAGAGGCCAGCATCCGGGGAGGGTAATGTTGACGTGTCACAACGCTGGCGGGACGGTGGAGACGCATGTTGGATTTGAGGAGTTGAGTATGAGGAATATCTTGAGGGTGGTGAGGGATGGTGGAGAGGCGGTTACGCCGGTTAATTTGCATTGGTTGAGGGAGAAGAAGGGGGTGTAAAGGCCGGAGGTCATCATGCGAAGTCAAGCAAGAAACAATGTAATCCCCTTATCTTATCTTGCCGTTTTTTTCAGGCGTGAGCTTGGCTACCTACTCATGGCTCTGGTATTATGGGCGTCTCAGCTGGATTTGCACTCTGTCTCTCTGCGTCACACTTCTCCGTCATCTCAGCCCTGTTTCTGTTCTGCTGCTCGGCGCAACTGCCCATCATCTCGGCTGGATTACCGCTCTGGCCTTTTGCTACGTCATCACTGTCTAACTCGGAGAGCTGGGGCTGTTCTTGCTGCGGGGGTGTATAGAGTTGGTAGGGTTCCTGCCCCTGAGCAGGACGGGTGGTATACTGCGATTCAAAATGGGAGTTCTGCGTGTTGGGGGTGCCGTGGGGGTACAACCCCACACCAGCATCACCGCTACCGGGTCCGTACAAAAAGTAGCCTTGCTGCTGCTGCTGTGTTTCGGGTGGTTGTTGTTTGGAAGGGTCGTATTGGGGGGGAAAGTATGGGTCGCCGCCGATTGGGGGGCTGATGTTGGAGAGGTAGGGGGTCGAGGAGGGGAGGGTTGAGCTACCTGGGAGGGAGAGGAAGTCTGGTCGTCGGGGGGGAGTAGGGTTGTTGATTGGGAGTAGGGTTGTTGTTGGTTGGGATAGGGGTGTAATTTTGGTTGGTGGGAGGAGGAGGGCTGGGAGGGGACTTTTTCTTAAGGCGCCGATGAAGGAAGAAGATCGCTGCTGCGATAAGGGACAGGAAGGCTACCCCGCCTATGACACCGCCGGCCATGGCGCCGGTGTTTATTGCTGATGGGTCGGGAGACTGGGGCGTGGGGTCGGGGGGAGGTGAGGTCGTAGTTGAGGGTGGCTCGGTTGAGGTGCCGCTGGTGGAGGCGTCGAGTACACTTCGGGGGACGTCCAGCATGGTGATGATTGTTGAGCTTGGATGGCAGAAGAACATGCTTTTGGGTTGGGGGCCGGGCCAGATGTACATGACACATGCAGGGTTTGTTGACGATGCGCTGGTGTTCAAGAAGCGTTAGCTGCTGCTGGTCATTCGTGACGTAAAGGCGCCCGACTTACCAGCACCCAGTTTCGGGGTTTTCTGCGCTCCTATCGTCGCATAGACCCTGCTTGAAGGCTGAGTAGTCGAAACAGACGCTGAAGAATGGCCCTGTCTCGCCTGAGGAGAGGCACGCAACGACGTTGTTGGTGTTGGTGGTGCATGTTTCTGAGTTGGAGCATACCCAGGGGTCAACTGAAATAGGGGCTTTGTTAGGGAGGCTCAGGGTGAAGGGTAGACAGAGGACAACTTGCATTCGTCTGAGGTAAAATAGCCGCACGTCTTCGAGTTCAGATACTGAGTTGTCTGCCGCTTGGCCTTTATCCAATGTTCACTTCTTCTCATCAACTCGATGAAGCTGATGTCTGGTCCATGGTCTGGGAGGGGTGGCTCGGTTGGCTTTGGCGACCAACCTTTGGTGTCGTCTGGTGATGATGTTGCTGTGGCCTCGGGCAGGCCATAGTTGTTGTGGGGACCATCGGGCTTTTGGCCAAGCCAGTGGGCAAATGCCAAACGGAAGAAAGTTAGTTGGATGCAAAGCAGGGCCTTCATGGCCATCATAATGGTGTTGGGGTGCCGCTTGTTGTCGTCGAAAGACCGTTGCGCCGAAGGGAAAATGGAGTTGGTGATCCAAGCCGCTGGCTGGCGGTCTGGCCCGTCTTCGGTGACAGTTATTAGAGACAAGAGGCAAAGGAATCTTTCCCAAGAAAGCAGCAGGGTTACAACAATGGGGGCGGAGAGCCAGAACATGACCTCCTTCGATGCATGGCCAAGCTGGGGCATTCCCAGAATGCTGGCGGCAAGCTGCGGATGATGTGTTGTACTCAGGTCTCCAGCTACAAGGGGGAAGCATGGCATCGGAAGCAGGTTGGCATTGCACAAGTAGGTCGATCAGTTCGAGTTCTGGGTCTTAGAATCTGCCTCCCCGGGGGACACAAGTCATCAAGGTCTCACAGGTACAACCTGTCGACTGATGGGCAGTGGCCGTTGCCTCCATGACCTGCTCTCGCCCGGTGGCACGGATGCAAGCAAACATTTTAAGACGGTTTAATTAGCATGGCACTTTAAAGCCCCACAAACCCTTGCTTGCTCTCAGAGCCCTTCCTTCCATTGGTATAACCACAGCCGTCCTGTTTTTCTGCGCCTCGTGCTTTAGCTCCCATGCGCTCAACCTCGTAACAGCAGCAGGTTATGTAGTGAGATACTCGGCCCCACGTGTAACAAGAAGCCATTAAACCCTCGCGGCGACGGATGTTGAGCTCGACAATTGGGTTTAAGGATGAAAAGCTCCTGGTCACACTTCCACATCGCATCGTCCGCTGCCTGTCTGGGAACCGCGTTTCTCAGGCTTCTCCAATGGTCGTATGGAAACAAGTGTTAAAGATGGAAAGAGACAAGTTAGCAAATTATTGACTTCTTCGCGGACCAATGTCAGAAACATGGTGCTCTTAGGAAATGCATTCCCCCCATCTTCATCAATGTCGAGGTCGTCAAATGCCGAGTAGGGTCAGAGACAGGATCCACTGCCAAGATTCCTCAGCATATTGAAACATTGAGCACAGACATCATATGATTGGCCAGTTTGGAACAGTTCCAGCTTTTTGGGGACCACAAGCACGTGATAGATCGTTGGTGGGACTGAATCGTTCATCCGTTGTTGATGCAGGGGTTGGGAACGACGTCATTGTTTCTTCTAACCATCAAATACTCAAAATATTATATGGCAAAAGCACATTTTGGCATTGCCAAAGAAGAGAGGAAAAGTCTCGATTCTTTCCGAGGAAACTGAACATAATATTCAGCAACTTAGTTACGGCTTCCCTCCAACAAATCGAAGTGAAGTCATAATTCCCCTCTTTTTCCATCTCAGCTCAAAAACAAGATCTGGCGCCATGCATTGGGTGCACCTGCAGCAACACCAGCGTCAACATCAGCTCTCCACCACAACAACGAACGATGGCCAAAACCCGATACCTTTCCCCACCCCTCACAACATTGCCCGCTGAAAAATCCCAGCAACAAAACCAGGAGATATCTCCTTGATCAGCAACATCCATTTTTTGTTCAACTATCAAGCAATCCAGTTGCCAAGATGCCCAATTCACTCAAAGTCTCGCTCGTTAACAACGCCCCCCCGGGCACTACCGTCTACGCTTACATCACCGGCCTCGCGATCCAACACTCCTCCCGCCGTGTTTTTGTCAAGCAGGACAGCTCCCTTTACTTCCCTTCTAATCCCAGCCAGATTCTGCAGCCTCTTGAAGAAGACTGCGCCATTGTTCTCGGCAGCCAGTCGAGTGTGGTGACGATCCCTCAAATAGCGGGCGGTAGAATCTGGTACAGCTATGACACGCCGTTGACCTTCTTGCGCAACCAAGGCGGGCCTGGCGGTGGAGCGGCGCTTGTTGAGCCCTCTGTTTTGAACCCGACTGATCCGAATAACCAAGTCAACTTTGGGTTCTGTGAGTTCACGCTTGATCCAGCGCAGCTGTTTGCCAATATCAGTTATGTGGATTTTGTGAGTGGGATTCCGGCTGGATTGACGCTCAAGGAGAGGGGTGGGAAGGTGCAGCATGTCAGTGGGATGGCAGAGGATGGGTTGGAGAGAGTTTGTCAGGGGTTGAGGGAGCAGACGAAGAAGGATGGGTGGCCTTGGGAGAGGCTGATTGTTATGAAGAAGGGAGGTGGTGGTCAAGTGCTGAGGGTGCTGAGTCCGACTCATGCTGGGGCTGCGAGGGTGAAATTCGACGGGTTTTTTGAGCCGTTGGTGGAAAGAGCTTGGAGGAAGTATGCTCAGGGGGTGGAGGGGGGCCATACAAATGGGCATAAGGAGGAGATCAAGGCTGAGAAAGATGGGAAGCGGAATAGGCTGTCGGCTCTGTTCATGGGGTTCAAAAATAAGGGTCAGAGTCAAAGTCAGCAAAGCCATGGGGCCGAAACAGGGTGTGAGATGCATGTCGACACGCAAACGCCAATGGGGGTTTTGAGTGGGTGCATTCCAAAGGGCAAGAACGAGCTCATCATAGGAGGAGAGGCGTTTTCGAAGCCTACCACGGCAGATATTCTAGGTTGCAACAGTGGGCCGTTTACCACGGGCCCATCACCAAAACGAAACGCCATTATTCCAAGACTTGCGGCTGCGTTCCAGAGGAGCTGTATTGCGGATATCATGGAGCACCCTTCTCCGCCGGAGACGTTTTACTGCTGCGAGCCTACGAACCATTATTGCCGAATTGTACACGAGTGCAATCTTGATGGCAAGGGATATGCGTTCGCATATGACGATGTTCAGCCGGATGGGGGGGCTGACCAGAGCGGGAAGGTCAACGCAGGAGATCCAGAGGAGTTTATTGTTTTGATCGGCGGGCGTGGGGCATATGTGGGAGGTAGGATGCCATGAGCATGGCAACCTTAACCTCAGCGGAACAGTTTATGTGTGGTCCATGGATGAATCTTAATCTTGGTACATTTATTATCGTCGCGCACGCACGAAGTCAGTTTCATCCCATGCCTCCCATTCGTCGTCTCTTGTCTCCATGACCATCTCCATCAAATCATTCACGACCCAGAAGCACTCTTCCCTGAGGAAATTGTCTGGCCACCCATGCTCGCGATAGAGCTGCTTGATATAAGCCTTATCAAGGTCTGTCCCCCACCCCTCGTTAGGATCCTGTCCCAAAAACTCTTCCTCTGTTATTGGCTCTTGTCTCTCTTTCATTTCACCAAACTCCCCCAATATCCTCCCGTCGCAGGGGACCCGCACGAGGTTCCTGAACTTGCATGTCATCATGTCGAAGTACTCTTGTGCATCATACATCTTATTGTCGCATCTCAACTCCTCTTCGATGATTTTCCCTCTTTGAACGTCCAGGATCAAGACGATGCCGCCACTTTCCCATCCGACGGTCAAAGGGATGAGGGAGTCTCCTCGCGGCGGTTTTTGGCCCGCAGGAAGATCGTAGGGCCACGCATGTTCCCACCAGTCATCCTTGGGATAATTTCCCAGGCCGTTTGGTTGGAACCACATGGATGTTCTGGGGTTTAGGGTGCTGTAGTCTATCATGATTGACTTGTACTCGTAGTGATGATTGCCCCCGAGGTAGGGGAGGTGTCTCATGACTTCGACGGCGAAATCAGTCTTGTAATATCTCGGCATGCCGGCTTCACGGGTGAGATTAGGCCAGCCTTGAGGGGGTGGAATCTTGAGGTCTGACGGGGAGTAGTGGAGGGTTGTGAGGAATTTGTAGTAGGAGAGGAACATGGCGGTGTATTCTTGGGTCGTGTAGGGGTACCATGTTGAGGGGCAGTCTTGATTGGTGCAGCCGCCTGGACATTGGAAGCCGGTGCAAGGTTGGGGTGGTGAAGACATGATGTGAGATTTGATATATGGCAGATAAAGGGTTCGAGGATTGGAAGTGAAGAGAGATTTTTTATCAGTGGTATTCGAGGACTGTGGAGTGATGTGATGATAGGCAGCAGTGGTGGGCCGGTGGATCAAGGAACTTGGCATTGGATGGGAGAAACAAGGGACCCCTACAATATGGAACCTGATATAAATACAATCTTGACGTCAGGTTCATGATAGTAACCTGAAGACTATAGATTACCATTGACAACTGTGTAAGACAATTGGACCTCAACTCATGATTTCAGATCTGAGTGGTTTGTCAACTGAGCATCGAGAAGCTTGGTATCCAGTTTATTACCCCGGCTTTGAGCCTAATATGCTCCAAGATCCAAACAGTTATTCACAACTCTCTGTATACATTTCAATGGTCTGCGTGAAGACGTGATGTTTACACAGAGGATGGGACGTTAGACAAGCAGCCCCGCAAGGGGGCGTCTACTGCCTAAACCGCCCCACTTAGCCGCGCATTGCCCTTGCTCGCCCGGCACGTGGTTGGCAACGACAACCAACACTTATATTAATCAACCTTTTTCCCAATGAATCGAAGACCGACCGCACACTTCCATAGGTATACCTTCGATCATGGGCGCCATTAATCCTCAGGAGGACTCTTATCTTGCGCAGGTCCCTGTCGAGTTGCTCTTGCGCATCACTCGCTGGATCAGGACCAGTGACCTCGCCAACGTCCGATTGAGTTGCAAGTGTCTCGAGAGGAACCTCTTCAATTTCTTTGCACATGAGTTTTTCCGCAAGAGACAGTTCATGGTCTCTGTCCAAAGCTTGCAGACCCTCGTATCTATCTCCAAGCACAGCACACTTGCTCCCTTTCTCAAGCAGTAAGCACATGCCTACTAGAGAACACATCGACGCGAATACTTTACTCACAATTTCGGGATAGTGTCATCATTTGCACGGATCGGGTTGGAAACAGCTGGGAAGCAAACAAACTCCCAGCTGAGAAGCATCGCATTTGGCTCCGCGCAAAGGCGGAGCAAAATAATTTGTTCGCTACGGGCCTACTGCGAGACATGCTTGCTGAAGCTTTTGCGGCGCTACCACATCTCGGAACCGTTGACTTAAGGGACTTCAATTCCGAGACTCGGAATCGAGACAACGGATCTTGGCGGAGTTACGGTGCAGTAACCTTGGAAAAGTCAATAGGCCTGAGGCTGGAGACCGGCGTAGACAACGGGCAACTGATGTCAGACACATACCCCACAAGAGTTTTTACCGCCATTATCTCTGCACTGGGAGCTTCTGGTGCTCAGCCTAATACTATCGAGGTCAACCTAAGGGACAAAAATTGGGGCCTCCATGACAGCGCCTTTGCCATACCTCCGCCCTTGGAACCAAAGCTGGCGCTCATCCTCGCCAACCTCAAGACTCTTCATCTATGTTTCTGCACCAAGGACCATTTTTTCATGATCCACGACTTTTTGACCATGGCAAGAAACGTCACATGGCTCCGGCTCAACTTCAATCATCAATCATCACCGCATGATCGGACAGAGCTGGGGCCCGTGTTGTTCAAATGGCTTGAGCAGCCAGAATCAGACACTCCTCTCAATGATATCGACAGAAAGCCGGTCTCCTTCCCGAATCTAGAAAGACTTGACATCGGATGGATAAGCGTGGCCCCTCAACCCCTCCTCACGCTTATCACCAAATTCAGCCCAACACTCAAACACCTCTGCCTGCGGCGTGTGTCTCTTTGCCACTCAGAGCGTGACTCACAAACCGAGACGAATCCGTGGGTCGCCTTTTTCAACAGCTTGAAGAAAGTTCGAGGGATTAAGCTAAGGGTGCTAGAGCTGAGTGACATCTATCATGGGAAACCGAAAATTGCGCACTGGCAAGATCTCATCACATTCGAGGCTGATCAGGATGGTGCCAAGAAACCCCTATGGGCCCGCAAGAACTGGAGAGGAACAACAGACCGAGTGAGTCTGGCGGCGATGATCAAATCTGTCAACAACAGCATGGTCTGCCCTTGGGAACATCGATACAGCGGTTCGGACGTGGATATGGATGGTGACTCGGAAGACGATGAGGATGATTTCTCGGAAGACGATGGGCATGATGAGATAGATGAGTTGGAGGAGTAGGACCGGGATGATTATGAATCGTAAGATGGCTTTCAGGCTTTTCCAGATACCAGATGATGTTATGCTTTAGATGGAAATAGGTGGCGGGCTTGTTCTCTTTGAGTGGGTTAATCTGACAGGTACTTTATGTTGAGGTGGAAGCCAAGTTTGCACTCGAAATGGTTTTGCTCAAGGGGAAGAGAAGAGATAGACAGTTATGCAAGAGAACCTATTTGCCCAAATCTGGCCGTAAATTTATCACCTAGCTCAAGCCCATTGATCTGAATCCAGGGCCGAGATTTCCAAAACCCATGCTCGACGTGACGGTGAAGTGAGGTTGGCTCCGGGCGATTCCCTGCTTGAATCACCTCGCTTTCATGCGTTTCTCGGCACACAAAAGGCTACTAGTTTGTGATGGCAAATTTTCCTCACAGAGCTTTCTGCTAAATAAACAGTTTAACACTTGAGTCAACTCTGGTGAAGGGCAATGTCGCAAGCAAACAACCCCAATCCTCAGCCGGGGCGCATTCTCTTCCCAAGTATCGCCCCTCGAAATTTGCTCGAAACAACCTGCACCCCCAAACCCCAAACACCCAACAACCTCACCACCTCCAAGAGACACCATTGAAAAACGTCTCTTTGCTCAACACCAGCATTAATACTTCCACCACGTGGAATTATGTCTTGATCCTGGGACATGAAGAGGCGTGGTAAAAGCATGGGATGCCTGGGCAGAATCAACGGCTCGAGCCTGTCGTCTTTTATTGTGTCTTGTTCTTCTTGTCCAAGATCTCACCTGCCACCTTGGCAGCCGCCTCAACGATCAGCTCATGCTCGTGAGAATGTATCCTCTGCTCCAGCTGCTCCAACTCCTCGCCCTCGCGGCACTCAATCTCCTTCACCAGAATAGGAGCCCCCCTGTCAACTTGAGCAATGACATAATGCACCATGATACCCGTCTTGTTGTCCTCCAATTTGCCGGCCTTAAAGTCCTCAAACGCCCGCCCAATAGCATTGGTGCCATCATACTTGCCTTTTGTTGTTACAAAAAAAAAACCTGTCTTAGCCAAACTCTTTGTCACATGGAAACAAATAATAACCCTTACCTGGCAGCGCAGGATGCAAGTTGATAATCTTGATCCCCTCCGCCTCAAGCGGATCCAAGAAAGCCTTTCCAAAGACATACATCCACCCGGCCAAAATCACCAGGTCGGGCTTGTAATCCCCCTTGAGCACCTTCTCCGCGAGGGCGGCATCGTACTTTTCTCTTGACTCCTGGAGCTTGGCCGGGTCGGTCTCGCCCTTTTGGCGGAAGCCGTGGGAGATGAGGTTGAAGTATTCCCAGGGGATGCCGGCGTTGTCAGCGCGGGTGGTGGCGTAGGCTTTGCTCTTGTTTACGATGAGGCGGATGATCTTGGAGTTGGGGATGGCGCCCGAGGAGACGGCGTCGATGAGGGCTTGGAAGTTGGAGCCGTTGCCTGAGGCGAAGACGAGGATTTTGCAGGGGTCTGACATTTTGGTGTGTGTGTGTGTGTGTGTGTGTGTATGTGTGTGTGGTGATGTGAGTGAGTGCGGGGGAGGGGTTGATGGCGGGGTTGAGGGTGAGGTTTCTTGAAGGTTTGCGCCCCCGAGTTCAGTGGTTTCTGACTGCAGACTTTGGTTCAACGGTGATACTGAGACAATCGGATGAGTGTTTACAGAGTATGGAGTCTGATCTCGTCAGGGGTCGTCATCATTCGTCAATTTGTGTATGTCGACATGAAGGTAAAAGTTTTAAACGGCGCACCTCCTGCAGGTGTGGATCAAGGCTCACTGACCAATCACAGGCGGCTGTTTTGGTTCTTGAAGGTAGCATCAGGGCAATCTGATGCATGATTTGACATGCAACATGATAGGGATCTCGGATAGGTATACTTGTCTAGATCCAGCGTGGTATCGATATGTTCAAGAAACAGCTCAGAGTAGGAATTTCATCGGTACAAGAGCTAAATTTCATGGACATGCGCTAGGGTTAGGGTCAAAAGTGATCCTCCGAAGTCGGCGCCGAAAGGTCGGGTGATGCCGCGGCAAGACAACGAGATTTTGAGATGATGGATGTAACTGAAGCATTTCTGGTTAGATTCGTCCTGAAGGAGTGAGAAATTGGGACACAGCAGCCGGCGGCGATCTATGGAAGATCCGCTTATACCTTATGGTTTATGGAAGTCGAGGCCCTTGAAGACCCGGTGGCGGAAACCTGCCAATTATGACCAAAAGGGAAGGAGCAAGACACAGACAGGTCTTGTGGAGTATTATGAGTACATTTGGCACCTCCTGAGCTTTTTTGGCTTGGGATTTTCTTGATTCCCAATTTGCTTGGAGTCGGCAATCCTCGGTTTCTCAGTGATCGAAGAGCATATCGAGCCACCAATTTCGCTTCCCCATGTTGGCCCCTGGCTTTGCCGTGCCCAGTCCCTGATCCCCGGGTCCAGCACCGCGACATTCAGCAAATCAACGCCGTGCCAGCGGAGGCTCTTACCTGTCAAGCATTTGCCAAGCTCGAATTGTCCCCGTCATGATTTGTGCCGATCGTCGAGCATGGACCGGGGAGCCAGAAAAAGAAATGTCAGGACCAGTTCACCGGTTGTTCAAATTGGGAACAGCCCCGGCTTCTGGACCTCAACTTGATTGGCGCAATTTCATCGCCCAGAAAGCACGGTTGTTTGATCATCTATCCCATCTTCCATCTCCAATTGCCCCTGGGTCTGTTTTCGCATTTGTTTCCATTTCATCCTACCATGGTGTAAACGCAACCACCACAATCGAATCCAGCGCCTCAACGACCTCGATGGCACCCACCATCACCGAGAGGGCAGCGTTTTTGGCCCGCCTCCACTTCGGAGTCACCGTCCCACTCCTGGCACTTGTTTTGGTTCCCTTTTGTGCAAGAATATATGTGCGAATATGGCCGGTCTGGAGACTGGGATGGGATGATGCCTTCATTATCGCTGGGCTGGTAGGTTTAATCCTGCCGAACTCGAGCTTGCCTTTTCTATCCTGTCTGACTCGTTAATTCCAGGCCTGCTCCATTATCGACTGGGGCCTCCTCGTCCCAGAGATGCATATACACCCGGGAGACATCAGCATGGACGAAGTTCGAGAAGCTGTCTTTGTGGCATATTTTGCCATTCCGATATGGGCTATCAGCATGACTTTGATAAAGACGTCCATTGTCTTGACTTTATTGCGATTACCCCTGAAAAAGTCATGGAGGATAGGCCTATACGTGATCGCTGCCGTTCAAGTCACCTACTGCGTGGCCGACATGCAGTATCTCTTCTTCAAATGTCGACCATTCCATGCTGCCTGGGATATCATGGTCCCTCTGCGCGAACGAAAATGTCCCAGCCTCCATACAGACATTATAGTCTCCAGCATCGGCTCCGCAATCAACATTACCACCGACCTGTTGCTTTCTGTTGCTCCGATGTTCATCCTTTGGAACCTACGCCGTCCGCTGAGGGAGAGGGTCGTGATATGCATCCTGACAGGGATGGGCTTATTCGCCAGCGTCGCGTCGATCATGAAGGCCGTGGTCGTTGCTGATTGGAGGAACGTGGATGATCAGTGGGAGATGGCCATGTCGATTGCTACCTGGACCATTCTCGAGCAGCTCATCTCGCTTTTTGCTGCATGCTGCCCTTCGCTGAAAGGGCCAATCCAGGCCTTGCTGAGCAAATGCGGTGTCAGTTTGACCAGACAGAATACAAATGTGTCTTTTGTGCACATTCCATCGAGAATGAGAGAGAACCAGCTGAGGAGGGAGGCCAGAGAGTGGTTGGGTGAGAACGACTTACAACCTCCACGTCAAGGCCCATCTGAACTTATCGCTGTCATCGACGAAGAAAGCGAACGGTCAAAGAACAACTCTTCGTTGGTGTTGCCTCCTCTTCCGGGTTCAAAGACCCTGATACCTCAGTTTTTGTTGCGCCGCCAAAAGGATGGAGCATGAACAGATAGGAGATGATGAGAAATTGCGCGCTTATCTCGATGGGGGCTGAAAGCCAGTATGCAGCAGCCAGACCTCGTGGGGGTTGGGAGGGTGGTCATCAACTCAGCCGTTCGGAGAACAGCAAATGGCGTCGTACTATCACCAGCCTGCAGCATTGCGGCCAAGCGCACATCGCATCATGATGTCTTGATATTCTATGGGTAACAAGCGTCACCAGAACCTCGTTCATGTCGAGCTTTCTTTCCAGCACCATCACATGTGGCCATGTCAACAACATCATATCGCACTGCTACCGCGGGAAGTCAATGGCCGCCCTCCTACAACTCTACAACGGCCGCAATCGGGGCTAATACTGACCGGTCAATTGGACAACCGCCGGACTTTGACCCTCCGACACCTCCTACAAGTCGTCCTTGGAGTCCACCAGTTCCACGATCCGAGATCTCTACACAACCATGGCCGTTCAGTGACGGAGGCGGGACTACTATTGTTGACCGAACTGTCAAGAAGAGAGTATCGGCGACAAAGTGGTTCCTGGCTGGGATAGTCGTGGCGCTTCTTATCATCATTGCCATCCTTGGGGGTGTGTTTGGAAGTCGCTTGGCAACGCAAAACTCTTCTAGGTACTTGTTCCCAACCTTGTTTGTCTTGGTACCAGATGCTCACCCCATCCGAGTAGCTCGAATGGCTCTTCTGGGGGTGATTCAGGTAATGAACCCGGAGGAATCGTCAGCCAGGGAAAACCAACTGCCTTTCCCGACCCTTCAGGCGGCCGTGGCAATTCAGGCGGAAACGCAACGCCTACTTCCCCAACCGGTAGCCCCCTTTCTTTCTCCCCAGCTTCACGGACCAGCACTGACCCTCGCCCATCAGACTCCTCGCCAACCTTCGAATCCAATTCCGTCTGTCAAGGCAATATCTGCCCCTCTGTCCTCTCCGTTGCGCAGTACGCTTCGCCTCCCACCGCCTTCCTCTTCGGCCTCGGGCAAGACAACGCGGTATGGTACCGCACCACCAACGGCGAGAAGTGGCTCTCTGACTGGGAGTCACTGGGTGGTGACATGATTTCCCAACCTTCCGCCGCTTCGTTGGATAACAACCTGGTGGATGTGTTTGTTTATGCAAAGAATAACACTATCCAAACGAAAAGGTTTTACAACGGGAAATGGAACGACACTTGGACTGAGCTCGGGAAGGCGATTACCAGTCCGCCCTATGCAGTAGCGTGTGGTGATTCACAAATGGACGTGGCGATCAGAGGGACGGATGGGGGCTTGTATAGGATCTACTACAAGCCGTATGCTGGCTGGTCAGGATGGGAGAGCCATGGTGGTGGGCTGTCTTCGTACCCGGTTATTGGGTGTGGACCGGGACCGTGGAGAATGGCGGTACTTGGGTTTCGAGGCACAGCCCAGCCGTTATTTACCACCACTTGGCTCGGTGCTTGGACAGGATGGGTCGAGGCAGGAGGGAACTTCAGGGGGCAGCTGGCCATCGCTTCGAGAACAGTCGAAGAGAGTTTTGTGTTTGGGATAACGGTAAACAGAACTATGGAATACTACAACTGGACCAAGACTGGAGATGCGGAAACGAACAACCTGGTGGATTTGGGAGGGAGTTTCCAGTCCACTCCGGTGGTGTATGTTAGTGGGCCGGATAGGTTGGATGTGTTGGCTGTGGGGAGGGATGATAGGTTGAAGCATAAGGCGTTGATTGGGCAGAAGTGGGCGGAAGAGTGGCAGGATTTGGGGGGCGCGTTTAATAGTACACCGGCTGTGGTGTCGTTGGTAAGGGGGAAGGTGTCGGTTTATGGGTTGGGGGTAAATGGCATGTTGTTTCATGGGACGTGGAAGGTTGGGAAGGAGTTTGAGTGGAGAGGGGGGCCGGAGTGGTTGGCTGATGGGGGGAAGTTGTCGTTGACGGGGATGAAATTTAGTGGGGTTTAAGTGTTTACTATGAAGGAGATACCTTAGGTACCTAGTTTTAGCCGATTCATGGTCCTTGGATTCAGATGGCAGCGACAAAGACCGGGGTGTCGTGTCGGCGGTTTGCCCTTCATACAATCCGAGGTTATATTCCACAACCAGACTGTCATTTCCAGGGAAATCCGATGCAGATTTCGGAAGACATACTGCCAAAAACTGAGGAGGATTTCTCTCCCTATCTTCTACATTCACACCCCTCAGTCTCCCAATGAACCTGAAGCATGTAAGCGCCGACAGAAAACAAAAATCGAAAATAAAACAGGCGGTAAAAAACATAGGTACTTCGGTACATCGAGCTCGTATTTTTAAACTCTCAGGAGAAAGGATCATGAAGCATGACTTTTTGTATATCTGGACATTTACCACTCCGATCTCTAAAGCCGAAATCATAAGGAATAGCGTATTTGATAAGCGAGCGGATCGGACAAGCGAGTGGATCGATTTCTACTACCCTATTACAACCATCCTCAATTGCAAAACAACAATACTATTAACCTACTATAATTACATCAGAAACAGCTGAATCAGCCTCTTCTACACCCTCCTGGCACGTACGGATATTATGGCCAGGCTTGCCGCATACACCACAGCACCGAAGCTTTATACGACCCCCCCCTACACCACCACCATCCTGCTTGTTACAACCTGCACCAGGAATGGATACAGACTGCAAGGCAGTACGCCAGAGGTGAATATGACAGGATGATCGAAGGTTGTGACAAGCGTCTCAGACATGGGGTTCACTGTCAACAGCAGGTCGTTCTAACAAAGAGCTACTGAGAGTAGATTGTAGACAAATGAAATTGATTGCTTGCATGAGGAATCAGATTCCTCGACATGGGGAGCGCTGGGCACTCCCCCCTATTTATGTGAAGCTATCTACATATGTTTCTGAAGTATCTTTGTACCTTGCTCAATGTGCTCAGTGTGCTCAGTGGTCTTGGCCACTGATCAGACTGAGCACCTCCTGATTGGTCGTATGGGGGCTTATGGGTCTTTCCATCCCTGGCCCAATGATTGGCCGAGGTGTCCCAGCACCTCGGGTACCACCCAGTGGTTCCTGTACGGGAATATTACGCTTGGGGCGTAACACTAGACAGTGCACAACAAGATGTCTCAATGTAAACACAAGATACCGTGAATACAATCTGAATTGCATACTGCGGAACTTTCTACGAGCTATCTAGTTCCTCCGTATATATAGACTTGTGATTCTCCCCGATCATGGTGATCATTCCGCTCTTTCCCAATGATCACAATGATCGCTATGATCCTTCTCTGGTTCTTTATTGGTCGTACTTCCGTGATCACTGCACTTCCCAGTGTTATTGCCCATGATCGCAGCGACCTTGTTCTGATTGGTTGGTGACCTTGCACTGCTCCACCGTTCCCGATGTTAAGGTTGTGACACCATTGAAATGGTGAGAAAACACACAAATACAACCAAGACACCACAAATATACCCTTAACAGGTCCCTGAATGGATACACCTGCGTGACAGCGGCTCGCTCGCAGGCCGCACTTCACGCAGGACAAAGAAAAGACACTATGGGCTCGCAGGCCACATAATAAGCACCGGAATGGCCTGATCAGAGGGCCAGAATTGCCTGCACGCGTGCAAGGCTCAGAATTCGAAAGAAACAAAAGTCGATGATCTGTCTAAAATAGAATGCCCGAAGCAGACCGCTTATATACATGACCCCTGAACCCCCGAATCCTCCGAGAGCCCCACTTCCTTGCTCAAACCCTCAGGCCTGTGAGCCGCACCCCAAACCACCATGTCTTCCACACCACTTAATCTAGGTGGGAATGCGCGTGCAGATAGCTCAAGGATGTACTGAACTATCGTCTGCTCCTCCAGATCCGTCAAATTACGTGAGTTGGCTGGAATATCGCGACGTGCAGGCTTACAAGCGCGTCGGCGATGGTGTTACGCCACAAGCGTAATACTCCCGTACAGGAACCACTGGGTGGTACCTGAGGTGCTGGGACACCTCAGCCAATCATTGGGCCAGGGATGGAAAGACCCACAAGCCCCCGAGCAACCAATTAGGAGTTGCTCAGTCTGCTCAGTCTGCTCAGTGCGCCAAGACCACTGAGCACACTGAGCACACTGAGCAAGGTACAAAGATACTTCAGAAACATATGTAGATAGCTTCACATAAATAGGGGGGAGCGCCGGGCGCTCCCCGTGTCGAGGAATTTGATTCCTCATGCAAGCAATCAAGTTCATTTGTCTACAATCTACTCTCAGTAGCTCTTTGTTAGAACGACCTGTTGTTGACAATGAACCCTGTTTTAATGGGGTCGCTGAGAGCACTGTAACTACAGGGGTCTCAGGAGGGTGAAGCAATTACCCAAGAACTTGGCGAGTCTCGAACTGTGCTGCTAAGTACGACGACGTGGTTGTCGAAGGAAGAAAGTGCAACAGGTATTACCTGCAAATACAGAGAGTAGTGAACTGAGATGTTGTAGTCTCATATATAAGATACTGTAAATGATCAACCTTATTGACTGACTTGACTTATTATTTCTTAAGGAAAGAAAGAAGCAGGAAAACCATTGCAATTGGAAGAGGGCTCTTTATGAGCACCTGAACTTCCTTATCATACTTATCGCTCCCTATCGCTCGGTGGCCCCAGTGGCTTGGATATATGATCTCGTTGCCGATAAGGTGCTCGCATCGCTCATGAGGCTTCTCGTATCTCTCATTGTTCGGAGGTCCGGTCAAGAGTCTGTCTGGAGATCTGGTGAGGAGTCCTGGGAGCCGTTGAGAGCGCTTGTGGGCGAGCCGTTGAGAGCATTGTGGGCGAGCTGTTGGGAACAATGTGGGCGCAGAATTCCAGAAACAAGTGCTGTAAAATTCCATGAATAAATGCTGCATTTTAACAGTTACCATACTATTAAAGTTGTCCTGTGACGTCGTGGGGCGCATTTTACACAGGGGTGCATCCAAAGCATCAGCCCGCGACGCCGCTTGTAGCTATTGTTAAACGGAGCGAGAACGCCATCCGAGCGGACTAACGTAAATATAATCTAGAAGACTGTAGAAGAGATGAAAGCATTATAGATTGGCACCGTGCCCCGGACCCCTCTTGTATCACGAATGATAACAAAAGTATAAAGGACTTGGAATGTGGGGAGAAGTTCATCATTTTATCGATTTGACTAGTAGCGATCCTCTTTTGACTGTTCGTAGCAGCCTGCGACGGAAGTCTCCGATTAGAGCTATACTTCAAGTCGACATCAGCATTTCTGCAAAGTGTAGAAACAAGCTGTGCGACAAAGGACATATGAATATATACTCTTGTCATCTCAATGCGCCGGCTGCCTTGAGTCGATTCGCCACCTCGAAGAAGCCTTCCTCAGCTGCTGCTTGGAGCGCCGTCCGGCCACCAGAAGTAGCAGCAGCAGCATTAACGTCGGCTCCCGTTGCGAGTAGCTTCTCGACCACCTCAAGATGGCCTCCTTCAGCTGCTGCTTGGAGCGCCGTCCGGCCATCAGAAGCAGCAGCAGCAGCATTAACGTCGGCTCCCGCTGTAAGTAGCTTCTCGACCACCTCGAGGAGGCCTTCCTTAGCTGCTGCTTGGAGCGCCGTCCGGCCACCAGAAACAGCAGCAGCAGCATTAACGTCGGCTCCCGTTGCGAGTAGCTTCTCGACCACCTCAAGATGGCCTCCTTCAGCTGCTGCTTGGAGCGCCGTCCGGCCATCAGAAGCAGCAGCAGCAGCATTAACGTCGGCTCCCGCTACGAGTAGCTTCTCGACCACCTCGAGGAAGCCTTCCTCAGCTGCTGCTTGGAGCGCCGTCCGGCTATCAAAAGAAGCAGCAGCAGTATTAACGTTAGCTCCCGCTACAAGTAGCTTCTCGACTACCTCGAGATAGCCTCCTCCAGCTGCTGCTTGGAGCGCCGTCCGACCATCAGAAGCAGCAGCAGCAGTGTTAACGTCGGCTCCCGCTACGAGTAGGTTCTCGACCACCTCGAGGAAGCCTTGTTCAGCTGCTGCTTGGAGCGCCGTCCGGCCACCAGAAGTAGCAGCAGCAGCATTAACGTCGGCTCCCGCTGCGAGTAACTTCTTGATTACCTTAAGATAGCCTCCTCCAGCTGCTGCTTGGAGCGCCGTCCGGCCACAAGAAGTAGCGGCAGTAGCATTAATATCGGCTCCCGCTGCGAGTAGCTTCTCGACCACCTCGAGATGGCCTCCTTCAGCTGCTGCTTGGAGCGCCGTCCGGCCATCAGAAGCAGCAGCAGCAGCATTAACGTCGGCTCCCCCTACAAGCAGCTTCTCGACTACCTCGAGATGGCCTTCTCTAGCTGCTACTTGGAGCGCCGTCCGGCCACCAGAAGTAGCAGTAGTAGTATTAATATCGCCTTCCACTATCAATAGCTCCTCGTCCACCTCGAAGAAGCCTTCTTTAGCTGCTGCTTGGAGCACCGTCCAGCCACCAGAAATAGTAACAGTAGTATTAACGTCGGCTCCCGCTACGAGTAGCTTCTCGACTACCTCGAGATGGCCTCCTTCAGCTGCTGCTTGGAGCGCCGTCTGGTACCCAGAAGCAGCAACAGCAACATTAACGTCGGCTCCCGCTACCAGTAGCTTCTCGACCACCTCGAGATGGCCTCCTTTAGCTGCTGCTTGGAGCGCTGTCTGCCCATCATAAGAAGCAGCAGCAGCAGCATTAACGTCGGCTCCCGCTGCGAGTAGCTTCTCGACCATCTCGAGATAGCCTCCTTTAGCTGCTGCTTGGAGCGCTGTCTGCCCATCATAAGAAGCAGCAGCAGCATTAACGTCGGCTCCCGCTGCGAGTAGCTTCTCGACTACCTCGAGATAGCCTCCTTCAGCTGCTGCTTGGAGCGCCGTCCGGCCACCAGAAGCAGCAGCAGCAGCATTAACGTCGGCTCCCGCTACGAGTAGCTTCTTGACCACCTCGAGATAGCCTCCTTCAGCTGCTGCTTGGAGCGCCGTCCGGCCACGAAAAGTAACAGTAGTAGCATTAATATCGGCTCCCGCTATAAGCAGCTTCTCGACCACCTCGAGATAGCCTCCTCCAGCAGCTGCTTGGAGCGCTGTCCGGCCATCAGAAGTAGCAGCAGCAGCATTAACGTCGGCTCCCGCTACGAGTAGCTTCTCGACTACCTCGAGATAGCCTCCTTTAGCTGCTGCTTGGAGCGCTGTCTGGCCATCATAAGAAGCAGCAGCAGCATTAACGTCGGCTCCCGCTGCGAGCAGCTTCTCGACTACCTTAAGATAGCCTCCTCCAGCTGCTGCTTGAGCGCCGTCCGGCCATTAAAAGTAATAGTAATAGCATTAACGTTAGCTCCCGCTACAAGTAGCTTCTCGACTACCTTAAGATAGCCCCCTCCAGCTGCTGCTTGGAGCGCCGTCTGGCTATTAAGAGAACCCGTAGTGATTGCATTAATATCGGCTCCCGCTATAAGCAGCTTCTCGACCACCTCGAGATAGCCTCCTCCAGCAGCTGCTTGGAGCGCCGTCCGGCCACCAGAAGCAGCAGCAGCAGCATTAACGTCGGCTCCCGCTACGAGTAGCTTCTTGACCACCTCGAGATAGCCTCCTTCAGCTGCTGCTTGGAGCGCCGTCCGGCCACGAAAAGTAACAGTAGTAGCATTAATATCGGCTCCCGCTATAAGCAGCTTCTCGACCACCTCGAGATAGCCTCCTCCAGCAGCTGCTTGGAGCGCTGTCCGGCCATCAGAAGTAGCAGCAGCAGCATTAACGTCGGCTCCCGCTACGAGTAGCTTCTCGACTACCTCGAGATAGCCTCCTTTAGCTGCTGCTTGGAGCGCTGTCTGGCCATCATAAGAAGCAGCAGCAGCATTAACGTCGGCTCCCGCTGCGAGCAGCTTCTCGACTACCTTAAGATAGCCTCCTCCAGCTGCTGCTTGGAGCGCCGTCCGGCCATTAAAAGTAATAGTAATAGCATTAACGTTAGCTCCCGCTACAAGTAGCTTCTCGACTACCTTAAGATAGCCCCCTCCAGCTGCTGCTTGGAGCGCCGTCTGGCTATTAAGAGAACCCGTAGTGATTGCATTAATATCGGCTCCCGCTATAAGCAGCTTCTCGACCACCTCGAGATAGCCTCCTCCAGCAGCTGCTTGGAGCGCCGTCCGGCCATCACAAATAGCAGCAGCAGCATTAACGTCGGCTCCCGCTGCGAGTAGCTTCTCGACCACCTCGAGATAGCCTCCTTCAGCTGCTGCTTGGAGCGCCGTCCGGCCACGAAAAGTAACAGTAGTATTAACGTCGGCTCCCGCTATAAGCAGCTTCTCGACCACCTCGAGATAGCCTCTACCAGCTGCTGCTTGGAGCGCCGTCCGGCCACTAGAGGTAGCAGTACTAGTATTAACGTCGGCTCCCGCTGCGAGCAGCTTCTTAACAACGGCCTCGTGCCCGTTTTGGGCAGCATACCACAGCGGCGTTCTTCTGTAGGTATCTTTCAGATCTGGACCGGGTCTACTCCTGAGGAGTTCATCTGCGGCCTCGATGACTCCGAAGTATCCTGATAAATGTAGTCCCGTCATATTCCTTGGAACTTTTGGACCGTATCTTCGGTATGATCGGTTCCAGTTGGTGGCCATCAACGCCTGACTTGATGCTTCGACCTTAGCTTTACTCTCAAGAAAGTCAATAACCACTTGACTCGATGTTGCAGCCTTGCGTGCATGATGCCCCCAGTTGCGCGCAGCGTAATCGTACAGCGGGTTTGACTGCAACCGCTCCTCAAACTTACGCTTCGTTGTGCAGAACCCGGTCTCAAAGACGGTGAATGAGAGATAGGTAACGCAGGTTGTCGTGATCGCCAATTCTGCGTTCGGATTCCATCGCGGCCGTGTCCCCTCAAGATATTCTTGCGTTGTGTAATGAACCAGCCGGATAATGCCACTGTTTTCATCGACCGTTACCAGTCCAGCACATACAGAGACCATGTCTCCGATGCATGGCAAGTCTCCGTCGTCAAGCTCGGACTTTCCCGGCTTGGTTGCGAGGGCGTGCTGGAGTTCTAACGTGGTAAGCTGTCTCTTCGCGCACGTGATCCATGTCAGAACCTCCATCGCAAGCTTCTTGCAACCCGGCATCTGCCCATCAATTCTCATCATTGCTTGGTTGTACGCACTGGTCAGCGCCCCGACCTTCTGGATCTCGTCTCGGCCTTGCCCTCGGTTCCGGAAGACTTCCAATGTGCTTCGTATATCATTCGGTGTCATCTTGTCATAAAGCAAATTAAGATAGATTTGTGCCAAGAGAAACCTGCAACTGTCAGTGTCTTTGCTGCTCTTCCCTACAGTTCTGTACATACATTCCATCGACGGCTTCTGAGATCCCCGCCGTAATCTCTTCTCGCAGCCGCCGGTTCTGCTGGACGAAAGATGGTAACTGCGATATATGACCTTCCAGATATTGTGCCACATCGGCGGTACTTGCACGGATCTCCAGTGATATGCTGGTTTTGAAGCGATCAACAATCTCCGTGATAGACCTTGATGTCGCAAAGATATTTATTCCATGCATTTTCTGCAGGTTGAAAAGCTCGGAGAGAAACCTCTTCCGGCAGCTCTCGGATGTTTGGCATTCGTCAAGTGCATCAACAACGATAAAGACTCTCGAACACGTCGCCGCCACGGACTGGAGAACTCTCAAGGTTTCGTCAAGTAATGGCCGCGTCCGCTTGGTCTTATGCTTGTCAAAGAGATCTTTGACGCTTCCTGGAACAGAGGGTTGGCTCTCGGCTATCTGTTTCAGCACACTCGCCAGCAAGTCATCAATCGTCTGCTTGTCTTGCCGCTGGAAATTAAAGTAAATGTATGCGATACCGATCTTCGGGTCGTTGTGAAACTTGGAACCGAGGTGGTCAACCACGACTGACGTTAAGATCGTCTTTCCCGCCCCGGGGATACCTGGACAGAAGAGTGTCTGATTGCTGGCGGACAGCCAACCCTTGAACTTTTCTGAGTCAAGGAGCCATTGCCCGGTTCCTGGTTGCCGTCTCTTAAGGTAGTCACTTTGCTGCGGACCGTAGTCGATTTTCGTGAGCCAGTCGAGGACTTCTTTATCTTCCTCTTTCCCCAATTTGGACTTGATCTGGGTGACGTCTTCTCGAGTTGCGGATGTCTCTTTGTGAACTACATCTATTGTTAAAAGATGTGCAATGGCCCCGACCGGAGAATTACTAACCCTGCTTTAGCGTCTGCTCCAATATATCCTTCACCGGACGCTCTCCGACAACCGCACTTGGCTGCACATATTGCAAAAGCTCCTTCGCAAATGCTGCAGCCACGGCCGCCGCGTGCTCCTGCCAATCTTTATTCTTGTGCGAATCTGCGTAATCACAGATGCCTCGGATGACAATGCATGGGAAGTTGTTCATTAGTCCCGCCGCTTCCATTTCGACGCAGAGAACATGGCCACCAAACTCCTCGTCAAGCCTATCTCGGAACGTAGCGTCTTTAATGACCTGGTTACCAGATGCGATCAGACCGTAATGCACACGTATATTTCGCAGCTTCCCGCCATCTCGATCACCCGCAGTGTTCACCGTGGTGCCCGCCACTTGCTCGGCCCCAGACCCCATGGAAGCAAGGGCCCAACAGCCCAGGAAAACCCTGAGAATGGCCAGGATTGTCTCCCAAAGTTGTACCAAGAATATGATTCGCCCTCTGCGGCTGCGAACTGGATCGTCCAGTACGTCCAAAGGGTCCTTAAGGTGATCACAGCTGGCGTACTTCAGCGCCAGGTTTGGCCATTTGTTTTTTAGATCCTCTAGATACTGAGGTATCTTAGATCCGCTCATTTCATGTTCGGTCTCCAGTTTCGTTAAGGCAGTGCGGAGCGAGGCAGGTGGGTTGTTTAGCGACCCAGTCCGCTCGAACTTGCCCCCTTCTTTCGCCTTGCCCAAGTCCCACTGAACCACCCCAGGATACTGGCCCACTGGTGAGCTGATCACAACATCGCCAAGCCGAACCTTGGGTGGAATACCGCCGCCGATGCCAACCATTAGACCGATCTTAATGGACGGAAAGGCGTTGGCCATCGAGGTCGCGACAGTCGCCGCCGAATTTGTTCCGATCTCGCCTTTAGGCAGGCAGGCTATGACGATATTATGATTGCCGATGGATCCTAGGGTATACGTATTGTGATCATTGGGTGGTTTCGGAAGATCGCCATGCCTGTGATCTAGCATAGCTGTCGCCGCGGTTTGTTCTTTGGGCAGAGCGCAGACCCATCCCACAGTGTAGTCGCTATGAGTTCTGGGCTCGGTAGCTGCCTGGGCATCCATTGTGAGATAATCGGCTGGGCGTTTTCGAGTACGACTGCGGATTTGGATGTCAATCAGCTGCGTCGGTTCGTTCGATCGCGGGATTCTGTGGAGGTTCGACGGCTACGGATTGGACCAGGGAGCATCAAATGCCTAGCGTCGCCCGAGGGAAAGGCATCAGGATTTAATTGCAAGAACAAGAACCGCAAGGATAACTGAGAAAGAGTAACTGTTCAGCATTTAGCCCGCGGGCTGGGCGCGAAGGCGTCCTGGGCAGCAAACGCAGCCGCAGCCACACGAGTGTCAGCTCCCCACCATGTCTTCAGCTGCGTGGACTCTCATGCGTCCATGGCCAATTACCCGCTTCTTGGGTTGCGCTTCCACACCACTACCACGACGTGTTTTGGACCGCGAATTGGTTGGTCAGCTGCATGAACAGCGAGAAAACCAACAAAGGAATCGGTGGGATGGGCGTATGCACTCCAGCGCGACGGACCTCACGGCACGCGTGGCACCGGGACGAAACAATCACAGCCTTGTGAGGTCCTCGAGGGCCATTAACAGGGTTAAGAAAAGACACCAGTTGTAATAATAGTACCACAAAAGAATCAAGGAAATCACCCCTTCCGCTTCAACTAGCATATGCGCATATTACACTTAGAATATCTCAGTTAAAGGTAAGTGACCGGTTGGGTGGTTATTTCCCAACTCATGTCACGTCACGGAATCCTACTGTCCGGCATGGCAGCGGCGGCAAGAGGGAAGTTGATGCATAGTTGGATATTGTAAATATTCCAAGTTTCAAGGCTCAATCTTCACCTTCTCTTCCTCCAGCCTCACATTAAATCTTGAATTCTGGTCTCTGGAAATTCCACCAACTCTCCCATTAATTGCTCAGCCTCTCTAATAATTTTCATTATTTAAAAAATGAATTTCGATTTTTTTTCGAAATAAAAATGGCCTCCCAGAACTCCCCCGCGCCCACCTTGTCCTCGTGCGCTGCGCGTGCGGTGATCTCCACCGGTGTCCCAAACCCCCAATTGACATTGTACCGTGATTTATCCAAATTTGACTTACCACTCATAATAGCACTGTGCTGACTGAAGATTAGACAAGAGCAAGGAATGATATGGGGGGGGAAGTATACGGTGGGGGCAGACCGCCGGCGGCGCTGGACGAGGTGGGCGCTTTTTTGGCAAGACGTTTTGGGCTGGCTAGCATTTTTTTTCGCTCGCTCTGGCGATTTGGGGCTGGGGTTGGGAGTCCGGGTGGTGATCGCGGGGGCGGTGGTGTTTTTTTTGGCGGACATTTAGGGCTACAATCTTATATTTCTCCAATGCGCGGTGTGGGTGATGTAGCTTCTGCTGTGCCGCAGGCCAGGCTGCCTGACACAATGCAAAGGAATGGTCAGATCACCGCTCTCTCACGGGTGGATGTAGAGATACCGTAAGGAAATTCACCTCAGAATTTGGCAGAGAATTCTTCTCGAATCGGCATCACATTTCCCTTGAATTGATTGTCTGCATGTTCAGATTGAGCACATCACTCTTGTCTGACTTCGGCTTTTTTTTTATTTGCCTTGAAAGGGGATGTTTCCCGGAGATCTGTTGTGCTAAAACTGGGTTATTGCATACTCCCTGAATTGGGCTTTCTAAAATACAAACCATACCTGTAAGGTAGCTATAAGGTTTTGGAATATACGGACAACAGATATTCACAAAATGATGCTGACAGGCCTTTTCATTCATCCAAAATCATAAATCATACACATTGAACTACATTTCCTCCCCGGGCACATAACCCACCACCCTCAGCCAGCTTAAGCCTGAGCAGGAATCAACCCATCCGCCTCCGCCTGAGCAACCAGCGCGTTGTAAATCGCCAACTTCTCCTCATACTCCTTCACCAGCTCATCATGAGTCTCCCGCTTGCCCGGCGTGGCATCACCGCCACCAAAAGCCCTCACAGCAGCATAATACACATCCGCAAGACCCCTGCAAACGCCAGACAGAGACACAGTGCTGCACTGGTAGTACAAGCTAAACATGAACTCATTAGCAACATGTCCTACAAATTCAGTCTGCAAGGGCTCAACATACTCAGTCCTGAAGTTATTGTCAATCCTGAGCTTGCCGCTCTCCGTGAAGCGGTTCTGAGCGCGGTAGTTGTGGTAGCCAAAGTCGTGTCTGTGGCAGGCGGGGACGAAGGGGAAGTTGAGCGGGTTGTCAGGGGAGGAAGTGCAGCCGTCAGAGGTCCAGTCCAGGGTAGGGGGGTTGCGGGCGTTGCGGCGGGCGGTGAACGCGGGCAGGCTGATGCCGTACATGAGCTCGTCGGTGACTTGGACCGCGGACTGTCTCTGCTCGAGGACGCCGGTGCTGGCTGGGAGGGCGAGAGCTGACCCCGCGAGGGCGAGCAGGGTGAAGGCCTTCATTTTGACGATTTATCAAGAGTGAAGAGACAACGGCGGCGACACGAGCAACTGAAGCGGAGAGGGTGGGTTGATGTAGAGTGATTGTTATGTTTCCGGACTCCAACCCTCGACTGGCTGAGACAATAAAAGACACCAAGTAAGGGGGCCGTACCAGGTATTTTATACTCAAGACATCACCCGGACCCTTCCGTCTGAGTAAAAGAAATCGGAATAATTGTCGGGGCACCACATCGTCGTCCAACCCGCCATGCAAACCGCCCCGATGCCGCCGCATCATTGCTTCACCCAATCATCCAGGCACGCTGTTTCGGCGATACCACTCTTCAAGTTTGCGAAACCCTCCTAAACCCAGATTCGGCGGGTTCTTTCCACCACCATACTACACCAATAGCCGCCAAGGAGCCATTACACCAGCAAGATCTCCGGTCACGTAGTCAAACTACCGGGCAAAAGGGCTCAGCAGCGGTACTTGCTCCGATGCAACCTTCCAGAACCGGAAGCCGATCCCGGGGAATGTGGGGAGGGAAACTGGGAACGCGGGGCACAAGAAGAAGGTCTGATTTTTGGATGATCGTCAATGGCGGTCCCAGGAAAGGCAGATGGGAGCGAACGTGGTGTTGATTCGCTGCTTGAAGGAGTGTCAAAAGAGCAAGGATGTGCAAGCTAGAAACAAGCGGCTCAGACCGCGTGGGAATTTTGTGAACCGCCTGCAAGTCAGATTGGTGATTGTGTAAGCTGAGTGGAGGAAAGCCTCAAAGCGCGCATGTGGTTAGCAAATGCCAAGAGGGTGGTGTGGGATTGGAGGAATGGCCACCTACTGTCAGTGACTGTCTGGCATGCTCACCTCCAAGATGCAAGTAAGACGGCCAGAATAAAGTGAGTGCCATGCCGGAACCCAAACTCGGGCACTCTGCCAATCAGCATTCGTCCTCGCCTTGATTCGGCTGGTGTGCCTTGCCGTCGATCGTTGCTACGGGGGGAAAGAGAAGGCATCCAAAGCAGGTCTATCAATCGCCAAGACGGCATGTCCTGGGTCGCTGAGCTTGAGTGATTGAGAGGTATGGACGGCTGAAAAGATTTTCGGTCAGTGGACAGGTAGCTAGGAAGAGCCCAAGTATGTCTGTGGAGGAGTCGCTGGTGCGTCGGAAGGGTCGGTAGCGATTGGCGAGTTTACTCACACAAGGTCTGCCTGTGAGGCGAAGCACCGATTTGAGAGCACAACAGGGTCTGGAAATAGGTAGTCTGCAGCCTAGTGGTATGCCTGGAGAAGGTCGTCAATATTTCAACGGTCGAGTCAATAGTAGTATATGATGATGCGTTTATTAGGAACGGCCCATATTGTTATGTGGTGCATGTGGTGGATGTTGATGTTGAACCTTCTTTAATTTAGTGTCATCCGTGAACCGCTCAATTATGGCGAGCGCAAGCGTCTTCTCAGGTGGACAAACATCTTGGCTGGAATTTCCGGCAGAACCTTCTCAGGAACACCAATTCTCGAAGCAGGAGACCAGCACCAGAGTGAGGTTAGAGTGCTATACGAGAACCAGTGATGGGGAGGAGCCAGGGACGAAGGTAATCTCTTCGATCCAGTTGAGAAGATGGTTACCGGAAATACTGGCCCAGCTGGGCGGAATGCTGTGTCTTATCGGTAGGTAAAGAGACTCAGAATCTGTGTCAAGACTTCCATATCAGCTAATGCTCGAGCAGCTATATTCGTTCTTTTGTGGCGTGCTGACAACCGACCCTCCGAGGAGATGTATCTGGGCGTCACTCTAAACACCATCCTAGCCTTCTTGACTTCCCTAGCCAAAGTGGCTTTTTTGGTGCCCATCGCGGAGGGTTTGGCACAGCTCAAATGGATTTGGTTTCTGTCTCCTGTCGGTCGGCCAGCTAAACACCGACCGCTACTTGATTTCCAAGTGTTCGATGATGCGATAAGGGGTGGAATCGGCGGCGTGCGGCTGCTAGTCGGATTCAAGGGGTGAGTCATCCCCGTGATGAAAGTCGTTCAGACTGCATGCTGATGTCAGAGAACATGCAGGATACTTGCTTCATTTGGTGCCTTGATTATGCTTAGCGGTCTCTTCACATCGACACTTACCCAGCAAGCCATAACGTACGATGTACGGAAAGCCCTGTCACTTCAGGCCAACGATACCGCCGCCGTGGACAGAGCCACCATGTTTTCAACCTATGATGGAAACATGTTGGCTCTTAGTAAGTTCAGAGCAAGCCGTAGCAACTAAAAGTGAACATGGGCTAACGAAGGTGAACCTTGTAGCACCGTACGACACTCTGCGAGAGCAGCGAGCCATCTTCGAGGGGTTCTTTACCCCTTCCACCGAGAGAGTGACAGAACTGAGAGCTAATTGCTCATCCGGTGACTGCATCTGGCCAGCCTACGGAAGTCTTGCCGTTTGTGGTGGTGTGGCAAACCTGTCAACAGTCAACAACCCTGCGCTCCACGACCGTCTCAGAAAGACAACTGAAAAGCGTCTTCAACTCCTTCTTCAGACCAGCAACATCACAGCGGGCTCAGCCGGTTACGGGAACTTTTACACCGCCATCGACAAGGTGTTTCCCGTCATTATTGGATTGTTGGACGAGCCCACCGGGGCATTCAACCAATCGATAACTGATTTGATCGTCAGCGACAGTTTCATTGCTTATACAGAAGAGATGGTTAGCACTTCCTCTGACGCTGACGCATTGGCTGAGATGATGTCAAAGGTCAAGTACTTGGAATTGGCGTTCTGGTGGTGTACCAAAACATATGAGACAGAAGTCACCCAGGGTCAGTCTGTGACAAGAGAAGTCTCGACCTTATCGCAGGTCACCAGTGAACTAAACAACACACTGAATGTGGCATGGGACCCCAAGTTCTATCCTTGCTATTCCACGGGCCAGTGTAACGACACTTATGGGGGGGCCGAATTCACCTTGGAAAGACCACCGAATGCGGAGGATTCTGTCGACTTTACGATAAACGTTTGGACTTCATTAACGGCGTCCATGTTACTAGCGTCGACAATGCTAGACTCGTTGCTGCTGGATAGAACTCGAGGGGTGGTTGCTTCGAACGGTGGAGGGTCAGCTAAGGCATTTGCGTTTTCTCTGCTGGGAGACTTCTTGACGACCGAGTTACCTCCTCCCGAAAAGCGACTTGCCGATATCCAGACTGTGATGCACAATGCGGCGCGCTCGATGACAAACCTGTGAGTAACGTTATCTGCCCATAACTATGTTCGATATTCGCTAACAAAATACGCAGTGTGAGAGCGGGTACGACTCGGCTGTCCAGGCCTGAAAGCGTTGTCCAGGGCAGTGTATACGCCCCTCAGGCGTTTGTCAGAATTCGATGGGAGTGGATGGGCATGCTTACTACGCAACTGGTATTGACAACCTTGTTTCTCGTTCTGACTGTCGCAGCGACGTACATGTCGCGTGTGCAGGTGATCAAGAGCTCAAGTCTGGCGACGCTTTGCGCACTGGATGACGAGACGCGACAGGATATCGGAGGTATCGGGGATGGCGTGGACAAGTTGGAGCAAAAGGCGAAGAAAGTGTCAGTGCGACTCGAAAGGAGCAGACATGGTGACATCGAGGATTCAGCAGGTAGACCTGCTCTTTGGCTGGGGACACCAAAGCAAGAGCGTTTGGAACCAAGGACTTGGTGATTGCTTTAAAACAGCAGAAGCGACCGAGCCAGCAGGTGTTGCCCCGCAGGACGGGCCCAACAGCAGCACCATGCACCTGCCTTGCAGAAAGCATAATGCACAGCTCTCTGTACGGCCTTCCAATCGAGCATAACTATTTATCTGCTGTTGACGATCAAAGACTTTGTCGTGCGTTTCCGTGCTTATTTGTCCTGCTAATTTTCTGCCGCCTCTAAACGGTCCTTCCCTGCTATCTCCATCTCTTCGGAGCTCATATTGCTACAGGCCAACCTAGTCTCAGATGAAACCAAGCCACCCTCAGTATCCCCGGGATCCCGCCCAAGTTGTATCTCTTCACGCAAAACGTCAGGACAAATTAGAGTACAGTGAGTTCTCATATCCTCATAGACGCTGCAAATTAATAGCAAGGCAACATAATCATAAAAACGACGGGAAAGTTCCAGACACTCACACTTGTCACTGACTTGATCCAGAAACATAGATGGCATTGCCTAGGTTGTACGGCAGTGAATACAGTTGGTTTCGAGCATCCCAATCCTCGACTAAACAATAGAAGTTAGCACAGGATGATCACCATGTTAGATGGCACCTACCTGGCTCCGAAACTGGAAAGTGGAGCTCGTAATTCTCAATGTGCGCTTTACCACTCAGATTATGCCGAGGGGCTCGCCAGTTGCCCGTATCGTGCTCATTGTGTCGGTGAAATGAGCATGCATCAAAAATGAAAGCCTCTCCCGACTCCCCGTGACACATCTGTTTTCCGATAGAGTCAAGGTTTGGTACCACCTAAACGTAGATTTCACGGCAATTAGTTCAATTATCAGAAGAAAGGCCCACGGCCAGGACAGAGAATTACCTTGAGGAAGTAGTCCTCTAATGTCGCATCAGGGAGCTTCACAGTCAGTTTGCCTGTTTTCCCCCAAAGAGACTTGCCGAACTGCTGAGATTCCACAAGGGCCGATCTGGGAATTGGGTGTGCTGCATTGAGATCAGTATTAACAAATGCTGCGAGCATATTGTCGTTGCGAACAAACCTCTGAGGGCTTTTTCGTCGACTTCAGAGTTACCCTGAGCCATCGGGAGAGGAATAGTGTCAGGGGGAGTCTGCCCCATCATGGATCGAGTAACTTCAATCTTGATACTGGGAGTGCAATATACCAGCATCTCCGTCGATATATCGAGTAAGCGCTGATATCTTTCCGCCCTGCGAACCTGAATTGCTTGGAATGTTGTTGGCGGGGTAAGCTTTCACTGAACCTGAACTATGCCAGTTTGTTGGCCCAGATTGAGCCAAAAGAGAAAGAGCGCCTTTGGTTCCTGACGTAAGGCTTGTTGGTGGTGTGGGATGCCCTGTTAGTCCACGAAACAGGACATGTTCAGCGTATCTTCTTGGCTAGGTATGGAAGGATTGACAACTGCTGCCACCAGCTACTTAGGATATGGGGCGAAGGACTTAGCCGCACAGTCCACACCAAGATGATTCAGGGGCAAAGTAAACAGTTGCCATAGGCAATTCAGCATGTGGATCTCCAGCGGAGCAGGAGTTAAAAACATACAACACCAGGGATTCCCCAGTGGTCACCCACCTGAGTACTAGTCTGGCCGTCAGTTGTTTGACTAGGGGAGAGCGGACGGGATCCCGTATTTTCAACTGCGTATGGTCGTATGTGAAAGAAGGTCATGGAGATTACTGTTATATTGCTCGCAAGTATTAGGACCGATATTTTGCACTTTAAGAGTATGGTGGGAAAGCAATGCATCGATTCCGGACCTAACAAAAGTCTCCCAGGGATGCCTATCTGCATGCCTGTTTTTTCATTCCGGGAATGAGCTTCGAGAAGAAGAGCAGGAAGACACATCGGCCCCTCACACGTGGTCCACCTCCAATACACAAATTAACCCACGCTTCAGGATAAAGTATTTCCTGCAGCGGGACGCCGCGGAGGCCAGCCGGGCGTTGCGCATGCTTGTGCGACGTGGGTTTTCTTCTTCCTACCCGATGTTGGTCAGACATAGACCTTTCCGTTTGGTCATCAATTGAACTGCCGACGTCGCCGCCTAAATACACTTAATCTACAAACAAAGTAACAACGCTGATCAGGATTACAGTGCCTTATCAGCAATAGGCCTTGGCCATGTGCGAAAGATATTGGCAGCATGAGGGGGCAAAACATGTCCTCGTCAATAAAGCCCACATGCACCCGCATTCTCCGACACGTCTGAGAGGGCGAAGTGGTTCGAACTTTAGACTTTCCACCCTCTTTCACGACTCGGTTTTGTTTACATCACTTCTTCATCGACAAAGATGCTTCTTAGAGCAACCGCCCTGACCCTGGGCGCGACCCTAACGGGTCACCTCGCCTCCGCCCAGCCCCCCGGTATCGTCATCCCCCCCATGATGCGCTTCGCCTGCTCCCAGCTCGTCGTCGACCGAATCGACCCCCTTGTCAACCCCGGCTCTGTCCCTTCCCCCCATCTCCACCAAATTGTTGGTGGCAACTCCTTCCGCCCAGATATGACCCACCCTAACCACGATCTGGTCTCGAATTCAACCTGCACAAGCTGCACCTTCACCGAGGATCTCTCCAACTACTGGACTGCAGTGCTGTTCTTCCGTGCCCGAAACGGCACCTACAAACGCGTGCCACAACACCAAGAAGAAGGGCTCCGTGGCAATGGCGGTATTACAGTCTACTATATCCCGTCAACTACCATCACCACTCCGGGCACGGTCAAGGCTTTCAAGCCCGGCTTCAGAATGCTAGTGGGCGATGCCGCCAAGAAGGAGGGTCCAGACGCAGGGCCGGCGCCGGTCAAGGTTTGCCATAGGTGTATGCCCGAGTCGGGGGACAACAGAAATCTCAACTGCGCGTCGCCAGATACGGAGAAGCTTCCCAGCAAGCCCTGTGTGGGAGGGATCCGATCGGTGATTACTTTCCCAACATGCTGGGATGGTGTCAATCTCGATAGCCCGGATCATATGAGCCATGTTGCTTATGCAAAGGGTGCTGGGGCGTACGATGTTGGTCCGACTGGCAATTGTCCTGACACACATCCGGTGGTGATTCCTCAGGTTATGTATGAGGTTAGGTGGAGGGTATGTGTTCGATCCGGAATGCGGCATTTTCTGAGTTACTGACTTGTTGCTTGCAGACCGACCTCTTCAGCGATCCAGACCTCTGGCCGGAGGACGGATCCCAGCCGTTTGTCTGGTCCACCGGAGACGAAAAGGGTTTCTCCCAGCATGGTGACTACGTGTTCGGATGGAAAGATGACGCTTTACAGCGTGCTATGGATGCCCGATGTACCATGGATGTGTGTGACGTTTTGGAGACGCAGACTCCAGAGGAGGCGGTCAAGTGCACCGTGCCGCCGCGTGTTAATGAGGATTATGAGGGGTGTAAGTTTTCACCTGATCCAAGAGTTAGATTTGGTGACAAGTTGTGCTGACACAGAAATGTAGGGTTGACGAGTTTACCTGGGGAGGTGTTGTAGCAATGATGTTTGGGTCATCCGGAGAGCCACCTAGCAAGGTAACTGCAAGGTAGTTAGTAGCAAGTAGAAGTGGGTTCGAAATCATAATCGTCTCCTTAGTTGGATAGATACTCAGATACCTATCTAAGCAGGTCCATATGTGATGACCAAGGTTTTCCAATGTAGGCAATCGGACTGACGGCACGTGTTTGGTGGAAGAGCAACCGCTACGCCCGAGTAAAGTACCCTCCTTTTGAAGGCTGATGAGATCAGAACACATGGAGAGCCTAAAGATGCTGACCGAGGTTCACAGTCTAGGTACTTGCTTGTGAAAGACAAACTGAACTATCTGAGCGAAGATCGACAATGAGAAGAGGGCCTAGACCGCTGGCTACATTATAGGACAACAGTGGTGGCCTCCCAAGCTGCTCCAACTATCATAGTAGAGTCGCCATAGGAGGCAGCTGTTAGAGCGTTATGCCCTTGAGCGTTAAATGACCCTCTACAGCCCAGCCTACTTTAAGCACTGCGCTACCATTTACAACCCTGTTCTGGGATCATGAGTTTCTCCTCTCCCTGCACTAGAGCCCAGAGTATACGCAACCACAAGTTACTTATATAGTACTTCAAAGCGATAAAGAGGTCTCGATGTGATTCTTTACATGGAGAACCATCGTACACCTTGTGGAGTATCTGTGACTGAACACTGCTGTCTGCTTCTGCATTCCAATGCCAGCATTGCAAAGGTCTAATGCACAAATCTGTCAAAACAAGGAACAGGGTCGTATCGCACACCCTCTCGTGGTCTAAAAAGGTAGTCTGAAGCCGGCAAGTTAAGAAATAGGCATCATTATCGTTGGAACCTAAACAACCCTCGGGAATACCACCGTCAGCATGTGATGAGACATCAGATCATGTACACCGCAACAAAACAAATAAGAGACTTACTTCATAAGAATTCTCCTGCTATTTGGAATGCTTTGTCTTCAAAGCTAGATATTTCTTTTTGGTTAGTTGAAAGGATAGGTAATGTTGCAATTTGACGAGGTGATTTTGTCATCAAGATATCAATGTCTGACCTTGTCCATGATGAGAACATAACAGAGGGAGAGCCGCTACAATAGCCCCCCAATAAACCTGCCTAGTAGATGGATAGACTCCAGCTCTTGCTGTAATACCAAAAGCACTGCATTTGTTTGCGGGGGTTGTTACATCGCCATCTCTCTCCTCGTTTGCCAAGCCACAGTCATGCATTGCATGTGTTATAGCAGGCTGTCATTAACCCGCCACGATGCTCTCTCATGGCCGAAAGGTTGGCTGATGAAGCACCCGGAGGCTTGGTCTGCGTGTTAAAGTTTCTCGAGTCACAATCACATAAAGAAGTGAGAACACATGAGTAGCACCCTACCAAGGTTGCCACTACTCTCGGCATTCACATGAAGACATCGCCAGATCAAATGAAAGCTTCGCCGTTGCATGCCTCGGCGGACATGTCTTCCTTTGACAAACGAGCTGTCGCGTATGGACCTCTCAATGTATTATCCCGGTGTCTGTCCGAGCCCCTGATTCGCTCAGCGTCAACTGCCCCGACCCGGATGTAACCCTTTCAACAGACATTCATGCGCGGCACCACTTACAAACAGTTGGAAGCAGACCTGACCCCGGTTTGCTCTAGTTTCCCCGCAAAACGCTAGGGAAGCTTTGCGGGGAGGATCGTCACCTCGAAGGAAATCCGGGGTAAAGCACGCTGATCTGGGGACTGGTCCGTTAGATGCAACCATGCCTGATGGGTGCTGGGCGGGGGGTAGATCGAACAACACCCGAAGCTAACAGGCGGATCTGAGTGAATGCAACAGACACAGCCGGCTTGCAGTAGTAATTCCTTGCCATCCGTCCCAACAGGGTGAGATGCGTCCAGCTAGTGTTCCTTGATTGGGGGCAGGGGCTTCATCGGTAGAATATGCGAGGCCTCATAGTCATCACCGTGTACCGCCGAGCTCACTTTGAGAGAGAGATGAGGTACATGTAGGGTGGAAAACGGGAAGAATGGTCTAAAAGCAATATGGAAATGAAAACCAGAGAAGTATAAATAACAGCCTCTCCCCTTGCTCTGGACAGACTTCTCTCTCATCAGCATCAGCCACTCAAGCATCCAACTCCACCTTCTCAAGAAATAAAACCACACAGCCACTTCCAAACCACCAACCAACCGCCAAAATGCAATTCTCCACCCTCCTCGTCTCTGCCCTCGCCGCTGTTGCCACCGCTAGCCCATCCCTCCGCCGCCGCCAGGCTGACTGCCCCGAGGTCGACGCCGTCCCCGCCTGTGGTGTATGTTCTCACCCCAATTTCCCTTTTATCTCACCTCATAACTAACAGCCCCTCCAGCTCCCATGCATCTACACTGCCGCCGCTGACCTCGGCTGCCCCGACAACACCGACTACGCCTGCATGTGTGGCCAGTGGGACGCCCTCCGCTCCAACGCCGCCGGCTGCGTCATCTCCAGCTGCGGTCTCCTCAACGCCATGACTGTCCTCAACGCCGTCCAGGCTGTCTGCGATGCCTGTGTTGCTTAGGTAATGGCAGTGGTACCTGGTGGCTGATGACGAGAAAGTCCAACGGGTGGGAACTGGGTGACGATCAATACTTTCAACAAGATGATGGGGTCACGGAGGATTTGGGATCAAGAAAGTTGTACATAGGGAATTCCAAGTTCTGCCAGTTCTGAGAGGTTGTTTGCCTTGAATGATGTTGTGATTCGTGATTGATGATGGTGATTAGTGGACCGTGCACTCAGGGGGTCGAGATAGGGGTTTTCTCTTTGTTATTGTCTACCTATCGACAACTCCTTTACCTCTGCCCAGACGCTCTAATTCTTAGCACGGCATGTAAACGCCACCATAAGATCCTCCCTCAAAACAATCGTCGACCTCAAACTCCACCATCTCTTTGCAGTCTTGTCCACCATTCGCATGTCATACTTGCTGATCATCTGCGACATGATAACCTTCGCAGCAGCGGCCGCATAGAATCTTCCTGGGCTGTTCATATCTATCAGCCATGTATTTCTCTTCCACCAACAACAGGAGAAGGTCTTACCAAGCCTGCTTCCCGGTCCCAAACATAAGCCACTTGTGGTCTGTATCCACCAGCTTCGACGGAGTATCCTGTTTTGCCAGCCCTTCTTGGTCCATCTTCGAAAGGGACTCCAATACCTCTGGAGGAGCAAATCTGAAACCGCTGAATTGCTCTGGGTTGGGGTAGTACTCTGGGATCTTGTTGATAGCGATCAGGGTTGTGCAAGCCCAGTCGCCGCGGTTGAGATGGGTGCCGTCTGAGGAGGTGTGAGATTCGACGGCGTAGCGGCGGGTGCTTACTGTTTGGCGCGTAATGTTAGTTAGTCTTGTCACAAAAAGAACAAAAGAGAAATGCTAGCATACAGGCTTCAGTGGGGGTCAGACGGGCTGATTCCTTTATAAAGCTGTCTAGCAGTGGGAGTCCTTGGGCAATGTGCTCAAAGTCGAGGTGGTGGTTGACAATGTCCTGGCGGAGAGGCTCTAGATATTCCGGATGGAGGCAGAGATCTTGGAGGGCGATTGTGATGGCCTGGTCATGGACATGAGTTAAGATACTGCGGCGTGTGAGGTGAAAGGAAGAGAACCTACTCCGGCAACTGCTTGAATGGAGCCGAACCAGACTGCCATAGTCTCGTGGACAAGCCGCTGCGGAGTGAGAAATCTCCCCTGAGGGAGGGATTCCATGATCCATTGCATGCAATTAGCCTATGGTGATGGTTAGCGTAAAGACTTTGCGATGTGTGGGAAAGTGAAGATGATGGAATAAAACTACCGAACTGAGGGACTGAACCGCTAGAAATACATGTGGCTGTCATAACCAGGGCGGTGAAGAAAGGCGAATAAAGCCGTGAAAAGGATAAAAGGAAAAGGCTGCAAAAGGCCTGCAAGACCTGCAAAGGAAAGCAAAAGGCTCTAAGCCAACACGATGTGAAAAATGGCTTGGGGAGTCAATTAACATGTTGTGGTACAGGTATCCCTTTTTTGGCCAGCTCCTGCAGACTCTGTGCTGCAATGGGTGTCTAGATGTCGTAGAAAACATGTTGAGCATTGAGCCAAGGACGAAGCGCTCTCCTTGCAAGTCTAGCCATGCAGGTTAGCGGGTATTGTGACAAGGGGAGTATCTCGGCTTGGAACAGGTAGTTCAACTCAGTATAATAATCTGTTATGGCCTCAAGGTCCTTGCCCCTTGCCATTTGGGTAGGAAAGGCAAGGCCTACTTATAGTCCTCCGGATCCCCAGGACCGTTCTGAGCTCCCTGGTCCTCGAACCTGTCTTATCTGTCTGCCTTGGCCGGGCACCTCCTTCGGCGTCCTGGCCACTGATTCCACCAGTAATAGGTACATATGATTCCTGTCCTGCAGTCTTCTTGCAGCTCGTATGGGTCCTCAGTCCCTCCTGCCCAACCAACCCGTATCGGCACCCTGGTTCTGCCTTCGTGGTGGTCGCCGTGATGCCTCCGCTGAGCCCCGGTGGGCTCAGTTGGTTGCCGGCCCCAGATATTCTGATCCTGGGCATATCGTTGGGCTATTGTTGGTTGGAGTGTGTACTGTCTAGGGGCACTGAGTCGTGGGCCCGTGTGACAGGTATCTATATGGCTTGAAATAGAAGGTGTTCTCCCCGGTCAAGGGAAATGTATCGCCGCTTTTGGACTTGGGTGGGGTGTATAGTTAGGACCAGCACCACTGCTTCTTCCACCCTACCCCCCTGTCAATTTCAGCTTGGAAAAGATGTGTTTGATTTCGAAATGTCCAAGTTAACCAGCTTAAGTTCGAATACCTAGTTTGCAAAACAAGGTAAAGGCCTAGTTGAATCGTCATATAAACCAACGTACTGCTTGTCTTAACTACAGTTCCGTTTCATATTTATTATTATTCCTACTCCGTTCTACGCTAAAAAGAGTGTGTCGGTCCTGCTGATGGTATTTACATAGGAGAAAACCGTGCCTGGAGCCGGGTGAAAAACCTATATCGGTAATAAATAGGAAACAGTTGTTGAAAAGCCAGATAGTTGCAAAATAAGGAAAGGTCCCAACAAGGCCTTGAGCACTAGTTGTCCTCGACTTCCGCTCCGGCCGCCGCTTCCACCTCTTCTTCCACTATTAATATACCCTCCTGCTTAAATTCCAGGTTTCTCGCTAAGCTGTATTCCATTAAGCGGCCGGAATCCATTAACCAGCCTAAAACCTTTCCTAACAGCATTCGGTTCCGAGACCCTATAGCTTATAGTACGAGGCTAAGATCTCAGTGCGTGCGGACAGTGTTTGTTGGCCAGGTTCTAGGTTTCGGTAGTACTGGGCACTATATAACGAGGTGCTCGACTGTTTCACGGCCTTCTCCGCAAGTACAATGGGGAGTGGCTAGGCCTGGGACTTGCTGCTTAAATAGGAAGTCCCGTAGACCTATTGCTCCTGTACGAGCCTGGACTAGTCGAGAGCTCTGGGCTTTGGTTAAATCCTTGTGTCTCTTCAAGGTCTTGTCTGTGAAAAGCATTTCTGGTGGTCCTTCATCCGCTATCCTAGCAGGTCGGCCCTCGACCTGCTTTCTCCAACAGTTTTCCCATGCTTGGTAGAGTGCTGCTTCTGTCGTGGGTACTGGGGTCTCTCCTCGGCTCTCTCCCTGTGTCTCTCCCTGGCCCTCACTTTAGCTCTCACTTTGGCTCTGGTGCTGGCTGATCCACTGGTTGATGGTGATGACAGCTCTCTCAATGACCGTAGGTTCCTGTGGGTGGATGGGTCTTCGGCCTGCCTCCGTTTTTGGAAGCGTCGGTAGATCCTATTGCACGCTTCTTGGACGAGCTGCCCTGGTGGGTGCTTTGATGCATCTGGCCCTTGCCCACTGTGCAAGGACGAGTTCTGTAGCCGGGCTTCAAAGTCTGCCAGTCTCTCGTTGAGGTATAGGTCCAGTGATGGCACCCAGGTTTCGGTTTCCAAGTTTCTGATTGGTGTAGCCTTGTATGCTCCGACCACTATCCTGAGGTTCCTAGTCTGGGCCTTGGCCAGCCTCCTCGCCAGACCCCGTGGTTAACCTCCAGTTGGAGTGGGTGTGTGGTAGTTAGCAACTCCATAAGCTATGGCGCTTCTGATGCACTTGGTATTAGGATGGCTAATCTTATACCCGGCAGTTCTCTGTGTTAGCTCGTCAATGTTGGGTAGCTCTAGCAAGTCAAATGATGTCGGCTGGGAAGTTACGAAGATTTTTTATGATGTCCTCGCATGAGCCATACTCCGTCATCAAAGGAGAAACTGTCATCTTGATCACCTTTTTTGAAGAACTTCCCTGAAAGACCACGTCGCCCATGTGTGGAGGAATGACTTCATACGTTCCACAGAGTATATCTTTGACCCCCCAACATGGGGCTGAACGTCATAGCACTGGTCTGGCGCTCAGCTTTCTTTCTCTAAGTAGCGTAGTCTAAGAAATTGTGACAAGGGGAGTATCTCGGCTTGGAACAGGTAGTTCAACTCAGTATAATAATCTGTTATGGCCTCAAGGTCCTTGCCATTTGGGTAGGAAAGGCAAGGCCTACTTATAGTCCTCCGGATCCCCAGGACCGTTCTGAGCTCCCTGGTCCTCGAACCTGTCTTATCTGTCTGCCTTGGCCGGGCACCTCCTTCGGCGTCCTGGCCACTGATTCCACCAGTAATAGGTACATATGATTCCTGTCCTGCAGTCTTCTTGCAGCTCGTATGGGTCCTCAGTCCCTCCTGCCCAACCAACCCGTATCGGCACCCTGGTTCTGCCTTCGTGGTGGTCGCCGTGATGCCTCCGCTGAGCCCCGGTGGGCTCAGTTGGTTGCCGGCCCCAGATATTCTGATCCTGGGCATATCGTTGGGCTATTGTTGGTTGGAGTGTGTACTGTCTAGGGGCACTGAGTCGTGGGCCCGTGTGACACAATCTCCCCTTCTCTAGGCGCGCCCTCGAGCCGCTTGTTGCCAGTCACTTCTTCACTTTGTCAGTTGGTTGCTCGGGGGTCTCTGGGCTTACCTGGGTTCTGCTGGTGGAACTGCAAGACGGCTGCTTTGGCTCCGTTAGAGTGGAAGTGCTCCCATGGTTCCCATGTCCAATCCTTCCTGGCTGGCCAACCATGCCACTTGGTCAGATACTTCACACTTCCTTGGGCAGAGATCGAATCCATAACTTTCTCGATCTCGTAGTCTTCAGGCTCGATAGGGGCTGCCTCCCGCAGGACCCGGCGAACGTCAGGTTCTCCCTGATTGCCGGCGCGGTAGGGTTCTATGAGCGAGACGTGGAATGAGTTATGAATTCGCCAGCCCTCAGGAAGCGTGAGTCGGACGGCGGTGGGTGATATAACCTTCTGGATCTTGAATGGTCCGAGCATCTTCTTGTCCAACTTCTTCGCCGGCCGCTTGGTCTTGATGTTCCGGGCGTTCAGCATGACCAGGTCGTCTTTGGCGTAGGTGGGTGCCTTAGAACGTTTCTTGTCGGCCCAGTGTTTTATTCGGACACGGCTCTTCTCCAGCTGGTCCTTTGCTTGCTTGTGGATTTGTATCATCCAATGAGCGTACAACTGACTGCCAGGATTGGAGGTCGTACCGAGTGAGGGGTTGTGCGCGGCGGGGTGGTAGCCGTAGTTAGCAAAGAAGGGTGTCATTCCAGACGAGGAAGAGACGGTGTTGTTGTAGGCGAACTCGGCAATTGGCAGGAGGTCCTCCCAGTTGCTCATTTCATAATTGACGAAGGCGCGAAGGTAGACCTCTAGGGTCTGATTGAGTCGCTCGGTCTGTCCGTCGGTCTGTGGGTGGAAGGCGGTGCTCATGCGTGTTCGTACACCGACGAGTTTGAGGAAGTCTTTCCAGAGGTGAGCCGTGAATCTAGAGTCTCGGTCAGAAATAATGTCTAGGGGTACTCCGTGCAGCTTCCAGTAGGAGCGCGCGAAAATCTTAATCAGGTCCTCGGTCTTTTTCCTTTCCACCTTTAGTGGGACGAAGTGTGCCATCTTGGTGAAGGGGTCGACCATGACCCAGATCGAGTCACATCCATTTGACAGAGGTAGGTCAGTGATGAAGTCCATGGCGACAGTCTGCCACGGCTTGTAGTGAAGCTCTATTGGTTGAAGCAGCCCATGAGCGGAGTGTCGGGGTGGCTTGTTGGATTGGCATTCAAGGCACCCGCGGACATACTCTCGGACTGTTTCTTCCAGGTTAGGCCACCAAAAGTTGCGTGTAATCAGTTCCATCGTCTTGTCTGAACCCATGTGTCCTGCCACCTTGGTGTCGTGTTCTGAGATGAGGACATCCCGGATGAGCGTCTTGGGCACCCATAACCGGTCTTTGCGGTAAAGCAGTCCATCCTTGATGGCCACGTTCTTGCCGGGCGTTGATAATTGCGCACGGTACTCTGGATCCTGGCGTCCTTCCTTCACGACCTTGTCCTTAAATTCCTTAGTCCAGCGAGGGACTTCGGTCCTCAGGCTGGCGATGCGGGCTGAAGAGAGGAGGACGCAGGCTGAATGTTGGTCGAACATGGTGCCTTCGGAGTTGGAAAAATGCTTTTTCTGCAAGACTGACGTAATCGGCTGGTCTTCACTCCCCCTTTCTCAGGTCGGTGTTGGGACAATCGAGAGAGGATATCTGCCTTCTCGTTGAGCCGACCCGGGCGGTAGTTGATGATAAACCAGTAGCTCGAGAGCTGTTGGGCCCACCTTGCCTGTCTTCGGTTGAGCACTTTGGCCGTAGTGAAGTAGGCGAGGTTCTGATGATCCGAGTAGATCTCTATTCGGTGCTTAGCTCCCCTCCAGGTATTGTCTCCATCGGTCCAAACAATCCACAATTGCCAAAAGTTCCTTGTCATGAATTTCGTAGTTCATTTCGGCTGGCATGAGCTTGCGTGAATGGAAGGCGATGGGGTGGAGTTTGCCATCGGCACCTTTCTGGGAAAGCACTCCTCCGAGTGCGAAGTCTGATGAATCCGTTTCCACGTAGGCCACCTTGTCGGGGTCGAAGTGTCCTAAGATGGGGGCGGTTGTGAACAGGTACTTCAGGGTAAGGAAGGCCTTGTTCATTTGCTCAGTCCAGGTCCAGGCCCTTTTTTCTACCTTTGCCATGTCCGTCAAGGGTTTGACGATTGCGGAGAACCCCTTGATGAACCGGCGATAGAAATTGGCGAAACCCACGAACTGCTGCATCTCTCTAAGGTTCTTTGGGGCTTCCCATTTCTTGATGCAGTCGACTTTGTCCTGTGCCATTGCGATGCCATTGGCACCAATGATGTAGCCTAGGAATTCCACTTCATGGACCCCCCAATGACATTTCTGGGGGGCTACAGCGAGCTTGTTCTCGGTGAGGCGGCGGAGGACTTCTTTCACAAGACGGTCGTGCTCTTCTTCAGTGTCCGCGTATATGAGGAGGTCATCAAGGTACACCAGCAAGCCGACGTCGATCAGGTCCCTGAATATGTGGTTCATCATGGACTGAAAGGTGGCGGGTGCATTGATGAGTCCAAACGGCATGACAGTCCATTCGAAGAGTCCGTATTTGCATCTGAATGCGGTCTTCCACTCGTCCCCTTCCTTGATCCGAACGAGCCAGAATCCTGACTTTAGATCGATTTTGGTAAACCAGCGGGCCGTGCGGAAACGGGCTTGGAGCTCGCTGATGAGCGGAATTGGGTATCGGACCGGGATGGTCACGGCATTAATGCCGCGGTAATCGACCACCGGTCGGAGAGGGTCGTTCGGGTCTTTCTTTCCACGAACATGAGAGGAGCGCCGCAGGATGATGTGGATCTGCGGACACGTCCAGTACTGATCATCTTCTCCAACCAAGGTTTTAAGGCGTCCAGCTCTCTGGCGCTCATGGCATAGAGTGGTCCCCACGGGGCGTCCTGCCCTCTTGGAGGTCAATCGCGTGGTCCCATGGTTGGTGATCCGGGAGTCTTGAGGCGGCCTCGCTGGACATGATGGGGAGGAATTCTCGGAACTTCTCAGGGACAGCTGCTATGGCGGCTTCTGCCGCGGCTTGTGCCGAGGCGACTGTTGGCTGGTGACGGGTCTTCCGCATCGCGCGGCTGGTGCAATTTTCTCGGCAATAGGAAGAGGAGAAGGTGATCTTTCTTGCGTCGCCGAAGAATCCAGCAGGCTGGTGTTGTTGGAGCCACCACTGCGGAAGTATTATGTCGCATTGGTCGTCCATAGCGCTGAGTTCGAAGTTGAGTCGTGAGAAATGATCCTCTTGATGTCGCAGGACGAGTCGGTCGGTATAGTACCTTCCGCCGAGGTCGTCTGCTGTGGCGTTGAAGGCCTGGATGAGCCGGGGAGTGGCTCGTCGAATGAGGGGCAGCTTCCAACGTCTCGCCTGTGTGATTGACATGACGGGGATAGTACTGCCGGGGTCCAATAGTACTCGTACTGGGTGTTCGGCATCATTGTAGGTGAGCGTCATCTTGACAATCGGGCGATCGCCTGTTTTTGGCTCGGGACAGTGTCGTTTGTTATCTGTGCTGATGTCGTTGCTCGCTCGTTTGATTCCACAGGCGCGGAGGATGACACCGGAAGGCTCGGGTCCGCGTGGTGTGGCACGGGAGCCTACTGAAAATCCGAATCGGAGTCGTCGTCCATAATCTCGGTGATCCTCGCGGCGTCAGTCATGATGGCATCGACTCGGGCGCGTTTGGTCGCGGATGGTGCTGGTACCTCTTCGTTGACTTTTCGTTTGGTGGAAAAGGTTTTTTCCGGCGGGGCTGGCAGGTCCTTGCCGTTGACATCCTTTTTAGCATAGCAGGACAGGGTCTGGTGGTTGTCTCTCCCGCATCGCCAGCATGCTATTTTGTCGCGTTTGCGCTGGTCAATGTCTGATTGGTCGATGTTGCGGAGAGCATCTTTGTTGGAAGACCACTTCTTGTCCTTGGCGTCAATCTTCGGTTTGTCGCCACCAGTCTTCCTTCCGTCCTTTTCCTTTTTTGAGGATGGACTTTGGCCGGCTTGGGAGCGGTGATTCTTGCCTAGGCGGTGTTGGCCCAACTTCGAGTGCTCCGGGTTCGAAGTGGGCTCGCCTTTTCCCGACACACCAGGGTTCGTGAGCATATTCTCGTAAATTTGGCCGGCCTCCTGAATCGTGGCGAAGAAGTCTTCGTCGTCATCTGGCAGGCCGCCTTGGCGAGAGTATACCATCTTGATGATGTCGGCAGGCAAGGTTCGGGAAACATGGTCCTGAAGAGAGGGACCAGACCAGCAAACCTCTTCGTTGAGATCAAGAAGATCGGTGACGTATTCCGCCGTGTCCCCCTTGTACCTCAGGTCTTTCATATTCTTGAGGTTGCGGTGTCGAACAGCGGGGTCCTTGAATCTGGACTGGAGGGCAGTGGCATATGCCGTCCAGGTGTCAGTCAGACCCATCTTCTCCGCCGTCTTGATACGCTGCGCGTGGAAAGACGCAGCCTTGTCGGTCAGTAGAGAGCCAACCCAGTTAATGCGATGAGCGTCGGTGACGAAGCTGCTCTCGTACGTTTCTAGGTAAGCCTCTACCTTCATCCACCATGGCCGAAACTTAGACAGATCCTTGGCGTCAAACTTGGGCGGTTTCTCCAGATGAACTGGATTGACCGTCGCCGAAGTTGGGCGACGACCCAGGCGGTCAAGCGCATTGAGTAGGGCAGCGCTGATGTCTTGGGCTGGATTGGTGTTGTTCTTGGGTGGGTGCCGGTTGAAATTTGGACGACGGGGCTCATCGTCACTATCAGTGGATGAATCGTCGCCAGGTGCTCCTGGAGTGGGAGGGTTCCTTGGTGGGAGGTTGCCTCCTGTCCCTCCAGAGAGACGAAGGTGCCTGCGCGGGCAGATTGGTATTGTGTGCGGGCGCGTGTCGATTGTCCTGTAATCTGTGCATGGAGAAATGCCTCAGACGAAAGAGGATCCATTTCCCTGGGGAGTCGCACAGTGCGCGGGTCAGTCGGGATATCCGGCGGTATTCCTCTCTTCGAGGAAGACGTCTTGCTGGGAGGAGCCGTGGACACGGTTGCTGGCAGCGGTCGTTTGCTGGCAGCTGCTGGTGCGGGGGTACGCGACAGTCGGGTACGCACTTCTTCTATTACGGAAGCGGTATCCTTGGGTCTGCCGTCGCGCAATCTCTCTTCCAGAGAGCGAATCACCTCCTCGGTGTACTCCTGGAGAGAGCTTAGGTGCTTTCCGGCCACATCGTCGAATTTGGCGAGGTCAATTTGTGGCATGCTGTGTATAGGGGTAGTGTGTTTTGGTGAGCTTGAATGATAACAGATTATCTGTGACAAGGGGAGTATCTCGGCTTGGAACAGGTAGTTCAACTCAGTATAATAATCTGTTATGGCCTCAAGGTCCTTGCCATTTGGGTAGGAAAGGCAAGGCCTACTTATAGTCCTCCGGATCCCCAGGACCGTTCTGAGCTCCCTGGTCCTCGAACCTGTCTTATCTGTCTGCCTTGGCCGGGCACCTCCTTCGGCGTCCTGGCCACTGATTCCACCAGTAATAGGTACATATGATTCCTGTCCTGCAGTCTTCTTGCAGCTCGTATGGGTCCTCAGTCCCTCCTGCCCAACCAACCCGTATCGGCACCCTGGTTCTGCCTTCGTGGTGGTCGCCGTGATGCCTCCGCTGAGCCCCGGTGGGCTCAGTTGGTTGCCGGCCCCAGATATTCTGATCCTGGGCATATCGTTGGGCTATTGTTGGTTGGAGTGTGTACTGTCTAGGGGCACTGAGTCGTGGGCCCGTGTGACAGAAATATATGATGACCTCTGCGCTGTCTTCTTGAGGTATAATTACCTCGTGGTTTAGTTAAAAGAGTATTATTATACGTAAAAGCTTTGCTCCGCACGACCGAATAAAGCTTGTTGTAGCGCTTAGAGTCACGTCAGGCTAACTAACTCGATCTCGAATTGTTCGAGTGGGCCATAACTTTATAACGTGTCTACAAAGTGTTGTGGAGCCACTTGTCTTCAGGACGAAACAGAATACTCGAATTAATAAAAGAGGCGGGATCTAGAAGGATCTAGACTATTATAACGGGCTATAAATTAATGGAGACCCCCAGACCCCTCCTGTGTCACGCTATGATAGAAAAAAAGAGAGAGAGATAGAAAGAGAGATCAGCTTAGCTGTCTGGCGTGAACGTCATAATTAGGACGCGCCCCGAAGAACAGCCAATAGCAACCGTTAATGCCGCTACAGCTAAACATGCTGGCAGATATTCCGGAGGCAACCATAGCCAGTTTTCTAAGCCCCTCGTAATCCACCTATTGTCTAAGTCTATTCCATAGCATGGGGGGTTGGCATTATCTGATCCGGATGCAATCAGCGTCGAGTTAAGGGAAGACGCTACCGACTGAACAGAACGGCGATGCCTTTTGAGCGTCTGCGTACATGACCCCGTAGCCGTATCCCAGATCTTGATAGTCTTGTCGTCTGATCCTGACGCAACCCACTTCGAATCGGGCGAGATCGCTACCGACGTGACCCAACCGCCATGCCCCTCGAGTGTCTGCGTACATGACCCCGTGGCCGCCTCCCAGATCTTGATGGTCTTGTCTTGTGATCCTGACGCAACCCACTTCGAATCGGGCGAAATCGCTACCGACCTGACCGAACCGCGATGCCCCTCGAGCGTCTGCGTACATGACCCCGTGGCCGCCTCCCAGATCTTGATGGTCTTGTCGTATGATCCTGACGCAACCCACTTCGAATCGGGCGAGAACGCTACCGACCAGACCCAACCGCGATGGCCCTCGAGCGTCTGCGTACATGACCCCGTGGCCGCATCCCAGATCTTGATGGTCTTGTCGTCTGATCCTGACGCAACCAACTTCGAATCGGGCGAGAACGCTGCCGAGTTGATGTGATAGCGATGCCCCTCGAGCGTCTGCCGGCACGCATTCCAATTATCCTCTACAATTGGCCCCGAAGTAATCCACTTCCGTTCTTCCTGCCTAAATAGGCCTCTTGTTATACTTCGGGCGGGGCTGAATATAAGTGCTGAAGCGTATACCTGAAGAGGATAATTCTCAATAACCCATCTCCAGTATAGAACGAATCGGTGCATATCAGTGATAAGGCTTGGTAATTGAGACGTAATCGACCTGTGCTAATCTCCTGTTAGAACCACTTAATGACATGATACTATTACTGGGTAGAGCCCACCTGAAGAATACTTTCGAGGTTTGCCATTGAAAGTACCCCCTGCGGCATGCTCTTACAAAGTGAAAGTGCTTCAAGCCAGTGGAGGTAATGCTGTCTAAGAAAGCCATCGACGATACTACCATCTTGGAAAACATCTGGGTGCTTGCTATCGTCGCTCGCCTGCCAGTCACAGAGATGATCAACCCAGTAGATACAAGCATAGCGTGCTGCGGCCAGCGGGTCTGGATCGGGTAGCTTGGCGTCGTCGATGGAAGATCCCGGAGCGCCAAGGCTGTAAATGTCGCGTCGTAATGTTCCGGACATAACGTGTAGCGATCGCAAGAAGACGGCATGGTGTATGTCTTTTATCCCGGAAGGAAAAACCCCATGAGCTGCTTCTCTCAGCAAGAAATCCTTTGCGGATTGGTGGACGAAATAGATGGTAGTTTCTCGAAGGGTCAAAAACGAGCCGCAGAGTCCTACTATCTCTGTCATGAATTCCAGTTCGTCGGAGATGCCCTCGGGTATATCCACGAAGACCGCTAGCTCTTGTATCGTGATAGGCCGGTAAGTAATGGAGAGGACCGCCAGAACTTGTTTGCAGAGATCTGGCTCATCCGAGCGGCGAACCTGATCTATCATTCGTTGGTAGAGAGAATCAAGACCAGGTGGAAACGTGTTCAACTTGGTGAGAACCCTCGATCGTGAAACATTCGTAAGTTCTTGACAGACCAAAGCCACCCAGAGGAATGTGTCGTTTGCGTTGCGGGCCAAGTGGTGTTGAACAGCGTTCTTTGTTCTGTCGTTGTACCTTTTTAGCCCCGCTAGTTCATCCATCTTATGCTGAATATATGTGCTGACAGCGGAGGAGATAGACTCTTCGTTCAACTCAAGACTGAGCCTTATCTTCTTTTCCGCGGCTTCTAGGCTCTCCTCGATGTTCGGCCAGTTGCGACTAGAGACGACCCACTTGACACAAGGAAACGTAGATGACATCCCGATGATAAATTTAAGAAGTCTTGGCAAGTCACCCATGCATTCGTCCAGAGCGTCGATGACCAGGTAGGTTGGCTTCAAGTTCGGGTCTCCTAGCATCCCCCCCAAAATATCCGAGAGGACGAACCACGCATTTGCATCAGAGAGCGATTTAGCCTTATCCGTGTATTTACGTATGTGGGGGATGAGACGTGGCTGCTGCTGGGCAAGAAGGTAGATCAAGCCGCGTAATACGGCAATGGCGTTATTGATGCGCGAGTCGGTAGCTTGACAGAAGAAATAGGCCAAGTTGCGACAGTGCCCCTCTGCAACAATGGCACCCTCCAGCTCGTTGATAATGCCGCAGAGCAACATCGTCTTGCCCTTGCCGGGATCTCCTTTAATCCAGAGAAGGCGGCTCTCTGACTGGTCATGCCAATCGCGGAAGTCGGGGGTGTCGAAAACCCAGCGGTAGGCGTCATCAAGCAACCCACCCTTTGCCTCCTCGATGCGCTTCTTGTCAAGGCGCGGGTCGGTAGAATGCAGACTGGACAGACAGCGATCATGCTTGCTAATTTCCTCTCGCAGCCGCTCAAATGCTCTTTCTTCTCCTTCGCCGTATAGAAGCCGCATTTGTACGTTAAAGATGCCAAATAGACAGTAAGCCCTGTCTTCTTCGCGCGTCGTGCTGCGGTGTTTAATCCACGACATGCGTACGTCAAAGCTGAAATCGGATAATTTGTTGGCTTGGAGAGCTCGTAGAGGAATGCCAGTTGTGTTATGAATATGCTGTGCGAGAGACTTCTTATCTCCTAGGCGCTTGCGGTCTTCGGAGAAGAATTCAACAACTGTTGGCGCAATAAGCTCTTGGAGGGTCCACCCACGAGTGAACCATCTGGATTTCCGAAAAGCCAATTCCCAACCGGGATTGCTGTCGGCGTCCTGTTGGTAGGTTGAGACGTCTGTGAGATAGACATAGCATTTGGCCGCATTGCGGTACCATCGGAACATGGAGTTGAGAGCCTCCTGAAACTCATCGCAGTCGGATTTGTTGATGCAGCATGTGTCGATCCAGAAGAATTTCAGTCCATCACGCCCGGCTTGGTCTCCGCAAAACTGGATCTTAGAGTAGCCTCTTTTATTCTTGCGTGTACCGTCCGTTACATCCTCAAAGCTGACCTCTTCGTCGCCCCATGTGTGCGAAAGTATCGCATACGGTGGGACCTGGTCGTCGGGAATGTCACCCGTCAAACTGACATCGCCGGTATCATTGCGTTCCAGGAGGCGCATTGTCGAAAAACCGCCGAGCTCAGCTTTCGTAGCATGGAGAATGGGTCATGCAAGGTTTTGCGAGGCTTCTTTGGCTGCCTCACGTGTTTAGTGGTGGAAACACGAATATGCCTTAGGCCTTTGCAGTCAAAAAGGAATCTGTTGTCTGCCCGTATAACTATTCGATAGCAGGAAAAGCCAAGCAGGTGCGCGGGAGACGGACGGAACTAGTAGGCTCAACAAATCAGTAGCTGAAACCAGGATAAGCTCTCAGACATAGACAAGAATTACTTGCCCCGAGTGATTGTTGAGAAGCGTAGTGCAAAACTTGGTAGGTTCGATTGTTGCTGTTTCCAAAGGTCGACAACCCCGCACATCGGGCATTCTGCTGACGTTGGCGCCCAAGCGGTTGGCGTCAACTGCGCATACTGGAAGCATCGTGATTGGCGTTGCTTTGCTGGCGTGCATGAAGATGTCCCTTTGAAGGCCGTCGTTTTGCCCCATCGTTTCGTTCTCTTACACCTCAGCTTCTCAGCCCCCTACCGCCGGTATCCCAAAAGCTGTCTAGATCTTACAGGACTATAGCATATCGCCCCGACATCAAAGATCCCAATACCCGAGATTTGTGGCTAGGCCAGAGAAAGCAAACGACTATATACCTGAGGTGAGGGCCTGGGCTGTGCCGCAGTGATGAGCCAAGTCCAGCACAAACGCGCACTGACATCCAAGCGTAATCCAGTCGTTCAGCTGAATCCTCAGCAAATCGCATTCCTTGCGATAGCATACACATGATCTTGGTTTCGGCTTCAGAGATCGGTGTGGTAAATGTCCAGATATGCAAAAAGTCATGCTTCATGATTCTTGCTTCTGAGAGCTCTGAAAATACACGCTCTATGTACCGAAGTACCTATATTTGCTACAGCCCGTTTTATTTTCGATTTTTATTTTCTGTCGGCGCTTACATGCTTCAGGTTCATTGGAGGACTGAGGTGTGAATGTAGAAGATCGGGAGCGAAATCTTCCTCAGTTTTTGGCAGTATGTCTTCCGAAATCTCCATCAGATTTCCCTGGAAATGACAGCCTGGGTGTTCACCTACGGAGCCATCCATCCAGGCAAAAGACGATTGAGTTCGACCCCAAGGAATACCTGCTCGATGTATTGCTTGGCTGCCTGGATGAAAGGTTCCTTTCGAGCTGAGAGTCTATTAGCCATTTGATGGGGCGTGAAGTTGCATCTTGTTAAGGGTGGGCATAAGGTACCTAATTCCTTTCCGAAGATAACTTCCGCATTGGAAAGCACGGTGAGTCTAAAATGAGGGGGTATATGGGTGCGAGATGGAACCCTGGACGTTAAACGGTTAGCATCATGGTCGACTTTGGCACTATAGTCCGATGTCTCAGTGCTTCATGGTACCCACCATTCTCAAGCTTCTTGAGAGGAAGAAGACTATCCAACTCCTCACACACGAGCTTGCGGATGGAGGGCACGATATTTGGTAAATTGCTCGTCAAGAAGACACGGACAGCTCTGACAAAGCCACCCCCCTCATTGCCACCTTTAGTCCCTTCCTTGTCGAGCCAGTTGAAGTTGTGCATGGTGAATCTAGGCTGCAGAACTTGTCTTGATCTGAATAGAGAGAAAATACCGAGTCCGGAACCGCCAGGAATTCTTTAATGTGGCCAGGTGAAGAGACAAACATGTAGCGGGACTTGGGTGTCGACTTCGTAACCTTTGCTTTTAGCCTATACCGCAAAAACGCAAAGTTAGATTCATGGAGCTTTTCTTCAGAGTTCCTGGTATGGTGTTGTGATTATACAAGCACTTACCATGGTGAATCCATCTTGGATGATATCCCTTCCTCTCACCAGAAACCTCCATGCCTTCAGTCGCTTGTGGACAACCTTTCCACGAGTGGTGAACACTCGTATGAAGAGACCAACCGCGATGATGGCTGGGATCAGCCTCTTCGTCGAATAAGCGAGGTTGTATTGGGATTCCCAGGATTCCGGTTGAGGTTTAGCGACGAGGCTAAGAAGAGAGACCTCAAACAAGGAGTCTTTGACGACCATACTGCAAAGAATGACAAAATGCTACTCCAAAGAAGTTCGAGATGACAAGCGAAGTGAAGTACCTACCTTGGAGAAGGAGAAGTTATAAGGAGAAGATTGGAAAGGGTATCCGCTGGTGTTTCGCCTGTGAGGGCAAAACCTTTTTATCTTGGGAAGCTGAATCTGACGAGCTGCTGGGCTACGTATCTCTTGGCGCACTGCGCAGTGCTGCTAGGGCCAGGAACCTGATCTCAAAAAGGATAACTTCAATGATGCTAACACTGCTACATCCCCTCAGATGTCACGCCATGCTGTGATTGATGCTTGAATCTGCTGGTCCCTACCGGGGTTGGAAACAATGGTAGACCCACTGCCAGTCAACCTCGAGTACAGGCCTTTAGCTGTTCATAGTGTGGCCCCAGAGGTCAATAGCGCAATCTTCGAGGTAAGAAGACTTCCAGTTGACAGCTTCCGGATAACACGGATGTGCACGCCGTCGCAAGACTATGTGATACATACCAAACCGGCCCCCACCTTTCCTCCCTTGGCAGCGAGTTGCCTACCTAAAGTGGAGTTTGTCATATTCTGTAGCCGTAACAGATAGTTTTACTCTGGGCACAAGGCTTATTTGGCTTTTGTCACGATACGTGATCAGCTGAAAAATGGGCCTCATACGGTCCGGAGCTATTCTTGTCGTTCTTCGTGATGATGGGAGGTGCTTTGCGATGGTATGGAGCTGGACATTTCACATTCCATAAGAGAACTGGAACACGGCTCAAAGTATATTGCGACAGGCTTGCTGACTACATACACCCTTACCAACAAAAGCCTGAACATGTCGCGCGAGCTACCTACTGGGATGCCGTTATTTTGCCTGTTTCCAAGTAAAACTATCACATACGACCATATGCAGCTGAAAATACGGGATCCCGTCCGCTCTCCCCTAGTCAAGCAGCTGACAGCCAGACTAGTACTCAGGTGGGTGACCACTGGGGAATCCCTGGTGTTGTATGTTTTTGGACTCTGTTTTGCACCATAAGGTTCCGCTGAGCCCCTGAACCCCTTTTGTAGCTACAACCAGACACTGGTTGCCAGAGAGACGCATCATAGGCCTGCATCTTTGGCCAGCCTAGGCTTACAGGTGGCTTCGATAGAAGAAAGCCTAGTAAATTGAATGCTAAAATAGTAGTTTAGTTGTAGTGTAATAACTCGAAGACTTGCAAAGCTCTGTACGAACCTGCCAACATGTTGCACATTGTCCTTCTGCTGCGGTTGTCCGGTGCCAAGGGTGGTCAGGGTTGGCCCCCGTACAGCTATAACAGCTCCTACCATTCTGACACGCTCATTTACGAATCACTGGGCGAAGGCCACATTATGACCTTGTTGGTCTTGACGTTTCAGTCAGACTCGGCAGAAATGGGCTGTAGTGGTCCATTGGTCAGATCGGACTAACCCAACAAGACCAAGCAAAATGTTGCACACACAGCCCCAGTCTGCGCCTTCAGAATGCATGAACAACTATTTTTGTGTTTGTACTTCCAAACTGTCGATTAAGCACATGTTGTGCCTGTAAATGTTGATCAAGAATCATTTTGCATTCGATACTTTTCACCATTCTGACAAGCTTCTTTATCACACAAAACTGCCTAGTAACGTAATCTTTGCCCTACTCATTACTTCACACCATGACTGCTATCTCCAGCTCCTGCAGGTCAGGATTAATTCGAGCCGCCCTCCTCGGACTTGGAGTTTTTCAACTTCACGGCTTGGTAGAGGGCCAAGAAATATCCGACTCACCTCCACCAGACAAGTTTGTGCGCCGAGGATTTGCAAGAGGTGTGTGTTCCTTCATTCTTCACAACGCCCTTCGAATCCATACAGGAGCTCGCTAACGCCAAACAGTGGCACTCATCGGGGACTACCTTTACATTGAGGGCGGAGAAGTCTCCCAGCAGGTCGGTGACCAAAACCAGCAGGGATCCCGATCAAACTACATGAACTCAACCCTTTCCATCGACATGTCCAAGTCCTGGGACGCCAAAACCGTTCCAATAAGAATCATTGATAACAAAATTTCCGGAAAACCTCCGGCCAGATCGCGGCCTGCATTCTGGACCAACCAACAGGATGGATCATTTTATGTCTGGGGTGGTATGGTCTCCTACAGAAAAGACCGCGTGATGCCAAAGTTTCCCGAGCTCTACAAGTTTGTGACAGATGGCTCCGGGGGAGGAAAATGGTCAATCGAGACACCGTCAAACCCAGACTTTCTTCGGACGGTGTACCTGACAGAATTGGCAGCTTCTGCCGCGACGGATGAAACAGCTTTTATATTCGGCGGCCTGGCAGGCGAGTGGACCGACCTGACTGTCGGGTGGGGCAGGACAGAAATCGCCACAGGCGCCCTGGCGTTCAACATGAAGACCAAAACTTTTGAAAAACTTGGATACGAAGAAACATTGGTGGGCGCGGTAGCCGAGCACATCCCACAGTTCAACTTTGGCACCAAGAAGCAGGGTGTCATCTTGATCATGGGAGGGTACATTCCCGAGAAGCGGGTAGATGGAAACAGTGCAATTGATTACAGCTCGGTCTCGAGCCACTTGTTTGATAACATTACTATTTTCGATCCAGAGACAAGACAAATGCACTATCAGACCACCACAGGTCCTACACCCCCAGGTCCCAGGCGGGAGTTTTGCCTGGCAGGCTTTGCTACCAAAGAAGGTGGTTATGACATGTAAGTGACACTACGCCACCAACACAAGAAGTCTTTCCTGACAAAACGACCTACATGTAGTCTTCTCTTCGGAGGAGAAAGCAAAAGGGAGCCAGAACTCGACTTCCGTTACGAAGACGCATGGATCCTCAGCCTGCCAGGCTTCGTCTGGACCAAGGCCCCCAACATGCCCACCCAGCGAAGAGCAGACCATCACTGCACCCCAGCGGGAAAACGTCAAGTCATCAGTGTAGGCGGGACAGCCCCGGGGTGGCGAGAGCCAGATCCGGCCCCGCAAGGTCTCATGGTATTCGACATGCCGAGCATGACGTGGCGGTTCAATTACGATGCCGACGCGGGCGATTATGAGTCCCCTCAAGTCATCAAGGACTGGTACAAGAATGGGTTAGCTTTCCTCTTTCAGTCCGACAACAAGGACGTATACTAATCCAGACCCAGATCCCTAAGCAAGGTCAAGTGGTCCACTCCAATACTCCAACAAGTCTTCGCCCCAGACTCCTTCGGCATCCCTAACCCAGACTCACCTGACCCCAACAGCCAATCTTCAGGACAAGGTCACTCTATCGGCGCCATAGTAGGGGGCGTACTAGGGGGACTCGCAGGCCTATTAGCTCTAATTGCCGTAGGCATCTGGTACTTCTTCTATCGACCACTGAAGCAAAAGCAAAAGCTGCCCCAGACAGGCTCACAAGAGGCTCTCGCCGCAGGCGACAAGTATCTGTACACCAGAACGCCTGTGAACATACCTCTCCAAGAGGCAGAGGCTGGGTGGAAACCAGCTGAGGTCGCTTCCAATCATGGGTATGCCGAGTTGTCAGTGTTTTCGCCCGGCTTGGGCCCTTCACCGAGCGTGAGCCCAGGTCCACCGCAATACAGCTTTCGACCGGCAGGGCCACAGTCGCCTATGGAGATGGATGGGTATAGTGAGAGACGGTGATTGTCCTGTTGCACAGTAATACGGATGGAAGATTCTGTGCATAGACACACCAAGATAATGAAGAAGAGTTAGATGGATGGCTGGACTTTTGTCAGGCGCATATAACCCTTTTTGGTGATCAGTGACAATGCTCGATTGCTCTCTGTCCATCTCATGTCTATCATACAAGCGTCTTGCACCTCTCACACCACAGCAACTTAAGCACACTCCTTCCAGTCAACAAGAGCATCCTCTCCAACCTTCTCCTTGATAATCATCTCCGACAAATCGAACAATGCAGTCCCCAACTTCTCATCCGAAGCCTGCGCCGACTCCTTCCCCGGCGTATCAGGATCATTAAAGTACCACCCATTCATATTCTCCTCCTCAATCTTAGGACTCGTCAATGCCCACAACGCACTATAAGAACCCTGCTCCACATCCCTCCCAAACGACAACATCGCCCACGTCAGCAACTTGCCCGTAATCCCCGGATATGCATCCTTCCACTGCTGCTGCATCGCAGTATTGACCGCCCCAGGATGCACCGAAACAGCAATAATCCCATCTCCATTCTCCTTAATCACCTTCCCGGCAAGCCCATACTTTGCAAACAAAATCATGGCAAGCTTCGTCCTCGCATACAACTCCGTTGGCCCCAACTTCTCATCATTGATCTCCTCCAAACTGGCAAAATGCACATTCTTCGGCGCCCCCCTATGCATCTCGCTCGCCTCAAACACCACCCTCGGCTTTCCCCCAAGCTCCTTGTCCGTCTTGCGCAGCAAAGGCCAAAGCTGATTCACCGCGTAAAAGTGCCCCAGAAAGTTCACCCCAAAGTGCCTGTCAATCCCATCGGCATCAAGCCCATACTGATTAGTGTTGATCCCCGCCGACAAAACCAAATAATCCAACCGATCGAGCGAGTTTCGAAGGTCGGAGAAGACCTCTCTGACTTCCTTGAGCGAGCCGAGGTCGCAGCCCTTCCATTCGACTTGCGCATTCGGCGACTCCGACTTGATGGTGGAGATGGCGTCGTCGCCTTGCTCTTCTTTGCGGTTGACCATAATCACTCTGCAGCCGGCGTTGGCGAGGGCGCGAGAGACTTCGAAGCCGATTCCGAGGGCGCCGCCAGTAACGATGGCGACTTTGCCGTCCAGGTTGGAGGGGTGGACGGGGGTTGGGCCGAGGCCGGTGATGGATTGGAGGACGGATTGCATTTTTGTCGTTGTTTCTGTTTCCTGTTATTATTTCGTAGAGGTGATTGCTGTGGGGTGTTGTAAGATGTGTGATGTCGTTAGGGTCAATAAAGACAGGTGGTGTTGATGGTTAAGTTGAGATGAGATGAGATGAAAAATGCAAGGAACTAAAACCGTTCAAGGAAGTCCCATATATCTCCCTCAGGCACCACCTCCACCAAAAACGCACTATCATCGTGACGTTATCAAGTCATTCAAACAGTCAATTACGCTGGAGAGTTTGCCCCCGTCATGACATCACCACTTCCCGAAAAGGCAAGAGCCGTTGAACGTCAGATGTGGGGCCGGGAGTGGATATCGCCGTGCCGCTCCGCTCCGGGCCGTGGTCCGGCTTACTTCCGTTGTTTCACTCCGGCTTCCCATGGCACTCGTTGTGTTCCAGTGAGAAGCGTGCATGGCTGCAAAACGAAAATTCAATTCACAACGCATCTATCACCAAAATCTATTCTTCGGCTTCCGCTCCTCAACCTCCTCCTCCTGCTGTGTCTCCCCCTCTGTCACAGCTGATTCACCCTCCTGTGCCTCTCCTTCTGCGGTCTGTCCCAACGTCAGCACACACACTATCATCACATCGAGAAAACAAAAAAACCAACATACCTCACCCAGCTTCGTCTCCCCTTCACTCGCAGTCTTATCCTCCTCCTCCTTCACGTCGGACTTAACATCGGAGACGGCGGCATATTCGGGCTGCTCAACGGTCTCGGAACCGACTGGCTCCTGGGAGGCAGGTTCAGAAGATGCCATCTTGTCGAAGGTCTCGGCGTATTGTTGTTGCTGCGTGAAATCTGTCTTGCGAATCTACCTGGCGGTGATAGTGGTTGTGGTGGATTCGAGCTGGGATTGTTGGCGCCGAGGGGGCTATTTGAAGTTGAGGAACTTGTAGTTGCACCAGGAGGAGGCCCTCTCGATTGTGGCGCCGCCGCCGCTTGCGATGGTGCAGGTGCATGTTTCTCTGGAGTCGTCCAGTGGTGCAACATGTCGACGTGGTGCATTTTGAGCCTGTGTTTATCGTCAAACGTCAAGAATTATGGACGAGTTTCGGGTACCTGAGTTGTGGTAAGGCGTCTGTCCTTCTCAAACACCATACCTGTGAATTATGGACATTCGTGTTCTTTTAAAGATGCACAGTGGAACGGCGAAGGCTTGGATGAAATCATGGCGGTCGATCTAGTTTCCCTCTCCCAACCATTTCTCCAAGCCTTCTGGAGGATTGACGTTAAAAGCGGGGCACAACACAACCACTCCGAACCATTCATCGATGCGATCACTCGCCGTCGGAACCGAGCGATTACAGGTTTTTTTATCCTATCTAGTGGGGCTGACCATTACCTTCCCCCTGTTGGCCGCGCGTTATTTCCATTCTGGTACCAATCTGTTCAACTCCAGGGGCCGCGTATCTCGTTACCCGATGTGACAGCCATGCACCCAACACAGCATAAGGCGTTATGATCACACAAAGTTGGCGGCTGTCACTCTACTGACTCCCCTAGCTCCTGCAACTTCTTGCGATCCCGATCTTTGGCCTTTTCCGAGACATGAGGATTTGTAAGTGCCGCTTTGAGGCCCCGAACACTTCGTGATATCAGTGGCCAGCGTGCATCGAGCAGAACGATGGGACTTACACGTTACCCCTGTCCTTGCCGTCGATGCTACTGTCGTCAACCGTCGATGACATGCTGGCCGAAGGAGCGCTGGTTTCAAGATCACCGCTGGACGAACTTCGTGTTTTCCTGCTGCCGTATGTTTGGGATGCTCGAAATGTCCTCGATGATGTGTCCGGAATTGATTCCTCGGAAGAGGCCTTCTTTTTGCCACTTGTTGTTGCGGAAGTTGGATCTGTTTCGAACGATTCACCGAATTCCTGTTCCAAGATCTCTCGGTCCCGTTGTTTGGCCCTCTCCGACACACGGGGATTGCTGATAGCAGCCCGAAGGCCGCGCTCACGGTTCCCAGGGTCAGTCATAATATTGGTGTTTGTGGTGTGTTGGGACTCGAGATTGTTGGCAGAAGGTCTGCGTCAAATCCCTCCTCTTGCAATTTATATGTGTACATGAGTGCTAGCTCATCATGACATCGTGTTGAGGACAAGCTCGCGCACTGACAACCAGATGACGTACGCCTCCTGCCGTGCAGCCCATGCCAAAACGCCAGTTTGCCCATGCATTCTTTGTCATCCAAACTTACAAACCGAATGGCCAGGTATCATCAAATTCGACTGTCGTATGGGGCTGGTGCACCTCGAGTGCCCCGACATGCTTGGTCTCATCGAACCAGATAAAACCATCCAACTGTTCAGGCAAAACAGCATGGGAGTAATGCGACTGCCTCTCGGTGCCAGGAGCGTAGATGACTCCAACAAACCTCTCCAACCGTTTTTCCATGAGCGCCTTTATCAGCTCCTCGTTGCAATGACCAACTCGCAGGTCCAGAACAAAGTTCTTGACAGCTGTGGCGTGCATTAACTGTTCGTAGCTGTTTGGCAGACCAGGTCGTAGCTTCATGACTTGCATATCTCCATCCCACTTGCGAGCAGCAGCGACTGTTCCGGTGTTGGTCAAACAACCTATGGTAAGGGCTTGATCTCCGTAGGCCTCTTTGCAGAGTTGCCCGATATTGAGTTCATCGTTCGACCAGCCCATACTGGTGGCACGCGCATCGCCAATGTGGCTGTTATGCGCCCAGACAATGGCCTTGGACGGCGTGCTCCTCGATCGGTGCTTGATGATTCGGTTCAACGTTTCAAACATGTGTTTATCTCTCAGATTCCATGACTCGTCGCGGCCGTAGTACATCGCTTTGTAATATTGTTCCGCATCTAATACTCCAGTTAGCTTCAGCGTGGCAGTCGTCTTGACGTTCCTCATACCTTTGACCAACCTCGCATTCTGCTCCCCAGAATGAAACTCCTCCCCATCCCAAATCATGCTCTCGTACTCAACCCTCTTCCTCAGCAAGCTATTCAAAATCTTGATCACATCCTTCTCACATCCCTTAAACCCAGCCGCAAGCGCCTCCAGCCCATACTCGTGCGGCTCCTCCGCCCACATCATCATTCTCTCGTACCTTTTTTGTGCCACCTTTGCCATCTCGGGATCAATTTTGTCAAGGTAATCCACCACAGCTTGCATCGACTTGCCCAGTGAATACAAATCTAACCCGTAAAACCCCACTGCCTCAGTCTTGCTGTCCTTCCCTTCATTCCACTCCTTCAACCATTTGGTAAAGTTCTGAAACTCGACGTTCCGCCACATCCAAGTGGGAAAGCGCTGAAAGGGCTTCTCGCTGTCTTGGGTGAGGGAGGGAGCGGATGGGGAGCGAGGGCGGACATGTTTGTCGATGGCTTCGGCGTCGGGCCAGTCGGCTTCTACGGCGACGATGTTGAAGCCGTGGTGTTGGATAAAGTACTTTGTGAGTTCGGCGCGGGCTTGGTAGAATTCCGAGGTGCCGTGGGTGGAGTCGCCGATTAGGATTATTTTGGTGTCGTTGTAGGCAAAGGGGGCGAAGAAGTTGGTGAGGGTTGAAGAGGATTGTGAGATGGGTGGGACGGGTGTGAGGTGCCGGCGGAGAAGCTCTACGGTGTGATTTTCAGGGGGGGGGGGCCGGGGTTGTGGCTTGGAGGTCATTTTGGACGAGTGTCTCGTGAAACGGGTTTGAGGAGACAGGTTTCGGGCTTGAATACTCGCATACGAAGTAGAAGGCCTCAACATACAAGGTCCTCTGGACAATGGTTTCATGGTGCAGGATTGATGTTATTCAATTCGCAGTCCTCGGCATATTTCTTTTTATAACCCACATCGCCACTGAAGTGCTCACCGTGAAGCTCCCAATGAAAATAGCCATATTTCTTCCGTGAGCACATGATGACGGAGGGCAACAAGAGGGCAGGTGCAGATTACAGCACGAGGGTTGGGGTTCGCCGCTGATAGAAGTGACTTTTAACTTTATGAAACGAGACCAATGAGATTTCAGCTCTTCCCTTCAGGCGCACGTCCAAACACACCATACTTTGCTCAGTCTTGGTGGGGGCCATCCTTAAATCTGGACTAAACTCCTCTTCCCATCTTCAATAATCCCAGCCGCAATGATGAACAAGTTCTTCCAGCGTGGTGTTCGGACCACTCATTGTGGTAAGCAAAGTACGCTTTCGCTATAGAAACATTCTCTAACATCTTGATGCAATCTATATAGTTCTATTCCGACACCAACACGGCTGTTCCCGTGCGAACTCTCCACTGTAGCACCTACTCCTTTCGAAAACCAAATTCCGTGCTGCTCATCTCACCGGCGTTTACAGTGGTGCAACAGCTAGTATAGTTAGCACGTACTTTGGTTTTTATGCATTTCTCGCCGATGCTGCTTGGAAGGAGACTTTGTCAGCGGATTGGAACGATTAGAAGATGTCCACCATCTTATGGCGGTCACAGTTGGACATATCACTCCAGTCTAAACCGAACCCGATCACCATTGTTTCCTCATTTTTAGCACTCCTCTACAAGGTCAGGTTCGCCCTTTTTTCACCGATATTCAGTCTTGCATTAGCGTTATCTGAATGAAGGAGGCTAGCCTGCAGATTGTTTGAGCATAGGGCTGGGGGGATGATCGGGGAGGATATTGCTATTAGCTTCATTCATGGTTTCAGGGAATGATGCTTAGGGAGTTTTCATGATTAGATATAGCGAAATACACAGCGCGGTGGCGGCTTGTGTATGATGCTGACATTGGCATTGTGTGCCTTCCTGTATGTGGTGCAAAATGGAAGGAGGATCACTGCACACCGCTAGCAAAGGCGGCCATCAGGTGTGACCTGGCGAAATGTCTCGCCCAAAAGTGGAGAAGAAGGCAGTCGAAAGTCGAGCCTGAAGATCGCCAACACCTGCCCAATACCACGGCCCAGCCTGACACTTAGACACGCACGAATTGCTTTTCCGGCCCACGCCAGCCGCCTTCCGAGCCCATGTCGCTGCTGCACGAAGGGGACGCCACCTTCGAACTCGTCGACGGTGCGTCCAGCCCCTCTGCCCTGCCAGTGGTCAGCCGGAAGCCCTAATCAATCCCGGCGGGGTTGAAGATGACGCTGGCTGCATGTTCAAGCAATAGGAGGCGTCGAAGGCGTGTGCGGGCGAGTGGGTGGCCATCAAATTTGCAATTATTTTGTTGCGTAAAGTCTTGGGAGGGGGGCGGATGTCTTCTCCATACAATTCTCGTTTCTCGGCCCCGGCCAGGTTTCCCCGCGTTTTAATCCTGCGTGGTCGTAGCTTGCGGTGTGTGTCTTCCCTCAGGAGATCTACCATGGCAGGTTTCTCCGTCTGACAAAAACTCCATCGACTGTTGCCTTTTGTTTTACTCCATACCGACAAGTTCCAAGAATCTCTAAACCCCTAAACCCCGTTGATGTCCACGGAGTCCACCGCTCTAGACATAAGCTGCCTAGCGACGTGCCCTAGACAGCCCCACTCCCAAGCACAAAACGCGCGATCCGACGGGCTTTGGTCAGTGATCCAAACAGCCGCTCTCCGGAGATGGCCCCGCCACCAACGACCTACCAACCCATCCAGCCCGCTTCTGCCAAACGAGAGAGGGACGGAGTTTCCTCCGGCCCACGTTCAGGGCCGTCGTCGATCTTCAGCGGGGGGAGCCGCCAGCAGACGAAACGCCTCAAGGCCGTCACCCAGGCCTGCCACACGTGTCGGCGTTTCAAAGCCAGAGTAAGCAACCTCCGTTATCACCGGGTACTTGAACAGCAGTGATCTGACCTTTGCTTCTTCTGCCGGCTCCAGTGTGACGGCGCGCGTCCGAGATGCGGAGGATGCGCTTCCAAGGACAAACCTTGCGGCTACGAGGGAGAGGAGGGCCAGTCCCTTCAGGCGGCTAAGCAAGCGCGCCTCGAAGCGCTTGAGAAACTGATGAGCGCGCTGCAGTACAAGTCCAGCGAGGAGGCCGAAGAGCTGCTACAGCGCATCCGTACCGGAGATGATCCCGCCGTCGTCCTCGGCGGTACCGATAGCGGCGGCGAATCTCAAAGCCCTCCGGCAGCCGTCGCTCCAAGCGTGACGGAATCCGGCTCTGGCTCTGGCTCCAGCAGGCTGTCCGGCCCCGTCACTTCCATTGCCGGCTCTCGGACAGGTTCCGTGGATTCACGGGCGCCGACATCTTCCTCCTCGACGTTGGTGGCTTTATCCGTGTCAGCAAGGCTACACGACCCGGTGAACTTGTATCTCGCTGCCTTCCCCAGTGCAAAAACAATGTGGGCTGGTGTCCAGAGCTTCTACAGCTCGAGCGGCAAACTGTTTCATGTCTTCACAGTCGAACAGGTCAATCAGCATCATAGGGCAGTGTTCGGTTTGGACAACCGCCCCAAGCTTGACGAACGGGTCTCTATTAGCTGCCTCGCCATCGTCGCAGCCATCGGTGTCCAATACAACCCCAATGAGTTCGAAAAAGGGACAGATGAACTTCTCTATTCTGCTGCTCGCCTGTTGTACACGGATGTCCTCGAGTTTGGGCCCCTGCTGGCCATCAAAGTCTGCACCTTGCTTGCCATGTACAATATCAACAACAAGGGGACTGTTGCTCTGGCATACATCGAGACAGGACTTACCATGTGCCACCGACAAAGCGACAGTGCTGGAGTCTGCAACGCCGACCACTTGACCGAGCAGGAATGGGTCGAGTTCAGAAAAACTTGGAGGACTTTGATGTTCTTCAACAGCTGGCTTGCCTCTACCCTTGGCTACATCTCCGGCGCTGATGACTCGGCTTTTGAGAAAGTGGTGCCAGTAAGACCATGGCCCCGGTCCCCTATATGCCGAATTCGCCATGCTGATGTAAAAAACAGCTTGCAGAGAACGAAGTCGACATTTACACAAAGGAACTTGGAGAGAGTAGGTCATCTATGCTTCCCACGACCATGATCCTGCCGCTTTACTGACAAGCCTCAGGGATTCAAACCGAAATGACCAAGATATCCTTACTCAAGGCAGGAATCTTGAAGAATCGTCTGGCTTACAAAGACATCACCACCGGCGGTATGGATGGTATCATCAAGCAGCTTGAGGCCTGGCACGGAAAGCTCCCATCCGATATGCAACTGACAAACCTGGGCAACTTCAACGTCTCACCGCATGCCCGTTGGTCCATTTACCATATTCATCTACTCTACCTTGGTGCTTTCATGCTGGTCTATCGCAGGCTAGCTGCCCAGACGATTCGGTCTATCAAGGCAGGGGACGAGAGTCTCCTAGACACCAATAATTCCACTGTTATCAAGCTGGTCAAATTGGGTGTGGAGGCAGGCAGGGACTCCGCTCGGATCCTTGGGCTCCTCTACGCTGATAGAGGCATTTTCAAGCGCTGCTGGCTGGTCATGTAAGTCATTAGCTGGTCGGCAATTATTTTCCTGCTTGTCATCATGCTGACCATCTGTCCGCACAGCTTCCAAACCCACACATCATGTGTCGTTATCCTGCACTCGGCCGCCCAGAAGATGCTTCATAAGCATCCCGAGTCATCGTGGACTGAGGACATGAACAGGGCCCGAGGCTGCCTGGATGTCCTTCGCTACTGCGGAACCATTGATCCCGTCGCCCTGCGCTTCCTTATCAGATTGTCCAGTATTTACGAAAAGCTCCTGGAATTCGGTGAAACATGCCGATCTGACAGACAACGGATTGAGGACTGGGTTCCTCCGCCACCCGACCTTGTGGAGGACCCGGCAGCCACCCCGGAGCCGGAGGTGTCTAGCAATACCTCTGAAAACCCCAGCGCCCCGTCGGAAAAGTGGGAATATCTGCTCCGCATCCCCAAGGACGCCGACCCTGACCTGGCCAAGCTATCCGTCTCACTTCTCTACGCGCTTTGCCGGCCCTGGGGAGACCCTAACGCTCGCGGTACCACCGAGCCCACCACCGTCACGCAGTCGTGCAAATCCGAGATGGCCGAGCGAGGTTTACCTTCGGAGAAACCCAATTTCTTCTCTAGCGATGTTGACTGGAGCCGCGAGGGGGCATCGGCTCCCTTCCGATGGGACACAAGAAGCATGGGTATTTGCGGCATCAGCAACAAGGTCACGTCCAAGATTGTTCCACCCAAGATGGGGCCAGAGGTGATGTTTTTGGGAAGCGAGGAGCCGAACGGGTGGTCACCGGCACATGATGTGGAGATTTATGAGGATGAATGAGAGAGGAGACAGAAAGAGAGCATTCAGAGCGGGCATTCTTTTTTTTCTTTTTTTTTGCATAAGCAGGGGAGTTGGAGCAGACTTTATTGGGGAAGAGCTTTGTTACAGACGAAGGGTTGCATGGTTTTGGGAGCTCAGGAGTTTCATTTGTCATTCCTTTAGTTTATGACTGATTTTCGAGCATGCGTACACGACATCTGCGTTTTATTCAATTCATCATCGACAACGCCCATTTTTGGGATCACTCATCAATCATCCACTGGCCTCTCCGAAGACGTCACCCCAGCTTTGATGTTGAACCTCCTCCCTCCTGGGAACCTCCCGGCCTTTTGTCTGATATCCCTCAACATCTCCGCTTGTTTGTCGTAGGAACAAAACTTGGCGACGATCCAGCAGAATATTTTCCACCTCCACTCGCCGTACCAGCCCCATTCTGGCGGGTACTCGAGGTTTCTCATGCCGGCGTATTCAAAGTATCGGGGGTAAAAGCCGCTTTCGTCCCAGTCCACCAGCCACAGTTTTGACGTCCCCGACTCGACGATGATATTCCTCGGGGCGAGGTCGTGGTGTGTAAACACCAACTCCTGCCCTCTCGCGTCCTGCTCCACCATCTCACAACTCTCTCTGTGCTCAGCCAGTGTTTTTCTCCTCTCCCGGCCATAACTCTGAAACCCGCACCAGAAATTGACGATTTGTCCCACCACCGCGGCAGAGGCATGCGATGGCACGCCATAAAACTCCTCCAGCCAGAAACTCCTGCATATCCCTGTCCCCAACGAGCCAGCCGTTGGTCGGGTTATCCTTCTCATTCTTTGGACTATTGTTCGCAGTTGGATGGCTAGTCGGATGGTGGTGAAGAGGGATAAGTCCGGCCAGCAACTTTCTAATGTCACGCCTTGTATCCGTGTCATTATGCACTCATAGGTGCCATCCTTTGCTTTGATGACGCGCTTCAACTCTGGGGCTCGGATGCCCAGCGCGTGGGCTTGTAGTATCGCCACTTCGACATCTTTCACGTGTGATAGTGTGGTGTAGAACTTAGTGATGTATCGGGAAGTGAGAAGCAATGTGTTATTCTCTATCGTGTCCGACTCGCGATGTTGGCGGGCTTTGGCGATGTATCGTGCCAGGTCCCTGTCGGACAAGATATCCACCGGGTCGTTTGAGTCGCATTCTTGTTCCGTTTCTGGTGGTGATGGCATCATTTTGTGTCTAATGCTGGTACGCAGGGGGTGTTGCTGACGTGGAGGAGGTAGCTAGAGTGGATTGTGGGCGGGTATGGCGGATCGGATGGAAAAAGGGAGAAACAGACGGTGAGGTTGGATTTGTGAGATTGAGTGAGTTTACTACCTACCTACAACGCAAGCGAGACGCTGTGAGCGTGGGATATGGACGATGGACCAGTGAGGTGTGAGTGTCACCACACCAAAAACCACCCACACCAACGATGCAGGGAGTGCTTTAATTGGACCCACATTGGTGGGCTTGGCCAATCAAAGGGGGAAAGCTTGCTGCGGTTGAGAGGCTTGGCTTTGGGCTGCTGCGGGTTGGGTGAGGTTTAGGACCTTCGCACGGGATTTATATGTGTATGAGGGGATGTTGATCATAGCCGTACTGCTCCACATCACAGACAATTCCGGTTGGCATTTGTAAGTGTCCTAGAACATGGCGTTAACCGCATTACTTGCTCTCTCTCCCACCCATGATTGAATGCCACTCGCATTCTCGTTCTTATCACCGACATCAACGTCAATGCGTCATGCCTGATATGGGCTCGGTCCTATGTGGGAATTCAAGCTGTAATAAAGGACTGAATCGACTGATAGAGAGAAATGAAAACAAGTCCGCTGGGTGGGAGCGGACTCCCCTAAATACACGTGGAAAGGGAAACCTTTACGGACAACCGGCCTCTGGAAAGGCCTCCGGGACAGCCACATCCCTAGACTCTTCGTATTGCCCTGTCCATCAAACCTTCAAACTACCCAGGCCATAGGCCTATAACAATACCCAACTTGCCAACCTCACAACAATGTTTCTTGCGGTGAGGACTACGATTTGGGCGAATGTGTGTCACAAGGATGGAATGCGGCCAAGAGTACTTACCACTCTCTGTTCTGGAGAGCATTGTCACCGGCAGCTTTTAAGATTTTTCTGAGCTTTCTGTGGCGCGAGGCTCGCCGTGACGACAACTCATAAACAGCCATTCCCAGGTTGCTGATTGCGAGCCCTACTGCGTGCGTGACTTGCAGGAAGTGGACCTACTGGACCAAGTCTCAAACTGAATTTTCGCACTGGAAAACTCTGTCATCTGGGGAACGTGTATAAAGAGATCACATCACCAGGTGCTGAAAGCCCTGTCCCCTCTTAGTTTTGCTCCCCGCCATCACCAACAAAACCAGTCCGCATCTAGGTATCATTCTTGATCTCCATTCCACCCTCCTCCCCCGCCGTTCACAATGGAGACTCCCACTCCCGACAACTCCCTCAGTCAATCTGGCAAGTCTTCATTCTCTAAAAGCAGCTCTTTGAATACCTCTAACATCACCCTAGAAACAAACGAAAGTGACAGCCCTGCATGGCAACCAGCCAGCCAGGTAGGAAGTCTCCAGAGAAACATTCTGTCAACTCAGCCTACCCGCCAAAACCTGGAATGGAAACACAATCCGGGGGCCGAGTTCGTCCGCCACATCGAACAAACCGTCAACGAAGAAAGCAACTGGCGCACAACATGGATCCTCGAAACAAATGAAACCATAACCCCAAGTTGGCCCACAATATGGGTGTCACCCAACAACTACCCACCCCGCCGCCCCATCTACCACCAGCGTCAATTGGACATATCCAGGTCCTCAGCCATTCCCTGGAAGAGGATGGCGACAGATTAATATCAGCGCCGAATGGCCCTGGTGCTACGAGCAGGTCATCCAATGGAACAGCAGCGGCACCTGGCAGGCAACATGGTGCTGGAAGTCAAAGATATGATAGCTATGAAGCGGGAAACGAACCGGGTGCGCAAGGAAGGGAAACGCAAGGAGGGGGGACGCGGGGCGAAACACGCCCCTCAACGCACGAAGCATATACCCTTCTTGCCCAAAGACTTGCCTCTCGGGCCTTTGGGGCCACTGGGATGGCAACAATGATTGTAATTTTAAGCATCAATGGCCAGGATAATCCAATGGTATGGCTGGGAGGTCGTCAAGAAAGGCTGAGGATTTGGAGGATTATGGGATACGTTGCCAGCTGCGGTCGCAAACAGGATAGGCAATGGGGAGGTCACTGACAGGAAAGGTATTTTCGGGGGACTGGTAGCTAAATTGATGGGTTGGGAAGTTACGCCGCTGGTGGGTTTGGGATCCCGACAGCTAGTTGAGGTGAAGCCAGTATGCTATGTCCTCTCTCCAGACAGGGCCAAGTTTCTCGACCCCTTGGCCCCCGAAAGAGCGTCGAGGTACTTCCCAGCGACATCCTCAAACGTCGACCCACCGATAGTTTTGCCAATAATAGTTCCGATCAACTCAGCTTGCGTGACAACACCGAGCCGGACGGAATCGTGCAGGAGGCCGAAAAAGTTGTGTTGAGTGACGCCACGACGGATGCGTTCTCGGAACGAGTTAGCTTGTGGCAACAATGACGCCGGGGCTCTTACTCCGCATGACTATATCTCTCCCCTTTCTCAACTTGATGTCATACTTCTTGAGCGAAGACGCGGGGTATTGGGTCGTAAGGCCAACGGGATGCCCGAGGGTCGTGATGTTGTAGTCGAGGCCGCCCTTCTCACTGACGAATTTGAAATACGTCGGTTCCTCTGAGGCTCAACAAGATTAGCCATGAGAAGTATCGATGGTAAGGATGGGCGATAATGACCGACCATTGTTTTCCTTGACTCGCTTGGGATTCTGCAACTCAAGATCAAGGCTCTCTGCGATGACATTGGCGGACTTCAACGTGTTTCGTATAATCTCGTCATCCTCTGGCCAGGTAAGTATCCTGTCACATACATGGGGTGTTGTTGGAGCTGACTGTAGATCAATAGACCATGCTCGAAGCGGGACACGCCCGAGTAACAGATCAGGAAGAACGAGTCCACGAAACCTATCAGCCGGACCTTTCCTGACCATCGTTCGCTATTGATGAGGATGTCCCAAGGGTGAATGTCGCTATGCTCTTGGTTAGTAAGTGTGTTGAAGACATGGAGAGACCTTACTAATCGCATTCGAGGGACTTCTGATCGATTGAGCGACCGAAGACCTCCAGGACACGGTGGTAAGAGGCCATTTTGGAAGACGGGCGTTGGCCGTGTTGCTCCAGCAGCGGCTGGCTTCAGGGCATCTGTTCCAATAAATCTGTCCCAGGCCCTCAGAACAACCCATCACATTGGAGAGACTGAATGGAATCTATCATTGGCTTGGGAACACCCTTTGGGCAACAAGCCGCCCGTCCCAAGGTGCCCGATATGAAGAAAATACGACAAATGTGGCTGTCCGGACTGAGCTGAAAACGACGGAGCACCAACCAGACTAGAATGATCGTCAAAACTGCATTAGAGATAGGTGCCCGAACCCCGCAGAAAGCACTGAGAAATGCTAAGGAACTGGGAGAAGCTCATCGTGGATTTGCTGCACGGCTGCCTTGGCACCCCAATCATAACTGAGGCAGGAGCACCTCTTAGGACGCCTTTGCAACTGCCCTCCAGCTAAGATACCCCTCTCTTTCTTTAGTGCAAGTCGGCCCGATGTGGGACAGATGATGCCCGACAAATTCATGGGGATGATGGGCTTCTTTCTTCATTTATGGCCAGAGTTAAGGCGTTGAAGTTGCTCCACGACCACGAGAGCAGGCAATTCTGTCATTGCTGTGACAAGCTTGGAATATACACGTTACCCAACCCACCGTTCTACACGCTTCATCGTCGCTGGAAACGAATCCAACCCGTCAAAAATGGCATCGACAACTACCTCCGCCGCCTTGGATGTCATCAGGGGGGCGATGCTGGATGCGGTCAAAGCAACCGAATTCACGCCGGAGGACCTCCAGAGAATTTTCAAGGAGCTGGGCGCCAGTCAGGAGAAGCTTAGAGCCATCATGAATGTGTGGTTCGGACCCAACGGCGGCTTCAGGCCTACCTTTGTTGAAGAAAAAGGTCACCCATTCTCTGGGCTTCAAGACGTGGAAATACTGACCACCTCGGACCTTCCTTCGGTTCAAACACCTGACCGCATGTTTGACCTTGAAACCGGCAACCTGGTCCATCGTCCAGCAATTGGGGAGCGAGGCCAGTACTGCATGCTCTCCCATCGGTGGAAGGGAGCAGAAGTCTCGCTCGGCGACATTACGCGGGCGCGTGGAAAGTACTTGGAGCGTGCTAAGGCCGGGCTACAAACAATGGGAACCGCATCTCAGAAGAGTGACGTGCAGATGTTGCTAGAACAGTGCCATCTCGACATCTCCGCGCAAGAGGCAGCAGTGAAGGAGCTGTATCTCGCCACACAGTCGTCGGGCACTTTAGAGACCTTCAGTCTGGCCAATCTGCTGGACCGGCGACTCAAGGGTAAAAGTGCCGAAGGCTACCTGAACTGGGCTAAGGGTGAGGAGCAAAAGAAAAGGGCCGAACTCAGGTTTGCCGAGATGGAGAGCAAGATCTTCAGCAACCTCATCAGCAGCACTCGCAGGGCCATAGACGATGCGGGCGGTGAACGCTTGCAGATGCCTCCTGTTGTTCAGGAGAAAAAAGAAGCTCTCGACAAGGCAAAGAAGCAGGTGGAGATTGCCGAGAAGCATTACACGGCCGCTGTTGGGGAGATCGACTACTTCAAGAACCATTTCATGCTCCGAGATGCTGTTGACGGGATTATACCGCTTTTGGAGAAGTGGAAATCCGCCATCAAGATTGACCGGAGTATCAAGAAGGCAGGCGAAATCTTCAAGACAAAGCTCTTTCGGCGACGCGAGAAGTGCTACTTGTGGAACGACACCTGTTGCATCAACAAGATGGATTTTGGCGAGCTGTCGCAGTCGCTTTCTCTCATGGGCGATTGGTACGCAGATGCCGAATTTACTCTTGTCCAGCTGGATAGCAAAGTGCTACAGGATGACGAGTGGGATGCTTCAAGCACCGATGCTGCACAGGACTGGCGTGAGTTCCAGAAGGAGCATGGTGAACAGCCAGAGCCCTATCTTAAGGATCTGCCCCTCCGGGAAAAGAGCACAGTTCAAGGATTCGAGCACATTGTGGATTGGAAACCAGAATGGTCAACCAGAGCATGGACTCTCCAAGAGCTCGTCATGAGCAAGACCACCTTCTACGTGAATGCGGACTGGGCCACTATCAGCCGTCCAGTTGAGAGCCTCGGTTACCTCTATCATCTCGTTCCTTTCATTGCTCTATACACGCAACGAGACAAACAGAACTTCTTCGCCTTGGGCGACGGCACTCTAACCGCTGAAGTTCTTCGAGACCTGCTGGCCGGCTACGTTCCTGATGAGATGAAGTACATTCATGAGTGGACCGAGAAAGAGCACACAAGTCCGCCGAACCGGGAAACGGGGGGTGCTGGTGACGTGATGAGCAAGGCAAAGATAGAGACTGCTCAGATCGAGAGGGCGCATCTCCTAATAATGCTGCTTCACAACCTGGGCGTCCAATTTCCAGGAGATCTGGCGATGGAGACAGCCACTTCACAGCTGGCGCATGTGGTATACAACGCAGCCGTGGACCTCGTCGAGGGCGGCGAGGATGATCCAAAAACTATCCTTCTCGCCCGTCTTACGCATCATGTGCTGAAGAAAAAGGTGGAGATTGGAGAAGAAGACGCTCTTAACGCCATCAACTTCGTGCTTCGATGTTTGGTTGACGAGACCCTACAGCTCGTCCTGGACGACAGGAAATACGTGGCCAAGTTCAGCAAAGTTGAGAAGCTGGGCGACTGGCAGGACGGGAAGAAGCGGTGTGGCTTTTCTGCAGAAAACGTACTCGAGGCCTCTGGATGTCGAAGGGCAACAGTCGCCATTGACCGCGCTTATGCTCTGATGGGCGTCCTGGGCGTGCGGTTTCCTACCTTTCCTGCAGAAGGCTATGCCACGGCACTGGCACGGCTGCTGGACCAGGTTATCATCACCCACAATGATGTCTCGGTTTTCAACTGGACTGGAATGGCCGCGGGGAGTCCCGTCCGCGGTCGTTCTTTATACCCATCTTCACAACAAGCTTATGGCAACCAAAAGGACCATGGCAAACATTACAACCTCCAGCTCTCTCAGGTTACTCAGGGCAAGATGGACGAGATCATGAAGACTTATGGCGAAACCATCTGCGTGCTGCGACGAGCTATTGATGCAGTCAAAGACAAGGATCAAAAGGACATTCCGTTTGACTGGATTGTTGGAGTTATTGGCGTGGTGCGGGGTTCCGACTTTCACCAGCTGAAGGAGCGTTTCATCAGTGTTGGAAAGGTCGTGGCTTATATTCTCAAGCATTGTGTGAAGAAGGTTGCTGAGAAGAGAGCGGTACCTGGAGAAGCCCCGGCCAGTGGCGGTGATGGTACCGTCCTTGAGCGCAGGGGCACAGGGCTAACAGGAGGGCTCACCAAAGGCTTCTCATTTTCATCTCTTCCTAACCCAACAATGTCGCTGCCGAGCCCATCGCTGTCGCTCCCGAGTCCGTCGCTGTCAATGTCGGGATTCAAGATCGGCATAGGAGGTTCAAAGAAGGAGGAGCCAGTTGTGGAGTCGCCCAAGAAAGCCTCCAGGCTCTCTTCGTTCACGAAGAAGTCTTCTTCTTTTGGTATCGGCAGAGCGACACCGGATCCGGCTGCTGAGTCTGCCCCATCGCCAATTGTTGAAGCCCCTCCACCGGTACCACCAACACCTCAGGCCCTCACAAACGAGAATGTCTTGTCAGATGGCCCGTCAAGGCCAGAGTGGGTGCCCTATGACTCTGAGGTCAAGGGGCACCTCGAGTATCTCTCTGCGTCGGTGGAAGACATACAAGAACGAAATCTTCAACCAAAGGAATTGCCGAAGACCATTCTCGATGTTGACCACAAGTCAGTCCTTGCCGAGCTGGATCAGCACTCGAAGAAGGCCGATGTCAAGACTCGCCTCGGCTTCGGTTTCGACTTTGACGAGAGTAGCACGATTTGCCCGAACCCCATCATCGTCAACAACTCGGGAATAGAAAGTCTATTCGATATTCAACGAGTCATTGTCACCTTCTTGGATTGCGATCGGCTTCGAGCCCGGATTGCCAAGGCTGTGACACCGAAGGACAGGATTTCGGGTTGGTGCTCGATCAGTACCGGATTTGCCAGAGTGATTTCGGGCTTCTCGTGTGAGAAGAGGCTGTTGGAGCAGGAGCTGAATGCGGTGGAGGGGATTGAAAGCCGGGTGTTGAAGGAGCAACACAAGGGCAAGGCGGAGAAGAGGTCGGCTCAGATAGGAGCTGAGGTGGTGGCATCTTCAATCAGCCCCGCAAATGGCGGGGAGACGTTGGAAAGGGGACAAGAGAAAAAGAAGGGCGACAGTTTGGTTGATATTGACAAGGAAACGGACGAGGAACGGTTGGTCAGTAGAATGATCGAGTTCATTCAGGAGCCGCAACTGGAGTTGGTGGCAGGAGAATGGTAAGTCACCCTACAAGGGGCCAACACGAGAAAAGCTAACAAATATGTCAGGGTGCTCGCTCGCTTCTCAGGAGTGCCGGGTGCCAAGTGGTTTCTTTGCCATCTCGAGCTGGGCTCCGCTCGCGGCAAATTCTATGGACACCGCATCCCCACCGGTGAGATTGATTTTACCAACTCTACGCCAGAGCCCGGTTTAGTGAAAGCTTGGCAAGTCTACATGGAGCGCAAGAAGAGCAAGATGTGCCACCTTCTTGAGCGCTATCTTAAGAGCCGGGAGAACGCAAAACATGGAGAGGCCAAGCTCAAGCAGGCGAAGAAGACTCTCGCCGACGTAGCTGCTGGGGTTATGCCAGAGGGACACAGTATGGACGACGACGACGAAGAAGGGACTGTCGTCGACAAAGACAGCGAGTCTGAAGATGAGGAATCAACTCTCTTCGATGCTGATGAAAAGGACGAGGAAGGTGGTACGTCATGGAGAAAGTTCAAGGAACAGAGCAAGGAGGCCGCCAGGGAGCTGGGAGAGTTCACGGTGTTTTTGGCGCAAGAGAAGTTTTGGTTGTGGAGGGCAGAGAGGCTTGAGCGAAAATTGAGCACGGCGGTGTTGAAGAGAACACCGGCAATCCTAAGGACGGCTGTGGAGAATGTGAGTGACAACAAGGGGTTGTTGCCGGGGATGTATCATTCCGCTGTGGGGGTGCATATGTTTTAGTAGGGGATCAGGTCAAGGTGAAGAGGCAGGATTTTGTCTTGGATACTTCTCTAGCTTTATCTGGTGTACATTTCCTTCTAATTGTTTGGCAGAGCTACGGACAAATACACGTCCATAAGAAATACTTCTTAACCATTGCATCCTCCCACCACGCCAGCCTTTACCGATTCAGCCACCTTCTTCAACTGTCACTATACGGATCAAACTTCTCATTGTTCTTCGCATCAGCCGGAATAGCCTTGTTCAGAGCATCGCCAAACCGGTCCCTCTTCAAATCCATATGAGCTCTCCCCCAATTATGATTCAGCAGCCTCCTATTGAACTCGCACGGCATCTTCTCGAGCGCAATCAGCGGCGCCTGCGACCACTTCTTGGTCTCATTTTCAGGAGGGTCATCCTTCTTCTCTGCCCTCCTCCACGAATGCGTAGTCCACCCACGGTGAGAAACAAACTTGGGGTGAGTCCCGTCAAACAGCACCCCCGATCGGTGAGCAGTGGTGTAGTTTCCATGGGCTGACCAGGACACAAAGAAGATTTCGTTGTGGAGAGCCCACACGATAATGTGCTCCCAGTCGTGCGTGTGTGAACCGCCGAGGAAGCCTTCGTCCTTTTCGAAGTAGTACCCGTAGAGGTAGGCGCACCAGTAGTGGTTGCAGCGGGTGCGGACGTAGGTTTGGGAGCGGGCGAGGCGGCCTTTGCGGCAGTTGCCATTCTTGAAGGGGACGAGGCCTTCGTTGAGGGTGTAGCCGTCTCTGTCGATGGCGGCGGTGGGGTCGCAGGCGTCGGTGTCGGCGTCGACGTAGGGTTGGAAGTCGATGGCGCGCTGGTCCGCGTTGGGTGGTAGGGGGTTGAGGAGGTTTGCGCCTGCGAGGGCGAAAGCTCCGAACAGGAGGCCGATGATGGAGGGTTTCATGTTGAGAGGATATGTCTGAAGTTACAGAGACAATGAGAGGTGTGACGAGAAGGATACTAAGATTTGTGTGAGTGAAACTGATATCTTTTATACATCAACTGGCTTTAACATGATTGTATGCAATTTGCTGAGCTACCTTATCTTCGCATATCCCTTTCCCATCGCCTATGTCCGTGTCAACATGCCATCTAGCATAGTGGAACCGATGCTACAGCTGCTTAGCCACCCGAAGGATTTGCCCGACGATAACCGTGGTTGGTCGAGATCATAACTCAGAGCTCGCTTGTACTCAGCGCTGCATTGTTGTCAGTTCATGATTGTTGCAGCAGCGAATGGGGGATAAGGGGCGGAGTTGATTTGCTGACATCGCCGAAAGCACGCATGCTTACCTCGGTTTACTCTGGACCTTTGTTATCTTTTTGACAGCGGATATCGTCAAAAGAGATGTTTACACCCGAGAAAGAATAAGCCATGAGATATACCTATTCATACAGGCTGAAGGTGTATATATCAGCAACACCTCTTTCCGCTTAACAGCGTCAAGATCGTTGCGAGCCAACAAGTTTTCACACTCTTCCTACGACTCAACCCCAACAACAACCTAGGACCCTCATCTACCCCATCACGCTTATTTCAAATCAAACACATTCACACAATCACAATGAACCTCTCCCAAATCACCCTCCTCCTTCTCTCCCTCCCCCTGACCCTCACCCAGCGCACCCCCGAAGAAAACCTCATCCTCGCCGACTGCGGCATCGGCCTGGGCCACAACGGCGGCTCCACCTCCCGAGAGATGATCTACTACTCCGGCCCCGTCTGGACTGGCAACGGACTCGACACCTATCGCCCAAAGATGATGGTCAACGTCCCCTGGACCGGGGCCTACCCCTGGGGTCAAAAGGGAGGCGTCTCCGCCACCATGCCCAACGGGGATGTGTTCACAGTGCACATCAACCCCAACATCAAGGACCCAAATGCCGCGGGTGACGCGTGGCATAAATACGAGCTGGAAAAGCCCCTGAAGTGCTACTCGTATCACTATGACAAGGTTTACCGGCTGGATGATGGGAAGTGGTGCTCAAGTGCGTATGTTTGTAATCATTTGGGAAGGCCGTATGTGCCTCCCAAGTGTGATGCGCTGTGAAGGGGGATTACTAAACTTATTTGGTGTGGAGAGGGCGTTGTTGTAAGAACAGTACCCAAGTACTTTGAGGAGAATGATAAACAAATAACAATTCTATTTATTTCTTCGCAATACCGCTGCTGATCATACGTGCGCTGCTAATCGTTACCTACGCAATTGAATATCTCACCTCTATCTCCTTCCTACATGAGAGTAATGCCACCTCAGAAAACGAGGTGATTCCTCCCTCTCAGGCTCCTCTTCCTCCTTTCACACAGGTGGTGCATCTGCCATTTCCACATCCGAGTCCTCCATTCCCACGTCTGGGTTCCCCCGCTTCACATTCCCCTCCTTCCTTTTCGCATCTCCTTCCTCCTTTTTCACAGGCTCTTCCGGTTCAGGAGAAAGGTTGCACAGGCTCTCCCAACCTGGTTCTAACAACTGTTTTGCCTCATACGGGTCGTCTTTCGCGTCACGCAGGTCGTCTTTAGGCTTCACTTTGAGATTCCCACGCCGCTCCTCAAGACGTGCGACTGCATGCCATCCTTCCTCCTCTGAGTCCTCTCTCACATTCTTTTTGCCATACTGCTTCTCTAGACGACGGTTGAAAGCTCTGAACCTGCCCCTTGTATCCGCAATTATCTGCTCTTGTAGCGTTGGAACTCCCGCTGTAGGTGCGATCGCGTTGTTCTGTTGCGCTTGTGGTTGCGGTAGGGCTACCGGTCTGTGTTTGCACCTCTTCTCGTGATCATGTCGATATGAATCGGTGAAGAAAACTCCTGGACGAGTGGAATATTCGCAACCGCGCCAGCGGCAGGAAAAACGTTCACACATGTGCTCGTCAAGCGTGAGTGGTCCAATATGTTTGCTATAACGTGACAACTGCGATGAGTGGTACAGTAAGTTTGATGAAAGAGAGAGGTCCGTTTCGCATAGAAAGATGTACACAGATCTTTTGATGTAATGCTGCAAAACAAGCGATGAGACTATTGATAAGAAACTGCCATATAAATCCTCGACGAATCCCCAGAGTCGCAAGAAGAGGGGGTTGATGAAAACGACATGTGCAAAGTCACGAAAAGGAAAGTGCTAACAAGGCCTCCTGGACTTTCCCAGATTTTAACCAGAATCATATTTGGCGATGGGCTTCCCGGTTTCCCATGTGCAGCTGTGTGGAATTAGACCTCTCAAATAGGCCATACCACCACCTACACCTGGAGTTCTTGGGATGCGCAAGGCTGTCCCTGCCTGTGCACCAAACCGCCCACAGGGCCAATCCCCAGTCAACAGGTCAGGTGGTGACAAACTCCAAACAAGTCGAACCTTCCTTCAACTATTCATCATCCAACTCCCAGATTCGACACTCGAACTCCTCCAACCTTGCTCTTTCCTCCCGACACTCCCTCTCCCTCTCTTCAAGAGCTGCCAGCCGCCTCCTGTGCTCTTGCTTCCAATCCTCCACTTTTGCCTTCTACTTCGAAATGCTGCGGCTGACCACCTCACTTGAGCCCCCACGTGATATCAATGCTCCAAGTGACTCAGAGGAGGCACCTGACTTACCAGATGAGGCCCTTGCGAGGTGAAGCTTGCAGTTGAGAAGATGCCGTTCGAGCCCATCTTTACGATCAAATGCTGATCTTTTACCCACGCGCTTGCAATTGGGGTATGGGCACTCGAAACTCTTTGCTGTGGGAGAAGGCTTGTGTCTGTTTTCCATGTGTCTCTTCAGAGTCGACCGCCGAGGGAAGAGTTTGTTGGCTTGGGGGCACCCTGGGACAAGACACACGAGACTCTGTTCTTCGGTATATCTAAAGTACATGGTTAATGGCGCGTTGATGGACGGTAGATGGTAACTTACAATGTAGGTGCATTTGAAAGGATCTCGTTGCCTGCTCCAGCAGAAGCCAAGGTTACAGGATGGTCTTCCCCTAGCTCTTCGATCTGGGACAACACAGACACCGGGTTCTTGTGGCCTTCAAGTTGATCCGCTGCTGAAGGGTCAATACTTTGTTGAACGCTCTTTGTGCAATTGCAGACAAATTTGAGGGCTGCCTCTCGGAAAATACAAGTTGAAAACCGAAGTTCTCTATAATCCAGTCTATCGCGGGACTGACTCCAGAAGGTTGGACAGACATATTCATTATCTGCGTTTGTAGTGGTTGAAGGCTGGATTGCGCTTCGTAGACACGACCAGGCTGCGATTCCCCCAACAATTTGATAATGTCGAGTTCGTTTGAATCAAGTACTGTTGAGAATCATGATCAGCTTACCTTCGAGTTTGGAATAATGATTACTCAGGTAGTCAGTCTCTAAAAACCTTTTTGTCCCATCCAAGAGCGGTTAGCCCAGAATCAGGCTCGCTTCACCCTCGGCTCACCTTCGACTCACCTTTAGCTCACCACCGCTCACTCTACGCCCACCATTCTACAGAAATGCCAACTTTACGCGACGCTCTCATAGTCCAAATTTGGAGCCTCCCTCTCTTACGGGGACGAAAATGGTGCTGGATAGAGAGGGTCCCGTTTTTAGGCCCCCTAAACCACTCTTCCATTAAAACAGGGACCAAGAAATCGGCTCGCTAGTGTATTTGCTCTCCACTTTAGGGGACTCTGGGTCGTACCTATTTTAATATGAAAAAATCCGTCACTTTCTACCTGTCTACTGTACGACTTTTCTTCTTCCAGTTCTGGCTACATAAAGAGGCCATTCCATCTGTCTTATCACCTACCACACGACTTCTCTCTTATCCCTCCGTATCTATATTACTGCCGTAAAACTTTTTTTTATATACTTTATCGTTATCAGCTTTACATTTTCGCTACATTAGCTCTTTACTGTGCCTTCTACAATGCCGAGAAAGAAGAGCCCTTAAGAGTACTTTCGCCGGGGAAAAGACAGGGGCTTAGAAAATTGCACAGAGGAAATAGACGGCTCTAGTGTCACGGTTTTGGCATAAAGTTGGGGAATAGGCGAACCAATAAGAGCTGGACCGGGAACTGAGGCAGGACTCATGGTCCACAGTCTAGAAGGAACCAATGGGAGTTGGACCGGGGACCGCGGCGGGACTCACGGTCCAAGGTCCAGGAGAAGCCAATGAGGTGAGGACCGAGGACCGTCTGGAGGTCAACGGTCCACGGTCCCGAGATCTATATATACGGAGGAACTGGCTGGTGTAGATAGACAGTTCCGCAGTATGCAATAAAAGTTACATTCGTTGGTATCAAGACTATTGTGATTGAGACAAGCCATTGTTGTGCACTGCTTAGCTGTACCGGACCAAGATTATCTAGAAGCGCCTTCGACTAGGATCCCTTCAGAGGTTCTGGATAGGGGTTCGTCACACTAATGCTCGTAGCAGCGGAGCTCGAGACAAAGGTGTAAGATAGTCCGCAATCTTATCTGTTAGCTCACTAGGTAAAGTAGAGACCGAAGTCAGTGTCCAAAATTTTAATGTCGGAAAAAATCTTAGCACTGACTATGTTTCGAAGGGTGGGCCTTACACACTGTGCTCTCCCGTTGGCTATGTACCAGCTGGGGACAGTCAAAAAAAGGCCGGACTAAACCCTTACCGCTAAGCCTAAATCGTATCAGCCCTTTTCGGCGCTTACCTACCAAGTGCCTCAACTGGAGACTAGGCTATCCCGGCTCGCCCTAGCTAGGGGTTCCGTGAGCGACAAAACAGCGAAATTTTAACCTTCTCTGAGACCATATCCTTGTGGTACTGTACAGTGAGAAACGCGGTGGCATTGTTGGACAGCGTAGCCGGAGAAGCCGTGGTGGTAGATCTCTTCGCAGAGGGGGCAGCGAGCGTACACGCTGCTGTTATCCACCACCGTACCTTTGCCTGGAGCAGGTTATCGGTGACAGAGACATGGCTTCAGTGTCCGGCAGCTGCCACCTCTCTCAACATCCTGATCACCATGACGACAGCGATCTAGCGAGTGACGGAGAACGCCATCCTCTCCTTCCGGAGACAACACAGCAGCAGAGCCACCTGGCTCTGGCGACAGAAGCTTCGCCGGTGAAGCCTGCGGGGATCCTCCACACCCCCGGCACTGGGGCGACGCGTGGGAAGCATGTGTCGTTTGGCCACGACGTGAAGCAAGGCTCTGGAACAACGAGGGCTAGTGTCACAAAATTGCCCGACGAGGAGCAGGTCGACCTTCAGCAGAACACCGATCGTTGTCGACGGCAGCGTCGTTGCGATACTGACGGCAAGGAGGACTGCTTTCCTATTGTGGGAAGTGACGCCAACCAAGGCAAAGATGGGGATGTCATTCAGCCACCACGAGGGAAGCGCCGCAAGGTAAACACAGCGCCCATGAGACAGGCACGTCTTCGCACCGACTCCCTATCGCTATAGGCTCAACCACCACCACCAACCCAAGGTCCAAAGCGCCGCCAAAGCTAGCGTAGAATTTCCAAGCTGCAATCTTTAGGGGCGTCCGCTTTGGAAGAGGACACACTTGAGGCCGCTTTCGTAAGCTTTGAGGAATCCTTGTACGAATCATAGGCAACATGACCGCGTACCAGAAAAGCCGCGGCGTAAGTCACCAGGAGGGAGGATTTCCTCGACGGCGCGTGCCCTCCCTTCAAGAGTTGCCCCCACGACTGAGAAGGTTCAAGGCGAGTATTTTACCGTCGAGGAGATTTTAAGTGGCGACAGGGAGAAAAGGGACTGGAGTACCTGGTCAAGTAGGTAGGGTATTGGAAGAAGCACAATTCTTAGGAACCCACTGCGCATTTCGAGGAATGTCCTGAGGTACTGGAGGAATTCCACCAGAAGGTGGGATTGTCCACGGCTCTTTTGTATATTCCGAGCCGAACTCTACGCGGGGCGCCTTATGGTCTTCAGTGGATGAAATAGAGCAGATATTCATGCGTGCTTCACGTGGCGTTTACACATAAGGTTGGGCCGAATACGTACTCTTGAGCGGGAGCGGAGCTGATAGATCGATCTCTTCACGCAGAGGAACTGCACAACGTTGTCGCGGGTGATCCCGTGACCACTTTGGTCTCCCACACCCGAGTTTTCCATCCTCTCAATGCTTAGCAACCAACACCAAGCAAAGCAATCCACCCACAGGTGACATTTTACTCCTGTGTGTGGCCCCATAGAAGCCCGCTTTCACCTTCCAGTTTGCCGGGGGTACTGGGACAACATCTCTTCCGGGTCCGTATCCGAGCACAGTCTCACTATCGCCCTATTACAGTCGATTGTATCGACAACGCCGGCAAACCATGATCCTGGAACTCCTACACTCGAAAATATACTCGGGCAACCGGCAACTGCACTCCTCGCAGTGATGGGCGCCTCGGCGAACGGTATATTCTGACCGCGCAGAGAAAATAACCTTGACGCGCTTAAGAGAGCTGCTGTCATCATCGACCTAACCAACGAGTGACCGTGCCGGCAAGCGGCACGCTAAATGAAGCCTGGAGGACTCTGCTGTACTTTTGTGTAGAAAATGTTGGTAGGAGAGTGGGTTTGTTATATAGGATTTGAATGCCAACCTCTCTACTATTTGGCTCGCTGATAAATCTTTAACCCAGCACCACTGAGAGGGGCCCCAGAGGTATCAACACACTTGACGGGTGAAGGTTCGGTGAAGCCAAAGGGTTTACAACAAGTGCACAAGCAATTGTCCCAACAGTAGGTGTAGCTGACTGCTTGCATTGCTTACTGGAGAACTCTCAGAGTCCTCCAGAACGAGTGACTATATAGCTATCTAATAATCGATAGGTACCTTGCACCTTGATCTGTGGCGATCTGTGATGCTTGGCACCAGATCACTGAGATCACAGAGCATCTTCCCATTGGTCAGGACCTGCAGCCCTCAGCATGCCCTGCCTGCGTGTTGTCCGGGGCGTTCCGAGCCCCACGCCTTCATGCATGTCACGGGGCTTGTTGGCTTAATTTGTGACACTCGCTAGTCTTTGATCCGAAGTGAAGCCGGTTGAAAAGTTAGGCAGACAACACTGCTATTGGAATAAACGGGGGCCCATTTGGTGGATTAATTCAGGGATGTGACCGCCATACCCAATGGGGTAAACTGGTCGGACTATCTTGCCGGAAAATCCTGCTCAAAATACAGGGTCAAAGGATGGCCCAGGTCCCTCGGTTCCTTCCAGTTACACACACATCAGTCAGTCAGACAGCCAATTCAGCCTGCGTTCAGTGCCTTCAATTGATGCCCGTGCCGGTCATGATCTATGTCTATTCGAGCCTGTAACTGTTGCCAATCCAACAACTGCCTGACTCCAAAAAGGGCTTGTGCGAGATCACGGGAGAAGCGGACGAATCGTATGTACGGATTATTTAGCGTGCCAAGGCCCTTTAGGCTCAGTGCCTCCGGGCGAAATAAGTTCCATCCATCCACCCATCCTGACCCCGCCCACAGCTCAGCCGAAACAGCATTCAACACATCACGATACATTGCCCTCAAAGCTTGCATAGCTGTAAGCTCTATTCTACTCGAACATACCTTTAAGAAACCTCGCAGATACAATGGTGGGACTTCTACAGCTTCCTAACGAGCTGCTGGCTATCATATTTGGCGGGCTAGACGCCCAAGGCTTCTCCGCCCTCCGGTTGACGTCCAAATATACAAAATCAGCCACGTTGCCAGCTTTCATCAGCCGGTACTTCCAGACGCGCTACGTAATGCTCTCAAGACTCAGCCTCGAAAACCTCGTGGAGATTGCGCGACATCCAGACTTTGGCCCTGCTGTGAAAACACTCGAACTCTGTACGGATCATTTCGTGGAGTTCCCAAATTCATACTTTCATACTGCACGGCATGAAGGCGACATATTACTGGCCATAGAAGAAGGTCGATTCCCTCCCGCAGCTTTAGTGGGCAGCATAGATGATGCACACTCATCCGGCGAGGAGGAGGACCAAAGCCCTGGAGAGGAAGGCCGGGGAACCGATGAAGGGAGTGTCTCGTCTCAGGCCTCGTATGAGACGCGTTTGGATAAGGTGGCTTATACGTCACTGTGGGAAGAGCAGGAACACATAATCATGTCCGGCCTTGCGCAGGCCTACATCACGCAGGCGTTGATTTCTCTTCCCAACATCGAGGCTGCCGTCATTAGTAACATGCACCGGCCCTGGGGTGCACTAGCGCATGGCCGACAAACAGGTCTACCGCCAACAACCGCCCTAGACGATTACATGGAAGTGAAGTTTCTGGGCCAAGTCCTTCGCATCACCCTTACAGCCATCGCTACAAGTGGTGCCGCTCTTAGCAGCCTTGCCATCACAGCTGGTGTCCTCTCTAGGGAAGCGATTGCGCCAGACATTCTTAGACCCTCGGAGTCGCATTTCCAATACTACAAGAACCTCCCTCCAAGCCTCACGGAGCTCACACTAAATGTATCCGCCGAGGCAACGAGGGGCGCTGAGGACCGATGGGCGGACGACTTATCAGCATTTATCGGTGTGTTTCGACAACTCACACAACTGGATCTGGTCATCACACCCGTCGACTACTGCCCACGGGTTGACCGGTTAAAACAGCTCGCACCGAAGCTTCAAATACCGAATCTACAATGCCTAGGGCTCTATAGGGCATATTGTAGCGTACAGGATCTTGGGGCTTTTATCGTGAGGCACAAAGCAACACTCCAAAGCGTTACTTTGGTCCGAGTAGGAGTTTCGGGTGGAATTGGCCACTGGAGGTCTTTGTTCGCTCTAATTCGTGCTCATCTCCCAAGGCTTGAGTTATCTATTAAATTATGCACTGCAGCGGGGCTTGTCCTATTGTGCCGAGCGGAACACGAAAATGGAGAGGAATTTGAAGATTCTTTTGATGTCGGGGGCAGTCACGAAGCCTGGACAACGGCAATCGAGATGATAGAAACAAGATAGATGCATTGCAAGAATCGTCTGACTATTTAAAGTTTCAGAGTCTATTGCCAGCGGCACTATTGCCCTTGCGAAGGGCATAACGTTTTACCCACAACCTCCGTTGGCCGTCCTCCCCAGTCAGATAGGGGAGAACTCTTAGCCCGCGGGAGAACTTGGCGTCACTTGAACCAGACGCCTCGCTCTGGCGGGACTCGGGGATTTCCGAAATCTAATCGTGACACATCTCTCGCACGGTTGCTCTACAAGCCACCCTGACAAGGACCCATCCGGCCAGACAGACGAAGCAAATGGGCCGTCAGTGCCTCTCCGCAACTGCTGTAATAACTAAACTCGAGACCTCTGCAGAAGCCAGACTACGGGGTCAACGCATGACCTTGCTTTATAGGTCCGCAGATCGGCTTAACTGCTCGCGCCCGGGCACAGGGCACATGTGCAGGAGATTAGCCAGGTGGGCGGTCTGACGCTCGCGGCGGTGGACAGCCGCCTGACGTAGTACAGGGACGACCAGCATCGCCCGTTCGGTGGGATCCCGATCGTTATGTTCTTCGGCGACTTCTTCCAGCTCGACCCGGTCCGACAGACCAGCCTCCTCCTACCCGAGCCCAGGGACGGCGGCGCGCGGAAACCGGAGAGCTTGGCGAAGCACCTGGCGGCGCACAAGCTGTTCTTCCCGGTCAAGGGAAATGTATTGCCGCTTTTGGACTTAGGTGTGGTGTGTAGTTAGGAGCAGCACTGCCTTTTCTACCCTACCCTCCTGCCCATTTCAGCCTGGAAAAAATGTGTTTGATTTCGAAATGTCCAAATTAACCAGTTTAAGTTCGAATACCGAATTTGCAGATGAAGGTAAAGGCCTAGTTGCATCGTGCTATAAACCAACATACTGCTTGTCTTGACTACAGTTTCGTTCCATATTTACATACCTACCTAAGCTCCTTTATCGCATTCAAGCAACAAATTAGCAGTTGTGGCATCACACCTCCCTAGTTCCTTGGCATCAGCTGCCGCTCTCACAGGCTTAGTTACTGAAGTCAAATCATCTTGGGAGCTGTCTCGTATGATAAAGAAGAAATATGAGCAGCGTGTACTGAAGGATCATGCCAATGAAATTAACACCAGGCTGCAAGTAGGACTTTATGTCACACGGCAAACAAGCAACCAGCCGCATCACGGCCTAACCGCTATCTACCTGCACAATCAATGGTTGGAATTGAGGCGGACAATGAAATGCCTCGCGGCTGCTAAAGGAAATCAGATCAAATAAAGTTTGTTGTGGCGCTTGGAACTACGTCAAGCCAACTAGCCCGATCTTGAGTTGTTCGAATGGGTTATAACTATATGACGTCGCTACAAAGCATTCTGGAGCCACCTGTCTTTAGGACGAAACAGGGTACTCGAAGTGATGAAAGAGGCGGGATCCAGAAGGATCTAGAGTATTGTGACGGGCTATAAATTAATGGAGACCCCCAGGCCCCTCCTGTGTCACGCTATGATAGAAAAATAGAGAGAGAGATTGAATGAGAGATTAGCTTAGTTGTGTGCGGCTAGCTTGCAAGCCCAGTTATCTGATCTCCGACACCTTCTGCCGTAGCTGTAGCGCCTGCCGATGCATCTGCTCGGCCTCCTCATACTTCCCCTGGCTATCAAGTACACTCGCAAGGTTGTTCATGCTGGTGAGCGTGTCAGGATGCTCCTTGCCCAACACCTTTTCCCGTAGCTGCAGCGCCTGCCGATGCATCTGCTCGGCGCCCTCATACTTCCCCTGGCTATCAAGTACAAGCGCAAGGTTGTTCATGCTGGCAAGCGTGCGGGGATGCTCCTTGCCCAACACCTTCTGAGATAGCTGCAGCGCCTGCCGATGCATCTGCTCGGCGCCCTCATACTTCCCCTGGCTATCAAGTACAAGCGCAAGGTTGTTCATGCTGGCAAGCGTGCTGGGATGCTCCTTGCCCAACACCTTCTCCCGTAGCTGCAGCACCTGCCGATGCATCTGCTCGGCGCCCTCATACTTCCCCTGGCTATCAAGTACAAGCGCAAGGTTGTTCATGCTGGCAAGCGTGTCAGGATGCTCCTTGCCCAACACCTTCTCCCGTAGCTGCAGCGCCTGCTGATGCATCTGCTCGGCGTCCTCATACTTCCCCTGGCTACCAAGTATACTCGCAAGGTTGTTCATGCTGGTAAGCGTGCGGGGATGCTCCTTGCCCAACACCTTCTGAGATAGCTGCAGCGCCTGCCGATGCATCTGCTCGGCGCCCTCATACTTCCCCTGGCTATCAAGTACATTCGCAAGGTTGTTCATGCTGGTGAGCGTGCTGGGATGCTCCTTGCCCAACACCTTCTGAGATAGCTGCAGCGCCTGCCGATGCATCTGCTCGGCGCCCTCATACTTCCCCTGGCTATCAAGTACACTCGCAAGGTTGTTCATGCTGGCAAGCGTGCTGGGATGCTCCTTGCCCAACACCTTCTCCCGTAGCTGCAGCGCCTGCCGATGCATCTGCTCGGCCTCCTCATACTTCCCCTGGCTACCAAGTACACTCGCAAGGTTGTTCATGCTGGCAAGCGTGCTGGGATGCTCCTTGCCCAACACCTTCTCCCGTAGCTGCAGCGCCTGCCGATGCATCTGCTCGGCGCCCTCATACTTCCCCTGGCTACCAAGTACAAGCGCAAGGTTGTTCATGCTGGCAAGCGTGCGGGGATGCTCCTTGCCCAACACCTTCTGAGATAGCTGCAGCGCCTGCCGATGCATCTGCTCGGCGCCCTCATACTTCCCCTGGCTACCAAGTACATTCGCAAGGTTGTTCATGCTGGTGAGCGTGCCAGGATGCTCCTTGCCCAACACCTTCTGAGATAGCTGCAGCGCCTGCCGATGCATCTGCTCGGCGCCCTCATACTTCCCCTGGCTACCAAGTACAAGCGCAAGGTTGTTCATGCTGGCAAGCGTGCTGGGATGCTCCTTGCCCAACACCTTCTCCCGTAGCTGCAGCGCCTGCCGATGCATCTGCTCGGCCTCCTCATACTTCCCCTGGCTATCAAGTACACTCGCAAGGTTGTTCATGCTGGTGAGCGTGTCAGGATGCTCCTTGCCCAACACCTTCTCCTGTAGCTGCAGCGCCTGCCGATGCATCTGCTCGGCCTCCTCATACTTCCCCTGGCTATCAAGTACACGCGCAAGGTTGTTCATGCTACTAAGCGTGTGGGGATGCTCCTTGCCCAACACCTTTTCCCTTAGCTGCAGCGCCTGCCGATGCATCTGCTCGGCCTCCTCATACTTCCCCTGGCTATCAAGTACACACGCAAGGTTGTCCATGCTGGTAAGCGTGTGGGGATGCTCCTTGCCCAACACCTTCTCCCGTAGCTGCAGCGCCTGCCGATGTATCTGCTCGGCCTCCTTATACTTCCCTAACTTGCGAAAGCTCTCACCCACTTTGGAAAGAAGACTTGCTGTCGCTTCCTCGTCATCTGTTCTCTTCCGTAGTTGAAGAGCATGTTGCGTATGAGGAAGATACCTTATCCACTCTTCTCGGTTTTCGTGTTTGGGCCAAGGAAATATATCGTTAAGCCGTTCTAACACTTTAACCGTCCATTCCTGTCGCTCTCCCTTTCCATCTAACCAGCTCAGCATCGATATCTGAACTAGCCGATGGATATCGTAGCTCTCCAACTCATTCTGTTGGGAGATAAATGCATACGCCTTCAGGGTCCCGATTGCTTCAACAGTCTCTAGCGTCCCCGCCGGCGGCAACAGGGAGTGCGGAATATCCTTCCCGGCTAAAAAGCACAGAAATCTGAGGTAGTCAGCCGCCAGCGCGTCGTGATCTGAGATTTGCTGGAACGAAATCAGCCAAGTTGTGGCGATAGCATTTTGAATGTTCTTATATCGGTGTCGGTCGTTAAAGTGACTACTCAACAACTTAACCATATCCTCATCACTGGACTTGCACAACTTGAGGTACCGCGCAGTCGAGATCTGCTCCTTGGCCATATAAGCAGACGCCTGCCGTATTGCCAGAGGGAGGTTAGTAAGAATCTCCAGTAACGCATTATTGCTTTTTGTGTCGCTCATCTGAGAACTTTTCAGGTTTTTCCCTAATAGCTTAAGGGCCTCGTCTCTACTCATTTCTTCAACTGCGATAATATGATTTCCAGACTCGACCAGCCTTAATCCAAGTTTGTGGTTTCGGGTTGTGAAAAGAATAGATCCTTTCCGGCTGAATGGAAGATATTCGGCAAGGGCGGTATCCCCAAAAAGTAGCATTTCATCGTCGGCGTTATCGATAATCAAAAGCCAGTTACCCATACTCTCGCGGCCCAATGCGGACTTGATAAGTGCCTTGACATCTGCTTTTTCTTCGTCGATTCCCGGTACCTTGAGCTGCTGGCCGATAGCGCGGTATGCATTCTCGAAAGCGGTGGCATCCACAGCAGGAACCCAAAAGACCGAGCATTCCGGCTGCACGTCGCGAATGCGATAAGCGGTCTCCAGCGCGATCTGCGTCTTTCCAACCCCCCCCAGACCTTCGATGGCGGTCCGTTGGCAGTCATCTTCGTCTCTACTAGGAAGAACCTTCTTCAAAAGATCTGTGAGAATTGATTCACGCCCGACGAATTCCTTATTACGTCCGAACGGGACGATCCAGTGTCCCTTCACGGTAGCTTCGCGATATTAGCACTATTCTGGCCGCATCAGCCCACCCGGGAAATGATCAGCTTACAGTTCTTCCGCAGTTTTAAAACAACCGATGCGTCTCCAGCGAGTTTCCTGACCGTATCTTTAACTAATTTGAAGTTGGGACATTCTGGACCTTGGAATTTGTTCATCCCTGAATGGGTCGCATCCAAGCCTTGGCGAGGGAAACCATGCAGGCAGGCCGAAGACTCCGTTACAAGCTATCAAGGTCAGTTGAATATCACGAACGGGGGCAAATAACGTACAATCTTGCGGGTAACACTCCCTGACAGGCGCTTCGCCCACCCCGGCGATAGAATGCGTCTTAACATCTCCGTCTTCCTGGTCTCGAAAAAGCAACTCAGGGGCAGTTGCACTGCCTTCGCATTAGCGATCTCGGCGAACTTCTGAACGCGCTGGTGGACGAAGTCGTGTTTCTGCTCGAGGTCTTGTATGAGCTTGTCGGAGGCTTGCTCTCCCATAATGCCTTTAACCAGCACCTGCCACCGAGCCTGCTTCGCAGCATCACTACCCTGGAATGGAGTGGCGAGAAACACGATGCCGACAGTGGAAAGCAGGATATGTTTATAGGCGCTGCCTTCCTGGGCGGCTCGGATGATTGCCTGGGGAGGTTAACCGCTGCCCGCCGTATATGATCTAGGGACATACCTCGGCCAGAATAAGCCCTCCAAAACAAGAGGCGACGAAGATAATCGGTCGCGTTTGCGAACCACGGCCTTCGGCGATAAGACCGAGTAGCGTATCGGCATGGCCGAGCAGCGTCTGCACGGGTGCATTTGCGAAGTAGTTTGCATTCCAGTCGTACGTATATATGCGGGCCTTTGGTAGGGCTGCCGGCAGCATGTCGCCGTCCGACAGCCAGTTCACAACCCCATCCCCGTTTCTTTTCTTAAACTCCCATGTCCGCGGCGACTCGGTGCCCAATCCGTGGATTGCGATAATACTGTCCGGTTAGACGTGCCTCTATGCGTTCGACCGGGTGGAACTTACTCGATCGTCGCGTCGTCGGGAGCGTCGTCGGGAGCGTCGTCGACTGGGACGATCCGGCGGAGTCCCCTGCAAGCCTAAGGATGGGGTACCCGGAGTTAGCATCGGTCGCCGCTTCTTATATAGAGAGCGATCTCACCTCTGTCGTGGTCATCCTGGGAATATTCTGAAAGCGGGGCTTGTATTGCGCACCAGGCTGGTAAGGGTCAGCTTCAATCGCGGCGGTGACTATGTTAAGGTCGCCGTAAGAACGAAAGTGATGGAGAGAGGAGTATTTAGACTAAGCGAGACCCATAATGAGGCGCTGTTTGGCCTTTGTATGCGTGTCACACGTCAAGCAACCAACCAGCCACATCACGGCCCAACCGCTATTGAGAACCAATGGTTGGAAGTAAGGCAGGCAATCAAGTGCCTCGCGGTTATCAAAGGAATAGTATTGGACACGGAGTATATCGAAGGACTTGGCAGCGGCCTGAGATCGCCTAATGCTTACAGCCCAAAGCGCCAAGAAGCGCCATATCGAACTACTTTAAGCCATGGTCCCGACATTACCTCTGATGCGACGCACCTGGGCAAGTATTCACAGCGCCCATCAAAAACCGCGGACGATCAAACCGTCGTGTCGGGTCCTTGTCTCTCGACGCTCCAAGCGAGTCAAGACGAACGGCGGAGAAATCGAAACTAAGGGATAACGTATGGCAATAGGATTAAGCATCCCGCAGTCACGGCCGGCTAGTGTAGCTAACAGAGTGCGCATAGTGGGTTCCGTGTGTTTTCCGGCTCCGGAAAGCAGGCGACGTGCCGACGCGTCCCGTGCCGACTCGTCCCGTGCCGACTCGTCCCGTCCCGACAATTACCCTCCGTCGCCCCCGTCCGCGTTCCACATGGCTTCGCCACGTCCCCCGCCCTGGCTGGTACGCTAGCAGCACCACCGCAGTGCAAGTGTGCGTATTCTCTGAAAATAGTATTTATAGTTCAAAACAGACGTGTTTGGGAAACGACAAGAGGAAATCACCGCGGATGGCTTGCCGGCTACCTATCGCTACTACGAGGCCCCTAGAAAGCGCGTCGTCAGAAACCCGGCCGACGATATATCGGCTTTCTTAAGGACGGAACTGTCTCTCGGCGGTCTGGCCGACATGGTCAAGCATCTCTGGTTTGCTGGCGCAGAGCGTCCCGCCACCCCGCTGCACTTCCATGTCGCCATGGGCCGGGAGGTCGCCATCACCGACCGGATGGACCTCCACCTGCTCTGGTCTAATAAAGGGAGGCTCTTCATCAAACCCGTCCCGCGATTCCTTCTTGATCCAGCCTTTTGTCACAGCAACCTTCAGTGCCCTGATGGTTGTGCGTGCTATAATCCCCCGGCAGATACGTGCCGGGGAATAGCAAGGAAAGTCGCCTTGGGTTTCCTCTACACATACGTCTGTCTCATATCATCCGAGAGCGACTTCCACATCGCCAACGAAACGCGCCTCCTGCCTCGAAATGAAGATGACTCGCCAATCAAATGGGCAGACTGGAAGGCCTTGGCCGGGAACTCCTCAAGTGCACGAACGCAACCCAGATTTGGTCCACCCACGCTTTCTGCGCGCCGAGCTCCGCCTCTCCCGCATCAACACCATCCATCGCTTCACCCGCCTCCCTCCCTTCCACCCCTACGTCCGCGGCAGGCACAACTATAGCAGCCTCTTGCACGATAATCTTGCGTGGATGGCCACTGCCGCTGTCTTCCTGGCCCTGGTGCTGACCGCGATGCAGGTCGGCCTCGCCACGGAGCGACTCCAAAAAGACACCACCTTCCAGCAGGCGTCATACGGCCTCACCGTATTTGCTATTCTAGGGCCTATATGCGCGTTTGGCCTAGTGGTGCTGGGCGCGCTGTTTAACCTCGTCAATGATCTACCACTGCTCATCGGAAGACGGCGCAACCGCGTAGTGCATGAAACCTCGGGTGAAGTTAGTTACGCGGCGCCCTGACTACGGTGCAACCGCCATGACAATCCGACTCTAGGGATCATTGGGGGAAGACAATGATCCAGGGGAACAGTGGCCTATATATATGGAAGAACTAGACAGCTCGTAGATAGTTCTGCAGTATGTAATATAAGTCACATCGTTGGTATCAGACTATTGTGATTGAGACAAGCTATTGTTGTGCATTGTTTAGCTGCACCGAACCAGTTGTCTAGAAAAACCTTCACCTGTCACACGGCAAACAAACAACTAGCCGCGTGAGGGCCTAACCGCTTTCTACATGCACAAGCGACAAGCAATGGCTGGAATGAAGGCGGATAATTAAGTGGCTTGCGGCTACAAAGGAACGATGTTTCCTATTGCGTACGAGGAAGGACTCGGCAGCTGGTTGAAGCAACCAGAGCACGGACTTTAAAAGGACGGATAAATAGGCGTCCTTAGAATCTGTTTGTATCTCTAGACTCTCTTCACTAAGGCCTTCGAGGCCATTGAAGATAATTAGCTGAATTGAACTACTGTTCTAAGCCCTGATCACTAGCCCTTGTCACATATAATCTTCAAACAATCGAAGATACTAACCATCCATCTACCACTATAATACCACGCTATCGTCACTTCCGACATTACCTGTCACCGTGTCACCCACATACGCGAGCGGTAGAAACCTCCAGGAACAACTTAACAACAAATCCATTTCTTCCTACAACATGCTGGAACATCACGTCGCCTCCGCTGAGCCCGTCCAGGTTGAGGACCACATGGAGCTCACCCTCTACTCCCCTCAGGAGTTTGAGACTATCATGATGAACCCCACCGACATCCAGCCGTTGCCGGGTGCTGTCCATAACCCTGCACCATGGATCATCGAGCTCCATCGCCGAAGGAGGGAGGCCTACGAGAGCGTTCGCAAACTTGCTCAGCAGCAGAACAAGGCTTACATTAATCCGCAGGAGATGGAGAACCTCAAGCACCAGTATAGTCACATCCGTGAACAATACTCTATCTGCGCCGGCATGGTGAAACTCGGGGTCCAGGTCTCAGAACAACAGATCCGGCACTTCCGTTAGCAGATTGAAAACGCCAGTGCTACCTTTGCGAATCAGATCTGGGGAGCCATCGCCCTCATCTCCCAGGACGAGCGTCAGCGTCAACAGGCCATCGAACAGCTGCGTGAGTCTGCCAACCGTCACTACGCCGCCCTTCTGGCCCTGAAAAAGGAGGTCGAGGATCAGAAGCTGTTTAACAATTAGGTTGAGAATTGGGCCAACAAGCGCAACCGCGACGTTTACAGGCTCTTGCTAAAGGAGTTGTTAACCCCTCCACGCTAAACGAGCATGGAAGGTATGTCATGGAGCAGATTAAGACACTTACTACCGAGGCACTACTGGAAGCCACGGCACGAAACACATCACGACAGGCTCGGATATAGTTTGAAGCATCGCGTGCTGGTCCCATGTACATGACTCCTGCTGCCTTTGGCGGGGGAAGTGATAATCTCCCACCGAACGTCGCTACGCCACCGGAGGTACACCTCCTAACCCGGACGACTCCTCTCCCGACAACGATGATGGTGACTATCATGTTGAACAAGGAGCAGGCCTTCCTTCCGGAGGAGCTGGAGGGTGAGGACCTATATGTAACGACCCTCCTCCCGGGAGAGACAATCGCTCTCCCAGCCCTTCCGGCCGAGACGACCTCACTCGGCTCATCCAATTTTTCTCTCGCACCCCGGTTCAGGCCAACCCCGTCCATATGGCTAAACCTCCAGCCTATGACGGCAAGGACCTATCCAAATTCCAAGCCTGGTGGCTTAAGGTTGGGGCATACATGGAATCGTACCCCACTGGTTTCCCCACAGACCAGGTCAAAATCAACTGGAACTCAAATATCAGGGTGACATTTCTTAGTACCTGACCGAACTTATGGACCTTAACGACGTAGTCTAGTGGTCCGGCACTACCTTTCAGACTCACATCTCCAAATCCTTGCCGAATGAGATTACTAAGCTAATCTACTCACGACAAGGCAGGGTCCCTGAGACAGATGAGGACTTCTTCCAAGCCATCCAGGAGGCAGGCCATATCTATGAGAATATGCTCTCCAACCCTGGAATCTCCGTTGACAACCGGGCGGGAAAAGACACGCCCACTTCGATCTCGGAGCGCTCGAAGTCGGGCCCTCCATCGCAAGGTCGCTCCCAACCATCGTCAAATCCATCCTCAAGAAACAAGGCACCACCACCCGAGGTCAGCAAGCCCGATCCAAAAGATCAAAAGTGGCCCAACATTAGAGAGGCGCTTTCGGGGATCGACCAAGCCAACATCGACAAGTACAACAAAGAAGGTTGCACATGCTATCGATGTGGCCGCAGCAATCACCACACCTTGGCTTGTTTCGCAAGGAAGGATGTCTCAGGTAATGACCTCCCAGCTGCTCCAACCAAGGTAGCAGGAGTTAAGAGGAAACTGGAGCCGGAAAATGAGGTACTAGCTAGTGCCCTGCCAAGAGCCACCAGCACTCCCTTCCCGCCTGACAAGCTCGACAAGTGTCGACGGCGGTTCAGCGGTTGAGTTGGCAGGCTATTTAATGGGGCCGGTGCGCTAGTTGTGTTTGGTTCGTGGGGGGCAGAATAACCGCGGTGTACAATAGTGGTGCTGAGGTTGGCATGTGGAATTTCGCTGGATCGCTCGCTCGCTTAAAAGAGACTTTTCCGAATTACTTACATTGCCGAGCATGTCCAAGTTATGCGCCTTCACATACGAATGGCGAGACAATGTCCTCCAGCATCTCCATGTCATCGCGAATGACAAGTCCAGTTTCAAACCGAGACTCTACTTCTTTCACCACGCCACTGTGCTCCGAGAGATGTGGCTTTTCGAAGATAGCAGGTAAGGTTCTCACTGCCACCGGGCCTGCCGAATCAATCTTGTCATGGCTGCCAGCTACCATACAGATAGTCAGCTAACACAGACGCTGTGACTACCTAGTGGAGGGAATCCTTACCGAGAACTCGCGTTGGAAACCCTAAGGACTATTGGCTTGTTGATACCCACCGACAGTGATTCCCAGGGCTGGTTCAACAAGATAAGGCAACACAAGTCAAATGTGGTTTGCTGGCCTGAAGCTGGTTACGGCCCCAAATACCGCCTCTACGACATTGATGCAAGAGCAGGCGAACAATTTCGCATGCCACAGAAAGTACCTCGCAGGGCAATCGCCAGATCTCTACGAGAACAACGCATGTGGGACAGCCCTTCCATTGAGCCGTCTAGAGCAGTGGAAGGCTTTCGATATTGGCAACCACGTCTGCTAGCCCTGGAGAAAGCATTCGACAATGCCTCCCCGCGGGGCATCAAAACATGGTGGTTCGACAGAAGGAATAAACGTGGGTGGTGGACCTTTTGGATTGCCTTTACTAGTTTGGTTCTGGTTATTTTGGGCGGTATATGCTCATTCATATCGATGATTGGAACGATGATGTCCCTCGGAGAAGCCAGGATTGCAAATGACCTCGCCAGGACCAACATCGACCTCGCCAAAACAAACAACGACATTGCATCCGCAGCCGCAGCCGCCGAAAAACGGGATGGCTCTTTCTCTGCGCACGGAACAGACTCGCACAGTGGTTGCGTGGCCACGACCTTCAGTGCAACATCGACAGCTGTTTTAGGTGCTCAAGGGTTGGTTAGTTCGGCTCTCCCCACGCTACAGGTCACTATCACGGGGGTTATTGTCTTCATGGTAATGCACGACAGTGGTCGGAACTTATCCAGTATTGCAGTGTCGCCGGAGACGTAGTATTAAAGATTGAAAAGTATTCTTTTCTTCCTTCACTCACAATACAGCCCTGGTTTGTTTGTCTAGCGTGTACCTCGGGTGGAAAATTTCAAGGGGGTTCTCACCACTCAGAAATCGTACCGAAACCTGAGAAAAAGAACTGTCAAGGGCTTGCTGTCGCTTGCTGGGGTCTTTTCCGAATAGACCCTTTTTTCTGTGTGGGAGTTCTGGAAGAATTGCCAATTGTGGTGATAGTGACCTTGGCTGTACCGCGCTAGACAAACAAACCAGGGTTATATTATAGTAACTGGTGGTTGCCACGGCAACATTCAGGGGTATCCATCCAGGAATGCTGGAAAGTTCAACAAGATCATGCACTCCGTAGTTCAAACATTCAAGTTATAGGTAGGTATGTATGTACTTGCTGATTTCCAAGATTATATATCTAGGTAAATGCCCTAGAAACAACCCCCCAACCACCCTCCTGCAACAGAATGCATGCTCCCTTGTCTCAGCACTTCCCCGTCTGCCCCCTAAACACGGTCGCGATGCACATGAACCCGGCCCCGTTGCACGGGTCCCACACGCCCTCGAACACCTGCACCTTCATATCGACGTCGTACACCTTGTCGTTCTGTTTGCTGTAGATGGCAAAGTGCTTGGTGTTCCACGTGTCGATCCGGTTCCCGTCCGAGCACTCGCGCTTGCCGTTCACCCCCAGGCACTCGTCCGTGCTGCTGGCGAGCTCGTTGCAGCGCGAGTCGACCTTGCAGACGCGCTTGCCGTTGAGGGTGACCTCGGCCTCGTACTGGAGGCCGTTGAGGTTGAGCCCGGTCATGACCTCGGTCATTTTGATCTTGATGCACGGGTCGGGCGGCGGCGGCGGGGGCGCGGGCGACGGCCTGGGGGGGGACTCGCAGACGTTGCAGAAGACGGTGACGTGGCAGACCTCCCCACCGGCCTGGCGGGCTTGGAGGACGGCGTGGTCGGTGATCTGGGGGGGCGCCGGGGGGGCGGCTGGCGAGAGGTCCTTGACGACGGGCGCGGCTGGTGCGAGGACGGGACGGCCCGCGGGTGGCCGTCGAGGGTACTTGACTGCTGCTGCTGCTGCTACCGCGGCACGCTTCTCCTCCCCGCTGCCTTGGTGGTCCTGGTGGGGGGCAAGGTTGGTCGGGATCGTGCCAAAGGCTGACACTGTTGTCGGCTCGGGCAGCTCGCGCGCCGCGACGCCGCCCGTGCAGCTGACCCACGCGGTTCTGGAGACGCACAGCAAGTTGCCTCCACACGACGGGATGATGGTGAGCTCGTAGACCGGTGTCGAGGTCGGTGTGACGGCGCAAACGGTAGTTGTCACGCAGGCCGACTTGCCGCCGCTGCCGCCGCACGAGGCCGATGTGGTGGAAAACCAGGGCGGGGGGCAGGATAGGGAGGTCGGTGCCGGGAGTGGAGGCAGATCCTCATTAGTAGTGGGACTGGGGGTGCTCCCATCAACAGGGCTGGTGATGCTGCAGACGGAGCCGTCCGGGCATGGGGTGGCGACGCACACCGTCGCTGACGCGCAGATCTGACCCTGGCGGTCGCCGTAGCAGATCCTTGTGGTAGTGGAGGAGATGCAGTTGGAGGGGATCGGCTCGACGGCTGTCGGCGCAGGGGTGATGGTGGACGGCGGGAGGCGGGTGGGCTCGGTAAAGTGCGGCGGCTGTCCGGTGTGATCGGGCCGGCACCAGAAGTCGGTGCAAAGAACGCCGCATCCGGTGGTGCAGGTGGGGGAGGGAGTGCCAATTTGGTAAGTAAACGTCTTGGATGGGCCGAGCTGGTCCTGCCCTCCAACGTCGCCGCCGTCACTGCCACCGCCACCACCCCCGTTACCCGGTGCCCCGGGTACGGGACACTGCCCGCCCGCCTGTCGCTTCCTCGACTGCCTACGGGCCAAGTCTGAGCCGGGATCCGAGCCGTCCCAAGATCCGCCATCAGAACCGCTCCCCGAACAATCATCATCATCCCCATATTGGTCGTCCTCCTGCCCGAAATGATACCTATCGTCAGGACCGTCATCAAGGTCTTCGGGGTACGTATCACATTCGGCTGGAAGCGAGTCCCCGAAGTAGCACTGGTTGTCCGATTCCGACTGGCCGTTCCACACTGAACGCACCCACCTAGTGCGCTTCACGTTGTTAGCGTAGCGCCCCGGCTCGGGGTTGCGTTCCGTGTAGTCGTCGTACAGGACACGCCGCTGGTTACTCCATATAAATTCCTTGACGTAGGCCGGGTCGTCGAACTCACGGAGTCTGCTGGGATCCTTAATGGCGACGAGGGCGCGCAAGTACGCCACTAAGCCCGACACGACCGGCGCCGCAAAAGACGTCCCGTTGACCACCTCGAAGTCGTCGTCGCCGCCGCCCAGGAGGGAGACGGCCACATCCACGCCCGCCGCGTATACCTCGCACGCTTGGGAAAAGATACCCCTGCGGCCGTGGATATCGGTCGCGCCGACCAAGATAATGTTCGGGACCTGTGCCTCCCCGCGAGGCCAGACGTCGCGAGCGGGCGGCGGCACTAAATCGGCGTTGTGCCAATCTGGGTGGTTGCCAGACGCAACGACGATAACTACGCCGAGGCTGTCTAGCTGCTGGAGCAGCGTGCTCAACATATTGCGCATCGGCTCATTAAACACGATCATGCTGAACGACATATTGATAACCGACTTGGTGCCGCGGCCGTTGGACTTGACCCGCCCCAGCGTCGTAGTCAGAGCATCGATGAGCATCCAGGCCCAGACGGGCGAATCCGTGCCCTCATCCCACCGTCTATGAGGTACGTCGGTACCGATGAGCCTGACTTTGCCTTCGGGGCAGACGCCGGTGTAGCGGCCTGCGATGACGGAGCCCACCCCGGTGGGGTGGTCGGGGTACCAGACTAGATAGTCGTCCCACCACGACGACAGGTGCCGAGGCAGCGTCTCCTGGTGGCCGTTCTGGCGTAGGGGGAGGAAGTGCGGGTGGTCCGTCTGGTAGCCGCTCTCGATCAGGTAGACGTCCTGGTCCTGGCACTCAGAGGCGTCTCGCTGGTAGTAGTATCGGTCTCGGTCGTCGCCCTCTTTGAAGTACTCGTCGTTGCCCGCAAACTCGACTTCGGGCGGGATGCTGAGGTGGGCCATGGCGTAGTTGCGCATCTCGCTGCGCGTCCGCTTAACGATCCTGCGTTTGGGGGAGATGGGTTGGTCCGGATAGCCGACGGCCAATGCTGCTGTCTCGTTCCTATTGCGACTTTGCACACCTCGGCGAGAGCCAGGTGAGGATCGACTGTGTCGTCGTCGCATCCTTGAAGACGACGAGGGGGATCCCGGGGGCGAGTCCTCCCGCCGCGGCGGGTGTTCTATCATATGGACCGAGCCAATCTATAAAACAAGGTGGAGTGGTTAGCCGCGTTGCAGATGGAAGTATACCTAGGTAATCTGGTTAATATAAAAAGCTTACCCCATACGACCCCGTTAGTCCTCGACCATAAGCCTTTCTCGCGTCATACAGCCAGATAAATGCTGTGAAGACCGGGTCGTCGATCGTGATGACTGTCCAGTCGTCCAGCTCTTGGCCAGACACAGCATCCTCAAGCTCCGCCCGCAGGGCTCCGCTGATCTTGCTCAAAGGATTGTTGAGGACGAGAGCGAAATCAGCCCACTCGTCGTCGTCTTCACAGTCGTCATCATCAAGAGTGTCATCTCTCTCCCCGATGGACCTCGGCGTAGGTTGCGGCGAGGCGCAGGCGGTCTTAGACACGCTAGCGGTAAGGTCGGTGAGGGCGCACCCCAGGATCGGAAACTCGCTGGACATGGTGCGGGACGACATAGTCCGGACGGTGCCCTGGGTGGTTGTCGTGGCGTACGAAGTGGTCGAGATAGTGAGCGTCGCGGTTACCGGCTTGCACGGCGTCGGTGCGGCGGGGGTGACAGCCAGTAAGCCGCCACCGGGGTGGATGTCGATCTCGGGCCACGGCAGCGAGCAGGGAGGGTTCGCGCAGCCGATGTGCCATCCACCCGGGAGGTTGATATAGCCAAGGGGCATGGTCCCCGGTCCGTGGCGGCCTGTGGGCAGCTCAACATCCCACCAGTCGATCTTGATGCCGAGCTCGGGCCAGTTGATGCAGATGTTAAAGAACCAGAGGTCGCACTTGAGGCGTGTCTTGCCAGGAGGGGGAGGATCATCGTCGTCTTCTTCGTCGACGGGGTCAACAGTGCCCGTTGGAAAGCCTGGGAGTACAGGGGGGTCATTATCGTCGTCGTCGGAATCGTCAGAATCCTCCACTGGGCTGGTGGGCATGGCAATCGTTGTTGTGTGCCCGCCAGCATTGGGGGGCCGGGGAGTGTAAGTGGTGTTGATGGTCGTGGTAGGAGAGCTTGTCGGATTGCTGCTACCGCCACCACTACCACCACCACCACCGCCGCCGGAAAAGGCACCACCAAGGGGCGGGGGTAGGACTGTTCTTGTTGTTGTCTCGCTGTCCTGACCGGTCACCACAAGCATGAGGGGAGGCGGCTGGATACTTGGTCGTAGCGTGACTACGGCCCCCGCGGGCTGTCCGCTGGTAATGTAGTGGTTGAAAAAGTTGACGACCGAGACGGTGGTTGTGCTTGGGGTGCTGACAGCGACGATAGTGGTTGTGGTGGTGCCAACCTCAAGCGTGGCCGTGTACGGTTGCATTGTGAGGACCTTGGGCTCTTGCAGCGAGCTGGAGGGGAAGACCATGATACACGGGGCTGGGCATTGGGCCGCAGGTGTCTCGAACACCTCCTGGCCGATGTAGACAACGTCGCCGTATTTCTGGTCATCTGAATCACCAGAACCAGCCACCTGAAAGTCGATGCTCCAGACCATGGTGCCGCCGAAGCATCTCGAGTCTGCCCAGGCCTTCTTGGCGGCAAAGGTCTCGTCGTCGTCGTAGCCGATCCACTGGTCATCCCATGTGATCTGCTTCATCATCGCGTCGGGAAGGTACTGGGGAGTGAGGCCCTTCCGATCGATGAGCTGCTGAATCTCGTGGAGCGACATGACGCCCTCAAAGTTGGTGCAAGGGGCCGGGTTGCTTCCGCCAGCGAAGGGACACAAGAGCTGGTTGCAGGTCGGGTCAGCCAGGGTGTAGCCGCGTCCGTACAAGGCGAGACCAAAGTTCAGCTTGGCGGGATTGAGGCCGTCAAACCACAGCGGCTTTGTATTCTCGGAGATTTCGCGAATGTCGGCCTGGCCGCGAACCTTGCTGCCCAGGGCCTTGACGTCGGCATCCCAAGGGCCGTGCAAGTCATAGGCCATGAAGCCAAAAAAGTCGACGTAGGGCTCCATCGCCTTGGCGTCGAACCAGCGCAGGTACCAATAGTCAGGCGCCAGCGTCAGGCTGATGCCGTAGTTGCTGCCGTACGCGGCCCTCATCTCCTTCATCAGCAGGACGAGCTTCTGCGTGTCGGCAAGCTTGTTCCCACCTCTCTCCGGATCACCAGGGTACTCCCAGTCAATGTCGACGCCGGTGAAGCCATACTCATCCATGTAGTCCTTCACTGACGAGATGAAGACGGCTCGGCGGTCACGGGAGGCGACCATCTCGCTCCATGTGCGGTGAGTGGGCGTCCCCTTGTCGCTGAAGTCGAAGCCACCGATGGCGATCCAGGTTTTCAGACCCGGTTTAGCGAGTCCGGTGAACTCACGCATCATGGCGGGATCATCCGGGTGGGCGTGGGCGATGCGGAAGGTAGATGGGTCAATGGACGCGAAAGAATAGAACAAATGGGTGTAGCCAGTGGTGTTGAGCTGCCTGGGAGAGACCTTGTTGCAGAGCCGGTTACGCACGTTCCATGACTGGTAGTAGCCGATGTGACGGCCACTGGTGGTGCCGCCGCCGTAGGGGCATGAGGGCGGGCCGGTAATGTAGCAGGAGCCGTAGCCAGCCTGGCAGGGCAAAGTGCCGCGCAGCGGGTCGGCGTTGTGGCAGTACACCTCGGTGGACTAGTCGTACATGTAGCTATCAGCATCTTGGACAAGGGAAGGTAGGTTAGGTAGGTAGGTACTCACCCCACACCAGCCGCTGGATGAGCAGCACAGCTTCATGCCGCAGGGCATCTGTCCGAACTCGCTGTGTTCTCCGCACATGGCCGTGGCAGTGCAGTTGAACCGGCAGCCCTCTCCGCAAAAGTCGGGGCCAAAGCCGCAGATGTTGTCGGGGCCGCAGCAGCTGCCGTCAATGCAAGGTCCATCGTGACAGTACAGCGGACCGTCGCGTCTGGACAGGCTTGCCGACCGCCGTGTCAGATTGCTGCTCGATGATGGCTCTGGCTCAGAGACAGAGGGCTCCTCAAACAAAAGAGGCTCATGGGGAGGTAGTTTGAGGGGGTTGGAATGGCCTGGGCTACGGCGAGAATCGGGGATGGCGGCCGCGTCACGGCGGACAATGATAGAGTCGATAGGGGCATCTGTTGTTGAGCGTTGTATGATGTTGCTGTGAGGGGCAGTTTCGGAAAAGAGGAAAGGCGAGAGGCAAAAAAGAAAGACCGCTGCAGCTACCCAGAGGGCAGTGCTGAGGTGATTTCCCCCTCCGCGAGGCATCGTTGAGTCAAGCCTTGGAGCACTTCAGACGAAATCTTGAAAGGGAGGCCATGTAAACATGTTTATAAGCTCCGTCGTTACCGGATAATCGGGATTGAGGTTGCCACTAGTCATCTTGTTCCGTTACATCGAACCTGTCACAGGAAGAGTGATGGGATTCTCTAGTGACCCACTGACAGGGGTCGGACTTATTCAAAAAACTCCAGTGCTGAGGATTTACAAACTATGATCTTCGGCGAAGGGTTTAGGGCAGTCTGCTCCGAACACTCCAACCCCGGTCACAGCAACCTCGCCGGCCCGATGTTACCGAGATGACATCTAGACCGTGATAATTCGGAGATTCTTGGTCGCCACTGCTTGTCCAAGGGCCGAGGCAACCGCCCGAGCGAAATGATCAGGCGACTTCAACCAGGGATCGGGAACATCACTTCCCCCTAGGAACTGAAGTCATGCCCCGGGGCCCGAGCAAAAGCACGAAGCGGAGGTGACCGACATATCTCGACTATATCCCCCGCTAAAACCCTTTGTTCCTCACACAAACCACAAGCACTGCCTTAATCCTTTTTTTCAGCGCCCCTCGCCATGCGCTTTTCCAGCGTGACCACCCTGCTCGGCATCACCACCGCACACCTCGCCGGTGTCCTTTGCCAGAGCCCCGGCGATCCCCCACCATGGCACAACGGTGTCATCACAGAGGATGGCTCTTGCGGCCCTGACATGTCCGACGACTGGGTATGCACACCTACCTGGGGAGCCTGTTGCGGTGCCGACGGCCGCTGCGGCTTCCAGGCAGCCTGTGGTGATGGCTGGTAAGTCACCTCACGCCCACTTCAGTGTCTTGGGGATCATCATCTCTTACAAAAAAAAACAGTCAGCAAGGCTACGGCAACTGCAACGTCCCCTGGACCGGTGTGCCCTCTCCAGACGGCTCCTGCGGCTACCCAAACCTCTACAACTGCACCAACTCGGGCTTCGGCTCCTGCTGCTCCGCCACCAACTGGTGCGGCGACTCCTCCGCCCACTGCGGCGCCGGTTGTCAGTCTCTCTTCGGCACCTGCACCGAGTCCAACGTCAGCACCGACGGCTCTTGCGGCCCCGCCAACGGTGACAAGACCTGTGCCGGCTCCGGCTTCGGCTCCTGCTGCTCGGCCGGGGGTTGGTGCGGCAACACCACCGATCACTGCGCCGCCGGCTGCCAGTCCGGCTTCGGCACCTGCGATGCCGGCAGCGGCAACGTCTCCACTGACGGGCAGTGCGGTGCCAGCAATGGCAAGACCTGCGCCGGTTCCGGGTTTGGTGACTGCTGCTCCGCGGGGGGGTGGTGCGGCGGTGCGGCTGATCACTGCGGTGCTGGCTGTCAGTCTGGCTTTGGTACATGCTCGAGCGGAAGCGGCAGCATCTCTACCGACGGGGAGTGTGGCACCAGAAACGGCAAGACGTGTGCCGGGTCTGGCTTTGGAGACTGTTGCTCTCCTGCCGGCTTCTGTGGCGGCACCACCACCCACTGCGGCGCCGGTTGTCAGTCCGGCTTTGGCACATGCTCGAGCGGAAGCGGCAGTATCTCTACCGACGGGGAGTGTGGCACCAGAAACGGCAAGACGTGTGCCGGATCTGGCTTTGGAGACTGTTGCTCTACTGCCGGCTTCTGTGGCGGCACCACCACCCACTGCGGCGCCGGTTGTCAGTCCGGCTTTGGCACATGCTCCGGGGGAAGCGGCACTATCTCCACCGACGGGAGGTGCGGCACCTTCAACAGCAAGACGTGTACCGGATCGGGCTTCGGAACCTGCTGCTCGGCCGGCGGCTACTGCGGAAGCACCAACGACCACTGCCAAGCGGGTTGTCAAGCGTCATTTGGGACCTGTAGCAGCGGGAGCGGCACCATCTCCACCGATGGAAGATGCGGCACGTTCAACGGCAAGACATGCACAGGATCGGGCTTCGGGAACTGTTGTTCCTCTGGCGGGTATTGCGGAAGCGCAAACGACCACTGCCAAGCGGGCTGCCAGGCGTCCTTCGGTACCTGCAGCGGTGGAAGCGGGACGATCTCGACGGACGGCAAATGCGGCTTGAATGGCAAGACGTGTGTTGGCTCCGGGTTTGGAAACTGCTGCTCGGCGACTGGAAACTGTGGCGCGACGGCGAATCATTGCGGACAAGGATGGTGAGTATTGTTTTCAACAACCAACACAACTGACGTAAGGACTGATTGCTAATGTGATTTCAAAAACAGTCAAAGGAGCTTCTCCAACGCGTGTCTCACGACCAACATTCCCTCGGTCGACGGCAGCTGCGGTCCCAGCAAGGGCGGGTGGACATGCAACGGCGGTGACTTCAACAACCAGTGCTGCAGCGCGGGGGGTTTCTGTGGCACGACGAGTGCCCATTGCGCGACAGGGTGTCAAAGGGGCTACGGCCGGTGTAATTAGGATGCTTCGGGGACTCGCAGTCATCGAGTGTAATGACGGTGTAGGATACAACGTCAACTGACTTAAACCGAGCTTCGTTTGATTGAAGAGAGTATTGAGGGACCTAACGGCAGTTGCCAAGGCAACCATTCAGGGGCGGGCTAACAGATGCAAGCTGTGTGCCAGTGATTCATTACGACTTCAGAGCTGAATCAACACCTGTTGAAATAACTGGTAAAAAGAGAAGGAACTTGAGAAGCAAACCTAATAAAAATAAAACTGTTTGCCGTAGCTATGACTGAGGACTCCATGTGGCCTCCCACCAACGCAATTCTACATTGGATATCTAGCCCCACCAAAAATGGAGTCAAAATGGAGCCAAAAACATACAACACCAGGGATTCCCCAGTGGTCACCCACCTGAGTACTGATCTGGCGATTAGCTGTTTATCTAGGGGAGAGCGGACGGGATCCCGAGCTTTCAGCTATCTATGGTCGTATGTGCTGGGTTGTTGTGAAAACAGAACCCATAATGGGATCATCACGAGGTATGTTGAGCGGAAAACCCAACCCTAATATAGGAGGTACCCATGTTCTTCCCGGTCAAGGAAAATGTATTGCCGCTTTTAGACTTGGGTGGGTTGTGTAGTTAGGAGCAGCACTGCCTCTTCCACCCTACCCCCCTGTCAATTTCAGCTTGGAAAAAATGTGTTTGATTTCGAAATGTCTAAATTAACCAGCTTAAGTTCGAATAACGAATTTGCAATTCAAGGTAAAGGTGAAGTTGAATCGTCATATAAACCAACATACTGCTTGTCTTAACTACAGTTCCATTTCATATTTACATACCTACCCAAGCTTCATTATCACTTCCTATCAACAAATTAGCACTTATGGCGTCATACTTCCCTAGTTCCCTTGGCATCAGCTGCCGCTCTCACAGGCTTAGTTACTGCAGTCACATCATCTTGGGAGCTGTCTCGTATGATAAAGAAGAAATATGAGCAGCGTGTGCTGAAGGATCATGCCAATGAAATTAACACCAGGCTGTAAGTAAGACTTTATGTTACACGGGAAATAAGCAATTAGCCGCATCACGGCCTAACTGCTATCTACCTGCATAATCAATGGTTGGAATTGAGGCGGACAATCAAATGCCTCGCGGCTGTTAAAGGAAACCAGATCAAATAAAGTTGTGGCGCTTGGAACTACGTCAAGCCAACTAGCCCGATCTTGAGTTATTCGAGTGGGCCAAATGACGTCTCTACCAAGTGTTCTAGAGCCACCTGTCTTCATAACGAAACAGGGTACTCGAAGTAATAAAAGAGGCGGGATCCAGAAGGATCTAGAGTATTGTGACGGGCTATAAATTAATGGAGACCGCCAGGCCCCTCCTGTGTCACACTATAATAGAAAAAAAAGAGAGAGACAAAGAATGAGAGATCAGCTCAGCTGTCTGTCGTAAACTTCATAGTTAGGACGCGCCCCGAAAAACAGCCAATAGCAATTGTTGATGCCGCTGCAGCGAAACATTGTGACTGATATTCCAGAGGCAGCCATAGCCAATTTTCTGAACCCTTGGTAATCCATCTCTTGCTCATGTCTATTCCATAGCGTGGGTAATGTGGGGGGTTGGTATCGTTAGATCCGGATGCAATCAGCTTCGAATCAAGGGAAGACGCTACCGATTTCACAGAACCGCCATGGCCCTCGAGCGTCTGCGTACATGACCCCGTGGCCGCCTCCCAGATCTTGATGGTACTGTCGTCTGATCCTGACACAACCCACCTCGAATCGGGCGAGAACGCTACCGACCAGACCCGACCGCTATGGCCCTCGAGCATCTGCGTACATGACCCCGTGGCCGCCTCCCAGATCTTGATGGTACGGTCGGCTGATCCTGACGCAACCCACTTCGAATCGGGCGAGAACGCTACCGACAGGACCGGACCGCCATGGCCCTCGAGCGTCTGCGTACATGACCCCGTGGCCGCCTCCCAGATCTTGATGGTACTGTCGTCTAATCCTGACACAACCCACCTCGAATCGGGCGAGAACGCTACCGACCAGACCCGACCGCTATGGCCCTCGAGCATCTGCGTACATGACCCCGTGGCCGCCTCCCAGATCTTGATGGTACGGTCGGCTGATCCTGACGCAACCCACTTCGAATCGGGCGAGAACGCTACCGACAGGACCGGACCGCCATGGCCCTCGAGCGTCTGCGTACATGACCCCGTGGCCGCCTCCCAGATCTTGATGGTACTGTCGTCTGATCCTGACACAACCCACCTCGAATCGGGCGAGAACGCTACCGACCAGACCCGACCGCTATGGCCCTCGAGCATCTGCGTACATGACCCCGTGGCCGCCTCCCAGATCTTGATGGTACGGTCGGCTGATCCTGACACAACCCACTTCGAATCGGGCGAGAACGCTACCGACAGGACCGGACCGCCATGGCCCTCGAGCGTCTGCGTACATGACCCCGTGGCCGCCTCCCAGATCTTGATGGTATGGTCGGCTGATCCTGACGCAACCCATTTCGAATCGCGCGAGATCGCTACCGAGTTGACCCTATCGCCATGGCCCTCGAGCGTCTGCGTACATGACCCCGTGGCCGCCTCCCAGATCTTGATGGTACTGTCCTCTGATCCTGACACAACCCACTTCGAATCGGGCGAGAACGCTACCGACCAGACCCCACCGCGATGGGCTTCGAGCGTCTGCGTACATGACCCCGTGGCCGCCTCCCAGATCTTGATGGTACTGTCGTCTGATCCTGACGCAACCCACTTCGAATCGGGCGAGAACGCTACCGACCAGACCCAACCGCGATGGCCCTCGAGCGTCTGCCGGCACGCATTCCAATTATCCTCTACAATTGGCCTCGAAGTAATCCACTTCCGTTCTTCCTGCGTAAATAGGCCTCTTGTTATACTTTGGGCGGGGCTGAATACAAGTGCTGAAGCGTATACCTGAAGAGGATAATTCTCAACAACCCATCTCCAGTACAAAACGAATCGGCGCATGTCAGCGACAAGGCTTGGTAATTGAGACGTAATCGAACTGTGCTAAATTCCTGTTAGAACCGCTTAGTAAGAGGATACTATCACTGGGTAGAGCCTACCTGAAGAATGCTTTCGAGCTTTGCCATTGAAAGTATCCCCTGCGGCATGCTCTTACAAAGTGAAAGTGCTTCAAGCCAGTGGAGGTAGTGCTGCCTCAGAAAGTCATCGACGATACCACTATCTTGGAAAATATCTGGGTGCTTGCTATCGTCGCTCGACTGCCAGTTACAGAGATGATCAACCCAGTAAACGCACGAGTACCGCACTGTCGCAAGAGGGTCCGGGTCCGGCACTCGGACGTGGTCGATAGGATATCCTGGTATAAATAAACCGTATACATCGCGTTGCAACTTGCCTGAGAGAAGCTTTAGTGACCGATCCGATATGTCATGGTGGGTCACAGCCACACCACTGGGGAAAAGTAACGGGGAGGCTTGATCACTCAAGTAGTCCTTGGCTGATTGATGAACGAGGTAGATCTGGTTATCTCGAACCGTGAGAAAGGATCCGCACTTGGCCACGATCTTCTGAATATTTTCCGTCGACCTGACAATCTGTTCCGGTAATCCAGACAAGCCGCCTATTTCGTCCAAGTGAAGTGGGCGGTATGCTACCGTCACCACCGAGAGAATGCGCCAACAGAATTCCGAGTCCCGTTTATTCCGCCTGATCTCATCCAGCATGCGCTTGTACATCCCATCCAGCCCCGGTGGCACTTCTTCGACAATCTGCAGAACATGCCAGCTCTCAACCCCATCCATGCTGAGTTCCTGTACGACGAGGGCGACCCAGAGGAACGTGCCGTTTGCCTTGTTGTGTAGAATATCCCGTACTTGATCCTTTAGCAGAGCGTCGTCCTGAAGTGCTTCCAACCCAGATAGTTTATCGTCGATGTACACATCGACGGCATGAGAAAGTTTTACCTCCATCGCATTTTCCTTCAGCTCAAGACTAAGCCTTGTTCGCGCATTGTTAGATTTCAATTTCTTCTCGATGATCGTCTCGTTCCGGCTTGTTAAGAGCCATTTTATCCGATCGGATGAGATACAGACGATAAAGTCTAAAAGCTTCGGTAGGTCGATAACACATTCGTCTAGGGCATCGACGACTAAACAGGTTGGCTTCAAGTTCGGGTCTCCTAGCATCCCCCCCAAAATATCCGAGAGGACGAACCACGCATTTGCGTCGGAGAGGGATTTACCAGCGTCGGTGTATTTACGCACGTGGGAGATGAGACGTGGCTGCTGGTGGGCAAGAAGATAGATCAGGCCACGTAACACGGCAATGGCGTTATTGATGCGGGAGTCGGTAGCTTGGCAGAAGAAGTAGGCCAGATTACGACAATGCCCGTCTGCAACAATGGCTCCCTGTAGCTCGTTGATGATGCCGCAGAGTAACATGGTCTTGCCTTTGCCGGGATCTCCATTGATCCAGAGTAAGCGGCTCTCCGACCGTTCACGCCATAGACAGAAGTCAGGGTTGGCGAAAACCCAGCGGTAAGCGCCAGCAAGCAACCCACCCTTTGCCTCCTCGATGCGCTTCTTATCAAGGCGCGGGTCGGTAGAATGTAGACTGGACAGACAGCGATCATGCTTACTAATTTCCTCTCGCAGCCGCCCAAATGCTTTATCTTCTCCTTCGCCATACAGAAGCGGCATTGTTACATCAAAGATGCCGAATAGCGAGTATGCCTTGTCTTCTTTTTGTGTGGTGTTGCGCTTTCCGACCCACGACAGACGCTCTTCGATGCTGAAGTCGGACAATGTATTGCCTGGGAGAGCCTCTAGGGGAATCTCGGTTACATCGTGGATTTGTTGTTCCAAAGACTTCTTGTCTCCTAGACGCTCGCCCTCTTTGGAGAAGAATTCCACAATTGCTGGAGCAATGAGCTCTTGAAGGGTCCATCCACGAGTGAACCACTTAGATTTTCGAAAGGTCAATTCCCACCAGCCAGGGTTGCCGTCGGTATCCTGCTGGCAGGTTGAGACGTCTGTGAGATAGACATAGCATTTGGCTGCATTGCGGTACCACTGAAACATGGAGTTAAGGGCGCGCTGAACTTCGGTGCTGTCGGATTTGTCGATGCAGCATGTGTCGACCCAGAAGAATTTCAGCCCATCGCGTCCGGCTTGATCTCCGCAAAACTGTATCTTGGAGTAGCCTCTTTTGTTCTTGCATATACCGTCCTTTATATCCTTAAAGATGACCTCTTCATCGCCCCAGGTGTGCGAAAGTATTGCGTACGGTGGGACCTGGTCGTCGGGAATGTCATCCGTCAAACTAAAATCGCCGGTATCATTGCGTTCCAGGAGGCGCATTGTCGAAAAACCGCCGAGCTCAGCTTTCGTAGCATGGAGAATGGGTCATGCAAGGTTTTGCGAGGCTTCTTTGGCTGCCTCACGTGTTTAGTGGTGGAAACACGAATATGCCTTAGGCCTTTGCAGTCAAAAAGGAATCTGTTGTCTGCCCGTATAACTATTCGATAGCAGGAAAAGCCAAGCAGGTGCGCGGGAGACGGATGGAACTAGTAGGCTCAACAAATCAGTAGCTGAAACCAGGATAAGCTCTCAGACATAGACAAGAATTACTTGCCCCAAGTGATTGTTGAGAAGCGTAGTGTAAAACTTGGTAGGTTCGATTGTTGCTGTTTCCAAAGGTCGACAACCCCGCACATCGGGCATTTTGCTGACGTTGGCGCCCAAGCGAACTGCGCATACTGGAAGCATCGTGATTGGCGTTGCTTTGCTGGCGTGCATGAAGATGTCCCTTTGGAGGCCGTCGCTTTGGCGCGTCCGTATGCTAGCCGGTGCCACGAATGCACTGTCCATAAAACCGTAATGTTTCTTGAAAGTTTGGGGCGGCTGAGGATCGGCGTCTCATTCATTTTACAAGGAGACTACACAACAGATTGCCGTGAGGACGCAGCAGGCTACGAGACGAGGAGGGGCGACGGCTACACAACTTGCAGAGAGGGCGGAGCTCCTTGAAGAACACGCAGACTGTCATTTCCAGGGAAATCCGATGCAGATTTCGGAAGACACACTGCCAAAAGCTGAGGAAGATTTCTCTCCCGATCTTCTACATTCACACCTCAGTCCTCCAATGAACCTGAAGCATGTAAGCGCCGACAGAAAATAAAAATCGAAAATAAAACGGGCTGTAGCAAATATGGGTACTTCGGTACATCGAGCGTGTATTTTCAGGCTCTCAGGCGGAATGATGATGAAGCATAACTCTTTGTATATCTGGATATTTACCACTCCGATCTTCGAAGCCGAATCAAGATCATATGTGTGCTATCGCAAGGAATGCGTTTTGCTAAGGATTCAGCTGAAAGCCTGGATCACGTTTGGATGTCCGCGCGCGTTTGTGCTGGGCTTGGCTCATCACTGCGGACAGCCCAGGCCCTCACCTCAGGTATATAGTTGTTTGCTTTCTCTTGCCTAGCCACAAATCTCGGGTACTGGGATCTTTGATGTCGGGGTGATATACTATAGTCCTGTAAGATCTAGACAGCTTTTGGGATACCGGCGGTAGGGGGCTGAGAAGCTGAGGTGTAAGAGAACGAAACGATGGGGCAAAACGACGGCCTCCAAAGGGACATCTTCATGCACGCCAGCGAAACACCGCCAATAACGATGCTTCCAGTATGCGCAGTTGGCACCAGCCGCTTGGGCGCCAACGCCAGCAAAATGCTTGATGTGCGGGGTTGGCAATCTGGGCAGGACAGCACCTTAACCCTTGGAGACAGCAGCAACAACAACCACCTTTGAGCTGCAACAATCAAACCCACTGAGATTTGCGCTACGTAGCTTAATAATTACTCGCGGTAGGTAATTTTGATCTATGTTTGAGAGCTTATCCTTGTTTCAGCTACTGATTTGTTGAGCCTACTAGTTCCGTCCGTCTCCCACGCACCTGCTTGGCTTTTCCTGCTATCGAATAGTTATACGGGCAGACAACAGATTCCTTTTTGACTGCAAAGGCCTAAGGCATATTCGTGTTTCCACCACTAAACACGTGAGGCAGCCAAAGAAGCCTCGCAAAACCTTGCATGACCCATTCTCCATGCTACGAAAGCTGAGCTCGGCGGTTTTTCGACAATGCGCCTCCTGGAACGCAATGATACCGGCGATGTCAGTTTGACGGGTGACATTCCCGACGACCAGGTCCCACCGTATGCGATACTTTCACACACATGGGGCGACGAAGAGGTCAGCTTTGAGGATGTAACGGACGGTACACGCAAGAACAAAAGAGGCTACTCTAAGATCCAGTTTTGCGGAGACCAAGCCGGGCGTGATGGACTGAAATTCTTCTGGATCGACACATGCTGCATCAACAAATCCGACTGCGATGAGTTTCAGGAGGCTCTCAACTCCATGTTCCGATGGTACCGCAATGCGGCCAAATGCTATGTCTATCTCACAGACGTCTCAACCTACCAACAGGACACCGACAGCAATCCCGGTTGGGAATTGGCTTTTCGGAAATCCAGATGGTTCACTCGTGGGTGGACCCTCCAAGAGCTTATTGCGCCAACAGTTGTTGAATTCTTCTCCGAAGACCGCAAGCGCCTAGGAGACAAGAAGTCTCTCGCACAGCATATTCATCACACAACTGGCATTCCTCTACGAGCTCTCCAAGCCTACAGATTGTCCGATTTCAGCTTTGACGTACGTATGTCGTGGATTAAACACCGCAGTACGACGCGCGAAGAAGACAGGGCTTACTGTCTACTCGGCATCTTTAACGTACAAATGCGACTTCTATACGGCGAAGGAGAAGAAAGAGCATTTGAGCGGCTGCGAGAGGAAATTAGCAAGCATGATCGCTGTCTGTCCAGTCTGCATTCTACCGACCCGCGCCTTGACAAGAAGCGCATCGAGGAGGCAAAGGGTGGGTTGCTTGATGACGCCTACCGCTGGGTTTTCGACACCCCCGACTTCCGCGATTGGCATGACCAGTCAGAGAGCCGCCTTCTCTGGATTAAAGGAGATCCCGGCAAGGGCAAGACCATGTTGCTCTGCGGCATTATCAACGAGCTGGAGGGTGTCATTGTTGCAGACGGGCACTGTCGCAACTTGGCCTATTTCTTCTGCCAAGCTACCGACTCCCGCATCAATAACGCCATTGCCGTGTTACGCGGCTTGATCTACCTTCTTGCCCAGCAGCAGCCACGTCTCATCCCCCACATACGCAAATACACGGATAAGGCTAAATCGCTCTCTGACGCAAATGCGTGGTTCGTCCTCTCGGATATTTTGGGGGGGATGCTAGGAGACCCGAACTTGAAGCCAACCTGTTTAGTCGTCGATGCCCTAGACGAATGTGTTATCGACCTACCGAAGCTTTTAGACTTTATCGTCTGTATCTCATCCGATCGGATAAAATGGCTCTTAACAAGCCGGAACGAGACGATCATCGAGAAGAAATTGAAATCTAACAATGCGCGAACAAGGCTTAGTCTTGAGCTGAAGGAAAATGCGATGGAGGTGTCTCATGCCGTCGATGTGTACATCGACGATAAACTATCTGGGTTGGAAGCACTTCAGGACGACGCTCTGCTAAAGGATCAAGTACGGGATATTCTACACAACAAGGCAAACGGCACGTTCCTCTGGGTCGCCCTCGTCGTACAGGAACTCAGCATGGATGGGGTTGAGAGCTGGCATGTTCTGCAGATTGTCGAAGAAGTGCCACCGGGGCTGGATGGGATGTACAAGCGCATGCTGGATGAGATCAGGCGGAATAAACGGGACTCGGAATTCTGTTGGCGCATTCTCTCGGTGGTGACGGTAGCATACCGCCCACTTCACTTGGACGAAATAGGCGGCTTGTCTGGATTACCGGAACAGATTGTCAGGTCGACGGAAAATATTCAGAAGATCGTGGCCAAGTGCGGATCCTTTCTCACGGTTCGAGATAACCAGATCTACCTCGTTCATCAATCAGCCAAGGACTACTTGAGTGATCAAGCCTCCCCGTTACTTTTCCCCAGTGGTGTGGCTGTGACCCACCATGACATATCGGATCGGTCACTAAAGCTTCTCTCAGGCAAGTTGCAACGCGATGTATACGGTTTATTTATACCAGGATATCCTATCGACCACGTCCGAGTGCCGGACCCGGACCCTCTTGCGACAGTGCGGTACTCGTGCGTTTACTGGGTTGATCATCTCTGTAACTGGCAGTCGAGCGACGATAGCAAGCACCCAGATATTTTCCAAGATAGTGGTATCGTCGATGACTTTCTGAGGCAGCACTACCTCCACTGGCTTGAAGCACTTTCACTTTGTAAGAGCATGCCGCAGGGGATACTTTCATTGGCAAGGCTCGAAAGCATTCTTCAGGTAGGCTCTGCCCAGTGATAGTGTCCCTATTATTAAGCGGTTCTAACAGGAATTTAGCATAGGTGGATTACGTCTCAATTACCAAGTCTTGTCACTGACATGCACCGATTCGTTATATACTGGAGATGGGTTATTGAGAATTATCCTCTTCAGGTATACGCTTCAGCACTTGTGTTCAGCCCCGCCCGAAGTATAACAAGAGGCCTATTTAGGCATGAAGAACGGAAGTGGATTACTTCGGGGCCAATTGTAGAGGATAATTGGAATGCGTGCCGGCAGACGCTCGAGGGGCATCGCTATCACATCAACTCGGCAGCGTTCTCGCCCGATTCGAAGTTGGTTGCGTCAGGATCATACGACAAGACCATCAAGATCTGGGATGCGGCCACGGGGTCATGTACGCAGACGCTCGAGGGCCATCGCGGTTGGGTCTGGTCGGTAGCGTTCTCGCCCGATTCGAAGTGGGTTGCGTCAGGATCAGACGACAGTACCATCAAGATCTGGGAGGCGGCCACGGGGTCATGTACGCAGACGCTCGAGGGCCATCGCGGTTGGGTCTGGTCGGTAGCGTTCTCGCCCGATTCGAAGTGGGTTGCCTCAGGATCATACGACAAGACTATCAAGATCTGGGATACGGCTACGGGGTCATGTACGCAGACGCTCGAGGGGCATCGCGATTTGGTCAGGTCGGTAGCGATCTCGCCCGATTCGAAGTGGGTTGCCTCAGGATCAGACGACGACACCATCAAGATCTGGGATGCGGCTACGGGGTCATGTACGCAGACGCTCGAGGGCCATCGCGGTTGGGTCACGTCGGTAGCGATCTCGCCCGATTCGAAGTGGGTTGCGTCAGGATCATACGACAAGACCATCAAGATCTGGGATGCGGCCACGGGGTCATGTACGCAGACGCTCGAGGGGCATCGCGGTTCGGTCAGGTCGGTAGCGATTTCGCCCGATTCGAAGTGGGTTGCGTCAGGATCACACGACAAGACCATCAAGATCTGGGATGCGGCCACGGGGTCATGTACGCAGACACTCGAGGGGCATGGCGGTTGGGTCAGGTCGGTAGCGATCTCGCCCGATTCGAAGTGGGTTGCGTCAGGATCAGACGACAAGACTATCAAGATCTGGGATACGGCTACGGGGTCATGTACGCACACGCTCAAAAGGCATCGCCGTTCTGTTCAGTCGGTAGCGTCTTCCCTTAACTCGACGCTGATTGCATCCGGATCAGATAATGCCAACCCCCCATGCTATGGAATAGACTTAGACAATAGGTGGATTACGAGGGGCTTAGAAAACTGGCTATGGTTGCCTCCGGAATATCTGCCAGCATGTTTAGCTGTAGCGGCATTAACGGTTGCTATTGGCTGTTCTTCGGGGCGCGTCCTAATTATGACGTTCACGACAGACAGCTAAGCTGATCTCTCTTTCTATCTCTCTCTCTTTTTTTCTATCATAGCGTGACACAGGAGGGGTCTGGGGGTCTCCATTAATTTATAGCCCGTTATAATAGTCTAGATCCTTCTAGATCCCGCCTATTTTATTAATTCGAGTATCCTGTTTCGTCCTGAAGACAGGTGGCTCCACAACACTTTGTAGACACATTATAAAGTTATGGCCCACTCGAACAATTCGAGATCGAGTTAGTTAGCCTGACGTGACTCTAAGCGCTACAACAAGCTTTATTCGGTCGTGCGGAGCAAAGTTTTTACGTATAATAATACTCTTTTAACTAAACCACGAGGTAATTATACCTCAAGAAGACAGCGCAGAGGTCATCATATATCTCTTAGACTACGCTACTTAGAGAAAGAAAGCTGAGCGCCAGACCAGTGCTATGACGTTCAGCCCCATGTTGGGGGGTCAAAGATATACTCTGTGGAACGTATGAAGTCATTCCTTCACACATGGGCGACGTGGCCTTTCAGGGAAGTTCTTCAAAAAAGGTGATCAAGATGACACTTTCTCCTTTGATGACGGAGTATGGCTTATGCGAGGACATCATAAAATATCTTCTTAACTTCCCAGCCGACATCATTTGACTTGCTATGACGAGCTAACACAGAGAACTGCCGGGTATAAGATTAGCCATCCTATACCAAGTGCATCAGAAGCGCCATAGCTTATGGAGCTGCTAACTACCACACACCCACTCCAACTGGAGGGTCAACCACGGGGTCTAGCGAAAAGGCTGGCGAAGGCCCAGACTAGGAACCTCAGGATAGTGGCCGGAGCATACAAGGCTACACCAATCAGAAACTTGGAAACCGAACCCTGGGTGCTACCACTGGACCTATACCTCAACGAGACACTGGAAGACTTTGAAGCCCGGCTACAGAACTCGTCCTTGCACAGTGGGCAAGGACCAGATGCATCAAAGCACCCACCAGGGCAGCTCGTCCAAGAAGCGTGCAATAGGATATACCGACGCTTCCAATAACGGAGGCAGGCCGAAGACCCATCCACCTGCAGGAACCCACGGTCATTGAGAGAGCTGTCATCACCATCAACCAGTGGATCAGCCAGCACCAGAGCCAAAGTGAGAGCTAAAGTGAGGGCCAGGGAGAGACACAGGGAGAGAGCCGAGGAGAGACCCCAGTACCCACGACAGAAGCAGCACTCTACCAAGCATGGGAAAACTGGTGGAGAAAGCAGGTCGAGGGCCGACCTGCTAGGATAGCGGATGAAGGACCACCAGAAATGCTTTCCACAGACAAGACCCTGAAAAGACACAAGGATTTAACCAAAGCCCAGAGCTCTCGACTAGTCCAGGCTCGTACAGGAGCAATAAGTCTACGGGACTTCCTATTTAAGCAGCAAGTCTTAGGCCTAGCCACTTCCTATTATACTTGCGGAGAAGGCCGTGAAACAGTCGAGCACCTCGTTATATAGTGCCCAGTACAACCGAAACCTAGAACCTGGCCAACAAACACTGTCCGCACGCACTGAGATCTTAGCCTCGTACTATAAGCTATAGGGTCTCGGAACCGAAGGCTGTTAGGAAAGGTTCTGGGCTGGTTAATGGATTCCGGCCGCTTAATGGAATACAGCTTAGCGAGAAACCTGGAATTTAAGCAGGAGGGTATATTAATAGTGGAAGAAGAGGTAGAAGCGGCGGCCGGAGCAGAAGTTGAGGACAACTAGTGCTCAAGGCCTTGTTGGGACCTTTCCATATTTTGCAACTATCTGGCTTTTTCAATAACTGTTTCCTATTTGTTACCGATATAGGTTTTCACCCGGCTCCAGGAACGGTTTTTTCCTATGTAGATAGCATCAGCAGGACCGATACACTTTTTTATAGTAGAACGAAGTAGGAACATTAATAAATATGAAACGGAACTAACGTATATTATAAGCGAGTCGTACATATAAGCGAGTCGTACAGTCTCCACCACCCTACAACAACTATCCTCAATTGCAACATAACAACACTAGAAACCAACTATAATTACATCAGAAACAGCCGAATCAGACGATTCTACAGCCTCCTGGCAAGTACGTGCATTATGGCCAGGCTTGCCGCATACACCACAGCATTGAACCTTTGTACAAGCACCCCTACACCACTACCATCCGGCTGCGTTTCTTCCACTGCCTCCCCACCCACGGCCTTCTGGTCAAGTAGATCGTGTGCATCCTGCACAGTAAGTGATCCTCAAGCCGCACACGTGTTTTTGGCTCTCCTGCGCTTGCTTAGTGCCTCGTTGGCAAGGTGGTACTGCGCGGCCAAGATGATAAAAGGAGGGATGGCCCAACCGAGGGGCATTAACTCCCTGGATTACCGTTGCCCATTCGCGGTTACCAGGCTGGGCTAGTTTCGCCTTACTAAGGCCGTCCGAGGTCGTAACTACCATGCCCGCGAAGATAATACCCATCATAAACCCAGTCTCGTCGAAGTTGTAGATATCGTCATCTACAATACCGTACTTAGCCTTAGTGTTCCGTACGAGCGCAAACCACTCGGCAATGACCTTTGGATCCTCGCATTTAGCCCTCTGGTAGTCGTATCTACGCTTAAAACGCGTACGGAGCTGTGGCTGACGTTTGACGAAGTTATGTGCCCAGAACTTGCCAACAGGGGCGCGTCGCGTACGCGTAGCAGTTGGTTGGCCATATCATCTACACTACGCAATCTTGGTGGAAAAGCTCGCGTACATAGCTCAATAATATATCGGACAATAGCTTCCTCTTCCGATTGAGTCATCTTTTCGAATTGGGTGTTATATCGCGTCGTGCAGGCCGGCCGGCGCGTCGGTTAGAAGAGTCATAGCTGGTACGTTGTAGAGCTTAGCTGCAGCTCGGAGGCTTAATTTTTCATTGATTCGAAGAGCCTCAAGGGCTAAGAGTATCCTGGCTTCCTTTGAAGTAGGAGGCATATTGGGTTGTGGAAAAAATTGATGTTAAGTGTAAGGAGGACGCGTCGTGGTGGAGACTGTACGACTCGCTTATATGTACGACTCGCTTATAATATACGTTATAGTTAAGATAAGCAGTACGTTGGTTTACATGACGATTCAACTGGGCCTTTACCTTGATTTGAAAACTAGGTATTCCAACTCAAGTTAGTTAATTTGGACATTTCGAAATCAAACACATTTTTTCCAAGCTGAAATTGACAGGGGGTTTAGGGTGGAAGAGGCAGTGGTACTGCTCCTAACTATACACCCCACCCAAGTCCAAAAGCGGCAATACATTTCCCTTGACCGGGGAGAACAAGAATTTGCAGGTCTGACAACTGTCTGGAAAGAAGTCTACAGTTTCATGCGGTGCACCGGTTCTCCCTGCCAAGGGACTTATTACTGGCGGGATCCAGATAACCGGAAGCATTACAAACTTAATACAAGTGTCTTGCCAAACCATATCTACTACGCTGAAGGAGGTAACATACTCAGGACTCTATATCAAGTCCACTACAAAAAGCCATTTCGCCTCCACGTTGCTGTTAGAAATAGCAATTAGCATTATACTCGCCTGCTTTTTAGCTGACCGAGGTAATAATTCTATTGCCGTTCTTTTCAAATATTACGTCATGGTCCTGAGATGGGTTGTCTGCCATATCGCCTTTAATAACGCCCTCTTCCTTGATAAGTTCGGAATAGGTTTGTTGGCTGCGTTAATTTGGATGTGGATACATGTTGGGGCCATCCAGACCTTATTGCGAGTTAGGAAGTCGTCGGTGCCAAATCCATAATTGGCTCCACGAAAAAATAGGCCGAACAATACTATTCAGGTTATATCGAGCTGATAGTAGGATTAGAATGCAGTACGAGTGAGTAGGAAGTGTATGTTGGATAGGCGAGTGAAGGGGGTTGCTAAACTGGGATGAACAGCACGCACTTGAGAAGGGGCTGGTCCGTCCTACCGCCGGTTTCCCAAAAGCCCTCGAGATCTTATAGGATTATAGTATATCGGCCCGATATTAAAAACCCTAAGACCCGAGATTTGCGGGTAGGCTAGGGGGAGCAAACGACTATATACCTGAGGTGAGGGCCTGGGCTGTGCCGCAGTGATGAGTCAAATCCAGCACAAACGTGCACGGACATCCAAATGCGAGCCAGTTGTTTAGCTGAATTCTCAGCAAAACGCATTCCTTGCGATAGCATACATATGATCTTGGTTTCGGCTTCGAAGATCGGAGTGGTAAATGTCCAGTTATACAAAGAGCTATGCTTCATCATCATTCCGCCTGAGAGCCTGAAAATGCAAGCTCGATGTACCGAAGTACCTCTATTTTCTACAGCCCGTTTTATTTTCGATTTCTATTTTCTGTCGGCGGTTATATGCTTCAGGTTTATTGGAAGACTGAGGGGTGTGAATGTAGAAGATAGGGAGAGAAATCTTCCTCAGTTTTTGGCAGTATGTCATCCGAAATCTGTATCGGATTTCCCTGGAAATGACAGTCTGGATGTACAGTGCCTACTACTATAGATGGACCCAGATATAACCTACGCAGAATGCACTCTGATTACGTAGTGGAAAAGGGGAGAGAGATAATTGATGTAGTGCTATTCGCGATGAAGAGTGCGCTTGAGACATTCTGAAAAGCTTCCGAATATGGAGGTACATGAAGGAGATGCCTGAAGTTCATCGGCCTCTCATATCGTGACTGTCGTGAAGATGGCGAGTCGTCCCGCTCCTGTAAAACGGCTTATCTAACTCAAAGTAAGGTAGGTTAGGATGACACACGTCGACGCAATTGATTTAGCAACATTTCCAGTTTGCTTCGAGATCAACACAATTTGCAAGTTTGTCTCTTCGGGACCACTTGCTCGCAAGAACGGGATTGGAGGGGCTCTTGCAGTCATGCCTTGTGGTAAATGTGGCAGGATATATCAAACTGACGAAGAGTGAAGCATGTGGAAGGCTGAGAGAACTGATAAACTGCTGGACAGTTCCGCTTCTGTGGTGCTGATGGGTTGTGTGGACACACAGCCCCTGTAACTGTGGACGGCGATGCTGATGAAAACAGGAGCGCTTCTGTTGCTGCGTCGGAGTTAGCTCATCACTTCGTCGGCATCTTGCGTGCTCTGACTTTTGTGATTCAGTCAGCGCTCCGGTGCTAGATCTGCAAGCCCCCTACATACTACCTACCTAATCTATACTGCAGGATTCGATCACCGGCACGCTTTCGATGATGATCGTGCCATTAACATGCACTGCGCCGCATAACAGGCGCGATACATGTAGGCCGTTGAAACTAGCCTCGGTTTTCGCCATGTGTTTGGAGACGCAACGGAACGAAATGGTCATCAAGAAGTCGTTGTTGGTGTTGATTGCTTGAGGAGAAATGCCTTGATATGGAATCCCATCCCGCTCGGGTTCGGGAAGGAGGTGTGGTTTCTTGCAAGGACTTATCCCTTATTCGCTGCCAAAGTCAGCTTACCTACATCGGCTATATGTTTCAAGATACTTTCGAGATAGGCGGGGTGTCTGTCAGCTGAGGACCCTAATGGCCCTCTATAACCCCCGTCGGCCTTTTTCTGCCCAACAGAACCACAATCGTTGGACAGCCGGTAAGCTAGTTTCATCCGGCAACGGCTTCCGGCGATCCAACAAAAAGGCTTGTTGCAACTTCGTCATGTACGTTGGCGGCCTGTGATTTGTGTGATGTGTGCTGTCGGAGAATGCCGCCCGAGCTACGGACCATGTGTTACCCCCCCTCACTTGCCACCTGTATTTTCGACCTGCACACAACGTAAAAAGTTTGGACCGCATATCTTACACAAATGGGCACAAGATGGACGCCAACCAGTTTTCCACTTCATCAGGAGGATTTTGTTTCCCTCTTGCACCCCTTCTCCGAGGGCAGAGGCATGACGTCGGCCTCGTTAATACTGGCTTTTCGTTTGGCCTGTAGCCCCGCTTGCGTGTTTCTGAGTCTGCATTAAACTGTAACAACGCAGCGAGGCTGCAGATGACAAAGATCAGGGTATTATGCACCACGTATACGAGTCCTGTAATCACCCCGGCTTATGTGCTCGCCACCCCACCCTGTCCCCCACAAGACTCTTCTTAAAGACAACCCCCAGCGCAACCCACCCATCGACACCTCGCCAAGAAATCTATCGCGCAGCCACAGCCCTAAGACGGACGACAGTTATACCTCAAGTTTTGCTGCTGCGCTGTCTGTTTTCTTACTTCGGTCTGGCCTGCCATGTTCATCACGCTACGAAGTTCGGGCGGCGGCCAGGCAGAGGGAGGGGGGATGGAAGTTGTGCGACGCAACTCAGGGCCCGGCGTGGTCAAAGATCGCACTCGTCCTATGCGACGACCTGCCTGTGTCGCCTGCCAGACCAAAAAGGTACGTTCAATATCGGGGTAGCTTCCTACTCAAGCAATCTGACAATGTTCTCACCCGTCTGGTAGCTGCGTTGCACTGGTAGTAACCCTCGCAATTGTGACCGATGCCGGGCCAGAATGGTCGAATGCGTCGTGCCGACAAGTAACGGTCGGGAGAAACCTCGCACGAATTCGTCGCAATCGCCGCAACCCAACAACCCACCAGGGCGCCCATGGCAGGACATTGGCGATGCGTCTTCTCAACCGGGCGATCAACAAGGCGAGGGCTTGAACGGCGCAGGTTTGGGACCATCCAAGCCGTCGCAGCAGGCGGCCACCACAGCACCAAGAGTTCAGGTTGGTGGGGATCCGCTGTTAGATAACGACTTCTTTGACTGCGAGTTCGCATTGGTAGACTCGGCAGATCAGCCGTGGGCAGCGGGGCTGACGACTGCCGGTAACCCGTCAGTGGATCTTATCGACGGGCTGGATATGGATATGGACTTTGGCCGGCACAGTGCCTCTGGGGAGGTTCGATCCAGCATAAGCAGCTCTACCAACAGTGGGAGCAATGACGCTCGGCAGTCCAATAAGCCACACCAGGACCCCTACAACAACCTTGATTTCTTCTTATCCAGCGAAGGCCCCATCTCGCAGCCCCAGCCCCAGCCCCGGCCAATTCCTCATACCACCACCCAAGAATTACCAAGCATGCTCGCACTGGATACGGCGCCGTTGTCTCCAGGCCAATCTTGGGCCCTCTCGGGCGTTCAGAACCCGTCAAACCCAAACCGACCCGGTTCACCGCCGTGCTCGTGTCTTACTGACCTCGTCCGTGTCGTGCAGCAACTCGACGACGACGAGTTTCACATCACGACCATGTCTCTCGACCAAGTCTTGCGGCTTCAAAAATGGCTCGTCTTTCAATGCTGCAAACCTTTTGACTGCCCCAAGTGTCTGGACCTTTCTACTATTCACACCATGCGCCTCATCCTCTGCGATCGTCTCACCGAGATGTTTGAGTGCATTCATCTCCGCATCAAGCGGGCAGGCGCCATCCTGAGCAACAACGGCAGCGACTCTAGTAGCCAGGCAACGCCATCTTCGTTGACCGACTCCAGTTCTGCGCAGTCACATTCTTCTCTCGGTGGATCACAGCCACAGTTGACAGCTGCTGTCGGTTCAGGGCCTTTGCCAGCCCAACTGTTCTGCAGCTCATCGGGACGCGCGGCCAACACTGCCGCTTGCAACCCCTTGATGTTTTCGGACGAGTTCAGGAATCAGTATTCAGACGAGGAGCAGGTTCACATGATTCGGGTGCTTTTGAGACTGCAGAGTCGCAATTTCCAGATGCTGCTCTCGCGAGTTGAGCGGACCAGCCAGGTTGCAGCTAGCCCAGCACGTCAGACCAAGGTGAAGTCCATGATGGTGCGTCTTGGAAAGGCGTCGGCTGATATTGAGGGGGCTTTGAGGGTTGTTTTTCAGGGGTTGTCGATTTGATGAGACAGTCATGCTGCATCTACATTTATGTACTTCAACATCACCATTACATTTATCAGGCATTTGGTTGGATACAGAAGAATAAGAATGTCGTCATATTTCCGCAAGCATACACCAACTGCCGCCCACACTGAATCCTGAGTCCCACACAACTTGCGCGCGCAAGAGTAACCCCCTAATTCTTCCTCGGCTTGAAAACCGCCTCAATATTACTCTGCGCCGTAAACCAAGTCCCGTTGACAGTCCACTCCTTGTCACTGGCCAAAGTTATGTCAAAGTGGCGGTACAGCTCAAACACGACCTTCCACATCTCCAGGATGGAGATATTCTTGCCAATGCAGCTTCTGGGGCCGTAGCCAAACTGTTTTGTCACGCCTGTATTAGCATCAAATGATGACTCCCGTAGCACCAACAGGCAGGACTCACAGTAAACAAATTCCTCTTCATCTCCTTAATCTTCCCCTCATCCCCGTCCACCCACCTTTCCGGCCGGAAAGAGTGGACATCCTCCCCGAAAATATCCTTGTTTCGGTGCAGAACCCATGAGTTCACGCCCACGACTGTCCCGGCGGGGAGGTAGACCCCGTGAAGTGTCACGCCTCCCTTGGGGACAATGCGTTCAAGAATGAACCCTGTGGCGGGGTGGATCCTCATCGCTTCGTTGATAACAGCTGTAAGGTAGGGGAGTTTGATAGCTTCCGCATAGGTGATGATACCGTCTAGCTTTGCGGCAACGGAGTCAATCTCCTCGATGAGCCTAGCTTTGGCGGCGGGGTACTTGTGCAGATGGTAGATAACCGAGGACAACGAAACAGCGGTGGTGTCCGACCCGGCGATGACATTGGTCGTGGTAATAGCGACGATTTCCTCAAAAGACAAGGCGGACGGGTCGTTGTGATGGGTGTCGAGGAGTTGGGTGAGGATATCCTTCCTCGGCACGGGGTTCTTCTGCCGCTCTTGGATCTGCTGCAGCGAAAACTGGAGGACTTGGTTTGTCTTCTCCACGGCGGGTATCTTGGCGAGAAGGGGGTTGCCCAGCAGGAACTTGTGCACCTGCGGCACTTGTCCTATCAACGAGACGTAACCTAGAATCTGGCCAATCGCGGCAATGATGCCGTCTTTGTCGGCGCCAGCTTCGAGGAAACCGAGGTCTTTGGAGAAGTTGATCTCACCTAAGACATCGAAGGCGAAGTACTGCATCCAGGCTACGGGGTCGAGGGGCTTCTTGCCGTTGTGGGAGACGTCGCGGACGCGCTGGAGGAGCACGGAAATGCACTTGTTTACGTACTCTTCGAGGCCTATCACGACGTCCATGGAGAAGGCGCGGGCGGAGCCGCGTTTGAGCTTGGCGTGGTAGTCGTTGCTTGTGGTGGTGAAGAGGGTGGGGAGGAATTTTCCTTTGTAGACTGCTTCTGCTAGGGGGTAGAATCCGCTCTGTAGGCCGGTGTTAACTAATAGACGCTGGGCGGCTATGGAGTCTGCGCATATACCTTGGGAAAGACATTCTTGACACCGTAAATCGTCTGCATGCTCTCAGCATCTGACACCGAGACATGGTTAGGCCCAATCCGCACGATAGGCCCATAGTCTTCGTGCACCCGCACGTTTTCCCGGTGCATGTTCTGATTCCATGTTGCCCGTAGCTTCCACAAGTTGGAGAAGCTCGCCAGAAAGGGGCCCGGTATCTGCCGCAATCCGCTGCGGTATCTCGTCCAGACGAGGTTGGTGAGCAGCAGAATGAGTACTGTCGTCCAGGGGCGAAGCTGTACCCAGCTCCAACTCAACGCGAGAAGTCGTTGGTGCTCGTCGAGATGGGTATTGCTGACGGTGGCGTTATGCATTGTAAAGAGTTGTGATGTTGGTGTTGGTTCTGCTTAGCTACCTATGTTGATACCCTTTTTCGTCATGTAAAACATGAAGGCATAATCAATATTGATCAGCATGTCTTCGTTGCCATATGCAGCTGTATTTCTACCATCTCCATCATTGGGCCTTCCCGGCGTGCTACACCAGCTCTGTAGCATGTCGATAGCCGTGTCAGCCCACAAGCCTTTCTTGCGATAGTCCGAGAAAGGTCTCCCCGCGTTCTACTCGAGAGGCACTCGCCAGCCAAACGCACGGCTACCGCATGTAGTAGTCCTCGTAGCTGTACTTTGGAGTACAAGACTTGGCAGGTGGCAGCACCTCGGCAGTTCAACACCAAGGGTCCAAGGCTCGTCGGACATAATTTGCACAAAGCGGAGATAGAAAAATCGGTGAGAGCAGGATGGAATGGATCAGCCATGACGTGCTTGGGATTGGTAGGGTTCGGCCCGTGTCACGAGCGCAGGATGCGGCAAGCCTTGCCGAGGGGGTGGCCGAATTAGGAAGTTAACCGTTTCACTGATGTTGTAAGCAGAAGAGTGGGGCTCCTGCAAATTGTCTAAATAGTGGGGTTTCCTAAAAGGGCATTTTTGTCGGAGTTCCGATTGCGGGTTAGCGCATCGGTTCGTTTGAAATCATCGGATTGGTCACCTTCTGGTCTTCCAAAGAGGAAATTTTCTCGGGGCGCAACTCTGCAAAGGGCAGCGCTGGGATCGATCATCGGAGATAATGCATGATTTTGGATGAGGAAACATGAAGGGTCTAAAAAGAGTTGTGGCAGAATTCCACATAGACCACACTGCCCTACAGGGCGTACTGCATCGTACGGCACACTTGGGACACCGGGACACGCCGCATGGTGTCATACTCGGAGTAGCTGTAGGACTTGTAGAACTGAGAACCAAGGTGACGGATACATAATGGTACAAAGTTTGTGCAGTAGAAGCCTCACGGTGCAAGGTGAACCATCAAATCAATCTGCCTATCATGTCTGCCCCTATCAAGACTCAGAACTGCCTTGTCCCCTATGTGGATCTTCAAACCGCCCCTCCGGAGGTGGCAGCGGCGATAACCCATCTCCCGTATCGCCGCAACATCTTTCACCTCCTGGGACACTCACATGGATCTTTCCCAAGGCTCATGGGAGTCTACGCCAATTTCTTCGACGGCAACCGGCGCATTCTGCCGCTTCTCGACTGGCAGCTCGTTGTCCTGCGCATCTCGGCTGTGCTGGACGCAGAGTACGAGTGGGACGTCAACGCTCCAGTGGCACGCATCAACGGCATGCCTGAAGAGAAATTCGAGGCCCTCAAGCGCACCGCCGGCAAGGGTGTCGATGCATTGGCAAAAGAGACTGTCTTCACTGAGCGTGACCGGGCCATTTTGCAACTCGTGGACGAGCAGCTTGCCACATACAACAACACCGAGGAGACGGTTGAGAAAGCGAAGAAGCTGCTGACTGTGGAGGAGCTGGTCGAAGTCTACGTCGTGCTTGGTGTCTATGTCCTCATTGCGCGCATCACCAAGGGTTTGCGCATCGACTTGGATGGTGAGATTCCTGGATTGGAGGAGCACTTGAACAAAGTTGTCACGGGAAAATGAGAGTGTTTGTCAGGCAGAGAATAGTTGTGGTAGAAAATGGAGCCTGTGTCTGATTACATGATACACTGAGAGTGACATGGGACAATTTCCTCTTTGGGCAGTGTGGACCCCTGTTTTTGAATGGGAGAGCAACTGCGACTTGCCGTCCCTCTTGCTCCCTTTCTTTTTGTTTGCTGCCAAACAGGTGTCCAAAGACCCATTTCTAATCACTGGATTTGCAAAAGATTTGCATTCCTTGGATTAGCGGATTTAATTTGGTGTTCATTTTTGTGTCGGCCCAATATCGACCGCGCTCCTTTTTATCGTCGACCCCCCGGCCACATGCAGCGCTCGCGAATCTGAAATCCGACATCTTGCATCTTTTAATCCAGACCAAGCTCTCCTCCTCTCAACAACTTTTCATCACATCATTGATCGTCCTGCTACAATCCCAAAGGTCGAACCTGATACCTACCAAGACCCCCGGGTCGCCTGTCCATAACATGTCTTCTGGAGCGACCTCCCTCAAGGAGAAGCCGCTTGATCCGGCCGTTGAGTTGCCGGCGGACAACGGCCACAGCTCCGATTCACAGCTCGAAGCCGGTGCACCGACTGCCGCGCCAGCTGAACCTGATCAGAATGCATCACCAAGAAACATTCACGGTGTTATTGTAAGGACTCATTGCCGGTTGAGATATGGTGTGATAAGAGAGATTCACTAACATTTCTTGCCTCCTACAGTGGGCCTTGGTTGTCGTTGCCATTCTATCCAGCATTTTCCTCTACTCCCTCGACAACACAGTCGTCGCCGACATCACACCAGCCGTGGTCAACAATTTTGGCGATGCGCTCAAGCTACCATGGCTGTCTGTTGGGTATGCTTACATCGACCTCCTTCTGCAAGAGTACAGTCTCTGACCATGCTTTGTGTCTAGTTTCCTCCTCGGTGGAGCAGCAGTCGTCCTCCCCTTCGGCCGCCTGTACGGCCTCTTCGACGCTAAATGGCTGTACATCCTCTCCTCCATCCTCTTCAACGTCGGCTCTGCCCTTTGCGGTGCAGCTCCCAACATGGACGCCCTCATCATCGGCCGTGTCCTTGCCGGCATGGGCGGCAATGGCATGTACCTCGGTGTCATGACCCTTCTCTCCGTCAATACCTCCGACCGCGAGCGCCCCGGGTATCTTAGTTTCGTCGGTCTGGTCTGGGGTATCGGCACGGTTTTGGGACCCGTGGTAGGCGGTGCGTTCGTTGAGTCACCGGCGACGTGGAGGTGGGCGTTTTACATCAACCTTTGTGTCGCTGGTCTATTCGCCCCGGTCTACCTCCTTTGGATCCCGAACTTCAAACCTCGTGCCGGGACCAAGACCTTGACGCTTGCCAAGGAGTTTGACTGGCTCGGAACTGTGCTTAGCATGGGAGCCATCACGGCCTTGATCATGGCTACCAACCTCGGTGGCGCGCTTTATGCCTGGGACAGCGGGCAGATCATCGCGCTTTTTGTCGTGGCGTTTTCGCTCTTTATCCTTTTTGGGATCCAACAAACCTACACCATCCTGACCAACCTGACCTCGAGGATCTTTCCCATCCAGTTCATGAGGAACTGGAATGCGGTGCTGCTTTTTTGCTGCGCTGCGGCGGTGAACACGGCTGGCTTCGTGCCGATTTACTATGTCCCGCTGTATTTCCAGTTCACGAGGGGCGATAGTGCCATCACGGCGGCGGTGAGGTTGTTGCCGCTTATTTTTGTGCTGAGCGCCGCTATTCTTGCGAATGGGCATTTGATGGCGAGGTTTAGTTACTTCCAGCCGTGGTATGTTTTTGGGAGTGTTTTGACGTTGATTGGCGGGGTTTTGATGTGTAAGTCTTTGTCTTGTTCTGTTGCCAATGGAAGGGGAACTAACCGTGTCACAGCTCGCATCACGACCGAGACGCCTGAGGGTCAGATCTACGGCTTCGAGATTCTGCTTGGTATTGGTACCGGTTGCTTTATCCAGGCCGGGTATGCTGTTATCCAAGCTGTCACCCCGCCAGCGGACATGGCGTATGCGATCTCGTTCATGATGCTGGGTCAGTTGGGTGGTATCGCGTTGGGTCTTGCGATTGCTGGTGCCATCTTTGTCAATGACGCTATCAAGAATCTGATGGTGGTCCTGCCTGATGCGACACGGGAGCAGCTTCAGATGGCCATCTCGGGGACCAGTGGCGAGTTCTTCAGCTCTTTGGCCCCTGGGGTGCGTGCTGCGGCCACGGATGCGATTGTTGTCGCGCTGAGGCAGGTGTTTATTCCTGTATATGTTGCGGCTGCTTTTAGTTTGGTGCTTTCGGTGTGCTTTACTGTGAGTATTCTTTCTCTCCTGATTGACTGTGAGGATGTGACTGACGGCTTTGTTAGCAACGGAAGATGTTTGGTAATATTCAGGCCATTGCGGCGTAAGAGCTTTATGATTCGGGAGTTGGATTGGAGGTGTTGGAAACAGTGACAGATTGGTGACCGGCTTTTGAGTGTGGTTTCTGGGCCATGTAATGTACATGTGATAAAGTTGGAAACAGTCGCGTTTGGGCAGCCAGGGAAGTTGGTAAAATCAAAATGGACTGGATGTCGGCGGCCTTTTTTTTCAATTCTCTGTGAATGCGAGCAAACTTGGGTGGTTTGAGAGAAACACCCGCGGAGTTTTTTATTCTTGTACTTGCGCTAATTGGAAGTTCTACACCTCTAGGTAATCTGATATCCAGTGCTCACTATGTCTTCAGTTCAAGTCAATTTCCAAACAGTCTTGACGTGTCCTGCCTCCCCTTTGGCAAGCTCGACCGCCTCTTTCAGCGCTTTTTCAACCTCACCCTCACCAGCGGTGGTCCAGTCCACAACCTTGACCCTGGGCCTTTTCAACGTCCCATCCACAAACATTCTCGCAATCTCACCGATCAAGCTTTCCGTCTGTTCGTCCCCCATTCTCTTGAGGTGTTCCGAACCCCTAAAGGGCAGGAAACTGAGCTGCCGGTTGAACAAATGCTGAGTCGTGAGCTGCATGCTCGCCTTTGGGCCAGCCAACAAGCCAACAAGCACGAACTTGCCGCCTGGTGCGAGGGAAGCTGCGAGGAGCTCGCCGATTTTGCCAAAGACGCTGTCGAGGGCGAGGATGATGGGTTGTTTGGGGAGAAGGAGTCCGGCCTCTACCTCGGACTCTGTCAGGACAGCTTCTGCACCGAGAGCAAGGAGCTCGGCCTTGACCGGTTCTGGATTGGGACGGTCGCGGATGACGAGGATGGGTTTTATGCCACGGTGTTTGGCCAGTTGGATGAGGAACTGGGAGACTGTGCTTGTTCCTGCTGAGATGATGATGTGGTCGCCTGCTTTGAGGGGGGTGGAGGGGTTGGTGAGGAGGAGGTGGGCGATTAGGGCTCCGGAGCGGATGAGGGATGCGTCGATGGGGGAGATGGTGCTGACGCTGGGGGGGAGTTTGAGGAGGGAGGAGGCGGGGAGGATGGCGTGGGTGCGCCAGGTTCCGAGGCCGAGGTCACGGGGGAGTGTGAGGTCTCCGGGGGAAAAGAGGGGGGAGGTGGAGGATTCGACGAGGGCGATGCCGTCGAAGCCGGGGATGGGAGTGTTGGTGGTGGGGGAGGTGTATTTTGGTTTGAGGGGGTATTGGTTGTTTAGGACCATGAGGTCGACGCGGTTGACGGGGGAGGCGAGGAAGCGGACGAGGACGGAGTCGGGGGGGGATTCGGCCGGCAGGGAGGGGATGGGGTGGGTGGTGAGTTGGCAGGTGGTGCCGGTTTGGGCGAGGGATTGCGCCATTGTGCTTTTGGGGGGGAATATTCTGTACGAAGGAGTAGGGTAGGTGCTACAAGATGGGGGTGGAGAAGGCTGCGAGATCTACACGTCAATTAGATAGGTAGCTACTACCTGCCCCATCAGACTCATCCTGATATATAGCACATCTTTACATGAGTCAATCCACGTTACATGCACATCTATCCCCACAGGAGGAAGGAACTGCCATGGACTGATGGTTGCATATCTGCCCTTCTGGAAGAAAGCCAAAGGGGACATAGATGTAACATACCAAATCTGGTCTTCCCCGAGAAGGAGGCGGAAATTGTTCCGCCCATGCTCATCATTGGCAGCTTCGAGAAGGTCCCAACAAGGTGACACAGCAGAAACAACAGTTCGCTTATTCTTTATGCTTATCTTTGGTTGTGTTTGCTGCGTTGCCCTATAGGTCTGTAATACAGTACCTACAGGGGAGCTACAGCGAACTATGCGCTTGTAGCAGTGCGTAGCGGAAGCTGGAGAAAAAGGGGATACGACAGCAGTGCTGAAGGAAGCAAGACCACTGTTATCACAGTGGGCAAGACGCCACAGTACAGAGGCTTTGAGTGCTTGTACGTAGTCTAATACAGAGGCTTTTAGTGCATGTATGTCATTGGCTTATATTCTTGCTTATGCTTATTCTATATACAGGATTGAGAGGAGAGGAGAGGTCTACTTATATAAGTGTGCTGGCCTTCCAGCAGGCTCTGTGGGGCACTGGGCCCCCATAGAGTAGCAAGGTATTCTGTGGGACAACTAAGCTATGGATGGTATAGCTAATGTTCTATGGACTTCGATATCCTTCGACAGCTGACAAACCTTCCTTTGATGTCTCCCGGGTAGGTTTGTAGGGAAGAAGTTAGACCTTCCCAGTACCTCAACACCTGAGTCTTACCTGGCACCTATTATGTGCCACACATTAACACCCCCTCTGTGGCTTTATAGGTGCCACTGAGCCCCCTCTACAGCTTTAAACTGTAGGGCTTAGAGTAGTTCAGCAGCTGTAGGAAGCGCTGGAACTTAGGAGCTGTTAGAGCCTTTGTTAGCCCATCAGCAGCCATATCCTCTGTAGAGACAAAGGATATAGTGATGTTGCCTGCTGAAAACTCTCTCTTACGCCTTGGAATTTCAAGAGGGTGTGCTTAGTTCGGCTGTGGTGCTTGGGGTTGTAAGCAGTCTCTATAGCACCTTGGTTGTCTGATTTCAGGGAGTAGGTATCTGGAGTGGGCGCTGTATCTCACTGAACAAGCCTCGTAGCCACAATGCCTCTCGGTTACCTTCTATGAGTGCAGTATATTCAGCCTCGAGGGTGCTGTAAGCCACTGTTGAGGCTCGCTTGGATTTCCAGCTTACTGGGCCTCCACTGATGAGGAATACGTAGCCGTACGTTGAGCGGGCAGTGGTCTTGCAGCCTGCAAAATCACTATCAGTGTACCCTATGGGCTGTGTGTTCCTTGAGGTACCATAGGTAATGGCGTATTCGGCAGTGCTGTATAGGTAGCTGAGGAGCTTCTTGGCTGCCTTCAAGTGGGCTACTGTTGGCTGCTGTAGGTGCCGTGAGAGCCACTGAATGGAATGCGCTATATCAACTCTGGTTTGAGTCATGGCGTAAGTTGCAGTGCCTATAAGGCGTTGATATAGCTTCTGGTCTGCCTTGCTCAGTGGTTGTGATGATGTTTCAGTACCAGTGAGTCCTGGAGAGAGCGGTATTGCGGGCCCATGGGTGCTGAGGCCGAAGTGTTGAATAGCCTCTGTAATATAGGCTCTTTGGTGAAGCCACAGCTGGCGGTTGGTCCTGTCTCGTTCAATTTGAACACCTAGGAAGAATTTGGCTGGGCCTAGATCTTCAATATCGTAGGCTTTGGCTAGGCCTTGCTTCAAAGCTTGGATCTTCTGAATAGAAGGCCCAACTAGGGAGACAGTCATCTACGTGGCTGACGATGAAGATGCCATCCTTTGCATTGTGGTAGATGGCCGAATCAGAGGTCAGAGGTCGGAAACCTAAGCTTTTGGCTAGACCGGCTACCTGCTGTTGCCAGAGATAGGGAGCTTGCTTCAAGCCGTATAGAGACTTCTTCAGCAGTACAACTTGATCTTCAGAGGGATCCCAACCGTGTTGTTTTAGCAGTGTTATGGCAGCTTCACTGCTGATGCTGAATTCGTATAGGCCTTCTGGGATTTCAATATATATATCGAAATCTATGCCTGAATTCAAAAAGGCTCCTATAAAATCGATTTGTTCGACTTCAAGGTCCTCAACGGCTGCAATAGCCAGTATTACCCTCCAGGTAGGTGGTGCTGCAGTGGTGGCAAAGGTTTCTGAGAAATCAGTTCCAGGGACTTGTTGGAAGCCTCTCACCACTAGCCGAGCTTTGAACTTAGTAGTTCGGCCCTGGGAGTCCTTCTTTTCCTTGAAAACCCAGCGGCTGGTGATAGGGCGTTTAAATGCCCTAGAGCGCTTGACGAAGTAAAAGGTCTTGGTGGCTAGTAGCTGTTGTAGCTCATTGAAGGTGGCCTTTAGCCAATGCTCCTTCAGTGGGTGCTTTAGAGCTTGCTTGAAGGTATTGGGCTCTGAAGTGTGGTTGGTGGTAGCCACTGCAGCAGCAGCATTGGTAGCTAAGTAAGTTACCAATTCAGTGGTATCCATAGCATCGTCGTCATCCACTGCTTGATATTCTTCTTTTTGCTTTTGGAAGCTTGTGGTAGGTGGATTTCAATGCTGGTAGACCTGGAAGGTGCTGTAGGTACAGAGGATAATTCTTCCTCTGTGGAAGGTGCTGTGAGCTCTTCAGCCTCCTCAGCTTCAGGGAGCTGCAAGGTGCTTGTAGGACTCCGAGGGCCTTGTAGGTGAGACCTGAAGTCCTCGTAGAATTTGACGAAGGGAGTTTGAACTACCTGTCGTTGGCCGAGCCACACTAGGTAGGTTTGGTGCCCTAGGACTGCTAGTAGCCGTCCTTTGGTGCCTCTGGGTAGCAGCTTCTGCCCCGTAGGACGCTTCTCAGGGGGTATGAGCACTGTGACTTCAGTGCCAATAGCTCTGTAGTGTTGAAGGTCAGGGACGTGTGGTGCTTGAGAGGGCACCAGTTCGTCAAGGAAGAGCTGGTAAGGGGTGAGCTCCCGAGTGGAATTCGCAGTGCGGTTAATCAACTCTACGATAGGGCCTATAATATAGCACCAGAGAGTTGGAGGAAGCTCAGAGGCTATGAGAGTAGCTCTGAGGCGGTCCAAGACCACCCGTATTGACCGTTCTGCTAGGCCGTTTTGGTGGTGAGCGTAGGGGCTTGATTCGCTGAAGGTAATGCCTTTTTCAGCGAGGTAAGGCAGCAAGGCTCTCATTTCCTTGCCTCCGTCATAGTGAAACTGGGCTGGGTACCGCTTATACGTGTTGTATAATGCTTCTATAGTGGACCGAGCTTGTGTAGCAGCTTCATCTTTGGATTTCAGAAGCCTTATCATCCTGAAGCGGGTCTTCCGATCCACTAGAATAAGACCATAAGGTCTGTTATTCAGTGGCGTAGGGCGGATAACAAATATATCCCCCCTCTAGCCGACCTAGGGCCAGTGGTGGATCAGTTATGGGTCGCTTAGAAGGTTTCCGCAGCATATTTGCTGCATCACAGCTTCTGCAGGCCAAGTCTTCAGGGCGTATCATCTGGAAGTTGGGCATGCCTTTGGTAATCAAGGCAGTTTTTCTCAGAAGGTCTAGGCCGATATGCCCTAGTCTGACATGCCAGAGCTGGGCGGCCTGGATCAGCGCTTCAGAGGGTTTCTTCAGCGCAGTGGTGGATGTGGGAGCCACCGATGGCTCTGATACCCCCTCTAGAAGTTCTGAGTTTTCAGAGGTGTTCAGGAGTTCAGGGGCTTCTCGAGCCTCACTGTCATTACTGTCCTCAGTGGTATAACAGTGCCACGTAGACCCATAGACTAGTGGTTGATGAGAGGCAGTTTTGACGCTGTTTGCGCCTTTGGTGGTGAAGAAGAAGCCGTTTTTCTGGAAGTTTAGCAGTGCTAATAGCTTCCGAGAGGCCGTATACAGCTTTTCTTTTATCATTATGCCCCTGAGGCATAAAGCCTGTAGCCACTCACTATATTTAGTGGGAAGCCTGGAATGTAGAGAGTCTTTTGAAGAGTGACAGAACTGTAGACTGCTTTGCCATCGTCCTTGAACCCGGTGAGGAATCCAACTCTCACAGTGCCTATGCCCTGTGGCTTGACAGGACCACCACCTGTACCTACGGTTCCTAGTGATGAAGAGAGCTGTAGGTCTGTGAAGAGGGCTTTGTTATTGCAGATGTGCACTGTAGACCCTGTGTCAAAGAGCCACTGGTTGGAGGATTTGTGACTGTAATGAGTGAAATCAGAGCTCTCAGGTGGCTCTGGATCGCTATATTCCTCAGCGGTGTTGCTGTTGAATATGGTGCCAAACTCGAGGTTGTAGCCTATGGTGAAGGCGTCATTGGTGGCTGAGTTTTCAGTGGGATTTTCCACATCTTCAGTGTTGAAGGCCTCTTCCTGGGGTTCCTTCTTAGGTCTTTGGCCTCGTTGTTGACTTCGTTGTTGCCCTCGCCGCTTGCTCTTTGGATTGGTGAGCTGGCCAGTGGGTTGGTTTGAGGACTCAGGGCTCTCATCTTTCTCGGTAGAAGTTTGAGAGTTCTGGTTGCTATTGCTAGTCCTATGGTTAGGCCTGCGATTGCGCTTATAATCAGCTTGCAGTGCTGAGAGCCGCTGTGAGGTGGTTGAGGCCGTGTTGCGAGTCTCAGCTAGTAAGTCCTCTTGGAAGTACAGTAGGCTTAGCTTAGTAGGCTTGCCTTCTGTATTGTAGAGCCACTGTTCTTGCCGTAGTAGGCCTCTGCAGCGCTCTGCCCACTGAGAGAAATGGCCTTCAAGTATGTTGAAGTAGTGGTTGATTTGATCAATCTCAGCTATTTTAACGCCTAGTGCGCTGAGCCGGACTGCGAGAGTGTTGAATTTGGCATTGAAGTCCACAATGCTGGTTGATCCGTCGAATCTCAGGTCGTGGTATTCCCTATATAGGGAGTCTCGGAGCACTGGCTGGGTAGGAGCGTACTGTACTCTCAGGCGTTTATAAGCCACGGCGGGGTCGGTCTCGAAGGCGATGGTGGAAAGTGGTCCCTCCCTCAGTGTATTTCGGAGGGTCAAGAGCAGGGCAGCCTTTTGTGGATCAGTAAGTAGACCACTGATCCGGTCTGGGTCCTCTAGAAAGTCAGGGATTTGTAGTGCCCTGAACTGAATCGAGATAGCCTGGTACCACTGTTGGTAGTTCTCAGGCCCTGAAAGGCGCTGTTTTTCAGTAAGGTGAAGGGACTGTTTAGCTAGCTCTTTCGTCGTAAGAGCGCTGAAGTCTATTGCTGAGTGTCCTGAGAGCCCTGTAAATGTAGGGGGCTCAGGAGTAAGCGCGGGGGGTTGAGGAGGTGGCTGCGGCTGTTGTTGTTCAGCCACTAAGTTGCGTTCAAGCAGTGAAATCACTTGCTGAAGCCGGTTCTCGAGGGCATTGATTTGAGCCTGTAGGCCTTGCAGGCTTGGGTTTGGAGGCGCTGAGGCAGCGCCAGTCGGGTGGTCCATAGGTTGATCAACGTGTTCAACCATGGTTAGAAAGGTTGCAATGGAATAGCCTGAAGTTCAGTGCTATAAGTCGTCGATTTGGTCGCGGAGGCGCTAATCGGTGATGGGTGGATACTGTCATGCAGCACCTGCGAGCTGCCAGCGAGTAGGCAGTGGAATCGGAGGTCGGTAAGTTGGCTTCCGGGCCGTTTAGTTACCCGGGCTCATAACCTGTTTGCTGCGTTGCCCTATAGGTCTGTAATACAGTACCTACAGGGGAGCTACAGCGAACTATGCGCTTGTAGCAGTGCGTAGCGGAAGCTGGAGAAAAAGGGGATACGACAGCAGTGCTGAAGGAAGCAAGACCACTGTTATCACAGTGGGCAAGACGCCACAGTACAGAGGCTTTGAGTGCTTGTACGTAGTCTAATACAGAGGCTTTTAGTGCATGTATGTCATTGGCTTATATTCTTGCTTATGCTTATTCTATATACAGGATTGAGAGGAGAGGAGAGGTCTACTTATATAAGTGTGCTGGCCTTCCAGCAGGCTCTGTGGGGCACTGGGCCCCCATAGAGTAGCAAGGTATTCTGTGGGACAACTAAGCTATGGATGGTATAGCTAATGTTCTATGGACTTCGATATCCTTCGACAGCTGACAAACCTTCCTTTGATGTCTCCCGGGTAGGTTTGTAGGGAAGAAGTTAGACCTTCCCAGTACCTCAACACCTGAGTCTTACCTGGCACCTATTATGTGCCACACATTAACAGGTTGGATGGTTCAATCTGGCATTTCTTGTCTCTGATCAAGATCTGCAATCTGCAACGCGGCTGAACACCCACGTGGTCTTGGCTCAACCTTTTCTTCACCACGCTCGGCTGTATCGTTCGGCACCATGGCACGTCGTGGCAAAAAAATGATACCTGGGACACATCACAACTTGAAGGCAATAATCATCAAAGGATCAAGAGGTACGATGGGGGATGTTGTATGTATTGTGTCAAGAGCAAACTAATCAACATGAACCGAGCAACCGTGATGTTTTATGGCCCCAATAGCCGGCGGCATCAAGCCCGCTGAGCCCCGTCCTTCCACCGAATCTGAGTAACACCATCGAAGACGGGGAGAAGCAAGACATCGATGCGGGGGTCCTCCATGAGACCGGCGCTGAACTTGTCCAATGCCTGTCCGCAGCCATTCCAGTAAGGGCGGACGTGGTCGTTGAGCCAAGGTGCGCAGTCGGGGCCGATGGTGAGGCCACGGGCAAAGACTGTTTCAAATCAGCATTCGCTTTCGAGAATAACGTCAGGAAGGGCTTACCGTTGTCGCAGAGAATGATGCCGTTGGCAGAGAGCAGACCCTGGTCCAGGATCGTCTTGACATATCCAGCATAGCCGTCCTTGTTGGCATCGACAAAAATGAGGTCAAACTCGCCCTCCAATGTTTTGAGAGTGTTCTCGGCGGGACCCTCAATCAGCTTCACGCGGTCACCAACCCCGTACTTCTTGAAGGCCTCGCGAGAGGCGGCAATCATTTTGGGGCTGTATTCAAGCGTGACAATCTCGGCCTTGGTGTCACGGGTACCTTCGTACCAGGCCAAGGCACTGTAGCCAGAGTAGCAACCAATCTCGAGGACTAAAGCACCAGAGTTAGCTCTGGACTATGTGTGGGTGATGGATAATGATTGCTTACTTCTCTTGGGCTTGCGGTCACGAGCAGTGAAGATCATCCAGGAGCCCTGAAGACGACTAGACATCTTGTCGGCATCGGGGAAGCGAGTGCGAGTCCACTCCCAGTGCTCAACCAGGGCATCAGGGATGCCATGAGAGTTCTTCTCACAGTAGGCGCTGACGCGGTCCGCCGTCTCCTCGTTGAATGGAAGAATACTGCCCAACATCTTGACTAAAGTATGATGTGTCGAGGTGATTCAAAACTCGTAAGCGTGCTGATGAAATGTACTGTGGAAGTTGTGGGAACTGATGATATGATGATCTTGATAGAAAGGGAACGGGGTTTATATCCTTCTGTGAAACCGTCCTGATGCCAAAGGTGTAGAGACATTAAGCGGTTAAAATTGCAGCTGCCATAGATTGTCGCCGGTTAGGCCACCTGCCCCTTGTGCGTTAGAAAAATGCAGCACATTGTGATGCAGAAGTCAAGATGCGCAAATATTGAGTTAGGACGTTCCCTTCAGTCGTGCTCTAATTTCCGTTTAGGGACATTGAAGACACTATTCAGGCGATCAGATGAAGCGGACACCGCCTCGGCCGAAGCTGACCACAGACTGTGAGGTCCAACTGCATTGCATGAAACGTGTGGCCAGTATACGCGGTGTACTGACGACATTAGGCGGAATACCCAATCCGGAGCAAACTCCGGGGAAAACGGTTGTGAGGCTCCCCGCAACTCCGCGAGATCCAAGATGGGTGTATGCAGTGTCACTCTTGTGGTTCGGGCTGCGCCACAGGGCAGCAGATTCCCCGTTGTAGTAAGTCAGCAAAACCCGGATCCCCGATGTGGTATGCAATATGTGCATGGACACGTAACCTCATGATACCAGGGCCGGAAAATTCGCCGCGAGGCTTGAAAAGACGAATCGGGAGTCTATGGGCAAGTGGATAGGTACCGTGAACTAAAGATACCTCCCTAACTCCTATTCGGGTTGTTTCGGGCCGTACCTAGAGGATGACGGGTGATGCCGGTTTTTCCAAGATTCGATACTGGAAACATGCTCGTCGCTTCACAGCGTACAGAAGAGCTTGATAGCTGTTCTTGCAGGTAGATTCGAGGCTAGAATATGTCTAAATGATGGATCTTAATTGTATGTCGACACAATGTGGGTATCTGTGGGTTGCCAGATATCATTGTAGTCAGGTCGTACATGTCTGAATCCGAGTCTCATCCAGTTGCAGTGTGTGGTAATAAGATTCGTTTTGGGTTCCTCAAAAGATACGGTGAGTAGTTGGCCCTACGGGAAGAGTCTGAGGGATCTGTTCCTCGGTAAGGGGACCTGGGGCACCTGTAAGTCTCCAGAAGTATGGAAGGTGGCCAGCCCTAGATGAGAAATAAAATGCATATAAGCATATAAACTCAAGCATCTGGGCTCTCATACCTCTTTTTGTTCCGCATTCACACCCAACCGTTCTTCTTTCTCCTGACTTCTTTTCTATGGAGCTCATGTGATAACTCGCCCTGTTCAATCAGTATGCGCTATCACCGAGGAGAAACTCAACTTTCTTTTCAGGAGACCCCACCCTCGTCGACAACACCGTCCACCATGGGCGTGATCGATACTACAGTCGAACATGGCTGGCTGGAAATCCCCAAACAGCCTCATGTGACGGCCAAGTCGATCAACCGAACCATGTCGCTCCACGTCACATACAAGCAAGTCGCCAGAGCTCTTTCCACTTTGCGTGGCATCGGTGCCGACAGTCAAGCTGGTGGTCACTGGGCACCCGACAACGAGATTGAATCCGAGATCCCTTGCACTCCTGTTCAACAAGGACTGCTGCTGAAGGATCCGGAAGCGGCAAAGAGGGCTTCCATCATCCGTCTGGACCTCTCCACCGACATCGTCAAGAGCTTCGACCAGCTCCACGAGGCATGGCATGCCCTCGCCTTGCAGCACCACATGCTGCGGGCAACGGTTGCGGAAGACAAGACCGGTGACGGCTTCGTGCTGCGCATCTTCAAGCAGCCGAGGAACATTCAGGGCTCCTCCGATGCCAACCTCCAACATATCCACTCCTTCGGTCTCCAAGGGCCCGCGATGCCGGTCGTCGAATGGGCCAGTGCCGGACCCCATGTCTCTCTCTGCCTGCCGCAACTGGTCGCTGATAGCACATCACTGGGACACCTCTGGAGAGATTTCTTATGCTTCTTGTCTGGTGGGGTCCCAGCACCCAGGCTGCTCTTTCCACATTATCTAAGGCTTGTCAGGGGAAGAGCAAGCCAAAAGTCGGCCGAGTTCTGGGCCGACACTCTGCAGTCCCTTCCCGACCTGGTCCTCCACTCCTTTCCCCTGGAGCGATCCGGCACCTTCCAGAACACTGCTGCGGCAAGCTCCGTTGCCATCAGCGGGTCGTCGCTCCGAAGATGTGCGAAACAACTGGGTGTTTCGGAACACGCCGTCGTGTATGCTGCTCTGGGTTTGGTGCTGGAGCGACATTGTAACCTGGGCAGCGAGGTTCACGATATTGCTTTTGTTGCCGAGGGGAGAGACAGAACTATCGAGGGCCATGGCTCTGTTATTGGGTATGCCGATCAGGAATATCCATTGAAGCTCCATGTGAAGCCTGAGCTCACTGCAGCTGCATTGATCAAGGAGGCTGACCGTCTCAACACGTTGTCGGCAACACATGCCTTCTTCGCCACTCCCGAACTCATGGATGCCGTTTCTGCAAGCAGTTTCAAGGTGTCTGTTGTTGTTGTTGGAGATGACGAAGTCTTGACGCCCTACTCTGGCAACAGCCACCATCCTGTGACTATCGCGGTACAAATTAGCCATGCCATATCCATTTCTGCACAACACGACGCATCCATCCCGCCAGAGAAGATGACGGTGGTTCTTGACCATCTCGTGATGGCTCTGTCAGAAATGGTCAGGCATCCCAACTTCAGCCTTGGTGAGATCGACATCATATCTCCAGAAGAACTGGATCTCATGCTTGAGATGGGCAAGCCTCTTACTCGGCCCGTATACGACAACGTCCACAAGCTCTTCGAACGGCAGGTGCGCCTGACACCAAATGCCCCAGCTCTCCAATTCGAAGGCGACCGTCCTCTGTCCTATGATGAGCTGAATCGCATCAGCAATCGGGTCGCCAGACAGCTGCCTGTGGGCAGGGGCTCCTTTGTTCCAGTTTGTCTGCAGAGATCAGCAAGCCTCATCATCTCCCTCGTGGCCATTCTCAAGACAGGAGCGGCCTATGTGACCATGGATCCTGACACACCTCAGGACAGGAATAACTTCATTGTGGAAGATGTCGGTGCCCAGGTTGTCATTGTTGACAGAAACACAGCCGGCCGGTTCCCAGGTCGTGAGGTAATAATCGATCAACTCATCGCGGAGTCGGCCCAGGCTGACGATACAAACCTGGACCGTGGTTGCGAACCTGACGACCCAGTTTACGTTATCTACACATCCGGGTCGACAGGGAAGCCAAAGGGCGTTCTTCATATTCATTCTTCAGCAACTTCCGGCCTTGCAGCCTTCCCAACACTGCCTGATCTTCGCCAACTCCTGTTCCACAACCCTGTCTTCTCGGCGGCCCAGCGTTCGGTATGGTCTACTCTGAAGCAGGGCGGCTGCCTGTGTCTGGCTAGCAAGGACAACCTCACCGTCCACATTGGGCGCACCATCAACCAGATGCAGATCAATGTGATAGATGTAACGCCTTCAACTGCCCTCCTCCTCACCCCCGGCACCGTCCCGTGTCTCAAGCGCATGACAGTTGCTGGCGAACTGATCAATCCGGCACTGATTCCAACTTGGGTTCACGAACTCGAGCTACTGAACGCTTATGGTCTGAGTGAAAATACCCAGGTGAACTGGAGGCGAGAGATGGTCCTTGGCCAAAATCCTCAAAATATCGGCCGGCCAAGCGATACCACCACCTCGTTCGTACTCGTCCCCGGCACAACACGCCTTAGCCCGCTCCTCGTCCCGGGAGAGCTCTGTCTAGGTGGCCACCAACTTGCACTTTACTATATCAACCGCCCAGAAAAGACGGCTGAGGCTTTCATCGACAACCCCTTTGGTCCCGGTCGTCTGTACCGGACAGGGGACATGGTAGTCGCCCACGAGGACGGGTCGATCGAGATGGTCGGCAGAATTGACTTTCAGGTGAAAATCAACGGACAGCGTGTCGAGCCTGGGGATTCCAACACAATCTTACAGACCCACCCGGATGTCACGAACTCCAGCGTGGTCGCCGCCGAGGTCGCCGGCCGCAAAGCACTCGTGGCTGCCATTGTTGCGAAGAGGCCAGCTTTGGAATGGCCGCGCTTGCGAAGCGAACTCAAGGATCTCCTGGCTCAGCATATTCCCAGTTACATGATGCCAACCTACTGGCTGTTGAGGCAAGAACTCCCCCTCAACGTGAATGGGAAGGTCGACATCCCGCAGCTCACCAAGGACGTCCAGCGTCTTGAAAGGGCCACTCTTCTACGTTCCTCTACAGATCATCATCTGGACCATCACCATGACACGAACGGCGCCCCCTCAGAAGACGAAACCCTTAGCCACCTCCCATCCCATACCCGCCGGCTTTGCGACATTTTTGCCGATATTCTGAAGCTTCCTGCATCACGCATCGCCAACAGTAACAACACCTTCCAAGAACTTGGAGGCTCATCTCTGGATGCTATCCATGTTTCAACCAAGGCCTATCATGACGACATCCAAATCTCAGTCGGCGACATACTTCGACTTCCTCTGCATGCGCTGCTCAACCACGCGAAGCAATCACAGAACAACTCCCACTCGGACGTCCCGCGACTGTCACTGCTGCCACGAAACACCAGGATAAGCAAGATGGATGACGTAGAAGATGCTTACCCGACTACCTCGTTACAGGATACCTTCTTGGCCGACGCACTTCAGGGCAAATCAACCTATGTTTATCGCCGTTACTATCGTCTGCAGGGCATATCGGCCCAGCAGGTCCGACTGACCTTGGAGGGTCTCATTCCACGCCTGCCTTTGCTCAGGACAACGTTTGTACCGCACAAGACATCCTTCCTCCAAGTCATCAGGAAGATGGCCGTCCCTTTATCGTGGGAAGACCTTCCTCTCACAACGGCCCATGAGTATTCAGAGCTCCAGAAGAGATCCATGCAACTGGGTGGCAACTTTGTGCAGTTCGCCAGCCTGAAGGATGACATCTTGGCTGTCACCATGCACCACGCCCTGTTTGATCACTGGTCCAACAACTTTCTGATCGACGACTTGTCAGCCGCGCTCAGTGGAAAGCAGCTTCCACAACGGCCAGGTTATGCCAACTTTGTGCGTGAGGTCTTGAAGCTGCAGCAAGAGGAGCACCAACAGCTCGCGGCGTTTTGGCAGAAGAGGCTGGATGGCGTCCCATCAACCATTCTCGGGCAGACGACCGGCCAGGCAGTCGTGGTGAACACAGTCATCGCCCATGATGTTCAGGCCACTGCAGCATCACACAAAGTGTCTGTTGGCTCCCTCATCTACGCGGCATGGGCCGTTGTGCTCTCCATGCACTCGTCAAAGAACGACATACTTTTTGGCGTCACGCTGTCAGGCCGTGACATGCCCGTAGAGGGAATTCTTGACATACCTGGGCCTACGATTGCGACGGTCCCCTTCCGTGTCCAGCTAGACTCCGAGACGTCTCTGATCGATCTTGCCAGGGCCATACAAGACGACATCTGGGACACCGCGCCAAAGGCTCAGTTCGGCTTGCGTAACATCCTGAGAGAGGCAAACCTAAGCTCCGATCACTACGATACCCTGGCTAATGTGCTTATCAAGGACAGCGAGGTCGCAGAGTCCTTAAGTCAAGATGGTCCCATTGTGCGCTCTGAGCCCTACGAGCCAAACTTTGTCGGCGACACGACGATGCTCGAAGCAGAGGCAATGACGGGCGGTCACCTGAGATTGCGTCTCCTTTCCCATTTGCCGCGCAACAAAGCCTCCTTCTTACTTGGCAATGTTGCCGAGACGATCAAGGCCTTTCTTGAACAGCCCCAAGTCCTTATCGGTCATATCATCGCCACCTCAACAGAAGAAGTCGAGTTCCTGGACTCTCTGTCTAGGGTCCGTCCCACAGAGCCTGGCCTAACCGCCTTGACTTTGGTCAATCGAATGATCGCGCAGTATCCTGAGAAGATGGCTCTGCAGGGCTTGTCTTCCGACCTGAAGCACAAGACCGCGATGTCCTACAGACAGTTCGGCAGCGCCGTGGTCAACTTGGCGCGGCACCTGGTAGCCAAAGGCGTCAGGACCGGCGATATTATTCCCATATGCATGCGCAAGTCTATCAACATTCTTGTTGCCGTTTTCGGTGTCCTCAAAGCCGGTGCTGCCTTCACTCCACTCGATCCCAAGAACCCCCGAGACAGAAATGAGTTCATTGCGCGGGACGTTGGGGCTACCATCGCCATCACCGATAGCGTGCACGCTGAGGTGTTTGACTCGTTTGCTGGCGACGTGATCAACCTTGACACAGTGGACACAACCTGCCATGTGAACAGGCCATCTGATCTGCCCGAGCCTTCTATGAATGATCTGGCCTATGTCATCTACACAAGCGGCTCGACTGGCCTGCCTAAGGGTGTGCAGGTGCACCACGGCGCCGTCGGGGCATCGACTGAAGGCATGATTGAGGCTTGTGGTATCGACAGTCGCTGGCATGTTCTCTGGTTCCTCAACTATGTTTTCGACGCATCCTACTTCGATGTCTTCACCGTCCTCGGTTCTGGCGGTATCATCTCCATTACGGACCAGGACACATTGATGCAGGATCTTGCAGCTTGTGTCAATGCTGTTGGGGCTGAGCAGTTGATGATCACGCCCACCATCTCCAAGCTTATCTCCCCTGAACGGGTGCCAACTCTGACGACATTGCTTGTTTGTGGTGAGCCCATCACACCCGAGATTGCGAGTGTCTGGGCGACTCGGATGGATGTGTACAATGGCTATGGTATATTGCTTTCTCTTCACCACTGCAAGTAGCTCCTTATTCTAACAGCAAGTAGGCCCAACCGAAGCTACGATACTCATGACTGTTTCCAAAGTTTTGCCCAACGGCAATCTGAAGAGCATCGGTCGCCCGTTGAAAGCTGTGCACGCGTCTATCCTGCACCCAGAGTTGCTAGTTCCCGTCCCGCATGGGACTGTTGGCGAACTTTGCGTCAGCGGAGACCAGGTTGCAATTGGGTATCTGAACCGCCCCGACATCACGGCCAAGTCCTTTTTGACTGCAGAGGATGGTTCGGTTCTCTACCGCACCGGCGACTACGCTCGCTGGCTACCGAATGGGGAGATTGAGTGCTTGGGCCGGAGAGACAACCAAGTCAAGCTGAACGGCTTTCGCATCGAGCTCGGCGAGATCGAAAACACCATCTTGAGCCAGGCTGCTGATGTGGTGCAGTTGTGTGTTGTTGGAGTGGCGGAAGTTCAGCGCAAGAAGCAGATCGTGGTGTACTTTGTGCCCGTTGAGAAGCCAGACAAGGAAGCCGAGAGCAGTGGCATCTATTCGACTGCCGTCGTCGATCCCGCCGTGATCCTTGATCGACTTCAATCTCTGGCTCACTACATGATGCCCAAGGTCTTGCTCCCCTTCAAGGGTTTCCCTCTCCTCCCGTCAGGCAAGATTAACAGAAAGCTGCTTGCTCAGCTTGCTGAAGGTTTGGACCCCAAGGCGCTAGCCGGTTACTCGACGACAATGCCCACGACGAATGGGCAACTCATTGACGACTCAGAGTTGACCGAACAAGAGAAGACGCTCCGTGATGCTTGGGCGGAGTTATTCGACGTCGAACCAGAGAGTATCAGCCTGAGTGCACTCTTTTACAACTACGGTGGTGATTCTATCGCTGCTATCAATCTCGCCAGCATGCTCCGTCAGCAAGGCTTCTCTCTGTCCGTCAACGATGTTGTCACCTATCCTTCTCTTCAGGAGCAAGCTCAGCGCGTCAAGCCAATCATGGCGGACTTGGCACTCGATCAGGGGGTGGAGCTTGAGGTGAAGCAAGTGGTTCGAGACAGGCTGCGAGCTTCTGGCCTGTCGGATGATGATGTGGAAGACATCTACCACTGCGGCCCGGGTCAGGTTGAGTTCCTGACACAGGGTCACAGCGAAGAGCAGTTTTGGATGTTGATGACAGTGCGGCGTCTTCCAGTTGGTTTCAACCTTGAGCGGTGGATCAACCTGACAGAAAAGCTCACGCAGGCTAACCAGATTTTGCGCGCCATGTACATGAAGCAAGACGAATCAGACCCTCTCAGTTGGGTGCAGATTATCCTGAGGAAGCCCATCTTGGACTTGGAAGTGGTTGACTGTCCGACCCCTGATGGCGAGGATAAGGAGAGACTTGTTCGCAGACACTGGGACCAACGATTCTCCGTCGGCCGCCCGTTTGTGCGCTACCTTGTACTCCGATACCCTGACGGCACGATGGACCTAGTCACCAAACTCGACCACGCCATGTATGACGGGACTTTGCTCCGCATCTTCGACGACCAATTCGCCGCCTTACGCGATGGTCATCCCATGCCCGTCTCGCCTACTTCGTTCAAGACATTTGTGGAGTATACCAACCTGCCGAGCCTTCGGGAGCCAATGCTCAGCTTTTGGAAGTCGACCCTCTCCGGCAATAGGTTCTCCTTCCCCGCGCACATTCCCGACCCCAAGGTTAGTGGTGTCGTTGTCGCCAAGACCGGTCTCCCTGTCAATGCCTACGCGCAGTCTGCCGGCGTGACGGCCAGCATTGTCTTCCAGGCTGCTTACACTCTCCTCCTTGCTCGCCTCTCCAAATCCTCCTCCCCAGATGTGACGTACGACTATCTCTTGACCGGTCGAAACGTTGACCTTGACGACCCCCAGCTTATCCCGGGGACATGCGCCAACTTTTTGCCCTTCCGCGCGCAGATGGACAACTCAACGGGCGTGCAAACACTGCTGAAGGAGACGCAATCTGGGTTCTGGGCCATGACGGAGAACGGGTCTGTTTCACTGGGGGACATCTACAAGCATGCCGAGGCGGAGCGAGCCAAGACACTGTTTTTGTTCCAGCCGTTTGAACCCGCGCCGGGAGAGCAGGATCACATGAGGTGGATCGTCATGGCTATGAGCAAGGTGACGATGTATGTGAATTATGCGATCATGTTTGAGGTTTTTAGGGATGGGAATGGGGGGCATAGGCTCAAGATGGGGTATGATGGACGGTTGTTTGGGAAGGAAGAGGCGGAGCGGGTGCTGGAGGGGTATTTGGGGATTGTGGGGGATATCATTGAGGGGGGCAAGGGGGTGGTGGGGGAGTTTCTTGGTTAAGGATTAGGATGTTTTGCTGGTTGTAGGTTGGATTTGTATATCGTAGGTTTGGTTGGTCCTTGGATATTGACTTCGGTTTTCTGCTTTTACCTGTTACAATGAATAGTGCATTCTTTTACGACGATCTTTTCTTGTTTGGCTGGTGGTGTGTGAAGTGTTGGCAGTCCGTCTTCAATGCAGACATATTTGATCTGCGATTGTGTCCTAGTTGTCGAGTGTGAAATCGCAGGAGAGCTCCGATGATCCTACCTCTAATGCGGAGGCCAACTGACCGCTGTTTGTTGAGCAATGCTGCGCCGGCTCGAAGAGTATCCCACCACAACCAACGAGGTTAGCAAAAAAGGAAGTTTTGAGAATCGCACCATACCGCCCCATTCTGATGCCAGTGTCAGAATACCTAATAGTTCCTGCTCTACTGTCAACGATCAATTCATGACAAAGAGTGATGCCGTCATGGTGCTGAACCAAGAGATACTTCTCCATATCCAGCTCTTTATGCCCGTGAACCTCTTGTTATGCATGTTAGAGAGAGGGGGTCGTGGGGGTTTGTCCGAGACCGGCTGCGAGTTATTATTATTTACATGAGGCATGATCTCGATGAACACCCACACATAAATGTAGGTAGCATCCAAATGCAATTAGAATGCAGGTATCTCCCGGCGTGACTCAACTCAGCGGAAAGGGAGGTTGTTGTAATCGCTTTATCGCATGTATGCATATATCGAGATAACTGACCCTACCCTTGCTCGCACACCATCGCCATGCTGCGTTTGAAAATCTTGGCTTCTCTTGCTCTTTTTCATGATCACGGCGCCAGAATATTTTCTCTCCAAGGCGACAGAATTGTTCAGTCTCAGAGGCTACTTCCCTCTTGACATCACAACAGCGAGAATGACGTCATCAGATATAGAGAGGCACGACACGGACGACCATGAGCTCCTCAACAGCATCAGAGACGACCAACCCCTCCTTCGTGCCCCAGACGAAGAAACATGGTCGCCCCCTCGGGGGTTCCTCTGGATACAAGTCGCCATCATGTCGAATGTTTTCCTGTACGGATTCGACGGCACCATCACCGCAGCGACCTACGCCATCATCAGCTCCGAATTTGATGCGGCGAACAATGCCTCCTGGCTTACCACGTCGTATCTCCTGACCAGCACTGCATTCCAGCCGTTGTACGGAAGGGTTTCTGACATCTTTGGCCGCCGCGTGTGTTTCTTCATCTCGACTGTGACTTTTGCATTGGGATGTCTTGGTTGTGGGATTGCTGGGAATGTGGTGCTGCTTAATTGTATGAGGGCTTTGACTGGGTTTGGGGGTGGTGGGTTGATGACTATGGGTACGTGTGGATAATGTTGAGGGACGGAAGAAGTTGGACTGACATGTAGAAAAGCCACCATTGTCAACTCGGATATGATCCCGTTCCGCAAACGGGGTATGTACCAGGCTCTTCAGAACGGCATGTTTGGATTTGGAGCTATTTGTGGTGCTTCTTTTGGTGGAACTATTGCCGACGGTATTGGTTGGAGATGGTGCTTCTTGCTGCAAGTGCCCATCTCTGCTTTTGCTCTTGTTGTTGGTGCTTTGGTAATCAGGAACCCCGAAGGAGGGTTTGACTTGGGTCAGGGGTTTCGAGATATCTGGACCAAGGTGGACTTTTCGGGCGCACTGCTGCTGGTTTTGGCCATCTCTATTCAGCTTGTTGGTCTGAGTCTTGGGGGGAATGAGCTGCCATGGGGGAGTCCCTGGGTCATTGCCTCCTTGGTGGGTAGTGCCGTTTTATTCGTCTTGTTTCTGGTGGTGGAATCGAGGACTCGGGCCATCCCCATCATTCCGCTGCGTCTGATCAAGGGCAAATTCCCTTTGCTGGTGGAATTTGCCAATATCTGTGTTGGTTTGTCAGCCTACGCGGTACGTTGATGACCACGAGACACACCTAGGCCTAACGTTTTGCTGACATCGTCATCAACAGTACCTCTTCAACCTTCCACTATTCTTTCAAGTTGTGTTGCTGGACTCGGCTACGGCTGCCGGTGCTCGGCTCGCCATCCCATCCCTCGCCACACCTATTGGCGGCTTGATAGCCGGTGTTGTCATGTCAAGATGGGGCAAGCTCCTCACTCTGGTACGCACTGGAGCGTTCCTCATGGTTATAGGAAACGCCTTGGTGACCTCACTCGGTTTTGAGGATTCAGCTTGGAAGTACTACGTGTACATCTTCCCGGCAAATTTGGGTCAAGGCATTGTTTACCCAGGCATTCTGTTTACCTCTTTAGCTACCTTCGATCATGCCGGTAAGTGTCACCTCGCTGAAAGCTGTGAATTGGGTTACTTACTGCAAATCACAGACCATGCCGTTTCAGCCTCGACGGTGTACTTGATCCGATCGCTAGGAACAGTCTATGGAGTGGCAGTGACATCTGCAATCCTCCAAACCACGCTCAGCATTCGGTTACCCGATTCTTTGGGCGAGATACCAGATAAATGGAGAGTACTTTGCCCCTGTTTTGCGACTTTGAGGAGAGAAGGACTGTGGGGAATATGCAGAGAGCTGACATGTGATATTGCTAGATTGTCGAAGAGATCCGTCATTCGGTGTCGGCCATCCGAGACCTGCCGCCCGACATCCAACTCAAGGCACGACATGTCTACTTTGAAGGCCTTCGATACTCGTTTGCGACATCTACTGCGGTGGCAGTCGCGGCTGTGTGCGCTGCCCTCCTGGCCAAGGGATCGAATCTTAGGAGCACGACATAAGCAGCTTTGTTCGACGAGTTGGGGGCCGAAGTGGTGGTGGGGTGGTGAGCTTGGATGTTGTGTGCATGGTTACCATTTCCAGTCACAGAACGTTGCAGCTGCTGCAGTGCCGTGCATTATCCAATCAATCTTTTCGGAGCTGTTTGTGTGTAGCAGGATAGAGCCAGGCAGTGCTCGTGAAGGTAGATTTGAACATGTGACATCATCATTTCTTTCCCCACAACCATGTCCCCGCCAGCATCGAGCTTCTCCAGAGCCTCACCTCGGTGCATCTAATGTCTGTCATTTGATCTTCATGCGCGCGTTGCAAGCCTCGACTTTTCGCGCGTCATTTAGCGTCATGTATTCCTTTACTCCTCTTGGGGGGGCTCGGCTTGACACGTCGACAGCTCGACGTTCAATAAACGACCTGAAACACATCAACAGCGCTTCCCGACGGTTTGAGTGGTGCTTGGGCTGACAGGTGCCTGCTTCAGGAGGTGTGCATCACCCACTGAGGTTCAACTGGTTGGTCAGGATGGTGCGGCGCAGCTCATGTTCCTGGCGGCTAATGCGCGTAGGGGAAGCATCGCAGCCAACCAAACATCACCACTGCCGCTCCACCTGGGACACGTCAATCGTCCGCTTGCATGGCACATCCCCTGGTGCTGCATATCGAACAGCTTCATTCCACACTGCCGGGTCGAACAGAAGCTCTCGGCATGTCGCGAGCCTCGTGGTTGGCTTGTCGGACACCATGGACGAACCCATACATAGCTATGCGCGTGCCACCGCCGGCTCTCATTCCCGCCTGCTTTTGGTCTCTCGTTCAATTTAACATGTCCAAACTGTTCACACCTCCAATACTAGCTGGCACCTGCCGTAGAAATGGCCGGTAGTGAGAACAAACAGGCAACTCAGCTCCTCCAGGCTCAGCGAGCCCAGATCCGTGACGAACAAACATTCGGCTGGCTCCGAAACCGATTTTCATCTCAGGCCGGCACAGAGTTCAGCCACCGCGAGATCAACAAGGTCTTGACCGAGGTGGTAGAGTCAGATGGGTCGCTAGGGGTTGTCAAGGCTTTGCTCTCCCTTGGTGCCGACGTCAACTTTGTCCGCCGCCGAAACTCAACCACATGGACCAAGATTGCTCAACGACATCAGAACAATGAGCGGAGTGATATCCTTCTTCGCGCCACCATCAAATGCCGACCGGAAACAGTCCATGTTCTCGCAGCCCATGCCGACCAGCAGAATCTCGACAGTGTCCTCCATCACGCGATAGCCAGGGGCAACTTGGCGATTATCCGTACACTGTTGAATCACGGAGCAAGCCCTGTTTACCTACACGATGATTTTCAGGGCGCCGTTTTCCGCGACAACGTGGATCTCATCGAGGTTCTCCTCTCGGGACATCATCTGCCGTGCCTGGCCTGCCGGTCGACTGGACTTCGACTGGCGGTAGCAAATGGCTCGGTCGATGTCATACGTCTTTTGCTGAACCACTGGGCAGACGTCAACTATGGTGATGGTATCGCACTTATCCGCGCTGTGGAGGATTCTCGACCAGATCTCGTGGCGGCATTGATCTCTGGACCGGTGAAGGCCTCGCCGCGAACTCTAGACACAGCTGTCAATAAGGCAACCAACAACCTCGACACCTTTGGCTATGAGATGGTAGGAATGTGCTTGGCAGCTGGTGCGGCTGGTCCAGCGACGACACATCTGATCACGGACGGCTTAATCGAGACCATAAGACGGCGGGATGTTCAGCTCCTGGAAACCATCATCAGACACAGACGAATCCCCGAAGAGTACGAAGGTTTTGCGTTGGTGGAAACAATCCGGACTGGTCAAGTGGACGTTTTGGCCATGCTTCTTGGGCTGGACCCCTCCTCGCAGAGTCTTACGATTGCGGTTTCGCAGGCCGTGAAAGTCAACGACAACGATGAGCGATACGGGATTATTGAACGTCTGATTGATGCGGGAGCCCAAGGTCTCTGTGTGGCAGAAGCGCTGATCAGCATTGTCCATTGTCTGGTTTCTGACTCTAAGCGTGGCGATAGCGCTGCGAGGGACAGGGACCTGTGTCTATTCAATCTGATCCTGTATGACGGAAAGGCCGATGTCAACCATCGAAAGGGCGAGGCTTTGCAAGTCGCTGTACGATCCTCGTGTGAGGACATCGCAGAACAAATTGTGGACCGAGAGCCATCACCGGAGGCACTTGGTGCCGCGCTTGGCTGGGCGATGGGCACTGAGGACAAGGATCAGAAACGCCGTCTGGTTGAGCTACTGGTTCGCCACCCTATCGACGAAGTTGCCAGTGGGAAAGCGTTGGTGGAAGTGTTCAAGAACGACTTTGGCAATACGTAAGTTGTGACAGCAGTTCCCTGTTGATGAAGCGTGACTAACATCAGCCCAGGGAGTTGATACAACTACTTCTCACACGTGCATCGGTAAACTACAACAATGGAGAAGTCTTTATTTACGCAATCCGAAGCTTTCGCCCCGAGACCTTTCACTTGGTTCTAGGTCAAGGTATCAGTTACAAGGCCTTGTTCACGCTACTCATGGAGGCGCTCCGTGCCCCAAGAACGGATAGGAGGGCGTTGTTGGGTGAGGTCATGAGTCGGCTTCAGCTTGATCATCTCAATATGGCGCTCAAACATGTGGTTTTGGAACCAAAACCGGATTTGGCACTCGCTAAAACGCTACTTGACTCTGGGGCAGAGCCAACTCATGACAATGGCGTGTGTATCAAGAACGCGGCTTGTAATCTTGAACGTGACCTGTTGCATTTATTGGCAGGGTACGCTGGGAAGGTTCCGGAGCTTTTTACACAGGCCTTTGCCGCTATTCTCAGCCGAGGCAAGCAGTGGATTGCGTTTGAACATGTCGACACTATCAGAATTATTTTGAAACATGGCGCTTCCCCCCAGATTGCCAGCAGGGCGATGATGGACGTGGTGGACCAGCTCGCTTGTAACAATGATCAAGCTACTTTGTCAAGGGCATTTCTGGACAGTCTCTTTGCCGCGGGAGCCGACGTAAACTGCGAAAACGGAAAGGCTGTTGGCACGGCGGCATCAAGGGGCGACCCTCTCCTCCTCGATTACTTGTTGAAGCAAAAAGCCGATGCCACTTCCGCAACACTGGCTCTTTCTGCCGCCATCATGGCTCACCACTCTGAGTCTGTTCTTCTCCAAATACTCAACGTCATGGCTCAACCAGGTTTGCCTACCGACTTCAATCATTCCCTTCCCGGCATGCCGCACCCGCCGATCATTCTCATTCTCAAGTCTTATGGAGACTCAGTTGCGATTGTCCATCGTCTGGTGAGGGCTGGATGTCGTCTGGAGTCTACTGTTTGGGCTGTTTGTGACACAGAAAAGGGTGCTCAGGCCGAGGTTGAGCCTGTCACTGTGCTGATGTGGGCACTGTTGCAAAAGGATGAGGTGATTAGCAAAGATGTTATTGAGGCTCTCATCTGCCATGGATGTAAGTATCTCGCCTCTTGTGACAACAAAGACATTCTAACGGAATTAGCCGATCTTTCATACACCACCCCGGTCTCGAAAACCACGCCCTTTCTCGTGGCTGTCAAATCTGGGAGAGTTGATGTTGTGGAGATGCTCCTCAGCTACGGGGCCAAGGTCAGCGTGAAGGATAACCTTGGTCGGTCGCCGCTCTTCTTCGCGTCTCGCGCAGGGGACATCGATATGATGAAGACGCTGCTTCAACATAACCCTTCTGTTAATGACGGGAGTCTCCATGAGGCGGCTCGCAACTTTCGCCCTGAAGCAATGAAGTTGCTTCTCGATGCTGGTCACGATGCCAATTATCGTTCCACGAAGCATGGCGGCCGAACTGCACTGGGCGAGGTTGCTCTCAAGGCAACAATGCCGCATGACATTGCCCTTGCGGATGAAAGTCTTGACATTCTCGCCTCTGTCGATGCCAGCCCTCTGCTCAAGGTGCGCGGCAAAACTGTCATATTCCTTGCCTTGGATAATCAGAACAACGAGGCCATCACGCGAGTTCTGCTCGATCGACTGCTTTACAAGACCCTCAACAGTCACGAGAATACGTTCCAGGAGGGCATCTATCACTATTCTCCAACGATGTACATCATGAAAGGGATCCTCCTTGGCCCGCGCTCCCCGGCCTTGGTACAAATGCTTCAGGACCACGGTGTTGAGGACAGGTTCTATGCCACCATCGAAGAGACGCAGCCAGCTGATGCTGTTGGCCTCCCAGAAGAGATTCGCGATTATGAGCGGGAGCGACGAGCCTGGGAGCAGCGCAATCGTCGTGTGGAGGAAAGTCACGGTAATGAGCTGAGACGGGTGACGGAAAAGGCGACGGTGCACGCCCAGATTGAGGAGCAAAAGCACAGCCGCAGCGTGCGATACAGGGAGGAACACTCCCAACAGGGGCGCAAGGAACGCAGCTTGAACCACCAGCAGGCAACTTTTCTCAAGGCAGATCGACATCAGAACGACTCGCAGATCAAGATCAGTGAGGCGAATGTTCAATCGGGGGTCCGATGGCAGAAACATAACGATAATCTCGCCATGGCGGACCAGAAACGGAGTGCGTCTTTGGCTCATCGCCAACGGGCCCATGTGCAGCATATTGAAGAGCGCAGACAGAAGAACACTGTCGCGCTAGAGCACAAGGAGCTGAGACATGCAAAGAGTTTGGCGCAGATGCAGGATTTGCATAGGCAGAGGTGGGAGGAGAAGGAAAACTTTAACTATCAACAGTTGCAGTTTCAGAGTCAGAGGAAGTTGCAGGAGGCGGAGTTTAGGCAGAGGCAGAGAGAGGCGGACTTGAATGCGTATGCAGTGAGGAATCAGATTGATGGGGAGGGGGCCAGGGGGAGGCATGAGTTGAAGATGACGGAGTTGAGGACACAGAGAGGGAATATTATTGGGCAGGTTAACTTGGAGGAGTTGAGGAGGTGGAAGCAGGAGGGGGGGATGGCTGGGCAGGGACAGGGACAGGCACAGAGGTTGTTGGCGTAGTCTCCTGATAGAGGTTATTGTCGCTGTTTATGGGAGCGTCTTATGATCTTGTGTTTTGCGGGCGCAAAGGGTACAGTCAGAAGGTGGAATGGGTCTTACGACTGTAACGTAGCGTTTGCATTTTATGATTATGAATTACGAATATTTAGTTTAGTACAATTCTGAGAAAAGAATTGTTCATCTTTTTGAAATACCAATATTTATTACCACCAAACCATCCCAAATTTTGTGTCCTAACTACATGTCCAATTTCGCTGGCCCTAACCTGATGTCCCACCAATATCTCCTCACCAAGTGACGGTGAATGTCCGCGTGAAGACCATTGTCCCCTCTGGCTTCGCCGTGACAGTTTTTGTGCCACAGGCAGAGGTAGTAGGTACCGCTAATAAGATTTCGAAAGAGTGTTAGTCGATGTCTCAAACAGAGGAAAAGAAAAGATTACCCGATCAAAGCTTACATATGAAAGAGGAAAGAAAGCGTCAAAGCCATTAAGACCGAAGGAAAAGAGACTATGATAGACATCCCAGAGTTCTTGTTGAACCACTCTGGGAAATCCCTCCCTGGCTTCCAGTCGCCGATGGGGGGGACGTAGCTTGAGTCTGGATCATCTAGAAAGAAAAGAAGAGAATAAGAAAGGGAGAGTTGGCTTCAACTCTTTTGACGGTAGGAAACAGAGTCGGGGGGTGGTGAGATGGTGAAGAGAGATGTTGACTTACCTCCTGAGTTGGGCTGAGATGGCCTAGTCGGATCAGTTGTGCTAGAGCCAGGCGAATCCCCTGCTGGCGGCGAGTCTGGGTTCTGGTTAGCACCTCCGTTTCCACTATCGGTACCGCCGCCCTGGATATTACCACTGCCTTCTCCCGCACCTGAGTCCGCCCCCCGATTCACCGTCCCACAATCCCCCACCGGGCTCGCAAAAATCCCTTCCCCACCCCTAGCAACATCATCCCCCGGGTTGGGAAACTCGACATCGAATCTCTCGACCGTGGTACACCCGTTCCCAATATTTGCCTTGAACACCTCTGGCTTCTTGGCCCATCCGCCTTTTCCGCCTGACCCGGGTGTGATGTCGACAACGGCGCAGTTCATGTACATCTCCCTATTCCCAATCTGGTTGAACCAGGTCCACGCAAAGACCGCTTTCTTTGTTGCCGGAACGTCAGCTGGGATGCTGAACTGGTAGTTCCTTTTAAGTGGGCAGCCGCCTTCGTAGCTGCGCAGGACTTTGAACGATTTACCACCGTCGATGGAGAGGGAGGCCTGGCAGGAACCGCCGTTGTGGGAGGCGCCGCCGTCCAGGGTGAAGGATTGGCTGGAACCAGCCGCCCAAATTGCGACGGGGTTGCCTTGTGGGGAGAGGGAGTAGAGGTCGAAATTTGGGCCGCAGGGGTAGGTTAGGCCGGATGGGGAGAGGGGGTCCTTCAGGTTGTAATCGATATCGGAAGAGCGGAGGTTAGGGTTGCTTGATGAGCCGAGGGGTGGTGGTGAGGAGATCATCATGTGGGCTGAGATCTGAAGGACAAAGAGGAGGAAGAGGAGGCTGGTGAGGCCTGGGTAGAGGAGCTGGGGCATCATGGTGTTTGATGGTGAGGGTGGATGTTCGTTGGTGAAAGTGTGGAGAGGTGGGTTTGAGTATCTCCAGAGAATGTTTGTGAGTAGATTGCTGGTTAGGTTCGAAGTCGAGTCATTAATATTGCTCGTATATCGACACTGGTAAGAGGAAGAGGAAGGGAAGAGGCCGTTGAAGATGAGAAATCATTTATATAGTTGCGGCAGACAAACAGAGCCAAATTGTTGGAGTGAATCGGCGTGTTAGTGGAACTGGTGATTCACTGCAAAGTCGCCGACACCCAAGAGACACAAATAACGTGAACGCTAGTGCTCTTTAATGAAGTCGGTGTTGCGGGGTGAATATCTTCAGTTCAACGGAAGGATCAATTGCATACAAGACTGGGTTGCCTTTATGCTCTGTCCCCTCACTCCAGTCGAAACAGAATGACAGCAATGCATATTACGGGAACCAACACGGTGACTGAAAGCTTGACTCCAGGTCTGTATTTGAAACTATTTGATTTTCGCCATCCTGGCAACTGGCATGTCCAAGTGAAGAGGCTGAGTTGAAGGAATGGCATGAAAGGGGCAAAGGGGGCAGGTTGCTCGGCAACACCTGGAATGCTCGTTCACACTGCTTGGTCTAGACTCTACCAGCTTTGTCGAGCAGGCAAGAAGTGAGTAGATCAAGATTCTCGTAAAAAGATCGAAAGACGATTCAGATGGTGAAGACAGTTGAGACATGACAAACCTACTTGGACAATATCTGGACAGCTGCCTGCTTGAATGGTCGATTGATGCCAGAGTGTGGCTTTGCCTGATCCAAAACAGCTGGTCATTTCATTCACCCTTTTCATGGAGTACCTGACATTAGCTCAAAGAGTCAAATATGATACAGGCTCCGAGTTCGCTCCCATGAGACAAGTGAAGGCTGAAGAATCGCAACGTCGTGAGCTAAGCAAAAGTAAGCAGTGACGTATTTCGTCACGTGAGGCTAAGCTCCCGTCGCTCATCCACACCGCCAAACCCCTTACAGTTAGCTCAGTTGCACCAATGATCCCTGTCGGCCCGCTCCCCAGGTGGATCCTCAATCAGCTCCCGTACCCAGCCGCTCATCCATGCCTGTTCTCACCAACAACTACTTCACTCATCGCGACCGCTTCAATTATTCACATCATCTCAATTAGTCAGGCCTGGACTTGTTCAGCAATCCATACACCAATATCACACATGAGGTAGCACACCCAACAAACACAATGTCAGGCCTGGAGACGACAACAGAGAGCGGTGGCACCGCGGGGGTGACAGATGGCTCATCAGGGGGAGGGGGAATTCCAAAAACACAAACTCAGCTCAAAAAAGTCAAGAAGCAAAAGGTCCTCCTCATGGGCAAAAGCGGCTCCGGAAAATCCAGTATGAGAAGCATCATCTTCTCCAATTACCTCGCCCGCGATACCCGCCGATTGTATGTTCTCTTCCCCCCCTGTCACTCTCACCCAAAACATGAATTACTGACCCAAAAATAGAGGCGCAACAATAGACATTGACCTCTCCCACGTCAAATTCCTCGGTAACCTCACCCTCAACCTCTGGGACTGCGGTGGACAAGAAGCCTTTATGGAAAACTACCTTTCCCAGCAGCGCGCCCACGTCTTCTCCAACGTCGGCGTCCTCATCTACATCTTCGACATTGAATCCCGAGACGTAGAGCGCGACCTCGCAACCTACGTCAACATCATCTCGGCACTGGTCCAATACTCCCGCGAAGCCCAAATCTTTGTCCTTATCCACAAAATGGACCTCATCCCCCCCCAAATGAGAGAAGAAGTCTTCGTCCAACGAGCCGCCCTCGTCCGGAAAAAAACTTCGGAGGCAGTCGCGATAATCAGAAAAGGCTCCCTCGCCCAACACTCCCCCTCCCCAACCGCCCTCACCCCTACCCACCCAGCCGACGACCTCGAACCAGAAATGCAGCTCTTTGCAACTTCCATCTGGGACCAGTCCCTCTACAAGGCCTGGGCGTCCATCATCCACGACCTCGTCCCGAACCTGGCCGTCATCGAAGCCCAGCTCGCCTCCCTCGGCGTCGCCATCGAAGCCGACGAGATCCTCCTGTTCGAGCGGACTTCGTTTCTTGTCGTGTCAAAGTGGGCCTCCCACGAGGGGGATAGGAACCCCTACGGCGACCGCTTCGAGCGCATGTCGAATATCCTCAAGTCGTGGAAGCACACCTGCAGCAAGTTCACGGGCACGCCGCGCAACGCCGAGCAGTTCTCCGAGTTTGAGTACAAGATGGGGAGCCACTTTAGCATGTTTGTCACCAAGTTTACCGCCAACACGTACATCTTGGTGTGCATGCCGCCGGGGGAGGCGAGGTTCAACAGCGCAAAGTTGAATGTGACGGCAGCAAGGTCGTGGTTCAGGTTTTTGGATGGGCCAGGCCCGGGGGCGGCTGCTCCCCCTGCTGCTCCCCCTGCTGCTGCTCCCCCTGCTGCTCCCCCTGCTGCTGCTCCCCCTGCTGCTGCTCCCGCTGCTGCTGCTCCCGCTGGGGCTGCTCTGGGCGGGGGGCCGGTACAGCAGAGTGCGTATAGGGCTGTTGCGGGGAGTTATTACCCAGGAGCGTGAGAGCATGGGATGGGTCATCCAAACAGTTGAAGAAGAGGCATTTTCAGTGATGGAAAAACTATCTAGTGTTTTCTGTTTTTTTTGTGTTGTATTTCTGGTGGTGGAAAAAGAGAAAGCCCGTGCAAACATCACGGGTTGGGATAGTACCACAGCAGCGGCGTCAAAGGTGTTCAAAATGGTTGGGCAAATAAACACAAGGCAGCATGTAATTATGAGCAGGTTTTACTTTTTATTTCATCTTTCCCCTGCTGAAAAGACCAGCCGGTCCCAAAGCTGGACACAGCTCTCGGGACGAAAAACCGACAGATACACTGTTGTCCATCGCTTGGTCTAGTGCCGCCAAACCATCAAAACGCCGATACTACGAAGCCAAATTGTTCCTGGCGCTTGTCATCAATACTGGAAATAGGCCTATTTCCACTTGACGACAGCAGCACCACCCTTCTTAAACTCGGGCATGTCACCCAACACCAAGCTCTTGTCTTCATGGTCCTTATTGGGGAATGTGGTGGAGAGAACCCACGGACGGGCTGAAAGCGAGGAAGACGAGCGTCCAATGAAGTTGTAGACATCGCCGACTGTTTGCGTGGGGTTGAATCGGGCTGGCATGCGAGTTCCGTCGGGAAGCTGAATGCGCAGCATCAAGGTCGGCTGCGACTCATCCACTCCGGTGCTCAGGGCCTGGCTGGCCTGAGGCTGTGTCGTAGTTGCGGCCGGAGGGGAGAGGGTTGGTGTTACCTCACCGGGCACAGGGCTACCCAATCGACGGCCCTCACCGCCGAAGGGTCGGTAGATCTTGGGCAGAGGGCGGTAGTTCTCGTCGTGTTGTTGGAGCTTGACATCGACCCGTTGGTCCATGCGGACATTCATGAGATGGATTGGCGCCCGTCCATTGCGGATCATATCCAAGTCGCTCCTGTTCTGAGGGTCGTCAAAACGACGAAGCTCCCCATCATCGATGCTAAAGCCGTCACGCCAGATATGGAGAATCCGCTCCTGCGCAGGCCCCTCGGGAACGGCCCCAGCAGCTCTGGAACTAGGAATAGTGCGACTCTCTACGCCATCTCCGCCCAATGTCTGACCGGAGCCACTGAAGCGACTCGATGAGGGGCCTGCAGCGGGGGAAGATGCGGGATTACTCTCGGTGGCATTGCTGTTTGAGAAAGAAGTTAGCAATTAGATCTGGCGACCCAACGACAGAGAGTGGCAACACTTACGCTCTGGCTTTGGCAACGATATCGTTGATCAATTTTCTCGGATCGCTGGACCGCTGAGCAGGATCTTGAACAGCAAGTCCCGACTTCTCGCCGCCTGCGAACAAATCCCTGGGTCCCCGGCGGTTGTCGTCATCGCTCTCGTCATCGTCGTCATCGTCGTCTTCTTGGTTGCGACCGCCGCCTATGGAGCTCAGAGTCGCGAGGCCGCGACGCTTGACGGGCTTCTTTGAGGTTGAAGAGGATGTACCAGCATACTCAGGTGCCGGTCGGCCATCCAATGTTCGTGGACCGGTGTACTCGGCGTCGGTAGTGGTGGCAGTGGCGGCGCCGGTGGAAGAGGGGCCTTGCTCGTTTTCGTCAAGATCGCCGTAGAAGGCGGCGGCGGCGGTGTTGACATCCCAATTGGTCGCTGTCAAGTATTCTGTGGCCTAGAAAGCGTCGAACATTAGGATCTTGCTACGAGGTATGCCGTGTTGAGAATATCACATACTTGGTCGGCCGAGGCGCCTGTCAAGTCACAGAAGTTGCTGATCAGCGTGTCATGGTCTTGATCCGCCATGATGAACGTGATTTGGTTGAATGGGTGATATGGATGGATTGAAATAAGAAGACAGCTATCGTCCCTTGGAAAGTCGGAGTCGATGGAATCAGAAGTTGTTGTGTCGTTGATACAGCTCGGAAAGCTTATTAGTTTGACAGTCTGGGGAAGTTGGAGAGTGGATGGCCATCAGGCAGCTCAAGGCCGACGTGATGAACGACGCACGGCCAGGCGTCTGATTGCCCCGCCATCCGCCATCCAGGTTGCTTGACCCCGCCGACGTCCAAGGTAGGTACTCAGCTGTCAACCACAGTTGCCTAGCTCCATGATAAAAAATGGGCCGTTAAACCGACCAAATGTCTGGTATAGAAGTGATTTACTTGCTTTATATTGCTTCTATAAGAAATTGCTTTCAAACTGAGCATCTTGCACTCGAGAAAGAAAGCTTGAACACCTACGGTCGACACCTCATACATCAGCCAAGCCGGATTATCTGGCCCCCGACCACCGATTCCCTAACCAAACGCAGCTAGCTCCGGCAGGCACTCCAGGCTCCCCTGTCGGCTGCCCAAGCGTTTTGCGACGTCCAGTGCTTCGCTGCATCTCCGGACGTCGGCATAGTGTTCCTGTCCCATTGTCGCCGGCAACCCAAATCTCAGCCGGATTCACTCAACCCCAAATCCACACCAACATGGCTTCTGAAGAACCCCCAAACCCCATGGCCGAGTCCGGTGTCACGATCCGCTCCGACAGCGAGCAGTATTCCTCCCCAGAGGAGCTGTCTACGTCACCACCCTCGTCGTCGTCCCCCGCCGTCATCCTCTACCAGCCCCCCACCTTCTGGTCTATCCTCCGCGGTGCTGCCATCAACCTGTTTCTCCCTTTCGTTAATGGCATGATGCTTGGGTTTGGCGAGCTGTTTGCTCATGAGGCGGCTTTCAGGTTGGGATGGAGCAACACAAGGGTATGCTACATTTAAGCCTGATCCTGTGCTTGTTGGAAGGATATTGCTGACATGATATTTTTTTTTTTGATAGATATTCCCTCTTTCTAGAAGACAAGCGCATCCGATTGGGCCAGGTATCGAAGCGGTCGAGAAGCCGAGGCGGAGGGAACTTGACGACCTGACGAGCTTGGAGTGATGTTGAGGGTTGTCGATTTGCTAGCAATAAAGTCATGATACACCAACACACGACAGAATAGGTTACTATCAGCTTAGAGCGCCCACCGCCTCGATGGAGTCGATGGGCATGAACACTGGTGCTGGACAGCGTGAGAGATCCAAACTGGAACTATATGGTGACCAAACAACATATCACACTCGACTCAGGGCAAAAGGCGAGGAGGGTGCTACCGTTGAGCGTTTTAAATACAGACATACGGGGACAGTCACTATAACAGCTAGTCCAAAAATCCAACAATGAAGAGTCTCAGAATCCCCATCCAACATTTCTGGCTTGTTCCCTGGAAGGGTTGATGCCTTCCAGCTTCTGCACGGTTTCTCTTAGGACATGCTCTGGCCTTGGCAATGCGCCGTCCGGTGTTGATCAATTGTGGGGTCAGTGCGACCAGGGGGGGCACCAACCGAACCTTTGCCGCGTGCGCCAGCGAAACGTACCAAAAAAAAAAGTTACAGCGACTTTTAGAAGGCGATTCTGGAGTCTGCCTCGTTGCGGAAACCACCGAGACAAAATGCTCCCAAGTAGAGGTTTACTGAGGTCAAGCCCCTCGTTGGGCCTTGCCAGAAAGGTATGCATTTTTCCAATTTCTTTTTCCTTGTTTCTTAGCGACCTCTCGACTCAATTGAGCCGTTTCCGTTTTCCTCTTCCCATATCCACCGCTAACATTTGAAACTTCCCCAGTCGTCGTCCTCCCGAATCTCAACACGACAGTTCGGCACCGCTCTGCGCAGCAATGGATCCCTTCCTCAGACTCCCCGCACCGTCCTCTCTGGGAGCAGGATAGGTGGTCCCGCTGCCTTCACAGCCGTGCGGTATGCCTCGACTCAACCGGCCGTCGCCCCAACCCCCGCCCCCGCCGCTGCCGCTGCTCCAGTGGTAGATCCGATCGCGAGCCCTTCTGTCCTGTCGGATATCGACACCACCCCCGTATCCCTCTCCGGAAGCGACCTCCTCAACATGCCTGAGCAAATCGGCTTTCTCAAGAACTTGGGTCTAGACTACGGCTTCGGCCCGACAGCCCTCATGGAATGGATCCTCGAGCACACGTACATCTACACGGGCCTCCCGTGGTGGGCGTCGATCGGTCTTGTCTCGCTTGCCATCAGGGCGGTTCTTGTCAAGCCTATGTTTACGGCTGCGGAAATGGCGCAGAAGCTGCAGGATCTGAAGAGGGATCCCAAGTATGAGCAGCTGGAGAAGGAGGTCATGTCGGCTTTTCAGGGGGGCCAGGCGGATCAGTATGCCATGTTGGATAAGAGGAATAAGATGAAGGCAATGAGACGGGCGGTGGGGTACAAGATGCTGCCTGCAAGTGTTCCGGCCTTGGTGCAGATTCCCGTGGGCTTTGGGATGTTTAGGTTGATCAGGGGAATGGCTGATTTGCCGGTGCCGTCGATGGAGACGGGGGGGGCGTTGTGGTTTAATGATTTGACCGTGTCGGATCCGTTGTTTATTTTGCCGATTGTGGGTGCTGGGTTGATGATTGCTAGTATGAGGGTATGTTGTTCCCACAGCTCTGGTTTTTTTTTTTGTCAGATGATGTTGATCTAATTGTTGTGATCTATCTAGGTACCACTCCCGTACATGGCCTCCTCGCAGCAAGGAACCATGAAGATCATGACCATGGTCGCAGCGCCAATCACCCTCGGTGTGAGCATTTTCTTGCCCGCCGGTCTCCAACTCTACTTTGCGATCTCTACTTTCCTGCAGTTTGGGCAGCAGTGGCTCACGTATCAGAACTGGTTCCGCAAGATGATCGGTTTGAGACCAGTGGTCTTTGGGGGCCACCATAGGACCCCTATTGGCGGAGCGTACCAGGCCCCGAGAACTCTGGATACCAAGGGGACCGTGGTGCCACAAAAGGAGACCCTTTTTGAGAGCTTGAAGTCGACCAAGGCGGCTGCGCAGCAGAAGCTTGAGCAGTGGCAGGATAACTCTACTAACAAGGCTACGTTTGCCAAGGCGCAGGAGTATGAGGCGAAGAGGGCTCTGGAGGAGAAGGAAAGGCTGTTGGCGAGGAGGAATAGGAAAAGGGCGAGGGGCCAGGAGGAATGAGTCCTTCATTCTGACATGGTAACTTGTTAATACCTTTGTAAATATATCCAACGACAGCTTGTACTTTTATTGCGCCCTATCTATTGTATACTATCGGCGATATTGCTAACCTGACCAGAGGTGGGTGAGAGGGCATATGCAAAGCGCCGATCATCTTGATGGCGAGAGGTTGTGGCTGCTTGATGCAATGATCTACCAGGTGTTTCTGCACGAGTGATTGGGACGGAACCATGAGGAATCTCAAACATCGTGGGATTTGATCGGTGGATTTGGGGGGTGCTGAGCACGTCATGGGGGTGATAGCTCCGCTGACACATGGCGGACAAAATAATAGACCCAGCTACACAAGATGAAGGCCTTTCACTATCTCATCAAGGCTCTTCTTTTATGTTTTGGTCTCCATTTATTTGTAGACGACATGGCTGACCTTGCCGGAAACAGCTCCAACTCCCACTTGGCGGAGGTGCCAAGGCTGCTTCAGCTTTGTCTTGGCGGGGATTCTCGCTTGAAGGGAGGTTGATGAGATGAGGGGGGAACTGTGTGACTTGAGATGTTATAATTTTGGTGGTTTCCCCCGGTTTATTATTCCTGATCTGATGATTTGACACAAATTCGCCGCCGCCATACAGCGAGGAAGGATTTCATAACCGTATTTTTGTTGTTGTTGGTGGTTTTAATCGACAGTGTGTTTTTGTTCGTCCGTGCCTAAATCCGGGATTGCCTTGGTATGTTATTTTTTCGAGTCAAGTATATAAGGGGGAGGGGAGAGAGTGCTGCTATCATTTCTAGTTTTTTCTTTTTCATTCTCTATCATATTGGAAAGAGTAGTTTTACTCTCGTTGTTGTTGCTGTTGTTGTTTTGTCTTGATATTTTTGGTTTTCCAAGCCTGAGTTTGCTCACCTCACTTCTTCCCACCTACAGATTTTTTTTAACCACAGATAGCGACCATGTCCGCCATCCAAAAGAACGTCGAGCAGACCTCCGAGTCGTACTCTGCCTCTTTTACCCAAGGGCACTTGGCTCTGCCCCCGGCGAAGAAATATCTTGTCTTGACTTGCATGGACGCGAGAATTGACCCTGCGAGGGCGTTTGGGATTGAGCTTGGTGATGCGCATGTTATCCGCAATGTGAGTTCACTCCCTCTTTGAGACTGAACATCAGACTAAGAAAATGAAAAGGCCGGCGCCAGCGCGATCGACGCCCTCCGCTCCATCGTCATCTCGGAGCAGCTCCTCGGCACGAACGAGATCGTCCTTGTCAAGCACACTGGCTGTGGGATGCTGACGTTCAAGAATGAGGATGCTTATGGGATTGTTGAGAAGAATCTTGGGTAGGTTTACGGATTTTAGGTGGTTGTGAGAGAGGCTAACATGTAAAACAGTGAGGAAGCCGTGGCTGAACTCAAGGCCAAGAACCTTGACTTTTTGCCTTTCCCCGAGCTGGAGAAGGCGGTTGAGGACGATGTGGCTTTTCTGAAGGCGAGCAAGCTTGTGCCTGATAGCGTGACGATTAGTGGGTGGGTTTATGAGGTTGAGAGTGGGAAGACGAGGAGGGTTGTTTAAATGGAGTTCTGTCGTGGGTGGTTGACGTTTGGAGTTGAGGCTGGGTAGGGATTTCGTGAGGGGTGGGAGTGAAAGCAAGTTTTGTTTGCGTTTGAATTTTATTTGAATTCTGTGTGAAGCGCCTGACTGTGGCTGCACCCAGCCATAGTCACCTACCTATCAACTAACACCGGGCAGGTCGTTTGAATCTAAGATAGGGTAAAGACTGACGAGAGTTCTTTTAAACGGTGCAGATTCTTTGGGATTCCTCCTTCAGCTTTGACTAGCATGCAATGCAGAACTTCCAGTGAAGGAAATTTGACGACCACAAGCGTGTCATCACGAGGATGGCAAGTCACCGAGTCCACCATATCTTGTACCATCCACTGACAGCATGTGTCACCACGAAGTAGAGCGTTATGCGTCCCTGTACGAGGACTGCCGGAAAATGCGGGTAGATAGCAGCATTCCAGGGGCTGACTTTAACCCAATCGCTGCGCCTGACCCATGGGAATCACTTAACGGGACATGGAATTTGATCTGTCTCAATCCGATGGTGGCCGCGTTGTGGAAAGAAGACCGCTTTGTTCTGCGCTTTCTCCGTTTTGAGCCCCATCATACACGCGGGCTAGCCACTATCGTCACCCGGTTTCAGTGGCTCCCAGAGGCAGTCAGCACGAAGAACATGCGCAGACAGCTAAGGGCTGATCCAAATACTCGGGAACAGCCGGTCCATTTCCTGCGCGTTCGACTCGAGTCTGGTAACGGGGGGCCAATTCGGGAGCCTCTGGATAGATGCCTGATTGCAAGGCCAGTGCCCCAGGTGGACCCCCTAACTCCGGTTCTCTGATCGAATTTCAGACCCTTATGGAAGATGCGCACAAGACCAGAGTTGCGCTGGAAGTGCAATGGGTGATTCTTTGTGCTGCAGCACTGTGTGGTGCTGAGCGTGAAGTCTACAGGCCCTTTGAGAACATCGAGTGCTGCGCGCCGTCCTCTGAGGGGAGGACAAGAAGAAGGATGAGACGGAGGACGATAAAGGTTGGGACGAAGATTTGGACGATATCTATCTGTATGGTTAGGACGATTCGGATTAGGTTCACAACGATGCTAAGGAAGATTATGGCGAGGAACATTCTGAGGGTCATGAAGAGGGATACCGCATGGGATGCGAAGATGGCAAGCGGGAGGCTGTCGACAAGCATCAAGATTAAGAACATGATCAGGAGTGCCAGAAACCAGCCGAGAACACTGGCAACGAGGACGAATGTTCTGGTCAGGGAGGGCTCATTGATGAGGAATACGACGGTTGCAGTGATTGTTGGATACCTATCCTACCTTTGTGGTTCACCATCGACAAATTTGGTGTCATCTCACATTAGTTGGGTACCGTAAACTGGACAATACAGCTGGTATGTTTTTGTTTCCGTAGTCATTTATGGCACTACCCAGCCGCTGACAATCCTTGAGCATTGTTTCTGACATGTTTCACACTATCAAGCCCTTGCATCTTGGTCTCAGTTCTGAGATACTCCCCAGGACTCCCAAATTGTGCATCCCCATCCACTTCTACCCCCAATCAAAAAGAACTACCACCATCTGTATCACAAAACCATTAGAAACCCCCTGTGACATTTCAAACCAACTCAATAGGTAGTGGAACTCACCAATAACAATCGTCGACCCATTAGCATAATCCGCCCTCACAGCATAAAGATACGCCTCCGCAACATCTTCCGGACTAGCAACAAACCCCACACTCAACCTCCCGGCCGCCTGCTCATAAATCTCCCTCTGCTGCTCCTCACTATTCCCCAACTTCCCCAAAAGCGGTGTCTTGACTAACCCCGGGACAACAGTATTCACCCTGATCCTCTTCCCCGAAAGCTCATCAGCAAGAGAAATGGTAGCGGTAATCAAGCCCCCATTCAGCGCCCCCCCAATCGTCGCTCCCTTCTTAGGACGTAGAGCAGCAGCGCCAGAGGTGAGGGTGAGTGAACCGCCAGGGAGGATGATGTCGTGTTTTGCGATGGCTTCACCCCGATCAGCACATGGTTCATCTAGAAGAGGAAGAAGGTAGGTCAGCTCACCCTTTGCGACAACAAAGCTCCCCCAGAACTTCACCCCGAACAACCCCGCCGCGTCGGAGAGGTTAGCTTCGGCCAGGCTACCACGGATGATTTTATCGACACTGGAGAAGATGACATGATCCAGGGGGGCAAGGGAGAGAAGCAGTTCAGTGAAGGCGGCTTCGTCGCGGACGTTGCCGACTCTGCCTTGGACGTTGCCCCCAGCGGTAGATGATAGTTGGGAAACGGCACGGTCGACTTTTTCTTGGGTGGAGGATATGATGGTGATGTGGGCGCCGGCGGAGAGGAGGATCTCTGCTGCTCCGTAGCCGATGCTGGTTGGGGGATTTGTTAGTGAGGGTAGACAAAGGGAGTGTGGTGAGAGGTAGGTAGGTACCTACCCGGATGAACCACCGATGACGGCAATCTTCTTGCCGGCGAGTTTGTTTGCTCTGGTCATGGTTAATCGAGATGTATCGGAATTATATCAGGCGGTTCACACAGGATACTCAGAACAGAAAGGATTTTTTTGAAATTGTATATGTTCTTGCGGCCATCACTAGTCACTTATAAGTCGTCTGGCCACCCCCCAAATGGCGTTTTCGGCACGCACGATGGCGACTACCCAGCAGCTTCGGTTGCGACTCGGCCAAGTCAACCACCATCATCAGCACCGAACAAAACTGTCCAAATGGCGAAATAACTTGCGACTTTGCTTGGGAGAGTTGATGTAAATCGGAGATACCGGGCATTCGGCAACGAGTAGTCATCAGAGTGAAAGTTGTGAAGGCACTCACTCACTCACTCACTTACTCACTCACTCACCTACTCACCAACACCCCGCAACGGCCCATCAAAAATTTGAACTTGAACATTTATTTCATGTCATCATATACTATTCACATTCCCCCCCTTTCAATAATCGTACACTCCCCCTTTCTTACCCCCCACCCCTTAAGCCAAAGGCGTGAACCCCTTCCTAAGCTTCAACGCAACCTCCAACCCCAGCGGCTTCCTCAAAAACCCCTCCTTCGTCTCCATCACCTCCTGCCTCAGCTCAACCTCATACCTCCTCGCCCAAGTAGCCACAATCAACTTCATCTCCATCTCGGCCACATTCCTCCCCACACACGCCCTCGGCCCATGACTAAAAGGAATAAAAGCATTCTTCTGCCGTTGCGTCAAGCTAAACCACCTATCCGGGTTGAACTGATCGGCGTCCTCGCCCCAAATCTCCTTTGAATGATGAACCGAATACGTCGGCACCGACAAAACAGTGCCACCGGGGAAGAAGTGCCCGTTGAGGTGAATGCCAGGGGAGTCAAGCGGGATTTGACGAGGGAGGCCAATCCCAGAGGTCGAGTTATGCCTGAGGGTCTCGTTGACAACAGCGGAGAGGTAAGGCAGGTCGCGGACCATTTCAAACGTGGGGACGTCGATCGAGTGGGGGATAGCGGCGTCGAGTTCAGCTTGGAGCTTGGGGATCACGCCCGGGGTGCGGACGGCGTGGTACAGAAGCGCGCAGGAGGAGTTGGAGGTGGTGTCTGACCCGGCGATGAGCTGAGTCAAGGCCTCGGCGGTGAGTTCCTCCCTTCCAAGCGGTTCACCCTTTTCGTCTCTGGCATCGACAAGTCTCTGGAGGAGGTCCTTGCGGCCCTCGGGGGGTGGGTTCTCAAGTCTCATCTTCACACGGGCGATAGCGATACCAGCCAGGCTCTCCACCGCGGCGAGACCCTGGGTGAAGAACGGGTCGGGGAAGTACTTTGCGTAAGGCTTCAGGGATGGGAGGATACCCAGAGCGGCGGAGACCTCACCCCGGCGGTTGAGGATCTCGATGGCGGAGGCGTAGATCGGGGGGCTGTCTGGGGAAGAGCGGACTTCGGCCATGTCGGCGCCGGAGCTGAGCATGCCGAAGGGGGCACCAAAGGCGAGATCACCGATGACGTCAAAGGCGAGGTAGTTGAACCAGTTGAGGCAGTCGAGAACGGCAGTCTTCATCGGGGAGCGGGTGACGAGGTTGTCGAGTTGCTTGACAAAGAGCTCGAGGTTGGAGTGAATGTAGGGCTCGAACTGGGCGACTGACTTGACCGAGAAGGTGTGGGAGACGATCTTGCGCTTGCGGGTGTGCTCGTGACGGTCGCGGGTGTTGAAGAGACCCCGGCGAATGGAGACGAAGGCGTCATAGAAGTCGCTGTGTGATAGATGTCAGTGATGTTCTGTCTCTGTGGGTGCAAGCAAGAGGGCAAAGACTTACGACTTGAGGAAACCATTGCCGTGACCGTAGATGATGTTGATGGCGGCGTCATCGTTGATGCTGACGTGGTTGGGTTGGATGCGGACAACAGTGCCGTGCTTCTTGTGAAGTTGATCAACGGTCAAGTACCGGTCGCCACGACGGGCAACAAGAAGTAACCACCAGTTGGTGAACTGGGCCGGGAATGGTGCTGGGATACGTCTGAGGTGGCGGTATGTGAAGAAGTATGGGTAGAGATAATAGACGAAAAAGAAGGCAACCAGGCCTACTGGCGCCCAAGGCGACATGAGGAGGGTGACGACAGCCATCTCTCTTGTGTGTGTATGACAGGTGAGATGAAGACTGAGTTCTCTGCCCAAACAATCACCGAAAAGACTTCTCAATCATGGCTTATATCACTTTGAAAACCCAACATCTCGGAAACGCGAGCGATATCCAAGTTGAGCTAACGGTTTGATATCTCCACTCCATTCCCACGGCCTAGTCCCAGCTGTCAACCAAGAGCCGGCGCAGAGGGGCCGCAGAGCCTCCAGTCGGCTTTCGGTGCAAAGACCCAACATCCATGATGGCATCGATATCCTGGGGTCCTACCACATGCGAAGGGCGAGCCCCCAAGTGGGTGTGACCGGGTATCAGCTTCGGCTTTGGAAATCTTCAGGTTCTGATACGTAGCAGCCCCAGATGGCTAAAAGTCTGGGGTAGTGCTTGGCCGTCTTGGCTGACGGGGATCAACATCCCAAGAGTGCGGGGAGACGCCACCGCGTCCCCTGTAACGGGTGAACGGTGGTGGGGGGGACCTGGGGGTGCCTGGGGGGAGCAAGGCGGGGGAGAGGAGCTTGAAGAAGCCAAGTTGACCAACAGCCGGGGTTGTTCGCGCACTTCTCGCGACTCCGAACGCATTCTGGTAGGCTGGCCCTCTTCCAGCCAAGGGAACAGATTTCCGAAGGTGGATATCCATGCAAAAGATGCATGAAAAAGGGCGAATACGCGACGCTACCGCACAATAGGAAACTGCGATATTTCTCTGAGGAAAAGCACTCTAGCGCTTGGGATAGGAACTGCCCTGGTAAAAGTCATGAGCATGTGAAGATCAAGGATTTGAATTGCTAACAAAAACTCCATGCTCGGTATATATACTCCTGACATCTCACCGGCCGAAAAATACCAGCTATTTCCGGGTGTTTTGCGCAAAATCCAAAACGCCAAAACCATGCATTATACTCATGAACAGAACCAGCCACAGTTGGCTTGATGCCTAGGTACATACATACATTATTATTTGCAAAGGAGTGCCGTCTTCTCAATGTATCATCGCAACATGTATGACAGGTCGGGGAGGTTTGCGATGATCTGTTTAGCCACCTCATCGTCACTCGTAGTCAGATCGTGGATGGGATCCTGGATGGGGGGAACAGGATCTGGTGGCACGGACATATGCTCTGACAGCCGCGATGGCACTGATGGTGTAAAAGGTCGTGCGCTGAGAAGTGCCTTTGGTGGAGGTGGTGAAGTTTGTGTTGGTGGCGTGAATGTTGGTGAAGGTGTGGGCGTTTCTGAAAGAGACAGCGGAAATGTCACAACTATGGGTGAGAAGGCGAGAGGTGTATCTGAAGGCGTCGGTAGAGCGGCTGGCGGCTTGGACTGAGACAAAGCCGGAGCTGGAGCGTCAAACATCGAAAAGTCCATTGTTGACCATGGGTCGCTCGTAGAAGGTCTAGTTTCACCAGCCGCTTCAGGGTCTGATAGTGTAGATGCTGAGGTAGTAGGAGCAATTGGGGCCGCAAAGGCATCATCCAAGCTCTGGAATCCAGCCGGCTTTGACTCAACTGGTGAAGAGACCATTTCACCCCAGTCTTCATCATCGTCTTCTCCATCGTCATGGTTTGCTTCGGCTATTGGCGCAGGTGAAAATGCTGTTGGAGCACCGAACACTGCCGGCTGCGAGGCAGTTCGTGAATGACCTGCTGTTGACGGTAAGGCTGAAGGCGCGCTCCCGCCTGTTGATGGTCGTGGGGGTGGTGCAAGGGTTGTAGTTGGCGTGGGAGCAAATGCAGGGCTCTCACTCCACCCGAAGGAAGCAACCGGCGGGCTTTGTACAGCTGGTGGGGGTGATGCGACACTATGGGCTGATCTAGACGTCGTAGGAGTTGGTGGTTCAAGAAAAGACGCCAGGGAATCTGGGATCTGGATCGGCTGCGGTGGAGCTGCCCTAGATTCCTGTTTTCGCTTGCCAAAGACAGCATCCAGACCAACAGGCTCGGCAGAGGAATCCCAGCCGAACATATTCTTCTGAGTCTTGGATATGCCTCCGCCAAGAGCCACTCGGCCAGCAATGGAGTCTTCTTCCATCCACCGGCGGACGATTGTAATGACTTCCTGACGAACTGTGGACGTCGGCCAAGTGATCCGTCTGTAGCTGTCTTCATCTGCAGCATCGTGTCTCCGCGCCGATCCCAACCGAGACAAACGGTACCACAGCTTTCGTTCAGATATCTCGTTGAAGCTGTCGGTGATGACACGCTCCGGAATCTCACCATCAATACTGATGATGGGCAGTTTAACAGGAACTTTCATCGACCCGAAAAGTTCACCAACTTGGTCCAAATTGACTTCAAAGGTCGGACGGATGATTTTCGGTCTGATAGGAACTTCGGGGGAAGCAACGGCACTGGACTTTACCTGTGGAGATCGCTTTGTGGGAGTTTCGTCTTCACATTTTGACTTTGATGAAGGAGGAGTGAGTGGTGACTTTACGTCTTGCGATGAGGGAGGTGTGACAGGTCGTTCCGCGTCTTCCGAACTCTGAGGTGCCACGGGTTGTTCCACGGGATCTGGGGGTGGGTGGAATTTGACGTCCTCTGTATCCTCGAAGTCACCAAAATCACCATTGTCACTCGAGGCATCCCGTTTGCCCACACTGCCACTGCCGCTGCTCTTCGGCCGAGGGACACGCAAGCTCTCCTGGCTCTTAGCCTTGGCAAGACCATCGAACTTGACGACCAGCTCCTGGACCTTACCAGCAGGCCGGGCCGGTTCTCGTTGACGGCCTCTGTGGTCTTCGTCGATGGATGTTATGGGCGAGTCTTGATGATCATCGTCGTGATCTGTTCCTTCATTCGACGGAGTGTACGAGCGTAACTCGCCATTGTGCCGCGGAAGCTGTGCCGGATCCTCTGCTCGCTTTTCTTCATGATTCTGGGGATCCGTGACCTCAGTTGGTCCTTCTCTGTTCTCTTCCACCGACGCACTATCCCATCCAGCATCCAGGCCAATCGCCCCCAAACCGGTTGCGACTTTCAGCGTCTCAAAGTGCGTCGCTCGAGGAGAGGCAAGATCGACGATTACTTGGGGTGCGTCGATTTCCGTTGGCGGTTTGTCGAACGAAGACTCGGTTGCCCAGGGATCGGGCGAGGGTTGTCGAAAGGCGGAGCCGTTTGCTGGTTTTGGCGTCGCAATGTTGCCAGGCCACGCGATTGGGCTTAACCTGCCAGAATCATCGTCTCGTCGAACGGCCGCAAGATTCGGACTCGTTGCCCACCCACCGCCCCATCCAGAATGAACCGACGAGGCATCGGCCGCCGGTGTCGAAGCGCCGGCCCAGTCCCCGAGGCCATCCCCGTCATCGCCCCATGGCGAAGATTCGACTGCCGCCGAGAGTCGTGGAGAGCTGGTGCCCGAGAGAAGCGCGCGTGGTGGAGGAGCGAGGTCGGATTTGGAGAGAGAGGGAGAGGGAAGTTTGTGGTCTTTGTCGGGATCGACCTCGGTCGCAGTCCATGGTGAGCGCCATGGATCGTCCATGCTGATTGGCGGCCACTGTCATGATCAGTCTGACATTCTGAGAACCGTTGATGGCCCAATTGTGAAGATACTGCAACAAGAATGCTCGAGGACAAAAACTGGGAATGATATGACAAGTTATCTGACCCAGAAACCAGGTTCGCTTTGGGGTCGACCAAATGCGGCGCCGTCAAGATTCTTGGGACAGCCCGGATCATGTTGGCGCGTCGACACGGACCCTCCCTTGGGAGTGGGCCGCCCCTGGCTTATACTTTTATAGTGGGGCCCCCTTGATCGTTATCACATTTACTGAGCATCACTACAGCAGAGCAGACAAAGACAGAAGAACAATCCAGTAACCAGTGCCCATGTATTATGAGCCACATCCTCAACCTTAAACCACACCTGCTCCAGCATCGTGAATCCCAACCAACCCATTCAGCAATTACTGACACTTCCGACAACCTCAACATGCCAGTTACTTCGTGAAATACACCTTGCCCTTCACAGTCACCTCAGAAGTATCCCTGCATGTGTCGATGAGGAGCGAAGCGGCATCGGCAATCTGAGGCCATTCAACTACCTTGACGCGGTTCGTCTATGATAAACTCATATCAGCAACAGATCTCAACAACGTCAACCTGGCCATTCGCAACATGAACCTACATCATCATTGCAGAAAAAGATGGCCGACCCCCACTCGCAGCTGACGTGGTCGCAGTGTCTGCCCTCGCCAATCCTCGCTAGGCTGGGCTGCAGGTCATAGAGGTATTCGAGTCCGTGGCCGATCTCGTTGATCGGGGCTCCGTTGCCCTCCATTTTGCATGTATAATATCTTGAGCTCTTGGGATCGATATCGTTGTTGCCACAAGTCGGAGCCGAACTGTTGTCCAAGGAAGTGCTGTTGTGGAGCGAGGTGCTGTTGTGGAGAGAGGTGATGTCGTGGAAAGACGGGACGCTGTAGGTCACGGCCAGCATGCTGGTGATAAGGGTGAGAACAGCCAATATGGTGTAAGCTGTGTGTTGGAAGCAACTGTAAGTCGGTTGGGTTGGGTGGCGTGTAGAGAAGGAGAAGAGTTCGTCAACTTACTTGTGATTTAGGTATATATACAGAATACAAGGATCAAGGTAGACAGTTGCTATCATTCACTGCCCTCCGTCAACTTCTGGCCCCACTTCTTGTGCTGTTCATGCCCTATACTGTCGTTGTGATTGCTCTTCCAAGGTGGTAGACAACTGATCGTTTTCACTTGCATGGTTTACGGCCGACTCCTAGATGTGGTATCTCACAGAGACCGTGTTCAAGTGAATCAAGGAAAGGATGATGACCTGCTCCATGAGAAGACCTGAAGTGGGGGCCTGGCTTTGGAGATTATTTCGGGCGAAACTTCGACAGTTTCTTCTACAATAGGGAGAAATTTATAGAAGGTAACGAGAAAGTTGAGCTAGTAACTCGACGTCTGTCACTCCATGAGCCGATAGTCGGATACTGGAATATATCCGGAGTCAGTATGAGACGCCGATTCCGTCCGCTGCTCCCTGGACACCAGGGAAGTTGGTAATACTCGATGTGGAAGAAACCACGACACGAAATGGACAATCACAGTTCTTGTAATAAAATACAACTCTGAAGAAACCGTGCTAAACCAGCGCAAATGCATTCAGTTGCGGCTCCGCGCGAAACTACAACTCTATGCTCGTCCCTGTGTTACTTAACACCCAACCACTTCACCCAGCCACCCTTAGCAAGCTTCACCCTGAACCTCAGTATGCCAGTTAGGCCTGTCGAACACCCTGCCCTTCACCACGCTCTTATCACCACACTTGTCAAGAAGCAGTGAGGTGAATTCGGCGAGCCTCTCCCACTCGACCTCCTTCTCGTTATCATCCTGTCACAATCAGCGCCAGCTTTGAAGAGAAGCAATAAACCGAAAACAACAGGATCACCCACGTCGTTGCAGTAGAAAATGGCCGAGTTATACGAGCAGCTGACGCGGTCGCAGTGCTTGCCTCCGGCGATTTTAGCCTTGCCCGGGAGCCCGTTTAGATAATCGCGGCCGATCTGGATGTTCTTGATTTCGGCCCACTTCAGGTTGGATGGGTTACACTCGTAGTATACAGTGTAGTTTGAGACCGTGGCGGTGCCATTGGAGGGGGCGAGTTCAGCGGGGGCGCTGTAGGCCACGCTTGAGAAGGCCAGCGCGCTGGCGACGATGGCGAGGATGGATATCATTGTGCAAATGGTGAGTGTGTGTTTGATGGTTTGGAAAGGAGGGGAAGGACCGAGAGCTGGGGGAAACCATGGATATAGATACTGGTTAGGGGCACGGCTGGCAGGAGCATCCCGCTGCTGCCACCTTTGACAGCTGCCGCTGCTGAACCACGGAGAAGACATCGGGCGGGAATCTTGTTGCTCCTTGACGAACAGACGTTCGATAAGCATGGGCCCTTCGGCCGAGAGAAGCAAGATATCAAAGCAAATGAAGACTACATCATTGTTCACGGAAGAGCAGCAACTTGAACACAAATGTTGCGGCCGAGATTCGGAGACAATGGCCGGAGGACGGGTTATTTTGGTTTGGGCCACAGCAACCGTAGAAAGGGCACTTTATTGGTCATCTCTCTTTACAACTTCACGGCCGACATCTATATCACATCATTTGTTTGCCATACTCAAGAACGCAGCCCGGCAACCGGTGCGGGTATATTGAGTCGCAAATTTACGACAAACCTTTTATGCTCCCTCGCCACGACTGACTTCAACGACCCGCCATCAACAGTCGTTGACCCAAACTTTCACAAACCAGTTTGTGCTATAACGCGCCACTGCATTCACCCCGTGGCCGTTATTGTAAAAGCACTTCGTGAGCAGACTCTCGGCACCTGCGGCAATGTGCTCCCACGTAGTCTCGATACCAGTGTTGAAGTTCTGTGGTGGTTGGATGTCGGTAGAATGTAGAAGGTCCCCGAGGATGACTCTCTGGCGGTTTGAACCTACCTCGTTACACCAAGTAATTGCGCTTCTCCAAGAGCAGCTTACGCGACCACAACCTTTTGCGTCGTCCGTGGTCTGGGTGTCTCTGGCAACGAACGTAGGTAATCAATTCCGTCCCGGATGGAGTTTTGGTGGGCTGGCGAGGTATCATGATCGCAGATCCATTCCAGGATATACCCCGTGTCGTCATAAGCAGCGAGGAATGAGGTGTTGTGAAGGGAGAGTGAGTTGTCGACAACCGCGGGGGTGCTGTACACGGTGCTGATCAGTTCCAGCATGCTGACGAGGTAGGTGACGATAGGCAACATTTTGTGAGCTTAGATTTGAATCTCTGCTGCAAAGTTCCTGGAGAGGAGCCAACCAAGCTTTGGGGGGTAGTGCACGACTATATACTTGTTCCAGAGGACTATGGACAGGGGCATGTTGACACCATATACCGCTATGCTTCACGCTTGTGATAGTTATCGCACATGATCGAGGAGGCTATCAGACGGAGATGCAGACCGCTTGTGTCATGAGTTTGTCTGAACAGCGGGAGCTCTTTACGCATGCAGCCGAGCGAGGGTTTGGCCACGAGGGAGAATGGTGGTGTCATGGCTATATGGCTCAGAGTCACAAACGACTCATCTCGAAGGGCTTTGGTTTACGTGCGAGGTATTTACTTGCACACAGAAACCATACGTTTGTCGAGCGTGGGATAGATGCATGTATCCAGTGTCGTTGGAGCTTGCCGCCGGGCCGTGAGCACGGACCAGTCTCAGCGAATCTTGGGTCTAAGCTGGGTAAGGTGAGTTACCGTACGCCATGGCCGAGTCAAATGGTAGGTTTTTACATTGACGCGCATTCCAATCAAGACAAATTCTTACTCACCGTGCCTGCAATACATGTAAGTTAGAAGGATTGCCTTGAGCAAAGTCATTGAGCAGCTCACCCGATATGAGCAACTGGCATGGGGGTTGCTGGCTGCTGATAAAGCAAGCGCCGATACAGGCCGCAAATCGGTGGGTGGAGGGGCACCTCGATTTTGGGAGGCAAACTAACCATTTCCCAAGAAGCCTTTCGACTTTCAAGATGGCGCTCTTTCAACCACCCTGACGGAGACTCATTTGGTCAAACTCTCAGTAAGCACTGGACCTCAATAACAAAGTTCGACTTTCGCACATATATCGAATGTCGCTATCCCAGATAAAACACATTGTCCTTGTCCGTTTGCCCCACCTTGGCACTCTGCCCCGCCATCGTCATGGCCATCATGACCAAACTCATGCTAACGAATCTGCAGGTCCTCTCGGGCAAGGGCGGTGTCGGAAAGTCATCCGTGACTACCCAGCTCGCATTGTCACTCTCATTAGCTGGCCACTCGGTCGGTGTTCTTGATGTTGACCTCACGGGGCCATCGATACCGCGCATGTTTGCCATCGAGGATGCCAAAGTGACACAGGCACCCGGGGGCTGGCTACCCATCACTGTCCATGAAGCCGATCCAACTTCTGGACTTGGTTCGCTTCGGGTCATGAGTCTGGGGTTTTTACTCCCTGGGCGAGGCGATGCTGTGGTATGGCGCGGGCCGAAAAAGACAGCCATGGTGCGCCAGTTCTTGTCAGATGTCTTCTGGGAGGAGCTCGACTACCTTCTCATCGATACACCACCTGGCACGAGTGATGAGCACATCTCTCTTGCCGAGACACTGCTTCAAAAGGCACGGCCAGATCAGGTCGCCGGGGCGGTAATTGTGACAACCCCTCAGGCAGTGGCTACTGCCGACGTGAGGAAAGAACTCAACTTCTGCACCAAGACGGGGATCCGCATATTGGGCGTTGTCGAGAACATGTGCGGCTTTGTTTGCCCGAATTGCAGCGAGTGCACCAACATTTTTGGCAGCGGAGGAGGTGAAGTCATGGCTGATGACTTCAATGTCAAGTTCTTGGGGCGTGTTCCCATCGACCAGCAGTTTATTGTCTTGGTCGAGACGGGAAAGAGGCCGCGATATCCAGAGGGAACAGTTATTAATGGGCAAGATATCTCGGCAGCTGCCAAGGAGGCGGAGGCTGAGGAGGCTAAGAGAGATACCGCGCAACTGGTACTAAAGTACAAGGACTGCTCGTTGGCACCGATATTCAAGACGATTACTGCTGATGTTGTTTCGGCACTTGAGCAGGGGGGCGTGTGATATAGGAGGGTAGATTCATAGGGGTCGTAGGTGATCAATTCATAACCCACTATGCCATCGCGATAACTTCAATGGCTTATCAGGGTTCACGTGTTGTAAGCTGTCAGGGCAAGGAAGTAACGGGACTTTTTTCAATGAAACGGTCTTATCGGCCCGTGGTCGAGAAAGGCAAAAAATTATCATCGTTGATGAAGCATTGTTAGGGTTGTGCTCAGGGTTGATAGAGGGACGAGTGTGGTCTACTAACAGTGGGACCGGCACACCCCCCTGAGCTTCCACGACCTGGGGAGCATTGGGCAACGGCTGACAGGGGTGAGCAAACCCCGCCATTCATGGTAAAAAAAACGCAGAGAAGAATCACATCCCACTTGAGAACCAAATGCCAAAATTTTCTCAGCAACCGGATATTTTTATTTTTTTCCCTGTGCCATTGGCTCACAGCCAGGTAGACCTACTTGCTTACAAACAAAACAAGAAAACCACTGCCACTTGTTGCCGATCTTCCGACCGATTCGATTCTGTCGTGCCAAGGGGCAGCTTCGAGAGCATCCCACCACAGCTTTTGCACCTATCGCATTGCCGCGCAAACTTTCAACACCACCGACGACCATCCCATCTTGAGATGCGCACAGCCATTGGAAGGTCCTGGTATGCTAATCGTCCCTCCGTTTCAACACACAATTTTCTTCACCATGACAAGCTTTGTTTAAATGCTTCTTCCAGCGCGACCTACATATATTCTGATTCCCAGCACCAGTCTAACTCTTCGAATCTAGATTCCGACGATACAGCTTCACTATCACCCCTTCCTTGGTTTACTCCACCATCATCTCCGATACTCGCGCCCAGGTATCGGTTTACCTGCAATAACAGCCTGTTTTAAGCGCAAGCCCAACATTCCGCTCTCAAAGCGCTATCGCGTCACCCTCCGTGCCCGCCCCCCCTAACGTCCGCTTGCGAGACGTTCAGATACCACCTCCCGAACACCTGCTGCTGGCGTCGCCAGCCTCTAAAGCGAGACCCCTTTCCTGTGGGCCTACTCTCTCAAGCGACCTAAAGGTTCGTTTGAGCGGCAGCTAGTGTCCCGCGGACGTTTTCACCAGAGAACATAGCCGACACGCCCCAAACCTCGTCAAACATGACTTCCACCAACGTCACCAACAGCGCCGCCGCTGAGGAGACCCAGCTCACCATCAACCACGAGATTACCGCTGACTTGGACTCCACCAACGCCTTTGAGGGACCCGAGAAACTTCTCGAGGTCTGGTTTGCGCCGAGTGCCAAGACTCTTCCTCCTGGGGTCAAAGAGAATGGCCTGAAGTCGGTCAGCCCCTCCATCTGGGAGGGCATGTTGGATATGGTCAACTGCAAGGTCCTGTCCATCGTCAACTCTGATCACGTTGACGCCTACCTCCTTTCCGAGTCTAGCATGTTTGTGTTCCCCCACAAGCTTATCCTCAAGACCTGCGGCACCACCACCCTGTTGCTGGGCCTGCGCCGTCTTCTTCGCATCGCTGCTATCGATGCCGGATTCCCTTTCCACAACGTCAAGACACTGGAGGATGAGCGCGTTGCCGCCACACCTCACCGTGTCTTTTACAGCCGCAAGAACTTCCTCTTCCCTGATCGCCAGCAAGGCCCCCACTCCAGCTGGAAGGAAGAGGTCAAGTTCCTGGACGAACTGTTCGAGAATGGTAGCGCCTATCTGGTCGGTCGCATGAATGCGGATCATTGGTATTTGTACATGACCTCACCTACCACTTCGACCTTGACCCCGCCGAGAACCCCTAGCTCTAGCACCGGCGGAAGCCCTACCCGCTCCGCCAAGATCCCCACAGGCATTGTGGCGCCTTGTGTGGGATCCCTCGACGACAACGATGACGAGACACTCGAGATCTTGATGATGGATCTCGACCAGGACCTTGCCAAGCAGTGGTATCTGGAGGACTCTGACAAATCTGTGGAGGGCCATGCTCTCGGCACTGTCATTTCCAACAAGTGTGGTCTGGCTGAAGTTTATCCCACCTCGGTCTACCCCGAGGCTCGCATCGACTCCTATCTTTTCACCCCTTGCGGATATTCCGCCAACGGTGTCATTCCTGCACCCACTAAGTCCAGCGATGATGCTGCCAGTAGAGCTGCGCACTACTTCACTGTCCATGTCACCCCGGAGCCCATTTGCTCATACGCTTCGTTCGAGACCAACGTGCCGAGTGGCCAGAATGGACGCCAGACTTCCGAGGTCATTGACCACGTGATCAACATCTTCCGACCTGGTCGCTTCACTGTCACCCTATTCCAGACCAAGAATAAGCCGGCGACCCCTAGCGATGGCGCTGATGTCGAGGACAAGCAGAGAAGCTTGGTCAAGCAGACAGTGGACCGGATTGATGGATACCGCCGCATCGACCGCATCATTCATGAGTTTGAGGATTATGACCTAGTTTTCCGCTACTACGAGCGCGATGGTTGGACTGGCACCAAGAAGGCCATGGTTGGCGAAGACTTTTAACTTTGCTCTATGCAGACGATTGTGGACGCAAGGGGACAATGAATAACGACATATTTCTACAACATCCCTGCCTTTTTGTTTCTATTTGTGATACTCCTTCTGTTTTCCTGGAGTAAAGATAGCCAGCTCAGTTCAGGTCAGACTTACATTCCAGCTGTGGCTCCTCTGGATGTGTTTCTCGGTTACGGCTTGTGGGAGCACATCTGTTTTCCAGCTTCCAAATCCGTCGCATTCCAGCCAGATATCCAGCTCGAGGGGCACCAGCCTCCTTGGCATACTCTTCCGCCGTCATCGAGAATGTGCTCTTTTTTTGGTGGCAGCTCTGGTGGCGGGGCATTCTTTTTGGTGGAAGGATTTGTAGGATGATTGATCACACTTTTTGCATGCTATCCCTCTCATCGTTCTAGTTCCTGTTTTCTTTCGCACCCCCAGCAAATACTTCATCTTTTTACATGCTCTCATTACTCTAACGGGCATTTTTTTCTTCTTTTTTCCGCAGGGACTGGATCCCCTTCCGACGCCTGGCATCAGCGCAACCTTGCCGTCGACGCATCATCGCCGTATCATCGACCCAAAGTTTCACACTTTGTTCTAGGCAGCGAGAAGCTCAACAAAGTCAAGGTAGACAGGCGTCAAAGCGAGGAAAGGATGCCAGCGTTATTGCCAGGAGGCGGGGCATCCTACACCGAGAGCCACAGCTACCACTCGAGAACAAAGGCGGAGACATGGCTCCCTCGGCTGATGCTAGGGGCGCTGGTGGCGATGGGAATAGGGAGTACCATCGGGGCGTCGCTATCAGGGGTTGTATTTGGGAGCACGGGGGATCTGAAGAGGGAAGGGGTGGGAATTGCGCAGAGTTTTGTGCTGTTTGCTGTGAGTATTTCTTGCCACTGTCCAGGAGACTATAGCTGACAAGGTGGGACAAACAGTCGATATTATCCTTCTTTTACATCATCCTCCATTTCCTTGCCGCCAAGAAGGGCGACAGCCTCTACCTCAACTTTGACCCTCCCATCCCGAGCTTCAAGCACCAGCTTCATGCCTGGGCTGGGGTGGTGATACGGTTGGCGGTGGTGATGTGGAGCAGTGCTATTATTGCCGTTGCGGTGGGGATATACCATGGGGGAGGGGGGCATAGGACGGTGAGGTTGAATCTGGATATGTTTGCGTGTTCGTTGGGGGTGGTTTTTGGGAGTGTGGTTATGGTTGTGGTGCATGTGGCTAGTAGGCCGTTTGATATCCCGGTGATGTCGTCGAGGAACGAGGAGATTGACAGTGAGGAGGAGTACGATGAGAAGCAGGCGAGGGGATCATACAGCACTTCTGGTGATGGGAGGGATGGCATAACGGGTGAAAGCACCATACGGGCGACGCCCCCGGGATTCAAAAGCCATCGGCCGAAAATGCCGTCAAAGTCTGCGTCTAATATCAGTGGGTCGAGCTTGCCAAGCAGGATGAGGTCTGGGAAGATGGGAAGGGTGAGGAGGTATATCCTTCAGGCACCTGCTCCGGCTGTTCTGGCGCTGGTGAAGAGTCCTGAGCTGAGTCGTCCGGGTCGTGTGCCGACACCGGAGAGTCCTATTGGGCCGCCGCAGAGGGATAGTCAGAGGTTGGAGGAGCTGTTGGTTCCGAGGGCGTCGGCTTCTGATTCGTATTTTACGGCGAGCTCGCCTACTTTAATGCAGAGGGCGGATCCGATGCAGGAGATGCCTGGGGGGAAGGGCGAGAGGCCGGTTTCGCCGGACACGGTGATTTATGCTCCGAGGCCTGCGACGACGGTTAGGTTGAATCGGAGGAAGAATAACCTAAGCCCGGCAGCAGGGAGTGAGCTGCCTTTTCCGATTACACCATCTCCACCACCGGCGCCTGCTCCTCCACCTCCGCCGCCACCACCAGCGCCGGTGACGACAGCACCACCGCGTCCGAGTGTGCATACCATTCCAGGCTCGTGGGAAATACATCATGAACCTTGATGGGCATGGTGGACATGGCAACTTCATTTGATACGGGTTGCTTATTTTCAGGCCTACCTAGCATCTCACCAAGCACACATATGATCAATTTTCATGACGACTTAGTATTCATCATAGATGCACAATGATACCTTCATTTTGCTCCCTCCCTTTTGCTGCCAAGATTCGGCCGCTCGCCAAGAAACAAGCACTAAGCTCATGAGTTGCAATCCGATTCATTTGGGTTTCGGCATTTTTATCCGACTTTTTGTGGGGTTCTTTTATCTGTGGTGGTACCTTTTTCGTCCGAAAGTTTTTCAGGGCTGTCACCTGAACTATGATATATCGTTCATCTGATCATCACTGACAGACAACAGCATTGAGCTACTTGCACTATGTGCGGTGTTCATCGAGGGCCGTGGTTCAGCCCACGCATTTGTGCGTGGCAGTCGAGCTAACTCACAATGCCCTGTGAGGTTTTTAATCGATATTCCACGGCTATTTACTTGTAGGCATCTTCGCTGTCTGTGAATGCTCTTGTCCAACGTAGCAGTCACCATTTTTCGGTCCACAACGTGCCCAGCAGCACTTTGGTTTAGGTTTGAACATGTATTCAAGGTATGTGGTGGCGTTCAGTTTTATTAAAATCTTGTTCGAGAAGACCCGCTTGTGTCTAGTAGCTATAATGGCCTTCGGCAATAGCTTTGGCCTCTGGATATATCCCTTGTTCACCCAATTGCGAGTGCCATCTCGTTGAATACCCTGAGCAATACTCACTAGACATGCTATTGTCTTTACTAACACTGTGAAATTTGACGGACACTGTTATCAAAGTCCTAAAACGCCACAATCCGAATTCCCTTCATCGGCATGCTCCATCAATTAATTGAATGCCTCAATCCGAATTGTATTTTTGATCCACAGGCTGCTCCCACAGTGAGCATGGGCGACTTCATCGGAAGTTTGGTCTGATTCCTATAGGTGGAACGTATTATTGTTAACGCGTTGAATGAGAGCAAGTTGCCCTTGAGTTCGGACTGGGTTAGAGACTGAGGTATTTAATACCAAGGTGAATATCATAACCAGGACCTACTTTGGGAGTGAATATCTTCGAGTAGCACCGACAGATCTCGAGCTTCTAGGATATATATTTGATCACTAACTTGAATTCTATCTCCTCTTCTTCTTGAGGAATAGACTTCCAAACAGCCAGCGAGGTTTCTGATAGCAAAGCCTCGTCTGTTCATACCTTCACACCCAGTCTCTTAATACTATATAGCCCATCTCATCTTCCACATCTCTTTCACACCCTCGCTTCGTCACATCATCCTTATCACATCCTCTCCTTTACGGCATTTCGTTTATATCTTGACGGCTCACTACCCATCCAACAGCTTCATTTCGGCTGCAGCCATAACACTACACCTCTACAATATTGTTTAAGTAAAGCCGAAAAGCCTTTAACATGATGAACGGTTAAGGAAATCCGACCCGGTACATTCCGGTAGGTTAATATATACGTCTCATGGGACGCCATCCTCTTGTCAACTAACATCTTTATAGGTACCCAGGTCAAGACTTACGCCACTTGGGCAAGGAGAGAGTTCCTACAATGCTCAAGCTGCCAGTGGAAGGGCTGAACCTCGCCAAACAGAGCAGAGGGCTGCCCAGTCCAGCAACTGGAGAGAGAGATACTTGTCTAGAAGCATCATGCCCCAAGTGTTGGATCAGAAAAACCCTAGGACCCCTCCCAATTCTTGTGACAAGGGCTGTAATATCAGGGCTTGGAACTTCATGGTTCAATTCAGGCTAATAATCTTCAATGGCCTCGAAGAGCGTGATGAGGAAGAAGAAGGTCTAGGAATACAAACAGATCTCAAAGACGCGTATTAATCCATCGTTAGGTGGTCCGTGCCTAGTGGCCTCAGGCCGTTGCCAAGTTCCTCAATATCTCAGGGGCCAGTGGGCTTCCTTTGATAACCGCCATGCCTTCAGATTGCCTACCTCACTTTCAACGAGAGGTTCACAACTTGCAGTTACCCCTCCTTGCGGTGGTATCGACAGTGTTGTTGGTCGTGGTTGCAGGTGAGTGGCTTTTGCCGTGTGACAATTCTAGCCCTCCCTATACGCTGATGTCACCAGCTTCCTCGGATGGTAGCTGTTTTGGAGGCGCCACACCCCATACGGTGATTCTGTCTTCGACCATCCCATCTCCAACCCTCACGAACCCCTAGAGCGAGATGTCACACCATTTTTCAACCGCCGAGCAGTCTTTCGTTCAGCAATTCTACCAGCACGACCAACCCTTGGCCGATCATTTTTACCAGGCTTCACATCTTCCCAGCTACCAGCCTGACGAGCAGTCTCTCGGTTATGAATTCTATCTGTCGGCTCAGATCGCCGGTCTTCAACCTTACGAAGGCGCTAGGATTACCACAGGGCAGTCTATCGGTCATCAGTACTACCAACCAGACCTGCTGGCCAACCCTCAGTCTTACCAGGCTGAACAGACCACCCCTTACCAGCCAGCCAAGCCGAAATTGCCTTCGGTGAACTACCAAGGTGACTTTACCAACTCCCATAACCACTCCGCCACGATCGATCCGAATGAGTCTTCATCCCTATACTTGACCCATCTCCCGCCAGACATCACCGTGACCACTCTCCTCGATACCATCTACCTCAGCGTTCCCGAGCTCGACGACCGCATCTTTACATGCAGTATTCGACCCCCTTCTCCGACTCAGGGGTATCACCACGCGGCCGCAACAACCATCACCTTTTCCCGAGCGGGCGGTGCCGAACGGCTTTGCGATCGCATCAACAACCCGCCATTCCTTAGCATCAACGGAATCAGATACAGTTGTATCTAGAACAGCACAGGTCGCCGAGCCGCCCGAGATAAGGGTTCCTGAGCATAATTTCAGGGTGTTGCTCATCAGTCTCCGATCGGCCAATTTTGCTGGCTTTGTCAACAGGTTGGTTCCCCTGTTGCAGAGGCAGCATGGTGGAGTGAGATTCGAGACCTAGGGCACAGGGGATGACAGGATTATTGCTGTTGAATGGATCTTGGGCAGCTATCGGGGGCAGGCAGGCAATGTGAAGGGGGTTATTTTATTGATCGGGAGGTTGGGGGCGTGGAAGTCTACTTTGGGGTTCATCCTTGCTGTCGGGGGAGTCAGCCTGGGAGTTTCTGGCGAATGGGGAGGTGGGAACCTTGGGTGGAGGGGCCTGGGAGGGTGAGTTAAGGCGGGAATCTGAGCTGTCATAAGCGCCGTGTAAGGGGAGTTGGGTTTCAGGGGAAGTTACGGTTATGATTTATGGCTAATGGCTTATGGATTCATGAGTCTGGGGGGGCAATGGAGGGAGGGGAGGACTTGCAAAGCCGAGGGGTTTACAAGGCTGCACCGGGACGTGATCTTCGAGCGAAGCATGATGATGACTTTATGAATGGAGACGGTTCTGGACGGATGGGCAATGGTTTTATGCTTTCTGGGCAGATTCAAGCGCTATAAAAGGGACTTGATACCGCAGCGCAACAACGTTAATGCCTAATGAGTTTGGGACAACAATGGGGAGGAGGTTTGGGGCGACTTACTGGATTTTAACACGGAGCGATTTCTTTCTCCGTGACGCTTTATCTGGGCATAATTATTGGAGAAGGGATACTACATAGAGTCATGAGACTAATTGTCACTCTCTTCATTCAAATTCATGTTCCCTCCCCTTGGCGTGTGATGCAATTGTAGTATAAATTGATCGCTCAAATACCTACGCAAATTACTCATCTTCTCATTCTCCATTCTCTCATGAGGAAGAGCCCCATCGAAGCCAGAACGATGCGTCGTTTATAATACCCACCCCTCTTCTCGTTGCTAACCAAGTCAACCGCCACTCGCGCAACCAGCACCTACAACCATCAAAGCACATATAATCTCACGATCTAACCACCTCTACCACATACGACCATAGATAGCTGAAAGCTCGGGATCCCGTCCGCTCTCCCCTAGATAAACAGCTAATCGTTATTTTATCTTTGGGGGTGTTAAAAACGGTGGTTTCACTGTTAGTGCTTATTTTATGCCAAGAGTAAATTCTTCGCCGTATTCTCCGTTTGTTTCAAAACGGTACCTCCTCCGCCGCTCCTTACTTCATTTGATTATTCTTATGTAAAAGATTTCTGGTCCCCTCCTCTTTCCTTGCATCGCTTCCCTCTCCCTCCGCCTCCCTCTCCCTCCGCCTCCTTCTCCCTCCGTCTCCCTCTTTATTCTTCTCCACCATCTTCTCCCCCCACCTTTCCCCCTCCCCCCTCCGCCCACTCCTATCCCTCAGCCCATCTCCCTCCGCCCCCCTCAGCCCATCTTCCTTTGCCCTATCTCCCTCTACCTCCTTCACTCTATAAAGATCATAGGCGCCACACTTTCCAGACTATAAGTTGATGTAAATCGGCGATAGTTTATTAAAACTATTCCTACAGCTCTAAATAGTCCTTAAGAACTTAGCCATAGAGCTTCCTCATCAAACAAGATCATACTCTCCCCAGGATCCGATGGAGTATAATATTCCCACATTCCCACCTCCGTCGTATACTCCCTTACATATCACCCGCCCACCTTACACCACTCCTCCCCCGAGCATCATTCCTGAACCATACACTACTCCTCCCCGAAGTATCGCAGCAGCCGCCTCTAAATAGTCCAAACTCAAGAAATAGTGTTCTTATAGCGAGCTAGAAGTAAACGAAAACACGAAAAACTGCTTATACACGCTTTATTATTATTGCTGTCCTATATGTGGGCCGATCTATGTTAGTATATGGGTACTTAATAATATTATATCACAATAAACGGGCATCTACATTATCAAAGCGTATTTGAGGATAGAGACAAGTTCAGTACTATATAGCTTATAATTAAGAAGCTAATTCCCGCTCGGTTACGTTCTAGACGTAGTGTTACGTCCCAAACGTAATACCCCTATACAGGAACCACTGGGTGGTACCCGAGGTGCTGGGCACCTCAGCCAATCATTGGGCCAGGGATGGAAAGACCCACAAGCCCCCGTGCAACCAATCAGGAGTTGCTCAGTCTGATCAGTGGCCAAGACCACTGAGCACACTGAGCAAGGTACAAAGATACTTCAGAAATATATGTAGACAGCTTGACATAAATAGGGGGGAGCGCCGGGCGCTCCCCGTATCGAGGAATCTGATTCCTCATGCAAGCAATTCAAGTTCATTTGTCTACAATCTACTTTCAGTAGCTCTTTGTTAGAACAACCTGTTGTTGACAGTGAACCCGTGTCTGAGACGCTTGTCACAACCTTCGATCATCCTGTCATATTCACCTTCGGCGTACTGCCTTGCAGTCTGTATCCATTCCTGGTGCAGGTTGTAACACGTAGTACCCGTATCCCAGTTCTCCTAACATTTAAGTTACCCGGTTACAATTTGTATCCCATAACTAATAGACTAAGGACGGTGACTCTTTTGGCATAACTTCTGGAGGCGCCTATGCGCCGTTTTAAGCCGGGACGGCCGTTGGAGGTAAATGCAATCGCGAAACCCTAAGGGCCCAACACTCATCCAGCGGCACTGCTATAGGACGGCACGGTTCAAACACGGGGCTATGTCTGAACTTAGTAGCATAGTTAACCATGAAAGTATAGCTAGAAGCGGCCTATCCTGTCTCTTTTCCCCTTTCTTCTCTAGTTATCGCACTACTCACTCCACCTCCGCCCTCCCTCCGCCCTCCGCCTCTATTCTCCTCTTATCTCTCCTTCTATCCTTTTATCATTCAACTTTCTTCCACTCCTTCCCCTCTTCTATCAAATCAAACTTACTACTATTTATTTTCCTTAACCTATACTTTTATATATACTTTAATAAGACGTCCTAACTTACGAAAGTGGCGTTGCCTTTATAATTTTGCTAAAATTACAAAGTGAAAACGTCTAACGAAAATCGAAAGTCTGGTTACTATAAAGATTACGGAAGTCGGATAGGGTTCGCTATATCAATCGATCCTTACTATAGACATTGAATAACTTTATATATTAGAGTATAGTAAATCGATTATCTTCGAGTAAGCCGTTAAGGAGTATTACCCATAACGAGTTTACACACGGTTCGTTCACATTCGTATATAACACTATTATCAGTTATATATTAACACCTCTTTACAAGATAATAAGTATGCGAATGAAGAGGGGAAAGAAGGGAAAACGTCGCCGGCTTATTCAGTTTACCTCGAAATACCAGATTGCATGATATCTTCTTTGGTTACCAGCACCCTTGATGTTCCGTGTGTGAGAATTAGCCACTTCGTGAGATCATGATGCAACTCTTGTCATGGTCCTCTCCTTCTTACTCTCCCTATCTTTCTACCCCTTTTTTTTACCCACTGTCCTCTCCACACCTCTCCATACCTCAGTACCCAGGAGGCCCTGTAAAATTCAGCCGACGTGGCCCCTAAATTAGACCTATGACCCGGTTCTGACCCCCCAGATTAACGTGGACGGCACAGGTTGCGCCGAGCGGCACTGTCACTGACCTGGCGTAATGTCCAACCGTGGCCCAGTCGCCCAGGATCTTATAGACATCAATTATTCCAACTTCCGCAGCCCCCAGTCGGCCTCTACTCTTGACAGAGAATGCATGCAGTTTCTCCCGGTCGTGTCTGGAATTCAGCAGGGACCCCCTGATGAAGGACGATGTTATATATGGAGGGAGAATTGTCGCTCACGGCCGAAACTTAACGCAAGCCCCCAAGTTCAACTATACTGTGCGACACTCGACTTGTATATTGCAGGGTTATGTAAAAAGGAGTTCCGCCTCAATTTACCATCTATGTTGGAGTTACTAAAAAGCTGACTCCCGAACCCAACGATAACTTCTTTATTCTACTTTTCCCAAGTTTCCTTCTTGGTTTAGTACGCAAGACGAAGTCCGACCGAGATCTAATCACAACGGCCATCCTGAGTATCAAGGAACACACACAGCTTATAAGTCCTGCAATTGTATTGCGATTCTTGGAGGGAATCTGGGCTCTGGATCTTGAGGATATGCGACACTTTGGGCTTTGTGCTGGCCACCGAGATAACCCCAGATTCTGGAGAGTAGGGGATGGACTGAACGCTGGGGAAAGAGACCAGAGATCTGACAATAGGTAAGCTAAAGTCAATCTTTCCAGGTGGTCTTCTGGAAAAGATAGGTACATACTGGTCGTTATGCATGATGCCGAGGCCAGCCATAGCTGAGAGATGATGTCGTTGAACAAGCTTGATGCGGTGGGGGGACAGGTGATCTCCAGCTTACCTAGCAGAAGCATCTAAATCCACGTAGGCGACGTGCGTGTTAAATAGTTTGAGGTGCGTACAGTCAACATTAGAATGTGTGATATTTGTGCTCAGTGCGCAGTAACTGTACCCTGTGCATGGTTGTCCCGGCTCAGTGCGTGGTGCATGTGTTGCGTCGTCCAACTTCTCCAGCGCTATATATAGCACTTCTTCAAATGAACGAGGTTCATCTTTTAGGAAGACGGGTCGATTTCGTTTCTTCATCGAAATGTGATGTGTTTTGAAAAGGTGTTGTCAAGGGCTGCTGACATAAATAAAAAACAACTCACCGCCCATCGAGTCCCAGGTCACTCTCCACCCCCTGCTCCGCCTGCCGACACGCCAATCACTTTATATTCAGCACCACTTTGCGACTTGGTATGCTTAGCCGCTTTGGCTACCGCTTTTATACAATAAAAGCTCCTCCTCATGTTTCCATTCCATCATTCTTTGTCGGATAATGGCCGACATCCTTATCACCTGCACCCTTCAGATAGCTTTGCTTAGAGGCAATATTTACTTTAGCAATGCTGGGCGCGCCTCTACCATATTTCCCGAGAAGTATATAAGGTATCAGTTCTTTTTGCAATAGTTGACCAGATGGCCACAAGGACTTCCTCTGTTTTCATGTCGTTGGAGCCGACCCCAGTTGCAGCAACAAGGCTGGCAGGCAACTTTGCGGCTCAAGTGCTCGGATGTTCGCGCCGCACCGATAAAACACGCCACTGTGGGGCCTAGATATTGGAGCCCTCTTCTCGACCCAGCCCAGTTCTACAGAAACTCAGGACAATGTCGGCACCAACTCAGGATGGGATTCGGATCGCCTGTACGCCTTGCCATCGCAAGAAAATTACTTGCAATAAGGAGTTACCATGCGCCAGATGCACTCGCCTGAAGTTGGCATGTGATGAACGGTATTCCGGCAGATACAAAGCCCGCTCAACCCCCCACACCAAGTCTCCTGAAGCCGCGTCAAGGACCGAAATTTCCTGCGCAGTGCTCAGTCGCAAAGCGGTACCCCGGGTGACGACGAAGGAGCTACCTCAGTGTCCAACGATCGAGCAGCGGATTCGCCTACACCCAGCGAGGATTTGGAGCCGCGCCCACATAAACGAAGGCTGGTAGGACTGCGCGACTTGCTCAACGGTAAGAAACGTGTCATCATTCTTGGATCGTGTTGTTCTGAATTTATGTTATAGCCGACGAAACCCTCCCTACGTTCGACGCTGTACCCCCATTAGTTCACGAACCCTGGGACCCCAGGTTCTATCGGTTCTGGTATCCCTGGAGGAAGCTTGCTAGTTATCTCGAAGTGTCGGCCCCCGAAGTGCTCGAATTTACATACAATGGAGGGTTCTTGACGTCAAACTCCGTACTCCATGTCGGGCTGCAGCTTCAGATCCGTTCCGAGCGATACCCAGACGCATCCAAGGTCTGGATCGAACGGCCGAAACTCCTCACTTCAATAACGCAACATCTAGAGGTCTCAGGAACTTGGAACTGTGGTTTGATTGGCGCCGATTCCTCACCAAAAGGTGTCATGGTATCGTGTGTCGCAGTACTTCCAGGGAATGACGGTGTGGTTCTGCCAACAACTCTCGGAGAGATAGTGATAAGGTGGCAGCAGCTATCAAGTCTTCTTTTGTTCCGTCAGTGGGGGTGCTTCTATAGCACGAGGCTAGGACCGGCGATGACCGCTTTATAACCCAGCTTTTGCACTATAAATCCACCGCACGCTCGGGAACTCGCCCATTACATAAACCTCACAAGTAACATAGAGATATTTTCCAGATTGTGTCTTCCTCCGACCGGTCACATAGAAGTTTCCATCCACGGCCACAAGACCATCCGGTCCATCGAAGTCGACAATCGCAGCAACGCAATCACGCTCGTTCGTATCTATGCGTAGCTCCCCTACACCGCAAAGCACGTCAGCAAGTCAGCAAAACAGCAAGGTAGAGGAGCAGAGTAAAACTTACCTAGCCCAAGCTGCTTCTGAACCTCATCCAGAACCTCGTCCTCACTCCTCCCACACACTTTTTTGCTGGTCATACCGGTCACTGGACTGAGGGGAAGTGTCGTTGTCGAAAGGGTTGGTTGTGACAGAGGCCTTGTCGCGCGGATTTGTGGGGGTGGCTGGGCTATCACGTGAAATGTTGACTGATCGCAGTGCGACCGCTGCCTGCACATGTCCTGTGTGCCACCTCTTCAGTCCAAACCAGCCAATCGACACGAGTAACCAGTTACAACACTGGACCAAATGCTGATACTGCGACGAAACGAAAATGCAAACACAGATTGCAATAACTATCCCAAGAACTGAAACTAACGCCAACAGAAAACCCTTATTGAGGTTTGGTCGGCTTCTATCCTTGGTGGAACGAGCCTTGATCCAAATGATCAAGAGTACATAGTAGGCGTGTTCTTTCCGGTCGAGGGAAATGTTTTGCCGTTTTCGGACTCGTTTATGGGGTGTCACAATAACAAGTGGCACCCCACCCTCTTTGCTGTTGTTGTTATTTTCATCATATCTGAAAATAACTGTCACTGCCATGTTGAAATTAGCTTATCGTTTCCAGTAGCAGCAAACTATGTATAAGTTAAGATATATCTAACGTTATAGACTAATGGGTCGAAAGAGTCTGGTGGAAACGGTGACGAATTTCGAAATTGAAATCAAATAGGGGTCTCAGGGATGGATACTTGAAGTGGTGGTTCTCCGACAAACTCTTCGAATAAACTATACAGCTCTCTATCTATGTGACGAACCCCTGTACAGAACCTCTGAAAGGGATACTCGGTTGAAGGTTACTTCTGACAGTTGGTTCGGTGCAGCTAAACAGTGCATAACAAGATGTCTTAATGTAAGCATAAGATACCGTGAATACAAGCTGTGATTGCATACTGCGGAACTATCTATAAGCTATCTAGTTTCTCCATAACGTACATTATAAGCGAGTCGCGCATATAAGCGAGTCGCGCACTCTCTGTTACCCTACCACAACTATCCTCAATTACACAACCACAACACTAGGAAACTACAATAACTGAATCAGAAACAGATGAATCAGATGATTCTGCAGCCTCCTGGCATGTACGTGCATTATGGCCAGGCTTGCCGCACACACCACAGCACCGAACCTTCGTACGAGCTCCCCTGCATTACCGCCATCCTGCTGCGTTTCTTGCGCTGCCTCCCCACCCACGGCCTTCTGGTCAAGTATATCCTTTGCATCTTGCACAGTAAGTGATCCTCCGAGCCGCACACGTGTTTTTTTGGCTCTCCGGCGCTTACTTAGTGCCTCGTTGGCCTTGCGGAGTGAAGTGTTCTCTGCACGAAGGAGAGCCACCTGGTGCATCACAGCCATTGTACTCTTAGCAAGCTGGTCCACAGCAGCCAACATTGAAGTCGGGGAGCTATTTTGATGGTTGGCAATGCGAGTCTTGATAAGCGTTGACTGCGAGTCAGCTTCTCGGGGTTGTGTGGTGTCTGGAAGACCCAAGGTTGTGCAGTGCCGGGCCGTGAGTTTGGAGGTGTTGGCGTACGAAGCTTTACATCTAGCTTGGAAAGCACCCTCTCTGGATCGTACGGCGCAAGGCCAGCACCTGCAAAGCCACCCTGTATATTCTTCTCTGTTATAGAGGCAAAAAAGGCCTCGCGGAAGGCACAGAGGAACTCGAGCTTGCTTACGTGGTTGATATGCATGCGCATCAAGTCCTCGATCTGGCGGCCGTACGCCTGCTTCAATGGCCCCAAGCAGCCGACATCGAGTGGCTGGAGGTAGTGTGAAGAATGCGGAGGCATGCAGAGCGTGATGATGTTGTTCTGCTGGCAGTAGCGCTCAAATTCAGTCGAGTGGTGGCTTTCGTGGCCGTCGAGGATCAACAACCGGTATTTGCCCTTTGTGCGGGACGCTGTGTGATAGTCGAAGTGCTTGATTCAATCTAGGCCTACCGGATTGGTAGTCCAGCCATTATCGGTGGTTGCGATGCGCCAGGTAGACGGTAGGTTGCACTCGGTGTACCAGTTAGCAAGGTGGTACTGTGCGGCCAAGATGATGAAGGGAGGGATAGCCCAGCCGAGGGCATTGACTCCCTGGATCACCGTTGCCCATTCGCGGTTGCCAGGCTGGGCCAGTTTCGCCTTGCTAAGGCCGTCTGAGGTCGTAACTACCATGCCCGCGAAGATAATACCCATCATAAACCCAGTCTCGTCGAAGTTGTAGACATCGTCATCCACAATACCGTACTTGGCCTTGGTGTTCCGCACAAGCGTGAACCACTCGCTGATGACCTTTGGATCCTCGCACTTGGCCCTCTGGTAGTCGTATCTACGTGTAAAGCGCGTACGGAGCTGTGGCTGGCGTTTGACGAAGTTGTGTGCCCAGAGCTTGCCAACAGGGGCGCGTCGCGTACGCGTAGCAGTTGGTTGGCCATATCTTCCACACCACGCAATCTTGGTGGAAAAGCTCGCGCACATAGCTCAATAACGTATTGAATAATAGCATCCTCTTCTGATTGAGTGAGCTTCTTCGAATTGGGCGTGGTGTCGCGTCGTGCAGGCCGGCCAGCGCGTCGGTCACGGAGGGTTGATGGTGGTACATTATAGAGCTTAGCTGCGGCTCTGAGGCGTAATTTTTCGTCCTTTTGGAGAGCTTCAAGGGCTAAGATTACCCTCGCTTCCTTTAAAGTAGGTGGCATGTTGGGTTGTAGAGAAAAATGATGTTAAGTGTAGAGAGAACGCGTCGCAATGGCCAGTGCGCGACTCGCTTATATGCGCGACTCGCTTATAATGTACGTTAGTACTTCGTAGTACTTGCAAGATTGTGGCGGTTCCAGAGCCCAGTCTCTCTAAGAGTGATTCTCTAAAGGTTAGTCTGGGTTGTAAAAGGGTGTAGCCAAACCGGTGCACGGCAAAGGTGCTCTCTCAACGAGTTACCTTCACAAGATAATTAGTTCTGATTGGTTCGGGACGTCCCGTGCTTTTGCGTGCGCTGCCTAGCTGCCAATCCATCAACACCCAACATGAGGGGTCGGGAAAGCCCAAAGCCGATTGCGATAGCAACATCAATCACTTCAAAGCTTCGAGCCCACCGAGACTCGCAATACCATGGTCAATCGTCCCGTGTCTCTCTCTAACAGCAGCTGCACCTCTGAACAGCTTGCGTTCTCCTACTCTACCCTTGCGCGCCCCTCATCATGATCGGTCGAAGCCCGCGATAGTTCTTAAACACATTACAAAGGGTCTTCCTCATACACTATAACTACCCAGTAAGATAAATTCCAACACCAGACAATCGCGGCGCGCTATTTACTTCAGTTTCTAATTATTTTGTTCCCGCAGATCGCAAATATCCTCGTCTATCTATCGCACCTACCGCTCCGCCCTTTCACCTTTCCGGCCGAGCCTCGGCGGTCCCGAACCATGCGTCTCCTGGAACGTGATGATGCCGGCGAAATCCGCCCGACGAAGGACCTGCCCAGCGACAAGATTCCGCCATATGCGATTCTTTCACACACATGGGGCCCCGATGAGGAGGAAGTCAGCTACAAAGATTTAAAGGACGGCAGAGCCGTAAGCAAACTCGGCTACAACAAGATCCGGTTTTGCGCAGATCGAGCTTGGCGTGACGGGCTGAAATTCTTCTGGGTAGACACATGCTGTATCGATAAGTCCAACAGCACTGAGCTTCAGGAGGCGATCAACTCTATGTTCAGGTGGTATCGCGATGCGGCTAAGTGCTATGTCTATCTTACAGACGTCTCAGCATACAAGCGAGACGCCGACGGCGATCCTAGTTGGAAATGGGCTTTTCAGAAATGCAAATGGTTTACTCGAGGATGGACCCTCCAAGAACTTATTGCTCCGACATCAGTCGAGTTCTTTTCAAGGGAGAAGGCGCGTATTGGAGACAGGAACTCTCTAGAGCGAATGATCCACGACGTAACGGGAATTCCCCTCGAGGCCCTCCGAGGTAGTCCTTTGTCTGATTTCAGTGTCCATGACCGGATGGCATGGATGAAGCAACGCAATACAACACGTGAAGAAGACATGGCATACTCGCTTTTCGGTATCTTCGACGTCCATCTGCCTCTTATCTACGGCGAAGGAAAAGAGAAGGCCCTTGAGCGGTTGCGAGAGAAGATTGGGAAGGATGACGGCTGTCTGGCCGACCTGCGTGTCACCGACTCTCGCCACGATAAGAAGCGGATCGAAGCTGCCAAGGGCGGCCTCCTGAAAGACTCCTACTGTTGGGTTCTCAGCAACGTCCAATTCCAACAATGGCGCGACGGTGACGATCAACGGCTGCTCTGGATCAAAGGCGACCCCGGCAAAGGCAAGACTATGTTGCTCTGCGGCATCATCGACGAATTAAAAAAGTCTACACCACCTGGCCTTGTATCCTTCTTCTTTTGCCAAGCCACCGACTCGCGCATTAATAATGCCACTGCCGTCCTCCGCGGTCTAATCTACCTTCTTGTCAGCCAACAACCAGCACTCATCTCACACGTACGACGACCTTATGATCATGCAGGAAAAAAGATGTTTGAGGATCCTAACGTATGGGTTGTCGTGTGTGAGATCTTTACTAGCATTCTACAAGATCCCGGCTTGAGAATGACGTATTTGATCATCGACGCGCTTGATGAATGCGTGACAGACTTGCCGCAGCTTCTCGAGCTGATCACCCGGACCTCATGCACATCCTCCCCAATCAAGTGGATCGTCTCGAGTCGCAATTGGCCGGATATCGAAGAGCAATTGGAAACAGCCACGCAGAAAGCGAGGCTAAGCCTCGAGCTCAACGCCGAATCTATTTCTGCTGCTGTCAACGCATTTATCCAAAACAGGATAGATCAACTGGCACTGAAAACGAAATACGATGCCAACATGATAGGCAAGATTCAGGATTACTTACACTCCCACGCAAATGGCACGTTTCTGTGGGTGGCGTTGGTCTGCCAGGCGCTCGCGGATCCAAAGGTTAAGAAGCGGCATATATTAGCAAAGTTACAGACATTTCCGCGCGGACTAGACTCTTTATATGCGCGGATGCTGGAGCAGATTGGTCATTCCGAGGATGCAGAGCTTTGCAAGCAGATTCTTGCCGTCGCCGCAGCCGTTCGCCGACCTATCAGCCTTGATGAACTCGCCTCTCTTATTGAGATGCCGGATGACGTTTCCGATGATCCGGAGTCCTTGGAAGAGATTGTTAAGCTTTGCGGCTCGTTCTTGATCATCCGAGAACAAACGGTCTATTTCGTCCACCAATCGGCCAAGGACTTTCTCCTCGGCACGGCTTCGGACAAAGCCTCCAACAAAGCTTCTCAAGAAGCTTTCAAGCTGGTGTTCCCTACTGGGATAGAGGATGTGAGCTATATCATCTTCTGGAGGTCACTGAATGTTATGTCTCAGAAGCTGCGACGAGACATATACTGCTTAAATGCACCGGGATTCTCGATTGACAACGTCCGAGTGCCAGACCCGGACCCGCTAGCAACGGTACGATATTCATGCATCTACTGGATTGATCATTTACGTGATTTGGTCTCTAGCACAAGCTCAAAATGGGTTCATCTTTTACAAGATGATGGGGATATCCACAGATTCCTTACATCGAAGTATCTTTACTGGCTTGAAGCTCTTAGTCTACTCCGAGCTTTACCAGAGGGCATCGATGCCATACGACAGTTAGAGAGCTTATTGGTAAGTATGAGACCACTAAAAGCTATAAGCTGGTCTAACAGTAGTATAGGGACATACCATTCGAGGGAGGTTAATAGCTATCGTCCGGGATGCATATCGGTTTGCGCTGTCCTACAGGATGATAATTGAGAAAGCCCCTCTTCAAGCATACACATCAGCCCTTGTATTTGCACCGACTAACAGTATAATAAAGAAATTCTTCAAGAAGGAAGAGCCTGGCTGGATTAGCACAATATCAGTTGTAGAAGCGGAATGGAATGCCTGCACACAGACGTTAGAGGGCCATGGCGGCTGGGTCCAGTCGGTCGTGTTCTCGCCGGACGGCCAGCGTGTGGCATCGGGCTCACACGACAACACCATCAAGATTTGGGATACGGCATCGGGGGTCTGTACACAGACGTTAGAGGGCCACGGCCGCTGGGTCCAATCGGTCGCGTTCTCGCCGGACGGCCGGCGTGTGGCATCGGGCTCGGACGACAACACCATCAAGATCTGGGATACGGCATCGGGGGTCTGTACACAGACGTTAGAGGGCCATGGCGGCAGGGTCCAGTCGGTCGTGTTCTCGCCGGACGGCCAGCGTGTGGCATCGGGCTCGCACGACAACACCATCAAGATCTGGGATACAGCATCGGGGGTCTGTACACAGACGTTAGAGGGCCATGGCGGCTGGGTCCGGTCGGTCGCGTTCTCGCCGGATGGCCAGCGTGTGGCATCGGGCTCGGACGACAACACCATCAAGATCTGGGATACGGCATCGGGGGTCTGTACACAGACGTTAGAGGGCCATGGCGGCAGGGTCGAGTCGGTCGCGTTCTCGCCGGACGGCCAGTGTGTAGCATCGGGCTCGAGCGACAACACCATCAAGATCTGGGATGCGGCATCGGGGGTCTGTACACAGACGTTAGAGGGCCATGGCGACTGGGTCGAGTCGGTCGCGTTCTCGCCGGACGGCCAGCGCGTAGCATCGGGCTCGAGCGACAACACCATCAAGATCTGGGATACGGCATCGGGGACCTGTACACAGACGTTAGAGGGCCATGGCGGCTGGGTCCACTCGGTCGTGTTCTCGCCGGACGGCCAGCGTGTGGCATCGGGCTCGCACGACAACACCATCAAGATCTGGGATGCGGCATCGGGGGTCTGTACACAGACGTTAGAGGGCCATGGCGACTGGGTCGAGTCGGTCGCGTTCTCGCCGGACGGCCAGCGCGTAGCATCGGGCTCGAGCGACAACACCATCAAGATCTGGGATACGGCATCGGGGACCTGTACACAGACGTTAGAGGGCCATGGCGGCTGGGTCCAGTCGGTCGTGTTCTCGCCGGACGGCCAGCGTGTGGCATCGGGCTCGCACGACAACACCATCAAGATCTGGGATGCGGCATCGGGGGTCTGTACACAGACGTTAGAGGGCCATGGCGACTGGGTCGAGTCGGTCGCGTTCTCGCCGGACGGCCAGCGCGTAGCATCGGGCTCGAGCGACAACACCATCAAGATCTGGGATACGGCATCGGGGACCTGTACACAGACGTTAGAGGGCCATGGCGGCTGGGTCCACTCGGTCGTGTTCTCGCCGGACGGCCAGCGTGTGGCATCGGGCTCGGACGACAACACCATCAAGATTTGGGATACGGCATCGGGGGTCTGTACACAGACGTTAGAGGGCCACGGCCGCTGGGTCCAATCGGTCGCGTTCTCGCCGGACGGCCGGCGTGTGGCATCGGGCTCGGACGACAACACCATCAAGATCTGGAATGCGGCATTGGGGACCTGCACACGGACGTTAAATGTTGGTTCAACTGCTACCCATCTATCGTTCGACTATGCCAACGCTTATATCAATACAAATATCGGGCGTACCCAAATAGCCACGGCTACCATAGAAAATCCAAATCAGCTAAGTAGTCCGGTGTTTTATTCGTATGGTTTAGGACAAGACTACCGTTGGATTACTTGCAATAACCAGAACGTGTTATGGTTGCCACCAGAATATCATGCAAGCGCTTCTGCTATGCAAGGACGCAAAATAGTTCTTGGCTGTTACTCAGGGCGTGTTATAACGTTTTTATTTTCTCGAGATGTTTGACATTTCGACCTTCATCTTCTTTCTCCTATATTTCTTTTTCCTTATTTACCACCAAAGGGGTGGAGTATATTTATAGACCAAATAATTCTTGCATTTCAATCCTGCATCAAGACGATGCATATTTCCACGTTTAGCTGGCAATATCATGGTTTGCAGCTTCTTCCAAAACGACAGGTTAGTCGATAACGTAAAATAAGCTTGTGGCAATAGCAATTGGGCCCAGCAGTGGTTCGAAGGAGGCGTAGTATTATCACGCGCTCCAGCTAGCTTGCCACAGAGATTTGGAACTGGTGGGTTAGTGTTAAACCGGGGTCCAGCACCCTTTGAGGTGTTTAACTGTGGTAGGGATATAATTGGTCCGTATAAGATCTTACTGGTTTTCCCCTGGTGGCCCTTTTGGGTGTGGGGTCTTCGTTGCCGCGCAGTAAGTGTCACCGTCTTGTCAAATGCATAAGGAGTCGATGAGTCTAGAGAGGCAAAGGTCGAGGATTTGGGATCTGGGCGTAAACAACCTTATATTTGTCTAATACGCGGTAAGGCGAGGTCGAGGGGTTCCGCTGTGCCGCAGCGATCAATAAACTTAGCCGAATCTTCGGTAAAGGCGTGACTTAAGGTAGTATAGCACGATCATGAAAACGAGCTGGCAAAGTTGGTACCTATCCAACCATAAAAGAATAGAATGGGGCAGTTAACTATCACACCTCTCGGGAATGCATTCTCCATGTATGCCTCATTGGCACTAGGATCCCGAAATTTATTTTTGCCGCCTCGTTTTATTTTCAAGTTTTATTTTCTGTTGGCGCTTATGCGCCTGAGTCCATTGGAAGATGAGGGAGATGTTACAACCTGCACCAGGAATGGATACAGACTGCAAGGCAGTACGCCGAAGGTGAATATGACAGGATGATCGAAGGTTGTGACAAGCGTCTCAGACACGGGTTCACTGTCAACAACAGGTTGTTCTAACAAAGAGCTACTGAGAGTAGATTGTAGACAAACGAACTTGAATTGCTTACATGAGGAACTGTCTATCTACACCAGCCAGTTCCTCCGTATATATAGACCAGTGGACCGTGGACCGTTGACTTACAGACGGTATCCCGGTCCGCTCCTGATTTGCCGATACTGGACCGCGGACCCCGCCGTCTTCCAGAACCGTGACACCCAGTGGTTCCTGTACAGGGGTATTACGCTTGGGGCGTAACAGGAGAGTGAATGTAAAAACGGGAGAGAAATCTTCCTTAGTTTTTAGCAGTATGCCTTCCAGAATCAGCATTGGATTTCCCTCGAAATGATAGTCTGGATGGACTTTGCACGGGCGTTACGGAGATCAAGACATATCTTTGGGAATGTATGCTTCAACCGGTAATAGTTGCCCTTTCGGCTTAGCCGCCGGGCGTTAATATATTATTATTATTATTATTATTATTATTATAACATAATATGTGACGAACCCCTATCCAGAACCTTTGAAGGGGATACACAATTGAAGGCTGACTTCTGAATGTTGGTTCGGTGCAGCTAAACAGTGCACAACAAGATTGTCTCAATGTAAACATAAGATGCCGTGAATATAAGCCGTGATTGTATACGGCAGAACTATCTACGAGCTATCTAGTTCCTCGTATATATAGACCTTGCCAAGTCCTTGATCACCGTGATCAATCTGCTCGTCGCTCATGATCGCAATGATCGCCATGGCTCTCCTAGGTTTCTTATCGGCTATGCTTCCGCGCTCATTGCATTCCTTAGTGTCATTGACTATGATCGCTCCGATCGTTACGACCCTCTCCTGATTGGTTACGCCACTCCACCGTTCCCGATGTTAAGGTTGTGACATGTAGTCTACATTTTGTTCTATAGAATTTGGCCTACAAATGGATGATCTAGACATGATATTGTGGTGTAGGTGTAATGTAGGCACATATTGTATTGTGGGGTGTGTCGCATCGTGGGGTCCGAGCGTCTAGAGGATAAGAGACCGTAGCTAAAACACACTATATTACCAGCTAACTAGCAATATTCTTATGTCGGGCCACTGTAGTGGCCTGCGACGTTTCTCCAGGCCATGTGTATTCGCACTTGCCGACAACCTAGCGCCCCTTCTTGTTGCCATCGACCCCAACCGTCATTGTATATTGGCCGCCTTGATGATTTCCTATATTCTGGACTGTGGAGCTCTCCGTATTGTAAGTAGTAGCAATGTTCTGCGTAATATATAAGCGATGTATATCAAACGGCAAGGTTAAATGAAGTTCTACTTGCCTCTTGTTTGAGAATATTCTGCACAGCAGAGCGTATGACGGGATCGCGGTCGGAAGCGACATCCAACTCCTTCAGGACCTCAAGAAACTTCGCTAGTTCCTCCTTGCCGAGCTCCTCCTGCTCCTCCACGGGTGGTTCATGGATCTTATATAGCTCGTCGATAAGATCGTTAATATCTTTGATGAACTTCTCGAGATGCTCTTTCTTGTAGATGGCGAACTTGACCCGCCGCGCGACCGAGACTTTATTTTTGCGGCCGTCGGCGATGTCTCTCATTTTCCCATAAAGGTAGCGGTGCATAGGGTTCCAGTTCAGGCCAACCGTACTAAATGGGCTGACCTCGTTCTCTGTGGCACTGGGGTCGTCTTTGCTCTTTGCCTTTGCGCTCGTGGTGACAAAGTTTCTTGCACTGTTCAAAGAGATCCGCCACGGCCTGGAACGTCACGACCGCTAGCTGCTCTTCCGATTCGTCGAGCTGGAACGAGCCTGAACTCTTCAGTGACTCTTCATCCTCATCTGCGAGCCTTTAAGGCCGGCCGCCTTGCCCCAGCGCGTCAGCCGCAGCTGCGCGGCGTCGAGTTTCACCAATAGCGACTGCAGTCGCGGAGCCGCCTGCCTGGCAACGAGGACGTAGTCGAACCAGGTTATGGCCGTGTTGAAGAGGCCGGCCAACCCAGATACCGCTTCGATTCCTTCTACGACGCCCGTCATGTCGACTTGTATGTGTCACAATGTAAGAAGCTTAAGACAGGCTGGTGGTTATGGGCTCGGAGGAACTTGACACAGACTCTTTAGGGCATACATCTTGGGACATGCAGGGTGTATTTATGCCAAATCAATCGGGCTTAAATCTGCCATTATTGAGTGACTGCAGAAGCCACAGTTGCCAGAGATGCAGAATTGCTGCAGACATGCGGCCAAAATGTGGCCAGTGCAACCACTTCTCGGAGCTGATTCGACCATGTACTCTACACTGGACCAAGCCAGCCAGCCATTTGTGGCGGCTTGGAGCCCGACGACGATCCCCCCTTGAAGCCGACGACCCCGCCTTTCTCAAATAATGAGCGGGATACAAGAAGAGAGCTCTCAGGTCTGCCTCAGGACGGTTCTCAAGCAATTAGGCAACCTGCAAACCGGTTTGCTAGCTATGCCGCCTTGAAAGCAATCGTCGCATATTCTCTACCTCATCAGAGAGCAGACCAGAATGGCATCGTCTGATACAGTCCCTGCCTTGGATCGCCAGCACTATGAGAACAACGCACCAGCCCAGCATATTGGCCCCTCAGATAACTCGTAAGAATACATCTCGACGACTGCATTAATTTAAGCGGCAGTACAGTACTAACATAGTACGATTCCAGAACCTATCATCAGCATATACATATCGAGGGCACGTTGGATATACACCCTACGTCTACGTCGCTGCCGGAGTGACTCGTTAACCACCAAGTTTCCAGGTCAGAAAGACAAACAATGCCTCACCTACCTGCAGGCAACCGACCCCCGCCTTTACAAGAGAAATATCGAGTTAAGAAAGGGTGGTCTCCTCAGAGAGTCATACTACTGGGTTCTCAGCCATGTCGATTTCCAACGATGGCGCGACGACCGAGATGGCCAGTTGCTCTGGGTTAGAGGCGATCCTGGCAAGGGCAAAACGATGTTGCTCTGCGGAATAATTGATGAGCTGGAGAAGGCCACTGCGCGCACAGACAACATCGCGTTCTTCTTCTGTCAGGCCACGGACGATCGCATCAGCAATGCTACAGCGGTCCTCCGTGGGCTGATCTACATGCTTGTGACCAAGCAGCAGCCGGAACTTATTTCACACGTTCGCGAAAGCTACGTTGGTTTGGGGAAAGAGCGCTTCCAAGGCCCCACTTCATGGGTGGCATTGTTAGAGATCTTCACCAACATTCTCGAAGACCCGAAGTTACGGGGAACATATCTAATCATTGACGCGCTTGACGAGTGTACTGGAGACTGGGACCTGCTTCTCGACCTTATCGCAAGCAAGTCATCAGCATACCCGAAAGTCAAGTGGCTCGTATCCAGTCGCAACTGGCCGGGCATCGAGGAGAATCTCAACACCGCAACGCAGAAAGTAAGCCTACGTCTTGAGCTGAATGAAGAGTCTGTCTCCGCTGCTGTCACCATATATATCCAGTCGGAAATAAATAAGCTTGCGAAGCGGAAAAAATACAATAACGATACGCGGGACGCTGTCAAGCGCTATTTGGATACGAACGCACATGGGACCTTCCTCTGGGTAGCGTTGGTTTGTCAAGAGCTCGCCAAGATCTCGAGATGGGAAGCTGTGGAGATATTAACAACATTTCCGCCTGGGCTCGATGCAATCTATGAACAGATGAGGGACCAGATCAACAAGTCGAGGAATGCTAAACTTCTCCAAAGAATACTGGCTGTCATCTCGGTCGTATACCGACCTATCACATTAAACGAACTACCGGCCCTCGTAGATATGCCAGACTGTTCCTCTGGAAATGTGGAGGATCTAACAGAGATCGTAGGGCTTTGCGGCTCTTTCCTGACACTGCGCCAACACACGATATCATTCGTCCACCAATCCGCTAAAGACTTCCTACTCAGCAACGGCACGCACCAAGATTCACGAGACGTTGTTAATTGGGTTTTCCCTCAAGGGAAGGACGATGTACACGATAGCGTCTTCTCAAGGTCGCTAAGTGCGATGTCTACGATATTGCACCGCGACATATACGGTTTAAAGTTACCGGGATTCCCAATCAACGGGATTCAAACGCCATGTCCAGACCCGCTGGCCACAGTCCGGTATTCGTGCGTCTTCTGGGTTGACCATCTCCGCGAGTCGATTTCTGATAAAGACACGCCACAACGCAACACACTGGTTGCGGTCCAGACGTTCCTTGAACAGAAATATCTTTACTGGCTCGAAGCTCTTAGTCTACTCCGAGCTATGTCGGAGGGTGTTATTGCTATAAGAAAACTTGAGGGCCTACTAGTAAGTATAGATCACTAAGACTAGAGAGCCATACTAACAGAGACACAGGGGCGAACTCATCAAAGGCAGCTAACAACCTTTATTCGGGATGCGCACCGGTTCGCTCTCTCCTATAGATGGATAATCGAGCAAGCCCCTCTGCAGGCGTACACATCAGCCCTCGTATTTGCACCGCTTGGTAGTCTAATGAAGAAGAGATTTAAGACGGAAGAACCTAGCTGGATCAGTGCAAAGCCAGTAGTAGAAGCGGACTGGAATGCGTGCCTCCAGACGCTCGAAGGCCATAGCTACGAGGTTACCTCGGTCGCCTTTTCGGCAGATGGCCAGCGGCTCGCATCCGGTGCAGGCGACGGTACCGTCAAGGTCTGGGATCCCGCCTCGGGCCAATGCCTCCAGACGCTCCAAGGCCATAGCTACGAGGTTACCTCGGTCGCCTTTTCGGCGGATGGCCAGCGGCTCGCATCCGGATCACACGACCGTACCGTCAAGGTCTGGGATCCCGCCTCGGGCCAATGCCTCCAGACGCTCCAAGGCCATAGTGGCCCGGTTACCTCGGTCGCCTTTTCAGCGGACGGCCAGCGGCTCACATCCGGTTCATGGGACCGTACCGTTAAGGTCTGGGATCCCGCCTCGGGCCAATGCCTCCAGACGCTCCAAAGCCATAGCGACGAGGTTACCTCGGTCGCCTTTTCGGCGTATAATCTAAGGGCGCATGGGTATAGGTTGGGGCCAGACAAGACCTGGGTTATTTGTAACGGCCAGAATGTGCTATGGTTACCACCTGAATACCGCCCAATCTGCTCTGTAATCCAAGGGCGGATGGTAGCTTTTGGCTGTTCATCAGGGCGAGTGTTTACTATAGGCTTCTCGCGCGACATATAATATATTTTTAAGTTCTCTCTATTCGTTCTCTTTATTTCTTTTTTCTAACTTAACACCAGAAGGGCCTGGGAGGATGGGTCAATTTGCAGATAATTTTAGAATTCTGTGTGACGAACCCCTATCCAGAGCCTCTGAAAGGGATACTGGTTGAAGGCACTTCTGAACAATCCTGGTTCGGCACAGCTAAACAGTGTACAACAATGGCTTGTCTCAATCACAATAGTCTGTATACCAACGATTGTGACTTGTATTGCATACTGTGGAACTGTCTATCTACACCAGCCAGTTCCTCCGTAATATAGATCTCGTGGTCTCCTGGATCATTACCCCTTGGCAATGATCCCACGGGTAAGGCTACTCCCGTCCTGATTGGTTCTACTAGCGATTGGCTGTGCGCGTTGCGCCCCGCACACGGTCTGACCTGCCTGTTGGCTTAACTGTGACATACAGCCGTTAATTGCTTAACATGAAGATCTATCGCGGCCATTTTCAGCCCTCGTTCTGTCACAAATTTGAGTGGTAGATATCTCAAAAGATAAAACTGGTATCGCCAGATCAGTACTTAGGTGGGTGACCACTGGGGAATCCCTGGTGTTGTATGTTTTTGGCGATTACTTTTTTCCGTGATCCACTCTCAACTCCTCCACGCTAGATATCTTGGCACCTCCTGAATAAATGTTTGTTTACTTACCCCTGAATACCACAGTCACAACCTTCCACTGCACGTGCGTGATGAAAATGTCCAGTTTGCAACTCACCGTCCGTCTATCTGGATTTATAGGGGACGAGAACGAGAGAAATCACAATCATCTTTTTCCAAGTCACAATACATACCTCAAACAGTCACCATCGCGCAAAGATACCAAATGCATTTTCCCCGCTAAACCGTAGCAAAATACTAAACAAAAACAACTGCGGCAAAAACAAGAAAATGTCCAAATAGCCCCAACCGGTTTTTTTCCCAAAAGATAAAATATCCAAATAAACTAAAACCAACAATCAATATCCTGCCATGTTTCCCTAAAGCTCCTCCGACTCAGAAGAACCCCCCTCCACAGTAGGCTTCGGCCTCTTGGGATTCTCCCTCCCCCTGTGACGGCTGTGGCGGCGTCACCATATATATACCACTGGAGCGAGCCAAGCCAGGAAGCTTGGCTCACTTGTAGCTTTTGATAGCAATCACAACAGGTTTGGCGCAGTGGTCTGCCCTGCCGTGACATTTGAGCCAAGCTTGCACGGGAGCGTGGGTTCGAGCCACGCTCTTGGAAAGTCTGAGCCCGCTTTGCATGTACTCTGGAGCTTGCTGCCGGGAAGACCGCGCTCGGGTATATGGAGTGGTAGGACTTTCAGTTACCATATATATGCCCTCTTCTCGATGATAAATGGCACTCGAAGGCCTCGCTGGAGCAGCAGCTCGCGGGGGCTCTCGTCGAGGGGGGGGAGATGTGACGGCTGTGGCGGCGTCACCATATATATACCACTGGAGCGAGCCAAGCCAGGAAGCTTGGCTCACTTGTAGCTTTTGATAGCAATCACAACAGGTTTGGCGCAGTGGTCTGCCCTGCCGTGACACCCCCCTTGATCCACCACCTCCCCAGTCTCATCGATCGACCTCTTCCTCCCCGCAATTTGCTGCGGCGCTGGAGCATCCTCCTCCTCCTCCTCCTCCTCCTCCTCCTCGTCACTAAACCTCTCGTACACCGGCGTGCTCGGGTCATCATCATACTCCATGACCGTCACCCCAGTCGCAAAATGGACCGTCCTATCCGGTGTGAGCCCCGACCGTCGCCCTCCCTGAACCATCCCCCCTATCCTCGGGTGAGGTTGGAAGGAGAGGTGCCGTAGAGACCCCGGCTGCGGTGGCATTGAGGGCGTGGTGCTGCCGACGGACTGCTGCGTCGTATCGATCTTGTTCCCCTCTTCCTCTTCCGAGACTTCGGTTGAGGAGCTCTGACCTGGGACGGCAGGTTTTACTCTTGGTGCCATCGGGGTGAAACCCGCAAAAGGGTGAGATGGCGTCGGGGCTTTTGTCGTGGCTGTGCCGACAGGTGGTCTTTGAGTAGGGCCCGGAGGGGTTGCTGTAGGCTGTCGTCCCGCTATGCGCCTGCTGACGGAGGGCCTTTGAGGGGTTACTGTAGGCTGGCGTACCACTATGCGCCCGCCTACGGACCGCCCTTGAGGAGTGACTGTAGATCGTCTTCCTGCCGTTATACGACCGCCGACGGAGGACCCTGGAGGAGTTACTGTAGGTTGTCGCCCTCCCGTTACACGTCCACCGACTTGTGGCCCTTGAGGAGTCACTGTAGCCTGTTGTCTCCCTCCCTGAGAAGGAGTAACTGTGGTCTGTCGTCCTCCTCCCAGTGAAGCAGTCGCTGTGGCATGTGGTCCTCCCCCATGAGGAGGGGTCCTACTGCCCAGTCGACGACCCGCCGCAGTCTTGCCTAGCAATGAATCAGTGTCATTGACTGACCCGCGCCATGCTTTATCGCCCGAGACCCGGAACAAACCCTTGAACTTCTCATGGTACTCCGAGACGTAGGCCTTCAAGCTACCTTTGGTCTCCATGTCCAAGAGATCAAGGTCAAGATCCTCATCAACCTCATCCGGGAACCAGTCCGGTCTTTCGCCCACGCCGATGGGCGTACTCCTAAAGAGACTAGCTTGTCTTTCGCCTTCGAGCAAGGCATCGGATTTGTGCTTCCAACCGATCCAGCACATCTCCATATCTGCGCAATCTTCCTTTCTATCTCTCGCCCACGCAGCGCCTTCGTCATCGCCCTTTTCCGTGTCTTTCGCCTCCATTTCGCCATAAAACGTCCGGAGCGACTTTAATCGGCGGGCTCGCCAGTTGAGTTCGTAATCGGCATCCATAACTTGCCCTAGCGGACGACCGCCCCTCAGCCTAGCACCTCCCTTCAGAACGGCACCTCCCCTTAGCAGCCACTCTTCAAAGTCCAAGATTTCGGCACGCTTTGCGCCACCCCCAGCCGATGACGATCGTCGACCTTGCATTCTCAGCTGGGCTGCTGTCGTTGGGCTTTCATCGGCAGGGCTGGAAGAACTCTCCTCAATTGTCGGTAGACCTGGCCTCATGTTGGGCCCGGGAATGGTGCGGGAGGTTATTGCTGTTGTTGGACGACTCGCTGTGCTAGTCGCTGCCGTCGCTCTATCAGTGGCATAATATGAGCCAGGAGGTGGCTTTTGCGGTTTGCTTTCCGGTTTGGCCATTGGCTGGGCTCCGAATACATCCTCATCAGCAGCATTCGGTTGTTCTGCCTTGGTGACCTCGGCCCGGAACCTGCGCAGGGACGCCTTCAACTTATCATCGTCCAAGGCCAAGAGCTTGTCCAGCACATCACCAAAGCCTTGCTCGAACAACAGGATGTACTCTTCGCCTTTTTTCTTGGCTTTTCGGTTATCGGGACGGCCAAACTCCCTATCTCTCCACAGCTCAAAGGGCGTGACCGACTCTACCGCCTTTTCCCTCGTCTTCTTCAATATCTCGTTTTCCCGATCAGTCGCCCAGCCTGCATCCAGGACGTTTATATTCTCAGCCTCAAGCGCTGCTTGCAGCACAACGACCTCTTTCTTGAACGCGTCGTTGATCACGTCCAATCGAGCGATCTCCTCCTCGTCAGCTGCGATCATTTGCAGAAGCCTGACATTTTCGGCCCGGAGCTTTGCGTTTTCCAGTTCAGACTCGGGTAGTGTCGTCATATTATCCTTCGAGCCATCAAACTGGCTCATCGTCACGTCGTCCACCTTTTCCGCCCCCGACCTTGCCGTCTCCGGACTCGGCTGATTCCCATCCGGACCATGGCCCTCTCCTTTCCCAATCTCCCGAACAAGCGTGGCCGCTGTGTCTGTGGTCTTTTTGCGCTTTAGGTGTCTGGGATTTTGACCACGGTCTTTGTACTGCGGTCGGTCTGGCTTTTTGGTTGAAGCAGTGGGCGGCCGTAGAAGGGCAATGGCATTGTCTCTCTCGTTTCTGCCATCCCAGCGCTGGGTCGGATAGTGGGGGTGGGCAACAAAATCAAATCTCGGTTGAGTTGGCGACTTGTAGTTTCTGGTGGTATCAATGCCTTCGCTCATTTGGAGACCGACAAGGTTGTGGAGGGCCCTGATTTGACGGCGGCGGAGGGCGATACTGGTATGCTCCGGGTAGACTTGTAAGGGCAGCCCCTGCCAGCCATAACAGCGGTAGTGTACCCGACTGACCACGTTGAGGAGCGCGAAGAGGCCGCTGTCCCAGTGGCTCTCGGAAGCAGAAGGTCGAGTTTTGACAAGGTTAGACCGGAGGCTCTTGCCGAACGCAATCTCGTTATGACCGAGCCACGCTTTCATGGCCTCATCGGCTTCCTCCAGCCGCGTCGAGAGCCGGTCGCCTTGAAATGTAACATCAGAGTCGTAGAGGGCATGTCCAAGTACAGGATGTCGAAACATGACGGCCCAGTGCTTGGTCTTTTCCCAGTAAACAAAATGAATTGTTGATTCCGCCTTTTTGAATCTCGCCTCGTGTTCAGCACGGGAATAATAGAATCCGTCATTTCGATCTCTGGACTCTCCCAACCGTACCAAAGGGGGGGCGGCCTTCCCAGGCTCGGGGACGACCAGCACATACGGGGTGGGAAGCACGAACCAAAGCCCTCGAGAGTAACTTTGGAGTCCGGTTCGCACATGGGCCTGCAGAGAAGCCAGCTGCCTCAGAGCCAGCGGCACAATCCCTTCCTTTTGGATGGCCTGACCATTCCTTATATCTCTCAGCGCCTGCTCGTAATGTCGAAAGGCATTGAATGTGTCTTTTGTCATCCGTTCGTTCCCCGGATAGGTATGGGGGGGGAACTTGCTATGGATTTCGGTGGGAAACATCGCAACCACAGGCAGGTCGAGAAGCCGATCGAAGAGTCTGTATATGCCATCTGAGCCCGGCGCCGTTGCAGGCACATCCTTGTCCACGACCAATACAGGCTGACGGGCGTCTCTCAGTTGCTTGATGATTCTGTCCCCTCCCAGATTCAGATGGTCAGTATTGTTGGGTCCCTGGTACTTGTGTTCCCTGCGCTTCCGTTTAGGCGCATCTCTCCGGCCACCTCCACCATTTCGTCCACCGCCCCCACCGCCTGGACCGTCCGAGTTGTCGTCTGAACTGTCTGGATTGCCCGAAGTCCAGCTCTCTCTGTTTGCATTCTCGGCCGCCTGCCTCTCGGCTGCCTGCTTCTCAGTTGCCTGCTTCTCAGTTGCCTGCTTCTCAGTTGCCTGCTTCTCGGTTGCCTGCTTCTCGGCCTCCTTCCTTGCGGCTTCCTTCCTTTTGGCCTCCTTCCTCTTGACTTCCTCGTTTTCATTGCTATTACTTGTTACCGTCGTCTCGTTCCACTTTGCTCCCCACGCTTTTAACTTGTTCGGCCATTCGGCTACGACCTGGTTAGCCGGCGCTCTTTTCCTCTCGTCGGTTTCCGTCCGTAAAGTACTCTGCGCCTCATCGTATATACGCGTCATGTCATCCCACTCCTTCTTCTTCTGCTCGTCTTTGTCTCTCTCCGCTTGCTCCCCCCTCTTCTGCTCATCTTCCTTCTTCCTTTTTTCCTTCTCTGCCCTCTGATTACACTCTTCATCTTCAGGGTCTACTCGGTTCAACAGGACCGGTGTCTGACGATAAGTCTTGCCTTTAGTGTTCTCGGTGTTGTAATCCGCTAGGTTGTTCTTGTTGACTTTGAGTGCCATGATGTTGTGGAGAATTTTCATCATAGTCTGTACCATCTCGCTGTTCGATTTGCCTCTCAGATGCGGTATCATGTCCCAACCCCAACACCCATATCGGATAAAAGCCAAGATATTCAAGATACACTGGAGGGAACAGCTCCAGTTATCGCTTTGTGTCGAAATGTCTCTGTCAAGGAATATCAGGGCAGGGCCAGGAGATTTGGGCTTCTCTCCGTCATATGACACGTTTTTAACCCGCTGTGTGTCTTGTGGGCAGTTGATCTCGAGCCACTTCACAAACGCTTTTTTGGCATAATTTTGTCCTGGCTCCTGTAAATTCAAAGGTAGTGGGGACGAATCGAAGAAAAATGCGGTCCAGTTCTTCGTCGCATCTATTGGCTTGTGGAGGATGAAGGCCATCCAATGAGCCTTGTTTCGGTTGGCGAAGTGGGCTGTAAATTTGGCCTGTTTGAACCTCTCCACCACATTTTCATATTGGAAGCGCAAATCTGCGTCTATCAGCCTGCTCAAGTAGGGCTGTGCCTCGTCTATAGCCTGTTGAGCCTGAGCCTCTGAATGATCCACTGGGCTCGGAACCATCACACTCGCCTCATTGGGGCAAATATACCATGCTGCGGGTTTGCGGCTTGTCGGCTTCCCCGTTCCTGGACCTAGACGGGCGTTTCTATCCCTCTGCGCCAAGTGCAACAGCCTGACTGTCAATGCATACAAGTGTTCGCCATGCAGATATTCTCCCCTTCGTCCCAGAACAAGACCGTCGTGGCACTTCTTTAGAATATCGGCGGTGAACAGTTCGTCCACATCATGGTAGAGGTCTCTGTTTTCTGCCGGAATTTCGTCGAGATCTGGGTCAAAAACGGTCCTGTATGCGTCAAACATGGCATTGATGACGGCGGCGTCTTCGTTGCCATTGTTGGCGAAGATGTGATCGCTTTGCTCGTTGTAGACGCCTTGTGTTGCTTCGCGCAATTGCAAATTCGCATACGGATAATCCCGCCACTTCTTCGAGTCACCCGGCACCGGGTCCCCGAAATCGTCGAGGATATGCCGGGGAAGCTCCTTCGCTGCCATTTTGAACGCGACGCAGACGCAATATCGGCGCTGCAGCAACGAATGATGGACGACTGGTCGAGACTGGCCATCCACCTTGTACCTCGTCGTGGTGCTGCTTCCTTTTCTCCATGTTGGCCTTCTTTGCTCGAGGTCCAACACAAAGGCCGTTGTAACCTTTGTCTGTGGCCGTATCCCCTATTCCAGAACAGTTGTGTTCTTTGTCCTGGATGGCATGCCACTGGAGCTGCCGCATGCGGAACTGGCCATTCTCGCTCGCGGCGAGGGGTGGCTAAACAATGGCATCGAAGCAGCATGATGTTTTTTTTGGGTGCAGACGGTTGCCATGACCTCATGCCGCGGCCCCCGTGTGCGGAAGAAGTGCGTGAAGGTGGTGGGGGGTTTTGGGGGGGAACAGTCGGCACTTTGTCTGGCCAATCAAGCATGGCCGGTCGCGAGCCAGGCAATCAAGCTCTGAATTAGCGCACCTCCCTTGGAGACAGTCCAGACTCCCGTCAGAGGCAGAGGTCGAGATAAGGTTGAAGCATGGGGGGATGGAGGGGGAGGACGGGAAAAGCGGAGAAGGCTGGGTTGGGGTCTGGAACAGGGGACGGCACGTACCTGGGGCGCGGGAAGGATTTCCCTCCCGGCCGTAAGGCAGGCCAAGGCATTGCAAGGCAGGGAGCACATCGCACATCATCACAACGGCGTCTATGCCAATTGGTTAGAACTGCATTGGCGGCGATCTGTGGACTGTTGGCCTGTGGCCTGTGGACATGGCGGGGAACGGTGACAGCCGAAAGGCTTGTTCAAGGAGTGACAGGGCGCTACCGAAGCTTAGCTTGGCCACTGGAGAATTTAGAATGGAGATTACGGATGGCCACAGTTAAAGGGGGCACGGAGGATCTACTATCTCAACCGGCGCTCGCAAGAGAAAGGAGAAATGGGCAGCGGCGGCAGCAATATCGGACGACCGGTTAATTTAGAGTTTGTCGCCATCCATGCCCCGACCGTGATACCGCAGAAATATGGCAGAGATACGGCAGAGATACGTATCTCTACGTCTCTACGCAGAGGAGATAGAGAACGAGATTACGCGACCATATGAGTGAGTTTCCATTCCCCTATAGGCCCCCCTCGTCCCTTCTGTCTCCGACATTCTTCAGGTTCCAGGCGACAACTTGCTCTTGCTCTCCCTTGCTCCTGCCACAAGCACCTTCTTCCCCTGCTCCCTTCGTTCCTTCCTTCCTTCCCATCTTAGGTTGCGTCCTTGCTTCCTTCCGCCGGCGCTCACGAGGTCTCTCTGGCTGACTCCGGTTACGGAACCCTCTCCTCACCCTCTCTCTGGCTCGCCACTCTCCCCTCTAAGCTCCTTACCTCACTCATTCCCGTCAGTTCCACCTTTTCACCTCACCTCTACACGCCATCCCAACCTACCCCGGCCCTCGTACCGACGACGGTTGTGCCTCGTCTCCTTCGACTACTCCTCCGTCCTAGACATCCTTACCTAGCCTCATCTTCTCGTCTTTGCCTGGTCCATCAATCTACTCAGCGTCGGGTATCTGCCTGCCATGACGGCCGCCAACGACATGTCCGAGGCCAAGGAGCCTGTCACGTTCGCTACCACTGTTGAGGGCGAAAAGATCAAGCTCTCCGACACCAACTCTTCCGAACAGCTTCCCGCGAGCCTGAAGGAGACGGGGCGCGAGTTTAATGTGACCGAGTCCGATCTCCTTGAGGCTAAGCACCTGGCTGCCACCTTCACGCTGGACAAGACTATCGCTGTAAGTCGCAAGTCGCACGCCCACTCTCCAGTTCACGCCGTGGCTTGTACTGACCGTGTGCTCTCAGATGATGAAAAAGGTGCACAAGCAACACGCCAGCGACCCCAATTTCCCCATCGAGATCATCAACCACATTGACGAGTTCCTTGGTTCGTGACGGCCCCTTTCCTTACCCTACCTGGCCTGCCACTCAGTCACTGACCCCGGGACAGGGCACGAGGCCGACTTGGTCGCCAACCCCCAAAAGTATGAGCATCTCATTGAAGAGATGAAGATTGAGGCCGCTCTCATGACCAACAATTCACCCTATACCGAAGTGCGAGCTGTCGTGGACAACCATGATGACCCATCGCTACCCGTATCAACCATCCGTGCCTGGGGCATAGGTGTCTTGTTTGCTATCTGCATCTCCTCCATCAACTCCTTCTTCGACATTCGTCTCCCGGCTGTTAGTATCAGCGGAACCGTCGTCCAGCTGCTGGCCTACCCCTTTGGCACCTTCTTGGCACGCGTGCTCCCCGACAAGGGAATCACCCTCTTCGGCGTTCGTCACAGCCTGAATCCAGGACCTTTCAACAAGAAGGAGCACATGCTTATCACCATCATGGCCAGCGTCGCCAAGAGCGTTCCTTATACCAACTACATTGCTTGGATTCAGGTTCTCCCCCAATACTTCGGACAGGAATGGGCCCGCAGCATCGCCTACCAGCTCCTCATTGGCCTCTCGACCAACTTCATCGGGTACGGGCTGGCCGGAATCTGCCGCCGTTTTCTGGTCTACCCTGCTTTCTGCGTCTGGCCAACATCTTTGGTGACCATCGCGCTCAACTCTGCATTCCACGACAAGGAGTTGGAGAAGACAACCATAGAGGGCCCGTTCAAGACTCGCTGGACCGTGTCCCGAATGAAGTATTTCTGTTGGCTTTGCGGGGCCATGTTTGCCTACTTCTGGCTTCCCAACTACCTTTGCGGCGCCCTGACTTACTTCAGCTGGATGACCTGGATCTCGCCACAAAACGTTCATCTGGCCAGCATCACGGGTGGGCAGACAGGCCTCGGGCTGAACCCGCTGCCAAGCTTGGACTGGAACGTCTTTGCGCTTGATCCTTTGATGGTGCCCTTCTTCTCTACCTTCAATTACTTTTTCGGGGCATTCCTGTCCATGTTCGTCATCATTGGCCTTTACTACACCAACACGTACTACACGGCCTACCTCCCCATCAACTCAAACAGGCCTTTCGACCACTTCGGCCACATTTACAAAGTCAGATCTATCGTGGATGACAATGGACTCTTTGACGCCAAGAAGTATGAAGCATACTCGCCTCCTTACCTGGCTGCAAGCAACGTGGTCGTGTACACGTTCTTTTTCGCCTTGTACGCTGCGACGGTGACTTATGCCGCTCTCTACCACCGCCTGGAGATAAAGCTCGGTCTGAATGAGTTGTGGCAGAGAGCTAAGTTCACCATGCGCAGGTTGAGGTCCAAAAATGCACGCGGCGAAGAGTCGACCGAAGAGGATGTGGACCTTCTTGATGTCCATAATCGGCTCATGCGCGCCTACCCCGAAGTCCCACAATGGTGGTATATGACGTGCTTGGCCTTTGCCATCGCCGTCGGTATGGTTGGCGTCTCCTTGTGGCCGACGAACACGACACCATTTGTGGTGTTGTACGGCATCGCCCTATGTCTCGTCTTCGTCGTCCCTATTGGTATCATTGCGGGCATGACTGGTGTGGAGGTCACGCTGAACGTCATCGCGGAATTCATCGGTGGTGTGTGGATGGAGGGCAACGCGATTGGCATGTGCTTTTTCAAGTCGTACGGATATGTCACCTGCGCCCACGCTATAGCGTTCAGCAGTGATCTGAAGCTTGCCCACTACGTCAAGATTCCACCCCGGTTTACCTTTTGTGCCCAGATGGTCCCTACGCTGGTTTCGACTTTGATCAGCGTCGCGATTATGCAATACCAAACCCGCATCGAGAGTGTGTGCACTCCGGATGCACCATTCCGCTTCCTCTGCCCAGGTGTCAACACGTTCTTCACGGCAGCTGTCTTCTGGGGCACGGTCGGTCCACGAAAGATTTGGGGTGTCGGTGGCCAGTATTCGATGACGTTGTTGGGATTCCCGTTTGGCTTCCTTGCGGTCATGTTGTTTTGGTACTTGAACAAGAAGTGGCCCAAGAGCGTCATACTCCGCAATGTCCACCCAGTGGTCATGATGAGCGGTGCCCTGAACTGGGCGCCGCTCAACTTGGCCTACATGTGGCCTGCTGTCCCGGTGGGTGCATTTTCGTGGTTGTTTGTGAAGAAGCGTTACTTGGCCTTCTGGTCAAAGGTATGTTGCCAAGAGCCCAAGGTATATTGAAAGTTGCAGGGTCGCTGACACTGAAGCGTGAACAGTACAATTATGTGACTTCGGCTGCGTTTGGTTGCGGCATTGCTATTAGCGGTGTCGTAACCTTCTTCGCAGTGCAGCTGTGGGGCTTTCAGGTGAACTGGTGGGGAAACGATGTGTTGAATACCGGTTGCGACGCCGAAGGGACTTGTACTCTGCTGAATTTGACCGACGGCGAGTACTTTGGTCCAAGATTGGGCGAGTTCAGCTGAGAATCGAGAGAGCCAGATGCCGATAGGATGGGGCGGATTCGCCCTTCTCTTTTTGTTTTGTTCATGAACGCAATGCAATGGCTTACGGTTACAACAAGGCGGGACCTTTGAATTCTCTGGGCGCACATTTGCGGGTTGCGCGAAGCGGACATTCGAGTTGATGGCGAGCAGGGCAGTGTATGATGAGATGGAACCCAAATCAAATAGCTTTTATCATATTCCTATCAGACTCATGTGGAGAAATGGACAAGGAAGCTTACGACATGCATGATGGGTGCAAAACTTGGCTTATTTACCGACGTGTGCCACCGTGTGGCACCGTGTGGCTGTTGTTGTTTGCAATAAGAATTGAGGCGACACTGTGTCTGAGTAGTACAGCAACTGCTAATCTTGATGTCTAGACTACAAGTAACAAGACAAGCTTCACGCCTGGGCACCACGCCTGGGCCGTTTCCTGCTCGGCTCCTCGGCGTTCGCACCCGTGCTCTCTCTCGGCCCCCTCCTGTTGCCGTCCGCCCTGCTCCCATTATTGCCTCCACTCGCCCCTTGCGGCCTGGGATCAGCCACCTTGCCCCTCTGCATCCTCCCCGGGCCACCCTGGGCCCTCCCCCCTCCCGTCCTTCCGCTCGGCACCGGAGCAGCTCTGCTCACCCCCCCCTTGCCCATGATCCTCAACCCGGGCACGCCCTTGAGCCCCATCTTGCCCACCATCTTGGCCTCCACCTCTGGGATCTCCTCGTACCCCATCGTATAGGCAAACTCGTTGGCCAAACCGACAATCTCTGGCGGCTGGAGGCCCAGCTGTCTCGCCACGGTGATGTTGAAGCCGAGGAAGGCGGTATAAGCTTGGAATTTCGTCAACTCCGGCACCTTGGCGAGAGCTTCCTCAATCTTGGTAACCGATTTTGGCAGGTCGGGGTGGTTGCTTTGAAGAAGTGTTTAGTAAAGAAGAAGGGGAAAGGGGAGATGGGGGGGAGAAACATACAATGGCTCAGTAACCTTGATTGGAAAGTCCTTATTCGCTCTCACAAACCTCATCTCCTGGGGCGTCAAAATCATGGTTGCTTCTCCCGACTTGCCTGCTCTTCCCGTTCTCCCAACACGATGGACGTATTGTGCTTTTTCGGGAGGGAAGCCCATCTGGATGACTAGGTCAATGTCAGGGAAGTCCATGCCACGTCCAATGACATCAGATGCAAACATGAGGCCTGATTCGGCGTTCTTGAACTCTTCGATTGTTCGTGTACGTGCTGGTTGGGAAAGACGGGAGTGCATCTGGAAGCAGGAGAGGCCTTTGGGGGCGGCGCCGCCGGTGGGGCCAAAGATGTGGTAGAGCAAAGCGGCGTGGCGGGCGGTGCCGCAGAAGATGACGGCTTTGAGCTCGGGGTTGGTTTTCTTTTGTGTCATGAGGTAGGAGTGCAAGACGGGAAGGGCGTCGGCGATGGAGGGGATGGGGATGGCGGATTGGGGGATTCTGTCGACGGTAGGGGTCTCATTGGGGTCGATGGTAGAAATGCGGTCGTGCTTCTTGTCGAGGACCAAGGGCAGGAACTGCTGAATCTCGTCTGGGACGGTAGCAGAGAAGCACATGCCTTGCCAGCCAGCAGTTTGCTTCTTGGGGATTTGTTGCAAGATTCTCTTGATGGAGGGGGCAAACCCCTGGTCGAGCATGCGGTCTGCCTCGTCAAGGACCACGCAGCGGAGCTTGGTGAGTTTGTGTCTGGTTTCTTCTTCGGAGAGGTAGTCGATGAGGCGGCCGGGGGTGGCGACGAGGATGGTGGGTTTGCCATTGAGGAATCTCCGAAGGAGCGAGTTCTTGGAGGTGCCGCCTACGGCAATGTGGCACTCGAAAGACTTTCCGGTGAGCTTGTCACACTCATCGGCAATCTGCTGAGCCAGCTCGCGGGTAGGGGCGAGGACGAGGATTGCAACGAACTCGCGCTGTAGGTCTGGGGCGGTCATGATGTTTTGGAGGGCGGGGAGCAGGAAAGCGATTGTCTTGCCGGTTCCGGTCTTGGCTTGTACAAGGCAATCGTTCTTGAGGCTGGACATCTGCAGGACCTTTTCTTGCACTGGGGACATGTGTGTGAGGCCCATCTTCTCGATATTTTGGAGGAGCTGGGGCGCAATGCGACCCTTGAGCTGTGAGAAAGGGACGCGCTCGCTGCCGGCAGCCACGGTGGGAATCTGGATCGAAGCCATCTCGACGGTTGCGGTCGCGGATGCGGTGCGCAAGGGGGAGAATGTAGAGAACAAGACTCTGGTACGACCAATATGTGTGGCGAAGGAAGAGAGTAGTATATTTTGCTGAGCGGTCTGGCGGAGCGTGATGTTAAGAAGCCTGGGCAGCGCGCGTTGTGAGACCCGAGCAGTGGGAAAGAACATTTGCAGCTGGGAAGCACACAATGAGAAGCGACCGTTGGGTAGGTGGCTTTGTGGTGGTTGGTATGTATGAAAGAAGGTAAGCACAGCAAACAATGGTGGGTGCAAGTGCAGTGAAGGACGGTGCTGTAAGAGACTGCCCTCAAATGCGACGCCCCAAACTTTCCAACTTTCTTATCGGGCGTTTGGTTCGTCTGATTGGCTTTGGAGCACTGATGGTGGATCTCTTGGTAGCGATAAGAGTCAGGGTCCAGTGACGTCGAAACGACAGGGGTAATGGCTGGCACTAACAGTTCTGCCTTTGGCCTTGGCGCAATCTTTGTTAGCGCCTTGGTCCAGGGACCGTCTGACGTCTCCACCGGTCCCTGACACATGCAACATGGGATTTTTTTTTGGAAATCTCGATGCCTTCAAAATCCATTTTTGCCGAGACATGTCTTGGCCAAGGTCCACACACAGGACAACGTCTGCAAACATCATCGCCCCTCAGTGCCTGTCACGATAGTCTTGAGGGATTTTGGCAAAGCTTTTGACATTGTCAATATAATCCAGCCAGCTGAGGCACGTTCAGCTCCAGAGCCCGGACCCGTCCTAGGGCAGCGGCGGCTCCCGTGGTTTCCGTCCCCCCGCCGTCAAGTATTGCCGCGTAAGTGTCAACGCTCTCCGTGATCAAAATGGCTCCTTGATCACCTAGAAGTAGTATCATGTCTCGCTGTCCAGCTATGCAATTTTGGTTATTTGAATCCTTCCATGCTGTCAAAAACTGCAAACCATCATGTTTGAGTGCTCTCACCAAGGCTGCATTGCAACAGCAGTCATCGTGTGATTAGAAGGTACGGTATAATATGGTGTATAGAAGTGTATAAATGACAACATGTTCCCTTCTTACCACCTCTATCTCCAGATCTACCACCATCGCAAAAGCTCGCTTTCTACACGGACCCCAAATTCGCCCCGCCACTCCCTGCGACGTATCCCCTTGCGGCATCCTCCTCGAGCAAGCCTTCTCCACCAACGTCATAATCAACCACATCTCCGACTAACATCTCAAAATCAACTTCTGGACCCAAGTCATCGCCTTCACCTTCTCAGACAATAACTCCCACCTCGCCATCGCCAAAGTCATCTCTCTGTCCCCTCCTGTAGTAGTCGGCCTAGCCAAGTGGGTCTTTGTCCCTGAGAACTCTACACTCCCGGGTTTATTCTCCTCCGACATGGACGTCCCTCGGGAAGTAATGGACCGCATGACCGACCCCGACCTTGGTATGGCGTTCTTTAGTGACCAGTATGCCCGGCATCAGAAGTACATGGGCAGCAAAGCCCACTGGTATCTGGCTCTCATTGCTACCCGCCCTGAGTACAAAGGCTCTGGCGCTGGTCGGTTGTTGATGGAGTGGGGGGTTAAGATGGTTGATGAGGGTAGCCATGAGGCTTATCTCGAGGCCTCGCCTGCGGGGAAACCGTTGTTTGAGAAGTACGGCTTCCATGTGGAAGAGGTGGCGGAATACTTGGAAGGGAGGTATGTCGAATGCTCCATGATCCGGGATGCCATGAAGACTGAGTAGGGTTGATTGGACCTGTTGTATCTTCTACATCTTTTCTCCCTTTCTAGTCAGTAGACGTAATACTTTCATGGAACGCTTGTTTTGACGCCCAATACCGCGCCCTCTTTCCAAAAAAAATAAACAACGGTAATGTAAAGAAACATCGCCAGCAACTGAATAATCCAAATGTACACAATCTTCGAGCCGTCAGTCTGGATCCATCCAGTAATGAAGGGACTGAAGACCAAGCCGTGGAAAATGTTCTTGCTGAAATTCAATGCGACAAAGGCCTCTCCAGCAAATTCTCGGTAACTATCCACACAGAAAGTGATGGCGGTCGTCGAACCCCTGTCTCGCAGTAAATATTTTCTCCGCATCTTCATGAAGGCCAAACTCACAATGAATATCCAGAAGAAATAATCCCAAAAGAACACCGTCGGAACAATCCAAGCATCTTGCACCTCAGCACTCCACCCAAAACCCATCAACCCAACTACCGTAGTGATGGTCACCGGCATCATCATCACCAGTCGAAACTCGGGCTCCAAACACTCCTCCGTTTTTGCGAGCCATAGCTCTCACAATGACATTCAACATCTTGCCTGCTATCGCCGTGCCCAACACGCCACCGATAAATGCAGAAATATACACCAAGCCAGTCGAGAAAGCACCAAAGTGATAACTGTTGGGGTTCCGGTAGATAACGTCCATCGACTCGGAGATAACCACCAGCCAGCCGATGCAACAAGAGTGGGTAATCGCTGACCAGAGGATAGCCGGGTAGGCAAACAGGAAGAACGGTCTAGCCGCCACGCGTAACCAGCGTTCATCCTCTCGTAATCTGCCGTGCCACGGCAGTAGATGTGTCCTAAACGACCCGTTTTGGTCGTGCCGCCATACGACTGGTGTAATCGTTTCGTCTCGGGGGCGTCGCTTGATGTTCGGTTGCCCTCTTTTCCACATCCTGATTCCCAGGCGTCTCGGATGATGATGAACCAGCTGCAGATGTTGAGATAGTGGCAGGATCGTTAGCCGTCTCGACCAGCTCAAACACCTCAACCGTCTCCCCAGACCGTCTACTACCTTGCTGCTTTGATATACCCATCTCCCCCAAACCATCACGTCTGGAGCTCTCTTCACCACTCCCCTCCATCTTCTCTCCCCCTCCTTCCCTCCCCCGTCCGCCCTCTCCCGTCGACTCCCTCTCCAAAATCGTCTCCAACTCCCTATCCCAAAACGTCTCCGGCACCAACCCCCACAACCCAACCCCACAAACCCCAACCCCCATCACCCAAAAACCCCACCTCAACCCCAAAGCATGAACAGCCCCCGCCCCCATCACCGGCACCAAATTCTTCCCCCCCCCACAAACAAAGCCCATAAACCCCTATCCTCCCGCCCCCCGCCCCCTCGTTCATGCAAAAAGAACAACTCCGTTATCGTCGCGATCGGCAGCGCCTCCATAGGACTGATTGTCACCCCTTTGCACAAACCGTGCAAGCAATAAACTCTCAAACGTCGGACTTAACGCGCACCAGACACATGTCAGGAGAAAAATGAGGGAGCCGGCTAGGTAAACGAGACGTTTCCCGTAGAGTATCGCCGTGGGGGAGGCGAGGAGACAGCCGATACCGAGGCCGAGCATTACGAGGCCGGTAGTGAGGGAGATGCGGTGGAGGGGGATGGAGAAGATTTGGGAGATGTTGGTGAAGCCTGCTGCGAGGAGGGGGGTTGTTCCACCGCCGAGGAGGGAGTAGAGGCCTATTGTGAGGAGGGCGAGGTTGCGGCGCCAGGGGGGCCAGCTGAGGTCGTCATGGGGGAGGGGTTGAGGGGCTAGGAGGATGCCAGTGGGGGTGGTATTTGGGGGGTCATCGTCGCGTGGAGGAGAGGAGGTTTGGTTGGGTTCTTCGGGAGGGGAGGGGGGATTAAGGTCATCCGAGTGAGTGTCGGGTTTTGGTTGGGAAGAGAGGCCGACGAGAAGGAGGACGGTGCCTAGATGGACGGTTGAGGGCGTCAGCATGCAACTGAGAAGACAGGGAGGATATCAAACCTGGAACGTCGACTGTGTCCTTTGGGTTGAGCACACCAAGGCTCCATCGTGGTATTCTTTCATTGCTTTCCGGTCGGTTCTCTAGATCGCTTCCATGCATCGTTGAGTGGTGTAGTAGCGCTGCAGCTAGTCGTCGCCTACGTCGAAAGGTCAAGAAAGCCACTGTAACTATCCTTTGGGCAGGGAGGTTGGTATGAACGACCTTGCTATTCCAAACATCACTCTCAGGTCAGTCTGAGCGCCGTGTTCCCGACCGAAGACGTAACAACACAACAGCCCAGGCAAAGGCGCAAGCTTTGATCGATGGGCGTAGCGGCGCAGGGTGGACGGTTATCAGTCAAACGCTCGCATTAGTCCAACTGCAGGGAATCAGTCGGCATGCCAGTCGGTCCTATTTTCTCTTTTTCACATGGAAGGAACAGTGGTTCAATGGTGACGGTTGCCGGTGCAGCTAACCACTGGCGTGCCTTCATTCTGCAGCGAACCTGATTTGTGAGGAAAGATGATGACAGGCTCACACCATGCCAATGACATCGGCCTTTTAGTCACGGCGATTTCACGGAAACATTGCTTCAATGACACTATGGGTATCTCCAATTCTATCTATACAGTCCCTCTCCGACGTCCACTCAAGCCCAAGCATTGGCCACCACACCCAGCTCTTGCCTCGCAGGATGAATCGCCGCCCCCAAGCTCGCCGCATGGAGAGGCAGATGCGACTCGGAATCAGTCAACGCATGCGTGGCCTTGGTCTGAATAGTTGTCGTGATGCGAATCTGCGACTCCGGGCACGACTTCTTTCCACTCCGGTCGGGAGACCCAGACAGCGAAATATGCTCCGTCCTCCCAATACTGCTCGTCATAAACCAACCCGTCTGCCTGAACAAGTTGCTGAATAGTAGTCTTATACCCGGTAAGCAAGCACAGATGATCCCCACGTTGATCTCCAACGACGCCCACATCGACACCTGGGCAAAGGTATACATTGGGTTGGGCTCCTCCACTGTGATGGCACCAGACCAGAACTTGAGGATGCTGAAGATGAGGATGCTCAGACCGGTGGCGAGCATGATCGAGATGCCGATTCGCTTCCTCACCGACAACTGCAGTTTGGCCACGTAGGGCAGTGGCAGGATGAGTGTCCAGGCGTCCAGTAACATGGTGAAGACGGAGGTGATCCATAGGGTCTGGAGGTTGTTCAGGCACTTGCCCTCTTGCGTCGAATCCCATCGCATCCAGAAGAAATTGACGGGCATGCACTGGAGCGCCATGATGAGACCGATGGCGGTGGAGAGGACAGCATTTGCTATCATGGTTCCTTTGATCATTGGCTTCGAGTTGCCCACCACGAAGATGCGAAGGAAGAAGAGGATTTGCGAGTGGCGCAGCAGCATGCGAGCTGCGTGGAAGACGAGCATGCTCGCGTATACGCCCTGTTATCCCTGGTAAGTGGAAGTTGTCGACGGCGATGTTTGGCAAGAATACTCACAGCAATAATGTAGTTGATCTCATCTGGTGACAGAGACCAAAACTCTCGTCCGAAACCGTGACCTATCGCCTCGTAATGGATCGAAGCGTAGGCAAAGGAACCAGCCTTCAGCACAGTCAGTTACCTCATTCCTCTTGACAGCCTCTCCATAACATACCATCGACAAGGACAAAAAGATATCGTCCCACCAATACGTCTTGGTCGTGTAAAGCCGGTTGGCCACCCGCAGCACGACGGCAATGAAGGCAAGGATCATAAACGTCGTCATCACAGGCAGCCACTGCCTCTCCATCCTAGGTTCGACACCGCAGGCTCGTAAGGTCGCATTCTGAGTAAAGAGTGCTTCTGGAGTTGAGCAGTTGCTTTTCATGCAACCCATCACCCAGTTGGTGGTCTCTAGAGGTTGAGGTGCGCAAAGATCAACATCTGTCGAGCCTTGGCCGGTGCTGGGTGCTCCCATCATGCAATCCATCTTAAGTAAGGTTATTAGCAAGAGACGAGTGAAGGATTGGATGTTAATGTATCATCATACAGCGCATTTCGGTAGCGTTGCGAGCACCGCCAATGACTGCTTTGTGGTGAGGGAGACCATCTTGGCGGGCGTCGCTCAGCAAGAGCTGGGTGGCACGACAAGAGAAATCGTTATCGTCAATGTCTTGGAAGGGTAGTGTAAACGTCGACTTGCTAGAATGTCGTCCTTTTCATCGTCCAGTTCCAAATATAGCGCTCGGAATCTCAGTTGTCGCTTTCCAGAAAGAAAGAAAAGGCAAAAAACCCCATTCTTTCTTTGGATTCTAAGTCTTTTTCTCCCCCAGAACTGGAACACCATGAAAATGTGGGCGCCAAAGGGGTTTTGGACTTGTGAAGGATTGCTTCGCCATCTCGACGCATACCGGATGGTCAGCAACAGCCAACAGCGTCAAGTCTTCCAGCTTGGGAAAACTGATGTGTTTATGCAGTGTTCCAATGCGGCGTGGTTACTAATGCTCAGGTAGGTGTGGTGGGGCCTTTGCTATACGCCCATAAACCTGGCTAACCCCTTTTTGTATTTTTTGGCACATGATGATTGGATAAGTCTCATGAGTTGCCTGGGGGTGTAGGAGTGCGGCACGGGCGGTATACCCGGACGTGGCGCGCCATAGGGGGGATAAGGGGATAAGATGCTCAGCCCAGTGTGTGGGTTTGGGTGTGTGGCACAGCTTGGAGAGAGAATCTTTACCTTTTTGTTAAAGAGTGGTTCGCTTAAGGGGGTGAGATTTGGGAAAGCGGGTTGGATTTGGGTGCTGTGCCACATCAGCCGAAACTTGACCTTGGATGCCAAGTCAGATGGGAGGATGCGTTGGGGGGTGGTATGGGTGTTGATGGGCCGTTCCGGGGGCCGAAAAATGGAAGTTTGCTAGGTTTCGCCAAGCTGGCAGAGATGGGAAATGATCTTGCTGTGGAGATGATTCTAGCGTCAAAAAGGTACATTTCATCTCAGGCAGTTCGGCCACCAAAACTGTCTTGAAGATGCAATTAACTTTCGGAGTACGCGACCACGCTCAGATATAGGGCTCATCCCAAGTTTCATGTTTTCCAATTCCCAGTCTGTAACAGCAAAACACATCACGTGTATCGGACCTAGAGCAGCAAACCCAACACAACAGCATCACGCTACGCTACAGGCAGGTCCATAGTGATATTCGCTGCAGAAAAGAGGCATATTCAGCACGTTGGTGCCTGCCCACGGCAAAGACAGGCTTCTGGATGATCCTTGCAGCGCGCGGCATCTGTCATTCTGAAGACCTAGCTCCCTTTGTTGCTGTGCCACAATCACGTTCTCTGCGTCCTGAACCACAGCCCATGCTTAACCCTCCGTTGCTGAGTTTCGATGCTGACACACACACACACACACACACACACACACACACACACACATACACACACACACATACACCTACACCTGCCGATCGCAAAAATGAGGGACGCAACCTCATTCGCCAAAGCAAAAAATCTGAACATGGACACAAGAGCAAAGAATACATGCATTGGAAAGGCACCGGGTCATTACAGGGAAAGGACCAACAGATGCCTGTTGGTAAATGGATATGTTCAGTTGCAGACGGAATAGGTACTGAACATCCAGACTGTCATTTCCAGGGAAATCCGATACAGATTTCGGATGACATACTGCCAAAAACTGAGGAAGATTTCTCTCCCTATCTTCTACATTCACACCCCTCAGTCTTCCAATAAACCTGAAGCATATAACCGCCGACAGAAAATAGAAATCGAAAAGAAAACGGGCTGTAGAAAATAGAGGTACTTCGGTACATCGAGCTTGCATTTTCAGGCTTTCAAGGCGGAATGATGATGAAGCATAGCTCTTTGTATAACTGGACATTTACCACTCCGATCTTCGAAGCCGAAATCAAGATCATATGTGTACTATCGCAAGGAATGCGTTTTGCTGAGGATTCAGCCGAGAGACTGGATCACGTTTGGATATCCGTACACGTTTGTGCTGGACTTGGCTCATCACTGCGGCACAGCCCAGGCCCTCACCTCAGGTATATAGTCGTTTGCTCCCCCTAGCCTACCCGCAAATCTCGGGTCTTAGGGTTTTTATCGGGCCGATATACTATAATCCTATAAGATCTCGAGGGCTTTTGGGAAACCGGCGGTAGGACGGACCAGCCCCTTCTCAAGTGCGTGCTGTTCATCCCAGTTTAGCAACCCCCTTCACTCGCCTATCCAGCATACACTTCCTACTCACTCGTACTGCATTCTAATCCTACTATCAGCTCGATATAACCTGAATAGTATTGTTCGGCCTATCTTTTCGTGGAGCCCATTATGGATTTGGCACCGACGACTTCCTAACTCGCAATAAGGTCTGGATGGCCCCAACATGTATCCACATCCAAATTAACGCAGCCAACAAACCTATTCCGAACTTATCAAGGAAGAGGGCGTTATTAAAGGCGATATGGCAGACATCCCATCTCAGGACCATGACGTAATATTTGAAAAAAACGGCAATAGAATTATTACCTCGGTCAGCTAAAAAGCAGGCGAGTATAATGCTAATTGCTATTTCTAACAGAAACGTGGAGGCGAAATGGCTTTTTGTAGTGGACTTGATATAGAGTCCTGAGTATGTTACCTCCTTCAGCGTAGTCGATATGGTTTGGCAAGACACTTGTATCAAGTTTGTAATGCTTCCGGTTATCTGGATCCCGCCAGTAATAAGTCCCTTGGCAGGGAGAACCGGTGCACCGCATGAAACTGTAGACTTCTTTCCAGACAGTTGTCAGACCTGCAAATTCTTGTTCTTCAAGGAGCTCCGCCCTCTCTGCAAGTTGTGTAGCCGTCGCCCCTCCTCGTCTCGTAGCCTGCTGCGTCCTCACGGCAATCTGTTGTGTAGTCTCCTTGTAAAATGAACGAGATGCCGATCCTCAGCCGCCTCAAACTTTCTAGAAACATTACGGTTTTATGGACAGTGCATTCGTGGCACCGGCTAGCATACAGACGCGCCAAAACGACGGCCTCCAAAGGGACATCTTCATGCACGCCAGCGAAACACCGCCAATAACGATACTTCCAGTATGCGCAGTTGGCGCCAGCCGCTCGGGTGCCAACGCCAGCAAAATGCCTGATGTGCGGGGTTGGCAATCTGGGCAGGACAGCACCTTAACCCTTAGAGACAGCAGCAACAACAACTACCTTTAAGCTGCAACGATCGAACCGACTGAGATTTGCGCTACGTAGCTCAACAATTACTCGTGGTAGGTGATTCTGATCTATGTCTGAGAGCTTATCCTTGTTTCAGCTACTGATTTGTTGAGCCTATTAGTTTCGTCCATCCCCCCGGCCCACCTGCTCGCCTTTTCCCGCTGTCGGACAGTCATACGAGAAGTTACGAGAGCTAAGCTCGGCGGTTTTTCGACAATGCGCCTCCTGGAACGCAATGATACCGGCGATTTTAGTTTGACGGATGACATTCCCGACGACCAGGTCCCACCGTACGCAATACTTTCGCACACCTGGGGCGATGAAGAGGTCATCTTTAAGGATATAAAGGACGGTATATGCAAGAACAAAAGAGGCTACTCCAAGATACAGTTTTGCGGAGATCAAGCCGGACGCGATGGGCTGAAATTCTTCTGGGTCGACACATGCTGCATCGACAAATCCGACAGCACCGAAGTTCAGCGCGCCCTTAACTCCATGTTTCAGTGGTACCGCAATGCAGCCAAATGCTATGTCTATCTCACAGACGTCTCAACCTGCCAGCAGGATACCGACGGCAACCCTGGCTGGTGGGAATTGACCTTTCGAAAATCTAAGTGGTTCACTCGTGGATGGACCCTTCAAGAGCTCATTGCTCCAGCAATTGTGGAATTCTTCTCCAAAGAGGGCGAGCGTCTAGGAGACAAGAAGTCTTTGGAACAACAAATCCACGATGTAACCGAGATTCCCCCTAGAGGCTCTCCCAGGCAATACATTGTCCGACTTCAGCATCGAAGAGCGTCTGTCGTGGGTCGGAAAGCGCAACACCACACAAAAAGAAGACAAGGCGTACTCGCTATTCGGCATCTTTGATGTAACAATGCCGCTTCTGTATGGCGAAGGAGAAGATAAAGCATTTGGGCGGCTGCGAGAGGAAATTAGTAAGCATGATCGCTGTCTGTCCAGTCTACATTCTACCGATCCGCGCCTTGATAAGAAGCGCATCGAGGAGGCAAAAGGTGGGTTGCTTGCTGGCGCTTACCGCTGGGTTTTCGCCAACCCCGACTTCTGTCTATGGCGTGAACGGTCGGAGAGCCGCTTACTCTGGATCAATGGAGATCCCGGCAAAGGCAAGACCATGTTACTCTGCGGCATCATCAACGAGCTACAGGGAGCCATTGTTGCAGACGGGCATTGTCGTAATCTGGCCTACTTCTTCTGCCAAGCTACCGACTCCCGCATCAATAACGCCATTGCCGTGTTACGTGGCCTGATCTATCTTCTTGCCCACCAGCAGCCACGTCTCATCTCCCACGTGCGTAAATACACCGACGCTGGTAAATCCCTCTCCGACGCAAATGCCTGGTTCGCCCTCTCGGACATTTTAGTGGGGATGCTAGGAGATCCGAACGTGAAGCCAACCTGTTTAGTCGTCGATGCCCTAGACGAATGTGTTATCGACCTACCGAAGCTGTTAGACTTTATCGTCTGTATCTCATCCGATCGGATAAAATGGCTCTTAACAAGCCGGAACGAGACGATCATCGAGAAGAAATTGAAATCTAACAATGCGCGAACAAGGCTTAGTCTTGAGCTGAAGGAAAATGCGATGGAGGTGTCTCATGCCGTCGATGTGTACATCGACGATAAACTATCTGGGTTGGAAGCACTTCAGGACGACGCCTGCTAAAGGATCAAGTACGGGATATTCTACACAACAAGGCAAACGGCACGTTCCTCTGGGTCGCCCTCGTCGTACAGGAACTCAGCATGGATGGGGTTGAGAGCTGGCATGTTCTGCAGATTGTCGAAGAAGTGCCACCGGGGCTGGATGGGATGTACAAGCGCATGCTGGATGAGATCAGGCGGAATAAACGGGACTCGGAATTCTGTTGGCGCATTCTCTCGGTGGTGACGGTAGCATACCGCCCACTTCACTTGGACGAAATAGGCGGCTTGTCTGGATTACCGGAACGGATTGTCAGGTCGACGGAAAATATTCAGAAGATCGTGGCCAAGTGCGGATCCTTTCTCACGGTTCGAGATAACCAGATCTACCTCGTTCATCAATCAGCTAAGGACTACTTGAGTGATCAAGCCTCCCAATTACTTTTCCCCAGTGGTGTGGCTGTGACCCACCATGACATATCGGATCGGTCACTAAAGCTTCTCTCAGGCAAGTTGCAACGCGATGTATACGGTTTATGTATACCAGGATATCCTATCGACCACGTCCGAGTGCCGGACCCGGACCCTCTTGCGACAGTGCGGTACTCGTGCGTTTACTGGGTTGATCATCTCTGTAACTGGCAGTCGAGCGACGATAGCAAGCACCCAGATATTTTCCAAGATAGTGGTATCGTCGATGACTTTCTGAGGCAGCACTACCTCCACTGGCTTGAAGCACTTTCACTTTGTAAGAGCATGCCGCAGGGGATACTTTCAATGGCAAAGCTCGAAAGCATTCTTCAGGTAGGCTCTACCCAGTGATAGTATCCTCTTACTAAGCGGTTCTAACAGGAATTTAGCACAGTTCGATTACGTCTCAATTACCAAGCCTTGTCGCTGACATGCGCCGATTCGTTTTATACTGGAGATGGGTTGTTGAGAATTATCCTCTTCAGGTATACGCTTCAGCACTTGTATTCAGCCCCGCCCAAAGTATAACAAGAGGCCTATTTACGCAGGAAGAACGGAAGTGGATTACTTCGAGGCCAATGGTAGAGGATAATTGGAATGCGTGCCGGCAGACGCTCGAGGGCCATCGCGGTTGGGTCTGGTCGGTAGCGTTCTCGCCCGATTCGAAGTGGGTTGCGTCAGGATCAGACGACAGTACCATCAAGATCTGGGAGGCGGCCACGGGTTCATGTACGCAGACGCTCGAGGGCCATGGCGATGGGGTCAACTCGGTAGCGTTCTCGCCCGATTCGAAGTGGGTTGTGTCAGGATCAGAGGACAGTACCATCAAGATCTGGGAGGCGGCCACGGGGTTATGTACGCAGACGCTCGAGGGCCATGGCGATAGGGTCAACTCGGTAGCGTTCTCGCCCGATTCGAAGTGGGTTGCGTCAGGATCAGCCGACCGTACCATCAAGATCTGGGAGGCGGCCACGGGGTCATGTACGCAGACGCTCGAGGGCCATCGCGGTCGGGTCTGGTCGGTAGCGTTCTCGCCCGATTCGAAGTGGGTTGCGTCAGGATCAGAGGACGGTACCATCAAGATCTGGGAGGCGGCCACGGGGTCATGTACGCAGACGCTCGAGGGCCATCGCGGTTGGGTCTGGTCGGTAGCGTTCTCGCCCGATTCGAAGTGGGTTGCGTCAGGATCAGAGGACGGTACCATCAAGATCTGGGAGGCGGCCACGGGTCATGTACGCAGACGCTCGAGGGCCATCGCGGTTGGGTCTGGTCGGTAGCGTTCTCGCCCGATTCGAAGTGGGTTGCGTCAGGATCAGACGACAGTACCATCAAGATCTGGGAGGCGGCCACGGGTTCATGTACGCAGACGCTCGAGGGCCATGGCGATAGGGTCAACTCGGTAGCGTTCTCGCCCGATTCGAAGTGGGTTGCGTCAGGATCAGCCGACCGTACCATCAAGATCTGGGAGGCGGCCACGGGTTCATGTACGCAGACGCTCGAGGGCCATGGCGATAGGGTCAACTCGGTAGCGTTCTCGCCCGATTCGAAGTGGGTTGCGTCAGGATCAGCCGACCGTACCATCAAGATCTGGGAGGCGGCCACGGGTTCATGTACGCAGACGCTCGAGGGCCATGGCGATTGGGTCTGGTCGGTAGCGTTCTCGCCCGATTCGAAGTGGGTTGTGTCAGGATCAGACGACAGTACCATCAAGATCTGGGAGGCGGCCACGGGTTCATGTACGCAGACGCTCGAGGGCCATGGCGATGGGGTCAACTCGGTAGCGTTCTCGCCCGATTCGAAGTGGGTTGTGTCAGGATCAGAGGACAGTACCATCAAGATCTGGGAGGCGGCCACGGGGTCATGTACGCAGACGCTCGAGGGCCATGGCGATAGGGTCAACTCGGTAGCGTTCTCGCCCGATTCGAAGTGGGTTGCGTCAGGATCAGCCGACCGTACCATCAAGATCTGGGAGGCGGCCACGGGGTCATGTACGCAGACGCTCGAGGGCCATGGCGGTTCTGTGAAATCGGTAGCGTCTTCCCTTGATTCGAAGCTGATTGCATCCGGATCTAACGATACCAACCCCCCACATTACCAACGCTATAGAATAGACATGAGCAAGAGATGGATTACGAAGGGTTCAGAAAATTGGCTATGGCTGCCTCTGGAATATCAGTCACAATGTCTCGCTGCAGCGGCATCAACAATTGCTATTGGCTGTTCTTCGGGGCGCGTCCTAACTATGAAGTTCACGACAGACAGCTGAGCTGATCTCTCATTCTTTGTCTCTCTCTTTTTTTTCTATCATAGTGTAACACAGGAGGGGCCTGGCGGTCTCCATTAATTTATAGCCCGTCACAATACTCTAGATCCTTCTGGATCCCGCCTCTTTTATCACTTTGAGTGCCCTGTTTCGTCATGAAGACAGGTGGCTCTAAAACACTTGGTAGAGACGTCATTTGGCCCACTCGAACAACTCGAGATCGGGCTAGTTGGCTTGACGTAGTTCCAAGCGCCACAACAAACTTTATTTGATCTGGTTTCCTTTAGCAGCCGCGAGGCTCCCAAGATGATTTGACTGCAGTAACTAAGCCTGTGAAAGCGGCAGCTGATGCCGAGGGAACTAGGGAGGTATGACGCCATAAGTGCTAAGTTGTTGATAGGAAGTGATAAAGAAGCTTAGGTAGGTATGTAAATATGAAATGGAACTGTAGTTAAGACAAGCAGTATGTTGGTTTATATGACGATTCAACTTTGCCTTTACCTTGACTTGCAAATTCGTTATTCGAACTTAGGCTGGTTAATTTAGACATTTCGAAATCAAACACATTTTTTCCAAGCTGAAATTGACAGGGGGGTATGGTGGAAGAGGCAGTGCTGCTCCTAACTACACACCCCACCCAAGTCTAAAAGCGGCAATATATTTCCCTTGACCGGGAAGAACGCTGCAACGTATCTACCCAAGACCACGAATTTGAACAGTAATGACTATCTAGCGTTGAACGATGGCATCAGGCGCTGAAAAGATTCTCCTTAGCCCTCAGAATGTATTGAATAAGTGTTCAAAGTGGTAAAGAACACCTTAAAGATAGCTGATAGGCCCATTGACTTGCTCTGGGGGCCCATGACCCAAGGATTATGCATACCGATATGCATCAGGCATTTCACAAATAGTCTCAAGGAGCCGTTGCTCTGGAAACAATACCCTCCTGGACTCCACAAAAGGGGCCTCCACGTACAACATGACCTAGAAGAATCACACAGCAGCAAGCTTCCCTATTCTTTTGGTGAAACGTATATACCATTCTATTATTATTTAATATCAAAAGACTCGCTCAGACAGAAAAGAAAAAAGACTACAACTTGACACACAACCTAGTGCCCGTCTCAATCTGCTCCCACCTCTCGGTGCCAGGAGTGGAGACGGCATAGAAGACTCCCTCGGGGTCGTACTTGCGTCTAATCTGGAGCAGGCGCTGGTAGTTGGTACCCCAGAAAGCGTTCTGCCAGTCGGGCTGGAAGGGATCGGCCTGTGTGGTGAGTATGTTAGCATATGCCTGCTTGGTTGGAGACCGAAAATCAATACATACCTCGTTGATGTAGGAAGCGCCGTTGGGGGCAGCGGCACGGAGAGAGCCGTCGACAATGTTGGTCAAGCGGTTCTGGGCCTCGGCCTTGGCGGCGAGAGGGGCATCGCCAGAGACAGGAACGATGGTAATAAGCTTGTCAACAACGTTGCGGAAGCGGGGGTTGATGGCAGACTTGGCCCACTCGCTCTGAGGGAGGCCATGGCCAGCAGACCACATGTGGCCGACGATGAAAGAGCCAGCGTTCATAACGGTCTGGAAAGCATCAATGATGGCGGTGTGGTTGTTGATAACATCCTGGCGACCAATAGTCCAACCACCGGTGAGGGCAGAGTTGCCAGCCATTTCAATCTCAAACATGGCGTTGTACAAATCGTAAAAGGTGCCGTAAGTCTCGCTGGAGGTGGTATACCCAACACCGAGGGCATCAAGGTCATCAAAGAGGGGCTGGACAACAGCCTGCAGCTGGGCGAGGGTCTTGTTGACGCCCACAATAGGATGCACGTGGAGAGTGTTGGGGACGGGGCCGATTTCGTAGTAAACATAAAGGCCGTTGTCAACAAAATGGGTGCTGTAGCTGTGGAACTTGCGGACGGCCTCCCAATAAAGAGCGGGATCGGAGTTGGTGGCGGGGTTGATATCGAGGTTGATGCCGGCGCTTGGGGTGTCGGCAAAGGTCTTGTAGGTAGCCTCAGTGATGACAGCAAAGGCGGCGGGACCACCTCCCTTGAGGGCCCAGAACAGATCCGAGTTGGTGTTGGCATTGGCAGTTTGGATCTTGCCATCGGCCGTGATGACCTTGAACTGAACAGCCGTGTCGGCAAGGAATCCGTAGAAGTTGGTCAAGGGGCCATGGCCACCGCCCTGCACAAGGCCTCCGGCGACACCAACAGTCTAATGATACCGGTTAGTCCATGAATATCAAACGCTAAGAATTGGTAGTTCTTACAGCGCACTCGCCCGTCACCATAATTCGAGGAGGGGAAAGCGAGTTCAGGCGGGCAAGAGCCTCAAAGGCTTGCACACCCGCTCCCACAGTGATGGCGGGGCCGTTGTAGCCAGGGCCATTCCAGTTATTGGTGGTGCTGATGCTCTTGAAGCTGTGAGTGTTGATAACAAGCGAGCCCCAGCCAACGCTGCGTCCAAGGAAGTCGTGTCCAGTGTTGCGAATGACGAGGCGCAAATTGTTGTTTCTGGCGAAGTTGATACCCGCTTGGATGTGGGCAACGGTCTTGGCTGTGATGTACAGGACAGGATAGTAGCCCAGCGTGCAGCTGCCTGTGGGATCAGCGGTAGGGCGGCAGGTGTCATTGGTGAAGTAGGTCCAGAGGCCAGCGGTGGGCAGCTCGATTCTGTCACAGATGGTCAGTCAACATGTTCTCCTCATGCTTGGTGTGCAGAGATGACTTACTGAAACTGTTCATTGGGGAACCCGGCGGTCACGGCAGCACACTTGGCGGCATCGTACGTGTTGACGGTTCCGAGAGGGCCTTGGAAGGTGTTGTAGCAAGGAGCTCCTGGGGGCAGGTTGACGCGAAGGTTGCCGCCAACGGTGCGGTTGAGGTTATTCCAGTGGTTTTGCTTGGGCCAGCAGTAGTCGCCAGGATGACATTTGCAGGCGTAGTTGTTTCCCTCCCAGGTTCTGGCCACCCACTTGTTTGGCTTGAAGCCAGGTACCTTTGTGATGGCGTCCGAGTTGGGGGCGCATGCAGCCTCAACGGCAAGGAGGAGCGCGCTGCAAAGCACGCCAACGATGCCGCCCTTCATGGTGGTGGTGGTGGTGATCTGGGGATACGGAAGCTGGAACCAGAGACTTGTTCGCTCGGGAAACGAGCCGTGTGGAGGGAGAAACGAGGGCCGCTAGAATGTTTTATAACTTCTCGTGCATTTTGCCAAGGGGCCATCTTGTGTGAATGCGACGGCAGGTCGTGGCTATAATGCGATGCATATTGGGGATATTACCGCAGCAAGCAAGGTAACTTGGCATTTCCGGGGCACCGGGGCTGTTACCTTCTCGCAAGCCCATCCCGGGCAGGGCTCCTAGCGCCGACCTATTTTGGCCTCCATCGCCGAACTCGTCGAAGCGCCTTGTCCGGATGGCAAGCCGGCGGTTGTGTCAGCCCATCGGCTCCACCGCCCGGAAACTCTGGCGCAACAGGCGATGGTGCCGAGCGTTTCTCGATGAGATCCGGGTGGGTCTGGGGGGTTTCCTTGACAAGTCCGACGGTGTTTTGTCTTTGCTGCTCTTGTTTGACCCAGAAAATTGGTGTGTGAAGATTCTCGAAATTGAAGCGTGGAATTAATGGTGCGTTGGCTGCGTGGGCTGCATGGCACCCTCGCTTGGCTGGCACGGCATTCGAGCCCCAACCAGGGGTTGTCGCATCGCAGGCAGGCAAGCAGGCAGGCAAGCAGGCAGGGTGTATCGGGATCGGAGTGTTGTGGTTGGCGAATCGGCAACCGTTGGGGGAAGGAGGAAGGAGGATAGAACAGTCTGTGCGGGGTAGATTCCCACGCTCCGGCTCGCCCACCTTTTCTCTCCTGCATTGTTCCTGGCATTCATCTCGGAGAAGCTGGCTGGTCGTGTACGCCGCCGTACTTTATGTGTAGATTGATCATTTGGAATGTCCAAACTGCCGGGTCCGCCTTCTTCCAACAGCCATTACTCCCCGGGCCGCTGTGCCGCTGCGCCACATGCCTCTCTCGTGGCAGCACGACTTGTGCTCTTTTGGTACCCTCATTTCGGCCGAGTCGACCTCGCAGCTCTTAGCTCTGCACTCCAATTTCACAACCAACACGAGTGTCGCTTGCCACCTTGCTTGCCAAAAGGTAGCATCGTCCACCGTGTGGGGACAAAGGATCACAGTCCAACATCACACTAGTGGAAATATTCGACGACAGGGCAACTAGTTCCTGCTTGGCTGACCATCTCGTCATTGATGGATATGGGTGAAGTGGGATGGCTGCTTGTGAAGTTTAGGCTGATGAATATTGCAGCAACGCGAGGCTATTCAACATCTTGAAGCTATTCGCATGTCTCTGCACTGTATAGGATGCACATAATTCTGCACTTGTTGAGGGAGGGTTGGATTGGTTATCAGGACAGCCAACCACAACTCAGCCAGACACGGAAAACCAGTATGACCGGCCCGATCCTTTGAGACTCTATCTTCGGCAGCATGCAACCTAGGTAGGGAAGGACAATGTCATACCTAAAACCTGAAGTCTGCTTGCAATGCCGGGCGCTTGCTGGTGTCATGGTACCATAAAAAGCAGGGAGTTCTGCTCCCCTCCCAATTCTCTGAGGCCAGCCATTTCCGTCTCTTCTCACCGGATAGTTCTCATCAACCTTGGGCTCCTTCGATTCTCACCATGGCAAACGATATCACCGAACCAGCCCCAACATCTTCGAAGTCGACCAACTCCATGGCAGAGGTCATCATAGAGTAGGAGACACTCGCACAGCAGCTTCTGGCTGAGCTTCGCCGACTCAATGAGATACTTGGAAACCAACAGCTATCGAGCGTGGCGAGTTTTCCCCGACACCCACCGGAACCAATACCATCAACACTCCGGCTACCGAGTCGCACTTGCTTGATATACATGTGCCAAGTAGTACCCAACTATCTCAGCTCATAGTTTCTTTGCGAGAGTGGACGGCAATTCTCACCAGTAAACCAAGTGAGGAACATCTCGCCGCTATTAGGTCTGACCTGGGAAGTGCCACCCTCGAGGACTATCTACAGCTTTTCCCACCAAACCACCCACCTTTTATCCCGTGCGCAACAAGCGGCCCCCTAGTATTTGGTTTGCTTTTCGCTCCTCTTTCGGGCATGCATTGGGGCATTTGACGATGCTTCATTCGTTCTGCCTGTCAAGGGCAGCACAACAGCTTCGCAGCAAAGAATGAGCTTCGGCCGAAATCTCGACCCTTCGATGGGGGGCATGGTCAGGAAATTCTTACACGAAGAGTGCCCAACAAGTGTGATGCCGGCAGCCTGGAGGCAAGAGCCAGGACGGTGACGAGAATCATTGCCGGAACAAACCATGTTCTGGCGTCTTGTTCACCCTGGCCTTGATCTTCGCTACGTGGTAACACATTTGAGCTCAATGAGGCGTACTTCCTGTATCTTTGGCCATGTGGCGACAAGCTTTCTCTTCAACCGGCCAGATGGTCTGTAGGCAACATGGGGTTTCCAACATGGTCCTCCTGCCCCCAAGTATTAGGTTCCGACCAACCGTACTCCAACCCCGAGTTTGCAGAGCCAACTGATATCAATATTGGTCAGATCTGGTATGTTACATTTTGTTCTAGCCTTGAAAATCGAGACTGCTGTGATGATTAATGAAGAGTAATTGGGACAGGTTTGTTACCACCTCAAGACGTCCAACTCTCAACCTCAATGCAGCTGCATTCATTTTCTCTTTGCGATCGCGACAACATTTCTCTAACGCATCGTCCGAGGAAGATAAGCGCGATATGTATCGGGATTATTCATTTGTCGCCAGGTTTCTTCGGCAGTAGCCACGGCATCCTTTTACCTCCTCGCAACGTCTTGACACCTCCCGCCATTCGTGTGGAACCTCATTTCATAAATGGTGGCTCCAGGCATCTCCGTTTCATCCGGAAAATGGGCTCTGGCCCCCGGGCTTCCCCCTTGAACGGGAGCGTGGGAGGCTGCCCCGCAAGATTCCACACTCAACTGGGGGTGTTGAGGAAGCGCGAGCTGCTGTGAAATGGGTGTCAACCATTGAGGCGGCTTCTTTGTTCTGCATTGTTGTTATTGAAGACCACGTCTTCACTTCGTGGCGCGAATATCAAGGTGTAAGGCTGCGATCAAAAAGGATTGAGATGATTGCTCAAAGAGCTAGCATTTGTCATTTACATATTGTGTTGGACAACGTCTTGGAGACAAGGTGGTATGGAGGGTGGGACTGTCTGTCGGATGCAATTGACAGATCTGTCACCGTTCAGGTAGGTGTATCTCCTCTTCACGATATGTCTTGCCACTGACTACATGAATTGTCTATAGGCAGAGGACATCTTCAATGAACGCAAGGCCCAGAAGATCATGCTCGACGACTGTTCAACCAATCACGAATGTGCTTTCAGCTTCTCCGTCTCCTACGAATTGCTCCTGAATGGATGAAAGAGACTCAAGAGGGCCTGCAAGACTTTCATAGAATCTTTGGCATGAATCCGCCTCCGAGACAGCCAAATTTGACAGTATACTTGAAGAGAACTGGGACAGGGTCATGGCACAATTTGACAGCCTCCAAGCTAAGCTCGAGAGACGCATCGAGGTCAAGGCAGACGATATACGTGGGCTTCAAGATGGGGTATGTCTATGCGTGTTCACTGAAAGCTTTTGCGAACAGTCTTACTATATCTTGAGCGCCACAAATCTGCTGGAAGCCTCCAAGTCAACATCTATGAATCGCCATATCATTGTTTTCACTGTTGTCACTATGTTCTACCTTCCACTCAGCTATGTGACTGTAGGTGCCCTGACTCAGCGCTGAACCATGGACTCCAACGCCTCACGCTGACCCATCTTCATCCACAAGCAGGCTGTTTACAGCATGTCCGTCATCCAGGACGAAGACCTGTCCCACCTCAAGTGGCCTCATGTCGGATCCATGGTTATAGTAGCATGTCTAACATACATGATATCCGTTGCCGTCGTCTTCTTTGTCGACCGCAAGAAGATTATACCCTTGGGTCCTTCGACGAGTCCCCGCCGGTATCAAAGACAAGCCGTGGTTCTGGAGTGCCTGTAACAAAATAGGCATCAAACCGCCTGGCGTCCACCCCCCAGGTCCTGCCACGCCGACACTCAAACCAAAAGTAGGACCTAAAGAGAAACCACCTGCGGCACCGAACGGGTGGAGCAACTTTCGGACAAAGGGAGGCTTGGATTTGCGTCGGCGGAAACATGTTGGCGACGCGGCTCCTGTGGGAGTGGTGTAAAAGTCGGCTAGTGGTCTGCGTCAAGTCCCGCCACGGCTGCTGTTTCGTCTGTTGAACCTGAGCTTGAGAGCAAGAAGTCCTTCATGTATCGCATTTTAACGTTTTTTATTACAGTTCGGTTGTTAGTTAGAGCAGCAAGAATGTGTTCACAAAGCAACAAATCCGTCTTTGTGTGGGCGGTCCAACCGTGGCCATAAGCCAGTCGAAACAGGCGGGATATGTGCTCAGCATATATGGGAAGAGGCTCCGGTTGTCAATCGTCTGAAAGGGCAAGAGCAACAGACTCCGTTTGCGCACGCTGATCTCATGACTTGAGTGGGGATTTACGGCCGTGTCCCACATTTCCATCAGCTGCTCTCAACCTCTTCGTGACTTATTAATACATCTCCTGGCCCTCTTAGCCTCCTCCCGAACTCTTTCTCCATCGCCAAGAGGCTTCAAGCACCAAGATCTCATCGCCAAGACTCTGCAAGCGACATCATCATGTGGTCTAGTACCATCTTCGCTGCCACCACCCTGGCCACCTTTCTGAAGGTATGGCCTCCTACTCACGTCAAAGACCGAGAAGAAGAAGCATCAACAGCTTTACCAATGAAACAGGGTGTCTCCAGCGCTCCCTCCCCCTCCACCGACAAAGCCCCGAACGGAATTGCCGGCTACAACATAGTCGACGTTTCCTGGGACCTCCCCGTCAAGCTTGAACGACCCCACCAGACGAGATCGTCACCGTGACCGGCACGATCGAGGAGGCCATTGCCCAAATGGAAGCCGCCTACCCCGGCTGGAACGAGACCTTCCAAGCCGGAATCCCTACCGATCCCATGCCCACTGGTGATGACACGAGCTTCGTCTCCGCCGGCACCGCTGATGAACAGCCCGAGTCCATCAACTGCAAGGTGGACTACGACGGCGCGAGAACGAGCAAGATCTGGGACGGGATTTGTTACTTGAGGCGTTTGAACACTGACCCACCCAAGAACGGGCCGGGGCCGGGGAATTGTGGACGAGTTAACTGTTCGTGGAAGTCGGCTATCTATTGGTGCAACGATGTGAGTTCGCCTTGGCTTTGGGTGGGGGGTGAGTGAAGGAAAGTTGACTGACGATGAGATATATAGAACTTGGAAGAGAAGGAGCTCACGTGGAAACAAATTGGCGATGGCGCGAATTCTGTGCTGTATGGTGGATGCATCACTGGTAGATCGACCTATCAAAGGGTCAAGGGCCAGGCGTTCTTCAAGGACAATTGGAATGTCCTTGTTCGTGGGGATGATTGCTGAGGCGAGAGGGGCGGCCGTCGACGGAGCAAAGTAGGGAGGGAGGCGAGAGTTGGTTCACGTCGTTAGTCTATGACTAATGATACCTAAACTAATTGCAAGGTCAAGACTGCTTATTGGACAAAATGAGTGGTGCTTGGCCGCCTGCAGCCGCCTGATATCCAGGGCTGAGGCGAGAGCTGCAGCGGCTGAATTGTGGTTCTGTTGGGTTCACTCTGTCTCCTTGGTTGCAGTTACACGTTCGGATGTAGTTACTTGCATACCGGCTGAACACCCTACATAATCTGGCATCCTACCTCTTATTGACCCTACCGATTGCAACGTTGCAGGACTCGGGAAAGCTTGATTTGACCTTGGGTATATTATCCTGTACCATCTCTTTACGTACTAACATTGTCTTTATTCTCTCCAACGATTTGTCTCCACTAGCCCTTGGTATCCACTACCCCTGAATTTGCCGTCGCAAAGTCAACAAACGCACCGACCACCTCGATGTTCTCCCTTTTTGGCCTTGCTTTTATTTTTATTGTTGGAACAGGAGTTGGTGCGGTGATAGAAAAGGAGTATGGCTACTGGAACTTAACGATTGTGGGAGGAGCGTCGGCCACTGGGTGGCGGTATCAGGACACGACGTCTGTGTTTTTTGGGAGGGGGGACGAGGAGGGGGTGGGGAGGGGGGAGGTCAGGTGTCATTGGGTTTATAACCCTGAGACGAGAGGGGAGACGATGGAGTGTACTGAGGGGGGATTTGGGTATCAGTGGGGGGATGAGGGTAGGACGGGTGAGTTGATTTCTGCTTTGAAGACAGGTGGATGGGAGATTGGGGGAAGGATGTGTGTTGGGGAGATGGGTAACGGTGAAGAGAAAAGAAGGGCGGGAAAGGGTTAGGTATTTGGGAGAAAAGTATATATGGGAACGTGGAAATGTGGAAATGTAGTAAAGGGGACGGCAAGGGTATAAAAGCGTGGGCATATAAAGCTGACAGAACCTTTCCGACAGATATCACTGTGCAACAGACCCTGGAGAACATCGATGGTGAAGTAGGAAGCATCACACTAGGTGGAACGGCCAACGTGACTTTGAGATATGGAACTTCAGCGAACGGGCGAGGATTCGAGGGCAGGGTCATCGTGCCTGCTAGGAGATGCTGTTGGGGCAGGATGAATGGGTAGTTGAATCTAACACACATGGAGAGAACAGAGAAGTGTCAGCTACTAGCCCGTGACCCCCAGCAACAAGGAGGCAATGTGCTCCTGCTCCACATGCACCTGTCCTGATCCAGACTGGCTGCGATGCTGAACCCTCAAAGCATACCCATCAATCCAACTCCTATCCCCATCAAAGCACCGACGGCAGCAGCTCCAGTCTCTCTAGGTCCACCCGCTGTACTCGTCGTTGCTGCCGGACCAGCCACGCCATTCGACCCATCAGTCGGCCCAAGACCAACTGCAGCAGCCGTGAGGCATGCGTCAACATCGGTAGCCACCATCATAAGCGCGTTCCCAGCAACACCCGTCTCTCCCTCGCCGGAGCAGCTCGTTGCAAAGGCCTTGACCGACTCCTTGTTTGCATCGACCCACGAGCTCACATCCTTTTGCCAGATGGCAAACTCTTGCAGTATACTCGTGGACCTTTGTGGAATGGCACCGGCTATCTTGGTCGGGAAGGCGACGACGCCCGAGCAGACGACTCTCCTGTCAGAGTGAGCGTTTGTTGGTTGGAGTTTGGGATCGCCTGTCACGAAGACGTGGTCATGGTCAAGCGAGTTGGAACTGACGATCTCGGCGATGGCGGCTGGCTGGGTGGGATATGAGGCTTGTAATTCGTTTTGAAAGTACGCCGCGCAACGGTCGCTCGGTGCCAAAGTTGGCAGGCCTGTCAGTCTTGGGGTGGCGGTGGTGTCCTGGGCAACAGCAAAGGTTGACAGGAGTATGAACCACAAGGTGGTGGTGGAATCGGGGGCTCGCATAATGGTGGAGGTTGTCAAGATGGCGATTCTGGACTGTTGAAAGGTGCAAAGTCGAAAGTCGAGAGACAGAGAAAGAAATCCCCGAACGGGCTTGCAGTCCAGCTGCATGTATTTGTCTCCTCCTTGAATTCTTGCGCGGTGATGATCCGGTTAGGACTAGACGCCTTGACCCCTGCATACACTATGACCTAGCCAGGCATTGCCAAGCTCGTAGCGCAACGGGTCAGAATCTTCGATGGCGGGCGGGGAACAAGTTTCATCTAGTTTGGTGTTCAAAGTTGGGGATGTTGACATCGCGATGGGAAGTGCTTGGGAGCTTCTACCGGCAACATCAACACCACAGTTATGCTGCAACCACTGCATCGATGTGCCTCGGGTACCCCCAGCTTGGCTGTAGTATGCCACCTTGTGGCCCTCTTGGCAACTCCCCGACCCCTGTTCAGCCTGCAGCTCGTCTATCGGCGCGGATTTCCCGATTATTCTCAAACCCCGGTCTGCTCGCATCCTTCCAGGAAGCCTGAGGAGCTATGCCCAGGCGGGTATACGAATCGTGCTGGCCTCTTGGTTGCTCGGTTGCTTCTCACTCTCGACAGGAACCAGTGAACAACAGTTTCCCTTATCTGTGTCGGGTGGTTGTCGAGAAGATACTGATTCAGATGAGCAGTGATGGCAAGTATAAAGCCCGCATTGGGGTTACTCGTTGTCGTTCCTTCCTTTTCACTCGCTCAAATCTGTCAGTCGAGTTTCGGTTGGGAAGTTGCAAAGAGCGTCCATGCCGGCGGCTCCTTCCGCCGAACATCTGCAATGCACTTTCTCATCGCGGAATCTGGAGTTGTGCCTTCCACTTTCAAGCTTAAATATGAGGTGAACCTGGAAGGTGCAACTGTTATTACAGGCAGGTGGCGCACCCCCCACTCCTCATACATCTCCAATTACACAAAACGTGCAGATGCACAAAGTCCCGGCAGCATACAGTAGTTCATCAAGACCATACCGTCTTTCTCCACGCCGAGCTGTAACAAGACAATCGCCCAATCATTTACGAAAACACCCATGGGCTTATTTCCACCGCCATAGGTGATTTTGCGATGAAAGTTGTCTCTACACCAAACAAAAAAGGCCGCTGATGGTGACAGCCACATAAGATTGATAAGAGTCTTGGAAGTGATTGAGACTCGATACTAATGGTGGCCATCTGGCTTAACTGTTTCGGGATCAACCTGCCACCGATCGCCCAGGGCTGGTTGTAGGTGATAACTCGCTATCAGCTCTCCATTGTTGTATCTTCCTACCCATGTGGGGTACAAATCCTGCTCTATCTACCCGCCTTGGCTGACATTTCTTTGTTGTCACCCTCCAAGTATGAGAGAAAGACAACTTTGGCTATGACCCTTTGTTGTGAAGGGTGTTCAGACAAAGAAAGAATTCCAAAGTACGTAATGCTGCAGAAAATGTAAACAGGAATACCATCAAAACTATACTAGATAGTTTTCTGTGTGAGGTTTGAACGATCGTTCGGACCAACCGTTTGATATTAATCTTCTTCGGCCATCTTCCTGATGCATGCCGCACATTCATTAAGCACCAGGTTGGCAGGTATTCGCTGAAGCAATATTCCGAGATAGTATCTAGGTCCCAACGGATGTGGTAACTGCCGCCAGTAAATTCCGGTGCGAGAACAAAGGCGGCTCTGTCTGGTAGCACAATGGAATTGTTCTGGCTGTATATACTTAGAAGACAAGGCGAATATCGAATAAACATAAGTAGCTATCAGTTGGACGGCATGATTTAACTCACTTCAACTATATTGTAAATGAATCAGAGATAACAGCAAAGAAGGCTATTAAAGCACGACCGCTCGTCTCTGCCATCATCGTTCATCTTCATCGAACCATTCAGTTCACTTCAACGCAACAGCTACCTTAACTTATTCTTCAGCTAGGTAACGTCTCAACTCAAACTACTACCCAACTAACCTCTTTTTCCAGAAACCCGATTTACCATCGAAATGGCTTCTCAAAGAGCAGAGCTTCAGTACTGGCCTACACTCAAGACTTGGATTCAGGAAAACCGTCTCGGAAACTACCCCGGTGCCACCACAACGCCTGTTGTGCACTGTGTCATCTGCCTCGACAAAGACGAGATCCTCACCCCTGCCACTCCTCCGCAAAACATTGCCAATGCCCACCCGGGAGTAACTCTTTTCTGCGGGCACATGATGTGCAAGGCTTGCTACGGGCGCTGGGAAAAGCATCTAACAGAAGCCGGTAAGGCCGTCACTTGCCCCACCTGCCGACACAAATTGGTGTATACTACGAGCCAGGTTGCTTCCAACGGCTGCACACACCCTGCCTATGCCTGGGACCTCCCAGTGGAGACCTACTCCCCCATCAACATCCCCCCTACCAAAGACGATGAGGGGTCTATCCCCAACTTCTGCCACAACTGTCGGGTCGACAGAATGAACTACATTGCCCGGCATATCACTGAGCTTCGGCAGGAGGGCTATGATGACTTTCAGGTCAGGAATATCTTGCTTCATTCCGCTGGCGGGGCTCTCGAGCTGACCGATTTTGAGCAGCGAGCGGCCTTCCCACCTAATGCTAATGGTACATATTTTGCACCCTGGGTTGCGCCCCCCCGCAATAATGAGCAGAATTATCTCCTCGACCAGCTTCGTCAGCAGCTCGTTAGGGAGGGGCACTCATGGCGTGGTCGTGTCCCGCAACCTCCTCCTGTTGGTTTCTTCGGGCTACAGTAGACACTGACAAGGTAGGTTTTAGTTGCCAAAAATACCACTCCTGGAGATAATGAAGAGCTGGCCTCTAACAATAGAATGTGAGCCTGAATCTGATCAATGATCTTAATCGTATTTTCTTAACAAGTTATTGAACTTGTCCCAAAATCTTGAACTTTTGATCTGTGATTATTCGCGAAACTTCCATAGTCTGTTGTATGCCTGGGGTTGTTTATTACCTACCTCTCACTCGCCCCTGAACCCCTGAATTCAGGTCGCATTTCCCTTCAATAACCCCTGCTAAACCGCCAATCGATCGACCGTTGGGCGCATATGCTTGGGCCTTATTGATAGGGACGATTGTTCGCAGCACACCGTGATTAGACGCTGCTATCGTCACGATCTCCGGGTCGTTTGAAGGCCGCTCCTCAAGAGTCGAATGGAAAGCTTATTGATTGTTTGTTTATGAGATCAGCAAAAATCAGCAACACGCAGCAAACGAGTCTCTCCATTTTTTGTTGAGCCGTCCACCGGGGGTGGCCTGGCGGTGGCCTCCGCAAACAACGAACATCCCCACTCCTGACTCAGCTGGGAATACCCTCACTTTTCCGAATTCGGCATACTCCACCCTTCAGCTCTTTTGCTCCTGCACTGCCCGACTTCCCCAGCTGCAACGTCAGCGTGCTTCCAAGCCCAACATTCCTACCTGAAACCATGAGCCAAGATGACCGGATCTTGGCCCTTGTGCTTGTTTTGGCCTCAATGATTTGTTGAAATCAGTCCAAACAGAAAAAACCACTCGTCACCGTATGCATGGCAAGAGTTTGACGTCACTCGTATCACCCCACCGCCAAGCGATTGCTATCGAAAGTCCACAACTGATCGGATGCCAAGGCAGCGGGCCCTAGGACCCCGCAGCCCCTCCTCCTGCTCCCTCTTCGCGTTGCTGTGCACAGCCAGACCCGGTTTGGGTATATATGATACGTTTGCCCAACTCGTTGCTGTCTATCTGCCATATTTTAACTTCTTCAAAGTTGACTCTGCTAGTTGCGGCCTATTCCCTAGTTACGGTCCCCTAGTCTCACACACATCACACACCATGGCGTCCCTAGTAGAGACTCTCACTGCCTCTGGCGGTCCCGAGTCAGCGGGTATGTCATGTTCCAACCACAAAAAAGACTCGGGATTCAACTGACAAACATACAGGTTTCCTGAACGACCTCGTTGGTCACCTATGGCCCAATATCTGTGTTGCCGGTGGCGCCATGATCAAGCAGATTGCTGAGCCCATGTTCGCGCAGATGCTTCCTGCTCCCCTGAACACACTTCACTTCGCCAAGATTGACTTGGGCGTTCAGCCCATGACCTTCTCCAACGTGGATGTGCACAAGGTTGACAACGGTGGTATCAAGCTGGACTTGGATGTCAACTGGGATGGCAGCTGCGATATCGAGATGGACGGAAAGATGATCCCTAAGGTGGGCGTCGAGCACGTCAAGCTGAGTGGCAGACTATCTATCCTGCTCTGCCCAATCACCAATGTGATCCCTCTTGTAAGTTGACCGAGGTTCTTTGGAGCGAGTCTAGGCATGCCTTACTAACAGACTCGCAGATTGGCGCCGCCCAAGTCTCCTTCATCAACCCCCCTTACCTCAAGTTTAACTACACAGATGGCGCCAACATTGCCAATCTTGGCTTCATCGACTCTTGCGTCCGCAAGGTCGTCCAGTCCATCATTGCCGGCATGGCCGTCCTTCCTAACCGCTTCCTCGTGAAGCTTGACCCATTCAACGATTACTTCAAGACCTACCAGCTCCCAGTCGGTGTCGTCCGTCTCACCATCGAGTCAGGAAGCAACTTTGGTGAGGAGCTCAAGTCCAAGAACATTTTCAAGAAGCTCGTCCACGATGTCCCAGACTGCTACGTCACCACCTCCCTCTCAGGCGAGACTCCCGGCTGGAAGACAGCCACGGTCAAGGACAACCACCACCCCGAGTGGAACGAGACCAGAGACTTTATCGTCTCTGATCACGATCAGTTGCTGGCTTTGGATGTCAAGGACTCAGACACCGCTTCCGACGATGACATTGGCCTCGCCACCATCACCGTCAAGAATCTCCTCCTGGCTCATGGTCAGAAGCAGGATCTTACCCTCATGCACAAGGGCGAGGAGACCGCGGGCAAGCTTACTGTCAGCGGCAAATACTACCAATTCATCCCCGATGCCACCAGCATCATCGGCGAGGAGAACCCCGCAGAGATCAAGGGCTTGCTCGCCGTCCTTGTTGCTGCTGTCAAGAACCTCAAGGGTGCTCGCGAGCAGCTCAAGCCCAGCGTCGCCATCACCTGGGGCGCGCACAAGTTCCAGACCGTCGTCAAGTGTGATGTTCCGGGCGGTGCTGAGGATATCCAGAACCCTCACTTTGACAACACTTTCCGCATTCCTCTCTCTGGCAGCATCGAAGGTGCTGCTCCTGTAAGAATTGCCCTGATGGATGGCAAGAACGAGATTGGCGCTGTTGAGGTGCCTCTTGAGGAGGTCCTTGCGTCGGAGAACTTGGCTTTGCTCAAGGAGTTTGATGTTGGTAACGGCCAGATTGTCAAGGCTGGTGTTGTGATCAGGGGTACCAAGCTTGTTGAGTAAGGGAAGGATAAAATGAGGGATGGGTAACAAAACCATAGCATTAGCGTTCATTATCAGAATTATGAGAAATAATTAATGACTCGATAGAGAGTAAAAAATAAAATAAAAATGAAAAAGAAAAAGAATGTGCCCAATAACAGGATTGAACTGTTGACCTTCGCATGACTTGATATGACTCAAACAGAGTAATATTAGTACGACGCTCTAACCAGCTGAGCTAATCGGGCTTCTGATTGGATGTAGGTAGTATCGTGGCTACCATTCAAGAAGGAGATGGATGGGCGACTCCAAGACAGAGTTGATCAGTAGAGGGATGTATGCGATGAATGGCATGCAAAATGCAAGAGAAACCAGAATGTAAAGAGCCAGGTCCTAATTAGGAAGAGGGTTTTCGACCTGAGAGGTAGGAGGGATGATGAGTGAGACTGTGAGAGAAGTGGGATGTCGAAAGTACTCACTTCAACCAAGCAGCGAAATCAATGACGTCACAAAAGGACACCACCCACCACAGGCCCCCTATCCCACAAGCCACGCGACTTCGATCTCTCCAGCCATCAACAACCATCCATTTCTTTTCTTTCCCAGGAATTGGCAACTCATCAATGCGCACACCTGCATCCTCTCCCTCCTTCGAATCAAGTCCACACTAGTCACCACTACCACCACCACCACCACCAAGATCACCACTCACCACCCCATCAATTTCTACCCTCAAGCACGCACAATGTCCTCCTCTCACTCCAAGACCCAACTCAAAGGAGGCTGCACCTGCAAAACCGTCCAGTACACCCTCACCCTCAACTCGGTGGAAGATGCTCGGACAACACTCTGTCACTGCAAGTCCTGCAAGCGAGCCTTTGGGACAAATTACGGACTCACAGCCAAGGTTGCCTTGGATGCTTTCTCGTACAATGACGGGACAGAGACGCTCAAGAAGTACACGCAGCAGAACGGGGTGACGAGGGAGTTTTGCGGGGAGTGTGGGGTTTTCATTTGCGAGTATGGTGTAAGTACCTTCTCGCCCTCTTGATTGCATCCCGTATTTGGGGGAGTGATGGGACAGCCAACTTGACTGTCAGGACTTCGAGATGGTTTTTTGGATCTCGATGTTTTGAGGGAGATATGATACTGAAGGATGGCTTTACGTACACAATGGACTAATCGAGAAATGGCAGAAAGAAGCAGCCGACAAGTTTCGGTATGTCATGTGGGGGTCTCTTGATGAGCCAGAAAATATCCCGCCAAAGGGGGAGTTCTTTTGCAAGGAGAGGGCTTCTTGGATGCCTGAGATCAATGGTAGGTGTGCTTTTTTTTCTTGCGAGGGAAATTTCGTCCGAGTGAGGTTGGGAAATTGTCACGAAGGATTCGATAGTGTGGAGGATTGTTGGTGGGAGAAGGTCTTGGGGTTTGTCAGGAAGGGAAATCTGAATGTTGGGTGCTTGGACCTTTGATTCCTGTTTGATGCTCATCAAGGATCCAGCTTTTGCTCAGGTTGCTGATTTGGTTCTTTTGCAGGTGTCTTTCACAAACGCGAGATCAAGGAGTAATCGGTCGATTTCGGTCTGGACCTCTGCACTCGACGTCCATTGCCGCCAGCTCAATGATATTCCAGTGTCAGTTGCTGCTGCTGTTGCACACTGTTTGAGGCGGCAAGCGGAGGTCTCGGAAAGAAGGGTCTCGGATTGTCCACATGAGGAGCATGCGGGGGTGTTTCTTTTGGGTATTATCTCTAAAAGTGTACGCAAACAGATGAAGACTCTCGGCTTGCAGATAGGATGCTAATGAGGGTGTAGAATCCTCACTTCCTGGCTTTGTTGGCTGTCGAAGGGTTCAGACTTGTTCACCTCCAAGCCCGAAATAACCGAGTTCATACACCAACTTCCTCTTGGTATGAAAGCCACATGAACCAAGAACAAGAATAGGGATCGCGCCAAGAATGTAATGTCGTCCAATGTTTTATCGAACTCGATGGAACTTTTGTAGGGCCTGGCGGACCTGGGACTGGCAAGCGCTGAGCCGGAAGCTGGTTGGTGGTGAGTGACGGGATCTCGACCATTGATTTTGGCCGGCCTCACTTCCAGAAAAGAAGCAGCCTTCTGCAACACACCGCCGCTGCATGGATGAGGGCCCTCAACGTGCTTGCTTGTTCGTTGGTGCGGCGGCAAATTGCCGTGCTTCCGGCTTTTATCGTCGAATTCTGTCATATTTTGCTGACGAGGCCTAAAGCGGTTGTGTGGTGTATCTATTGGTGTAACTCGTATCCGATGGGCCATGATGGCGGCTGATCCCGACGGATTACCACCCCCCATGGGCCACGCTGCCGGCCGACTTCCTTCATCTGTTCGTGCCGAAGCGAGCCATTCTGTGCAAGCTGCCGCCGACCACAGCCGAGGTGTCATTGTTTTCTTTTGCCCTGTCAGGCACCCCCCTATTCACGAGGTGGTTGCTCACCGAGTGTCTTGTTCCCTGCTATGCTGTGTATCACTACCAGCTAGGAACAGTATATGCGTGAAGATGGATGGCCTTGACTAATCTGTAGGATTTTCTCAGAATTCTGTTGGGAGTCAAGTTCAGGAAGTTGTCCTTGAAAAAGATGCATTCTGCAGGAGGGTTTGCTTTCGTCTACCACACAGTGTTGTCGACTTGCCGCTGTCGATACTCCAGTTGAGCACCGCCTTGTGACTATGCAGGCCTCGGAAACGAAGGCACCTCATGATGCGAGGTGGGGTTCAGAACCCCCTTGAGATGTGCGTTCCGACATCAACTCCAAAGGATAGTGGTGGTCGAAGAGAGCTGAACCAATAACCGAAGTCACGTTGCGCTCTGCTCCGTATCCGACTTCACCTCCATGGGAGGACAGGATCCGATGAGGGAGACCGATGATGGGAGACCGGAAAATACTATAAAGGAGCGCACGCCATCCCCAACAACATCTCAACTCTTTTCTCTCCATCAGCACTCAAGCCTTCAAGTATCTTTACCACCTTTCCAACAACATCATTACCACCAGTACCTACATCCTCTCAATATCTATTACCACCTGCCACCATCAAAATGCAGTTCTCCAAGATCTTCCTTCCCCTCGCCGTCGCCACCACCGGCCTTGCTGCCCCCGCCCAGGTGGACACTGCCCCCGTCCTTGTCGACCGCCAGGTCACCCTTCCTCCAGTGGACGTCAACACCTGCATCAACAGCCTCGTCGGCATCCCTCTCTCCCAGGCTCTTTGCCTGCTTGGTGCCATTCCAACTTTGAATCTCAGCAATATCGCAGCCTGCCTTGGCGGTGTCACCAATATCGCTCCTGTACGTGAAGCCCTTTCTTGGTTGGACGATATCTAGCTCTTTCGTCTCTAACATTCAACAGCTTTGCGGCTGTGTCGAATCACTCCCTGCTCTGGGACCCGTTTTGGGCAGCTTTTGCTAAATGCTCCTCAAACCAACGGGGCAAGGCTCCGAGCACTGAAGCGCACAAGCCACTGGGAGGACTGTGAATAAGGAGAATTGCGAATAGGGGATTTATGGGTTGATGATCACATCTTGAGATGAGCCTGGGACCGCTGGTTGGGATGGATGGATGGATATAAGATATGACAGATTTACCGACACTCCTTCATGAACTCTTCTTTGTTTAATTTTGTCAGGATGATCATCACTAGCCACTCATCACATATCATTATCACATGTGGTGATTTTTGAAACAAACTTTGTCCCCATTGATATAGTGTGACGATGAACTAAATCGACAATGCAAAGAAAACCAGGGGTATCGCAAGAAACGTGAGGAAGACTCCGAAACTGCCAAATAACCCTGTCAAACCACTTGATGTGTTGTATTGCTGAAGCCGAGCGGGTATATAAGTCTAAGCACCACTGCACCAAACCCAACTTCATCAACGCCAACCCAAACCATCTCATCCAACCTCCACCCCTAGACCAACTTGTACCATCCAACAATGAAGCCTTTCCAACAACCAAACCCCATAATCCGCAAGCCACACCCTAACCGTCCACGAAATCTCACACTAGCCTTGCCCTTTGGCAAAAACCTTTCCTCCACATCCTCCTTCCAGTCCCGCCCACAACTCAACGTCGAGCCTCAGGCTCAACCGGCGCGCAAACCGGCGCCACTAACAGCCTCAAACACAGAAACGTTCACTAGCTGGAACTTACACTACAACCGTGAGACTCCAAGCTTCCAAGGTTTCTCCTGGCCCTCGAGTGGTGATACAACCGAATCCCGCTCGCTGTCGACAGATCTCTTCTCTCCTCGCACTATCCCCCTGGACACCTCACTCGGGCGTGCCATTCAGTAAATACGCCGCGAGCTGTCTGCACATCCACTCATCCCACTCTACCGTCTCCTTACCCGGTTCTCTGTCAGGCGGGGTGGCAGGGGGGCGAGCATACTGGTGGTATCCCTGCCGGTCAGCAACAACCTGCTGAGGCATGGGAGAGGGGGTGATCACACACCGACACTGCCGCTGCAGCTGGTAATTACCATTCCCCTCCGCCATTGGCGTCCCTCTGCCCTCCTAAGACAAAGACCCATCCCGACTAGCAGGCGGTGTCTGCTCCTCCCCCATCGCCTCCACCTCCTTTTCCTCTTCCCTCCTCGCCATCCGCCACCTCCCGGCCCTCTCCGACCTCCCCCTCTGCTCCTCCTTGATCTCCTCCTCCGTGACAAAACTCTCCTCCTTCTGCCTTTTATACCTCTCCAGAATCGCCCCAAAGCTGTAATCTGGCATGTCATACTCTGGGTCGTAAGTCGAGGGGACAAACCCTTCTAGTGTTTTCTGACAGGGGGGTTCACCCATGATGTTGCGCCTTGCGCTTTCGGCTTTTATCTCTTCTTCCATGATGTAGGAATCTTGGGTTTGGCGGTAGAATTTGAGGAGGAGGGAATCCCAGGTATGTTCGGGTAGATCGTACCTGAGGTCGGAGATGGGGTGTTTGTAACCCTGGGGGATGACGCCTGTGGCGGGGGCGCCTGAGAGGCGGGAGGTTATTGTGGCTGAATGTTGTTCTGGGGTGAGGTGGGAGAGGAGGGGGGTTGGGCGGCGGGGGGTGGGAGGGAGGGGTGGGTTGGTGGACTTAGTCGGCTTGGTGACGCGGTTGGGGTTGGGTTTGGGCATTGTTGCGGTGGTGGAACAACACAGTATACCGGGATAGAATATGTAGTGATGAATTGATTGTTGTTCTTCGAACGAATGTTGTCTTGGCACTTGATGTTGTCGGTTGACGAACGTCACAGATGTGCTGCCTAGGTTGGTGATGGGATGGACGCTGCTTCCGACGAAGAAAAAAAAGGAAGGAACCTCGCTTTTTTTTTTTCATACGAGACATTTTTTTCTGGTGGCTGATGTAAAGTTTTCAGTGGCATGAATGAAGAGAAGCCTTCCGACTCTACGGTTTCCAGACTTTGGATTGCTTAGATCCAGAAGCGCTGCCCGCCATGGCGCCTGTGGAAGAAATGGCCAAGATTGAATCAACAGGTCTCCACAGGTGAAAAGCCTCGGCCATTTTCACCTATTGCATTGGCTTTGACCTTGATATGTGGCCTGTTATGTGCCCCTGCGTGACAGAATAGATGGAAAGAAGCTGGTGGTACCCTAACCCGTCTGTGAAGGGATTTTGGAAGTGAGAGTCACTGCAAGCTAAATGGACCGACCGAAAAGCCGGAGAAGGATCTTTCATGATAGGCAGTGAGAAGACGTCCTAGGGTAGTCAACCTCCTAGGGTAGTCAAGAAAGCTTCATGAACATCCCCTCTGCCCCCATCCCAACATACCAAATCACGCACCCCAAGATCAAAGCCGTGATACGGTCCAAAGTCCATAGACCTACACATGACACGCCAAACACCCAAGGACCATTTACCTCCGTGGCCTCCGGCGACAGAAATTGGATAGAGGCATCGAGACAAATGCGTGACCTGGGAACTCGCCGCCGCCGCCTATAAGATGGCCAGCCAGAGGAGAATGAACCTCATTCACAGGGGTGACAGTCACTTGAACCAAGAAACTTTGTATTCAAAAGAGTCTACCCAGCAGGGTTGCCTCGGACTGTTTACCCTCATCCAATACCTGACCTGATTTTGCCCTACCAAACCATGGCGTCATACACATCGCCTTCCCATACCAGTTGATGATACATGCATGTTCCATATCCAATGCTTGTGCATCCACTTGTTAGTGACAATATTCCACATGTTTAACCGAGGGCGACATACCGTCATCTCAAATCAAGTCGACATCATAAAGGGGTATACGCACTTCCTCCCCAGAGATTCCAGCCCTTACCCAAGACACATCTTCTCCAATCCTCTTCACGGACCAGAGGCCCCAACAGAAGCCAGCATCTCCTTACAAATCTTCAACCGATCATGCGCCTCATGCAACAACTCCGAGTACGCCTCCGCAAAAATCGAATGCAGCGCCTCCAACAAATCCGACAAGCCATCCACCAACATCCCCGCCGTAGCCTCCGTCAACTCGTTCATATTCGCAACATTCGACAAATAAGCCGACACTCTCCGATAATTAACCGGCAACACCTTCGGCGGCCGAAACGGCGAAGTAGGATGGCTGCTCATGTCGTGGACCGAGTCATGCTTGCTGATAGCACGCACAAACGACCAGATACACAGGGCAGCGTAGTACATGACCCATGGCCGGTGAGGGTCGGGCTCGCTGCGGCAGGAATAAGACTGGACCTCGATGGGGGGCAGGTGAACACCCCCGAGACCGATGCGGTCACGGTCGCTGCTGCTGATGCTCCCGCTGCTTCTCCGTGGGTCGACCAGCACACGGTGAAGAAGCTTGAAGGAATGAAGCACGGCGTGGCGGGTGGTAGGCAACGTTGCCCAGTGCTTCATGCGAGCAACAACGTTGGTGTAGTCCCGAACCGAAACCTTCCTACCCAAAAGACGCCTGGCTCCAGCATACACCTGACAGTCGACAATATCGACGTGCAAGCTCAGCTGAGCAAGATGGTATAGGACAGCGGCGCTGTGGATGGGGCCGTTGGCACCAGAGGGCTGGGAAACAGGAGTCGCAACTCCAGGACTCCCCGTCGTGCCCTGCGCCACGTCGAAACTGTACTTCCAGTCGTCGTATGCCTTGAGAAGAATCTTCTTCCATCCGTCCTGGGTCTCGCTCGGTGGGTTGGTGAAGTCCAGCCATTTGAGGTGTGTTTCCCTGTGGCTGAGATGCCAACCAACACTGAGAAGACCACACATGATGATCATCCGGCCGAACGAATGAGTCTTGACCTCCTTGCCATGAAGGGCACGCTTCAGGCCGTCCAGAAACGAAATGGTCTTTACACCATACATCCGGAGATTCTGATCGAGCTGCCGTACAGTATCCGGGTTCGAGGCGGTCCAGAGGTTATCGTCACAGGGGAGTGGCAGCCGTATCTCATGCGGAGCCATCTGTGCAGCGTGGCCAAACATTGCTGCATGTATGATGTCCATCATGAAGGCCGCAAATACCACCCGGTGCATCGCTTCCGTTTCCGCCCATCGACACCACCACGTATGGGAGTCGAGGCTCACCCCGTGTGGATGATCGGCTGAGGTCACTTCCGGCGGGGACTCGCTTCCTGAACGCCCAATCAAGGGGCTTCCTCGACGGAGGAGTGTCAGTGCCACCGAATGGTAAATATGCGCCCGTTCGTGGAGCTTCCGAGAAGAATACATCTTCTCGTAAAACTCCAGCAACAGCAAGGCCTGGGCGACCCAGAGCGCCACGGGTGGGGAGGCTTCCTCCGCCGTTACAATCTCCCATCTCACGCCGGTGATCATGACATCGGCAAAGCCACCATAATCTGGCAGGTTTCCATTTGTGTCCCGTCCACGCAGAGAAATAGCACCGAGCGATATCATGACCATGAGGAGGAATATTGAACAGCGGTTGCTCAAGAAGGTGGGCTGATGTACGATGGGTAATCGAGGAGATACATGATCCCAGTATTCCTGCAGACAATCGCGCATCATCTCCACACTCAGTGCAGGCATGTCACCGCTGCTGTTCTGCTGCGCCAGACTGGCAATCAGAGGCTCCGCCTTGGGCTGCTTCTGCCGGAAAGAATGGAACCAGCGCAGTACTTCCTGTCTTCGGAACTCGGACAAAAGCTCGTCGTTCTCGAAGCGGGGAGGGGTTTCGAGCTGTGACCGGCCACCACTGGTCAGTGACTCGTAGTCGTAGTGAATGTTGTTGTTCAGAGTTGACTCGAGCCCACCATCCATGAATGGGAGGTGAGACACACTGAAGTCGCCATAAGGGGCGTGTGGATCGAACAGCCAGACAGCAAAATTCTCGTGGGAAATATCGTCGTGGGGAAACTCGACGTCGACGCCGCGGTACGACACGGGGTTCTGCGGCTGTGGCGGCCTCTCCTCACGAGGGTAATACCCTGGCTTAGGCCTGATTATGTTACACTCCATCTCGGGCATTTGGGGGTGCCAACCAGGCTGATGGGTAGATAGTCTCGGCGGGGGAGGATTTGGAAGTGTAGGAGGCTGGCGCGGTCTCGGCTCGGGGGCCAGCAAGATGGCGGCATCGTGAGGGGCATTCGGAACCGACGGTCGACTTTCGGCGCCAGGAGTAGGTGACAGAACGGCGCTTCCAGATGCGGCGGATGACTCGTCCTTGACGGCACTGAAGCTGGGCATTCGGTTTCGGGGTACGTATGACGACGAATGCCTCTTCCTGTGCCTGGCGAGAAGGTCGGCTCGTACAAACTTTTGTTCGCACTGTTGTTCCACAGCATCGTCAGTGTCCTGTGTGTCTTGCATCAATGGGTCAAACGTACACCCGGTACATCGCAACGAAAGATCTCCTTGGGCTGATCTGAGGTCTTGGTCAGCTACAGGTGATGGCGCACACGCGCAGGAAACAGCAGATCGCACGGTTCAACTGGTGACGCTGGAGATGCTCGGCTCTCGAGTAGAGCTTGTCACAGCCCGGGTAGGGGCAGCTGAAGCGACGGGGCGCTCCCTTGCGGCTCGCGCGTTTGTATGTGGCCGTGGGAGTGCCGGCGCCATTTTCGATGCCATTTTGAGGCTGCTGCGGGGGAGAAGGTTGTTGGGTCGCCATCGTTGTCGTCTAGCTAGTACTGGAGACGGGGGCTCATTCTTGGGGTCGTGAAATTCGTGGACAAGGCCGCAGCGCGCGCCTCTCTCTATCTGCAGCGAAAGAAGGACATCTGAACGAGCTTTGCAAGAAAACTGAATGGCAGGCTCGAATGTTTCGAGAGAACGATAAAGCATCGAATTCCATCAACACAACAGGGGCCGATCCGGGCAGCTCCCAGCTCTGGGCCTGGGCGCCTCTGCGGCGCGGGGCAGTTTACCCCAGACTTTGGCGCACCCCCACGCCCAATCTCCACCGGCCCCCGTTCGAATTACCCCCCTCCACGTGGAGGTACAAGTGGTACTATTACTTTTACATTTGACGACAATATCTGTAGCCGAGGGGTCTCTGTTTCTTTTTTTCTCTTTTCGTTGAATTTGACAGCGAAAACTTCCCTTGACAGAGTCTTTTTTTCAGGAGTCATCTTGGGCGCTAATGGCGTGCAACCCCTTAGGTATCCAATGCCGCATAGGTGGTGGACCACGGGCGGGAGCTTGGGCACCCAATGCACTGAGGTGGGCAGCTTGGGCGACAGCTCGACGTGGGGGTTTGAGGGGGGTCCCCCCCACAGAAAGCCAAGCAGCATTTCACAAAAAAAGGCTCTGACGAGAAAACTTTGACGAAGATCTCCCGGCCCAAGATAAGCGATGCCAAACTCTTTGTCTAGTGAATCTAGCTCAGCCCTGGAGCTCCGCGGAGCTAGTTTCAGACCAATACATTTCTTCCCCTGGAACAGTGGGTCCTTAGAGTTGAGTTAGAGGTTCACACAGAACAATTGGAATTGCTGTGAAGATGGCAATGGTCGAAATATCTCGGTGTCCTCCATTGCCAGATAGCCGCGAATAACATCATCTGCATTTAGCAGTTTTCCCAGTCCTCCTTGACAGTGACACTGAACTTCTCCTTGAATGTCACCGTGCCCTTGGCATGGTAAACTCCCTTGTCATCTTGCTTCTCGCAGTTCCTACAAACGTCATATGCTCCATCAGCAATGGCGTTCCACTCGACCTCCTTGTCGACGATATCCTGGTCTACAGTTAGCAAACAGACATCAAAGCTTACAGCACAGGGTGACCAAAACGTACCTCATTGCACCAGTAGATGGCAGTGTGATAGGAGCAGCTGACACGTCCACACTTGCCCGGATTGTTGCTCGCTTTGCCCGACAAGCCACGCAAGTACGAGACCCCCTGGCCAATACGATACTCGCTCTGCGCCTCCCCGGGAATATTGCAGTCAGTAGACACCACGTTGCCCAACTCCGGGTCGTCGTCCGCCCTAAGGCCGAAGCGCGAGGGCAGCTGGACGGCGGGCAGTTGAGCCACAAAAGATTGGTTCCAACCAGGGAAGTGGGCTTCCATCCTGGCGACTGCCTCTTCGATGGTACCGGTGACAGCGACCTTCTTGCCATTGGGGTCGTTGATGTTGATGGGGAGGTTCCACTGGACCGGAACAATCTCGCGGCCCTCCAAGCCAATGGAGACAGTGGCCTGGTCAAGGGAAGCGGGGGCGCTGTGAACAGCCTGTGGCACGAGTTAGCGACTTGTTCCGGAAGACTAGCTGACGATGTTCATACGCCAAAGAAAGCCAGAAAGCCGGCGAGGCGGGTGATGGTGGGCACCATATTGATAGACTTGTTGGTCCTTGGTTGAGTTGTTGGTGTTGGTTCTGATCGAGTTGGTGAAGAGAGAGAGAACCTTTTAGGCAACAAAAGAGAGAGCAGCAGTTTGCTCAAAAGAGACGCTCAATATATACTTGCTCAGGAACAATAGCACGGCTCCGTCAGAGATCAATCGCTCCTGCCCAAGGTACCGCCCGTAACTGAGAGACCCGCAGTGAATTTCGGCAGCAAGTGACTCGTAAGCGTCCTGCTTTGTTGAAAAACCAGGCTCCAGGATTGTCTTCGGCTTCCCTCCGTACAATCCACCGCCTTCCAGAGTATGCCGCCCTGCTACCTGTTATGATAGAGCGTAAAACCGTCCTTATCCGCTATTTGTTTTGTTGCACTCACAGGCAGTTGCTCTTGCGCGGTTTGGATCAGGAGGCTGATACAATACAGTATCTCCAGATCTGCCGGCGACCTACTCACTAGAGTGAATAGACCGATCGAGTTGTCAAAGCGCGATGTCCTGCGCAAGAAATCTTTCCATTTTGTGCTGGTCCTTCATGCTTTCGATTCTCTGTTTCAGTTCCTGATATCGAACAATGAGCATCGTGTCGTACTAAGAGCTACGACGACGAGAGGGTGGCTGGAGATTGGACTCCAAATATATTAAGAAGTTGACCATATAGGTCAAGTGATAGTACGCTAACTCTTTGTCACCGAAGTTGCATTTCTGGCTGTCATACTTGAATGCGGAATTCTTCTAGTAATTTTTGCCCGCATGTCAGCTCCAGCTGGCAAACATTCGAGATTTCCTATATATCTAATGGGGGCTCGACTGACCTTCCGCATGTTGAAATCTGGCTGGTGACATGCCCATGGCAATGTTGGCCATATCACGCACAAACCAAATCAGGATCACAATACAAGACAAGTCACAACGAGTCCACCCCCAACGGCGACGACCTCCCAGCATCAACGTCCCTTCCTAACCCTCCCTCTCTAAGCTCCTCCCTAGCCTCACCAAAATCCCCAATCCTCTCAATATAGCCCTCCTCCTCCTCCCCGGTCGAAACCCTCCCCATAATCACATTTAACCATGGATACTGACCAAACCGCCCAACAATAGGCTTTTGCCCATTCTATCGGTCACCTCCCCTCGGCAAGAGGGCAAGCGCTGCGAGGAAGATCAGAAAGAAACAAGCTTTTCGGATTTTCCCGGAAATATGGCATATTGCAATGGAGGTTGAAGTTGGAAGTTTGGGAACAAATGAAGGTTGCACTTGCATATCTCGTGAGGTAGCAACTACCTTCCTTTCTTGGCAGCATAATTCGAGAAACGGGAAAGCACTGGACTTCGGACTGCAGCAGGAACCCCGCGTCCATCATATTGAACCGCGATATTGAGGCGCCTTTGCCGACACCGCCCTTCGAGTATTCTCTGTAGAGATTGCTCGAAACATGCTCTTGATCGGGAACCAACCTGAGGATATCATCATCCAGCATGGACTTTGCAACCTGTACCGACGACGCATCGTTTGGACCGTCGGTCCAGGGCTGCCGAGGGGATTTCGACTTCACACTCAAATTTGAAAAGATATTTCTCGCCATTATTCCAGCTGCCATTTTCATTGCACTTTCTCTACCAAGAATCGTCCAGCTACACCGCAAGCCAGGTATTGTTGGAGGTGTTGTTTTGCGTTACTTGAAGCTGGTGAGAAATCCGGCTGCCAAGTGTGCCCCTGTTTGATCATGGGCTGACAGTTCTTTCTTTCAACAGATATCTATAGCCATCTACGGCATCTTTGTGTTTTGCCAGCTAGTCTTGAGCATTGCAAAATCACGGAAATTGGGCATATACTTCATTCCTGCCGACGCCTTGGCTCTCGCATCTAGTATTTGCATGCTTCTACTCTCTTCCCTCGAACACACCAAATCACCACGTCCATCCATCTTCTTGAACGCCTATCTCTTTATCGCCACTCTCCTGGATATCTCGCAGACTAGAACCATATGGCTGGCATCCTCGAATCGTGACGAGCTCAACTACGCTAGCATCTTCACTGTTGGCGTAGCTATCAGGGCTCTTCTTATTGTGCTTGAATCCCAATCCAAGTCAAGATGGATTCTACAATGGGAAAAAGGTGCCCACAGTCCCGAGGAAACAGCAGGTCTCTACGGTCTTGGTGCATACTTCTGGCTCAACAAGCTGTTTTTGAGGGGATATCGAGGTGTCCTCACCATTGATGATCTCTTCCCTTTAGACCATAATATCGCTTCTGCCAAGCTGTACGCTGAAGCTGGTCATAATCTCGAGGCTACAAAGCTGGGAAAGCGGCAGCACGGACTGGCAAAGGCAGTCATGAAAGCTTTGGCTGTGTCCTTTTTGTTGCCCGTCGGACCTCGTATTGCGTTCGGGGCCTTCCAGCTTTGCCAACCTTTCCTCATCGAAACACTCCTGGGATACCTTGAACAGCCCGTCGAAATGAGTCCGAAGAACATTGGATACGGATTGATCGGCGCAGGACTCCTTATCTATGTCGGTATGGCAGTGTCATCAGCCTTTTACTGGTACTTTCAAGAACGCGCCATGTACATGACCCGCAGCCTACTTGCCGCTGCCGTGTACAGGAAGACAACCGAAGCCAGAATCTCAGCTGCCGACGATTCGGCCGCCCTCACCTTGATGAGTGCCGATATCGAACGAGTTCTGGTCGGATGCATGGAGATGCACGAGTTTTGGGCCAACATGGTCGAGGTCGTCTTTGCCTGCTGGTTACTGTCCAGGAAAATCGGGGTTGCCTTCACCGCCCCTGTCATTATCGTCGGCGTTTGTGTTGTCTGCTCCTTCTTCCTTGCCAAGCTTACTGGCCCTAGGCAAAAGGCTTGGATGGAGAGGATACAAAAGCGAGTAGGGCTCACCACGAACATGATCACACAGATGAAGCACCTCAAGATATCGGGCCTCTCGGCTCCAGTTGAGGAGTCGATTCAGGCCATGAGGGTGGACGAGCTCGGGGCTGGGGCAAGATTCCGGATCGTCCAGGTTTATGCAGCGGCAGTGGGTTACACTCCGTTGTGCCTTTCCCCTGTTGTAACCTTTGCCTTTGCCTCCAGGACATTAGATGTGACTACGATCTTCACATCCATTTCCTACATTCTGCTGTTGGCCAACCCTCTGGGATCACTGTTCCAGCATATCCCAAGTTTCCTGGCGGCCTTGACGTGTCTAAATCGTATTCAGGCTTTTCTGGCACAAGATTCTCGCACCGACTTTCGCGAGTCCGAGATCCTTATGGACCGCAGTGCCAGCTCACCCACGTCAAAGCTGGGTTCGGAAAGTGTTGAGGTTCACGCCGACCCCGGCCTTGAGATCACGTATGGCAAGTTTGGTTGGGACAACGACAAGACTGCTCTTCATGATATCGATATCCGCATCCCACACTCCAGTTTGACCATCGTCATTGGGCCCGTGGCTTCTGGCAAGTCGACGCTCTGCAAAGCTTTGCTGGGCGAAGTGCCTGTATTTGGAGGTAAACTTCATGTGGCAAGCCGCTTCCGCAAAATTGGGTATTGCGACCAGACCCCTTACCTCTCGAACGCAACAATCAGGGAGAACATCATTGGCTTCGACGCCTTCAATCAAGAACGATTTGACGAAGTCGTTGAAGCTACCGTGCTTCGCCAAGACCTCGAACTTCTGCCCCAAGGTGACGAGACCAATGTTGGAAGCAATGGGATATCCCTGAGTGGAGGACAGAAGCAACGGGTGTCGATGGCCAGAGCTTTGTATACGGACTCGAAGTTGTTGGTTTTCGACGACATTCTCAGCGGCCTGGACGCTGACACGGAGGAACAAGTGTTTCGCCGTGTCTTCTCCCCGGATGGCTTGTTACGTCGGAGAGGAGCTACAGTTGTCCTTTGCACCCACTCCATCCGACACCTACCATCGGCAGACCACATCGTCGCACTGGGTTCAGATGGCAGGATTGTCGAGCAGGGGACCTTTCAGGAGCTGATGAAGAATGACATGTACGTCAACAGCTTGGGTGTCCAGGAGTGCGATGCCGCAAGCTCGAAGGAGGATTTGGCAGTACAGGAAAAACCAGGTCTGAGCACGACTCTGAAGATGACCCCGAACAAGGTCACGGCCTTCAGCCCAGAAGCGGACAAGACGAGGGCAACGGGCGACTTTACGATATACCGGTATTATCTCGCTCGCCTCAACCTCTTTGGCGTTATTGTCTTGATCATGGCAGGCTTCGGCTGGGGTTTCTGCATCAACTTCTCCACAATCTGGCTGAAGTTCTGGTCAGAGGATGTCGCATCGCCTCAGCCACAGCGGTCCAATGCGTTCTACAATGGATTATACGCGCTGTTCCAGTTGGGTGCACTGATGTCTCTGTTCCTTTCGGCTTTGGTGGTCTTTACCTCCATGATCACAATATCAGGGGCTAGACTCCATCTCGAAACGCTCCGAACGGTCATCAACGCGCCTCTCAAGTTCTTTACGACAACCGATACTGGTATCGTGACCAACTTGTTCTCACAGGATATGACTTTGGTCGACGGGCAGCTTCCCATGGCGCTTGTCAATCTCATACTGTACATCTTCAACTGCCTCGGAATGGCGGCAGTGGTTGCTACGGCGTCCCCTTATCTGGCCGTTGCTTACCCGTTCCTGGCGGTGGTCTTGTACGGGATTCAAAAGTTTTATCTGCGGACGTCGAGACAGATCCGATTGCTGGATTTGGAGGCCAAGAGCCCGCTGTAGTAAGTACCCCCCCCCCCCAACCCCCCCAACCCCCCGGCGCGAGCGTTGAGGATGAAACCAATCTTGACTATGAATAACTGACGTTGATGTTTAACAAGCTCCCACTTTATCGACACGATCAAAGGTCTCGCTACATACCGCGCCTTTGGCTGGGTGCCTGAGTCTGTCAAGAAGAATGACATCCTCATCGACACTTCTCAGAGACCGGCGTATCTCCTAGCCATGATCCAGCGCTGGCTGGCTTTTACACTACAGATTGTTGTTGCTGTGCTGGCAGTGGCGGTGATCACCCTGTCGACGCAGATGCGCACGAATACTGCGTTTACTGGAGCCAGTTTGGTGACGCTGATGATCTTTGGGGAGGCGTTTTCGTACATTATCAGGTTTTACACCATGTTGGAAACGTCGATTGGTGCTGTCAGTCGGTTGAAGGCGTTTGGGGAGACGGTTAGGAGTGAGAATAGAGAGGGAGAGGATTTGCTGCCGGGGGAGGAGTGGCCGGCGAAGGGGGAGATTAAGATGACGGGGGTGTCGGCTTCGTATGAGTATGTCTTTTGCGCCCCCCCCCCCCTGACGCTTTTTTCCATGTCCAGCCTTGACAGTTGTTGTTACAGCGGGGACGAGGATGGCAAACCGGGAGTAGAAGGCCAGAACTTCGCCCTCAAAGATCTGAACATTGATATCCTTCCAGGTCAGAAGGTGGCCATCTGCGGTAGAAGCGGCAGGTTCGTCGCCCTTCCCCCCTCTACTCGTCTCCAGTCTTGAAAATGAGCTAACATCACCAGCGGCAAATCCTCCCTCCTCCTCCTCCTCCTCCGCCTCCTCGACCCTATTTCTTCCCCCGCCTCCACCATAGAAATCGACTCCCTCCCCCTCACCAAAACCCACCGCTCCACCCTCCGCCAGCGCATCATCGCCGTCCCCCAAGACCCAGTCTTCCTCCCAGACGGAACCTCCTTCCAAGCCAACCTCGACCCGTTTGGGCTCGCCTCCGAAGAAGAATGTCGCTCCGTGTTGGGGATTGTCTCCCTTTGGCAGTCTTTTGTTTCGGAACGAGGCGGCCTGCAAGCGCCCATGTCATCAGACACGTTGTCTCAGGGACAAAAACAGCTTTTTAGCTTGGCGAGGGCGATTCTCAGAGGACGGATCCGTGCTAGAGGCAAGGGAAAGCAAAACGAGGGAGGGGTGCTGCTTCTTGATGAGGTTAGTTCTAGTGTGGATAAGGATACTGACGAGGCGATGCAGAGGATGATTTTGGATGAGTTTGCTGGGTATACCATTGTGATGGTCAGCCATCGGCTGGGTATGGTGATGAATTTTGACAGGGTGGTTGTTATGGATGAGGGGAGGATTGTGGAGGATGGTAAGCCGAGAGAGCTTGTTGACCAGGAGGGTTCGAGGTTTAGGGATTTGTGGATGGTGGGGAGGAGGAAGAGGAATTGACGTTCTTGGGGCAAGGCAAACATGTGCGAAGGCGGGCACCAAAAGAGATACAAGATGATGAAACGAGCTTCAGATTTGGGACCCGAGGTTCATGCATAATACTGCCTGCCTTTTTCCCATGCCATTCCATGCTGCCATTTTGTTGTACAGAATCCAACCTGAAAATACCAACGCCGTCCCAATGCATTTATAGGATATACACAAAAAGATCATCATCTGTTGCGGTTGACGGAAAATCTCCTGACCATAACCTCCCGTATCTTGTACTTCTTGAAAGCAGCAGCAATGCCACCCTCCTTCATCGCCTCATCGAAAACAGGAGGAGGCGGCACGTCGACGTAAACAAGCACCAGACTCTTCAAGACGTGTGACAGCACACGGTTGACACCCATCAGCCAAGACCACGACTTCTTCGGCTTTTGATGTTCGTATTCCTCCCACCGAGCATCCGAGAAAGCAGGCATGACCATCAGGCCAAACTCACTGTGGTCAAACACCGGACCACGTTGGTACAAAATCCAATCGACACCAAACTTAATGCCATGACGTGGCACCCAGCCGAGGGAGCGGAAGTGATGATAAACGGCGTAGTGTACGAGAAACGGGTCGTCAGGGCGAAGACCAGCCGAGGGAGGGAAGTAGGAATAGGAGCGGAAAAGACTGAGCAGTCGCTCGTTGGAGATTGGTTCTTTGGTCTTGGGGTCGATGACCTTGAGAGTGCCAAGTGAGAAGGCGAGAAAGAAGGCTTCTTCGGGCGCGAGCTGGAAGTGTTCCTTATCCTGAATCTCCAGAGCGGTAGCAGGGACAGCAAAGCTTTTCGACTTGGCAGCTGGCTCGGCTGGTGACACGAGACCGGGACTGGGCGGATCACCACGGTTGAAGGTGGTGGACTCGACTTGGGGAGAGAAACGGACGCTCTTTTGACGTTTGGCAACGGGCTGCGAGGGTTCTTCTTTATCCTGGACGGAAGAGCCGGTTGCTGACCGTTTGGTAGGGGTGCAGCAAGGTGTGGGTAGCAAGTCCTCGGGGAAGATGGGCTTGTGTGTTTCCTGAGTGTCACCTACCGTGTGGGCAAAGGCACTCGCCTTTCCTGTATGACCACTGAGGCCATCAATCGGGCTGACACCATTCACCTGTTCGCCAGAGACATTCACAGTGGATGCCAAGCCCGACTTCGTGACAAGGTCTGCTGCTGAGTTGGGCAGGGCCAGCAACTCTGCTGGGCCAGTGGGTGGTCTCAGCTCTGTAAGCATCATGTTGTTCAGGGTGCCATTGATCTTCGCCAACGAGTTAGGCAACGCAAGAATCTCTGCAGGTCCGACAGGGGGCTTTCCGTGCGCTACATGACCGTTGGACACTCCATTCTCCAGAGGCGGCGAGAATAGTCCAGCAGGGACTGGGTTCTTCAGTTTCGGCACCGAGAATGACTTGACCACAGGCTTAGGGAGCTTCAACGGGGGGAGCTTGGCAGACACGGCCTCTTCCTCAGGGGCACTCTTGGTCTCAGGTCGGGGTTCGGTTGTTACCGGTGATGGTGTTTGGAGGGCAGCCTCGGCAAGCCTCTGGCGTTCAATAGCCTCCAGCTCTGCCTTTGCTCTTTCCCATTTGGCAAGGCGGCGTTCCTCACGACGCGACTCTGTGCGAACCTCGCTCACCGTCTTTCCTTCGGGCGAACCTCGCCGAGCGAGCTCCCTCTTCAGCCAATTAGGTTCACTACGACTCAGACTTCCTTTGCCAAAGAATCCCTGCTCCCAGAGAGCCCGGATGGACGCTGGGTCTGGGACATGAACAGAACATGTATCTGGATCCCATACTCCAATATGGATGACAGACGGTTCTTTGGATGGCGGAGACAGAACCTGTCTCAACCAGGCGTACACCAAGTGAAAAAGAGAAATTGGGTTGTTTGGATAGAACGCAGGTAAAGGGAAGGTCCGAATGGGTGCGGGCAGCGCATAGATTTGATTCAATGGCGTCCTCGGCGACCCAGCTGGGGCCCTTGTGGTTACTGTTTTGCTCGACTCGCCGGGAGGTGCAGTCGCGGGACTGACTGTAGGTTCAACCGTCGCCATTGTCACTCATATCGACCTGAGCTAGGAAACGTCAGTATGCAGTCAAGCTGGCAGCTGTGCATGATCCCCCCAAAAATTGTTTGACTCGACATTGCTCAGATACCGTTGTAGTCTAATACATGGGCATACATTGAGCATCCACTGAAGGATATTTGCTCTAAGCTCCAAAGTAGTCATCACCGCAATGTGTGCGATACCAATTGGCCTCACTCGAGGGCAATGGTATCGGTAGAAGTCGAAGAAAAGGGAATGATGTGTTGACTCACTCTTGCGAGGTACGAACAGATTGTGGCCCATTCAGCGGTCCAAAAGATATCTGCTGACAGCAAACAAAGATATCAAGTTGACATATCGCACACGGGGTGTTCTGTCACATCCGGTGGAAAGAAATGGTTGCGATTGTGCGACTTGTTGTTGGAATGGAAGTGGAAAGTGGGATGCAGCTGACAAGAGCTTGTGGGAAGCTTTTGAAGCTCCCGAAATTTTCTGCATTTGGCCTGACTTGTCAGGCGAAAAGGTACTCACCATGCCCTGGAAGTGTGGGTCACTCCAAGGTTGCCGGCCGGCAGTTTATCGGAACATCTGGAACAAGCTTCCAGGTGCCCCCCGGCCGTTGCGCCAAAACCTAGGGGGGCTCTCACTGGAGCTCTGATGAAGCTCCGCCGAGCACCGTCATCAGAAATCCCACGGCCCAGCCGGAATCTTTGTTTTCGAACTTGTCATCTACCAGAAAATGTCTCCGGCGCCTCCGGAGATGCGCAAAATACCCTCATCCTACCGCGCCCATGCCTGCAATGACTGATCACATCGCGTGTCGTGGTTACTCTTCGCGGTGCGAGGGTCGATCAGAGAGGGCAGCGACGCCCCACATGGGGACTTAGCTTCTGACATGCGACTTGTTGCCAGCCAGCCATGCGCCTCTGTTTTTATTATATCCTGTGTCACCGAAATCTCCCGTCAGCAAAGCTGCTGATCACAGTCACGATCACGATCACGATCCTTTCCTTTTCTCCTAAGTTTCTGCGCGCGTTGCTATTCTATCTCGATGCCTGCTCACAATGACCAAATGCCGATGATCGTCCAGGGCGCGGCCTTGGTCAGCTTCGTTTGGACCTGCATCATCGTTTCCGTTCAAGGAATTGGTATCTGCAAAATGTACGACCTTGACGTCCCACCATGGTACTGTCTTCGGTGTTTACTAACGACCACCTCTTTGTGTCTTTAGCCTCCGAAACAACTCAGCTCCTCACCCAAAACCTTTCTCCCCAACCCTCGAGAAAGATGAAGTACCGCACATCACCGTCATTCGACCGGTAAAGGGCGCCGAGGCTGGCCTCTACGAATGTCTCGCGTCAACCTTCCAGCTTGCCTACCCCAAGTCGAAGCTCACCATCTACCTATGCGTTGATTCGACGAGAGATCCAGCCTACCCGGTTCTACAGAAAGTCGTCGCTGCCTATCCTGACTTTGACGCCAAGGTGTTCGTTGAGGAGCAAGATCCTGTTTTGCATGGCGATGGCGGGCACATTGACAAGCTTGGGCCAAATCCCAAAATCCGCAACATCAGCCGCGCATACCGAGAGGCTAAGGGCGATATTATTTGGATAGCAGACTGTAATGTTTGGCTTGGGGCCAACTCGGCAGGAAGAATGGTGGACAAGCTGGACGGTTTCTTGCCCGATGGAACTCGCACCAAGCCCTACAAGTTTGTCCACCAACTACCTCTCGTTATTGATCTCGAGACGCCAAAGACAGCGACAGAAGAGGAACAGGCACTTCTGTCGGGGCCTATCAACACCAGCGCGCCAAAGAGCCTCCTTGACTATGGCGGCAGGCTCGAAGAGATGTTCATGGCAACCACCCACGCAAAATTCTACAGCGCCATCAATACAGTTGGTATCGCCCCCTGTGTCGTTGGCAAGAGCAACATGTTTCGCAAGTCTCACTTGGAACGCCTGACCGACCCCGCTCGCAACCCCCTCATTCCCCCCGCCGATGCTGCTCGTGGGCGGGGTGTCGACTATTTCTCGTCCTACATCTGCGAGGACCACCTGATTGGCGATCTGATTTTCAAGTCGAAGATCCCAGGCTTCAAGAACCATGGGCTCGTCCACGGCGAGGTAGCTATTCAGCCCATGTCGGGCATGACTGTTGCCGCTTACATTGCTCGCCGTGTACGATGGCTTCGAGTACGGAAGTGGACCGTGTTAACGGCCACGCTTGTGGAGCCAGGTGTGGAATCACTGATCGGGTGCCTCCACATGGCCTTTGCCTTTACGACATTGCCTTGGTTCCGCTCCTTTTTTGGAATACCTCCCACTTGGAAAGCGTTTGGTACCATTTGGATCTCGGCCGTCACTGTCTGGATGGTCGTGGACAGATTGCTGAGTGCCAAGCTGCATAAGCTGCAGAGTGTTGATGTGGATGAAAACACGCCGGCTTTTGCCCTGGGCTCGACGCGAACAGGAGGAATCAAGAAGAAGCCGTTTTTGACTTGGTTTGCCGCTTGGCTGGGGAGAGAGTTTCTGGCATTTCCCATCTGGACCTGGGCTGTCCTTCTTGGAGCCACGGTGAATTGGAGGGGTCAGACTTTCAGGGTACGTCCGGATATGAGCGTCACCCGGCTGGATGATGTGGAGGGAACAAGTTTGCGGCCGTCGACGCCGGCCGCGGCTGAGGGCGCAAACAGCTGCCGATCGACAAGTAAGGATCGCGTTGATTAGACCATGAGCATGATGCATGAGCGGGCGAATACTTGATTATACCCCCTTTTTTTAGAATATAGAATTGTAATTAGCCTACCTAGATGATGAATATCTCACGACACGCCCAGGTTTGTTGCTTCTTGCAAAAGACTGAGCTCACTTGGTAAGATGGGCACTGTCGCAGATATACCCAGATCTTGGCATCTTGGAACATTGTTCAAGTGTTCTACGCCTTCTCAACGTGCAATATCTCCCATGAGCTACCCTCGAGACCTACAAGTGGCCTCTTGACGCTCCTTCCAAATCCAAGAGTCATCCTTCCTGTTGGGAATACCCCTCAAATGTATAGATATCCTGGTTCACATTCCAAAGAGCGTCCAAGACCGACTTGTCTCATCTCTGAACCATCCCTTCACATTGCACGATCAAAGTAAAAAATATTCCTCATTACTACCAGCCCAGTTTGCTTCGCTTTGGTAAACACTCCAACGCCAGCGCCTAACACAACGCCATCATCCCCTATCCACCACCCTAATAAAGCATGATACAAAAGTTCACGTCGCTATCACTGCCATTAACCATCCAACCGGTCCCACTTCTCAAGGGAATAAATCCCAACCTCGGGACCACCTTCAACTATCCCACTTCTTGACCTCTACACCTTCAGGCGGCACCGTCTCCACCTTCCTCCCCTTTACATCGCTCCAGTCCGTGCTGAGAGCTGTCCCATTACTCTCAGTAAAACTCTTCATCATGGCGCGTTGCTGCTCAGGGGAGGCGTCCTTGTAAAGCTTCTTGAAGAAGGCATTGACATCACTCTCAGTGTCCTCAACCCCTTCCAGCTCCTCCAGCTTGTCCCAGTTCTTAGGTCCGGTCCGGCTGCTGGTGGGGTAGGCTGGAGCAGCGGCAGGCTTGACAGCAGGAGCCGAAGCCTGGTTGGATGAAGAAGGGGTGACCTCTTCAATATCCTCTTCTTGATCCGCATTCTCTACGATGCCGATTTCCTCCTTGCCCCACGAGCCCCACTTCCCTGGTGTAGCTTTCTGCAAAACGAGCTCAATCTTCGATGGGGTGGCGGTCCAACGAGAACCAGCGGGATTGATCTCGCCGCTCAGGTGCAAGGTCGAGGAAGCCTCGCGGTCGCCAGGCTTTACGTATGGGGCCGCGGCGCGAGCAATTGGTGATATTTGAACCTACAGCCCGTTAGTAGCCGATCAGCATGTGCCCAAGTTCAGATTGGCATACCTGGTTCTTCGAGAACTTGACGTTAAGCTCTTCCTTCTTCGTACCCTTGACAAACAGTGAAACTGTTACATTTTGGTTGGACTGGTAAAAGTCGGCACGAAGCTTGAGCTTCTCATCGGGTACACTTCCCGGCGCAGGCTCGCTGGGCTTCGCAACCGGCTTCTCATCCTCGCTGTCCAGCTCCACAACCAGAGGCTCGGCCTTCTTCTCGACCTTCTTCAGCTCTGGCTTTGGTGGTATCTTGGAAACATGGACTTTGCGCCCTGGGTCATTCTTCGGCAGCCTCTTAAGAATCCCCAAAACGACAGTTCTCCACGTATACGCTCGTTTCCACTGTGACTCAAACCCAGTCTTGATCGTCTTTGCATTTGGGTCTTTCACGCCTGGATCTTTCAAGCTCTCCCTCATGGAGTAATCCGGCTGGTTCGCGTTATCGGCAACCGCATCCTCGTATGTAACCGTGTAGTACCCGTCGGCATCAACGTTCTTCTCAACCCCGTCATCCTCACGAGCTGGGCGACCCTCTGCCAAGAGCATGCTCCATTTGGCACAGCAGTCCGAGTCTGCATATTGCTTGAGTCTGTGGTAAATGGTAGCACGGCGATACTGGGCATCGATCATTTGCTTTCTCCCAGATCCTCTCTCGGCAGCAACGTGGTACGCAAGTTCGGCATCGCGGAGGGCATCCTCATAGTTCTTAAGTTCGAGGTGGGCGTGCGAGCGGGCCAACAGCCAAAGCGGGGAGTTTGAACCCTCCAGCGCCTTGTCGAGAAGGGGAACGGCAGCGGCCCAATCTTTCTTTTCGACGGCCTCGAGGCCACGGTAGGCGTACGATGTAGCCGCCATCCTGGTGAGAAGTTGCCGGGAGGTTGAAACGGGTCGATCGGATAGGTACCTATCTAGTTCCGTCTTGGCGATGATGGCAACTGGGGAGAGGGTGATGGATAGATGAGAAGATATCAACGGAGGCGGAAATAGGTTGTTATAGACAAGTAGTTGAAGGGATCTTTGTAAGTGACAGACAAAGTGAAGCTGGAACTTTGAATGAGAAGTGTAAAGCTGGTTGGCCCAAAGATACTTGTCGAATTGTAAAGAAGAAGCCTAAGAGAGCTGCTGACCAGGGGAAGCTTTGGCGGGGTACCACACCAACAAGCTTGTGTCAAACAATAATATGGGGTCCAAACTTGGTCCATTCGTTCGTTCTTCGGAGGGAAGAGGGCCAGGTAGCACAGGCTCTCCTGACCGGGTGGACAAGGTCCCACTGCCAAGATATTAATTCCTTAACAGTGGGCCTCTCACTGTCTAATTCAACACACCCCCCAGCCAACGCCCTGCGAAGGGTCGTTGGGTGCCTCTATTCCCACTTGATGCTCTTCTTTCCACTCCTTTTCCTCATTTGTTCACCCGTGTCATTCCGTCAAGTCCATTGCCTGTGGGCCGTACTCATCATCACTCTGATCCTCCTGTGCCTCGATTTCCATACCTTCCGCAAGCCTTGGCTCCTTGGGTTCCCTTGAACTGTCTCCTTCATTCGCTCCAAACCAGTCTCCCAAAGGCTCCAAGTCCATTTCCTTCAGCTTCCTTTCCTTCAGAAGACCCTTCACATCCTGTACTCCCACAAGGCACCTGAACTGCGTAAACTTTTCCTCCGTGAGGGCCTTCGTCAACCCGTCGGCCAACATCTCTCCTGTAGCCTTGTATTCCACAGATATTTCCTTCTTTTGTTGCTTTTCTCGCAACCAGTGGCTGTGGATGTCGACGTGCCTCAACTTTGTCTGCAAGGTGTTGATATCTGCGGTCACGAGCCGTATTGTCTGGGCGTTGTCACACCACACTCTGATCCCTTTGTTGTCATCCAATTCCACACCCAATTCTCGTATCAACCGGATCTCGTACATGGCCTCCTTGGTGGCCTGTGACAACGCCAGAAGCTCTGCTTCAGTGGTGGAGGTAGTGACAGTATCCTGCTTGTTGGCTCTCCAACCGACTACTCCGCCGAACAGCCTCATCACGTAAGCTTGGGAGCTCTTGCGATCGGCAACGTTGTCTGCGAACGAAGCGTCGGAGAAGACTTCAAATCGGTCACCACCCCCAGCCGTAACGCATAAGTACTTGTGGCTAGTAAATAGGGAGAGTACTCTCTCCGCTGCTTCTGGTGGTCGCTGCTTGGGTTCATGTTGAAGCTGGCTAATTTGGAGACTGCAAAGGCAATGTCGGGTCGACTGATGACTGCTGCGTAGAGCAGAGACCCCACCAGCTTCTGATACCGTACCACCTCTGTGTAAGTCGCCAGTCCTTCGTGGGCGACAAGCTTGTTTTCCGTCATGGGTGTTCTGGGTGTTTTTCGTGATGGTTTGGTGATGAATCGTGAAAGCTTACCAATATACTCGGACTGAGAGAGCCAGACAAGCCGCTTCTCCCTGTCTCTGAGCATCTCCATGCCCAGGAACCACTGCAGTGGCTCGCCTCCTTGCAGAGCAAATTGCTCCTGGAGTCCCTGGACCAGTTCATCCACCAAGTCTCGCTTCCTTGCGGGGAAGGTAATGGCTATATCGTCAACGTAGAAGAAGATAATGACTCCATTCTTCAGGTAACAGCAGGGTTCGTGAGGGACGGCTACATACCCGAGCGTGGAGAGCACGCTGGTGAAGTTCTTTTGCCACAGGAGAGGAGATTCCTTCAAACCGTACAGTGCTTTCTTCAAGAGTAAGACCTTGCCTGGTGTTCTTCCTGCTCCTGGGGGAATCCTCATGTATATGGCGTATGGTAGGTCAGTGTGAACGAAGGCGTTGACAACGTCGTACTGGAGCATCTCCAGGTCGAACCGTGCTGCAATGGAGACCAAGGTCCGGAACGATTTTCCAGCCAAAGTGGCAGCGTAGGTGTTCTCCATGACCGTTTTGGCTTGTTGGTCTCCTCTTACCACTAGCCTCGCTTTTGCTTTCTGGAGAAAACCGTGTTTGTTGAGCTTGTAAGTAAATACCCACATACTATCAAGGACTTGGTGGCCGGCAGCCCTTTCTCGGTCGACCTGCTCCCACGACTTCATCTCCTTGTGACTTTGAAGGTGGTCTCGAATGGCTGCTAAGAAAAGCTCTCTGTGAGGGTGAGCTTCTAGCTGCTTGTAGTTCTTTGGAGGGTCTGGTAGCTGGCGTCTGTGGATTTTCTCTGAGGGCTCTGCTCCGTGAGAGTGGGTTTTGGCTGCCTCATCGCTGCTTGGGCGCTCGAACTCTGCGACTTTGTTGGCTTGTTTGCGGATCTGCCGCCTGCTTGTGCCATTTCGGCCGATGGCTTGTCTTCCGGCTACGAAGGATGCCTCCCATGGTCCGTGACGGTTTCGTATTCTTCTGAAGTCGTATCCGGCTTCTGAAGCTTCCTGGGCTACCATTTCAGATGGTTTGATGCCCAGGGTTGGTGTCCCTGATCAACAACGCTGCGTGAGGTGGTGTATGGCCAGGCGTCAGGAGGGCGCTCAAGGGTTCTGGGGACTTTGGCTGATCAGACCTCCCAGCCCCGGCTGCTTCCTCTGCTCCCTTCCCTGGTAAACTTTCGAGGGATCGCTGCACAGAGGTGTTCTCCGGCGCTGTTGGGGCGACTGCTACGGGCGCACCTGTTTCCTCCGCGCTGGAGTTGTCTTCGTTTTGTTGAGTTGGCAGGTGGTTGCTCTGGTTCACTCCGTACTCTTCAACTTGTGAGTAGTAGGCACCTGTAATTCGATCAATAACTGGGTCATCAATGTGAGCAAGGGAGAGGAGAGTAGCGAGCTCTGCCACTGAGGTTTGGCTCAGCTCGTCCACTAAGTCGTCCTTCTTGCCGGAAAAGAACTGGTCCTCTTGGAAAACCACATCTCGTGCCCTGATGATTCGGTCTGACTCGGGGCGCCAGATCCGATATATTCGGGTGCCCTCATATCCGACGAGAAATCCTACCAGAGCTCGCGGTTGGAGCTTCTTCCTCCGGTTGGATTCTTTCCTTGCATCGGGACTCATGTAGTACACCTTGCAACCGTAGGCCTTGAGGTTTCCTAGCCATGGCAGTGGTGCTTCGGCGGGGACTATACCATCTCGTTGTCGCTTAACCGAGTGGAAGGCTTCGATGGGTGTCTTTCCGTTGAGTCGCTGTTTAGGGGTGCGATTGTGAAGATAGACTGCCGCTCTGGTGATTTCTTTCCATAGGAATTGTGGTAACTTAGCTGATGATCTCATCGCTGCTGCTCTCCTCTTGATGTCACCCCCTGAGCGCTCTGCTCCACCGTTCTGGTCTTGACGGTCTGGAGCGGAGGGTTCACAGATAATTCCCAAATCCTCCAGTAAGTCTTGCATCTCGTGGGACCTTACCACCTCATTGTCACTTTCGAGCACTCTTACCACAATCCTGTATTGGCGCCAGAGGAAGTGGAAGAGCTTGTTGGTACACTCCACTATTCCTGATGCATGGCGATTCTGTAGGTAGTAGGGGAAGGTCATGCCACTATACCTGTCAACAAAGACGATGAGGTGCTTGTAGCCTTCCTCATCTTCTTTGTACTCAAAGAGATCGACTGCCCACCGTTCTCCTGGGTAGTGTGGGTTGGGCCTTGGGTAAGTGCTTCTGTTGTTCTTGATCTTACTCACGATACAGCCCTCACACTCCTCGATGGCCGGAGGTGGAGGTACCGTGACTGTGGTGGTTGACTCACCACCCCCGAGGGTCGGTGCTTTTTGTCGAAATCCCAGTTTCACACCTCTGGCGTGTTTTTCCAGCTTCAGGACTGCTTGCTTGTTGGCGTGACCGAGCCGTAGATGCCAAATGGCTGGAGAGGCAATGGAGACTGGCCTCTTTCCTTGAATGTATAAGGCATTGCGGCGAGTGAGTAGTTGTGAAGTTGTTGCTTCGGGCCGTATATATTCGATGACTGTTTGGCCGTGGATGTCCTCCATCAACGCCAGCACTAACCCTGAGGCTATCCGTAGACAGTTCTCTGGAATCTTGTTGTCCCAGTATATTCCTTCTTTCTGAGCACCTTGAAGGAGACCAGGTTTGTGGCGAAATCTTTGCAGTAGGCTACATCGTATAGTCTGAGAGTTCTCTTTCCAGACGGCGTTCTCACAGATATATCGACGTCGCCGTATCCCACGATTGGGACTGTGGAACTGCCGGCCAGTACGTAGTCGTCTGGAGCCGCCAGTCGAAAGTTGACGAAACGGCTGAGTTCGTTGAAGATGTGTAGCGTGGTTCCGGAATCGAGTATTGCTGACCGGTACAGAGGGTATTCTGCCGTAGTGAAACAGGCGTGGGGAGTTGACTGGCCGCGGTTTGCAGCAGAGTAGCTTCTTTTCAGTTGTAAGAAGACAGCGTTGACTGGTTCGTGGTAATGGACGCTCCGTGTGTGGTATGCCTCCGCGTATTCACGAGCGTCGCGCTCCTCGAGTCAATTTCTCTGCTGCTGAGCCTCGTCATTATCCCTCTCTCTCTTCAGCAGGGTAACCTCTTCACTTAACTTCATATCTGCCCTCAGATTGGCTTGGATGAGTTGCTTCATAGCAGGGTTGCTTCGAAAGCGTGAGTGCTCAGGGATCCTCTCCGGGAACACATAGAAGCAGTCCCTGAGTTCATGCCCTGCGCTGAAGCAAGCCTTGCATCCGAGCATCTTTTTGTTCTGTGGTCCGGAGCCGGCACCTGAGTCGAATCGCTTTCTCTTGGTAGACTCGGTCCTCGAAGATGCCCCTCCACGGCCACGAGAGCCCCGGTACGGGCTTCTTCCTGTCCTGCTGGTGTCGCCCTCTGTCTCTCCTTCTCCTTGGAAGACCGGGAATGCGGCCTTGGTCGTCTTTCTGGTATCCCTTTTGGCGAAGGCCATATCTCCCCTAATATCTCTGGCAACCTCCTGGAAGGTCATCTCACCTCTTTGAACCAAGTGTCTCTTATTCATCCTGAAGTTAGTAGACCAATAAACGAGTAGGGAGTTACCTCTGGTTTCTTCCAATAAGCTTGAAAGCCAGGTAGCCGGGTCGCTAACGTCTGACGCCCCGTACTTTCGCGCTAGATGGAAGGCCTTCTCCCACTGATGGGTCCAATCTTCTACCTTCTGGGGTGTGTTGGCAAACCTGATGGCTTTGGTCTGCTCGCGCAGATTGTTTTGGTGTCTCATGCGATACTCGTCGACGTCAGGCATTATTGCCTCTCTGATGGCGTCGTAGACCGCGGCAATGTCGTGTTTTCCGGTGCAGTGGATGTTCCAGAGGTCGGCGGACATGTGGTTGGTCATCCACGACATGAGAGAGCTGCGTTTATCGAGCAGGTTGGTGTATTTGGTGTACTCGTGGGTGTAGATCTTCGTGTCGCGGTTGTACCTCTCAAGGGCGGCAATAGTGAGGTCTTCGATCGTATAGACTGGCTCTGGGACCTCCACGAGTACATCAGGCGTGTTGCTGGGGTCGTTTCCTCTCACAGTTATAGTCTCAGCCGTGACTTGTCGATTGGCTTGGCTTAGCCTCTGCTTGAGGTTCGTCAAGTAGGTTGCGTAACGCGTGAGCTCGCTCTCGTAACGCGTCACCGAGGCGCGTTTCTTTGGGTACCGGTCTTCGCTGATCTCCGGGTACTGTGGTTCTTTCGGGAATGTCTCCCGTTGGTCAGGGTCGAGGTACGGCCACAGTCGCTCAGTGGCTTGGAATTGTAGGGCGTGGTCGAATCCGGCCCAGTCGTCTGGTCCGTTGAGGAAGACGCCTGACTTTGCAGTGGCGGTGAGGAGTTTGTTCAAGTCGATAGACATCGCGATTGGTTCTTTTGGTGGTTATCGATAAGTAGGTATTGCGTATAGCTTCGAATAATCGTTCAAAAACGTCACTCTGACTGCGAATTGTCAAACAATAATATGGGGTCCAAACTTGGTCCATTCGTTCGTTCTTCGGAGGGAAGAGGGCCAGGTAGCACAGGCTCTCCTGACCGGGTGGACAAGGTCCCACTGCCAAGATATTAATTCCTTAACAGTGGGCCTCTCACTGTCTAATTCAACAGCTTGGGACAGCCTGCAGCCAACCTAATTCTGCCACCTGCGGATGCCTGCAGAAGTGGGGTCCATGACGAGCAATGGCTTCACCGCCTTCCTCAACAGTAACATCACCAAGTGGTGGCACTGAAAGGGGGGAAATGAAATTGTATGAAGACTGAAAGGGGAATAAATGAATTAAGTATTACGTATAAAGCATTACCGAATGTCTCCAAACCATCATCATATGCTTTTGCCATCTTGCCTCATATTATCATCTTTTTCTTTCTCTGACCCATCGTCCTCAAACCACAGTTTCGTTCGGGTACTTGCGAGCAAACATGCCCAGAGCCTTCAGGGTGAAGGTAAACTTGTAGTTGGGGTACGAAATCATGCAGCTCTTATTGAAGACACCCTCAATGGCTTCTTGAAGCCACTCGCCATTGCTTTGTTGGCGGTCCATGATCAGCTTGATACCTTTCTTGATGTGTTCAAGATTGGGGTAGTCTGCCTTCATGAGAGCAATTACCGCCCAGGCAGTCATGACAACTTGCGATCCTGAAGGATGCTCAATGTACTCGCCCGTCTCACATGCCTGCATCATGTTAGCATCCTGCAATTGTGACAAAATGTAAAAGCAGAACATACCCTGTAATGTTCAGACCAACCACCGTCCTCTCTCTGTTTGGAGATCAAAAAGTCACAGCCCCTTTTGGCATAATCGCTGTTCTTATATGTCTCACCAATGCTGGCCAAACTCTCAAGGGCAAACATGGTGGCATAAGTAAAGCAAATACCCCAGCTCCCATACCACCCACCATGTGGCTTCTGGGCAGTCTTGATCCACTTTACGGCGCGCTCGATGAAGCGCTCGATCTCTTTGGTTCTGTATTCCGGCCAGTGCTTACGGAAGAGGGACAAAGCCGTGACCACCGCAGTTGTGCACTCGGGATACTCATACTCGACCATGATGTTGCCAAACACCTCAGCAGCGTTCAATACCTCCATCCAAGTACCCGCGCGAGGGGGCTCATATGACGAGCATCCGCCAGAAGGATTCTGGTATGTCAGAAGAGTGTCAATGGCGTCAAAGATTCTCCGATCATCAATGAGGGTTGGGAAACCTGGAGTCTTCTGGAGAATGATGACAGACTTGAGAGCTTCCGAAACACAGTCGCTGACAGCATAGCCTTGATCCTTGTTGCTAAAGGCCCATCCGCCTTTGCGTTGTTGGCGATAGCATTTGTCCTGGTCCTTGACATTTTCGCGAATCTGTTGATCATCCAAGAACTCGAGCGCCTTCATCAACATTGGCCGCCAACGGGGATCCTCGGTTAAACCAGCATCCATCACAGCCTGAATGGCAAAGGCAGTATCCCAACACTGAACACCGTTGGTGCCATTGGCAAGCAAACCCTCGTCCTTCATCCAGAGGAACTCGTGGGCTCTCTCGCGATGCCTGCGCACAGCATAGGAATCGGGTCCCTCTTTGACATAAAGGCACACCGTGTTCATGGGCCCTGACACCGTGGCCAAATCAGCATGGTCGGTGTTCTCATTCTCCATCTCGATGAGCTTCATGGCCCACTCCTCGCCCTTCTTAGCAATCGCCTGTGTCCGCAAAACTGGGTTCCAGATATTGACAAGACACCAGTTTACCGTGTTGAGCACCCACGTCTTGGGATGGTAGTTGTCCCTGGGGTTGATGGTGTTGCGGTGCGAAGCCCAATTGATCTTGGCCCAGTCCTCCACAAACAACTCTTGCCGAAGGGAGCGGATCAGTTCCGTTTCCTCAGCCTGCCACCTCTTGGACCACAGATAGCTCATGGGCAGAAACACTTGGCGAATGTGGATCCACCATCTCCAAGGGGCAATAGGGACCCAGTCTGGGAGAAGCCACAACTCGGGGGGTGTTGGGTTAACGATATCCCACTGGGCAACTCCCATCACGGCCAACCACCACTTGGCCCAGTGGGGGGCATGTGTCGCTCCTCCCATCTTGTGCAGAGTGGCGCGAGCCTTGACCATCACCGGGTGGTCCGCATCAACACCTACAATCCGCAGGACAGTGTAGTTGAGCGATGTTCCAAAGACTGATGTCTCGCCCTCGATATGCAGACCCCAGCCACCGTCTTCGGGATTGGCGCGCGCAAACAAATAATTCTTGATCTCGGTCGCGTAATACCAGGGAATTGGCGTCTTGGTGACATACCAAGCAATAACGATGCACGGTAGCAGGAACATGGGACCGCCATATTCGCAGCCCCAGTGACCGCTGGGCAGTTGCAGCTTTTCGAAGAATTCGAGACCGTTTCGGACCGCATCGAGAGGGTTCGTCGGCTTTGGGAGATCGGGGGCATTCTTTAAGACATTGTTAGTAGTGTTTCGAGCAGTGTTTCGACCATGGTAAAGGCCTGAAAAGCCTAGAAGAACGTACCACAGGAAGGCCAAGAAAGTACTTGTCAGCAAAGCTCTGGGGCCAATCTTTAAGAGCTTGGTCGTCCTCAAGATACACCCATGATTGGCGTCCTTTGTCGTCGCGCATGCGCCATCGTGTATGGTCAGTTCGCTCTTCGATTCTTTGGCGTTTTGCGACATGGTCGGTGAGGTCGAAGCTCAGGCGCTTCTTGGTGGAGGACTTCTCGAGGAGAGGTTGAGTTTCCGAGGACACTCCCGCAGCATCCTTCTTTCCCATCGTGACGAGCTATACGAAATTATGGTGCCGTACCACGAAAGAGCGGAGGAACAGTGGGTTTTAAGAGCCAGCAAACATTTTGGCCGTGGACTGAGCTGTCTTGGATTCGCCAATCGGGCCACAGCGATCACCCGCTGTCCGTTGAATTTCAGGGGCTGCAGCAACGGGATCCACCCGTCAAGCTGGCAGTGACGCACGGGCCCACCAAAGTGCATGTGAGAGAGACCTCATCCATGTCGGAATCTTTCCGATGACATTGGGAAGGAGCACTGCCAAATCAGTGTGTGATCAGGTCAACTCGACGAGGAAGGAACACCGGGCTGGCAACAATTGCAGTACTACCGTAATTGCAAGTAAGAATGGGAAGAAGCCGGAAAGCCTGGGTATTCCCCAGTGCAGAATCAAGCGACTTGTGCATCATTTGTCAGATCTTGGTGTAAGTCGGCACCAACCCGATCACCATGGACGAAATATCGACAAATTCAACTGAGGGGTATTCTCAAGGCACTGGTACTCACAGCCAAGATTCATCTGGTGCCTCTTCTGTCAACTACGACGCGGTCAATGTCGTCGCTGTCGCTGGCAATGGTGCCCTCGACCGAATCGAGTCGCTTCTCGAAGCAATTGTTGATGCTGTCACGACCGGAAACGAAATCCTGATTCCCTACAGAACTGTCCGAGCATCACGCCCCGGGCGCTCACAAGGCCCGCCAGCGGCGCGCCAAGCTGGTGTGGTGAGATTCCCAGGTCGTACCATCCAGGAAGCGAAGAAATTTGGTTAGTGAACCGGGGCGTATCGAGCGATTTCATCTAACTGGTTCTGTGGATAGAAGCCTTACTATGCATCATTGAGCTTTCCCACGAGGCTTTACTGTCGGGAATGTTGATCACCAAGAGGTCTGTTTGTGAGGACCTACCTCCAAGACTGGGATGTTGGCTCACTCACCTGAGTAATCAGAAACATATACTACCAAAGTCCAGATCTTTTCGGCTCGCAAGCTGCAGTTGATGTCATGGTGGACAATCTTGCTTTCACCCTCGGTGTCGGCCGAGGCGATTTGAACATTGTAAATAGGCATCTGTTACTTCTCATTGAGTCAAATTTCTGACTGGAACGATCATAGGTTGCGACAGCCAAAGGCCTTATTTCAGGCCCCATCATGTTGATCAGTCGAGACGGTTCCGTCATTGACTGTGGGCTCTCTCATAGTACCGTGAGACATTACCTGAGACGATCAAACACAAGGGTTGTATGCTGATGGTCGTAGGGTATTCTTTTGCCATCCACAAGCGAGATCCGGAGCATTGGCTTTCATGAGGTCCAGTGGATTTTGGTGATTGAGAAAGAGGTCAGCTGAGACTATCGCGCTTAAATGGCCCTGGCTGACATGGGATCAAGGCAACTTTCCGAACTCTTGCTGCAGCTCAATATGCAAAGAACTCCCGAGCAGGTCACGGAATCCTCATCACGGTATGGCTTCAATGTTACAGATGATGTGTTCATAACTAAGTTCTCTGTCTGCCAGGCCAAAGGATTCCCTGACTTGGCCACCCGAAGGTTCCTGTCTGTTGTACATTCCATGCGGCCGAGTCTAGTGATTTTTGGTCTCGCAGACTTTGACCCTGACGGTATTTCCATTGTCCGAACATACCAGAATGGCAGTAGACGCCTAGAGCATGAGAACGAGGCAACTGTCCCCTCGCTCTGCTGGCTTGGGATTAAGAGTCGCGATCTCCTCTCTTCATGGCAAAGTCCAGCAGTTGACGATGAGGAGGACCAAGAATTATATGGAACCACAGGCGGGGAATCTCCTCAATTGGTGGAAAGTGAGCAGGTCCCCTTCTTTCTATTTCGTGACAGTTATTAACCTACTCCTCGCGCCAGACTCCGATCATCAGCGGCCGGCAAAAAGACCCAGGCTGTCAGATTTTCGAAATCCAAGCGACAAAGTGTCCTCTCTCACTTTGAGGGACCGAAAGAAAGCTGGCGATATCCTGAGGGCCATTTCCTCTGTCGAGCTGCCCTCCGGCGGCGGGTTGGAACATGCACAGGAACTACAGCGCATGCTGATGTTGAACATCAAAGCTGAGATACAGGCTGTGGACAGTTATGGGGATCTGAGTACCTGGTTGGATGACAATCTCTACGCGAGAATGCACGCGGACTAGTGATACGGGAATCTGCAGCCGGCTTTCGCTGCCTCAAGTGCCAGTGGTGTTGTTGGTGTCTCTTGGAGATAAGTCAGTCAACGGTGGTTAGTCCCCACATAGGTGCCACTTTGGCCTTCCCCATCAGCAACCAGGAAACCCCTTGTGGTGTAGTTGGCTATCACGTTCGGCTGTAAAGGAATTTATTGATACCGAAAGGTCACCGGCTCGATTCCGGTCGAGGGGAATATATTTTGCTCCTTTTTGAGCCACGTGGTTGTGGTTTACCCAGCTTCATTTTTGACTTGCAGGGTGAATCACTTTGAGGCCATAGCCAAAGCCAAAGGAGTATGAGTCTAGCCAGCTTATGAGATAAGAAATACCAAGGTCAGCAGGTTCAAAGGACGGCCAACAAACCTTGAATAACAGCGGCAAGCCACCGGACAAGATCTCCGAACTATTCACTACCATTGTGGGTCCCTAATGGTTTTTATATTTCATGTCCTTCTCTTCTTTTTGTGTCCGATTCTTGTTGTTCCTGACATCCAATGTTTGTACCCTAACCCTCTCTCCCTGGGTCTTTTCGTTCACTAGGCACGTGACACCGTACAAATTACGCGTAATATTTCACATTCGCATCGTCTCATCGATGTAATTTTCATCACCACCTGCCCAACTGAAACTGCATCAGAGTAAACTTTTGACAACGACAACAAAAGTCTGAGAGACCCACCCTCATTATCTCTCAGTATCTCACGCTACTATTCAAGGTACTCAGCAGGACTTTTAATAGATCAGGTTTGCTTCTTTTCGTCACCTCTTCTCGAACAGCTCGGACCCACCAAGATGTCGAATCAGGACCAACAACCAGCAGACGCCCTCATCAACACCACCGACGGCCTCGCCTATTGGGAGTCTATTGCCCCAGATGTGAACGGCATGTTGGGCGGGTTTCCCCACATCAGCAAAGTCGACATCCAAGGCTCAAAAAATTTCTTGGCTAAGCTTGGTGTCGGCGCGAAGAAGAGGAAGGTGGAGAGGGCGTTGGAGGGGGGCGCTGGGTTTGTTTTCACCCTTGTCTCCCATGAATTCATACTCACTGACAACATCCCGATAGAATAGGCCGGGTGACGACGGGGTTGCTCCTCGATGGCATCGCCCAGCAAGTCGACGTCATTGAGCCGATTCAGAAGTTCACCGATGAGCTCAAGGGGAAGACGGGGGTGGGTAAAGTGTGGAATATGGGGTTGGAGCAGTGGAAAATGCAAGATGGAGGGGAGAAGTATGACTTGATATGGATCCAGTGGTGCGTGGGGCATTTGACAGATCACCAGCTGGTGAGCTTTCTGGAGCGCTGCAAAGCTGCGTTGGATGTGGAAAAAGGGGGGTTTATTGTTGTGAAGGAGAATAATAGTACAAGTGGGAAGGATGATTTTGATGAGGTGGATAGTAGTGTTACGAGGTATGTTTGTTGTGTGTGTTTTTTTGTAGAGGGGGGAAAGGGGGAGGGATGTTGCTGCTAACAGAAGAACACCCCAGGGAGGACGCGACGTTTAGACGCATCTTCAAGGAGGCCAAGTTGAAGCTCGTGCAGGTTGAGCTGCAGAAGGGGTTTCAGAGTAGTGGGTTGTTGCCAGTTAGGATGTATGCTCTGAAGCCAGAGTAAGGTGGGTACATCACAGCAATAACAAAACAAATCAAAGGGCAGTTCTCAGTTCATGTCATTTTTTTCTTCTTTTGGTATCATTCGTCGTTCCTCTCAACTTGACTCCTTCTCCTTTCCTTTTGAAGAGCTCTCATTCTCCTCACCGTCTTCTACCTTTACATCCGCCACAGCCTCCCCAAGACCCTCCTTTGCATTCTCAGCCTCCATCTCACGCACCTCCTTGAGGAAGTAATCCACCACATCGATCTTCTCGCTGAAGCTCGCCAGGTCAAGAGGGATGTAGTTCTTGTCATTGGCCAACGCAACAGACGCACCGTTTTCAACGAGGAGCTTTACAATTGGGAGGTGGCCGTTGAGAGCTGCCCAGTGAAGGGCTGTGTTGCCGAACTCATTTGTGGCGTCGAGGAAGGCTTGTTTTTGATCCTTGTCGGCGGTTGGAAACCGGGAGAGGATGTACTCGACGATTTCTGTCAAATATTATTTTAGTTTCGTGTAAGAAAATAGTGGATAAGATGAGAGAATTCAACTCACCAACATGACCGTTGGCGCTGGCCATGTGCAGGGTTGTGTTCTTGCTGCTCTCGTCTACCGCCTGGGCGAGAACGTCGGCGGGAGTGGGTATCCTGTCGGTGGTCTGGCGGGCAATGATTCCTGAGAGGATAGTGGAGAGCTCGTCTTTGTCACCGACGCGGGCGAGGTAGATGAGGTCGTCGATTTCTTCTTCTTGAAATTGGATCGAGGCCATTTTCGGTGTTCGAGGGGGGCCTCAGAAGTGACGTAAAATCGAATCGAAAATGAGGGAAAATCACGAGATTGATTCTCACGACAATAGATAGGCAGCAGACTGGAATATGAGGGTTGAGATTGAATGTGAAAGTGAGAGCTGGGGTGTGTGTGACTTCATCACTGCGGGCAGCCAAAAGTTGTGAATTTTTTCTGGAGCGTTGTGGCCCAAACAGTGCGGGCACTGTGTGACCTGAGTGGCCATACTGTGCACCCCCTTATTCACCCCTTTTCAAGGGACAAATGTTCAAGGCATCTTCCTCGACTGAAAGAGTAGAGTACAAGTAGAGCTGCTCTTAAATGAATTCCAAGTGATTTTCATATATCATGTCTCTTAGCGCTCGATCTCGATGTGACGCAAGAAGATGCTACCATCTGTGTCCCAGACGTGCAGGGCTTCAACATTTTACCACTCCCCAATAACCAAGAAAAACGGGTCAGCAGCGCTAAGTCAACGTCAGTAGCTTGTACATAGTTCCACGTTCACACTCAACCAAACATGGAGGGCAACTCACTACACCCCAAGTAGATAATTCGGCTTAAGATCGATCTGGTCAGCGCGACAACCGATTGTCTTTTGCGAATAAATTTGACCGGGCTTCCAGTCACCGGTGACTGATGATGCCCCAGTACACTGCGAGTATTCCAGTTCTACAAGGCCTCTTGCGCTGTATTGTATGCTGAACACACTTTGTGTCAACACCTTGCGGTATCCATGTCATCGTCAAATCAACAGGAAAGGATGTACTCACTCGCCATTACTTCTCTGCCCTGGCTCATCACACTTCCACCCATCACTAAGCAACAGCGTCTTCTCATGAAACCTCAGGTGAAGCCGTGGACCACGGCTCCCATACAGCCCAACCGTCCCAGCGTCGACTGAAAGCCACTTGTCGCACCAGAATACATGGGTCGCGTTTGGTATCGGCCCGGACATGGTGGTGTTGCAGCGAGCTAGGCCCCCGATGGCGGGGTTGGTGAGGTTGAAGCTGAAGTAAGTCGACTCGATGCTGGGCTTCTGTTCTTGTTCTTCGGTGGGTGACATGAATGTGGAAGAGGTGGTGTATTGGAGGCCTTTGATGGACCAGCGGAACTTGACATCGACAGTCTTGTTGCTGCAGGAGCTGATGAAGGGTTTGGTCCAGCCGAAGTCGTAGTGGTAAGGACCTTGGCCGAGTTCTGTTGAGTCGACGGTGGTTGTGGTGGGTGCCGCCCTTGAAAGGGTTGACATGGCGGAAAGAAGGGTTGTCACGAGCATGTTGGAAACCGCAATTCGACCTATATTTACTTTTGCATAGGGAGGATTCAAACGAGATGGTTTAGAACTGAAGAGGCAGCGGTGGGACTAGCCATCGCTTTATGAGTCCGTAAGAACATGAAGCTTGAGTACGGTCGGAAGCGATGATCTGCAATGTAACATGTGCCTGTGGTAGCATGTAGTAAGATTCTCAAAGTGGGATTCTCGGCCTGGGATAACATGCAATACGCTTGTATTAATATAAGGCTAATAACGATATAGTAGTATACTACATGAAATAGAAGAGGTCATAATATGTATCTATTTTTAAATCGGATTCTAGAGCACCAGGCTGTGGATTATGTCTTGGCAAATAAGCAGTACAGGACAAGTGATGATACCAAGTTATGTCGCAGCGATTCTAGCATCTCCAACCACTGCCTCCTCACCCCGTGATTTCTCAACAAGGTCCGGGAAGTTATCCCACGATCCTTCCACACCGCACCAACGCACCCACCGCACCATTACCCTAACAATCTCCTCATCTTGTCGCATTTCTTCTGCCACAGTCTTTTTGATCTTATCAGGGACTTTGTACTGTCCTGGCTCCAGCATCCTCTCCACAGAGTCCAAAGCCAGATGCGCAATCTTGAAGAAATCCTTCTTCGCCAGGGGGAATCCTTCTACCGGTTCGGGTAGCTCCTGGGTGTTTAGCATAGCCCGGATGACCTTGGAAATGTGTCCATCGTCACCATAGACATTGGCCCGGTAACAGAGTTCTGGCCAGCCGTCGTGGGGGCGCTTAGGGGTGTACCCAGTAACCCTCTCAGGGTACAGCTTGGGACATCCGCACCCGGCATACATCACCGCGTCTCCCCAAGCCTTCCACTGCAGCATCCGCTTCTTGTTTTCGTTGGAGATCCAATCTTGTGCCATAAAGGTCGGGTAGAAGATTCCCAGCGTGGACATGTGAAGCATGACAAAGTCGATAGCTTCTACCTTGCCGGGATGCTGGGCTGCCCCGAGAATGTACGCGCAGGTGTGTATCATGGCGGTGGTCTTTTGTTGGAGGTCCTCGGGTGTTGCATCGACTTGGTATGAGGCCAGATATGGCACCAGCTCTTTGGCCACCTTTTTCAAGAGGCCGTCAGATATCTTGTTGAGGGGGTCATCAGGTGTCACGGCGTTAGCAATGACGGGGTCGTTTTGAAGACTAGTGACGATTTCCAGCAGCGATTTTGATGGGACATCCGGGTTCGACTTGAAATATTCCTCCACTGGGAAGATGAACCACTCTGGCCATTCGTCATGAACACACCCCGCTGCGAGAGCCTCGGCGACGAGACAGGGTTGGCTAAACTCCAGGCCACAGCCGAGGTGGATCATGGGATGAAGAAAGCCAGAATGCATGCGCGCAAAAATGTCGTCGGATAACTCATCCCCCTTGAACAGGTACTCGTTCACGACAGCCGGGACCCCCCTCACGGCAATCTCGTCTTGGAAAAACCGAACGTAGTCCTGGTAGTAGTTCAGGTTTCCAATGCACTGCTTGAAGAATGCAGGTTCTTTCAGTTTAACCGCAGCTACTGACGCTGGATGGTACTGGATGAGGGCTTGGTACGGCTTGTTGAGATCGTACATGGCCTGCACCTCTGATGGAGTGGCGCCCAGGGCCCAAAGTGTGAGAAGATGGTGCACGGTGTGGTCTACAGAGCCATGTCAGAAGCCGTTTCATACAGTTTACAGTACAATGCGTTTGCGAACTTACTGTGGAAGCCCACGGCATCAAAGAGAGTGTGGTAGCGTACATGATTTACCATCAGCAGCTCAGAGACCTTGTCTGCGCTTTCTTGGGTCAAAACCTTGACGTGGGTATTGCCTGGAGTGTCTTTAGCCGAAAGTTGAATGTTATACGGGGAGATCTCTTTGGGGATGCATCTTTCTCTTGGGAAAGCCATTGCGGTTGTGAATTGGAAGCAGAAACTTGACAGAGCACCTCAACTGCTCGTTGATGCTGAGGAAAGAGTGTTAACTTGTACGCCAATCAGGTACTGTACCGGCCATGACAGCTGCATCGGGGAGGGGTATCGGTCACCGAGAACGCCTCGGACTTGGCGTTGCTGACAGGAAGGGCCCTCCCAGCTAAGGTACTTAGGCATGTGCGATAATCGACTTTCCCTCATCTCATTCCACAAAGCGTTTGCCGTGCTGGCTCGGGATAGCTATCAACGATGCCTTCTTATGCAGTGCTTGGTGCCACAGGCAACACGGGCAAAGCTCTGATGCAAATCCTCCTGCAGTCACCCGTCAACCGGGTCAACGCCTATTGTCGGTCCAAAGAGAAGCTCTTCCGGGTCTGCCCCGAAGCCGCCAGCAACAAGCAGGTGAAGGTGTTTGAAGGTCATCTCGACGATATCTCGCTCATTGCCGACTGCATCCGCGGTACCCGGGCCGTGTTCCTCGCGGTTGCAATAGTGGACAATATGCCAGGTTGCACCGTGGCTCGGGACACGGCATCGGTTGTCATCTCGGCTCTCGATCGGATTCGGCATGAGGCCGACCAGCACAACTCTCACCCACGGCTTCCGAAACTCATCCAGCTCTCCTCAGCCTCACTCGAGGAGTCCTTCTGCGGAGACGTTCCTGCCTTTGTTCACTCGATCCTCAGCACTGCCGTGTCATATCTCTACAAGGACCTCGCTGAAGCCGAGAAGTTCCTGCGAGCGCAACAGGGCTGGGTGACTTCCGTCTTTGTCAAGCCCGGAGGGTTGGTTCATGACCGGCAGAGTGGCCACGAGATCAGCACCGAGACAGCCAAGACGCCGCTTTCCTTCTTGGACCTGGCGGCTGGAATGGTGGAGATAGCGGCCAGTGAGGAGGGAAAGTACGGTATGCGGAATGTCAGCGTGCTGCCAACGTCGGACCATGTCAAATTTCCGTGGGATGGCATTTACTTTGCCTTGACGGGACTGTTGTATCATTACATGCCCTGGACATATCGCTATCTGGGTGAATACCCGCTTCCATAGATGTTCACAATCCGAATTGTGTTTTACCGATATCTCGGAGTAAATCAGTACACCCATCCCTTTCCCGGTTTAGACCCATATTACTTGAGGACATCTCTCGCAGCCCAAAGTTGTCACACAGAATACCACGGTATTACCTTCCACCACGCACTAGGTACTGTTCCACTACATACTGTCAATATGGAGTCAATCTTCAATCAGATCAAAGAGCTCTACGCCAAGGCAGAGGACGCCGGGAAAAGAGAGATCCAGGGCTACATCCGTGAGCTGCAAGTTGGCTTCTATTCAGACTGGGATGTTGTTATGAGACTCACCAGCGGGGTATGTTTTCCTTTACTTTACGGCATCCATCTAGTCAGATATAGGGGGCTAACAGTGCTTGAAGCCTCTTCAACTGGCTCTGGCCAAGATTGGCATCGACCTCGACATTTTCACGACCCTCACACAGAGTGATATTCCTGTCACGCTGAGCCAGCTGACTGAGAAAACTGGGGCCTCGGCACAACTTTTGGGTACGGATCATGGATTCACGTTCAGCAACAGATGCTCGGAATACTGATGCATAGCAGCACGCCTCCTTCGTACCATGGCGGCATTTGGCCTCGTGAAAGAGACCGGGAAGTACGAATACACCGCCAGCGCCTTCACCAAGGTCTTTTCGAACCCCAATGCGGCGGGTGCTATTTGCCAACTGTCAGTCTCCCTCTCAACGACTCCAGAACGTCAGAAGCTAACTATTTCTGTAGCTTCGATATTCCCGGCCCGTGTACCCAGGCCATGCCCGACTTTCTCGCCGAGACCAAGTACCAAAACATCACCTCCAACAAGCAGACCGTCTTCCAGAAAGCCTTCAACACTGACCTGACGCTCTTTGAGTGGATGCCTCAACACCCAAAGCACATGAAGAGCCTAGGCCACCTGATGGCACTGGAACGCCCAGTTCATTGGGTAGACAAGTACCCCGTCGAGGAGAGGCTCGGTTCCCTTGCCACCAAGCCCGACGAGACCGTCTTGGTAGACATAGGCGGAGGGTTTGGTCAGCAGGCCATCGCATTCAAGGCAAAGTTTCCCAACCTCCCCGGCCGAGTTATTGTCCAAGACATCCCGCAAACTCTGGCGGGTGCCAGGCCGGTTCCGGGCATCGAGTTTGTCGAGCACGACTTCTTCGGCCCACAGACTGTCAAGGGGGCCAAGCTGTATTATCTCCGTCATGTGCTCCACGACTGGCCCGACAAGGAATCTCTGCAGATCTTGAAGAACATCATTCCTGCCATGGGCCCGGACTCGTGTTTGATCATCGACGACGTGGTGCTTCCTGAAATGGGCGTGCCTTGGCAGTCGGCGTACATGGATTTGATTATGATGAACAGCTTGGGAGGCGTTGAGCGAACCAAGCCTGAGTGGGAGGCGCTGTTGAGCGAGGCTGGGTTGAAGATTGTGGAGATTCATCAGTATGACTCCAAGATGCAGTCTATTATTGTCACGGTTCCAAAGTAAGGGATTGGATGTACACGTTGGTACTATTAGGTAGCATGTACACGAATGCAGACCAAGGTGAATTGGAAAGGGCGAATGCGACTTCTGCTACCATTAACTTCTTGCATGGCTTCAAGTTTGTCTTGATGAACGATGACTCCTAATACATGTCCATAACGTCATTTGGGCTGACACCAAAGCAAAAAGTTGCTTAGTTGAGTCAGGATAGCGACACAATTGTGCGGTACGACGAGCACTTGCCAACGAATTCGCTCCCCGAAATATCGTACACCGATATTGCAGTAGCTTCATCAACCAACAGCAAGCCAGATCGCCACCCATCACTCACCTACCTATTCCACGCATACATGTAGGCATCAATACACCCGTGGTGAAAGAGACTGACTATCCATAGGTAAACGCCACCAAAAGAAGCTCACCCATCATCAACATGTCCACCTACGCCCTCCTCGGAGCTACCGGCGCAACCGGCACCAGCGTCCTCCGCCACCTCCTCCAAAACCCCCCTCAAGACCTAATCCAACTCAACATCCTCGTCCGCTCCAAACCCAAACTCCTCCAAACCTTCCCAACCCTCCTCTCATCCCGCCCTCCCCCCCCTTTCAAAATCCACATCTTCGAAGGCACCTCCACCTCTCCCCACTCCCTAAACCCCTGCCTAACCTCAGCAACCACAATCCTCAACTGCGTCGGCACCAACGCCAGCAACCCCGGCACAACCCTCCACTCCACCACCGCATCAGCCATCATCTCCTCCCTCACCACCATCTCGCTCACCAACAAGAGCCACTACCAACCCCCCACAATCCTCCAACTCCGCACCGCAAGCCTCAACCCCGCCCTCTCCTCCCAAGTGCCCAAGCTAGTCCACTCCATTGTCAGTTTCTGTCTCCACAACAGCTACTCCGACCTAGAACAGGCATGCAACCTCTACATTCCAGCTTCCAGAAACGGGTTGTTAAATTACATACTCATCGACCCGCCCACGCTTCACGAGTCCCACCCGACGGGATATTCTCTCATCACCCGCGCAGACGAAAAGCAAGACGTCGCGCTTAGTTACGCCGATCTTGGGGCGGCGATGTGCGAGCTTGCCACGACGAGGGAACGGCTTCACGGAAAGGCAGTGGGCGTCACGGCGAGGGGGAATGTGAGAGAAAAATGGATGCCATTGATGGGGTTCCTAGTCAAGGGGGCGATGGGGAGGGTGGGGGAACGGTTGAGAGAGGGGGTGACATTTTTGTATGGCCCAATGGCGCCTTTTTTCGCGATTGGTATGTATGCTGAGGCTCCCGGGTTGCCTGCTTATGCGACCGTGACGGTGAGAAGTAGTTAGTGTGTGAGCATGGGCTTATTTGTAGTTTGTGACTCTAGGGATGATGATGATGATGATGATGATGAGTGTTTTGGTGGCGCGGGCAGTGGCATGCTGGTTTTGGAGTGGTTAGCGGAGGAGTGGGGGCGGGTGTAATCTGAGGGGCCGGGTGGGTTGATGTTGTACGTCCTCAGAGATGTGTAATAGTTGATGATATTCTTAGATACTCAAACAAACAGCTCCAGAGAGCAAAAACCTTTTCCTATCCCCTCACCAATAAGTGGGCCTCAGGCCGAAGCCCTGGAGCAACCTGCTTGACCAATCCGCCGGGAGTAATACCTCCCACAGTTGAGGAATGAACAGTGGTGATGGGAGTGGAGCGAGCAATAAGACATTTAGGGGTTACGCCCATTAACGTGAATCGAATGAACCATTTCTCCAGAACGAACGAGGTAGCAATACGAAGGACAAGGGATTAGCAATAAAACCCCAACTGGTCATAAGAGATCAGAGATACAAGTTCAAGCCTGACCATCCAGAAAACGCCAACGAACTCAAAATATCCCTACTCGCCTAGATACAGTGAATAGAACTCATAACTTCGTCACAGTCGTAACCCTTCCCCATATCTTCTCACCCAGTGTAACCACTCATAACACGGTCAATCAGATCGCTAATCAACCCGACATACTCCTTGCTCTGTTCTGTTCGTTAGCCAACATCCCATCTTCACATTCCTCACAACAAATCAGTCCACTCACCATAAGCGTAAAATGATTCGCCCCCTCCGCCTTCACAATATCAAACTCGGCCCCAGGCAGCACCCCATCCCACCCATCCGGTCCAAAATCAACCCTCTTCTTCACCATAAAATGCATCCCCTTCATCTTCGGCGCCTCGCTCTCCTTCAACACAGTCTCCGCAGCCCAAATCAAGCCCACCTTGGGCATCCTACCACTGATGGCTTTAAGCGGAGCAACCTTGTAATCCAACATGACATCCACCACCGCCTGAAAATGCGGAATCAAATACCCCGGCGGCTCAGCACTACCCCCCTGCCCCCCAGGCTGATTCGCAAACAACCCCACACTATTACAATGCTTGTAAAAGCTATCCGGTAACTTCTCCATCACCTGTGGCACCGGCGCGTCGATGATGATGATGCTCCCGACCTCCTCCCCGGAATTCACCAGCGCCTCCGCCACGACGTAGGCGAACGCCCCACCCGAGGACCACCCGCCTAGGTGATATGGCCCGTGGGGTTGGCGGCGCCGGATTTCGGCACAAAAAGACTCGATCATGGCTGTGTGGGTGCAGTTCATGTTTTCGGGGTCGCGCGCGTAGGGGCAGTTGAGGCCGACGACGGCGACGTCGGATTTGAGGCGGGGGAGGGGGACGTAGGAGGATGCGGAGCCGCCGCCGTCCGGGAGAAGAAAGAGGGTTCTTTTTGCGACGCGGGGGAGGCTTTGGAGGATGACGGACGTGCAGGGACGGCAGTGTGGCACGCGCTTGATGGATGGGGGGGTATCGTTGTCGTCATCCTCGGGTTCGCTGGCGCTGCTGCTGCTGCTTTCGTGGATAGAAGAGCTATGGTCTAGGTCTGAGGTGGTGGAAGAGATGGAGGCGACTTCTTCTGGAGCAAGATTGCTGCTGCTGTTGTTGTTGTTGTTGTTGTTGAGGAACGCGGAGAGTTTGGCCACGGTGGGGACGTCGTCGAAGAGGGAGAAGGCTGAGTCGAGGCCTAGGCCGAGTTCCTCTTTGAAACGACTGGAGATGACCATGGAGCTGAGGGAGTCTATGCCAATGTCGGAAAAGATTGTCTCGGTGGTGAGTTCTTCAATCGCGACGCCGCTTTCCTCAGAGATGATCTTCAGTGCGGCAGGAAACTGGCTGCTGTCGAAGGCTGCGCCAGACTCCGTGGTGGGTGTTGCCAATACATCGGAAGCTCGGGTTGTAACATGTGCAAGGTATGGGGCTGGTGTCTGTTGACTTGCAACCGGCTCGGTGTCATGGTATTCGTCATCTTCGTCATCTTCTACTTCTGCTGCGGTAGAAGAAGCACCCAAGTAGTTTCTCAAGGCACCAACAGTTGGGCAGTCAATGAAGAGCGAGAATTCCGAGGCCATGTCCATGCCCAAGTCTTCCCTCATTCTACTGCCAATCACCATGGAGCTCAGTGAGTCGATGCCCATGTCGACAAAGTTGCTCTCATCTGTGAGCTCCTCGAGAGCAACACCGCTCTCCTCGGAAACAACCCGCAGGACCGCGTGGAACTTCTCATCATTGGGTGTCCCGCAAGTCTTTGCCTTGGGTTTAGGGGCTGTCCTTTTCTTCACCGGGTCTGAGGCTGGCGCTGACTGGGTTGCTTGCTTCGTCGTCATCGGAGCAGGCGTTGGTTTGACATCAACAAATGATGGCTTGGACTTTGCAGGAGCTGTCGGGTTTCCGCCGCGTTGACGGATGCCTTTGTCAAGTGCTGACTTGAGCACAACATGTAATGCCTTTCGTGGCACGTTCCGCAGCTGTATCATCGAGTATCAGCATCTTACCCTTCATCAAACACTGAAAAAAAATTAGACGTCACGACAACTTACCGACAGATTCCCAAAGAACGCCACCACTTTGTCCCCATGCAGAACAACCACATCACCGTGAGCAAGATCACCCCCCTTATCCCTGCTGAACTTGGTGTAAACCTCATACTCCTTCCCCTTCACTAGCGGCTCATAGATCTGCAACGACCCCCAGCCATGGTTGACATATACCTCCTTGGCAATATCCGTCTCGTCACTGGCGTTCATGGCAAACCCAGCCACCTGGGTGATGGCATCCACATACGCTGGGTGGGCAGCAAAGTCCCCTTCGCTCTTGGCATCGGAAAAGTTCATCTTACAAGTTGCTTCATTTTCTGCCTCTTTGAGAATCAGATTGTCGAGGAGCTTGTAATCAGGGTGGAAAGTAGCCATGCTGCTCATGAGCTTGTACCCGCTCTTGCGGGTGTATCGGAGGCATCTTCCCTTCGCCATGCCATCGTGGAGCTGGTGGATCTTGGCCTTGTAGTCGGGTACTTTCTTTTGGAGGGACTTGTGCTGGGCATCTGTCGTGAAGCGGACTGTGCAGGTGGCGTGCTCCGTGTCGAGCTTTCCGTCGGGGAGATATGTTGCGAACTTGACGGTGGCTTTCCGGGTGGTGGCGGCTGCCTTGGGAGGCCAGCTCATTGTCAAGGTAGTGCGGAGGAGCTGGGGACCTTGTCCGTGGGGAATAAGGGCTTTGTCGACAACAAGATCACACACGTCAACGAGACCATCCAGGGCTCCTGAGTGTCCGGCTCGGAGTCGGGCCATGGAGTATCTGCCGACTTGGAGGGCAATGTCGGCGTAGAATGAAGGCGTGGCGAGGGGGATGCCATCGACGAGGTGGCCTTGTGCGATAGGGTTGACATCGGCACGGGACATGTCTGTTTCGACGATAAAGGTGGCTCCCAACGGCTCTGTCTTCTCTTCGACCACACGGTGGACAGTGGTTGTAGTCTTGATTTCAGGGTAGGCTTCTTTCGTGGCATCCAGCTTTGATGGTTTGCGAAGGGGCGACTCGGTGGGCACCTGATAGGCAGAAGTGTGCACCTCTTTGCCGGCATCAGCGCAGTCGCATTTGATCTCGTGGCGGTGCAGGCACCAGTCGCCTTCGTAAGGGATGTAGTACTCCTTCAAGTCCCAGCCATAGTCGGGTAGAGGGATCACTTTCTTGGCCGAGTCAAAAGGAGCGTGATAGGCGAACCAGTTGACGTCGAGACCAGCAGTGTAGATGGTCGACAGGATGGTGGTGAGATTAGGCCAGACGTCTGTATTCTGATGCAGAGTGGATAGCGTGGTCATGTTGTTTCCGAGTGTCATCTTCACCATGCCGCTGAGCAACGGTTTTGGCCCAAGCTCGACGATGATGGTTTTATCGTTGATGAGGCCTTTATCTCTGGCTGTCTCGAGAGCTTTGACCATATCGACCGCCTCGCGGCAATGTCTGGCAAGATAGTTGGCACCAATGGCACCTTCCTCGTTAATGATATTGCCTAATAGTGGCGACAAGACAGGCACAGCCGGTTTTGAGAAAGACACCCCACCTGCCAGTTTCTCAAAGTCTTCCAGAATTGGCTGCACCTGAGCCGAATGAAAGGCAAACGGAAGCTTCAATACTGTCGCTTTGATCCCCTCTCCAGCGAGGACACGTTGCCCCCCGGTGATATCCTCGATCGAGCCGCTCAAGACAGTATCATGCGGGCCATTGATACACGCAACATCACAGCTCAACCCTTCCAACGTCTCGGTAAGAGAGGCAGCTGAAGCTCTAGCGGCTAGCATAGAATGGGTACCGCGCTGACAGCGTTCCTGAAGAAGCTCGGCTCGCTTCCCGACGACATAAATCGCGTCAGACGCTGAAAGGACACCGGCCACATACAGCGCCGCGTACTCTCCAAGACTGTGTCCCACGACAACGCTAGGCCTGAGCCCAAAGGATTGGAGGAGGTCACCGAGGGCCATTTCAAGGCATGCCAGGCCGACCTGCACCACTACGGGGAGCATGGTATCCATGTCGCCCTCAGCAGAGGTGATGATGTGCAGAAAAGAAGGAAAGCCATGGCTCTGCGCGAGACGGTCGAAGCGATCAACGGCGTCACGGAATTTCGGATATGCCTCGTACAACTGTCGACCCATACCAAGGTACTGTGAGCCTTGACCTGTGAAGGCAAAAACGACGTTGGGCTTGGTCTTGGGACGGTTGATACCGTCTCCATTGGCGATGGCCGTTATCAAGCTGCGCTCCACCTCGGTGATGGTGGACCCGGTGATGCTCACGCGGTGAAGGTGATGCCAGCGGCGAGCTGTGGTGGTATACGACAGCTGAGAGATCGAGAGATTCGGAGTACGCTGAATGTGCTCGAGGAGTCGTTCCAGGTTGGTCTTGAGCGACTTTCCCACATGGCCAGAAGCGGTGACAATGTGGTTGGTTCTCGGGTCTGGTGCAGACAAGTCCTGGCGCTCGGGTGCATCTTCCACCAGCAGTGCCGTGTTGCCACCGGCGGCGCTGAAGTTGTTGATGAGAACGCGGCGAGGCCCATTAGACCGAGGCCACGGCTTGGGCTCCAGGGCAATGTGGACGTTGCGCGCTCCAAGGTCAGGGTAATGTCGGTTGATCTTGCTTCCAGGCTTGATCCCGCAGTGAGGCACAATGGTGTTGTGCTGCATCATCAAGAGCACCTTGACAAGGCTGGTCACGCCCGAGACACCTTCACCATGGCCAACATTGGCTTTCGCAGAACCAACGTACAATGGGCGATTCTTGGGACGAGCCTCCTCGTCAGGGGCAAAGACGGAGAGCACAGACTCCATTTCGACCGCGTCCCCGACCTGGGTGCCGGTCCCGTGCATCTCGATGTAGCTCAGCTCGTTGGGCCCAACACAGGCACTGCTAAGCACAGCAGTCATGTTCTCAATTTGAGCGCCGACGTGTGGTCTCGTCATCGAGTCTGACATGGCAGAGTGGTTCGTCTTGGCGTCGAGGATGGTGGCGAGGATGGGATCATTGTCAGCCAAGGCATCCTCCAATCGCTTGATGAAGACAGTGCCAACACCCTCAGCACGGCAGTAGCCATCCGCAGCGTCGTCAAACGGCTTGCAGTTTCCAGTACGAGACAAAAAGAAGCCTTTATCAAGACCGGTGTGGCCATCGGGCGTGAAGATCATGTTGGTACCACCAGCAACAGCTGTATCACAGTCACCGCGCCAGAGCGAGTTGCAGGCCAGGTGGATCGCTGCCAAACTGGACGAGCAAGCAGTGTCATTGCTGTAGCTTGGGCCCGAGAACTCGAAGCAAAAGTTGATACGGCCGGGGATGAAGCCTCTGTTGCCGCCCGTAATAAAGTGCGTGTCGATGTTCTGGGCCGTGTTGGTCTCCATCCAATCGTTGCTAGTGACACCATGGAACACCCCAATACGGTTGCGCTGCGTGGATGGAGTTGTATCGGGGACGATGCCAGCACGCTCCATGGCCTCGTACGTCGACATCAACGACATTCGCTGGGCCGGATCCATCTGAGGCGCCTCCTTGGGCGAAATGCTAAAGAACCGCGGGTCAAACTCAGCTGTAAAGTCCAGCCAGCAGCCCCATCGTGTGGCACCTTTGTTGCGAGCCTTGCCGGTGTCGTCTACATGGGTTCTGACGTCCCATCGTCGACGGGGCACCTCTTTGCACGTGTCGACGCCTTTGTATAGGAGATCCCAGAAGGCATCAGTACTCTGAGCCTCGGGAAATCTTCCCGACATGGAAACAATGGCAAGCTTGCACCTGTTGCTTCCGGGGCGATGGGAAAACCTGTTGGTCCCACCGGTCACGGTCCCAATTTCATTGGCGATACCGCCTTTTGCTAGAGCTGACGACAGGCTCTTTTGAGCGGATGACCCCACGGGAGCGATGACAGCGCTGCTAACACCGCGAGACTTGAGTAGACGAGGCACTTCGGTCTCAACCTTGTCCCAGCCGATGGGTACCAGGAGACACTGAGACAGTGCCAGCTCGACAAGAGCTCTGAAGTTTGCCACCCACACTAACTTGCCGGACGCGCTTGACAGGAAAGGGATCTTGGCTGAGTAGCCCGACCATGGCTCAACAGCAGTAGTCTCCAGGATGAAATCGATGTCTTTGGACGTGAAGAGATGGTCGCCGTGCGATGGCACAAAGACTGGAATCTCCGTGGTTTTGTAGCCGCTGAATGAATTGGCAGCAAGCAGCTGGTCCAGAACACGGGGGCTTCCAGTGATAGTTGTTGACTTGGCGGCAGTAGCTGTGATCCAGGGATATCGAGTCTTGGGCAGGGCATTCCCATCACAGAACTCCTTCACGAGTGCCTGGGCGACTTGTGGCATAAGACCTGAGACGACAGCAGACCATGGACGTGCACGATCGGGAACCGATGTCTCGAGACGGTCTCGCATTTCGAGCGCACAGAGGCCAACACGGAATGCTATCAAGGCTGTTTGGACGGCTATGGGTAGCAGTTCTGAAAGAGAGCTGCTGCAGCTGATGGCAGCGGCGGCAAGCGAGCCGGTACATACACCCAAAACGTAGCTATCATTGGCACGCGGGTAGGGCTTTGCGCTGTCTTCTTCGTATGTCCTTCGGATATGGTCAGTATGTCCGGTCATCTTATAAGAGATTGAGATGAGACTCACTGCATAAAGCTGCCCAGCTGGGATATACACGACAAGGCAGTCTGAAATGCTGGATTTAACTTCCCGTCGGCATACTTTTGCAACATCTCAGCCAGGTTGGCCGTCCTGGAGAGTTTGTGCTCTTGCGGCGGCAGCGATCGGATCATCTGTGCCCGGACAACATAGTGAGCCTGGTCCAGGAAGGCTGCCAGGAGAGGACAGTCCTGAACAGTCAAGATCTCGCGCAGCTTTGGCACAAAGTCAAATGTTTGGTCTCCGAAGAGAAATATGCTTGCATTGTTGGCCATGGCTGGTGTGTTAAAGGCGGTCGAAGGAGTATGATGATGGGAGGAAGGTGACCACATGGTTATAGGTACGGGGAAGCAAGAAAGAGAAAAAAAGGCTCATCTATAATGCGGTGAAGAAAGGAGATACGAGGGATTATTACTCAAGTTTCTCAATGAGGATAGAAGCACAGCATCAGCTGGCACAAGCTCAAGCCGATGCCGAGGGTGACGATAGGTAACACTAGTCTATCGCTTTCCGTTTCAATATTGCTCCGCAGCGGTCATAGTCAGTAGGGGACCGATATCAAGCGTCTCGGGCTTGCGTTTCGCTTGGGTGATGGTACTTGGCATGAATCAGGTACCTGTAAGGGGGATAGGCTGAGCCGGCCGACACGGAGTGAAGCCTCGTTATACAGATTTTATCTGTGGACTTGTTGGTGCTTTGTCGTCAGATACATGGTCTCTCCCAGAGCCAGAGGTACCCAACTCACAGGTAACACGCTGGAATTGTAAGTATGTGAGTACATGTTTATTTGTTAAAGTGCTTCAGGTATGAAGGTGATATACCTAGACTGGTAATGTCTGATCGACCTAGGCTTTCTCGGAGCCATTTGTGTTGGCTCAGACTCGAAAAGTAAACGATAGCCTACCTATCAAGCTACACAACTTGAAATTCAGAAATTCATCTGGAATGTCAGAACTCTTCCAACAACCGGTGGGATATTGCAGCCATCTCATTACCGGACTGATTTATACAGGTGATATCACGGCCCAGATCAGGAAGGGTAGGTAGGTACTGATCTTTCCAACCATTTTGTGTAACATATGCATTACAAATAACGATATCCAGAATGTAAAAGGGCTGACGGAGTGACGGTGACCTCCGTGCGTGTATCCGGGGTAGGCTAAATAGATGGAATATCATTCGGTGGCCGAGGCCTTGGCTGAGATCCATGGCGAACAATCTCGTCCTAATGGCAGAAACTCAGAATTTTTGGGGTCCGTGTTACCTTAGCTAGGTATCGTACCATCAAAGGGCCAGTCTGTCAATAATTTTTCTCCGTCGCTCGGCTTGTGACGATTATTGGTATCTCTCCCTCTATTAATGAATTTTGTGCCTAGTTTGGGCCACTCACGGGGACCGCAACAAAAACCTTCCGTAAAGCACTACTCCTCTCCATTTAATGTCGAATACCCCAAGCAACTTGTGTCGCCTTTATGACAGCCCATCTGATGCATCATCAGCAGTTCCAAACTATTCACAAATCTTTCCTGAGAGACTGCCGCATCAAACATGACGATTTACCAGTCGATCCTCGACGCCACAACAGGCGCGCCCCTTCCCTTTGTGGGTATTCTACTCGTACTAGCCTTTGTCACTGTCCAAGCCATCACCGTAAGCTTTTCTTTCATAATGCCACCATCCCTCGTCATACCTTTGCCCTATGTTCTCCTGACATCGAAATCACTCCCAGATAATCCGCACAGCCTTCCTCTCCCCCCTCGGCAAAATCCCCGGCCCCTTCCACGCCCGCTTCACCTCCCTCCGCCTGACCTACTCCGTCTTCTCCAACAACCGAATCCACTACGTCCACTCCCTCCACCGCCGCTACGGCCCCATCGTCCGCATCAGCCCCCGCGAAATCGACATCGCCGAGCCCACCACCGCCCGCGAAATCCACAAGATGGGCTCCGGTTTCACAAAAGCCCCCTTTTACGCCCTCCTCTCCCCCGGGCCCGTGGATAACATTTTCAATTTTCGGGACCCCAAGCTACACTCGGCCCGGCGTCGTCTCTACGCAAAGGGTTTTACCCTTTCCAGCCTCCGCAAAGAATGGGAGCCCACCATCCGCGAGACTGTTGCCCTCGCGGTGGCGAAAATCAAGGCTGATGCAATGAGAGGAGAAAGGGGGGCGGAGGTGATGGGGTGGTTCACCCTCATGGCCAACGAGATCGTCTGTCGGCTCACGTTTGGTGGTGGGGAGGACACGGTGAAAAATGGGGTGAAGGACCCGTTTGTGGTTATGCTGGAAAGGAGGATGGGGGATTTGGCGCATTTGCTCAAGTATTTTGTTCCGCCGGTTTACTACCTCGGGAGGATGCTTGCTTTGGTGGTGAGGCCGCTAAGGGATGTGTTTTACTCGCAGGAGAGGATGTTTGCTGCTGGGGATAGGGTTGTGGCGCAGGCAAGGAGGGGAGAGAAGGTTGTGGATGGTGGGGGGAGGAGGAATTTGTTTGCCAATGCGCTGGCGGAGGAAGAGCAAGGGGGGCCGCCTGGGCTGAGTGATACGGATATTGTCACTGATGCTGGTGCTTTGTTGCTTGCTGGGTCGGATCCGACGGCTATTTCGTTGACGTTTTTGCTTTGGTGCGTGCTCAGCCGGCCGGAGGTGCAGAGGGAGGTTGAGGCGGAGGTGGCGGGGATGGGGAGTGTGGAGATTACTGATGAGGTGTGCGAAGGGTTGCCGGTTTTGAACGCGGTTATTGAGGAGAGCCTGCGGCTGTATGGCGCAGCGCCGGGGTCAATGCCGAGGAGTGTGCCGAAGGGGGGAGCCACGCTTGGTGGGTACTATGTCCCGGATGATACGGTGGTGGTTACGCAGAACTGGAGCCTGCACCGCGATCCGGTCGCGTGGGAAAATCCGGATGTGTTTGACCATACCCGCTGGCTGCCGGGTAAGCAGCTGTCGGAGCGGGCCAAGATGTCGTTCAACCCGTTCGGGTACGGTGCCCGGCAGTGCTTGGGGGTGCATCTCGGCCGAATCGAAATGCGGCTGGCTGCGGCCATGTTTTTCCGGGAGTGTGCGGGAGCCAAGCTTGCCGCTTCTGCTACGCCGGAGAGCATGGTGGTGGTGGATAGTTTTATTGCTGGTGTTCCGAAGTCTCGGAGGCTAGAAATCACAATGAAGGGGTAACAGACGGGACATAGTTGGGCAATGAGAGTAATTTGCGAGTCCTTTGTAATGTATTAAAAGCAGGTATATGGTACAGTGAAAAGGGAAACTAATGTGTCATGAACATGGTGTGTTGTTACAAGCTGTTAGATACCAAGGTAGCTGCGCCGTCTCTTGCAGTTTCCTTTACCCTTGCCCTTGCCCAAGCACTCATCGACGGGAAGTTTCTCAGGAGTGATCAAAGCCAGCTCCAAAACCTCGCTCGCGAGACTGAAGCCGCTGAGCTCATTGGTAGGGGGCCTCCAGCCCTCCTTGTAGGGAAGACGCTCTTGCTCTGAAGATGACATGTTAGCAGGGGTGGGCTGAGAGGCATGCATGGGGGCTGACAGGTGGCAACTTACCAAAAAGGATCTTGATCCAGTCAACCGGGCACTTCCCTGTAGAGGGCTCGACAATGGTACGGAGGTACTTGATGGTTTCGCCGTAGCTGGTGATGCGGTGCGTGACGTCGTAGGTGAAGTCGGGGTTTCTCTTGCGCGAGTCCTGGACCATGGCATAGCGGGCCTTAGCAGCGGCCTCGAAGGAGATGTACTTTTCTCCCTTGAAGTGATCCATGAACTTTTGGAACTGTCCTTTATGAAGAACAGACTGGTCACCGCCGAACTTGGCATCTTCGCGAGACAGGGAAGCATCGTGCTCAAAGACGTTGTGACGATCCGTGAGGTCTTGAAGAGTAAAGACACCTTTGGATGGGTCAAGGGCCGTAAAGAGGCCCAGCTGAGACACGGTGAAGGCGAGCTCGTGACTGAGATGGAAGACCTCCTTGAGGACAGGGGTGAGGCCCTCGACGGTGATATTCTTGCCATCACGCTGGATGAAGCCGTGGTTGGCAAGACTATTCATGGCCGGACAGGGAGCGCGGAGCTCGCCGGGCTGGCGAGTCTTCCACTGGGAGAAGTCGAGTTCTGCGAGGGCTGAGCCAGTGAAGGCCAGCAGAGATACCAGGCGAATGCCCAACATTTTGAATAGGGGCAAGACCACTAGCTAGGTATCTGGGAAACAAACGTTCGGCTTAAGCATACAGGAAGTGGCGGATCTTGCCAGTGTAAAAACCTGAAGCTGTTGGTGATGGTGATGGTGATGGTGATGGTGGTGGTGATGATGATGGGGAGAATCGCTTGAGCCCCAGGCACCTTTAAGTACTCGAGTCCGTCTCATCCCCTTCCCCAGTTGAGTCTTTGCCTCAAGTCCAAGCCATCATGATCCATCCAAGCCATCGTGATCCAGGCCTGCTCCCATTGCTGGAATGTTCCCTCTTCGCCTCGAGGACGACGCCATCACCCGTTAGTTCGGCCGCGCCTCATGGCAGGCTTATGCTCGGGGCAACCGAGTATGGTCTTGGATGGATGGGGGCCGTCATGCAGCGCCTCATGAACACAGCAAGCGATATTACACCACGTGGAGGCTGAAGGATTGCTGCTCTGTTGATTGGTTTGCCCCTGAGCGAAGGAGGGTGCCCCTGACAGAGGAAGCCTGATAGAAGGCTCCCAACCGTTGCCTCGGGTCCTCAGCTGCGTGGTATATGCACAAGTGGTAATCTCCCGTCTTACTTTGCGTCATGCGAGATCTGGCCGTCTGTGTCTATGAAATATCCCCATCCGGATACAAAGGTTTATCCGTGTCACGATATGGTTTCCTGATATGGCAGGAAACGCCTGATGGCGGTTCAGAACGTCGTATATTTGGCTGTCATGGAGAGAGAAGTATTGAGACATGGTACCACCTTGGACGGTGCTGAATTACTCATTATGTGTGCTGTCCGCAGTCAGACACTACGCAGCAGTAGGTAGGCAATTAGCGCCGGTGGCTGGTGATACGCCCAGCAGGCGTTTGACAGGTAGGTGGCTTCCTAGACAAGCAGCCTTTGTCCCAAAATAGATGACAGTGACAGCTGTGGGTGTAGCTGTGTGCCAGCTCAGGCGTTCGCCAAAGCGCTACCCTCTGAGAGGCTGTGTGGCACAGAAACATGACCGGTCACCGAGAACCAGTGAGGGAGCTCGGGGTTGGAATTTTTCGCTGACCGATGAGTGTTGTTAAGACCCAGCACGTGAGTGCAGAGGTGGGCGCAGGAAGGGTAGCATGGTGCGGGAATCACCGATGGTGGCCGGATGCTCAAGGGTTAGGGCCGAAATGCTCACCACCAGACAAAGAGCCTGCTGTAAGAGGGTGGTTACACTGGCAGGCAGACGCTGCACCTTGCCGCTAAGGACGGGAAGTCAGTTTGCATGCCTTCCCAAAACGGCATTGGAGCTTTGTTGCTGCCTCCAAACTTTCAGCTGTAGCACTCTCCAACTGTCTCCCCACTTCTTCCTTTCTTTCCCCAAAACCTTCCTTCCATCTCGCACTGAGCACAGCAGCCCGAGTGATCGCAAGAGTCACACCATCACACGTACGTAACTTGGGCAGAGAAGTTAAAAATGACATTGAAAGGCATTTGCTGACCCGCAATCGCAGTCAAATCACAAGACGAACAATTGACAATGGCCCCTTCTCAGCTTTCCGCTCTGCAGTATGCTGCCCACGCCTTTGCCACCATCTTCACCGGCTTTGGCATCAACGCTATCCTCCGCCCGCAACATGCCCTCACCTTCTTCGAGTTCGCTCCCCCGGCGTCCGCTGCCGATGCCAAGATGGTGGACAGCTTGATGGCCGTGTATGGTGCGCGCGACATTTTCATGGGAGTGGCCATCTACGCTGCTGCCCTCTTCGGCACAAAGAAGTCGCTTGGCTGGACCCTCGTTGCCGCTAGTGGTGTTGCCGTGGTTGACGGCATTGTGTGCTGGAGTCACGGGCAGGGAGAGTGGAACCACTGGGGGTATGCGCCCATGATCACCGCCGTTGGTGCCGTACTACTGGGTATTTTGGACGGTGCCCCCGCGCCGAAGCGGAACTAAGCCGTCGGTGCCTTTTGAGAGCAGGACATCAATGATATGAAAGAACATGTAATCAGATATTCACCTTTTGTCGTTCTTTGGCATACGCAACAAAATGAAACGTCCTGTTTCACAAAAATGCATGGCCCCGCACGTTGCGATGACAGATGCGAGTTGCCGGATGTAGTCTGGGGGAAGCTTGGTCGGATGCCGATGCTGTGGATTCGGGAATGAACTATCACCCGCGTTGGCTGTACAAAAACCTCCCAAGCACTTGGATACCCGGGTCAGACTTGAGCGTAGACTTGCCAAAGAGGGCAGACAAACATGATGGCCGCCAGCATGAACGGCATCAACGGCAAAGGAAACTACAAACAGACCTATCTGATAACTGGCGCCAGCAGAGGTACTGCTGCTTCCCATTTTGCTTCATTTTGCATCTCTAATGATAACACTACCACAGGCATCGGCAAAGGCCTCGTAGCCGCCTACCTCCTCCGCCCCGACAGCATCGTCATTGCCTGCGTGCGTGATGTCGCGACTCAGTCAGCCGCCCTGGAGTCTCTCCCAAAGGCAGACACCTCGTCCCTTGTAGTCGTCAAGCTGGACTGCGCCTCGGAAAGCGACGCCTCGGCCGCCGCCTCGCAGCTCCAGACCAATCACAGCATCACCCACCTGGACGTGGTCATCGCCAACGCCGCCATTGCGACAAACTACGGCCCCGCCTCGACGATGCAGCTCGAGCACCTGCAAAATCACATGATGGTCAACACGTACTCAGTGCTGCTCCTGTTCCAGGCCACGCGCCTCCTGCTCCAGGCGGCAAAGGCGGGAAACGCAAAGTTTGTGCTCGTCGGGGCACCGCTGAGCACCATCACGGGGATGGAAGAGTACGCGCGCGTCCCGCTGAGTGCGTACTGCGTGTCCAAGCTGGCGGCGAACTGGTTGGTGAGAAAGTTTCACTTTGAGAATAAGTGGCTGGTGGCTTTTATTGTGGATCCCGGGTAAGATATTTTTTCATGATGGCGTTTAACTTTTCCCAAGGCTGAACTGATCGGTTTGGGTAGCCATGTTCAAACCGACATGGGAGATCAGGGGGCGCGTCTCATGGGCCGAAGCAAAGCGCCGACCACGATCGAGGAGAGCATAACGGGAATTTGCGCGCGGGTATGTAGCTATTTTCTTTGTTTGGTGGGCAAAGGAAAAACACTTGCTGACGTGCCGGGCCTCTCTTGCGCGACAGATTGACGAAGCGACCAAGGAGAAGACGTCTGGCCAGTTTGTGCTGCATGAGGATGGATCAAAGTTGGCTTGGTAGAGGGGTTAGCATGCTGCAGGGTCTCCGATGTCTCACACATGCATGAGAGAACGAAAGCAGAACGAGGCTGAAGATAGTAGCACACCCCGTAAGCAACGGTCGTGATAGCACGCCTAGAGCGGGCCAATTGTGAGAAATATGGAAGCGAGTACGTGGATGCGGCCACACCCTGCCAGGATGAGTACAATGCATACGAGCTGGTGGTGGTGGCCCTGGTGGGTGGTCAGCCTGCGCGAAGAGGGTAGCATACAATGAGTGAGTGTGCTACAAATAATATTCTGCTCCTGAATCCTGGGTTCCTGGGTATGAGACAGGATCGCAAATGCAGGGACACTGACACTGGCTGCTTTGCCACACCGGTCTGTACAATTTGAGCTGGACTGAAGTGACTGATCATGATCATGAGTGTCGTACAAATAAGATTTAGCGCCTACTAGCGCATCGTTACAACCCCACAGAAATCGACCCCAATTCCTTCTTGTTTTAGCGTTGCGGGGGTCCCAAGGAACCGCGGTCACAAACAATTGCCAAGAGATCGTGCCATGGTTCAGGAAATCCCTCGCCCAAGATTTGAGAGTTTTGATTGATGAGGGGTGTGCTGCACCTGCATTGAACTGTTATCTTTTTGCTCACTGCATGATGGGCAATGAGCCAGCTTGAGTTCTTGACTTGACAGCCAAGTCGGGCCCCGCTACAGTAAATCCGTCAGGGGCCCTAGAACCAATGCTTTGGCTCCACAATACTGGACCAAATGGAAAAACAGTTCGGGGGCTAACAGGTTAGGCTTGGCATGGGACCTCTGGAAGTCGCACGACTTGAGGACTCGCACCCAAAAAGTCATCGATGAGACAATGACGATGATTTCTGATGCTGCTATTTATTATATCTTATCAGAGAACAACACTGAAACGGCGAGTTTGGAACAAAGACATCATAGGCCCCTGAAAACTCGCCAACGCCAACGCCAACGCCAAGTCATAACTCGTGACACGTGCAGTCGATAGGGAATAGAACCTCTAGGCGCGACGAAGGACATTGATCGTTTCCGACGACAACACCCGGAATCGCTTTCTCAGGTCATCCTCAAGCTGGGTGAAGGTTGGAACGGAGAGGGGCCCGGCACGAGCACCGCCTAGTGGCTGCTCGCTTACATCGCCCACACTGCTCGACCCAGAGCTAGCCCCGGAACCGCCGTCCTGAGCTGCACGCAGGCGGATGCTTTCTAACCGCGATGACAGTCCGTTCACAATTTTCTGCACTCGGTGGAGCTCGCTCAGGACGAGCTGAGCTGCCATGCGATCCTGATGCTGGCCAGCGACGCAGTAGTTGCCGACAATGGTAGGTAGCCGCAACACCTGCTCACCGAGGGAGCCCGAAGCCACAGAGCCCGACGAGACAGATGATCTGGAGCGGGACGAAGATTGGGAGCCCGGCCACTCAAAGGCGGCAGGGTGCGCCGAAGCAGCGTCGTCGGCCGCAGCAGCATACCAACCCATGACCTTGAGCGCAATGAGCGTCATGAGCGATATGAGGTACTGGTCTGTCGAGCAATCACAATCCAGGAGCCTGGTGAGGGACTCTATGGTTTGCTTGTTCTCCGAGATGACCGATTCGATGGTGCGTGCCTTGGGTGTGTCAACCTGGCTCGCTGGTGGATGCTTGCACCCAGCTGGTGCCGGCGGAAACAGGCGGCTGAGGATGTCGATGGCGATGGAGAAGCAACACTGTGGTTTCTGAACCACGGACCAGTCGAACTCGGACGTCAGATGGTGAGAGGCAAAGACATCGCGATCGGTGACCGAGGCGTTGATCCTGCTGGTTAGATCCGATACCGGCCGGCCTTCACCGTCGCCTGCCTGGTCTGCCACCGGGTAATCGATAACCATGGGGGAATGAAAGTCCAAGTCGAACAGACTCCCGACATCGGTGCCGATGCTTGTCAAGGGGGGTGAGAGGCTGGCCGGGTCACACGTGATCAAGCCGCTGGGCGACATGATGGAACTCCACAGCTCGGGGTCGATAGCATCCAATTCGGGCCCGGGGCCTGGGGTGCTGTGGCGGGTCTGCTGGTCCCCGGCGGCGGAGGTGTTTGTTGTCGTCGTTGTCATCGTCGTGGACTGTGTATTCAAGGGCGTTCCCACGCGCAGTACTGGCCTCGATGGTTCAGTCCTTTCATTCCGGGCCGAGCCTGTGCCGCCGTTGACTTCGATGGTAGCGCCGTTCGGATTGTTTTCGGCCGCAATTTTGGACGCGTTGGACGAGGTTCGTCCTGTCCTTCTTGACGCCATGTAGGTGCACTTGGCCCCCCGACGAACACACCGTGAGCATGTGGGTTTCTCCTTGCCGCACTTGACCTTGGAGCTCGCGCACTCGGTGCAGCTATCCCGCAACTTCCGGGCATTCTGAGCGCTGGGTGGGCCGGCTGACGATGGACTCGGAGCTGTTTTGTCGAGCATTACCGCGAAAAAAGGTGCGTAAAATAAGATTACACAGACCTGACGTTGAGCTTGTGATGCCACTCACGAAGGTGAGAGTGTCTGTCTATATAGAACGGCTTCACCAGTGAGGTACCTGTAGTTCTCAGATAAGCGAGCTCGAGCTTCAAGTCCTTTACACATCTGTCTATGGTACATAATAACCCCGCTCTCACAAAGCCAACTGCAGACGCAATGCTACTTGGCCGTGCATCTGGGCCACAGCAGACACTCGGAGGCTTATGAGACATGCTGCTTGCATAATGCGGAATGTGTCACCATACCCTATGAGCAGCTGTCACAGTCTGCAAGACGGGCTTTTACAGCAGGTAGGTATCGAGACCCTTCATATCAGAGACCAACTGAGGGATTGGAAGGTCGAAATCCTCGACGGAGGGAAGTAGGTCCGACAGATTACTTAGTGTCTCGCACTCGATTTGAATCACAACCCCCACCACCCCAACTTCCTCTAGGTACCCTTTGCGTTTTCACCAACCTTCCTGTTCCGGCCTAGTGACCCCCACTGGGTCGAGCCGCTTTACACTGAACCATCGCTGTAAGTTCCCCTTCGTTTGGTAAATGAACTGCACAGGATCATGAAAAAACAATAATTGCATGAACCGAGTTGACAGCGAGCACAGAGCCCAGCCATGCGACTGTCGGGTCCAGACCACTAATATCACCCATAGTAGCGACCGGAAGATCCCTTCTCGTTCCTCTTAGGGGAAACACCCTCCGATTAGTCCTCCACCAATTCCATTCCTTGATCCCCAGCTTCCTTCGGAAACCATATGTTTCACGTTTACCTAACCCGCACACGACTTCACCAGATCGACTTGAGACCCCACGGCTGTTCAGTCTATGGCTTGTCAAACAACGGTTCTCTCTCCTCGTTGTTAGCCTCCCGAGGTCGCCGTCAGTGCGGAGCGGAATCCTACCTTCCTTCAATACCTACCTAATCACTTTGCCGAGCACCTGATATCCTAAGAATTTGGCGCCACTGGCCCCCATACTTATCTCAAGACTTCCCAGTCACGGTCTGGGAACTCATTATCTCTGACCATCACCAAGCCTGTTGGAAACAGGTGATGCAGCGACAACCTAGCGATTTCCTTCGGGGCCTAGCCCTTCACGTGCGTATCATTCTTCTACTATCTCCCCGGTTTCGGCTTTTTTTCTACCCGCTTGTCCCTCTAGTCCCACCCGTGCCGACTTTTTACCATGCCCGTGTTTCCTCAGGTTCCTGTTACGAGCCTTGGAAGCCTAAATATTTCGGAAAGCTGAGACTTCTCCTTGTTGGCAGACTCAACTGGTTGCCTGTCTCCAATGGCTGTGCGAATTCCAGGTGTTGGCATGTATCCCGCTCGACGATGCTGTTCCTTTCAAGGACGTGGCCGATATCTGTGGCGTGCCAGAGGGTCAGCTATTCCGAGTCAGCCGCCTGATGATCACTTCGGGATTCCTTCAGGAGCCCCAGCAGGGTCATGTCGCCCACAGCCCTTTATCGGCGCAGTTTGTGACCGAGCCGGCACTTCTCGACGCGGTAATGTTTCTTTCGGGCACCGCTGCCCCAGCCTCGTTGAAGATGGCAACTGCCACCAGGCAGTACGGAGCCTCAGACCGCACCGATCAGTCTGCCTACACAGTTGCCTTTGATACCGGCGTTCCTCTAGCCAGTGTCTTTGAGCTACAACCCAGACTCCAGCGCCAGTTTGGCACTTATCTCGAATCCGTTACAAACGGCGACCAAGCCGGCACCCGCGATGTGCTGATGCGGGTGGACTGGGGCAGCTTGGGAAACGCCACGGTGGTGGACGTAAGTTACCTTACCCTTGCTCCACTCCTACACCCACCTAGCTGGTCACACGAAATCTCCCATTAGCAAAACTACGATAACTCTGACAACCAATCGCAGGTTGGCGCTCACTCGTCCGCTACAGCGGCTGGCCTGGTGGCTTTGTTTCCGACTCTCCAGTTCATCGTACAAATGTATGAAGCTCCTTCAACCACCACACCCTCCTCTTCTGATTTACCCCGTCTCCCCCACCTCCCTGCCGCCCTCCCACCGGTCCCTGGAATCGGGTTCTCGGATCACAATGCCAAGGTCACCCTTCAGAAACGGTCTCTAGGGACCTCGCAACCGGTACGGAACGCCGCCATCTACATTCTACACCTCCCGTCTCCAACCCCATCCCTCAGGTGGAGCACTATCGCCATCCACGCCACTGCAGAGCTTACCGCACACGTCGATGTGCTGCGGGCCAATCCAGGGTCCCGACTCATTCTGACGGCCCTGGTTCTCCCCCCTCCAGGTACGGTGGACGTTGAAGTTGAGGCGACGGCACGGCTGCGGGATATTTCCCTGCTTCAGCTCTCCAACGGCCGCCACGCGGAAAAGGTAGAGGTGGTCGACCTCCTAAACGGTATCCGCGATAGCTCGGGAGGGTTTGTGGTCACGGATGAGATCCGATGCCCAAGCAGCCCGTTTGTGGCGCTGGAGATTCGATATCAGTCCTATGATGATCTTAGGCGCTGATTCTCCAGTGGCCAATCTATATTGATGCACTATATCTTTGATAGCATTGTATCAAATGGTGATGGTGAATCAGAACTCTTCGCAGCATTACAGGCATACTGGAAACATACTGTATCGTCTGATCCTCATGCCAGCGGGCAAAACTGTGTTCGCTGACAGCAGGTCCAGAGTGTGGGGTATCACACCATGACACAATGTAACGTCAACTCCAGGCCGATCATCACATCATTTTCCAATTGAACGAGCTGCGGATCGCTAGCGTTTGAAGAAACGATAGCGCCTGTCGTACCACGCTCAGCTGAGTAATACAGCAAGACTTTATCCTTTGCATCCTTAAATCCTTCCAGCTGCACCATCACGGCACAGCACGGCGTATCTCCTCCTACCAGTAGCAGACGACTTACACCAAAAAAGCGGTGAAGGATATGAAGATGCGTCGATTGGGTGACAGGGCCCTCACCGGGGACGCCTATCCGGTGGGTGGTAGATGGTGGCTCACTCATCCCATTGGCCGCTCAACTTCGCGAACGCCTCTCACCTGCATACCCATCTTGGAACAGGAAGGGACAGCAATTACATACCTAGATCTCATGCCGAGGTAATCTTGTGGGACCATCAAACCAGCCAGCTGGACCACGTACTATGTAGATACCTCATATATGTACGACAACAACTCTGCAACACGACTGCTACGTTTCCAAGCCTTAACCGGTCGATGGGGATTGACGTGATATTGCAAAGGGTAGTCATTACGCTACAAGCCCCGACAAGGGAATCCCTCGCAGGGAATCCCTTGCACTGACACGCATGGGCTTATCGATGCTACAAGGCCCTCACAGTTCACCCTGTGCTATCTGAATAGGGGCTCAGGTGGGGGAAGTGGTCACTATTGCATTACTACTGCACTACCACTCACACACTGAATCCTCCGCGGCACACTCAAACAAGTCAGGAACGCGGCCTGGGACGCACCGTCACCCAGAGCGGTGGCTTATCCCACAGGATCCAAACCCCCTGGCCCCCCATCCAATCGCGGCCCTGCATCTTGGCGCAATCCAGCTCCAGGTCAAAATGCCACAAGATCTTGGCCAGGATGAGCCGCATCTCGGCGTAGGCGAGCTGGCGGCCGATACAGTTGCGGGGACCGATGCTGAACGGCTGAGATACCTCGCGCCGGTCATCGGCAAAGGCACCCCCGTCCTTTCCCCCGAGCCAGCGCTCAGGGAGAAATTCATTCGGCCGGTGGAAGTTACTGCTGGATCTACATGCCGCGTAGAGCTGGAGTGCCACTGAGGTCTTGTCTCAGGTCCTTTCAAATTAGCCTACCAGTTGCTTTGTCATGTTTCCTTTGGGGAACAGGAACAAACTTACCCCTTCAGGAACCCATCCACCCGCAATCGAGCCCCCCCCTTTGCCAGTCACCACGCGGTTACTCTGCATAGGAACAGGCGGGTACAACCTCAAAGCCTCATCCAGCACAGCGAGCATGTAATCTAGCTTCCCCACACTAATCAGGTCAATCTCCGACTCATCCCCAAACGACCCCCGTACATGCTCCGTCAGTCTCCCCAGCACCTGGGGGTTCCGCAGCAGCAGCCACGTGCACCCGCTCAGCAGCGTGGCCGAGGTCTCGCTCCCCGCAAGGACAATGGCGCTGGCGTTGCTGATCATCTCGTCCCGAGACATGCCCTCCATCACACCATCCCACAAGTCACCCCGTGGCGTCGTTGTCCCGAGCCCTCTCCGGGCGTCCACCCTGTCCTCGGTGAACTTTGCGTTGCGAGCCCGCATGGCGAGGAGTTTCCTGGGGGCGATCAAAGGGATGATCCAGTCCAGCCTCAGCCGGCGGATGGCGTTGATGACGGGGATGGCCTTGACGTTTCCCTGGATGGACGCGATCCACTCGTGCGTGGCCGCGTTGGAGAGGCAGCCAAAGGATTCGCCAAAGGCGAGGTCGCCGATGATGTCAAAGGTTGTCCAGTTGTACCATTGGCACATGTCTACCGAGTTGTTGTTGTTGTTGTTGTTGTCTTGTGACGCCGCCTGTTTGAGTTGTGAGACTAGCAGGTCGACGTGATGCTGGATCATGTTTTGCTGGGCGCGCATTCCCCGGTCGGAGAAGGCTCCCGAGAGCAGACGGCGGTAGCGCCGGTGGTTTTGGTGGTCTGCGGCGAGGATGCCTGGTGTTCCGTTGTGAAAGGGGGGGAGGTGCATGGGGTCCTTTGGGAATTCCGGGTTGGACTGGTAGATTGGCTTTGCTGCGGCGGGGTTGGTGTATGAGAGTTCATTGGGTGCTACTCGAACTACGGGGCCGTATTGTTCGTGGAAGGCTTTGAGGTCCTGGATAATGGTGCCTTTGACTGTGCTGTAGAGCCAGGGGAGACGTGAGACGGCCCACAATCGTGGTCCTGGGTGGTTCCGGAGTGGGTGGAAGTATAGGCGATGGAATCCTATCGTCATGGGGATGAGGAGAAGGAGCCGTGGGTTGGTCAGTATCTGTTTGGCTCTTCATCTTTCACAAAGCGTGACTTACAGCAAGGATGTACTGTGTGACGAGCTCCATCATGAAGGGCTTTTGTCCTTTCACAGTTAGAGGGGCAAACAAGAGATGGTAGAGGGCCCGATACTCGAGGTTGCTAGAGTTTTACTTTTGTCCCTCCGAACCTGCATCAACCCTCCTCCGGGCCCCGAGCTTCTACCAACCAGAAGAAGGCCGTCCCACGTGTTTGTATAGATTGCATGATCAAGGCACCGCTAGTTCTTACAAAAAGAATAACTTGAAGTCAACCAAACCTCATACGAACAAACCCCATCATCTCACCCACCAGCACGCCCCCAGCCTTTCCCGTCGAAATGGACCCCATCTCCACCACCGTCAACCTCTCCACCCTCCGCGGTAAATCAGTTCTCATCACCGGCGGCGCCTCCGGCCTCGGCCTTGCCACCGCCCTCGCCTGGGCATCCGCCGGAGCCCACGTCACAATCGCCGACATCCAAACCCCCCTTGACTCCCTACCTAACAACATCAAGTACGTTCAGTGCGACGTCACAAACTGGGACTCGCAAGTGCAAGCCTTCAAAACAGCAATAACCTCCTCCCCTACCCAAGCGCTCGACATCGTCGCCACCTTCGCCGGCACAGCCTTCATGCCAGGCAACCAAGTCGACCACGTCCTCGCCGCCGGCCAGCCCAGCCTCGACGCCGACCCTGCAAAGCCAAACATTAGGAATATAGAGGTGAATCTGATTGGAGTCTATTACAGCTCCTGGCTGGCGCTGTATTACCTCCGATTGTTGCCCTCTACTGGTAGTTCGGAAGGTGCAAAGCCGGACAAGTCACTTATCCTGGTCGCCTCAATCGGTGCGTACATGGACAGTCCCAAGGCATCGACCTACCCCGCCAGCAAATTCGGCGTCCGGGGTTTGTTCAGGAGCACGCGCGCTCGGACGCTGGATATCGGCGTCAGGTGCAATTTGCTGGCGCCGTGGTTTGTGGACACGCCGCTTGTTGCGCCGATTAAGAATGCGATGGCGGCTAGGGGGGTTGATATGGCGAGGGTGTTGGATTTTGTGAGCGTGGAGGCTTGTGTGGAGGCTGCGAGTTATTGTGCGGTTGATGGCGGTGTGCATGGTATGTGTTGTGCTTTCAAATCTGAGGGGAACTATGCTGACTTGGAAATGCAGGACGGGCACTGGCTATTCAGCCTGAGGGGACGTTTGATCTCAGGGATGACTATGAGGATGGGTGGGCGGGGGATCAACTGAGGCCGATTATGAAGAGGAGGAGGCAGGCTGGGTTTGATGCGTGACTTTAGCCAGCTGGGCTGACACTGACGTGAGAGTTTTGAATATCATCGATGTGCCTTATCTCTTCTACACATATGATTGGTTTTAACTCCGGTAGGTAGGTATGACCCAGAGTGGTTTCACTACACCTAGGTAGTCTCAATGTGTAGCGTCCCATTGGCAAGCAGCAAGTTTCTAAAACTAAAACTCAATGTCATATCCAATAGTGCTACCCATCTCACAAACATCTTTGTACAGTTCATTGACCCTGATTGACACCTGGAATTAGAGGAGCCCTATCTTGGAAAAATACCTGATTATCAATGGAGTGGACACAAGAACAACTCACTCCTCATGACTGGGATGGGTAAAAAAGGTCGCCAGACTCTCAACGTAATCCAGGTGCACCACCACGCCCATGTCAAAGCCCTTTGCCATGGGTGCCGTCAAGGCAATGGGCGCGCCTGCCTGAAGACCTATAAGGCCTGGAAGACCTGTTAGCAATCCTCCTCAGTGAGATGCATGGAGTGCTGGTGCTACCAGGTACTTGTCCGACCATTCCCTCAGCCAGTGCTTGCCACTGCTTCACCTTGTTGGGGTCAGCCTCTGGTTTGAGTTTGAAAAGAGCAACGTGGTAAACAGGCATCGTTGGTTGGTTGGCTGGCTTTGCTGATAAGATTGCTTCGTAATCGTTTATTGACCTGCTAGGTGTGAAGGGTTGACTTTGGGCGAGGGCAATGAACATCTTGACCCGAATAACTGACATGTATAAAACCCCGGTGGCCGAAGGTTGCTGGAGTTATTGACACCAAAAGACGCCATACGCTATCCGCACTTGGATGAACCCTTCGGCCACCGACCATAAAAGCACCTATTCCACTCAAAGTTGATCCTGGGTCAGACAAGGCTGCCCCTTTTTCCTCATTCTGTCCCACTGTCTACCACCCGCTCTGCCCAAAATGAACGCCGAATCCCGCTTGGAAAAACCCTATCGCGAGGTAAGACTCACCCCTACATGATCGGGAAAAGGCCCCCCATATTCACTCCCAATCCCGCCAGTTCATCGCCGACCTCGGCCAAGCACCCCATCTAACCGGCTCCACAGACGAAACCAAGCAGCAATGGAACATCCTCATCAGCAAAATGATGCAACGATACGGCTTCCCTCCCCCCGACCCGACCGTAATCACCGAGACAGTCCATCTCGGCGACTTCTCGGTCCGGACTTACACCCCCAACGACGCCAGTGATGCCAATCTCCCTCTCGGGGTCTACTTCCACGGAGGCGGCTTCGTCATGGGCAGCGTCGAGCAAGAAGATGGCTTCGCCCGCGCCCTAAGCAAGAATGCCCAGATGAGGATCGTCAGCGTCGGGTATCGACTCGCGCCCGAGTTCAAGTTCCCGACTGGGTTGAACGACGGGGTGGCTGCTGCCGTTTGGGCCCTCGATCACTTTGGTGCTGACGAGATTACCTTGATGGGGACTTCTAGCGGTGGCAATCTTGCATTTGGGGTCGGGCTGAAGCTCATTGAGATGATGGGTATGCGGGATAGGGTCAAGGGAGTGGTGGCGTTGGCTCCGGTGACGGTTCACCCTGATGCTGTGCCGCTGGACAAGAGGGAGGGTTATACCTCGTATGAAGAGAATGACGAGTACACGGTCAACAGCAAGTCGGCGATGCTATCCTGGTTGGACACGTATGGTGGCGCGCCGGAGGATCCATATCTGTCTGTTCTTCTTCATCCCCGCCTTGGGGATTTGAAGAAGGTATACGTGACCGAGTCCGGGGCGGATACGCTGCGAGATGACGCAAGGCTTATGAAGGATAGTCTTGAGGAAGCTGGCGTGGCGGTTCTGTACGATGCTTATCCTGGTTATCCGCACTACTCGTGGTTGTTCCCTTGCAAGAGTCTTGCGGAGCATCAAAAGGTATTCTGGGGAAACATGTTCAAGGGAATTCATTGGGTGGCCAGTGACTAGACAGTTGGGTTAGAAGAATGGCAATCATCATTGAAGCAGAACCAATGCGTGAACAATTAAAGCTGGGTACCGATAATTCGAAACTGGTGACAACTACTAAGAGACAGTGGCAAACTGGTACGCTCCCGTGATATCATTCTGCCCAACCCTCAACGACCGGTCCAAGTAGATACGGGACGCATCTCTTTTGGCATACAGAGGCTCCGTCTTCATCTTCACAACCTGATTTTCCATGACCGCTTTTGCAAACGCCCTATCAGCCTTTGCCTGCCTTGCTTTGGTCTTGCCGCAATATTCTGCAAAGCTGCTGGCAGGTAACGAGCCAAAGAAGAAGCGCGGTGCTACACCAACAACCTGCCCGCTTTTCTGTCCAAACCCAAATGACGTGAGCAGAAACGCCTTGGGCCCTTCACCAGCCATCCTGACAGTCCTAGTGGGAAAGCACAGATGGTGATATGCCTTGAGGGCAGGATCGATGTTGTCGGCGTTGCGGTTTCCCGGAACAAGACCACTGTCGAGGACCTGCAGGCATCCGTTCATCATCCACGCGGCAGCAGGCGCTTTTGGGTGACCAGTGATGGACTTTTGGCAGATAGCCCAGAGGGGTCCACCATCGGTGCGGCCCAGGTGGGTCATTTGCTTGTGTATCACCTCAGGCTCGTTGAGGTCGTTGGCTTTGGTAGAGGTGCCGTGTAACGAGGCCACGTCGAGGTCATTGATCGTGAGGCCCCAAGCCTCCAAAGCCGCTTCTATGGAAGAAGATGTTGGTTTTGAGCCAGCCTTTTCGCTCACAGGGGTCCATAGCTCCGGCTCAAAAGATGAGCCAGAGGAAAAGCTATCGTTACTGATGGACAGCTGAGTGTATAGTGGCATGTGCTGCTCTGCCTGGCCAGCAAAGGTCAGGATACCTTGGCCAGGTGCGGGCACCGAGCGACCAATGCCGTCGGCAGCCGTGGCCGATCCGGCAATGACACCGTAGATGGGGAGTCCCATTTCCAGTGCAACATCGGCACGACAGAGCAGCTGAACGCCACAACCGTGGGACTCGACAAACCCAACCCGACTTTCTGCAGTCGGCCGTGACATCTCCGAGGGCAGGCGGCCCCGTGCCAGCTCCGCGGCCACATCTACTGTGGCTTTCATCTTGGCGAATCCGAGTGACTCCTCTTCTCCAAAATCGTCGTAGCCTCCCACAAGACACATCTTGGTTTTGCCTGCCATTATGGAGTCCATGGCGGAATCGATAGACTCTAGGCCAGTGGCACAGGCCCCCACTGGGGTCTTGATGGGTCCAGCTGCACCTAGCAACAACATGTTGATCCAAGCGGGCGTGGTGTTCAGATACGTGTCTTGGAGCGTGTCTGCCTGAATATCTTGGTCCAGATAGGCGTCGCGGTAGAGATGGCGGGTCTTGAGGACACCGCCCATGGATGAACCGATGAAGTTTCCCAGTTCGGATAGATGAATGTGCTGAAACACCTCGGTTGGATCTGGGACTCCGGCACTGTAAAAGGCCTCTGCGACACAGCACAAAGTGTACAACGTCACCGGGTCCACCTGCTGGATGATGTCTTTTGGAATGCCGTACCTGGCAGCATCCCATCCACTTGGCAGCAAGCCTGCCACTGAACCCCAAGGGAACGGAACGGCTTTGGGGACAAGGATGGTAGCACCGCGTTTGATCTGAACTTGATAACTATCAGAGTTCCCTTGTAGGCGCAATATGACTACTTTGTCTCCATGCTTCAGTCGCAGGGCCTCAGCCGTAGAGAGCGAAGTCTCAAAGGGAGGGAGGTCTTCCTCCACGGCGACCTCTTGTAAGAGCTCTTTGCAGGCTGGGTCATAGCCTGTAATCGTATCTGGCTTGACAAATCTGATCCCGGTGTGCGCCTTGATGAATTCGCCGTATTTGTGCCGCACGTTGTTGTCATCGACCGGTTCCCCTGTTTTGGCATCGACCCACCCAACATAATGACCACCCTTGCAAGGTTCATCAACGTGTCGTATCAACCCCATCAGCCAAGCCATTTCGACGTACCCGTCAGGACTTAGCTGGCCAAAAGTTTCCATCTCCCAGCGTAGTCGGGCACTGCCCCATGGGCCCAGTTCCGAGAAGCCAACAACAACCACGGTTCTTGCGGGGTCCACCAAACGACCAATGTCATGGTCTGGTAACGTATCTGGGAGTTTCGGAAAACCCACTCGAAGCATCGTCTTTTGCTTGAAAGGTCTCTTAATACTGGACTTGGTGCCCTTTAGGAGCGCTTGCTCGCGTTCATCCTCGGTCTTGACGGCTCGCGCAACATCAGCGGCAAGCCGAAATTCCTCTCGAGCCTTGGACAGAATGGCGTGACAACTACCCAGGGTCGAGAGGCCGCCGCCGAAATCAGCATAGATAGGCCCATCTTCACAGAGATCGACAAATTTCGACGTCAATAACACGGCAATATTCAGCGCCATCTCCTGCGCCGAGAAGGTCAACACCCCATGATTCTCGATCGTCTCAGCGAGAACGTCATTAGCCGTCATCAGGCCCGTCGATCGAGTCCAACCAATCTCCACGCCGCATATCGACAGCTGGTCAGACCAAGACTCGGAGCGGGCTCGGTTGATCAGGCTTTCCAAGCCCATTTTCGATTCGGAATAGAGACCATCACCGCCGAAGATACCATGGTTCGGTGACAATGGGAGCACAACCTGAGTGGGGTGGCACGCGATTTCCAAACGACGCTTGTTCTTGACTATGTGGCCCAGAAGACGAAAGACATTGGTGAGCATCAATCGGTGTGCCAGCTCGTTGGTGGGGGATAGGGCATCCATCTCTGCACCTCCTTCAGGGGCTGCGGCAAAGGGAAGGATGGCGTCTAGGTCCCAGGATTGGCTGTACAGGTGGTCTATCAGCCTCTCGCAGTCCTGTGAACTGGCTTGATTGAACTGAAGCAGGTGAAGCTCCGAGCCCTTGGCACCGTGGTCCCTGTATATGGACTGAAAGTAGCCAGCTACGGTGCTGGGCTCCCTGCTGGTGGTGACGATAACACGGGCGCCACCTGCGAGTAGAATGCGAATGACCTCGCTACCAATTGAACCCTGACCTGCACCGGTGACGAGCATGGACTTTTCTGAGAATGAGACACCGGTTGTGAGAGCGTCACATATTCCTTGGATGAACAGCCTGGTCCAATCTGATTCCTCATGATCGGCGTGAGCAGCGTTGACGCGGATAACAGGGGAATCGCCGGTCTCCCGAGGTTGAGCAAGTCGGTGAGAGAGGTAGTCTCCGTAGGCCGCAGATCCAGAGAAGCCTGGACGAGGAATCTCTACATAGCCGATATCTCCGTTCTCGGTCACAATCGTTCGTGGCCCAACTGTTGGCCACATGGGCCGAGCAACAGGAGGCTTTTTGACTCCTGCATTACTTGCACGGACTACCCGCTGAAATAGCTCGCGTAAGACCTCCGAGAGACATTCTTCTGCAAGATGAGATACGAGAATGGAAAGTTGTTCACTAGCTCGGCTTGCGAGACGGTTGATGAGGGTTTCCATTGTCATCTTGTCGTGAAGCTGACCACTGTGGTACAGTGAGAGCACTTCCTCCCGGGCGTAGTTCCACCAGGATGTGTACTGTCGCGCCTTTCCAGCATCAAAGGCGGGTGTAATTCCCGACAAGAACTCGTCAGAAAATTCCGCTGACCAGGTATCAAGCTGAAGCTGCAGGTCTGTGATGAGTTTTTTATCAGAGCTTGAAGGGTCCGAAGAACTGAAAGCTAGATACTCGGCAAGGGCGTGGTATTGCTTCGTGGCTAGCCGCTTGTGAGCTTCCGAGGCTTGGTTGAACGCTGATGAGTCAACAAGAACTGTCCTGACGCTGGCGGCGTCATTGGATGCTTGTTGAAGTTGTTGGCTTCGAGGTTGGAGGTTGATGCCACAGAACGCACCATAGTCCTGTGCAATCTGATCCCAGTATCTCTCGGCTGCTTGGTTGTCTGGCAGTCGTGATGTTGGTTCAGCAGCGACAGCCCACAAGGTCACGGCGGTCTGTCGCTTAGGGCTGAGCCCCAACCTCTGCTCGAGGTAGTTGTGGATCGAGGCAATACCGAAACCACCAGGCATTTTGGATGCTATTAGTCTGGCGACAAGGGCTGATGAAACCTTTCCCAGTGGCCGGCTTGGGTCAAGGACGATGCCAAGGTCCTTCAAGGGAATGTCTTCTGGTCTGTCCGGGAGAAGGCCAAATTCAGCATGAAGATCTCCTACTAGCTCATTTTGCAGTGTTGACTTTCCTTCAATGATGTCAGTACTGAAGTAACATGACTTGGTAGCACAACATACCACCACATAGATCCTTGATGGATTTGGAAGTTGGTACTTCCTCCATCGACTTCATGAGCTTCCGTGCGATCAAAATACGCACAACTTCGAGCCCTGACAAAGCGCAATCCTTGACAGGCGCCGTCCCTGGTGCTGGCTGGACTGGGAGTTGTGGAGTGAGCTGTGGTGGCTTGGGCGGTGATGGTGGTGGTGGTAGTTCAGCTGGTGAGGGCTGTAGTGGAGGGTCATATTCGTACAGAAGCTCCCTCTGGTCATGGGCACTAGCCAAGAACTGATAAGAACGGCCGGCCGGTGCTTCTCCGGAATCGATCTTGCGTAGCATCGTCTTCTGTCCCATGTTCACCAACACCCTCGACGGTCCAAGCTCGACTAATCGAACGACGGCATCGTTACCAGATAGCAAGTTGTCCTGCGTGTCTGTCCTGTATACTGATATGAGTTTCCTAGGTGTTCACTGCCCTGGATTGTTAGAGAAGGCATGAGCTTACCATCTTACCGGAAAGGCAAATTGGTGGCTGGGAATAAACATTAGTTGATGCAATGAGAAGAAGGAGAGAAAGGAGGCTGTCTTACACTAGGAGCTCAACAAGCAGCTGGTGAGCAATGTCTCTGTCGTCCAATGCTTTTTGTTTCGTTGATTCAAGTGTCATGGTGTAGATGCGGAAGTGGCGTGTACCGCCCCAATGACAAGTTGAATCGAGGCAGTCGCGACTTATCTGGTAGGCCCCTGCCTGACCACGGTGGCCGAGCAAGCATGAGCACAATGTTCGCACTCCGATTACAGCCGAATTAACAAGGGAGTGAAAGACATGCAAATTTCAGCTCGTTCCCCTGCATTGGATGTGCCTAAACCATTCGACACGATTGCTTGCTGCCTCGATCTCTTCTGTTGATTGATTATTGTTGGCGTCGTCATGACTGCAATCTTGGCCCACGAAACCGACCCTTCACCAGAGGGCGGAGCGAACTCGTCTGCTCTCCTCAAAACTGCAGAAACCGGCAAGGCTCGAATATGTGCTATCTTTGGTGGCCAGGGCCACAATAATCTGACTGCATTAAGTGACCTCAGGGACTTGGTCGAGCGTCATGGATCGAACCTCAGGACTCTGACGGAAAATGCATCGGCAACATTGTCCCAGCTGTCATCACAACCACACAAGAGCCACTTTCACCAGGAGTTAGGTTTCCATCTCCAAGCCTGGCTCGACAATCCAGAGTTGGCACCCTCCGAAGATCGCCTTGCTCTTTCTCCCATCAGCTTCCCTCTCAACACCCTACTCAGTCTGGCACAATACTGCATCACATGCCAGGCTCTCGGCAAGCGTCCTGGCCAACTCAGGGATCTGCTTCATGCTGTGACCGGTCACTCACAAGGGCTTCTGGCAGCCGTGGTCGTTGCCAAAGCAAATAGTTGGTCCTCCTTCTATCAAGCCTCCGATGAAGCTCTCCGCATCTCCTTTTGGATTGGTTTGGAGTCCCACTACGCTACTCCTCCTTGCGCCCTGCCTGCCGCGGCTATTGCAGATTGCGTCGAACATGAAGAGGGCTATCCGTCGTCCATGCTGGCCGTCTCAGGTCTGAGTCAAGACCAGCTCACACTACGTTTGGAAAGGACCAACAGAGGGCTCGGTAATGGCAACTCAGTACATATTGCTCTGGTAAACTCAAAGGAGAAGTTCGTTCTCGCAGGTCCACCTGGGTCGCTTCGTAGCCTGTGCGTCCAACTTCGACAGATCAAGGCTCGCGACGGATTGGACCAGACCAGAGTTTTGTACCGTAGGCGCAAACCGACCGTCGGCGTACAGTTCCTCCCGATATCCAGCCCCTATCACAGCCCGTATCTGATCGATGTGGACGCCAGCGTGCGGTCCCATCTGCTGGAGTTGGCCCTCGCCCGCGATGACTTCGCTATACCGGTTTACCATACACATACGGCGCAGAACCTCCAGGAATCTCAGTCAGACGACTTACTCCGCACCATCATTCGTACCATAACGGTGGACACGGTCGACTGGGTCCAGGTCACGCACACTCTCAGCTCGACCGGCACCACACACGTGCTAGACTTTGGACCGGGCCAGATTGGCAGTTTGATAAACGAGCAAAGTGAAGGCACTGGCCTACGAGTGATCCAAGTGTCAGACAGGTCTGTCTCGGGTGGACCGAGCGGCCGCGACGAGTTATTATCTCTAACATTGCCATGGGCGCCTCTCAGCTGGAAGGATCAGTTTGCCCCGAGTCTGGTTGTGGACGAGGACGGTGTGGCCCGGCTAGAGACAAGAATGACCAAACTCTTTGGCGCCCCTCCTGTCATGGTCGCTGGTATGACACCCACGACCGTCGCCTGGGACTTTGTGGCCACGGTGATCAACTCTGGCTATCACATCGAGCTCGCTGGCGGTGGCTACCGGGACGAACAGGGGTTCGAACATGCCCTCCGTACCCTTGCTGTTGCCATTTCTCCGCAACGAGGTATCACTTGCAACCTGCTCTACGCCAATCCCAAAACAATTTCCTGGCAGATATCCGTATTGCGCAGCTTAGCGGGTGATGGAGTTGCCATCAACGGTATCACCATTGGCGCAGGCATACCCTCAGCAGAGGTGGTCAAGGAATACATCGAATCCATCCCAGGCTTGCGGCATATTTCATTCAAGCCCGGCTCCGTCGGGGCAATTAAAGAGGTGATTGCTATTTCACAGCAGTACCCAGAGTTCTGTATCGGGTTGCAATGGACCGGTGGTCGAGCTGGCGGCCACCACTCTTGGGAGGACTTCCACCAACCGCTCCTGGCCATGTACGGCCAGATAAGGAGATCTCCTAACATTGTCTTAATAGTTGGCAGCGGTCTCGGCTGCGGCAATGACACATTGCCGCTGTTGACCGGCGAATGGGCTCACAAGTTTGGACACCCGCCCATGCCAGTGGATGGCGTTCTCCTCGGCAGCCGCATGATGGTGGCCAAGGAAGCCCACACTTCCCCCCAAGCCAAAGAGCTAATAATTAGGGCGCAAGGAGTCGAAGACGGCGAGTGGCACAAGTCTTTCGACAAACCTACGGGCGGCGTGATAACCGTCGAGTCGGAAATGGGCCAGCCCATTCATGTTCTCGCCACGCGTGGGATGATGCTGTGGAAGGAATTTGATCAGAGCATCTTTTCCATCAAGGACAAGACCAGGCGCCTTGAGTATCTCCGCCACCACAAGGACGAAATTGCGGATCGTCTGAACCAAGACTACTTCCGCCCATGGTTCGCTGTCGATTGCGGTGGCAGGAGCATTGAATTGGGAGATATGACCTATTCGAGCGTTTTACGTCGGCTGTGTCAGCTCATGTATGTTCACCACCAGGATCGATGGATTGATGAGTCTTATCGGATTCTGGTAGAAGAATTCATCCTTCTGGCACACGAAAGATTTGGGCATGATTCGGATGTGGGTTCTACTGATTCTCGGCCGGATGATATTGTCCAACTATTTGAGCAGACACTGGGAACTGGTGCCTCCGAAACACTGTATCCCGAGGACGTCTCTCTACTTCTGGCACTCTTTCGTCGCCGAGGCCAGAAGCCGGTCCCTTTTATCCCGGTGCTCGACGAACACTTTATCACTTGGTTCAAGAAGGACTCGCTATGGCAGTCCGAGGACATTGATGCCGTCGTTGGCCAAGATGCCGAGCGCGTCTGCGTGATTCAAGGGCCAGTTGCCGTTCGACACTGCACCTCCTTGGATGAGTCCGCCAAAGACATACTCGACTCCATTTGCCAGGCGCATGTTTGGATGATGCTGGAAAGGGGATACAAGCCCACACCCATGAGCTTGGTTACAGAAACTACATTACCGATGACGCCTAACCTGCCCGCGATTGCTGGAGTCCTGTCGACAACTCATGGCGTGACATATCGGGTGGAACTGACTAAGGATTTCAAAATTTTGGAGACCGAGAGACTCATCAAGCACATAGTCAATGTTGCTGGGTCATGGGCAGAAAAGTGCCTGGAAGACGACTGGATTTTTAGGGGTACTTCTCGTTGCCAAAATCCGATCAAGACAGCATTCCTCCCCGTTGCTCGTGATACGATTGAGATAAGACGGGCGACTGAGGACTCATGTTTTAACGAGATTGTTCTCAGTCCGGGTTCTTCAACAGCGAAAAACCCACGTACCAGTCTCAAAATTACCCACAACCGCATCGGAGATATCGTCGTCACACTCATCCTTTCTCCCTCTGTCGCCACGAAACGGGTGACCGAAGTAAAGTTCCTGCTCAAGGTTCACCAGGGGCCAAAGGGCTGCAGACTCTACGAGAATGCTTCGACACACACCGCGACCGTAAAGTCTTTATACCACCGGCTGTGGATCCACGATGTTTTCCCAGGTCCTCCTCAAATTACGGGATTGAGCTCCGAGTTCACCGGAAACGAAATGATTCTCTGTGAGCGGAATATCTATGATTACATGAATGTCATCCGAAGAAGCAGCGGAGCACAGCTTCGTTCGTGGAACCCCAATGGTCTTCTTATTCCTCTCGACTACTGTATCGTTGTGGCGTGGACTGCTCTCACCAAACCCCTTCTGATCCCAGGTTTGAACTGCAATCTACTGCGGCTTCTTCACCGGTCGGTATCCTTTCGTTACGCTCCATCCGTCAGGCCGCTGCAGGTTGGGGATACGGTACAGGCATTTTCGCGCATCACGGCGGTGGCCACGACGGCGACGGGAAAGCTCGTCAAAATCTCTGCAGATATCCGAAGGCAAGGTGAGCGGGTGGTCACCATCGAGACAGAATTCTTCTTGCGGGGTGAACAAGGAGGCGCCGAGGAACAGTTCACCTCAGTAAGAGAGCCGGAGGCGGTGGTACATGTTGACTCGCCCGTCAAGAATGCCCTTCTGATAAGCCGGAAATGGTTGATATTTGACGAACAGCCGCCCGACCTGATTGGACAGAGACTCAGGTTCAAACTCACCACTCACACCATACACGACAACGAGAATGGGAATGCCTTGCTGCAGGTGTCCGGCGTCGTAACTCTGGCAGAGCAGAGCGACACTTCAGCCCCTATCCAACTCGGCCGAGTGTATTTTGAGCAAGACTCTTGCCTCGGTAATCCAATCATGGATTTTCTCCGCCGACATGGATCACCTCTCACTGCTCGAAAACAGCTGGAGAATCCAGGATGGACGGGTGTCCCGCCAATTCTTGTACATGCACCCGCCGAAAGCGCCCCTTACGCAGCTGTTTCGCATGACACAAACCCGATACACGTGTGCCCCTTGTTTGCTCGATATGCTGGTCTTCATGGGACAGTGGTTCATGGGATGCACACGTCAGCGATTGTCCGTCGAGCAGTCGAATGGGCTATAGGAGATACGGACCGGACCCGATTCAAAGGCTGGCAGGCAAGCTTCGAGGCCATGGTACGACCAAAAGACAGGTTGAGAGTCGAGATGCAACATGTTGCTGTGGAGGATGGCAGGATGATTCTCAGTATACAGACCTTCAACGACGAAACGGGGGAAAGGGTGCTTGTTGCTGAAGCAGATGTTGAGCAGCCTGGCACCGCATATGTCTTTGGCGGCCAAGGAGGTCAGGAAAAAGGCATGGGCATGTCACTTTACGCCACAAGGCCCGAGGCAAAAGCGCTGTGGGATCGAGCAGAGGATCATCTGAGAATGCACTACGGGTTCTCGCTCAGGCATATCGTTCAAGACAATCCCAAGACGCTCACCGTCTACTTTGGAGGCAGCCGTGGACGACACATTCGAAATATTTATCTCGGAATGACCCGACGAGTTTTGACAGCTGGCGGGGACAGCAGAGAGGAGCCAATCCTGCGCGGCCTGACAACACGGTCGAAGTCGTACACATTCTCCCACTCGACTGGTCTTCTCATGTCAACACAGTTCGCACAACCAGCATTAGTTGTCATGGAGATGGCAGAATATGTACATTTGCGGACCAGAGGTGTTGTTCAGACAGGCGCACGCTTTGCAGGACATTCACTTGGCGAATATGCCGCTCTGGGGGCTTGCACGTCGTTCATGCAGTTTGAGAGCCTGCTATCGCTCATATACTACCGCGGGTTGAAGATGCAGAATGCCTTGCCCCGTGAGGCAGGTGACAGGACGGATTACAGCATGGTTGCTGTTGATCCTTCGCGAATCGGCCCAGGTATCTTGCCCCATTTCCCCAATTCGCAGCCTTGAATGAGTTCTCACTCGCCTTGCTTTACCTAGTCTTCGGGGAGGATCACCTGCAAGCCCTGGTGCAAGTGATCGCAGAGGAAACAGGCCTCTTGTTAGAGACAGTAAACTACAACATTCGCTCCCAGCAGTATGTCTGCGCCGGTCATGTCAGTTCTTCCTCATCTTTCCACCCTCTCCGCCATCACTTCTTGCTCATATACCCCTAGTTCCAACCGCTTTGGATCCTCGGAGAAGCCTGTGATGACCTCTCGACAAAACCTGAACCGGAAAGGCTTGACATAACCACACTCAGGGGCTTGGTGCGCGGTCTTATTCCCCGTGCTCAACTTCTCTCCAGCTCAGACGCTCTTAGACGCGGAAAGGCCACTATCCCTCTGACGGGTATCGAGATCCCTTTCCACTCAAGGGCATTACGGCCGCAGATTGATGACTATCGGGACTATTTGTCGCAGAACATTCATGTTGCGGACATCAGGCCGGAGGAGTTGGTGGGCCGGTGGATCCCGAATGTGGTGGGTAGGCCTTTTTCGGTGGAGAGAGAGTATATCGAGATGGTTCAGAGGGTTACTGGGAGTGGGGTGTTGTTGAGGTTGTTGAAGCAAATGAAGGAATAGGTACACCTAGCCTGCTGGTCACTTTGAAGACGTAATCTCATTTCTTTTGTTTGGTGAAGTTCTGCATGGGACTATTTCTGTCAAGTTATCAATTCCTGACATATTTTTCAACAACAGGTTGCTTCAGCTTTGTTTGAGCCTCTTGTATTTAAAACCACAGAGTACGCAATGATATAAGGGGTTCCTGGTTGATTATCATTCAAGTTAATACCGCCCCTATCATGTCCACCAGTCCATCAGTCTTTGCGAGAGTACAGCTTGACATACAGCTCCCTCTTCGCCCAGATGGACCAGATCTTCTGGTCCAGAAAGTCTCCCGTCTTGGCCTCGTCCAGCACAAGGTCAAAATGCCACAGCAACTTGGCCAGTGTCAAGCGCAGCTCGGCGTAGGCAAGGTTGCGCCCGATGCAGTTGCGCACCCCGACAGACCACGGCTGGTAAGCGGCGTAATTGTCGTTGGCAAACATCGGATCATCCTTGTTGATGAAGCGCTCGGGGATGAATTCGTGAGGTTTGGTGAAGTTGTAGTCGGCGTAATACGTGCCGATGTGGCTTATACCGACGCGCATCTTTATGCCGCATAGTCATCAGTTGATTGTGTTTCTGAGGTAGGTAGGTGGGCAGAGAGAAAGGAAGTACTTACGCCCTCGGGGATGAATTTGCCACAAACCATGGCTCCTCCCGCGGGCACGACGCGCGGTGGTTGGCCCGGAACGGCGGGGTACATGCGAAGGGTCTCGTCAATGACAGCAGTGAGGTAAGGCAGAGGGGAGACAGTCAACAGGGTGATATCCTCCGACCTCTTGAACGCCGAGCGGACCTCGTGCGCTGCCTTGTCGAACTTGACGTATTTGCACATGAGAAATGTGGCGCCGCAGAGGACAGAGGATGTCGTCTCTGACCCGGCAACGACCATCACGGCGGCATTGTTGAGCATCTCTCCCTGGCTCATCCCCTGACCGGACTCGTTCCCGTCGCCGCTCTTGACGATGACGCGATCCCAAAAGTCACCCTGGTCGCCCGTCTTTTGCAGCCGGCGGTTGACCTTTTCGATGGCGTACTTGTAATTCTCGGCGCGCTTCCCCCGCAATTCTTCGGGGAGGACGTAAGGGGTGAGGAACTCGACTCCCATGCTCCGCAAGACGTGCGAGATGGCCACGCTCTTGAGGTTTTTGTGGATGGCGTCGACCCAGGGGTGGAGGGTTCGGTCGGCCAGGCTGTTGAAAGACTCGCCAAAGGAGAGGGCGCCGATCGAGTCGAAGATGCCCATGTTGTAGTACCGCACCATTTCGATGGCTGAGTCCGTGTCGGCGACTTCCCGGAGGACATCGACCAGGAGGTCGGCATAGCGGATGATGTTTGCCTCTTGGACGCGCAGGCCTTTGTCGCTGAAAGCGTGGCCGAACAAGCTGCGGAAGCGGGCGTGGTTTCTGGTGTCGGAGACGAGGATGCTCATGATGCCGTTGGGTGCCAGGGGGAGGCGAACGGGGTCTTTGAGGAATTCCGGACGGCCTGGGACGTGTGCGTGAATGTCTTTCCAGGCTTGGGCGTTGGCGTAGCTGATTTCATCGGGCTTGAGGCGGACGGTGTCGCCGTACTTTTGATGGAATCGCATCAGATCGTGATGCATGGTCCCGCGGAGGAGTGTGAGCTTCCATGGGAAGGAGCTTGCCCGCCAGAGAAGGGGGCCGGGGTAGGAGGCCAAGGGGTGGAAGAAAAGATTGTAGATGACATGGTAAAGGGGGTAAAGGAACACCAGTCCAACCAAGAGCAGCAGTGGACCCATGCTGTTACACGTTAATACAAGATGTTGGATTTTAGCGTCTACGTGTAGAATGTTGACGGGACGCAACGAGGTATTGGAACCATCTTGCGTACCCTATATCTAGCCGTGGTGGACTACACAACGGCCCAAGATGCACATCGGGGAGCGAAACGGGGAGCCAAGAGGCCGGGTCTCTTGCTGGACAACGACCAATGCCAACAGAACAGCACGGTCTGGGGGCGGCACAAGCTGACCACATGCATTTTCTTATCGCGGGGTTACACCATATTCTCAGTTCTGACACCTGACACTCCTGCTAGGTACTCTAAAATGACAACACCTGGCAAGTGCCCAAAAGTCCAATGATCCCCCCGGCGAGAGGAATCAACGCCCGAATAGCATTAAGCCGGCCCCATCGAAGCACCAAGGTCTCAGCATCGGCCCACGAGGGCTCAACTCCCTTGCCAGTCAGAGCATCGGCACGGAAAAGCGCATTGTTGATCCCTTGCATAAAAGTCAAGGTGTAAGGCACGATGGAAACCGTCGTCGCTCCGGCGAGGGCAAAAACACGCCACGGCTCGCCGGCCGCGTATTTGTTCCAGGCTGCATAGACGTAGACGAGACCCGTGGTGGTTGCTATGGCCGGTCCTTTGACGTGACCGCTGAGATACACACGTCTCCATTGGTTGACCAACTTTGCCGGCTCCTTTGTCGTTGCGATGAGCACCGGAATCGTGATCAGGAAGACACTCATGATGGCTCCTGCGCGCGCAGGTGCTTAGTTTGTCGGCTTGCAGTTTCAGGACGGGGTTGATCCTTACCCGAGAGGAAGCATCCTGTCACGACCGCGATTGCCTCGACTCCAATACCGGCCATGGTGTGCGATTATTCGTGTGAAGGTGTTTTGAGCGAGACGTCGTTGACCGAACGACATTGGGAGCGACACTGGGTTCAACTTTATACAGAGCTGCAAACGGCCGTCGCAAAAGTCGGCACCATCGGTATGCGGCTCGCTCTGTCTCCGGAAAGCGAACCCTACTAGGGTATACACCCTCAAAGCTGGACACCGATAGACGGAGGCACAATACGGTCCGACATATAGCAGTTGAACAGATTGGAATCCGAGATGGGTAGGTACCTACATAGCCAAAAGAGACTCTCTTGGCTATATAGATGTACTTGATCTCACTAGTAGTGCTCAACTATATTCCAGCTTTGCCGAACTGTTAACATTACCTACCCACTTGACGCTCAAAATGAGATCCCTACCGCTCTACCTCGTCGCCCTGTTGCGGACAATCAGCGTTGGCATTGCCACTGCAACACAGCAGCCGCTGTATCTCTCTGCCTTCAATGCTATTCCTCGAGTCTCGTCCCTGTTCACCACGACAAAAAACCATGATGAAGCTCGCATGGATGGTCGTATTCAGGCAAAAGACTTGCTTAGCTCGCACTTCGGGCCCTACGGTTGGCCAGGGCAATCATTCGACTACGTGATTGTTGGCGGCGGCACTGCTGGCTTAGCGATGGCCAAGCGACTTTCAGAAGACAACGCCAACTCGGTGGCTGTGATCGAAGCAGGCGGTTTCTACGAGATTGAGGGGGGAAATATGACCGAGGTGCCCATGTATCTATTCAACTACTTCTTCGATAATGGCCACGTGAAGAACCCCTTGTTTGACTGGTATCAGTACACTGTGCCACAGCCAGTATGTACACCCTCTCTTCGGACACTCAGAGGAACAGGAGAGCTAACGAATGATTGTAGGGTCTCGCCAAACGAGCCATGTTTTACATGCAGGGAAAGACACTAGGTGGCAGCACAGCCCGCGGCGCGATGCTCTATCACCGCGGCTCGAAAGGGGCCTACAAGAAATGGGCTGAGCAGGTCGGTGACGATGCATACACCTGGGACAACTGGCTGCCGTACTTCCAGAAAAGCGTAAAGTTTTCCGGCCCCAACACAAACCCAAGACCTGCCAATGCCACTGCCGTCAACAACCTTTCTGCATTGTCCGAGTCCGGCGGGCCAGTCCACGTCGCCTACCCCTACTGGACTAACGCCATCTCGTCCTGGGTGGACAAGGCACTCGCCAAACTGGGCTTTCCCGAAGTGCAAGGCTTCTCCGACGGCAACCTGCTCGGCCGGTCCTACATCACGCACACCATCAACCCTTACACCCGGCGCCGCGAGACAGCATCCACCTCCTACCTCCACGACGCCCTCCTCGAGAGCAACAACCTCAACTTTTACACTCGCACCCTCGTCAAGAAGATCTTATTCGACGACAAGAAAAAGGCAACCGGCGTCAAGGTGAGCACCGACGGCTTCGAGTGGACCATTGGCGCCAAAAAAGAAGTCATCCTCTCCGCCGGCGTGATGCGCTCCCCCCAGCTCCTGATGGTCTCGGGCATCGGACCTCGGGACACCCTCGAGAAGCTCGACATCCCCGTCCTCTCCGACCGCCCCGGCGTCGGCAAGAACATGCAAGACACCATCATCCTCGGCCCGACCAGCCCGGTAAAAGTAGAAAGCCACAGCCAGCTGATGGGCAGCAAGGAGACCCTCCCCCGGTCCATCTACGAGTACAACAACTTCCGCACCGGGCTTCTGACCAACCCCGGGCAGGACTACTTTGCCTTTGAGAAGCACCAGCCCGGCATGCTCAAGGACTCGACGGCGGCAGATATCGAAAAAGAATTCCCTGAGGACTGGCCGACTTTTTCCTACATTGCCCTGGACGACACGTTTGTCCCGCAGTATGATGGGAAGAATTACTTCAGCATGTCGGCGGCGCTGATGGCGACGTTCAGTCGGGGGTCGGTGACGATTAATAGTACTGATACGGCGCAGAATCCGATTGTTGATCCCCGTTGGTTGGACGATCCGAGGGATAAGGAGATGGCTGTTGCTGCGTTTCGCCGGTGCAGGGATATTGTGGCGTCGGAGACGATGCAAGAGGTGATTGATGGGCCGGAGATTCTGCCTGGGGAGAGGTATCAGACTGATGAGGAGATTTACAATTATATTGCTGAGACGTCGGATGCGTATTACGCTGGTGTGGGGACTTGCGCTATGGGGAAGAGGGATGATCCGAATGCGGTGGTGGACTCGAACGCGAGGGTTTTGGGGGTGGATGGTATTCGGGTGGTGGATGCGTCGGCGTTCCCGTTTGCGATTGATGGGCAGCCTATGGGGACGGTGTACGCATTGGCGGAGAAGATTGCTGCTGATATTTTGGCTGGAAAGTGAGGTGATGGTGCCTGTGTAATGTGTCGACCGGCTTTGTTTGAGGAGGCTGGTGATCTTGTGGATAGTGGATCCTGGATTCAGGGAGTTAGCCAGGGGTTAGCCAGGGGCTGCTCAGGGGCAGTAGGTCATGCTAAGAAAGAAACACATTCATGGGCATTTGTCACTCGTTCGTTCCAAGTGAGAGGGAATAAGAAAGATTATTTGGTATTTCTGAATATATTGAGTTGCGACATGGGAAAGCTGAAGAATGGTGCATTACCCCTGAACGTCACCCTCTACCATCTATGTCGCGAAGCGTAACCCGACAAGGAAATCCATCAGCAGGATGCGCACCACCACCACCCTTCTCTGCCTGATAAGCCCTATTTCCATTTACCACCTTGACACCCGGCCTCGGATGCATCCTATCCCAATCCTCGTACGCCGGAGTGATATCAAACTCGGACAGTGTCATCACCAGCGCAACTCGAAGTTCCATCAGCGCCAACGTCTGCCCAATGCAAGCCCTAGAACCAAGCTCAAACGCCCTCCACGCCCCCTTGACGGGGTACATGGGATCCTCGGGTCCTACCAACCACCGCTCTGGCACAAACGACTCGGCCTGCTTCCAATAAACGGCATTGTGATGCAGCGCCACTGTCAGCGTCCACACATTGCATCCCTCAGTAGGATACCGCCTTCCTTTCTCATCCACAAGATCGACTCCAGCGCGGCCTTCGCGTAAAGACGCAGAGGGAGGAAACAGCCGAAGCGCTTCCTTGATCACCGCTGTCGTGTACGGCAGTTGGTTGAGCCGTTGAGGTTCCTTTGCAATGGCCTGATGGGCTTTTGACGCGTTCAGCCTGTCGCCAAAGACTTCACCGTGCTCGCTGCGGAGTCTTTTGAGCGCTTCGGGATGCGTAGCCAAGAGGTGAAAACAATAAAGAAGGGTGCTACTCGTCGTGTCTCGGCCAGCAAACAGGAATCCGCGCAGTTGGGGCGCAACTAGTTTCTTGAACTCGGATAGAGGGGGCGGGGCGCCTTTGGCTTGGGCTTCTTCTAGGAACTGAGCCAGCACGAGCGACATGACGGATTTGGAGCGCCTTTCACCTGAGCCTTGATCCTGCAGATGCTCAGTGTATCTCTTGTCAATTTCCTGGCCAATGAGCCGATCCATGATGCGGTTGTTGTACCACAACACCAAGGGGCGGATGGTGAGGTGGCGTTTAAATGGGTTAAAGGTGGTCCCGAATGATGTCCATTCGATTTGACGCTGAAGTGCCAGAGCAAGTTGGCTATCCTTTGTCTGATGGTGTAGCCTTGTGTCTCTGCAGGGGGCACGCATGGCCATTAGCAGACATTCGACTATCTGGTAATAACATTTGTTAGACTCACAGAGCAACGGCTCCAATCGTGTCAACTGTTAGGCGTAATGTCAGATCTTCCAACTTTAGCACCTCCGCGTTCTTGTTCCCACCCTGTTCCCTCAACAAACGGCAAAATACAGCCACTTCATCCGCAATCATCGGAGCCAGCCCCATGAGATAGCTGGGGCTAAATCCTGGGTTGAATAGACTACGCCATTTCTTATGCGTCTCTCCATTCATGGTGATCAGGCTTGGCCCACCACCGATGGTTTCCAGTGGTTTCGTGAGAATCGATGGCTTGATAAGATTCAGAGTTTGACATTGTGAAGCTCCCGAGGGCGTCGTCACCACAAGCCACGTGCCGCTAAAAGGCCACATGTTGATGTAGAACATTCCGGAGGGAAACTTCTTTGACAGTTGCATCATGACCGTGTGCAGGGTTGCGTTTTTCGGAAGAGTCTTGACAGTCTCCTTCAGAGCCAGAAAGTGACCAGACGTGAGCTTGAACTCTGGCATTGGCTGCCAAAACAGATTAGCTTACTGGGCAGGGCATGGTGTCAGGCTAGAACTCACGAGATTGGCGCTCTTCAGTTTCCATACTTGCTTGCGAGCGGCATAGAATCTCGTTACGAAGAGGAGTAGGGCACTTATGGCACCAAGCACAAAAACCTGTGATGCATACATCGTGATTACTATTGTTTGTGGGATGGTCGTTTCACCGGACAAATCAGGGGAGATTTCCCGGCCTAACGTGAGAAGTAATGCCCTCGCGATCTAGACGTTTCACCCTAAGTAGGACAAAGGTAATCTCTGGGTGGTACAGGGTGGCTACCTTTCGGTTCAAAGTCCGACTGCTGTGCGCATGTGGCGCAGGTCGGCTTCCGAAGACGTGCACTTACCTAGACTTCGGGACAAAACCAAGGAGACTGCGTTTTTTCTTCAACCAATTTTTATCTCCGCATCAGGCCCTTGAGCCCTCATCGCTTTCCACAGCCGCCGCCATGTCTTCCAGCTCGAAGCCATATACAATCATCATCTTCGTTACCCGCAAGTCAGACATATCACCCGAGCAGTTCAAGGACCACTGGGAAAATGTTCATGTCCCTCTGCTCCAGTCTCTCGCCGGCCCCCGATTTCCCTTGTCTCACACCCGTCACTATCTTGCTCGGGATTCGGCGAGCCCTACATACCCCTTGAACATGTTGGTCGGAAAACCCGAAAATATCAACTTTGATGGCTTTGCCATTATAACCTTTGCGAGCGAAGAGGCATTCAAAGATTTTGTACCCATTATATCGCTGCCGGAGGTTGCTGAGGATGAGGATAGATTCACGGACCGGGAGAGCTTGAGGGCCGTGGTTATGGGATGTCGGAACGAGACAGTCGGCATCTGATCCAATCGGGGACCACTGCATCTACCAAGAGATATAGGAACAAGAATTTGCCCAGGTTACCTAGCTTAGCTATCAATCTCATACTTGATATCAAGTCTTGCTTAGGCATCCTCCGCAGCTAAGCCATTCACCCTGGAAGCGCTCTTGCCAGCACCTGACTTGCTAGCATTTCCAACCACACTTCTCCATCATGGCCTTCGGTATCCTGTACACGCGCCCTGTATGATGGTTCATCTCTTGCAATACCTTCAAACCACAACGCTGACACAGACCACAGTTCAACCCCCGTTCCACAGCCATCCTGGCAGTTGCCAAAGCTTCCAACCTCCCACTGGACCTCGTGACAATCACCTCATCCCAACAGGCGCCAGACGAATACCTAAAGCTGAACCCCCTCGGCAAAATCCCCACATTCGTCGGCGCAAACGGTTTCATCCTGTCCGAGTGCATAGCAATTGCCATCTACAGTATATTCTCCCACCCAATCTATCTTCTTTCTCTCTCGCGTTACTAACCCTCGTATGCAGTCACATCCCAAGACAAAACCACCTCCCTCCTCGGCTCCGGCAACACCGAAAACCACGCCAGCATCCTCCGCTGGATGTCCTTCGCCAACTCGGAGATCCTCCCCTCCCTCGGCGGGTGGTTCAACCCCTTGATCGGTCGCTCACCCTTTGTGCAGGAAGAAGTCGAGCTCAACAGGCAAGCAACACTCAAGAGGCTTCAGATCATTGAGGACCACCTCGCTGCGAAGACGACTTCTTATCTCGTTGGGGAAACACTCTCCCTTGCAGATCTGTTTGTCGCGGGGATTATTGCTGGGGCATTTAGGTTCTTTTTGGACGGGGAGTGGCGGGGTGCACACCCGGCGTGTACGAAGTGGTTTTTACATGTTTATGAGCAGCCAATTTTTTCTGATGTGGCGGGGAGGCCGGTGTTGGCGGAGGAGGCTATGGCGAATGTTCCTCCTGGGAAGAGGGGGGAATAGGGGTTCAGGGGTGCTTTAGGGGGTTTAAGGTGGCTTGTGACATCATCACCGTGTGGAGATAAATGGCAAAGTATTGTGTCGCCTGCTTTTGGTAGGACTGATTATCTATAATGATGAAGCCCTTTGTGAATAGTCTTGTCCAATGACGGGTTTGGGGCACAATTGGGTCATAATCTGGTGCCGCTATGTACGCATGTCATTGTAACCGATTTCTTGGATATTTCGAGCATATAGTCGCAGAAATGCAACATAACGAAGTTCCCATTCTGAAAGTAAAAGGAAGAACACATTAAAAATTGCGGGCACGAATGGTGTTCAAGCTTGGTATGATCCTGCTACTCGGGGATCATACCACCCTTCGGTGACCGAAATGCGCGCAGCACCCTTACTAATCTCTGAATCCCCGACCAACCATCGAGTCGGTTACCTAAACGCACCACCATCAATGCCGATGATCTTGCCATTGACCCATTCGGCAGCGTCCGAGGCTAGAAAGCACACCGCGCGGGCAACATCGTCAGGCAGTCCCACCCGCTGAAGGGGCGACAGCCAAGCTGCACACTGTTTTGAGAGAGAAGAAATGGGATTAGTACAACTCAAGTTACAGAGAGCGAAAGGAATACCATACCTCATCAACCTGCTCGTCGGTAAAGTTCTCCCCACCAGGGATGTACTCGCGAGCCACAGCAGCATACATGTCCGTCTTGATCGCCCCAGGCGCGACAGCATTGACGGTGATCTTTTTGTCTCCGCAGTCGATGGCCTTGACAGACCCAGTTGTTAACATCATCTTTTCCCCATCCTTCTCCGTGAATTGTGAATTTAAAAAAAAAAAAAGAAAAACATACCAAACACCTCACAAAAGTCTCCACCGCCCCCTTAGAACCACTATAAACAGCATGCCTCGGCACCCCCTTCACACTCGCCGTATTCGAGCTAGTCAGTATAATCCGTCCCCCCACCTCCAAATGTCTATACGCCTCCCTCGCAACAAAAAACTGCCCCCTCGTGTTCACGCCAAAAACCCTGTCAAACTCCTCAGGGGTGACATCCTTCAAATGACCAAAGGACACAACACCGCTGTTGGAGGCGACGATGTCGAGCTTGCCGAAATGGGCGACGGCCTGGGACATGAGTGCCGTGATTTGGTCCACGTCAGAGACGTCGGCTTTGATGGCGATGGCGTCGGAGCCGGGGCCGAGGGCTTTGATTTCGGAGACGAGGGCTTCGGCTGGCGCGGATGAGTGCGCGTAGTTGATGATGAGCTTTGCGCCGCGGTGGGCGAGGGCGAGGGCTATTCCTGCGCCTATGCCGCGGCCGGAGCCGGTTACTAGGGCTACTTTGCCGTCGAGGCGGAAGGGGTCTTTTGGTGATGATGGTGGGGAGGAGGGGGTGGTGGTTTGCGTGGTTTGCGTCATTGTGGCGTGGATGTGGTGGGAAATATAAAGTGGCAGATAGAGTGATGAGTAAAGTGATAGGTGAGTGGTACCAGGCAAGTTGATTAGAAGAAGTCAGAGAGTTATAGCCTTGCCTGAATTACGACCCACAGCGTACATCCTCGGGCACCGGTGCCGGGAACCTGTGTGCCTTGGTGACCGGGCCGATTCACGACGACGGGGCTTTCGAGAGTTCACTGGCTCAAGAAACCGCTCGGGGTGCTTCAGAGCCAAAGCCGACCACAGGACGGCGATATGATTCTGCATCAGGCAATTTATCTGGGAGTGTTCGCCGACATCAGGATCTCGCTTGCAATCGACTTTTGTTGTCAGGTACATCGTGGATGCAAGCCTATTACTTCTACAGTCGATCCGGACATGGAACTTGTTCATGAATTTACTCATGTCACAATTTCCACAACACGGCTTTGAGTGGACGTCACACTGCTCGTACCTAGTTTGTGTTCAGCTGGGAAGGAATACCATATTGCGTTTTCAATCATCGAAGTATCTAGGATCTGTGCTCCATCCTGTCCACGTTTCCCAGTCCAAGTCTACAAATCAAACTGTTTCATCCCCTGCTTAGGTTCAATGGGCTATATCAACAGTCAGTAACTTCTCTTTAATCGGCTGAGAAACGACATGAATAACTCACTCTTGGCTTTGGAACTGTCTCCAACCTGGTGTTGCATGTCAACTGCCAAATATGCCTCGCAGACATATCCAACCGGTATCTCTGCGCTGGGGTCTCGAACAAAAAGTTCAGAGGATAGCCAGGATCAAACGGCTCAGAGTTATCAATCTCTTGGATTTCCTCGGCGGTCAGCTCGATGCTGAGGGCCTCAATGTTGCTCTTGAGATGCTCGACCTTCCGACCACCAAGGACGGGGAAAACGTAGGGCACCTTGTGCATCACGTAAGCGAGGGCAATGCTAGTCGGAACCGTGTTCTTTCTCTCAGCAAGCTCGCTCAGCTTCGCAGTCATGCGGCGATGCGTCTCGTCCTGGGGCCCCATCTTGCGGCCCTCGCGAGCGTACTCCTCGGATGACCTGAACTGCCCGCGACCGAGAACACCCCATGGCATGATGCCGAGACCTTCGGACTCGCACATGGGGATGATCTCGCGCTCCATATCGCGGAAGCTGCAGGACCAATGACCTTGGTAGACACTGAACCTTGTCAAGCCGTGGTGGCGGGCATCTTTTCCATCTTGTTTAGCTCGGGGCTGGGCGTAGACCTTTGTGTCAGAGAAAGGAGGACCTACATTCGTTGCACTTGACCACAACCCACGCTGGAGCGCCACTGATTCCGAGATAAAACACCTTGCCGCTCGAAACAAGGTGATGCAGCCCCTGCATCATCTCCTCGACGCTGGTGGTGTAATCCCATATATGCACCAGCAGCACGTCGACGTAGTCAGTCTTGAGCTTCTTCAAGCTCGCCTCCAGAGACAGTCGCATGCTCTTGACCTGGTTGCCCTGGAAGTTGGACTTGATCTTCTCATGGCCGCGAAGGCGGTAGGGCATGGTATACTTTGTGGCGATGACGAGCTCGTCGCGGTTCTGACGAGCCTCGATCCACTCGCCGAGCCACTTCTCGCTGTCTTCATCCTGGTAAAAGTTGGCCGTGTCGATAAAGTTGCCGCCGGCGTTGTAGAAGCAATCGAGGATCTCAAAGGCTGTGTCCTTGGTGCACTCGCCCAGGCGGCCTTTCCACGCTTCGCCAAAGCTCATGGTGCCCAGGCAAAGCGGGGAGACGCGGACGCCGGCCAAGGGGGAGAGGATGCGGTGGTAGCCTAGGAGGCTGGGGGGCTTGGGAGCTGGGGGCACGGCCATGGTTGCTGACTGCGATGTTGAACGGGTAAGGTAGCGGTTAGATGTGTTGTGAAGTGAACAGTGGGCATGAGAATCCCTTGTTGCAAAGCCCCTCTTGTTGAATGCGCCAGCTATCTTATGTCAGCCGAAGCGCAGGCGCGGCGTTGCCATCTTTGTGTGACCACACCAAGATGCAGCCGAAGGTTCGGTGACCGGCTGATAGCTGAACTTTGCCCGTGGGCCGACACGGGCTGGCCCGCTTTCCGTTAGCAAGGGCGAGAAGGCAGGATCTCAAAATGTTAACAAAGCAGCTTGCCGGCCCAAGATGAACCGCAACAATGCCCTTGTACAGATTCGTCAAGAGACTTTTCGATGGCCCCTTTCCTGAAAGAAGAAACCCCCGAGGGTCAACAGCCGAACCACTCACCAGCGCCAGCAGCAGAGGCGCCGGTGTACAACATCCCCCAACACCTGACATGGAACGACCCTCAGAACCGGAAACTGCGTGTCTTGACTATTGGCGCCGGTATATCTGGTATTTTGATGGCATATCGTATCCGGAAAGACTGCCAGAACGTGGAACATGTCATCTATGAGAAGAACCGAGACATTGGAGGTCAGACTCAGCTTCTCTACCCTATCCGGCCTCGGAACTAACCGATGTCCAGGAACATGGCTCACCAACAAGTACCCACGTGCCGGCTGTGATGTTCCAAGTCATGCGTATACGTACCAATTTGCATTGGTGAGAGGGTCCTTGCTTCCAAGCCCGTCTTGCTTGAAACTGACAACGTGGGTGCCTGCTTATAGTACCCGGACTGGCCGCGATATTTTGCCTTTTCCGATGATTTGTGGAAATATCTCGACACGGTCTGCAAGACTTTTGATCTCCGTAAATACATGTCTTTTCATACCGAGGTCGTAGGCTGCTACTGGCGTGAGGAGGAGGGAATCTGGACCGTCAAGCTACGGCAGCAAATACCGGGGCAAGAACCTCGTGAGTTTGAGGATCATTGCCATGTGTTGTTGCATGCGACAGGTGTCTTGAGCACTCCAAAGGTAAGACGGCTCCATCTCTGTTACGTCGGGTTAGAGAGGAAATTAACCAAGTAGGAATGCAGTGGCCCGATGTCCCCGGTCTGACAGACACGTTCAAAGGACGAGTAGTCCACACCGCACAGTGGCCCGAGGACTACCAGCAGGACAAATGGGCAAATGAACGCGTTGCGGTCATCGGCTCCGGCGCATCATCGGTTCAAACAGTTCCTGGGATGCAGCCTTACACAAAGCACCTCGACGTTTTTGTCCGGACGGGTATCTGGTTTGGAGTCCTGGCCGGCAACTCGGGCACGCCATCCAAGATCTACACGCAACAGGAGCGTGACGAGTTCAGACGGAACCCCGGCCATCTTGTTGCCCATGCCAAGGCTATCGAGAGCGAAGTGAATGGCACCTGGGGCGCTTTCTACAGTGGTTCCATGGCGCAGAAGGGGGCGTCTGGCTTTTTCCGCAAGCGTATGGGGGAAATTATCAAGGATCAACGTTTGCTGCAGGGTTTCACCCCCACGTTTGGCTTTGGGTGCCGAAGGATCACGCCTGGTGATCCTTACATGGAAGCCATCCAGAAAGATAATGTCGATGTACACTTTACCGCTGTGGTCAGCTGTACAGAAGACGGTGTGGTGGGGGCCGATGGCGTTGAGCGCAAGGTTGACACGGTTGTCTGTGCCACTGGCTACGACAATACATATCGGCCTCTTTTCCCGGTCGTAGGCAAGAATGGCGTTGACCTGAAGGACAAGTGGGCAACTGCTCCCGAATCCTATCTTGGGCTGGCGGTACCCGACATGCCCAACTTCATGACCTTCATCGGACCAACTTGGCCTATCCAAAACGGGAGCGTCATGGCGCCATTGCATTCCGTTTCAGACTACGCGATCAGGCTGATCAAGAAGACGCAGAATGAGAACCTTCGCAGCTGGGTACCGAGGCAAGATATCACTGACAGCTTTAACGAGCATGTTCAGGAGTGGGTGAAACACACAGTGTGGGCGGATGAATGTCGCAGCTGTGAGTTTTCTTGGACATCTATACTCAATGAGTTACGGTACTGACAGTTCGTCACACGACAGGGTACAAGAACAACGAAACTGGCCGTGTCAACGCCATCTGGCCCGGATCTTCGCTCCATTACCAGCAAGTCATTGAGCAACCTCGCTATGAAGACTTTGAGTTCCAGTACATGGACAAGAACCCCTGGGCACACCTGGGTATGGGCTGGACGATGCAGGACAGACAGGGACCGAAGAACGGTGCAGACGTCGCTCCGCATTTGAGCCTCGAGAATATCGATCCGGAATGGTTGGAGGCCAATGGAATCGGCAACAGCTCAAAGGCGGTTCAGCCGGAGGAGAAAAGTCAGGGGAGCCCCATGAGTTGGAGTTTGTTGAGCAGTTTTCGAGGTATCCATAGTGTGTAACTGATAGTGTGTGTCGAAGCAGCTAGGTGGGGCTGGCTGAACAGTACCTTCCTTTCCAAAGACATCGAGATGCGGGGTCAAGCAAGTTGTCTGCCTAATATGTCGTTCCACTCGCAGAGCAATATTGATTCCTTCACCTTTGTTGGTTCACATTTGGGTAGCGTTAGTAGCCTCGGAGATCGCGGTTACCGTTACCCCTCCTTCACGTCGCGCAGGTATTTAACTGGCAAGCCCAAGGCTGTCGATAGATATATCAGGAATTCACACAACACACTTTCCTCCAACTATGACCATGCCGCTGACGAGTGATATCGCCATCGACGCCTCCAAGTTCTCCTTGGAGAATGTGAGCGAGGAGACAATCGGCGTTAACAACTTCATAGAGAGGGCGACTTCCAGTGGCCCGACATGGCAAGAAGTCGGTCCTGTGAAGTTCCGTGAGATGCGTGAAAATGGCAAGACCGGATTCGCTGCCCCGGTTTACCTCCCGGCGGCGAAGGACGTGGTTGTCTCATCACGAGATGCAGGTCGAGATATCGCCTTACGCGTATACTCCCCCGATAATGGCCAGCCCAGCAAGGGACTCTTCCTCCATATCCATGGTGGGGGCTTCGTAATGGGCACACACCAACAGTGAGCCTTTTCCATTTCCTCGCTACCATCAACACTTAATTAACACCGCGCAGCCAAGATGGAAAGCTCAGAGAGTACGCCAACACCTTCCAGCTTACAGCGCTTTCTGTCGACTACCGACTCGCTCCCGAAAACCCCTGGCCTGCCCAGGTCCATGATTGCATCGACGCTGTTGAATATCTTGTAGACAAGGGTGAACATATTTTTAGTGCTAGGCTCCTCTTCATCAGTGGCGAGTCAGCTGGAGGTAATCTGGCTGCAACAACCGCCTTCCACCTTTTACGCGCCCGCCCGAACCACAAGATTGCTGGCCTCATCCTTCCTTATGGTTGGTTTGATGTTACCCAAAACTTACCCATGGTGACCACCTTCGAACGACGGCTGCTTGTCAACAACGCAAAGATGTTGGGGTTCGCAATGGCTTACGCCCCAAACACGACGATTGAAGAGCGACGAAACCCACGGATATCGCCCATCTACGACGACATGAGGGGCTTGGCAAAAGGTGCACCAGGAGGCAAGCTCCCGCCTGCATTGTTCCTGTGCGGGACCGAGGACCCATTGCTGGATGATACTCTGCTGATGGCTATGAAATGGATGATAACTGGGAGCGAAGCTATCGTCAAGATCTACCCCGGTGCTTGCCATGCCTTCACGGCAGTGCCTGGATTCAAGGCGGCCGAGGAGGCTTGGGAGGCTACCGTGGAGTTTATGCGGGAGAAGATGAAGGGTATCTAGATTGAATTATGCAACATGATTGCACCCAACAAAGTTTGCTTTGGACTCGGGAGTTGGGCATTCTCTGGAATGTTATTTCCGTCCCCACGGCGGTGATAGCACAAGTTCTGTGCCGCAGCGGTGCCGTGGAGTCGTCTTTGTAATGGTGTGCACCGGGCACTGGATTACCAATGGAACTTGTCGTACAATCCTTATCCACCTTGACCCGCTGTAATCCTCGACAGAATTTGTAATCTCGATAGTTCCGAGGCCATATAAATATTCACAAGGTTCATCTCTCAACTTTTGAATGCAGCATCAACAACTTCACATTCCTCACTCTCGGTCCACTAAACTAGATCTCACTTGGATCATCATCAATTGGGGCTCAACATCCCAAGCACACCATGTCACCACCCACCAACTTCCTCATCACTGGCGCCAACCGTGGTCTTGGTCTCGGCCTCGTCAAGAAATACCTCCAGCTCCCCGACCATGTACGCATTTCCCTCTTTATTTTTCTGCAGTCAGCCACTAACAAGAACAACAGAATGTCATCGCCTTCGTCCGCAATCCCTCCTCCCCCAGCTCCCAAGCCTTGAAGACCCTGAAAAGGGACTTGTCCACCAAAATCATTCTCATCCCATACGACGCCTCGGTGTGGGACTCCGCCGCCGAGGCAGTCAAAATTCTCGTCAACGACCACAAAATAACCTACCTCAACACCGTCATCGCCAACGCCGGCATCGCGAAGATCTACCCCCTCATCAAGGACGTCAACCCCGCCGACATCAGGGAGCACTTTGAGGTTAACGTTCTCGGCCCTGTCTCCCTGTTCCAAGCCACTCGGGAGTTGCTCCTCGCTGCTAAGGAAACAACCCCGGAGAAGAAACCGATCTATGCGTTCATGGGGTCAGGAGCAGGGTTGTTGGAGGGTGGATTGGCTGTCCCGAGCGCGGCGTATGCGCCGACGAAGACGATGTTGAACTGGTACGGGATGAAGCTTCATCAGGAGGAGGAGTGGTTGGTTACTTTTATTATTGACCCGGGGTGGGTAAGGACTGACATGGGGAATTATGGTGCGCGTTCTTTTGGGCTGGAGCAGGCGAATTTGGAGATTGAGGAGTCGGTTGATGGGGTTTTTGGGGTGGTGAATGGGGCGAGGAGGGAGAGGGAGGGGGGTAGGTTGGTGGAGTATACGGGGAGGATTGAGGGGTGGTAAAGGGGGAGGATATATTGATGGAACTGTCTCTATGAATGTCGAACTCATGACCACATCACATGCTTGGTTTTCTTCTTTGTGCTGCTAAATGATTTGACCAAGCCATTGACTTATTCCACCGCTCGGTGTCTGGATTGACGAGGTCCTGGAGTTATTGCGTCCTTCAAGTCGTCGGATTGGATGTCAGACTGGATGTCCGTAGTCGGCTGAGTCTTGGGAATGGTATCGGTTGGCAGCGAGTGGCTCTTTCTCTGACACTGATTCCACTCTCGTCTGGCCGGCCTCCTCTGCCTTTCGCGACTGCTCTTCTTTGCTGGCCTGTTCAGCCTCCTTGTTTTTTTCTTCTTCGTCTAGCCTCTGCTTAGACTCCCGTGCCCTCTCTGCCTCCATCTCAATGATCAGCGCTGAACGCTGAGGGGCGGAAAGAGCGTGTTTGGGTTCAGGACATGGTGACGAAAGCTATCAGAAAGGAGGATGGGACTTGGTTGGGGGGGCGTACATGGCCAGAAAGGGGGCCGGAGGTCGTGGGGAGAGGATTCTGAGCAGTTCATCAACTAGGGATGTCGTGGACAGGATTCATGGTGCTGCAAGGGTGTTAGAGGCATGAGAACTATCAACTTATACCTTTCGAAAAAGCAATAGCCCTTTTCCTGTCTTTTCAGGGCTCCTAACTATCCTTTCAAACCTACCTACTATCTTCTGAGGCCTTTCGGTTGTTGTTTGAGGCCTATTAAGGATTTTTGAGGCCTGCGAATTACTTTTTAAGGCCTATTAATTATCTTTGGAGGTATGCTTCATACTTTTTGGACTGCCAGTTACTCAGTTCATAGCTTGTTAGGTAAGATTCCAGTATTTGAACAGAGGATTGTCTTGGTCTGGGAAGTTCGTGGTTGGTATTGCACATTCGATAGCTCTGACCACACAGTTATGAAGCCAAACGTTTGAATACCTACTTAATACCAGTACCTGTGGTCTGATAACCAGTTATTTCCACTATGGAGGTAAGAAAAGTGTAAATCAAGAAACAGCAACCAATATCAGAAACGAAAAAGAATGAAAAGTCCCCATCAAAAAAGTCAAAATTCAAGCACCAATCAACAGACGATCATCCCCTTCCAAGTCTTTCAACCCCTTCGAAAAAGCAGAAAAGCAACGACAGCCTAAACAGTCTTTCAAGCCTCCCACTTCTGCACCTTCCGACCCTTCACCCCCTCCGCCTCCTTCAAAGTAAACGGAACACTCCTCTTGGTACCCCAAGCAGCCTTGATCTGCGCAGCCGTAAACTCGGTCAAGCACCTAAACTTGCGCGTACCAGTAAACCCGCCAAGGATAGGATCGCCGCACTCGTACTCAAACCCAGGAAAGGGGAAGCAGTTTCCATAGACATTCCCATCAAGACCGTACATGTCATAGTTGCGATCCTTGTAAATAGCTACCATCGTTATGTAAGCCTCTGTTTTCTATCACCGTTGCTACCTATGGGGGGAAGGGCCACACTTACTCCAGTGGTACACAGGGGGGTCACTGTGGAAGTTCATCTCGAGAACATCAATGCCGTCAGCGGGGTAGTGCTGGACAGCGCAGTTGAAGGGATCGGAGGAAGACTCGCAGCGGACGCCGACTTTGTTGCCGGAGACGTCGTCGCTGCCGAGGTAGTTGGGGTTTTCGGCAAGGTCGTCGCAGGTGGGATCGGTGTCGAAGATGTGCCACATGGGCCAGACCTGGGGCCCCCCGACGGTGGTCTTTTCTTCGGCCATGTAGATGTCGAAGTTGGCGGTGACGAGGGGGGTGAGGGTGGCCAGGGTGATGGCGCAGAGGGATTGGAGCTTCATGGTGAAGAGATGAATTGCTGAGATTGCAGACTTAGAGAAGAAGTGTTGGTAACGGTGCGATGATGCTTTGCAGTGATAGAAAGTCTTTGTTTGATGGTGAAGAAGAAGATGGCTGATGGTGGGATGGTCTACTGATCTTTATACTTGACCAGCGTGGTTTCGAATCTCTTCACCGATGAGAAGCCAAGAAGCTCTAATCCATTTTGATGTATCAATGTGAGGCTATGACGATGATATCAGTGACCGTGATGCTCAGGCAGCCTCACCGACGTCTCTGGGGAAGCTGAGCATAGGGCGACAGCTTTCAGTTCCTGGTTGAACCAAAATCCTTCGAAAGTGCTAGTCTGGTTGTCTTGATGGTAGGCCACTTAGACGCTGTGTGAATACAACTCTGTTCACTTGGCGTTAGGCTTCACCTGCAAAACTGGGTTAGCTTTTTCTGCTGGCCTTGTTTTCTAACCCGAGCCCTCGGACTACACCACGACACCCATGCGATTTACACTTTCGGATCACGCATGCCGGCTCCAGCTTCACAATCCATCGGGAAATTGCCAAACCAACAACATTCAGCAATGTTCGTTGTAGGGAGATTCAGATAACAACTCTATAGGTACCCAAGCACTACTCCTCAATCTTGATAACAATCTTGCTAAAATGCTTCTGCTCCTCCATTCTCTTGTACGCCTCCTTGACGTCTTCTAATCCGAACACGACATCATCCATCACCGGTACAACCGCCTTCTCCTCCACAAACCGGACCAAATTCCTGTACTGCTTCCTGCTACCCAATAGCACACCCCGGACGATACAAGGCCTCCAGAGCGCAGACATCATCGGGATTGTACCAGCATCGAACTTGCCAAGCAATCCAACCAAGCAAATAATCCCATCTGTCCGCACAGCCGCCAGCGACTGCACCAAAGAAGAGTTTCCAGCAACATCCACCACCATATCCACGCCCTTCTCACCAGGAGTGTACTTCTTGGCCGCCTCACCCCAGTCTTCCGTCTCCTTATAGTTAATGACATGCCTCGCCCCCAACTCCTTCAGCCTCTCCGCCTTCTCTTCAGAAGAAGTAGTAGCGATGACATTCGCCCCAACAGCAACAGCAAACTGCAAAGCGGCGATACTAACACCGCCAGTTCCCTGAACAAGAACCCAGTCACCCTTTTTGATCTCTCTCCCAGAGACTCCAAAGAGGGCATTCCAGGCTGTCAAACCGCTGCAGGTCAGTGTAGCGGCTTGGACGGGCGTCAGGTTGGAAGGGCCCTTGATGACGCCATGCTGGGTGATGAGCATCTGGTTGGCGAGGGTACCGTCCACCCTCTGCCCAAGACCAGCGAAGATTTCGGCGGCGCCTGGGAGAGCGGTTTCATCTGATGGTGGGAGGGTTGGGGCGAGGTAAGTGATGACTCTGTCGCCTGGGCTGAGACCAGTCACGGAGGACCCAACGGCGACGACCATGCCCGCGCCGTCGGAGCCAGGGACGACGTTAGGGGTGATGGAGCCGGTTACTCCGCCCTGTCAGGAAGTTAGTGTTGACCTTTACGCGGTGGTGTTTGGGAGCGAAAACCAACATCGCTTTTGGCAATGACCAAATCACGATAGTTGAGACTGGCAGCTTGAAGCTGGACTAGCACGTCATCCGGTCCCAGCTGGTCGGTCGAAATGTCCGAGTCGACCAGTTGAAGGGAGGTATCATAACCTTCCTGGCCTGTGAGAATCCATTTCTTGCCGGCGGTCATTTTGAACGATATTCTCTAATATTTCAAGCAGAACGGTGTTGATAAGTTGTTGTATGCAAATTTCTCAGATGATGATATCAACAAACGTCACATTAACAGTACTGGAAAGAAGAAGAAAAGCGGGGAGAGCCAAGTATGTAGAACCGAGCAAGCGGGTGGATTCAGGTCCGATTGTGACAAATCAAAATCTCACGGCATCATCATCGGCGTTAGAACATTTCGAGTGGAGTTAAAAAGCACCTTTTCGACATCCAAAGACTGTAAACTCCTTTTTGACAATTTGACAACTGCGAACGGAATATTAGAGAAAGACATCTCAAGACGAGCCTTACGTCATGCCATGGCTTGATGGCCCCACTATGAGCCCCCCTTTTCAACCCCTGAAGCCACCCCCTGAATCCACGAAGAAAAAAGTCCTTCTCAATCCGAGCATTCTCTGATCGAATAACTGTTCCAAGATCTGCCCTGTTCGGCAGGAACGCAAACCATCGGCCCGGGAATCGCAACGACGGCTTCACTTGCAAGATCGCAGTCCTTGCTGGAATACAGTGTTACTAAAAACCGCATTAGCTACGGTACCTAGTGCGGAACCTTTCGCAGGTTGGAGATGCGAGCGACAGAAGAGAATAAAAATACCTTTGCAGTTCTCCACAACCTGACGCTCCACTTGAATGGCCGTCGCGTAGCCCCCCATTGGCTCAGATACATTCTGGCAGCCGCCAGTTTGCTCCAGCAGAGCCTCGTACTGTGAGCGCCAGTAGGTAAAGTAGTAGTATGTGCCTGTATGGCTGCACGATGGGTTCTGGTAGAAGCCAAGCTGGGCCACTGTTGGTGGAGAGGGGACTTGACCTGTTGGCGTTGGTGCCCGTGGCAGAGTTGGTGTTGCTATCGCGAGGGCTGCAAAGCCAGTGATTGCGAGGAGACACTTCATGCTGAATGAGATGAATAACTTTGCTATTTGTGAATGCTGCCTGATTGTGAATGTCATGGTATGTAATGGGCAGAATTCTCTATTTATGATCGGCGCTGCCTCTGGTCATTGTTAGCATGGACATCGTGCAAAAACGCCGACGGGATGTTTGTGAGGGGCTTATGTTAAAAATAGACAGCTCTCAGGATACTAGCTACAACACACTCTTCCATTCTAGGCTCTCCCTCCGTTACAGAATTGGTTATCAGCCATTTAGGGTAGTTGGGTGACATGGAGATGCTACCTACCTACATATCAGATTCAAGCTTCGTTCATGTTAGAACGTGCTTGGGTCCCCTTGAAGGATTCAGCCGGAAGAAAGTCTGGGCAAAACGAGTCGGTTAAAGGTTACATTCGCGGTCCGTATATAGACAGAAAGCAGGACTTGTCTGCATCCATCAATGGTGAATCATGAAGACCTGTGCGACTACGTTGGGGGCCTGGAGTTTGTTTTCAATGTCGTTCTTGCCTATTCGACATCAGGTGTAACGCAGTTTCATACACTGTCTGTGTATAAACATTCTCTGAAGGCCGCCCTGGTAACCAGGCCACATGTTCCTCAATCCAAACAGCCTCTGATAGCGAAACTCTTCCAAGTCTTTTCCGGCTCGGAGGGAACACAAGTCTCCTCTGGAATAGGGATCCCGCTTCCGCTGGCAGGATTGCAATCGGGGTTGGCATACACCGTTACTGAAAACCAGGCATGTAAGCTACCTCTGTGCCGCACTTGAGATGACAGAGGCCGTAAATAGCGGCTTACCTTTGCACTTCCTATCTTGACGCTCCACTTTGATGACTCTCACATCTCCCCATACGTCCGGCACATTCTGGCAGCCTTCCGTCTCGTCCATTACGGCTAGGAACGTACCGAGCCTGGTGGTCATGTACCAGTAAGGGTCTTCATGGCTGCATTCGGGATGTTGGTAGAAGCCCAGGATGGTCATCAAGTCTCCCCAGGGGTCCTTGATGCGGCCAGTTGGTGTGGAAGGCGAGGTTGGTGTTGCGGTGGAAAGGGCTGCGAGGCCGGTGATCGTGAGGAGGAGCTTCATGATGATCATCGAGGAAGGCTAACTGGCTAGCGAGATGTCAAGGCCAAACTCTAGACTAATTTATGGAATCAACGGGATGATAGCGTCTCTTTATAGACAGCATTGTTTGGGAAGGCGTAGCAAACATATTCTGCTATTGCCGAACCTCGTGGCGGCTATATTAAATAATTGATTAATCCAACATACACTACAACGCAGCTTGACTCTGTGTCACTGCTGAGACAGCAATCACCGGTCGTATTTTATCCTTGTGTAACATAGAAATCATCGTTGGAACCTTGTCCCTTCTAGAATTGCGTTAGGTCCATCTAAAGGATTGACCCGGAATCTGCTCTGAGTAACACGAGCTACCTAGGTAGGCGTTGCATTACGGGCCCATAAGCATTTGTGGAACAGCGGCAGTGACCTATGACCCCAATACAAGAGGAATGTCAGAGGGTTCAAGAACAGATCTGAGGTCGATACGCTTACTGTACATGATTCTCTCAAATAATTCCTAAATGAAGAAAACAGCGGCTTTTTAACAACCTATGCACATTTCCAGCCTTCCAATCTATCCGTCAACCACCCACTAGTCCTCTTTAACGCCGTCTTCCTCTCCATCATAGCCGGGGCATACCCCTGCCCCATCATGAACTTATTATCCATCTTACACAAATCCTCCACCCAGCTCCACTGAACACAATCCCCCCACGACTTGCAAGCCTCCTCACAATCCCCCACCGACCCCCAAGCCTTCTTCCACTTCCCCTCATCATACCCCTTCCCCTGCGGCCCAGGAGGATCATTCTTATTCCCCGAACTAACCTGCCACACCCCCGACATATTATCCCACCACTCCGCCCTATTATTCCGTGCCCTCAACTCAGGAAGGATGACCCGTTCCGCAAAGTCCCCATGTCTGATCGGCCCGTCTTTCTCAAAATCCCACTCCTGTTCCAACTGGTAATATCTCGCCACATCTCTTGAATGGACTTTATGCCAGCTCAGCAACGGCTCGCACCAATTCCACTTCTCAAATCCAAATCGCCAGTGCACAACAGGGTTGAAGCCCCAGGTGAACCTTTCGTCTCCATTATTCTCCCCGAATTTGACCCCGTATTTGTTGAGCGCGTGACCGAGGACTTGATCACCGCAGCAGTGGGCGGCCGTGTATTCTTCGTAATCCGCGGCCATCTTGTCGTTTTGCCCAAAGGACCTCTCCCACGCTCCGCGGGAGATGACAAAGCCCGCACCACCATGGGCGAAAATCACGTCCGACTTCCCCGCGAAGCTGCCCAGGTAATGCGACTTCCTCCAGTCATACTTGGACAGGTAGGCAAGGATGTTAGTGAGGAAGAGATAAGTGTCGTCTTCCATGTAGATATACCACTTCGCGTCGGGGTAGTTCCTCCCAGCGTGTTGCATCAACGGGACGAACTTGTACTTGTCGATGATCCAACCACCCGCGGGGCCAAAGTTGTCGCCTTCTATACCCGCTGCTTCGACGTAGGCGTTGTGGCTGTTGTAGAGCGGTTGTTGGCGATAGATTTCGAAGTCGGGATGGTTCGATTTGAGGGTGTGGGTGGTGTTTTCTAGGGCGTCGATGATGTTGAAGGTGCCGATGGTGGAGGGGGCGTCGGAGTAGATGACCGAGTTGGGTTGGGGGATGCGGTCTGGGGAGAGGGAGGTGGTGAGGTGGATTAGAAGACGTTTCCAAAGAGACGTGTAGCCCGTTTTCATAATCAAAAGGACGTCTTCTGGTGCCAGGGTACTGTCTTTGGGCTTGCCATTTGGGCTCTTTGTCGGGTCAGGGGTTTGAACTGCTGGTGGTGGTGACCATGCCGTGGTGGTTGGATGTGAATGGGGATCAAGGTCAACATCATGACCGACTTGTGATGGTGGCGTTCTCCAGTCTGGAAGTATGACGGTATGATAGCTTTCGTTTGGAATTTTGACATCCACAAGATGATAGATACCCCAGAGGCACGCTGATATCACGATAGCTGGCACCAACCGGTTGTTCCTGTATGTCACAACCATGATGCTGGTTCAGTAACGTAGGTTTGGATGTTGAAATTGGACAAACAGAAAAAACTGGGTTCTCGTTAAAAGCCTCTAGGCGGTGAACTCAAGATCAGTCGAGGTAATATTTAGTCTAAAGTCTTCGGACCAGGACCAACCAAGGCATCCATGGCGCTCCCAAGCAGCTTCGAGTGAGCTGAATGTCCCATACACCGACCTTTTTGTGGAGGCTGTGACCCCGATATGACGTGTTGCACAAAGACTCGAAGCGAATAGGCGGCGAGCGACTCTTGGTCGGGATTCCGAGGATCATGTTGAAGTTGACTCTACGGCGCAGCCCGCATAAAGGCTCAGGACATGATCCGAATACAACCTTGAGATCTGATGATGGTTCGCTTGCCATATAAGCATAAGGTTGAGACAAAGTTCTGACTCACCAGAATTCAAGCTCAAGATCCCAAACGAATGACCGTGCTCATGGGCTGATGGTTCTACAAGTTGAGTGCGCCGAGGGTTCGGCGTGCAACTGCGGCTAAATGCGCTGTGCTCCCCAATGTAACATGCCCTAAATTCCCTATGGGCTGAGCCGGGAGCACTGAGAGGTCGTCCTCGGTCCCACAATAATTGTGTGGCGCAAACTGGAACGCTCTTTTCCACCGGACACTGTCACGATGCTCTTCTGGAAAAATAGACCGCCAAACCACAATACTCTATTTGCCTCTTTGTTCAATGTCTCAATACCCGACAATTGGATACCGAGCAACCTTTGGACAGAGTCCCACTCGTGCCCACAGCCTCCACAACGTACGAGACATACAGTAAAAGCTGTAGGTGCACAAAGCAGCCAGCTCTTGGATTCGCCGATTCCAAGAAGGGCTGGAAGCACACTCTTCGGAGAGCGGCTCATTGGAATAAGGCGCAGCAAACGGCCTTACCGATAGGTTGATGGATACGACGCAAACCAGCCGCGTGAAGCCACATAGGAAATCCTGGCTGAATGGGACGTTGCAGCCTCCAGAGCCGCTGCTTGCTCACACACCGGGCAAGTCCTAATTTGACGACCACGATGGCTTCCCGGGTCACCAGCTACGGGATCTGTACAGATTCTGTCATCTGAAGAGGGGAAGCCGAAGTCGGATTCCAGGCAGGCATACGAGCTGGCCTCTACGGTGTGACGCGGTAAGTCACAGCTTAGATGTAGAGACATGCCTATGCTCTCTCCCTTTTGTACTGCTATCCCCTCCGTCTTCTGACCAGCCTGGTCTGTTCACGATACACACCTTCTTTCAGGAGTTCTTGTTGGCCAGCATCACTCGCTTTGACGATCCAATGATGTCACCAAAGGAGAAGAACGACGACTTCCGGGAGCCAGTGGTGCAAGGCCATCCCCCTTCAGCCTCTCGTTTACTTCTGAATATTTTGGGTTGCCTATTATCCCTACCCATCTACTACTTCTCAACAGTCCACAGTCGCTACCCCGTAACGCTAGACATCGTCATCACTATCGCTCTCACAGAACTCAACCGTTATATCGTCGAAGGACGTCGACAACACTTTGCTCGTTCCCTACATACACCGAGCTTCGACCAACACTTGGACGAAAAGAAAGAATGGAGCGGTCTTCACTTGGAAGCTCAACCATGCATCCCCAACGCGGACTGTATGGCGGCAGTTGTTGGCTGGCGTGAGGATCCATCGCTCTATGCCCGGGCACTGCAAAGCTACAAGTCAGCCAAGACATGTACCTTCTTCCTTGCAGGCATCGACGGTGACGAGGCAGAAGACCAAGACATGGTAAACGTCTTCTGCCAAGTCTTTCCCGAGAACTCCACCGTCATCCAGATCCCAGAGCCCTTGGGTGAGGTTGCTGAACGCATCCGCGCCAAAACCATGGCTCTCCAGCGTCAAAACGGAATTCCTGTCAACGAAGACGAAGCAAATGCCATTTCCATGCAAGCTTGTCTCGACCTAGCCCGATCGATCCTTCGACAACATGACCTGACCATTGGCGGTCCCAAGGGTATCAAACATCTCTGTCTGAAGCAACGCCATATGCACAAAAAGGGAATAATGTTCACAGCCTACGTCTTTGCCCTTGTCATCTCAGACATCCTCGGCATCGAGTACCTCTGGTCCTCCGACTCAGACACCATCGTCTTTCCAGATTCCTTGGAGAAAACAATCAACACCATCGCTTCTGACCTCAAAGCAGGCGGTGCCTCCTCCGGGCTTGTCGTCCACAACAACAGAGAAACCGCCGTCACAAACCTCGCCTCAGCAGTCTACTGGGGCGAGCTCTATCTCACCCGCTCAACACCAGCTTGCACCGGCACAAGTGACTGCCAGTCTGGTCCCAGCACCGCATTTCGTCTGTCTGCCCTTCCGGCGATCCTGGTGCCGTGGTATACGCAAATCGCCTTTGGCAAGCGGATGATTGTCAACGAAGACAGGCATCTCACCACTAATTTACTACTCAGAGGATGGAACGTAATCTTTGCCTCCGATGTCCTGGCTGCAACAGACACCCCTACCACAATGTCTCGATGGTTGAGACAACAAGTCCGCTGGGCGAGGGCAACGCATATCGAGTCGCTTCTCAGGCCAAAGGTCTATCTCGTCAGTCATCCGCTTTTGTTCTACGGGATGGTGAAGCGGGAGTTTGGACCGGCGATCGGAGCGTTGGCGGTGATGTGGTTCTTTTTTACTGGGCACCAGTTGATTGAGATATCGGTTATGGACTTTGTTTTTCGGATCTTGATTAGCACCATGTATAATTTTGTGAGGAACACACACAGGTTGAGGCTCGGAGATGTGAGGTGGATCGTGCCGGGTGTGTTCTTTTACTACATCCCGTTGCCCGCGGTGCAGATTTACAGCATGCTGACCATGGCAGCTGATGGCTGGGGGACGTCGATGAGGGCGAGTGGGGATATGGAACGGGCAAAGAGGGAGGGCATGAGGAAGGCGTGGTTTGATCTTGGGTTCTTTGTTGTTTGGATGGGGATTGTGGCTGGGGTTGTGGCGAAGGTGTTGGCTATCCACTGGGGATTGGTGTGGTATGAGAAGATGGTGTGTATAATGATGAGCATGGGGGTGGCGATGTGGGGTGGTTGGAGGGTGACGATTGGTGCTTCTGGATGAGGGGGTTGTGTAATTGTAGATGGATGTATATAACTACCTAGATTTTAGATATATATTTACAACACCGTTCAGTGTGATTAGAAGTAGGGATACGTATTGATCACATACCTTACAAGGGACTTTACACAAGTGAAGCATCTTCCTGGGCTTTATGAAGGCTCTTGAGTGTGATGTCGACAACCGTGTAGAAATTGATCTGCCCAATCCTAGGTCACAGAACCATGGTACTAGACGACGATATACTGAGGCAACGTCCGTATCTGGTGAATGGGCACAGGAATATCGTCGACGTAAAAGAAGATGATGACATGTTTTGCCATAACTGATACAAGACGAGCAATCTTGGGTCTGGTTGTAGGAGAATAAGCAATCATCTTCTTCTACGTTGACGATATTCTGGTGCACATTCACCAGCACGAAGCTGTGGAAGAATGTTGTGGTTGGCAGGCACGGTAATGCTGTTGTGTGAGAGGTGGTATTCTGTAAGTAATTCGAGGACTGATATCGAGCACATGCTGACATTTATATCCCGCCTTCATGCGGGTCCTTCGCCGTCTGGGCCGCCAGCCCCGAAGTCACGTTTCTTGACTCACGGCTAGTCCGGGGGGGGTTGGGACGTCGACGCGTTGGAAGCTCAAGCGTCTGAGCTCGAGCAGAAGCCGCTCAGACACACATTGGTCTACTTGGCTTCCCAGATCCCCGATCTTGACCAACCCTCAGATGTTCGAGTCGGGGAAGGGAAGAGGTTGGAAAATGGCTCGGACCCGCGACAGCCCATCGGTGATAACGGTGGTCTGTCATCCACCAAAAGCTTCGGCCCGCGAGAATGGCCCTGATAAGAAACTCCAAAAGTTAAAACTCCGAACATGTCTCATATCTTAAATGCGAGCCGTTCAACTACCGCACTGGCAAGGGCAACAAGGTTGCATACCAACGCGCCCCCTCTTGCGTGATCCCGCAGACCTCATCAAGGGCCATAACTCCCCTGTGCCTCAAGCCCACCAGCAATCCCTTGAGATCCCTACCCCTATCTAGGACTATTCACCCTAACCCAGAACAACCTTTGTGGCTGGACTATAAAATCGCACAGTCGAAACCGTTTCATATCCATCGATGGGTCTTGTGGGTACAGCACGTCAGCGGCGCAGCACCTTTATCTCTGCGTTGACATCCCGCAAAACGAAACAACCAAGAAAAGGGGCGCGGACGCAACAGACTACGCCACCCGCGACAGGGCCCTAATTTTAGCGGTGCTCTTCCTCCTCCTCTTTGCTTGGGAAACAGGTGAATGGGTCGTTGGCCGGTACTCCGATCCGCCAACAACAACAACAACACCACCACCACACTCACCACTTAAGACTCGACGACCTCCTCGTCTCTTGTCCTGGCGACCACCTCTGATCATGTCGATCATCAATTTTCAAAACTGAGAACCAAAAAGTGGTCCAGCAGGAGCTGCCATATCCCCTCCTCTTCCTCATCTCTCCGGTGGAGACTCCATACCTCGCTGGCCGACCTATTCCTTCCAACCATATCTACAACAAAACCACCATGATACAAGCCGTCCCCCTCAAGCGGAGCCTCTCCCGCTCTTTCATCAGAGTCATCCAGCGAGCGCTCCCCCTCGTCAAAAGCAGGAGAAGATCATGGACGACGAACGCCAAGATCAGGATGCCGATCGACTTGTGAGGATGAACGACAACCACCAGATAGGCCGAAGATTATCTGAAGCTACCGCTGGAACGCTTGTGGTGGGGGTTGGTTCGGGATATGTAGCGTGGCGGCCCAGTCAGGTCAGCAGGGCCCAAGCTGTCGGGCCGGACCCCCCACGATCGGTCCCAAAAGCTTCGACTTGATAACAGCATCCTCCAAAAAATCATCTCAGTGAAGCAATGCCATTGTGGTGGACTTTTCCGGTGTTCTTTAAAATGGGGACTGCACGAGACTTACAGGGGGGGCGTTTCGGGAGACGATCTTTTTTATGTCTTTGCATTTTCCAACAAAAAACGGGGATGTTTGTTATGTCCGGGATGACTTAAATGCGAATCAGTATTAGGGAACGGCGTTTATCGGTTGTCTGCTTTTCAGGTTTGCATTGCAGCGCATTTTGATGTCGGAAATCGGGGCGGGAGGATCGAAGATGTGGTGACTTTTTGCATACATACCCCATCGTCCGGCGTGACGACAGAGACTCTCGAGTCTGATGGGCACACTCGCTCAGCATTGAACAAAACATAAAACTTCCATCCGTCCAAACAGCTGACATCTGAACTGTGATGCTGAAGTATCCTTCTATCCGTATTCTTGGGTATCGTTTGCCTCTCCTATTCTTACACCAGTCCTACACATCAAGTCTCCACCAGACCAGTTCCTTACAAGGCACCTCCCACAAGCCGCACGATCAACATCGCAATGCGCACCTTGAGACCGACGCGGCGCTCAGTCTTGGCATAGTCCTCTCGGGTGACCACCGTGGTATTTTCTTGCAGCCAATTTTGCTCGTTGGCCAGTTGTTTCTTCAGAGTCTCATTCTCCGTCACGATGAGAGCGTTGGCTTCCAGGTCCAGCGAGTAGCTTCTCTTAGTGTAGTTGGAGCTACCGATCAGACTTATGGATGGACCATTGTTGTCTGGTAGAGTCACCCACAAACCCTTTGCGTGGTACGTCCAAGCTCCAGGCTCGCCAACCGTGCCCTTCCTCCACTCTTTCATTACCGTAGATGCGTCCAGCTTCTTCTCATGAACTGCGCGCACAAAGCGCCGGGCAAGCAGTGTGTACGCATCTGGTAACAGTCCTGAGACGCCGGGAGACTTGTAGAAGCCGTTGGCATACGGTGAAGCTGTAATAACAGTATTATTTTGCGATGCGGTTGACAGAAGGAGCTTGGTCAGCGATGGGGCAGGGTTAAAGTATCCTGCGGTAAATGTCCAAGATGACTTGGAATATTGTGGGGCGGCAAGGGTGCTCAAAATATGCGTGATGGCCGGGAGTTCTGTCGATGTGTCTGGCGACAGTAATTGCGAGAACTGGGCGAGCATGTAAACAGATGTATCCCGCTTTTCCAATGGCGTGGAGTCATTGGCGGTCAGCGGCGCAGTCTTGGGTGAGATGAGACCTGCCAGCAATCCTGTTGATTCTCTGACAAACTGCTTGTGATCTTCCAGAGGGGATGGGGCGGCGTTGTCCTTGGGCCACACCATGTCGAAGCCGGAAGGGGCGTCGGATGGGTCAATGCGAAAGCTGAGTGACGATACGGCATCATGCAAATTGGAAAAGTATTCCGTGATGTCCCTGGACGAAAACAGGTGATAGCGATCTTGCCTGTCGGTGAAGTAGTCGTTGGACAGGTTGGCGCCGGTCATCATGATCTCGTCGTCAAAGCCATACAGCTTCATGTGTTGTAGACCCCATCCTTCGTTTATTCTCTTCGGGATGTGCTTCTTTCTGAATCCTGTGAGATTCGGTGTGTGGTACATGCGGATCTCAACGCGATCTGGGCCGAATTCCTCGACCAATGGGGCCAGAAGTGATGCGCATGATGGATCAGGGGCTTCGCGTGTGCCTCTCAGGGCGTCGGTAAGGATGCTGAGTTTGAGGTTCGGCTTGGAGCGCAGCGCCTCTTGGAGTGTAGTGATCTTGGACTTGTCAGATACTGACAGGGCAAAGCTCGGTCCAAGCTACAAAGACGTACCAGTTCCTTCTCAGACTTCCCAATATACAGTGTCGACAGGAAGATGCGTCTTTCCGCATTGCGAATCTTGTCCTGTTTCCGAGTCAGAGCCCAACGACTGCTAGAGGGCGGCGGGGCTAGACAACCTTGAGGGTTTCGTAGAACTCGGTTGGCGATTGGAGAACCCGAATTTGCGATCCGTTGATCCTGAATGATGGGGCAATCTTGTCAAGCTCGCTGACAAACGGGGACAGCATTCCGGCACTGGAAGTGGCAGCAGACTGTGCGCCGGGAGTGGCGTTTGCTGTGGGCATCGAGAATCGTCGGCATTGTGGTTGTTGTTTAGCAACCCGGAGGGATGGCTGTCGGAGTGCAGCCCGAAGCTTAGTCGAACATCGTGAGGCAGTCCTGGTCAGCATAGCCGAGAAGCGCTGGGGACTGGAGAGAAGAAAGGTGGTGATATCGGCGGCGGTTCGGAAGAGGGTGAAGATCAAAGAGCTGATAGCTATGTAGTCCATAGGTTCATAGGGTGCAACCTGGAACCGTTGACAATCTCGAAAAAGAGCACTGACGCAGGCAACGCGGGGCTTGGCGGCAGGGGTAATTGGAGCTCTCCCATTGGCTCGGGAGTCGCCGGCCCACAATCCCGCCCACTGGCGTCAGTTCGGCAGCGAGCTCCCATCTTGCCTGGGCTTGGCCGCAACGACCGCAATCCTCAACTGATACCATCACCACATCCAGCCACGGTCAATTGGCCCGCGCTCGCCTTTGCCCACCATGTCGTACCTCTCCAGAACCCTCGGCAATCTGCGCAAGATTGGCTTCAAGGTTTGCTCCTCCAATACCCGTGAGACACCTGAATACAGTAGCTAACCTCAGGCGCAACTCTAGGAATACTGGCATCAACTCAACGTTAGTCCCCTCCTCGAGTCCCCGCCTACTCAGCCACAGCTAACATAGCCTCGACCCCCGACGAATAGTACATCGGTACGCCTCGAAGCACATCGACGATGGAGGGTGGAAGGATGGGAGGAGACTGACATAGTCTGCAGGTGACACCAAGGCCGGTACTCTTGTGGGTGTCGACAAGTTCGGCAACAAGTTCTACGAGAACATGGATGAACTTCCCCGTATGTTCTAGGCTTCTATCTCCGGCATATACATTGGTTGAAGTGCTGATCAACTTGAGCAGTCCGCTCCAGATGGGTTGACTATGCCAAGCACGACTACGATGCGTAGGTTTCGCTAATGGTCCCATCGCAACATCAGTCTAACTTGCTCTGCGACAGTGGCCAGATTGAGCCCTTGTGGCACGCCTGGATCTCCTACTCCGTCGACACTCCTCCCAACAAGGACCCCATCACCACCGCCACCGGCATTGCCAACCGCCCTTGGGCCAACACCGAGCACATCCCTAACAGGACTTTTACTAGAGCTGCGTTCAAGACATATAGCACGTAAGGAGCTTTCTTTGTTCATTACCATTTCCATCATATCACAGAAAACTGATATTATCTCAGAACAAAGCCCAAGATCCAGTCATGGCAGCCCGTGGCCGCCCCTAGGTAAAGCAAGGTTGGCTGGGAGAAAGAGTCGCCACGAGCGCATGACAAATGTACATACAAATGTTTCCCTGGTGAATAGACCCCTTTCTAGGTTTGATATGCTCGGCGCCTTCCCACGTACTTCACAGAAGCAGCCTGTTTGTTCTTGTGGTTCTACCCTGTTTGGGTATAGTCGATTCTTTGCCCCCAATTGGAAATTGTTCGGTATGGGGCCTTTCTCCATCTCTTGCTTTGGTATCTGCCCCCATTCTTTCTTTCTAGGCTATGCTCGTCACCTTGCTTGAAAAGGAGGATAGAGGGAAAGGGAAAGGAAGTGGAGCGGGAAAATGAAAATGTCGTGAAAGAGTACAAAGTTTGGTTTCCTAATCGCATAATAATGCAAAAGGTAATTGAGAGCACATGGCATGCACAGTTGGGCAAATAAAGGGGCAGTAGGGATGCATTTTCTTAGATCGAGGCCTCTGAGAATTTCACACATTGGTATTAAAACCCCGGACAATTGATGTGAAGCATGTATTTACACTACAAGCCTTTTGACCAATTAAAGAGCTCTCAAATGGGGCATCCCATAACCACTAACACACCCAAAGAGCACACATAATTCAGCTTCCACTCTATCCAGCCTACCATAGGCCTGCTACCAACTTGACCAATATGCAGTCATTAAACAACGCCCTTGTAGTCTGCTCAAGAAATACTACATCAATCCCTCATTTCATAGTATACCTACTTTGATCCATCGGCGTAACCATCCATTCATGGCTATTATGGAACAATATCCGGATCCAGGCTTGGTAGGTCGATTATGATGCCTTCTCATCACTGAGACGCTTAAAACTGGAAAGTTTAATGTGAGATTTGAGAAAAATACAAAGTCAGCCTGTTTTGTTGGGAGAGCCGATCGACTTTTAATTAACGTATTAGAAGACTTCTTAGTGAGCACAGTTGTTCGTTGTTCTTTTGCTCTTTCGTGTCCATTGATTCATCACTCAAACTCTGTTACCTGAAACCAGCCGTAGGCCCTGATCAAGAGACAAGCCATCCGCAACCACCGTTCAATCAACCGAGGGTGTAATCTTTGCAAGAAAAAAAACTCAATGTTATTAGATCTTGGTTATATCGTAGCGTACCTAGGACCACGAGGTGGACGAGTTGCAGCAATATCCACCTCCGCAATGATACCCCTGAGCCCCGATCTCTCAAAAAGCCATTTCTTGGCCGGCAATTCGTCCATTGTGCCCGGATTCAGGCAAACACTCAGGACCGGCTTTCCAATCTCCAACAAGGTTGGGATACATATCTCAAGAGGGTGACGCATAGGCGGAAAGGTCCGAGGCATGCGGACATGGAGTGTGTCCAGATTGGGATTGATATAGCCATACTTGCGTTCCACTGGGAAAATGTACTTGGTAATATACAGATGATACTGTCTCAAGGTCTCACGACGACTTTCCTTGTCGACAAATAGCGTCGCGGGTAAGTTGTTCTTGAAACCTGGCTTACGGATGGTCACCTCACGAGGCTCCCAGGTATGGTGGTAGACGAGGAAGCGCAGTTCGATGGGGAGCTTGCGAAGGCTGAAAGTGGTATTCAGAGGAGTCGAGAGGGTACCATCAGTCGAGAGGATGTCGGCGACTGAATTTGTGTGACCAGCCGAAAGGGATACTATGGGGAGTTAGAACGTCTTCATGGGGAGCTGGAACGTCTTCATGGGGAGTTGGAACGTCTTCATGGGGAGTCGAAACGTCCTCTTGGGGAATCGAAGAACTGTCATGAGGAGTCGAAAGGGTGTGGTAGGAAGTCTAAAAGATGTCTCCAGACGTCGAATCGGTGGAATGGCCCTCGACAGCATCCTGCTCCTCCTCAGCGCGCTTTCTCTTGGGCGGCATCGTGTCGTCAGTGGGTCTCGGTAAAATGGGGACATAGTGGTGAGGGCAAGGGAAAGTCAGGCAGAGAGAGAGAAACTGCGATGCCTTTTCAAAAGCCTGGCGGTTGAAGGGTCAATGAGCATGCTGCTAGCCGAAGAGTAAGAGAAGAAAAAAAGGCCTAAGCTGCTGACTTTGTAGTCGCTATTTTCTGTGCTCTTGCTGGTTATTCCAGTGGGGGCACACCCTTGTCTCCGAGACCGAGTGCTCCTTCCCTCCACAAGACCGACTGCTCCTTCTCCAACAAAGTCCTTTACACCCATGTTGTGGCAGTCACGCAGCCTACCCAACTTATTGGGTCTAAGTCGCGCCTGGGAGGCACTTGTCCCCAGCCTTGTTTGTTTCTCTTTCAAATGTCGCATATCAAGCCATGCTGCTTTGTCAAAATAGCATTGATTAAAAAATCAGGTACGGACGTCTTCCTTGTCATCTCCTCTACTTGACTCTCTCGCATACATGTCTAACAGACCAACGCATATGCATGCAAATGCAACACCTCAAAGAGATCGACAGCTCTCTTGCTCTATCAGCAAAGCAAAATTCCCAATTCTGAAGACAAGGCAAAGGTTATAAGGAAAAAGGGTTGTTGCAGGACGTATATACGGGCAATGAAGGCGTATCTTTTCAGGCAAGAAAAGTCAAAAGCAGCGCAGAAAACGACCCTCTTTCTTTCCCTCCTTTATTTGAAGCGAGTTTCGATAGCTGCCTTGATGGCTAGATGTAGCAAGATTTTGTCAGCGATGGAATTATGGAGCAATAAGAGAGGGTCGTACCTTCAGTGGTCACACGAGCATCGCCAAACAGCATTCTCGTGCCGGGCATGTAGAACATCGGGTTCGGGACATCAGCTAACAATCGTCAGTCATCGGGCCCAGCCACAGAAGAGTCCCATCAAACTCACCGTATCCACTAGCCAACCCTCTCTTCATGACAATCACCTGCTTGCTCTTCCACGCATGCAAGACGGGCATTCCAGCAATCGGACTACCAGGCTCCAAGGCAATCGGGTTGACTGTATCATTGGCACCAATAACAAGGGTTACATCCGTCTCTCCAAAGTCGTCATTGATCTCATCCATTTCCAGCACGATATCGTACGGAACGCTGGCTTCAGCAAGCAAGACGTTGCACTGGCCCGGCATGCGACCAGCAACGGGGTGAATGGCGAAGCGGACCTTGATGCCCTTGGACCGAAGCATTTGGGTGATATCCGAGATAGCATATTGCGCCTTGGCAACAGCCATGCCATACCCAACAACAATGATGACGGACTCGGCATTGGTGAGGGCGTCAGCTGTCTCTTCGACATTGGTCTGTGTCACACTCCCTTCAATCTTGTAGTCGCTGGTGGTGGGCGCCGAGATTCCTCCGAACAGAACGTTGACAAGTGAACGGTTCATAGCAACACACATGACATAAGAAAGAATGGAACCGGAGACGCCAATGAGTGCTCCAACTGTGGTCAAGAGAGGGTTGTTCAGCATGAAGCCCTCGGCGACCAGCGCAAAGCCGCTGTATGCGTTGAGGACGGTAATAACCACAGGCATATCGGCACCACCAATGGCTGCAGTTGTGGTGTAACCCTTGATGAACGAGAGTACGGTGTTGGCAGCAAGGGCACCGGCGGCAATCAGAGGGGCGCCAGGAGCCATGGTGACAAACGTGCCCATGGTGACCACATTCGCACTGAGTAGACCGGCGTTGACGGCATGACGACCTGGCAGCCGAAGCGGCTTAGAGGACATCTTACCGGCAAGCTTCATGAAGGCAACAATCGATCCGGTGAAGGTGATACCGCCGATGAGGACGCCAAGATAGCCAGTTACCATGTGAAGCATCGAGAGGTCAGTGACATCAGCCATAACGCTTCCGATACTGGTCAAGACGGCAGCAAGGCCGACCACAGAATGCAGGGCAGCGACGGTCTGAGGAAGATCGGTAGGGGTGATGCGCTTGCCGATGAGGAAGCCCAAGATTGTTCCGATCGTAGCAAGACCACCAAACTGAGTGAGAACTTCAGGGGTGAAGCCGACTGCCAACAAGGAAGCGAGAACACCGGACACGACGCCCAAAATACCCAGCATATTTCCCATACGGGCAGTTGCTTGCGATGCAAGACCCGAAATAGAGGTGATGCAAAGGATCGAGCTCACAAGATAGCCAGCTTGAACAAGGCCTGCGGCTCCGCTCGAGGCCGCAGCTATGAAGCCACCTCCAAACACGAGGGCCGGGATTCCATAAAGCCACGGGTACTCGGGAGGATCAGTAGCACGGCGGAACATGTCGAGCATGCGCTTTGTGATGACGAACCCACCACCAATGTTGACGAAAGCGAGCAGGACAGAGGCGGCACCAAAGACTTGAGGGATCGTTTCAGGCAAGTATCCTCCACCGAGAATAAACAAACCACCAACGCCGACCATTCCAGAGATGGCGTTAGTCACACTCATGAGAGGTGAATGCAAGGCAGGAGCGACGTTCCAGACAACACGGTATCCGATGAGAGAGGCCAAAGCAAAGGTAAAGGCGTTGCCCATAAACAAGGGAGTAGTGAACTTGCCCAATGCGACAGCCGAGCCCATACCACCAGTGATCAGAGAAACCTCGCGAGTTGCCTTTTGCCATGGTGTAAGTGCTACGACTTCGGCTTCTTTTGCGGCAGTCGAGGCAGCGGCGGGAGCAGGGGGAGGTACTGGTCGGGGTGCTGGCGGGAGAATATGGCCTTCCTGTGTCACAATAGCGCCGCGTACGACTTCGTCTTTCAGATCGATGCCAAATTCCTTATCCTTCGGTGCCATGGACAGGAAGAATTTGGTGATATTGTTCGAGTACAGAGTTGAAGATTGGGTCGGTAGCCTAGAGGGGAAGTCGGTGTAACCTGTCTTACTTTAGTCACGAGCAACCTCGGGTACTGCTCCCGTGCCACGACTTACCAATGATCTTGACATCCTTGTAGGTAATCAGCTTTCCGGGTTCGGTCTTTTCGCAGTTTCCACCAGCCTCAGCAGCAAGATCGACAATAACAGATCCAGGCTTCATGATCTCAATCATGGCTTTGGTGATGAGTTTGGGCGCAGGTCTTCCAGGAATCAGGGCGGTGGTGATGATGATGTCCACTTCACGGGCTTGTTCGGTAAAAAGCTTCATCTCGGCCTCGATGAACTCTTTCGACATCTCTTTGGCGTAACCGCCTGCACCAGAGCCATCTTCTTCGATCTCAACTTCGATGAACTCGGCGCCAAGCGACTGAACCTGTTCTCTTGCAGCAGGCCGAGTGTCGAATCCACGAACGATTGCACCGAGCCTCCTTGCAGTTGCAATTGCGCTCAAGCCAGCAACACCGGCACCAATGACGAGAACCTTACAGGGCGGGATTTTACCAGCAGCAGTGACCTGACCAGTTAAGAAACGACCAAAGTTGTTGGATGCTTCGAGCACCGCCTTGTACCCAGCAATGTTGGCCATGCTGCTGAGGGCGTCAAAGACCTGAGCTCGAGAAATACGGGGAATAAGATCCATAGCGAATGAGGTGGCTTTGCGAGCCGCGAGTTTCTCCACGAGTGCCTTGTTCTGGGCCGGTTGAAGGAAGCTGATAACGGTCTGGTCTTCTCGTGTCAGATCAACCTCCTCCGCACTTGGCCCTCGGACCTTAAGCACAACGTCTGAACCTTTCCAGACAGCAGAAGCATCGTCAACCAAGGTAGCACCGGCGGCGGCATAGGCATCGTCCAGGAAATCGGCTTCGGCACCAGCACCTTTCTCAACAAGAACCTGGGAGAAGCCCTTCTTGAGCAGGAGGGCAACATTCTGAGGTGTGAGAGCCACACGGCGCTCGTTTGGGTATATTTCGCGGGGCACTCCCACAGTCAGCTTGGAGTACGGGGTGGTCGGCGGCAGAACTGCCGTTGCCTCGGTGGAGTACGCTGCCATTGGGCTCCTTGCCGACGGCTTAGCCGGGATGCCGGACAAAACGGAGGCATGGCGGACGAGCTGGAGCGGTTGAGCCTTCGGGAGAGCAAGACTCAACGAGGCCGAACTCGGCCGATCACTTCCGGCAGTTCTCGTGCTGTGCCACGCCTTTTGTGAGATCACGGCGGTGCTGCCATTGCCAGCGCGGACTGGGGCGAAGTCTGTCAGGTCGAATTAGGTTCAATGGCTCACAAAAATGAAAAGGAACAAACTTCAACGGTTGGGCGTGGGGGTCTAGCGTGGCGGCTCACCGAAAACACGAGCTACTGCTGTCAATGACGGCCTAGAGGCGCGTTCAACGGGGCGCGAGCGTTGGTAGGGACGAGGCATGCAAGATGCGGTGTTGCAAGCCAGCGCCGGCTGGAGCAAGGACCTCGACATTATGTCTGCGCGCGACCCGTTACGCTATCGAGGCAGATCGAGGATCTTTGGGTCATTTGTTCACATTCAGGGCAGGTTGGCTTCTGACAACAATCGACACCAAAGGTAGGTAGCGAGGTCGGCGGAGCAGGCGCAATGAGGGGAGGACGACGTGGACGACTGGGTGTGGGACGGAGGCTTTGTTGGAGGAGTCTCACGGTCCTGTCTGTCGTGCTTGCGCAACATCAGCAGCACTTGGTCGTCTGCTGTCAAAACAATGAACTGAGTGGAAGGAAAGAGATTTCTCTTGTCCCACAGGGCAGTGGAGGGCAGGCAGAGGGGTCATTGGTATTAAACATCCCTTTCAGTTCCTCTCCACTCCATCTGTCCCTGCTTCCTGCACTGCACGGTGCCTCTTAGGGGGGGCGTGTGCTACCCCGCCCTTGATGAGGGGTCGATTTGATGTCCCGATGCGTGTTCCGTGATTGCCATCAACCGTCTTATGGCTGGCAGAATACCCGGCGGCATCTCATGCTTCATCCTCGGGTCGGATGCGACGGGTTTACGAGGTGGGTTGCCGTGGGGTTCACTCAATCCATCCCGAGGAACGATCACGGATGAGTCTCCATCACGAGCTCCATGTTGAAGATGCTTTGTGCGAGCTTGGCTGCATGTCGACGCCGCCCTCTGTTTGGTTCAAGACGAAAGATTGCGGGGATGGGGAAGGTGGAGACATGGCCCCACAGCACGTCAAGTGTGGATCAATGTGTCCATCAACTTGAAGTCTTGGCGCCGTGCATCTTCAGCGTTCCACGAACCATCCACGCGCCAGTCTGGCATCAGGCCGGCCCGTTTTCCAATCTTCGAGAAGATGAGAGGGGGGTGAAGGTGCATGTTTGGTACGTTTTTTTCGGGCCAACGACGAGTACCTATATGCGCGATTTGTAGCCATCATCTGGTGTAGCACAAGCTGGGGTTGACATCTCATGACAAGTTTGAACGCTGACTGGCGATTATAGTAGACGGTACAATGGCTTGCTAGCTCATTGTGTGTTTCATTATGGCCTTGACGGATTGTTGAAGACCTTGAGATGATGAAATCACAAAGACTGATGGTTTTGACCGAAAGTGGTCTCAGCTAACGACCACCGTTCCGGCGTTCAATTTCATCAGCGTGCCAGGACAAGATATCTTCATCAGGATGACAATATTGCTTGGTGACTTCTTTTCTGAGTTTCGATATCGGTGGTCCTCTTATGACCAGAGCACCTCTTGACTACACATACCGCTCACCACCACATTCTTGCCAAGCGTATCGTGATATGGCCAAGGCCGCCACCAAGGGTGTGGCGGTTGCGGCTGGTGAAGGGAACGAGGCTACCCGGTATCCAAGAAATCCCTCCAATGACGGCCACCCAAGCGCCGCGTCCCAACATGTCAGGTGCTGGCCGTGAGCCGTTCAGACTCCTTGTCGGTGATTAACACAGCGTTGACGACCGCGGACAGAGCTACTCCGTTAGGAAGTGATTTGGCCAATCAACTCTCTCGAACTGTCTCAAAATATGGACTTGACCTGTTTTGATCTGTGATTGACACTGGGAATGACAGCAATTCCTGGAAATGGATCAACTTGGACTGAGGAAGATCCAGGTATAAGGAGGGCTGTCTCTCGATCAAGTTCTTCTGCTGAGGTTTTTCCTTGCTCAAGTTGAAGGACATCCCAGGTCTTGACGTTAACATCAAAAAAATGACACCTCTTTCAGCTGTGGCCCTGGTCGTTGGCCTTGCAAGCCTTGTATCAGGACATGGCTTCCTGAAGAGCATCACCGTGGACGGAAAGAACTATCTCGCGTGGCAGGTTGGACAGGACAACTACGTGAACCCTCCTCCTGTCCGCTATGCACGACAGCTTGCCAACAATGGACCGGTGCCCGATTTTACGACGAATGATATCACGTATGTCCAAGCCATCTCCCACTTCTGACTTTGATTTTTAGGCCGCTGATGATACGCCAGGTGTGGTGCTGGTGGAAATATTCCAGCTCAGGGCATCATCGAGCTCAAGGCTGGTGACAAAGTGTAAGTGCTAATGTATTTCTTGTCTATTGTTAAAGTCCATCCCAACTTACCACAACTGTCTTAGAACTTTCAACTGGGATCAATGGGGATCTTCCCACAGTGGCCCCGTATTCACGTAAGCTTCCCCATTTTAACACTGATCCCATCTTCGCCTAACGGCTGTTTTCCCAGTTACCTCGCCAAATGTGCCAACAACGATTGCAAGACCTTCAAAGGCGACACCGGCAACGTCTGGGTCAAGATCGAGCAGCTTTCCTACAACCCGCAAGGTCATCCGCCCTGGGCCTCTGACCTCCTTCGCGAACAAGGCGCCAGGTGGTCCGTCACTATCCCACCGAAGCTAGCTCCGGGTGAATATCTTCTTCGTCACGAGATTCTTGGCCTGCACGTTGCAGGGACGAGGATGGGCGCGCAGTTCTATCCAAGCTGCACTCAGATTCGGGTGACGCAAGGTGGGACGACGCAATTGCCTGCAGGAATTGCTCTGCCGGGTGCTTACAAGCCCGAGGACCCTGGTGTAAGTCTATTGAGGACGATGTATGCTGGTGGCGGATTCGAGGCTGACAGGTATTCTAATAGATCTTGGCTGAGCTGTGGAGGATTCAGCAGGGGCAGACACAATATGTGGCTCCTGGTGGGCCGGTTTGGAGTGAGGCTGCGCCGAATGCCAATCGGGCTGGGCCTTAAAGTCTGTCGAAAGATCGGGCCTGGGTCTCTGCGAAAGGTCTGAGGCGCAATGCAGCTGTGGGAGATTGAAAGTCGACGACTGGGTTCAGTGTAGCCAGGTTCATAGAGATAAAACACAAAGGCAGTCAGGATCTTTGCCCGCAGCAACCTGCAATGAAACCTGACCAGCGTTTGTGTTGCGAGTGGCGTGGAGGACATACGAGGGCGCAACAGTGTCTGACGGTATATGTATCAGTGCCCGCAACCTGGAAGTAGCTTTCAGCAAACACCTACGCACTCATCTGGTGACTGGAATGGTCAGATGGCTCAGCGGGTAAGACATAGGTGGCCCGGATTAGGTGACTAACAATGCCCGGTATGAAAGTACTGCTCCGTGAACGCCCGAGTTCGACTCCTCAGCGATGCGCCATCTTTAAGATGGCCTTCAAGGAATTTGACCCCCCTTCGACCGCCCCCCCATTACGAAGAAAACCCTACCGAGGGTTTCGTAGCCGGCCACCTCTACGGAGTTGGCCGGTGAGCTTTTGTTATTTTTTTGTCCTGATTGACTCTATGTTTGGTGGTGGTGATGATGGTGACGATGTTGTTTTCTGCCACTCTTTTCACGCGTCAACGGCAACGGCAGCAGATTTACCCACACCCGGAAAGGCTCCCTCCGCCCTCGCGACTGCCCGCTTCATATTTCTCCGAGGGCAGAAGCCAAAATCGCCATTCCCAACTCGCCGTTATCACCACATCCTTGCCAAGCTTGCATTCCCATTGATTGTCCTCTGAAGATCACATCAATAAGCGGGCGTCCATTCGACAAGAACAGCCGCAACATGTCCCGAGTAGATGGGAGATCGGGGATCGACTTCGGCTCACGGTCAAGCTTTCCAGAAAATAGATTGCACCCGCTCGTTCATCCCGCTTCGTTGCGGCTACTACTAAAATTATATGGTCGTGTGGCAAGCACGATGAAAATGTTTGAAAGTCGGACACCTTCTTCACTGATTGCTTCCTTCCCGGGACTCGTCAGTTTTCGGCAACAAGACATCTTTCTTGGTACTGATTGAAAATGAAGTTCTCGCCAACGTTGGCAGCACTTGCTGCTTTGCCAACAACATCCGCAACGATCTACTTCGCCGGCGTCGCCCAATCAAGCGGTGAGTTCGGCGCCTGGAGTCCGACCCAAACCCGTGGCACCGGTCTCCCCGGCCGTTTCGGCGTCGATTACGCCTTCATCTCCACCTCTGGCGTCGACACCATGATCGACAGCCACAAGGTCAACCTCCACCGCGTTGCCTTTCTCCTTGAGAGGATGTGCCCCTTGTCTTACGGCCTCGGGGCAAAGTTCAACGAGACTCACTTTGAGCACTTTAAAGAGGCGATAGATTACATCACCATCACCAAGGGCGCTTGTATGTTCTCTCCTCCTCCCCCCTTCTCCTTCACCATCATTAACCTCAGAAACAGACGCCATCCTCGACCCCCACAACTACATGCGCTACAACGACCCCTCCTCCCAGCCCTTCTCCGGCTCCGTCATAGGCAACACCTCCGACCCCACCGCCGCGACAACAGCCCAGTTCGCGGCCTTTTGGGGCGAGCTCGCCTCCCGTTTCAAAACCAACGAAAAAGTCTTGTTCGGTCTAATGAACGAACCGCATAGCATGCCCTCCCGGCTCGTCTTCTCCAACCTCCAAGCCGCCATCACGGCAATCCGCGCGACGGGAGCAAACAACATGATTTTGACTCCAGGAAACGCCTGGTCGGGTGGGCATTACTGGACAAAGGGAGGTGACGAGGCAAACAGCAAATGGATTCACAAACTTGTCGACCCGATTAAAAACCTGGCGGTGGATATCCATGAGTATTTGGATGAGGATTTTAGCGGGGGGCATACGGCTTGTACGCAGGATCCGGTGGCGAACTTGGCGGGGGTGACGGGTTGGTTGAGGGAGCATGGGTTGAAGGGGTTTGTTACTGAGTTTGGGGGTTCGAATACGACGGAGTGTAAACTGATGTTGGAGGGGATGCTGGGGTATATGGAGGAGAATGAGGAGTATATTGGGTGGACGGCTTGGGCGGCGGGGCCGTTTTGGGGGGTTAATAGCCCGTGTTGTACGGATCAGAGGCAGTTGGGAAGTTTAGAGCCGGGGAGTAGGGCGGCCGATGGGGGCCCGGGGCTCTATGATAGTGTTTGGGTGCCGGTTATTGCGAAGAGGGTGCCGGGGAGGTTGCAGTGGGATGGACCAGCGAATGTGACGGGGGGTGTGGTGAGAGAGAGGGTTTAGGGGGATATGTCATGGAAATGGTAAAGTAGGTTTGTGGGTGATGTAAAAAGTCTATATGAGGGGGACTGTTATATGGAGGTGAAAAGGTTCTAATTAGAGTTCTATGTGTAGGTGTGTGAAGTTTGATGCTTTGTTTGTTGTCAAATTCATGTGTTGATATCCAAAAAGAAAAGGAAAATGCATTCCGCCGATGATTACGGATTCATGTCCAACTCCTCTCGAGCGCGCTTAACCGCGTCTCTGACTATTTCAAGGGGAACATAACCGTTGCGCATGGTACTCGGGCGAACTGCACCAACCATGCGTGAGGGAGGAACGGGCACCCGAATATGCCTACCGTTTTCAGCGGTGGCAGCAACACCGGGAGTGGCAACATCGGGAGCAGCAGCCGCTGGTACATCAATACCAGATGCCGCAGCCCCAGATTCCGCGACGCCCGGTGTAACATTCTCATCGTCATCATCATCCACAGAAACAGGAACCGTCCCCGTAGCCACCAAAACCAACGCCGTGACACGACACAAATGGGTCGCCTCTGGTCCCCAATTCCCCATGTACCCCGTTTACCCTGTCTCCTCACCAGTAATATTATCAAACGGTCTCTTTTGAAGGGTATTCCCCTCTGTCAAGATAAGGTCCTCCCCCTCAATGGGTTTGCCGTCCAGATCGACGAGCCACTTGATCCTGTGCTCCTCGCTGATAATGTCATCTGGGTCGTGCCAGGGCTTGATGTTGGGATTGGGGCGCTTGGCGTTGAGGTTGACGCGTCGGACTTTACCGCTTGGGAGCTCGCAGTCGGAGTCGTATGAGCAGGTGACATATTCTTCTCGTTCGAGGGCGGCGAGGTGGAGGCTGAAGGGGAGGGAGGTGGAGAGGTGGTGAAGGGTTTGGGTTTGGAGGTCGAGGGATTTGAGGTGGTGCATGGAGAGGGAGGCGGGGGTGTAGGTGTAGCTGAGAACGTTGAACAGGGCTTTGGGTTGTGCTGGTTCCTGGAGCCACTTTGTGACTGCCCGACGGAGGGGTTCTGCCTGGGAGAGGAGTCAGGGGACCATGGGACGGGGGATGGTGGTGGTTTGACCTGCGGATCTGATGGCCAGGTTGAAGGTTAAGACGATGTGGTGGCCTGAGTGGACTAGGATGACTTCGTGAGAGACGTCAGAGTAGCAGCAGGCCCGGGATTGCTTGTGTTCGGGGGTTTTGTAGATTGTGGTCTGGCTTTGGTGTTCGAGAACAATGTCACCGCCTTGGTGGGCTGACGGGAGAGAAATGATGAGGGTGCCGAACATGCCGGGGATTTTCTCCGTGTCGGTGTGCGCCTTGAACATAGCGCCTTCCTCGTGAATGAGCAGCCTGTATGGCTCCGCATAGATGGACTGGCCGGAGGTGGTGGAAATGCCCAAGTCGGTGGCAATGTCCTTGAGCATTGCGTTACTGAACTCACGCCATGCTTTCCACGGGCCGGGTGAGTGGTCCAAAGTGATGTCGCTCTTTTCTGTGTCTGCGTCTTCCAGATGCGAAATCCAGTTCCCACGTCTTGCGGACGCTGGTGTCGACTTTCGCAAACGAAGTTCAGATGGGAGGGTAAAGTGAAGGAATTTTCAAGAACTCTGTCTACGGACGCGCTTTGAACACAGAATTTATAGATGAGTCGTGAAATTGATCGTTTCCTCTTCAAGCCGAGTCATAGCGAGCTATCCTTAAGGCGACTTAATAGCATAAAGAAAAATAACTGTGAACCCTGTGATTTCAGGTGCTTGGCGTACAACCATGAATATTACGGCAACCCCTTTCAGCTCCAGCCAATCAGCGTTGCGAATCACCAAGCGTGATGAAATATAATACAAGATGTTGTATTTAAACACCGCCCATATGCAGCACACTCTCTAGTCCTACACTGTCTCAAAACTATATCCCTACATCAATCACGACGATAATGAGCACATCTCGACATTGAAAAATTGATAATCAGGGCACACAAACGCGAATTCTGAGAATAAATCAACTGCCTTCCAAGCGACAAGAAAGCTATTGTATCTGCCTCACCCACCAAAAACTACCCAAAAACACCAAAATGTGCCAGTTCTATCAGAGATCCAGTCCATTCCCAGCGAATACCCCGAACTGCCTAAGCATTATTGTTGAGAGTTCGACTCCAGCCACATTAGGTCCTGACACCGCTGCCGCCCCTGCTCCCCTGGCGATTGTTGTCACCATTACCATCACTGTTGCCGCCGTGACCTCCCTTGCCCTTGTTGCCACCATTGCCGTCGTTAAAACCAGGAAGTTTCCAGGCCTCCTTATTGGTGGGGTCCGGAAGAGCGGGTTTCTTTCGATGAGTAGGGATGGCAGGCGCGTAACCGCCAGAGCTGCCGCCGCCCTGGCTGCCCTTGTAGGTATAGTTGTCGCCGCCGCCGGAAGACATTGCTGCTTTAGTGATGGTGAAATTGGTGATTGTGTTTGGTGAATATCCTTGGAGAAAAAGTTGGTTTGATGTGAGTGTGGGTGTGAAGATGAGGAATGCTCTTGATATAAACTGTGTCGAGGCTCTGGGTGTGTGCTTGTATGGATGTGAATACTGTTGGAACGAGGAGAGTTCTAGCTGTAAGGGGTTGACTGGGAGAGTCTATATACTCACTCAAGAAGCTTGTCGACTTCATCGCTGGCCTGTGATGCCATGCTCACATAGGGCCGGATGATTTGTGAGGGCGTCATTCATGGTGGCACGAGTTCTCTCACTAAGTCATGATACTATTTTTAGTGGGGAGGCTTGTCAATCGTGAGACCTCATGCCTCGAGATAATAAACAGATGAAGAGAGAGTGATATGAATCTAGGTCATTTCTGTGTGGGGATCCTCGTTGGGCCCACAAGGCCGATTGCCGACAGACGAAATAGTATCCATCTCAAGCACAAACTCAACAGTGTAATGTGCTTAACTGAAGGTGCTGAGGAGATTTCGGACCGCTTGCTTACCAATTTATAGTCAATACGCTGATAAGTCACGCGAACTGTACCAAGATGCCTTATCCATCACTGAGAACGCCTCACAAGGCCATTTGACCTTCAGACCACTGTCTTGCGAGTGTCATCTGCCTTGAGCTGCAGTACGTATTGTGGTCAGTAAGTCCGCAATGGCCCTATTCCCGGTCACTCTAGCAAACAGACCAACAGAGTGATGCTATGCCTCGCGGCTCTTGATAGCCACGTGAAAGAAGTATCCTCCAACCAAAGAACAGAGCCTGACATGCGGGACCCTAAAGACTTTGATATCTCGAACGCCATAGATTCGGATGAGGGTGAGAATCAGGATAGTGATAGTGAAATATTGGCGTATCAATGCCATGATGCCCGCCCATTAGAGTCAACACCTGGTTCAGCATGGTGGATTGATCACAGCCTTCGTCCGAACATGTTGGTGCGAGTCGGCTCCGGGATGTCACTCCGCTGGGATCTCCCGGGCTGTCTCTTGTTGGATAAAGATCTTAAAATAGCTAAACGACATCCACTAGACGAACTAGCAAAACTCTTGTCTTGTCGGTCCACCAAGTGCCGGACTTGTGGCTTGTGTGTGTTGAGCTGGGGAGAAGTGTTCGTGGTCGTTGAAGACAGTTGTCACCGGCTGCGGGACAGCTGCCAGACAGGAGGTGAGGGATCTGTAGCGTTCCTGAAACATTGCCCTCACACCTTCTGGAACAGATCGACAAAGAGGCGACAACTGGCGTGTAGCGCGAGGGTAACATATCGGAATTGCCCAAAATATCCTCTCTTGATGAATTGTTTTCCCCATCTCGTGGAAGAAACAGAGATTTTGATCTGCGCTGTCTTTTTTTGCCGTCCACAACGAAGAACGGATCTTGAGTTCGCCGGGCCGCTTGCAGCTGCGATGTAGCCAGGCAACTCCAAGTCTTCAGTGGCCCGTGCACCTCCCGCATCTTTGCATCTCCCACCTGCCCATCAACCTTGACCACGCATCTCAGTCTTGACTTCAACAACACCACCAAAGATTGACATGTCAAAAAGCGCTATTGTTTTCACCGAAACATGCCGAAGAATCGATATTTCATGATGCCGCCGAGAATCCAGCAGAAACACGCCGGAACAAGGGCAAAAGATGACCTCCAATTGGCGGGCTGACTTTTGGAGGGTCTTGCGGCGTGCGCCGGAACACTGAGCATCCGGGGACGAAACACGGCCTACCCCCGAGGCCCAGGGACCTTTTCTTTTTGATCTCCTAGGCACGACACTGGGTATTCCCGCCCTGCGTAACGCCCACTTTCCGTTTTCTCTCTCTTTCTGCCCATTTTAGGCCGCTATCCGCCGCATCTCCCTCCTGTTCCTCATGGCGTGCGGGCAGCAGGCTGTTGGTCGCCAGTTGTCGTCCACTATCGCTGTTAGCCTTCGGCAACGCTGACTTCCGCGCCTCCAAGTGTGTTGGTGCTCCCATCCAATTCGCTGTGCCAGTCGCCAGTCCCGTGGGCCATCTGAAATGTTCCCAAACTGCCATTCTCGGGAGCGCACGTGGACAGGGGGGCACCCCAAGGGCACTTTGGAGATCTGGTCTTGGCCCACGCACTCCCGTCAGGGAAGAGCTGGTCTCGCATCCACCCCCTTCCGAAACGGATGTACTGGCCCGTCCGAAATGTCAAGGTTGGAGGCATGTAACAGATCCCGGATGGAGCTTGTCTTGCTTCCCCCGGGCCCAGCGCCCATCCGCCCAGGGGGCAATGGTAGGGACAGGACAATGAAGTGCACTTCACTCAAAAGGTCTGGGTGACCGCATCTCATGAACCTACACTCCTTTGGGTCTTCTTCTTTCCCTCTTGTTATGTCACTTGCGATTGATTTTTAATATTGCTCTTTTTTCTACTCAACTTTGGTTGAGTCCTGTGTGGTGGTAAGCGGGTTCTGTCTGGATTCGCTACGTCCCCCTCATATTTCCCTTTGCACAGCCCTTGAAAATCATCGGCAAAGCAGCATTGATCGAACATGGCGTTCCCATTTTCTATCCTGCCAATCTCGGCCGCCTTTGTTCTGGTACTATCATCACTCTTCCTCAGCCTTGGGAAGTCAGCTCCGGCAAATGGCGGCGTATGCTATTCGCAAGACCTCCCAAACATACTCGCCGAATCATTCCCAAACAGTGCAACCGGAGTTCTCAATGCCACGCTGGCCATCATTCCTATCTCCCTCGAGTCAGCTCGCCGCCTGATCCCACCACAGTACCGGATCCTCGAGGGGGCTTATCGATCTTTGTTGCCAGACTTCCCAAAGGGCATGTACCCTGTCATGCTGCAAGCCGCCCACGATCACGATGTTCAGTTCAGGGCATATGGTATCACGATAGAGGACTTTTCGGTGTGTTTGTTTCAAATACAAAGACGATTGGTCCGGGTTAGCTAACTATTCTTAGCGTGTTGGGTTCGAGTTTCCGTTCCTCGACTTTATGGGTGATGGGTATTCCTCCTTCAGATGGGCACCAGCGCAGCTTATCAGTTCTACCAACGACATTGCTTTGGATGGATCACGAGCCTATGGTACCATTGTCTCTCCAGCCGAGTACGAGCCTCTCTGCGACGCCTACGAGACACTACCCAACGGCGCCACGCACTTCAAGGGCTCAAGCGTGAACTCGGCCGAGTTTATCGAGTTGGAAATGAAGCGCCTTGCGTTGAACGTCAGCCCGTACCCGATGGAGTTGTTCAAGAACATCACCAACCAGCCGACTTTTGCCAATGGTACGACATGCGACAATATGATCAGACTGTTCAACACGACCATGTCGACTGGGGAATATGCACCTAGGGCTGTGCTGGGTAGTGTCAAGGCGAGGACGAATGCCTTGTTCCAAGGGGCAGATAAGGAGTGGACAGAGATCTACGGGGTGCAAATCGCCACTCCGTTTATCGAGAACAACTATCTTGACTGCAAGACGATGCAGGGCTACGAGGGGACTGGTGGGCCAGGGGACTCGTTCGTCCCAGGGGGCGATAATGATGATCATGAGCTATGACGGCGTTCATTTGTTCAGTTCAGGGGAAATATTACACTTAACTAATGATACCCGGCGGACTCTGCACACCAGACTGGACTCGGTGCAGAGCGCCATACTCTTTTTTGTACATATATTGGGTATGGTTCGGGCTTGGGATCCGGTAAATATGGAGCGTTACTGTCGATACAACGAGCTAAAATACTTCTTAATACTTGCGTCACGTCCACGAACACCACCTTCACGATAACCCAACTAACGATCTTCCCCCTCCTCTCCATCCAACTTTTTAACAGCCTCATCCAACAACTCTTTCATCTTGTCCGACCTCGGCCTAAACGAAGCCCTAAACGGCATTACAATCCTGTTTCTTGTCAGCAATCATCCCACCTTTTCACATCAGGAAATACGTACGCCTGCCCCCTAAAACTCCACTCCTCACCCACCTCCCCCGTTTCCGGCTCGCCAATCTCCATCGTCGCGAGTATCGTGGCCAAAACAATCATCAGACTATTCTCCGCCAGATGCCGTCCTATACAGACCCTCCTCCCAAAACCGAAATTTCCCTGTGGCAGGGGCTCACCTCGGCCGCCTTGGTCAACGGGGAGGTACCGTTCGGGAATGAAGTCGTCGGGGTCGGAGTAGATGGAGGGGTTGTGGTTCATGGCCCAGATGTTTTGGTAGATGATTGTGTTGGGCGGGATGTACATTCCTTTGTAGGTGTCCGGGTGGAGGGAGGAGTGGGGTATTCCGAGGGGGGAGAGGGGGTTTAGGCGGTAGGTTTCTTGGAGTAGGAGGTGGGTGAAGGGGAGGGAGGGGAGGGAGGAGAAAGTGGGGAGTGCATGGGGGAGGGAGGAGATTTCGGAATGGGCGAGGGATTGGACGTGAGGGTTTTTGAGGAGGTATAATACCAGGAGCATCAATGTGGCGGCGGTCTGGAAAGGTTAGAATAGGGGGTGGGAAAAGGACGGGAGGGGAAAATACCGTGTCGTTGCCTGCTATGACTATCGTTGCGGCGGCGCCTTTGATGTCTTCGATGGTGAAGTCGTTTGGGATAGACCGTTCGAGATTGGAGTTGTGGATGGCCATGCGGTGGTGGACAAAGCTTTTGGTTGGGGAGGTGGGCGAGGACATGGCTGCTTCGAAGGGGAGGCGGGTGATGTCTTCTATTGCGTGGCGCCAGGTTCGGGCGTAGCGGAGGCGTTCCATGAAGGGTAGCCATGTTGGTAGGTATCTTGCTGGAAATTTGATGAGTAGGTATCAACGGTCAACATGCCAGTGAAGAAAAAAAACATACTGAGAGGAAATCGATCCATGATCGAACTTGCCGGTGGCCCTGATTTACCTATCGCTTCGGCTGACTCTTCCGCCAGTTTAATCCACTGGCTGTCCGGGCTATCGACGTTGAGCCCGTAGGATATCTTCAAAACGATGGCCACTGCGAACCGTCTAACGGCTATAACCCAGTTTTCCGGGTCGTCGATCATGCTTTTGCAGCATATCAGCGCCTCTCGTAGCTGGTAGTCTTGATACTGCCCTACTTTGGACTTGGCAAAAGGGGGCTGTAAGACTTTGCGGTGAAGATGGTATTTTGGCCCCCAGCGAAGCCATGTGAGAGTTGGGGACCAGCCCATTCTGTGTGTTGGCTCCATCAGTTGAAAGCTCGATTACCGATGTTGATTCTGTAAACCCTTTTCGATCCAAGTATCCGCGCTTCTATATCAAGGTGGGTGTTGAAAAGGGGTACTCAGGGGTGGTTAGTTTTCAGAACTTACTCCTCAAACATCACAAATCGCGGACGATCCGCATAATTTGATCCTCTCTTCTCAAGCAGCTCTGTTGCCGATTCCAAGCTGTTCAATACTATCCACTTCGTCCCAAAGGTCTCGAAAAAGAGCACATCGCTGTCTGCATACTGTCAGAGACCCCAACCGGGTACTGATCCCTTTGTGAGGGGTTGTAACGTAAAGTGGCAACGTACTATACTCTTTTGACCATTCTGCATACTTTTTGAAAGCGGCATCTTCAGGGACTAGCCGGTAGTGTCCAAGAAGAAACTCACCAGGCGGACTGGTTGGGAGTGGTGGTCTGTTTCTTGCTCGCAGAAAGTGTACAACTTGGTAGGTTGATATGCCGAGAAGTAGGAGAAGGATGGTGCTCTGTATGGTTAGGTAGTCTAAGAGCTGGTACGTGAAGTGTTGTTTGAAAGATAGCAGTAGCGTCATACTGGTAGAGTCAGGGCCAGTACCTGTCAAGCAAGGTAGATACAAGGGAAAAGGAAGACTGGTGAGAAAGATGGTTTAATTGTCGGATATCCATAGGCATTTCAAGTCGGAGAGCTCTATGATCTATCATAGAACAGCCACTTGTTGGCAACACGGTGAGCATGCAAATGCCCGCATATCGCGGGTGTTTGCGGGATACTTGTCCCCATTTCAGGGATGTGCTACCAACAATAGACATGGTCCTTCGTGTTAGCTATTGCGATTACCAATACCATGCCTGGGCGGAAGGAGTAGCCGATGGCGGAAGGTAAGCAGCGGGGCCGATGGTGCGGATTTCAGATCTAAATAGACACCGAGATCTCTTTCAGGCCGCGTGCATTGTGGCTCTGGCAATGGAGCGCTTCATGATTTGACATATGTTCTTAGTGCGACCCGGGGATATCTGTCCGTCACTTGTGTAAGTCCACACTCCCGCACATCATCCAGAGATGACTGGCCAGAAAGCCCACGCTAATGTAGGACAGGACTCCGCTTCCAGGTTTGGCATATCGATCCAGCAAGGTGTAGCTTGTAGCGGAGCTGTTGTGACCACCACCTTTACCATGAAGCACTCCAATCATCCCCGGCTGAGACGGCACTGTCCAACTAAGACGTAAAGTTTGCCTCCTATTCGTGACCAAGAAGGTGTATTGTGAGCAATGATGCGTCCAACTTGCATGTTTCGAGCACACTCTAACTTGATGAGCGACTGGCGGTCTGTTGATCCCCGATATCTCGCAGAAGTCAAAGATCGTTGCTCCGCCTCAGGTCCCCGAGTCCAATAGACCGGATATCGAGTCCATGGTATTTGGGAACAAAGCAGGCAGTCTGTCCTCTAAGCTCATAGTGTAAGTGTAGGTTACGCTACTGAAATCCCACTTGTTAGTGTAGTTGCTGTTGGGTAAAGTAGCACCAAAATGGGCCGACGTTGTGCTGGTGCTTCCATGTGGTGTAGGCAGCGGAAGACCATGGAGGTTGCGTGTAGACGCTAACCGACAGCCCCGCCGCTAACAAATGCAGGTCATCCTCGCCAGACCATCGTGCCGATAAAAGACGGCATTGGCCTGCCTATCAACATCGAATTTGTTGAGCAGCTTTCCAGGTTCTTGGAGCATCAACTGATCCAACGGATGCTGAAAAGGTCATATACCTGATCGCCATCTTCAACTGTTCCATGGTCAGCGTCGGTATTGCAATAAACTCCCTTCATTAACGTCTTCAAACCGCTCTTCCCAAACACAGACACCATTGAGGGGTGACGCCTGAAGTAGGTAGGGAGAGCGATGGTTACGAAACGTCCCCGAGACGGGCGAGAGTCGGCCGCAGTCAACCAGAGAAAGAAGCACTCACTGGACGGCTCGTGAAGATAGATAATGTTTAGAGGGGGTGTTGGGGGTGGCGGCGATGAGAGAGCGTCACAAGATATGTTTCGAATGATGCGATGACGAACTGAATGGCACGTTCCCTGCAGGTGGTTCAGGGGCACCACCTCATCGTGTGCCGTTCCTGGAGCACGGGCCCGGGTTCCACGGCCAGGGCGCTGGGATCCTGTGACGCTAGCGCACAGTGTCGCTATCAAACAGCCCGCCAAAAAGCCCACTGAGTCCCTGCCAGAGTCTGCGGGGGGATCCACCGTCCTGAATTGGCGAATTGGCGTTGCAGCTGGCGCGTCTTGTCCCAATTTCTGGTCATTTTACGCTTCGGGACCATCCAAATTCAACCCTCGCCATGCCATGATGCTCTTCGTGAGCTCCCTTCGTTGTTGATATTTCCCTCTGCCTTTTTCTGTTACTTGCTTTTCCTTTTGGGCCTATCGCGCTCTATCCGCTCTTTATACCGCCTCATTCACTACTACGACAAACCACGTACATACTTCAAGATGCCGACACACGCGCGCACCGGATCGCGCTCGTCTATTGACCGAGTCTTCGAGCTGTTGGGCGATCTCGAAGAAGCCGACCTCTCGCTCTTGCTCGACGACCTCAACCATACCACTGAAAGCAACGTTCCCGTCTCCCAAGCTATTGCCTTGTTCGAGAAGGGGCCCAGCAGACCGAACAAGAAATATGAGCGCGCTTCGTCTCCCGTCAGAAACTTGCAGGCCGAGTTGGAGCGTCGGCACAGCAAGAGGCTCTCCATGGCACCACAACCCAGGCCGCAGTCCATAATATCATCACCACTCAAAGACAAACCAGAACCGCTGGACTTCTCGTTCCCGTCCACTTCGCTCGATCTTTCTCTCGACTTTTCTTCTCCGACCAGTCCCTCGCTCTCTCCTCCCGCTCTTTCTCCTTCCAGTTCACCGACTAGTCTCCCTTCGCTCGACGAGTCCCCTCGGCCTTCCTCCAGACCCGAGCTCCCATCTTTGATCACGCTTTCCTTACCCGAAAACGAAACGGCCACCCGGCCCCTCTCGGTCCATTCGGCACGTTCGGGAACCGGCTCCGCACTGGGGTCCCGACCTCGTTCCTACAAGCGAATCGACCGGCCAACAATTCTCTCCCCAACTGCGACGGCCGAGCTTCATGCTCTTCTACTGGCATACCTCAACGACTCGTCATCGTCCGAAACCTCAACGGCGACGCCCTCGCCCACAACACCCCTCCCCAGCTTGTCGAGCTCGATCTTTTCTTTCCGTCATCCAGACGACGAGCCGGAACCGATGATGCCAGGCCTGGACCTTCTCGAACCATCACCGACCAGAACACCGTACATGGGCTTTGGGTCTTTGTCAGGAGGTAACATGGGTATGGGCATGGGCATGGGCATGGGTGGAAGCCTGAAACCCAAGGCTAGCATGTCGAGCATTTTCGAGATTATGGGTTCGCACTAAACCGCAATATCGGCAGCATTTCAAGCGTTTGCATTTTGCGTTTGCTGGCCTGGATTTGGGGGCTGGCTGGTCTGTTTGTTTTGTGTTCGAGGTCTTTTCTGTTTACCTTTTTTTTTAATACTGTACAATTGGGCTACTTACACACAGAATGATATCCGAGGTTGCGAAGCCTCTCTTTTCTTTAGCTGTCACTTGGCGTGCATGACTTTTTGTTCAAGGGCCACCCTTGTGTCCTTCGAGGAATGCCTCCACAGGGCAGAAACGCGGGGGCGTGAAGTTGTGTTGCAAGGCAAGGATGGGGTTTGCTTTTGGTGTGAAGGTCATTTTTCCGTTTGTACTACTCACTACCACTCTTGAACCAGTCCATTCTCTGCCGCTTTTCTACATTTCCATGGTTACACACATGCCCGGTTCCCCCACTCTTTTGGCACCGGACATTGCGCTTAAGTTTCCTGGGATCAGGCCCTGGAGTTGCACAACACCCAACGCAACTCGAACGTTCTCTTTTGGCTACCAACAGAAGCAACAACGGCATGGACAATCCAAGTTTTTCCACTTCAAACAGCTCTCAACGGCCCAGCGACGCATGCTCAGGCAGCACAGTATCATCGTCCGTGTTGGCGCTGCGGGGTCAAACAGCTCGGCCGAAATCGTGGGATATCGGCCCATCAAGTGGCGGGAGCTTCTTTGATGACTGCAGTAGTGTAGTTCTCCAGTTGAGGTTCTTTCATATATGGGCCACCGTTGATTGGCCCGGGGAGGAGGAATTCATGGCACCTTTACACTATCGACACTGAACACCCTTCTGAGAGTTCGAAACCATTGACTTGATGTGATGCTGCAGAAGGGCCTTGCCAGTTCTGGTCTCTCGGATGGCAAGCGGACGATTGTGATTGGGCGGCGGACTGGCGTGGCACAGCCCGGCAGTCTTGCGTGGTTACACAAGGCTCAATGATAACCACCAACAACACCAAGTAGAACTGTATCCCGTCCTTGGCTTGTCGATGATTGAGCGATTTCAGACCAACCGCTCGTGTGCAGTGTCGAGCATCACGCAATATTGACGCCCGGTTGACCGTGAGGAGACACCAGCTCGTCCAGCTGGGTAGCGATTATGTCGATGAAGATCAGCTTCCATTTCAACATGTGAGCTCTCATTGGGTTGCAACCCTCCGAACCTGACCGAGATTTTCTGCAGACACGGGCCAAGACCTTTACCAGGAGAGGGGAAAGATACCTGCAGGCGGAAGGTGGAGCGATAGATTGGTGATAGGGCCCTGCAGGATGCCCTCCGAACTGGGGGGTGTGTAAGATAGTTAGGGTTTGATCTTGGCGAGAGTGATGCCCGCTCATCAGTCCTCTTAACAGGAGGTTGAGCCCGCTGTTTTGGACGAGGCAGATGGGGAAAAGTTCCAGTTCTTCTGTTGATCATCTGACTTTGCTCGGAACACACTGACGGCAGTAATGGCAGTCATGTCGATATTACTAGGTGGTCTGGTCACCTGGTTCGTTGGGTGGATCATCTACTGTCGATGGTTACATCCCTACTCCAAATACCCAGGTCCTTTTCTCGCCTCTTTCTCGAGACTGTGGATCATCAAGGAGCTGTACTCGGGTCACTTAGAAGTCACGTTGAAAAAGTGGCACGCAAAACATGGTGAGTTGAGTGCCTTGTCCTTTGATTTGTTGATATCAAGACACGGTATCAGCTAATAACTCAGGTCCCATCATTCGCATCGCCGAGAACGAGGTGTCTATCTCAGACCCAACCGTTATCAAGGCCATCTATGGAGCCGGGACAGCTTTTACCAAGGTGCGTTTGCCATACCTTTCAACCTGGAGTGCTAGGGGTAAGAGGATTTTGCTAACAATAAGGATTAGACTGAGTTTTACTCGGCTTTCTCAATGCCATGGTGTATGTAACAGAAATATCATGACAAACCGGCCAACGCTAACACTAAACAGCCCGATTCCCGGAGCACTTCTGCAACATAGACCCCAAGTCCCACGGCGAGCGCCGCAAGCTGGTCAACCATGTCTACACCATGACCAACGTCGGCCGCTACGAGCCAGCCATCGAAGAGTGTATCGAACTTCTTTATCAATGTGTTAAGGATGCCAGTGAGTCTGGCAGGCCAACTGACATGGCTCTCTGGCTTCGGTACTACGCCTTTGACGTGATTGGCATCCTTTTCTTCAGCCGTCCGTTTGGTTTTCTGGAGACCAAAAAGGATTACAGGGGCTGGATCAACGCAACCGACGTGCTGATCTTATTCATGGCAGCCTCTGCGTTTGTGCCCCGCTGGATGCGCAGTCTTGTTTTGATGACCTCTATTGTCGTCCCCGGTGCGATGGCAGCTGTCAAGGCGATGGACACGATGACAGATGCGGGGGTTGAGGCTGTTGAGAAACGACAGAAGGAGCTGCAGGAGAGCGGTGGCGTGATGGAGAAGGATGATATGCTGGCTAGCTTCTTCCGAGTGATGGAGGAGCATGGGGATTTGGATAACTTTGGTCCGCTGGAGATTAGAGGGGAGATTTACACCGCTATGTGAGTTTGATTTCGCTTTTGACTTGGGTGAATATACTGACATTTGTACAACAGCATCGCGGGATCCGACACCACGGCTAGTGCCATCACCTCAGTTCTTTATCACCTCACGAAAAATCCTAGAACCTACCGGAAGCTCAGAGATGAGATTGATACGGCCGTTGCCGAGGGTCGGATCAGCTCGTCTGGAAGAATCAGGTATGCTAATGCAGTCAAGCTGCCTTATTTTGACGCCTGCTGCAAGGAGGGCATGAGGGTCCACGCCAGTCTTGGTCTGTCGTTCCCGCGGTACACCCCCAAGGAAGGGGTTGAGCTCCTGGGAGAGTTTTTCCCTCCTGGGGTGAAAGTCGGATGCAACCCTCAGATTGTACAGCGTGATAAAGGTGTGTTTGGAGAGGATGCAGATGAGTTTGTGCCGGAGAGGTGGTTAGGTCGTAATGCTGCTGATTTGGAGAGACACATGCTGAATGTGAGTCTTTGACCCAACTTACCCTTTATTAGTTCCTGTTACTGACTTTGTTGCAAATAGTTTGGTGGTGGCCCCCATATGTGCTTGGGCAAGAATGTGAGCATATACCTCTTTTCCCACTGGGGCACAGTTGGCTAATGTAAACTACAGATCTCAATGATGGAAATCTACAAGGCCCTTCCAGAATTAATCCGCGATTACGATTTCGAGTTGGTGGACCCGAAGAAGGAATGGACTCTGATCAACCGGTGGTTCCATCAGCCCAAGAATGTTCAGACAATTGTTACCAAGAGGAAGAAATGAATATGAGAAAGCTGTGAAGGGTTATGGCCAGGAAGTAAGTTCGGCATTGGGTTTGAGTTTGCAATACTATACACGGCGCGAACTTAATTCCATACCACAAGTCCGCAATGCATTTGAAGTACCACAAACTCGAGTGTGGATGGATTCGGGATATTTACCCCTGACATGCCACCATAATGCCCATGGTCTCGGTTCCATTGTTCTTCCCGCTTCCCCACAGATTTTCCACGATACAGAAAGGCCGACACAGCAGATCACCCGCATCACCCAAGCCCGCCACGGTATTCCCGCTGGGTAAATAACCACGATCTAAGCCCACCTACGCAGCCCGCACGAGGATCTGTTGGGCCCCATACTACTCTGCCTCGTGGCTAAATTAGATAGCTTCTCCTTAGCACCGACAATTAAACCTCGGGGACTCATCATCCGCCGGCGGGACCAGCGGGCTGTATAAGAGCTTCAAAATGCTCATTTCAACAATCACCAGGTCTTGGAGGGGCGAGTGTTCTTGGCTTTGACTAAATTAATAACTCAAGTGGTCACCATGCTTTCTTCGTGGGCGAGAATTGCCTCTTCGTTGCTGCTGGTGTCAGCACGATGGGCTACTGCTATTCCAACCGCCGAGTTGGACGAGAGAGAACTCAACTCTCGTCAGGAGGATAATCACTGGGTGGCAACATGGACTTCCATGCCTCAGCTGGTTGAGCCTAACAATATGCCACCTTCGCAATTCGTATGTTTCTCTTCAGTCTCGCAATCCGGCCCAAACTAACACAATCATTTCACAGACCAACGGAGGCGTCTTCCGCGATGCCACCATCAGACAAACCCTCCACCTCTCCATCGGCGCCGAGAGACTCCGCATCCAAATCAGCAACACCTTCGGCGGCAGCGACCTCCCCATCACCGCCGCCTCCATCGCCCTCGCCGCCGGAAACAAAGCCGGAGTAGCCGGCATCGACGCCGCAACACTCAAACCCCTCACCTTCCGCAACGGCTCCTCCTCCATCGTCGTCCCCCGCGGCCAGGTAGCGTACACTGACCCAATCGAGTTTTCCGTCGGCCCCCAGACCAACATCGCCGTCTCCCTCTACTCCCAGCAAGGCCAGTCAGGCAGCAGCATCACCGGCCACCCCGGCAGCCGCACAACCTCGCACATGCAGTCCGGCAACCGCGTCAGCACCGCCACCCTGTCCGGGGGAGCCAACACCAAGCACTGGTACTTCCTGTCCGCAGTCGAAGCCTGGAAGCCAAAGGATCACTCCGCGTTTGTGATCCTGGGGGATAGCATCACCGACGGGAGAGGCAGCACCGACGACGGGAACAACCGCTGGCCTGACCTGCTCATCGCGCGTATGCAGAAAGAGGGAATCAACCACATCGGCGTCAACAACCAGGCTGCGGGGGGCAACACTGTTCTCTCTGGCGGTCTGGGACCGACCCTCCTCACCCGGTACAAACGCGACGCTTTGCAAGTAGCAGGCGTGAAATATGTCATGATCTTCATTGGGGTGAATGACATCGGCGGCGGTGGCACCGACTCTGGTTCTCAAAACTCCATTGCGACAAGGTTGCAAAGCGCGTTCCAGCAGATTGTTAGGGAGTGCAAAGCAGCGGGGATCAAGACGATAGGGGGGACGATTACTCAGTTTACGGGGAGCGGGCAGAGCTATAGCAACCCGACGAGGGAGCAGACGAGGGTCAAGGTGAATGAGTGGATTTTGAACAGCGGGACGTTTGACGCGACGGTGGATTTTGCAAAGATTATTGGGGATCCGGGGAATCGGGCGCAGCTGGCGAGGCAGTTTGATGGGGGGGATCATTTGCATCCTAACGTGGCGGGGTTTCAGGCTATGGCGGATGGGTTTCCGCTGGGGTTTTTCAGAGCTTTTAATGGGACTTTGTGAGTGGTGGGGAGGGGGGGTTATAAAGTTGTTTGTCATGGAGCCAGGTACTGCCCGGTTTTTCTCTATGAACGGCTTTGACCGCTCTTCTGGAAACTCTTCTGTTTGTGTCAGTCAATTCTGCCCCCAATTTCTAGATGAACGGGAACACTTTTCTTTGTGATAACCCTAGAAGAGGTACCGGTCAAGCGGTTGATTGCTTACTTGCTCAGGTACATAAAGCACCATGTGATTTTGAAGTCATGTTAACGGTAACATCGCTCAGGAAGCAAAATTCACATGGTGCGGCAATTCGATACAGCTGCCAACACTGACAAGCGGTCAAATATAGATGTTTCCGCCATTTTCAAGAGAACGACTTCAAGTATCTGCAGTCTGAAGATATTGAGCCGGTCACTGGCTCCTCTGCCCTTGATGCTGCCAGAGAGCTTCTCAAGCACAAACAGGATGTGAACATATTGTGGAGCAGAAGCATGATGTTGTGGTTAGCTATCAGAGATGGTCACGAAGACCTCTTCTAGGATCTGTTGGATGCGGGAGCAGATCCGACCTTGTATGGTGGGAGCGAGATAATGCCGCCCTTGGTTGCTTTCTGCGTCCACACACCCCAAACACGGAGTTCTTGAAGAAGCTGTTTCTCTATAACTTGAAGGTTGATGACGAGACTGATTCTGGGAACACGCAATTTCACTGGATTCGGGAGAGAACCACGGTCGAGATGGTCAAGCTCGTCATTAAGCGCGGGTATCCCCTGAATGCCGTGGCATGGTGGATCACCAGCATCAAATACGACAGAATGGTTTGCCGAGAAAGGATGAGATTCATTGGCGGCAAGGGCACCTTGCTGCGCTGTAAAGCCTGTTTGCTGGTAAGGCTTTGCATGGACTATCTACAAGGACACACGTACTAACTATTTGTGCAACTCAGACGGTAGTTGGGACGTACTACGCGTGCTATACTTGCAAAGACTATTGCATTTGCTTCAGTGCCATCACTCCGCACTCGACGGGCGCATACACCGGTATCCCACGCATGAATTGGATGTAGTGTCCGAAGATGAGGGAAACAATGAATCGACTGCATCTGGGGTAGATAATGATAATGACGACGACGACGACGAGGAAAGTGTTGAGAGAAGAATCTGTGAAGTTCACAGCTACCAAGATGCCACAAAGGACGAGTATCAAGAGGACAAGAGCAAAGAAGAGGACACAGGGAACGATGGTGATCAGTCATGGTCCTGCCAAATTAGACGGTTAGATGCTGGCATCTAACCCGCCATTCAGCCATGGGAAACTTTTGTTGTTTCCATCGATGTAAACTACCCACCTATCAATAAATGATGTGCTGATGGAACAAGTCAGGCAATTTCAGAAGGAATCAGATGATGGTTGACAGTGTTGGATAGTTGCGAGATCAGAAGAAAAGCAAAGGGGATTCTTGTTGATTGTCCTTTTCACCAAAGAAATCAAAAGTGAACAGTCTGTAACCAGTGAAGACATTGTGTCAATTGGCGAAGAGCTATATACAAAAGTTGATTGACATGAATCAAAGCGGGCGAAATGCTACCATGGCTCAAGTCAAAGCAAGGAAACCAAGGCATGTACCCAAAATTGTCTTCCACTAATCATCCTCATCCCGTGGACTTCATCAAACCACTTAAGCAGAGAAGTCACGAGCCTTCTTGGAGGCACCGCGCCACACGGGAGGGCCGGGGACAACATAGGTCTGGGGAATGTTGCGGTTGTTGATGGGGACCTATCATACTCATGTCAGCCATTATCCCATTTCAACTTCCCTCGCAGACAACAACTTACCCTAATGTTAGAGTCACCATCCTTGCAGTACCCAGGAATAGCAGCCTTGTAAGAGCTATCCGGCTGAGCCGAGCCAGACCCGCCAACCACGAGCTGAGCGCACTCGGGGTAGAACTGAGGGGCATTGGCCTGGTGAAGGGCAATCAACTCGTGGCGAATGAGATAGTTTCCAGGAGCAAGCCCCGAAGGAATAGTGCTAGTCCACTGTTTGTTGCCACCGACAAGCTTGGCAATCTCCCACCCAGACGGGTTCTCCGAGTCGAGGAACACGCCGTTGCTAGCCTTGAAGCCACCCTCATCAATCTTGAACCAGCCGGAGCCAGACCCGTCGCAGGAGCTGAAAGCGCCCGGGCATTTGTACATCCAGACGATGACGGGGCCCTGGGAGTGAGTCCACTGCTGCCAGACGGCGCTGACCTTGGAGCCGGGCTGGACGGGGGCGGACTCGGTGGCCGAGGTGCCGCCGTTGCAGCGGAGCTGGGAGGCGCTGCAAGAGGTGATGGGGTTGTAGTTGGGCCATTGGCGCTGGATCACATTCTTGCTGTTGGCCGGGGAGAAGCCCTGGTAGCCGGGGTAGGTCTTGCCGTCGATGATGTAGCTGGTGACGGCACCGTGGGCGTTGACACCGGCGGCGAGGAGGCCGAGGGTGCTGATGAGGGAGGTCAACATTTTGAATTTGGTTTTGGCTGGCTGGTGGCACAAGAGTAAGAAATGTGATGAGACAGGAAAAGAGAAGAGTGAGGGTGTGGAAGATGAGCCTGAGTCTTTAAAAGGTAGAGATAGTCGTGGGAAGGCTACATCGGTTGCCGTTTATGGACGTTCCATTTACATGGTTGCGGCTTGCTCTGCCGTTGCATGGCGGGGCGGGTGGGATACACAAGCCGACATTCCCCCAGATTCTCCAGTTCATTTGTGATTGCCCCAGGTTTTCCAGTCTAGGCCCGCTGCTGGGTTCCCGCTCTACTGTCAGTGGTTGTGTGGTGTTGCCGCTCGCTTTGCGATTTGCCGGCTAATATGGGGTTGGGTCCCTGTCAAGACGGAGCTTGTTGTTGCGCTCTTTTGTGACTGAACCCACACATGATGAGCGGATCCTGCACCAACGACTGGTGGGAAGTGGTCGAATTAATATAAAACGAGACCCGCGCGCAATATCAACAGCGGGAAGAATGGCCGAAGTGGACTGGGGCGCTTCCCTAGTTCATGGCAGGAAAAGGCAGTGAGATATTATGAAGCCAGGCAGTTGTGACACGGGACAGCCGGCCGTCAAATGACGTATCGTACCGTGTGACTTGATTACTTACATGTCTAGAAGGAAGGTCGACCATCGCGGTAACGGATCGTGATATGCCGAAGCCACAACCGAGATTCAAGTCCACGGGACGGTTAGTCTGCGATTTACATCTTCACACACACGGCTTGACGCTCGGTGCTTTTCTGCTTTTGGACAGCCACACAATACCAGGATGCTTGGGCAGATCTCGGAATCCCGTACCGAAAGATGCGCCACTGCTGACCACTCGACCAATCTGGCATGGATGATGAGTTGCATCGCCGTCCATTTGTATGCTTGACTATGAGTAGTGTTCGGTTGCTGGGGCGGCTCACCATGTTTCATGCCTCCTCCAAGGCGGGATGAATCGTGATGACCATTGAGGAATGATGATGATGGATGCGGTGCAATCTAGCACTGCCATGCTGCAATGCGGCCTGACTGCTTGGCCAGAAAGATGAAAATAAATTGAGGGTGTGTGATGCAGACGGGAAGGAGGTGCTTACCTGGAAAGTGCCAACTCCGTCAGGATTAATTATGGATTATGGTGGAACTTGATGGTGATAGAAGGATGGAATGCGGTACGCTATTCCACGCAATGTCGGGGTGTCGGGGCGCTATCGCTGAAGAATGTCCCTCTCGTCAACACACAGAGCATGCGCAGAGTCGCCAGTCAGAGAAAGAAAGTTGAAATCTTTGTTGTCTTCCAATAGTTCTATCGCGTTATCCCGTCCCATGCCCAAACGATGTTGAAAGTCCGTACCCAGCCAATAATATAATTCTATGCCGTTGAAAGTAAACCCTGCGCCATATTATATGCAAAGACAGTCCTTATCTCATGTCCCATTCATCGTCTCATTTCATAATTCGTAACGCTCATGTTCTCACGCCATCGTCACAGCGAACCATAACCGCTATGGACACTGGCATTTCCGTCCCACAGGAGCGGTTGCGCCGTCGCCTCCCTGGGACATGTTGTTGGAACCTTGTGATATCTCATCACTTCTTCGCCCGTCTCATCAATAACCGTCTCCGCCACAATAGTGTAGCCACCAAGCTTTGGTAAAAGCTTGGTCCACACCGCCCAATACACCACGCCCAGCAGCAAAATGGCAATTCCCACGAGAGGGAATGCGTAGTATGGATAGCCATCGGCGTTCCAGTCGCTGTTTGGTGGGATGAAGGGTGTGATGGCGAGGAAAATGTTGAGTAGGAAGTACACAATGGTGACCGGAAGCCACGTGCGCCACGGCGACGACCAGTTCTCGGACTTCTTGAACTGCAGGTAAATAAGCCCACCAGCAACCATGGTGTTGATCCATGCTCCTGGGTATGTGTACAGATTGACAATGAAGTTGTAGGCCGGGCCGGGAGGGGGTGCAACGAGCACAATAACGGTGACGATCCAATGCAAAAACAGCTATACAGGTGGTCAGTAAAGTTCGAGTGGTATCAGTCAGAATAGTCAGACTGGAAAAGAACATACCGCTGCAGCAGGGGTCCGGAAGGGCTTGGTAGAAGCCCAAAAGTTGCTCCATGGTAGGATTCCCTCCTTTGCCAACTCCTGGTTGACACGGGAGTGGGCGAAGCTGACGGCGAGAACATTCCCGATATTGCTTAGGGCGACGAAAGCCGGCAAGCTCCTGGCGGCGACGCTCTCTCCAAACATGTTGCGGAAGAAGAGGCCAGCAACAATAACCTCGGACTTTGCCAGCTCGGCCTTTGGAATAGCCGCAAAATAAGCCACATTCGCCAACACATACAGGACGGTAACGCCAATGACCGCGAGAGGCGCCGCAATTTTCAGTGTTCTCTGGGGATTCTTGAGTTCTCCCATGACATAATTGGCGTTTTCCCACCCCTTGTAGCTGTAAACAACCTGCAGGAGAGCGGTAGCATACGCATAGGCCCCGCCACCGCCATACCCATCCCCCTTTTCGATGGCCCAAAAGTTGTCGAAGTTGTGAGGGTCCGGGATCAAGCGGTATCCTGCCAATGCCGCAAATCCAGCGAAGACAATGAGCAACAAAACCAGCACCTTGAAGACCCCGAGTGCGTTGGTAAGTCGCAGGCCCCATGTGGGTTTGATTGCGTGGAGGAGCACGACGAATGTCATACAGGCGACGGCGATTATCCGTGGAACCAAGCCATCAGGCATAGGGTGACCGCATGCTAGCAGCACATATCGACCGAATGCAAGAGAGTTGCCAGCAGAAAACCCGAGCAAGATCATCTGGACAGCAAAGACGCTTGTGATGAGAAATGGCGGTTTCCGGAATACACGTTCCAGGTAGTTCTTCTCGCCTCCAGAGCGTGGAATAGCAAGGCCAAATTCGAGGTAGACACTGAGACCGGACAGAGTGAGAAGTCCTGCTGTGCTTTGTTAGCAAACATGAGCTGAGTCACTAGGAACCGATCAACTTACCGACTGCCCACAAGAGAATACTGATGCCAACCGAACCGGTCGAAGCGAAAATACTGGACGGTGTGGAGAATATGCCGGTGCCGATCATCTTGTTGAGGATCAAGAAGACAGCACCTGTGACACCAATTTTTCTCGAGTCTGGGACTCCATATCCAAGGCTGCTCCCCGTCTTTCCGCTGAGTAGAGAACCGTTCTCATCGTAGACCTCGCTGGCGGCTTCACTGTCGACATGGTCGGAATACGAGTCGTTGTCGACGGGCGGCTTCTTGTAACTTGTGGCGTCCGCCATGGTGGAAGGCTCTGAGTGAGGATGGAGTTCCTCGGATGAAGGAAGCCTAATGTGTTGTGCAGAGAGGCGGCGCTACTGCAAGGTTGGTGAACCGGTGTCGACGTAACGATTAACGCAGGGTCCGGTGCACAAACCGCTTCAAAGCCAAAAACGCGCTGAGTGGGAGAGGTAGAAGAAAAGCACCAGGTTCGAAAGGCAGATAGCCCAATATATTGGGTCTACAATACTGAGATATCGCCATCTTCGGAAGTCGCGATCTGAAGCCTCTTCAGAGTCATCTGTCTGCCATGCATCCTTAGTCGATTGCGTGCTCGTGAGACCTGATGGCGGTCATGTCATTGGTCTCCACCATTCCCAGCGCCGGGCTCGGATATCGGGCGGGTGTCGGTGCGCACGCGATTCGACGTTGAAACTAACCAATCAAAATTGTCAACGGCGACCCCAGTAGCTTCTTCCAACGTCAACTCATCCACCTCAGCCCAGAGCATCGGTTTCTCAACCGTTTCTGATGTTCTTGCGGCGTGCTCCTGTTTCGCGATTTTCGGCGATTTGGAGAAACTAGGCTTCAGGCTATCTCGTCTTCTTGGCTTTTTATCAGCATATCCAAACCTACCAACTACATCAACAGCCAGGCTGTGACTCGAGAATCAAACTTTCAAACATATCGGTGTCATCTTCAGATGTGACCTAGTCTCAAACTGCACTGCCAACATGGGTGCACTCTCGCTCTAATACTTCCTGTCTTCTCAAGCCCTTATCAACACCAATTCCCCCCTGGTACCCTCGTCCAAGATGAGTGCCCCACCTGACGACACCACGGGCAACACAACAAATGGTTCTCCAGAAGCAGGAAACAGTACGGCAGCGGACCCTTCAACTTCAATCGCATTCACGCCTCTTCATAAACTTCCACTCGAACTTCGGTTCATGATTTACCGCCGCACATGGGAGCCAAAAACCATCACAATTTCAAGCCCTGGCGTTGGCAGAATCCATGACTACCCCGAGCTGCCTGTAACCCTGGGCATCAACAGCGAAACCCGACAGGAGACATTGAGGCACTACTATGAGTGTAATGTCTGGTCAAGATATGTCAACCATACCACCAATGAGTTCGGCGAGAGATGCAGAAAGGCATATATCAATCCATCTTTGGATAGGCTATACCTGGATCACTTCCCAACTATCACCAGGATCGATATCCCCAACCCCCCGGTCAAGAAGCCGTGTCTACGGATCATTTTAAGCGCATACATCGACCAGCCGGGTGCTCTTGAGCTATTGCACGCCAAATCGGGTCTCGAGCCGCTCATTCTTGAGATGGAGGTCGAGCAACGAATCACAAGAAGGAGAAGTAGATCAAGTTCAGTGACAGGCTGGACCTCTGGATCAGCTGAATTTGACTAATTGACGGGCGTATCATTGTGAAAACTGAAGATCAGGGCGCTGACAATATTCAGGGTTATGGGGTGGCCTTGTTACTGAGCGTGGAGGAAGATATACCCCTTGCTTTGGCCCGTGCCCAAGGACGTCGTTTAACTTTTGGTTCGACCAAAGAATCAGAAGAAGGAGAAGGGGGTTAAGCTTAGCTTGGCCCTATGCATCAGCAGAATAGATTGATTGCTGGGCATGTCAAAGGCCAAGGCGCTGACGATCTTCGACACTCAGGATCAGGAATGGGAGGGTCAAGTGTATGGATGTGCAGACTTTTAATAGGACAGAGGCCGTCGTTTTACTCTGACCTCTGATTTGTGAAAGAGATGATTCAGTAGTCAATGCTCATGTTGATTCAAGCAATGTAATTCAATATGTTGATAAATGCAAATGTTGTCGTGACGGTCTTGATGCGAGAGTCTCCACAAAAACTACTCGTTGGGCTTACAGGAGCTGGGTTGTCTCTGCCAAAGCGATGTTCATGCTCAGCAGATATCAATCTCAAAAGCTTGGCTCATTCCAGGCTTCATCCATACTTGATGGTTATCATCCAGGTGCCAAATAAAATTGGAAGTATGCAGCGAACACGTTCTATCAAACGAACAAAGACGGCCCGTCAAGTATTAGAGCCAAGCGTTGAGGTGACTATGGTGTACCCATCACTCCACACATTGGTGACATGACAGCGACTGCCAAGCGATGACCAAAAGCGCCAAGCCAAACACAAACGTAAACAGACAAACAAAAGAATGACATGTAGATCTCTTTTTGAAACAGCAACCAGACTGAGGAAACTGGAGACTGAGATTAACGACGGATCTCTTTCTTCTCTGGGCACCCGTAGACACCAAAGCATCTGAGGTTACCACTATATTGCATCACCGACTCGCAAAACAGTGACGCTGTGGTTGAGCTCCCATACTATCTGAAGAAGAAAAAGAGGAAAAGGCAAGCAAAATTTTGGCGCGCAGATTTGCATTTTGATGTCGCAAAGTGGGGCCGGGCGTTGGAGCGTCACGTGCTCCCTTTCAAAAGAGCCAAAAGAGAGCTGCACGGTCCACCTCATCCTGCATTCGAATCATCTGCTTTGTGATTGGTCGCATCAAGCCGAGGTGCCGACACCTGCCGGGTTCGAGGCGTCGGATTCCCGACTGCTTCTCAATTGCCAACTTCGCGACAGCATCATTGACCTTCTCTCTGCCCAAAACACATTGGGGTACCTGCTTCTGCCGCCAGTTCACTTTCACACACGCAAACCACACAAAATGATTGCCCAACGGACAGGCACGACGGCTCTCCGCAGAGGTACGCAGCCCACTATCCTGCTGGACAAAGCGTTTTCTTTTTTGGATCGATATACACGGACAACCGGGAACTTGGGAAGAGAAGATATCGCATGGACATGAAAGGACGTCGTCACCACCAAACCGATCGCTAACATAATCTCTCTGCAACCTTCACAGTCGCCGCCAACCCCAATGCCGTCTTCACATCCACCTTTGCCAAGGCTGCCCTGTCCCAAATGCAAACGAGGTACTTCCCCTCCCCCTCCAACCCACGATGATACGAACCAACCAACCTAACCCCCCCGGAATCCAGACAAGCCACCACCCAGAAAATCTCCGCCACCGAAGCCCGCTCCATCCTAGACGCCCAACGCCTCAACCGCCCCGTCTCCCCCCACCTCGATATCTATGACAAGCAGCAGACCTTCTTCGGCGGCTCCATCTGGCAGCGCTTCACCGGCTCCGGCCTTTCGGGCGGCCTCTACGTCTTCGGCGCCGCCTACCTCGCCGCCCCCCTCCTCGGCTGGCACCTCGAGTCCGCCTCCCTCGTCTCCGCGTTCGGTGCCCTCCCCATTGCCGTCAAGTCCGGCGTCAAGTTCCTCGTCGCCTGGCCTTTTGCCTTCCACGCCTTCAACGGCGTCCGCCACCTCGCCCTCGACCTGGGCATGTTCATGAAGAGGCAGCAGATTGTCAAGGGGGGGTGGTACATCTGGGGCGCTTCGTTGGTCAGCGGGCTGTACTTGGCTTTCTTCCTTTAAAATGTATGTGAATAGCGGGCAAAAGTTCTATTTGGAAGGGAGGTCAAATCATGAAAACTGGGGGGGCAGTGAGGTGGGGGAAGAGACCAGGAAAATACCAAGGGCAGGATAGGGGGTGAGTGTGTGAGTAGGAGAAGGCAGAGCGGGGGAGTCAAGTTGCAGAATGTGTAACACTGGCAAGGAGAGGGGGGAAGGTTATAGACGGCCGAAGCCAGGACACCATTTGTATAGCCACAACAGAGCATGTTTTTTGTCGCTGTTTGTGTATTATGCAAAGATTATTTATACTTGCATTGATCGCTATTTTACAGTAACCAGGGCTTGAAGATGATTCAATGTTGGCCCCTTCTTCATGGATATAAAGTTTCGTTGTAAATCGGCTCTTTTTGACCACCCCAAAAACACACCCGCAGAATCAAATGTCAACGGTTTAGCAACCTTTCTCCTTTTTGCCGAAACCTCCATAAACACCAAACGCCGCGCTGTCCAAACCAGAGAAGAACCCCTTCCCGAATGTGATGATGATTATGATGATCATGATGGTCAAAGCCAACCAAACAACCCCTCCTACTCCAAGTGCCGTACTTCCAAGATCGCCTTGTTGAGCGTGTGGTCCGCCAGCGCGAGCACCCTTCTCCCGATGGTCTCCCCCAGGAAATCGACAATCTGCTGCGCTTCCCGCTCGAGATCCACGCCGTTGACGCCATTGGCATTAGGCTTGACGTCACCCCCGACAGCACCCTTGATCGCCTTCATGATACCGCCTACCAACATCTCGTACTCGAGTTTATGCGCCTCACCCTTGTCGTGGAGGGGTAGGAGGACGGCCTGGTCGAAGCTCTTGACGTTGGGGAGCATAAGGATCCGGACTGCTTCCGGCCCTCCGGCGGCAGCGACCCCACTTATGGCGCCGAACAGCACGGCCGGGGGACGGTTGGGTTCCATAAAGTACTTGAGGCATGTCCTGGTGAGCTTGGGGCGGAGTTGGCGGTTGCTCTTATTATACTTGGTTGCAAGAACACCAAGGAGACTGGCGGCTAACTCGCGGAGGCTGTACTGATCTTTGACTGTGTCAGTTCCGTCTTCGATACCGCCTAGTTTGTTGGACATGAGGCAGGTGAGGATCGGGGCGGCGAGGGAGCTGGCGTAAGGGTCGAGGAAGAAGTTGGGGTTTTGGATGATGGCTTCGGTGAGTTCCATCATTTGGCGCAGGACGAAGAGATCATCGAGGCGGAGCGTGACTTGATTCGCAATGAAGTTGACAAAGTAGGGGAGGAGCTGGTGGAGGCCTGGGTCGGAGCGGACGGACTCCAGGGCGGCCATGCGCAATCGGGTCTTTTCTTCATCGGGGTCATCGTCGAGGATGGCGGATTGGATCTTGTCGAAGTAGAGGATAAGCTCTTTGCTGATGACGTGCTTAACGGCTGGCCGGAAGGAGACATTGTCATTGCCGGCGAGGGCAGCCAGGGCCGGGTTGGCGCCTGGGCCCTTTGGTAGGAGATCCTTTGAGGATGTTTCGGCGGTGGTTGGGTTCTGGGGGATTGAGGGTTGGACGCCTTCGAGGGCAAGCCAGTGTGCTAAAGCAAACAAATGTCAGTTTTCTTGTGAATCACACAAGTCGCATACGATACTAACAGGTGAAACTTGTATCCCGAGGGACCTTCGGTAGCGGCGCGTTAATCAGCTTCTCGAAATCCACCTCCTCGTCTTCGATGTAGAACAGCGGCTGGCCGGGTCCCAGGCTCGCCTCTCCATACCGCAACGGTCGGGTTGATTCATAACCATACAATGGTTCGACTTGTAGTACGCGCATGGCATTGGAGACATCTTGGACAGTCAGGGTGGTGCGATTGGAGGCCCTCATGAAGCGAAGCGACTCGATGATGACCTGGCCGATCCGGTATTCGACATCCTGGGCCAGCACTCGCAGCGGTTCGTCACCAAGGGTAATTCCTATTGAATCGGCCACGTCTCTGACATTTTCTGGATTCCAGAGCAATTTTGGATTGGACTCGTTTGCAGCCATGTTTGCGACACGGTGATGTTTGAATGTGGTGATCTGCCGCCGTTGGAAGTCTTGCGGTTGCAGCTTGCGGTGGCTCTGGGTCGCTGTGGTGAGCAAAAGCGGCCGCGGTGAAGACGCGCTAGACAAGGTGGGGCTGCTCTCGGTGGGTCGTTGATGTGGTCCGAGCACGAATTTTTGGTAGTTGGGAGCCTGCAGGTGGCACGTGATGGTGCTGGCAGGTACGGAGTATGCACGGACCAAAGTTCCACAATATTATCGATACTTGGGAATCGAGATCTGCATGACCAGCCTGCGAAACACCACCAAGCCAGATAGAGAGAAATTAACAATAATTTACACGTGCGGTTCCTGCACGCCATCTACCGTTTTGCAACATGTTCAAAGAACTACGCTTCTTAACGCGTAGGGCGTAGGGTCAGTGAGCTAGCGGATGAGGCTTGGACTACCGTAACTCGCACCACTCCAGGTTCTTCCGATGCCAACCCAACCTCCTCCAAATAAGCGTTGTCACAACCTTCCTAACAACCAGCCAGAAGACTCGAGCGAATGGCCTTCGCACCCGTGTTCTGTGCACTGTTTTCTCTGCAGCGAGCTGTCAGATATGCATATTCATCTCGCTTGTCATTATGTTCGTCGTGACACAGCATACTACTTCATGCTCCTGATGCACTCCGATACCAAGCCGGTAGGGAATCGGGTGGCTAGCGGTCTTGGTCCGGCTTCTGCTATCAAACTAGGCGCAGATGACCGGGATTCCTGCAGGTGCCGGTGGCAACTGCAGAGCATACTACCCAGGAACAGACACGTCGCTGGCCTTGATATCCACTGCTCCAGATCACACCAGTCAATGACGACTCATGCTGCACCAAGGTCAACAGAGCTGACATTCACGCTGAGAATGTCGGTGAATCTAACACCTGGGCTTGAGGATGTTGGTATCTGCGTGCACACCTTGACGGGAAGCCAAGCCGCTCTGTCGGCCGCCTTACAGCGAAGAGATTACCTTGGCCCTCCGCGATGCGTCAAGACCTCATTTCATGTTCAATAAACCAATCAATTTCCCGGAAGCCACCGAGAAACCAGCCTCATCCTTAACCATGCGTATTAATGTATTGTCTCAGAGACACTGGCGCCTGTGGAGTAGTGGCAAAGGACAGAGCCTCAACCGGCGTACATTGTGTTGAGGCTGGGGGCCAAGAAGGATGGCAGTCATCCCCCGTAGTGACACTCGACAGAGCGGACGTCTTTCTTGTTCTTCCTATTTCTACATCATTCTCTGTCCTCCATCAATCCATTGCTTGTACGCCAAAACCACTTATCAGCCCCGATATTTACGCCCTGAGATTTGCGCCCATCTACCACAGTTTCGACATTAAGCCAGTCATTCCCGCTCGAACGTGTTTTTGGCTCTTCGGCGATGCCATCCTGGCCTAACATGGTCTCAATACCAGTTGACCAGATACCTTCACATCGAAGATCACCAGAACCTTCTCAAAATCCTACAAGCTGCCATGACGCGCCTTCCATTACTCAGAACTGCCGACATTCATGCCCCGATACTAGCACGAACGACAACATCAAGCGGCTTGATTTCTCAGTCGCTTTGGCCGGGGACTGGAAGGATAGGATTCCTCGTCGACTCCCAGAAACGCCATCATATGCAAAGACCAAGAGTCACGATTCAAAGCCCGTGGACGCCAATCAAAACTATCTGACATGCCTGTCATCGAAGATTTCCGCGTTAACTCTCAACCCTGACTCTTCACACCCGCCAGGCCATCGATCCGATATTGAGCTCTCAATTGCTTTGGCCGTTCATAAGAAGGCATGCTTCACGACAGATCAGCTAGGCGACGCGGGTGGCACCGTAGACTCCTCACGTGCAGAACACGATAATCAGCCCTCGAACTCGATGACAAAGCTGGCCATCACAACACGAGCCACGAAGAGAATGAAACGCAAGCGTAACTCTACAGCCGATGATGACCAACAAGAGGACGAAGAAGGTGACGGCGACGATCGGCGTCGCAGCGACGGGAAAGAAACGCCGTCATCAAACCGTCCGATGGCTTGTCCTTATCGTAAATGGGATAAAAGGAAATTCAACTACCACGAGTATCCCAAATGCACAAAGAGCTTCCGCGACCTCACCGATGTCAAGTACGTTACACTTTTCTGTTTTTGTTGCAAGTTTTCACTGACAGGATTGTGCAGGGAACATATCAAGAAGGAGCACGTTCTGGCTCCATCTGAACTACCAAGTCATCGTCGCCAGGGTTTTGAGAACGGTATCAATCAGTATGTGGTAGACCAACTCAGGGACAGAAAAGGTCGCACGAAGATACACGAATGGCCGAGGCTGTGGGTCTTTCTTTTCAACGACGATACCAACATTCCCAGTTCTGGTAGGTAGTACTACGTTCTGCTTTTTGTTGTCCATGCTAATGTCTCTTTCATTCAGACTACGAACCTTGCCAGGTATTCGAGTCAAACGAGGTGACGGATATGATGAATCAGCTTGCCGGCCACTTCGGACCCCCTAACCTAGGCACCGACACTGCCATAAGAAACATTCAGTCCGCATACCTTACAAATCGAAACACAGTAACCCATGTGACTGGAGCTCCGAAACGGAAGAAGGACGGGAGACAAAAGGCCAGGCATCTCAACACAGGCGCGCAAGGGACTCAACAGGCCACCAGCCTCGCCAACGACAGGTATCGGAAACTTGCACCCAGAGCCGCTGATGACAACACTCCTGCGCGCTCCGAGGACTTCACAACGGCTGAGGAGGATGGCTCACTACCTCCAACCTCAGCATTCATCCATGCTTTTCCCGAGGAGTCACCCACAAATGGTGGTAGTTCCTTCATCATGAGCTCCCGTGCCAGCCCAGTTAGACGCTCAGCTCGACTTACTTCCCAGCCGGCTCACAGTGTCTACCCCCCCGTTCCTGAACCGCGGAATAGTCTTCAGCACTTCCCCGGATATGGCACCGACTTTGGCTGGACATCCAACGCTCGTGGCATTGACCAAGACATGACCGAAAACGGTAACCAGGTCTAGATGTGTCCATTTGTGTTGGCATTGCTGCTCGCTCTTATGCATCAGGTCGCTGCTCAGAATCTCAACATTACTGAGCATGTCATCGATGATCAAACAATTCCAATTTGTTCTTCTTGTGTTGCTCATCATGCATTTCTTTATCATTCACACTCCGATTTTTGGTTTACCTGTTCTAATGTCTACTACCAGTACATAGATACTGAAAATGGTGTCGTGGTCGATTCAACATCGGCGTATCTAGTTAGAATCATGTACTTATCGTCTTTCCAGCACAAATCTCACCTTTTCCCCTGTTTTTACAGACCTCAAAGGCCCTTTTCGTGGTTGCCAGTTGCCAAGGATGTTTGACCCCACCAACAATGAAGCCCCTGAGCCCCTGAATTGGGGTAAATAAAGAGTTGCAGATGTGCGGGGTCATGTGGCAGTCTCCCGCAAGCACATCGTAAGGGACAAATTGTCGAATGTTTAAAGTGCCAAAATGGAGCAGTTTTGTTGCGTTAAGGGTAGGATTAGATGTTTGCACTCATACAAGGTTGAAGGTTGAAAGAACCTTGAAGAATACAGTGTCTGCGGCCGTTTGGTTGGTCATCCACACTATGAATGGCCACTGGAAAAAGTCGTCGCTCTGCCACAAAACAAACGCCGACTTGAGTTAAACCTCGGTGCATTGGTGGCTTGATCAAGGCAAAACGCTTGTTGAATGTTAAACACTCTAAAAAAAATTAAAATTTGCTGTACGCCACCAAACAGTTAGAGCTTTTAGCGGAAACCTTGCGGTGTCCTCGTACTGGAAGGTTTCGAGCACAAAATCAAGATTTGAATCGAAAGGTTATCACTTTTCACTTTTCCGCATACCTTATAAAACCGGACGCAACCTTTGGATTATTCTTTTCTTACCTCTTCCGTTTTTTTCCCCACTAAGAGTCTTCAATTGAATCTATCCAGTCAGATTACAAGCGAGCCCAACCACAACACAAACAACATTGGACAACATCAACCGCATTTCTTTGCGTGGTACCTTACTTATCAAAGCCCAAATTCCAAGACCATGTCGGTTCCACTACAACCATATGGGCTGGTCTTTCAGCGCCTTCAACAGCGACTGGCCCGCGCAGCAGCCTTGCTACAGGAAGTATCAGTACCCCCGCCATCCCTCGACCGTCAATCAAACGCGTCGACGCAAGATGACTCGGATAGAGGCTGGATGCGATCTGGTGACATGTACGATGACAATGACGACAATGATGACAACAACGACGATGACAATGAGGACAACGACGACGACAGCGACGGCCCCAACCACATTCAGGAATATTACGATGGCTTCGATCAGTACCCTCCAGAGACAAGGTCCATGCTACAAGTTGCCATCAGCATCAAGCGCACACGCGCCGGCGATATCTTTCACATGCTTGTCACCGCCGGCCCTCTCATTGGTCTTCGACTCTTCGTCATCAACCGACCATCATGTGTCGGACCGACTCTTGGCATACTGATGACAAAGTTCGCCGATCGACACGTCGGCTCAAGTACCCCGGATTGCGCAGAGAGATTTCTCACCTCGCCTTTCTATGCACCGGTCATCTCCCCCCGCATCGAAGCGCTCCATACCCAAACGACTCCACCATTCACTAGGGACCCAACCCGTCGGTACGGGCTGACCCAACCAACCATTTACACGGCCCTCGGTGGAAACAAAAATTTCATGACTTGGCAACACGCCATGCTGTACTACATCCTCTATCAAAACGTCGAACATCACCTCGACGGGTTGATCCCCAGCCCTACCGACATCCCTCAAGAGCAGATACCGGAAAACATGATGCAGATGGATGCGTACCTTGCCGGAAGACATTACATCCCGCCGTCGGACATTCCAGAAGCAATCACCAACGCCCTGGACACCAGAGAGATCAATCCCGAGGAAGAAGGAGTGTCTTGCATTATATGCATGGAGAATGTCGAGGAAGGCGAGGAGGGAGCACAGATCAGAATCGGCTCTCACGATTCCTTCCACAAGGGCTGTCTCACCACTTGGTTGAGGATGAGGAACACGTGTCCCTATTGCAGAGCGAGGGTTTATAAGAGATCTGATTTGGTTGATAGTATGGCATGGCTGGGAAGAGCTCCCCGACGGTTGGGGGTTATTGATTGGCAGCGGTTCCACCCTGGAGAGATTCCTTGGTTTGCTTCCCCCGCGCCACCCGAGGCTCCTGCTCCAACAGGTGAAGAAGGAGTCGGGCTTGGAGAACCATTGCAAGAAGCATCATAGTGGGAATTTATCGTTATGGGATGATATCCGGGTTAGGGTTGTTTGGCGGTTGACGTGGCTTGCGATTGACTTGGGAGGCAGGAGGTTGAAGGAGATACGACGAGGTTCGGACAGTTTTGGTGGATATTTCGCAAGCTTTGCAGGGGAAGTCCGGAGGGTTTGGGAGGTATATGCAGGGTGGTCAACAAGTCAAGCTGCCAAGGCAAGTCAAGCTGGCCGGATTTTTGCGCAAGTCAAATCAAATCCAGGGTAGGCTTAACCTACCGGTTTTCCAAGGCGGGAAAAAGTATTTTTTTAATTTATATATATTAATGATAGCTAGGTTTATAGTGGTAAATGTATTAAGTTGGCCCCTATATTTTTGCCAAAAGTCGGGGCCGGAAAGACTACTGGAAGGCTTACAAGTCGGCAAGTCAAATCAAGCTGGTGAGGACCTCAAGTCAAGTCAAGGACCCGGGCGGCAAGTCAAGTCAAGTCGGCCTTCGACTTTACTTTACTTGACTTGTTGACCGCCCTGGGTATATGAGAACGTCGTGGGCAGTGTAGTTCATTTTTTCTTTTCTTTTCTTTCTCATCCGACAATTCAATCTTTTACCTGTGACCTATACCCAGCCGTGGACCCTAAGCATTTATTTAGGGTTTTGTCAGAGCAAAGGCAATATCAAGAGGGCATTGAAGTGATGGCTCAGTGTTGGGGTGTGAAATACATAAATGGTCTCTATTCAGTCTTTGTCGGCTTTATCCTGTAGAAAACGATGGAGATGGGGAGCTATCATGGGAGCAGAGAATAGAGACTTGTGCTGAAACACTAGGATTAAATTATCGCTATCTTGTTCTACTACTCAAGGCATAGTTACTAGTTACTCTAAATGCCTGTCAACTATGTATCAAGACCCATCATTAATCCTTCGAAGAGTCCCATCCCGAGTGGCAACCTCGGATTCATTTTGCATTGCGTTGCGAAGTCTCTACGAAGGCACCCCCAACAACCGCCAAAGACCATTCCTTTATGCCCACCACCATTTTGGCCCTAGTTCCATGCCCTGCAGCCACGCCCTCGCCAGAGTCAATGTGTCAAACCACTTGTTATGGAAGCTCCGCACCAGCTTTGGTTGTTGGCCTCCCGGATCGTCACCTCTGGCATATTCAACACCAGTTTGGAGAGCCGGGTCACTTCCTCATGAGCATTAGCCGCTCCTGCAAGAACCTGAGTGAGTTAGCTTTCTGATGTTCAGCGAAAATGTTTCAGCAATTCAAACATACTTTTCTCAACATCAGGCAGGTCCATCACTTCGGATCTTGCCATCTGCTCGTCGGTGATTACCAGCTGCTTGAGATTCTTGAATTCCTTGAGCACCGGAATGAAGTCCTGGACTGTGCATGCTCTTTGCTCGATACGTTGGACTTGGCCCTCTTCAGGTTCCTCCCACACCATATGGTCGGGTGTCTCCCCTGGCCCATGCCATGTCCACTTCACATCCAGGTTGCCATAAATCGATAGTTTTGAGATGTCGGAAAAGAGGGAATGAATAGCTGATAAGGGCCTGTGTGTTAGTGTCGCCGCACTTTTCACAATTGAGCAAATACGTGTCTTCCCGATTCCAGGTGTTCTTTGCTGGAAAAAGAGAAGAAACCTTGGTTTGGTCGTTCCACACTTGAAAGACCATATGTTAGGCCTTACCTTTTGATGTCGCTAGGGCTCCAGCCGCTCCTTCATCTCTTCACATGCAGCTTACTACATTGGAAGAATCCAAGCCGGAACAATTCAAGAGCCTCGAAGCTATCCAACGCCGAAGCCTCTTTGAAGAACGAGCCCATAACTGGCCAAAACAGTATATACTTCATTTCCTCCAAATATGATTGGCAGTCGATGTGTAACATGGTGAGGTTCGGGCAAGATCGAATAACGAGCCTCAGCAGCTCGCTGCTGAATTCAGCAGTGTCCGAGTTTTGGGAGACTGACAAGGTCTGGACTGATGGCATCGTTGGCAAGTGGCGACTCAAGCCAGGAAAAGGAACAATGGGGCGTGAGCCGAACGTGTATGCCCACGCGGGATTCGACATATAACCGTCCACCCTGAGTGTCGAAAGTTCAGGCATGTCGCTCAGTACACGCATTGCCAGCCAAGGATCGACAACAGGTGGAGCATCAAGACGGGGCCTCCAATCTTTTTCCCCTTCCTGTTTTGGAGGGTGATACTTGACACGTCAAATACGATAATCGATCCACGTGCTATACAACAATGCTCGACTACTTGCCTGTGAGGTTCTGAAGGCACTTTCCAGAGTTGTATGGCAGACTTACGTAATAACCTCGAGATAGTTGTTTGTTCTTTCCTGCAAGATCAATCATCCATTCGCGGCCGGGTTCTTCTTCGTCGACGCCCAGGACCAATGTGCGAAAAATGTATGACCTCAGAATTGTATGAAAGAGCTTGCAAACCAGTGAGACCATTTTGTAATCGTCGAAGGAGAGTGGTCCGGACTCAAAAACAAGTTGCAATATTTCGACTGGGAGCGTGTTCAGTGGTATGGAGGATGGTTTGTCAGCGAGGCTGCTATCGTCGAACTTGCATTTCACTGCCTTTTTGCGCGTTCGAGGCTGCGCTGTCGCCTCGACCTCTTTGCGCGTTTGCGACTGGGTTGTCACCATGGTAGTGGAAGGATGGGTATGAAAAGATTGGTCCGGAAAAAGTTCTGCGACGTTGGAATGAATGTTAAGTGCAAGACAAGTATGGGGCCAATATTCAGTTGGTCGGGAGAATAAGTACTGGAGGTGCACGTGCCATGGTCTGCACGCTCTACCAAATAATAGAGACTGCAGGGTCTGATCGTACCTCTTTATTTTGGCCAAAGGACCAAAGTTGGGTGGGTTCAACATTGAAAGCAAAATACCAAAATTAGCCATATATTAAGCCTAGTAATTGCGAATATTCTGATACTATCTTTCGCCTCATTGCACTCAGTATTGACTGTGTGGTAAATGTTGCAAAAACTGGGAATAGCTTCAAGTGAGTGGGCTCCACAGCAAAGCCTCGGCCAAAAGTGGTGCATTTCCAAGCCAAAAAATTCCATTGAGAAAAGGGCCTATTATCAAGGGTGCGATCAGGCCTTGATACAGGAAAGACGGATGTAACTGACGCCCTGCTACTGTAAGGTAGACGACTTGTCTACTCCCCAACTTCCTTCCCAGAGAAAAACTTCACAACCCAAACCAGTCAATCCAACATCCAAACAAGAAACCCCCTGTCCCCGACCCGCCAATCACACACAAGTTATGTTTCCAACCAATAAACCAGCCTCCCAATCTCAAACCAACCCCCTTACTTCTCACTCAACCCCTTAGTCGGCACCGTCTCCAACTCACTAGTCTCCCCCTTCCCCTCATCATTACTCGCCGACCCAGACTCAAGATCATTCGCCCTTGTCCCCTCCTGCATAATATTCATCCCCGCCGGCAACACCTTCTCGAACTCCCTCCCGCGCTTCTCCGGCCCAACCGCAACCCACGTCGCGATCCCAAAAGCGATAATCGCCGTCGCGATGCCCATAACGGGACCATACGCCTCCACCATCTTCCCAGAAGCACTCACAACAAACGTGCTCTCGGCTATAGCATTGACGATCTGCGCTGATGGGGAGGAGATCATATTGCCGAGCTGGTAGGTGATACCTGGGAAGGATGAGCGGAAGGCAGGTGGCGAGAGCTCATTCAAATGGATGGGAATCACGCCCCAGGCACCCTGGACAAAGAATTGCATGAAGAAGCCGCTTGCTGAAAGACCGCCTTCATCTGTGGGGAGAATCCACGCAGGGATGAGCGCCATGCTGATGAGCGACGCGACGATGATTGTTCTGCGGCGGCCGAACCACTGGGAGATGTACCCGATGATGGTCCCTCCCACGCAAGCGCCGGCCTTCATGATGATACTTGCCCGACTGGCTCCAGCGTTCTCGAGCTCCTTCTGCGTCAGCATAAAGGTCGTGTAGCTGTCTTGGGAGGTGTGGCTGTAGTCTATCAGGGCATGTGTCAGTACCAACCCAGCCAACGACTTGGGAAATAAAGCGTACAGTTGAACCACGTCATCAGAATAATGCAATAAACGCACATCTTCCACTCTTGCGCAAGCATCACCCGCGTTTCCTTCCAGAACGCAGAGGGGTTTGCCTGCGCCTTGCCAGCAGCGCGAGCTTCGAGGAACTGCCTAGACTCGGGGAAGAGACAACGCACGAGGCCAACAAAGATCGAAATGGCGGCGGCAATCCAAAAGACTGTCTTCCAGCTCTCCGTCGCGCCACCAACACCCAGATTGGCACAAGCAGCGCACACATATCCGAGCGAGTATCCTTGCTGGAGGATTCCAGACATGAGGCCGCGGGTGTCGACTGGGCTGTTCTCTAGGGCCATGGCGATAGCATTGCCGTAGCTATTACACGGTGGTCAGCACATGGTCAAAGTTTTGGGCAACGAGAGAAGAACCTACACTCCGCCCATGAACAAGCCAAACAGGGCTCTGACAGCCAAAAACTGCTGGAACGTGCTGCTGTAGATTGTGGCAATCTGCAACACACCCAATACAATCATGTTGAACACCATGGGCCATTTCCGTCCCCACTTGTCACCAGCGAGGCCGAACATCGCCGCGCCTATTGATCGAAGCAGCAGTGTGAGCGTGATAGCGGTAGATATTTCGGTCTTTGTTGTGCCATAGTAATCAGCCAGCTTCTTTTGCTGAATCGAAAGAGCGTGGAAGTCAAAGGCATCTGCTGTCCAGGCTGCGAAGCCGACGATGAAGAAGAGCCAATCGCGCGCTGATAACTGGGCTAACAGGCTGATGGGGTTCTTGAGAGGGATCGGACGCGCCCATTCTGTCCTTGTATGACCAAGGTGATCTGTGACGACGATTCGTTGCTTGAAGTTGAATAAATCCCTTACGCCTTGCTTTGCTGTAGGAAGAATTCCCTTGGCGATGGGATCAGCTGGCTGATGCGTTGACTCCATGAATGTGGTTTATTCCCGTCAAGTAGCGGGTGCGGTTAGGGAAGCGAAGAGAGAAATATGTGGGGGAAGGGAAAAAGACAGGACTATCGGACTGAGACCGACCGGTGTCCGTCTTATCTGGAACTCAGGGGACCGGGGAAGAGACCTGCATTCTTTTGTAGGGCGGTAGGTCAGACATGATTAGGGTAAGCGTGTTGCCGCTCACGCGGTGCCTGATGAAGTCACGATTCTCGTAAACCATGAATGCCTCCCCCGCCTCCCCCCTCCCCCCTTACTTGCCGACCGCACAATGGGTGGGCGTCTCGAGTGTGACCATGAGGAGGGGTCAAATGTGGGGAGCCCACAAAATCCGGCGAGAAGGCTGCATGTAGGGCGTGGAGGATCAACGGCGCCGGACTTTTTGACGGCGGCGCGAATGCTGTTGAAGTGTTGATGACAGGACGTCATGTGGAATTGGCTTGGCTGCCAAAAGAAGTTTGAACCTGCCAAGCACGCCATTGTGGCTTGCCAGGCGCCTTGGCATATGCTTGATTGACGATGCCAAGTTCGACAAGACAGTTGACTGCCGGCTCCCGTCTCTTGAGCCAATGGGTGAAGATGCTGTCTCAGATGTCGGCGGAAGGCGCGAGCCCATTGCTTTTCTGAGCTTTCACCTCCATGGTCCCGTTGTCTACTTTGGCGTCTTCAAACGGATGTGAGCCATCAGCCATGGTCAACCATACGAGCCCATGGATCAACAGGGCGGAGGGGAGCGGGGCAGAGTCTACGCAATCAAGCTTTGCGGGGAAGTCATTCCCGGATGGTCAGCAGGGGACGACGGGCGACTCAGACTCCTCAACGGGTCTACCTAAGGAAAAATCTATTGTCCGGACATGTGGAAGCCGGAGCACCGATTATTTGGCCGAGTGAATGGGGTCGAGCCGGTGAAGTGTGCGGAATAGCGTGCTGAGATCAGTCAGTTTGACCTGCGGCTTTCCTCTTCCTCACATCCCACCTTCCTAATTTGCAGTTCACCGCTGATCCATCATTCGATCGCCACGATTCTGTGTTCTGTCAGCGGTGGAACATTGTTCCAATGCGACTTGAAGAGAAATGTTTATCCTGTTGTGGTACGTGACATGCTTTTTGAACGAGGATATCAACAGCCAGCTGCCACCTTATCATATGATTGGAATCCTACCAGCGTTGTGCTGATGGGAAAAGAATTGAAGCTATCATCTGTCATTTTTGACTAAGCAAGCTGCAGCTTCAAGCCGAGGACTGAGCTGTGCAGAGGCTTGGGCTTGGTTTTTGCCAAATCCTGAGGGCGAAGAAACCTCAAATTCTTAACAGTGACGATGATATCATCTTTGCCTTGGTATCTTACCACATTGGTCAAGGTAAGCGCGGAATTGAGCCAACTGCCAAGATAATAGCCGCGTAGGACTCTGAGGACATGCCTCGTGTTTGGGCTACTTTCCTTACTTACTTCCACGAGTACCTCATTCCCACCCCCTTGATGAGGGAGTTCGCTGGCCAGCTCATACTCGTACTTCATTTTGCCCACGCAAGCAGTGTCATTTATACTGGTAAGCCTCAGTTCAGTGATTAACAGTTGATGAACACCAAATTTTAACCCTCAAAAATCTACTAGATATCAGACAACCCAACATCATGATCAAATTCCAAGATACATCCCTCATCAAGTCTGAACTCCCCATCGACCACCCAACCCCAACACAAAGCCGAACCGAGGCAAAGTACACTCCGATCCTAAACCGTTCCGTAATAGGCTGCTACACCACCGTCGACCCCAGAAGCGACCCAACGCTTATTCTCTAAATAGATACCACCTGACGGGTATTATAGGCTCAAAGGCCACCTAGCGAAAATTGTAAACCATTTTGGATGTTTTCCTAAAGAACTGCTTGCTCAAGGAGATGCCGAGACCGTGAATAGCATAGTCGAAGAAGAGGGACGAATCAAGGGGGTCAAATCGAGAGGTGTGCCACCATTAGAGCACGAACAATGGTGGTGCGGACTGCGGCGGAATGAGATAAATCTATTCCTTGATTTCCTGGGATGCATAATGAGAATCAGCCCGGCGGATCATATGCCGGCTGTGAGCTTGTCCAGCATCCGTGGATGACCAAGAACATGGATCGGTAGGACGAGGGCCGTTTATATTATGCAGTTAAGTTGCTTTCTGCAGAATATCGATTTATGTGAGGATACTCGATGCTATCTGTGATGCTGGTCCCTAAGCCGGGCTGGCACGCATGTCATCGGATGCTTTGTCGAGCCGGATCATCGCTGGGATTCTCAATGCCAAACACGCACGGCTATCACTACTTTCATGCGGTAAAGGCTTCTTGTTTTCCCGCCTCAAAAGAGATAGACTACAGGGTGCTAGACTCGTTGCATCTGATTGCTGATCAAAATTGGGATACGGAGGTAAGGTCGCATTGGTGTCGAAAGTCGGCCATATCATGCTTGAAGCCGGAGAAGTACTTGGCCGGCAACGAACTTGAGTGAAAGGACATGGAAACCAAAGCTAGCTGGAAATAACTCGAAAAGATCAGGAGAAAAGCTGCAAAAAGAAGTCACGAGATTGATCATTTCCCCCAGAGCCACAACCCTCAGTGCAGCCTCGTTACTCTGAGAACATAGGGGACTACGCCGCCAGAAAATCTGTTATTGTAAAAGAAAGAGCGCCCACCTTGGGAGTTGAACCCACAGTGTTGCCCACCAAGTGATGGTTTCATGTTGAAGGAGACCGCTGATCACTTGACCAACCCTAGTACAATGTGACTGTTTTTGATGAAAGCAGGAGCGAACTTGTTGCTTATGAAGGGCAGGCGTGGCCGAGTGGTCGCTCTTTCCCCCTTTGCAACGGACGCGGCTGGCCCCGCATTCCACCAGCTCAGCGGGATCAACCACACACTGAGATCGACGGAACAACCAATACCGGGATGGTGCTCAAGCATTGATCTCCATATTCAACACATTCGTGACACAAGCCATGGGCGATTACAACCAAAAGCTGAGCTCAGCCATCTTCTTGCTCATAACCAACCCCGTGTCTCGTCACAACCTGAACACATCATGTCAAGTGTTTCTCAGCCAAGAACAAACAGCCCACCATACTAGGAAGAGAATGTTCAACCATATCTGTTTTGAGATCATCAACAAACAGAGCCCAGACCAGACTTGAGGAATGTCTTCTCCGAGCAATGTCACCTTTCCAAATCTCACCTCCAACCCCGATGAGACCTACCAGGTCAACATCATCGCCTGTGCCGTGATCACATGGGTTATTGGAGCAACATTTGTAGGACTGCGGTTCTACACCCGAGGGATCTTACTTCAAAACATCCTCGGAGCAGAAGACTGGCTTATACTACTGGCATTGGTCTTTGCAGCAGCAACATGTGCAGGCCTGATTGAGCGTATGCATACCCCTTCGACACCCCAGCTAACTGATTGCTAACCAAATCGAGATCCAGAAGCGGTTTACGGCCTAGGAAAACACACACTAGATATCAACCCCGACCTCATCATCCCAATGGCGAGGGTGAGCACTCTCCCAACCCCATACCCACTCCCACTGCCCCTATTATCCCCAGAGTTCAACCCACTAACACCCCCCCTTGCAGGCAGGCTGGTACACAATCCTCTACTACCTCCTAACCCTCCTCCTAACCAAACTCTCCCTCCTCCTCCTCTACCTCCGCCTCCTAACCTACCACCGCGCCCGCTACTACGTCCACCTAATCCTCCTCATCGTCATCCTCACTAACGGCCTCTGGACCCTCACCACCGTTCTAACCGCCTGCCTCCCCCTCCCCGCCTTCTGGGACAAAGCAACTTACCCAAACGCCTACTGCCACCCACGCCCCTTCTGGCTAGGGAACACAGGCCTCCACATCGGCACCGATATCCTTTTATACATCCTCCCCCTCCCCATAATCGCCAACCTGCAAATGAAGCCAAAACAAAAGGCCATGCTATACGGTGTTTTCGCTTTGGGTTTCTTGTACGCCACTTCCCCCTTTACCCAACACTGTGATTTGGCTAATGGGCATGTAGTGTCTGCACAATATCGGCAGTCCGCCTATGGGACTTGATCGAGCAATACTCCCGCTCCGACTTCACCTTTGACAACGTCAGCATCGCCTACCTAACCTGCATCGAGATCAACGCCGCCATCGCCTGCGCGTGCTGCATGACGCTCAAGCCGTTGGTCAGCAAGCTGTTCCCGAGGTTCTTTTCCGGGTCCAATAGCGACAGCTTGGAAACGTCAGGGGATGTGGAAGCTGGGCCTGATGACGCTGGCAGAGTCGCGGAGCAAAAGGGAAGGAATCCGCCTACTATTGGGTCGAAGCCTTCACGGAGGGTGGGCGATCAGGATAAGGAGACGTGGATTTCAATGTACCAGAGTCAGAGGGATAGCGACAGTTTAGAGCTGCAGGAGAGGGACATCGTGGAGGCTGAGAAGGGGGCGTCGCAAGCAATAGCAGAGAAATAAGGGAACAGAGTACTTGATGCACAATGTAATCGCTGACTTTGGCCTGATAATGGACTGCCATCCCTTTTCACAAAAGTGACCACTGAGGTTTGACAGGTACACATCCAATATCCCAGTGCATCACCCCTTTTCTGAGTAAATAATTTGACACTATGGGTAGCGCTGTGGTATAATGATACGTAAATTTGCATTCTCGCATAGCTTAGGATTCAGGTCGAGTCAGCCATGCCGTCGAAAAAATTGATGGCGAAAGGAAAGGCACGTTACCTTCATATTCTGAGGCCCCTTTCCTCCCAACCTGTTTTACCGGACCCTGTGTCGCGGGGCAAGCCAGCCCTTCCCTGACTTGCCGAAATGGTCTACTGTTGACAGTAGAAGTACATGGAAAACCGACCCATCCTCGACCATAATCAAGCAATGAGGTCGGCCACGTTCATGGGCATTTCGTCGATCTGAGTGGAGTAATACACTAGACACAGTTAGCTGACTGCAACCCAAATGGGAATTGAAAAATACTCACACTCGATATCGCGGAGGATGCGCACATCCTCCGTCGTTACGAAGTTGATAGCGACACCCTTACGCCCGAACCTGCCCGAACGACCGATGCGGTGGATGTAGTTCTCACGATTGCTGGGAAGGTCGTAGTTGATGACCAGACTGACTTGTTGAACGTCGATACCACGAGCCCACACATCGGTCGAGATCAACACTCTGCTGTTGCCCTGTCTGAAATCCTGCATAATGCTGTCACGCTCCTTTTGTGGCATGTCACCGTGCATACTGCTGACAGTGAAGTTGGCCTCTCTCATCTTATCTGTCAACCAGTCGACCTTTCTCCTTGTGTTGCAGAAAATTACGGCTTGGGTGATGGTAAGGGTATCGTAGAGATCGCACAGGGTGTCAAACTTCCAGTCCTCCTTTTCGACGGCAATGAAGTATTGCTTGAGGCCTTCGAGCGTCAACTCGTCACGCTTGACGAGAATACGAACCGGATCGGTCATGAACTTGGTCGTCATGGTAAGGACATCGTGGGGAAGAGTAGCGGACACAACCACAACCTGAGTGGCGGGTGGCAGGTAGCGGTACACATCGTAGATCTGCTCTCGGAAACCCTGGTTGAGCAGTTCGTCGGCTTCATCCAGAACCAACATCTTGATATGGCGGGTGCGCAAGTGGCGACGTCTGATCATGTCGGCAACACGGCCAGGGGTGCCGGATACGATGTGCTGGCCGTAGTCGAGCTTGCGAATATCCTCGCCCACGTTTGTTCCACCAATGCAGGCATGGCACTGCACGTTCATATAATCACCCAACGCCATGACAACGCTCTGAATCTGTGTCGCAAGTTCGCGGGTTGGTGAAAGGACAAGAGCCTGGGTCTCGCGCACAGCGGTATCGATGACTTGGAGCATACTAATGGAGAAAGTTGCCGTTTTACCAGTACCGGATTGGGCTTGGGCAATGGTATCGCGACCTTTGCAAATCTGAACGATAGCTCTGGACTGGACGGCGGACGGCGACTCGTAGCCGTAGGCATAGATACCACGAAGGAGACTCTCTGTAAAGAAACAGTAGTCAGTCTTGACGATCAACGTAGCCTCGCAAGCTTGGAGATCCTACCCTTCAATGACATGGACTCGAAAGTTGGGTGGACCGTGACCTCCTTCGAGGTTGAGAACGTGAGTTTCTCATCGGCCTTGCGATCAATACCACCTTCAGCCATCTTGATTTTCGAGTTGGCGCAAACGGTGAGAGATGGGGTGCTGTGTATGGTTGATGGACGTATGTGGTTGAGGTGGGTTGAAGCAAGCTTAAACAAAAGTTCTAGTGGAATGCGCTGCTGAAAGTTGAGGCGGCGCGACAACTTGGGCTGTGGGGCGGCGCAAGAACAGCGCGACCCACCCAAACTTTTCCCCGGCCAAACTCCGGCAGAAAGTGAACAAGCTCGCGTGGACGCGCGCGTGCGTCCGTGCGTCCGTGCTTTCATATGAATTGGCTGCGAATTGGTGGCGCCGAAAAAGATATCGATAACAACCAACTTCGAGCTTTGGAGCTTTCCATATTCTGCAATCCATTTTCAGTGTTGCTCTATCTGACCACATAAAACCCCAGCGAGACACATATTGACGACCAAAATGTTGTTGGAGGAGCAGAGATACATCCATGAGGACCTGGAGCGCCTCGAGCAGGGAATTGCAGATCGCATGGGCGATGAACCAAAACAGGTATGTCGGGATGGCCTCCATCCAGCACCGTTGACCACCTCACACTTGATACTAACATCTTTATAGATCCGCGATCGCTTGAACCGTGACCATGAAGTCTCCCAATTGCTCGACCAGATCCAAAAACAGTCGGCCATCCTCCTATCCCTCTACGAAGATAAAGCCGGCGAACGATCAAAAGAAATCTTGGACATCAGCTCCGGTGATCCATTCAAAGAGTTCAACGCCCAGTACAACAAGATCAAAGAGCACCACGGGAACTACCCCAGCGAGCAGGCCGAGAATTCAGAACAATGGTACAAGCCGCGGAAGGGGCCCGATCAGCCATACATTGTGGAGAGCATGTTCTCGGGCGAGGAAGCATATGGACGATATTTCGATTTGCACACCTGCCACGAGGCGTACCTGAACTTGCCAAACGCGAAGCGCTTGGCCTATCTGCAGTACCTCGAGGTGTTTGACGACTTTCAGCCAGGGAAGGGCGGAATCAAGCGGGCAGATAAGTTGACGGACGACTACTTCAAGTACCTGGGTGACCTTGCCTCATACTTGGAGTCTTTTATGCGACGGACTCGCCCACTAGAGAACCTTGACAAGGTGTATGAGGGCTGGGAGAAGGAGTTTGAGACGGCATGGGAGAAGGACGAGGTGCCGGGGTGGCAAAAGGAAGCAGCGGCAGCCAAGAAGAACGCGATGTCGCGCAACCTTTCGACATCTGAGGCGGTGTGGTGTGAGGCCTGCGAGAAGGAGTTCAAGAATGAGAACGTCTACAAGGGGCACTTGAATGGGCGGAAACATATCAAGGCCGCCGAGATCTTGGCCAAGTGGGAGGAAACAGCTGCTGTTGGAGACAGCCATGCGCCTGTTGCGCTGGCGCATCGTCTGAGGGAACGCGCTGTTGCCGAGAGAGAGTTTAGGGTCAGGAAGCTCACTAGTGCCATGAGTACCGAAAAGGACGATACTCGTGTGAACGTGGAGCGACGGCAGGGTATGACAGAGCGCGAACGCGCCCAAGAGTTGGAGAACTTTTACAACATGTCAAACACCCCACAGAATCAAGCGCCCGAAGAGGAGGAGGACAACGACGATGACGACAAGATCTACAACCCCCTCAAACTTCCGCTGGCCTGGGACGGCAAGCCGATCCCCTTCTGGCTGTACCGTCTCCACGGCTTGGGCCAGGAATTTCCCTGCGAGATTTGCGGCAACTTCGTGTACAGAGGCCGTCGCGCGTTCGACAAGCACTTCAACGAGACGAATCACATCACGAACTTGAAGCGTCTCGGCATCACGAATACCTATCTGTTTCGAGACATCACCTCGATTGCAGAGGCCATGAGGCTCTGGGAAAAGATCCAAAGGGAGGAGAAGAAGCATCATGTGGATGACGGGTCAGTTGTGCAGATGGAGGATGCTGAGGGCAATGTCATGCCTGAGAAGGTTTACCTTGATCTTCAGAAGCAGGGTCTGTTGTAGTCGCACAGCAGAGGGGTTAGGAAAATTGTTCACCGGAGTTTTTGTCGCATGCAACGTTTCAGGATTATGTAGACTTAGCTAATACCCAGCATTTCGCAATTGCTTGATTAACTTGTACTTTGTTTTGCCTGGCGAAGGGGTCTCTCCATGTTGAAGTCTGAACAGCTCTTGGCGCTGATATTCCGGGGAATTGGCCCCCTGTCAGTTTGAGACCCACTTCGGAGGGGCAAAACGACCCTGCACGGAGCGACGTCACCCCAGGGACCGACGTCTGCCGGTGACCAAAGGTAAACAAAGAATTCGAGATTGCGCTTCTCGAACAATTCCATCAACGACAATCTGTGATTTCTGCATCCGGTCTTATTATTATTATCCAGGGGTGGGAACTCTTAAGCCTGTTGATGAAATTTTCGCATTCCTTTCTTACGCCTGCCCGGCGAGATTGAGTTTGGCGCAAAACACATCCTTACCACCAGAATGCACTGATACCGCGCGGCATCATCAAACCATCAAAAATGACCCCCCAACCTAGACCGATCCCCGCCCTCTACTGCGTCTACATCCTCCGCTCCACCGTCCGCCACTCCTCCCTCTACATCGGCTCAACACCCAACCCACCCCGCCGCCTGAGCCAGCACAACGGGGTCGTCAAAGGCGGAGCAGTGCGCACATCACGAAACTCCCTCCGGCCATGGGAGATGGTCGCTTTGGTCTCTGGTTTTGCCAGCTCAACTGCCGCTTTGAAGTTTGAGTAAGCTTTCCCCACGTAATCCCTTGGGTAAAGATACTGATTTTTTTTGTATTGTAGATGGGCTCTAACAAACCCACACACATCATTGCACATACCATCTGAATCTCGCCTTGCGTTTTCTACCCAGCGGAAGAGGAATGGGCAGCCGAAGAGACCGCCGAAGAGTTTGAGTTCGATTTTGTCAAACTTGCACTTGTTGTTGTCGGTGCCGAGTTTTGCGAGGTGGCCGTTGAGGGTGCATTTTTTTAAGAGGGATGTGCATGCTGCGTGGGGGAGGTGGTGTGGGAAGGTGGAGAGGGAATTGAGGGGGAGTTTACCGGTTGTGACGGATTTTGGGGAGGATGAGGGGGCTGTGGTGGCGAGGGCGTCGGCTTCGGAACCGTTGGGTGTGGTAGGGGAGGGGTTGGATGGGGACGGGGGAGGGGAGGAGGTGCCGACTTGGGGGATATATGGCTTGCCGTTGGATTATGCGCCGCTTAAGGAGTATGTGGCGAAGGGGCAGGATATCTTTGTGTTTGAGAGGCAGGGGAGTTGCGTGGTGTGCAAGGAGGAGATTGACCATGGGGAGGGGGGACTACATGCTGTTTGCTCGAATGAGGGGTGTGAAGGGGTGGGACATTTGAGGTGTTGGGGGAGGTATTTGCTGAAAAGCGAGGAGGGAGGTGGAGAGGGGGCAATATTGCCGGTGGGAGGGAGGTGTCCGAGGTGTAAGGGTGAGGTACATTGGGGGACGATGATGAAGGAGTTGACGTTGAGGGTTAGGGGGCAGAAGGAGGTGGAAAATTTGCTGAAGGTGAAGAGGAAAAGGGCTCCAAGGAAAAAGACGGCGAAGACGAAGGAAACTGGTGAAGAGGATGGTTGAAGAGGTCGAAGCATACAACTATTTGCATGGCTGTTGTACATGGGGATGGCGTTTGGATGAGGGCAAGGCAGCACCTGGCAATGAAATGATACCCGGATCTTGTATATATGGCTTGGATTTACACGGATGAATTCTTCACTATGAATTAACAGTTTGGCGTCGGATAGCAATGGGGTTGAAGACGGGATGTTTTAATAAGAGGTTCATGCACTTGAGTTCACACAGAGCGAACGATTACATAAATCCGGTGACACCTGACGGCCCCCGTCTCCCAAGCGTGTGCCACCCCCATATGTCTTGGCACCTCTTGCTCGAACGTCAAGCCTTCGTTCATTGGCCAGCCATAGGATAGGATTGCTTGGATCCGGCGCGATATCAGATCTCTGCCCACCTCTTCTTGTTTCTGTCCATCTTCATAAGACCATCGCATTGCCGAGTACGGGACTGCTTCCAACAGCATGTCGACTTGCATACCCCGCCCTCTTCATCAGGGCTCGCGACCCTTCCGAGTCTAGTGTACCTGCACTGCTTGTGTGATTCTGCAGCGCTTTGCTCGTTTTTATCAGCGGTTACTAGCCCCTCCAGCTAACTGTTTTTGACTGCCAAATATTGGGGGGCATAATGTATGATTCATGTGCCCACTTCAGCCATTGAAATGCTGACCACCTACCTACCACATGCGATCATGACTGTCAGTACCGTGGTGGCACACAAACTGTGGGTTGGATGCTGGAGAGAGCTCGGATATCGGTATTTATTTCTCTGCGCCCGCTCAGACCGATATTTCAGGAGTTGCCGCCTTCCTGGTGTGATTTTATCCCATGTTGGAGACTGGTCTGTACGACCTTACCTGACCCTACCAGATTGTGCCCGCATGCATCGCAACCACACTGTGCCAGCTTTTCTTTGTGCGCGCCGCGCCTATCACTTGCAGTTTAGGACCCCGGATTAGGATTTGTAAAGCATATCAAGCTTGGAAATATGACAGCTGATCTCTTATTTCTTGTACGAAGAGATGCGATTCAATTTTTGCAGGTCATTCAAATTGTGGCTTTTGTCAAAGTGGGACATGCAGCTTGGTGGGATGTTTGATCCTCCCGTTTTTTGGTGGAGCTGCAAGATGAGAACTGAGATCATTTTGAGATTTCGATGCCTCAGCCTCAGCCTCACCTGGGTGCACTGGCTGTAGGGCATGAGAATTGCGTAGGGTGATGATTCTAGGAGAGCGTGCCACATGCAGATTCTTTTCTCGAGGCACGGATTCCGTAGATAGTTATGCATGGAGTCGAAGTGAGGCCCAGGATGACCAGTTGTGGGAAGGGACCCACTTGAAGGTTTGCGCCTGGGCGCCTCCCCAGCCAAAATCGTCCCGACAGCTGCCGCCCTACCTCGCCTTTTTGGAACGTCTCCCGTCCGCCGTCGTCCCCATCCATGCCCCATGTTCCCTCCACCACCCGCTTGTCCCCCGTCTCCGCCAGCTCTTTCCTTCCTCACATCACAGCCGGCTATCTTCAATATCCCTTCACCTCGTTGCCGCCTCCGCGTGTCGGCCCCAATTCCTCACCACAACCTGGAAACTCTCCGATTTTCACACGACCTCTCATTTCTTCCCGGCGCACGCTGCTCAAGCTCGCAGCACCTGGTGCGAAATACCTTGAAACAGATCATAGCCTCCACTGCTGGGCGAGAGTCGCTGGCATGATTGCAGCTGTTGCACGCAATTTTGAACCGACAAAACAGAGCAACTGCGCGTGTAGTTCTTACCATAACTTCACTTCCGGCGCCCCATGGTACGTGAGAGAAAGTTTATATAATCAAGCTGGCCTTCAAAAGCTTCGGGCCTTCCCTGCTCAAGCCATCCTCTCTTGCCTTGCAAGTCGGCGCGTGATGGTTTAACCTTTCGTCGCAACTCTCCAGATCCACGCCATACGATGCGTCGAAGCTACGACTCTGTTTGACTCACCAGTTCTAATACACAATCCCACCACGATTAAATATACTTTCACATCCTTTCGCTCGATACAGCCCTCCGGCCTCGTTGGCATTTACAAGCTCCACGACGGCGAATATCGAAGCAACCCACAGCGAGCATGGTATCGGTCCCCTCCGCCAGCGTGTCGAACGGATCCATCACCACGATCAGCGCCAATGCACATGCCAAAGATTCTCCCGCCATGACCACGCCTTCAGCTTCCATCGCAAACGGGGCCAAGTCAAAAGCGGCGCAGGTCAACGGGAATGGCTACCACCCGCCAAAACCTCAAGTGCCGCTGAGCTCCATGAAGAGCGCGCCTCTCGACCTGTCGTCAGTTGAGCGCCGCGGGCAACCTACCATGTGCAAGGAGCCCCTCAAGAAGAAGAACAGGCCACACGGGCTGCAGGAAGCGCCGACGTACCAGCCAACGGAGGAGGAATGGAAAGAACCTTTCGAGTACATCAGGAAAATCTCAAAAGAGGCGAGAGAATACGGTCTCTGCAAAATCATTCCACCAGACTCTTGGAACCCCGAATTCGCCATCAATACAGAGGTGGGTGACCTTGTGAAGCGGTATCGCGATTTTTCGCTGGTTCGTGCCAGTTTTAGATCCTGCCTGCCACAACTTCGCCAGATAGCTTTTCCTCTGTAAACCCGCTAACACGACTGCCTCACTCAGAAATTTCATTTTCGAACGCGGAAACAGGAGCTCAATTCTGTTGAAGGCAGTAAGGCTCCCCATCTCAAGCTAAATCCCCCTTCTTCATTGGAGCGTCATACTGAGGGTGACTCGTCAGGCACCCGTGCGAATCTCACCTACCTGGACGCGCTCCAGAAATTCCACAAACAACAAGGTAACACGAACTTGACGAGATGGCCGTACGTCGACAAGAAACCACTGGACCTGTACCGGCTCAAAAAAGCCGTCGAGGCCCGCGGTGGGTTCGAGAAGGTGTGCAAGCTGAAGAAGTGGGCAGAGATTGGTCGTGACCTGGGGTACAGTGGCAAAATAATGTCGTCTCTGTCCACCTCACTCAAGAACTCGTATCAGAAGTGGCTCTGCCCCTATGAGGAATACTTACGGACCGCCAAACCTGGCGTCTACCAGCAGCTAGAGCTGGAGTATGGCGGCCCTCTAACTCCCAGCCCAGCCCAGAGCCCGATGAAGCGGTCAAATGTCAACACGCCCTTAAGTCTCCGTGCCGAGTCGCCGGCCAGACATGCGACAGACGCGCTACAGGCGACCATGAACGGCCCCAAGGAGACTGACCAAGACGTCCAAATGTCCGACACGCCCGTAGCTAGCACACCACAGGTCTCATCAGGCTTCACGGCGACCAACTCGGGAGGCTTCACTGCCGTCAATTCCGGCTTTACGAGTATCAACCGACCCCAAAACGTGGCTTCGGAGAACAAGAGTCTCTCCACACCAAAACAGTACAGCACGCCGCTCGCGTCCTCAAAAAACACACCAGAATACCGACCTTCATCCCTTGGCCCTGCCGGACTCAAGCGACAACTTAGTTGCGACGATGTGGAGAAGGACTCGCCCTGTGACAAGGACGATGTTGATGGCAGCCGAAGAAGCAGTAAACGGCTGAAGAAGGGTAAGTATCTTTGATATTCAGCCTCCCCCTTTTTCTTTTGAACAACCCCGACAACTTTGACGCTGGCCGCTCGCCAGACATGGTCGTTTGAAGGCAGTCGAGGGGTTACCCAGCCCATATGCAGTCGTCCGCCATCGTACCTCATTCGCTCCGTTCTTTTCTCGCCGCCCCACTCGGAAGCTGTTCGCGGTGACTGGTCCGTGCTAACCTCGAATGACTCGCAGGTAATGTTCCCACTGTAGCGGGTTCGCACATGTCACTCTTTCGTCCATCGGCTCCTAGGATACCCCGAGATGAGGCTCTGGGCTCGGGTGAGGTATGTCAAGCACCGCGTAACCCCTTGTTTCGATGTCGACACAAGGCACTGACTCCCACTTAGCGATGCGAGACCTGCGGCAAAGGTCACGAGACTGACGGCTTCCTGCTCGTTTGCGAGTCCTGCGAGCATGCTTACCATGGCGCTTGCCTTGACCCGCCAGTTAAAGTCAAGCCGGAGACAGAATGGAACTGCCCCCGCTGTCTTGTTGGCGACGGCCAGTTTGGCTTCGAGGAAGGTGGACTGTACTCGCTAAAACAGTTCCAAGAGAAGGCGGCCAACTTTAAACAAGGTTACTTCGAGAAGAAGATGCCCTTTGACCCTGTCCTCAACTGCCATCGACCAGTTACCGAAGACGACGTCGAACAGGAGTTCTGGCGCTTAGTTGCCGACTTGGAGGAGACGGTGGAAGTCGAATATGGTGCTGATATCCATTGCACAACCCACGGCTCTGGATTTCCGACCATCGAGAAGAACCCCACCGACCCCTATTCGACCGATCCCTGGAACCTGAACCTTTTACCCCTGCATCCTGAAAGTCTCTTCCGCCATATCAAGTCTGACATCTCCGGCATGACAGTTCCGTGGGTTTACGTCGGCATGATTTTCTCCACTTTCTGTTGGCATAACGAGGACCATTACGCGTATTCGGCCAACTATCAGCACTTCGGAGCCACCAAGACTTGGTACGGCATCCCCGGAGATGATGCCGAGAAGTTTGAGAATGCAATGAGGGAGGCCGTCCCCGAGCTTTTCGAGACGCAACCAGACCTTCTGTTCCAGCTTGTTACTCTTTTGACCCCGGATCAGCTGAAGAAGGCCGGTGTTCGAGTCTATGCGCTTGATCAACGCGCAGGACAGCTCGTCATTACCTTCCCGCAAGCCTACCACGCCGGCTTCAACCATGGATTCAACTTCAATGAGGCCGTGAACTTTGCTCCCAGCGACTGGGAGCCCTATGGGCTAGCAGGTGTCGAAAGGTTACAGGCCTTCCGTCGGCAACCGTGTTTCTCGCATGATGAGCTCCTGTGGACCGCGGCGGAAGGTATCACCAACGGGGGACTGACGATCCAGACCGCCAAGTGGTTGGCTCCTGCGTTGGCTAGAATACACGAACGGGAACTCGACCAAAGACAGGTATTCACAGGCAAGCATGAGTTCATCGCCAAACGGCTCGAATCAAAGCACCCGGTTGAGCATCATCGCTGTGTCTTCAACGGAGAGAACGACCCTGAATGCCCGCTAGTCTTCAAGATCGAGGACGTTGATGTTCCCGAGGAAGAGTCCTCGTGCTTTTATTGCAAGGCTTTCACGTACTTGTCGAGATTTGTTTGCCAGAAAACCGGCAAGGTTTTGTGTCTCCTGCATGCTGGCAGCCACCCATGTTGCGATTACAGCGACTCTGAGCGCTACCTCGGCAAGGACCACGTCTTGTACTACCGCAAGACGGACGAACTCATGGCCGCGACGTACAAGAAGGTGGCCGACCGCGCCAATGTCCCAGAAGCATGGGAGGAGAAGTACGAGAAACTCCTGGACGAGGAAGCCAAACCTTCTTTGAAGTCTCTGCGGGCTGTGCTCAGCGAAGGTGAGAAGATCCCATACGAACTGCCTTCACTCCCAACCCTCCGAGCCTTTGTTGAGCGGTGCAATACTTGGGTTGAGGAGGCAACCAACTACACAGTTCGGAAGCAACAGAACCGGCGCAAGAATGAGAAGGCCTGGCAAATCGGGACAAGGAAGTCAATCGGCAGTTCTTACCAGGACTCGAAAGAGCGAGAGATGCGCAATGTCGCCAACATCTACCGTCTCCTAGACGAGGCTGAAAGGATTGGCTTTGACTGTCCGGAGATACTCCAATTGCAAGAACGCGCTGATGCGATCAAGACTTTCCAGCGCGACGCGGTCCGTCTCCTCGAGTTTACCACAGACCATGATATTGAGCGGGTCGAGAAACTTCTTGAAGAGGGGCAGAGCTTCAACGTGGACATTCCCGAGGTGGAGAAGCTGTCGCGTCTTTTGGAGCGAGAGCAATGGAATGCCAGAGCCCGGGATAGCATTGGAACCAGCATGACACTGAACGATGTTCGTCTTCTTCTTGAGGAAGGTCAACGCCTTGAAATCCCGCCATATAACGACCAACTGAACCACTTTTCGGAGAAGCTTGCCGCCGGTCACCTGTGGGAGAAGACGGCACAGGACCTCATCAACGCCGAGGTGGTTCACTATCCCCAACTGCAAGCCCTTGCGGATCAAGTCCGTGAAAACGCCTTGCCCGTCACACCGGAGACCCTGGCTGCCGTGGAACAGAAGCTTCACAAGCAGCGCGAGGCTGCAAGACAGATAGAGGATCTGAACAGGCGCCTCAACAGCCCCGACTATCGACAACGGCCAAAGTATGGCGAGATGGCTGACGTGATGAAGAAGATAGAGGAACTTCAAGCCAAGCCATCTGGCATCCATGAGCTCGAGAAGGAACAGAAGCGGCACGAGGACTGGATGAGAAAAGGCAAGAAGTTGTTTGGGAAGACTAACGCTCCTTTGCACATTCTCAAGTCGCACATGGAGTACGTTCTTGATCGTAACGTGGACTGTTTCGACTTTGTTCACGACAAACCCCGTGTCCCCGCTGAGCCCCAATCGAGAGAGCCAAGTCCGTCAGAAAGGGAGAAGACAAATCGGTGGGACGATCCCAAATTCCGGGAGGTCTTTTGCATCTGCCGCCGTACCGAGGCTGGCATGATGATTGAATGCGAGCTCTGCCATGAATGGTATCACGGCAAGTGTCTCAAGATCGCGCGTGGTAAGGTCAAGGAAGATGACAAGTACACTTGTCCAATTTGCGACTGGCGTGTCAAGATTCCACGCGATGCCGCTCGTCCCAAACTTGAAGATTTGGTTCAGTGGTATGAGGAGATTATTAGCCTCCCGTTCCGGCCAGACGAGGAAGAGGTCTTGAAGAAGATCATCGACAACGCCCAGAACTTCCGTAACCACATCGCTGGCTTTTGCAGCCCCGTGGTCTCGACAGCGTCCGAGGCAGAGACACAGCGCTTTTACCTACGCAAGATTGAGGGTGCCGAGATCCTCCTGGCGTACGAGACCAACTTCTTCCGACAAGAACTTCACAAGTGGTGCCCTGTTGCCCCGGAGCCTCCCCCGGTACTTGAGTCTTCTAAGAGCACACGCAAGCCCAGGCCAACCAAACTGATGAAGCTTCTCCTTCAATACGGAGTGGATGATGCAGACGATTTACCCGAGAGCGTGAAAGGCAAGGCCAACAGCCTCAAGCGCAAAGCCCAGAATGCCGAAGCTGCTGCGGCTGCTGCCGCCGGCGGAGGTGCTTTGGCCGCAAGTCCCAGTTACAGAGCGCCTGGCCACCCATTCTATTCTCGCAACTCGTCCGCTCAACCGTCAACCCCTGGTCTCTCGATGCCGCCCAACCACCATCCTTCATCATCCCACAGCGCCGGCCTGGACTCGTCCTCTCATCCGAATCACTCTTCCTACTTTCTCCCAACCGGGCCCCACCTCCTGTTGAGCGACAGCTCCACGCAGCACTTTGAGCAGCGTCTGATCGAGGGCAACGTCGATGACCGGGAACTGAACGAGCATCTCTCCACCGATGAGGGGAGAACGAGGATTATGGAGATCCTGTCTCGGACAGAGACCGGCAAGCAACGTGCCAAGGACCTGTTTGGTCCCAAAATCTGGGGTCCTACGGCTGCTGCCAACGCTGGCTCGTCAGGTCCTCGGGATAACGATCCCCTTGGCATCGGCATGGGAGGAGACGGCGATGGGGACGACAGCATGTTTGTTGATCTGGTTAATGAAGATGACGACGAGGATAAGAAAGCCGCCGTCGATCATGCCCACCATGATGCGGATATTCACATGGAGGACGACCATGGAGGCGAGGCTGCTTCACTCATAGAACTGGGGCAGTAGTGATCACCTAGTTCGGTGACGAGATTCGTCTTGCTTCTATTTTCCTGCTTTCTTTGGCCAGCGGAGAATCATGTACACACCAAAAAGGCTGTAGGAGTTTACTTTTTGGGCGGTGCATTGGTGACCTTAGCGGAGCGGACTCAAATGGTGGCGTTAGTGGTGGTAGTGTTATTATATCTTGTCTTGTCCTTTTTACATTGTTCCCATCGGCTTTTATCTTGCTTTCGACTTGGTCTGCTCGGCTTGGAGCAAGCCTATTTTGCTTTTGCGGCTGATTTTTATGTACATATGTACTTGTACAACATTACATGACTACCTTGGAGTGGGAAAAGGTGGGTGGCTTATACGTATGGAGGGAGCTAGATCTGGGCTTTAGCTATGGTAGTGGTAAGGGGAGTTTGTTGGGATGTGGGCGATGTGGTATACATAGATGATGGGGCGATGGGTAATGGGATCTTTAATTCATGTTGCTGTTGTGATTGCAGTGGTTTACGTGTTTTCCTGGTCGACTGGATCGGTCACCCCTGGGAGATGGGCCATGTTCAACAAACCAGTAGTTATTAAACTCGCCACCTTCGCAGAGCCTCCTTTGGGCCCCCAAACCCAACGTAGGTTTCCAGATACGGCCTGTACGTCGGAATAGATTGCTAATACAATTGTCAGATAATTCTCGTGCATTATGCTTTGCCACCAGCCACCAGTCTGTAAAGACAAGCTGGGGGGGCGCCTACAGAGCCTCGTATCCCCCCCCTTTCTCCCGTGCAAAAAAAACTGTAATGAGTAAGGTCCATCAACGCCCCAAACCCCCAAAAAACTCAGACTTTTGTACAGCCTACTTCATTCACTAGCTGGAACCAAGAGCACAGAAACAAAAAGAAGACCCAAATGGATCCGCGGACATACGGCCCTTTGCACACGATTGAGGAGACAAACCCAGAAAGTCGCCGCAATCACCACGACATGTACCACCACCACAGCATCAAGAAATCGATATGGGCAAAGCTCTCGCAGACGTGGATCTTCGAGTTCCTCGGGTTCCTGGCCTCTCTCTTATGTAGGGGCCACTGCCACCCTTCTTCGTTGGTACGATAACCAGCTGGCGCTCGACTGGCCGGTCACGCTCAACTTCGTGCTATCACTCCTCGGAAATGTGGGTTTTGCTGGAACCATCTTCGGCGTCCAGGCGACCATTGCACAGCTCAAGTGGATATGGTTTGCGAAGCGACCGCGGCCTTTGGCAGATCTCGTCGGTTTCCAGAAGGCGAGAGGAGGTGTGATAGGGGTTACCCAACTTCTCTGGACTGCGGGCGCTGAGTAGGTTACCCCCTTGATGATGACAAGCTCAACACCCTGCCACTGATACCCAGATGCTGATATCAGCGGAAAAGATTCGTCGTTATCACTGCGTCGCTAGCTCTCTTGTTCGGAATGTTCTGGGGTCCTTTCACACAGCCATTGAATTCTGTTCTGGATTCGCGAACGGCTCATGTAAGCAGTCCAAGATGATGAATTATATCTTCAACGCGAATTATACCGCCAACGAATGCGACAGCGTCAACGCCAATACCTTTTCCTGCGTCATGGGCGGAATTGCCGCTGCCATGACGAAAACCATACGCAACTCGGGTGTTGTCGCCAACGGCACGGAAATTGGAGAAGCCTTTTTGGTCAAGGGCCAAGCAAGTACCGTCGCTACTTTCGTTAGAGTCCGATGGTATTGGATTGCTCTCCCTGCCGCAGTCTGAACCCTTGGCTTTGTGGCGTGGGCTGTGGCGGTCATACGGACGAAGCGTCTACAACTGCCGACTTGGCGAGAGGACCTACTGTCGCTTTTGTTTCCATATGACAGATACGCTCAAGATTACCATCATTCTTCTCTTCAAGGCGGTAGGAACGGGGGAGGCTACCGGGACTCGGTGTCAAGCGGTGCAATCAGCCAGCGAGAGCAGGATGAGTTCTTCAGAGCTGACGAATACTCGAGTTGGTCCTACGAGACCGTGGCAGAGAACATTACTGTTCAACTCCGGAAGCCCTCGCTGGAATGTGACGTTGATGAGGCGGCTGCAATGCGTTTGATCCAGGTGTGAGAGCAGACCCCCTCCTCCTTTGCATCGGTCTTGCTCCCTCCGCCTCGCTCCCTCTTCTCCCTCAACGAGAAGAACCAAGCAAAACTGGTCGAGGTCATGAATTCTAGTTGACTACCTGTGCTATGAAACGACCAAACGAGAGCAATAACAAAGAGTCAAGATAATATCAACAACAATACTCACCAAGTAGCCACCACTGTGTCCGTTCGTTGTCACACATCACTTGAGAATCTCACTCATATTCAATCCAACAGCAGCCAAACTCCCATCAATAACCCGATGTCCCACCGCCGAATAACCCGGCACCAGCAGTTCCCCAAACGGCTGCATCCAAGTATCTAACCGCCATGGAAGTTAGCACATTGTCCCACCCACTTACCGAAAAACAACAAGAAGGGAAGGCAAACTCACTATAAGTGCTCTCCGGCTTGTATTTACAATACCAAGCCACAAAAGCAAACACATTCCCCCTCCCCCCCTCCTCCAACGTCGGCCTGGGAAACTCCTGCAACACCCTCTCCCTCTCCTCAGCCGTCACCCCCTTCCTCTCTCCCCCGGGCCTCTCCCACGAAAATTCCAATTCATTACCCCAATATATCGCAAAAACATCCGCCTCTTTATACAACGCCAACCCGGGCTCGGCATGCAACGCAATCCCATCCCACACCCTCTGAACCCGCCACCCCGGCCATTTTTTCCCGTCGGGGTGTGAACGGATGAAATCTGCTGCTGCAATGGCAGAATCAACTTCGAAGCGCCGGTTGGGGGTGACGAAGGGGGCGGAGAGGGAGTGGTTGGTTGCCAGGTCGTGGAGGATCAGGCCGAGGGCGTGGACTTCGAGGTCGATTTTGGAGGCGAGGGCGGGGTCGTGGGAGAGGTGGAGGAGGCCGAGGAGCCAGGAGCGCATGATGTGGTTGTAGGTTGAGTCGGAGCAGTAGCGTCGGGCGTAGGCTTGGGCGTCGCGGACGATGGGGGTGTCGATCATGGTTATGCCGGCTAGGGTGCGGTTGGGATAGGGGGGGCGTGGTGTTGTTGCGGTCGTGGAGATAGGGAAGGAAAGGAGCAGAAGAAAGGAGGAGGAGATGAGATTCTGGATGTGCATCGTGATGGGTGTTTTCAGGTGTGGACTTTTCGATTGAGTTGGGGAAGAAAGTGTCTTGGTTGGATGCTGGAGACATGATCTTCCAGAATATCTTGCACGGAATTTCCTGGAGTATTTATCTTTGTAAATCGTCATGATGATGATGAGCGTGTATCAGATTGAGCATAGAAACTTACAGTTACACAAAAAGGAGGTATAGAAAAGATGTAGTCGCACAAAAGCAAGTATGAGCAAGTTTGAGAGCTAAAGAGTGAGGCTCGCATCATAAAGCTGCGGGCGTGGAAGGAGTGCGAGATGATAAGTTCCGAGAGGGCAACGGAGCTTATTTGGACGTCGAGCACTGCGTCCAATGATGAGGAAACAACCAGATCTCACATTTATGTTTACAAGGACAGAATCCTCTCCTCGGAAGGCATCAGGCCAGACCCGACGTCTGTGGCCCGACGTGAATCGGATTTCAGTATATCTGTGATACAATCGAATTCGTCATTTGAGGTCATTTTGAGTGCTTTGACAACCAGGTCTTGATAACATTATTGGCGATGACATGTGGGAAAATGTGGAGAGCAAGTTGTCAAGGTTGGTATCGTGGGACAAGATCGATGTCTTCCCACGAACGAAGCCCCTGAAGCTCTCCATCAATCGAACTATCCTCTCATACCGGAGGCTATAGATGCCCAAAAGGCAAAGTAGTGCAGGAAAGGCATTCCGTATCGGCACCTTCAAGCCACACCGAACCCATGGCTTCATGATAGAGAGAACAACACTGTCTTACTACTTCTCAACCCCTACAAAGATCCCAAATCTTCTTAATAAAAGCACATACAACCATAAGCAGTAGAAAACTCGGGATCCCGTCCGCTCTCCCCTAGATAAGCTACTGACTGCCAGACTAGTACTCAGGTGGGTGACCACTGGGGAATCCCTGGTGTTGTATGTTTTGTTGTTCTTTATACATCCCACAACTTTTTGTGAGTTGGATGGTTCCTGTCAGAGGCATGCTGTGGGGTGCTGCAGCACGCATGAGTTTATTCAACAATACTGAGCTCAACGCGGATTTAAAAAATATATTTTGGGACATCAACAAGTCCTTGCCTTTTGACTTCATAATAGGAAAGAGCAGCAAGTATTTCTTTTAGCTCAACTCTCTAGCTCAACGTGGAAGTGGTACATCCACTGAGCCTCCGTATGTCACAGCATAAGCAACACTGACAGGCAGTGAAAAGGCAACTACAGCCTTCTGGATTGTGATGATCACAAAGCCCGGGTGAAGAAGCAGTACGATTGTCCATCATCTCAGATCTGCTGGATCTTGATAAGGGATGCCAGCCTTCCTGCTTCTGGCCCGCTGACTATTGAAAATGGGAGAAAAAAGAAAGGTTGATGTTGTCCTTATCTTGTGTGATCTCGATGAAAGGAAATGAGCATCTAGAAATGTGGGGAACTACTCCTCATGAAGGTAAGCCTGAAGAATCTTGTCAAGGACGATATCGTCGGAGAGACTTGATGCCTTCTTCTGTTCCAACAAATCGGCGTAGGGATTGAGACATTCAACGAAGTCCGTGAACCTCTCATCAACCAATCGAGCTCTACACTCAGACCGGAGGCTATGGAGGCTATGGATGCCCAACAGGGAAACGAGAGCGAAAATCCAAACTGATAATCTAGGTGGAGCAGCTGAGCCCTGCGTCATCAAACTAATAACAATGATGCCATTGGGTACTGGGGTGAGAAAAAAACGTGGTGCCTCGTCAAGTGCCGACGAGGGAAAAAAGAGGTTTCAGGGGACAGTGAAGCCGTTTGAACATTCCTTTTTTGGGCAAAAACGGGCAAGCAAAGATGCCCTATCAAGGACACCAGTGTTGACATACGGCGCTAGAAAAAGCCCATTTGTTCGCGGACCGATTAGAAAGGACATCGTCGTTCGGGATTTCATAAAATGAGGACCGTCAGAGGAAGGGGAGGCATCCACCACGACATCCACTGTCTAATGATTCCTCACAGCCTGCCGGAACGGTGCCGGGGCCCCGGCGACGGCGTCGGTCGGAACCACGTGTGGGAGATGCCGAGAGCCACGAGGCTTTGCACATCTTCGATGTGGAACCCAATCTCCGCACCAGGCACGCGCCAACGCCGGGAGCCTCGAGCGATATTTTGCACCTCGTGGCATTGGCGGGGATCCTGGAGGCCCGACAGTGTGTTAGCGAGGGCCCGACAAACACTGGGCTGGCTTGGCGAGAGGCCTGTAATGGAAAATCTGGGTGGTCTAAAGAATTTTTGGTAGCTGGTCCTTGAGAAGAAGTGGAGGGGAGGATTGTGACTGTGACGGTGATGAGGTGGACGATGTGTCCGTTCCATCGACAGGAGATTGGCAAGGAGTTATTCTAGCCGAGGCCGCTGGTGGTGATGAGACCACGAGAGCGTCTGAGTTGGGCAGTTGACATGATATCGATCTGTCGCAATCTAGAGGACGGTTGAGGGTGAGAGACACAACTTGTGTATATCGATGAGACTGAGACACTGGTTCCAAGGAAGTAACTGGCCATCAGTAGCAGTTGCAGTTGAGGTTGGTGATAGTGATCGGGTCCTGTGAGACCCTCGGCAGTCTGCTCGTGACTGTACGCTTTTCTTGACAACCGAGGAACAAGAATGGCCCATTCCAATTTCTTTGGCCCCTCTTGGCTGGTCAACGAAGTCTTCCTTGATTGTTCTTCAGTGGTTCTTGTGCGTCTAAGCTAAAAGGCCCAGGGTCAACGACAAGGAGCAACCAGACTGATGGGTCTGTTCTATTGTTCTCTTCGTTCGCCCGCTTGGTTGTGATTTTGGAATTATGACAGAACTAGGTGATAGACGGCGCCAGCAGATGCTTTGTATTGAGTCGCCCCGGACTTGGTATTGCTTATTAGTTATCTCGTACGGTGGTTGGCTGCGGACGGTATATGTATGTTGATGGAGCTGCCAGTTGACTGGAGGGTGAGGGTGAGGGTGGGGGATCTGCTTCTGGTCCAGCTCGAGAGCTGCGAAGCTGCAGTGAAACCAGCAGGAGTCTAAGCCGGGGTTAGAAGTGATGTGCATGCATAGGTTTCGTCCATCAAGTACAATTGAGAGCTATCTCGATCCACGAAAAGAACCAAGACATGCTCGACGGGATTTCTCTCCGTCACGTCCGAACTGGCCAAATGAGATGTGGCTCAATATTGTCAATATTGTCCCGTTTCAGGAATTGGAAGCTGTGCCTCTCTGCCAGTTCTTGTTATCTTGCAGGCAATCCTTTCAACCGGTGGGAGATGCAGCCAAAGCGGGAAGCTGACCGTTGACATGGTGACATTTGTGGGCGGGTTGACGCTGTGCTCGTCCGGGAGACCCTCGTCGCCGGTACCTTGCATTGGCAGCAGGGGGTCTGATCTTCCAGGGCCCGCAGGTGGCAGCGCCATTTTTCGGAGAGCCCAACAGGAAGACGTCCCGGGGATGGTGAGTGGGTGGGACAGGGGGATCGCCAAATTGACCAGCGCCGTGGATGCGGTGGGGGCACAAGCTGGTCTCGAACATGGTGAAATCATTCGCGCCGTCGCTAATCGCCAGCTAACGAAAGCTAGCGGCAGCACGGGTCGGGTAGCCATGGCGAGATGGCTGCTGGTGGTGGTAGTGATGGAGGGCTCGGACGAGGTGACAACCTGCAGGAACAGCATGAGGCTTGTTGAGAGACATGATGCTGCTGTCACTTGCTGCAGAATGTGCCTTTAAAAGACCCGTCCCCTTGGAGCGAGCAGAACGCTCTGGTATTGCTGTTCTTCGCTGGTTTTTTTTAAAAAAAAGAAGAAAAAAAAAGGGTCGACTTGTCCCAAGCTCCCCTGACTCGGCACCCTTGTCTCGTCAATTGCACGTCCCGGCAGCTGTTTTTTTCGATCAGCTCATCGCTCGTTCGATTGATGAAAAGTTCTTCTGCAGCATAGGCACCTTCTTTTGGCTGGGATTATTTGCAGCGAAATCCACATCTTTGGAGCCAGCAATCGTCGGCTGAGGTATCGGGTGCAGCAATATCCGGAAGCCAGGACCAAGAGGAATAAAAAGTCAGAATCACACTCTGGGCGGGTTCGGTACGGGTGATTTTCCCTTTCCTCCGTTGGTTTTGAAGATTCCCCCTCCAATTTCCCGTGCAGTTGATGGTTTTTTGATGGATGCAAACCCCTCACTCGCTATCGGCAACCCCACAAAATGGCTGCAGCACGGCGGGACGGGTCTCACACGGAGCCCACCGCACGGGCTCTGGCGCTAGAGACGGCGGTCTCCCAGTCCCCTCGCAGGCTCTGAGCAACGGCCATCCATCACATGTTGGGGGGGAGCTCTCGGATGGGAAGGGTCCTGGCCGCAATGCCATGAAAGTGCCTAGAATTTACTGACCCTAGCTGCAGAAGGCTATTGAGGTCCGCAATCTGTGTTCCCCCCGGCGAACAACAAAACAACGCCCCTCCCCGACTCCTGCTTCTTCAGAACCCAGTTGCTGTCTCTCTCACCGATAGTCATCGACCTGAAGAAATTCTGCACTGCTGACGATTACGGCCCTCCGACCCAATCACAACCACCAACAGCTGTCAGTAGGTTGCTGCGTGTCTCTGCCCCACTGCGTCACGAGCACAGCACACAGCTTCCCCGAGCCCCTCCATCGAATCGCGAATCAGGTCGTTCAGCAGACCGCCCCGTCACTGGCCGATTGCGCGACCCGACCGACCACTTAGAGGACGGCTACGTAAACAACAAAAGAGATGGGCCTGTTTTCAAGAAGAGACAAGGCGCCGAAGGCGGCCGCCGACGATCAGCCAGCGCTGGCCAGCTCCCAGTCTAAAACCTCCCTCACCTCGGCTTCCTCGAGCATTGTCACCCCGATCAACACCAGCTCCCGCGTCATCAACCGCACATCAGCTGGAACGACGAGCACCGCCGGCCCAGGAACCCCTTTGACCCCTTTTTCCCCAACAGGCATGAATCCCACACTTCCCAAAGTCGACATGCCGAGACCACCAGATCCCCAGCTCGACCCTGCCGGGTATCTTCGCAGCCTAAGCGCTGTGCGGGAGCGTTGCCAAATCTTGTGGTCCAAGGCCCTGAAGAACGACCTGCGACACTTTGATGTCGACATGCGCAAGTTTCCCGATGTGGTCTCTTTTGTAGCCAACATCATCAAGGTACGTTGTGGCTGTACTGGCTTGACGCCCGATGCGGGGTGGCTTTCTTACCATGTTGAACTTGAAGCTAACAGCAAGTAAACACAGAGAGATTACGATGCCCCTTTTACCACTATCCCACCACATGGCCGATACCAGCATTTTGGCGTTGGTGGCCGTGACAGAATTGCCCATCTTTTGGCGACTTGGCCCGAGGACATGGTGGACAACACGGAGAAATGCAAACGCATGATTGACCTTTTCCTCGTGAGCGTTCTGCTTGATGCAGGCGCTGGAACCAAGTGGAGCTACAAGAGCGTCGAGAATGGCCGGGTATACAGACGATCAGAGGGCATTGCTGTGGCCACCTTGGACATGTTCAAGACGGTATGTCGATTCCAAAGACGAAATCGCGGTGTTTTGCTAACTCATATCACAGGGCCTGTTCTCTGGCAGCCCAGCAAACAAGTACCAAGTGGATAAGGAGGGCCTCCGACAACTGACCGTCGAGAAGCTGGCTCAGGGACTTCAGTCGACGCCCGGCAACGAGATGGCTGGTCTTGAGGGCAGAGCCCAACTCCTCATTCGCCTGAGTGAGGCTCTTAACAACACGGAGTACTTTGGCGAGGATGGCCGGCCAGGCAACATGCTTGGTATGTTTTATGCGGTTGTTCCTGGACCCAAGTCGTGTGCTAACCGTATGACCAGATCACATCCTCTCGCACCCGTCAACACAAGCATCTAGCGTGATTATTGTGCCTCTTACGGTGCTCTGGAACGTCTTGATGGATGGTTTGGCGCCAATTTGGCCGCCATCACGGACGGCTATCAATGGTGTTTCGCTCGGTGATGCTTGGCCATGCAGCTCTATGCCCCAACCGGCCCAATCTCCAACCAGCCCCACCTTTTCTCCTTTCCCCAACACCACGGGCCAGTCGAATGGCATTGCACCCTGGGAGAGCATCCTACCCTTCCACAAACTCACCCAATGGCTTACGTACTCGCTCATGCAACCCATGCAGAGCATTATGAAGATTCAGTTTGCTGGTCAGGAGCTCCTGACTGGGTTGCCAGAGTACCGAAACGGTGGGCTATTTATCGACATGGGTGTTATGACACTCAAGCCTGAGGACCAAGAGCGGGGTCTGCAACACTACGCTGAATACTGCCAGCGTACAGGCACCAAGGCCGTCGAGGTTGCGCCCATGTTTGAGCCTAGCGATGATGTTATCGTCGAATGGAGGGGTGCCACAGTGGGCTTCCTCGATATGCTGGCTTTGGAGGTTAACCGAGTCTTGAAGGCGGAGTTGGCTGGCGGGGAGTTGAGTCTCGCACAAGTTCTGGAAGCTGGCAGCTGGAAGGGTGGCCGGGAGATTGCCGAAGTCAGCAGGCCAAACACCAAAGAGCCACCGATCTTGATTGACAGTGATGGGACAGTATTCTAGGAACATGGTGTCCGCGGCTGGAAGGGTCGGTTCTAAGGTGGCATTTGCTATTTTCTTCAGGTCGCTTCGGAGTCAGAGTCCCCGAGGCTGTAAAAGTTCCTTCGTCTTAGAGGTTATCATCGCCTCGAATTTGTTCATTTATGTAGGCACGTGAAGCTCCAAGCTTCACTGTAGCATTGTTGAGATATCCATGGTTGCTTGCCGTGCAAAAGAGTTCAGTCAAACCTTTCACCACTTGAATGCTTATTATGTTGGTGCAATTCCCTGTAATGAAGAGCATGTGAACACATGAATGTGAGTACATTGTCCGGATACCTCCTATGCCGGCAAGGATGATGCTGTCATTTCACTCACAGCAAAAAGAACATTGACTCCACCACACACGGGAGCAAAAGTGAATGACTAGAGTGAGATTCGAACTCACGCCCCTTACGAGACCACGGAACTCTTGGTGGAGTTGGAATCAAGGATCAATACCTTAACGTGGCGCCTTAGACCGCTCGGCCATCTAGCCTTGGATATCTTGTAGGATGTTGTGGTGTTGCTGAAGCGAGGAGGAGGTTTTACTTGCAGTGTGCCGCAACCCCTGAGTGTAAGATAAATGCTAGATGAGGTTTCCACAATTTGCTTGGTGTGAACTTAAAGGTTACCTTGCTGTGTCAAGGTGCGTTTCAATAACAGAGGCTCCTATCCGCGAGATGCAGCGGCTTTGTTAGTACTCTGTGAATAACCTCACTTTTTGGGCCGTCACATATATGCCATTAACCACCAAACATTCTCACTCAAATTGCCAGCGCCGTAGCATAGGAAGTCCTCACATGTGTAAATATCCAGCTCCCAAATCACAACCTCGCATACGTAATTGCCCTTGTATTCATTCATCCTAATTTGAGGCACAAAGATAGAGCTAGACAGTGTGGCCTACTTCAACTGTCGATTAGGGATTCTGAATTTTGTCAACTCCTGACTAGATTTTACCTTCCAACCCACTTGTTTCAACTTCGTCTTTACCGGGAAGGCGCCTATGCATGCTGACAGGCGCTTCCTCCTTCCCCGTTCTTGACACATCTGATTCCGCTACCCCTCGTGGGTTCTATGTCATCCATTGGCCAATACCGCGAGCCGAAAGCTTTTCCCTTGAGAAACCTTTTTAGCTTGACCCAGAAGTCTTCGAAAAGCAAAGGAAATGATCCCAAGCTGGTTTCTTTCTTTTTCAACCTGACCCAGTTCAATTCTCTTCCATCTGTTGCCCAGACTCTTCTCTCTTCCTCGGCAACAAACGATCGCAACCAGCGGTAGACGACACTCAAAAACCCTCCTTCGCTTACCTAAACCCGAAGAAAAAACAATGGCTCGCGGAAACACCCCTGGCCCTCGCGGCGGCAGCTCTCGTGGTGGTCGCGGTGGCTCTCGTGGCCGTGGTGGTGGACGTGGCGGAAGCCGTGGCCGTGGCCGATACGTCGGCGCCGGATACGCCGCCTCCCTCACCGCCATCCGCGAGAACCCCGAGGGTGTCCTTTCGGACATCAACAATGTTTCGTCCTCACCTGCCTCTGGCGGGTTTAACCTCCGCCGCGACCCGCCCAGCTATCGTGCTGGTAGCAACTGGTTCGGCCCCGTCAGCGTCAGTGACCAGCCAGCTCCCTTGTCGCCACCTTCTTTCCTGTAGCTCAGCTAACGAGTTGGTTTTAGGGTTCGGTGTTGCTGAGATACTTCAAGTGCTCACCCGACTCCCCCGAGTCTTACCAGTTTCAGACTATTAACAGCGGCGAGGGCAACCCAGATGGCATTGCTTTTGCCATCGTCCATGAAGATGATCAGCCTTTGTGGAAGAGCCACGGCATTGTCTACACCAATTCCAGGCATTATTTGCTCCCCGGGTACGATGAGAAGAAAGCTGCCCTTGTTGCCCAGCATCAGGAGGCTACGGAGGAAGAAAAGGTCCATCGCAGTATTAACGCCACCACAGAGAACATAAAGTTTCGTCGTTATGGCCTTGAGGATGGTCCCGACATGGAAATCTTTGGCCTGTATGGGAATATCTCTCGCATTGTTGTCCCTGGCGAATGGTAAGTCGGTCTGATCTCTACACTACAACAGTCACTAACCATATATCAGGCAGAAGAAGAAACACGAGAGCCCCATCCTCGTCGGTTGCAATAACACCCCCAGTGTTAAGCACACCCCTGGCCTCCACTCCCCCATCGCTGTATTCGAGACCCTTCCCGATGACGACCGTGTCCAGTACATCTCGTGGTTCCGGATTGAGGAGATTGAGTTGTTTGCCGCCAATTCTGCTGCGCTGGCGAAGAACTTGCACCAAGTCGGGATGGACGGTGGTGTGGATACCGAGTGGGCGACTTTGAAGTTGTCCAAAATCTTCCCGGGTGACGCCCAGTATAGGCGTTATTCGAGCTGGGGAAAGACTGAGAAGAGGCAGTTCAAGCTCGGACAAGAGATTGAGCACTTACGCGCGGTGGAGGACTCGGACTCGGACGAGGAAGGTCTCGTGGGGGAGCGCGAGATCAACGTGGCCGGGCAGCCGGTCGCGGACGAGCAAGCGCTCGTGAGCGAGGATACTGGCGCGGTGGTCCCTGCTGAGACGAAGGAGGACGAGGAGGATTTGGTGGAGTTGGTCCGTGTGCTTTCTGAGGACGAGCGGATGCAGGCCTTGGTCAAACAGGCCGAGGAGGTTTTGACGGCTCGCGAGAAGGAGCGTGTGGTGAAGGATGTGGTGGAGGAGAAGGAGGAGTAAATGTTTGGTAATGTATGATAGTTTGGTATGTTGACTTGATAATTGGTGTGCAACGTCGCGTTGTGGTGTCTTCGATATGTGGCTTGTGGATTTGCTGATCGCTTCTTCTTGTTTATTGTTGACTCCATTATGGTTGTTCTTGTGCATATGTATTCACGACAGCCAACGCCTTTTACACCGTGACTGTGAATGAAGGAGTCACACTTGAATGTCTACAAAAGGCCTTCATCTTTCTCTTTCTTGTTGCATTTTTCCAGGAAAATAGAGTAGTGATGATCTCAAAGATGGCAGACCTAATCGCTAGCACTTGCATCAAGGAAGATGCAAACACAAGTAGCCAGCAAGCGACATATACACAAGTAGCCAACAGGAGACACATACAAGTAGCCAGCAAGGGGCATACACAAGCAGCCAGCAAAATGCCACAAGCGAAATGCTAAATAGCCCTGAAGCTGGCTCTCGTGCTGCGGTCATATGGTCCCTGATCGCCGAGATCAAATACTACAAAATTACAGCGACAGAAGAGTTGCTGCAAAAAAACTTGAACAGATCCTCGAACTGGCTCACCCGAGAACAGCGAGAAATCTCACACACGACGTGAATGGCTGAGATTGAGCAACTGCAGAACACTGCGGTTACGGTGGAGGCTGCGTTGACGGGTGAGCTGGAGAGTTTTAAGAGGCGGCACCAGGCGGACAAGAGGGAGCAGAGTCAGGAGGGGGAGGCGAGGCATCAGAGTGCGGAGAGGGAGTTGAACAGGATTTTTGGGGTGGACGTTCAGGGGGGCGGGATGGGTGAAGCTGGGTTGGTGGTGTTTGATTTTGTCTCATTTCTGTGATCTCAACTCCCCACAACATTCGTTAGACATGGTTGTTTTGGAGCACCTATGCAGCTACACTGATATAACTCGCCCTCACTGGCGCGGCTGTCAACCCAACAGTGTCGACGAATGTGGTCAAGTTGAAGCCGAATGTCTGTCCTACTTGCTGCCTTGCCACGGTGAAGCCTTCTGGAGTCTCGTACAACAGGCTGACGTATTTGTGGGCGTAAGGGGGGTTTTCTGCTGGAGGCGAAGGACCGACGTAGGTGATGGGCCCGGTGGAGGAGGATGTCAGGGTGTAGATTGGGTTGCTGACGCCGGCAACAGAGACAGTCTGCCCGGAGAATTTGAAGCCCGTGATGAGGGCGTGGAGGTTGGTGCGGCGGGGGCCGGAGGAGGGGTTTTGGAAGTTGGAGGGGCTGTTGGGGGATCAGTAGGAGTCTGGGAGGGTGAAGGATGTTGGCCTTACACGTCAAGGTCTGGGAGAGGTCAGTATTGTCATGTACAAGGGAAATGGACACATACCAATGAGAAGCCAGACATATGTGCCATTCAGCGCGACATCGCTGGTGCCAATGGTGGGTTGTCGTGCAGTCTCTGTTTTGGTGAATCTTGTTCCGGGTTCGATGGTCGCTTTTGTGCCGTATATGACTTCCAATTTGGCTTCCACAGCTGGAGTAAAGCCAACAGGGGTCTGGGAAGACACCAGACCCGCAAACAGGGTGGCTGCGAGGGCGGATGCGGTGGTGAAAAGCATGGTCAGTTTCCAAATTTGTGTCAGTGGTGAAGGTGAGCCAGTGAAGGGGAATAAGGTGAGACTACTGGGTGTAATTATACATCACCACAAATGATGTTGAGATATCACGACAGTTTCACTGTAATTGCTTTGCATCCAGGTACCCATCCGGGAGCCGGAATGGTTTGTGGGTAAATTGGTTGATGGAAAGCATCCGAAATGCCCAGCCAACGGGAGTGATGTGATACAGGAGAGTGACATTCAAAAGCAATCTATCTCTAAATCTTCCCCGCAGTAACCTCCGGCAGACAAGCAATGGAAGTGTACAGAATAGACCCATCACGGATGATCTCGATCTCCAGTCAGGTTACGACATTGGTAAATGTAAACAGAATAGCAAAATATCAAGCCGATAAGAAGGATGAAGTGTCTGGCAGCGTTTCTCAATCATTCTCACGACCATTGCTGGGACCTGTGGTCGAAAAAAAAGTAAGTGTGGTGGTTGAAGACCGATAAAAAGAGAAAATGTCAAAAAGTATTGGGCCTCGAACTCGCAGCTTCAGAGGGAGGTGGTTGGACTTACGCTCGACCCACGTTTGGTGGTGACTCTTCAGAAGGAGCCAGCCACCCGTCGCTGTTAACCACTGCGCCACAGAGCTTTCTTACTGTGCAAGTTGTTTGTTTGATGAGAGTGATGGCGAGCGTGGGGTATATATAAGGAAGGTGCTGCTGGTCGAGTGTGGAAGGTGCGAAGTGGGTTGCTCCTGCCTGTGAACATGGGCTTGACTGACCACAGGGGGATTAGCATGGTGGGCGTCGAGAGTTTGCTCCAATTCCTGTTCCCTTTGAGCCTCAAGCAGGAGATAGTCCAAATACAGGGATGTAATGATGTGGTGGCACTTACTTCTTGTCCCTTAAGAGTCTCAATACTAAGTCAGTTGCCGGTGACATAGATTTGGCTTTGTGAGTAGTCGCGCTGGAGAAAGCTTATGCATGTATAAATCTGTACTAAAGGCCCATACAATGTCGGGTAGCTTGCCGAAACTTGAAGGTCAATGGAAAGAAGAATAGCACCTGCACGCCAAGCAATATTCCCCAGCGGCCTTGCATAATACGAGAACTGGGTTTTCGTGTTCTCCAACTTCTACAAGATTTATTGACATCATCCTCCAGCCATCTGTAAGACGGAGAAACCGACTCCAAAATGGGTATCCTGTTCGATGCCACCTCTGGTGAGTCGCGAGATCGGAATTTGCCCTTTCCAGATGGCCAACTGCATGCTCTCTCGGAGACAACCGAAACCTGGAAGCGTTGAGCAAAATGCACTGCCACCACCTTGAGCTGATCTGCATATTCGTGCGAGATGGCCCAAGATTGGGCTGGATCAGAGTTCGCAATTGCCATGCTGGTAAGAAATAGAGTTGCGCCGCCAACAGTCGTTAGCATGACTAAAAGGACTCTACAAAAGAGTATCCAAAGTGTACTAATTCTGGTTCAGAAGCAGTGTCACCTGTCACCCCGCACTGTCGTGTTACTCTGGATCGGAATCAGGGCTTAGTAACATGGAATATTGGTATCACTTGACGCCCTGCTCACACCTGAGAGTCAACGACCGCCATGGGTAGCCTTCGATGGCTTGGAAATATGGGCCGCTACAGCTCGTATTCTACAAGGTTACCAAGAACGCCAATATCACTTACACAATAGAAACATGACTGGAATATCTGAGCACTTGTCAGTAGACCTGAGCATGGAAACACGAAAATGAAAACATCAAACTATTGAGTTGGCATCTGTTCACGAAGTCAACGCATCGCCATGAAAAGATCGCCAGGCCGGCTATAAAGCCCCAGCACCCACTTATCCTCTCATCCCATCATCACCTCCCACCATCTCAGATCCCATTCTCTCAAATTTCAACAATCCAACCACCAAAATGCTCCTCACCAACCTCATCACCCCCCTTGCCTTCCTGGCAGCCACCGTCTCAGCCATCGGCTCAGCTCGGGTAAACAACAAGTGCACCTCCAATGTCTACGTTTGGCCCGGTACCTATCCCCCATCCCCCTCTCTCCTCCGCGGTTTTCAACCAGCTAATCCCCCCTCAGTCGGAACCAACATCACCGGCCCCTACGGCCTTTCCGGCACAGTAGGCTACTACGCCGAGTCCTTCCACGTAGACCCCAACACGGGCGGCCGCGCCCTCAAGATCTCCTCCCACCCCGACGGCCTCTACACCCCCGGCACACCCCAAACCATCTTTGCCTACAATCTCGACGTGGGCGCCAACCAAGTCTGGTTTGATCTGAGCAACGTCTTTGGCAACAACCCCGCCTTTGTGGGCAAGAAGATCACCGTCAAGAGCGCTGACCCGGCTTGCACGCAGGAGATTGTTTGGCCTGCTGGTGTGCCGCCCGCGGGCAGCCAGGTCAGGGTTTGCAGCGCCAGCAGCAATGTTGTGTTGACTCTTTGCGCCTGAGGCTGGGATGCAGTCGGAGGAATGTTCAAAGCTGTGGGATTCTGGGGTGTCGAGAATGTCTGTTTCCTTTACAGGCTGTGAACTTGTGATTAGTCAAGACTGTTTCAAAAGATGGCTGTACCCTTGATCAAGAATCAGCCATCAAAATCGTCACATTCTTAATCTAGTCGTACGAGTCTATCATATACCGGGTTCAGTACACCGCCACCTCATTCTGTTGAACCATGTCCATGTCCATAGTCAGCTTTCCAACCACCAGGTAGTTCGTCAAGCCCTGTTCAACGTTAGTGTCAATCAACAGCAATGGCTAAGGAACTTACACCCATCGATATCCTCATCCACCATACTAGGCTGTGTACACGCATTCATCTGCTCAATCGTCTGCAGCGGGCTGTTCTGTATTCCCACATCATCAGCATCTCTTTCGTCTCCACAAAAGGGGCTCAGGCACCACCCCCAATACCAATCGACACTTACACTCTCCTTCGCACAGTTCGTGTTGAACCAACACGGCGCATCCAATATTCTCTGCAACGCATCCCCCTTCCACCCAAACAAATAATCCCCATGCGTCCCGAAACCCGTTGCGTCCCCAAAACTCCACACAAACGGGCTGCTCCCATCTTCGGGCCACTCCTCATTGTTGAAGATCTTGGTATCCCAAACCACCTCGTAGAAAACCTGCGGCATTCTCACAGGGTGGCTCGCTGGGCAGGGACCACCGCTCTCGAAAGTTCCATACTCAGGGTAAGACATGTGCGCCATGTGATCGGGGGAGTCCAGATTCTTGCCATCCCAGCAAGTAGGAAATCGGACGGAGGTCATGATGCCTTCTGGGCATTTTCTTGTCGGGAAGGCCATCGTTTCTGGGGCGCGCGAGGTCCAAGTATCCATGCAGACGTATGTGAGTTGACGGAAGCGGGCAGCTTCCTCGATTGTCCGGGCATTGAGGTCACCGACGAACATGCGAAAGCCCTGTTTCACTGGTGATTAGCACAGTCCAAGGCAGGCAGAAGAGATATTAACTGACTGGTTGGAAGGCCTGAACATTGCTTTTCTGATTCCTGTCATAGATGGCATCCTGCATGTAGTAGATGGTCAACCCTCCCTTGGCCTTTTCAAACTGGTTGTTCCCTAGTTGTGGCACCCTCTTGTATGTTCCATTTTTGGCTTTGAAGTAGAGCACGGCTGTCCAGTAGTTCGAAAAGTCCTCGGCAAACTGACAAGATGTGCAGGTGGATAGTTCGGGAAGGTCGAGCGAGGGATCCATGCTGGCGTTAAAGGCATCGCCGCCCACTATTTGATGGACGTGTGTTGAGGGTATCATCCCAGGGTTGACGAGAGGATCCAAGCGCTGTACTGTAAGCGCACTGCAATGAAAGCGAACGATTGCGTGGGCTCCTGTCGATAGCAACCCCAGGATGGGGAGCAACAACGAGAATGATGCACGCATTCTTGCCAGTTGGATGTAGAAGCTTTGAATTATGATATGTTTGAGCGAAAACCTTTAACCCATAGGCCAGAAAAAATCGGGGAACAAAACGAAGGGTCAAAGAAGTATGGGGCCTTTGTCGATGCCCGGGACCCAGGTATACATGCCGTCACTTTGAACCCGGTAACTGAGAGGGGATATTGATTACCGAAGCGCAATCTATCAACATCCTACATTAGCCGCAAGAAAACCATATCTTGCGCTGCAGGAGTGTTGATACATGTCTTGTCAGGGGTAATGGACGGGCGACATAAGGCTCTGATTGGTTGCCATATTGACAGCACATATTGCTTCCATGCCGTGTAGATTGATGATGATTATCCTCTCTTGAGGGGTGGCAGTTCGCCAGTAGATTGAAGCAAAAAAAAAAAAACGTGCTCCAATCTTCAGTGGCATGAAGCCTGCGGGGTAATTATAAAGAAGGCAGGTGCTGGTCTCCTTGAAGTTTGGGCTGCTTGGAACTCAATAGTCACTCTTTCCGCCACTCAACATGCATTTCCTCATAATGCGGTGTTTAGCAATTCTTTTCTTTAGCACAATGGTGTCTGCTCAAGCGTCAAACACGCAGTGTCCCGACTCCGAATTAGCTTGTCACGATGTGATGAATTCCTCGCAGTGTATAGCGGCTTTGATACTCGACAATCCTCAACGGGCGACGAAAAATGCTTTGATCGAGTGTGTGGAACATGAGGGGACAGCGAGCAGTCTACCAGGAGCCCAAAAAGTGAGTGACATGAGGCGACATGACATTTGATCAGTGAGACTGACTGGTACATCCTAAATGCAGTACTGCCGTTGTCTGGGTTGTCATGTCCCCGCCATTAATGCCAAGCTTGCTGAGCTATTCTGTTCATAAAACGAGTGATGGCTGGCTGGCAAGGGAGGTTGGAATAAGGTTTTGACATGGAGACTGAACAGCTTCCAGGTTGCAGCTGGCGGCAAAGATTCGGTGGCTTTGAAACGCCACCCAGAAGATTGGCTCACATGAGTTTCTCGGTGTGAAAAACAGCGTGAGCACTAGACCAGGATAATTTTGGCATGCACTTGACCCAGTCAGATGTCACCTCGGACACACGGTGCTTAATGTGTGTGACTAAGGGCACGTGCATCTCACTCAGATCCCAAAACATGAGCTCGCGAGGATTAAATCAAATCGTACTCCTTTAAAAGACTCGGACCTGTTCTGATCCTTTTGCTGATACATTTCCCAGTCCATCCATCCAGCATCTGTTGTACCAAATATCCAGCTACCCCCACCAACCCCTCCCGGCCTCCTAAGCAACCATCACTTCCCCAGTCATCATCACCCAAAGCCAAAAATGTCGCTCGCCTTCAAAGTCATCACATCCTTCTCCTCCATATTCACCGCAACCTACAGCACGATCGAGTCCCTTATAACTTCCCCCAACCAGGACACCAACCACCAACAGGACCATGCCTTCCAAGCCCCTTCCGCCACCGATAAACGCAGCCCATGTCCGATGGTCAACGCTCTCGCAAACCACGCCTACCTTCCCCGCGATGGGTCCAACGTCTCCCTCCTCAAGCTCATCCAAGCCGCCAAAGAGGGCATCAACCTCGCCCCCGACGCAACCCTCATCGTCGGCCTCAAAGCCCTCCAAACCTCCACCACTGGCAGCTGGTTAACCTTCAACCTGGACGACCTGAACAAACACGGTGGTAAGCTCCCCCCCTGCCACCCCCATGAGTAAGCAACGCTGACACATGGCCCCCACCCCTCCCTCAGTCATCGAACACGACGCCTCCCTCAGCAGAAAAGACGTCTTTTTCGGCGACAACCACTCCTTTTCCCCCGAGACGTGGGAAACAGTATTTAAACACTTTCGAGGACTGGAGAAAATCCCCCTCCAAGTTGCCGCAGCGGCCAGGAAGGAAAGAGTGGAGAGCGCAAGGGCTTCCAACCCGGAGTTTAGCCTGACCGAGGATCAGAACAGGTTCTCCATTTTGGAGACCAGTCTGTATCTCATGGTCTTTGGGGAGGGAACGCAGGGGAATGCGCGGACTGATTGGGTCAAGGTGCTGTTTGGTATGTTCTTTTTTATCGTATCAACAAAATGATGATTGGGCTTGCTGACATGAAGTGACAGAAGAGGAGAGGCTGCCGTTTCAGGAGGGGTTTACGCGGTCGCCTACGATGCTGACTCTTGGTCAGATTTTAGAGTTGCACAAGAAGGTGGAGGCCGTTTAAGCACCGGGCTGAGGGTCATGTAGGGGGGCTGAAGGAAGAGGAGTAGTAACCCATATTTTGGCTTCAATGATACCTAATTATTTTGAATACTTCCAGATTTGCCCCATCATTTTGGCAATTTTGTAGAGCTTGGATCGGGCCATGAGATCCAGTGAGGCAACCAAATCGTCAACATGATGTGAATGTCTCGCCTTGAGCTAGGGGTCCCCGGCACCAAAGAGCTAGTTTCAACCACAGCAGAAGTTGCAAACATGCCTCCTGAATTGGCGCAAGAATCCAAGCCATACTTCCAAGAATGAAGGGAAAGTAAATTCCCTCAGCTGGTTTGGCACAGACTCTTTATGTCATTACCTTTTTGACTTGCACCCTCTTCTACCTAGACCCGTTATGGATAAAATACTAAATATTGCGCCACAATGTTAAGTCCTTTCGACAATCTTTAAAGGTCTATTAATTACTAGTAAAATATATTAACTGTCCTTTGAGCCTGTAATTCCATGTTGCGATGTATACATTTCGGCCCCTACAGCCTCGTACATGCTCTTTACCACGTTGTGTTCTTCTGCAGAATGCGATACTATACTGTGATGCACACAGTACCATGCAAGCCAACAAGAGGTTTTAAGGACATGCTTATTGTATTAAGCCCCAATTCCAAGGTACAGTCTACATGATCTCCTATGTGATGGCTACTGCAGCACCCGAATCGGGCTGTCATCCTTCTCGCGAGACATAGCATATGTAAGATAAGTGAACAAATGGTTGTGAAACTTACGCGCCACCACAGGTTTGTTGGCGTCATCCGGGTCTCTGATGTACTCCGTTTCCTTATTTTTGTTGACGAAAGAAATCCGAGTCAGCTGCTCTCCACAGGCTTGAAAGATCGCGCGGGCTGATTTCAGCCATCGTTTATCACAATTGCTCAGACGTGGGTACAGCCATTCACAATGATGGCCCCACTCTCGACCGCCCCCTCTTCATTCCCCACCAGTCTTCAAACGTACAAGAAGACATCATAGGCTCATCTGTCATCACCAGTTGTTCAAGCCTTTTGAGCGTTTGAACATGGGGGCAAATTCCCTGATCTTGTATGGCTCATCTGTCTCGTATGGCCCATCTAGCTGGTATGACTCGTCTGACTCGTCCGGATGGACATCGATCATAGATAGATCAATGCTGCCGTAAAAAGACGGGCGAGTGATATGTGGGAAATATCTGTGGATTCTGAAGTGGAGCCGTATTGGCATGACATGAAAGATATGGGCAACTATAAAGAGAACGAACTTACCATAGATATCATATGGAGTCCAACCGCCCCTACACTTCATTATCTTTCTCTCCCCCCTTGGTTCCAATGTCCAAATTGAGCTGGGCGAAGTAGCCAAATTGAAACATCTGGAGGTCGACGAGCTTGGACAACCTGAATGCCTGCTTCAGTGCTAATGCCATCTAATTCCAGAAGCATCGCTCATCCCACGTATCAAGACACCCCACGAATTGTCGCGAATGTTGATTCGAAGAGTCTGGACACTGGGGCAGCATCTTATCAGGAGCGCATGAAGTTGGTCGCTGAACATTAGACTCCCAAGATGGGGACTCACTGTCAAGACCTGGACCGATGAGAGAAAGGACCAGCAGTGACCCATTGTAATCCCAGATAACGGCCGGTACTTAAACGAGTCATAATAGAACTCATCTTCAAAGCCGTCGATCGGATAGCGTCTTCAAATTAGGCATTTAGGCTAGGACTTGGAGGCTTGTAACGGATCGATGGGGGCGGGGGGTTAGCCGTCTGCAAATCATTCGGATAACGTATTAATTCGCTCCTGTCGGGGTAGTTGCAGAGGATGGCGAGGAGAAGTAGGTAGGTACCACATTTGTCGACGGGTCCACGCCCTGAAAGCGTTGATTTGCACCGGATCGATGTGGCTGAGGACCCAATTGTGACGTACAGCGCAGCTAACTACAATTAGCAGGATGTCCATATCAGTTCGGTATAAACATACGTAGCGACTGGTGCTGTCCCTCATTTTGAAGGTATGTCATTCAATCATATCCACTCCCCTCCACATCAGTCCCCAATGCCAACGTGCGAAAAAGGACTGGCCTCAAGATCAAGCGGAACCGCCTGCACACCAGAGACAGCCGTTTCATCTGATTGAACGTGATTGTCTGCTGTTGGAAGATAAGACAAAGCAGTTCAGTGGCAAGTGTGTCGAACGTGGCTGGTTGGGATTCCTCGGTGACTAGTTGGGATTCCTCCGCCGCCCTGATGATACCAAATGTGGAGCGTTTGCTGTTGTGAGCCGCTCACTCTGCCTTACCCTGCAACACGTGGTCGCTCATTGGACTTTATCGACTTGGCTGGTCTCTCACAACCTTGCCATAACTATACACATGAGAACGAATATGAACACAAAATAATCATTATGATCAGCATCAATTATCCTAAATATATCCAGGAACAAGAATTAGGTGTATACCACTATCTTACACAACCACCACCACCACACCTCCCGCGCTCCAAGTCCCGCCCAGAGCCCGCATCACGTCTAAGCGCCCAAAGCTGCACGCTCAAACCACATTCCCCTCCTTATCAACATACTCCCCGCTCCCACTCTCCTCCCTAGGCTTCGCCAAAAACGGCACCACCGCCGCAAATGAAAACCCAAACCCAAACGCGATCCACTGGAAAACCTGAATCGTCGTCCCGGTCTTGATCAAAACCGAAGTATTCTCCATCACAGCGCTCGTAATCTGGAGCGCACCCGCGCTTTGGCTCGTGGCAAGCGCAGAGGCAAACGTCATGGCAGCCGAGAGGAAAAGCGCACCATAAGTCCCGCGCTTGACAATCTTACTCCACTTTCCTTGCTCATACCACTCAGTGGCATTCTTCTTCCTGTCTTGCTTGAAGAAAAAGAGCGCGACAAGGCCAACGATGAAGAGGACTGCAGCGCCGGCGAGGATGGAGATGAAGATCTCAGTCTGGAGGTCCTGAGCGGTGGTGATGAGATCGGTGATTTCGTTCTTGAGGAGGGTGTTATTTGATGCGGTCGCGGCGGGGAACAGAGTCGAGGAGAGGTCCTCGACGGAGCGGCCCGAGACGGTGCCGCAGAGGGTGCCGTGCTCTTCGCTGATGCCGCACATGCCAAAGTAGCCGATCCGGACTTGGACGTCGAGGTCGGTGTTGTTTGTGTTTGCGAGCTCGGCGGAGCGGAGGGAGACAACATAGATGTTGGGGATCCCCGGGGAGGTGCTCACGCAGCCGGTCAAGGCGAGGGCGTGGAAGACGAGGACGGGGATGATGAAGAGGTAGGGGATGTAACGGATGAGTCCGGTGCCCTTGGCTAAAAGGTCGTTAGCAAAAAGTCATGTCAAGGGGTGGAAGAGAAGGGGGACTTACGCAGGAGGAACATCTTTGCGAGCTTCAAGACGACCATTTTGATAGATGTCAAGGAAAATACTTTCGTGGAAATGAAGATAACGTATCGTGAATTGTCGAAAAGGAAAAAAAGACGTCAAGGAAAAGAACGTTGTCTCAGACACACGTTGCTGTAAGCCGTTCGTTTGGTGATGTTGGTGGTTGTTCCGAGTCGAAGAAAAAAATGACAGTTATATCCAGTTGATGAACCACAAAGGAGACAAGTGAAACAATAACCCTTGTGAACAACACCTTTGATTCACCCGTTCCAACAATAGGAAAAAGAGAGAGAAAAGAGGAGCACCTGACTGAATAGGAAAAATAGAAACAGAGAAAAAAGAAAACGGGGCAGTTTTTGTGAGTCTATCACAAAATAGAACAATGAAACTCATGTTCGATTGTCTGGGAGCCGTCACTTATATTCCATTTTTGCAGGACCAAGAATTGCAGGGTTTGTTTTGGATCATCACCATCCACACAGTGACATGCGACTGATCGATCGATTCTGTGTTTCTGTACTGGAGTATTCGCGTGTAACCGTTTGCCGCGACAGAGTCAACCGATTTGACGAGACGCCACCAAGATTGAGATTGGTAGTTTGAGCAGCCGCCGAAACATCCTAGGCGCGCCATGGTCCCGTTGTCAACACAGTGAATAGGGTGAAACTGCGAAAGACTGGATGTCAGTGAACGGGTCACTCTTCCCCACCAGAGCGCTAACAAAGGCTCCACCAGATCGCTCCAGAGGCCTATTTTGAGGCGGGCTAGCCATTTTGTCAAACTTTCCTATCTGTAGTGGCGCTAACTATGTTCGGCAAATAGGTTCAAAATTGACCGAAGAGTAGCTATGCATATGAAATTCGCCATTTTGCCTAGGAAAATAGTCGTTTTTAATGTCAGTCAGCTCTATTGCCAGCGCAAAGAGCCATTACACCGGGTGCGCAACTGAGAGTTCAAGTGATGGTTCAATTCAAGGCCTTCGAGCCAGGCACGCATGCCCAGGCGGTTCGAACCAGCTATTTTGAATGGAATTGCAGTGTTACGTCCCAAGCGTAATACTCCTGTACAGGAACCACTGGGTGGTACCCGAGGTGCTGGGCACCTCAGCCAATCATTGGGCCAGGGATGGAAAGACCCATAAGCCCCCATACGACCAATCAGGAGGTGCTCAGTCTGATCAGTGGCCAAGACCACTGAGCACACTGAGCACATTGATCATGAAAGGTTGCTCAGTCTGCTCAGCCGCCAAGACCACTGAGCACACTGAGCAAGGTACAAAGATACTTCAGAAATATATGTAGATAGCTTGACATAAATAGGAGGGAGTGCCGGGCGCTCCCCGTGTCGAGGAATCTGATTCCTCATGCAAGCAATTCAAGTTCATTTGTCTACAATCTACTTTCAGTAGCTCTTTGTTAGAACAACCTGTTGTTGACAGTGAACCCGTGTCTGAGACGCTTGCCACAACCTTCGATTATCCTGTCATATTCACCTCTGGCGTACTGCCTTGCAGTCTGTATCCATTTCTGGTGCAGGTTGTAACACGTTGCTTGCATGACCAAGATCGAACGTTGTGCTCAGACATAACGAACACCAATCGCCATGGCTTCCGCTGCCCCCAATCCCTCCGTTGGACATGACCGTCTCACTGGAGACGATGACGTCTCTCTTGGAGATGCCCCCGCCGTCGAAAAGACAACCCCTCCCGCTGAGAATGACAACGCCGCTTCCGACGAAGAAGATTATGACTTCAATGATGTCGCAAACAAACTCGACGCCCTCGCCAAGAAACTTCTCAGCATGGAGACGGCCATCAAGAGCAAAAATGATCTCCAGGATCTCAAGGATGAGGTCAAGCGCCTGCAAACCACCGTCCGAAGTACGACGCGCGACAATACCCCCAAGATAGCCGCCAAGGTCGGCAAGCCTCCCGTCTTCACCGGAAGTAAACAGGAGCTCCCGCCCTGGTTGTCACATGTCAGGACCAACCTACGTCTGTACGGCATCACCGACCCCGAGTCACAACTCCTATATGCCGCCAGTTTCCTTGGAGGAGACCCCAAGCAGTGGTTTGATGGGATCCTCAGGAACTACTTCGAGTACGCGGAGGATGAACGCGAACCCCTCACACAGAAACTCTTCGGTATGGGATTGGTCAAGTTCGAGGAAGAAATCAAGAAGATGTACGGCGAACCCGATGAGGAAAAGGCAGCCGAGGATCGTCTCGAACGACTTGTGCAGACTGCCTCAGCCTCGACTTACGCGACACTCTTTCGCCGAGACGCATTCAGGGTCAACTGGGCCGATGCCGCTCTGAAGAACAAATTTTACAGAGGCTTGAAGCCCAAGGTCAAGGACGAACTCATCAAGGAAGACCGACACGCACTTACCCTCGACGAATACATCAACAAAGCCATTGTCATCGACAACCGACTCTATGAGCGATCCATGGAAGACAAAGGAGTCTATCGCAACCCTCAGGTTCCCAAGGCCAACATCAAAAAGAAGTACGAACACAAGAGCACTTCATGGGGAACACACTCAGGACCCATGGACATCGGAGCAGCACAGCACGGTAGAGGCCAACAACGAAAGTACGGCGACAAACCCAAGGATAAGTCCAAGGTCAAATGCTTCAATTGTGACAAGATGGGACACTTTGCACGAGAATGTCGTTCACCGAAGAAATTCAAACCGGTACCTGAAGCCAAATCAGTTCAGTTCGCGGACACCGACCGCGTCGTCAGGATGATACATCGCGAAGACGACGACCCCTCCACCGGCCGATGATGGACGCCGCGATGGGAAACCTCATGTCGCACATGCCCACGGGAACGACTCAAGAACAACTCGCCGACATGATGGATCACGCCCTAACCCCGCTCAAAAGCCCAGTTTTGAGAGAACTTCCACGACCAACGATCAAAAACGAAAACTCATTAGCAAGAAGCGATTGTCCGTTGGATGGAGCCGAGTGGGTAAGAAGATGTGAGAGAACCGCAGAAACCGGAGTCTCCACCGACGACGACTATACAGAGTCAGAACCAGAACCAGAGGATGAACCCATCACCCTTTGGGACATGAGCAACAATGCAGACTGGTGGGTGACAGCCAAGGACTGGAACGAGCGTTTCGAGAGACCAGGACGACCAGTGGTCTACGGGGAAGACACCCCCACCGAGCACACCAAGGCAGAACCTCACCCAGACGACGTACCTCTTGCTATACCCTGCCACGAACTACACGACTCAGTTGCATGGTTTGACTGCATTTACGACTACTGCAGAGTCCATTATCGATTCAAGGTTTACCACGAGGTATTCCCTTCCAGACGAGATAACGACCCCATCTTGCAAGTACACAAGGCAGGATCGGAGGAGGATTGGAATTATACCACAACAACGGAAGGAAAATACACACTTGTTGTGGAAAACATGGTCCCCACAGGATGTTGGGACAAGGATGCTTTGGATCTCGAGGACTGTGAACACGTTTGGTGCGCCCGTCACCGCCGCGCAAAGGCAAGAGACTGGCACCGACAGAAGAGCCAAGCAAGGGTCAGGAAGAAGGCCAACAAGAAAGTCACTCGGTCAAAGGGGTACCCAGGAAGAGACCTCCCATATGATGCCTATGGAGAATACGGAACATTGGAAGAACTCGCCAACGAGTATTTGGGACCCGATTTCCGCAGACGACTAGAACAACAGTACCTCGAGCGACACGAGATGTTCTATTACACCACTAGAGAATCAGGACTGGAGTCAGACGCCGTGAAGTTGGCAAGCGACTACCACTTACGACAGAAAGCGTGGGAAAGACAATGTTCGGGACCATCCGATTTTACCAGAGTCCCACGTACGGGGAACGGCCAACGGGCCTCCCCAGGCCCCAGTGGAACAAACTAATTCCACGACGACGGATCACAACTCGCATCAGGAGGCCGCGAGCCGGATCCAAGAAAAGACCTCCATGGTGGCACTACGAGACAGTTGCCGGAGCCACAGTGTTAGGAAACCAAAGTGCCCTGACAGTAGTAGTTCGATGGACAAACTCCAAAGGAAAGGAGTATCGAGCAGTTGCAGTGATCGACTCAGGAGTTCGATCAACATCGTCAACCCCTCGTTCGTGAACAAGACGAGGATGCCGTGGGTCATGAAGAAAACACCATACAGAATGAGGACCTACGAAGGGCAAACGGCCAGTTATGATGGAGGAATCAGTTCACGGGAAACGACACTCTTGATCACGGTGGACGACGACCCGCAGGAAGTGGACTTCGATATCCTGCCAACCGGACCCAAGTGTGACATGATCTTGGGACATCCGTGGTTGAAGAAGTACAACCCGGATATAGACTGGGAGAATGGCCATCTCAACTCCAGGCTTGACACCAGACGGGTGAACAGAGCTGAACTGGATAGAGCTCCCAGGTGCCCAGAGGGACAAGAGAGCCCCTGCGAGCATACGAGACATACGAGCCACGACGAGCCGATGTCAACTGACAGAGGAAGTACCAAGGAAGGACCCTCGCACACCAGAGAACCAGAAGGTTGGGTGATGTATGTCAGACCAGAGAAGCTAGAGGAAGACCCTGAGTGACGACTCGAGGCACAAGCCTCCCAAGGAAAAGGAGGACCTCAGCAACATTCCGAAAGAATACCACAGTTTTACAGTCTTCAGACACAAGATGAAGGACGAGCTCCCCAAGAGAACCTCTTTCGACCACGAGATCCGATTGAAGGAAGGAGCAAAGTTACGATACCACAAAGCATATCACCTAGGTCCACGACAGGACAAAGCCTTACAAGAGTACATCAAGGAGAACCTACCAAAGGGGTTTATCAGAGAATCACAAAGCGAAGCAGCTTACCCCATTTTATTCGTGCCTAAGAAAGGAACGACAGATTTAAGGCTTGTGGTCGATTATCGACAACTCAACGAGGAAACGATCAAGAATAGGTATCCGCTGCCGCTTATCAGGGAGATGAAGGACCGACTGGCAGGCGCCCAATGGTTCAGTCGACTGGATCTTCCGATGGCCTTTGGCCACATCCGGATTAAGGAAGGGGATGAATGGAAAACAGCTTTCAGGACTCGCTACGGACACTTTGAGTACCAAGTCATGCCATTTGGACTCACTAACGCCCCTGCGACATTCCAAAGCATGATTGACCACACCCTGCGCCCATATCTGGATCGATTCGCCTTTGTATACCTAGACGACATCTTGATCTATTCGAAGACCCTCAAAGAACACAGACAGCACGTACGACAGATCTTACAAACACTGCAGGATGCAGGACTCTCGGTGAACCCACGAAAAAGCGAATTCCACGTGCAGAAGACAGTCTTTTTGGGATTCGAAATTACACCAGGAGAGATCCGCATGGAACCAGCTAAGATCACGGCAGTCCGGGACTGGCCGACACCAACAAACCAGAAGGAAGTTAGGATGTTCATTGGATTCATCAACTTCTACAGATCATTCATCAAAGGATTTGGGAAAATTGCAAAACCGTTGCACGAGTTGACCGGCGAAGGAACACCATTTAAGTGGAAACAACAACAACAAGACGCCTTCGACCAACTCAAGGACGCTATCAGCAGCGAACCCGTACTACGAATGCCAGACTTCAGCAGACCATTCTATGTCGAGACCGATGCGTCAGACTTTGCTATTGGAGCAGAGCTCTATCAATACTTTAACGACGGCCGACACCCGGTAGGATTTGTCTCAAAAAAGATTTCTGGACCAGCACTCAACTACCCAATCCACGACAAGGAACTCATGGCCATCATCGAGGCATTTGACGAATGGAGACCATATCTCAGTGGGACTGAGGAACCAGTGGATGTATTCACAGACCACCGGAATTTGAAGTACTTCGTCACGAAGGAACTAAGTCCAAGACAAGTACGATGGGCAGAATTCCTTGCCCCCTTCAACTTCCGCATCCACTATGTCAAAGGAAAAGAGAACGCTAGAGCAGACGCGCTCAGCAGAAGACCAGACCACAAGGGTAACGAAAAGATCGACGCAGCCCCCTCTTTAAAGAAAAAAAAAAAAAAAGACGGAACACTGGAACACGCCATCCAGATTTGGGAAGACTGCGCAAGGACTTATCACACCGAGTGGGAAGATTACGAGTTCCAAGCCAAACGACAAGACGTCGATGAGGATGAGATACAGGAACTAGGTCTACGGGCCGGGCCCGACGACAACGACCCAGTATGGTACAACGACAAGGCCTACGTACCAGCAGACAAAGAGACGAGCGTGTGTCACGAAACTCCACAGCGACAAACTCGGAGGACACCCAGGTATCAGAAAAACGCTCGAACGCGTACAACAGCACTACGCATTTCCAGGAATGAAAAGGATCGTGGAAGAAGCGGTAAGAGAATGTGAGATATGTATCAAGAGCAAAGCAGCAAGACACAAACCCTACGGACTTCTCGAACCCCTTCCCACAGCAGAACGAGCGTGGGGATCCATCTCCATGGACTTCATCACCAAACTCCCCAGCTCAACGGTACCAGATGGAACCAACACCAAGTACGACGCCATCTGGGTAGTGGTTGACAGACTCACCAAGTGGGCATACTTCATTCCTTTCAGAGAAACCACTACGGCAGAACAGCTCGCCTACCTATTCGAACGGAACATCGTGAGCCAACATGGACTGCCAGATGACATTACTTCAGACAGAGACAAGCTCTTCACCTCTAAGTTTTGGCAAGCCCTGATGAAACGACTAGATGTCAAGTCAAAACTCTCGACAGCGTTCCACCCCCAGACAGATGGACAGACCGAACGACTCAACCAAGTCATTGAACAATACCTTCGGTGCTACATCAACTTCGAACAGGACAACTGGGTTGACCTGTTACCAACCGCTCAGTTAGCATACAACTCGAGCAACACAGAGACAACGAACGTCTCACCATTCTTTGCCAACTACGGATTCCAACCCGAGTTACGACAGGGACCAACAACAGAGGCACCCCGAGCAGCGATCCACGCAGAACGATTGCAGGAGATGCACAACATGTTGAAAGAAACACTCGAAGTTGTCAGGGAACGAATGCGCACCCACTACGACAAACATAGGGTCGAGGGACCTCCCCTCGAGGAGGGAGATAAAGTGTTTCTTCTCACACGCAATCTTCACACGAAACGACCAAGCAAGAAACTGGATTTCAAGAAGATCGGGCCATTCAAGATCAAGAAAAAGATTTCAACATCCAACTACGAATTATCCCTTCCCGATTCCATGCGAGTACGAACCAAAGTATTCCACATTTCCCTTCTTGAACCAGCCCCAAAGAAAGCAAAACTCGAGACACGGCTCGAGGTGGTCGACGACGAAGAAGAATTTGACGTCGAGAATATCCTGGATTCACGAATCAGCAACAACGAACTCAATATCTCGTCAAATGGCTGGATTACGGACCAGAGTCTAACTCGTGGGAACCTGTCGACTTCCTGGACTGCCCGGAGAAGCTCCAGCAGTTTCACCGACAGAACCCAGACCGACCTGGGATAAAAGATTTGGATCCAACGACGACCAGTCGACACCCGAGAAATCAAGGTTACCAGCGTCCCCAAAGGACAACAGGGAACGATCGACCTCTGCGACTGGGAACTCCGATTCCCGAGTAACAGCAGGATTAGCAACCTCCGCCTGCTCCCCTGCTTCCTCTTCCCGCAACAGAGTGTATTCCCGAGAAAATGCCTCACCCGCCTTCAACTGCAGTGCGCGAGACTGAGCCTCCAGACGAAGGAGCTTCGAAAGCGTCTCTTCCTTCTCCTGGTCTAAGCGCCGTTTCTCTTCAAAGAAGACCACGAAGCACCGACGAGGGCTCACCATAAATATTGCAAGAATTCGCCCCGCTTGCAGACAATTCTGACAAGACAAGCTACGGTCGGCAGCCTTACAGTTTGTAAGCCGCAGCCGCTTACAACGAGAACAATCGACGGGCATGGCGAAACCGAAAGTATTAGCGTAATCAACAAGGGAATAACGACGTTCGGTAGAAGATCGCGGTTGCGACTTCTTTCTTTGAGTTTTTTGATAATTCTTCTGCACCCTGTTAGCAGACATTTTAGAAAAGGATGAAAGGGAAAACTTACAGTCACAACGACAATTTCCTAGCGTCAAAGGTCTTCGAGGCGAAGACCAGGGAGGAGAGGAAACGTGTTACGTCCCAAGCGTAATACTCCTGTACAGGAACCACTGGGTGGTACCCGAGGTGCTGGGCACCTCAGCCAATCATTGGGCCAGGGATGGAAAGACCCATAAGCCCCCATACGACCAATCAGGAGGTGCTCAGTCTGATCAGTGGCCAAGACCACTGAGCACACTGAGCACATTGATCATGAAAGGTTGCTCAGTCTGCTCAGCCGCCAAGACCACTGAGCACACTGAGCAAGGTACAAAGATACTTCAGAAATATATGTAGATAGCTTGACATAAATAGGAGGGAGTGCCGGGCGCTCCCCGTGTCGAGGAATCTGATTCCTCATGCAAGCAATTCAAGTTCATTTGTCTACAATCTACTTTCAGTAGCTCTTTGTTAGAACAACCTGTTGTTGACAGTGAACCCGTGTCTGAGACGCTTGCCACAACCTTCGATTATCCTGTCATATTCACCTCTGGCGTACTGCCTTGCAGTCTGTATCCATTTCTGGTGCAGGTTGTAACATGCAGGTTGGTAATTGAGCCTTTGTCAGTTGAGGCTTTGAAAATTGAGCCTTTACAAATTGAGCCTTTCCTCGGAGCCTTTGGCAGTGGGAATAGTGGCATTACAGGTTGTTTAAACGTGGTTGTGGCAGCTGCGTTGGAAGAATTGCTGCATAGCTTGGCACGAAATGGGGGGTTGGTTTTGACCTGGAAAATAGGAGAGAGAGAGAGAGAGAGAGATCTATTAGCGTCCAATCGGGTCGAACTGTGGCGCGTGGCCCCGAGGGGTCACGTGCCCGAGCCTACCTCGCCTGGCCCCCGTTTGGGGATGTGGACGGCCCAAGCTTCTAATACTACTGCTAATACTAGCTGACAGGGCGTTTCGCGTCACAAAAGAGAGTTATTTACAAAGGAGAGAGAGGCCTGCCTGCCTCAGGGCTCTGGTCCCCGAGGGCTTACGGCTCCTCTGTGGTTCCGCTGTTTCCTCAGGCCATTACAATCTGGGCCTGGTCACGTGTCCTATTCTTCTTCCTCCGCTGGGTCGTACACTCCCGAGCCTTCCACCCACTCGGCGTATTTCTTCCAGTCCTTTCCCAGGAGCTTATCCGGCCTCCTGAGCGCTTTTCGCATTTCGCTGTTCAGAGTGCCCCTGGCCCGCGCCGCTGGGCACTCCGCGAAGTGCCCGATTTCCGTGGGTCGGCCGCAGCGGCAGGTCCTATACGAGTCGTGTCCGAAGCGTAGGTGGTACTCCTCGTAGTCTCCGTGTCCCGTCCTCTCCGCCAGGAGGTGGTGTAGGGTCTTTCTTGCGAGCGTGAGTTCCGGGGGTCGTTTCCCTGGTCCCGGGATCATTAGCTGGGCGTATCGCGTCGGCCTGTTCGCCAGCCACCACGAGTTCCACGCCTCCCTCTTCAGTGCCCTGGCCTTTGCCTTGACTGCGGTCAGGGCGGGGGGATCTTGGGTCTGGGAGCGCCCCCGAGGCCGGCCTGAACGTCGGCCTCCTCGTTCCCCTGGATCCCCATATGTCCTGGGGCCCAGTGTACCGTGAGGGGGGCAGGTGGTGGTCCTTCCACGCGTATCCTATAACCCTGAACGCCTCCTGGGAATTGTCCGAGGGGCGCCCTGTGATGCCGTATAGTACCGCCGAGTTGTCGATGAAGAGCCGTACCGCCGAGGGTCTTGCCCCCGCCCTGATGTATTCGCGCGCCCACACCACCGCGTGTGCCGCCCCAACCGCTTCGCCGTCAAAGGCCTCGGATTCCCCGAGCCTTCCGTGGTGCTCGTGTAGCTTCTGCCCATCCTGGTACGCCACGTAGCCCCAGCCCGTCCTCTTCGGTAGTCCTCGTGCGGGGCTGCCTTCGATCCGTCACTGAACAGGTGGATCTCGTCCCTAGGGGCGAGGAGTGTCAGTTGTTCGTGGAGTCTCTTGCCCAGTTCCTTGTTTTCTGGTCTTGGCAGAGGTACCGGGTGCCGTAGGGTCCATTGCACCAGGTGCGGCCTGGGGCAGTCGGGGAGTAGGGTCGCGAGTGTTTCCAGTCTGGTTTGCTTCTCCGGGAGACGCCCCCGGGGGCCCCTCCTGGGTGGCTCCGGCATCGGCCGGGTCCGGAGGACCAGTGGGTGGCGGGGGTCGAGGCTCTTGAACCGTGCCGCCATCGAGATTCTGGCGTGGGCGAGCGCCACTTCGGCGGGGGGTCCGCTCTCGCGGAAGATCGCCCCCAGGGGTCGTTCTCCAGACCGGGACAACCGCCCTGGCCGCACATTTAAGTGCCTTGTTGACCGCATTCGTTTGTCCTCCCTGCCTTACCCCGGTATACCACGTCGCCGCCCCATACGTCGCCGTGGGTACGACCACTGCCCGGACCGCCTCCGCCGTGGCTCTTGGTGGGTGCCCCGGGCCACCCTGTTCAGCCTTCGCAGGTGGTTCGCTATTTTCAGTGCCTTCGTCGCCCACCGACTGGCGTGGGCTTTGAAGTTGAGTTTGGGGTCCAGGAAGAAACCCAGCCATCGGACCTCCTGTTTCGGCGTCACCTCCGTATTGCCTATCCTTACTGCGGGGGTTGCGCGGCTCTTCGTAAGGTGTAGTAGCTCGCACTTGGCTGGGTCGAACTCGACGCCATTCCTGGAGCCCCAGGCCTCCGCCTTTTCGGCCGTAGCCTCCAGTATTGCCGCGCACTCCTGGGCGTTCTTGCCACAGCCAGCAGTCCGAGGTCGTCTGCGTACGCCGACGCCCCGGCCAGCTCCTTAACCAGTGGCTGTAGGAAGAGTGCGAAGAGGACCGGGCTGGCAGGGGACCCTTGTGGGAGTCCGCATGCCACTCTTCTAGGGGGGAGGGTGCAGTCTCCTAATCTCATGGCTGAGCTCCGGTGTGACATGAAGGAGTGTACCCATTCGCAGACATTCAGTGGCCAGCCTTGTTGCCTTAGCCTCCCTGCTAGCCTATTCTTTCTGACCGCGTCGAAGGCGCCCTGTACGTCCATTGTCAGGAGCGCCGCCGCCTTACCCCTTCCCCAGGCTCTCTCGACGTCGTGTACCAGGCACAGAACGAGGTCCTCGGCGGACCTCCTCGGGAGGGACCCTATGTGGGTGGGGCCGAGCACTTCTTGGTTGACTGCGGTGAAGCCTATCCTTCTGGCTATCAGTCTTTCAAGACCCTTCCCTATACACGATAGGAGGGCGATCGGGCGCCACGCTCTGACCGTGGTATAGTTGTCTTTGCCCGGTTTCCTGAGCATTACCGTTTCCGCTTCTTTAAACGGGAGCGGGTGGTGCCCTAAGAGGAGGCACTGTCTGAAGAGGGCCGTGATGATGTTGTCGCCTATCTCCCGCCACACCTCGCGTAGTAGGTCTACCGTGACGTCGTCTGTGCCGGGAGCTGTGCTTGTGGTCCCGATTGTGCATCTCCTTGCCTCCTCCGGGGAGATCGTGTTGTCCCATTGTATAGTGTCGGTGGGTTGGGCGAGAACCCAAGGCTCTGTGGTGTCCCCGTCTTCTCCGAATCTTTCAACCACCTCTTTCCTAAGTAGTTCTAGCTTTTCCCCCGGTTCCGTAAAGGTCCTATTCCTGTGGACCAGCGGCGGGGGGGCGAAGGTGTCGGTTGCCTTGTGCCATGCCGCCACTGCGTAGATGTCCTTGTTCGAGGACGCTTGCTCGAGCTTCTGTTGCCAGTGCTCTCTTTTTGCCTTTTTGACCGTTGTCTCGAACGTCTTGCGTATTTGCTTCCGGTCTTCCTCCCCTTGTGTGGGGTCGTTGCGGCTCTGCTGTAGCGCCACGCGTGCTTCCTTGCACTCCTCGTTCCACCATTGTGTGGTGCCTCCTGCTTGTCTTCTCAGGCGTCCCGCTCCCTTGATCGCGCCTACGAGGGCGTTCTGTAGGGAGCGGGCCCAGTGGTCGAGGTCCTTGGTTGTGTGTGCTACCGTCGGTACTTGTGTCATGCCCCATCTAGTCAGGGAGCGGAAGAGCGCCCTATCCTCCTCTTTGGCTGGGACGTAGGGTCTACCTTTCTTGGTTGCCTGTGGGCTTGCTGGTGGTACCGTCCCCGCCAGGGTGTAGTGGTCCGATCCGGTGTAGGTGTCCTCGTCCACCCAGGCTTTTACCTCTGTGCTCGTTGAGAGGACCAGATCGATGGTGTTTCCGTGTATGTTGGTGGGTCCCTGCAGCGATGCCAGGGTGAGGCGGTCTTCCAGCCATCCAGCTATTCGTCTCCCCGCCGGGCACTCCTTTCCCGGTTGCCAGGTAGGGTGGTAGGCGTTGAAGTCGCCTCCTATGATCGCTGGTCTGCCGGGGTGCCAGCTTTCGACCAGGTCGAGCACCTCGTCGTCGCCAAGTCTGTCCCTGTATAGGCTGACCCAGACTATCCCTTGGGCTTCTACCGCGCAGGCGTCGCGGTGTCCCGCGTGTCCCAGGCTCTGTTGGGTCCCCTTGTGTGTCTTTTTGATGTATACCATCGCCCTGGGGGGTCCCGCATTCCAGTCTTCTGTTGGCGTGTAGTGCTGGTATCCTCTGTGGGTTTTGGTCATTCTTCTGCCGTCCTGGGTTCGTGCCCATGGTTCCTGTACCAATATGACGTCGGCAGTCCTTTCCCACGCCATATTGAGGAGGGCGTCGTGTGCCCCTGGTCTTCTGGCTACGTTGGCCTGTAAGAAGGAGAGCCCGGACTTTCGTCCGTTTTTGGCCGCTCTCCTGGGCTCGCTGGGTCTCACAGGCATGGTTCTGTGGCCGGGGGGTTGGTCGTTGCGGGTTGGGGGTCGGTGTTCCTTCCTTCCGCTGGGTGTGCCGCCGCGTACAGGGCCTCGCCTACCTTGCGTATGGCCTTGAGCTGCCTGTTGGTTGGTTTCTTGAGGACGCCCCCATCCGTCCTTGGTCTGGCCGGGCACGCTCCAAAGTCTGCCTTGTGTGGTCCGTGGCAGTTGGCGCATCTCGGTGGCCTGGCGCAGGGCCCTGGTGGGTGATCAGTTCCGCAGTTATTGCATCTGGCTTGTCTATCGCAGATGCGTGGGTCGTGGTAACCTTGGCATCTATAGCACTGGTTGGCTTTTTGCACTTCTGGTGATCTTTCTGGCCGGCGGGCTGCCAAAGAGTCTGAAGTGGTCAGGGACGGGTTTGATGAAGGATACGACCCAGTCGGCGTGAGTGTCGTCGGGTAGGGCGTGTTTCGACTTCTTCGCCGAGACCGGTTTGGCCTTAGTGGCCCGGAGGATCTCGTCTTCCATGAGGTCGTTGGTGTCGATGCTGCCGTCAGGGCCGTTGACCGTCTTCGGTACCCTGGGGACTACGTAGGTATGCCAGGTGGCCGATTCGTCAAGCTTCGCGCCGTGTGTGGTTAGGGCTGGCGCTAGGGCGAGTAGTTGCGTCCGCGCCTTCTTGTCGGCTGGGACGATCGCGAAGCCAGTGTCGACTTGTTTGGCCGAGCGGATGAGGCTGAGTGGGGCCCCTGAGCTGTCGGCAGAGTGCGACTCTGAAGCCCTCCGCTGATGCCTGTCTCCACGGGTGGCCGTCGGGGAGCCTTACGAAGAGGCGGTCGTCTTCTCGGTTGGCCTTGTTGTTGCGGCCCACTGTTTTCCAGCCCGCTGTTGGATCGGGGGCGTGGGCAGTCAGGCTGGCGACACTTGTCCGCGCGCTGCTGGCGGCTTGGCTGCTGCTGGCCCCGCTCGTCGCCACCTGGGCCCACGTGACGCTGGTTGCATTGCTGCCCGTCGGGGTCTTGGCGAGTTTGGGGGTCTTTGAGGGGCCCCGGGCCTCTGTCGTCGGGCTGGTGCTCCTGGTCGTGCTTGTCGAGGAGTTCTTAGAGTCGAAGCTGGTCGACCAGGCGCTCCTCGCTGAGCCGGGGGCTCCTGTAGTGCCGTCGATGTCCTTAAGTATCCTAAAGAGCCAAAGGACTTTCTCCTTGCAAAAGGACGCCCATTCTGCCTGCGGGCCGGCCAGTTCGGCTGCCAGGGCGCCGTTTAGGCTCTGTGCCATGTTCCTGAGCACCTCTTGCCTTTGGAGGGCTTGTGTTCTGTCGTGGTCCATGTCCCTGAAGAGGGCCTCTACTTCTGGGTCTAGAGGGGGTCTTCCGGCATGCCGGCTGTCCTCGAGGCCTCGTGCGCTGGGCCTATCTAGTCCGAGGGGACAGCTTCTGTCTGGGTTGTCGGGGGGGCCGTTGTCTTGCGTGGGCGCGACGGCAGTGGGTGAGGAGGTAGTGTCCCTGCGGTCCTTCCGGTCGGGGTGGGAGTGGTCGGTCTGGTCGTTGGGAGGGAGTCTCCCATCTCTTCGTCCCTTCTGAGGGCGGCTTCGTCGGCGAAGAGGCTGTCTTCCCTGCGGTCCGCGTGTGAGGGGCATTGCTCATTTCGACACGGGTCGTCGTAGCAGGAGCCTGCGCAGGCCAGGCAGCCCTCGCAGTTCCACAGGCAGTTGGGGGTCTGGGCGCCTGGTGCCGTCATTTTCGCGTGGGTTTTAGCGACTAGTTCTTCCGCGAGTCGCCGCTGCTCGAGCGTGGCTTGTTCAGCCGGGACGTTGTTGTCGAAAAGCACTGCTTTCCAGGCTTCGGAGACGCCTAGGTAGATCTCGTGCTTCGAGTTGTTCGAGAGGCGGTAGCCTTCTGGGGCCGTCGAGGCCATCGTTGTCGTGGTAGGTGGGGATGCGGCTTGTGTAGGGGGGGGTGAGGTGATGAGGGTATTCAGACAAGAGGGCTTCCAAGGCCCTGGAAGGAGTAACCAGCTCCTGATTGGTCGATTCTTCCTAGAAAAATATTTTTCAGGGAAAGGTTGCCTGGAAAATAGGATTTTCAATGCAGCGTTGTGTAAATTCCCAAGGCAGTTAGCGCTACTACGGATAGGGAAGTTAGACAATGTGGCTAGCCCGCCTCCTATTTTTGGTGCAATGCACTTGCACCGGTCAATTTTGGCAGGCCTCCTCAGTAGCAAATCAACGTCGAGGAAGGACGACAAGCCCATCAAGCACGAAACAACGCCTTGGTCATAGGTAATGAAAGATATTTTGAGATGAGATCTATCTAGAAAAGAACAAAGATAATTTCGTAGTACAAAAGAGACGCATTCTGCCCCTCCCACAAAGCTTCGAAGGATGCTCAACTTCGAGCTGGCCCGACGATGGTACCTTGAAGTACCTCGCCAAGCTTCAACACCCCTGAGTCTTTCATGATGGTGAAATGGTCGCCCTCAACTACTTTGCACTGAATCTCAGCACCAGGGAGCAACAACTCCCACCCGTTCGGCCCAAAGCCTGATTTTGTGTCCAACATCCAGTCTCTTGCAGCATTCTTTTTGCCCAGTGCCTTAATATGCCTTGCTTTGACTTCCGGCCCAACCGTGTCCCAAACGCCATCTCGTGCCCACACCACTGTGACAGACTTAATCAGTGGAGTTGAAATATTTTGCATTGCAGCTGGCTTGTATTTTTCCAGTGCTTTAACCGATCCAGCAAAGTGAGCATGGACAGTTTCCCTCATGTATGTCTTGCCCGCCTTCTTCTTGTTCTTGAAACCGTCAAACGCTCCAACTTTGTCGAGTAATGAGATCGTTTCGATAGGCAGTGGCGGGAGGGAAGCCGGACATGGTGCATCAATGAGTGTCAGAGACTCAACCACCTCTCCATGACTTAACAATTGTAGTGCAACTTCATATGCGTAGGTTCCTCCAATGGACCACCCGGCCAGTCGGTACGGACCGTGAGCCTGTTTGTTTCGAATCTCTGCAGCAAATGAGGAAGCCAGTTCTTCCAGCGGAATGGTGAATGCCTCAGGATTGTTAAGAAATGGGCTGTCAAGTCCCCACACAGGGCCAGATAGTTTCAGGTTTGGCAGTCCAACATAGCTGCTGGCACTCCCAGAGCCATCAGGGAGCAGAAACAGGGCAGGTTCTCGTGAAGATGACGATCCTTGCAGCAAGACAGCTTCAGACTGTGGAATGCTCTTGTTGTTTTGCACCTTTTCCAGGGCTTTGAACAGCTGTTGGGCTGGTAGTGTTCGGCGAGGGCCGAAAGCAGCCTCGATTGCTGCTAAACTTGGATATTCCATCAAAAAGCTGGATGGGAATATCTGACCTGTCTGTGCTTTGATAGCAGCCATGATCGACAAAGATAGTAGACTGTCAACACCAAGGTCCGCCAAAGGTACGTCATTGTCGATTTCCTCGATGCTCATTCCCAACTCAGCAGCAATGATCTTTCTGATAGCTCCAGCTCGATCTTCTACTGGAGTGCCGATGGAAAGCCCTGTGTTGGTAAACGGAGTGTATGCCTGACTCTGAGGCTGGCTGAAAATGTCGTTTCCACAAGTGCTTCCGCCATAGCTCGAGGCACGGTCGTCGTCTTCAGAATTATCAATGTTTTCAAGGTGATACCGGCGCAGTTCTGCAACAGTCAGAATCTCGGTGAAAAGACCCGCCGGTATGGCTTGGCCCCATAGTTGGCCAAGCTTGGCGGTGATAGTGATGGACAGCAAACTATCAACGCCCAGATCTGCAAATACTGTGTCGTCTGCCAGGTCTTCAACGTCAACACCGACCTCGGAAGCTACCAATTGAAGGACCTGGTCAAAATCCGACGACACGATATCATCGTCCACCAACTCAACCTTGATTGTCGGAATGTGCGAATTCAAAGATTGCCTCTTGGCACCGAGGCTCGGCATGGGTTGCGAAGGGGTGGAGGGCTTGTTTGGCGGTGGGAGGAGGTGGTCGAAAATCGAGCGTTGGATGCGCTGAAATCGCAGACCCTGACAAACAGCCACCACCACATCGCCTTCAAAGAGATACACATCGCCCTCCATTACTCCGCGTGTGCTTGTATCTTGCATGCGGACATAGCTCTGATACTCTTTATCAGCAGACAACTGACCAACAATCTTCATACTATCCCAACCATGGGAAATGTAAACAGCATCGGCAGGGGTCCTCTCTCCGCCATTAAGCACAAAGCCTGAAAGATGGGAGAAACCATCGATCCAGTATGGGCTATGGTTGAATGTGCCATCACTGTCAGAGGTGTTGAATTTCACGTTGGCCGCTGCTTCAAACAGGTTGCTGTCCATGAAGACCTCTTGCAACCCCTGGTATCGAGTGTCGTAATCCACCAATGCTGCAAACAACTTGTACACCATTGACCGGAGAATTCTGTGCGTTTGGCCTTTGTTGGAGGACTCTTTTAGACTTTCGATGCGTGCCTTGATTAGATATGCCGTCTTGGACCAGTTGTGTTGCCAACTTTCTCCTCGTCCGCATACAACACTACACGTGGCGTGGTGTTCGTTTCTGCTTCCATCCTGAGAGGCAAATGTTACTTTAATTTGGTCGGAACCAATCTTTTTCGTCGCAAACACTCGAATAATTTGCTTCGTATCCCCTGGTTGAATAACAAGCGGTTTGTCGACTTGCATGTCCCGGACATCCAAGGACATATTGAGCCCTGCGTCGCCCAGGATGTACGATGCAGCAGTGAATGCCATGTCTGCGTAGATAGAACTAGGGCAGAGCCCTGCGCCATTGACGAGATGACCGCGAAGAGCGGTGTTCAACTTCGGCTCGGAAGCATCTGATGCGAAAATGACGGAGATACCAGCCTTGTCACGGACCTCGGACTCGATACGATGGAGGGTAGTTGACGGGAGTTTTGTGAGGCGGTCTTGTGCCGCGGGAGACCTAGGGAGGCTATCTGCGTCGCCTTTCCGCAGAGCCCAATCACCCTCATATTGAATCCAGTAGTTCTTGAGATCGAAAGCGTAATGAGGTAACGCAGTTAGACGCAGAGACAACTCATAGGGTCGATGGAATTCACGCCAATCGATGTTGAGCCCCGCAGCGAAAGCTTTGGCCACTGATGTGGTCAGCATCTTCCAGTCGTCCTCGCCCTTCTTCATTGAGGGAAGGAGCTGATCAGCAGCTCCTTCCATGGCCATGGACCTCACCATTCCAACACAAACCGGGCTTGGCCCAGTCTCAATCCAAACTGTTTGCTGATTTGGGGAGTTTTGCAGACTTTTAACCGCTTCGACCGCGTCCATGAACTGCACAGGGCCGCGAGTGCCCCGGAGCAGATATTTGGCATTGATGATTCCTGCACCTTCGACGATCGATCCCAGAACTGTCGACGCAACAGGTATGGCTGGTGCTGCGAAATTGACTCGATTTGCAACCGACGAGAAGTCTTCCAGAATGGCATCCATTTGAGAAGAGTGGAAAGCATACTGTACCTCGAGCACTGTTGTCTTCAGGCCCCTGGTAAGAGCCTTCTCCTGCAGCTCCCGTATCTGATCCAATCCTCCACTGACGACGATTGACGTAGGCCCATTTCGACATGCAATCTCGATACCGGAATCGTCATCGACACTCTTCAGGAGTGCTTCAGTGTCACCTTGGTCTGCTTGAACAGCCAGCATCGAGTGCGTACCAGGCGAGCAATTGGATACCATCAAACCTGCCCTTTTCCCAACAAGATACAGGCAGTCGCTGAGAGAGAGGACACCAGCGACGCACAGTGCAGGATACTCCCCAAGGCTGTGACCAACAACGGCAGCCGGCATTACCCCAAGAGATTTCCAATATTCTGCCATGGCTAGCTCTATGGACACAATTGCCAACTGCACCTGAACCGGCGAAGCCATCATCATGTCGAAGTTCTTGTCCTCTACAAGGGGCAGGAAAGATTTGAAGCCATGAGAGACGCATATATCGTCATTACCTTGAAGAAGCTCGCGGAACGGTGCGCTGGTCTTGAACAAGTTTGATGCCATGCCGCTATACGCAGAACCCTGGCCAGTGAAGAGGAACACGACTTGAGGGGGCGCGGCCGGGACCTTTGTCCACATCTCTCTTGTGATGGCTTGCTGCAAACTGTCCCGAAGGGTCTTGATCGAAGAAGCAACATGGGCCTTGCGCAGATTATGATGCATCCGGCGTGCAGTGGTGGTGTAGGCAATGTCCTCTAGACGAGCGTCAGGATTTTGGTCTAAGTGCTCAAGAAGACGCTTGCTGTTCCCCATGATGGAGTTTGGCGTCTTTCCAGACACGGTAATGACATGATGATTGCGGGGATCCACACCCTCTGTTGGTAACATGGGAGGATCTTCGATGACCATGCTGGTATTTCCGCCAGCAGCGTCGAAGTTGTTGATGAGGATTTTTCTCTTTCCATCACCGCCAGGACGGGGGCGGAATGGAGTTTTACCGAATGATATCCGGGTGTTCATGTCAGCCAGCGGTGGTAGCTTCTCGTTGATCCGGCCTTTTATTCCAATATGGGGCGGAATCATGTTCTTACTCAACATCAAGATGGCTTTGATGAGAGAGGTGACACCGCTGGCCGCCTCACCGTGGCCGAGATTGGGCTTAACAGTGCCGATGAACAGGGGTTTGTCGGCCGGGCGGTTACGGGAAAGAACATTGGTCACAGATCGGCTCTCGGTTGCATCACCTGCCTGGGTACCAGTGCCGTGGAGCTCTGCGTAATCGATCTCGATAGGGTCGATGCCGGCTTTGCTTAGGACTGAATTGAACAGTCGCTCTTGTGTCTCGGCGTGAGGATGAGTGATGGAGGATGCTTCAGCGGAGTGGTTGGTTGCTGTTGCCCGAAGGACCGCGAGGATGTTGTCTCTGTCGGCCAATGCGTCGTCCAACCTCTTCAGCACGATGACACCTACTGCGTCTGCGCGAACATAGCCGTCCGCACCATGATCAAAGGTTTTGCAACCTCCAGTCTTTGACAAGAAGCTCCCCCGACTTAGCCCAGCAAACAAATCGGATGCAGTGAGCAGGTTAGCACCACCACCCACAGCCATGTCCACCTCGCTACTGAGCAGCGCAGAGCAGGCCAATTGGATACTAGCTGCGCTGGATGAACACGCTGTGTCAACGGAATAGCTCGGCCCTTCCCAACCGAAATGATAGTTCAGTCTACCTGGACCGAAGGCGCGAATGTTGCCAGTGATGAAGTACGTGTCGACGTTCTGACTCGCGTTTACCACACGATAGTCGTCACCTGTCTGGCCCATGAAGGAGCCGATCCTTTTGGTATTGGTAGACGGCGTTGCATTGGGAGTGTACCCAGCCATCTCGAGAGCCTCGTACGTGGTCAGAAGGAGCAGTCGTTGCTGAGGGTCTGTTTGAGCAGCCTCACGGGGAGACATATTGAACAGTCTCGTATCGAAGTATCCAGGTCGATCGATGAACACACCATATGGTGTCAAGCTAGTGTTCTTGGCCTTGCCAGAAGGATCAACATGGGTGTTGATATCGAAACGATCAGGACGAATCTTTTCGTGGAGATTGCGGCCGTCCTCAAGCACTTGCCAGAAATCTTGTAGGGTCTCACTTCCTGGGAGCCGGACTGACATGCCGATGATGGCTATGGCGTTGGGTATCGATGAAGTGTTGTTCAGCGTCGTTGCAGTACTGGGAGTCTCCAATTTGATACCGTGGCCGTGCAGGGCTTGCTGAATTGCCTTTTCACAGCTCACTGGTCCAAAGGCCAGAAGGTTCGGTTGGGATGAGAGAATTTTGGCAAGCCCTTGAGTACATGCGTCGAACAATATAGGATGCCGGAAGATGTCACCCACAACCTCCACCAAAACATTACCGAATGACGACTCTTGATAAGGCAAGCCTGAATGAGGAGACAGAAGAAAGGGATGTTGTACAGGTTTCGAGTGTAGAGAAGGGTTTATATTCTGGAGAAGCACTGTGGGCTGAATGGGCTGAAGATTATCGGCGTGAAAGGCCGCTGCAATGGGAAGTGGAATTCTTTTGCATTCTCCGAAGATTGAGGTGGAGCTGAAGAAAGCTTCGGTAGCGGAAGGCGGGCCGCTAATCGTCACTGAGTTTGGGCTCTCAGCACTGATGTATACCTGGTGTCTGGGCATCGAGTTGCGGTTGAAGATGCCAATGGCTTCCCTAGCGGCAGAAATATCGACCTGGGAGACCAGAGTAGCCCAGCTGCCAGTGGATGGATCTACCTCGTGGGACCTTTTTGATGCCGCAAGACCGACGTGGAAAGCAAGATGAACAGTTTCATCTGCAAGTGCGATCACTTCGGTGAGGTTTCTGGAGCACGAGACAACCGCGGCGGGGAGAAGGCCAGTACATAACCCGACAATGGCAAGCCTGTCCTTAGAAGCGTCTAGGAGCCCTGGGTTGTTTTCGAGATATCTGAGCTGTCAGCATTCAGGAGCCGGGCTTGTTTGACAGGACATCTTACACGATGACATCGCCAATTTGCGCGATACACAGAAGTGCGGCATATAAGGCAGGAGATGCGTGATCTTGTTTCGACACGGCGGCGGCGAGCTCGGAGAGAGAGGTGAAATTTGGAAAGGAGCGTCGATAGTGAGCAGGGGCTTGAAGTACTGCACTTCTGAGTCTATCTGTGGCCTTCCTCAGAAACGTTGCCAAGGTCTGATATGATGAAGCATTTCTGGAGAGAGATTGTATTGAAGGTAGGACCTCCCCTGTCTGGTCCCCAAAGAGAAGCAAAGTGTTGGCTGTCATTTTCTTGGTGGTGGTTCAAAGACAGGCAATAGTCACAAATGAAAGGAAGCAGCAGTACAATCGGTATTTGTTTGACAGAGAGCTTGGTAAAGTGCACTGGTATCACGGCTCTTATACAATTACAACTCTTACTGACATTGGCTCTAGCTTTCCTTCCTGCTCCACATTTGTTCTTTAACATCAACTACGGAAATAGCCATCAACGCTGTCAAAGATGGGCTCGTATCAATGTCAAAACCTGCCTTCTGCCAGTGTCCGAACCAAAACAACAGTCATTGACATCGTCACCGCTCGGTAGGACCGGACATTTCCAGAAGGATTCCTATTCCGAGTCTAGATCCCACGCAATGTTTACTCGTTACCCCATCGGTGTGTCCAGCACCGGTAGCCTGGATTGCGCTAACGAATGACCCGTGGTTTTAACGGTGCGGCGGCGTGGCTTGGTGCATGTTGGCAGTTGTCATTGCCACTCCCGTGCACTATGTTTAAAGGTGACATGGGGCCAGCACAGTCACTCATAGCTACTCAGCTCCGGGTCTTATTTTCCCAGACAGGAAAGCAGCTAGCATTTTGTCGGTCTGACCGCAGAACAATTCCCCCCACGAAACGCCAAGACTCGAGTCCAGACAAGAAATATAGCATTGACGGAGCACCAGTACACGGCATGCTTTAATATTGATCAACCGAGCATGGTCTTCAAGCACACGGCAGTCCTGATAACGCAGGTTTTCGTTTTGTGGTACATTCAACATTTTGTTTCATATAAACGCCATGATCCTTCAACTTGCTGCATTGGTCTTTGGGGCGATATATGTGGTGGTGTTGACATATCGATCCTGGGCAAGACATCGGAAAGTTCCTGGACCCTTCTTCGCATCCATATCGAATCTCCCCAGGCTCAGATGGGCATGGTCTGGCGAAGCACATCATGTTCATATGCAGCTGCACGACCGATTTGGTAGACTTGTACGCCTCGGGCCAAACTGCATCAGTATTGACGACCCAGAAGAGGTCCTAAAGATTTATGGTACTGGGGTTAATCTCAAAAAGGTAGGTAACTCCGACGCTGTAACACAGAAGAGACGGCAGATCTGACAGATGTGTTTCACTAGTCCGATTTCTACAAGGTTATGCAGCCCATGTCATGCGGCAGGGTGATCCAAGGGCTGTTTAACACCCAGGATGACGACCTCCACCGGGCTATGAAGAGACCGATTGCCAATATATACTCAATGTCGAATCTAGTCGAGTTTGAGCCACATGTTGACACCACTATTTGTTTCTTTCTGACGAAGCTGGATGAAATTTTGGCCAAAGATGGGCAAACAGTGGATCTTGGGACATGGCTTCAGTGGTTTGCCTTTGACGTGATGGGCGAGATCACGTTCAGCAAACGTCTTGGTTTTCTTGATGAAGCAAAGGATGTCGACGGGATCATGGGCAGTATTCAGAAGGTCTTCAAGTACGCCTCATGGGTAAGTGATATCCGGAACTTGGACCCTCCTCCCTGAACGCTAACGGTGTAAAAGGTTGGGCAGATCCCTTGGCTTGACAACCTCTTGGCGAAGAACCCTCTCGCGCGCTTCCTTCCCGAAGGCAACTCCCCCATTGTGGCGTTTGCTCTCGCCAGAGCGCATGAAAGATCAAACATCAGCGAAGTAGAGAAAACGACCACGTACCATAATACCAAGGACTTCATGTCTCGCTTTCTGGAGGCCAAGGAGAAGAACCCGGATATCCTGGACTGGTTCGTCACTGCTTGGGCGACATCGAATGTCTTGGCTGGGGGCGATACGACTGCCATCATGATGAGAGCCGTCATTTACTTTCTGATCAAACATCCGGACTGTCTTGGTAAGCTGATGGAGGAACTTTCACAGGCGAATAGCGAGGGCCGACTATCGGATAATGTCACATGGAAGGAGTCTCAAAGTCTCCCGTACTTGGATGCGTGCGTCAAGGAGGCGGGCAGGTTACATCCTGTCATTGGGCTGCCGCTTGAGAGGGTGGTGGGTAAAGGTGGCGTGGAGCTTTGCGGCGTGCACTTTGAGGGGGGGACGGTTGTGGGAATGAATCCTTGGGTTGTTCACCGCAGCAAGGAGGTCTTTGGTGAAGATGCAGACAAGTTCAGGCCGGAGAGGTGGTTGTGTGAGAGGGAGAGAAGGGTCAAGATGGAGAGGTGTCTGTTGACGTTTGGAGCTGGACGGAGGACGTGCTTGGGGAAGAATATCTCATATTTGGAGATTTACAAGCTGATTCCAACTTTGTTTTGGCGGTATCGGGTAAGTCCTCCCAAAAAGTACATCAAACCGCATGCTAACATTGCTGATAGATGACGCTTGAGGGCGACTGGAAGGTGCAAAACCATTGGATGGTTGCTCAGACTGGGCTCAATGTCCGGATGACTCCAAGATGCGGTAGCAAGAAGGAGGTTTCGGTTTGATCCGATAGACACGACTTGTTAATCTTTGTACAACATCAAGCATAAACCGTAGATTTCTTTTGTCTTTCCTTGCATGTTGGGTGTTTGCGACATGGCAATGTTGAGGGTTAGGGTTCATGAGATGACACTATTTGTAACACCACTCCATATATGACGATATTAACAATACCATGGCACGTTACTTTTGCATTTTCTTCAAGTCACCTGTCTACAGACCTTTCTGCACTGCCTCATCTTTGCCGGTTGACGTGTTTTGCTCTAGAATGCTCAATGCCAATGGAAATCCGATGAGTATTCCGTCGTTCGCCGACGTCGACGTCGGGGCAGCAGTCGCAATATCGACTTGCTTCTTGACCGCCCTTGAAGAGCTGCAGCTTCACTGAGGCTCAGCTTTACATGTGCATACGAAGTTACACATGGAAGGTCACGTGCGGGGGCCTTTCCGGACCACCTTTCCATGAGCCCAGCTGGTCGGGTCAGACCCCGCACTTTGCCGTGGGAAGTTGGGAAAAGCAGGGAAAAGCTTAATCTGATCGATCCAATCGCAAGCTTTTGAGGGGAGGTGGTGTCAGGGGCTGTGTTTATGCAGTGGAACAAAAGGAAAGCTTCGTTGCATTTCTGCCCGAGGAGATGCAGAGAGGAATGTCGTGTTCCCAAGGGCGCTTGGGATGGCTACTGTTGAAAGAGCCGACACCAATGTATGGGCCGTGATTAATAATGCTGGTATTGCAGTAGAAATTCCTCCAGCCACCTGAAGATGTCTTGATGCTTCTGCATGGTCTGCAATGCATGGCAGGCCTCTGATGGTGGTGGTAGTGGTGGTGGCGCGGGGTTACTTTCCGGCCATCTCTCGTGGTCGCTCCTTCTCCCAATGCAATCATGCAGGCACCGCCTCCTGCAAAAGGACTCGAGGTATTGACACTATTGACCGATGTCAACCCGACGCTGCATTCCCTTCCCGCCATTGGCTTCCATCCGGCTTCTGCTGGCCTTCTCAATGTCACTGCCTCAACTCTCTTCCGCTCCTGATTTCGTTCGGCATGGGTCCTGCCCGAGTGACTAATGACGCATCCCGGAGCTTGGATTTATCTTCACTTCTGTCCTCCTTCTGCGTGGGATTAAGATCTCGATCTCTCCTCCCTGACGTTTCAATTTTGGGAAAGTCCAAGGACATATTTTGCTCGCAGGTTCCGACTGTTGGCATTTCGACATGACTTTAACATTCAGCCACATGAGCGCTGACTCGTTCATCGAGCAACAGCTGAAAGGGAGGAAACGACCCAGAGTTCGGGAAGCTGTGTCTTGCTGGCAGGTAAGATGAGTCCCCACTGAGACTGAAGCTGGATCACATTGGATGTTGACATGGGGAAGTGCCGGACGCGAAAAACACGATGCGATCGCGAATCTCCCTGTGGCCAATGCAAACATCGTGGTATCGCCACCGAGTGTATTTACAGCACTCCCAAAGACCGCCAGGACGTTCCAAGGTCACGATCAAGACTGCGCGTTCCTTCATCGTCCTCAGCTCCCTCACCATCAGCACAACTATCCCCTGAGGGCCCGACACAAACACACACGCCACCAGACAGCTGTTCATCAAGAGGGGAAACACCAGAGTCCACACCAACAACGCCATCACCAGCCGAAAAGCAGAATGTTGCTCGCGCACCGAGAGGCAATGCCTACAAGGGCACTGCGTTCAAGACTCGCGTGATGGGCCTGAGCCATTGGTTGGCTCCATGTAACGAGATGACAGTGTTGAAGGCAATGTTGGATCACTCGCCTGAATTTCACACTAGTCGCAAGGCATTTGCCGAGCTCAAAGCTCAGCTAAGGACATACAACAATGTCTCCGAACCGTCAGTGGGAAGGGACAGCGCCAGCCTTCGATCGCTATTACCCGAACGACAGGAATGCGAGGCGTGGATCGCGAAATACTTCCAGACATATGGGCGCCTGTACGGAATCCTCGACCAGCCAGCTTTTAACAGGGATTTGGATCGCATTTATTCAGGTTCCCTCGATCATCCGGTGCACATATGCAAAATCCTGCTAGCCGTCAGCATTGCCATGCAGAGCAGCGAACAAGAGAGGCACCGTGGGAGGAGATTGGCGAGGGCTGTCGAGAATTGCATATATACACCAAAGTTCCAAAAGCCATGTTGTGGTGTGGTACAGGTTTTGCTGCTACTAGCAGTCATGAAGAGCATTTTGGCGTCGGAGACGGACAAGATGTACGATTTGCTTCCGCTTCATGGGCTGATCAGGGATATCACAACCAGCATGGGTCTTCATCGCGACCCAGCATTCTTCGTGGAGGTCACGCCGTATTTTGCCGAGCTCAGAAAGCGCCTCTGGTGGTGCTTCGTGCGGTTGAATTTGGAGTACTCGATACGAAGTGGAACACAGTTCAGTTTGCGCTTGGAGGAAAGCGACTGCCCATTACCACTGCCGATCAGTCTCCGTACGTTAGACCGGGAATCCGACGGAACGACAGACTCGGATCTTGAAAGGACAGCCGAAAATGACGTCAAGTTTTCGGTCGCTGCAGCAAAGCTGGCTCAAGTCATTGGACCTTTACACCAAGCGCTTTATTCGCCCCAACCTCCTTCTACCAACGAACTTCAGGCGCGTCTTCGAGCGGGATTCGGGAAGTTCCTGACAGAACTACCACCTGCACTGAGATCTGGGGCCAAACCCACAGACCCAATCGAGGAGCTCCAGCAATCTCTGATCTCGATCCCAATGACCAGCTTCCTCTCTATTACTGGACTGGGCAGCACATTAGGCACATCTCCAGAAGCTTCGCAACGCAGTCAGCTGTTGGAACTGTGGGACAATGCCGCTTCTGTTTTGCACCAGTTTCGCAGTTTATGCCAGATTAGCTCTGACATGAGCAACATGGCCTGCCAGCTATTCTGGACCGATGCTGCTCGTTCGGCGATGGCATCTTGCTGGATTCTTGGCCGACTACACCAGTTAGACAACATCCGCATTCTCTGCCACCCACAAAGGACAGGGTGTGTGTTCCGCGAGCTGTTGATCAAATCTCTGGTTTTCCTGCAAGACCTATGGCAGACGAGGTATCACCTAGGAGTGGTGGCAGCCAAGTTCAGTTTGTTGCTAGCGGTCAGCATCAACGTCACATCAAATCTGTACGCCGATGACGTCAACACAGACACATTCAGGCAAAGACTCTTTGATGGGGCAGCAACGGCAGCACAAGGGCTGATTGCGAATATGCTGCATGGCGTGCAGCTACGGCAGCAACAACAGTTCTCTGTGCCACTCATTACGCTCGATCCTCCAACTCTTATGTCTGCTTCTGTGGAATATCCCACGTGGGAGGTATCGGATACTGGCGTAGGGCTGTTGGGTGTTCCGGACCCCTTGTCCCGGGCCAGCACACCTTTGCTGGGGCCTGATTTTCTGCCTTTCGATTATCCCACGAATGTGGACTTTGCTGGTGTTATGTACACGAACAACGACTTTGGCTTTGCCATGGAGACTGGGGGGATGTTTCAGGATAATATGGCGATGGGGTTGCCGCCGTTTGTGGAGCAACAGGGAATGGTGCCTTTGTGGTAGATTTATTGGGGGTGGAGTTTGGACAGGGAAATAGTTATTGATACCAAAAATGAATATGAACATGTCTCCTTCCAGTCTTACCCTCTCCCTCTCCCCAAGAAAGAGCTTTACAGACCATTGAAGATAAACAACTACTCATGCTTCGTGCCAGATGCTTCATGGCAACCATGTTTGAGAAACCAGTGCGCATGCCCCAGCCTTTATGCTTTCTATCACTCTGTATTTCACCCAACATTCTTCAAAGATTTCGCAACCGCAAGTCAACCTCGCAACTTGCCTCTTTTATTTAGGCACAGTTGGTGGGCTGATTGAGATTCACGTAGGCGTGTAGTTGCCCCTCGAACCCCCCCTTGTCTGTGTGTCAGGGTTAAGGTCAAAACATAGCGCAGCAAAGGTACGAGCAATGCACCGCGTACAATAATCCGGTTTCTGGGAAAAGGAATGGCCTGTTTTGGAGAGAGAGGTTGAAAGAGAAGAAGAAGGCAGTGCCTGCAAGACTAATCTGTGTTACGGGGTACAGCAGAAAAAAAGCCGGACTTTATCTCCTGTTTTTGGGTGTTTTGCGATTGGAGCGGATTCAGGGGGGAGTGGGGCTGCATAAAGGGGGCTGTGTTGCATGGCGACGGAATGGGCCGACCCTAACCCTGGGAGTTAAATTTCTTTTTTGGGTTTCTCCTCGGAGATGTTAGAGTGGGTGTTTGTTTGGAAGGGGTTGCTGGCGAAACGAGTTATTGGTACGAATAGAAGAGGGACAGCTGGTGGTGCGGCTGAAGAGATAGTTGGATTGAGGAATACGGTGAGGATTGGGTTAGCTTGGGCTCAGCTGGGTTGGGGTTGTAGGCTTGAAATCTTGGGCTCGTGGTTTCCGTGAGAAGAGAGTTGTGACGCTTTTGTCCATCATCGATCCGAAAATGGCTCCGGTATCCATCACTACTGCGCTTTTAAATCTTATCGCCGTCGTCGGGGAAACGGCAGCGGCGGTTGCTACGTTTTGTCGGCGTTCCCGAGACGCAAGGTCTGACCTTTTGGCAGTGACAGGCGAGTTGGCGCAGCTTCAGCTCGTGCTCGAGTTGCTGAGAGAGGATACTGCTGTCATTGATGACGGCGCCATACCCGAGGATGTTCACAACCGAGCTCTTTCGACGATCGGGAACTGCTCGAATGTCATTGAGGAGATCAACAAAACCCTTGGCAGCTGCGAGCGCCCCAATCGGGGCCTGCAGTGGACGTTTGCGATCAAGGCTGAGGTTGATGGTCAGCGGGAATTGTTGAACGCTCACCGAGATACACTGCACATGGCGCTGGATGCCGTTGCTCTTCTGGCTGTTAAAGGTCTTAAGAGTGCTAAAAGTCAGGTTTCGGTGACTGTGCACGACGTCGGTTCGGATTCGGAAGAGGTGATAGATGTCTGCACCGCGGTCACCATCCCCTCAACCACTGGGGATCAGGATCTGGGAATAATTCAGAACACCGGAGCTGTCACAATATACACCGAGGAACCACCACATGATCCTAGATCCCAGTGGGATGACATCTTCGAAACTTTGGACCAGGACAGCAACGGGATTATAAACGGAGACGAAGCGGTGCCGTTCTTTGAACAGTTCAACCTACCAAGCCAAACCCTTGCTGAAATTTGGGACCAAGCAGACGAAGGCAGCCGAGGATATTTGACCAAAGGACAGTTCGCTCATGCAATGGAGCTCATTCAGCGCGCCCGCCACGACCAGCTATTCAACGAGCTTGACGCAGGAGGGAAAGGATACCTCCTTGGCACGGAAGCAAGCCCCTTTTTTGAACAGTCTTGTCTACCAGTGGAGACGCTGGGGAGGATCTGGCAGCAGGTGGACAAAGAGAACAAGGGGTTCCTCAGCAGGGAGGAGTTTGGGATGGTGTTAGATCTTATTAGGGGGGAAAGGTTGGTTGAGCCGGAGGATAAGGCGCGGTTTGATGAGGTCTTTGCTAGGCTTGATGCGGATGGGAAGGGTATGATCAGAGGGGAGGAAGCGTGTGTTTTCTTGAATAATTCCAAACTGCCGGATCTGGTGTTGGGACAGATATGGGAGCTGGCAGATGTGGATACGGATGGGTATCTTACCAAGGATGAGTTTGCCGTGGCGATGTATATGATAAAGCAGCAGAGGATGGGGGTTACGAGACTGCCGAAGGTTGTGATTAGGGGTGTGAGGTTCTTTGATTCATAGGCATCAGATAGTCTGATCATCAAGTAGGTAAATTACTGGGACTGCGACTGGCGGGACGGTCTAGGCACATCGATCCGATACCTCAACTGTGAAGAAAGTTTATCATCATCCTGATCAAACCGCAGTCTCAAGGCTCCGGCTAACAGACCGGAAAGGCGCCTTTTCCACACAAGATGTGGTATGACGGCTGTACCTGCCTGCTCGGTTTGGGCAGGTGCATCCGCTGGTCATCTGTCTGAGTGAGGTCGCTCCGCTGGTGCTCCGGCCAATCTGGGGATGTTTGTTTTCTAGCTCTTAACTTCTCGTAGTTGACTTTCCATAGCTTTGAATTCAACTCTTACATTCCATCAAAATGTCCAACACAATCCGCCCCGCCGTAAAAGGCGACCTCAACGCCATCGTCAAAATCGCCCAACTCGTGGCACCATACGCGGAAAACATACCCTACCTCTACCCAGAAGAATACCGTCAAGATCACTTGAAGAGACCTCGCAAAGGATACCGCTTTTGCCTCTTCTCTCAAGATTTTATCTTGATGGTTGCAAAAGTCCCCGACTCAGGAACACCAGGCGACATCGACATGCAGGGTAGCAATCCATCACCGCCTGCGCCATCTGGACCAAAGTTTCCAAAGACGGCTCGAATGATGAGCCAGTGATATCACCAACACCACCTACGAGGAGCTCACCAAGGAGCCGGAACAACCGCTAGAAAAGCCGTCCGACAAGCAGCCCCCCGATACGAGTGAAGAAAACATCAGGCAGTGCCGTATGAAGGCCTTCAACGCTGCTGTCGCGCGGGATTGGGAGTATTACCAGACTAGACTTGGTTAGAGACGCATGGAATTGGCCGAGCTCTCTACCTCGCCAGGGTATCGGCGCCGTGGTGCGGCAACAAAGTTGTTGGAGTGGGGGAAGGAGGAAGCAAGGAAAAAAAGAAAGGGCTATTAATGTCATTTCGACACCAATGGGGGAGGCCTTGTATGTCAAGCATGGGTTCAAGGAACTAATGAGAATGATTGTGCAGGTCAAAGGGGATGATCAGAGTTTAGCCTTTGCGTCCATGGTATGGAATTCAAAAAAGGAGGTGAATTAGGGGGGAAAGGCATGACTCAAATTATGGAGGTATTCAGGATGGATGGAAACATTGGTTTAGCAGCGGTACAGCGATGGGTCATGGTTGCAGTTTTATGATAGAGGTCGTTTGACGACTTAATAGTCATTGCTGGCCAGTCAATGATACTTTGTTTTATGTGTTTTTCCCAGGCTTTTGTCCTGTACTTTGACCCTGAACTGCACAATGACACATGGTTGAGACCAAAGCTTCCCTGGAAAATTGATTGCAATATGCAAAAGATGGAAAGGCTCGGCTTAGGGCTGAAGGTCCCGTTCCTTGCCCTGTGAGAACTCCCCCGGCTCTCTCTGCCCATATCTTACCGCCCAAAGTTTGGCTTGAAGTTGCATGGTAATTGTCATGATCTTCTACAAGTGTTAAGCACACACAATCTGTGAGCGCATATACCCCTTGCGTCGGCTTTTGGCTAAGGACGTCCTTTTGGTACGATACAATCACGAGGAGCCTTCACTGAATCATGGATCCCATGACATGTCTGATACGGGACTTTGTCCTGTGTAGAATTTAACCATAATAAAAAGTTGAATTAACTACTAGGGAAAAGAAGAGATAATTGGTTCACTAGGTAAGAGCGGACTCCCCCAAATATACGTGGAAAAGGTTACTTTGCCGCACTCCCTTCGGCCTTTGGTAAAGCCTATTGGCAAGCTACCCTTATATTGCCCTGTCCTTCAACCCTTTAATTCACCAAGGCCCTTGGCCCTATAACAATGTCTACGTAGGGGTTTTCTACACCGAGGTAAAGCGAGTCTGCTGACGATAAATAGAACCGCCAGGCTTGAGACAGAAAGCCTACGCGAAGGGTTACCATGACGCCATTGACTTGTGAGCCGTATTTATACCTAATGTGACTCACCGTCACCTGTGCCAGGTGAATGGTTTCCTCGTGGCCTTGAGGTCACCGATCTATTACGAAACCACGTGAAAAGCAGAAAGAAGTGCCGCATGAAGTTGTCACTCGTGCCAGCTCATGCAACCTACTGCTTAAGTCGGCTATCAACCGGCACGCAGAGCCTCTGAGTGACATGAGCTTCTGCGGAAAAAAAGGAGCTGACAAGTTATCGTGTCAAAAGGACGTCCTCGGCCAAAGGCCGAGGCAATGGGTATATCCGTTTACACAAGTCATGATATCAGTCCCTCCAAACCAGAGCTGCCCGCCACAGGTGGCCTCTCGGCCAATCCAAAGCATCGTCGCTGTTGTCTGTGGTCAGTTGTTCCTTGCCATATCCCGTAGATACACAGCTCTTGAACAAGATCCTCCTCAGGACTGGACTCCCCGAGCCCGCCTAGCTGAGTGAATGGAGAGGGGCGTGCTTCCAAAGCCTCTATTCCCCCCTTGCCTTTCCTGCTTTCATCCCAACTCCCCTCTGCCAAGAAAATACCAGACACACGCATTTTTCTCCTCCAATAAAATCTTCCAACCATATCTAAGCCGCAACGACGCCGAGCAGAGCCGCAATGACGCGCGCAGAGCCGCACTCGGCCGGCCCAAACGACATCACTGGCCGAGATTCTGTGACTCCCAATCTCCATCTGATCTTGTCAGTTGTTCCCAAGTGGAGACCAAGCAGGCAACGAGACCATTGTTTACTCTTCTGTTCGCTCGAGATAACCAGATTTGCGAGCAGATAGCGGAATTCGCAAGGCCCCACCCGTAGAGCGTGGGTCACAAATTCCCAGTATATATTGAGCACTTCCCATCCTCGTCTGCCCTCCCAATTCTCTTCTCTCCCAGGCTCAACAGGATCATCTTCTTCTTCTCTTGTTCTCAAGCATCTAACCTGTCCCACCACCCATTCGCCACTCCTTTGCCTTTGCCCAAGCCTCTCTTTACCGCCAAAATGGTCTCTGTTACCTTCTTTGCTACCATCCTCTCCATGGGGCTTGCTGTCCTTGCAGCCCCGGCCAACTTCAACAACACTTCGGTGGTCGAGGCCCGCGACAGCTGTGACTCCACGAAGTCTTTCTGTCCCAAGGGTGACCGCGGTCAGTGCAACCCCGGAGTTGACGGGTGCATGCATATCTATTATTGCGAGCACATCTGGTCGCAGGGCGACTGTGCTCACAGTTACTCTTGGACCGGCGAGTGTCGTAAGTATTCCGATACGCTGTTTCATATTCTTACTCTTGCTGACGTCCCATTCTCAGATAACATTCCCGCCAAATTTGACAATGCCATCAGCTCCATTGCCAACGAGAATGTCGACCAATCCGACTGCCACTGGTTTGAGTAAGTGCGCCCTCTTCGCTTCATGACATGGCCAGTGTGCTAAGCATCATCAACCAAAATAGTGGTGCGGATTGCACCGGCGCCCAGTATTCGAACGAGAACGACCAAAACCTTGCCGATGGCAATGGTTGGTGGAACGACCGTATCAGCTCCTACCGCTGCGACTACCATGGCCCGGCTTCTTAAGCCCGCGGCATCAGCTTCCTTTCTCTCAATTCTTAGCTGGTTTTCCCCGTATCAATCGACATCTGAAAATGGGTAGGAATGGGTTGGGCATATGGAAAAGGAAATGGGTAGACAAAGGGTTGGGTGAATGTTTCTCTGAATAACAAGGCGTTCCGGTTTCAGGGGATCTTTCTAGACTGACCGATCTACAATGAGGGTCATGGCAAAGCTTTTTCTTGTGACTGCCTTTTGCCAGTGACTTGTGGCTGACATTGTGCTAAGGGTTTTGGAAAGGTGACCAATTGCCCTGCATGAGAATGTCACCTCGCTCGAGGCTTAGCACTCCCAGAGAGTATTGCGAGCTTCAAGGACAAAATCGCTGCAGCGGTCAAGTGTTGAAGTAGCTAGAGCTATTACCAATCACCACCCTCGCGGCCAGCATGACCCGCCAAGAATGAGCTGACATTGGCATCGATTTCTTTGACGGCAGCTCCTCGTTTTCTCCCGACAAAAACCACTCAGCCCAAACAACCACCAGCGTCAAGATGACCACATTATGGCTCTTCCTAGCCACCGCACTGGCAGTTTACATCGCCCGTTGCTACAATTCCTACTCCCGCCTCTGTCACATCCCCGGCCCCGCACTCGCAAAGTTCTCATCCGCCTGGATGATCAAAATGCTCACCAGCGGCAAGGTCCACGAGAACATGATCGCCACCGCCGCCAAATACGGCCCCTTGGTACGAATCGGACCCAACGACCTGCTTTGCACCGACCCGGAGACCTTGCGCCGGATGTCGAGCGTGCGCTCAGCTTACACAAAAGGAGTCTTTTATGAGACGGGGAGGATCATCCCGGGGTATAACAACATTGTTTGTGAGCGGGATGAGGAGAAACACAAAGCGCTGAGGACAAAGATGGCAGGGGCTGTAAGTGGACAGTTTCCATGGCGACCGTTGCAACCGCAACTCATACTGGAGGAGAGCTAACAAAAGAAACAGTACAACGGACGAGAAAACGGGAGTACAGGCTTTGAGGAAAGTATAGATCGACAGATGCTCAACCTCGTGGCATTGATTGAAAGCAAATATGTCTCCTCGCCCGGCAATCTGCGGCCGTTTGATCTTTGTGCCAAGACGCATTTCTTCTCGTTGGATGTCATTAGCGATGCTTCGTTTGGTAAGGCATTCGGGTTCTTGGTAGAGGATAGGGATTTGCATCAGTTCGTTGAGATCAATGACTCTGCTCTTCCGGCCATGAATTTCCTTCAGGCTGTGCCGTCCTTGACAAATATCGTTTATCGCTGGCCGTTTAATCTGGCGCTTCCTAGGGACGTGGACGGCGTTGGGTTTGGCCGGTTAATGGGGTATGTTGTTCCTCTCGTGGGGCTCGGGGGACTTTTCGCTGACAGCCCGGTAGGCTGGCAACGGGTTGCGTGGAGGAGCGGCTTCGACCTGATGCAGAGCCAGGGCGGGATATGCTCCAGGCTTTTATCAATGGTGGGATGACGGAGGATGAGCTGGTGCAGCATATGTTTGTTCAGATGTAAGAGGCCTTTCTGCGATACTATGTGGTGACCCTAATCAGAGATAAATCAGTGTGGCAGGTTCCATTACGACGGCGGCAGCTATTCGACATACCCTCTTGGCCTTGATATCTACCCCTTCGGTGTATGCGACTCTCCAAAAGGAAATAGATGAGAGTGTCTCCTCCGGCCGCGTCAGTCGTCCGGTCATTAGGGATGTCGAAGCTCAAGCCCTTCCGTATCTGCAAGCGATGATTCGCGAGGGCTACCGAACCTGGCCATCAGTTGTTGGCCTGGGCAGCAAGCAGGTGCCGAAAGGTGGTGATAGTATTTGCGGGTTCCATGTTCCGGAGGGCACCCAAGTCTCGCATAACTACTCGGGAATAATGCGATTGAAGGGGGTATTTGGGGAGGATGCTGACGTGTTTCGACCGGAGCGCTGGCTAAAGGAGGAGGCCGACGCAGAGCGGCTGAAGTTGATGAACTCTGTGCTGGAACTTGCGTTCGGGAATGGAAAGTACCAGTGTCTGGGAAAGCGAATCGCGCTGATGGAGTTGAACAAGATCTTTTTTGAGGTAGGTGTTCTGTTGATGTGTCAGTTGAAGAATCTATACCTGTGCTGATCAAAAAAAAAAAAAATCACAGCTATTGCAGCGGTATGATATGGCGTTGGTTGATCCTCACAACCCGATCAGATCAAGCAGCGGGGTATTTTGGATTGGAAGCGATTTGATGTTGAGATTAACAAAGAGGTCGTAAATTTTGTCTAATGCAATAGAGGAAGCGAGAGTGCCTTCCGATTCCAACAAGTTGCATGAGATGTGCTGGTGGACCGGGGGCCCCTCTTGTCTATTTTCTGCCCAACAGCCTACCAACAGTGCCAACCCCGCACATCACCTTTCTGCAGCTTTGAAAAATGGCGAATGTCGATGACGATCTCAACGACATCAACGATATACTCGACAGCCTTCGTTCAAGACCACCAAGTCCGAATGAAATCTCGTCATGCCCCTCTTGTTCCAGGATTAAAGATGAATCCCTGCCAGGATACCGTTGCCTTCGGATTGGGAGCTCACGAGGAATCTACCCAAGTACTTGCGCTCGCTGCGTGTTTACGTCCGCGGTTGGAGAAGCCTGTGTGGAGCAAGGGATTCTAAAATGTGCAGATTTTGACACAGACAACAAACCCAATCACTTTATTGTTTGGCAAGTCGAGAACGACGGTTCACTCGTACTTCCGAGATGGTCTAACCTATTATCGTCTGCCGGAGGTTCCGCGTACTACCTTCCGAATGCCATATCATTTGAGATATTGACCGCTCCCGGGAAGCCATCTCCATTTCCTGACATTCCTATTTGGGGCCCAAGATTGGCCTGCCCTAGCAAGGATGATGGCGTAAGCTTTGACAAGGTTCAGGCTTGGTTGAAGGTTTGCGAGGAAAGACACTCAATGTGTGGTAGGGTGTCTGGAGCTCCAAATTTACCGGCAAGGGTTCTTGATGTTCGCCAACTACCCGTCAAGTTGTATGAGCCACATCCCGGTGAGTCGAAGCCATATCTGTGTCTTTCCCACTGCTGGGGTGGTTCGAGACCGAAATGCATGACTACATCATGGACCCTCGAGACCAATCGCCAGGAGATTGTTTGGAACGATCTCCCCGCAACATTTCAACATGCCATTGATGTTACAAGGCGCCTAGGATTTGAATATCTGTGGATCGACTCTCTGTGCATTATACAAGACTCGGAAACGGACTGGCAGCACCAGTCGGCTGAAATGATCTTCATTTACGAGAATAGCCATCTTACTTTGGTTTGTTCCCTTTCCCTTTCTCTCTGGGGTCCTCACTAACAGCGTCTCTTCTTCCACTATAGTGTGCCACTGCATCAGAGGATGACAATGGTGGATTCTATGGAGACGTACCTACCGAAAGAAGGCCGAAAGAAATTACAGTCAAAGGACCAGACGGAACAGATTACGAGCTGCTGGTCAGAACGGACCTGTCGAATCGACATCTTCCATTGCCTTGGGGAGTTGACCACCACGAAAACCGAAGGAAGTATTTTCCGCTCCTGACACGAGCCTGGGTTTTCCAAGAGCGCCTTCTATCTCGCCGATTACTGCACTTCACCAAGGAAGAGCTCCTCTTCGAATGCGCAGAACTCATAACGTGCGAATGTCACCCTGGGGTTGGGCGATACGATTACCGGCCAAAGCACAGTGAGCCACTCGACAAACGTGTACTTTCTCTCTCAGAGGCTGCTTTGAAGGCACCCAAGAAGAAGCCAGAGAGTCTTGAAGAAGCCGCCAACCTCGAGGTTAATGCGACGCCCTGGGGGAGAGCAGTAGAGTGCTACACAGCGCTAAGTCTTTCATATCCACGAGACAAGCTACCAGCGTTGTCAGGAGTTGCCAAACAAATCCAGAGACGTTTGCGGCCGGATGACGAATATCTTGCGGGACTATGGAGAAGCACGCTGCTACCTGATTTATGCTGGTGGTCTGTCGGCTATAAGCAGGCACCACAGCGGTGGCGCGGGCCAAGCTGGTCATGGGTATCAATCGACGGACCCATCGCCATGAACAAATTCCGACAACGGGCTAAGAACGATGCTTGCAGCGTTGTGGATGCAAGCGTACTCCTAACTGGTCCAGACGCAATGGGAGAAGTCGAATCGGGGCACGTTATTTTGTCAGGAACTATTTGCGCCGGACGAATGAAACAGGGATCTCATGTCGATCCCAAGATACTGCGCTACCCCAAATCTGCATCTGTTTACGACCTTCTACTGGCAGTCAATGGGGACGAAAGGCTGATGTTTGTAGACTGTCGGGATTACCTCTACGATGGCACGGTGACAGTTGGCCAAGAGATATTTTGTCTCCGCATGGGCCTGTACAATGACGCTGACGAGTTCTGCTTGATCTTGAAACGGGCTGGCAAGGTGGAGACGTCATCTATCAATGAATCAGGATGCTATGAGAGAATTGGATACATGATGGGCTACTCTGGTGATCTCGATAGGTGGTGCGAAGGGAAAGCCAGGTCACTGATAAAGATTATCTAACATTACATCCAAACCATTATTATGTGCCACTCTTTCAAGGCCATTACTTGGGTCTTCCCGATTACCAGCTGATTGTGCCAATGAACACCGCAAGTAGAGTCCCGACACTCATCATCGAGACAGAAGCATACGCGAGACCGGAAGCACCAGCAGTAACAGGCTCCTGAACACCCGCAGGTTAGCGATGAGGCACCAAGGCTTTCAGGGGAAGGCAACAACATACACTGGTGGAGGCCGAGGCGGGTGCAGTCGTCTCAGCTCCTGTCTGAGGAGGTTCGGTGATGGAGGGTTCAGCGGCGTCAGAGGTAGAAGACGAATCAGCATCCTCAGTGACAGTAGCCGGGGCCTCTGAGGTGACAAAAGAGTCGACGGGAGTGACTGTTGTGGTGGCCGCTGGCTCCTCTCCTCCGCCCGAGGGTGATGGGACAGAAGACAAGCCGCAAGCTTCAGCAGCGGCTGTCAAACCATTGCCGTAATGGCGCCAGATGTTGAACTGCTTGGCACATTCGAGACAGTCCTCGAAGAGCTCGACCCAAGTGGAGTTGTCGCAATGTCTACCAGAGCGCGAGCCACCAAGGGCACTTCCTGTAACGGCAGGTGTTAGCTATTGTTAGAGGTGCCGGTGTGGGTGAGATATTGGTTGAGGTTGGTCAACGTACCACAGTTGGAATGGCACTCAAACTGGGGAGTACCAGGGGCCTGGCGGGCTAAGAGGGCACCGACATCGACATTGTCTTGAGGAGAAACAGCGGCTTGAACAGCAGTCCCAGTGAAGGCGGAGAGCAGGACGAAAAACTGAAGACCACGCATTTTGAAGATGTTGCAAGAAATAACGACGAGGAGGGCAAGAGATGGGGCCTGCACTGGGAGGGAAGGATGGGGTCAAATGAAGTAGGTAAATACGGGGAGGTTGTGGGATTGGCTACGAAAAAGGTAGAGGTGGGTGTACCTCAATATATCTGAATGTACCCTTGTCGAATGAGGATGGTCCTTGACCCCGTCGAACGTCAACCCAATGTCGGGTCCGACGGTTCGTGGTGGCCAGGGAAGAGTGGGATGCATGGCGGCAGAGGGTGGATATTACCTAACGAACTTGGCAGTTCAAAGTCGGCTGAAGGATTCAATCAGATATTCCGGGTATCTTTTCACGACAAACTGGATTTGTGAGGCACATTCTGGCATTCTGCGATGTCGGCTCTTCATTTCTGTGGAACATCCTGGCTCACAGAAGTGGACCCAAGCTCGCCGGAGCTGACAACCACCAATCAGCTTCTGGTGATGCATCTGATAAGATGGGTGCCCCACTGCGCCGAGCGAAGTTATCTGATCAAATTTATCTGATCATCTGATTGCCAAGTCTGCCAGATTCCATCACGACAAATCGGAGGGCTCGCAGGAGAGTACCATTGAATGCCACTGTTAGTCAATCCTGCCGGTGACTGAAAAGAATCAGATCATTGACTGCCTAAACGAGGGGCTCGGTGCGGTTCGCTGAAAACTCAGAGTCACTGGACTGACAGCCCAGCCTGGTCGACACTCTTCACTCTCATCACACCGCTGTCATGCCAAGTTATCGTTCGGCTTCCGGCGTCGTTATCTCACGCAAAACCCGGATTCCTGTCTTTGTCGAGACCCATACCTGTAGCATATCTTGGCTAGAGCGGAGCAGCCAGGAACAATTCTCACCCATTTCGCGGGGAAAGCAGAAAAAGAACGCAAGTTCTGGGAAAGTTGTTGCTATGCCGAGGATACACTACCATACGGCATTGTTAACAACACATGTTGGAGTCTTGGAAAGTGTGGTGTGTGGTGGGGGTGGTGGTTGGGCAGGACTGACGAAAAGATAAAAGAGGAGGGGGACGGAACCAAAGTGGCCACCGGCATGTTCCTGTCTTATCCTTCTTTGCACAGGCGGCATCCTCCATCTTAGCCGAATAGTGGTAACTCCCCCGCTTCTCGTCCAGCTTGACACTATTGCACCCTTCTCAATCTTTCCTGGGATACCATCTTCAATCTTCTTTGCATAACTTCGTTGTTATCAGGTCACCCTATCCAAACAACACAATGGTTCGACGATTTCAGCAGGCTGTGGCCCTCGTTGCAGCCACTGCCACTGGTGTTTTGGCAGCCTCGGAGAACATGGGCCCTGCCTCGTTCATGTGGCCACCTGACAGAGCCTGGTCTGAGCACACTGACAACGAGGGGCCTTGTGGTTCTATCCACAGGGTTCTTGAACGGACGAAGTTTCCTTTGAGTATGTTTGACATCACTAGGTCTACATTCTAATGAGGAAACACTTGCTGATTGCTTGTAGGTGGCGGAAGAATAGCCTTGACAGCCCAAGATGACTCCTACCACGCCCAGATAAGCATCTCATTCCATAATGGTACGTGCATCTTTGCATCCTTGCTTATTTCCTTTTATATCGACGCCTATACAAAAATTCAAACTTCGGCTACTACCATGGCCAAAGAGAGATGCTAATCATTATGGCCGTTCATCAGACCCCCAAGAGCAAAAGGACTTTGGCTTCGTCCTGAACACAACGCCCATCACAGAGATCGATCCAGGGCACACCTGCCTGACCATTCCTGACCCTCCATCGACCATTGCCCCCGGAACCAATGCGACCATCCAGCTCATGTACATTGCCGACTTTGACCGGCCAGAGAACCAAACCTTCTATGCCTGTGCCGACATCCAGTGAGTCCTTCTTTCCATTTTACCATCACAGTTGTCTGTACTAACACCAAATCAAGGTATGTCCGCGCTGCCGACTTCCCACAAGACACAATCCCGTGCTTCAACGCAACCGACTCTGAGAACGACGTCCCGGCACCCACTGCCACTGGTCTTCCGACCAACCTCCCGGGTCACGGCGACAATGGTCCTCCTCTCAACACCGCTGATCCAGAGCCATCGAGCAGCTCTGTTCCATCGAACAACAACGGCAACAACAACAACAACAACAACACCCCCATTGAGTCTGTCAAGACCGGTCTCTCCAAGGGTGCTATCGCCGGTGCGGTGATTGGTTCCATTCTTGGTGTCGCTGCCATCATTGGCTTGGCTTTCCTGTTCTATCGTGAGCGCCAGAGAAAGAACAGACTTATTGCCCAGCGTGACTCTGGGAGGGGTGTCCCTTGGGTTGAGGACCCTCCCAAGAAGTCGAATATTTCTGCTGATAGTGTGGTTTTGGGGACGAGGTTGTAGAGACATGATGGGATGGAGAAGAGAGATGGTAATGACTGATATGATATGATGACACTCATTTGGAATATGGAGCAGAATCATGGTGTCTTGAACTCGCAATCCCCTGAACACAAGCACATACGACCATAGGCAGTTGAATACACGGGATCCCGTCCGCTCTCCCCTAGTTAAGCAATTGACCGCCAGACCAGTACTCAGGTGGGTGACCACTGGGGAATCCCTGGTGTTGTATGTTTTTGGTGGTTTTGGCTTTTTGGAATTTGGCTTCTGGTATACCCCGAGGTAGATACTCTACTTAATGCAGATGAAGAAATGAAGGTTCATCGTTACTATTGCTGAATGAATTGACCATCTATGCCACGACTAACCGCCCAAGGTTGATGCCTATTTTGTCGTAACTGCTCTAACGCTATTTAGAACTCGAACCCTCTTGAGATCACCACAGTTGGCATGAAGTTGAAAAATGCTTGGAACGCCCTCAGGTTTATACGGACCAGGGAAACAAGAGTCAGAATTAACAACGGAAAGCTTTCTGCTGCTATAAAAGCCCCCATTAAGAGAACACGGTTCACCTACCACAATGTTGCTTCAACGTTTTGTGTTTGACCTGCTACGAGTCCTCCATGTTGGTGTTTTCATCACCCCTCCACCGAGTATGTACATCTTCTTGCACCGAAAACCCAAAGTATCACGCAAGAGCCACGAAGCCAAACGAATTCAGTATAGTTTCGCGGACATCATCACCTTTGAGAGGATTTGAGGGTCCCTCCTATCTCATAAGGACGGTGATCATGATGAGTGAATGAAGCAGGACAGTTCATAATGCCAAGACGCCTTGAAGTCCAAAGTGGGCCCAAGGGTCTTGTGGGTCTTATTCCTGACCGCCTTTCGGCTCGTGTGGGATGGATTTTGGGAACGGAAATTCTGCCAGTTCAACCCCACATGAATTTTTGGGAAATTCATGCATCACAAGCCCAGGACGACCACGATATTGAGCGCCCCGGCCTAACGATCGAATCGCTAACATCTTTGGACTCCTCGATATTCTGCTCGATATCTTCAGGATCCAGTCAATCGAAAACATGGAACAACAACCAGAGCTCAGCGCTCAAGCGCCCAAGATCGAGGACCCCGCCCCCACCGAAGTCGTCGAGAATGCGCCCGTCGCAGAACAGCCAGCCCAGACCTCAACCAAGCAGGTCCACTCCTTGGTGATTGATGCCAACGCTATTATCAGAAACGATCCAACAGTATCAACGCTTCTTTCTCAGGCGGAGGAGCTGTACACCATTCCAGCGGTTGTGTCCGAGAGTGTGTGGCCCTGGGAATATTGACATCTTGGGACTGCCTCACTAAAACTTTTGTGTCTTTCAGTTCGCGATGAGGCCACCCGATCACGATATCAGACGACGCTTGCGCCATTCATCAAGCTTAGGACACCCAAGCCCGAGTCGATGGCGTTTGTTACTGGCTTTGCGCGGAGGACGGGTGATCTGCAGGTGTTGTCGAAGCCCGATTTGCAGCTCCTTGCCTTGACGTATGAGTTGGAGGTTGAGAGGAATGGTGGTGATGTACGGCGCCTTTCATGCGGCTTGGGATATTCGGGAAGGCTAATGGGTTTAACAGTGGCGCTTGAGGAAAGACCCAACGCAAAAGACCGTGAACGGAAAGCCACCGGCCAAGCAGGAGGAGACCAAAACTGAAGAGCAGGATGCTGCACCAGAAACAGTGACTGAAGCGGATGCGCCATTGGCTGAGACAACACCAGAGGGCTTAGCGCAAGAATTGGAGAAGGTTGACCTGAACCAGCCGCCAGTTAAGGCTGAGGTTGAACAGGCTGAGGCGGAGGAAGATGATGACGAGGAAGGGTGGATCAGTATGTGGCTTCATGAATTACCCTGAGAAGTTCTTGTTCACTAATACATACACCCGCAGCTCCCAGCAACATCAAGAAGTACCAAGCCAAGGAGAAGGGCGGCGCCGGAAAGCAACAAACCCAGCGGTTTCTTCAAGCAGCTCTTATTACGGCGGATATGGCCATGCGAAACGTTGCGCTCAGAATCAACTTGAAGTGAGTGACCTTCGCGCGAGAGCTCAAATGAGCAATGAGCTAAACAATATCACAGCCTGCTTGACACCAGCCTTACCAAAATCACCTTCCTCAAGACCTGGGTTCTAAGATGCCACGGCTGCTGGAAGGTCTGCAAGGACACCACGAAGCAGTTCTGCCCATCTTGCGGACAGGCTACCCTCACCCGTGTGTCATGCAGCACGGACGCGTCTGGCAACTTCACATTGCACCTCAAGAAGAACTTCCAGTTCAACAACCGTGGCAACGTCTACAGCATTCCCAAGCCAACACACGGCTCTTCCAACACCAAGCGCATTGTTGGAGGTGGCAAAAACGGCTGGGGCAATGAGCTAATCCTGGCTGAGGACCAAAAGGAGTACGTCAGGAAGACGGATGAGGAGCGCCGCACTAAGTACAAAGATCTGATGGATGAGGATTATCTTCCCAGTATTCTCACCGGGTCAAGGGGCCCTGGGAACGGGAGGATCAAGGTAGGTGCTGGTCGCAATATCAACGCCAAGAAGAAGAGGTAAACAGCACATATAGACAAACAAAATAAAGTGTACATCCTGCGATGGTGCCACAAAAATGCAGATGTGGGTTTGTGTGTGTGTATTGTTCCTGAATGTCAATGACAACCTAGGGGATAATTCCACAAAGTATGAACTCCCTGAACACCTAGAGAAAAACAGAGCCCTTTTCCATTTTCCCCGTATGATTATGCGCTGGTAGCACAGTTTCGCTGCTATCGGCATTTACTGTCCACTCCTCCGCCTCCAATTCATGTTCTGCTCCAGTTTAACTGGCAACAAGTAGTGAAACCACTTGTCTTCCTTCCTCCTCCTCTCAATCCTGCCAAAAAGACTTGAGTGGGTGGTGGATAGAAAATGGAGCGCTGAATTGACCTTGTAATAGCGCTGTTGGGTATCTCCTTCTGTCGACCTATTTCCTACACTTCTCCTTCCTGCTCGGCGCTGTTTTATTTGATGCTTTTGGTATCGTACTGGATGATGCGATCGCGAAGTAAATGCTTATTTTACTCTTTACGCGCGCGCGGGTTAGCTTCTTTTTCGACAAAAACGTGACGGAACGCGACATACTCTTCTCGGCGGCATCCAACAAGGCAGCATATCTCTTGCGCATCGCGAGCCGGTGGCGGGACCACTTGTCGTCGGGGGAGAAGCGCGCCGGGTGGGCAGAGCGGGTGACCTTGCCGTCGAGGACCTTTTTGAGAGTGTACTGGCGGCCGAGGCCGTCGGCGGTGGGGATGTACATGAGATGCATTTTTTTGGTTGGTTCGGTGGTGGGGGAGGTGGTGTTGTGGTTGCTGTTGGGTGGTTTGATGGTGGTGACGGGGAAAGGCCGAGATTTCGAAAAGCAGCGGCGAAATCTTTGGGATTTTTTTTTTTGCCAGCTTCGATGCTGGCCAAGGATTGATCGGGCGGTGAGTTGTCCGTCTCGTCGGTGGTTGCAAGTGAAATGCCGATATCACGTGCTTTATTGTGGTGCTGCTGGTTAATGGCACGGGCCACTTTTGGAGTTTCGTTTGCAAATGTTCGTGGTGCGGGTGCTGTGGGGCGACTGGTGGGGCGTTTTGGAACGCCAATGGCCAGTAAACCAGGCACCTTTTTGATGTGAAAGTGAGATGTGAACGTGAAACTTTCTCTTCATTTATTTTCACCTTCTTTTTATGCGCAGTGTGGCTTTCGATATTCAAAGCATCAGGATACTTCCCTTACAAAACAACAACAAACAGACAAGAAATGCGCCTGAAGGAACCATCAAATCCCACCAGTTTCCAGTCCCGCTATCAACCATGACGACCAACCATGATGACAGCTACTTAGTAGCCCAGACCCTAAAATAGACCAACAAAACCGTCAAGGTACATATGAAAGAGCAAAGCCATATCATCGCATCATTATCGTAGCATGAAGCACCGATTCACCATGTCCACCTATCCCCAGAAGCGCAACCGCTATACCTCAGGCTTCAAGACCGCCTTCCCTTCCTCGAGCTGTGGAACCTGACCATCATCACCATCTCGAGCCGAACGTGCATCCTCATCCGAAACCTCGGTCGAAGTAACACTAACCTCATCGGCATCCTGTACTCTGGCGGGCCTATATGGCCGACGTACCGTAGAGGAAGACCTAGACGACAATGATGACGAGGATGATGAAGACGAAGGCAGCGGCGGTAGCGAAGGGGGATCAAAGTCGTCCTTCAAGAACGAGTCAAAGTCAAAATCGGACATAGCATCGCGAGCAATTTCTGTTCTACAACAGGAGCGAGGGAACTCTGATGTCCTCATCAGCAGGTCCTGTCTTTGACGTGGTGGTGGGGTTGCCATGAGCGCAGACGTACCGCACATCTCGCCAAGTTCGCTAGGTAGTACGATAGGTCTCGGTGGTGGCCACATACCCGGAGGTGGAGGGGGAGGCGGGCCCATTGGCATTGGGCCGGGGTAGTAAGATGGCATCGGAGGGGGAGGCGGAGGAGGGGGAGGCGGAGGAGGGGGAGGCGGAGGAGGGGGAGGCGGAGGAGGGGGAAAAGACGGGCTCATGCCACCAAAGCAAAAGACGCAAGGCGGATGGGTGGGGATGTTGTTCACTGTGTTGATCAGTTGCCGATGGCATTGGTATCGGTGGGAGTTGGGGAAGTGCATGCATGGCGTAAGGGTTTGGCATGCTTTGCACGGCAACATTGACATTGGCGGAGGGGGTGGCGGAGGTGGCAGGTAACGAGGAATCATGGGAGGACCAAGAGGGAATTGTGTTGGCAAAGGAGGGGGGATCACAGATGGTCTGCTGTATGCTGAGATTGCCGGCGGCGGTGTATATGTCTCTGGGGGTGTAGGAGCTCCATACGGATCGCGGCCGAACGGCGATGGCCAGCTATCTGACATGCTGTCCTCTGAGCGGTCACGCCTTTGGACGCGATGTCTGACCTGTTCTGACGAAAGGCTACGGCCGCGAGATCGATCTGGACGACTTGTGTATGAGGGCGGGGATGCGAAGCTCCTTCGCTCTCTGTGTGGTGATACCGAAGTCGATCGATATGATGGTGGCGATTCGGTGCGTTTGGGCCGCGATGCTTCCACTCTGAGACGCCTTTGACGGTGTCTCTCACGGGCCATTTCGCTCGTTTCGGCCTCGTCAGCACGCCCCCAGGGGTTGGAATCTTGGTGGCATCCCTCGAGGCCATCAGCGGTCTTGCTGACCCCAGTCTCCCCACCTCGAATAACAAGAGAGATCCTCAAGGCCTGGTTTCCAATGGCGGCTTTCTTCTTCCACAATCGACGACGAGGTTGTGGGACGTCCGCGTGATCCGCGCCGGAGAATCGCAGAAAGCTCTGTACACGGAGAGTTACAAGCGTCCAGGTTCGAGTGCGGTAACTGGTCGATGTCGCTCTCCCTCTGTCAAGAAGCAAATCTGTGATGGCGTGTTGGACTTCGTTTGGAAGGCTGCCACAGATCGTGTTAAGGTGTTCTTCATATGTCTTTTGCTTCCCACGGAGGATCCGGCCAGCCCATCCACGGCGATGCTTGTCTTGATACTGTTTGACGGCGTCGTAGAACATGTTGGCAAGGACGGACTGTTCGGATGCTTGAGCAACTGTTGACACCCTAGCTTCGGTTTGTTGGTATTCATGCACACCCACCCCGAGCGCCTTAAAACCACCCAATACCTCCCGTTGGCCGGGAAGATAGGTGATGTTCCAAGCCTCGTATACCTGCTTGCCCGCCTCGTTCTTCTCTACTTGACTAGGTGCTCAAATATTAGCACATGCCCTCCGGCAAACGAGACTGGGCACACTTACTGGAGAGGGCAATGTTCCTGGCTTATCCAATATCTGTCACTGTATACGGAGGAGACGACACTAGAGTCGTCGCTGCATACTGTCGACTCATCATCGCCATATGTGGCAGCATTGACAGGCGCTGAGTTTCTTCCTCTCTCAAGGAATGGGGATTGAGGAGAGTAGGGTACCGGACACATGATTGTGGATGTGGAGGTGGGGGTGAGCTGTATAACACGAAGACCAGAGAGCAATGGTCTTGCTGCAAAGGTTCAAGGGGAAAGTGAGGGCGGGGTTCCGGGCTGATAGCTCTTATAAGCTGGGGGAGGATTGAGACCATGGAAGTGGGAGGGATCTGAGGCACAGGCGGCCGGGACGCCTTGGACTGGCTACTGCAGGAGAACACTTGCAGACAGCTGCCGTAGTTGCATGGATAGGACAACATCTCATAGGCTGGCTGACTGAGGATGTGAGAAATCGGGGCGTCTGCCTGCGCGCTGGCCCCTCTTGCTCCCCTCCAACTCTCAACTGAATGCCCGCTGATTGGCAAATTCCATTATCCAGGGCGGCCGCCAGTGGATGGGCAAAGACAATTGGATCAAATCGACATGCAGCTGCGCATTATCTGCGCCCCAACCCCTGGACGAAGGCTGTGCGGAGAGTTGTCTTGGCATGTTTGATACAAAATAATGGAGAGCCGAGATTGATTTTGGCGCATGTCAGTGGGCCAGGCCTAACAATTGACAACATTCTATGTCTGCATTGTCAAAAAGACAGAAGTCCGAGTCTTTTTGTATGATGTGCTTGCGCAGGCTCCCAAGGCCTCCTTCTCGCCCGTGATCTGAGTGCGGCTCATGTTTACCCCGCAGTGTATCTGCCCAGCGATAACAAGAAAGAAGCTGAAAGCAGGCCTCACAATACAAACCCCAGCAGCAGCTGTGGGTTAGCATCGATCTCACCCAGGTTTCTGGTCAGTATCGCGTCCACATCATGCCGAACAATGGTCGATGGACGTGCCGCTGACCGTAGCCTTGCAACACCCCAATTGGAAAAGTGAAGCCCCCCGTTCTGCTGTTATCATCCGAGTATCGGAGGCTGCTCGTACTTCGTGTGAGACGCTAACTGTCACCGTCCATTACTCAACCACACGAGCTTATATAAGGGATCTATCATGAAATCGTGTTGAACTGGGTGATAGTGATATCCCCGATATCACCGTCCACTTCAACAGGTCATCTAGACACGAGCTTTGTATGGAATTAGTACACATAAGCTCTTCTATCATTGGCGTCTCAGACACTGAATCATCTCGCGGGCGAGAACTTTCCCTTTCTGATTATCACCTGGAAAGTGTGACTTGCCTCGCCTGATGCTGAGGAATGGACATTCTTCCTTTCTTGCCTGCTCTGGCTTAGTGCATTACCGTTGCCGGTCAAGATGGGCCAATCAACTGGCCCAATCTCTCCGGGTCTATTGTGATTTGCTCAAGCTTCATTGAGCGGGGTAAATCAACGTCGATGGATGCCATCGGGGAAACCATCTTTGAGTTGATCTTTAGGGGATCCTGTCACTTCATTGACATGCTCTCTACCTTTGAGGTCGACCTTGCCTAGCCCAACTGAACATCTGGCTCGCCCAAATGAGCGGTGTCTATCAATTATCCAATGGCTTTCGTCGGTAACTACGCTCTCTCGAGCACCCCCTCCAGCTCGGCTTGCCCAGCCTGCCTGAATTCCATGGTGTCGATCTGATATCGGCCGGAGCAACCACAAGGCCACTGAGCCACATACTCACTGCTGTTGTCTCTGCTGTTTCCTTGCAAGCCTCAAGTTTTTTCATAAAATATGGGGGCCGCGGCGTGTGGGGGCCGCGGCGTATGGGGGCCCTTTTTCCATCCCAGACGAAGGCAATTTTGGGGGCCATGTCTTGGCTATCGAAGAGGAGGCAAAGAAGGTGCTATATCTAGCCATCTTTCCTCTTCACTTTCGGAAGCATCCCTTCCTGGCTCTCTGCCATGTTCCCATGTCCGGTCTCCAAATGCTGTCATCAGCCCGCCTTGATATTGGGATTACATCTCACAAGAATGCGTTGGAGCCTCGCCCAGCACCCTGCACCTATTCCACATGGCAACCCTCCGCAAAGTCTCTCTGCACGGGTAACAAACCGCGTATTAACGTCAGTATGGAGCCCCAAACCCCGAGACGCTTTTATATTCTATCTTTAACATATGTTTCTCCGTCAGATACCTTGATCCTTCAAGACCTACAAGGCGCCCTTTTCCTCTCAGCTCCCTTCCATCCACATGTCGATATCGGACCTGCAAGATGTAGGCCTCTAGGTCTTGCTACGTTAGCGCCATGCTTGCTCCGGAATTCTTCGAGGGGACTGAGTGTTGATATCCGGACGCCACTGGCAAAACCCCTACTCTGGATTCTGCCTCCTGCATGTGGTTAAAGGCAACCAATCTCAGTTGCCTCGGGCCAAGTCAGCGGTGCAGGTCCAAGTTGGTACAGGGGGTCGAATGGAACTTCCATGTACAAATCCATTTCCCTCTTTTGGAATTCCAACGGCAGGATCCCTTACCCATCCGGTCCCCGATTTAGTTCCCCAGACGGCACGCATATCGCACCCGATCTAGTTCCAATGGTCTGCCATACTCGCCTCCCTAGTGGTCTATAGTTATCAAGTATGGAAATTGGCCGTCTTCTACTGGCCATGCTGAGGCCATCGATGCGGCATGCAGGAACCCTGTCGTGGAATTACCTCCAGGACGTCCAAACACTTGCTGCAAGTTCCGAAGCCAATTAAAGACGAAGGGCCATGTCGTCTTCTAGACTAAAAGAAAAGCCGCTGCTAAAAGACAATTAATAAATGGCGAACTTCCCTGTCTTTGGCACCTTTACATTCTGCGGTTTGATATCATCTGTTCGCTCTACCAAGCACCTCACTACGCCAAAACTTAACACAATCATTCCGCATTCTCAGTTACCATGGAGTCTCCCAGCTCTGTCATTACTGGTATATCTGAGCTACCATGTTCCGACATCATCTCACCTCAAACCTCGTCGCCACCAAGCCTGTCACCACGAAGCCTATCATCAAAACATATCCATGCAGGTTATAGGTTCGTCAGACGCCATCTCTTTAATGTTGTCTAGCTGACTGACAAGTTTCAGTTCGAACGAAGAGAAGGATGTGGACTTCGAGTGCCGCATTCAAGTATTGGAGAGTACCGTGAAGCAACAGCAGAGTGTCCTGAAGAAACAAGAAGAGCAGATCAAAGCGTTTGAGGAACGACTGCAATTCCTTCGTCATAGGAGGTCATTCAAGAAGGCCCTAGCAGACTTGTTTCTTGGGTCCTCTTCCAGCTCCTCTCAGAAAAGCCGATCTCGGTCTCAAAGCTCTGTGGAGACGGACTCCGAAGAGGGTCAGCTCATCAACAATTGGAAAGATGCCCAAGTTTCACCGAGGTCTGATGGGCATCAGAAAACACACTCGCAGGGTTTACCATCGTCACCTGATCAACACGTTGTGGAGATCTACTCACATCCCACCAAACACAACACCTCGCCGCCAGAGCTCATGAACACTGAGAAGGTGTCACCGGTGGAGATGATGGACACTGCTAGTCCAGTGGAGATGAGTGCTGAACGGAGGCGGACCTTGGCTCCCCGGCCTCCTCTTGAGAAAATGCCAGAGCTTAGGTTTGGATCTCAAAGTCGCGTTATGGACGCCCGCCCACAATTTCTAGCCAGCTCAAGCGTGTCCCCAAGCACCAGCTCTGGGTTCATCAACTCTCCTTTTGCGAGCAACAGTCACATCTCGCCCACATCAAGCTGCACTCCATTGGCCATTGTCCCTACCTGGTCATCCATGTGTGATAGTCGTCATCATTCCACCATACAAGGAGCCTGTGAGTCTCCAGGAGACGGCGCGTGGCCCAAATCACAACCATCGCAAACCATCAATGCCAGAAACTTTTCTCCAGCTTCATCCCAGTATATTGAGCTCGATTCTTCACACATGGTCTCTTCTGGAGTACCGACATCACAATCGACTTCGTACTTTGCCACCTCGTCACCCAACTCTCAACAAGTGACTGCCTCCGAGTCTGCTCTCATGATCCACTGCCCTTTTTCTGGTGCATACGGAAACAGTGACATTTGGCAAGAATCACCCATCTTGCGACCCATGCCTTTCTTGGACCCGGGCGAACACATATGGAACTCGCCTACAACTCATGGAGAGGCCAACATTATGAACTCATTTCCTGCAGTTTTCACTGATGCAGGAGGGGGTTATTCGACAGAGGAGAGCCGTAGCACCGACGGATCCCCCGTCGAGACTGTATATGGTCAGTCACCTGTGCTTAGCTGCGAACCATGCGGCTTTTATCCCATTGCTGGCCCAGACCAGCGTAAAAAATTGGAGAAGCACAAGAAGACCATCAAGCACAGCAGGAAAACTGGAAAGGGAATTGTGGACAGGTTCGCCTGCGATCATTGTGCCTCCACATACAACAGGCGAGACAATCTCGTTCAGCACCAAAAGTCTCATTTCCAAGGCACACTGGCAGAGGTTGACTTTGCCTCTGCAACTGCATTCAATGAGGAGGTGATTAATCTTGGGCATGGAATGGAATCTATGCCCTTGGGAGTAGAGAGGCCAAAGAAACGGAGACGGCGGTCATTGTTGATGAGTCCGAGGAGTGGAGAGTAGACCTGGGGCTTGCAGGGCTTCCGGCCTGCAATGAGGTATCAGAATGATGCAGCTTACACAGACGACGGGGGAAATTCATTCCACGCCCAACTTGGAGTTTTTTTCTTTTTTCTTTGAGGTCTTTGCTTGCTGGGTCTTCAGGTTTCCCATTTATACGACGGCTCTGTTTGATGAGCTGATGATATCATGTCCCATTGCTACGATAGCACGATTTATGAGATCACGAACTTCCTTGCCTCTCGCAGGTTTCTAGCTCACCATTCGTGAACCTCGGCGATATCGCCAGCAAGAGATGAGTGACCATGGCTTGCACTGAGCAAATTTGTCAACGAAGCCGTGTTACCGAGGTCGTAGCGGCCACCAAGTTCAATCTTTGCGGTTGGGCAGCATTGCAGCAACAACAAGTGTCCACGAGGCCCAAGTCTAGCCATGTATTGTACTTCTCGACACCATCAGACAAAGGACACACAGGTGGTTATGGTTCGCGCACCACTGCAACTCCAGCTTCTCTTCACCGAACGCGGGTATTACCCCACGTTGTCTCACAGGTTGCCATGAAATACGACATCAATTTACACGTCGGCGTAAGGGACTGCATTTGACACTTATCAGTATGCTTGGTATCTAATACACATGACGGGGTAAAGTGCAGGAAGGACAAGTGGCACTGAAATGGATAACGCCGAACGCCACATTAATGATTTGCTATTTTTGAGCAAAATACCTTATGTTGCTTTTGAACCGATGAGAAGCCATTGCCAGTTCACGGAACAACCAGAGAAACACGATCATGCATGAAGTGTACGCCAGCGTCAATTTCGGCGGCCAGCTGGGTCGAACTTAAGATGGAACGTCCCATGGGAACCCAAGAGGCGCAGGTCCCATCCTCACGCTTCACCCACATGCAGCGTCACGGTCCAGATGTAAAGCGGTCGATAAATTGATGCGCGTGACAAGGTCCGGAACTAACTGTGCAGATCAAGTTCCCAATATCACAATGCATGGCATCGCGACACAGAAGATAAGCTGGACCTCGGGCAGGATTGCGAACACCTGAAGGGTGATAGGCGAAACGGGGGGTATTCCTCCTGTATCGCTCCAATCCCACCTGCCTACGGGGAACGAGCGCGAGCAGAGCCTCATCAATGGCGGGGTTGCAATCACCTGACGCATGATGTCTCACTTCATGTGGTTGGGTTCGTCAGGATCTTTGGACGGCACCTTGCGGCCGCTTTAGCGAGGGAAAAGGAGGGTTAGGGTTGTTGATATCAACGAACTTCTTTCAGGGGTTAAGGGGCTCAGGGGTAACTGAAGGTCCGATTCGTCAATGGCTGGTCGTACCATCCACTCAATCACAGCATCCGATGATGGCACTAGCGCGCTAATGTACCTAACCAATTATCTTCCATTCTACCCTCGGGGAAGGTCGAGCTTTACTCTGCAGCGATGCAATGTGCCTGGTTCGTTACACCCCAAGAACTAGTTGTCTTACACAAATGGACCTTTTCCAAGGAATGATGCGCCTTGCCAATGACTTTCTTAATATGCCAACAAACACGTTCATGCTATGAAAATTACGAAAAATTACAGAATTTACACCCGTTTTCCTGCCCAACCATTACCCATCCATAATCAAGCCATATTCCATTCTTTACCAGAAAATTAACGCCAACACGGCAGTCACTCTAAGCCTTCGTGACAACCAGTCCCTTGTGCGCCCATGGAATATTCCCATCAATCCCATTCTTCTCCTCCAACCACTCCAACACCTGCTGCTTCGCCATCAACGGCCCCATCACCTTGCTACCATACAGCTTGTCCAACCCCAAGACCGGGTTAATCCACCGATCAAGCAAGTACTTCATGAATCCCGTATGTGTAACCGTTCTGATGACCCCTCTGGCCGCATCATCCACTTTTTCTGAAAACTCCTTCCTCTCAGCCTGATACTCCTTGAACAGTTTTCCCACCTTCTCCTCGGTGATCTCCTCCCCACTCTCATTCAACTTTTTGAGCAAGTTCCCAAGCACAATCACGTCCAAGACCCCGTTATTGTACCCCAACCCCACATTCGGCGTGATCTTATCGCACGCATCACCCACCAACCCAATCCGTTTCCAACTCCTATTCTTGACAGCACCTTCCTGAAGCTGTGTCAACCCAGCCTTGTTGACATTTTTGAAAACATCCCCAAAAGTCAGTTTATTTGTCACATGCATGTCCTTGACATCTTCCGCGAACTGTTTGATGTCCTCATCCGTGTAATCGATTCTTTCCCTCGTAGGACCGCCAGGGAGAGGTCGGTAGATGATAAACCAGCCTCTGTCCCTCCCGACGAAGAACTGGGAAGACACACCGCCGGAATGGCACTCCCAGTCGTGGCCTGGCTCGATTTCCGAGCCGGGGAGGGATAGTCGGGGGAAGTTACCGAAGAGGCCTTGAAAGGTTGTTTCAAAGGGGAGGGTTTCGGACTCTGGGGCGTTGGAGAGGGAGTTCATTATCTTGCGGGTTTTGGAGTGGACGCCGTCTGCGCCGATGACGAGGGTGCCGTTGTAGGAAGTGCCATCGGCGCAGGTGACGGTTACGCCTTCAGGGGTGAGGGCGATGTCGGAGAGGGATTTGTTGACGTGGATTTTGGCTTTGGCGTCATCCGGGAGGGTGCTGAATAAAGTGGTGACGAGGTCGAGACGGTGGAGGAAGGCCATTGCGCGGCCGTGGCAGGCGCGGAGGTGGAATTCGTACGAGTTGTAGACTTTGCCGTCGCGTTGGAGGACGTGCTTGTGGGGGATGGGGGTGGAGATGGCTTCCATTTGGGGAAGGAGGCCGAGCTGGTCGTAGAGGCGGAAGGAGGTGGGTCCGATGGCGATGCCGGCGCCTTCTTCGGGGGTGACGGTGGAGCGGCGTTCGAGGATGGTGAAGTCGACACCGGCGGAGGTGAGGATTTGGGCGAGGGTGAGGCCGATGGGGCCGCCGCCGATTATTATTACTTTTAGGGGGGTTGTGGCTGTCATGATGGATGGGAGTTGGAGAGGTAACAACTGGATGGTGGGTGTGAAGGGGTGGCGATGTGGGAGTGAGGGTGAGAATGAGCGTGATATTTCACCACGAGGATAAGAGAGTTGTGAAAAACAAAAACAAGGATAAGGCTAGAAACATCTCTGTCTGACGAGGGATAACGCTGTCATTAAATATGTTCGAGGCTGGATCAGATTGGCGGGTGTCACAATCTTAAGCTAACGTATTGGTTCAGGGATAGACACACGACCCATGCTTTTGTCCAGGAAATGCCCTGATAGGACTCAAGATGGCGTTGTCGAGCCGTCAGGCAGTCACAAATGTGGTAGGTCAGCATTGCTTATCGGGTCCCATCGCGTGTGTGGAGTCTCATCGTTGGCAGCATGTTGACAAGGACCATGCAGCATCAAGGCATCCCTGCGGATCAGCCCTGTCAGATTTGACCCTGATTTTGACAATGCAACACCGAATCATCTTTGACATGTGCCAACGCAGGGACCAGGCATGGTCCTACAGGAGCTAATACGACCCCTGATGAGGCTCTGCTTTTCTCTAGCTACCGACTATAATAAAAAATGCAGCTGTGCCACATTCTCTCATCAATCGGGCTCGCATGGAGATGACTGAGAGAAAAAGGAGAGAACGAAGGGTTAGGGTACAGGGTCTACAATGGAGCCCCTGATCTCCACTGTATTTTATCTTTTATGCCAAGCCAACAGCCAAGTGGATTTAACAGTGAAAAAAACGTTGAGAAACAACGGCTTGAACCTCGGCTTCTTTTTGCTTTCTGTAACATTCCCAACAGACTCAATCGCATGTTTTAGAATTGGAGTAACATCGTTTCATTCAATTATTGCGATTGGCTTAAGCGAAGCTATGATGTTAGACTTGGACGGCTGGCAGTCGGATGCAACGGAAAGGCCGACCGATCGCGTCTGCAAGAGCCCCACTTGCCGGCTCCCGCTCCGGCGTCGCCAGTCCTTGATTTGACGACATCCGGGTCCACTTCTTCACCACATCTCACATCTCCCATCTGAAATCGGACACGGCGAATGCTTCACTCTTTCCATTTCGGGGTACTTGCTCATCTCTAGTGCTCGACCAAACATGAATACTTGCTTCCGCGCCCAAGCACAAACCGCTCCCACTCATTCTCGTCCTTATCGGCGGCAGCGATGTCCCCACTGATCTTATCCTCGCGTTTGCACTCCTCAAAATGCTCCTGAATGGCCAAGGCAATCCGCTCAGCACCCGTCCGCGCCCCACCAAGATTTGGACCAGCAGCTCCCAACCTCAGCGAAGCCAGTCTTCCTGTCACAAAAAGTGGCACGTCATCTTTCCACTTCAATTGCTCAGTCAAGCACGGCAGCCCTCCCATCTCATCAATGGGGTGCGTTTCCCTCATGGTCTGCAGATACGGTAGCGCAGCAACGTCTGTCTCAATTCCCGTCGCAAAATAGATGAAGTCGAATGACGGTATACCCTCAATCGCCGGCTCAGTTTCGACCTTCCACCGACCACCCGCCTCAGTGGTTACAAACTGCGCATTCACCAACTTTGTCTCCGTCCGCAACTCCAGCCTGCCACGAGAGATGTGATCCTTCAACTTTTTGTGGTATCTCGGTGGAATGCTCCCACCTCCCCTGGCAGCTCTCACCATCTGCAATCTCTCCTCGTCCGTGTCGGCAGAGTAAAAGTAGGCCTGTTCGAGGTTGCGGTATTTGCTCATCCAGCTGAGCTCGACGTCGAAGGTCTTGATGGCAATCGGACTGCGCATCAGGTGCCAAACTTTGGTGACGCCTTTGCGGATGGCGAGGTCAGAAAGTTGGGCTGAGGTGAGACCGCCGCCGATAACGAGGACCTTGGTTCTCTGGCCGTTGGTCATCCTGGTGCGAACGACGGTGTCGGGGAAGGTTTCGATTTGGGTGCTGTGGCAGACTTGAGGGAGGGATTCTGTTGCCGAGAAGGCTTTGAAGGCGTGACGTGGGATGGAAGGTTGATTTGCTGGTCCGACAGAGAGGACGACGGTTCGGGCATACTGAGGGCCCCGGTCTGTGGTGACTGTGAAGAGGGGTTCGTCGTTGACAGAGATGCCTTGGACCACGTCGAAGCTGATGTCTTGGACGGACTCTTTCTTGACGACACCATCGCAGAGATGGTACCTGCTAGCGACTGCACGGCAATGATCAGAGAAGAGGGCCTGAGAAGGGTTGAAGTAGTCGATGCGGTCCCGTTCGTTGATCTCAACTCTGGCGTTGCAAGCACTGTGGGCTGAGCACTTCTGCGTCCGGGTCCTCTTCCGCATGTGCTTGCTGACTTCTTTTCCGACACAGTGGTGAATCTCGAGCAACTCATTCTCCCGGTTCTGCGAATAGGCGTACCCAAGGAGAGCATCGCGGTCAACTGGGCTAACGTGCCAGAACATGGGACTTCGGAGATGTTCAATGTCGTAGCACTTGAACAGCTTGTTCCAGCGGCCACACCAGTCGTCATGGGTGGCATCGAGCGCCATGATATCGAGATCTTGTGTATCGCTTACCGTTGGGCGGCCGCAGCATGTGAACCGACCGTTTCTCACTTGCTTCAGCGGCATGGATCGTCCATAGCGATGCAAAAACCGGTGTCTCCTGTGCTCTTCGTCTGTGAAAATAGCACCTGGAGCCTTTTCACGGAGTCGTGCTGCTACTGCTAGACCACAAGGCCCGGCACCAATGATGACCACATCATGGACGTGTGGCAAGGTTTGGCGAGAGGTGTCGGGCATTGTGAGGAGTATTGTCAGGTGAAATGATAGGCAGCTCGATGCTCAATCGCTTCGTCAGGATGAAAGGACTCGGATGGCTTTTCATTCACAGCAACAAAGCATCAAAAGGAGAACAAATGGTCTGTTGTCAATTGGGATGTCATATTGGATGACGTTGCAGAAGGACCTTGATATCTGGTATTGAGAACCTTGATGGCTGCCATCGCTTCAGGGGTGGGACATCAGGGTCCTCAACGCACACTCCCACAACATCCTTTATTGAGCATTAACTATACAATCGATGGTCCGCAGATTCCCCCAGGCTATCACATCATCCCAAATACAAACGGTACCCCTGCAGCTAATACTAAAAAGTGACTCCCGACTCTGGTCTTGGCGTCTGCACCAGCCGTAACGACAGGCGCGTCGGATGCTGTGCGAGTGAATGAGGTCGATGCTGTCACTGAGCTGAACGATGTCGGCGTAGGAGTTATGACGGGTGGGGGCGTCGTTGGCTCTGGCACGCCATCATGACAATGCAAATGATCACCGTGCGCTTCGCACTCGTCCGAGCCAGGGGTGGTGGGGACAGGAGTTGATGATGGAGCTGGGGGGGTAGTAGGCTCTGTAACTCCTGGAGGGCAGTGCCAGTGGTCATCGTGAGCCTCACACTCCCCGGAGCTAGGAGCCGAGTGAGTAGTATGGGGCTGCGGGGAAGGAGGCGTAATTGGCTCTGATACTCCTGGGGGACAGTGCCAGTGATCACCATGCGGCTCGCATTCACCAACCGCCGAGCTGGTCGCTGTGGGATAGCATGATACAGACACCTGGGTGCTGGTTGTGATGGTATATCCCGCGCTGCGCAAGGCATTGATGTCGTACGTGTAGTAGCCTGTGAAGCTGCCACCGTCGAATGTTTCAAGAGACGTGTAGACAATCACACGTTCTGTCCCTGAGAACGGAACTCCTGAGGTCGACCAATGCTGGTCCATTGACGAGACGAATTCGGGGTAATTGGTGATGGTCGCTTCAATTCCAAGCTGGGTACGGGTTCTCGTCCTGAACGTCGTGTTGGTTTTCTGGAATCTCGAAAGCGGAAGGATGGCACTTACGAGCATGCTTGGCCAGTAGGGGCTGGGGTGACAACCTGGGGCAAGGCCGCCACCAACTCGACAACGAATCCAAGAGCGAAGAGTGCTTTCATCATTTTGATCACCAGTCTGTCTCATACAGGAAGCGTGTTAGACACCGAGATTCATCAATTCTTGAGACGCTTCTTGTCTTTAATACTAATCGACGAGAGCCGTTCGCGGCATGACCATCTTGACTTGATCTACTAATTTCCTCTTCTCAGCCAACCTTCCGCCATGGCCGCCAGCTATCTTCCTGCAAATACGACTCTCTATCCAAAATTGGGACCTTGCAGTTACATCCCACTTCTGTGGCCTCAATATCACCCTCGGTTACCAATATCAAGCGACTCCAACAAGCTTTTGGATGATCTCCGTCATCCCGCGCGGGTTCTTTACGTGATGGAACGCACCACACCATGCTCATGAACCTCTATGGACAAAGGCAAGCCACAATAGGTTCAATATTCCATGGCTGCCACATGCCAAGCATCCTAGCTGATGTACCCATCAAGGTGCTCAAGGAGTGGATACGCAGCCAACCACAGATAAAACCTCCACGCCAAGACCCTCTGTTCATCAAGGTACATGGCTGCCCTCCAACGACTCGGACCGCTGGTGAAGCCGTCTCGGTGTCTACACTCATAGATGGTAGAGAACAGAGATGCTCTAGTAGGCACTTTAGAGCTTCGAAGCAGTCGACTCTCACGCGGCGGCAGGCACTTCATGTGGACAGAGTTGCAATGCATATCGAAAGAACTGGAGGGCTACGCGAAGTGAGCAGATGTAAAGTCCGGATCAAGTAGGACAGTTCAAGTATAAAGAGGACGAGATGTCGTGCGTTCATCCAGAGAATGCCATCATCAACCACCTCGCACTCGAGTCTCTTGATCAACCCTCTCCAAGCCCTCTACTACCTCATCAAAAGCCTTCCGCCAACAACCACTGTCAAGATGGTCTCTTTCAAGCTCCTCATTGCGGCCTTTCATCTCGCGTCTGTGGCCTATGCCGCTCCCGAATTCAAGAGCGACCTTCTTGCTCGCGATTGCTTCCCCCCTACCGGGTGCACGCTCGTTGGAGCCTGCGAGTACTGCTGTGCCACCAATCCCGGAGGTGCTTGCCATCAGACCCATGGCACCACAACTTGCCCTGTCGCTGGCCAGAAGAGATATCACTGCGATGACCATTAGACCAGTTGCTCTCGGCGTTATCCCCGCCTAAGCTGGCCGCCAGCCCGCCGTCTTCACACCCCTATCAACGATCAAAAATCGACCGAGCTCTGCTACCTGGGAAGTATGGTTGGAGGAAGGACTTGGTGAAGGACGAAGGATGAAAATAGAACTGTGGATACTGCATGAAAAACGTCAAAAGTTCCGGAGGGTTGGACACATGTTCATGTACATAGTTTTCAGCAATCTGTGCAAATTCAACACTTCAATGTCAGCCCTGCTGAAATAAAAAGAAGCTTCTATTCACTTGAGTACACCGCGGCGTTGGCCCCAACCAGAAAATGGTGGCAAGGGATCCCACGTGTGGAAGCGAGACACGTCTTGGCTGAGAACCTTGATGGTCTCCATCACACCTAGCATGTTGGTTTCCTGCAAGAAACTTTCAGCTCACCCCCACGAAAATCATCGAGGTGCAGAAAAAAAACAAGATTACCCATGCAAACATCCTCGGATGACAGGAGAGGAAGTCGGCTTTACCAAGGATGTAACCTGCTTCAGATGCAGGTACAGGAAGCCTGGAACTACTATTGACATTGGGCACATGAAGGGTCCTGCTCATCATCTATAAAAAGCCTTTCATCCCATGTTTTGCATGTCTTGCTTGCCTCACTAGCTCAGTTTGATCGTCGCATATTTGTTCTCTATATTGCACCCTGTGTCTCTCACTTATTCACGGCAATATGAAGACACTCTCTGCCGCCATCATCCTCGCCCTCAGCGCCTTTGCGGCAGCCCAGGAGTTGGCACCTTCGCCTACCGAGTCTGTCGGGTGTGAGCCTCATGGTGATCACTGGTGAGCACTTTTCCGTTTCGTAAAAACATCTGAATAGTCATTGACTTTACCTTCCCAAAGGCATTGCGATGGACCCCGCGAGACCGCCCCCGCAACCACTGCGACTCCGGTGATCATCACCGCTTCCGAGGTCGTTGCTGTTCCTGCCACCACCACGGCTGCCGCCCATGATGACGACCATGACCACGAACAGGACCATGATCATGATGACGAGGATCATGATCATGAGGACGAAGAGGACCACGACCATGACGACCACAGCGCCGGTGTCCTGCCTCCTAGCCCAACCGCTTCCATCGGGTGCGAACCTCATGGCGACCACTGGCACTGCGATGGACCTGCTCCCACCACTATCGCTACCGTCACGACCAGCGGTGTCGCTTCTGGAACTGGCGCTCCTGTCATCACAAGCACTGGTCCTGTTGTCACTGCCGGTGCTGCGGCTGTTCATGGGGGTGTCGGCGCCGCTGCCGGCGTGTTGGGCTTGGTTGGCTTTATGATAGCTGGGATTTGATGTGTATTACTTGGACTTCTTGCTTGAATATCAGGCAGCTCTGGCTGTCAACTTCATGTTTCCATCTGAGGAAAACAGATATAATAGCGTTTGGCATTGATAATATCTATTGTTTTTCACCGAACTTCATCATCACATTTCAAGAACACTGCTTGCCAATGACCAGAAGTTGTAAAGTGTACCTAGACTAGTTGGAATGCATAACCATCGTACCTCCTCCCACCCCCCCTCCTAATCCCAACCCTGCCAAGCAAGAACAAGTGGACCCCCAACTCGGGGGCTCAGGGGCATCATCCTCTTAGAAAAAGGCATTCGCACCCACATCATTCTGCCCCAAGTTCCCCATCCCCCAATTCACCTCCACTGTCTTCAGCACACTATAATGTCCATACGCCGTCCCATTCGTGGTCCCCCTCTTGTTCGTCGGGACCGTACTCCCCAACAAGACAGCATAAACCTGGTTATTTCTGCTGTACGACCCCTCATCAAAAGTCAACATGACCAACGTCCGCGGGATGTTCAACTTGCTATCAGCCAGCAAAGGGGTGATGAAATACCGTGCCCATCTCCCGGCGTAGGCAACAGAGGTGTCATGGCCAGAGTTTGTCCATGTTGGGCGTGAGGAACATCCACTGGGGGAGCTTGTTGGATGCGAGATCTTTTTCGAACATTGTGAAGTTTTTGCACTTGGCTGAGCGGGAGATGGAGCCAGTGACGGAGTTGAAACTGGCGAGGGGTTCTGTTTGCGGACGTGGGAGCCCGAGGCGTAGGAGGGGCCTCGGAAGCCGGAGTCTGGGGGGAGGTGTTAGTACCAGTTCAAGGCGGAAAGGGAGGAATTGAACATACAAAGCATGTCTTCCTGGTAGATGGACCAGGAGATGCCGCCATGTTCGAGGAAGTCAACAACAGACTTGATGGAGGCGTCAAGGCAGTGGACATTGTTGTCGGAGATGCTGTGGCGGGTGCCGGCTGCGACGACGGCGATATAATCGGGTTGAGAGGGGTGGGTGCGGGCGATGTAGTTTACTAGAGATATACTTTAGGTAGCGAGGTAAACGTGGTTAGCTGGGGGGAGGGAGGTTAGTGACTGGATAAGCGGAGAGGTTGGTAAAGGGGTACTTGCGGTTAGCGATAGCGTCGATATAATCGACATTCTCGAGCCAGATTTAGGCGAATCGATCTAATATTCTTCCGGCAACGTTGCTAGTTAGGAAGAGGGTTAAAGCCGTAGTACGCGTAATAGCTATCACTGTGATATATATACTAGTGTACTGTATTTAAGTAGCAGCACTACCTAGGAGGCTAAAAGCAGCGACGGTGAAGGGGAGGTTAATTATTTTGGTGTGTGGTAAGAGCTTCTGTCCTCAGAGGTGTAATGATGTCCGAAATGCTATTACAATTTTCGACCAGCTCTGGAAGAGGTCATCGTAAATATAAATAAGATTTCGATAATGGTTTAAAATATGCCTAAACCACATAGTAAAGTGGGTTCCCAGACTTTACTTCACTAGATAGTTATCTAAACTAGGAAGGAAGTATGAAGCCTGTTCCAAGCCTCCGAGCCACAGGTGGAGGAGTACATGCAGGTCTAGGACCCTCCGTAGCTCACATATAAAAAGCCTCGGTCTGGGACGCTCCTTTGAGAGCTCCCCAGCACTCTTTACCATAACACACGAATCATATGCTTTGTGTTGGGTGTTCATCTCTTTCTTTTCTTCATTTCGTATTCAATGAGGACTCTCAGTTAGAGTCCTCACCCTTGAGCTTCCAGTATCGTCGCCGGAAGCCACCACTCGGAGCTCGCACCGAGGCCCTCTCAACGGGCCATTCCTCTGGGAACTGTCATTGGGCCTCATCGAGCCTCCAAGGGGAGTCTCCCTGGGAGCCTCCCACCAGGACCCTCCTACCGGAAGGTCACAACAACGATGCTATTTACAATTATCATACCTGTTCCACCGTTATCCAAAAGAGTAGCAACTTCGGCACGATTCTAGCGTGCATGTCCTGCGGCTACATTTTTTGTTATACCTACTATCTTCTTCCTCATATATATCGTTAGAAAACAATACATAAGGGAGAATAGGTGCGCGTCTATAGCACCGATTGCCACGTCTATTTCGATAGAAGTATAACTGGGACAGAGATGCTTACGTCAAAATGTAGCAAGTGGCTTTCGAATAGATACCCTGGATTTCGTCAACGTACCTACATAACTAACAACGCCAATCGAAGGTCATGGGATGTGTGAAAACTGTCATGAAAGGTGGCTGAGGCATGAGGCAACCGGTGTCCAACTTGCAGCAAACAACGGATAATACAGCTTGTCAAAATTATTCTTTCTTTTAGAGGAGAAGAAGTTCTAGATCGAATACATCTTCGGAGTGTTATTTGGAATGCAATAAGGATGCAATGGAAGCATACCTTTTCGAGAGGAACCCAGAGGAGGGAGACATCACGATACGAAGGGGTCCCGAAGGGCACCCGGCAGCCAGGATACGAGAATCACAAAGGGGCCCGGGGACGGCGAGAGTGCAGAACCGAGTGTGCCTTGACCAAATCAGGGAGGATTTATAGGGTAGTGAAGGCTCCATGGTTTGGCGACGGCAAGGTTGTTGATAACTTCATTTTTAGGAGGTTTTACCAGCGTGGCAAGCCTGGATTTTTTTTTTGGGGAGGGGGGCGGGAGGGGGGACCTGTGCCCATTGCCTAGCGCTCTTCTTCTTGTAAGCTGTCCAGGACCGACTGGGCGTTTGACACCCTATTATATGGTAGAGATGGGATTTGCAGTTCAACCTCCATTCGGACCGAGTGCGAATAAGGCATCTCTAGCGGTCCGTGACTGTCATGACCTCAGGCATCTGCCAGGCTGGATGATCTTGTCAGACAGGAAGGAGTTCTGGTCAACCAAGCTGATTGGAGCTCAGGGGAGCTGAACTGACGTAACCAGTGCAGCTGGATATGGTACCATTTGCCGCCAACTTTATCGCCATGTATAGATATAATGGAGGTTCTTCTGGTTTTGAAGGACAAGGAGGACAAGCAATACAATCGCACAGTAGCAAACCCCATCATATTCACCTTCACAGAGTAGCATCTTACTTCTGAGAGATCCCGTCTAAATATGCATGAGCCATTAACACAGCTGTCTACGACGCCTGTAGCTTATTTGCTCGCTTCTCTTTCCGACTTGCAGTTCGCTGGGTTGTTAATCGTTGATGTGTAACAGCCGCAACTCGCTCCATTAGGACAGCTTTGCGCCAGCAACTGGCTGACTTGCGAAACCTCGCGGCATCATGGAAGTGGCGTTACGGCTCGTCGCCACTAGGCCAATTCTTTGCAGAATTGTCTGACTCGATCGGGAGGGCGATGAGGAATCCGATATGTGTGAGTGGCGATTCCAATCTACTGTGGAAAAGGTGAGTCATAGAGGACAGGTGCCCTCTTCCCGAAGCAATAACGTACTGAGTTACCTGATTCCACGCTGTCGCGGAACCGAGCAGAGCTGAGCAGAACTAAAATGTTACCATCAATTTGCCTCTTGAAAGGACTAATATTAGCCTTATTGGAGATGCTAGAAATCCGAAAATATCTATAAATTGACCCATCCTCCCAGACCCTTCTCCTGTCAAGCTAGAGAAAAGAAATAAAGAGAACGAAGGGAGAGAATTTGAGAATATATTATTTGTCTCTTGAAAAGCCAATAGTAAAAACTCGCCCTGATGAACAGCCAATAGCTACCATCCGCCCCTGGATTGCAGAGCAGGTTGGGCGGTATTCAGGTGGTATCCATAGCACATTCTGGCCGTTACAAATGACCCAGGTCGTGTCTGGCCCCAACCCATACCCATGCGCCCCCTGATTATCCGCCGAAAAGGCGACCGAGGTAACCCGATCCCTATGGCCTTCGAGCGTCCGGAGGCATTGTCCCGAGGCGGGATCCCAGATCTTGACGGTACGGTCGGCTGCACCGGATGCGAGCCGCTGGCCATCCGCCGAAAAGGCGACCGAGTTAACCCAGCCCCTATGGCCTTCGAGCGTCTGGAGGCATGCATTCCAGTCCGCTTCTACTACTGGCTTCGTACTGATCCAGCTAGGTTCTTCCGTCTTAAATCTCTTCTTTACTAGACTGCTAACCGGTGCAAATACGAGGGCTGATGTATACGCCTGAAGAGGGGCTTGCTCGATTATCCATTTGTAGGAGAGAGCGAACCGGTGCGCATCCCGGATAAAAGTTGTTAGCTGCCTTTGATGAGTTCGCCCCTGTATCTCTGTTAGTATGGCTGTCTCGTCTTAGTAAGCTATACTTACAAGTAGGCCCTCAAGCTTTCTTATGGCAATGACACCCTCCGATATAGCTCGGAGTAGACTAAGAGCTTCGAGCCAGTAAAGATACTTCTGTTCAAGGAACGTCTGGACCGCATCCAGTGTGTTGCGTTGTGGCGTGTGTTTATCAGTAATCGAATCGCGGAGGTGGTCAACCCAGAACACGCACGAATACCGTACGGTCACAAGAGGGTCCGGTTCTGGCGTGCGGGCCTGGTCGATAGGAAATCCCGGGGTAACTAAGCCGTACATGTCGCGTCTTAACTTCTGTAACATAAGCTTTAGCGATCGAGCGCATATATCCCGGTGGGCAATTGGTGCGCCATGGGGGAAGATCAAGGCGGATGCGCTTAAGTAGTCCTTGGCTGACTGATGGATAAGGTAGATCTTGTCTTCTCGGATGGTGAGAAACGATCCGCACTTAGCCACGACTTTCCTAATATTCTCTGTTGATCCCACAATCTGCTCCGGTAATTCAGATAAGCTGCCTATTTCGCCCAAGTAGAGTGGGCGGTATGCAACCGTGGCCACCAAGAGTATGCGCCGGCAAAATTCCGAGTCCCTTTTGTACCGACTGATTTCATTCAACATGCGATCATACATCCTATCTAGGCCCGACGGCACTTCTTCGACGATTTGAAGAGCATGCCAGCTCTCAACATCATCCTCACTGAGCTCTTGTATAACGAGAGCAACCCAGAGGAACGTGCCGTTTGCCTTTTGGTGCAAAATATCCCGCACTTGATTTTTCAACGGTGTGTCGTCTTGAAGTGATGCGAGACCTGATAGCTTGCCGTCGATATACGCATCGATGGCGTGAGACACTTGCACCGCATTCGCTTTCAACTCGAGACTAAGTCTCGTCCGCCCAACATCAGGTTTCAGCTTCTCCTCAATAAGAACCTCGTTCCGACTTGATAAGAGCCACTTGACGCGTCCTGGTGAAATGACGACGAAATCCAAAAGTTTGGGTAGGTCGATAACGCATTCGTCAAGGGCATCAATGACCAGGTAGGTTTCCTTCAAGTCTGGATCTTCTAGCATACGCCGTAAAACCTTCGATAGAACGACCCATGCCATTGCGTCGTCGGAAGCGTACGTATTCTCGGGCAGATATAAGAGGAGACGCGGTTGTCGGCGAGCAAGGAGGTAAATCAACCCCCGTAGCACGGCAATTGCGCTATTGATGCGCGAGTCGGTAGCTTGACAAAAGAAATACGCCAAGTTGCCACCACTAGCAGTGATGGGTTGCTCTAGCTCGTCGATGATGCCGCAGAGCAACATGGTCTTGCCTTTGCCAGGGTCACCCTTGATCCAGAGAAGTCGATTCTCTGAGTTATGGCGCCATTGCCGAAATTCGGGGTTGTCAAAGACCCAGCGGTAAGCATCAGCCAGCAGACCACCCTTTGCTAGCTCGATGCGCTCCTTCTCGTGGTGCGGGTCCCGCGGGTCAGCGGACCACAGCTTTGCTAAACAGAGATAATCCTCGCGGATCTTGTCTCGCAGCCGCTTCAATGCCTTCTGTTTTCCTTCGCCGTAAATAACCGGTATGTGCACATCAAAGATACCGAATAACGAGTAAGCCTTATCTTCCTCAAATTTTGTATCGCGCTTCTCTATCCACGCCATTCGTTCGGCAATACTGAAATCGGATAGAGGTCTTCCCTGAAGAGCTTTTAGAGGAATTCCGGTTATATCGTGGATTTCTCGTTCCAAAGACTTTTTATCCCCCAAACGCTCGCGCTCCTGAGAGAAGAATTCAACGATCGTTGGAGCAATAAGCTCCTGCAGAGTCCATCCTCGGGTAAACCATCTGCATGTCCGAAAAGCCAGTTCCCAACCAGAGTTGCCGTCGGCGTCCCACTTGCGGGTTGAGACGTCTGTGAGATAGACATAGCATTTGGTGGCGTTACGATACCACTGGAACATGGAGTTGAGAGCGTGCTGGAGCTCGACAGCGTCTGACTTGTCGATGCAGCATGTGTCGATCCAGAAGTGTTTCAGCCCATCGCGCCAGGCTTGATCTCCGCAAAACTGAACCTTAGCATAGCCTGCATTTTTCCTGCCCGTACCATCCACCAGATCTTTGAAGAGGACCTCTTCGTCGCCCCATGTGTGTGAGAGTATCGCGTAAGGCGGAATCGCGTTGCTGGGCAGGTCCTTCAGGTGGAAGTCGCCGGCATCGTCACGTTCAAGGAGCCGCATTACACAGGCAGCCAGGTTCAGCTCTCTCGGCAGCGATTCATACGAATTAAATGTTCGGCGGTGCGGCAACCAGTCGCGCGAGCGGACAGCTAATGTTCGCGGGACTGGAGGCACAGTATATCAACAGGTGAAATGGGGTAGCTGCTAGACAGGCGAGAACTATCTACCGTAAGTAGCTGTCGAGTTCGTAGCGTGAATCCCGGTCGGTCTGATTGAGGAGGTTGAAGCTGGTTATTGTAGTCGCCGTTGTCAAGGTGTTGCGTTTGCATGGGTCACTCGCCCCGCACGCTGCGCATTTTTGTTTGTGTTGGCGCCTGGAGGGCAGGCCGCTACCGCGCATATTTCGAAGCATCGTGATTGGCGGCGTTCCCGCTGGTATGTGTCAAATAGTATATGGGGGGTGTCAATTCTGGTGTTGTCGAACCCAGTGGCCCAGGTCCCACTGCCAAGATCTTAATTCCTTAAGAGTGGGCCCAATTGACAGTGTGCATCAGATCATGTCCCTGTAGCGTGTAGCCGCACAACACTCAGAAACTACGGTAAGTGACAATGAGATCCGCGCCTACGGTTCTTTGCGCTCGCTTAGTCGGCAGCGGAGGCATCGGATATTCAGCATGGCTGAATTACATACTAGCTCTTCATCAGTTTAGCCGCAAATACAGCTTCAGCAGCAAGTGGAACGCGGCCGTCAAGAGAGAGAGACGTTAGAGTCTCAACAGCGCGAAGAGCGAGAGCGACTTCGAAAGGAGGAGAAGGAGCTCCAGGACTGGGCATATTCACATCTTGAAGCTCAGGAAGAGCGGGAAGAAAGGAGACGGCAGGAGCAGGAACGACGTCTCCAAGACGACGACCAGATATTCCAGATCTGGGCGGAACTAAGGCTCCATACGCGGGAAGAGCGTCGGAGACAAAATGGGACGGGGCCAGCAAATAATGCGAGTCAGGCAATACGAGAAGCGGCGCGGCAGCAGCTGGCAGAGCAAAGTGGACGTGAGCGTGATGCAGTCAGATGGCAGTGGAGGTTGCAACGGGGGGACGAAGAAGAGCTCCGTCGTCAACATGAGCAGCGGTATACGGAACGCGAAGATGGCCACCAAGGTGACATAAATTAAGCGGTTGGCCAAACTTGATATGCCAGGGAGAGTGATGAAGAGGAAGCAGAGCCCAGCACAGCCAGCCCTGCAGACGGTGCCATCGCTCCGCTCGAAGCTACGTCAACTGTCATGAAGGATGGTGAAGCTGAAGAGAAATGCCCAAGGCGCAAGCTGCTCTCGTGCGCTCGATGGGTTCCACGGACGACGACTTCGACAAGGTGCTGGAGGAAGAACCGGGTAACGGGCGGCGCTCCCCTCCCTCCTGTCACGAAAAGGCAGGACCACTAATGGCAGATTACTTTACTATCGTTGATTCTAAGGTATAGAAGAGAAGGAAGAAACCAGGTAGGAGTATAAATAAGTGACTGGTGAAAGCGTGACCCACACAGTGCACACACTTAGTGTGAGACTGTGGTCAAAACTGTGCAGCGTGTAACCCCTCCTCACTTTACTAGGTGTTGGTATAAAAGTGTTGATTGATATTAACTATGGAAAGGCAAACCAAGAAATCTTGCAGACCCAAACAAACAAGCCCAGGTTGGTCCAAGCTCCTTATGGAGCCAGTTGTGGCTACCCACACAACACTAGGTTTTGTAGTTTCAGTTGACCTCGAAAATAATCAGTACTTGACTCGCTGCCTATTTAGGTTGATTTCAAATCGCTTTATAGCATTTAACACTACGTAAGGGTCGGTAAGTACAAAACGCCCGCAGTTACCTCCATTCTGTCACCGCACCAGACCAACCTTGAGGGATAGCGGCTTAGTCATACAGCAGAGCACGTCTCTAGTTCGGAGAGAGCTTCGCTCCTCTCTCTCTCTCCTTCGTGCAATAACAAGAAACCTTACCTAGTCCTTGGTTGGCACGGTGACACATTCATTCCCGCTTTGCTTATCCACTCTACTCTCATTCAACTACCGGTACCAGTATCTCTATAGCTTCATACTTTACCCAGTTCTTGGGCGTCAGTGTCACACGTCAACGAACTAACCACCGTGAACACGGCCAACAACACCGTCGATGCCACTGAAAGAAGGGGTAACTGCACGCTGTGAACCAGTAGTCAAAGTGAGGAAGACGATCACAGGCTTCGCGGTTATTAAGAAGATGATATTGGCCAACCTGAGATATTGAGGAACTTGGCAGCGGCTTGAGGCCACTGGGCACGGACCACCTGACGATGGATAAATACGCGTCTCTGAGATCTGTCTGTATTCCTAGACCTTCTTCTTCCTCATCACGCTCTTCGAGGCCATTGAAGATCATTAGGCTGAATTGAACCATGAAGTTCCAAGCCCTGATATTACAGCCCTTGTCACAGTCAGCTGCCGCTCTCGCGGGCTTAGCCACCGCGGTAAAGTCATCATGGGAGCTGCCTCATATGATAAAGAAGAAGCATAACTGTTGTGACCCTCCGAGCCACAGGTGGATGATCACACTGGGTCCCGGGACCCTCGATTCCGTGGTTTAAAAGGCCTTGCCTTGGGACGCTCTCACCAGAACTCCCCATCTATCTTTAATCATTGAACACAAGTGATAACGTGTGTGATAAGCGAACGGGACAGACAAGCGAGCGGGACACTTTCTACTACCCTACCACAACTACCCTCAATTACACAACCACAACACTAGGAAACCACAATAACTCTATCAGATATTGATGAATCAGACGATTCTGCAGCCTCCTTGCACGTGCGTGCATTATGGCCAGGCTTGCCGCACACACCACAGCACCGAATCTTCGTACGAGACCCCCGTGCACAACCACCATTCTGTCGGTTTTCCTGGATTACTTGCTCGCCCACAGCCTTCTGATCCAGTAGATCCTGTGCCTCTTGTACAGTAAGTGACCCTCCAAGCCTCACACGTGTTTTTTTGGCTCTCCGTCTCTTACTAAGCCCCTCATTGGCCTTACGTAGCGAAGAGTTTTCTGTACGGAGAAGGGCCACCTCGTGCATTATTGCCATTGCTCCCTTAGTAAACTGGTCCACAGCGGCTAGCATGGAGGTGGGAGAGCTGCCTTGATGGTTGGAAATGCGAGTTTTAATAAGCTTTGACTGTGAGTTTGCTTCTCGAGGGTTGTGTGGCGTTTGGGAGAGCCAAGGTAGTGCCGTGCCCGGCCTTGAGGATGGGGGTGTTGGAGTCCGGAGCCGTACATCCAGCTTAGAAAGCAACCTCTCTGGGTCGTACGGCACAAGGCCAGCTCCAGCAAAACCTCCCTGGATATTCTTTTCTGTGATCGAAGCAAAAAACGCTTCTCTAAATGCACAAAGAAACTCCAACTTGCTGATGTGTGTGATGTTCATCCGCATCAACTGCTCAATCTGGCGACTGTACGCCTTCTTCAATGGCGCAAAACAGCCAACATCCAATGGCTGAAGTAGGTGGGAGGAGTGCGGAGGCATACATAGTGTAATAATGTTGTGCTCCTGGCAGTAGGTTTCGAATTCTTCGGAGTGGTGGCTCTCGTGGCCGTCAGGATTAACAGCCGATATTTGCCCTTCGTACGAGATACCGTGTGGAAATCGAAGTGCTTGATCCAATCTAGGCCTACTGCATTGGTAGTCCAGCCGTTCTCAGTGGTTGCGATGCGCCAGTCGGCTGGGAGGTTGCATTCTTGATACCAATTGGCGAGGTGATATTGCCCGGCCAAGATGATGAATGGTGGGATAGCCCAACCCAGAGCATTCACTCCCTGAATAACTGTAGCCCACTCACGATTGCCAGGCTGGACCTGTTTGGCCTTACCACGGCCATCAGAAGTTGTAACGACCATAATGGCGACGATAATGCCCATCATAAACCCAGTCTCGTCAAAATTGTACGAATCGTCGTCGAGGATGCCGTATTTGACCTTGACATTATATACAAGGGCAAACCACTCGCGGATAATCTTTGGATCTTCGCATTTAGCCCTCTGGTAGTCGTATTTACGCGTAAATCGCGTCCGAAGTTCTGGCTGGCGTTTGACGAAGTTGTGAGCCCATCGTATACCAACAGGGGGCGCGTCGCGTTCGCGCAACAATCGGTTGGCCATATCTTCCACGTAACAAAACCGAGGATGAAATGCGCGTGCACATAGCTCAATTATATATTGAACAAGCGTTTGCTCTTCTAGGTCCGTGAGCTTACGCGAATTGGCTGGAATATCGCTTCGTGAAAGTTTACCGTTGCGTCGGTTATGGAGGGTTGTTTTCTCGACATTGTAGATATTTGCTGCAGCTCGGATACTTAATTTCTTATCCTTTTGCATAGCTTCGAGGGCTAAGTTCATCCTGGCTTCGTAGGAAGGAGTTGCCATAATAGTTTGTGGAGAAATTTGATGTTTTGTGAACAGGAGACGCGTCGCGAAAAAAGTGTCCCGCTCGCTTGTCTGTCCCGTTCGCTTATCACACACGTTATCATTCTTTTGTCTTGCCTGTTTATTTCAGTGTCATTTCTTTCCTTCATTTCCTTATTTCCACGGCACCGGAGCATGTTGCGTGACCCTTCGAAGCTGCTTTTCCCATAAGAATACCGGTCATTTCGAGTCACTCCGCATCCTCCGTTGCCAGAGACTCTCTCCAAGAGTCTCACTCCCGTGTGCCTCCGGTGTCTGCGCAGTGAGCCACGCTTGGAGCCTCCAGGTGAGCCTCCGGAAGCCTCCCAACTGGACCCTCCTACCGGAAGGTCACAACAATGATTTTACTGCAGTGATCAGGCCCGTAATGGTAGCGGCTAATGCTAAGGAATTGGGTAAGTACGAAGCCATTGAGAAAACGAATATACAATGGGAGACTGGGAGTGTAGTAGATAAAGCAAACGGATTAAATGGATATAGTTTAGCGCTTTTATAGCAACTGTCTCCCGATATTTCAGAAACTGTAAACTAATTTTAAATCGAGTTAAAATGTGATTCTGATATTCCCAGTTGCAGTATTCCGTGCTCGATTCCAGTACGGACGACAAATGACATTCCCAACTTCGACGCACGTGTAAGGAGATCTTCTACTTCGACGCCATCTTTAAAGGCCTCAGGCCTAGTCTGAATGCAACTATCTACACATTCGCAGGAACTTCCTATGCGGTGTTGATAACACTCAATGTTGTATGTACGATGCGCCTCTCTCATCGCGCCATAACTCAATAACAATCATGTGGGGCACCTGACAAAGGGCATGTCATGGACGTGGGGGATGGCTGAACCGATGGCATTACATGCATTTTCAATGCCTTTGCAGGACAGCCGCGGATGAGATGGTAGTGGTTGGATGTCATGGCTTGGTGTCAGAGTCTTCTGATGGACAGGAAATGCTTCCAGCTACAGATGTGCTCTGGACAAGAGATTAGAAAGATGACGGGCTTCCCTCATTCCTGACCTCATCAGCCGTCCCTTGATACTTCCCGAATTTCACTCTTCCACACTGATATAAAACTTTCCTCCCCAACAACATGTCACAACCACAAGCATCCTTGTCCCAAAAGCTCAGCCGCATCATCAGAGGTGACTCTCCGTCCACCTCTGAGAACAACATCCCAATCTACGAATCAATCCCCATCTCCTCCTCTTTCCACAAAAGATCCCTCTCCACGGAACGGTTTTCAGACTCTTCCTCTTCCCAATTACAGTAACCGACCTCCCCGAGCTCATCACCTCCCCCTCAACCTTTACCATGCCCACCATAACACTCGCTTCTTTCCTCTCAAACTTCACCTTCGGCTTCGCACATGGCCTCATCGTTCCCTTTGCCCTCGCAGCAGGCCTATCCTCACTGGGAATACCCGCACAGTAATCTATGCCGGCATGGCGGAGATCTGTGCAGGTAGCATCAGCATGGGAATTGGCGGCTATCTAGCTGCTCGCCCTTCTTCTACCTCTACCAGGTCTTCGTCACCACCAGCGGAGGAGGCGGAAGATGGAGAGAAAGAGGAGGTATCAAGCAGCGATGGGCTGCTTCCTTCTCGTCGCCGGTGTCAAGACTCCGAGGAGAAGGCCGCTGAGGAGATAAAGGAGAGTCCCATTGTGGCAGGGTTGGCTGTGTCTTTTGGTTATTTACTTGGGGGGATACTGCTCCTGTTTCCGTACTTCTTTTTCGGTATGGAGAATATACATGTGGGATTAGCGTGGAGCTTTGGGGTTTGTGTGGTCGCTTTGTTTCTCTTTGGCTTTGGGAAGGACTTTATTCTGACAAGGAATGACAAGGATGTTGTTGAGGAAGACGTTGGCAAGAGAAGGGTTGAGAAGAGCTGTGTGGGAGGGTGTGCAAATGGCTTTGCTGGGGAGTGTTGCTGCTGTGGCGGCGGTATTGTATGTCAAGGCTTTTGAAGGGTCGGTATGAGCCAACGGATCTTCACGTGGAAGACCAAAGAACAGAGAATCTCTGTTGTAAATGAGCATTATTACATTAAATCTATATCAAGTCTTCATAAGCCTCATCGTCATCTCATATACATGCATATCCCCATATCCCATAACAATAGTTTCCGAGCTGAAGTATCACTGTCGTGACTCACTCCACATACTTCTAGCTCCCAGGTGGTTAGCTCTTTACCTTGCCTGAAAGTTGGACCGAGTCTGGTACTTACCTACTAACTCATCACACTCTGCGCTTAGGTGCAGCCAGTGCACGTCTGGCACCTCCAATAGGTCGCCTCATGCCCGGCAATATATTCTCCATTGTTCGTCAGAAGATCCGCCTGACCAGGGTAATACAAGATCGAGAGACCGGAGCCTGTGCAATCTGGCCGATCGGCGGCGAAAAGACGGCAGATGGCACCACGGTCTGGCTTGAATGACCCCACGTTGTTCTTGAACGGCTCCGGAATAGGCAGGCATTCGCCAGGATATTCGATATTAAACTGAACGGTTTGGCATTCTCCCATGTAATTTTCGCCAGTACAGACTAAAACGTTGCCAGGTACATCGACTGCGGACGCTGTCGCGGGGATAGCTCTGGGCATGGCAAGGGCGAGCAGAGGCATAAGCGCCATGGTGAGAAGAGAGATAGGAGCCATAACAAAGATTTGTGGGAATAGGTAGGTATGTAGGTAGCTGGTAGTTGTTGTTGATGTAAGATGCTCAAGAGCGTTGTGGTGCGGAGTTAATTGCGAGTCAGAGTGGCTGTGATGACGTTTTTATATTCGGCGGGCCCCCTTAGTCTACGCGCTTCATGATGTCAGCTAAGCCCCGAATACAGGGTCTCTTGCTGTGCAGCGTCAAATCCAGGGACTTCCAGCAAGCAAATTCAGCAACACGATCAGCCACGCGGTGCTCCCGAATACGGAAAATTGTGAGGTGACCGAACTGTCGTGGAACTTGAAGTTCGTAAAGTGAAAGCTTGTTTCGGTCTCTCACGGATGAGCGGCCGTAGAGTTTAGTGGGTGTAACATGATCAGTACGTCTGACAACAGTACAGAAGGAGTAAAGTGGAATGTGACTCTCAACTCCGCAGGATCTCGTATATCGATGAACATGCTGAGTAACACCGCCGAGCTTCCCATATTTTTCCTATCATTTGATCTCGTGTCAAGTGCCTAGATTGGCGTGCGTTGAGTGGAGCTACAAACGAACGCAGCTGCAGCGTAACATCGGTTGATTACACGCACTATCCGGCCAACAAAGCCCGGGCATCATCCTTCGAAATATCACGAGGTCCATCTTTAACTAGAATACGATCTTCACGTCTTGGCACTTGGTCGTCGTGCCTAACCGCAGCAAGGATGCGCGCACATGAGTCTCGAATGCTTGAGATATACCAAGGCAGAAGAGGAATGAATATTAATATTATCAAAGAGATAAGTTCATCTTTCTCCATCGTTCAACTATAAAAACAAAATACAACGTAACAATAAAACTATCTCAATCCGCACAATACATCTTGATTCAATTTTCAGACAGTCAACATTGCTGATGAGCTTAGATACCATCAGTTGAAGACAGCTACTCGACGTCATAGCTCACAACAGTCGATCTCCGGGCGGCCGTTACACGAAGTTCAATGCAGCCCGCTGCATCGACTTATTCCCGGAGCAACCTCGTATACAATATCCAAGGCCAACAACTTTTACAGCGCATAAATCCTATGACAAGCTGTGGGGCGGTGGCCAAGGATAGTCACTGCCTGCGAAGATAAGGGCCAAAGTTATTACAGTAAGCTGTTAGTTGTTCAGTTCAAAAGGAAACAAATAGGAAAATCCACCTTTAGAGCAAATAGGTGTGGGTCTGGTGAAACCCGGGCCCTTTATCAGGTGCCCCACACAAGCTTCTTCTGTATATACCTCGAATACAACCGCGCTGAAGACTTTGTCCCCAGGTCCCCACTTTTGCTTTCAGGGGTTCAGGGGCTATTTGGGCTGGGGTCCACGTTGTCATGACAACCAATCTTGAAGGTTCATGAAGATGTCTTGAAGTTACATACCTATAGATAGTGAAGTTATACTAGCGCACCCCCCCTCTGGCTATTTGAGCTTCGCTCCGCTCCAGCATTCCACTGTTGTCCTCCCATCCATTTCTTCCTCCCCTCCTTAATTAGACCCTTGGTGTCTCCAGACTAAAAGTCTCAATATGTCCCGTAGTTGACATCTTTGGGCTTCTATGCCCAATGCTCTCATCCCCCCACACCAAGTTCACCTGTCCCTCTACGGCAGAAGCAAAAGGTTTGGCGAGAAGGTGGCTGCGGGGTGATTGAAAGGTTCTTTTAAGAGTGGACAAGGCTTTCCGAAGATCCAACTCATTTTTCTGTGTATGATGGGCCTCTATAGCAAAAGGAATCCAAAAACAACGCCAACCACCACAGTACCTGTTTTAAAAGTCGGTAAAAATATCCCAGGTGCCATATATGGCTCAACGTGAACAAGATGGAGGCGGCTTACCCATAAAAAGCACTGCCAGGGACGCGGTCATCTTCCCCGCTCCTGACCTTTCTGTCTCCGGGGATACCAGTCCCCACGCTCTGGGAGGATTTCTTTTCGAGAGCGACTGGTTGGTGTGCTCACTGGGTGCCCTTTCATCGATGAGCTTCAGCAACGTGCTCTTGTTGGCGCATCGCTGCAGTCGATCCATTCCCGCAAAGACCATTTTGCTCCTGTGCTAACTGGGAGATAACCCTGGCGACCCACAACAACAGCATGTACACACGCAGTCTCCTTCTGATTAGATATCATCTCTAGCCGCACAACACGATCGATGGGGTGCTCTGGCGTCTCATCAAGAGAAGTTATCCAGCACAGAGAAGGGGCGCCTGCCAACAGAAATGCCTGCCTGCAAGATTTGCCCGAACTCCATGCTGTGATTTTCAGACCAGGTTGGAACGCCTAGCACTTTAATGGCATGCAGCTCAGAGAATAAATATTGTTGCCAAACGGTTGTCTTGTCCCGTGACCAAAAGTCACCGTACATCGTAGTCGGCCGAAACTGGGTCTTTGTGTCAATGTATTCCCATTTGGCTTTCAAGATTGTCGCAAAAGTTTCGACTGTGCCTGGAACGAACTGGCTGCCAGACCATATTCCAAAGATTAATGCCCACACCATTGTTATGGCAATCAGTTCTGCATCGAGTTTGGATCCGAAACTGTGGTCAACATCATTCAATACTAGATCAGCCAGTGCAGGACTCGGGCACAACGTCAGTTGCAGAAGCGGGCTACCGCTCAAATCTATACGTACATCCGTAAGCAGACCACGGGAGCTATTCAGACGTCCAATGAGTTCATAACCCACTAAGACATCTGTGGAGGTCCCTTTTTGGTTGTCGGCTGCCAGTATAGTCAGAATTCTCAACAGAGTAAGCTCGAAGACGGTCTGGAAACGCTTCAAGAAACTGTACGGGGCTTTATCCGTCTCAGGCTCAGTGCGTAGTTTGATTAAGGGCGCAAACCATCGGGAACTCGAGTAATCTGGTATCGATCGATGGACACTGCCATTGACAGTGAATTCGGTCAGAAGAGTCTAGGAGATGGCTTCGATTAGCTGAGACCTTCCCACAACACTGAACAACCGCTGGTTTATCAAGGTCTCGTTGAAGTAATCCAAGATGGATCGGAGAGTAAACCTCAACCAGCTGATTGGTGTAGCTCCAAATTGGCGCTCGCCAAAGCTATCGTGAAAAGATGACATTTGCACCAGTCCTTTGCGCCAACCATATAGTTGCGCGGCTGCTCGTTCCATTCTCTCCCGGATTCTCGACTAGAGTCTCTCGTCTTCCGTCTCGATTTCGCGCCAGTCTGTAACAGCCATGGTGTAGGCAAATGACGGGTCCCGACAATAATCATCCAGGAACGAATATTGAGGAGACGTAAACGTCATTTCGAGGTCCATCATGAGGGTAAGCATCAGGAATGTTAGATAGGCCCGTTGGCGGATACCGTTCAGGGATGGTCGCTACAGTGCGGTCCAGTAGAGGGCGTAGACCTGTCAGGAATCTGTCTAGAATTTCGACATCGACGTCGTGTGTGACCTCCCAGTCTTCCCTACTCTTTCGAAGAACAACCCTGATGTGTCCACAAAAAGATTCTTTGTGCCTTTTCTGGAATATCTTTTGACAGCTGGTTCCGAACAACTTCATCGAGCTTTGACAATCTGCTAGCAACAAAGCGTTGCATATCGTACTGTGTAAGGTCATGGAGGTATAATGTACTTTCAACCGAGAACTTGTTCTGAAATACAGGTTCGGGCCGACTCGCAATGCATATTTGATGTTGCGTCGTGTTGATGGCGCCCATTCATGAAGTATATCCACGAGGTCCGCTTGATCATGTCTCTCGGAATCCTGGTATTCGTCCAAAGCATGAACAACGATGCAGAAGCAGTGGTTGGAGTACTTCTCGCCGCAGATTACTTCTTGAAGTGCTGCCTCAACTATCGAGTTGCTGATCGTAAGACGCACGCTCTCGGCTTGCCATGGTAGGTTCAGAGCTTTCTCCCAGGCTTCCGCCAACAATAACGGAGCGAGTGCCGGTGAGGCGGCGATTATTTCATGCAATAAAGTCCTAAAAGACCGGAAAGCGATTGCTGAGGTCCACCCACCACCACAGAAAAGAAGTGGCTCGCTTTAACCAGCGTTCGATTGCCTGGTGTTGGTGGCAATTATCAGCACAACCCCTCATGAGTATTGAGAGTAAACGGAAATAAAGGATTCCACGTGTTTACCGGCTCACCTTTCCAGCTCCTTTTGAACAAATTGATGCTGACGAAGTAGTTGCATAAGGGTTGATTTACCACAGCCCAGTTTGCCCGCAATATGGAATATATCCTCGCTTGTTTGCAACTATTTGTGAAGCTTTCTCCGCGCGTTTTTCGTCATTTTCAGCTCTTCGTCGCGGATGTGGCCAGCGGGCACTGTGAGCTCGGACTCGAGAAGCCACCGGAATGTTCCTCCCTCCTCCTTCAGCTAATTCTGGATATCGTTGACCAGAACTTGCACCCCGTCGCGGCGACTTGTCATCTTATCATAATGGAATGCCACTACAATCCTGGCATGAGCATAGCCACGTAGCTTCTCATCTTGGATACTGATGAAGTTGCTGGTTATCCTTGAACCGATTCATCAAGTCAATCGGGCTCTATCTTACGCATTTCGAGCTCGGATTTCAAAACCTCGAGGTAGCCTCGAAGTTGTTCAAGGGTGACATTACTCTTTTCTGTGACTTCAGCCACATTCTCAAGCATTAATCTTGCTTGCAGTTAGTCATATCGGGTACCTGAGTGTATTAACCGCGGACAAACGAACCTTGAAGACCAAGTGAGAACTGTGATCAAGTGAGTCTGGCAGCTGCTCATTCTGGCCTCCAATTCTGCTTTTTCTTTTGCGGAAACAGTGCTGTTCCACCATGCAGCCAAAGCCTTCCATTTGACCCTCAACCCCTTCAAATCTGAGTGTTTCATGGAGCGTAGCAGACGGATAAGTTCTGAAGATATTTTGCGGCATTCCTCAGCAGGGGTGCAAAGATTTCTTTCTTCATCTAACATGTTCTGTTGCATCGAAGTGGTCTGTTGTAAGTTGGCGTGGAAGAAGTGCATCCTGTCCATGACATCTTCAAGTTCTGCATGCTCGGTTAAACTTCTTTGTCGGTAGATCTCCACGCCGCCCTTTACGATCTTGGATGCAAAAGTAACAAAAGACAGAATGCAGGAAACAACTCCAATCGCCGTCGCGGGGTCCATGGCTGGCATCCAACTCAACGCAAATTCGATGTTGAGGAGGAAGGCACCCTTCCCCTCATTAGTGTCTGAGGCTCAAGGTGCCACTGGATCATGGATGCCTGTTTTCGGCACGGAAGGAGCCAATCATAAAGACGATGCTGACACCAACCTGGAATTTCTACACCTCCACTATCTGTACCAGCTAGTGATAGCCCATACAGCGGTACTGCCTCCCACTGATAACGGGAAGAGACAACATTGGCCTCTCTTCAATACCGCAAGACGCCGACATCAGATGTTTTCCCACTTCTTTACAAGATTCGGACAGGTAGACGACCCAAACTTCGAGTGTGGTGGCACTGTGCCGTATCTGCCAGAGCTTTTGCGGCCCAAACAGCGACGACCAACTGAGGGCCCTATCAGGCCGCAGACCACAGTGGACATAGCTTTGCAACAGCTTTTTAGCTGCAACATAGGCCGCCAGAATGGTCTGCGGACCCATAGAACCCAGAGGCCAACCCAACCTCAAAAAAACTCCTTGATATTGACATGGCCTTGCAGTGGTCGACCAAGCGGTGAAACCACGCTCGCGGGTCAATCACGACATCTTCCAGCTTGTACTGCAACGATTACTCTTAGTAACGAGAGCACTTTCACATGTACCCTTGTCTCACTTTCATGACAGCGAAGTCTTATAAGTCCGGCAGTCTTCCATTCGAGATCCACTCGTCTGTCTATCTATAGAGCTTCATCCGAACTTGTCTTCTCGACACAGTGAAGTGACATTCAAACGGTAGTATCGGAGCTCATCATTCCTGTTTACATCATCCGTTACATGAGCATCTTCATGTTAATCTCATCACCTCAGTGAGGTCCCCACCAAAATGTTCACCACCAAAAAACACAAAACCACCAAACCACAACCCCAACCTCAACCACAGCAAGTCGCAATCCAGGATGGACAAGTAATCGGCACGTCTCCCCCTTCCCCTTTCCCTCCCTTTAAGCCCCCTACTAACCCCTCCCAAGGCGTCCTCATCCGCCGAACCTCCACCTGGAAAAAACTCAAAACCACCACCACCAAAGCCGTCAAAGTCGTCACCCCCAACAAACGCACCGCCGCTCCCCCTCCAGGCCGCGAGTCCCTCCGTCGCGCCAAAACCACAGGCGAAAACCAATCCTTCTACCGATCCTCCTACCTCGCCCTCAACCCCCAACGCCAATGGGACCTCTACATCGCCGGCCTCGCCCCGCAAGGCGTCCCCGCTCCTCGTGGTCCACCACCTCCCCAGAAGGGGGTGACGCCGAGACAGTTCAAAACAGTAAATGTGATGTACTTGACCAAACCCAGCCCTAGCGGGGTGCAAGCAGGCACGATAAGCTACCTACCTGACGCGTTTGAGGTTGCAAAGGGCAAGAAAAAGATCGTCAAGAATCCGAATCCGGATGCCTTGCCTGCTTTTCCCACGCCGGGGCAGGGGAAGGTTGTTGTGAGGCCTGTTAAACAGGGTCAGGGGCAGCAACAACAGCAGAAGGTGAGGGTTAGTACTCAGGCGCAGGGCAGGCCGGTGCAGCAGGCTGTTAGGGCTCAACAACAGCCTCAGCTGCGGGTGAGGGTGCAGGTGCAGCAGCAGCAGCAGCAGCAGCAGCAGCAGTACGTCCAAGTTGCGGTGCCAGTTACCCAGGTTCAGAGGCCGCAGACGCAGCAGTTCGTTGCTGTGCCGGTTGGTCAAGTACAGCAGCAGGTTGTGAGGCCGGTTAGCCAGGCTGTTCAACGGCCTGTTCAGCAGCAGCAGAGGCAGCACAGGCCGCAGACACAGTTTGTTACTGTGCCTGTTCAGCACGTGCAGAGGCCACAACAGCAGCAGCAGTTTGTTGTTTTACAGACTGTAGCTCAGCCGCAGCCTCAACAGCAGGTTGTGATGATTCCGGCTGTTAATACTCAGCCGGTGAGACAGCAGGTGAGGACTGGCGGAATGAGAGTGCCTGGGCAGAGTGTAGTTACTGTGAGGGCTTGAGTTTGCTCAGGCGAGGTGAGGTGCTGGTTAGATGCTGGGCTTTATGATGTCTATGAAATTATGATTGACGTTTCCTTTGTCTTACGGGTCAGGATTTCTTTGCCAATAGTTCAAGACTAGAATTACATACAGCGATCGATTGATTGCCAAATCTCAATCTTGTTGGTCACCGGAGAAGTAACCGTCATCTCACACTGCGGTCAAGTTCAATCTGGCCCCCACTTTCATCACGTCGATTCCTGATGGGTAAATTCGCTTTTCCCTCGCTCTGAGAGAGTGCCTCGCGCCCCAGTTGAAACATTCTTGTAGCTAAAAGCGGGTTAGCCAGACAGATTACAATGAGAGCGGGATGGCACCCTTACCATTATTGTCATGAAACCTGAGCATTCGAAATCCCTTCGGGTAGTGAAATACCTGTTGATTTCCATCACTTTTCATCTGAACAAGCCATGTTGGGGCGCTGAAATTGGGACTTTTCCGAACCGCGGTGAAGCAATCATCAGGTACTGTAAAACCATGATTGTAAGACTCCAAACCCACGTAAGTTTAGACATTAAACAAACTTACGGGCTTGGTTGAGTATTGTGCACTTGTTCTCGCTGACAATAATCAGCCTCTGTTTTCCCTCTCTGTCTCGGGTGATCAAGAGCTCTGCGTTCTGTATCAAGACCACTTCAGTCTGGACCTGCGCAACTTGGCTGGGAAGAAACAAAAGTCAGTGCATCAACTCGGTAATAAGACACCGGATCCACTCACAGCCGTAGTGCTACAATCTCGTCTCGCCTAGGGGAGCTTAGAGACTGGATAAATAGTTCCCTTCTCATGTCTTCGATATTCTGGTAGAGTGCTTTGGCAGCTGTGTTTCTATTAGAAGGCGTGCTCCGCTGTTTGCGTTTGCCTACATACCTTCGAAGGAAATCATTTGGAATGAAACCTCTGCTCTGGTCAGCTTGTTGACCCGGTTGTCATCAATAAAGCCATAGCAGTCAATTTCGTCCAACACAATCCTTGCATCTCCTTCGATCAATTTCATTACCGTGTCATGACGTACTATGTCTCGTTAGCAAAGTTAGATACGATTCTGGCACCTCGAACTCTTACGTTTGAGAATGCTTTTCGTGATATCTTCACTTTTGTTGTAGTAGACCAGCAGCTCTGCATATTCCTCCCCTTGGCCTTCGTTGCTTTGACCAAGGCTTCGATATTGCAAGAGCGAAATCCCACTGATCCCATTCTTGACCAAGGATCTGTGGCCGACGCCAAAGGTAACATCGGCCATCAGTTTATAGAGATTCTTTGTATCACTAATCAAGCTTAGGGCGTTAGCAAACTGTTAATGTGTGGCACATAATAGGTGCCAGGTAAGACTCAGGTGTTGAGGTACTGGGAAGGTCTAACTTCTTCCCTACAAACCTACCCGGGAGACATCAAAGGAAGGTTTGTCAGCTGTCGAAGGATATCGAAGTCCATAGAACATTAGCTATACCATCCATAGCTTAGTTGTCCCACAGAATACCTTGCTACTCTATGGGGGCCCAGTGCCCCACAGAGCCTGCTGGAAGGCCAGCACACTTATATAAGTAGACCTCTCCTCTCCTCTCAATCCTGTATATAGAATAAGCATAAGCAAGAATATAAGCCAATGACATACATGCACTAAAAGCCTCTGTATTAGACTACGTACAAGCACTCAAAGCCTCTGTACTGTGGCGTCTTGCCCACTGTGATAACAGTGGTCTTGCTTCCTTCAGCACTGCTGTCGTATCCCCTTTTTCTCCAGCTTCCGCTACGCACTGCTACAAGCGCATAGTTCGCTGTAGCTCCCCTGTAGGTACTGTATTACAGACCTATAGGGCAACGCAGCAAACACAAACAATATCTATTCTGATGGCATGAATGACTTGAACTAACCTTTGCGTGTACAAAGTCCGAATCCCTGTGTTATCAGGTACTGGGTGAGCAAGCATTTTGCTAATGCCTTGCTGCAGCATTGATCTCGCAGTGGCTTCAGCAAGACGATCGATGAATGATTCTTGAAACTCGCGGATATCTATCTCCGGGTTAGCGCTAATGGCAATGAGTAAGCTTGGATTTTGCCGATTCACGTTCAACTGCAACATCACTGATATTTACAGATACCAGACGGTTCGTCGACCTTTCCAAAACTTTGTAGAGCACCCATGACCTATTCTTCCCACCATGTTTAAAGGGGAAAGTTATGGGTGACAGTCCAATGTCTCTGAGCTTGGGGTGGTCGGCAGCCTTATCACAGCCACACAATAAAAGTTGAGATGTCCAATGGTTCAAGTCCTCCTGGTAATATGATCGAGGACAGATGAGCTGTTGTGCGTTATCCACAGCAAGCGATACCTGAAATTTAATTGAGCCGATGGTCTTTGCTGAACTGCTCGATAGGGACTGGCTCTCGGCGGTAGAAGTGGTGGCATCTTTGAGATTTTGGGTCCACCAAGAATGAATTTCTGTGAGCATTTGCGTGTTTGTTGCGAGACTTCCCTCAATTCTGGAAGTACGGGAGCTATGATTGATCATGTTAGAACGAAATCTTTCATGAAATTGTGACATTGAAGATTCACTGACTTTACGACGGTCCCCAAAACCAAGTGCAAGCTGTTGGTATGGACCAGGAGCTGACTTCGTAGAGTTGCAATGTCGCCGGCCTCGGTTGTCCAAGCAATTTTCTTGTAGTTTCTGAGCAAGGTGTCACTCCATCGTCGAAATCGTGGCTCTGGATTGTCCCGACCTGAGCCGGTTGCAAGAGCACTGTACTTGTCGATGAGCTTCTCGAGATGCCTCAGCGTCTCATTGCAGCTGTTCAGCAGCCAATCCACACTCTGCAGACCTTCGTGTTGTTCGTTGTCTTGAAATCGGTTGGGAAGTGACGAAGACTCGATGGAGACTGCAGCGATGTCATCGCCACATGCATCTTTGAAAGCTGATAGGGCCGAGCTGAGGGAGTAGAGCTGGTTCTCAACCTCGCGAAATTCGATGGGCGCAGACTTGCGTCCGTTGGTGAAGGCTTGGGCAATCTTCCAAGAGATCTTGGACATGGCGATGATATCGCCAATTGAAACTGGCGACCCCATCCTGTCTGGTGCCTAGCTTAAGAAGTGGAAGGAGATGAGCGGTAGCTAGACATGATGAGCTTGGATGTTATATAGGGTTAGTAGAAGTAGATGATGACCTGCATGCACAGCCCGAGAGTGTTATGCCAATCATCTGCGGTGGGGGCCGGTGTTACATGTCTCTGCATAAGACAGGTGTAATCATGGCGCAGGTGAGGGGGTCTTACTGCGCCCCATAAGGCTCCGATGGATGCCTTGGGACAGACTGATAAAGTGAAGACAACCCCTCTGGACTCATGGTTTTTCTCGTTGGGGTCCTATCATCAGAAAGTGCTGAACATGTTTGGATATCGACCAAATCGATTTGCGGGTATTGTCTCGAGATACGACCCTCGAGAGCCTCTTCCAGCAGAATTGGAAAGTGCGTTTCACGAGTCACATGCCCTGCAGACCAATTTGCACCTGCCATATCCAACACCCACACAGGCTCTTCACACACACCCCGCCTGTGCGCCACCATTACTACATTCAAATATCCCAACCTACACAATTCAAGAACCATCTCTTGGTCGGAATGTGCTCCCGCCAGTCTCCATCTCGATTGAAGCCTCCGTCATTCAAGACACGGCCAGCATCACAATTACGCAGCTCTTCTGGAACGACTCGGACAGCATCATCAAAGAGGCCGCCTACACGTTTCCTCTTTCATCTGGCTGCACCGTGACAGGCTTCCATTGTCGCATCGGTCATGGCAAAGTCTTGGCTGGCAATGTCAAGCCAAAGGAAGAAGCCCGCGAGGAATTCCGGCAGCATGTCCGCAACCGTACCACTGGAGCGGCGTTGCTCGAGCAAGATACCGAGGAGATATTCACCACCAGCCTTGGAAATCTCCCAGCAAGAACCAAGATCAGGGTCACTGTCACCTACATCACCCTTCTCAAACATCACTTTGCCGATCGTAAGGGGATCACGACACTGACGATTCCAACTTGCATCGCAAGCCGCTACGGTGACAAACCCCAAGACTACAACAATGCTGCCTCCACCTCCATTCCAGAAGGCCTCACGATACAGATTGAAGTAGTTGAAGCCGGCAAGATTGCCTCAATCGTCAGCCCAACACACAAGGTCACTGTCGAAAACCGGTTGGGAACACGTGCGGCCAGTTCCTTTGCCGACCTTGTTGGTGAAGACACCCGAAGTAGTGTCGAAACAGCCCTGGTGAAACTAGAAACAGGTTCTGCTTTTCTCGATCGCGACTTTGTCCTTGATATCGCAACAGGAGGCCCGAATGATGAGACCGAATCACCACAAGCATGGATCGAAAAGCATCCCACCCTACCCAATCAACAGGCACTCATGGTGACAATTCCGCCTGGCTTTACCACGCGCACATCCAATCCTACCGATCAGACCGAGATACTTCTCTTGGCGGATCTGTCAGGGTCCATGGACGACAAGTTAACCTCGCTCAGAGCTGCCATGCAATTCTTCCTGAAGGGTATTCCCATTGGCCGCAAGTTCAATGTGTGGTGTTTTGGCTCAAGTTACAAGTCGTGGCAGCCTAATTCGGTGGATTATGGCGAAGCATCGTATCAGTCCGCTTCTTCATGGGTTGACACCAACTTCCATGCCAACATGGGGGGTACTGAACTACTTCCCGCAATCCAGGCCATCGTGACTGCGCGTGACAAAAGACTGCCCACAGACATCATCATTTTGACTGACGGAGAGACATGGCGCCTGGACGAAACCCTCGAGTACATTCGGAAACAGAGGGACTTGACTGAAGGGGGTATACGGTTCTTTGCTTTAGGTATTGGTCCAGCAGTCTCCCATGCCTTGGTTGAGGGCATCGCCAAGTTTGGTGGAGGATATGCCGAAGTGGTTCGAGAGGCGAGCGAAGGGGATTGGGAGGATAGGATTGTCAGCATGGCAGAGGCAGCACTGATGACCGATCACTTGGGGCCTATGCATTTGGAGGTCAATATCATGAGAGGTGATGGCAGCAAGCAAGGTATTTACACAACAGCTCGTTTCTCAGATACTTCGCACCATTTTACTGACCGTCCGACAGCTTCCAGTATCCACAACGCCGAGCAATCTCCAGCAGACATATCCACGCTCAGCCCATTCAACAGAAGCCGGATCTTTTTCCTCTTTGATTCCTTCAAATCATCCGAGAGCATCACCGACGTTACACTCAAAGCCGATACTGCCCACAGGACCAAGACCTTCCAAGTTCCTGTGACGCTTCTCGAGAAGCCAAGCATAACAATTCATCGGCTTGCCGCCCGCTCACTGCTCAATGATCTGGAGCGAGGTCAGAGCCATATTCACCTGGGCTCTACTCGCCCCTATCCTGGCTCTTGGGACGAGAGAAATAGAGTACGAAAGGAGGCAGAGAAGATTGGCTGCAAATGGTCACTTGTTTCCAAATGGACGAGCTTCTTTCTGGAAGAGGAGCTCTGTCCTGCTGAGCCGGATGATATTTGGTGCGCAGAAGGCGGTGCTGAGACTGTTGATGAGCCTGGAGATGACTTGTTGCAATCACACGGGCCGATTACTGGCGTTACTTTGGTCGACAGTGGTAAAACATCGGTGCCTGCCTCTGGCTTGCTTCTAGTTGGGGAGCTTGTCTCTACACCCAGGAACTCAGACGACTTGTTCGGACTTCCAGCCGGGCGACACTTGCAAAGGCCTGTGCCTCCTAGATCTTCTTTACTGAGCAACCCTATGAGACCTCCAGGGCTGCAACTTTCAAGACGTCCTTCCTCGAACGGGAGAAAATTACGACTGGTTGAATACCCACACTCTGTCGTTGCACCTGACCACTTAATCTCCTTCAAGATGCGGAAGTCCACTGGCGTTGCAGACCCTGAAGGTAACACTCTCGGGAAACAAAGCGATATTGCGCCAGGGGCGGTCGCTTCAAATGAGAGCCCCATCCTGGGATCTCTTTCTGGAGATCCTCCGAGGGATCCTGGCTCTATTTTTGAGTTCGACGACACCGATGCAGATGATTCAGAGACGAACAATACCAGTGTTCCTGACAACGGATTAGAAGGTATATTTAAACCGAGAATGCGTCGCCTCTCAGGTGGAATACTGCAGCACAGAACGGCCATACCCAGTGAAGACGAATGGGTCTTCGACCAAGTACTTGATCCGAAAAGTCAAGAGCACAAAAGTATACAAGCTCAACTACAATGCTGCCAGTATGCCTTTAATGCCTCCTCGCTTCCGCAACAACGTGACCAGACATATAGCTGGGAGTCGGAAGAGGATGACGCGATCAAATTCTCGGCGTTTCTTCCTCCGTGGGCACCTTCTTCTGATTTACCTCCGATGGACGCCATGCTCGAGAAGTTGAGATGTGGGCCGACATTACCCCAGACAAACAGTCCAACTTACGCACTTGGTGTGAATATTGAAGAGATCCCAAATATACTAGCTAAACCAGCGCCCGGTCCGGATTATAACTTGGAGTCCGAAGACGATCAGGCGATCGATTTGTATACCGATGTCCATTGGGGCAAACTTTCTCCCGAATCACTTCCAACGGACCCAATGTACGCGCGTGGGGCGTACGAGGAGGCTAAAGCGAAGATCGAGGAGAGCCCAGAGGAGACGGAGAGGCGGCGGAGGCGTCGCAGGGTGAGAGACGAGCACGAAAGAGTTACACAACCCAAGAGTGGCGACAATAAGCCATGGACAGACAACCGCATCATTTCTGAACTTCTTAGGTTTCAATCCGCCGAGGGGTATTTTGCCAGAGGGTACTCAGTCCAAACCGGCCAAATCAATGATCTTCACCCTTCTATTATCACCATTCCAGGGGAAGAAGAGGACCGACACGGTGAACAGGTCATTCTTCTGCGGGATTTCCTCGAGGAAGAAACCACCAAGGGCCCAGGCAATCTCTTGTCTAAACACAACAAAGGCCAACACAACGAAGATGTCGTCCTCCTCCGTGATATACTGGGGAAAGAAATTACCAAGAGGCTACGTACTCTCCGGGATAAACACGACAAAGACCACATGTTTGGTAAGGACATGGCCTTGAAAGAAAGGATCCTCTTCACTATTGCCGTTTGGGTGCTTCTCGAGCGGGACTTTGCCTCCAAGCGGCGTCTGTGGGTTTTGATGATTAGGAAGGCAAAGTCGTATCTAGGGGGGCGTATCGACCGGCGGTATGACGCGTTTGACGAGATGAAGGCTGCTCTGGAGGGGGCCAAGATTCATGGGTATAAATCACGGCAGGATAGTCTGGCAGCTCCTCTCTATGTGAATGCGCGCAGTTTTGAGGTTCAATTTGCGGTGTCGAAGACCGTTGACAATGCGGCTAGGATGACTGCGGAGTCTGAAGTTCTTGAGGGAGAGCAAGATCGGGATGAGGTGGGTGTGGAGCTCGAAGTTGGCACAGGCGAGGCTCAAGACAACAGTCAAGTGGCAGGAAAGGGCTCGGTCGTTTAATTGGGTGTACAAATGTTTGTATCAGAGGTAGCTTCTGATGATATTTGACTATGCTTCTTTTGTTTGTATTCGATCCTTTTGCATATGTGGTTATGGCAGCTGCATGCCCGCATCCACGTCGTGGATCGTAGAATAGTGATTGGGTCTGATCAAAGCAAAGAATCGAGAAGATAGATGACACTAAACTACCTATTGATCACGTCTTGTTTAGCCTTGACTATATATCACAGTTTGCATATGAGCGCCATATGACCAAATTCAATTTCAGACTTTTAAAGGCAAACAATCTCGGTTTCATATCCGTGAGCTATTGAATCCCACATCCCCCAACACCACAACGTAGTCCTCACAGGCCACGACATTCTCAGGCTTCACGGGCGCTAGGATTCGAGTTTAAAAGGCCAAGACGTTCTGTCGTTTTGGATATAACCCGCGTTACAAACGTAGTTGTTGAGAACTGGGCTGGCTCTTTTGGGGCTTTCCTAAGTTAGCTTGGCTATCCGTTTAACAGGTTTCATGTTCCGGAAAACGAGGCCACTTTTTCTTTGAAGGCTCTTCTCCTTTTCACAGTGACAAAGATGACAAGGTGTTGGATCTCTTGATTGATATTTCAACCGACCCCCACCTCCCCCACCCACTTCCTACGTAATTCGGCCCTGAATTTATAGCGGCAGAAAAGCGGGAAAAGAGGCTGCTGGAACGGAGGAAGAACCAGTCAAAGCTGAAGTGAGAAGAAGCAGTATCAGACCCATGCTGTGCGGGAAACAAGGCGGTTGCAATATGCCTCGGGCATGTAGAGCCCGGACTATCCTCTGTTGGTTGGACAAGGCATCATAGAACAACAGTGAACGTCAATCGACTTATTACCATTACTTTCTAGCAACACTTCCACAATAGCACTATCACCACCACCCCCTTCCATTCTGGTTGCTCTTCCCTTACGATATAACACTAAACTCCCTACTCCTTTGCAGAAACGTTTCCACGTCCGCTCAAGCGTGAATAGCCTGCTGTACCTCAGGGTAAACCGCCACCATCCTGTGATACAAATCCGGATGATCCCGGATCATGACCTCGGGGTCCCAAGCGCTAGCCACGAAGATGGTGTCGATACCGCTGCTGAGCGGGGTGGTGAACACATTGCAGATCTGCAACCCGATCAAGAAGGCAAACGCAACCACCACCGGCGTGAAGCCCCCGCCAGAGTTGTACGAGGGGTTGGTGAAGACCATGTAGCAATAGGCCATCAGCGCGGTGGCGTACCCGACAAACATGGCGCCCATGCCGAGGACAGGGCCGATGAGGCATTCGTTGACGAGGGCGTCGATACCGCGGTCCTTGATCATCCTGTTCCATGGTCGTTAGTAAACTCCACAGAAGACAAAAGGGGCAAAGAGTGTACATACTTCCAAGTATCCTTCGCCGCCGGCACATACGCCTTCCCATAAAGCGCAATGTGCGCAAAAGCGTACCGATTCAAGAACTGAACCGCCCAGTCCAACAACCCAATAAGACACCCCACAATACACCACAAGATCATCCCCAAAATATCCCCATCCGATGACGCCTGAGCCCTCGCCACAGACGCCAACTGCCTCAGGAAATTGATAATAGCCACCACCAAGCTCCCCAAGCTGATACTCCCAAAGCTATACGTCAAGCACCTCTTCAACGCCCCCCTCGTCACCCCCGTTGGAAAGTTCCTCGAGTTGAAATACCACGACCCATAAACCCCCGCAATAGTAGTATGAATCGTGTTCTTCAACCACTCCGAAATCCAATACGCGGCAAAAGTAATAAACGCAATCAGCCCAATCACCTTTCCACTCGAACATCCCCCCGCGCCCTGCCTACAAGCCGGGTTATTCGGATCCGGCTGATACTTGACATAGACACTAACTAGCGTCACCGAAAACCACGCCGCAAACAACGTAGCCAACAGCCCGCCAATCGCGCTGACAAGATAAACATGCCCAAAATTCTTGGCCACATCAATGGCCGTCTGCAGCATCAACACGCTGAACGGAATCCGGGACCGCCAGCTGATAAAGCAGATCAGCTGAAAAATGGCGAAGATCAAAAACACGATCCCGCCAGAGTAGTACTTTCTCGACAGCATGTACAAGGCCGTCGCAAAACCAAGCACAACGTTGAGAATCCCCGTAATCCAGATGAACTGCTTCGTAAACTTCCTCGCAACCCACATGTACCCGTAGCTGAGCACAATAGCCGTTATGAGCACCCAGCCAAACAGCCAAATCGTATGCGTCGTCAACCCGAATCTGTTCCGCTGCCCATTGAGGCCGCCCGAGTTGATATTACGAGTCGCAGCTACACCCCCAAAATGTCAGCCATAAAACCCCCAATCATCCATTGTACCAATACATACCATATCCCTGAATCGAAATAGCACTAACAGCCACAAACCCAGCACAAGTCGCCAAAAACAACACCCCCGCCCACAAATCATTCCACTTTGGCTTCTGCACCGCAAAAACCTCGTCATAACTCGGGGGAGGTCCCATCTTCCCATCTGGTCCAGTCGGCGGCGGTGGAGGCGGTGGCGCCCCATACCCATTGTGATACCCCCCATCGTTCATCGGCACGTTACTATAACCCCCACCCCCAGCAGGAGGAGGAGGCGGCGGCGGAGGTCGGTTGTAGTATCCATTCTGCGGTTGCTGCATTTCGTACGAGTTGTTCGGAGGGGGATACTGCGGCCCACCACCACCGCCATGAGGTGGGCTGTAGTAATTAGCGGCTTCACCGCCCTGGTAGGCCATTTTGCGTTGCCGGTTTGGCGAGAGGTTTGTTGTGCGTGCCGTTGTTCCAATCAAGGTACCTTAGCTTCTAATAGCTATCAATAGCTAAGAGCTGGTTCGACCTGCGAGCGCAGTATGAGAGAGGCAGCCGTTGAGTCCTCGTTGAAGTTGCGGAAAGAAAAAGAAGACAGGAAGAAGTTGGAGAAATGGATAAAATCCCCAAGGTCGTGCAGATAAAATTGGGCTTGTTTGACAGCGTGACAGGGCTGCGGCCAGCCGTCGACTTGGTGGAATGTCTTGGATGTGGAGGATGACGTAAAGAATGTGATTGGGGGGGGCAGGTGCCAAGAACTAACCTTGATCGACGATGGAGCATCGAGCTCTCGCTAATCTGGTGTAGCCGGGTGGATCCGAGATTTTCTCCAGCAATTTGCTCTAACAAAGCTCCCGAGCTCCCAAAGCTTCAAGGTCCAGGTGCAATGTCAAACCAGCTCAACAAGGACTTCAAGACAGTTTGTGAGAATTCGATGGATCAGACCTGGGTCAGACATGAGTTGCACCATCTTACCCCAAGACGAGTCTGAAAAAAACGGATGGCATATCGCATTTTCGCCTACGAACCTGCCAAGTTGCCAAGACGGCCTTCGGCACACCAAGACGGTTTTCGGCACAGAGCGCATGCATCAAGCTCCGGCCCCTATCCGTTGCCCTGTCAGATGTTTATTTTGCTCTCCAAAGTGATACTATTCACCACTACACTTCAGCAGTTGCATCTTGACGCCAACACACAGGACAAGCCAGTCTTGTAGGACACATCTAGTATTCTATCAAACTTTCCCATCACAAACGGACAGCAGAACATACAACCTTACTTGGATCCAGTCTTGCCAGTCGGGATGTTGAAGAGGACAAGCCTCTTCTCCTCACCCTCCTTCCAGTCATCGAGACCCTTGTCCACACGGTAGTAACCACGCCTCTCCAGCTGGATGATGTCGTTCTTCTTGAGCTGGGCCGTAGCTTCATCACAGAACGCCTCCTCCATAGTAGAGGTGGTGGGGTTCAGGAAGTCCTCCATGTTGTCTTCCTCCTGCAGCGTGTCCTTGGTGATAAGGTAGTCAAAGTCCCAAAGCTCGGCAGGCACAAGAGTCTGGCTAGAAGCGAGCCAGGTAACCTTCTTCTCCGTCGTCTTGACATCGCCCTTTGCCACGTTGAGCTCGCACGTCAACGAGGTGATGGGATCACCCTCAGCAATGTTGCGAACAAAGGCATTGCCCCAAGCCATGAGAGTGATCTCCTCGCCTTCCTTGAAGCTCTTGGCATCGGCTTGATCAAGCAGAATCTCGGGACCAAACGCCACCTTCTTGGTACCGATATCCTTGTTCTTGGGATGCTTGGGTCTGTCCTCCTGGAAGGGCTGAGCAGGAGCCTCGGCGCCTGTGACGGGCACCTTGACAATATCCTTCTTTAGGAGAGCAGTGTGGCGGGGAGCGATAGGATCAATGTGCTTCTTGTTGGTAGCCCAGAACTTGGTCCAGTCCATGGTAACAACGTTGCGGCTAGGTCCCTGTTTGGCTGTTAATTTTTGCGACGGCGGAGAGAAAAGGCCAGAGAAATACCTGAGCAATAATGAATTCGCGCAGAGCCTCGATGCCCATTCCTCTTCTCCTGACACCACGAATGGTGGGCATGCGGGGGTCATCCCATCCCCAAACCTTTCCAGTATCGACGAGCTTGGCAAGCTTGCGCTTGGAGAGGAAAGTCTTGACGAAGTTCATGCGCGCAAAATCCCACATATGGACCTTGCGGATCTGCAGGGTCTTCTGGAACCAGGCGTACTGAGGGTTGCGGTCGGTGTACTCTGTGGACCTCAAGGCATGGGTGACGCCCTCGTAGCTGTCGACAACTTCAGGTGCTGTCAATATCACGTCTTTCTCATCTCAACGGCCCCAACGACGAAAGGGAAGGTCAGAAGAGGTCAAAAGAAAAATGACAAAACTCACCAGGGCAAGCGAAATCGTACATGGGGTACATCTTCCATTTGGTGCCGGTGCGGTGATGAGGCGTGTCCACGTTGCAACGGTAGATCACAGGATCTCTCATGGCCTTGTTGGGATTGTCGACCGAGAGCTTTGCGCGAAGGCAGTAGCGGACGCCTTCCTCGGAACCCTTCTTCATCTCCTCGAAGATGCGCAAGTTCTCTTCCACTGGCGTGTCGCGGCGCTTGGAAGCGATGCCGTTCCATCTCTCGTTGCGCATAGTTTCCTGGTCGGTATCGTCGGCATAGGCATGTCCCTCCTTGATCATCTTGATCGCCATATCGTAAAGATAATCAAAGTAGTCACTGGTGTAGGTGAGGGTATCGCACTTGATGCCCATCATGGCAAGATCCTCGATGATGGCATCCTGGTATTCCTCCTTCTCTTTGTCGGGGTTTGTGTCATCGAGACGGAGGCGAAGCTGGCCCTTGTACTGCTGGGCAAAGTACCAGGAGAGAAGAGCTGCCTTGGCATGTCCAATATGGAGGTATCCCGAAGGCTCGGGCAAGAATCTGGTAACAACGCCCTGGTCTGTTCATGTCTGTTAGCACATTGAGTCCAATACGCATTTGACAGTCTATATCAACCTACCTGTATTCTGCAGATTAAGAGCATAAGAACCACCGGCCTTGCTGGCAGCAGCGACCTTCGCCTTGGCAGCAGCATCCTTGGCCTTGATCTCGTCCTGGATCTCAGGGTGCATCACCTCGATGAACTCAAACCAGCGAGCGAGGTTGACAAGACTACCGCGCTTGATAAAGGAGAAAGCGGCGCGGTTGCCGCGGAGGGCCTGCCAGACCTTGGTGTCCAGCTCGCTAAGAGTGTAGCCATGGAGGTAGGTGCGGAGGATGAGATGCTTATCGAGGGACTGAAGACGAGGCTCGATTGAGCGGAAATCGGCCGTGAGGAGGGCCTCAATGGGATGGAGCTCTTCCAGCTTCATGGTGGACGGTGGGTAAGGGTGGTGAGTATAGGAATAGGGGACGTGATGAGAAAACAGTCACCGATGATAGTCTCGGTACCTGGGATTTTGGAGGGGCAGCAAAAAAGCCCCACATTCACCCATCCCAGCGCGGGGTTTCTGCCGCGAGCGCCAACGGTTTTGGTAAGGCGGTGAAAACCGAAGCTCTCAGGACCTTGTCTGAACATTTGGTTTGAGCCTAACATTCAAGGCAACGAACCTCAACGGGCCGGGGTCCAACTTTTTTCTGAAGCAGCGCAACCGACAGCGACAGAGAGAGGCGGAGGCTCACGACGTCGCCGTTTGTGTCCTACAGCTCGCAATGGCTTCCACACATCATTGCGTTGCCTCTCTGGCAAGGCTCAGCCTGTCCACACCAGCCAGGCCAACGGTCGCCTCGACAATACCAAAATTCCTCGTGCCATCGGTTGCGACACCACAGGTCCGGCATGCGTCTGGTGGCGGTGGTGGAGGCATGCGCAAGAAGCCCGTGAAGAAGAAGAAGACCTATAAGACATTCCGTAGCTATGATCTCTCACCGATGGAGCAGTTCACACTCTGCGATGCCATGAGGTAAGCTTCCTTCCCAATGTCACCCCATGCCGGCGTATTGTCGCTTACTGTCCATAAAGGTACCTCCGCGCTGCCGAAGTTGGACGTCCACCTACCACCGTCAAGTATGACCTCGCCGTCAAAGTCAAGACCCAGAAGAGCGGTCCCGTCCTCCGAAGTGCCATTCGTCTGCCCTTCCCAGTCAAGACCGATACCCGTATCGGTGTCATCTGCCCCGAGGGCAGCGCCCTAGCGACCGAGGCTCAACAACTTGGTGCCGTGGCGGTGGGTGAGGAGAGCTTATTCGAGGCCATCCGACGAGGAGAGATCGCCTTCAACAAGTTGATCTGCCACACCGACAGCCAAGAAGCCCTGAAGAAAGCCCAGGTCGCCAGAATCCTCGGTCCCAAGAATCTGATGCCCAACCCAAAACGTGGAACCATTACCAGCGACATCAAGGAGACGATGCAGGAGTTGATTGGCGCGGATGAGTACAGAGAAAGAAACGGTGTTGTGAGAATGGCCGTGGGCCAGCTCGGTTTCTCTCCCAAAATGCTTGCCGACAACATCAAGGCGTTCATGTCCAAGCTCAAAGACAACATCAACCAACTGGACGACAACATTCCCAAGGCTATTGACGAGGTTGTTTTGAGCACAACGCATGGCCCAGGGATCAGTTTGAACGGTAACTTTGCCCCAACAGACGACAAGGTCAAGCCAGAACACCTGGCTACTGTCATGTAGTTTTGTTGTTTTTCAATGTATATTAGATGTATGCCATGTATCATAATCCTTGTATAAAAAAAATCCTGGAAAATTGGGTATCGTGATGCCAGTCGCTCTGCGCCTTTTATGCCCCCTGGATTTTGAACTGAGACCATCATTTCTCTCTCAGGACCTTTACAGCCTCCGCCTGCGCATCCAAAGCCCCGTAAATCGCCAACAGTTTGATAACACGCCCCTGACCTTTGACTCCAGCTTTCCGTGCTTCTCTTACGGCTGTGCTCAAGTCGAGCAGTATCGTGTTCCGACACCGAAATATCCTCTCGTCAGTCTTCTTCACAAACGGAAGATCTCTACCAATGGCCTCAGCCAGTCCATCCACATACACACACTCCCTCGCCAAAGCAGCTAGCTTCGCCGGCCTGCTACTGACAAACTCCACACCGTCTTCGTCCTGAGTCTGCTCATCATCGCTCCCAAAAATCTCGTCGTCATCATCCCAATTCTCCTCATCACTGCTATCTCCATCCCTTTTCTGCTGCTGCTGCTGCTGCCCCGTCCCTCCTACCACCAATCGCTTCTCCAATCCGCTCACCCTCTCATCCAACTCGAGCATCTTCCTGCCCGTCTCCACCGCCCCCTTGACATCCCTCAACTCCTGATTCAGCCCCCCTACTTCCACCCTCCGCTCCCTAACCTTAGACTGAACCTCCTCTACCGCTCTTCGGAAACCTAAAAGTGCTACTCTCACATCCTCGACGCGCTCCTCCCCGCCCTTGAGCTCATCCCCTAGCCCGAGAAAGGCCGTGTAATTCGAATTGACCAGTTCAAGCAGTTCGGCGCTGATAGCAGAGCTTCGATCGCGGAGTTCAGAGCGCAGGTCCTCGAGGGTTTGATGCCGAGAGGCTGGGCCACCGGTGTGAAGGGTGGAGAGGTAGCTTGCGGGGTCGAAGTCAGGAGCGAGAAAGTCGCGACGGGAGAGGGCGGCGGGGAAGGGAAGGGAGGAGGAATTTTCTAAGTCGTCGGTGGCCGAGGAGGAGAGGGAGGAGCGGCGGCTGGGGAGTTGGGATTTGGGGGACGGGGGGGAGTAGAGGTTGAGGTTGGTTGAGTAGGAGGATGTTGGGCGGGAGTTTGGGGGGAGGCCGAGTTGGGCCATTTTTGTTGGTTTTATTGTTTGTGGTCGACGGTGGGAGTTGGCTGATTTTGGTTGACAGAATGTTGATGGTACTTCGGACCACGATGCTGGGCTTCTGGACATGTTCCATGTCTTGGCGGACGCTAGGCCCGTGCGTTGCAACTCTGGATGACGGCTTGGAATTAACGGTCAGCCATATTGTGAATATGAGGATAATACCAGATGGCACGATGAGCCACTCAAGTTGGTATTCCCCAAATCATGTTGGTAGCTAATACAGCTTTCTTTCAGTTGTGGTGGCAGCATTGACCCAAGCTCCCTTCTCTTACACAGATACACAGAATTCGAGTTGACCTCAGTCAGGCACGCCTTCTTGAGGCCCGCCTGAATCACCTTGGGAAGCTTGCTCCAAGAGCCCCCACATGATTTACGGGCAGCAATTAGCTCGAGGAGTGTCCTCTTCAGCCTTTCCTTCCGGGCGAACCAGAACTTCCGGGCGCTAGTTGCTGATGGTCTTCTAAAGACGTCACAGTATGTCCGATATCGCTCGCCTACTGAACGGCTCGACAAATCGCCAAGGAAAATTACCATGTTGAATAGAGAACTTCAGCAGAGAACCACAGAATCATCAAGCGATAGACCGAGCGGATTCCGGTGGTGACCGAAGTGATGACTGTGTGATTATCCGTGTTCCGGTTGGGATCTGCTGTCGAAGCGGTGACCCTCACTCGGCTTTCGACCGTGGGGTTCCTTGACGCAAGCATAGCACCACCACCCCTCGCTAGGCCTCTTTGGATCTAGCGCGATCCTATAATCTTATCAATCAAATCAGTGGGCCGACTGACATCTCCAATCTCTCCCTTTACCGAATCAAAGCCCTCAGACTCCTTGGCCTGGGTGAAAACTCCGGCCTCGCTAGCCCACACTGAGCCCGGGCGTCTTCGGTTGACGCAAAAGAAGACCCTTTCCTCCGTCTGCTTCAATTTTTCAGCATCAAGACCCTCAAAATCCTCTTCCCACAACATCGGCGTCATCGTCATCGTCATCTCGATATTTGACCCTGTGCCGGCACACCGATTGAACAGTATCACGTGTCACTCACAACCTCCTTCTCAAACAAGACGCCGCCATCTAAGTGATCTTGCGAACAACTTTGGAGTCACTCGTGTCAAAATTCTCCTTGACTGCGGAGCGACTCGTCACATATCAAAAGCGGCATTTACAGACAACCCATTCTCGCAGTTCGACACCATCAAACTTGGACTTCCTCATTGAATGCCATCTCCCTGCCTTTCGGATACCGAGGAGAACTCCCTAAACGGTCGGCCCTAGCCCGTTTTACTGGTGACATAAAATTCGGCTGCAACCTGCAGTCAGTTGCCACTAGTTCGGTACAGTCCTCGACCTCTGCACCACCAACCCTCGTGGTCCGTCAAATCATTCCGTTGCCAGTAATCATGGCTGCCGCTGCCGCTGCTTCCCCAGTCGGGCTTGGGAACACCGACAAAAGAACTCTTTCCATCACGACAACACTTGGCAGAGATTCCTCCAGCCCTGCCTCCACCCCCGCATCTGCGGCCTCTCCGTCCAACGTCTCCACTCCCACATCGTCAACCTCCGTGTCAGCGCCTCCCATCGCCATCCGCCCAAACGCACCCAACAGGCCACCCTCCATCAAAGCCTCAACCCCTTTGAACATGGCGTCGCCTGGAGTTATGTCACCGGGCCCAGGGCAACAACCTATGGCCATGAGCATGACCAGCAAGGAGTGGGTCATTCCTCCCAGACCCAAGCCAGGTCGAAAACCTGCCACCGACACTCCACCAACCAAACGCAAAGCTCAAAACAGAGCTGCACAGAGGGCCTTTCGTGAGCGTAGGGCTGCTCGGGTTGGGGAGCTGGAGGAGCAATTGGATGAGCAGAAGGAAGAGCACGACCGGGTCGTCCAGGAATTTCAGGAGCGTATCAATCACCTGGAGGCCGAGAGACAGACACTCCGATCTCGTTGCCAGTGGTTGCAGTCACAGCTTGACAAGGAGAGACAAGAACGCAACTCAATGTTATCAGCATGGGATTCTCAGTCACCTTCGTCAACTGGAAATCATGGACGTCTCCCGGCACCAATACAGCCTCAAGCGAATCCGCTTGCCAATATCTCACAGCCCAGACGACCTTTGCAGCCTGCTCCGCCGAAGAGCTCGGGGCCAAGTGCTGTGCCCATTGCGGAACCCCGACCAACCACTCAACCATTTTCCATCTCCAACATCATCTCCCCTCCCGACGAAATGATGGCGCCTCTAGGGTGTGGTGGCTGTCAAGCATCTGGGTCATGTGCATGTGCTGAAGCTGTGCTTCAAGACACCGACACAGCGATGGGATGTGGAAAATGCACACTTGGGTCAAGCTGCGAATGTTTGGAGGAAGCCCTCAGAATGTCCGACCTCAAACGACCGCACTCACCAAGCTCACCACCTTCGGCACCCGAGGAGAAGCGGCATCGTTCGGATGCTGGAATACCTATGGAAACAGACTTTACCGCCATGTTTGCTAAGGACAACAGAATGTCACTTCCAATGGTCACCCAACCACCACCACAGTCTTTACAGCCCATGATGTCGCTTGAGGCTAGGGACTCGTGCGGCTTCTGCAAGGATGGAACATACTGCATGTGTGCTGAGGCTCTCATGAACCCCATGTCCTTCCAACAACCACTACCATCAGTTGCCGAGCAAACACAGACTCACACGCCACCACCATCAGAGGACGATGTCGTCCCAATACCTATGGAAGTGACCGCCACCGGTGCTATCAAGCTTCCTGGTCCACGGGCAAACCAGAACCGCCCTTCTACCAACTCCAACGCCACCCAAGCTAAGCCCTCAGGGAGTCGGTGCGGCCCCAACGGCCCGGGTACCTGCGCTCAGTGTCTTTCCGATCCCAAGTCAGGCCTCTTTTGTAGGTCCCTAGCAGCCAACTTTGAGAAGAACAACCCGGGAGCCAGCGGTGGTGGTGGGTGCTGCGGCGGTGCTGGACCAGGAGGTGGATGTTGCAAGTCTAGCAACAGCGACGCTTCTCAATCTGCCGCACCGCAGCCGCTTCCTCCTATGCAGACTTCTGCGTCAGAGTCAGGTTTCCCTTTAGCGCTGTCTTGTGCTGAGGCGTATAAGACGCTAGCTAGTCACAGGCACTTTGATCAGGCGGCGGATGAGATTGGGACTTGGCTGCCCAAGTTGAAGGCGCTGCCGGTTCCCAGGCCGGGGAGCGGTGGACAAGGGGGGGGGAGGAATGGTGGGGGGCAGAGGTTGGCGCCTATTGAGGTTGAGGCGGCGAGTATTATGAGTGTTTTGAAGGATTTTGATATCAGGTTTGGGAGGGGGGATTAAGGGGGTTAGGTGTGGATGTAGGAAGAGATTTTGAGAAATGGAATGGATTTGCGTGTGTAGTATCATCTGGAAGGAGTTCTGGAGGGCTGGTGCATAGTTGTAAAGTCATCTTGATTTCATTTTGGGGTGTTTTGATGAGGTGTGATGTGCTGTTGGAGGGAGGATGAGGTAACAGAGATGGCATTGGGGACGGAGGGTTCCAGGAGCCGGTGCATGGCTGTGAACCTGAAATCATATGGCTTGTTTTTTTTCTTTGTGAGATGGGATAATCTTGGGCCAGCTTTGAAGGGTGAAGTGAGAGAGGGAGGGGGTGGGTGAGGGAAATGGAAATGGGTGGCAGATGGGACAATTGCTCATGCGGCCAGATATGCGACCTGCGCTGGCGGATATGGGGCGGGGGGGCGGGTGTCGAACCATGTGTGTGAGCTGGCGGGTTTTGTTTTCTTCTTGTTGACATGCTTTTTTGGGTTTATGTGTAGGTCAAAACGAATGAGATCTCACTTGCATGATGTATTATGTATGCCAGCGTTTAGTTGCTCCAGAGTGGCCACGTCTGGGGGGTTTTTTTTGTGGGTGATTTTAACTGAGGGCGGTTGGCTGGTGGTTGTGGGTGGGGAAGGGGGTGGTGGAAAAGATCCATGGGTGCTTTGTACCTGAGTTATGTACTGTATTTATGTCATGTAGAGATATTCTCCCTCGGAGGGGCTTTGATTGGGGTTTTTATTGGAAGAGTAGATGGTTCTGCGAAGTGTGCTGGGATATCGATAATTGCTATCCTGTTCTGGTGTGGTTGTTATATTGACCAGGTTTTGTATAACTTGCTCAAGGACACGCATATATCAGCTTCAGAAATATCTCGTTCTGAGAACGTGGGTAGGTAGCTTAATGAATGTCATAGTATTATATACCGACAGCTCACTTGTTCTAGAGAGATATCATCATGCAGCTCTGGCAGTCCTGCCATCTGATACACTCCCACAACCAAGATGTATTTGTGCAGAGAGGTTCCTCGCTTACACCAACTGGACAAAACACCGTCATGAAAAATTCCCCATCTCAATCCTTACACTTGTACCCAGCTGATATCCTTGCACTGCACACTCGTGGTCCAAAGTACCTATCACAGAGATACTCAACTCACATACACAGACACGACACCACACACACACACCGGCGACCCCTTTCTTTCTTGTTTCCTGTTGTGACGCTCTAGAAAAGACCAAACTGGGCGAGGTGCATGTCCAGCGCATCGGATACCTCACATTTTTCTTCTTCTTGTAAAGCTGTCTACGTTGCTGGCCGTTGTGTCGAGGGATTCCTCGTCCTACGTTAAACCACCCACCCATCACCCGTCTGACGACCTCGTGGCCTGTTGTCTTACACATCCACAAGGGAACAAGCAGCAGTGATACCGGAATTACAGGTTCAGACGAAAATAAAACGACCAGAACAAAATCATGGGAAAGCTGAAAGGGGTGTCGTTGCGACGCTTTGTGAGAATAGGCACGACATAACAAGAGCTACAGTTGTGTCATTCACCACAGCCGCCCGAGAAAAAAAGACAAATCTGTCCCCACAGGGCGATACGAGCTAAGATCCAGCTCAACCCAGTTGAAATGGTTGGATATGAAGCGATTTGAAACCACTGATAGTCGGCAGCCGGCAGACCAATGGCGAGCTGCATCTTCTCAGAAAAGAAAACCAGCAGCCACTCGGCCTAGAGATGCAGAAAGACAATAAATGGATTGCTTCGCTTTCCGGAAGCCGACAGAGGTGTGTGGTTATCTTACTTGGTACCTAGCATCAGGGACCTGCCTTAGATGGTGCGTTAAAGTATGAGGCCCCGCTGTGTTTTGCGCGGTGGGTTGGGGAACAACAGATCGTCCAGGTACGCGTGGTAAGTTGTCTCGCCCTAGGCCACTAGTTCATCTCATCGCCTTGTTGAGGTGATGTGGTTCCTGAGATCAGACCTCACCGTTCTCGCGCCTAGGGTTGGGTCCCTATCAGGGTAGGGGTTGGGCCATGGCTACACATCCAAGAGATGATCCAAGATGGGCATCTGAATGATCTCGTGACACCAGAAAAGCGAAGCCAATGGATGGGACTGGTCAGCCTGTCAAACCAGTGGGCGGTTCTCGCCGTAGCAGTAGGTAGCATGTGCCGTATGTACAGCATGCGGCAGAGAGAGAGGGTTGATCTGGATCGCCCCTGAATCGCGGGATCCCAAGGCCAGGAAGGAAACAGGTTGACGCATGCTTGAAATAGTGGCGGGGAATGATTGGTGATGGGACGATGGGAAGCTGAGTTGGCATCTTGAAGCAGACCAGGCGAATGCTGGGCTCACGATGCGGGCAGGTTCCGTCCGGGTGGTTTTTGGGTCGTGGAGGGCGGAGATTGGACCGTTTGAACTGCGCCGGCCGCCAAAAATGGGTCCCTGGACAAAAGGGAAGGCGGGGCGAGCTGCAAGGCCAGCGCACCAGGCTGTGGCCATGGGAGTTGATGACTGACTGACTGACCTACCCTACTCCGTACCCCTCCTCCTGCATCAAGTGAAGAATCGAAGCAGGAAAAATATTGCAACAGGACGGGAGGTGGGAGGCGTCAGCGAAGGGAGACAATAATAATTTCCCGCATAATATGTTTCGGGGAGGCGGCAACTGAGGTATACTTCGTATGGGTATGGTCAGGTCTCCATCGCCACCACTACGACGGAACTGTGAACGCGCGGTGGGATGGGGTTCCGCTCATGAGCGCGTCTACTCTTTTGCTGGCGGGTGTGTTGGCACTCACCATGACCGCTTTCGGCGAGAGTTGGTATGAGACGGTGAGAGGTGAGGTGGAGGCCCTCCTGAGCTTTCTTGAGTCTTATGACGCAGAAGGAAGAAGACGCGCAGGCGGCAGGCGGGAAAGCAGAGCTGAAGTAAGGGGCACGAGTCGGGCAGCAGCAGCAGCACCAGCAAGACCAAGAGGCCAGTGTCGCGGGGACGGGTGCAGTTGGAGATGCAGAGTGGATGGCGCAGTTGACCAGCCAGCTCACAGGGTATGGTTGACACAGGTCAAGTGGAGACAGCAAGTGATGGGGCAGATGGGCTGCGTAACCCAATTGGGCCAGCCAGCTACCCCACGCTTCGACGTCCACTGCATCATGTACACACCTGGAAGAAGGGCAGGGAAGCTGCATGGAGATGGGAGGGAAGCTCTCCTTTCGCTCTCTCTCTCATGAGACAGGACAGCCAGAGACAAACTCCCTCTCCGACACCTACCTCCTACCTCGTCCCCTACCTAGCAGCGCCTCATCGCAACGTCACCCGTTCCATAGAGCTTCCCCAACGCTTCCACCACCTTTCCCGTCATCGTCGAGATCGCCCGCCAACACGCGCTCCTCCTTTAATTTGTTGACTGACGAGACCATGTTCTCGCGGCACTCTTGAAAGAGGCCACCCCGTTCCCAGTCGCAAGTCGACCGAGGCTCGAACTACCTATACATACATAACTGTCCTCGCAGCGGCTCTTGTCGTCGCCGTTGCTGCTGCTGTTGTTACCCACTATTTGTTGCTGCCGATTGATTGATATCTTGTATTCGTCCAGCCTCGGCCCCTCCCCCGCCTGCTCTCTGTGTATACAACCTCCAGCCCAACCCGGCGCCCGATTTGTCCATAAACACCACGAGACCGCACTCCACCCGCCCTCGCGTTTCTTCCGAGTCGAGCGGTCCTTCCCACAGCTATCAGCACTCGGCTGGTAGTACATGGGCGATCGCAAACCTCGACTCGAGCCCCCTCATGGGCCCATTATGATATCCATGCAGCGTTCTCTTGAGTCGCCCGTCGCTATTCGCCCGACACCGTGTATGTTGGAAACGGGACTGGTCACCGGTCAAAAACAAGACAAGAGGAGGCCCACATGCTAACTGCCATGTCTGGGAATCCAGCTCGGTCGAATACTGCAACGCCTGCTTCACGTTCACCCACCCCGACCCCGTCCGACAACCATGTCGAGATCTCCCATTCGAGGCGCAATAGGTCCAGAAGCCCGTCCCGTTTGGCAAGAGATACCATGACGTCCTCTGTGCGGCGCTCCGATGACCTGTCCAGGCGCTCGTCTGTTCAGAAGCCCATCATCGACCAGGCCACCGCACCTGCGCCGATGCAGCCGCCCCACGACTCCTCCGACAGCTTGGACTCCGGACCGGACGACAAGCTTGGGAAGATGAACTTTTTACGGCCCTTGCTGAAGGATACATCTCTCTATACCACCCCCTCTCTGGCCCCGGTGGAGGACAGAACCACTTTGGAGGAGCTAGCTCACCTGGTGCGCCTATCCAAGTACCAAGAGCGCAAGCGCGCAAACACTCGCATCCGTCTTCAGAGAAGCTTGATTTCCACCGCCTTGTCTGCTCGTCTGATGAGATGTGGCGAGGCGGCCCACAGAACCTTGGTGGACAGCTTCCGCGGGGACGACAAGAAGGGCTTTGCTGCTCTTTTCAATGCCGTCATCGATGTTCGGAAAAGCTGCGACGAAACCCGCCGCTATGCATTATTGGAGCCAGAGATGGAGCTTCTGCAGTCCCCTGGCTTGACTTCATCTGACAGCTTGGACACTCCTACAGGATCGGTCTCTGGTGCTAAACCTGCCTCTGGAACCTCCAGTCCGTTTTTGAGCGAGCTCTCTGCGTCCGCTAGAGAGACGTTTTTGACTTTCTTGAACCAGATCAGGACGAACCCCGACTACCTGGCAACGCGCATCTCATCGTTGAATAGTTCGGAGCTCACTGCGCTTACTAGCTTTCACCAAGCCCTGGAGCCCATCGAATCCGTCCTCCCGTATCACGGCAGTCGCACGTCCACGCGTGTTGCCTCGGGTGGCTCAGGTACCCTGTCCGGTTCGGGATTTGGAGCATCCAACGGCCTGGGCAAGGAGCGCAGTGCCATAGAACGACTTCTTTCCTTCCAGCGACACGACCCCATCTCAGCTCTGATTTACACCTGTTTTGCTAATTCCGCAGGACCAGACAGCGCCGAAGACAAACGCCGAACCGAAACATGGGCCACCACGTGCGCTCGATTGATCTCAGGCCAGAAGACGGGGAGTGAACAGACCGTCACTGCCGTGCTCAATGTTTGGATCTCTTTGCGTGACTGGGCCGGAAAATCCAACATGGAATGGTACCTTATGAAAATCCTCGAGGATGGAGCCTTTTTGCTCGACCGCGCCGAAGACCAGCACGGAACCCGGTTCAACATCTCGGATTGGTCTTCCAAAGACCAGATTGCGGCCGAGGAATTCTATGCCAGAGCTGTCGAGGAGCTTTTCGAGGTTATTGATGACGAGGATACGACCGGCATTCCGGAGGGCCTGATCGAGCTCGGCACAGAAATGCTGAAGCGTCTGGACAAGAAGTATGTCGAAAGCACCCGCCGCTGGTTGATTACCAAATATCTCTTTACGAACTGGTTGCTCGGGGTCATTATTCACCCCGAAGCCTATGGCATGATGGCCGAATATCACATTACTGAATATGGCCGGCAAAAGATCTTGAAAACCGTGGCCATGCACGCCCAGAAGTTTGTCGTGGACATGCTGACGAGCAAAACCCCTGTTTCAACACCACCAAAGATTAAAAAACATATCGAAAACATTTACCTCCGGTTCAAGGACTCCTCCAAGTTCAAGAAGAAGCCACGCCTTTTGCCTGCCAGGTCCATCACCTCTCTAAGAGAGACAGCCGAAGTTCACCCCCATTTGGTTGTTAGTCCAGCTGACCTTACGACATTGATCAACGCCCTCTTCCCCGAACGCAGACCGCGGTCAGCGCATTCCGGTAGCTTGCGCTCAGGGGCACCTTCGGTCTCGGGCTTCTCAGCCATCTCACAGCCAATGTCGGTCAGGACGGCGCCAAGCACTAACTTTGACACCATGTCTGTCGTCAGCACAAGTGCCGAGTCCTTCATCAGCGATGCCACGACTTCTCGAGAACCCCTTTTAGAAGATGGCAGCCCACCGCGCTATTCGCCCCCGATTCCAGATCTAGGCACCCCAAAGCAGCAGCCGCAGAACAGCAACTATGAAGAAGACGGATATCGGCTTCGCTTGGCCATACATGAGATGACCCAAGCCTTGGGCCAAGATGTTGTGTATGGCCTCTGCCACCCTTGCGCCGAACGGTGGGCGGTACTGTTCATCTCAGGCGACGGAACACAGCTTTCTACCCAAATGACGTTTGATCCAGATGACGACCCGGAGGACGAGAACTCCTCTGAGACTAGCGACACCGAGGGTGAAGACACCGAAGATGACCGGCCAGAACTTGACAAGGACTATCACCAGCTCCGAGATTCGATTCTGAAGCTTGTACAGGAATATGAGATTCCTCAAAATCTTGAGAATGACGGTGCCAAGAAGCAAACATTCAGCAACCGTGCCTCATCCACTTTGAAAAAGTACCGGTCAAAGAACCGGGTCATCACAACAATGGGCAGCCGAAACCCCTATCGCCAGCGAGCAGCAAGTATCGCCAGTAGCGTCGCAGACAGCCCGCCGGAGAACAATAAAGGGAAAGGACTCGAAGACTCAGCTGATTCCTCGCCGCTCATTGCCATGTTGACAGCAGCCTGCTCGCAATCTCGTGCCCAGTCGGATTTCGTTTCTGCACACCTTTACTGGAGGACTTTGCAGCAACTCAACGCGCTGGGCTCTGACTCACTTCGTAAAGATGGATTTGCCACCTTGTTGAACATCTTCTCGAGGGGTCCTCGTGATTCTATCCGTCGGTCAGCGGCGGCAATCGAGATATATGACGCCTGGCTTGTATGGCTCAAGCAGAGCCAGGAGCGCGCAGAAGGTCTCATTGAGAGTATGATGCGCCGCTTGCGTGCTCTCCGGGATAAGATGTGGTACGTTACAGACGTGCGCAACTCGGCTCCGTACGAGGACTCGCGGAACGTTGCCGTGGCGTTGAAGACGATGGGCGTGCCTCGCAGGTGGAACTCCTTCCAGCGCATCAAGAGTCTAATGCAACGCGGCCCTGCGTCCAACTACATCTTCCGCACCGAGTCACAGATCCTCGACCTTCTGGCGGCACCAGAGGACCAAGGCGGCCCCAACAAGCTTCGCGATGAGCAAGCTGAGAAAACAAGCCGCTGGCTGCAGCAGTGTGGGGTGGAGAATTTCTGCCAGGGCGAGGAGCGTATACACCGCTTCACCTGCGAAGTTGACAATTGTGTGAGCAAGCTTGTCGGGGATAGCATCATCGATGGACCCGTTCTGTGGTCTAGCGAGCTCTACGCCCGAGATCGCCGTACCCACGAGACAAGCAAACCTGGTAGGGATCGGGATCGGGACAACATGTCAGTCTGGGATGATTCGGTCAGTGTCATCAGCGACCCGGAGAACAGGTTCCGATCCGCCAGCAGGCCTCCTTCTCTTTCTGACAGGGGATTACGAGCCGTGTCAGGTCAGAACATGAGCGTCTTATCCTTTGACACGTCCAGCCGTTTCAGCTTCTCGCGGGCTAGCACTGCCATGTCTGAGGTTCTAGACGGCCCGGAGTATTTTGGTGCCTCATCACCAGTTCACCAGATTGACCCCAACGCTACCTACTGGTCCCCATTCCAACACCGTGCCACCTCTCCCAGCGCTGTGTCAAGAGCCCACTCGCCCACTACTAGCGTTACCAACCTGTCCGCTACGTTCCATCCACCAAACCATCAGCCGCTCCCTTCCCATCATTCAGCGGGTCGTCCAGGGACTTCCATCTCATCCAATGAGACAGTGTACCAACAGCGACTCTCTGAAGAAAAGTCCCGCTTCCTCACAGAGTTGAAGCAGACGTTGACCAGTCTCTTGCTTTCCGATTTGGGTAATCTTGTCTTTGCCCGTGGTTCAGAAACGGACGCGTGGTTTGAAGGCTTGGGGCAGGAGTGTATTGACAGGCGTGAAGCAATCCAGCGCCGTGCCCGCAAGGCGCAGGTCAAGGAAAAGAGGAGGTCGGCCAGATCTGGACTGGAACGCCGGGTGCTTGAGAGGAAGAGAAGTACAGGAGATCTTAGCGAGAAGGCCTTATCCGATACCCAGAGCGTTGGCAGCCATCACGGAAGTCATCATGGCGGTTCTCATCGTGGGAGCGTACACGGCGGCAGTGTCCACGGCAACGAGAGCTCGGCAACTAACGAGACCATTCGATCCCACCGAGAATCAAAGAAGGATTCCATGCCCGAGTTTCCATTTACCAAGGCCTACAGGCGGCTCCTGAATATGTTTTGTGTTCATCCGAACCCGATGGTCAAGCTCAACGCGCTCTATGAGCTTGAACACCTCATCATCGCCTCCTTGAATTCAGGATCTCGACGTGCACGCCTGGCGTGGGCTCGATCAGACATGGGCTCAGCTTCCTCGGCGACCGACGAACACGGCACTGGAGGCCGTCCCCAGCCATTAGAAGAGACACTTGACAATGTCAAAGAGCGTCGCTCCCACACCATGATGCAGGCGCCACCGTTTGACAGCGCACCAAGAGGACGAACCCCAGGTGGAGGGGGCAACATGGAAACGCGATCAATCGCCTCGGTCCACCCAGCCAACGAAAATGCGATTGCCAACATCCTCCAGATGCTCTTCCGTGACGCCAACATCCGACCCAAGACCCTCTTCCGCGACCTGCAGTTCATCGCTGCTTTTGTTCCGTCGTCCATCTTGGACAAGACGGAGCGTGGGAAGGCCTTTTGGGATGCCAGTATTGCGGCACTGAACCTCAAGCAAGATGTCTGCCGGACCATGGTGGAAGTGGCAGATGATATAGTCAAGAATTATACGCAGTCAAGGGGGGGTGGGTTGGGTGCTCCCTCCCGTCCTGGACCAGGCAGTACCGCGTCGGACAACTCTGGGATTTTGTCTGCCGGCGGGGAGCCACTTTCGCCACCGTCGCCGCCCCCGAGCCCGCTGCCGCTGTCGACGCATTCGCTTGCTGATGCGGCGAGGATGTGGACTATTACTGCCAAGGAGGGCATCCCGACTGCGCAGAGAGAGCTTGCCATCTTTTACCTGTCCAATCCGGAGTTGGTAGAGAGGACGACGCTGCCGCTTAGCAAGCCTAGAGAGGTGTTCAAGCAGGCGGTTATTGAGAAATATGGTGGCAGGTCTGGGGGTGGTGGCTCGGGGAGGTATCACCCTGGGATTGCCCAGGCAAGGATGCAAGGCATGGGCGGTGTTGCGGGTGCAAAGGAAGAGGCGCCGGGAGCTGGTTCTGGCGGCGGCGGCGGGGTGGGGGATGTCAGGAGTGATCCGGCGCTGATGTGCCTGGCTATTCACTGGATGGAGGCGGCCGAGAGGGGAGGGGATGAGCTGGCGAGGACGTTTATGGCGCAGAATGAGATGGGGTTGATGGGCTAAGTCTTTTTTTTTTGGAGAGAATGGTGTGTGGAGTGACTTGTTTTCTCCTCTTGGGTGATGGATGTTTTTCTTCTTATAACCTTTGTTTTTGTTATTTATTCCCCACCCCTTCAGTTGCAGTGCAGCTATTTTTTTTGTTTCCTTCCTTCTTCATTTTGGGATATCAAAGAAAGACATATTGCATACTGGGGCGAAAGTTCTATTGCATTTGTTTTAAAAGGAAAGCCTATTTTTTTTCATCATTGCGTTCTCAACAGCGCGTGCGCCGGCGGGATGGACTGTTTCGAGTCGATGGATATTATCTTGGGCTGGTTTGGTCGGTCGGTCGGTCGGTCGCTTTTGTTTCGAAAGCCATGGATGGATGGACTTTATAGAGATGGGATATTTGTCTTGGTTAAGAATTGGGGATGGATGGCCTCTGCATTCTTCTTGTTGTTTTCTTAATTCTAAGTGGATTTTTGTTTTTCTTAAATCTGCGACAAGAGATACCATTACTTTTCTTTTTGTTCTTTCGCTTTTTGCGGTTTTAGTTTTTTTGCGACCATATACCACGGTAGGAAGCAGATGTTATATAGAGAAGAGACTTTGACACAGGAGCGAGTGTTGTGTCTTGTGGTTGTGCTACGATACGATAGCTTGTTTTGTTGACATGCAAGTCGCGACTTCAACGTCACGATGACATGATGTGATTGGGACATTTGAACGAGCAGCCTTCCAACACCCGAACCCATAACAGTTTCAGCTTTCCGCATGAAAAAACATCAAGACACTGATGACAATGCGAATGGGAATGAAATTTTCTTCCTCATGGCTCGACAGGATCAAGCGCACAATGAAAAAAAAGGTGTGGAAAACATCAAAAATTACAGCCATGACGATCCCGTAGGACAATCAATGACGAAGAACTCCTCGATGTGCAATGAAGGCTCTTCGCCATACCTCTAGGAATTCTTGATCTCCCGGAGGCCAGCCAAGGTAAGTATGAAGAAAAAAAAGAAAAAAAGAAATTGGAAAATATGGGAGGGGAGCGGGCAATATATACTGGAGGGTAGATGGTCTGTGCACGCTTGCAAATTTGAGAGCAGCTGCAAATTGTCTGTGCGCTGTCGGTGGGGCACAGAAGGAGCGCGGTGAGAGGAAGGTGAGCAAGGTGAGTGGAGGAACAACCCCTCCATCAGAATTAAGCGGTGACACCCGGCAGTAAACCCGTCCCGCATTTTGAGTCATCCCAGCCAAGTGCGGCCCCTCCAGGCCGGACTGGGGGCGTTGGATGAGTCGAGTTAGGCCTGTGTTGTCTTGAATGTTCACGAACCTAGCCGCCTTGGAGTTTTAGAAAGACAACCGTTCCGGCGCAGAAGGCTTTTTACGTCGTTTCCAATTCCGCTCCACTTGATCGGTTCGACGACACAAAGGAACAAGAAATTGATTGGCATTTTCTTCAATATGCCTACCATCAACGTCGACAAGTACCGACTCTTTGAAGAGCTCGGCGAGCAGTAAGATTGCGCACTGCTTACCCCACCATGACCAGGAGGAGGTTGACCGATTGTTGTTCTTGGGAAACAGGTTCACCGAGGAGAGCTTCCAGCAGCTTTGTTTCGACTTTGGCATTGAGCTCGACAAGGACACCGAGAATGACCCTTCGCGCCCCAAGGATCAGAAGCCCGAGTTGGCGATCGAGATTCCCGCCAACCGTTATGATATGTTGTGCTTCGAGGGTATGACGCCCCCCTTTTTGGTTGGAGGCTTAGGGAGGAGAGTTTGGAAAAGGGGAAAAGACATGCTGAGAGGAACTATTCAGGAATTGCGATGCACCTAAACATCTTCCGCGGGAAACACGGGACACCAAACTGGAAGCTGGCCGACATCCCAGAGGACAAGATGCAGACCCTCACCATCACCAAGGAAACAGAGCAGGTCCGCCCCTATGCTGCCGGCGCGATCCTTCGCAACATCAAGTTCACCCAGGACTCCTACGACTCCTTCATCAGCCTGCAGGACAAGCTCCACCAGAACCTTGCGAGACAACGAACACTAGTTGCGTACGTGTGGTGGCTCCGACTTCGGCATCGAGGCTGGCTTTGCGCAGAAGGAATAGAATGCTGACGGCTGGGATGTAGCATCGGTACCCACGATCTCGACACAATCCAGGGCCCCTTCACCTACGAGGCCCTCCCACCCAAGGACATCAACTTTGTCCCCCTGAACCAGACCAAGAAGATCAACGGTGAGGAGCTCATGAGCTTCTACGAGACCGACAGACATCTCGGTCGTTACCTCCACATCCTTCGCGACAAACCCGTCTACCCGGTTATCCTTGATGCGAACAGAGAGATCTGCTCTCTCCCCCCCATCATCAACAGCGAGCGCTCCAAGATCACCCTCGATACCAAGAATGTCTTCATTGACATGACTGCAACCGATCAGACCAAGCTGGATATTGTTTGCAACATCATGGTCGCCATGTTCTCTCAGTACTGCGCCGAGCCCTTCACAATCGAGCCTGTCAAGGTGATTTCCGAGCACAACGGCACCACCCGGGTAACGCCAAGCTTGGCTGCCCGCACTATGGATGTTGAGGTTGACTACCTGAACCAGGTTACTGGCCTGAGCGAGTCCCCCGCGTCTATCTGCAAGTTGTTGAGCAAGATGGCGTACAAGGCTGAACCATCTTCGGATCCCAAATTTGTCAAGGTTACTGTGCCACCAACCCGTGCCGATGTTTTGCACCCCTGCGATGTGGTAAGCTGTTCTCGTTTTCTCAAGGTTCGGTATGGGATATTGACAATTTGGTGTAGATGGAAGATGTTGCCATCGCCTACGGTTTCAACAGCCTACCCCGCTCATCACCAAACAGGTCTGTAACCATCGGCAAGCCTCTCATGATCAACAAGCTCAGCGATATCGTCCGTATTGAATGCGCCATGGCCGGCTGGGTTGAGGTCATGCCTCTCATTCTCTGCTCGCACGAGGAGAACTTCGAGTGGCTTAACCGTGTCGATGATGGCAAAACCGCCGTCAAGCTCGCCAACCCCAGAACCGTCGAGTATCAAGTCGCGCGGACATCCCTCCTCCCAGGTCTCCTCAAGACGCTCAGCGAAAACAAGGCGATGAAGCTGCCTCTCCAGATCATCGAGTCGGCGGATGTCGTCTTCAAGGATGAGTCCCTTGAGCGCAAGGCGAGAAACGAGAGGCGGTGGGCGGCTGCTTATTATGGCAAGACGAGCGGTTTCGAAATCGTACACGGCTTGCTGGACCGCGTCATGACGATGCTGAAGGTTGCCTTTGTAACGCACGAGGAGGGCCTAGAGGGCAAGAGCATCGACTATGCGGTCAAGGAGAACCCAAGCAAAGCCGATGGGTATTTCATCCAGGAGATTGACGAGCCAACCTTCTTCAAGGGGAGGGCGGCTGCGATTTATGTGAGGTTGGGTGGTGAGCTGAAGAGGATTGGCGAGTTGGGTGTGTTGCACCCGACGGTGTTGGAGAAGTTTGATCTGAGATACCCGGTGAGCACTTTGGAGATTAACCTTGAAGTGTTCCTTTGAGGATGAGAGGGAGGGGGTATAAGGTTTAGAGATCAAAGGTCTGTCGATCTATTGTGGGCAAAAATAAAATCAAGTAGGGAATAGAAGAAATCCATTGAATTCAGGGAGTAGCCGCCATGAGCCTTGTATCCTCACATGCAATTTTTATAATTTGAAGTTCGAGAGGTTTGCTCTTGCCATTGTTGTCTCAGGGGCTCCTTCCTTCAAGGGGGGTTGGCGATATGGTCCGAGCGTCTGCACTCAACCAACACCACCCCTGCAGCAAAAGCCAAGTCGCGACTGCTCAGCGGTGCCAAGGCGCAATGCGCGTTGCCTGAACTTGAGCTCTCTCACTTTTATTTTTGGGAGAACTGACCATCATCATCCAACATTAATCTTTTTTTCTCTGCTGGACAAGGCAAGCAAGGCATTGAGCATACCTTTGTTGATTGTTATCTTTCCGCTTGCTTGGGTTGTTTTTTTTATCTCTTTCATTTGAGGTTTCTTCTTATGATGGGTATGGGGCTATGAAAGTACAGTGTTTAATTGCTTTATTCATGAGAGGCTTCTTCATTCAACTGGATTTGTGTTCGTCTCCGAGTCAACCAGCCGCAAGCAGAGAGAGGGGAGATTTTCACCATGACACTGTCTGACTTTGTCCGTGGACTATTCGGTGGTATGTCCCCCCCATTCCCCTTTTTATCTTGTGGACTAACACACCTCTTTTAGAACCCCCAATCCCCTCACCATCACATCCTCCACAACCCCATCCCCAAACCGCCAACCCCTACGCCAACATCGCCCAGGGCTCTGGGTGGACCCCCCGTCGTCGACGATCAACAAGGAGGTTCCTCCCCAGGCCCCTGAGGAGAGCGATCCGCTTCCTCAAGTCAAACTGGCTGTCTTTTCCCCTTTTTGTCATTGTCTGCTTTTTGCTCGGGGCGGCGGTGCTGCCGTATGATTCCACCCTGAGGTTGGGGTTGAGGTGGAACTGGAAGAGACTGGTGACCAGGGGAAGGCCAAGTGAGGAGTGGGTTTTGAGGGAGAGGCCAGAGTACGAGGTTGATTGGGGGAGGGATGTGGGGGTTGTGTTGAAGACGGGGTATGGGACTCGGGGGAGGGTTCCGGCTTGGTTTGAGAGTGTTAGGGGGTGGGGGGAGGTGGTTGTGATTGCTGATTATGGGGGGGAGATGGTTTTGGGTGATGGGGGGGGGAGGGTGGTCAAGGTGTATGATATGGTGGAGAGAGGGTTGGAGAATCCGATTTTGGGGGGTTTGTTGGGGCATAAGAGGGTGGGGAAGTATGAGAGGTTGACTGCTGCTGTTGGGGCGAAGGATGAGGAGCTGGCGGGGGGTTTGTCAAAGGAGTTTGGGTGGGAGTTGGACGCGTTGAAGTTTATACCTGGGCTGGAGTTTGCGTATCAGAGGTGGCCGGACAAGAAGTGGTATTTGCTGGTGGATGATGATACTTTTCTGGTGGAGACGAGTGTGAAGAGGTTTTTGGGACATTTTGACCCGGAGGAGAAGCACTATCTTGGTAATGCCGTTGGTGACTTTCGGGCGAGGTTTGCGCATGGGGGGTCGGCGGTTATCTTGTCGCAGGCGGCGATGAGGGCGTTGGTGAAGGAGAATCCGAAGGCGCTCAAGACGAGTTATTTGGAGAGTTTGGATGAGGTTTGGGGGGATCGGTTGTTGGCGAAGGCGCTGATTAGGGTGGGAATTTATCTGGATGAGAGGTATGCGTATTTGTTCAATGGGGAGCCGCCGAGGAGGAGTAAAATCAGAGGGGACAGGATGTGTTCTCCTATCTTGAGCTTTCACACGTTGCCTCAGCCGGAGATGATGAGGGACGTTGGGGAGCATTTTAGGAATGTGACGGAGCCGGTGTTTTGGTTGGATTTGTGGAAGATTTATGGGGTGCCTGCTCCTTGGAGGTGGGATCCTGAAATGACGAAGAAGACGAGCAAGGATCCGAAGCAGAGGGAGGGGATGTCGAGGATTGTGCTGCGGGATGTCAAGAGTGAGTGGGAGTGCTTGGCGGAGTACAACCGGCGGTTTCGCGCTAGTACCGGGACCGGTTGGGCTTGGGGGAAGCCAGAGCCGGATGTGTGTGTTATTTTCCGGTCTGCGCCGCCGTTTGAGTCAGAGGTGGATGCTTGGACTTTGGACTGGGATTATGTTGGGCCGGTGGATGAGGCTGTTTACACGCATGAGAATGTTGCGTCGGCGCAGGATTGCATGGAGAAGTGCACGGAAAAGGCTTTCAAAAAGTGTATCGCTTGGACGTGGGAGTCATCCACGGGGAGGTGTCATGTCAGTCCGTGGATGATAGTGGGGGAAGAAGTGAAGGAGCAGGATAAGGTGTCGGGGTTTAATATTAGAAGGGTGAGGAAGCTGGAGAGGGAGTGTCCTACGTTTGATGGGTATGAAAGTAGGAGGGATTGATCACCAAACGAAGAGACTACGAAAGCATAGAGTGGATTTGGAATTGGAGTTGAGCTCAAGTGCTAGGCATAGCGATATTGAGTTGAGGCTGTATTGATAAGGTGAGATTGGACTCATTGGCCGCTGTTAGTTGGATTATGCTGACTGGTGTACAGCGACGGGGGCTGATGGCATCACAGCCAGCGATTATACATGGTCAAATTAGACACTGAGACAGCAACACGGGAAGGATGCTCAGTGAGGCTTATACCACCGGAGGGATTTGGGGAACTTTTCGGATAGACAAACATCATTAGAGCATGACCATAGAGCTAATAATTGTAATAGCAGTCACCGGCAACCTGTCAATTCTTTGTCCGGGCTAATGCCAAGACAAGCCCGGGCACATGTCTGTCATTTGTCATTCTCAGGGCCGATCGTGATTCAGCGCCAGCCGAAGGGTGCTGCTGTGCTGCTCGTACAGTGCGCAAGCGCGCGTGGTGCAGGTTGCACGAACGGTGTCCCCCATGTGTGTGGAAGGGGAGGGGAAGGCACATGCGGTGCGAGCAATACACAGCCGCAAACCACGCAAACGGTCTTGCTTTTTTTCGTGGATCTGGGTGCCTGCCTTGAAAGTGTTGGAAGTTCGGGTTCGGAATCCCGGGTGCTTCCAGCCCTCCCTTGTAGGTAATAAGGGAGGTGCATGTCTCGGGAGCGGTAGGAACTCGGGAAGGGAGAGAGGCTGAACTTTAAACTTGGCCTGGGCTCGGGGTTCTGTCTCTCCCTTTTTACTTTGACGTCGGACTTTGGGCGGGAAATTTAGGGCGGGGGTTTGCCTGGGAAAGTTTTGGGACTGACATCACTTTTTGTTTCTCTGCCTTTTTCTCCTTTTGGCAACATTGGTTTTTGTTGTTGATGCGGAGAGAGCCATTTTGGATGCGACGTATTGATTTCGTGTTGGTATCTGCTTTTGTTGTTTGCTGCTTGCTATCCTTACATATATTACTTTTTTGCCCCCTGGCGACGAGCCAGCCGACCGACCGAATACAGTGGACGGGCAAAGACAAAAGATGCGAATCTCGATCAAGATATCCGTCATCCTTTGGGCGGTGGTGTTGTTGGCTGGAACGGGGTACATTCTCGCGCGGTTGGTGGCGTTTGTGGGCCTCTTTTTCCAGCATGCCGGGATTCAGCTACGGCAGGCGGATGCGCTTGAGGCGTATAACCAGGATGGACATGGGTTGTTGGGAGGGGGAGGGAAGAGGGTTCAGCATATTCCAAAGATTGTGCATCAGGTTTTTCACAATTGGAAGGAACCGGGGAATGATAGTTTGCCGGGGGATTGGGAGGGGGTTAGGGGAGGCTGTGTGGAGAGGAATCCGGGGTGGGAGTTTAAGGTAGGTTTGTGTGGTGGTACAGGTGGGGGTTGTGCAAATGACGGGGATGGGAATGCTGACTTTGGGTGGTGATGATAGTTGTGGACCGAACGAACCTCGAGAGAATTTATCGAAAGGGAATACCCTTGGTTTTTGAGGACGTATGATGGGTATCGGTACAAGGTGCAGAGGGTGGATGCCGTGAGGTACTTTTTGCTGTATCATCATGGGGGAATATACATGGATCTGGACAATGTCAGTGGTTTTCCCCATCCTTCAATTGGACAAGATACTTATAATATTCTGCAACAGGGCTGCAAAACGGACTTGACACCTCTACTATACTATCCGTTTTGGATCACCGACGGCGGCCGCGGAGCTCTCTCGAACAACATCCTTGCGTCGAAGCCTCGCCACCCGTTCTGGAACCTCGTTACAATGTCACTGATGGAGTACGACTGGAATTATCTCTTTCCTTACATCACCATCAGTTTTGCGAGTGGGCAGTGGTTCGAAACGGCTGTGTGGGAAAAGTACCACTCGTTGCTGCCGAAGCCTGGGGCAGATCCCGAGATGGAACACAGAGGTTACCGGTTGATCATGGACGACAGGCCGGAGGCGGACGAGTGGATCTTTTTTACCCAGGAAAGAGGTGGGACTTGGGTGAACTGGGATAACAAGATGTTCTTGGCTATTGGTAAGCATCTGTTCTTGCTGTTTGCGTCCCTCGTGGGGTTAGCAGCGGTGGTGTTTTGGGGAGGCTCGAGATGTTTGAGGAGATACAACAGAGCTGGATATACGAGACTGAAGAACAGGAATGTCGTCGGGAGCTCTGTTTGAGTTGTGGAGTCGAGATTGCCGGCATGGTGGGGGCGGGATCGACCGTTGGCAGCAAGGGTGCGGATGAAGCGACCGGTTCTGATTCGAGGCCCGAGCCTGGGGATGCGGCACGGATCTGTGCCAAGACCTTGGGCCAGTTGGACACCATGATGCGATTTGAGGGAACATATTGTACACACTTTGGTAGGGCGTTTGGAGTTGGGATGGTGTTTTTGCTGGGACTGGGGCTTCTGGGTCGGTATGTTGATGAGATTAGCATTGATTCTACCAAATGCATTCTGTCGTCACCATTATACTTCTGTCAGGGTACTGTCCTAGCCTGCAGCCAGACTCCTGAGCGTGACAAGTACGATGGCGTAGCTTCGAGGTTGCTTATGTTGCTCCAGAAGCCGACCCTCCGGCGCCAATATTCTTTGGAAAGGCTGCATGCTCTGTCAACCGACAGGGGAGAAACAGTCGGAGGTTTGAGGTATTGCTGCTCTACAACTACGTCTAGAGACCCGGTGATTCATTTGCAAGAAGATATACTGGCTATTTGGAAGGCTTGTTAGTAATTTTAATGCCTGTTAATCATTCTTGCAGACATACATGGTTACTTTCTGTGAGAACGGCGGCCGCCCATCCCTGTGTCCAAGACGTCCCCTCTCTCACCGTCTTCCATAGGTCTGGTGACATTCTTCCAATTCCGGCCATCAGACCCCGGTGATAATGGCACGCTGCCAAACGCCCCCCACAGACAATTGTGGAAAGTGTCCTTGAAGATTCTCTTCTCGCAACTTGTTTCTCTACTCCCGTCGCTTGCTCGCCCACCTTTGAAAAGACCCCTATTAAGCTAAAGCAGCGGCTCTCGACCCCAACTACGGTCGCTTGCTCCCAGACGAAATACAATGTTGGGACGAGTCTCTTGGTCGATTATGGCCCATTTTGCGTTTTAGGCCTGCTTTCCAGCAAAGATACGTGAACAGGTCTTGCTGGGCGGTTCCTTGCATTCGATATCAATGAGATCTTGGACATTGTCATGGTGATGTGTTTGACCGATGCCGGCGCCTGACCTACGATTTTGGTTTTGATGATGTGGCTGGTGTCACGAGAAAGACAGGGAGGCAGCGAGGTGTTTGAATTCGAAAACTGAGGACCTCAACCTCACAATGCTTGATATTCTATTCTTGAAATCCCCAACAAGAAAACCAGCCTAGGAAGAGATAACACCGCAGTTTTTCGAGTTAGTCGGGTGCTAGCTGAATTAGCTTCAAGACAGGGTGATGTTGGTTTCTCATTGCAGCTCAGTTTCTCTCTCGCGATAGGAGGAGCATCATCACCACCAGCATGCATTTCACACCGGGCACGCATTCCACCAATGATAATTATGTCTCTCCACTTGAACGCGCACATATACAACGCTCCATGAAGCGCTGTCGGATGTTTTACTTGCAAGCTAGAGATGATGGTCAGTCTTGTTTTGGACAACGAAGCCGAAAACGGGGCAGTGGTGGGTAAACCTGCGTCCGAGAGGGTGTGCTGCTCGGGCAAACATGGCGCGATTCCACAGCTCTCAAAATGGGAATTCTTTCAAAACTCAGAGTCACACATGAACCTCAGGGCCGGCCCTTCCAACTTCTCAAGTCGCCCACAGTGAGGGGCATCATATCAACATCATCGCCATAGTCAACAACAACATCGACATGAATGAAAATCTTGAAAAGAAAGAGACTGTCAGAAGGACAAGAAAAATCAAAAACTAGAAGATTCGAGACAATAGAGGAGAATCGTTGTAGTCGATGTGGGCCTCTGTGGTGGATAGTAGCATCGGAGTGACGGGACGGTGGCGGTCGTGGAGGAGCCCGCGCCGGGAAGCCGCGCGTGAACTTGGCCATCTGATCTGAAATTCCTGCTGCCGAGCCTCTCGCGAGATGTGAAGCTTGAGCCTTTGCAAGCCAAGTGCAAGTTAAGCTGGAACAGATGATGGCGTTATGCACTACCAGAGTGAAGCCTTCTTGCCCCCTTTTTCAGACGAAGTCTTGGCTAAAGCGTTTAAGCGGCCGAGAACAGTGGCGGCAGGCACTATCGGCGACGATCTCCATGCGAACCGCAGAAGTTGGGGGAAGCTGTTTCGCCTTGTTCGTCCTCCAATTTGGTTGGAAGCAGGCCATCTTATACTTTTCCCATTGCCTTCCCCACGCCGTCAATGCAAAATGCCGTCCACCACGTTGTCTGCTGGGAGCGCTACTCTTTAGCCGAAACTGTCAACCACGAGCTCTCCCGTTCCCGTGCTGCGACTCGGTATTGAGCCCGTCGAACTAAAGCGACCTCGATATTGCGAGAACCTTGGAGTCGGGTTCAGCGCAGGCTGAGGGCAGCCCCGACCTGTCTCTGGCGAGGTCGCTTGTGTCGACCTGGATTATCCGCTCCACTGCCAGACTTGCCAACTTTTTGCCTGAATTCAGACTGCAACTCTACGCCTCTCGGATGTCACCGAATTCATCCGTCCATGACCGTCCAACACCACCTCCCTACGGCGCGCTAAGTTGAAACGCCGTTACATTTTCCCCACAAACCAAGTGGGGACCACCCCCCTGTTCCCCTGGATCGCTCATCTTTCCCAAGACGGCACGGAAGAGCCTCTCCACGATCCAAGTAATCCTAATCCGGTTTGGTGCCTCAGAGCGTTGAACTGTCTGCCGGGAACCAGCATCGAGCTCTTGTCAGCCTTCGCCAATCACATCGTTTCTTGATCCCTCTTGAGGCTCTCTTCCCCGGGCTCCAAGACGGGAAGGCAGTCCGATATCTCCTTCAGTCGACCTCGGATTCCAAGCAGCTTTGTCTTGTCACCGGCCTCCCTGCCGCCGTCTCCCCCATTTTGGTGGCGCCAACATGTGCAAACAGGGCACCCCAAATTGGACCAGACTCTTGGGAAGCTCGCTACCTGACCGCATGCTCCCCAGGTTGGGGTGCATGGTGCCTTGAGCCTCCATCACCACGGCCTCGCCTACCCCACACTGCCCTTGGTTGGTCGCCCCTTGTCATTCAACATCATTGCCGATGATCGATTCGGCCCCGGGATCCCCTCCTTCATGCTCCGCTAGCACCGCGCCCAGACCTCCTCCATGAACACCCAGAACGCCTTTGGTCCACCTCACTGGACGTGATATGTCGTGAATGCTGCGGTAACATGGACCAAGATGCCCAAAGCCATCGAGTATAAAGATCGCCGTTGCTGTCACCCTTGGTTCTGGTTCTTCATCCGTCGATCAGCACTCCCAGCCATCACCAGCCCACGGTCAAACATCCTCACCTATTCATTTCAGAGTGAGACTCAGCACACACATCTCTTCACCATGTCTAACAAGGCCGCTACCCTTCTCGCCGCCCTCTCGGGTGCTGCCCTCGTTGCCGCCCACGGCCACGTCTCCCACATCATCGTGAACGGTGTCTACTACCAGAACTATGACCCGACAACCCACTTCTACCAGCCCAACCCCCCTACCGTGATCGGCTGGTCTGCTCTTCAGCAGGACAACGGCTTCGTCGAGCCCAACAACTTCGGCACCACTGACATCATCTGCCACAAGTCTGCTGCTCCTGGTGGCGGCTCTGCCACTGTCAACGCCGGTGACAAGATCTCCATCGTCTGGACCCCCGAGTGGCCCGAGTCCCACATCGGCCCCGTCATCGACTACCTCGCCAACTGCAACGGCCCCTGCGAGACCGTCGACAAGACCTCCCTCCGCTGGTTCAAGATCGGCGGTGCCGGCTACAACCCCAACACCCGCACGTGGGCCGCCGACGACCTCCGTGCCAACGGCAACAGCTGGCTCGTCCAGATCCCCGCCGACCTCAAGGCCGGCAACTACGTCCTCCGCCACGAGATCATCGCCCTCCACGGCGGCTCTTCCCCCAACGGCGCCCAGGCCTATCCCCAGTGCCTGAACCTCCGCATCGTCGGTAACGGCAACAACTCCCCCGCCGGTGTCGCCGGCACCTCCCTCTACCGCGCCAACGACGCCGGTATCCTGTTCAACCCCTACGTCGCCAGCCCCAACTACCCCGTCCCCGGCCCTGCCCTCATCGCTGGCGCCGTCAGCTCCATCCCCCAGAGCAAGTCCACCGCCACCCGCACCGCCTCTGCCACCCTCCCCGGCGCTCCCGTCGTCACCCCCACCGCCGGCCCCGTCGTCACCACCTCCTCCGCCCCTGTCGTCCAGCCCCCCACCACTACCCTCGTCACTGTCACCTCCGCCCCTGCCACCTCTGCCGCTCCCGCTCCTACCGGCGGTGCTGGTGTTGCTCCCAAGTGGGGACAGTGCGGTGGCAACGGCTGGACTGGCCCTACCGTCTGCGCTTCCGGCTCTACTTGCACTGTTCTCAACCCTTACTACAGCCAGTGCATCTAAGTTTCTCTCTTTGAGAATTCTTGGAAGGGGGGAGATGTAAGAAAAATTTGGGAGGAAAAGAAGGGTTTTTTTTCTTTTTTTGCATGGCATAGCATAGCATTGCGTTTTGGGAGGGAGGGGGGGGGGGGATAAATCATCAGCATCAGTTTGGATGGGATGGGATTTGAGGAGGATTCAGTTGTATATACTTTTTGTTTTTGAGTTTTGGCTCTACCTTATTCCGGGAAAGAATGGAAATGTGTTTATAAACCTACTTACAAAGGGATTGGTTGTTGTGATTTGTGAATTGTACATTGCTGCTATTGTCAAAAGTTTTAAATTCTCCTCTGGCGGCGGAAGTATATGCTTTTTTCCCCTTAGTCATCCAAAGTCCTGGAGAGACGAGGGTTGTTAGATAGGTAAAGATGAGACAGGCATGCCAGGTACTTTGTGGACTCTGAATGACTACAGCCACACCCTGCAGGCGAGGAGGCTTACGAATCTATCTTTACGAGAACAAAATACCCGAACAATGACCCAAGATCTGCCCGAATCCCGTTCAAGTGAAAAGGTATACTAGCGGTACAGGAACATCTCCTTCCCTTCCGCCCATTAAGATAGATGATAACATCAATAGGGCTGAGTCCCCCGCCTCCCTGGGTACCTACCAACATCCCCAACATGCAGGTCATCTATCGGGGAAGGTTACACAAGTCAACCATCGTCCCTGCGAAGCTCAAATTCGCTGCTTTACACCGTCCGGCCGTGCACAGAAAAGCAGAGACAGTGATGAAAGCATCCAGAGGCCCAAAAGATGGTCAACAGACCCCTCTGTTAGTCCCCTGAGGCTTCTCGGCGATCCTGTAATATATATCCAAAGCCGTCCTACTATACTCAGTGGTCTATGGGCTCTCTTGTCAGGACTACCGATATTTTCTTCAGGGCCCTCATCATCCCAAGTGGAAGGTCTTGCTTCCTTGTTCGTTAATAGGCCCCGGTCAAGCCGATATCGACCGACCCCCGTGACTGAACAACATGTGCGGGTGGGGGGAGAAGATCCTGGCATGATGCAGTTACCTGTCATCTGTAAGGTGAACTTGATAGGTAGCTTCGCCCCATCCATCCCAGCGTTAAAATACCCTCCACCACGTTAAGGGTCCGGTAAAGTTGCATTGTTGAGCTTCGTTGTGTCAGCCAGAGCGGTGGGAGTGGGCAGCCAAGTTGGTTGAACCACATCCGGCAGGACCCCTTCTTACAGGTTGGCTGGCGGGAGAGTAGGCATGCGGTCAGCAAAGCCCTCCATCTTCTGTCCAGCATATCCGAAGCCCGACCCGGGAGTAGTCGGAGTTACTTCCGCTTCTGATGACATGTCAAAATAAGGCAGACTTCCCAAAGAATACAGCGCCTGCAGCAGATGGTGATCCAGAGTGGCAGCTGAGTTCCCTTTTCACTGTTGTTTTGGGGGTGGGGGGGGTTGTAAGAATAGTGTTGCATCTGGGTGATCCTATACAGTGACCCAACATTTCATGTGTACACAAAAGCAAACGACAGGATCACTGAAAAGTACTTCAAAATGTGATTCAGCCCTCCCGCTAACTTCACACTAACCCACCATGCTGCCCATCCCATGTCCCACACAAAAAAAAACCCCAATAAAATGAAATATCGTCAAAGTCGTAAGAGTAGAGTTTTTACACACAAATCATGGACCAGTATGGAAACAAAAGCCCAATGATACCAACAAAGGTATCAACATTGCCAGCATGATCAACAAGCAAAACAAATAAAAAGGTATCTAGACCGCCTCCCAACTTTCCCCTATGCTTTCCCCCGGTCTTGGAGATAATAAGCCATGTATATGTAAAATTCCGCCATATATCCAAGGTAAAAAGACAGCTAAACCAAAAAGATTCCTTTGTCTTATCCACCAGAAATATTCCCCGCGAGCTCCATCCTTGTATCCCAAGAAAAAAGATCACCATTCTACCTGGGGGCCCATCCCAAAAGCGCCAAAAGATGAGCCTCCTGCCCCGCCATTTACCTGGTTCCCAAACATATCCCAGTCCAATGCGCTAGCATCCAGGTACCCCAGGAATGAGTCCAGATTGTTGTCCGGGATGCCTGTGTGTGCCCCTACTGCCAAAGCCGCCGGTGTGTAAGGATCTGGTGGTGTAGGCTCCGATTTGTAGTCATCGTTTGGCATCGATGTCCTTAGCCTGTCCACGTAGAACGGTGTCTCTGGCCTGTGGCCTGTCCTTTGCGTGAGTGTTTCTTCTCTCTTCCTCCACGCCTTCAAGATAAACACTGCAAGCGCGGCATGGAGTTTGTTGTTGGTGTCGAAAAGCTCGGGGTGGAACGTGTAAACCACCTCAACCTGTCTCCAAGCCCGTTCGACTAGTACACCTTCTGTGCGGTGGCAGAGTTGGCCGGCCATGTACATGAAGATATCGATCTGGAAATGTGCGAGGGAAAACCACATAAAGCCTTTGTCCTTGGTGGAGATGTAGTTTGCTTCGTTGTGCTCTAATGTGCCGATGGCGATTTTGAAGGTGTTGTCTTTGAGTGTGCGGACCTCTCCGCCCCATTCTGGCTGGTGTTTGGCTGGGGTGATGAGTTCCATGATCTTATCGATGATGTGCGTCCGCATGTTGACGGCCATTTGGTGAACTGGGCCGGCGAGAGGATCGCAATACTTGTCGAGAATGCTGAGGAGGTTGTTGCCCAAGGTTTCTACCGTCCGCCGGTACTCGATCATTTCTTGTTCAGGAGGGCCTCCTCCATCACGTTCGGATACAAAGTCGCTTTGTGAGGTTAGCAAGAACATGGTATCGAAGCCCGGAGTTTCCACCAAAAATTTAGCAAAGGCGTATATAAGTAAGCAGAAAATCATCTCTGTTGGCCCTTCGCGGTCCTGGAATGGCTCTGTCGCTGATGGGAAGATGTCGGCGTCGTTGAGGTTCTTGGGCGGTTTTGTGTCCCAGTTTCGTGGAAGGAGCGAATGGCTGAGGCCGGAGAAGATGGCATATTTGGAATCGACCATGATGATCTGCCACCATAACCGACGGCGCATTTCAGACTCGAATGGGGGGAGACCAAGAGTTTCGCCATCACGATGCATTCCCATTTTTTGGGCGATACGAATAACTACGCCGTTGAGAATCCACGCGGCATGGCGATTGTATCGACCTTGTAAAGAGATCTGTGCGCCGTGTTAGCAGCCGGAGCGTCTTCAAGACGATGCTGATGGACATACCAGGTAGATCACAAGGGCCTGCAAAATGGTCAAATCGTGGGTCTTAAGGAAGCCCAGCCTGAGCAAGGCCAACCGCACACCCGACGAGAACCTTTGAAGCGCTTCCTCTCTCGAGTAACCCAGCAGATTCTGACATTCATCTGCGTCTAGCGCGACAACAGCCATGAGAAAAATAGAGAAGAGGAGCGCTTCGACATTCTTCGGCAATGACTGCGACCCGCCGACCGCCTCGGCCAAGTACGGTTGCAAAGTCGGGACGTGTATAATCTTTGTCAGTGGGTTGACCCTGTCCAGATATATCTGCCACAGACGTATCACATGGGCGGCATCTGGCCAGAGTGTCTCGATTTTAATGTTGGGGGAACCATCGCCAAGGAGGAGATCTGAGTTCTCATCAGGCGCAGTATCAGACGTGCTATCATCGTGGTCATCCGAGTCGACTATTTGCCTCATTGCTCGAAGCTGTATGGGACGCATCCTATGTGAGTGCATGTTTCTTCCACTGCGATACACAGGCGACAAGAACAACCCACCTCATCATAAACAGAGCTCAGCATTGGGTTGTCTATGAACCGCATGCTCCCTTCATCCCTAACCAGCTGGCCGGCTGGCTGCCATTTGAGATAGCTCTCATCGAAGGCGGGCTGTTGCAATGCTCTTGGCGTCGTCACACTGCCCTCGGGCTTCTCGGTCGCATACTCTTTGAGCAACTCTTCACAGCGAGCCAGCCTCTCCTGGAGGTCCTGGTTTGGTCGTCTTCGCTTGCGCGCAGGGGCGGGAGTGGATGGTGTACACTTGACATTGGCCTTGGTGCAGTTGGAGCATGGAAAATTTCTATCGCATTTGATCTTTCGGTGTTGGCATAGAACGCAGGCAAGAATGCGCGTGGGCTTGTTCGAGGGTGGCGGCGCGACGGAGGGGTTCGATAGGGGGGCCGAAGTGGTTGAGCTTGGGGTGGATGAGGATGCCATGGCGACGGAAGAAAACAAGCCGTGGCACAACCTTTGCCTTTGCGCGCGTCGGAGAGAGCAGGAGAAACAAGACCAACAACGAAAGAGTCAGAAGAGGCGAATTGGGACTAATCAGCTAGCATGATGCTACGCCGAGTGTATTTTTCTCGAATCCGTATTCTTTCGAACCTAGTGGCTACCGCAAGGAGTGAGTAACTTGGAACCTCGTCGGAACCTCAAGAACAAGGTCGAGGGCGAGGGCGTGTGGCGGGCGTTAAGAATGGAGGGGCAAAAGAGGTATGGGTATGGTGGGGGTTCAGTAGGTGCCGTACCGTGGGCGCGGTGTGTAGATGGCGGGAGAGATCTTCAACTCCACTCCCAGACCGTTTTCGTTTTCGAAAGAAGCTCTCCCTGAATAATAACACCCTGGATGCCTAAGCTCAGTCAGCGACACTGTGTGTGACCTGTGCCACCCACCTCGGCGTATAAGTACCCACGTTTAAAGTTTGAAGTGACGCTGCAGGAGCGGGGATATCTGATGCTTATTGGGAGATGCTCGTAAGTATCGAGTGAGATGAGTTGAATCTGGCAGAGTCATCCAAAGTTCCTTCATAGAGGATGCCCAAAGAGCTCCTTGTGTACCGCCGGAATCTTCCCGCCCTCGCTTTGGTCGACAGGGGCCAGGGGGACAGCCAGCACTCCGAGTGGAGATATCTTCAATTGGATTTTTCAGGACTGTGTCGATTTGGTCTTCTTTGGTCCACTGGCACCTCGCAAAGACTGCGAAATGTGGCCGGGAAGTGTGCGTGCCGGCTACGTAATGCAACTGGTGGAGTCTGGGCGGCTTCTGTGCATCTCTTTGTTTGTCGGACATCGGTGTTGGTGTGTCCCCGGTAGGAAATAGGACGGCTTTGTCAGCCTCTTATTAGCGCATAGCCGCTGTGATTGGGCCACAAATTCCCCGATTGGGCTGATTGGAGCACTGCTAGCCTTGTACCCTTGATCGATAAGATCCTGAATACGCGGATCTTGGGACGGGAGCTCAAGATGCGAGGAATGCGAACACGAGCACGCCCGGGGTGGCCTAAATAAGCTCCCATAACCGTATCTACCAAGCATCTGCATCTTCCCAAAGCTCTGGGTTTTCTTCGGCTGTAACCGCAAGTTTGTTTACTTTAACCTCAACTTCGTGAGGCTCAACAAGTCTGCACACATGGAGATCCCAGGCCACCCACAGTGTTGGATATGGAACTGTCAAGTTGGCCCCTTTTCCAGCCCTTACCTTACCAGCGCCTCTTGCCGTAACTCGAAACAATCATTCGACGACGACGGAAAACTCGGAAATTATCTACACATACCGCATACGTATACCATAGTCACCGCCTCACAGCTCATTTCTGGAGGCCTCTGGCGATACACAGGTCTGCCGAAGGTCTGCGATGTTGCCGGTATGGTCCCGTCGCATGTCCGCAGGATTTGCTCCGACATACAAACTGTCCGGAGCCCGCGCCCCCCGTCCTGCGAATAAGAAGTACGGAGCACGGCACAGTATCTTGGGATCACATGCTTTTGAAGTTTTGAAAGATCCCGGCTGCGGGCTGATTTATTGTGCGAATTGTGGCTCATAATGAAACCATGTACATCAAATGGCTCACCAGGGGTATCGACGCCCAAATTCCTCGGTGTTTTAAGATGGTGCTGAGGTCATAGACGAGGTGGGTTCGGTATCATGGCACCGCGGTACTCCGTAAAGATGCCAAGGGCCACGGTGAGCCCTCTGCCGGTGGGCACGTGAGCAGTGCGGTGAACGGTGAGGGCGAACGGCAATCTGGGGTTCAAACGACAGGGGTCTTTTGCCGGCCGGTGGCCACTCCCCACTAAATTTTCATGTCGCCCGCCCACTCGAATTGGAGACATTTGCAATCGTCCCCTCCGATCCCGCAATCCACTCTCCATTCGTCTTGATATCGCTGTGTGTTTTTTGGAATTGGCGAGATTGTTGCTCTCTCAAGACAATCATGTTTGCGCCTGTGGTATGTCGCAATGAACAACAACCTCGTTTGGGACTCAATGGCTAACCATCCACCAGAGAAGAAGTCTAGCTCTGGCTGCAAGCCGGGGTGGCCGCCAGGTCCTCCTGTCAGCGAGGAGTCAGCGACCATTGTCGATTCCTCGAGTGCGCACCGCCGCCTATTCCACAACACCACGCCTTCGTCAAGAAGCCTTCCACTCCCAGCTCGAGAACGCTGCCCCTCTTCCCTCCGCCAAGTCTGCCACCCAAACACCACAAACATTGACCGAGAAGATCGTCCAGAGATACTCGGTGGGCCTTGCGCCAGGCAAGACGGTCAAGTCTGGCGACTATGTGACCCTCGCACCACACCACTGCATGACGCACGACAACTCATGGCCAGTCGCCATGAAGTTCATGTCCATCGGCGCCTCCAAGATTCATGACAACAGGCAGGTCGTTATGACGCTGGACCACGACGTCCAGAACAAGAGCGAGGCCAACTTGAAAAAGTATCGTCAGATCGAGGAGTTTGCTGGCAAGCACGGCGTTGACTTTTATCCTGCTGGTCGGGGTATTGGTCACCAGATCATGGTGGAGGAGGGCTATGCGTGGCCAGGAACCGTCACTGTTGCCTCGGACTCCCACAGCAACATGTATGGTGGTGTGGGCTGCCTGGGTACACCCATGGTGCGCACCGATGCTGCCAGCATCTGGGCTACAGGGCGAACCTGGTGGCAGATTCCCCCAATTGCCAAGGTTACCCTCACTGGCATTCTCCCACCTGGAGTAACTGGCAAGGATGTGATCGTCGCTCTTTGCGGTCTGTTCAACAATGACGACGTTCTCAACCACGCCATCGAGTTTACCGGCTCTGAGGAGACCATGCGTAGCCTTTCCATCGATGACCGTCTGGCTATCGCCAACATGACCACCGAGTGGGGTGCTCTCAGTGGACTGTTCCCTATCGACTCTGTCTTGCAGCAATGGCTCAGAGCCAAGGCGACGACGGCGGCCATGTTCAACCCCGAGGCCGCCAAGGGCAAGTTCACACACGAAAAGATTGACGATTTGATCAACAACCAGCTCAGAGCCGACCCTGGTGCCACCTATGCCAAGTCACTCTATCTCAACCTGTCTACTCTCTCGCCATTTGTTGCTGGCCCCAACTCCGTCAAGGTTGCTACCCCACTTAAGGACCTCGAGGCCCAGGATATCAAGCTGAACAAGGCCTACCTCGTTTCTTGCACCAACTCCCGTGCCTCTGATATCGCCGCCGCCGCTAATGTCTTCAGGGAAGTCGCCAAGGACGGCGTTATTCCCAAGGTTGCTGAGGGTGTCAAGTTCTACATTGCTGCTGCTTCTACGCTGGAGCAAGCGGCTGCTGAGGAGGCGGGTGACTGGCAGGTGCTCCTTGCCGCTGGTGCCGAGCCCCTCCCCTCTGGCTGTGGCCCTTGTATTGGTCTCGGAACTGGTCTGCTCGAGCCCGGTGAGGTCGGTATCAGCGCCAGCAACCGCAACTTCAAGGGCAGAATGGGTTCCACCGATGCCAAGGCCTATCTTGCCAGCCCCGAAGTCGTTGCTGCCAGCGCCCTCAAGGGCAAGATTGCTGGTCCAGGCTGGTACCAGAAGCCAGAGGGTGTCGAGAAGGTCATCATTGGCGAGGGTAACGGAGATGTGGTGCAGGACAAGGCCATAAGCATTGAGGAGGCTCTCGACAAGCTGATCGCTCAGGCCGACAGCATGATTGCCAGTGCTGAGAAGGAGTTCTCTGGTGACGAGGCTGCTGCTGCTGAGTCCGCTGCCGAGGACGAGACCCTCACCGAGATCCTCCCTGGCTTCCCTGAGAAGATCGAGGGCGAGATTGTCTTTTGCGACGCCGACAACATCAACACTGATGGTATCTACCCCGGCAAGTACACCTATCAAGACAACGTCACCACCGAAAAGATGGCCGAGGTCTGCATGGAGAACTACGACAAGGAGTTTGGCCAGGTGGCCAAGGAGGGTGATATCCTTGTTTCTGGTTTCAACTTTGGTTGTGGTAGCTCGCGTGAGCAGGCTGCTACTGCTATCCTGGCCAAGAAGATTCCACTTGTGGTTTCAGGCAGCTTTGGTAACATTTTTAGCAGGAACAGCATCAACAATGCGCTGATGGGCGTTGAGGTACCAAGGCTGGTGCAGAGGTTGAGGGAGACTTTCAAGGCTGATGGTGAGGGTAACAAGGTGCTTACCCGGAGGACGGGCTGGAAGTTGGTGTGGGATGTGAGGAGGAGCAAGGTCACTGTCACCGAGGGTGAGGGTGGCCAGCAGTGGAGCCAGAAGGTGGGTGAGCTCCCGCCAAATGTGCAGGAGATCATTGCGAGGGGAGGGTTGGAGAAGTGGGTTAAGAGCCAGATTGAGGCTTGAGATACCTGGTCTTGTAAAGAAGACTGGGTTTGGTTTTTGGTTGTATATAGCATGCATGTATGGCCCTCTTCTTTGCAGGTGATACCATTGTTTCTGCGTTGGAGGGTGGGCTTTTGGAGGATTTGTCTTTTGCTTGGTTACACAAAATTTATGGTAGATAAAAATTGGGGGTTCATGAGCAGACAGACAATGGAATGGAAAACTGAGATTTTTGATGAACAATATGTTTGAGTTTTTTTTGTAAGCAGGGCCGTTGCCCTCTGTGTTTTGTCTTTTTTTTTTAACTCTCTTTATACTGTCACTATTACTGTTTTGAAGAACTTCCCTCTCTTTTTTATTCCTCTTCTTCCTGGCGGTAGTTGTCAAGGTCGAAGGCTTGGGGCCGATGACGGTTTTGGTGATGGTGAATGGGATGATGTCGAGGGATATGGGGGTGGTTTTGACGGGGCGGTTATCCAGTACGAAATTCAACATCTGATCCCGGCAGCCGGGAAAGTTGTTGAAGCCGTTGTATTTGTTATAGAACTTTTTGGGCTCACCGTAGAAGCAGGCGTGTATGGTGCCGAAAGGGCGGGGTAGGACATGAGTGTGGAGGTGGAGGGTGGTGCCGGGGTTGTAAGGGTGAGGTTGTGGGTTGGAGGTGGTCATGGTTGCTGAGTTTACCTATTTGGATTGAGGAGAGAGGAAAGAAGTCGAGAAGTCAAAGGTGAATTGGTTGCAAAAGCCTGAAATTAAGTTTGGTTGTGTGGCCCGCATCTAAGTCTGCGGCATGGGTTCGAGGCCCGAAAGATGTGTGGTAGATAGTTCATTTTTATTTGCCTTCCAAATTTTGTTCTTGTAGATTTTCGTCCTCGATCTTCTGTGTTTTTGTCTCTGGCTCCAAATTACTATCATCATCATCAACCTTCGTAAGCGCCCTTGAAGGAACGCGGTCAGCGGGTATCAACGCCCTCTTCCTCTTTGCTCTTACCACCTTGCTGTGTTTCGTGCTCTTGATGTGCTGTTGCCATAGTTCCTCGGTCAGCAAAGTCTTTTCGCACACCTCACAGTATTTTCGACATGGTGTATCCTTTCGGTTACTCCTCTCAAGCGCCTCGGCCAGCACCTCACGAGCGGCCTCTGAGATTGAGATAGGAGCAGGGAGCGACTCCTTGCTGGTAAGAAACTTCTCGGCGATGTAAACGCCCTTTTCCAAGACTTCTTGGTGCCAGGTGTCGAGATTGGAGCTATCAAGGAGATAGAGCTTGTCCATCAGGTTCTCTTCCTGGAGAGAAGTGAGGGTCTTGGTAGACATCCACCTTAGCTGGTACTTAGCATACTGGCGGGTCGCTGTCTTGGTATCCTCTATCCCGGCAGCCATCAACTTTGCTAGATTGGCCTCATCATCCGGGTTTTCCTTCCGGGCTTGGAGATAAGGCTCGAATTGGCGAAATCCGATAGACTGCCAGATTCCCTTGGAACGATCGACTGTTTTCCCGGTGGCTAGACGAGATTGGAGGTACTCGTAGACTTCAGAAGTTTCGTCTACCAGACCGTTCTTGACCATTTTGTCCACTCGTTTGTCGAGACGAGTGTTGAGGGGGTCGCGATGGGCATAGAGCCAAAAGATGAGAACATCACCAAGACTTGGGTCCTGATATGGCGATCTGGCTCGTTTCTTGGTTTTCTGTTCTGCATAGATTTCTGATGCTGTGCGGCCCGTAGCAAAGTAGATTTCAAGCGAGGTTCGAATCTTGCGGACGTCATTCGGGTGCCATTTGTCGGCCATGGCAGGATCTACTTCGCGAAGTTTTGCCCACATAGCTTCGCCTGAGCTGTTGAGGATGGGATGCTGCGCTGCCAGTTCTTCGCGGTTTGAGGTCCAGCCCTCTTCGGAGGTCTTTTGGTTCTCCACAAGTCTCTGGTCAAATAGGAGGCCATCGATGTAGTAGGAGCTGCCACCAACTAGGATGGGAAGTTTGTCTCGGGAACGGATCTCAGAGATGATACGAGTGGCTTCCTGCTTGAAGCGGGTCACGAACCAGGGATCTTCGCCCAGTTCGATGTTACCAAGTAAGTGATGAGGAATCCCCTTCTGCTCTTTGAGTGTGATCTTGTTGGTGATGATGGGCAGGCCTTTGTACATTTGCATGGCATCGGCGTTGATGACCTCGCCGTTGAAGCGGGTGGCCAGCTCAACGGCGAGCTATTATGGGACAGTGGTCAACAACGGACGCCAAGGCTAGATGAGATGCACTTACATCTGACTTGCCGGTGCCGGTTGACCCATAGATGATAATGAGAGGCTTCATTCTCTTGATAATGGGGATTTGTGGTGCTTTTGATACTGGTATCTGCACGCGGGGTGCTGTGGAGAAGAGTCGCAGAGTTTGCAGAAAGAACTTCATGTGGGAGGTAGGACGGGATGTTGTTGTGTGCGGCCAGCCAACTATGGATAGGTAAGCCAGCTCATAACTTTGAGGAGATTCTTTTCTTTTCCAGCTCCAAATTCACTTTGAAGTGAATGTGAGGCTCCCCATGTCTCTCCAACGGCCAATTGGAGAAGGGGACCCTTGGCGTTGGCAAAAAGCTTGGTCTGGTCGGAGCTGGCCGCAGGCTGGTCGCTGCACAGGAAAGGGGGACGTGCGCAGCGTTTTGGGTGGTCAGGGGTCACGTGTGGATCCATTCGAAATTGGACACATCACAGAATAACTTTGAAGCCAGATCTCTACGCAGCCGCCTCCTCTGCTCCATATCCAGAGCTGAGCATCACCTTCTTCCTTTTTTTCTTCCCCCAATTGCGCCGACGACACTCGCCATCCCCAAGAGTTGTTGTCGCTCACTGACGCCCTTCCTTTTCTTCTGGATGGTTTACTAATTTATTTTTTTCTATTTCCACATCCCACTGCCCACCATGAGTTCTTGTGAGTACCTGACCTGTCTGCCCACTTCCCTGGCGCGTCATGACGACAGCTTCGCGCTGGCCTTCAACCTTGCCCAACAACAGCTCCCCCGCCTCTTTGGAGCTTTGCGGCTTTGCAATTGGCATCTCCTTTTGCCGATTCCGCCCTCTAGCATTGCCAGCTCCCACCTGAGAAGCTCCCGTTTGCGACAGTTGCGCTGACCAGTCTTCGCCATGCAGTACGATTTCTCGACCTGGTCAAGCCCTTTGTGCCGTTCCTCCCCGAGGTTCAGCAGCCAGAGACCAAGATTCCCTTCAACCAAAAGTTGATGTGGACTGGCTTGACACTGCTCATCTTCTTGGTGATGAGCCAGATGCCCCTCTACGGCATTGTCTCGTCAGACACATCCGATCCTCTATACTGGCTGCGCATGATGATGGCGAGTAACCGTGGTACACTGATGGAATTGGGTATCACTCCCATTATCTCGTCTGGCATGGTCTTCCAGCTTCTTGCCGGCACCCACATGATCGATGTCAACCTCGACCTCAAGTCCGACCGTGAGCTCTACCAGACCGCCCAGAAGCTCTTCGCCCTCATTCTCTCCGTTGGTACCGCCACTGTCTACGTCTTCACCGGTCTCTACGGCCCTCCCAGCGATCTCGGTGCCGGTATTGTCTTCCTCCTGATCCTTCAGCTGGTTCTTGCTGGCATGATCGTCATTCTCCTCGATGAGCTCCTCCAGAAGGGCTATGGTCTTGGCAGCGGTATCTCGCTCTTCATTGCCACCAACATCTGCGAGTCCATCATGTGGAAGGCTTTCTCCCCCACCTCGATCAACACCGGCCGTGGCCCCGAGTACGAGGGTGCCGTTATCGCTCTCTTCCACCTCCTCATGACCTGGCCCAACAAGCAGAGAGCTCTCCAGGAGGCTTTCTACAGACAGAACCTGCCCAACATCATGAACCTCCTCGCCACCCTCCTCGTCTTCGCCGCTGTCATCTACCTCCAGGGCTTCCGCGTCGAGATTCCTGTCAAGTCGTCCCGCCAGCGTGGTGCTCGTGGCTCGTACCCCATCCGCCTGTTCTACACCTCAAACATGCCCATCATGCTTCAGTCCGCCCTCTCCTCCAACATCTTCCTGATCAGCCAGATGCTCTACTCTCGCTTCTCCGAGAACCTTCTGGTCCGTCTTTTCGGTGTCTGGGAGGCCAAGGACGGCTCTTCGCAGCTCTCCGCCATCTCCGGTCTCGTCTACTACATGTCTCCTCCCCTCAACTTCAAGGACGCCATGCTTGACCCCATCCACACCTTCGTCTACATTGCCTACATGCTCACCGCCTGCGCCGTCTTCTCCAAGACCTGGATTGAGGTTTCTGGCTCCAGCCCCCGCGATGTTGCCAAGCAACTAAAGGACCAGGGTCTCGTTATGGCTGGCCACCGTGAGCAGAGCATGTACAAGGAGCTCAAGCGCATTATCCCCACTGCCGCTGCCTTCGGTGGCGCCTGCATTGGTGCTCTCTCTGTTGCCAGCGACCTCATGGGTGCGCTCGGCTCCGGTACCGGAACTCTTCTTGCTGTTACGTAAGTTTACCCACCTCTTCACTCTTCAAGTTGTACATCATGCTAACCTGTGTATCCAGCATCATTTATGGGTACTTCGAGATCGCTGCCAAGGAGGGTGATCTGTCCGGCATGAAGGGGATGATCATGGGTTAAAAATAGCGGATAGCACGCTTGTGCTTCTGTTTTTTCCCATATGAATGAAGTTAGGTAGCCACGATGTCATGATCTCAGCGAGGTCGTCGATACGAAAGGACTACCGGAACATATACCATATACACATTTTTTGATTTATTGTTGTTTGTAATGGCCTGGGGGAGTTGATCATGGGCCGCCGTGTACTGTATTAAAAAGCAAATGTCATAAAGGGAGGCTTCCTAAAAGTGGGCGGGGGGGCGTATTGCATCAGGAGGTTATTACCCAGGAAGTCAATTTGTTAGATGTTTGATAGCGTGGAATGGTCAGGGGCTCAGGCGCTCGGGATTGTTCTCCAGAATCAGGTTACGAATGGGTGACGATTTCCGATGAGAGTGTGATAGTGTACATTAACGTCTGGATGTTTGGGTAGTCTGTATATACGAAGCGGATATGGGTTCGGCAAGCTCAAAGGCAGGTGACACGGCAACGTTTGTGTGCCGATGGATGGTGCAAGATGGACCAATCCTATATGCAGGACAGCGTGTACATGCAGCCAGAGGTGGCTCCCATGTGGGAGAGGCAGGATTTGTGTCTTCTAGTACCTTCACCGCAGTCGGATGTTGTGTAAGAGTTACTTGACAAAGTTATTATGGGAGTTCCCTCTGATGTTCAGTTGAAAAAAAGATTCACACTCGATGGTCAAGCAGTTTCTCAGATCCTTGGCATGTGGTCATGGACAAAATAATAGACTGCAACTTGAAGCAAGGGCCCAAAAGATAATAGGAACATCTTAGTTCAAAGCCCTTGACCAAAAGAGCAGCCTCCATTTCTTTTTTCTCTGATGTGCTTGGTTGGCTGAAGGGTGGTTAAAGCTTAAAATCTTAGCTCCTACCGAAAGCTACTTCAAAATCAATTAACCTTATTTAATTGTCCACTCCAACAGGAACTGCTGTCCTCTGGTCCCTCTTCTTGCTGGCTCAGGCTCGAGTCATTACTCAATTCGCGCAGGGCTCACCAAGCAATTCAAGTCAATGTCCAGCAACATTCAGTCCGCGCATAGGTGTCTCGATCCCCATTGTTTTATTCAGCCAATCTCAGACAACAATGGAGATGCACCCATACAGGGAGGGCAATGTCCTTTTTATCAGAACACACGAACCTCCGCAGCCATTTGGATTTCAGCACGGGTTCTTCTACGGGGAATCGCCCCGGGAATGGAACAACTACCAAGGCGATGCTGGTTTTCCTTCTCACCTCGACGCTCAAATATCGTATGTCTTTGACAACCCCCCAGTTGAAACTGTTCCGCTAGGCTCTGGGGCTTTTGAGTTCATGATTACAAAAAACTGTCACTAGCCCCAAACAACAGTCTTTCGACGATCGCCATCACCACCGCCCAGCGCTTTTAGACGAAGAAAGTGATGGCCGTCTCAAATATGACCCAGACTACGTCATCTGAGGGCCGTTACTACCCTGAGGAACTCCCCGAGCTTAGGAGAAAGGATCGACATCTGCCACTGGGTGACGAGCCGTACAACGGTGCGGTTGTGGTTGTCAGAAAGGTTCAACTTCGTGGTGATCAAGCACCACGAGAGTATGTTGCCAGGATTTATGATGGGGCTTACTACCCGGTTAGCCTTGAGGCTGAAGTTTGAAGAGCGGTAAGATACCCAGATGATGGAGTCGCTCCAGACTGCGCAACTCGGGCCGATTTCGACTATGCCGCTGAGGCCGCGGCATACCAACTGGTTCGGAAGTCGCCACAGCTAGGACCCGGCCGAGCTACGCTTGGGTTCCATGGCTCATGGACCTTTGCTATACCTGGACCAGCAGGGCATCGATGGGTCCGAATGGTCCTGTTTGAGAAAGCCGACGCCAAACCCATGTCAAAGCTTCTCTGGGAGGCGGAACAGCACAAGGCAGGCCTTCCTCTACTTCCCGAATTCGACAGGCCCAACACCCTCAAGAGTCTGACCGACGCAAATGAGGAACTTTGGTGGTGGTGTGAGATCGATTGCTATGAGTTGCGCCCATACGATGTGTTGGTATGCAAGGACGGCACTGCTAAAATCATTAAGCTCAACCGAACAATTCTCCATTCGTTCATTGAAATATGAAATTTTTCTTCGGCATCCTCGTACGGTGCACCCCGACCTTTCAGAAGACGAGCTCAAAGCCATGGGCGAGCACATTTCGCCTGCGTGGCGGCATTGGCCCTTTGAAGCTGATTCCTACGGCGTACCATCGTGGAAGCTTGTGGAGGCAGAACATCCCGAGGATACGGAAAGAGGTCCATGGGAGGAGTGGGTTCCGGAGTCCTGGTTGGAAAATCCAAAGGAGACAGGGATCTGGTTGTTGGGAACCTACCAGAATGACTCCCGGTTCAGCCCTTTGGACGAATCATTCCTTGATGATGAACACCATAAGGAACTGGCTTCACAACTACTGCAACTGCTTGAGCAGTTAGGCCGTAAGTCAGAGGTGGAGCTTGAGGCTCTTCGATTCGCTGGGGAATTAGATAGCAAGTGTGTTAGCTTGAACAATTATTAATACGGTGAACAAAGAGAGAAAAATGAGGAAGAGAATTTTGGTAACTGAGAGACTCATGTATACCGGAGACTTCCCTGCAAGACCCAATAGAACTTTGTTTTCTTCCGGCTTTCTTTCCGACCGTCAAGCTATCACCTTAGGACGCCGCATCTGAAAGGCGTTGAAAAAATGCTGAGTCAGGATGCCGTTCTCAAGGAGCGGGAGGCGTTGCCATTTTACTTAACCGAAACTTTGATTCTAGGGAAGCCTCCTTATGAATTATCTTTCAAACCCCGATTTTAAATTTTCACCAGACACTTCGGTTTGCTTGCGCTGCTGCCTCGCTTGCTCACGAAGAAGATCAGTTCCATGTGTCGATGCCACACCTCGTACTCATGGGCCCCTCGAAGCAGTGACCTTCACAAGGCTACTTGGCAGCCTGGTTATCGAAGCATGTCGTCACGGTCTTGACTCATTTTAAGCTCCGGCTGCTCGCGCGACTACCACGAATGCATTTGCCCTCGATTACGCTGTGTGATGGGTAAGTAAAACTGCGGAGTCCAGTCGAAGCCACTCTGCAGCCATACGCCATCAAAGATTCCAGAGGGGATTTGAATGGAGGTTTAGAGTTTTGAGGTGTTTGTGGCTTTAGCCAGGTACCTGCAGCTATGTTTTTTCCTTTGCTCCCTGCTGCGTACACCCCAGCTTTATTCCCCTTAATTCTATCACCATCTGAGCCTTAACAAGAAATTCAACATGGAGCAAAAGCAGGATCCAGAAGAACACCCTTACACCAAACGGCACGACTCTTCGCATCAACTCACATGTACTTCCAAGTCCGTTTGGAGAGGCGTATGGGTATGCCTACTGTGGAAAATGGGCCAGGGAGGTGAACAACTACGGTCGCCACTTTCCTCACACGAGAGGGGCTCAACTACAATTTGCTGCGGAAAATCCCCCACTCGAGACGTGTCCTCCTGATAGCGAGGAGTTGGTGTTCACGGTTGCCAAGACGATCTGGGTCCCAAGGACTGGCCTTACGAAGAGGACTACGAAGAGGACCACTCATATGCAGACCTTCTCAGTCTTCAACGCCGAAACCCCCATCTTCCCCTCGACGATGATGAGTATAATGGGCCCATCGTAGTTGCCGGCAGCGTCCAGCTTCCGGGCGAGGGAACGCCCCAAGAATATATCGCCAAGATCTATGACAGCGCGTACTATCCAGTCAGTTGGAATATGGAGTGCCGAAAAGCGGATGATGGTATAGAACCGGACTGCGTGATAGACGCATACAACGAGCTCTGGTGGTGGTGTCAAATCGACCATCGTGAACTTCAGCCCCACGGCGTTCCCATCAAAAAGGACGGCACTGCCATTGTAATCAATTTTCAGAAAGCCATATTTCGAACGTATGACCGATGGTGCCGCGGTCATGGCTGGAGAATCCTGAGGGGGCAGGATTGTGGTTGCTTGAGAACTATTACAACGACTACGGTGCCGTCCTTTTTCGAGGCATTTTGTTGACCTCGAGGATCACACGAATAGAAGCGAAGAAATTTTGTGACTTCTTGAAAAGCTAGGTCGGAAGTCTGTGGCTGAGCAGGAGGCGGGTCAGTTGCTTGAGCTGAATGACGTAGGGAGCTCTGATGAGGAGGGTGAATCATGCTTAGATCGTGACGGCAGGTAGGATGGAGCCATGGGTAGTGGGGATAAATTGGGGGGACTTTTGGCAGCATACGTAGCCTGAGAAGCACCACAATCTTTTCCTCCTCAGTTTGTGACCCTATTTTGAACACAACAATGTGGAAAGAACCCACCGTGACGGCTGGCAATAGATACGTCGTGGACAAAATAATAGAGATTACAAATTGGAATCACGGCTTCAAAACAGAATTAATATGTCTTAAAAGATAGTGAATATGCCTCCGAATGGTATATGAAGACCTTAAAATATATACTATGTGTTGAAAAGATAGTTGGAAGGTATTGAAAGAAAGTAGAGAGGCGTAGTAATTATCTTTCAAAACCTTAACAGATAATTTATAGGTCATGAAGGATAGTAGGTACCTAGTCTATAGGCCTTTCAAAAGATTTGAGAGGCCTGTGATGAGAGTGACGACGTCGTGAAAGTATGTCAATACGCCTTCTAAAACGGTCGAGAGGTGTTTCAGTGCAGTTTAAAGACTTTTAAAGATAGTAAGTAGGCACATTTAGCATAAGCTACAGTCCGGAGGGGTGTTGTGTGGTTACGCCATGGTCTCCCTTAGTGTGTTTCAACGTGGCGTCTCGTATTTAGGCCCTGAAAAGAGTTTCGAACATGACCTTCAACTGTTTTTAAAGTTTTTCAGGAAGGAAGGTTTAAATGGTTGTTCCTCGCACATATCCAAGGCACTCTTCGCTCTCACTTTCTCAATCTCACTTTCCCAATCTTCTCACTTTCTCAACCTGAATTTCGAACTTGTTGAATTTCGAAGCAACAGACATCCACCACCCAGTCTTGAGCTCCCATCTGCAGCCATTTCTGTCGTCGGTCGCTGGTTTTATCTGTCCCTCTCCTTGTGGCTAGGAGAAGAAGGGAAAAGAAACGTAAGATGAAGAGCTTAGGAAAAGTGATGGCCTTGAGCAGGATTACTATGAGAAAAAGAAGTACGGCGGTGAGAAGGATCATGTCGGCGAACGAGATCCGTTTGAAAAAGAGGATGAGGTTGGTGAGAAGGATCATGATGAGATCGTTGAGAGGCTCATATGCAAGTACCTCGCGGTCGATTGGATGGGTATTCTTTTTGCGCGGACGGGAGACGATGTTGCATGTACATTTGTTCGCATGATACCTCTGTACTGAGAAGCAACGGTGAGGGTACCGAGATAATTTGATGTTATAGCTCATATATTATATATCAGACCTTTCTCGAGTCTTGTGTGTAACGGAGGCTCTGGCAAAGTGCAAAACGCTGGCTGAACGGATGAAAAATCGAGCTTCTCGACGTTTGCGGCCCCACCAGCGGATGCAGGTGGCCTTCCTAGCGCAAAGCTTCGTGCTGCGACCACCAGGGGTTGCTGGTTGGCGGACGGAGTCGCATTAGGCAGGGTGTAAGCACCAAGCATCTATGTGCATGTGTAAGCAGCTCCTAGGCCGAACAGTCATGTCACCGCCTAGGTAGTCGTATCTATATGTTCAGACTCACAGAGCAGAGCACGAGATGTAGCACCAATGGTCGCACAATACTTTGTGTAATCCTAAAATTCTACGGCAAAGAAAAAAAGACAAGGGCCTTGACTCGGCTCGGCGGGAACCTCTGCTGGGTTGCAGGGAACATCTGACATCATCGATGGCCCTCATTTGGTAAGCTCCCCACCTGGCTCAGCTTCTGGATCATCGAAGAAGGCTGCAAGTGCGACAGAAAACGGCCTTTGATGCCACAGACCACCATGATATTGCTATCCTATTTATCGGCAGTCAGAAGGCCGGTGAGGTTTCTTTTGCTGAAACCCGTCGGGACTGTTGCTCAGGACCCCTCTCTCATCACTCAGTAGGTGGGCGTATAGATCTCCCGCCCATGAAATACATTCCCGGCCCGGCTACGAACCTATGACCCCTCCCGCCGTGGTGGATGGCTCAAGTTCCTTTGCGTGCTCCCGTGCGTCGTCGGCATACCTCTCCAAGATATAGCTATACTCGCGGAAGCGGACAGATACAGTACATGCGCTGTGTGTGGGAGATAGTGGAAGATAGGTAGTTTTGCTTACCATTGCAGCTGCCTTTTTCCAGGACCACCCCAGACCAACCCCACCAGACTAGTGCCAAATGACAACGAAGTTCCAGTTCCAGTTCCAGCGTTTAAACCGCCGCTGGACCCGTCCAGGATTCTCACTTTTCCCCATTGCTGGCGATCTCAGAGGGAAAGCATTTCCCATTTTCTTGTTTTCTTCCCGTCCACCACCAATCAACGACGTTTTCCCAGACGTCTTCCCCCGCGCAACACCGACGTCTGGTTCCAATTGACGAACGACAGACACACGTATCCGAGACAGTCACCAACATTACAATTTCGTGGTTGCGCCACGACAACGCGGCCGAAATGGCTTTCGCCGCGTGCTCGTGGCCCATATGGCGGACCGACGATTTTACACAATGCTTCAAGCAGGAGTAGGTCCCTACTGTTGCACTCCGTCAAAAAAGAATAATCGCTGACAGTCTCGCTCGCTTCAACCTGCAGCTATCTTAGTGTCTTGCTGCCCTTAATCGTAATAGGAATCTCGTTTCTCCAGCTCGCTCTGTACAACACTTTCCGCGCCGTCAGGTTAAAACGACGCCGAGGATACGAACCTCTCACCAATGGCGTCACTCCGATTTCGCCTCCGAACCACACAGACCTCCCGGTCGATGAAGAGCCAACACTCGAAAGCGACGACGATGAGGGTCTGGTCATCAATGGCGGCCGGCTTGCGCTGGTCAAAACCACAACCAAGGGATCCATCGTGCAAGCTGATACACCACCCGGGCAGACTCTCTCTGTGGTCGTGGAGGAGCTTGCTATTGCAGGCCTGGTCGCTGTCAATATGATTGGATTGTTGTACGACGTCGAGGTCAAGAACGGCCTGGCTGGTATTGCTGGCCTGACCGTCTGGGTCTACGTCCTGCTCCTTGCAACTCTCCGACTTTTTCTGGGAAATACCCAATGGCGGGTCCCGAGGTTGTGGAATCACACGGCCGCCATCTACAGCTGCCAGTGGCTCTTCGCCCTGGTTCTCTTCCGATCAGTCTTGATTCACACGGTCTCTCAGATGACGCAGGTTCTGGTGATGACCGAGTTTGCCTTGACCTCTGTTCTTTTTGGTATGGCTATCAGCACCCGGAAGGGCAACAAAACGGTGCTTCTGGAGTGGGAAGATGGCATTCCGCCCGGTCGTGAAAACCTGGCTTCGCTGTTCTCGCACTACACCTTCTCCTGGGTCGACTCGATCGTGTGGGATGGCTGGAAAGAACCACTAGAGCTCAAACGAGTCTGGAATCTACTTCCTAGGGACAAGGCCGCTGCCATTCTCGCTGCTTATCGCCAAGCCAAGAAGACCACCTCGCTGGCCTTCCATTTGGTCAAGTTCTTCAAGGGGATGCTTTTTGCCCAGGCTGCCTGGGCCATCGTGTCTGGTGTCTTCACGTTTGCGCCCACTCTTCTTCTCAAGGCCATTTTGGAATACGTCGAGAATCCAACCGAAGCACCCAGGAACGTCCTGTGGCTCTATGTTATTTTACTTCCTGTCACGGACATCATCCGGTCTGTTGGAGATGCGCAGGCCTTGTGGATTGGCCGCAAGATTTGCATCAATATTCGAGCTATCCTGGTCGGCGAGATTTATGCCAAGGCATTACGGAGAAAGGCAGCTGCGGGCAAAGATTCCGCGCTTGGGGCTGACAAGAAGAAGGACGAGACCCCAAAGACGGACGGCATCATCTCCAAGGCCAAGAGGCTGTTGGGGCTCGGGAAGAAGGACAGCCAGGCTACCGTAAACGAGGAGGCTGATGCTTCCAAGAAGGACGCCAAGGCTGCCGACGCTGACGAGCAGGCCAACAACGGCACCATCATCAACTTGATGTCGGTTGACAGTTTCAAGGTGTCTGAGGTCACGGCCTACTTGCACTTCCTGGTCGCGTCTGCTCCTACTCAGCTGATCGTGTCCATTCTTCTTCTCTACCAGGTCATGGGTCTAAGTGCCATCCCGGGCTTCATTGTCATGGCTCTGCTTCTCCCAATCAACATTGCCTTCGGCAAGGGCTTCAACAAGACCCAGAAGAAGATCATGAGCGCCACGGACAAGCGTATCCATACGACCAACGAGGTCCTGCAAAATATCCGCATCATCAAGTACTTTGCCTGGGAGCATCGTTTCGCCAAGATCGTTGACGAGAAGAGGAAAGCTGAGCTACAGGCTTTGCGCAAGAGGTTCATGCTTTGGGCTGCTGCGGTGGCCGTCTGGAACACCGTCCCCATCTTGATCACTTTCTTCTCGTTCTTTGTCTACACCGTCATCGAGAAGAAGCCTCTGTATCCCTCCGTCGCCTTTACCGCCATTTCTCTGTTCATGCTTCTCCGGTACCCCCTCGATCAGCTTGGTGACATGATCGCCCACGTTCAGGAGTCAAAGGTCTCTATTGATCGTATTGAGGAGTTTCTCTCCGAGGAGGAGACTGAGAAGTTTGAGCAGCTGGGTGAAGACAACATTGACGAGAACGGAGAGAAAGCCATCGGCTTCAGAAACGCCACTTTCATCTGGGGTAGCAAGTCCACTGTGCAAGACGATGGATCTATGGCGTTCCGCCTGCTCGACCTCGATGTTGACTTTAAAATTGGCAAGCTCAATGTCATCACCGGGCCTACGGGCTGTGGCAAGACTTCGCTGTTGATGGCCTTGCTTGGCGAGATGACCATCATGAATGGCCGTGTTCTTCTTCCCGGTGGTCGCAGCCGTGAAGACGTTCGTCCGGATCCCGAAACCGGTCTTGCTGAGACATGCGCCTACGTCGCCCAGCAGGCTTGGCTTGTGAACGCTAGCATCAAGGAGAACATTCTCTTCTCTGCCCCATTCGATGAGGAGAGATATCGCGACGTTATTGTGGCCTGTGCCTTGGAACACGACCTGGAGATCCTCGACAACGGTGATGAGACTTTGGTGGGCGAGAAGGGCATCACCCTTTCGGGCGGTCAGAAACAGCGTATCTCGCTTGCCCGTGCCGTCTACTCGAACTCGAAGCACCTGCTTTTGGATGACTGCCTGAGCGCTGTTGATTCTCATACTGCCCAGTGGATCTTTACCAACTGCATCATGGGACCTCTGATGGCACATCGCACCTGCATTCTCGTCTCACACAACATCCCTCTCTGCGTCCCGCCTGCCGACTTTGTCTTGACCATGAGCAACGGCCGTGTCACAGGCCAGGGTACCCCCAAGGAGCTGATCGAAGCGGGCAAGCTCGGAGAAGATGCTATTCCCAAGTCTACCGCAGGATCTGCCCACGTGTCTCGTGTTCCCTCTCGTGTCCCATCCAGTGTTGGAGAGGAGAGTGGCGATACCCTGCTTAACGAAGCTGACAGAAGTTCACAAAAGAGCAAGCCAAAGTCGCCCAAGAAGGAGCCCAAGAAGCAGGATGCCCTGGAAGAGACCAAGGCTGTTGGTGCGGTCAAGTGGCCTGTGATGAAGCTGTACCTTGGTTCCATGGGTGGCTGGGGTTTCTGGCTCTTGGCTGGCCTTGTCTTCTCGGCGCAACAACTTTCCGGTGTTGCTTCCAACCTGTGGATCAAGGAATGGGCTAACCAGTACACCCTCAACGAGACCGCTTCCGCCCGGTTCAGCATGAGCTCTTACAGCTATTCAGCCCAGACCTTGTCGCCGACGTATTTTGCTTCGATTGCTAACTACGTCAAGGGCGATAGCACGACGTTCTCGGCTGCCGACAATAAGGATGTTGATGTCATCTACTACTTAACTGTACTGGCACTGATTGGAGGTGCTGGTGCCTGTGCGGCGCTTGTGAGGGATCTTTGGATCTTCTTTGGCTCTCTGACTGCCTCCTGGAAGCTTCATGATCGTTTGATGAAGGCGGTGACCGGAGCAAGGTTCAAGTTCTTTGATGTTACCCCTCTGGGTCAGATCATGAACCGATTCAGCAAGGATCTGGAAGCTGTGGATCAGGAAGTGGCTCCTATCGCTATTGGCGTCATGGCTTGTCTTCTCGGTATTACTGTCACTGTTGTTTTGATTGCCTACATCACCCCAGCGTTCTTGATTCCGGGAGTGTTCATCACGGCTGCCTACGTTTTCCTCGGCCAGTTCTACCTCCACTCATCGCGGGACCTGAAGCGTTTGGAATCCGTCGAAAGAAGCCCGCTGTTCCAGCAGTTTGGAGAGACACTGAGCGGTGTCACAACCATTCGGGCCTACGGTGACGAGCGCCGCTTCATCAGAGACAACCTTGCCAGAATCAACAAGCAGTTGCGTCCATTCATCTATCTTTGGGCCGCTAACAGATGGCTCGCCTTCAGAACTGATCTGCTGGGCGACTTTGTTGCATTCTTCGCCGGTGTATTTGTTATCATCAGCCTTGGCAAGGTCGATCCAGGGTCTGCTGGTATCTCGCTGAGCTATGCTATTGGTTTTGCTGACAATATCCTTTGGCTGGTGCGTCTTTATGCTATGAACGAGCAAAACATGAACTCAGTCGAGCGTATCAAGGAGTACCTGGATGTGGAGCAGGAAGCCGAGGCCATCGTGGAGAAGAACCGCCCAGACAAGAACTGGCCCGCTCAGGGGTCCGTCGAGTTCATCAACTATTCCACTCGGTACCGCAAGGAGCTGGATCCCGTTCTGCGCAACCTCACGTTCAAGATCGAAGCGCGTGAGAAGATTGGCATTGTCGGAAGAACCGGAGCTGGCAAGAGTTCACTCACACTGGCCATCTTCCGCGCCTTGGAAGCCGATGAGGGTAAAATCTTGATTGACGGTGTGGACATTGGTCAGGTTGGTTTGCGCGATCTGCGTGAGGGTATCACCATTGTGCCCCAGGAGCCCACACTCTTTATGGGAACCATTCGAACCAACTTGGATCCGTTTGACTCGTACACTGATACCGAGATCTTTGCTGCCCTCCGCCGTGTACAGCTCATCGGCCCTGACGAGATGGCTCTTGGTTCTGCACCTATCCCTCCCGCCACGACCGCCGTCGAGTCTATCGCTGCTTCTGAGGAGCCATCACGGCCGCCCACGGCCACGAACAAGAACATCTTCCTGGATCTCTCCTCTCCTGTCACCGAGTCGGGCAACAATCTTTCTCAGGGCCAGCGTCAGCTTCTCTGCCTGGCACGGGCGCTGCTCAAGAACCCCAGCGTGTTGGTCATGGACGAGGCCACTGCCTCGATCGACTATGCCACTGACGCCGCCATCCAAGGCACGATTCGTGAGCTTACCAGCACCATCATTACGATTGCCCATCGCCTGCAAACAATCGTTGATTATGACAAGGTCTTGGTTCTTGACAAGGGTCAGATCGTCGAATACGACCATCCATACAAGCTCCTGAAGAAGGCCAACGGTACCTTTAGGAGCATGTGTGAGATGAGCGGTGATTTCACCTCGCTGCAGGCTGCTGCCAAGAAGGCATTCAAGACCACCCAGCTGGTAGATGTCGATGATGACGAGGAGGAGGTTGTGGCATCATCGTCAGGATCCCAGGCCGGAAGCGGAACCACTGCTACGGCCAACTCAGAGCAACCGGGTGGGTCAACTGCCTAGAAAGCTATTCTGAGGATGATATATGAGGAAGGAAGAATAATTGGGGCGCAAAAGAGGAGGAACATGGCGTGAAAAGTTAGAAGCACAATAAAAGAAGGGTGTTGGTAACCATCATTGGACTGGGATTGTGTGCATGCTGTGGTTTTTGCTTTTTTTTGGGAATTAAGGGTACAAGGAACGTGAGGTGTTTGGAACTCTTGTAAATAAAAGGGGATAATTGGTATTGTCTTGTCGAGCATCTGTGGACATGACTAGTCCAGAACAGCGGCAGCATAACTTTGCATGATAAGATTGGAGGGAGAAGGGATGGATGGTATTGGTATGGCTTTTTGCTTGCTGGCTGGTCTTGGGGTTGAGACTGTAGGACTAGAGCATAGCGAGCATGATAGATGTGTATTTTGCTGTTACAGTCAAGAGATGCCAGTTACGGTTTGTGCTTGTCCGTCTGTTTGAGTTGCTGAAGGTATCACGTCTCACTTTGATTCCACCAAGAGGCAGCAAAATATGCGAATGTCTGTGTGTTTGATATTCTTTCCGAACACTTGAAGAAATATTCTCATTAAACTGAGGAATTATGCTACGTAAATACTATTCGTTGTCGTCTTTATGTTTTGAGATCTTACATTGTATGAGCGGGCAGTGAGATGAGAATGGGCTTCCTACCCCGCCATTGTTGGGGCGAGCTCTCAGCTTGCCCCACCATGAGCCAAAGCTCCCTTTTGCAACTGCCACTCTCACTCACTCAGTAATCACCACTCACTCGCTCACTCGCTCATTCTCATCACGGCTCAAATTGTTCGTACTCCAAGCATCATAGAGAAAACAGTTTGGTCTATACGCCGGCAAAATGAGCGCCCCAAACGAAAAGACCCCCGCGAAGAAAGCCGGCAAGGAAATCCCACACCCTAGACGAATCCTTGCCGTGTCGTTGGCGCAGTCAGCTGGGGAGTTGAGTGCTGTTATCAAAGGTTAGTTCATTTTACATTTCCTTACTTTCTCAACCACATAGTTGCGGGGTGCTTTGGTGATATCTTTCCAATCCATGCTTTCCTGTTTATCAGATCTCACCCCCTCCTCCTCCCTCCTCACTCCCCAATACAGTTATTAACATTTCATAGAACTCACCGGATCCCACCCCCTCCCATCAGACTCAACCGATGATGAAAACACCCCCTCCCTCGCGGGAACAACCCACCTTTTACCCCTTTCCACACAATACTACACCGCCTCTGTCCCCATCTGGCTTGATCTTGTCTCTTCTCCGCAGGAATGGTCAAGTTCGTTTTTGTCGGAGGAGGCAAAGGAGGTGTTGCTGGTTTTGGGGGGGGTTATTATTGTTGTCGAGCTCTCTCCTTCTTTGTCTTCCAGCATATCAACATCAACAGTAACAGAGCATCAAAGATTGGTTAAAGAGGTTGGGAAGGTGGTCAGGGAAGGGTTGGGAGGGTGGGAGTGGGATGGTGTCGGGCTTGTTATTGGTGTTAGCCAGCAGGCCATAATGGGGGAGGACGACGTGTTGGATGAGTGGGAGGATGTTGCTGCCGAGGCGGGGTTGGAGTTTGTGGTTTATACCAAGGGCAGAGAGCAGGAGGAAGGGAAGAGGAATGAGTATGGGGAGAGGATGGGGATTGCGAGGGTGAGGGAGGCGTTGGAGGCTAATGATTGGTCTGGGGGAGGGGCACCAGGGGAGGAGGGGGATGGTTTGGGTTTTGGGGAGGGGGATGAGGATGACGATAAAGAGTTTGACCCTAAGGGGTTGGGGTATGGCTATGACAGGGAGGATTTTGAAGGGTTGAAGAGGGCGATTTGGGAGCAGATTGGGGAGGAGATTGACACCACGGGGGAGGGGAAAGGGAAGGAGGAGGAAGGGGAGGAAGTGATTGGGGATGATGATATCAGGAGCCTGGAGCAGATGATGGTCAAGTTGCGGGCTGTGAGGGATATGAGTGCTGGTTTGCCGGAGCAGCAGAGGAAGAGGATGGCTAAGCAGGCTGTGGAGGAGGTTATGAGGGAGCTGTGAGCTGTGGTGGTGGGTAGAGCTGTCTTGGATTGGGTAGTAGAGGGTTGAACCTCGACCCGACTTGAGACTGATAGCGACCCGGAATCTATACTGGACTTTGCTGAGGTCATACCGGTACCGGGATGATGTCTTTTCCAAAGAATATCCACATCTAAAGAAACACAGTATGGTACTGTATACATCACCACATATGATATATATATCCCCATACATTGTCAGAGATATCCCCCGCCAAGACACATAAACATCCAACTGACCTTCCGATCCCAGGTTGGACCTCCCGTTACAGATTGATGGGGCAGACAACCCTGCGTAGAAGGCCAAGCCGAGACGGTGAAGAATGCCACTCTCCTTCTGCCGCCGGAAAGGCATTATTGCAGCAGGTTCCCTTTTGTGGGGAAGAACGTTCTTCGGTTATGTCAGAGAGTTCCAAAAAATGGCAGGTCAAGGTAGCAATCAAATGGCAGTGTAGATCGGTGCATATCCGCCTTTTTCGTTACCTATGCTGTTGTTCTGTTACAGAATTATTATTATCCTGCCGCTTGCATGATTCTGATGTTGACGTGGCAGGTGTTGAAGGGGTTGTAGGGTTCGGGAAGAGGATGGTTGATGGCTTAAACCAGGTTGAAGTGAGCCGGTTTTTTTAATAATAGATCGATCCAAAACAGCATCGAAGGGGAGCGTTATCTGGGGTAGGTCCATACAAACACAACCTGTTCCCGATATTGACAGGGTAGGTAGGGTGTGTCGTCCTGTAGTTTACTTCAGATTCCGGAGTCAACCGCGATTTCAATGGGCGGAGGGACGGTCCAAGCCGCCTTTCGGCACAGCCTGCCGTGCTGAGCGGGAAGTAGTCGTCGAAGAGGCTTGAATTCGGTGAACCAAGCGCCGGCTTCACAACCATGTTTGACTTACAAGTGGTCACCATCAACAGGGAAGAAGCCCTCACCGTCGGCAATGTACACCATCTCAACACCTTACCGGATTTCTGTAAGCGTCGTCTCTTGGCGTCCAATGACGGCGCAGAATCCAGAGTGCTGTCCAACCTCAGGGCTGGCACCGAGCGCCACTGTCTTGGACAACTCCAGCTCCCCCACGGCCGATTGGACTGCGGGGTTTCCAGAACTTTTTTCAGGTGATGCCTCCCCCCCCCTTTTTGGCTTCCTTCCTTGACTTTCAACGGCCAATACAAGGTGGTATCTTGTAGATGTTCTTCAAAGATCGGTACTTTTGGAAGCCTTGAAGGAAGAAACTGACTGACTTTGTCCAGTCATTTTTTTGGGGGCCGCCATGCCTTTCTCACCACCTATGCATGAACAACACGTCGACCCTCCTCCAATCAGGCTGCCTCCGGTTCCAGCGCATGAACCTGTGCCTGCAGCCTCACGACTGCCCACCGATCTTGTTGTCAAGCCCGTGCCGCGTGTATTGAGCAAGAGATCCTGAGTTAGAAAAGCATGTCAACATGATGAAGAGCATGATATCTGTGTGTACATAGACATAAGTTGTGAGTTGACCACCCCGAAGAGCCCGTGCTCCAGAGTTGCCGAGAAACCCCTCCGCAAAAACCGAAACGATGCTACCTACCATTGCCCTGTTCTCCTCGCCAAGCCCAAAACCGGCAGCAGGTCTGGCGGCTTGGCTTGGGATAACGTTTTCTTTTCTCCCTCACGGGTAAAATCGCCACAACTGCTGAGAGAAGCATAAAAGGGGAAAGGCGCCGGCCTGGTTCTTGGACGCGCCGACCAATTGCGCGACCTTCGTCCGATGGGGGGAGGGAGGAGGACCTGACCCACACGTGTGTTCTGTCGGGAACCCTGGCCAGAGATCCTTGGTCATCTTCAGGGGTAAAGTGGGGCGAACCACACCGTCTGACTTGAGAGAAAAGGAGTGTGACAGTGTGAGCACAGTGCACTACCGCAGCGTAGGGATCTGCTTTGCTGCTGTCTGTGTCGCTGTCCAGATCTCCAAAGTCTCGGATCCAACAGCTATTCCCCAAGGCCGAGAATTGACGGGTAGATGATGTATATGCGTATGTTGTTGTACGCATGCCCCTGACTATCTATGCTGGTTGGAGCAAGAGGCTTGAAATGGTGTGGTGGGCGAATGCCGGAGTCGACAGGAATGGGGTTCCCTCTTTTCTTTTCTATTTCTGGGTCACTTTCTTGATCCTCCACAGGCAGCCCTGCACAGCATGCATTCCGACAGCCAGCTGCTAACGCCGTTCCCCTCTTGAAAACCCCTCTTTGGGAGGGGAACTACTGTACCTACCTGTCATCTGTCGGATAAGACGCCAGACTGTCAGAATCTCAGACCTGGTACGCCGGTGGTTTGAGACGATTTGGTCATATGTCCGTATCTACAGGTCGGTCCATAACTCGTGAGGCAGGTCGAACGGGACCGTCAGTATGGCTTGAGGGTGTTCTGCTGTGCGTTGTTTCTCAATGGTCCACACAATCCGATGAATCGCGACCGAAGGGAGACGCAAACCACACTCCTGCCGAATCGAGCGTCTACCTACTCGTGGGATTCTCCGTCCTACTGCACACAAAAAGGAGTGCTGCTGCTGACGCCGGCGCCGCAGGAACAGCAACACTAACGCAGGAACACGGCAGGTTGGCACACAGTGTCGAGGGAAACACTGCGCTTCTGCAGGAACAGCAGATGCATCGTGCCACAGGCGGTGGCGATGCTCTGCAAACATCAGGAAAAAAGCACCACCGGCCGAACCAAGGTGGGGGGGCAGTCGAAGTATGAAGCACAGGAGACTCTTGTACACGGCTGTTGCCATGGACTATCCGTCGAGCTCCTCCATAGATATTCGTATCAGAACTGTACCTAGTGGAGGTTATCAGATCCTTGTTTCCGTGGTTCTGATATGATCACCACCGGGGACTTTGGCCGTCCTTTCCAGGGCCAGTGCCGGATGGCCGGTCAGGCCCCGAAAAGCTCCACGATGCGCTGCTGCTCGCTGCCCGACAGACGCACTGTGTACGGGATCGCGACTTGGCGTGGTGCTGGTCACTGCTGTTTCCCCTTTTCCTAACCCCCAACTGCAAGTGTGGAACAGAAAGGTTGTGATTGGTCCACCTGTTGCGCCGAACCTTTTGAAGTGAACACTGACAGATTTCCAGCAGGTTGTCTTGAAATGGGTCTCTCGGTCGAGGATGATGTTTCTGGGACCTCAAAGAAGATATCGGCAACCAACAATGGCCCTGAGCCCGGTATTCCAGCGAAAGTTGTGTTGTTCATTGAGTCGTGAACTCTTTGTCGGGTAGAGACCAAAGAGGACAAGCGTGGTGAGAGGTGGTCAGAGTGCGCCGTTGAGAAATGCTCTGGCCACGCACCAACACCCGCAGGACCCGCCAAACTGTGGGCAGCAGCAAGGGACTGGCGGGGTTGTGGTTCACGAGCTTCACATCGGGTTGCAGTGTTTGGTGACTCGAGTCGTGTCTGCGGATCGCTGTGTGACGAACGGCAGCAAGCACACACAGCTCTCGATGTGTCCCTTGCGTGGGAGGCAGAGGTAGCTCATCCTAAGTGTCCCGGCAGAGCGGTGATGTGGCCTGGAGTGGCCCAGAGTGTAGAATATCGGAATCGAGGCTCGGGTTGCTGGGCACCTGGGGGGCAGAACGACCCCTATTAAGACCAGGCCACCATGCTGGCCATGCCTACTTGGGCACGTTGGGGTGCCAGAACGCCCTTCGCAGAGCCCAGACCAGGAAACCAGTGAGAATTGAGTGTGGTGAAAGGGGCTGATAAACGGAATCCTAGACACTGAGGCAAACACTCGGAGCTGGTCAGCTGTCGAGGTATCCGTAGTGCCTGGTGGGTGCCGCTGGCTTCGCGTCAGGTACGGATGGGGGGACGCGGAGAAGCTGGTCCAAGTCGTGTCGCACTTGTTTCACTGCTCTGCATACATACAACAGTAAAAGCCCTGGCCCCGAGAAGCGAGCAGGCTTTTTCTTGCTGTGGACTGAACAGTTATCTTGGATTCAGAAAACGAAAATAACGAAACATACCGGACCTAAGAAAGTAATACACTAGAATGCCCTGGCACTTGGATGCGGCGTGGGTGGGTGTTGTTGGTGTGGTCACCCTCATCAGGTCCGATGATGGGTGTGAGTGAGCTCTTGGTTTGTGGTGCGGTGGGTGCACAGTTGGCGCGCGCACTGTACGGCTGCAGCTGGTGTCCCGCGATTGGCTGGACAGTCGCTCTGGGGAGCGCTTGACGGGCGAGGGGCCGCCAGACCCGCCCAGTGCGTGGGAGTGGGACGCTGGGCCTCTCTCTGTTCCCTCGCTTTTTTGCTTTTCCTTCTTGAAGCCCCATGTCCCCGTGCTGCTCTTTTTTTCCCCAGTCTCTCTTTTCGTCAACCTCAATCGTCCACATCACCACGTCGCTCGCTCGGCAGCCCATCCTTTCCTCCTTCCCTCCTTCTCCCCCACTTCTTGCTTTGCTTCTCACCACAGTCACTCTCTTTAGAATAAACTAATTCAATTGTATTGCGACCCGTTCACTCCTTCCGGGTCCCATTTTTGCCTTCGCAGCTCCAACACCATAGCCCTAGCCCTCGCCCTCGCCGACGACGATCTCGATCATCGCCGCCGACCGACTAGTACTACTACCTACGACCTAACGCGATCGCATATTATCATTACCACCTCCTGCTCCAGCTTCTTGGTTCAGGACCGACGCTCCTTTGCAACTGCTTTTTTCCCATCATAGTTTTCCAGCATTTATTTGTCGAGTTGCGACAACAATCTACACCTACCTCCCTACCAGACAACCGAGCTACGATTTGAAAAATATCACACCATCTCGACACATCCGCCTAGGCCGAGTGATATCTGCGCAACAATCTAGGTGGAATTGAATTTGGACGACATCACTGCGATCGTTGCCTAATCGCGACATTTATCTACCCTTATTAATTGGTGATACCCCTTGGACGATAAAACAACACAAAAAGAAGAACTCAGCAAGATCACCGGGCCCGAAATGGCTACCGACGTGGTCAAGCAAGAGGAGGGCCTGACCCTCCACACTCCTCAGCTCTCGACTTCGCCATGCTCCACCAAATCCTCATTGCCAGCATCTAATGCCACCACTCCCACCAAGGACATGAAGATGGAGACGAAGCCCGGGCAAAGCGCTTCGCGGCGCCCGCCCCGCAAGAGCACTCTCACCCAGCAGCAGAAGAACCAAAAACGACAGCGCGCCACTCAAGATCAATTGACCACGCTCGAGATTGAGTTCAACAAGAATCCCACACCCACAGCTACCGTTCGTGAGAGGATAGCGGAGGAAATCAACATGACCGAGAGGTCTGTTCAGATCTGGTTCCAGAACCGGTAAGTTTTGTGTGTGTTTTGTCGATAGTTCGAATCTTCGCTAACCACTCACAAAGACGTGCCAAAATCAAGATGCTCGCAAAGAAGAGCCTCGAAAGCGGCGAGGAGTTGGATACCATGATTCCTGAATCTATGCGCCAATATCTTGCCATGCAAGCCATGGAATCCGGAAAGAGCATCCCTGGCTTCTTCGGTCGCCCGGGCCCGTTCCCCTATGGACACCAGGGCATGATGGGCGCCGAGCAGGGTGGCCAGGGCAAAGTTTGTAAGTTGTTTTTCTAATTCGGCATAGCCAAGTACGTGAGCTGACTGATTGCTTTCAGTGATTCATCATCTCAACTGCCGCTCGCTCACCATCGGAAGATGGACCCGTGTTGGGCAGAATGCGATGGATCTCATCGTTTTCTACTCCCCTGACAAGTGCACCATGACCTACTACATCAACAACGAGCAGGCTGGCTACAAGATCGAGTACCCATTTTCCTACATCAAGAACATCTACCTCAACAACTCGGATGATCACCACGCTGGAATCACGATTGAGCTGCTCGAGGCTCCCTTCTTCTACATGGACTCGGCGACCACCTCGACTTTCATCCAGGTGAATGACTTCACTGAAGACCTGCAAGCTTCTCGCTGCATGACCCACCACCTCGGTGGTAACCCCAAGGCTTTGAGCGGTCAATTGGCTAAATTGGTCAGCCTGGAGTCGTTCATGCACCGTCATACCGCGCCGCCTCCTCCTCCTCCCCCGATGTTTGACCAGCTCCACACGCTCTCCATGTCTGCCCCCGTGTCGCCCCAGGCCAGACCCTCTTCTCAGCCAAACTTTGCTCAGCCGCATGTGGGCATGTTCCAGGAAACCCAGTGGGGAATTGCTGCTCAACATCACACCATGATGATGCGTGGGCCAGGCCACAAGAGACAGCGTAGTCGCAGTGTGCCAGGTCCCATCGACTTCCAGACCATGCAGCTTTTGCAAAACCCCCCGAGCTTCCACATCACTCAGCCAGAGGGCCAGCCACACACGCAGAATCCACACATCTTCAGCCCAATTCCCCAGCAGCCCAACATGCTTGGTCCCATCGGGCCAAATCTGCGGATCGACACCCGTGCTGGTTTCGGCAGTCTGGACATGCGCCAGTATCCTCTCTCCGCGACAACAGCCCCCTCGCCATCAGAGTTCTCGAGCCCCAACTACTTTGCCTCGCAAGCTCCAGAGCCCAACGGTCTTCCTGCTGGCAGCTTCACGCCATATAGCGGTACTTTCTCGCCCATGGTGAATCCTGCCAGCCTGGGTGTTCCTCCGCCTTCCATCTCGCCGCTCTCATTCAACCATCCCGACCCGGCCATTGTCGGCGAATCTCCTCCCATGTCGATGCCGCCAATGTGCGATGGTTCGGCCATTTCCGATGACGGCAGTATGAATGACATGTACCCAGGCAACAAGCACACCATGACGTTGCCGCTTCACCCACATTCGCCCTTCATGGAGCAGAGCCAGAGCGAGATAGAGCTGAACCAGTACATGGATCTCAAACATTACGACGTGGATCCGGCTTCTCTGTCGCCAGAAAGCGTCCAGGCCCAATAGGAAACGGTTTTCGGTTCGGCTTTTTCTGCGGCGTTTTGAGAGGATTTTCGTTGTACATACCAGGGAGCTTTCGTGGTTATCTTTCCTAGCTTCCAACACACCAAAAGTTCACGACATATTTCACTCATCCCCGATCTACACTGCCAAACTCTATCCCCCCCCACCATCGAAATCTATTTTGAATTTCATTCTTGTCCCATTTCATCATTTAGCCACGACTTTGCATGACGATACCCACTCTTCGTGCTCGTCTGGCACAGCGGTTCCGGACTTTTTCACATCTCGTTTGGCATCCCACTTCGTTGCGTTCTCGTCATGTTGATTTGCGGATTATTTTCTTCGTCCATCAAATTTCGATACTCCGAGGACTTTTGTGTCTTGCAGCGGTCCTGGGAAAGGCTTTAATAATTATTCCCTTTTTCGTTATTTATTCCGATATTTTTCTTGTTTTCTTTGAGCTCGTGGTCTGCCAGGAAAACAACCTGGTGGGCTCCGAGAAAAGCGATGAATGGCGAGGCCCAGGAGGCTGATTTATCTGGTACCGAGGTTCTAATACTGGGGCTTTTTCTTGCACTGCGTATAACTGGGAAGGCGGATTCGGGAACAGGGAGTTGATTTGGGAAGGCGCCGATAGCAAAATGGCGGGATCAGGAGAGGAAAAGAGACAGAGCAGGACCAGAGGCCGGGCCGGGGACTGAAGGGGAGAGGAGAGAAGGGGTGAAAGAAGTCTCAATAGATAGAGAGAGAGAGAGAGAGAGAGAGAGAGAGAGGGAGAGAGAGGATTCCCGGAGTGGTGTGCATACATATAGGAATGGACTCGCCACTTTGTTGCTATTCAGCTGCTATTTTGGTGCTGTGGGGTGTTAGGTTATGACTTCACGGCAGGATCCTAATTGAAAACACAATACCACTGACTTTGTGCCCTTTCCATGTGAATGGATCATAGGTCTAACAAGATCTCACGATTACAAGGTAGATAGATAAGAACGGCATTACGTGATGAAGGCTACGCTTTGACAGCAGTGGATAGGGCTGATAAGTGTGGGGTTAGGTTGGGGAGGAGGGTAAGCTTCGTGAAGGCCCTACCACGGAAGCTCCCATCCCTCGAGTCCAAGCAGTGCCCGGAGGAGACGGGATGAGATGCAGATGACCTGCAGCGAGCCGCCCGGATGAGTTGCGCATGCGCTGGCTCTGGAACAACGGGAGAGGATGGAGGGGCCAAGAAATAAAATCGCGCCGTTGCATTCGCGTGTCGCCAGTCAGCTGGTGATGTCTTTTTGCCTGGCGGAAAGGGAGATGGAAAGGGAAAAGATGGTGGTGATGATTAAGGCTGGACAAGCTTTCTCGGTTGCATAATTTGGGGCACAGCAGAGCTGTTGGAGGCCGGATGGAAAGGGGAAGGGAGACACTGTGCCCCCGTTTGCATGAAGTGTGAGATCTGATGTAAGGTCATTTTTTAGTTTTTTTTTGCCTGCCGCTGCTAAGTAGGTAAGGTACTATATAGGGTTGGGTTCTAGGCCGGTCTCTGACAGGTTTGATGGATGTCAGGTTGGATTTAGCAATGGGCGCTAGATTGGGAGTGAATGCACAGCCGGGAGGTTTAAACTTGTTACTGTCAAACCTGTCAAAACTGTCATCTTTAAGGTTCCAGAGCCATGGACACGATTGCATGTCGTTGATATGACAGGTGGTGTCTGTCACTCGCTGCAACTTCAGACTTGGGAGAAGAGGATAGGGGTCCACACTACACACACCACACACACCACACACACCACACACCGCAATCCAAGATGTGGTGTGGCGTTGTTGGGGTCAGGTGGTGGTTTTATACGGGAGCTCAAACAGGCAACTCGAATGCGGTGAATGGATACCGGGGCTGGGGGTGGCATGGGGGGTGCCACTTTGTGTTGTGTGTACGGATCAGCCAAGAGGTTTAACCGGAGGTGTATTCCCAGAATGAGCGGTGGGGTTGGAACCGTGTTGTAGACTTTCTTTGCATATGCTGGGTAGGAGAGACGGGGTTTTAGAAAAGGCCGGACGGGGTGGAACAGAGGAGAGCGATTGATAACAGAACGGGGCCGGACGATGATGGCGAGCTGGCCGGATGGTGGATATGAGTGTTGCGCGGACGATGATCTAGTGGGGTTTCTTGTTGCGGTGCGGACTTGGAAGAGGACCTCGGCGGTGTCTGGACTTGCCAACTTTTTTTCCCTTGATTTGATGAATGGTGTTGTGTCGAGGACTTGTTTCCGGCCGGTTGCATTCCTATCCAATCACTTGCACAGGCCACCTGTTCTTGTAGACAGTTTTTTGCAACACTTCCTCAACATTATCACTATGACAGACGGCGAGAACGTCAGGCTGTGGATTCTAGGATCGGGCTTTGTCTTGTTCTGGGTTGACTTCTGGACCCATCTGATTATCACAGCCACAACACAAAACTCGGCACGCGCAGCGCAGGGGGGGGAATTGCGACAAACGTGGGACCGACAGAAGCAGCCGGGATCCTTGCATATCGGACTTCAAGCATTTCAGCCGCCAAGCATACATCGAGGTGTTCCCAGCTTTCTACCGAGCGTCACACTTGCTCTCTTTTCTCTTTTTGGCCTCACTGCTTGCAACACGTTTTTCCTTGCCATACCACAGCATCCTCCCACCTCCCTTTGTCCTAGACAAGCAAGGACACCACCAATCGGGTCATGCCAGCCGCACCTTGACACGCCCCCATCCCACCCACCTCATCCTCCCCCAATCCCTTTGTTCCACCGAGCCCTTTGTCTTTTGCGCGCGCAGGTCGTTCGTCAGCTCTAGCACTATTTCGGTGGCATGGCGCCAGGGAGTCACCATGACGCCGCAGAGGCGCTCAGGACGAGGCTTGAGCAAATCGAGTTACAGACCTCGCAACCCGCGCCTACTTCACCCAGTGTCCCGCAAATCTCCCTGCCAGAGCCTCGCGAGCCGTCTTCTCTCAGCGGTACAAACACGCCCACGAGACCATCCCTAAGCTCGCCCCCAACTCTCGCCAGTGGTCTTCCTCGAGCTCGTCACTCCTTAGACAGCAGCAGTTCACGACGACCGCCACCAGCGCTTAGAGTCAGAACAGGACTGTACAAAATCGAATCATCGCAACAACTCGGCCCGTCACCAACACAGCTCGCGCAGGAAAACAGCACCCTCTCCCCTCCGCTACCACCAGGGCGAATCTCCACCAGCTCCCAAAGTGCCTACCGAGCCCCTACCGTCTCGCGCATAGAAGAGTCAAGGATCTCCCTCACCCGCCCCCGCCAAACATTTGACGAAAGGCGCAACACCGACGTCCAGCAGCTGGCCTTGGACAACAGCAACAACAACGACAATAACAACAACAACAACACCTCGAACAACATGGCTCCCGCAACCTCAGCCACACCCGACGACGACGACGACGACGACGGAGAACCCCGAACAAGCTACACTTCCGTCCCTTTAAACTGGCTCTCCCGCCAAAAAGCCCGCCACCGACAAACAACCCGTAAACAATGGCACTCGTTCAAAAAGTTCGCAGCCCCCTATTACAAGAAATACGTCCTCGAAACCCTCCTCCGCCAGAAACCTATCCCTCCGAGCAAAGACGGTCGCCACATTTTGCTGTCCCCGGGAAGAGCAAGGAGGAAACCGTTCAAGGATGAGAGAACGGGGAAGCCATATGTGTCCAACGCGATTAGATCGAGCAGGTACACCATCTGGAGCTTCTTGCCGAAGCAGTTGTTTTTCCAGTTTAAGAAGCTGGCGAACTTTTACTTTTTGGTGATTGGTATTCTGCAGATGGTGCCGGGTCTGTCGACGACGGGGACGTACACGACTATTGGGCCGTTGTTGGCTTTTGTGGCTTTGAGCATGGCGAAGGAAGGGTGGGACGATTATAGGAGGTACAAGCTTGACGTGAGGGAGAATAGGAGCGGAGCTTGGGTCTTGGATCCCGAGGCGGCGGCTGGGGGAGGGCAAGGGAGGAAGGGGAGATTACCGGGCGGTTTGGTTAGGCGGAGCAAGAAGACGGAGGGGAAGGAGGGGGAGATGACTGTGCTTGAGCTGAAGGGGACGGAGAGTGAAGGGGGGGTGGTGGAGGAGAAGCCGAGTCAGTGGGTGAGGACGGAGTGGCAGGATATTAGGGTGGGAGATGTGATTCGGTTGGAGAGGGATGATGCGGTGCCGGCGGATATTGTGCTTTTGCATGCGACGAACGAGAACGGGATTGCGTATATTGAGACCATGGCGTTGGATGGGGAGACGAACTTGAAGAGCAAGCAGGCGAGCCCGTTGCTGGCGAAGCATTGCGCTTCGGTGGCGGGGATGGGCGCGGTGGAGGCCGAGGTCGTGTCGGAGGATCCGAACATTGATCTTTATAATTATGAGGGGAGGGTGACGGTGGGTGGGGAGACGAGGCCGTTGACGTTGAATGAGGTTGTGTATAGGGGTTCGACGCTCAGGAATACCAAGGAGGCGACGGGGCTGGTGATTAATACCGGGGAGGAGTGCAAGATTAGGATGAACGCCAACAAGAATGTTAGGGCGAAGGCGCCAAAGATGCAGCGGTCGTTGAATCGGATTGTGCTGCTTTTGGTGGTCTTTGTTTTTGTTCTTGCGGGCGGTCTGACGGCTGGGTATACCATGTGGAGGAGGGACGAGGAGTGGAGGGCTTTCTATCTCTCCGGAGAGACAGTTCAGCTGAGCCACGTCTTCATCTCGATGCTGATTGCGCTCAACACGTTGATTCCGCTGTCGATGTACGTCTCGCTGGAGTTGGTGAAGCTGGGTCAGCTTCTGCTGCTTCATGATGTTGAGATGTACGACGAGGTCAACGACACACCCGCGAAATTCAACACCACGACCATTTTGGAAGATCTGGGGTGTGTGGGCTATGTCTTTTCCGACAAGACGGGCACTCTGACTGAGAATCTGATGCAGTTCCGCAAGATGAGCGTGGCGGGCACAGCATGGCTGCACGACATGGACGTGTCCTATGTTGCTCCTGAAGGCGGCCGCCCTTCCATATCTGGACGACCCTCCGTGTCCCAGCGGCCTTCCTTTTCTGGTTGGAAGTCGTCTGTTCGCCCGACAAATGCTCAGCCTGAGCTGAGGACGGACGAGATGATTGACTACATTCAGAAGAAGCCCAACACGCCCTTTTCCCGCCAGGCCCGGCAGTTCATCCTTTGTTTGGCTCTTTGCCACACTTGTCTTCCCGAGGAGGACGAGAACGGCAAGATTGATTATCAGGCTGCGTCTCCCGACGAGTTGGCTTTGGTGAGGGCTGCTGCACAGCTTGGATACATTGTCGTCAAAAGAACCACGGAATCTGTCACTGTTAGAATGGAGCACGGGACTGGCGCGGACACTGAAGAGACTTGCCAGATCCTGGACGTGATTGAGTTCAGCAGCAAGCGGAAGCGCATGTCGATTGTTCTTCGCATGCCGGATGGCAGGATTTGTGTCTTTACCAAGGGTGCCGACAGTGTGATCCTGCCTCGGCTGAAGCAGAGGACTCTTGCTATGCAGACTGCTACTGCTGTTGAGCGCAGGGCCAGCATGCGCAAGAGTGTCGAGCAAGAGAAGGCTTTTCAGCGACGTGCTAGTTTGCAGACCCCGGCGGCGGCACAGCGTCGCAGCATGGATCTCATGCGGAGATCGCTTGCCTTGGACAGGAAGAGCAGTTGGCGAAAGTCGATGGTTTCTGAAGGTCTTGACAACTGGCTTGCTCGGCGTGAAGCTGATGGCTTGGATGCGCCGGGTAATGAAGAGGCCTATCAAACTCCGCGCCAGTCCATGGCGCGAAACAGGTCTTTGGAGCTTGCTCGGTTAGCTGCGTTTGATCCTTTGGATGGGATGGTCGACGAGCAACTTGCTGTGAACGAGGGCGCCGTTTTTGAGCGGTGCTTTCAGCATGTTGATGATTTTGCTACCGAAGGCCTGCGGACCCTGATGTACTCTTACCGCTACTTGGAAGAGGATGAGTACAAGGCGTGGAAAGAGATCTATCTCGAGGCTACCACCAGTCTTGTCAATCGCCAGGAACAGATCGAGAATGCCGCCGAGATTATCGAGCAGGATTACGAGCTGGCCGGTGCAACCGCGATTGAAGACAAGCTCCAGCAGGGTGTCCCCGAGACTATCGACAAGCTCCGCCGCGCCAACATCAAAGTCTGGATGTTGACTGGTGACAAGCGCGAGACTGCCATCAACATTGCCCACTCGGCCAGAATTTGCAAGCCCTTCTCTGAGGTTTACATTCTCGACGTCAGCCATGGCGACCTGCAGGACCGTATTAATGCTACTTTGACTGATGTCAGTCGAGGCATGGCTCCTCATTCAGTGGTGGTCATTGATGGACAGACCTTGACCATAGTCGACGACGACCCCCAGCTTCGTCTACTCTTCTTCGACCTTGTTGCCCGCGTCGACTCGGTCATCTGCTGCCGCGCCTCACCCTCTCAGAAAGCTAACCTGGTCAAATGCATTCGCCGCCAAGTTCCCTCAGCAGTGACCCTCGCTATCGGAGACGGCGCCAATGACGTGGCCATGCTTCAATGCGCCCATCTCGGCATCGGCATCAACGGCCGCGAAGGCACCCAAGCCGCCCGCATCTCTGACTACTCGATTGGCCAATTCCGCTTCTTGTCACGCCTGCTGTTTGTCCACGGCCGCTGGTGCTACGCCCGCACGGGAAAGTACATTTTGGCCACCTTTTGGAAAGAAATCGTCTTTTACCTCATCCAGGCTCAATACCAGCACTACAACGGCTATACCGGCACCTCCATCTTCGAGTCCACCTCCCTCGCCGTCTTCAACACACTGTTCACCTCTCTCTGCGTCATCCTCCCCGGCATTCTCGAAACGGACCTCTCGGCTGAAACCCTGTTGGCCGTTCCAGAACTCTACTCCTTTGGTCAGAAATCTCAGAGTTTTAATTTCAAGCTCTGGCTGTACTGGATGGTGTTGGGAATAACGGAATCAGTCATCATCTTCAACTGCGTTTACTACCTTTATACTCTCGCGCCCTACCCAGTCGAGACAGACCTCTACTCGGTCGGCACGCTGGCTTTCTCCCTGGCGGTGGTGTTTATCAACCTCAAGCTCTTTTTGCGAGTGAGGAACAGGAACGTAATCATCTTTGTCGGGTTGTTTCTCTCCATCTTTGGGTGGTGGCTGTGGAATATCTTGTTGGCGGTCATCTTTAAGCCGTCGCTCGGTCCTTACATTGTCGGTGATAACTTCTTGACGGGGTACGGAAAGGAGGGGTACTGGTGGATTGTTCACTTTCTTGCTCTATCTGCGCTATGCGTTTTTGAGCTGGGGGTTGCGGCGGTGAAGAGGACATTTTGGCCGACGGATCAGGATCTGGCGCAGGAGATGGAGGCGATGGAGGGTGTGATGGAGGTGTTGGGGATGCACGCTAATCGGTTGGAGAAGGGGGAGAGTTGCACGGTTGTGGTTGGGGGGAACGCGGAGGAGGGGGATGATGAGAGGGGGGGGAGGAAGCCTGGGTTTGGGGATGTGGCGAGCTTGAAGACTGTGACGAGCGCGAGTTCGCCTGGGCCGGGGTTGGAGAGCGGCGGTGGTGGTGGTGGTGGGGGGTTGACGCCTGGTTGGAGGGGGGGTAATGGGCAGCAGAGGCCGCCGGGGGTGAGGAAGATGGCTTCGGCGGAGTTTGGGAGGGCGAGCATGAGCCGGTTGAGTAGGCAGTTTACGCCGCCGGTGGAGGAGAGGGAGAATCCGATTGATGAGTTTATGAGTAAGCAGGAGCGGCAACAGGGGGTGAAGAAGTGAAAAGGGGAAATGATGAGTGATGAGGGGTGAGGGTGTATATATGGGGTATGAAAAGTAATGTTTGGTTGAAGAGGGGGGTGGTTGGTTAGGAAAATTCCCAACTGGGGCGTTTCTTTTCTTTTTTTCTTTTTGTGGTGCTGCATTCTCAAGGGAAACATTTGGGTGTTTTTGGGCGTTCTATACCACCATTGTGATGCATGTTGGAAGTGCAAGCTTTTGTTCTTTTGGCAGAGATGTATAGAGAAGGAGGACATATTGCTGTATTTCAGGGGCCCCAGGGATGGGAGGGAAAAGACTGGTGTAGTGTCGCATGTACACACACACTTTGCAACCGAATAAGCATCATTGTTATTATCAGATGTCAAGGCCTCTCATGCAGTTCCCGCACCAGCCGCAGTCCTTGTCGCAAGCACCGTACTCCATGTCTGACTCTGGAAACTGGAATCTGTAGCTCGATGTCTGTGGTGCGGCCCAGACTCGATCGCCGCTTCTTCTCTTTCTTGGAGCTTTCTTTGGGCTTTCACCGTGATGGTTTGGCGAGTCTGCTTGGTGTTGGAGCACGTCTTTTTTGGTCTTGAATTTTTTACCGCAGCATTGGAAGTTGGGCTTTTCAGTCTTGGCTTCAGTCAGAGGTTTGGGCTCGGCAGGGACTGTGGTGGTTTCTGCTGGGATGTTTGGGGTACTCTGAACAGAGGTCTTGTTGTTGTTGTTGTTGTTGTTGTTGTTGTTGTTGTTGTTGTTGTTGTTGTTGTTGTTGTTGTTGTTGTTGTTGTTGTTGTGTGGGCTCTGAGTTGTGCTTTGAGGATGGTCTTTCTGTGTGTGTAGCGGGGAATCTCGGAGGTGTTGATCGCGGGCTTCGGCTGTGACGAAGCGAGCACCGCATTCGCACGAGGTTGTGTTGTGTCTTGGGGAGTCGAGTTTGTGTTGTTTGAGGGCTTGGGCGTTGGCTACGCGCTTGCCGCAGTCACACAGGATGGTGTTCATGATGCTGGGTGGTGTGTAGCTGAGGATAGTCTGTCTCAATACTTTATTCAAGAGGAGAGACGCGGTGAAGATGGAAGAATTCTGGAAAAAAGAAGCGTCGTGACATGAGAATAGAGGTTGTGTTGGAGAAAAGACATCCGGTACTGATGGCCTCGTTTGCAGCCTCGCAAAGGGTGGGGGGGCCAATCACGATGCCGGTATCTGTTAATTGGTACCTAGATAGCCAACAGGCCTCCCAGGATGGTAAGTAGGCTTCGAAAGATGGTCAACAGACCTTGTGATATATACAAGAGACCCCTTTCCCCTTTAAAGAGATATAGGTTTATGGCTGTGACAAGTTTTACTGATTTAAAGTAGGTATTATTTTGTCTACGACGTAGCCAGGTAGATACCTATCAGGGGCATATCTCAGCATGCGCTGAGGCCTACAGAACGGTTTGCAACTACATCCAAGGACCCAGAGTACTGCATCTATCACACCTGACATCAAGTTTTGCACAGTCAAAATGAAGGAAGGGTTTGTTCATCACCATTATCTAGGTATGTCCTCCAAGAGCAGGGTATTTCAAGTATTTCCACTACACAAACTCACACACATCTTACACCACCACCCAACTCACTCCCCCCCCTCTCCCACTCTAATGACCACCTTCCCAGCCGCATGCCCCCCCATCAGCACATCAAACCCCTCCTTCACCTCCCCCCACCCCCAAACACTATCCCTCACCACCCTCACCCTCCCATCCCCAAGCATCCCCGCCAATAACTCCATCATCTCCAACCCCGGATCACCCAAACTACAAATCTTGAACCTCCTCCCCGTCCCCCCCAACCACTGCGCCCTCGGCCAGAGTATATTCAACCCAATCGTCACCACCGACCCCAGCAAATCCCACAACCTATACGAAGCGTAATGTATACTAGCCGCATCATAAACCCCCCCCTCCTTCAAAAACCCAGCACAAGATTTATACAACTCCTGATTCCCATACCCATCAATAACATGATCAAACCGCCTCCCCTCCCCACCAAACCTCTCTGTTAAATACCCAGGCAGGTCCTTGTGAAGCGTATAATCCACCACCTCATCCGCCCCCAGCGACCTAACCAACCCCTCATTCCGACCAGAGCAAACACCAGCGATATACCCCCCCAGCCCAACAACATCACGAACAATCTGCACCGCCGCGCTCCCGACCCCACCGCTAGCCCCAACAACAAGGATTCTATCCCCCTTTTTTACCCCCGCCTGACGGACTTGAAGCAAGGCGGTGCAACCGGCAAGCATCAACCCCGCCCCGTCGATGAGTTTCTTTCCTTGGGGGAGTCTGACGCAGTATTTTGCCGGGATGGGGACAATCTTCTGGAGACCGCCGATTCCTGTCTTGAGCATGTGGGGGAGGGGTGGGAAGCAGATTACATTATCCCCCGGGGAGAATCTTGCCTGATTGTGGGACTGGAGGACGGTGCCGCAAAAGTCAAAGGCTGGGACGGCGGAGGGGGTGGAGTGCAGGAAGAAAGGCATGGCGGTTAGGCTGACTATGTCGCCGGGGTTGAGGGCTGCGTGGGAGACGGAGATGAGGAGGGTTTCTTCTGATGAGTTGGAGGGAGGGAAGGTGAGAGGGTGGGAGGTGGTGAGGGTGAGGGCTGTGCGGGGGGTTGAGGGGGAGGTGTAGGTCCAGGCTTCGGTTGTTTTTGGGGGTGATGTTGACATTGTGATAGCTGAGCTTTGGGATTTGAAGGGTGTTTGTTTGATTAGCGTATCCGGCCGCTGTGGCTTTCAAGCGTCGGCTGGTGGTCGAAGAATGTACGTAAATCGATGAGAGGCTGGTGTTGGCCATTGAGGGTAAGCTGATGAACGACCACCGAGACGGGCTACACTGCCGATATATAGGTGAATGAAGTGTCGTCTTTGGTCTTATCTTTTCGAAAGTACTGACCAGATGGAAACCATGCAGACCAATTGTGCTGTCGTATGTCTCCGAAGCCATGCGCTGCCAGCCGCGTAATCCTCCCGCTGCCCGCTAACCAGGCTCGTTTAGCTGACCAATGCTGCCAACCAAACAAAGAATGTGGCACCTTGCTCAGAGTCACCGAGCTGGACACCGGTATCAAAACATGTGAAAGGCCAAAAGAAGCATTAGACTACGTAAGGGTATTAAACTGCAGCTCCAGAAAGACACAAGAAGGGCTATACACGTGCTCTGACACCGCGCACCTAGTTTGCGGGCACAGCCGGGGCAGCTTCCGATGCTGTGATCTCGGCCGTCTTGCCCTCAACCGCAGGTGCAGTGGCAGTCTTTTCTGTCGCTGAGCCAACTGCAGCCGCAGTCGCACCAGCCAGGTAGTCCTCCGACTCGCCAATTTGCTTCCCACCAGCAACCCACTGTTGCCACCTAGCCTCCCGTCTTCTGTTGCAAAGTTCCTGCAGAGCTGGCCAGTATTGACTGTGATCGTACTCGAAAGCAAGCTTGCCGCTGCTGAACTCGGACCACATCTGCTCCGTCGGTACGTACTTGCTCATGTCTTCATTGAACGCGAGCTTCTCGCGTGTGTGAGGGTCGATGAACGGTGTGATGAGCTTGAAAAAGGCAGTCACTACCCAGGGCATGTTGATGATAAGCGCCTTGCCCAATCTTTCGGGGTAGTGATTCTGAAGAATGTCGAGGACCTCGCGTGCCAGACCGATACCAGGTGATGTGTTGGACCGGGATTTGCTCTGCTTGAAGTTGATCAAGAGCGCCAAGGTTTCTTGCCCGGGTGGCATGATGTCGATAACGCGCTCCACCATAAAGACGAGATGTTGGACCTGACGAGGGGAGGCCTCGGTGTTCTGACGGCCTGGGTTGAGGTAGTGGCAGGGACGGCCTTCCTTGTCGTAGCCCAAGAGGATCTGCTTGCCGGTCTCGTTTTCGGGGGAAATATGGTCGGCCGTCAAGTCCTCCACTCCATACTCTCTCCTCCAGGTGAGGGTCTTGAGCAGACGCTTCTCGGCTTCCTGCTGATTCCACTTGGTAGCCCTCAGATAGCGAAGCAGGCATTCCTTAGTCAGCCAGAACTTCTCGCTATCGGTGGGAGGGCCAGCCTTGCTAGTGGAGGGGATCTCTGTCCAGCCCTTCACTCGCTCGAGAAGCCAGTCATACTTCTTTTGCTGCTCGGCGTCCAATGAAGGGCGTGGTTTGGGCTGGCTGCCAGCAATGGGAAAGGGCAATGGTAGTTTGAGAACCTCAGCCATGTTGATGTCTTAGAAGGGTTGTTGAGATGAATGCCCAAAGACTCTGAAAAGAGGTTAGCAAGAGGTATAAGTAGTTGGCAAGGGGTGGGGCCCCAATTTAACAGACAATTACCTATCGGTCAACCAAGACACCGTTACTCCGTGTGCCTCGTATGGGCAGCAAAGTTGGCAGGATAGGTCTATAAAGAGACAGACGAGATTGCAATAACTGGAGCGGCAGAAGAAAAGCCAGGCAAGTTCTGAAGAGCAAAGGAAAAGAAACAAGAGAGAGGGCAACGAAACAGTTGGTTGATAGGGAAACCCAGCCAGAAATCAATGTCCACTGCTCCCAAGACCCCGGTTCCAACAGTCTCAATTGCATCTCGGGCACCGTTTGAACGCTGCCATTGGCTCGGGAGCACCCAACAGCGGGTCGCAATTTTCAGCGCCGAGATCAGCGCAACCCCTGTTCAATCTGCCCAGTTAAGGCGGCCTAGAAATGCCCCGCAGCGCGTTAAGTGGTCCTGGACGCGTCAAACGCGTCCCACTTTGACATCTCCAACCAAATAATTATTGATCAAGTAACTGCCCTCGGTCGAGGTAACCAAAAGCAAGCAACGTCGCCAGCACAGCGCCGACACCAAGTTATAACAAATCGAATCCACGGAATTGGAACTGTCGAATAGATTACAACATGTCGGAAACAGAAATAGTCGCAGAGCTGAATGAGCAGTTCGGTTCAGGGAACAAGGAGCTCGAAGCCGATGTCGTCGCCGAACTGCGGTCCATCATGCGCCTCCATCAGCTGTCAGTCGAGGACCTGTTCTTCAAATGGGAGTCATATTGCATCAAGATGGACATAGACGCAGCACAAACAGCTCTCGAGACACTGCGACACTTCAAGCAAGACTTGCATGACACCCTCGAAAGAAACAGTCGGTCTCATGTAAAGATCAAGACCGAGAAGGGCATCTCATCAACACCACGGGCCCCCAGAGTTAGCGGCGGCGATGTTTTTGGAATGTTGGATAGCCTCACCACACCAGGCCCTGGAAGGGCCTCCAAGGTTGCCCCAAAGAGGACGCCAGCAGTCAGCCGTGTCAAGGCTGAGCCAGCCAGTTCGCCAGTCAAGTTGGCCGACCAGCTCGACGCTACGGGTGCTATTCCGTGAGCTTCAATTCCACATGTGTGCGGGACTACGCAGGAGCTGACTGTGACAGACCATCATCCTTCAACGACCGAGCCAATGCCGGCGAGACAGTCGAGATCCTCAACGACCAGCTCCCAGCGCCTGAGCCCCCTATCGCCCCCTTCAGCGAATCCCGAATCAAGCTCACCGCAGCCTCTGACCAGAAGAAATTGGCCTACAAACCCCTTGCCCTGAAGGTATCCGAGTCCTCCGAAATCCTCGACGACCGGATAGACGACTTTGTCTCCCTCGTTATGCAACACCACAAGCTCGAAGAGTCCGCCTTTGGCAGCGCCGCCAGCCAAAGCACGTCTGAGATCGTTGCCGTTGGCCGGATCGCCTCCGACTCCTCAGAAGGCAAACTCAACGCCGCTTCCTTACTCCTTGAAACCTCGCGCCGAATGGGTGGCGGTCTCCGCGTCCCTCTCAACGTCTCCAGGCTCAGAGGTTACCAATTCTTCCCCGGCCAAATCGTCGCTCTGAAAGGCGTAAACAGCAACGGACACGAATTCACCGTCCACCAAATCCTCGACTTGCCCCTCCTCCCCAACGCCGCCTCCACCCCCGACTCCCTCGGCGCTCATATCCAGCGTCTCCGCGGCGGCCCGGACGCAATGGACTCCGACTCTGACCCCGCCCCTCTGAACGTAATCTTCGCCTCTGGCCCGTACACAGCAGACGACAACCTCGATTTCGAACCCCTCAAAGCCCTCTGCAACGAAGCAGCCGACATCTACGTCGACGCGCTCGTTCTCACCGGCCCCTTCATCGACATGGAACACCCTCTCATTGCGTCAGGAGACTTTGACCTCCCAGAAGAATACCTCTCGTCCATCGACCCCGACACAGCAACAATGTCCACCGTGTTCAAGTACCTCATCTCCCCCTCCCTCAACCGCCTCGCTTCCGCCAACCCGAGTATCACCATCCTCCTCATCCCTTCGGTGCGTGACGTACTAGATAAACACGTGTCCTGGCCTCAAGACGCCTTCCCCCGCAAAGAACTCGGTTTGCCAAAAGCGGCAAAGGTAATAGGCAACCCCATGACGCTGAGCATGAACGAGATTGTCCTTGGTATTAGCAGCCAGGATGTCCTCTTTGAGCTCAGACACGAGGAGTTGATTGGGGGGAGACCGCAGGAGCCGAGGTTGTTGGAACGGGCGTGCAGGTATCTGGTTGAGCAGAGACATTACTTCCCGCTGTTCCCGCCGACGGATAGGAAGAAGCTGCCCAAGACGGGGAGGGGGGATGGGGTTGGGCCCGGGGCGGTGTTGGATGTGGGGTATTTGAAGTTGGGAGAGATGGTGAATGTGAGGCCAGATGTGTTGGTGGTGCCGAGTAGTTTGCCGCCTTTTGCAAAGGTATGTCATGTTGTAAGCCCGAACTTTTTGACAAGGTGGAGTGTGCTGACAGATGATGAATAGGTTGTTGAGAGTGTGCTGGTTATCAACCCGGGGTATCTTTCCAAGAGGAGAGGAGCGGGGACGTATGCAAAGATGACGGTTTACCCTCCTGATCTGGCGAAGCAAGAGCAGATGGGAGGGATGTTGGCGCACAAGATCTTTGAAAGGGCGAGGGTGGAGATTACGAGGATTTGAGGAGGGCTTGGGTTAGAAAGCAGTTGAACAAGAGTAATGTTGGTCCTCAAAAATGCCCGGAACATGTGAAAAGATCTGGCCTTGTTTGTCATATTATGTACTGCTTCTTATAAATAACTTAAGCGAGGCTTCTACCGGCCATCTATCTTCCTCCGCTTGTCACTATCATACCGATCCCTCCCCCGTTCCCGTGAAGGCGAGCGTTTCCGTCTCGGAGATCGTGACCGTGACCTCGACCGCCTCCGATCACGACTGTCATCCCGCCTCCGATGCCTCTCCCGATGATCATCATCATCATTCCCCCTCCTATCCCTGTCCCGATCTCTGTACCTGTCCTCATCCCTCGCCCTCTCCCTCCTCTCCCCCAACGGAACGGCATTCGACCCCCTCGGCCCCTCCCCCCCTCCCTCCCTCTCCCTCCACCCCCCTCGACCATCACTCTGAAACCTTTCATCCAACCCCCTATCATCCAACCTCCCAGGTCCCCCCCTCCTCCCCCCACTAATCCCCCCCCAAGACCCCGTATCCTCACTCCTCATATCCCTATACTTCGTCGCCCCCTTCTTCCCAACCTTAGTCATATCCCTCATCTGCAAAGCCTTAGGCAACAACTCCCGATTCCTAACCTCATCCGCAAACCTCGCCCCCATCACATCCCTCCCCACCAACCCCGCTTCAGCCCCTTGATCGTTATAAAACGCCCCCTTATGGAAATACTTTTGCATAAACCCCACCTTCCCCTTCCCCTCCCTTTCCTCTTTCTGTTTCCGCAAGTGCTCCTCATCCTCCTTTTTCCTCTCCTCTTCAGTCAACCCCCTCCTCCTCTCCACCTCAGCCAGCTCCCTCTCCTTTGCCTCAATCGCCTCCCTCTCCCGTTTCAGTCTTTTCAACTCCCTCAGCTTCCAAGCAGCATACTCCGCCTCGGGATCAAGATCGTCAGTGTCATCCACCTCGAGTTTATTCTCTTCATCGTCGTCGTCGTCCCAGGCTTTTTTTCCTGATTTCCGAGCCAGGAGGTCCTTGGCGATTTGTTCTTCTACCAACGCGTCAGCAGCGGCTTTGCGCGCGGCTTCCTCGGCGGCGACCAGAGCCGATTCTTGCTCTCGGGCGAGCTGGGCGGGCGTCTTGTTGCGTTGGGATTTGGGGATGAATTTTGGGCGGGCCATTAGGGGTCTGCGTGGGGCCGAGTCTTCGCTGCTGCTGGAGGATTCTGACCCGGAGCCGGATGCGGAGCCGGACTCGGAGGGGGAAGGGGCGCGTCGGGGCGGGAGGCCCATTTTTGGTTGTTTTGTTGGTGGTTGTGATGGTGGTGGTGGTGTTGTCGCAAAAGGTCGAGAATTTGGCAAGCTTTGGGAGACGCGACTTTGCGACTTGACTGCGGCGGGTTTTGGCGAAGTGGAGCAGAACTTAAATTGATAGCGCTAACCGGATTGGGTATGTTAACGTCACAAATTTGGGCTGATCAATTCTTGATATGACGGACAGGAGGGTGGATGCGCAAATTTAGAGAAAATTGATGCTGAGAATATTTTGAAGCAACTTTTGGGTATCTGATCTGTCCAACGGAGAGGCGGCAATGCCAAGCTGTGGACTTTCTGGGGTAGCTCCACCACCGCTGCCAGGGTTAGGGTAGAGCCTTGAACCCTCCCTCGCATCATCACGCTGCGTATCCAAGCAATATCATGTATCATAACTAGCCAACATCACTTGGGGTCCCCCATCCCAAGCTTCCCAAAAGCCCTATCCAGCTCCTCCCCCTCATCCGGCACCGCCATCTCACTCGCCCCTCCTGGCCCATGCCCTTGCTGCTGTTGACTAGTATTTCCCTCCCCATCACCACCTTCCCCAAGACTCAACTGCCCAAAGCCCTCTATACCAGACCCATCAGGCGCAACACTCTTTCTCTCCGGCTGAAGAACCCTTACATCACTATCCAGCCAACCAGGTGCTAGCCTCCTCTTCTCAGCCAGCTCAGCAGCCTTTATCCTCTCATCTATCGCTTTGATCTCCGCCTCCGCATCAGCCGTGAGTTTGGCAATGTGGTCTCGCAGTGCTCGACAAGAGGCGATAATATCGTTTGGATGGGCCGCGTGCCCAGACGGTGAGACGACATATTTCGGTTCTGGGCCCCCAGCGGCCGAGTCTGATGTGATGCCCGAGGCTGATGGGGGGAGGGCGGAAGGCATGGGCTTGTATGTGTATGGGAGCGTGGTTGCCGTAGGGAGGTTGACAAAGGGGGAGACGGTGAGGGGGACTTGTTGGAGGAAGGGGTGGGAGCCTTGGATGATGGTGTTAGTCAGCGCGTTTCCGTAGAGTTGAGGACGGAGGACGACGTACGGTTGTCGTGCATGGTGATGATTCGCCGCGTTTATTTGAGCATTTGATGGCAATTTCTGTTTGCTGTTTAAAAAAACTCGAGGTGATCAATTGACACGATTCTTGTATGAAGTGCCACGCGTTTGCTCCAAAGTTTCTGTTGGCCACGCGAGAACCCTCCTGGCCACACAAGCCGCATGACGAAAGAGGGACGTCTCGATAAGGTTATCGATAACGCAAGCTTGACCCCACCGAAATTTGACAGCTCCAGCAGCTTAAACCAGCTAGCTCCCCACCTTGCCAGCGGGCGCTCCCCAAAGTCAACATTCGCGACTTTGACCAGCGCAAACCAAACAACACCAAACCCACCCTCACCAATACCACGACGACAACCGCCAAAATGTCCCTCACCACCATCCGCTCCCCTCCCTCCCTATCCGACTACATCCCCCTCCCAGACCACCAATCCCACACCCCAACCTCCTTCTTCTCGCCAGCCAAACCCATCCTCCACCACCATTCCCCCTCCACCAAAGCCTGGCTCACCTCCCCCACCCAACTCGGCAAACTCCCCTTCTTCCCCCTCGACCTCACCACCCGACCAACCCCCCCCGAATCCCTCGCCCTCTCCCCCGAATCCCTTCCAACAACCTACGAACAAGCGCTCGACGTCTTCGTCACATCCCAAAACCTCGTTCTCTTCTCCCCACAAGCAGAAGTCGGACTGACAATCCCCTACCACCAAATCAGCATCCACGCCGTGCAGAAAATAGGCGAGTTCAGCAGCGTCTACCTCCAGCTTGAGCTCGCAGACGGCGGGTCGGGGGATGATGAGTGGGATGCGGTCGAGCTGACGCTTATTCCCGCTTCCCAGAAACGGGAGGAAGAAGTGACGGTTGGGGGGAGGAGGCCAAAGACGGAGACGGAGAGGTTGTTTGAGGCTATTTCCGACTGTTCTAACCTTAACCCTGACCCCAAGGGGGAAGGGGATGAGGATGAGGAGGAGGATGAAGATGGGGCGCGGATTATTTTCGAGGGGGAGGCGATGGAGGGGTTTAGTGGGGTTTTTGCCGGTGCGAGGGATGGGGGGTTGCCGGCTGCTATGCCGGGGAGTTCGGGGTGGATTACGGCGGAGAATGTGCACGAGTTTTTTGATGAGGAGGGGAACTGGATTGGTGGGGGGGAGGGGGATGGTGATGCCGGGGGGGAGGGTGGTGGGTGGGTGTTAAGTGAGTCGATGTTGGGTGGTGGGGCGGGGACGGTTCATAGGATGGATGAGGATGGGGCTGGGGAGGGGGAGGTGAATGGGCTGGAGGGGGGGGATAGTAAGAGGCCGAAGAAGGAGTAGGCTTTTGGCGTAAAGAAAGATAAGAAGTTTTCTAGGAGGGCAAGTTGTTTGTGGAATGGTGGGAGAATGGGTAGAGAAAAAGAAAAAGTTGGTGTTGTCGGTCATGTTAGCAGCGTGGCGTTGGGGATGGGACAGGATTCAGTCCTCATTGTTGACATTGTCAGTGTAGCAGAAAGTCCAAAAGATGGGGAATTTACACAATAACTTCACTTTGCAACTCGAAACAAAGAATATTACTTACCTTGGATCAAATAACTTAACAATAATTATAGGGGATAGGCAACTGGGCCGCGAACATGGCCGATATTTACCACTCCCCGGTTTCATTAAAGTTCGATATTCACGAGCCGACATGGGTCGATCTACATCAGACCATTAGAACTCCCCGTCGGTAAATTTCTTTTTGACGTACAAACATTTGGTCATAGTTGAAGGAAAACGTAGTAGTGAGGCGATGTTAAGTCAAGACTGACCCCTCTATGTGGCCTACTACTGCCGGGATTTACATTCAGATCTAGACGACAACAACTAGTGCATTATGCACCTAGGAGGCAAACATAGATGACTTGAGACTTTTACCGTAGGCCTTGAATTCTCCTGTCAACTGCATGATGAATCGTGTCAAATGTTTGCCGTTGATTTTCCCGTCTGGCCAGTTTTGACTCCCAAGACAGACAAAGTAACTATCGGGAAGGTTGAATTCCGGAACTGTTGCCTATTGTCATGTAAAAAATATTTCGAGCGATCATTGTATTTGAAAATGTATATAAGGTTGTGTTCCAACAAGTGAAGTGTCAATACCAAACTGAACAGCATCTTCATCCGAGCAATCAAACGCTCTACACAAAAACTTCAATACTTCAGGCCGGCCTGAGATTCCAATCCTTATTACCTGCTATCCATTGTCTGATCTACTTCCACTTGATCTCTCATCCCTCCGAAAACATGAAGCTCACCATCTCCAACTGCATCCTCCTCCTCGCCGCGCTCGACGTCCACGCTGCCCAGGCACGAGCCCTGCCGGCAGAGCCTGGCCTGGCTTCCACCCAGCTTTCTGAGAGAGCCTACCGTGGTGGCAACGGTATTCCAAGCCAGAACGGCGTCTCTCGCGGTAGATTCGGCGCTAGTCCTGCGAAGAGGGATGACTCGCCCTTGGACACTAGGACCTACCGTGTAGGTGGTGGTACAATCCCCGGTCCGAATGATGTGTCTCGTGGGAGATTCGGTTCCAGCCCTGCCAAAAGACAAACATATGAGTTGGGAGACCTCATCGACATTATCGACGGCCTCCAACAGCGCCAAGTTGAACGTCGTCAGGCTGAGAGCACCGCCTTTCCCGTCAACGAGGCGCCTCAGCCTGTTGATACCGCCATTCCCATTCCTGAAGCGCCCCCAGTGCCAATTAGCACCGCTATCCTCGATGCTCCTCCGGCACCAGTTCCTACCGCTATCTTCGATGCTCCTCCGGCACCAATCAGTACCGCTATTCCCGACGCTCCTCCGGCACCGATCGATACCGCCATTCCGAATGTCCCCTCTGTGGTAATTGGTACCCAGATTCCGGTTACTCCGGTTTCGGCGCCGGTTGTGACCGAGGTGCCTGTTTTCCAGGTAGCTGATGGGTTTATCACTGCTATTCGGGCGAGACAGAACACGGCCGTGAACGGTGACAATGTTGTAAAAGTCGAACAGGCGACTTCCGTTGTTGGGGAGCCGACTGCTGTTGTTGGACAGGCGACTGCTGTTGTTGGGGAGCCGAGTCGGCCGATCAGGACTGAGTTCGCCATTGTGGCTAATGTGATCTATGAGTGAGGTGTGGGTGGTGGGGGGTTGGATGGTTTCTGATAAGAGCTGGTCAGTGAAATTATTCGGGTGGAAAGAGACTTGATGAGTGGAAGAACACAAAACTGGGATGGAATAGAGTGATCGATGGGTGTACGTAATTTGGTTAGATTGAATTTACTGTGTTTGATTTCCACCTCAGATTTTCGACACGCTCATGTGGGTTCTCTTCAGAAGAAGACGTGTGATCAGTTATCGGTTGACATCTTGAGATGAACATGAAGACCGATTTTGTAAGGAGTTGACTGCAGCGGTGTGAATGCCGATATTCGGGTTGATGATGAGATGCTGGATAAGATGGATGAAAATAGGAACACTTGAACATGAAGGAAACTGATGAAAGAAAAGTTGCATGAGGGGGGTCCTCATTGATCACATGAGCTGAGTAATTAGTACAAGTAGCTAGGTTGCAGAGATGGAAGGTGCATGTCTATGAATAGGAAAGGGAAGGTGCAGGTCTCTATCTTCCAGGCAAATGCATCCACCTTCTAATGTTGCCGCAAATATTTTCAAGAAAGTATGTGTGGCCTCGGCAACGCCGCAGCGCATCACCAATCCGAACCGGTGAGAATGCTGTAGCAAAAGACAAGACCAATTGCAAGGTGAGATGTCCTGCCCTTTCTTGTGGTGTCTGGCTTATACTCTCACTAAAATAGCGGTGTTCTGCAGACAAACCGCACCCCGATTTAATGTCCGGCGCCTACTCCTGCACCAGGGTTGAGTCCCTGATGAAACCCGACCCGAATACATCTCGTCATCGGCTGCGGAATCTTCCAAGTAGAGATGAAGCAGGTAGCTGCTGGTATGCGCATCGAAAATGCACCTCTCGGCAGATGTGGTGCGTGTTTCTGCACCTGGGAACCATCCTCTCTTCGCGCGGCACTGTAGTCGCAGTGGACGAGGTAATCTCTGAGATGTTGCCGCCGAGAACGCCTTCCCGGAGAATCGCTGCCACGGAATCGGTGTCTTGCATGTACGTGCAGTGTGGATTCCCATCTTGGACATCATGAACATAAAGGATTCCCAAGCCCTTTCGTCTTACCACTCGGTATTCCGCATCACTTGCTCCTCGCCAAGTCTTGTCACATTGCCTTGTCTTTCGCTCTCTCCTAGCCACCTGTGGTGAATTGTCCAGTCTTTTAGGAATCCTCCCCTCATTTTGGCTGTCTGTCGATCGTTCAAACACCACCATGGCACCTTATAGTGCCTACACACACGCACATGGGCCACTGGCATCGCAAAACTCGGCATCATCCCTCTTCGATCTCGAAACTCCAGCTACTCCAAGAAATCGCTATCACGCTTACCTCAGCAGTGGTTCCACACCAAACTCATCCACCAACCTGGGACGTCTGTCAGAGAAATACAGGAGCCGAGGGAAGTCATTACATGTGCCGCCAACAGAGTATCCAACAGGATGGACGTTTGCTTGTATCATCATCGCCTTGGTTCTCAGCGTCTTTCTCGTTTCTCTCGACATGGTCAGTTTTCGATCCACACACTGTGCCTTTCTCAGTGATCCTAACTCGTCAAACAGACAATAGTAGCAACCGCCATTCCAAAGATCACCGACGAGTTCAACGGCCTCGAAGACGTAGCATGGTACGGCGCAGCTTTCTTCATGACTGTCGGCGGGTTCCAATCCTCGTGGGGCAAGGTGTTTAAGTATTTTCCGCTCAAGATCTCTTACCTCATCTCCATCTTCATCTTTGAGCTTGGGTCATTGATCTGTGGCGTGGCACCCAATTCACCTACTCTGATCATTGGCCGTGCTGTTGCCGGGGTGGGAGCGGCTGGTATCGGCTCCGGCGCATACACCCTCATCGCCTTTTCCGCCGAGCCGAAAAACCGACCAGTCTTCACCGGCATTATTGGCACGGCCTATGGTGTTGCTGCCGTTGTTGGACCGCTGATTGGAGGCGCATTTGCGGATAGGGTGACGTGGAGATGGTGCTTCTACATCAACTTGCCCATTGGCGGACTGTCGGCGCTGATCATCATCTTCTTGTTCCGGACCCCAGCGGGATGCAAGCCGGCGGAGGCGACTCTCAAGGAGAAGCTTTTGCAGATGGACCCCGTTGGCACGGCACTCATCATGGCCGGTGTCATCACATACATTCTTGCGCTGCAATATGGCGGGCAGACACTTGCATGGCATCACCGGAAGGTCGTTGGACTGTTGGTTGGATTCGTCATGATTTCCATCGCGTTTGGTGTCTGGGAGTGGTATAATGGGGAGAGGTCCATGATCGTACCAAGGCTATTCGTTCAGAGGCAGGTGTGGGTTTGCAGCATGTTTTCGTTACTGTTTGCCGGGAGTTATTTCATCATCATTTATTACCTGCCGATTTACTTCCAAAGTATCGGCAATGCTACACCGACGGAATCAGGGGTGAAAAACCTGCCGCTGATTCTGTCGGTCACAGTAGCGACGATCGTGGGAGGAGGGGCGGTTTCGGCGACGGGCTATGCTACACCTTTAGCGGTGGGAGGGGCAGCGCTGGCTACCGTGGCGGCTGGTCTGTTGTACACACTTGACATTAGGTCATCGGCGGGCATGTGGATTGGATATCAAATCCTGGGCGGTATTGCGTGGGGGAGTGCGTTCCAAATTCCCATCATCGTCAGCCAGGCGACGGCCGAGATTGACGATTTGAGCAGTGTCACTGCTATCGTTCTTTGTGAGTATACCCCTTTTTGTCTCTGTTTCTCACGCTAACACTTTTGGTGCAGTCTTCCAAACAGTTGGTGGTGCCTTCTGGGTCTCGGCTGGTCAATCCGCCTTTGTCAACGAGCTCATGAAGGAACTGGCCATCTCGGCGCCCGATGTCAACGCACTTGCAGTCTTGGGCACAGGCGCCACCTCGATCACGACCGTTTTCCCCGCGGAGCAAGTACCGGGGATTTTGATCGCCTACATGGCCGGAATCAAAACAGCGTTAGCGATTGCCATTGGAGCCGTTGGACTTTCCTTTGTTTTGAGTTTTTTCTTCAGCTGGAAAAGACTAAACCCAGAGACCTTGAGGGCTGCTGGGGCGGTGGCATAGGGGTGAGGACGATTTTCCTTATTTATGATTTTGATTTTTGATTTTCAGATATGCCAGAACAGGCGGGCTGGCGTTTTACTTTGGATTGATTGGGCTATCGGACACGGGTTTTAGAAAGGTGTTTTAATCAGGGTGGATAATGGGTGGGCTTTACGATTCGAACAGGGGGTTTCATGTGTGTGCTTTGGCAAATAATTGGTGATCATGATACGACGCTCTTAGCAAAATGATAGAACAATCAATGAATTCAAACAACAAAAAGAAGAAGGATAATTTGTTTTTATATGGGAATCTCAAGGGATTCAGGGGTAAAGCGTTGCCACGGCAACAGCTCTCAAGGCCAAATATCTGGGCAAAGAATTCTATCTCGAAGGATAACTCCTATGACGACAGTCTTCGAATAAAATTCTAGATAACCAAATCCTGATGTCGCGAAACCTCATCTACGGGAATAAACCGATCCATAGGACCGGAGGCTTCTGCCCGCTGTGCCGCACATCTGCTTATGCTGTCGTTACTGACCGACCAGTAGGATGCCAACCACCCAGGGGGTTGATTACGAATGCTGAAGACACCGCCGTTTTGGACCGCCGACGCGGCGGAAGAAAATCACAAACTGCTCTTTTACACCTCCGCCGTTGCGGTCTTCTTGCACTTGCACACTTGAGAACGCCGACCACCACGGTTCCTGCACCTCCTTCCAGCACAACCACATCCCATTACAACACCCATAGAGCTCTCAGCTCGAAAGTGCGAGAAGATGGAAACCGAAACGGCTCACTCACGTGTTGGCACCCTGATGCCACAGACCATATACACACAGAAAGCACTCAAACTGCAGGCCCGCAGAATTCGGAAAGGGACACACAGCTGCTGGGAATGCAAGCGGAGAAAGATCCGATGCACCTTTGCTGCTCCGGGTGATGCTATCTGCATCGGATGTCATCGTAGGGGCACCGACTGCAGAAGCCAGGATCTTCCTGAGGAACTTTCAACCCCAGCGGATCGAACTCGTCAGATGGGAGACCGAATCATTCGGGTTGAGACGTTGATTGAGCAGCTGGTCAAGAAGGTTGGAGGTGATCCATCCGCTGTGCAGGCACTGTTGAAACCCGCAGAGGCTTCAGTGGTACTCAAAGATGATGGATCAACTGGCTCGGAAACAAGTCACCAGTTTGGTATTCTTGATGCTCCTCAGGTATGACGCATCATGCAACTGACTGGCGTGACAAGCTATTGATACCCTTCTACAGGAAGGGCTGGATCTCGAAGATGAAAGTCTCGGTGTTCAACGCCCAAATCCTGCCGAGTGTCTCGCCAAGCTACGGCCTGACGATGGCAAGCACGGCCGACTCTCCGAAGCACTGCATTCGGCATACCCATCTCGACAGGACCTTGATACTATCTACGAGCTCGGCGGAAACAAAGCTGGCTTGTTTGCCTTGGCGTTGACCAGCGCCGACCCTGCGTCAGGCCTCGGCGGAAACAGTGACCCAAAAGTCGTGTTTGGAATTCCGCCCCGAGATCTCCATCCGGTCCTGGTGGCTCGACACATGCTTGTTCTTTGCCTGTCTCTACAGTACACCCACAGGAATGCATACACAGATCTCCCGCCTGACTGCGAAACTCCACGGACCATCATGCGGAGGCTAGCGGACACGGCAATCCGGCTCGTTACCACCAACGATGAAATGCTTAGCTCCATTGAGTCGTTGCATTGTATCCTGCTAGAAGGCCTATTTCAGATGAACTGCGGGAACCTACGCCGAGCCTGGCTGGCCTTCCGCCGCGCTATAACGGTCGGCCAGTTGATGGGTATTCATCGAAGCTACCAGCACCGGCCTCTGAGAATTCTCGACGCTTCGATGCCAGTGGCTCCCCAACACCTCTTTCATCGTCTTGTATGTGCAGATGCTGTTGTGTCCCTCATGCTTGGCCTTCCGCAAGGCGCAATGGAAGCAGCAGTGGCTTCACGTGTCCACCTGCCGGGTGACGACGCCCCCGTCAATAAACTCGAACGTCTTCAGATGGGTGTCGCAGCTCGGATCCTGGAGCGGAATGAATCTGATCCAAGCTTCCACGAGTATGCATCCACCAAAGCCCTTGATCTGGAGTTGCAGAAGATGGCAGGGGAACTACCGGGAAGATGGTGGTTGCCGCCCAGTCTCATTGGTGCCGGCAATGACGTGAGGGAGATGCTCGGGAGAATGTGGCAACTGATGAGGCAAGTATTCCACTACAACCTTTTGAACCAGCTTCATCTACCATACATGTTGCTGCGATCCAGTAAGCAGTCTCTCGACCCAAGCAACTCTTCTTACAGCCGCGATGTCTGCGTCACCGCCTCGAGAGAGCTACTCACCCGCTTTGTCCTCTTCCGGGCCCAAGACAACGTCGCCTTCTGCTGCCGCGCTGTGGACTTCTACGCCCTCATGGCTGCCATGACGCTCCTTTTGGCACACCTGCAAGGTCATTGCCAACCCCCAGATCACAGCATTCTCGCCCACCAAAGGCTTGGAGATTTAGGCTTGGTGGAGGGGTATCTCGAGAACATGGACGCGTTCAACAAAGTCAATGCGGATGCGCTAAGCGAGAAGAGCGCCGGTCTGATACGCAGGCTCATGGCCATCGAGGCCGACGCGGCCAACGGGCGGCGAAAGTACGACACCCAGGCCGTTCACCGGTCTAGCTCCGAGTCCGTCACCACGCCGAGCCGTCAAAACGTCCTCCGTGTGTTTATTCCGTACTATGGGGTGGTCAAGATTGTGGCTACCGATGAAGTCATTTCCAAGGAGGCGGTCACATCTGACGCCGCTGGTTCCGCCACCGCGGTAACTGGACCTGACGCTCCGTCGTCTGCGACGTTGGTGCCGCAGTCAGCGTTCGAGCGGCAACCCTCTCAGACACCTAACCAGGAGCAACAATTGTACGGCAACATGGTGCAAAGTCAACAAAGTTCTCAGAATCTTTTTGTTGGAGGTCCTGACTTTTCTTCACTCCCAGCCCAACATGGTTCTGGCCACTTGCAGCCTGAACACGACTCGTATCTTTACCCTGCTCTCACGGCAGGAGTGGACGACTGGGCCTTTCAAGGGGTTGACATGGCCTTCTTTGACTCTTTGATGAGGAGTAGGGACAATACGGGAGCTGGATTGGGGCCGGGGTATATCAGGGATCCGCCGACTGGGTACTGTGACTGGGAGACGCAATGAGGATATCATTGGGAACTCTCATTGCAACTGCGCCGAAGTCCAAGGAAAAATGCAACACTTCCTCAGCGGCAAGGGTTCGTGATCGCTGAAAGGTCAGAGGAAACTGAGCAACCGTCGGGCGTATTGATCGAGAAGCCAAGCAGCTCGAGCGAGGAAAGGATGTGGGCTTCTTGCAAGTAACCTGGGACCCTCGGAAGGCCGACGAGAACGAAATAAAGAAGCTATACGTACAAGCCGCGGATGACGGGGTGATCAACAGGCGACAATCCAGTGCGAATACGCACCCTGTTGCAGCTGCTGTCTTCTAGACCATCATAGTGTCACTGGTCCACGTCGCAGCGCATATCAGGTAGGTCAACACAAACAGGCCTGCAGGTCACCAAAAATGGCGAGGCAGATTGGCGATGATAGGCTATGGATGGCGGGGAACTGTTGCCACAGCGGTTGCAAACGTTTTCGATCCTGGAAGTATTGGCTCAATCGGCTGGCCTAGAAATATTATCAAGCAACCTGCATTTTTCACCGGGTTGATGGGATTAAAAGGATAGGCACACACAACAGCAAAGGAGAGTGCACAACAGTAGGAAAAGCCCAGATTTTGTCGCTGGTATATATATATATATCTGAACTCACCTCGCCATACTCTCGCAACAGGTTGTTCGTTACGCTCTGCCTTACCCTTAATCTGCGCGAATCACACCACCGGCGACAATGGATGCCGATAATGACGAATGTTTGCTATTTGTGGACGATTCCAACGTGTGGATCGAGGCTCAGAAGTTCGCCGCCTCGGGCAATTCACATATGCCCAAGCTCACAGACGGTGATCAGGACCCACGTCTCCGGATCAATATAGGAAGGTTAGTCAACACACTCTGCGATGGCCGAATTCAGCGCCAATCTTACATCTACGGCTCTCGGCCACCGCCTAATGATTTGGTATGGGATCAATACAAGAAGTGCAGCTTCAAAACCAAGATATACGATCGCGGCGCCAATGGGAGGGAGAAGGAGGTGGACAACTCCATGTCGGCAGATATGACCGAGGAGGCTGTTGATCTTAGGGCCGTGGCGAAATTTGATCAAGCCGTCGAAGAGCGGAAAAAAAGAACAGTCTTTATCGTTATCACGGGAGATCGCGATATGCTCCCCGCGATCAGAAAGGTGTTGGGATGTGGCATCCGAGTCGAACTCTGGGGGTGGAACTCCGGGATGGCCAGGGAATACTTGAGGGAAAGAAATACCAATGGCCGACTATCGGTCAAGTTCTTGGACAACATATTCAACCAAGTGTCGTTCACCAACTTCCGCTCCACCCGAAACACCAGGGTCGTTCCCGCCTACACGATTGTGATTTTGGAGCCAGAGGATCTCGCTGAGGAAACATGGAACGACTCTTACGTGGCGAAGGTCCTCCTCGAGTTGGGACGTTTGTTCTACACCACGCGTTCAAAGAATGGATCAGAAATATTCGTCGAGTTCCCCACGGTGAAGAACATCGAGGCCATCATCGTAAAAGCACGGGAACTGTTTGGCGAGAAGACCATCATCATGTCATGGCCCGTCTATGCCAGTAGGTTCAACAAGGATGTGTCGGAGATTGTCGAGACGAGCAACATGTTTTTACCGCTGGAAAATGACAACCGAGCCTCCAGCTCCCCTCTCAGTACGAAGCACGACGCGCAAAGCTCGCTGGAAAACAGTGTTGATCTTGGAAGTGGCCCACCCGAAGCCGGAGACGAAAAAGCAGAAGTCCACGAGGCCGAGGCTGAAGGGGGCGGAGATCCCGATGATGAGGAGGGCTGGGAGCAGGTGAAGTCTCGATCTCGGCCAGGGAGAGCTCACGGACGTGCTCAGCGTGGGACTCAAGGGTGTCCCAAAGGCCAGCATTGCGGAGATAGGGGTGAATGTGGTTATAAGCATACAAGCAAGGAAATGGCTCGCTTTCGGGATAATCCGACCAAGGACTTTAGGTTGTGGAAAACAAAGAAATGCACGGCTGTTGGGTGTCGCAGGGGCGAACGCTGTGCATTTGCTCACTCGACGGAGGAGACATGGTGTCTTTCGTGCAATGACTACGGTCACTCGACGGAAGATTGTAGGTTGTGAAACACCTGTGTTGGTGGATAGACGTTGGGATAGTTATATCTTTGTCTACAATGGGAAGGAAAAGGCACTTCTGGTAATCTGTCGTTCTCTCAGGGTCGGAAATCTTTTGATATATGTTTTCAAAAACATCCCAGCACATCTCACCCTTTGAAAAAAAGAACCAGCTTTATTCGCCTCGTTACTAGTGACCTGGTGATTCAGTACACAGCTCCCATCCCAAATTCTAGCGTCCTCGTCAGCACTGTCGCCCCCAGGAACATGAATAAACTTCCACCATGGCCCGGGCCTTGCACAAGCGCCTTCGCGTCCCTGCTTCTCTCCATCAGCCCAACCCTCCCAGCATATTCTCGGACGGGGGTTTCATCTTTATTTCGGGTCCTCGGGAACCAACTAAACACCACACACCTCGCATAAGACTTTGCCCTTCCCTAACCATGTTATCGCCCAAAAATGCTCTCTGCTCCTCGAAAGCCGTTGCCCCCTCGTCGCTCGTTTCCCCCTCTCCCCCCTCCTCCCCCTTTCTTACCATCTCATCACTTGCCACCTTTCCATCCCCACCACACAGGTTGAGATAGGATGCCCGGCTGGAAATATGCCTTCTCCCTCAGCAGAGAAGCCGTCAAGGCCGCCACACCCCCGGGAACGGTCCGGCTGATCGAGCCCACGACCACGGTCGTCATCCCAGAGGGAGGCGTGACAACAACGGACCGGTTCTCAAAGTACCCCCTCCCAACCCCAGACCCGGCAGACCCCCTGAACTGGGCCCCGTGGAGGAAGCTGGCGTGCATCAGCACCGTCTCGCTGTACGCCTTTGTGAGCAATTTCATCTCGGCTTGTATCGCGCCTGCGTTGCCGGTGTGGAATCTGGAGTTTCCCGAGGATCAGAGGAAGATTGAAGAGTTGATGCAGTTTGTTGCGGTAAGCCCTTTCCCTCATAAAAGGGTGAAGGGTAATGATCGAGCTGACAGAAAAGATAGTACAATATTCTCCTGTTGGGGTTTGGAAATGTGTTTCTCGTGCCGGTGGCGAATATCTTCGGGAGGAGGGCCATTGTCCTTATTTCGGCGCTCATTCTGTTCATCTCCACGGCTGTCGGGGCGACAACCTCCAACTTTGTTGGCATCTTGGTTGTGAGATGCTTTCAGGGGTTTGGGAGTAGTGCGTCCGAGACGGTGGTGCCGGCGGTGGTGGGGGAGATGTATTTTGTGCATGAGAGGGGGAGGTGGATGGTATGTTTCCCCCGTTCTTCTCCAACATCGAACTCTCGCTGACGCGGCTGCTCAGGCGTTCTACACAGCAGCCCTAGCAAGCGGCTCCGTCGTGGGCGGTATATCAGGCGGCTACATCGCTGTCAGGCTGGGTTGGTTCCAAGTCTTTTGGGTCAGCGCTGTTCTGGCGGGCATCACGTTCTTGTGTTCGGTCTTATTCGTCCCGGAAACGATCTACGAACGTGGAGCCCACTGCTTGCCAATCCAGAGGAATCTTCCCCGACCATCGAGGTATTGGCCCCGGACACCTGCGCCGTACCTCAGCCTGGTTACTTTGCCATCGATGAGGATGACGCTGCCGTCGAGGTTTCGGTATACCGGGGAGTTGGACCCGACGTATACATGGTATCAGCCGTCATCTTCTGGGGACCTCAGCAGCTCCACTGCCATGACACCCACTAGATTGTCAAAGCAGGTCAGGTCGTCGAGAGCAACGGGCCCGGGGAACTTCTCCTACCACCCTTATACCTTTTCTGATTCGCTCAAGTTTGGGATGTACAGAGGTAGAATCAAGTACCAGTTTATGAAGCCGTGGTATACCCTCCGGCTGCCAGCCACGTGGATTGCCATGCTGCAGTATGGTGGCTTGGTCGGTGCTGTGGCCGTCATCTCCACCATCGGACCTCAGCTGCTCATTCTTCCGCCGTATGACTGGGGCGCGGACACGGGGCTTTTGTTCATAGGCGCGTTGATTGGTATAGTCTTTGGTGCTATCACTACTGCCCTCCTAGCAGACCGCCGGTTGAAGGCTTTTGCGAAGAAGCAAGACCACGGTTATGCCGAGCCGGAGACGAGACTGCCGATTATGTTGCCTGCTCTGGCGTTGGGGACGGGTGGGCTGTTGGTGTTTGGGTTCTGCGCGCAGTATCCGGGGGAGTACCAGTGGATTGGGCTTCAGGTGGCGTACGGGATGGTGGCTTTTGCGTTGACGCAGGTGCCGAGTTTGTGGTTCAGTTATGTGAGTGACCCCCACACACCTTCCATGATATCAATGAGATTGAAGTTAACTGGTCATTTTCCAGCTCATTGACGCGTACAACCAGCTCGCCAGTGACTGCTTTGCCATGATCTGTATCTTGAGAGGAATGGTGCCATTCATTTGGTTGCTGTTTGTCATTCAGTGGATTGAGAGGGACGGGTATTTGGTTCCGTTTGGAGGTTTCACGGTGATTATGGGGGTATTTTCGTTGTTGATTGTGCCGATATTGTGGGCGGGGAAGAGGATGAGGATTGCTACGGCGAGGTATGTGGTTGGGAATCAGTGAGTGGGGGGTGGGGTTTGGATATTGTGATACCATTTATGCGTAATACTCTCTTTGTGTTTTTGGCCTTGATAGAAGAGGTTGACCAGTGATGCCCCATCCATTACATCTTCTCTGCATCGTGCCTGCCCTTTTCATCATTTTTCGGAGGCTTGTGTCCGGCGAACCGGACCAGGCAGGTTGGTGGTCCTTCCATCAGTACGGGCAGGAAGGCACTCTTGAAACGAGTTGATTCAGGGTAAGAATTACTTTGACTGCGGACGCATTGCTCCCATTGTCCAAGATTTAGTGAGAAGTTTACCTCACAACCCGTGTCTTCCATTATCACCATCCAGCATCAGTATACCCCCGCCCAACCACCTCCAGGACACCAAAATCATCGTCTATCTGCTTCCGACAAGCACTTACTCCCGTCAACACAACAACCTCACGCCCAGCATCACACCACCGCCCACCCAGCATCAACCGCCAACCAAACCCCATTCACAGCCCAGCATGTCTAACCCCGCCCCCACCACAGTCCCTATCCCCATCGATATCATCATCGTCGAAGACGCCGTCACAAAGCCAGCATGTCTCATCAAAGTATTCCCCTCCCCTTTCCCTTCCCCTTCCCCTTCCCATTTCCCTCCCCTTTGCTAACCCCCTATGCAATAGATGACCTGGAACTGGAACACCATAGACTCCTGCTTCCTCTCAGAGACGTAGCAAGTCAGAAGCGACGGCCACATGGCAGCAGCCTGCATCGCCGTCCTCCTCCTCGCCCTTTTGCTAGAAGGTCTCCGGCGCCTGACTCGGGAATACGACCGCCACCTCCTCCGTCACCACGCCCACAAATACCCCCATCACCAACATCACGGCCATCCCGGTGAGATAATCTTGATGGATACGGAACCTGTCCCTCCCCATCCTGTAGGAAGGAGGATGACGCCCTCGTCGTCTCTGAGGCCTCTGACGGCGGAGCAGTCGAGGGTGGCAAGTGCGGTTAATCTGAATGCGGCACATGGGGAGGGGATAGGACAAGTGGACGGGCAGTGTGCGAGCAGGCCGCGGCGGCAGAAGGAGGAGAGTCATCATACTGGGGGTGAACACGAGAGAAAGGAAGGGTGCGAGCGTTATAGGCCGGGGTTTTGTGAGCAGTTTTTGAGGGCGTTGTTGCATTTGGTTAATTTTGTGGTGGCTTATTTGTTGATGCTGTGAGTACTTTTCAGGGTGGGGAGGGGGTTGAAGGGATATGCTGACGAGATTATAGGATGGGGATGTACTATAATGGGTTTGTGCTGTTCTCGATTTTCTTTGGGGTGTTTTTGGGGTATTTGTTGTTTCACTGGACGAGGGTGGGGAAGTAAGTGTTTCTGGAAAAAGAAGGGAAGAAAGATGAAGCTGACGTGTGTGTTGACGAGACAGACATGACAGTAAGCGGTGTGGCGAGTTGGAGGATGTGACTGTTTGTTGTGGGTGATGGCGTGGTCGAGGTAGGAAAAGACTGTCGAGTGTTGGGCATGGGCGATTCTCTCCTAGGTAATTGGTAATGCGCTGTAGAGCAGGGTTTGAGGGAGCAGGAGTTAATGAATATCAGTTGGGATAGCTACTTTTTCTGCCTGTCCATGACGCGTGTGTAATGCTGTAGCCATGACATGATTGGGCAATGCCCTTGCTGTGATATTAACACATTAAACCATGAATTGTGAAGAACGGGACTGAATTCTTTTCGATGCCCACTGTTGCCGTACAAGGTGTTTCTTGGAACTGTAAAGGCTCAAAATAAGCCCATATCAACATAACCTCCATCGTAATTACATCATCCATCATATACACACTGGGTATCTTCATATCCCATATCACATTCCCATACACACATCTTCAAGCACCCAACCCCATAACTACCGTCACCACAGTCACCAAAGTGATGATAATACTCCCCGACCGTCCCACTTGCTCAGCAGCACCAGCTGTCGAGCTGGTAGACACCACCTCCTCCCCATTCCCTCCCTCACCATCACCATTATCACCGCCACCGTCTCCAGTAGACGACGACCCATCAGAAGTACTCGTCGAAGTAGTCGTCGTCGTTGGCGGGCTCCAAGTCTTGTACGTATTTGGCACGACATCCCTGAAGGAATTGTAAAAATACTCGTCGCAGTTGGTGTAGCATGTGTACTGATCGCGAAAGACGGTGTAGCCGAGATGAATCGCCTGTGCATACAGGGTATTATCCATGTTCCACGCATCGGTGATGGTAGCTTCCGCGTCGTGGTTAGCCTGTCGCTCCCCCAAGTCTCGCTTGTCGTAGACGGCTGTGTTGTACCACTCCTTCATTGCTATCCCCTTCCCCGAGAGAGCCGAGACGCGGGTGGCAATGCAGGAGGGCATGATGTAGAGGGAGACGGTCTCGCGCCTGCCGTTGTGGGAGGTGATGGAGGTATCGACGCGGCGGTACTCGAAGTGGTATTTACCCGAGGGGCAGCAGGCTAGGCCCGTGGCGGTTACGTCGTAGGTTTTGGTGGGGGAGGGCTCGCTGAAGACGAAGGTTGGGAGGTCGAAGCGGCCCGAGGTGAAGGTTTTTGCGACGGAGTAGCCTACCGGGCATTCCGAGTACCAGGTTTGGATGTCTGGGTTCTCGGCGGATTGGGGGGCTACGGTGGCGGAGGGGAAGCATTCTGGGTGGAGGTAGGTGTTTGGTTCGCCGAAGCCGGTGTGGGTGCAGCGGAGCCAGTCGGGGGAAGGGTTGGGCCAGGACATCCAGCAGTAGGTTGAGACTTGCCAGAAGTTGGACTCGGCGAGGCAGGACGGGTCGGGGGTGAATTGGGTTGCTGGGAAGGGGGGAGGGGGTGTGTAGGTGAAGGTGGAGGGAGGGGGTGTTTTCTCGGGGGGTTGTGGGAGGGGGTTGCTTGGGTTGCAAGCGATGCCATAGCATGTTGATGTCGTCTCAGCACCGGGGTAGATGTATTTCCAGATGGCTAGCAAAGGGTCAGTATAACGGATGTAAGAGGGAGCATCAGCACAAGCTCAACACTCACTCGCTGCTTGGGCAAAAATCTTGTCTTGGTCATAGTCGTATGCCGCGGTCGTGGTCGTGGCACGAATGGTGATGGTGGATCTCCCAGACGTCTCTACCCGATATGTATCCTGGTTCAGAGTGAGCGTTTGACCCGAAAGCCGCTCAATCGACTCGGCAATGCAAGTAGCTTGCAAGGTCCCTGAGCCTGGCCATGAGGTGGTTGAGACAGAAAAGTCAAAACCGGTCGGGCAGCAGTAGCTGGTGGCGAGGGAAACATCTTGCAACTCTGTTCCAGTGAACGACCAGGCTGGGGTCATGCCAACCGGGCAGTCACTGAAAGCAATTCTTTCATCATAGCCGGTGGCGCCAGCAGCCCTCATGGGGCAACCCTTGCCTAGATTGTAACGAGTGCATCGTCCATCGCCATAAGCGGGAAGTGTGCAAAGTCCATCCACCCATAGGTTGGTCGTCGCGAGACAGGATGGGTTGAGGGTAAGGACACCCGTGGTGGTGGGCGCAGGAGTTTCCATTCTGAATGGTATCAGAAGATTGCGCGCTCATAGATTGAGCATAAGGCTGTTGTGATGAGACACGGGATGTGGAGGAGTATTTGAACTGCCATTGTAAACGCGCTGGACTGGATGTCTCCGTAAACAAAGCCAATAGTTCCTCAAAAGAGTCAGGCTTACCACCTTGGCGCAGGGTTGTTTTGGTCTTGGTGACCCATATCTAGAAGGCAACTGGTTAGCACGGCAAAACATCACCTGCAGGAAGGATCAGAAACCTAGTTGAGATACTGGCGACCGGGCCGCGGGTTACGACAAACACAATGGCATTTGGGTGGGCCTGTTGTTGCGTGAGAAGTCATCTACTTGGCCAAGGTGAATGCCATGTTGTGAGACCAACGTACAATGGAGGAAACTGGCAATTCCTGAGATAATAATACTGCTCCAACTAGAAGAGGTGAGAAGATCTAAATAATCATCTATACAGTCGGTAGTCATGTAGATTGAGTTTTCCTAGATGCCAGATGAAGCTTCACATGCCCACCTTGAGCGCCACAAAATGAAGCTTGAAAGTTCAAGTGGAGCAAGAAGCTTGGGGCATCAGCTCCACTCTTCACCAGCGGGGCACATTCCTGCCGCTGTTCACCGCCAAAAATTTCTGGGGAACTCGCTCGAACAACGAGTGCGCTGGACTGACTGTCAATCATCCGCAACAACTCCAGACCCATCACAAGTCTTTGTAGCAATTGACTTGCAACAACACCCCACACCATGGCAGGATCATCATTAAAGAAGCGCTCCTTCAGCGACGGCCCCAAGGGCAAGGCACAAAGACCAACCAAGAAGCAGAGACAAGTCGCCGCATACCACAGCAGCTCCGAGGAAGAAGACTCCGAGAATGACGAAGGCGGTGCCATTCCCTCCAACCTGCTCGATTCGGACGAAGAGGATCTAGACAACCTCGAGGCCGACGACGGCGCCTCCACCGAAGCCGAAGACTCAGATTCCCAGTCCAACAGCGATTCGGCGCCAAATTCCAAGTCCAAATCCCAACAACCAAAATCAGAGACAAAACAGAAGAAATTTGTCGCCAAAGATGCGCCAGCTTCAGATAACTCCTCCGGCGACGAGGATGGCGATGGCGATAACGGATCTTCAGACGAGGACGACGACGCCCACAGCGGCAGCGACGATGGGCTTGGCACAGGCGCGAACCGCATGAAGTCGAAGCGCAACGACCCAGAAGCCTTCGCGACGTCCATCTCCAAGATGCTTTCCAGTAAACTCCCTACCTCCAAGCGCGCCGATCCAATTGTAGCGCGCAGCGCGGTAGCGGCGGAGAATGCGAAGCAGCTGGTGGACACTGCGCTCGAGGCCAAGGCACGCAAGAGATTGCGCGAGCAGAAGCGGTTGGCGATGGAGAAGGGCCGCGTGAGAGATGTGTTGGTACCTAGCACCAAGCGCACACTGAACCTGCAGACGGGCGAGATTGAGGAGGAACTTGAGGATGGTGCTGAGACAACTGGCCAGCTTTTGGCGACGGAGAGGAGGTTGAGAAAGGTTGCGCAACGTGGTGTGGTCAAACTTTTCAATGCCGTGCGCGCAGCTCAGGTCAAGGCTTCGGAGGCGGAAAGGGTGGTAAGAAAGGAGGGTATGGTGGGTGTTAAGAGGAAGGAGGAGAAGATTACCGAGATGAGCAGGAAAGGCTTCCTGGACCTCATTGCGAATGGGGGTGGAGGGTTGAAGAAGGGTGGCTTGGAGGAGGCATAGAGTGATCTCTCCATTACAGATGTTGGGGAGACAGAGGGGTGTTCTACTGCTTATAGAGCAGAGGTTACATCTTATTTACACATGGCCCCAGTATAGGATGCCTTACTACTATTTTACATGTACACATGCTCGATCAGAGCAAGAGATTCCCAGACCATCCCGGAGCCGCAAGATTTGTCATCAGTTACATCGTGAGCTATTGCGCGGAAAACGCACTAGCCAACCCCCTATGCTTTTGGTATCTATCTTCAACAACTATGCCCGTGTATCGCTGCCGCAACGCCGACCAAGAAACGATAATCCGGAGAATGCAATATATATTGGCAGGCCTTAGTTGAAGTCGCTCGACTGAAGGTTCCTTGTCATGGAGGGGAGCTTGACCCGGAGGCCATCCAGCTCGGGAGTCATGATGACCTGGCAGCCCAGCCGACTGGTCTCAGTAAGACCGAAGGCAAGATCGAGCATGTCGTTCTCATCATCATCCGGCTCGGGCATCTTGTCGTAGTAGTCAGGGTCCTCAACAATGACGTGGCATGTCGAGCAGGCGCAGGAACCGCCACAGGCACCCTCCATCTCCAAATCATGAGCCTGGGCAATATCCAAGAGGTTGTCGCCCTTGCAAACGGCAATCTTAGTCTCAACACCCTCCTTGTCGATGAAGGTTACCCAAAGCCTTTGATGTGTTAGTTCAAGGATGTCGAAAAGGGGGGTTTTTGCACATACTCTTCACCTGGCTTTGGGGTGTCGACGTGACCATGGAAAAGTGAGGCTGAGGTGGACAAGGTGCGAGGTTGAGCGGAGGATGTGGCCGGTACACATACACGGCGAGGGGCGGAGGCAGCGGCGGAGGAGAGCACCGAGGACCGGGCCGGACCGGAAGGTCTCAAGGTGGCGGTCGGCCTGCTGTAGCACCGGAGCTGTTGTGCCTGTTGTGCAAGGGAAGTTGTCGCATTCTTGCTGGAGGCAACCCTTAGTCTCGGGAGGACGCTGGCAAAAACTCTTTGAGTCGACATCTTGACTGTTTGGCGTGTGTTTATATCTCCAGGAAGACTTGAGAGGGAAACAAGCGTGGGAAGCCGGAGAGAAAAAGCAAACAGCCTAGAAGGCTCCGAAACCCGGGGAAAGCTGCGAGTGACAAACAACCTAATGGCCGAGAAACCCCTCCCGAGAGGTACAATATATACAATACGCAATGAGGGCTCCTCTGTGTCTATTCACTGCCTCATGCAAAAAGGGCACACGGTGGAGCAGGTATGGTTATTTGAGACGAGGGAGGCAACTGAATAATGAATTATCATTATCTGATCTAACATTCGTCCATTCAACATCCCGATAAACGATATGAAAATTTACCCGCAAAAGATGACAGTAGCCAAGCATTGAGGTGGGCGGGCGGCGCTTATCGGTGGCCCCGATAATGCAATATGGGGATGGCGCTTGGGCTCTTTTGGGGTAGCTCTTGCATGCTTAGCTTATCGCCAAATGATTTCACCGCACCTCATTGTGTCCCAGCACATGCGAAATATCAGCGGGGCAATTCGCCAAAGAACCCAGCCCAAAATTCACCACCATAACATGCTCCTGCGCCTACAGAAGCACCAGTAACCAGCATGGCTCACCACAGTGACAACGGGGTCAATCCCCTAAGACCCTACTACATTCCCCCTTCGATCGGCGAACCTCCCGAGTCCCTCCCCACACCACCCGGCCCAAAAGCCTTCGCCCAAGCCGGCAACTCAACCGGCCAGTATGCTACTAAGGCACGCGACCTCTTTTCCGACATCGACTACAAGAACTACATAGCTGAGCCTTCGCCATCAGTTGTACAGACAGTCAAGGAGGTGCTGGATGAGCTGCTATGGAAGTACTCGTCGGTGCTGATGGCCCAACCCTTCGATGTGGCCAAGACAATCATGCAAGTCAGGAAACAGGATGATTTGGGAGGACTAGCAGCTGCCGCTGAGGAAGCGGAGGAGGCAAGGCGACAGCAAGCACAAGCAGCGGCTGCTGCTGCTGCGAATCCGTGGAATACTCAGTTTGACGACGAGGTATGCTGCCGTTGGGTATCGTGGGCAACACCATCGAACCACGCCCCACTTCCATACCCCAAGCAGACGACTAACACGCAACTTACAGGAACAAGCCCACGACTCAGACTCGGATGCCGATGAAATGGCATATTTCACCTCAAACCAACCACGAACTCCCTCTCCAACAGCTACCCGCGGGAGACCGAACCCAATGACCCCACTTGATACCCCACGAACGCCTGGAAAGCCAGCCCCTGTACCGGCACATCAACTGGCCATTCGAACCCCCGACTCTGTGTTGGAAGTTATCGCACAGCTATGGCAGAAGGAAGGTGCGTGGGGTGTTTGGAAGGGTTCAAACGTGACCTTTATCTACTCGGTACTCCACTCGTTACTGGAGAACTGGTCCAGGAGTCTACTCAGCGCGCTTCTCAACGTACCAGACCTCGGCGTCAAGAACGATGCGGACCGGTTGATTGATATCGCCGCACCATATCCATGGGCCTCTCTTTGTGTGGCTGCCGCCGCGGCGGTTGTTACTGGCCTGATCCTCTCTCCCCTGGATCTGATCCGCACACGGTATGCCTCCTTGAAGCTGTCTAATTCTACCATGTACTAAACAACGTTTAGCATGATTATCACATCCACCTCTCGCGCTTCCAGGCGCACCTTGACCGCCCTCCGCAGCCTCCCCTCCTACTTCTGCCCCTCCGCCGTCTTTTTCCCAACGGTCCTCCACTCCCTCGTCCACCCTCTCCTTACCCTTTCAACACCCCTTGTTCTCCGAACACAATTCATGATCGACAGGGAGATTGCTCCCGCGAGCTTCTCCATCGCCAAATTCTGCTCCTCGGCTGTAGCGCTGTGCATCAAGCTCCCACTCGAGACGGTCCTCCGCAGAGGTCAGGTCGCGGTCCTCAACACACCAGAGTACCTCCAAGCTCTCGAGGCGCCTCCTCCTGTCAAGGGCAAGAAGAGTGCTGTGGCACCGCCAGAAAGTCTGGAAACTATTGTCCCTGTTGGGAAATACAATGGTGTGTTTGGGACGATGTACAGTATTGTCAATGAGGAGGGGTCGCATGCTGTTGTTAAGCCTTCGAAGGTGGTGGAAACAGCGAGGGGAAGGAAGAAGGGGGGGAAGCAGGCAAAGGAGCAGCAGTCGATTTCGGAGACGGTGTATAGACGGGGTCAGGGGTTGAATGGGTTGGCGAGGGGTTGGAATGTGAATTGGTGGGGGCTGGTTGGGCTTTGGGTTGCGGGGGTGATGGGGGCTGGTGGGGATGGTGAGTTTTAAGGGGGATGTTGGGGGTGGTTTTGGATATGAGGTGGGGAAAAAAAAGATGTATATACACGTCTTTTGGTCAGGATGGGTGGTATGATATGGGAAAAGAAGAGTGTGAAAGGGATTTCATTTTGTACAAGATGACTTTTATGAAAGAGGCAGGCGTTTTTTTTTTGTGGCTTTTCTTTTTGTTTTGTTCAAAGAGATGGATGGGTTGGGTTGGGTTGGGAGGAGGGGGTTTGATATTATTGTGACTTTATTATGAGGTTTTTGATAAAGAGGATATATATGATTCCCCACTCATGAAAAGAAAACGGAGAGAATGTTGATAGACATTTGGTTGGGATTTGTGTCTGGTTGCTGTGAGATGTGCTAGGTATTAGAGCCTGGGTGTTGATCGTGGATGTCTGTAGGGAGGTACTTTGTTGCTGGGTAGTGTGCATCTTTTCTATGGTCACAATTGCTGAGTCATGTGTGTGTTGTAGGCGATTTTGGTGTTCACCTATTTGAGCACGTTGTAGACGGAGGCCTTTTTTTCTCTCTTTTTGTGTGTGTTTTGCGCAGGTGAATATAGGTGCTTAGTATGTTCGTAGTTCAAGTTTTCGGGTTTTTATTTTTCATAAAGTGTGGCAGGTGAGGAAGGTGACATTGTCCTTCGCCAACCCCTTCATGTATATTTTGACTTTTTGAAAAGCTAAAAATGAAAAAGGGTTCTCAGGGGGAAAGACGAAATATTTATCCGGACCAATTGTTCGATAAGGGTTGAATGAGTTCTCGAGAGGTTGTATATCTCATGTTGGTCAGCAGTACGCTGACGACGTAGATACTTGCGACGGTCATCTGCAGTGTAACAAGAATGGTGGCCCGGTCGATACTTCGCATGAAACTTCTGGGTGAAGACGGAAGAATGGCAGTAATGTGTCGTCAGATGAAAGAGTACAAGAACAATCGGCTGTAAATTGTCACGCCTCACACTTTTCATTCAAAGGATTGGATGTCCAAGCAACACGGTGAAAAATCAAGACTCACTTGACAGTGTGGATTAATGACCACGGTGAGGTCCCAAAAAGTTCCTTTGGTGAGACGAAAGCTCAGCCTACTAACCACTATTTGAGCTATGTTAAACCCGTCCAAGCCTGCTTTCAGTCTGGGCAATGAGCTGAGCCAGACTTGACTTGACTTGTCTCAGCTCAACTGAGCCAAGTCAAGTCAAATCTTCCTATTGACTCAGCTCAGAAGAGCAGTGATCTCTCTAGCCCCACAAAAAGTGGTGATATCCGGTGTGGTAGTGAGGTGGCCGGCAGGGCACCCTCTGAACCTACCCACCGGTGCCCTCCGCGGAACCAGTGCTCCGGCCCACCCGGCCCGGAAAAACCACTTCCGGTAGATTTAATAATCTTCCTAAGCCAAGTTAAGTTATAATACCTTCAAGTTAAGTTTGACGTGGCCGGCCTGATCCAAATCAAGTCAAGGGCCTGCTCAGCTCAGATCAGCTCATTGCCCACATTGCCTGCCTTCCAGTACCCGCCATGATATCAATCAGAGATTGCTTGGCTCTCATTCTGGTTGAACACTTGGCTCCCGCTCTTGTTGAACACTTGGCTCTTGCTCTTGTTGAACACGAGATATGGCGGGTAATCCCACGGATCCGCCGGGTCTTTTAACCACTCAGGAAAGGTCCATCTAACAGCGGGAAAGAACTCTTTGGGTAGGAACCATGCCAGTACGCCCCTGTTCTTGAAGTCCAGATACAGCCCCGTATTATTCTTTTGCCAACCTCCATACCAACCGTTAGAGACGCAAGGGTCAATGATTTGATGCTGGACTTGGTCGGTAACGTCGTTCAGGCTCACGTATGCAGTATAATCGTCATTGTTATACATCACAAACTGGCAAGTGGAGCTGTCGTTGGAGAAGCTAAGAAAACCAGACTCCCATGTCATGTTTTCGTGATTCGGAAAGAAGGCTTTGGTTCCAGTAGTCCATACTGGTGATCAGTTAGTTTCTGCTATATCTAGGCATTGTTTTGGCGGGCCTGGGTAGGCTCGGAAAGTCAGAGGGGAACACTAACAATCAAACGATGCCTGACAGTCTGCCTGGACGAGTGGTGGAAACTCTGTCATGTTGAAACAAGTTGCGTCGGGGTCGACAGAATTGGCAGATGTATTGGCCTCGTTTTGGTCATCGGTGGAATACTTCAGGATCTTGACGTATGCTATTTTTGATTCGCTATTCGACTGGTTTTCCGAGATGTTGAATGTCGCCTCCCAGTCATTTTTGATATTCGGTTGGTAGTAAAGATATTTCGCTAGGCTGGGCAAGATCTGCTTCAAGCTAATGTACGTGTACCAGGGCTTGATATCGAGTTGGCTGAGTATGATGCTGCATCCTTTGTAGAGCATTTCTTTGGGCTCTTCATACTTCAGCTCGATGACTTGATTTGCATCAGCGCTTTCTATGTAAGGCAGTCGTAGTTAGCACGAGGATAGATAGCCTTGTAGTAGAGAGAGGCTATACATGGCGACTTACCGTTGAATTGATCCAACACGTGGTAGCAATCCAGTTCATTCATCATATTGTCGAAAATCCAGCCGTGTTTTGCAGGATCAGCCTGCCCCCCAAGAGCGAGTCCGGCGAGCCAAAGCACAGAGAGGATTGTGAAGCCCAGCATCGTGCTGATCGGGTGTTGGGCCGCTGGGTGTGGAGGTGTGTGTCTGAGAAACAGAGTGTGGATCTGTGACAACTTTGGGCAGGGTGTTCTATACTTGAATATCAATCAAGGAAGGAACATTGTGACAGAGAAGCCCGCCACTTTCCCTCCGACGTCGACTGACTTGTGACAGTATGGCGGGGTAACCATCAACCGAGTTTTGTGCAGAGAGAGATTTGATCTTGACCGCAACGCATAACACTTCTTTGATTTCAGAAAACACTTATTTTCGACCTGGGCACCAAAATATTTCTACATTCTATGTAGATGATTACTGAGCGGTGCATCCAGACGACTTCTCAGAACATGATACAATTAGTATCCTCCTCTCATCACGATCAAAGTTCTTCCAAGATAACCCCCCCCAGCCGCTTACTCTATGAGATACGACCGTCAACGTCCCCTACATACCGGCCAGTTTCCCCCAGATTATCCTGCCGCAGCTGCTCAAGGCTGTGAGATACTACCATCCACCTCGGCTGGTATGTTTCCTCCCAGAAACTGTCTTACATCTTCGATTCTGATCTTGTTGTGCCATGGGTTTGTGGGTGGCGTTGGTATGATAGGCATGTGTACCAATCCAAGCTCATACCATACGTTGGCCCACTGGCCATACTGGTCGTTTCGAACGCAAGGGTCGTAGACATAGGCAGTCATTTCGATGGCGGTGATGGGTAGGCTGAGTTGATACGGTAAGTTGTTGTAGTTCCAAACGAAGCCAGCACAACTGTTGACACTGATGGTCACGCACATTCGAGGATCGAGGTCCAGTTTTCCTGTTCCGGATGATGCTTTTCATTTTATGTTCAGAGAAATGCAGGTGGAGAGGTAGACAGTGTGTTGATTTTAGAGGATTTCAGCTTACTGCCTATATTGTTGATTACGCTGTGGCAATCATTGACAACAGGATGTGCGCTGAGGGTGGTGAGGCGCCGAGGGGCGAGCTTTTCTGTTGTTGTGCGGAGGCGGGCTCAACCGGGCCGGCTACGGCTAGCTGAATGACCATGGAGAGGAAGACCAACATCATAGAGGCGATCAATCTACTGTGGAGCTTTGTAGTCTCTGGGTAGGTCTGAGGATTCTGCTATTGTTCGAAGAAGCAGGACCATTTCACCACTGAGGAAGAAGATCTAGGGCTCTTTATAGAAGTCCTACTAACACCACGGCTTATATTCCTGTCTAATGACAGTCGAGCAAACTGCCGCTGACCACAGCACTGTCTGTTTCATCTCAACTCTTCAAATGGGACGCGTGTCCTATTCACCAGGCGGAGAATGTGGAAGATAGGATGGGAAGGATTGAGATGGCCCCGCGATACCCATCTGATCTTTGGGAGCGACGAAGCGTCACATTATCAACCGCGCGCGTACGCTGCCTAGTTGCCTTGCGCGCGTAGCTGCCATCTTGACCGTCTTGCTCCCAGTTCTATAATACCACTGGTAGGACCTGTCCTGTGGGGAGGGCAATTGGCCAACAAAGTGAAGTGTAGAGCTTTCAAAGTGAATAAACAATATGATACACGAAAGGCACGGTTGCATAGGAAGTTACTCCTCTGTCGAGTATAAACTCCCAGCAATTTTGAGATCGTACCTGCATTTGACCCTCAAACATTGAGGAGCCTCTTCGTTCGATCACCTTGCGTCTGGTGGCCCATCACCTACCTACCTACCTGCCTGCCTAGCCAACTATCTGTTTACTGTCAAACAAAACAATCACAATGGCTAAGAAGTGGACAAACAAGAAGGTGGCTAACAAGAGGATGACAAACAAGAGATCCTCAGCCGAAGCCTTTAAGGACTCGGATTCCGGAGGTATGGACTTTCCTTCAACCCCTTAGAGCTCTTTGTTTACATCAGACCATATACTGATCTACTTCTCTCCAGATAAACTAATCACTCTAATAATTTCTGTTTCCCTCATCAAGAAACAGTAGCTCGAACAGGTCACATGGTATGTTCTTTCATTCTCACCTTGCTCTTCCCGATTCTTGATCTCAAATCTTCCAAGATCACCTTGCTAACTTTTTTCACCTACCCCAGGACATGCCACGTCTGCGGCACCAGCGGCAACAAAGCGCCGTTCCCTTGCGAACCCTAGGATGGGGTTGGGGGACGCTGATTTCTTTTGGGCACCGGGCTCACTTGCGACGAAAGACGCCAAGGGAATGGTGTTCTTGCGACTAAAGACGCCGAGAGGAAAATAGGGGAATGATAATTTGGGATGGGAGGACTTTGGGAATTTTGGGGTATTTGCCTCGAGCAGGTGGCTGATAGCTAGAGCCTTGGTTCCACATTCCACGTTTTGTTGTTTTCACTTTGTGGAAATTACTATTTTGTGGCTTTCCGTAGTTTGATTATTTTCGTCTGAATTATTATCGAGATCAACAGAACTCTGCATTTTCCAGCGCAATTTCAAGGAAAAGAAGAACTAGGCTGGTTACACAAATCTCACGAACGCCGCGGCCACGCGCGCGGGCTTTTTCTTCATGAACGCTCCCACGCGCGCCCTCAGGCGTAATCTCGACGTTCTACACTCGCACGCCCTCAACGCCGAATTAGCCACCCGGACCAATTCACTTGCTCGGCTCGCATTTACGGTCTGGCGGAAGAATGGAACGAGGAAGGTGTGTGTGACTTGTCGGTTACCCTAGCCTTATGGCCCCCGGCTTTGCATGCGATGGGATGGAGGTTGTAAGTATACTGCATATTGAATTGGTCGAAATAGTTTATCTATAGTTAACATAACCGTGATGGGCGCTAAAAGTATAAGAGAGAATGGTATTACTATCCATCACTCCTCAGAAAGAGAGTCTCATCATTGGCCAACAAGCCCTTTCCTCTGGGGTTAGATTGCTATTATCACAAAATCACCCCCAAAACCCTCTTGTTCCCAACAAGTATGATATCCGCGCTAACCTCCATCAGAGTCACAAAGCCATTGTGATCTAGGATCCAGGCCCGGTTGTAGCGAACGCTGTTGTTGTTGTTGCGTAGCGTTGCTTTGGCTTAGTGCGCCATCTCATGAGGTAGATTCCCCCACAGGATAATGAACGATGGTGGTGGACCTGCTTTGACACCGTCAATCATCCGTCCCATCACAGTCGATCATCTCATAGCGGGAGGTTGGCTACGCGCCAATGCGAGCACTTCTGAGCTTGATGCCTGTGCTGTGCCTTGCATGCTGACAATACATGAGATGAAGCTCACTTGATGCAACAGCAAGCAATCATCCGAGCTTTTGTTCAATGATGGCTCCGAGCATGTGATGAAAGCAAGGGAGGGTATACCTCCCGACTGTTTTGAGAGAGTCACCTTCTCAGGGGTATTTAACCATGCTAAAAAGACTTCTTTACAACTACAATCAATGAGCTGTGCAACTTTTCAGGTAGCAGCCTCCATCTTTTTGTCCACAACATGCGTGGCGTGTGTAACAAGGCTCATCAACTACGTTACGCGTATCCCCTGGACCTTACCTGTGTATCCACGAACCGCATGTTCTCGTATTCTAGAAAAGTAGCTCATCAAAGACAAAAAGGCAATCAATTTTGAGGCGGAGTCGGAGGTCAAAGTTTCAGTCCGCGTATTGTGAGACTGCAAGTGTCGGGTTCAAGGTTTGGGACGTGAAAGCAGATAAGGGGTAAATACGGGCTTTTGATATCGGATTTTCGTGTGGGCAGTGCAGTGTGATGACTCGCGTAGACTTGACAAACAAATATCCTTTCCCGCCACTTGTGAGAATGTGAGAACGCAGCAAAGACTTCGGATGAAGCAGACTAGAGGAAACTCACGACCATAAAGAAGTAAACAACAAGTGAGGTTTGTATCCGCGGAAACCATCGCTCTGGAATGAAGGCTGTTTGGTCTGTGTCTTCTCGGTGTCTTCAACGGGCAGGCAACTCGTTCTACCCTCCCCACCCACACCTTCTCATGGTCTGGAACCCAAAACCGTTGCCCAAGAGATCCATCCAGATCCCCAGATCCCAGATCTCCTACTCCAAAAATTCACACAGATTTTCGGAGTTCCAGAACAGCAGCCAACGAATCAATGGTGAATGCACTCAGCCCAACCGAACCGCCGCTTGTGGTTTTCCACACAGGTTCCCCGCCCGCTCCAACAGAGAAGGAGCAAGGATTCCAACTCTGACAGGGTTCTAGGCTTGAACGGGAAAACGACCCCGCAGTGTCACACTCAAAACTCCTGAGGCCACACGCTAGTCCCAGAATAGCATAGTGGGCAGCGACCCAATTTTTAAAGATCAGGGAAGATGCAACATTCTGGATGATGGCCCAAAAGCTGCTTGTGCCGCACGCACTAGCGGAAAGTCAAAAGCCAAAAAGGAGAACAGCCAGTCCAGTTGTCTCCTTTTTTTTTTGACAGTGGGCTTGCATCCGGTGTTGAAGCAGGAAAGGTCGATTCCTCGCGCCCCAAGCCCACACAACACGTTTATGTGCTGTATGTATAGCAGGTGGGGGGTTGGAAGAAGCAATATTGGAAAAGGAATTGTGTAAAAGTAGGAGAAAGAACGTGCTTTTCCCCCTCACCTTCTTCAACTGCCCAGTCCAGCTAGAGGACAGGGAAGACACACGTGCGTTGGATATTAACTTAACTCCCCTACCTAGTCCCCTAGTGTATTGACGGCATCAATAGCCCACAAACTTGTAAAGAGGTCAAAAAGGATGAGAACCAAGCAGGCCCCAAAACCACCGGCTGTGCGGCATTTCAAAAGAGGGAAGTCCGTTGGAGCATGATTTGAGAAAGACGAGGGGGCCCGAAACATGAAGCTTGGCGTCTTCACCATGTCATGCTGGTACATCGCTTGGAGGCACCATCCAATTTATCTTTGGCAAGTTTGCGCGTTTAGAAAAATAAGCGGGACACACACGCACGGGATACCTACGCGAAGAAGAAGCGGGGGAGATGAAGAGGAAGACGATAACAGGTTTATGAAGGTGGAACTTTGGCTGGCAAGCTGTTTCTGTATGAGCCGTATCTTATCCAAACGGTCCAGAGGCATCGATCGGTTGTGAGACTGCATCAAGATTCGAGACTCTTACGTCGGCAGTTAATTACCTGCTGCGCAGCGCAAACATACCTCACATGCGTGGTCTTGCTGTTGTGCTATGCTCCAGCTGGCCCATTGCCCTTTTGCCTCATTGCCTCAAGCAGCAGTCCAAGTTCGTGATGGGCACCGGCGTGGCTTGCAGCAGTGGGGGAATGAATGGATGGTTGGGATGGATGCGTGGCAAGGCGAGCCGGGACCGCGTCCGAACCATTCTCTGCTCTGTCAAGCCTCCAAAAGCCAAGTACATAGTGGCTGCACGCACGGAAGGGTAAAATGAAAAGAGCGGAAGAAATGCGTCAAAATGCCGGGCGTCGCTGCTACTTTTGCAGTGTACTACTGTGCGGGCGAACTGCATTTGCGCACCCAGCGCACCCAACGCACTCGTGATGGTGTGGTGAGGTGGGATGGTCGGTTCTTTGCTCGGTGGAAGTTCGCGCGGCGTCTGGGCAGCACCAGCCTTTTGGGTCGTTGAGGCTGATGACAAGATATTGCTTGCCGTTTCTTATCTACACTTTCCCATCGTAGCAGGTGGCATCACAGAGTATACGATCCTAATCCTATAATCCAACCACAAAATCGAAGGCGACACTACCTAGCAAAAGAACCGGTCAAGACTTTTAGTCCCTGCCCAGGTCCTAGGGCTGGCCATTGCTAGCCCAGGTCTTTGGCAATGGCCCCCGTCGTTCCACCATCTGACCAAAAAACTGGTGGTTTTGGTGTCTTCGTCTGATTGCCGGAGCGGCCACGGCCAACAGCTGACCGACATATCTGCCGTGTCCGTCCCTGGAGTCCCGTCGTCGTCTTAAACAACACACCTCTGACCATGGCGGCGACCCGACACGGCGGCCTGCCTTCATAAAACGCGTCGCAATCTGGTCCAGAAAGATTGTGGCCATCCCTTCTGGAGCACTTTATGCAGCACGTCAGAGGCCTCGTTCATGTGGATTAGCTCTTCAGCGCCGTTCCCTGTATTGTGTACAGGAAGTCCCTGTGCCTGTTCAGGTTCAGGCTGTTCCGCTCCACATGCAGCATGCGGGAGATGGAGTTTGCAGGTTTGCAACCCCAGAAGCTAGCGCCAGCCGGCCGGCCAATCACAGTGGGGCTGTATGACCGAGAATGGAAGTGGAGCTCGAGCTATCCACAGCTTAGCAGGTGCCAGCGAATGGCAGCCCCGGTCAGGCCAGACCCCCAGGTCCAAATGTTGCCAAGTGCTGCCGCTGACCGCCCCTTTCCCATTGGTGCATTCGCCAGGAGGTACCTGGGTACCTGTTGTCTTTGCAGCTTGGTCCGGGGGGAGGTGCTGCTCTCATTTCCCATTTCTCTGCCCAGTCGCCCATCTTCTCATTCCTCTCGAACGAACCTCACAGCTCTCCCTCCGTCATCAACAGCCCCAATTGCCCTCAAAACACCGCTGACAAGGCGAGTGGAACGGCCCTCGAGGACGTTTTGAGAGGAAGGCGACGGATGCCACAACACACCGTTCGACACCATCTGCCAGACATTTCTCCAACCGAGCCCGCTCAATCTCCTGCTGGGAAGGGGTCACGGGCCTTTTTTGCTTCAACAACAAGCTCTATTCACCTCGGTATTCACAAGCATCGTCAGTCGACCATTCTAATCGTAAGAGCACCTGAAAACCTGAGACCTGTCACAGTCCTCGTCACGCTTTCCCAGCGGCCTGTGAGCTGTAACTCTCTGTGTCCCCCCAGACTGACACCTTCCAGGCAAACGACTTCTCGTGGCTTTGGCTTTTGTCTGTCCGACTCCCGGAACTTCGAACACGAACATCAATCGACTCTGTCATACAGATCCAGAACGGCCACTGCCGCAATATAATTACAGCTCTCAGCCATTAAACAACGCTCACAGAACCAGCACACATCATGGCTTCTCTAACAGATAACAACAACAACAAGCCGAGCTTGACCGTCGAGACGACGTCAATGTCTCGGTTGTCTACCAAGACTTCTCAAGAGACACTCACACCCGAACCATTCCCAACACTGACCGAGAAGGACACGTCAGCGTCGCGACTCTCGGACTTGTCTACACCAGCTACCACTCACCGATTAAACCCCTTCGACACCGATATCGAGGCCATGATCACCAACGAGAACAGCCACAAGAGATCAGCCGAGTGCACAAAAGGAGGAACCGATTGCCAAGTTTGGCCCGGGCAAGATCACTGGAAGCGAAAAGCCAAGGCCGCCAAAAAGAATCGGCGCGCCTGCAACTGCCTCGCCGGCCTCAGCAAACGGAACCGAATTCTCGTCAAGATCCTACTCATCTTCCTCATCGTCGGCATTGCAGTCGGTGTAGGGTTTGGAGTCAGCAAGCCCCTCGGCGCGGGCATCTGGCGCAGCGAGACCCAGAATAGCTAAGCGCTGTCAGCACCATCTCTTTCTCACGGCTCTTTCTATGGACGGCTCGACCCGTTTCCTGCGGCACAGCCCGAACCGACCTCCGAATTATCTTTTTATCGTCCCCTTTGTCACGGCATATCGATCTCCTTCTGGGGACCCGCGACAACGTCTGAGCAGCGTGTGGCGACCTCTACATCTTGATGCATTACGCAGTTTTCCGGGGTTCCAGTAAATTTGTTCCTCTGTGGGAAAGTGCGGCCACCGAGAGCGACAACGGTTTTTTCACCCCTCCGCCCCATATGATACCCCCCGCGCATCTGCTGGTTTTTTGTTAGTCTCTGTATAATCATTTTTGGCCAAAAGGGGATACTTTGGTCCATGACCCACCGCGGTCCCGGCGTTATTGTTATTTCTTTTCCCTCGTTGTCTACTGCGGTTTTATTGGTGGTTTTAGACATGTTATGCGACGGCGTTGTGGAGTTGCATCACTTTTGTCAGTTGAGGGGGTTTTCCTCTGTGGATATGGGCTGGCGGGCTGCTACAAGCGACAAGTATAAATCGGGCCAAAGGGCTACCAAGGTGTCTTTCTGATAGCATCAGGGGTGTGGTGGTGGTGGACTGGGATAGAGGAAGCCTCCGACTTGTGGGTGTGTGGGGTTGGCTTTGGGAACTTAATCATCATCATATCAACATATCACGATATTAAGCGACGGGATAACGCGCTCACATCAGGATGGGTAATAGGTAGCCAGCCCCGAGAGGGAACGAACAAATGAAATCGGAACTCGATGCCGAGGCATGAGCGTTATCCCACTCTTGGTCTACTGTCGTGACTGTAGTCAATATGCTGTCTCTGGAGTGGTGTGTGTTTTTGTCAGGTTTCACAAGCCGTGTTTGTAAGATTCTGTGTGCATGGCATGGCGTACGATCGAGAAGAAAATGGCAGGCACAGTGCTCGCCACTTGGCACACAGAATCTATCATGGGTCATGTCATTTTTCCGTGGTTGCCAGACGAAGGATGATGACGAAATGGGTGAGGAGTCAGAAGAGAGAGCGGGATTATTCACTGCCAATCGAGGGGGGTTGGTACGGGAACTCGCGTGTGACTGATACACGAATTGCCACGGTGGTGGTGGTGGTGGTTGCCAGTTGCCACGCTGAAGAGAGAGAGGGGGTTTGTATCATGTATGCCACGACATTTCCCGTGGTTTTGTGTTGGGCCGATAGGGAACCGATGGTCCGGGGGAGCGATGTCGGCGTTATTGGTGGCCAGCAAGGTCACCGTGGAACAAGCAGAATGGTTATGGTTCAGGGGATTGGGTTTACCGGGTGGACTTGTGTTTTGTTTGTTATCACTGTTTTACCCACGTTTCTATGCAGCAATGTATTTGTCTTTGGTAGGTAGTCAGAAGGGATCTGTTCATATTTCGGTTACATCTTGTAGTAGAATTGTGTTTGTGTTTGAGTTCTGTAACATAATAATCCCCAGATTGATCCCTCAAAATGGCTCTACCGACGGTGGTGAAGACCCCTTTTTTAACCCCTGGATGCCAAGCCATTCGTCTCCACTCTCCCCTATTTCACCGCCGCCGCTGATGCCGTCGCTGCCGGTGGCTTTGAAGACGATGCTTCGTAGAATCTCTCAGGTTCTTTCCCCTTTTCTTCGATTGATGAGGAAGAGACGGATCTTGGTAGGGTAGAAGAGTCGCGGTTGTAGGAGCGCGGTCTAGCAGTACGGAGAGGAGGAGGCCATGGAGTTGAAGGCCGATAGGGGCGTGCTGGAGGTGGTTTGGTCAAGGTTCCGGTGCGGTATTGGGGGTGTAGCTCTATGTCCTCGGGGTGAAGGCGGGCTAGGCTGTCGCTGTGTGTTTGTTACGTCTCTTGAATGAGGAAAGGGAAGGAGGCTGTAGTACCAGTGTGGTGAAGCGGGATTTGCTGGTGTGCCTTGCTTTTGCGCCTTTTGTTGCAGTGTTCAGTGGTGAGCCAGATAAGGACGACAAGGATGACGGCGACGAGAAAGGCGACGATGATGCCGAGGGTTGTTTCGGCGTTTGTGGGCATTTTGAATGTTTGCTTTTGTGGGTAGACAGTGGCTGGAAAGAAGAGATAGGCATCAAGATGTAGCGGGTGATAGTTAGCTGTAAGTGGGCGATATGTAATGATCGTGGGTATGGAAAACAACCTAGGAAACATGAGACCAGGCACGTAGGGCAAATATTAGCAATGTGTGTGGCAAATACCATCAGTAGCTATCTGGCTTCACCAAAGTACATTTAACAACAGACCTGCCACTTGATACGACACGGGAATTTGAGACTGCTTTTGAAACATCCCGGTCAGGAACTGGAAAAAGAGCCATCAAGGTACTTGAATATTAGGATGGAAGAAAGGCAGAATAAATACCTATTGAGCTAGGCGAGCAAACAGAGGTCGTTTAGAAGTGTAGATGAGACGAGAGTCAGCCTGCAGAAATGGCACAGTTAGGTACAGACAAAGAGTACAACACATCACGGTAGTGAGTATGTGAACCTTAGTAAAAGTGGTAGTGGTACATTCTCAAAGGTTGGTCGGCTTTATCATACATATCCATACACTCTCGAAAGAAATCCCAGCTTCATAATTCAACGCACCGACCAGTCAATAATTCCCTTTCGTTCCCGGGTATCAAAAGCAGCACGTCCATCCACCAAAATCATCCCATCTACACCTCAGGCTTCTCCTTGATCCCATCCGGCTCCCTGATCTCCCCACTCTCGTTATCCTCCTTGATATCCTCTGTCTCTTTGTTATCTTCCTTGATATCCCCTTCCTCTTTGATTTTCTCCACCTCCCCAACCTTCTTCCCCTCCACCGACTCCCCAACCTCCCCAGACTCTCTTCCCGTAGCGTCCATCGACAACGCCCCTGTCACAGCATCCCCCACACCCACAAGCGTCGACTCACTCGGCTTATCATGCAGCGTCCTAGTCGTCCTAACATACACCGGCCCCGTCGGAGTCGGCTCCTTAAACCCCGTCAGCCACAGCCCGAGTATCTGCGACAAGGCTAGCGAGACGGCCACGCAGCCGATGATCACATAGAAGTGAACCGGGATGTCCGGGATGGGGATGTCATCGTCAGCGCCGCCCATTTTGAAGTGGGGCTCCGGGTTTGGACGTCTGACTCGGGTGGCCTGAAGGTCTTGTAAGGGTGATCGGAAACAATGGGGGGCTTGGGCGTGAGAGTGAGTGCTTGTTGATGAAGCAGATTAGGAAAGTCGCAGGATTGCCATTCTCAAGACAGGTCGTAGTGTTTTGAATGGGTGGTCAGTTACTGTCACACGCACGGCTTCTAATTGCGATCTGACCACCAAATTGAATGACCAAAACATTTCAGATCGAACGGTCTCCGCTGTCCCGCTAGTTTCTGACGTGACTTTGCAGTTCGCGTCTCGACGGACTGTATTGCCTCCTGGGCTAGGCGAGCAGTTTGAGTCGGCACCAGCTCACCGGCTGGGCCAAAGTCGGGCGGTTTGCAACGCGGTGGAGGCACGAAGTAGCGTCCTCCTTCGGTTTGGTTCCGATTCGGAGCCGGCGAGCGGGCCTGAAACTGGTCCGTTGGTGTTGAGGGCAGCATCGGGGTTTCGGAGGTGAGTGAATTTTGCTGGAGTCAGATGAGAACTTGATCAATGAATTTTGATTGCAGTTCTCATTCCTTGTGATTTCATGGCCTTAGATGAATGATGGAGAAGTGTTTCATTACCAGGCAGCAATTGCGTGATCACACCACCAGTGCCTCCGGGGGGGCAGGCGTGACAGTCGCGCTTTCCCCGTCAACGCATGTCCAGTGAATAGGTGTGCCTTCTGCCTGGTAACTCTCTGCCATGCCTTATAGGTAGGTATGCCGATTAGTGCCCACAACGCCTCTGAATGCCAAACAATGCTCATTAGCCCCTTTCATGTCGCCCTGCTGATTGAAAACTCAGGAATATCCTTGAACTTGTGCCGCTGCTCTTCCTCCACAGGCGATGCGATTTCTGTCCTCCCCGACAGCGCCGGACTGATTGATGGAGTGTACATCCCCGGGATTTCAAGCGTGTTTTTGGCCTTGAGTTGTGGTGTAGATGGTAGAGCCAAGAGAGGCGTCCGAACGTTGGCCACCTCAGTAACTTCATAGTCCATACTAACAACCAAGGACATTGTGCGGATTTGCTTCTGCCTCCATACTGCCCAGACTGCTGCGATGGTCATGAGGATGCAGGGTATCGCGAATAGAGTAACCATAAAACTAGTCCATTCGCTTATTGGGGGTGGTCTTGTGGCATCGACGGGAGACGAATTGATGGGAGCCATTGTGAGGTATTAGTTGACCGGCCAAAATTCCTCGTGAAGATCTGCCAAGGGCGTTAGCTGGCTTTAAGTTGGTGACATTCCTGGTGGTGAGAACTTCTACTGACCTTGGGATGTTTTGCGCAGAGTTATCGAGTTAATTTAAAGCCTTTGATATGTATTTCAAGGTTGATGCTTGTTTCGAGGTGATATCTCTAGCCAGGCCTTTCCACTCTCTGTCAATGAAATGAACAAAAATTTCCAACATCCCCCTTTTCCACTCACTTTTTTTTCTGTATCACAAACCCAAAAACGGAACACACAGAGTCTTATGTGCCATCGGCGATCGAAGTTGGTTGTTGCTGCGCCTTCTCAATCAAGTCTTAGAATCCCTCTTCATTCAAAGCTCTCTCGGCCGCACAGTTCAATCCGTCAACCCGAACACAAGACAAAAAGAAAGAATTGATAGGGTGAAAAATGAAAAAAGAAAGAAAAAAAGCCGCAGCGGAACACACAGATGATCAAGCATTTTAGGTTTCATGGTCCTACCTACTACCTGCCCCCAAACAGCGCCGGAGCCGGGGCGCTCAACTTTGGTGACGTGTTGGACCCGCCCGGTCGCACCCGTTCGGGCTGGGTCGTTGAAGGCGCAGTTGAGGCTATGAAGCCAAAAAACCCACGCCCAAGGAAATCAACTGTTCCATAACACATGCCTTGGTGTAACTTTCACGAGGGAGGGAGGCTGACCCGACGGGTCTGGAATTATGTGGAATTTTTTGTCAACCCCGACCCACGCGGCGCATGTGCATGATGACTGGAAATCTGACAAGCAAATTGGTATTATTCCTCAACGCCTCGCTGATGGAGATTATACAAACTCCAGCCCTCAAAATCCAGATCAACCCCATCCATCACCGCCGAAAATGCCTCACGAAATCCCTAGCCAGGAGAAAAGGCACCAGTTGCGGAATCGCATAACCCAATGCCCCCATCTTCGTGGTCGTCGTCATCGCCAACCGGGAGCCAGGCTGAGCAGCAGCTCCCGGTCCCCTTGACCGTCATATACCAGCCGGCTGACTACCGCTCCCATCGTCGACAATCTGTTGCTGATGCGGCTGTTGTTGTCCAATCCCTATCCCACCAAGCCCAACCCTCATCACCCCAAGTCCAGACTCCAAATCACCATTCTTCCCTTCAGCATCCCCTCCCTCACCACCCTGTTTACCATGCTTTCTCCTTATAAAGTACTTGACCAGAAAAAAAATCGCTACGAGCGTCAACCCGCCCCCTAAGACTGAGCTGCCGCCTATCTTGAGTAGATTGGCGACGTCGAAAGGTTTTTGAGCTTCGGGACCAGGGTTATTGTTGTTGTTGTCTGTTATTCCGGGGATGGAAGGGAGCTGAAGATCTGTACCAGTAGGAGTTGGGGTGGGGGTTGGTTGAGGGCTGGTGGTTGATGGTTGGGAAGGAGGGGGAGGTGGTGGTGGCGGTGGCGGTGGTGGTGGTGTAGAAGGTTTGATTAGGGGTGCAGGTGGTTGATTATCTGCGCCATGATTTTCCGAGGTTGTGCTGCTATTATCAGGTGGGTGAGTAGACTCTTCCGAGTTTGTGACTGAAGATTTGTGCACAGGGGGATCCAACGCCGCTGTAGGAGGCTGTTGTCTTTGTGAGGGGGGTGATATTGATGATCGAGAGGAGGAAGATGCGGCTGATGAGGATGGGGGATAAGAAGTATCCGGGATTGATTGTTGTCCCTGGAGAGCGTGGGTTCTGGTGTTGCTGCTTGATCGCGAAGAGCTTTCGTAGCCAGTGTAAGTTGGTCTCGAGGATGAGGAAGGGGTATCGTTGTCGTCATAATCGGGGCTGTAGCCATACGATTGTTGAGGGCTGCGTGGTGTAATTCTACGGGAATTTGATCGTGCTTTGGTTTTTATTGACGGGTTTCGAGCAGCGATATGAGGTGTCCCGTCAGTTGAGATCCTGTGGCTGCTCAATGTTGGAGCTAAACGAGCCGTGGAAGAGACTGGGCATATAACAATGGTTTTTATGCCCGCGGAGTCTGTGATCACCACGAACTGGTATGGGTGTGTTGGCTTGTCCCACACGTCAGCTGCCTCGAGGGTGTTGCAATGGTGCCATCCTGTATCAACGAATGCATCTGGCATTGATGTTGGTGTTTGATTGGTTTGGTTTGATGATTTATTAGACTGTGTGTAGTGTCGTGCTCGTTACGTCGTCCTTTTTTCAAAGAAAAAAAAATCATTCATGATAAATTGAACGGCGAAACAAAATAGCCGGGGAGGACCGCGGGACATCGGGAGTTTTAAAGAGACAGCAAAATAAATACCGAACATCTTGGTTTGGTCTTGCGGCTTTGAGAAAGGCCTGCTGAGTTTTGCCTCGATCGGATGGCAAAAAGGGGGTGAAATTCCCTCTCCTCACATACCAGCGGCCAAGTGCTGACCCTCCGAATGGGTGCAATAGTATCAACACTTTTCAATGCAGGCCCACGTCGACCTTATGGTGGCCGTACAAGTCTCCGATGAGGGCCATAATTTGTTTTGGAATACAAAACAAGTTTAGGGTCTGAAAGCATCCTCATTTTTAGGCCTCTTTATCCAAAGAAATTCTGGCTCGATAGTGGAAGATTTAGCCACCTACCTTACTATATCAGCTGCACTATATCCCACTCTTCATGAGCTTGCTTCATCACATTCAAAACAAATAAATGCGAGGTCCGTAACATCAGGCAGTATGCCTACTATCCCATGCCGCCTTAGAAAGTGCAAACAACTCTTCCCGGTCCACCGCCGCATCACACATCCCCCTGAAGACGCCGTTCTTCTGCTGAAGCAACTCCCACGAATGGTCGCACTCCTTCATGCACCCGGCGTCCAGACTCAGAATGCGATCATAGTCGACGACAGTACGTAGACGATGTGCAATCGTAATGACAGTGGCCTCCATGCTCCGGATACACGCCTGAATCTTGATATCCGACTCATGGTCAATCGACGCTGTCGCTTCGTCCAGGACGACTACTTTGGAGCCTTTCAGCACAGAACTTGCAATGCACACGAGTTGCCTCTGTCCCTGGGATATGTTTGAGCCCCTTTCTGCAAGAGTGAAGGATAAATCCGTAAACTTCCCTCTTCCTTCACTTGAATCGAACAAGCCAACTCGTTTCAAGGCATCGAGAACCTCCTTGTCCGTGTGTTCGTTGTATGGGTCGAGATTCAGACGCAACGTCCCAGCAAAGAGCGTCGGGTCTTGCGGTACGTAGGATAGCCGGCTGCGCAGCGTATGCAAATCGATCGTTTTGGTGTCCAACCCGTCGATCAGAATCTGCCCGCTCTCGATCTCGAGTCCGCGCAGCAGAGTGAGTGCCAGACTAGATTTTCCAGCACCAGTACGGCCGACGATGCCCACCCTCTCCAGAGGCCGGACTTGGAAAGAAAGATTCCTAAGTACGGGGTCTAGATGGGCTGCGTAGCGAGCAGAGACTGTGCGGTATTCTACGAAGCCTGACGAAGGCCATTCTTTGCTTGGTTCCCTGGTGGATTTGGCATCTTGTGCCCCGGTACTTTCATCCAAGCAGCCACAAACGCGCTGGAGACTAGAAGGCATGGAATTAGCTTGTTGATTCACTGCTTTGAAGAGTGTAGACGACTTACGCAGTCATGTTCTGGATAGTCACCATGTAATATCGAATCAACCACAGTACCTGTTCCGAGAAAACAATGGCATATGACATGCTGAGCCCAATAGTGCCGGCATCCCCGTTACTCCTGATGGAAAAGGAGCCCGCAAATAGGGAAACAAAGGCACTTGTAAGACTGAGCCGGAGAACCAACCACCTTTCCGTGCCCCACAGAAAGAATGAAGGCTGGTTTAGCTTCCGAAGAAGAGCTGAACTTTGAGTCAGATATTCCCTCTCTGCGCCGTAGGCACGGATAGTGACGGTTCCTGAGAGCGTCTCATGAAAATGTTGGAGAACCCGAGACTGGCGCGTCGATTCAAGAGCTTTGAGGTCGCTCGATGAGGAGATGTAGACCTTGGCAATAAAGTAGTAGACAAGAGAGATGAAAATCGCTGGGAGGGAGAACTGCGGAGTAATGAAGACGATGAGAATGGTGGTAGCAATAAGTGACCCTACGAAATGTAGGGTGGCAATGGCGAGCATGGCCAAGTCCTGATCAACAGTCCGCATGTCCCTAGAGAACACTCCGATTAACTGACCAAATGATTTATCATCGAAAAACTTGAGAGCCGCACTCAGAACAGACTTGAGAAGACTATCGTGGATGCGTACCGAGGCCGTCAGCGAGCCGATGGACAACATGTACAGTCTCATGAAGCCGACTGCAAAATAGACAGCAAGGAGAAGACCGTAGATCACAAAGTAGTGCTTCAATCTCCATGAGTGAGACTCTTCGATTGTATTATCTTCTCGGCGTTGCACTTCTACCGTCGCGTTGGAGAGTCGTTGAACCCACCAGTTCACGGTGATGGAACCAACTTGTTGCGCCACGAAGAAGACGACCAGGGAGATCCAGTATTTCCGTCCGCCCATGGAAGCGAGATATTTGATGATGGTCTGTCTCGTGTTCGGCCCAGCAGGTTCAGTGGCATGCGAGTCAGAATTTTCCCCTTCCTTGCCCTTCTTTTCGTTCACGGGCTTCTGATCCGCTTCCCGATCGCCCGGTACCTCCTCAGGCGTGGCATGGTTGCCCGGCCCATTTGCAAGTTCCGGAAGTTGACCTTGAACTGCCAAGTCCTGTTGCGAACCCGCGGCAACCACGGTACCATTGTCGATGCGGAGGATGTAATCCGCGCCAGGCGCTGTAAGCGCTACATTGTGTGTAGCCAGAATGCACGTACGTCCTTGCATCAAGCGTCCTGTAATGCACCTTTGGAAGACCCAGGAAGCGGTGTGAGCATCAACAGCACTCAAGCAGTCATCAAGAAGCAGATGGCGCGCATTGGAATAAACAGCGCGTGCGAGGGAGACGCGCTGTTTCTGTCCACCAGAGAGAGAAACGCCTCCCTCTCCAACGGAGGTTAGATCACCTTGAGGCAGTATTTTCAGGTCAGGCTTGAGAGCGCAGGCCTGTAGGACAGCCCTGTAGCGCTCTTCAATAAGCGGTTGACCGAAGAGGATGTTGTTGCGCACCGTGTTGTTGGTTAGCCAAGCCTCCTGAGCACAAAATGCTACACCCTCGACCAAATCTGTCTTCTCGTCCTTAGATAAAGTTTCGCGAGAAGCTGCGGCAGGCATCCTCACATTTCCCGATACAAGCGGCATCTCTCCCAATAGCGCGTGTAGGAGTGAAGACTTGCCGCTTCCGGTAGCTCCAATGATGATATTGAGCTTTCCGACCTTGAATTTGAAGTCAAGATTTTTCAGAGAGAAGGATTTGGGATTTTCTGTTGCCTTGCCGTCCTTTGATGAGAGATCTGCCGCCTTGCTCTGTCCTGGCCAGGAGAATGTCGCGTGCTCGAAGCCAATTTCCACTTGGCCACCAGTGTGAGAACCAAGAACGTGATGTTTCTCTGTTTCCTCCTCATCCAAGAAACCCTCCACCCGCCTGGCGGCTACAAGGAAATTCTGGACACGTCCAATAATGCTGATCAAGTCGTCGAGTGGCGATTTCAAGAGGTTGAAGAGAGATAGTGACGTGAAGGTAAGTGAAGGTGTCAATGAATTTCCCCCGAGTATTGTGTAACAAAAGAAAGAAGAAAAGGTAATCAGCAACGGCAGACCGTACCAGATTGTTGCAGAGATCGTCCAGAGCATATAACGGGTATCAAGTACCTTGAGTTCGGCGGCCCGTTGGTCACCTATCTTTTGCTGAAAAAAGGAGTCCCAAGCAGTGAGCTTGATCACTCGAATACTTCGCATCATCTCGGTAGTGCTCTGAATTCTGGCATCTGTTGCAGCCATGACTTGCATATGGATGGCACCCAAACTTCGGGCGATGCGTGAGTTGACAGGCACCATCAGGCCCATCACCACAATTCCTGCAAACGCGCTGAGTCCCAGAGTCCAGTAGAGCAGCGTGACAGCCATGAATATTTGAACGGGGACTGAGGCCCAGACCTGATGCATGTTTGCCCCCAAATCAGCAAGTTGGTTGATATCGCCGGTGAAGAGGTTCATGATGGTGCCAATATCAGCCGTTTGCCCTTCAGGCCCACCGCTCGAGGATCCAACGGCCATCGACCGCCTCAGGGCTTTGTGATAGACCTCACCGATCAGGATTGTCTTCAGCCGGAGCCCAATCTTCTGGCCAAGCCAGATGGTTCGAGCCTCAGCAGCGGATGCCAAAACACTGGTGACAAATACGAGCACCACATAACCCTGAGCTTCCTCGATGGAGGACTCTGTTGGCCCCTCGACAAATTGAAGGATCGACCTTAACAACAAAGTGGGCATGAAGGTCAGGACTGCCCAAGCAACCGCCACAACGCCCTGAACTGCCAGCTGGGGTCCGAAGTATCGTAGAAGGCTATGAACAAGGGACCCACTGGGTCTCAGGTGGGAAATGTCAGCACAATACATGTTACACGTGGTAATAACGGTAGATGTACGACTCACCTCCTCAGCTTGGTTCGAATCACAAGCTTGTCGGCAGCGCTGAGCAAAGCCGGCTCCGGTACGTCTCGAGACTGGAGACTCCCAGTGCGCCAGGCCTTGAAGAGCATGCCGTCTAGCCAGGCAAACGACCAAAGACCAAAAATGCTGGACTGGGATTCACCCGTCGCGTCCAGCTCAAGGGGGCCATCCTTCTGGTGCGGGCGCGGCGAGAGCAACGCAGTGATGAGCAGAGATAATGATACATTGGTAGCGATGGAATCAGCACCACTGGTGACGGCGGACAAGAGCAAGAAAATAGCATAGAGTGCAGCCGAATGATAGCGAGTAACCCTTCCGGCATGCTCAAGGCCGGTGGGCGGCAGCAGAGACAAGACATACAATCCGCCTAGGTAGGATCCGAAGGTGATGCCGACCCGGGAACTAGCAGACGCACTCGCAGCGAGGCCCTCCCAGTTTAGCGACAGGGTCGTCGCCAGTAGCAAGCCTTCCAGGACAGTCAGGAAGGCACCGCGGACAGATTTGGCGGGGGGTTGAGCGGTACGTTGTTGGGCGGGTGATGTTTTTCGCAATTGCCATGTGAGCAAGATGCAAGACACTGAAAGAATGACAAGAGGGAGGTGTAATTGAGAACAGCTAAGCAATCGATGAAAATTGGTCAGCCGTTACTGTTGGCATAATGCTGGGAGGTTGGAATGGAAGGTAGTTTGCTTACCGCTCGACAAAGTCTGTCACAACTGCGGCGGGCGCTACATCCCATTCCTGAGACATGGCTCAATCTAACCACACACCACGCACTAGCTTGACGATTGACTACCACAGCCGAATGATGGAAATTCGAAAAGATTTTCAAATTTTGATGAAAATGTGGCACGTTTGGCTTGAAAAGTGGCATGTGCTGGCCTTTATGAATCAAAGCGCGATTACGAATCACATTCGCCAAACAGGCAACAAACCCTTGTTGACACCCAACATGAGGTTGTCAGCGGGCCCAACGAGGAGTCACTGGGAACAGCGAGATTGTCCCACACCCGGAGCTTTATTGGCGATATGGAACTAGAGATTGATATAGTAAGTGTTGATTTCCTGTCACATATGCCCGAGATTTTCGCCACAATTCTCATCCAATAAGGACAAGGAATCATGAATGGTAGCTACAATACGCACGTATGTTTCTTTGCTTGTAAAGCAAACACATCTGTCAGGCGGGAGATAAAAACAGTAGATAAGACGAATCAATTGTAACGGAACCGGCGGATGTAACAGTTTCCGACATTTCTTAAATTGTCTCTCCTTATTGTCGGCTATATAACAGGGAGATCTTAGATAACGTTAATTGTACAGCTAATTTCTTAACATCATCATCATCCACATCTCCGAGAGACCAAGGAAAACATCAACATCATCACAATTGTTCTCACCCTCATTTTCTGTTTCAACATTTTGAAGTCGGTTGTTGTCGCATCATCTGAAGTCCAGGCCATGCAGCGTGGCCGTATCTTCAAAGCAATTGAGAGCGCAGTCGACTGCTATCAAGTCCTCAAACAATTCGACGAATACGCCGCAGAGCACGCCGACCCGGAAGGTACCATAAGTTTTGACGCGTATAATGTCCAATATAATTGTAAAATATACCCAAAGATCGCACATGTCAATCTGACCTAAATTCTGCTGGACGTTACCGCATTCCTCTACCAGCAGGGCCATATCACAAACGGCATTTCCGAGACATGGAACGCTACCAATAAGGTCGTCGATTTCGCCTGGCAGAAGGACCTGGATGTTGCTGTTGGTCATTCCCCGAACGAGGATGACCTGCCCAGCAAATCAAAGAATCCCACAGCGGGATGTTTCCTGTCAAACAAGACATCGACACCGGTGAAGGAGGACTGCCAGACAGCAATAGAGCAGCTTTGGAGTAAGTGTTCCCTATAAGAATACACGACATTGCTACATGCCTACTACCTATAGAGGGCCGGTAGTTTCGGTTTCACATGGTTGTTAACAAGAACTGGAAATTGGAAACCGAGACGACAAAGTGGAATTATTCGAGCCCAAGGCCTAAGCCCTCTGCACTGGCAACAACGGCAGTTGCAGTGTCCTCGTTTACAACTACCCGTCAATGGCGGGAGTCATCATGACTGACCTGTCCAATATGGCCCAGCAAAACATATTCAAGCCGTGTATCGCCCACAACTGGTGGGGTGGGTGGTCTTACGGAGAGGATGATATCCGGGACGTTAATGATCCTTACTTCATGGTGTGGGTTTTGCCTACCGCCCTCGGCGACGCTATTCGACGTACGATCAACCTGTGGGATGTCTCAGCCTCTTGAACAACAAGATGGGGCGGTAGGAGGACGTGGGAAGGGCGTGACCTGTTTTTGCCAGAAGCAAAGGGTAAAATGCTGCAGCTGATGCCATTGTTGGCGGAGAATTCGAGCCTTTCGAGGTGGATGGTCCGCACCCGAGAATGTTAGTCACACAAGTAAAATGGCAGGTGCGGTCAACCGATCTCGCAAACCATACGAGCGGGACTTGGTGACATCAGTGATTTGTGACTTCCCTACTTGCCTCTCATGTATATATTTTGGTCCTTCTCTGGAAAAAAGGCAGCCTGATTCCAGAAACCAATCGCGAATTTCCCACAATCAAGCACACACCACACTCGAGACTCACAACACAACTCGACATGATGCTGGGGATTCTCTTATTCCCTACTCTCCTCCTTGGGTTGGCATTCGCCCAGCCTTCGTTGAAGGAGAGATCTTGCTCAGAACAGGCATACCTCCACTCAGCAGACTGCACAGAACTCATTGCTGAGTATGCTGGTATGTCGACATATTTCCACAAGACGCCCGTGTCAGACAACAACACAGCCGGCCCATGTTTCTCTAACACGAACAATGTACAGGCAACTACACCTCGGAGTATGTGACCCTCGAGCCTGGACACTGCGATATCAAAATGCCCAAACTGTGCGAGGGGTTTTTCTGCAACGTCAGTCCCAACAAAGTATCCATCATCAAAAAGGACAAGCTCATCGACAGCTTGTTGAATTTCACATGTCATGTGGAGAGTGCGCTCGCGGCGACTTGGGTCAACGACGACAAGGAGAACCCTCTGAATTTTACCTTCATGTACTGGGACCCGGATTTCACCCCCTCTGCTGTCCTCCATCCTAGGGACGATCCGCCAAAACTTCCGCCAAACGTTTTGTGTTTTGAATTGGGTTTCAAGCCTGCCTTTGCTCAGTGGACCGAAGACTGCCAAAGTGTCTTTGACACGCTTGCCAGTAGGTCAATGTCCCTACCAGTCGGAAGGTCTTATCTGGGTAGCTAACAACGATCAGGCCAGTACACCGCCAACTACACATTCAACAGCCCAAAGGACTACATCTGGATCATGAACGAGAAGTGCAGCGCCATCCTCTACCAATCCGCCTTCAACAAGTCAATCCCGATCCCGGATGTACCGATGCAAACAGTTGTGTCGTGGACCAAGGACTACATTTTTGATCATTGTATCAACACCAACAAGTCTGGAGCGGTTTGGGGAGTTGGCGACAACACTACCTTCCCCTTTGGTGGGCTGAAGACGGAGTTTTTACCGTCCAGCATCGCTGTCAGAACGTGGTGGGAGATCATGGGTTGGCATTCGCACGCGGAGCTGCCCTCTGGAGCAAATGACTCTATTATTGGGGCTAACCTCTCGTCGAGATCCAGCTCGGAGTCCAAAGTTGCCCGCAGATCAGTCTCAAGTGGTTGTTTCAACGCGACCGAACTCATAAAGAATATCTTTGACAGCGTGACGGGGTTCACCCCTTTCTTTCTTGGCAATATCACCTTTCCAACTGCACCAATCGTGCAGGATGACTGTCAAGAGGCTATCAACATGCTTCAAGGTACGTCCGACTTTGCAAGGGAAAACTCCATCGCCACGTTAATGACTCGGGCGCGAACTTGTTAACTAATCTTGATAGATGGCTACATCAATGAAGATGGCGGGAGGGTATGCAATTTTACCGATTTGATGCCGTCGATGCGTTTTCTGTACAACAGCTGTGTTTTGGCGATATGGAATACCTCGCCAAATACCACTGTCCCCAACGTTGATATGGCAACGGTCTCAAAATACGCCCAAGATCATATTTTCAACGAGTGCATCTCCAAGGACCTCTCCGGGCTTTGGAATGGCATTGGCGAGGATGCCGGATCCTCTTTAAGGACACTGCTTATGCCCATGAGGTACTTTGAACTCATGCGGGGTATTAATCAGGAGGAGGGCTTCTTACCATTGATAACAATAAGTGACCCTCAAATCCGCGAAATACTGGAGGGTTTTGAAGATTAGACACTGGGCTTAGATCGGGTGCAGATTTCGGGGCGTCCATGGCAAGGAAAACGTGGTGGTCATCACTGGTCTTTTATAGATGAAGCTGACCGATAAAGTAGAAATTGAGTTGGCTGGATCCAAGTCTCATAGTGAAGAAGTTTTGGTAGCATAGTTTTCGCTCACAAATAAGAAAGATTTGGCATTCATCTCATTATATGTTCTTGTTCCTCGACGTGTAGCCAACACAAATCGTGACCATGTTGTTACTCCCTTTCTTTACACACAGTTTGGCCCTGTACCCAAATCTACTTACAGACCAAGACTAACCACATAAAATGAGACCCATCCTACCTGTAAGTCTGTCGAGAATTAAGAAGGGCCAGCAGTAACTTGTTCGAGCGCGGATCGCTGCATCATTTTGCTCGTTTGAGGTCCAAGTTGCAGTAAATCAATCACAAACCTCGAATGCTGCGATGATTTCCTGAACACAACCTCTTTTAGAAGTGCAACCTTGCTGAACCTGTACGCTTCAAGCCGTCGTGAACTTGCTCTGACCATCAAGGTTCTCAAGCACAGACCACCCAGCAACAGAAGTCTCGCTACTTCTGCAGCTCCACAACGCACGTCCCTCTTCTCTTTCTTCCACCACGCTAACGAAGCGCCAAATCAACGCACGGACCATACCAAGCCCACAGGCTTCACAGTGCGAAGATGAATCAAGGCGGCCGGGACCTCGAGACCATTTGGGAAGACACAGAGGACGAAGTTGATCTCCTCCATGTCGACCCTGCCAACCTCGACCGACCTTCCAACCCAATCGCCGCCGGATCTTCTTCTCCCCCGCTTCCCCCCCCCTCTCACATCCAGCACCCGAATCTTCCCTCTTACGAGGACGAACACAGCAATCAACCTGCCCTGCCCGCCCAGACCGATCACACTGATCAAATCCTCGACGACAACGTCTCCGTCGGCGACTCTGACGGTCTCGGTCTAGACAGCACTCCTGAGACAGAGGGTGATTTTTTGCTCGACTGGATCCGCAACCACGCCGAAGCCCGTGACGCCGACCGCAACCACGACAATAACGAAGCGGATATAACCTCTGAGCTCGAGGGCCCGGATACCGACAGCGACGCCTCGTACGCGACGAGCACCAGTTCCTGGGAGCTCGATAGCCGCACATCAAGCCAGATAGTTTCTTTGCCGGATATCACGGAGGTGCCCGAGGTGAAGATCCTCGAGGTTGAGGCCACCGAGACAAGTCGGGCGATTGTTAGACTCTGGATCGGACACGCCAGCATGGTGTTTACCCCCCCCACACCCCCCACCTTCCCCTTCTATTATAGCTCATAACTGATGTTTTGGTGGTTCAGAATAAAGACGCCCACTACTCCTACGTCCACTTCCACCACTCCTTCCACGCCGACCTCCTCGAAGAGTTCCGCAAGGACTCCAAACTCCCCAATGACGACATTTACGTCCCGCCTCACCTCCAGCCTGTCAATCCCGAGGACGAGGACGATGTCGTCCCCGATCAGCACGCCGCCTTCGGGATTCAAAAGGCGACTCAGAAGGTGAAGGAGCCGGCTTGGAGGGACTTGGGGTTGGAGGAGCTCATGTCGAGGGGCCCTGGGGGTGGGAATGCTCACCAGGGTCCGTGGGCCAACAACAGCCGGCCTGGGACTTCGTCTGGTGCTGGGGCTGCTGCGGCTGGGGGTGCTGCTGGCCATGGGAATGCTGCCCCGCGCAGACGCCCTGGTCATCGCGCTCCGGGGTCGGGGTACCGCGGCTTGCCGCGCTGATTGCTGGTCTGAGCTAGCTCTGGTTGCGCTCGCTCGCGCGTGTGGTCACTGATGGCTGGGATGGTAACGACATTCGGCATTCGGGGCAATTTCAGACTGAAGAGCATTGCTTTGGCGTTTGGCTTGGTTTCACAGGGTCATCAGGTTGCATCAGCTCGGACAAACTGGGGTTTCCTGTGGATTATCGGATAGGTGTTTGGGGCGCATATCGGAGCAGGAAATTATACCCATCAGGTTTCAGATTGATACACATAGTCCATAACCAATTGATACAGCCCTCTTTATGAGCGCTCGTTTACTCTATCTTTTTTTTTGATCCTCAACTGCTCAGTATTAACCAAGTGCAATAGCTGCTATTCTGGTCACACCCATAACATCTGTAAATAAATCGCTTGCCTTACCATTAGAAACACTTTGCTTGCCCAACTCCATAAACGCCATAACATATGCAAACCCACTCCATTCCACCAGCTTTAGACCACCCCAACCGCAGCAATTCTTCTCATTCCTAACCCTTCCCACCAATCAACGCCTCCCGCTCCAACACCTCGGGCTGGAACTTAACCAAAAACACCGTCTTCCCCGGCCACATCTCCCCCTCCTCCTTACTCCCCACGCTATGGGCCGTGACCCTCGCAGGAAAAACCGCCCCGTCACACACCCCCTCGATGATGCCGGCCACAAACGCCGCGCAGTTGAGCTGTGACATTTCCTTTGGGACAGAGACGTAAGCGTTGACGAGGGGTTCGTTGTCGATAATCATGTACTCGTCTGGCGCGTCGGGATCGGAGGATTTTTCGAGGCGGTCGGCTTGCCGGCCAAAGAGGTGCTGCCAGAGGTTGATCTTGATGAAGTGGAGGAGGGTGATGATGTTGAGGGGGCGGGATTGGGAGCGGGGGGGTTCGCGGATGAGGAGGAGGTCGAGGAGTTTTAGGCCTAGAGGGTGGCCTTGGGTGTTGAGGCTGGGGTAATGAAAAGGTTAGTATGGAGGAGGGGAAAAGGGAGGAAAAGGGGAATGGTACCGTTTCTCGAGGTCTTGGATCCCGGTTACTCGCCTTTGGGCGTAGGTGACCATTTCGGAGAAGAGGTAGGCGAAGGAGGCTTGGGAGAGCTCGGCGGTTCGGCTGCGGGAGAGGTGGCGGTGGTAGATGGTTTTACCGTTGGAGGGGTAGCGGAGGCCAGTGGTGTGGGAGGAGGAGGGTTCTTTTTGGGGAGGGGCGGATGGGTTGCCTGATGATGTGGGAGGGGGTCGTGGTTGGGACATTATTGTGGTTTTTTGTTGCTGATGCCCCAAGCGATGTGTATGATTCAAGTAGGTATGGATGGATATGCGCGTGGATAATGGCGGGTGTGGTTATGGCTGGGGATGTTGTTGATATGGAGCTGTCAAGGAGCTTGAGAATTGGCGATGCATGTTCAGGGACAACGACGGCTTGCGCAGTGGAGTCGATTTGCTTGATTGAACTTCGGGACCCGCTTGCTGTGGCTTGAGCTCTGGGCTGAAGGGTGTGGAGTAAGTACCGATATTTTGGGGCACCACGGTTGGTGTCGTTGACCCTGCAGCCATGACTCTTGGTTTTTTCTATGCAACAATGTTACCAAAAGATGGTCAGAAACACCTATTCCGCATTTCAATGACTAGGATGATATTTCATGGGAAAGTTTATTGTCACATCTTGTCTTGCCATCTCAAGAACGGCGTGTGAGTATTAAAGTACTGCCCAAATAGGAAAGTCTCCTTCACTGATAAGCACTTACACACGGACCACCCTCTATTAAAGACGGGGATTTCTTGGAGGGTCACCCCTCCAAGCTGCAGAGTGGGGGAGCCTGTTACCGATCTCGCCCCTCCATCGAGTGGAAAATTTTATTTTTTTGCCCTGGCTGTTGTGAATCATAGGTTAATAAAACGGCGGTCCTTCACAATCGCTTGCTCCATCGGATTTCAGCAAGCAAGATATACCCCCTTTTGATTATTCAGACACAATGGCTGCTGCTACTTCCGCCGAGGCCGAGGCCCCCAACCAGACCTTCGATGTGAGTTGAAGTGTTTTGATCTTTTCGGAAAAATTACCCCTCCATGCGCTGGGCGCATCGCAAACTTCTTATCAGCTCACCACCACCATGATGAACCACTCACTCACTCATGACCTTTTTTTTTTTTCGTAGACCATCCTCCTGTTGGACTTTGGCTCCCAGACCAGCCACTTGATCCTAAGATGTCTCAGATCTCTTAACATCTATGCTGAGATGCTCCCATGCACCACCAAGATTGCCGATTTGACATGGAAGCCAAAGGGTGTCATCCTCAGTGGTGGTATGTTATCATACCCCTTATCATAGGCTGATCTTGAGTTTGAGGTTGAGACATAATCGCTAACCACCATTTCCAACTCCAGGTCCCGCCTCAGTATATGATGAGGTTGCTCCTCGTGAGTTTACTCATCCCAAATTCAGGGGGTGATCAAGGCGCAGGATGTCATGAACTGACTTGAGTATCAAAGACGCCGACCCCGCCGTCTTCGACCTGGGTGTTCCCATTCTTGGCATCTGCTATGGTTGCCAGGAGATCGCTTGGCGGGCCAACTCGGCCAACGTTGCCGCTGGTGAGGCTAGGGAATACGGCCATGCGGTAGGTTTAGACTTGGTTGACTCTGTTTTTCAAAAATAAGCGTGCTGACTTGATGATTCAAAGGATGTCACCATCAAGAAGGTTGAGGGTGCTGACCACGTCAACAAGCTCTTCCAAGGCCTTGGTGAGGAGATGCATGGTACGTACTACCCTTCCAAATATACTCGGTTCGTTTTCATTGACTCGAATTCAAACAGTCTACATGAGCCACTTCGATAAGCTGGTCAAGCTTCCCGAGGGCTTCACCATCCTTGCCAGCACTCCTAACTCTGAGTTTGCCGGCATTGCCCACGAGACCAAGCCCGTCTTCGGCGTCCAGTTCCACCCCGAGGTCGAGCACACTCCTCGCGGTGTTGAGCTTTTCAAGAACTTCGCCGTCGATATCTGCGGTGCCAGACAACACTGGGTCATGAGTGACTTCATTCAGCACGAGATTCAGCGCATTCGCAAGCTCGTTGGCCCCAAGGCCCAGGTTATTGGTGCCGTTTCCGGTGGTGTCGACAGCACAGTCGCTGCCCGTCTCATGACTGAGGCTATTGGTAAGTTGTTTGATTTTCAAAGTTGACCTGCACAGTCCACTGACACGTTACATAGGTGACAGATTCCACGCCGTCCTCGTCGACAACGGTGTCATGCGTCTTAACGAGTGCCAACAAGTAAAGGAGACACTCGAGAAGCACCTCGGCATCAACCTCACCGTTATCGACGGCGCCGACCTCTTCCTCAGCCGCCTCAAGGGCCTCACCGAGCCCGAGGCCAAGCGCAAGGTCATCGGCAGCACCTTCATCGACCTCTTCGAGGAGGAGGCCATCAGAATCGAAAAGGCCGCCGAGAACACCCCCAACGCCGGCAAGGTCGAGTACTTCCTCCAGGGCACCCTCTACCCCGACGTCATCGAGTCCCTCAGCTTCAAGGGTCCCTCCGCCACCATCAAGACCCACCACAACGTCGGCGGTCTCCCCGCCCGCATGATGAACGGCCAAGGCCTCAAGCTCATCGAACCCCTGCGCGAGCTGTTCAAGGACGAAGTCCGTGAGTTTGGCCGTCAACTCGGCATCCACGAGGATCTCGTCATGCGCCACCCTTTCCCCGGTCCCGGTATCGCCATCAGAATCATTGGCGAGGTCACCCCCGAGCGTGTGGCTATCGCCCGCAAGGCTGATCACATCTTTATCAGCATGATCCGTGAGGCGGGTATCTACAATGAGATGTCCCAGGCTTACGCTGGTCTTGACACCAACAGGGCGGTTGGTGTGATGGGTGACGCTCGTGTGTATGGGTACATCATCATTCTCCGTGCGGTTACCACCACAAATTTCATGACGGCTGAGCCGTATGAGTTCAAGTTTGATCTTCTCAAGAAGATTGCGAGGAGGATTGTCAACGAGGTGGATGGTGTTGCTAGGGTTACGTATGATATTACTAGCAAGCCTCCTGGGACTATTGAGCTGGAGTGAATTCTCGGGCTTGGGGGTTCAAATAAAGGAAAAAAAAAAGAAAAAAAGAATGGAATTGCTTATGGGTCAAAGCAGAACCAAAATTAGAGTTAGCAGAATAGACTACTATTAGATTTCCATCATGGTTATGACCAACTCCAGTTTTGTCGTGTGGATCATGGTCAGAACATTTCAGGAACCGAGGACAATGCTAGAAGCATGGTTAAACAATGGCAGCATGCCTTGAATAACCAACCTGCAGGCAGTGCCGCTTTTACGTTCACGGCATGTCAACCACCAGTATACGCAATCGCTCTTTTCTTAATTCCTATCAACAATATCCATGCACACTCACAAAACTCTACAATGGCTAACCCCCCCACCCCCAAAGTGACGATACACAAAACCACCAAAACAGACATCTCAAAGCCTCCCCAATAATCGCTTAAAAACACCCATACAAACCGCTCACCACTCTATTTTCCTCCTTTCCACCCCATCCTCCTCAACCTCTCAACAAACTTTCCTCCTCCACTCCTCATCCCCCCTCTTCATGTTTCTCCACGTCGCCCGTGGGTTCCTTTTCACTTGTTCGCGGCTCTAGTTCCCGTCTCATTATCTCCCTTGCTACTTCACATTGCTTCACAAGATGTCGTCACCTCCCCTAGTGCCTCTCTCACCGGCTCCACCGCCACCATCTCCTCTCCCGACCAAAGTCAAAATCCAAGCCCCAGCCCCTCTACACGCTCCACCTAAGACGAAGCACTAATAGTATTCCAAGACAAACTCTTAATCTCCTCCCTCACAGCCTTGAGCTGCTCATTGAAGTCCTTGTTGACCCAATCCCAATAGCTAGTCCACACCTCATGCCCGCCAGTCGCCGCACCGCCCGCCGTCGCCAGCTCCGACTTGAGCTTGTCACCAAGCAGCAAAGTCACGCGGAGCACCGCCCGGTTGGCCTCGGCCTGCTTCTCAATCTCCTGCTTGACCGCCGTGTTCTTGAGCTTAGTCGAGAGCGTAGCCCTAAAGGCCGCGGCAATAGGATCCAATCGGCGGATCGTCTCAGCCGAGTCGAGATAGACAAGCTTGGACACTATGAGGTTGCAGAGCGCACGGATATCGTGCTCGTCAGAGAGACCGGCAATGATGCGGTCGTAGAGATCAATGATAGAAATCCGTGAGAAGGCCGTCTCCATGAGCGCATACAACGTCTCGTATGCTACCTTGCGGACCTCCAAGCCGTCGTCGATCTTGTGCTTGTAAGGGCCCAGGGTCACCTCCCTGATGAGGTCAGGGTTGATGACCGTCTCCTTCATGACATAAGGAATCAACTGGTTGAAACGGCCCATGATCAGCTCGGGCTTGTTGTGGGCGGCAGAGTTGAGGGTAGACAGGGCATGACGGCGAATCTCCAACTCGGGATCTTCGAGGACAGTCTTGAGCATGTCAAAGAGCGACGATCTAAGGACCGCGTCAAAGGCCTCATTATCGTCTGGCAGTGTGTATCTCAAAGCCTGGACGGCAGTGGCCCTCAGCACAGGCGACTTGTCCTTGAGTAGAGCCTAGTTTCGAAATGTTAGCATGATCAACTGATATGTGACAAACAAACAACAGAGCTCTGACGAACCTCAAGCTTCGGCATATACGTCTTGGGGTCAATGATGACCATGCGACCCGCGCATTCGGCGCAGACTGCCTTATTGTCCTCGGCATCCGTCAAGGCCAAAATATGGTCCCAAATGGTGCCGGAGTACCGGCTGATATCCGTTGAGGACAGCGCCGCTTGCTGCAGGATTTCCTTGATAGATTGGAGCAGTAGGTACTGAGTGTTGCCCTTCTTGCCCATCGCCTGCAGGATGACGGGAAGATACACAGAGACGTTCCCAGCACCAGCTCGTCCAAGTGCGACAGCGGCAGCCAACGAGACCTTGTCATACTCGTTGCTGAACTGGTTCAGGAAAAGTTCCGGCGGCACCGGGAAGCTCGCACCAAGTCTCAATCCTGCCTCACCGATCACAGCAAGAGCCAAGCTGACCCTGGCTTGGTCCTGGGTGTTATTCTTCACCTCGCTCACAAAGTTATCGAGCTGGACACCGGCTGAGTCCCCGCTGGCCACGAGCAGTGTGCCAATGACCTTGCCGACCACAGAAGGGTCACCAGCGACACCAACGTCCCTAAGCAGCCCTTGCATCAAGGACTTGCCTTGGCCAGCCTGACCAGCGTTGGTCACCAGGATCAACAAGGAGTCGAGCACCGTGCCTGGGACTGTTGTCTTGACCAGGCCGCAGATGACGGTCACAAGCTGTGGGGTGATAACAACCTGGGGCATCTCTTGGGTCAGGTGCGCGAGGATGAGAAGACCAGGGGCCAGAAGCTGAGCATCGTTGCTGGTAATGACAGGGATAAGCGCATTAACGATGGCCTGAGCGGAATCTGGGTCAAGAGTGCCCTTGGTCGAGGGGGAAAGGATGAGATGCTTCAGAGCGACGATGCTCGAGCCACGCAGGGCCCGGTTCGCTTTTCTTAGCTGGGCAGCAAGTTCATGGGCGACCTGACGGATCCATTCCGGCTCAAGCTGAACAGAACCAAGCGAGTACGCGGCCACAGTATCGATGGCTCGGACCGCAGCTATCCTGGTGGTCTCATTTCTCAAGCGCTCAAGCAAGAATCCCAAGGCAGCCTTGCGCTTGTCCTCCGATAGCAAACCAGAGCCTTCGTTCCCTGTGGTTCTAGCCAAAAGAGTCCCGAGGGCGTGGATGGCCTTTTGACGAACCTCGGCATCGGCGTCATTGTCTCTGATCCGGTCGATGATGACGTCGTACAGCTTTTGAAGTTCACCCTTGAACTTTTGCGCGGTCAGTCGGGAGCGAGGGGGGGTAATGGCTTTCACCACTTCCTCGGCCGTCTGGATAGCCTCACTGGAGATCTTGTAAAAGCGGTCGTGAGCCACAGACACCAGGCCCGTGACTAGGCTGGGGAGATGGGGCTGAAGCACAGCCGACGAGTGATTCTTCACAATATCGCTGGTGAGACGCAAAGCAGCGATTCTCAGTGTGGTTGCAGTGGCGGAAGCACTCCCTCCAGCAGAAGTGAGCGACGCCGAAGTAGAGGCAACGCTGGAGGGCTTGATAGCCTCAATGATAGGACCAAAGATTTGGTCGAAATACTGCCCAAGACCACCTCTCTGCACAGTGATGATATCGTCGAGGAGGTTGATAGACGCCTGTTTGGTGGGGATAAGCTTTCCTTTGAGCAGCTTGGCGAGTGACTTGATGATGGAAGGGGTGAGAGCAGCAAGATCGGCACGAGGTCCTGTTGCTGGCACCTTCTCCAATGTTGGCGAGGCAAGCCCGGTTCCGGCGAGGCTTGCGGGTGCGATCATGTTAGCCAACGCTGAAGCCCCGCCTGCACTGCTCTGCCGTCTCCGTTTCCTGCTCGGAGGCTGCTGATGAACGAATTCGCTGGGGCTTTCAAGGGAGAACTCAGGGATGACGCCCTCCCCGGTCTTGCGAACGAGCAGAGCCATGGCGGAGAGGACTTCCAGTCGTACATTCTCTTCGCGCTCGTCGAATCTCTTCACTAGAGCTGGCGCCACCTTGGTGTAGAGCACTCCGCTGTCAAGCAGATCGCCGCTGCTACGAGTTGAGATCAACGTATGCAACGCCTTTGCGGCACACCTTCTAGTCTTCCAACTGGCATCGTCGTCATCGTCGAAACCGCCATCGGCCTCGATCTCGTCATCGTCATCGAACCCATCGTCCTCCTCTTCTTCATCCTCCATATCTTCGTCATCGTCTAGCGCATAGTTGGGGTCGAATCGGAGATAGCGGAGGCAAGCCTCAATGGATTCGTCGGTATAGGGGCGCATCTGGTTGGGACAACTGGCGAGAAAGGCTTCTAGAGCTACCAACGCAGCCTCGCGAACTTCGCTGAATTCTAAGCTCGCTTCCCCGCCCTCGCTGATCTCCTCAAGCTGCGCCTCCAATTCTTCCTCACTCAAAGCACGAAGAAGGATTGGTGCCAGTTCTGGAAGGTGTTTCCCAAGCCGCTGAGGTACTGAGCGAGCCATGGAGCCGAGAACCGTGATGTAGAGACGACGGGTGACTCCCGTCAGGCTAGGATGGTTGAGAACATGAATGGCGCGCTTGATAAATTGTGCTAGATGGTCGTCCGCTAGGTAGTGGGCGAGCATAGAAATGGCCACCACCGCCCGCTTCTTAAGCACAGAATTGCCCTTTTCATTCTCCATGAGGGTAACGATCGAGTTGTGAATAACTTCAATTTCGTAAATCTGAAGCATGGGTCCGAAAGACTTGACAACCTCGATCAGAACGTCAACGTAGTCGGAAGATTCGTTTTCGGTGGCCAACAGCCCCGGCGTAGAACCACTGCGGCCAATAAGCCTTGGGATCAAAGCCTTACTGATGGCCGAATAGGCTTCGAGCACCTGGTTGTTGGACACGCCAGGTACTGGGCGGGGGAGGGCGGCTACCATGGCCCGCATGGCAAGAGATGGGATCGAGGTGTCCTGTGAGTTTTTGAGCTTCAGGGTTGCCAGCTTCTCCATCATGGGAATGTAGAGCTGGTCTGTGATTTTCTGCACCATAGGGCCGATACATTTGATAGCCTGGCCCTGGACCTCCCCATTGGTATCATCCAGTGCTTTCACGATAGCGTCGACTGTCCGCGCCGATGTGTTATAGTCGTGGGTCAAAAAGTCGGTCCGCGCAATGTTGAAAACTGTCAGGATGTCGTTCAGTGCCATGAACCGGAAATCTGGGTCGGGATCACCGATCTTCTGGAGAAGAATATTGAGCGTCTGAGGGCTCGGGTTCGTGGGGATTGTGCTCGCCATGGTGACTTGCTATAGTATGGCGGTTGTGATGCAGTATTGATGCGAGACGGCTTTTCGGAGTTAGCTATGGTGGGAGGAGGAAGAAGAGAGAGAGGCCAGGAACTGACAAATCTGTGAGGAAAAAAGACGAAGGCGAGCTTTATGACAAAACTGAGGCGGTCACAATCAAGGTTAAATTTTAGAGCGCCACTTCCCATGCAATGGAAGCTTTACAGACAGGAAGCTTGGGAAAGTCTTGATTAGGCAGCTTCGATGTTATGGAGGAGGAGGCGTCATGCTCGATTGGTGGTGGGGTCAAGTTACTTATCGCGGGGTTCAGAGAGCCCCACCCAACCATGCTGCTTGGCAGGCCTTTAAAGGAAAACAACGACAAGCTATAACAAGCAAGCCTCTCCAGATGTGGATGTTGGGAACTTGGGACTCAAGACATGATGGTGCATTTCATAGGATAGATAGTTGAAGGGTTTCAAAGCTTGTCACCGAGCAAGTGTAGCAGGCCAGAAACATAAAACCTCAGCTAGTACACATAAAATCACGGCTATTAGACAAAGAAAGTTACTTGGCAGTCTACCAGACACATCGCCTCGCAGACCAATTAGCTATCTACCAACAATGAGCTTCTCTTGAGTAGATGCCAAGTACCTATCATCGAGAACCTCAATTGCCAGCTCCACCATGGCCAGCAATGAACCCCCCTGTATAAAGACGTCAAACAGTGCCGGGATCCACTGTCCCCGCTTGGAGCTTTCCCCGAGACGGCCTTAGGGTCTTGGCTGGTTCGTCGTTCAATGTCAAGCCTCCATGAACATTATTTCTGAGGTGCGGTTGGGAAATAGTCATAGATCAGAATTCATTGGAAGGCCTGGGCCACCGCAGATGATGCAATGGAGGGTTGAAGGCAACCCTCTGGTTGGGCATTCAATTGGTCACTCAATTGGCGAGCTGCTGGCGAGGGAGACGCTGCTTTTGCTCTGGCATAGCTTTCATCTGAAGTTTCCCAACACACCAACGATGTGGACACAAGCTTCTGTCGCTCGCTCGCGCTGGTACATGGCTTGCAGGCGGCCCATTCCAGCTCAACTGTCTCATCCTTTTGTTCAGAGAAGATGTGCTCATAGATCCACTAGTGCCGAAGATGACGATATGTCGTGTGTGCCCGAACGATTCTTCAAGCCGGTGAGATCCCAATGCTTACCTTGACGGACCCGCTCGCTCCTCATCCAGGCGGCTTGGAGAACTTGCAATACTTCTGCCTGTCACTTTGGTCCTTTTGAAGCCAGACGACTATGCGGATGAAGTATGGGCGGGGTACGCCCGGGAGAGTGAATTGAAGAAGGCCTCGGGCAAGATCAACAGTGAGAGCAGTGGTGAGAGATGATGACTCGACCTGAAGTGTAAGTTGGATCATTTTGGGATATTGGACTTGGGCTGATGGTGAGAATAGCAAGCTCAGAAGCTTAATGACAAGCTGCCTTCTCAAGGCAGCTCAAACTTTCAATAGCATAGCCAGCATTCAATATCAGACTCCTGCTTCCTTATACCTTGATCTACCCGCAACTTCCCTGACAACTTTGAAGTTACCAGCAGTCTGGAAGCAATCAATCGGTCCCTGCAGGTGCTGAGGATACTATCAAAAAGAAAGACGTCAGAACAAGGTAGGAGGCTCTTGCAAGGCGGAGCCATCACTTCGACAAGCACCTGCCACATCCGCATTGGCCTCACCGTCGGCACCGTGGAACTCACAGACCGACAGATATCATCAGCAAGAGCCCTTCATCAACTCACCCACTCTTTCCCAGCTAGGTAGCTAGGAAGGAACCCAGCACAGTCCAACAGACAACCAAAATTCCCCAGCAATGGACGCCATCTCCTCTCTTCTTGTTCTCCCAAAACCACCACAGTCGTCTCACCACCATCATCATCATCATCACATCCACCCCTAACCTCCCCATCCCACGGTATCATTACAGAGATTAACCCCCCACAGTTCTTTACGACCAAATCTTTCTTTTTCTAATTCCCAAGACAAACATTTCCTTGAACAATCAGTCTTAACCACCATGGCTCACCACTGCCGCACCCCCATCCACCGCCACCCAACCAACACCTGGCAAGCCGGCCTCTGCGAACCAGGCAAAGGCGGCCTCTGCCCCCGCTCCTGCTTCATCGGCTTTGACCAGTTCGGCAGAAACAACTACCGCCTCAACCGCGCAGCCCACAATGACGACCCCCTCGACATGAAGAAATACAAAGGCTGCAACGAGAAATGCTGGAACTGCTGCCTCCTCTGCACCTTCACCCTCAGTGAGTCCCCCTCCCCCCCCTATCTCAACCAGTCATTTTTTTCACTAATGAATGAACAAAAGGCATCGGCAGCGGAGTCTACGTAGGCAAACAAACCCACCACATCCGCAAAACCTACGGCATCCAAGGCAAATACTCTGACGACATTGCCCAAGGCATCTTTTGCCAGCCGTGCTCGCTGATCAGGAACGAGTTGGAGGTCAAGAAGAGGGAGGAGCTGAGGGATAGGGTTATTATGATGCAGCAGACTGGGCCGGTGCCGATTGGGGAGGGGCCGGAGGGGTTTAGAGCTTTGTATACCATGGCACCGGTTATGCAAGGGTATAGGGCTGAGCCGAGGATGAGTGCTTCTCATTCTCATGTTGATGAAGAGAGGGGGGAGAACGGGCAGAGCGAGGTGGCGCTTTTTCCAAGGGAGCAGTTGCCTGAGATTCCGAATGTGGGGAGTCCGTTGGATCCGTTTGCGAGGAGGAATGAGGCTTTGACGCCGATAACTGAGAGGGATAGTACGGAGGAGGGGGGGAGATGTAGAGGGGGGGAGAATGAGGAGGGGGAGTTGAGGTTTTGGTTGCAGAAGGGGAGGGATGAGAAGGGGGAGAGGTTTTGTGCTTGTGAGTCGAAGAAGGGGAGGAAGGGAAAGAGGGGGAAGAGGGGGGGGTCGACGCTGCCTGGGAAGGGTCATGCTGTCTGTGGTAATTGTGGGGAGAAGAAAAAGGTGATTGTTTTGCCGGTGGAAGAGGGGCTCGAGCAGGCGACACAGCTGGTTCAACAGGCTACGAATATTTTGGCGGGGATGGACAGGAACTCACCTAACCGGGGGGTGGTACAGATTCAGCACGGGGAGGTGTTTGTTTCTGAACCGGAGACGCCGGCGAGGTTGAGGAGGGCTACTGTGACGGATTATGGCATCAGTGCTGATGTTGAGGTTCCTCATAGTAATCACTCGTCGAGGAATCACAGTCTTAGTATTGACATTCGGGTGCCGGATCGGAGGGAGAGTGTCCAGAGGCATTCTCTTGGGCAGGATCCGAAGGTTGTGCAGTTGGTTATTGATCCGAGGGATCATCTCATTGAGGCTGATATCAGGGTTCAGGAGATTGCTGCTCGGGCTCGGGAGCACAGTTTTAGTCTTGATCCTAAGGTTGGGGTACGGGAGGAGAGGCCGAGAGGGCATAGTTTGAGGGAGGATGAGATTATTGATGTTGATTTGGAGGAGGCGGCCGAGGTTGAGAGGGTAGAGGGAGAGCATGGTTTGAAGGAGGATGTCAAGATTGGTGATAAGGGGTTGGATCTGAAGAAGCATGGGCTTGGAGGGGACCAGAGGGTTGATTCACCGGTTCACAAGGCCAGGGAGCACACCATTTCCAGAGACAGCTGGGTGCCGACTCCGACTTCGAGGGCTTTTGCTCATGGGATTCATCTTGACGAGAAGGTGCCTGTGCCGGAGCTGCAGAGGCTGAATGTTGAGCATGATCTGAGTCAGGATCGGAAGGTTTTGACACCGAGCCCGGGCCGGGAGTATCAACAGCATGATTTACGTGCCGATCTTCAGGTCAAGAGTCCTGCGCCTTCTCCAGTGAGGGGGCACGAGATAGGGCATGATGTGCGGGTTATGGAGAGTTGGGCTGATCAGTTGAGGGTGAAGGAGCATGTGATTGGGGAGGATGAGAGGGTTGCTTCTCCTGCCCCTGGGAAGAGGAGGGCGCCAGAGCATTTGCTGGCGGAGGATGCCAAAGTGGGCCAGAGGGCGCATCAGTTGTTGGAGCACTTTTTGGAGGATGATAGGAAGACTATTCGGGGGAGCAGTCGGGGAAGTAATCGGAAGGAGAATGGAAATGGGAAGTAAAGTCGTGGAAAAAAGGGGAATGGGGGAGGAAAGAGGTTGGATGATGATGATGAATCCTAGAGACAAGCTTTGGCTGGATGAGACGGATGATGTGGTAATCGCTAATGAAATCCTAGCAATGGACGAGTAGGGATAGAATTGTAGTGTTTGTGATTACAGATATCTTTTGCTTCTGGGTTTGGGTGACGCCTTTTGTGATGCTTGTCTGGGTGAGAGGAAGATGTCTTGCTTGGTGTTGAGGGGGCACTATGAGGCAATGACCCCACCCCCGCAGCGGTTTCAAACAGCGGACTCCTGTCAACAATTGACAAATCTACCCCGCTGTAGCGACTCCAAAACTTCCTGCAAGTCAACTTGTCCCTCGGCCGAAGCGGGGTGTGATTCATCAGACGCTTCTTCTCCTGCTGCTGGTTAATTTGCTTGCATCTGCATTCACCCATTGCGCCGGTTTTGTCGAGAAAGTACAACTGTCGTCTTTGAGCGGGATTGAAACGCGAGAAAAATCCGGGGTCCTCGAAAGTCAAATTCCTTTTTTCGAATTTCACAAAGCCAGCAGCAACACGATAGTAACGAGAAACGATACAACAATGACCGAAGAATACACCGTCAAGATCGGCACCCGCCGCTCGGCCCTCGCGCTGGCCCAGACCGACCTCGTCATCGCCGCGCTCTCAAAGGCGGCCGGTCCGTCGGTCAAGTTTGAGGTTCACTCCATGGCTACCATGGGGGACAGGGACAAGACTACCCCTTTGCCGTCGCTGGGGAAGGGGTTGTGGACTAGTGAATTGGAGGCGAAGCTGGTGAACAAGGAGGTGGATGTTATTGTGCACTCGCTCAAGGACATGCCGACAAGCCTGCCGGAGGGGTGTGTTCTCGGGGCGGTTACGCAGAGGGAGGATGCGAGGGATGTGGTTGTTTTTCCGAGGCGTCAGGGGGGGAAATATAAGGCGCTGAAGGACCTGCCTGAGGGGTCGGTGGTGGGGACTAGCAGTGTGAGGAGGGCGGCGCAGCTCAAGAGGAGCTATAAGGGGTTGGTTTTTAGGGATGTGAGGGGGAACATTGATACTAGGTTGGCAAAGTGTGATGATGAGAATGGGGGGTATGATGCTATTATTTTGGCGGCGGCGGGGTTGTTGAGGTTGGGGTATGATGAGAGGATTGGGCAGTATCTGGAGAGCTCGACGGAGGGAGGGGGGTTGTTGCATGCTGTGGGCCAGGGGGCGTTGGGGTTGGAGATTAGGGAGGGGGATGAGAAGATTGCCGAGTTGATCAAAGCTGCGGTGGATGAGGACACTATGATGGCGGCTTTTGCGGAGAGAAGTGTGATGAGGACGTTGGAGGGCGGGTGCTCGGTGCCGATTGGGGTTGAGACGAAGTGGGTTGAGGATGAGGGGGAGAAGAAGCTGAGGTTGAAGGTTGCGGTTGTCAGCCTGGATGGCAAAAAGGCTGTGGATGGGGAGAGGACAGAGAAGATCGCGAATTTGGAGGAGGCCGAGGCTCTTGGGAAGGGCTTGGCTGAGAAGCTGGCCAGGGAGGGTGCTCAGGAGATTCTTAATGCTATCAACAAGCTTCGTGAATCGGCGCCGGGTGCGCTCAAGGTCAGCGATGCTTAGGTGCTCGTCGTGATGGGTTGTATTTTTGGGCGGATCAAAAAATAGAATAGCGACAGGGCTTGCTCATGCTTCACAATGATAAATCTCATGGTGTTTCCACTCCAACTGTCGGATCATGCTTGGTTTCTATAATCAGCCGTTGAGTGCTCTCTGCCTGGCCCTCGACGGGTATCTGAAATGGCACAATGTTTGCGCCACTGCAATGCTGACTCTTCTCTGTCGTGAATCCTCTTGTCATCAAAGTCGAGATGCGCACCCATGAAAATCAAAACACCCTTTTGCCCCGGTATTTCCCATGTCCCGTATGGTACAGATCCTTTCTTTGGGCCCCTTGTGTATCTATCAGGTTGAACTGTCCGGAGTTTGAAAAAAAAAACCAATTTACCGTACACCCCTGAGAGAGCTCCTCGCTGCCTGGCCTCCCGCCCCTCTCAGCGTCTCTCTCTCCCCTTCTTCAGGTCATGTCTCTGCTTAGTGGTCCTCGTTGGCAGTAAACTCGTTGTACTGCTCAGAGTCCATCAGGGTCTCAAAGTCCTGGAGGCCCTGCTCGTCAACCTGGACCTTGGCGATCCAGCCGCCGCCGTGGGAGTCATCCTCAGGGACCTGGTTGAGGTTGCCAGGCTTCTCCTCGAGCACGAGGTTGATCTGGGTGATCTTGCAGCTCACGGGGGCGTTGATGTCGGCGGCACTCTTAACCGACTCAACGGCACCGATAGCATCGCCCTTGTTGACGGTTCTGCCCTCCTCTGGGAGCTCGACGTAGACGAGGTCACCGAGGGCCTTGGCGGCGTACTCGCTGATGCCGATGACGCCGGTCTTCTTGTCGGCGGCGAGGTCAATCCATTCGTGCTCCTTGGTGTATTTCCTGATCTCGTCTAGAGGGGGTCTGGTGGTTAGTAAGGCCCGTCGCAAACTCAGGGCCGAGGTTTTGGAGGGGTTCTCTCACTGGATGCGGTGACGGAAAATGGGCGGGCAGCAACGGTGCGGGAAGCAGAGCTCCTCACGGCAGCGAAGGCTGATGGGCGGGCAGCCCTTAGGCACCGGGAAATGGAGGCCATTTTGAGTTGTACAGCTGGAATGAAGCGAAGGGTGAGTGAGGTTGTCGAGAACCCAGAGATAAATCGAATGACGCTACCTACCGATAAAGAGACGGGACGGAGTACCACTGCGATTGTCGGAAGCCAGTCCCGGTGATTGGGCCGGTGGTTGCCGGCCAGCTGCCGGGCGGCCAGTCAAACGCAGCAGCAGGGAACCGAGCTACCGAGCTTGTCTTACATAATAAGCGCGAAACTCTGTCTACTGTGCCTGCTGATGGTGGAGTTGGAATCTCCAGATGAGGTCATCTTCAACACGCGACCTGATGCTTCTTGGTTTTTTGAATTGAATGCGACAAGGTCAAGGTCAGGTAAATTGGAGTGAAAGGTTTCAGTCTTGAAGTATGTTTTGGTTGAAGGCCATGCCATTCAGGGAGTAGGCCTCTGTTCAGGTGCGCTTATGCCGGCGCTTATTTTAGAGCAAATGGCGGCTGAGGTCAAGAGATGATGGAATCAGAGCCTCATTTATACCTTTCTAGACCTGCCTACTCATGTCAAAGTTAAGGTACCTGTGTTGAAAGGCGCTTGGCAGGCAGATATGCAGCAAGAAGGCGTGTGGCTGGATCCTCCATCCAATGCTCTGGGCCGATGAGGGGAACCAAACAAACTGAACCTTGACCCCGCGTTGAAGGAGGCGGCCTGGAGATTTGATAACAAAGCAAGGCAAAGCGTTCCAATGGTTGCTGTTCTATTGGAGTGGTTTTGTTGATTGTTTACATTGGAGACATCTCTCCTGAAAAGGCAATCATGATCATCACTACATAGGACTCTCTAAGAGAGAAAGAAAAGAAAGAAAGCGTCAAATCGCGTCGCGTGTCGAGCAGCGCGTCCTGGTCCTAGTCAGAAGCAGTGACGTGTGCTGGGCTCAATTAATTGAAAACGTTAGCTGAGTGGACAGTCGAGTCGGGGATCGGGAGTCGGAACAGGGCCGTGGTGGGTAACCGTCAGTTCGCGCGCTTGGCCTTTTGCACCACAGTGGGTGGTGAGTGGCTTCGATTTGGTTCCCCTCTGAACCTCCCCTTGCTCTGCCCTGCAGCAGTCAAGGCAGTTAAGGTACCGACTACTGCACTCATTCCCACATTTCCCCACGGTCCAGCAACCTCCATTCACATCAGTGGGCATCTATCTGTTCCTCCTCCTCCAGGTTGACTTTCTGCCTGTCGTCTGCTTCCTTGGCCAGGCACGCCGACAGCCTGGGTTCCACGATACCTAGCCTGACGATCCGATCCGGCTCCGCACTGCAGCACCGCACCGTCCGCCCGCCCACACGTACTTGCGACCTGCATCCTGCCCTGGTTGCTTCGCTGCGAACGCCCATCTTCCCACTCTTCCACCACCGACTGTGACTGCTGTTTGAGAGTTGAGACGAACACGGTCCCTGGCTTCTTTGGTTTTGGTTCTATAGCATCCCCGACCAAGCTAGTCTACCCAGCTTACCTCTACCACGCTTCCCTCAGCTCTCTGTTTTTTGCGTCTCCATGAACTCGTCGCTGGCCTAGCATTGGACTACCAACTGCCGACCAGCGACTGCCACATTTGTCTTCATCAACGACATCCGCCCCGATCGACTGCTATACTCTAGGGCTTGTCCGTCTAGTCTAAGCGCTCGACCGACTACCAACCGCCACAGCGCGACTAATCATGAACCCCCCTACCGCCTTCTACCAGGAACCCTCCAACCAGCCCGAGGGATCCCCAGCTCAATTCCCCATCGCCGACCCCAACACCATGGAGCAAGATCATGCTGCCGCTCACCCTTACTCAGACTCTGCTCTGACTCCCACCCCTACCTACAACCAAGCCCCAGTCGAGCTGCAGGATGACTCTATGGCCGGAATGGAGGACACAGTTCAGCCTACAAACGACTATGGCGCCTCAGATCTCAATGGCTTCCACGATCGACACCATGCTCAGTCATCCTCTGGCGAACAACATGGTCTCGGAATTGCCAACTCGCCCCATGTGAATGACAACACCGATCCCGACTCGACCGCTCGGTACGGAAACCAGCCATTGCAGCAACCTTCCCTTTCTCGACCCCCATCCGGCCTCTCGGGACAAGCGCCAACTGCCAGCAGCAGCAATGGACAAGGGGTGGCCGGTGATGTGCAGAATAATGGCCGCAACCACGTGGTCATCAAGGTTGGCATGGTTGGCGATGCCCAGATTGGCAAGACAAGTCTCATGGTCAAATACGTCGAGGGGTCCTGGGACGAGGACTACATCCAGACTCTGGGTGTCAACTTTATGGAAAAGACAATCAGCATCCGAAACACCGAGATTACCTTCAGCATCTGGGATTTGGGTGGTCAGCGCGAATTTGTCAACATGCTGCCACTGGTGTGCAATGATGCCGTGGCCATCCTGTTCATGTTTGATTTGACTCGCAAGAGCACGTTGAACAGCATCAAGGAGTGGTATCGCCAGGGACGCGGCTTCAACAAGACGGCCATCCCTGTTCTCGTGGGCACAAAGTACGACCACTTTGTGAACTTGTCACGCGAGGAGCAGGAGGAGATATCGACTCAGGTATGACCTGCTTCTGGTAGATTACATATTGTTGCTCCCGACTGACCAACGTGTGCTAGGCCCGTCGTTTTGCAAAGGCCATGCGTGCTGCATTGATCTTTAGCAGCACAAGTCACAGTATCAACGTTCAAAAGGTATACCCGTCCCTTGTGCTCTTTGGCCTTTTTGAGTTGTATCATGTCTGACCCTCTTCGTTTGCAGATCTTCAAGATTGTGCTCTCCAAAGCTTTTGATCTGAAGTGCACCATTCCTGAGATCAGCAATGTCGGGGAGCCATTGCTGCTCTACCAGTCCGTCTAAACACATGAACAGGCGTGTATTGTACACTATCTGCTCCTTGAGTGCTCTCCAGGCGATCATCAGCAGAAACAAAGCTGAAAACGCCAAATGACCAACGCCACGATGCAAGACCAGCCATCATTGAAGAAGAAGAAACAATACCCCTTTTTATATCGACTCGAATCGGCATTTTCACATTTCACATCACACACATTTATCACATAGGTCTGGCTTTTTCGACCAGACCTTTTCAGCGGCGTCATTGTCAGCAATCCGAGCCTTGGTCAAAGGCCTTTTTTTTTTAGAGAGAAATGCATTTCTGGGGGTAGGCTTTTTTTTTTTCGGTTTGATTCCCTGTGGTTTTGGTCAGAGAAGAGCCGAGAGTGTGGAACACGTGTTGGAAAAGGGGAGCAAATTGATGGGGTTTGCATTTGTGCCAATGAGGGCCAGTCAGGGGAGGAAGTATGGACCGGGAGATGCATTTTTTGAGGTTACAATGTTCGGTAGACTTCGGGTAAGGTAAAGAATGGACTGGGGGCTGGGGGAGCGCAAATCATCGGGAAAGGAGCAATTGGGGCTTTTTTACTTACTATTTATACTATTACTATTACTTATTGTATTGTATTGTCATTTGTTTGGTCCTTTGTGGTGGTATAGCACTCTTCAGCCTTGGCAAAGAGATACTCTGGCTTCCATCCGATATTGTATCAGACAGAGCAAAACATAAAACATGGTCATAATCCAATCACAAAAGTGTTCATCGGTTATTCAAGGTTCCAACAGACAAAGTGCCAAACAACAACATATCGAGACGGCTTGCCTTCACCGAGTGCCGATGAGCCATCACATATCACTCCATCTAGCTCAGCCCAAGGGGGATACAGCTCACAAAACCGGAGCTACAGGTGAGACGGATTGGACTCGAGGGCCTGCCTGTCCAACTTGTCCGCACGTCTGTGACAGGTTACCTGACTCGGTCCCCTCATTGGTACTTGTCCAGCTCAGATGCTATCCCCTGTGTGTATTGTTACCAAGTTACACCACTCGAGTCCTTGTCTTACTTATTCTCCGTTATCATTGTTCTTCTCAGGTGAGTGATCGGATAAGGCCGACTCAGATACCCTTTGCGAGAAGAATTTGTCGGAATCAATCTCGAGGCTGATGTTTGTACACTCAGGGGGGACTTTGTAGACTCTCACCGGGACTCCCGAGGGGGATGTTGCTATCACGCTATCACAGTGGTTGAGAGGGGGGTTGCTTGCGTAGGGAGGAGCACGCCAAGGGTATACTGCGACAGGATACTACGTAATAACACTTTACATCTCTCCCAATGCGGAGGATTCGAGTAGATGTGCTGGGGGAAAGGGGGGTTGGTTGATGGTGGCGAAGTGTTGGGTTAAGGTCAACTTGCAAATATGCTTGCCGGTGTTGGACTGTTGAGGGGAGACACGCCTGCACGATGATACAAGATCGAAGAGGCCATCGACCTTTTTCAAGATCGATTACGGGTGACAAGTTGATCAAGAGTTACAAACCCAGTATAAACACCTCAAACCACGCGAGGACTTGTCGATTTTTCTTTTCGGTTCTTTTTTATACTGCCTGTCCATGAACCACCCCCACTGTCTCTTTCATCTTTACCGTCATCACCCCATTCAACAAGGCCAGCCACCATGACCAAGATGTTGTCACTCGTCTTACTGTTCGCTTCTTTGTCTCGGGCACAGGATAACACTCCTCTTCCTTTGCCCTCGCCGACTTCGACGACGTCTGTTACGGTGCCGTGGTCGAGCATCCCCGTGCCTCCGGCGGCGACAGGAACGGTGTGGTCTTCTACTTCGGCACCTACATCTGCTCCTGCGGCCTCCGGCGGTAGCGGTGCCGCCACTGGTCAGGGGGCGGTTTGTGGGAAAGGGTTTACGTATTGTGGGTATATCTTGAGGGATCATCAAGGTAGGTCTCTTTCCTTCTCTCAAAACCTAGGTCAACCCAGTCAGGGAAAACAAAGACGCATGATTTCCCCCTCGACTTCTTTAAACATTCTCACTCCTTCATCCACCCCGCCCACTTTCCACCCTCTGTCCCTGCCCCCTCACTAACACCCCATCTCCCAGGCTTCGCCGAAGCAGACATAGTAAAATCCTACTGCTCCGCCTCCAAAGAAAACTGCCTCGACGGCAAGACCAAAACCGACCCCATCCAAGCCCTCTACGTCTGCGTCCCCCCCGACAACTCCACCACCACCTTGTCCCTCACCTCCAACATCTCCCCCAACTCCAACCCCTACGCTAACTCCGACGACGGCTCCTCCTCCCATTACTCTTTTCTCAGATCACTCTTTTCCGGTTTTGGTAGCAACAACAACAAGCTCCACCCCCGCGGCTTCAACAACAAAAAGAGACAAGCCCCCATCGCCGGCGCAGGCGGCGGCAGCTCCTGCAGCCTGACCGACACCCCGGGCAACAAGATCGAGCTGCTCTGCAGTTGCGGAGGGACTTGTCTGAATCCTGACAAGGATCATATCGGGAGGTGTGATGCTCCGTGTAACTGATTGAAAAAAAAAAAAAGGACTGGATAGCAGCAAAAAAGTGAGAGACAGGTTGGACTAACTAGAGACGTTCGTTAACTTACTTTTCGGTGGAGGGGGAGTTATTTCCTTTGTCAATAGGTTGGGATTTGTATCGCAAGGAAAGTGTAGGGTGAAAGTTTTGTAATATGAATTCACGACGTTCATTTTTCCCTCTTGACTAACTCCCTGTTCAAAACGCAGTGATCTGCTATAAACTATACGCTGTATCCTCACATTATCCTGTATAAAATCCATCTCTCCCCCTTCCATTCTCCGTCTAATCCCCATCTGATAAATTCTCTTGTCCTATACCCATCATCCCGTTCCTACAAAACTATAGGCGTGATATCTCACATCCCCCCAACTCCCATCGCCATGCCCGCTAATCATACATGACAGATAAAAACCAAATAAAAAACCAAAAGTAAACTGGGTATCCTCCCTCCCCCCTCCCCCCTCCCCCCCACACACATACTCACTGTTCCATTTCCCCCTCCTCAATCAACCTCCCCAAAATCAAACTCTGAATCACCAACTCATCATCCAACGTCCTAATCCTCTTCAACGGCGGCTCACCACCATCCCCCGTCACCACCTCCGGCGCCGCCATCGACCCCCTCTTCCTCTTCTTCTTCTGCCCCGTCGAACAAGGAGCAGAAAACAACGCCTGCTCGACCGACTTCCCATCAACATAAACCCAGTCAAACACCTGCCCCGCCTCCTCCGCAGCCTTCACCGCCACCCTGGCCTCGTCAACAGTATACACCCTCGTCAACGAAACCCCCAGCACCTGCGCCAGAAACACATACGGCATCTTCTTCGACTGGACCGACTTCTTCACCACGGCCAGCATCCTGCTCCCCTGCAGCAGTTTCGGGCGCTGGGCAACCACATCCGCCAACCTAGCCGTCGCGGCGTCATAAGGAGCCAAACTCCTCGACCTGATGGCATTATCCAAAAAAGCCGACTGTCCAGCGCACAAGAGAAAAGGCGACCAGTCCACCAGCTCCCCCCTGTCTAGACACATCGTCACCCAACGCGGAGCAATACACGGCAGCCCCAACGCCAAAGCCTGCATGTACTTCACCTTGCGAGAGTGCCCATCAGCAATCAACGCCGTAAATCCGGTGGCATACCCAGCAGGAGTGAGTTGGATCTCAGCCGACGTCTGGCCCTTCCCAGGACTAGTGACCGGGGTTGACGTGAGTGATCTCCCGGGTGAAACCTCAAAGAGCTCATCGAATCCATTTGGAAGCATCCTGCCCCCAGCTTGCGCAATACGCTTCTGAAGGGTGGTTGAATCGTCCATGCGCTTCTTGTACTGATCATTGGTTTCACCTGGCTTCTTCGATTGAAAAGAAATGGCAAAAGCCATATTGCTGAACAATCCCGAAGTAGGCTGGCCGAAGGGCGATTTGATGCTCGCGCAGGCAGCTCGAAAAGTAGACCGAGATGCCGAAGCAATATTGAGACGGGAGACGCCCAAGCTATCCTCAAAAGCCGGCGTTGTCGGCAGGGGCAGAGCGAGCTCGTCTGTTGAACCTGAGCCCCTCCTGCTCTGCAACCTCACAGATTGCCTCAGACTCTCTCTTGAGCCTTTCGGCTTTGCAACTCTCTCACGGGCTTGTCTCCGGTTCAGTCTCGTAGAAACCGCTGAGAAGTTGCCAGCCATTGAAGCCTCGAGAGGCGAGCGCTCAGACACAGATGCTCTAGTAGAGTCTGTGTAGATACTGGGGGTTGAGGCGATGGAGGTGAGGTCTGAGCTTGAAGGGTGATGAGGGTCAGGAATTGCCCTTCTGGATCTTGTATTGGGCGCCGGGGGGGTCGAGTGAGGCAAGGCCGGCTCCAGTTCTGGGGCAGCCGGCTGATGGGTTGGCTCCTCTACCACACCGGCTTCCATTCTAACTCGTGTAGGACTCGTTTCCGGAATTATGGATGTAGCTGGAGCTAGACCTGGGGGCTCAGCAGGATGGCCTGAACGAGCTGACCGCCTTGAACGCACTGCTGGAAGTTCGGGCTCTGCTACTGGCGTCAAATCTACCACTGGCCCTTCCATATCCCCGTTGTCAGACTGGGTTGCATCGTCGTCAACAATAGCGGGCTGTTTCGGTCCAGATGGCAAGTTCTTAGCTTGGGAGTCCTTGATGGTCTCTTCATCCGGTGAAGAATCTTGAGCCTCGGTGCCGTGGCACTGGGCAAGATATGCCTCCGCCTTTGTCGTTTGTTTCTCACTGCTCGTCAATGGCACTTCGACTTCTGCCATCTTCGTCTTCGCTGAACGCGGTACACTGATGGCGGTTAGTGACTTGAGCGCAGCATTCTTTTTGCTCTGTGCCCTTCGACGTCGAAGTAGCTCCTCGTCATCATCATCGTCCTTTTCGAATACAGGAGGGTCTGACCGCACTTCCGAGGAGCCACGTCTTTCTTGGGACTTGCGAATAGGCTCATAAGCGGCCATTGGCTCCGGGGCTGCTCTTCGCCTTGGGAGCAACTCAGATTGCGGCGCTTCAATAGCAGCTTTGTTTCCATTCGAGGCGCTAGGAATGGGACTGCTGGGTCGATTTTCCAGGTTGGATGACTTTCTCCCTGGAAGAATCTGTGGGCTTGATGGCGGGTTCGGGACAGAAGACGACCGAAGACCTCGATCCTTGAGTGGGGATGACAGAGCTGGGCCGGTAAGTGATCCTGGGTGAGGGAACTCTGCCGGCGATGGTCGTGAGGAAGTTGGGCTGGCCACCTTGACGGCCGATGAAAACTGGGTCGACTGAAACATTTGGGACGGGGGAAGTAGCTGAGAGAGTCCTTGTCGAAACGGGTTATGTGGAGCAGCCGGTGTCTCTGGCGGGCGAGGCGACGATAAGATGGACTGGTGAGATGCATGTTTGGGAAGACGACTTGTACCATAGTCAACGAAGCCCGAGTCGTGTGGCAGATTGGAACCATGATAGGGCGTTTCCTGGGGAATTTTATCAAGATCAAACTGCACCGCCCCTGCATTCTCTTCCTCCACAATCGCTTGTTCTCGAGTCCGAGTGCTCATGCTGGGAGATGGCGAACGACAGTACTGGTCATAGCTTCGACCATTGTTGGACTGTGTCGACTTTTGCGAGTCCATCTTGTCTCGGCGCGCAACGTTGATCTGGTTTGGGGCAGGGATGTCTGTTATCTGAGTGTCTAGGCCATCGCTGCCAGGAGTCTGGCGGGTTTGTGACCCCTGTGATGGTGCCCTTTCCACACCGGAACGATGTTGACGACGAGATTGTGAGTTGTTGTTGCCTGCACGCGTCGTCCCCCGCGTCTGTGAAGCTGGTCAGTGCAATCCAGGAACGGACAAACAGGGGCGTTGAACGTTTGCTTTGCGGGGAAATTCAACAGCCTTGGAACCGTGCGAAAAATACTCACGTTGAAGGATGGTGGCTTTTTGAAGCGGCCAACGTCTAAGTGCATGTGTATCCGTCAGTCCTCAGGATTCGTCACAGAAAATTACCAAAAAAAAAAAAAGAGCAAAGCACTGACGCACCTTTCTGAACACCAGGCTTGCTTGGAGGCAGCGTGGTGCTGAGGTCTGGTGGTGGAGGTGAGCTGCTTGCCTACACAGTGTCTCGATGTTAGCCAATCCTGAGATGCTGGAAGCCTAGAGAAGGTGAGGGGTCCCCTATTAGCGCCACCAAGAACTTACAATGCCAACACCGTAGCCTTGCACCAAGCGGTTAAAAACCTCCAGAGTGTCCTGAGACTCATTTTCCCCTTCCAGCGCCTTTTTCTCGGCTCCTCGCAGTGTCTTGGATGGCATGTCGTTGGCCACACCTAAACCCAACCAATACCCGGCGGCGAACTGGCGGATAGTAAGAGAAAGGCTTGCTGGAAATCCGCAGGTTCTGGATCCTAGTGAATTGATTAAAAAGAACCAGAAATGAATTCGCCCACGATTTCTCTCAATGGCAAAAGAAATCGTCAGCTGCTCGTCGCCGGGACGTTGCCATGGCTTTGATTAGAAAACAACGGTTGCATCCCTTTGCCCAAGCTGTACCGTTCTAAGAAGCGCAAGCGCGTCGAGGACGCGGGATCACGTGAGTACAATCAGAGATTCTTTGTCAAGTGGTCTGTGCATCATTGCCTCCAAGAATTCCAGATCCCAAAATCCGGGGCGTCCCACTTTCCAATGCAGGGGAAATTGAGATTTGCAGCCAGTTGGCAGCGCCTGGAAACCGAGTTTGCGGCCTTGTTCGAGAAGGCTTGTGATTTCTATTTTGTATACGATGCAACGGTTTCCAAGCATTGCTGGTGAGGTTTTCATCCCAGTTTATATCAAACAATTGCTGGGTATAGAATCCCCGTTTAATATCCGGGCCATAGGTGATACCCCGGGCGCCTCATTCATGCGTTTCTGCTTCTCGAATCATTCGAATGTTTTGTTTATCTCGTTAAGGTTATTGGGATCTCATGCTCCTTTCCCGTGATGTGTGTAGTGCTGGGTAGGGTGTGAGGCTGTCTGGTTGCCGCGGAATGTCTTGTATTCGATTCCCCGAATTCCCACTCACACCACCTCGTCCATCTTGGCCAACAAGTCCCTCGTCTTCGCCATCGGTCCATCCAGTCATCGTCCAGATCCTCGCGTGCGGTTGTGGCACTGGAAGAGACTGCGGAGCAACACGGCATGCAGGTAATCGAAATGAATTTTGAGAATCCTTAAAATAATCGAAGCCCCTCTCCGACCTCCTGGAATCTCCCTGCGACTTGCTGCGACTTGCAACACCTCCACTGGCCAACGGTCAACCTTACCTTTTTATTCCCTGTCGGCCCCACGAGCCAGACCACAGTCTCCAGTGCTTAGGTGAGCGATCAAGTCCGACGGGGGGGAGGATTCGATCGCAGCCGCCAGGCTACCCCAACAGTTTGTGCCACCACGGCTGCTATCCGTCCGGCGGGTATATCTCGTCCATATCTTGTCCGAGTTCAATACAGAGAGACCGCAACACCACACATACCCGCCCCCGTGTTCCAACCGAACGTTCGAATACATTATTCTCGAGAGCTTCAGAACAAACGATCTGGAGCGGGGCCCTGTCAGTTGCAGCTGCTAGGACCAGGCTGTGCAGTCGCACCGACGAACCCATACAACCCCCGGACGAGACCCCCCAGCATTGGTTGGCGGTCAAGGTCTGCTCACCAATAAGAAAAAAGGGTCGCATGAATCGGGCGAGATGAGGTTTCCACCCACTGTCGTCCCCTTCTGAAAGCGCTGCTCTCTTCTTTTTTTTCCATGACCTCCATCCCCATCCTCCGAACTTGCTTCGTTTCGGCTTGCGCCTACACTCTTTTATACCAACGCGACAGCCGCCTGCTGAACGCTCACAAGGCCGTCGTCGTCGCCAGAAGAACGACTCGCTACACCGCTCCCCGCCACCGCCTTCTTCGACGCCGCAGAGCTGCTTGGTCGGCCTTTGATCCTGAATTCTCCTCCTTGCGCAAGCCGTCACAACAACACTCGTTTATCGCCCCCGACTCCCTTATCATTGAAAACAAACAACCACCACCACCACCACCACCAGCAGCAGCACAGAACACCGAACCACCCCGCCCAAGAACACCCGTCACGCCAAAGAACCAACAGCACCCTTACTACATGGATCAGATGATTTCACCTAGAAGAAGCCTGGACGATACAATGGCAGGACAAGGAACACCAAACAATCTACGGCGGCACGTCGCCAATCGAGGAATTGGAAGCCGAGGAAGCAGTCAAGACGACACACGACCTCGAACAATCCCCGATGATCTTCTCAGCTCGCCCAGTTCCCCCTTTGGTGGGTTCAGCGGGGGTCGCTCCTCACGATCCACCTCCTCAGCCTCCAGAACCACCAACAGATTATCCCTGACCCTACCCATCGCACCACCAAGTGCCTTCCCCTCCCGACCCGTCCCAGCATCCACCACCGCAGCGACCTTTCCCCCAACACCATTAGACACCCCCTCCTCCATCATGTCCCCGGTGGAGGGAATCGACTTCATCACCGCGATAGCAGCGCAGGAGAGGCGAGTAATGGAGCTGAGGGAAGAGCTGGACCGTGCCGAGGCCGAGCTGGCGAGGTTAAAAGAGGAGTTTACCCTACACGAGGGATACAAGAAGAGACCAGCTAACAGGCGAAACCACGAAGCGTTGCGATCGTTAAACTCGCCGGCGGATTGTCACGACGAGGTTGCCATCCGGAGGAGCATTGAGCTGGACAGGAGGAAGACGTTGCTGGGGCAGCAGCACCAACAACAGCAACCTACACCGGAAAAGAGCCGGCGACGGGTATTCACTGGTAGTCACGCGAGGAAACTCTCGCTGCTATCACCGACAAAACCGGGCGAGGGCTTCTCCATACATGAAGACGGGCCGAACCATCTGAAACTGGACTACGATCCACATGGTGTTCATAACTATGCTCCTGTTACTCCGAGCTACCTCGCCAAACGCGCCTCCTGGGCACCGAGGACTACACCCCAGCCTACAAGCGTTAAGCAGATTGCCCAGGACCTCAAATCAGGTATCTGGACCTTCATGGAAGACATCCGCCAAGCGACGGTGGGCGACGAACCCATCACCGGACAGGGCGTCTACCTCCGCGACAACACGGGCAACATGCGCCAGACGAAAGTGGAGAGGATGCTCCTTTTTGACAGCAGCGACCAGCAAGACACCATCCGGCCCGCACCCAATCCTCGACCAAAGGTTTCGTCGGCGTTTGATGATTTGGCGACAATGGACCCTATCCCTACTACTGCCCAGGAAGAGGAGTTTAAACCACCACCACTCCCCCTCAGGAGATCAAAGACGGAAGCGGCAAAACCAACAAAGAGGTTCTCGTGGACGCCGCTGACGGCCGACTCGGTGGATGATAATGACTGGTCGAATTGGAATAGCAGCCCGCCGACGGGTGGTGGTGTGTCGAGTCCGCGGTGGAGCGGGACGACGGTGAATGGGGATATTATGCCTAGTGATCCGACCTCGCCGAAGAGGGGAGGTGAGGAGGAAGAGGAAGAGGAAGAGGAAGAGACGCCATTGTATGAGTCCCATTTTTTTCGTTTTTTTGTTTGATGTGATACCCGGGTTTTCTATTTATTCAACAACGGTTTTTTCTTTTTCTTTTCCTTTGTTTGAAGAGATACCCAGCCCAGCCAGCGGGCAAAATATACACCTTAATGTCTTTTTCTTTTTTCTTTTTTCGTTTAAAAGAAGAGGTTCTGATGATATCTTGTGTGCAGGAAAACCAAAAGCTCGAAATCGAGACTGAACAGCGGCGGCAACAACAAGAGGAACGGCTCATCCCCCAACGGCACCGGGAAATTGGAGGAGTTGCTCCCGCCTGTACTCAACAAGCTCACTCCGTCCAATATCAAGAAGATGGGGAGTGAGTTTATGAAGGAATGGGAACGGAGTTTGAGCCCGCCCGAGCAGCAGCGGCAGCAGGGGGGAAAGGAGAAGGGGATTTAGAGGGTTCATCCCTCTTCTATTGGCTGCCTTCTCGTTTCCCAGGGGTGATGGGGGATGAGTTGACTTGTGGAGCTATTTGAGAAAGAAGAGGAGGGATCAGAAGAGTTGGAAGAGGGGGATACCCCAGTGTCTGTTTTGGAGTTGAATGGTTTGTTGGAAATCGTGTTGGAAAAGAGAACGTGTTGGAATACTTTCAAACAGAGATGTGGAGAAAAAAAAAGGTGGCGAGAGGGCTGGGATATTATACGTTTTCGCTTCTTTGGCGGCGCATTGATCGAGGAGATATATTTGAGTCATGGTTTGATTCTGGTTCGGATGGTTATTAGCTGGCTGGCTGGTTTGGCTTCTCAAAGTTTGTTGGAAATATTTGGTTGGGAAAGGCTTATATGGATGGTTGGTATGGGGTTCTATCTGGACGGCTATGGCTAGGCAGGCAGGCGGGTTGTTATCTGGTTTGACAAGGAGAGAGAGGGTGAGAAAGAGTCACTTGCTGCTGTTGATGTTTTTGTTGCTTGTTTATAACGATAACGACCCATCCCAACTGGATATGATGTATGGTATATAATGACGGTTGAAATACAAAAAAGTCTCATACTATTCTGCTTCATCAATAATCTTCACATGTTATGCCGAGGTGCCATGTGACTTTCTCTTGACAACATCATGATCCGAATTACCGAAGCATCAAGTGTTTTGCAGAACCAATCAATACACTATCTACCCCATTGAACCCCCAAGAATGTGTATGTCAGAAAGAGGGACAGAGGAACAGAGACTGACAGAACAGAGAAATCTATGAAAGCCAGGGTAATAATCCACCACCCATCCCCTTTCCCCCACCCTTCAACAATCATCACATGTCAAACGCAATTGTAGTACCTACAAACAGCAACAACCTGTCACGATGACCGCGCTTTGCAAAAAGAACCCAGAATGAGTTCGCTTAGAATATGTCAACAACCGTGACGCCCCTTGCTGTCAACAATACATCATTTTTTTTACTCGTCAATCACGGAAGCAAACTTGTCAAGCATGGCTTGTTGTATCGCCTCGTACTATTTCATTGTCAGTTCATGATTCTCTCTTCCAGGGGATGATAGTAAAGGGACTAACCTTCTTGCAAATCTTCTCCTGTCCCTCATCTGGAATCTCAAACTTGAGTCTGCGCAGCTCGCCCTGGAGGTCCTGGGTGGCATCGCGCACCTTGGCCCAGCTCTGGCCAGAGGCGATCGCCTTTTGCGCCTCATCGTGGAATCCCATCATGAGCTTCATCATCCACTCCGTCTTCCAGATGGGGCAGAACTGGTCATACTTGGAGTAACCGTTCTGCTGGAGGAAATCCTCCTTGATGAGGGTAGCCATATCCAAGGTGATCTTGTCAGGGTCAGACAGCGCAGACTTGCCGACCAGCTGGACGACCTGGTCGAGCTCTTCACTGTCGGAAAGAAGCTGCTTGATACGGTCGCGCAGGCGAGGGAAGTCGGGGTACTCCTTCTCGTACCACTTGTCGAGCGTCATGGTGTACTTGCTGTAACTGAGCGAGGTGTTGATCGAAGGGAAATGCTTGCGCTGCGCAAGCTTCTTGTCCAAACCCCAGAAGACCTGCACGATACCGAGCGTGGCAGATGTAACAGGATCGGAGAAATCACCACCGGGTGGTGACACGGCACCGACAATGCTGACACTGCCATCGCGGTCGGGACTGCCCAGCGCCTGGACCTTTCCGGCACGTTCGTAGAACGAGGCCAACTTGGCAGAGAGGTAGGCGGGGAAACCTTGATCAGCGGGCATTTCACCGAGACGGCCGGAAATTTCTCTCAGAGCCTCAGCCCAGCGGGAAGACGAGTCAGCCATCATGGCGACGTCCATGCCCTGATCTCTGAAGTACTCGGCCACTGTGATGCCGGTGTAGATGGACGCTTCACGGGCAGCGACGGGCATGTTGGACGTGTTGGCAATAAGAGTTGTGCGCTTCATGATAGGCTCCATGCGGCCATCGACCTCAATCTTTAGCGATGGGAAATCCTTCAAGACTTCGGCCATCTCGTTACCACGCTCACCACAGCCGACGTACACAATGACATCGCTGTTGGAGAACTTGGAGACGGACTGGGAAATGACAGTCTTGCCACAGCCGAAAGCACCGGGAATGGCGACGGTACCACCCTGGACCGAAGGGAACAGAGCGTCGAGCACACGCTGACCGACCAGGAAGGGCTGATTGGCAGAGTGCTTCTCCGTGGTTGGGCGCGGCACACGTACTGGCCAGGTCTGCATCATGGGGTACTCAGTCTTCTTGCCGTCGAACTCGACCTCCAGGATCTTCTCCTCGACTGTGTAGCTGCCCTTCTCGGCGATCCTCGTGATGGTACCGCGAGCCCTGGGAGGCAAGAGAATTTTGTGGACGGTAATGAACGAGTTTTCGTAAACGGTACCCCATACGTCACCACCGGCGATGTGGTCGCCGACCTTCTTGGTTGGGGTAAACTCCCACTTCTTTCCGCGGTCGAGGGCAGGAGCGGCAATGCCTCTGGGGATATAAATGCTCTGGGAGACCTGCGAGATCTTTTCAAGTGGGCGCTGGATACCATCGTAGATATTGTTCAAGAGACCGGGACCGAGTTCGACGGAGAGGGGCTTGCCGGTTCGGAGCACGGGGTCGCCAACCATGACACCGGCTGTGAGACACTCGAGGTTAGCTTCGGCAAGCTTGCGCCGGGCAGGGTGAAGAGCCGCATCGTACCTGTTTCCTCGTACACCTGGATGGTCGCTTGGTCGCCATTGATACGAATGACTTCACCAACGAGCTGATCGTGACCAACTTTGACCTGTTTCCATAGCTTAGCCAGAGCGTCTTTTATGCCATCGGACCGAACCAGAACCATACCAACTCATACATAGCAACACCAATCATGTCCTCGGCGACAACGACGGGGCTGGGGGCTGCATGTTAGCCATCGAGGATCTTTCGGTATGTGTTATCGGGGGATGTATCGGCTCGAACTAACCCAGACACCGAGTAGATTTTGCCTGTACGTCCATCAGTTAGCAACTAGAGATACACCATCAATGTGGTGGTTGGGATGAGGGGTTGGCGCATACCGCTGTGCACTCCATCCTGGCCATCTGCTTTGGACTGCAAGGCACCATCATGTCAGTGACCATAGCCCATTGTAACAAAAAGGGGGGTGCATCGGATTCGTGGTGGTAGTGGTGAAGGTGCGCCGGCGTGGTGGTTAGGCAGATGTCCAAAGACGCACGCCATGGACAGCTTGCTTGCATTGTCTCGAGAGAGTTGGAGGCGGGGGGAGGCTAGCTTACGGGGGCCATGCTGGGCTTCGGGGGTGGAGCAACAATTGCTGTAGGCGCGGGGAGGGGAGATGGCGGAGGGGATTCAGAAGTAATGACGAGCGTAGGTATATTCGAAATAGAGGCCGACGATGGCGGGACGGATGCGGGCGTGTTGATGCGTGGTGTTTCTGGCGAGCTAGGAAGTGGGAGGTTCGCAGCTTGGTCGAGAATCAGCAGCGCCGCTGCAGTTGCAGTTGGAGCTCCCGGTCGGAGGAGCTCCTCTTGGCGGGACCCGGGGCCTGAGGGAGCGTCGTTGCCAGCCGGCGGTGGAGGCGATGACGCTTGCTGCTGTGTGCTAGCAGCTCTAACCAACAAGTCAACCAGCGACGGCCGCGCCTTCAACCGCGGGCGCAGTCCCAATCCCAGTCCCGCCTGCATCCAAGACACTCAGAGACCTTCCGCTCGCAGTCGATGATGTCCAGTGTCGCGGGATATAGGTAGAGTAGTTTCAAGAATGACAGACAACTTCCAGCGCCTTTACAATGTAGTTAGTGTAAGAGGAAAGTGATCCAGACACTATCTTAATTTCCACGCTGTCATTAATAACAATAACTAAACCGCGTAATTACCAGTTGGGCAGGCTCACCGAGGCGGAAGGAACCAACACCACTTCCATGTTTGATCTGAAACTACGATCCCTCTTGCCAGCTGAACGGCCCAGCAACTCTGTTCTGTCAAATTTTCCGTAGATACTCCGTCTGTATTTCAAGAGATTGAGAGACGTCAACTTCAACAACTGCCTATAGCATCTCCCACTGTTTTGTTTACATGTGAATACTCGACATCTCCAAAAACAAGTTCGATGCGCTGCATTTACTTCGCTACCAAATCAATACCGAGGCACCACGCGCTTCTGCCCGTCTATAACTCTCTTAGAACACCAAACACCACCCTCCCATTCTTTCAAAATCCCAATTTCCTTAATCAGCAAACTCCATAAACCCAATGCGAATCCCAAGCCTAGATACCCCCCCCACAATCTCCCTCACCAGACTCCTTAAATCTTACAATTATGTACATGTATGCCACGATATCAAAGCAAAAGGGATTTTTGCGGTAGCAAGCATCATTTCCCATTGCTTGCCTGCTCCCCTTCCTTTTTCGTCTTCATCTCCCAACGTTGACTTTATTATCATATCCGTGCACCGCCTTATCACAAGTAAGCCCAATCAATAAGCTCCAGAAAAGGGAAAGGAGGAGAAAAACAAAATCAAGTACCCAAGTCATGATGAAACGGGCATAAAGTGAGAGTTGAAATCGCTTGTCAAATGCTTGGTGAATAAGCCTCAAAAGTGAGAGGGCAAACCTGCTCAGAAGCCTGCCTGCCCGCTTTCGCCTGCCCCGAAATAAGCCCTATCCGCGCGCCCTGAGTATATGGACTCCAGTTTTTCCTCCTTGGACAAAGAATAGCCGTGCGCCTGCCATAAGTGTGGCCAAACCCAGACCCATGGTGATTTTTTTTTGAGAAAAAGAAAGATGCCTGAGAAAAGGGCAAGGGTGAAAAGACATTAAAGGCATTAGTTGAGGAAGCCCTTGCAAGCCGCTGTTCCGCATAGGCAGGGAATGCGGTCTGTAGCTCCTATCTCACGCTCGAATTTGTAGTCGTATGTTAGCTCCTCGTCTGGAGCACAAGGTTAGCCAATGATCACATCATGGAAAACTAGTCGCTTATTAGATGTAAACTTACTCTGAGCAATGTCCCGGAGGGCATAAATGACAATCCTTTTGCTGCCCTCCACCTTGATGATCTTGGCCGTGCAGTTGGGCATGCAGCTGTGGTTGATGAACCGCGCGATGCCGCCCTTCTTGGTCGCGTCGATGACCGTGTTGTCATCAATTCGGAAGAGATAACTGCTACCTATGCCGCTCTTGAGATATCTCGCCTCCCGGAGCTCTGCAATCACCTGCCGGACTTCCTCGCCCACATATTCGATGATCATGTCGTCCTTGGGAATGTTCTCCATAGTGTACAGTCCCCAGTTGTGGATGGCCGACCGAGCAAACTTGACGGGCTTCTTCCGTTTTTTGAGCTGGTTGAACCTGAAGGCGTCCGAATCCTGGCCGAGACCCCTTATCTGGTCATGCAGACCAGCCACAAAACGACGGTTGTTCGCCCGATTGGCACGCGAGGTGCCTCTAGCAACCTGGCTCTCCGCCGCCAACTTTGCGGCTTCTGCGGCAGCCAAGACCGAGTCCTTGCCCGACTTCCCGTTTTGCGCCTGCCTCTCCTCCCGGGCCTTCTGGACCTTGATGTGGTGAGGCAGGTACTTGGACTTCTCCGAGTTGAGAATCTTTTTGACACCTTCGGTCCTGGCACAGCCGGTTGTATTGGGGACATAGTAGCCGCCAATGCTGCAAGGAGTATCCTTCGAACCATCGGGTGAGTTTAGCTCACGAACACGGTCCCGCATCCACGCCCAGACCTGAGGTTGCTCCAGATGTCCACTCCCCTGCCTCTGTTTCAATCTTTCTAGATTCGGCAGATCAGCGTGGGAAAGTGCAGGCAGAACCGAAGCCCGAAGCGAAGTTTCGTTAAGAATGAAGTTCGAAGGAAGCTCAAATGCGCGAACCTTCTCAGACGGATACATCTTCTCATCAAGGTCCAGTTTCCGAGGTTTCTCTCCTTTCTGGACATCTGGCTCCTCGTCAAGAGCAGCTTCCTTGATGCCCGGTTCAGGCTCAGCATCGGGTGTTGGCTCGACCTCATCCGCAGCCAGAGAGGCCTCCTTCTCAAAGATCTCTTCCTGCTGACGCTTGAGGGCTTCACGTTCCTCGAAAATCTGTTTCTTGGACTTCTTTTTGGTTTTCGTCGCCTTCTTTTTGGATTTGGCCCCCTGAGGAACAGGTGTCGGCATCCGCGAACTATCAGTGTCCCTCTCCTCCAAGGGTTCGGCATCGGGGAGCACAATATCCTCCGGCGAAAGCTCTCTCGAGGGGTAACCTGGGTCGACGCGGTTGATGGTGACTCCGAAAAGCTCCTCGTCCGTTTTCTTCTGCCGCTTGATAGCCGTTTCCATCTGCAAGTCCAGCTTTCTTTTTCGGGGAAGAGCCGGCCCGTCAGTCAACGCAAAGCTGGCTTCCGTCATCGAATCTTCCTCAGCCGGGCCCCATGACGCATAGTCTTCCTTGGTAGCCTCGTCATCCGTGGACGAGCGGCTACGAGGTCGAGATTCAGGTTCATCGGTATTCCGAACATTCAAATACCTGTGATCCACCTCGTCATCCGAGTCATCATCGCTATCGCTTTGCAAGCGGTCATGAAGAGATCGAAACGTCGAGCGTTGGGTGGGAGGTCGGTGGCGCGCAAAGGGGTCGTTGAAGGCATGCTTGCGGGCGTTGAGAGCAGCATTTTTCGCTTTGCGAATTCGGGGAAGCGCAGACACGTCCAGTCGACCAGTTCGCCTCTCGATTGGATCCGCTCTGGAATTCGGTGTGCCAACCGGTGATTTGGTGTCGGAGTCGTCAAAAGTGATCGAGAGCTTGGAGGAATGCGGGTCTTCAATGTTGTGCTTCCGTCGGCTGGCCACCTGATTGGAAGGATCAAGAAAGTTCAACAAGGCTGGCGCCGCAATCTTGGTTCGAATGTGCCTGATGAGCTGCTCCTTCATCTGTTGAATTACCACATTGGTAGCTTCGATTACAGGATCGAAGTTCTTGGCTCTTTGGTCCTTCTCTTCCTTTAGCAGTGACTCCTCTTCACGCTTTCGTCGGTCTTGTTCCTCCCGTTTCTGTCGATCCTCATCACGTCGGCCTCGGTCGTGGTCACGGTGTGATCGATGGTCGTCTACTCGCCTGCGCTCAGGACTTCGACTGTGTCTTCGAGGCTCTCGAGATGTCCTTGAGCCCCTGCCCTCCGACCCGTAGGTGTTGAGTTCCATGACCATAAGGTAATTGAAGAAAGGTGTCCGATTGCATGCCCTGTAGCAACGTTCAACATCGTGGCGACCCCGGTCGCTGTTGTGAAAAATCACGTAATAGCCACTCTTATCGGCGCGAATAGTCTCGATGGCGTAGACTTTAAGGCGCTTCCTCATGTGCAAAACCGTTGACGGCTGGACTGGAACGTACTCGTGGGCGACGAAGATGTAGGGCGCTTCCCGGATCGTGTCCTTGACGCTCTCAGTCTCGATCACGTACACGGGCCTGGTTGATGGCGGTCCTGGCACTGGCACTGGTCCCGCTCCCGCTCCCCGACCGGCAATAGGAGGCGGAGGTGGTGGTGCTCTGTGGGCAGCTGGACCTCGCGGCGCAGTAGGAGGAGGTCCTGGGACACTAGCCCGTGGGCCTGTAGGAATAGGTCTCGCCGTCGATGGGACACTGTTGTGCCTTTCTGAGTCTTTTCGGATGGCCTGAACGAGCATTTCGGAGCTCTTCTTTCCGTCAGGGTCGAAGTCGACTCGAACAAGGCGCCCTGCAATCTGCTTGTTATTCATGGCACGGACCGCATTTCTTGCTGCGTCGGCGGCACTAATGACTTGAGGCCGCGACCTATTCGGCTTCGTATCTTTGTACCTAAAGGTTGCAAAACCAAGGTAGCTACCATTGTCGGGATGTAGCTTGTTGCTGCTCTCAGCAATGTCTCCAAATGCAGCAAAACAGGTGGTGACCGTCGAGAAAGGGGTGATAGGATTGAACCCCGTAACCACAATTTGTGTCGGAGGGCCGGGCCCGCAAGACGTTTTGGGGTCGTATTTGTACTGCTTGAGACTGTAGGGGGTCTGGCGCAGGCGTGCCTTCGCATGGTGGAAGTCGACATTGATGTAACCGAGGCGGCCACCCTTTGCAAGGCGGGGATCTTGGGGGGGAGCGTCATCTTGACCGTCCTGTGCGCGGTATTAGCCAGTCAATATCACACAGCAAGACGACGCCCCCCACACCTCTCTCCAATATATATGAGTATCGGGCGTACATACCAATCCAAACTCCTTATATTTCGGTTTTGTTTTCATTCTTTCACCGCTCGGCAGCTTCTTATCCATGAGAGGATCATACGTGCACACGACGGTTTGAATCGGGCGTGAGGGGTCTCGGGCATAGGTGCGTTCGGGAACGCTGGGCAGAACACTCGACGTGCCATTCTGGAGCGGTTCGTTCTGTATTGGGACATGACCGTGATACCCGTTGGTGTTTCGCACGGTCGTCGACGGCTGCTGGGCAGCTGATGAGAGATGGGATGAGGGGGAGTCGTTGGAAGCTGGAGGGGTGAGCTGGCTGCTCGAAAATCTCGTGCCGGCCATGGCGCTCGGGGGGATGTGCCCGTCCTGCTGAGGTGGACAGGATTCCGGGGGGGCTAGCGAGGTGAGGTGGCCGTTGGTGGTATCATCTGGCAAAGGCGACGAATCGAGGGTGCTTCCCTTGGGACCTTCGCGATCTTCCCGATCCCTTGTCCGGTCCCTGGCAACGACCCGGGGGGCAGCAGGAAAGAACTGAGCGTAACTCGCGCCAGGAGCTCGAGTCATTGCGAGAGAGAATACCTGTTATCGCTCCCTCCGTCCTCCAACCATCATATCTCGAAGCGACGGCGCGGAGGGATACCATTCATGGATGAGGATGGACTTGGAGGAGGTGCGATGTGGCCGGAAATGACGCGCACGGGGGCCCTCAACGCGACAGAAGTTTTGCCGACAAAGGGAGGGAGGATCTCGGAGACCGCGCCGCAAAAAAAAGGATGGGCGGTGTTGGATGCTTGGCGAAGACGGGTAAATGAACTCTGGCGGCGGCAGAGATGGATATCGACAATCCGCTGCTGTTGGCGACCGAGAAGACGCTGTGGTGATTGAGCTCAACGGCACGATTCTTTGTCAAAGGCAGAAGTGAAGTTCAGACATTGGAATGTTCAGGAGGATGAAGTCGCGAGCCATTGTCTCGCTAAACCTAAAACGGTTGGCATTCAGCGCCAATGCCCGTGCCTGGATGGCCCAAGCGTAAGTAGCTGGTGGAAGAGGTGGCCGTGGTGGCGCAGCTGTCCTGCCCTGATTTCCAGCTGTGGCGGCCTGGCGAGGAGCACGTGACAGTTTTTCAGCTCTGGAAGATTGGTGAAAAGGGGTTGATGGGGCATCCATTTGAGAATCCACAAAAGGGGTCATCAGGGTCATTGACCAGGCTGCCTCCAGGTCACGACTTTCCGTTACGCGGAGATGTGGCTGCCACGCAACGAGCCGGGTAGTTGTACACAGTTAAGTTGACTTGGAAAAGGAATCACAGAGTTAAACCAAGAGAAGTCACGATGACATCATCTTATGTTTATTTTTATTCGTACAGCAATGCTTTTGTTTGGAAAGAGCCTTCCTGCAAATGTCTTGTTGGACTTTATCAATTACAAAGTAAGAGAGACATAAATTGGATAACGCCAAATTCCGCAGTGCTGATTCCCTACCCTTTCCCACATCCGTAATCTCAAACATAGACCCGAAAACAAATACCCCTACAACCATAAACCCAGCAAGCCCAGTTGATGCTAGAAACCGTGCAACCAGCTTCCAACGCCATATCCGAACACAACCAACCTTACTCCAATGAATATGCCTGTATCGAGTTGCTGTCTAAAAGTCTGTGGACATTTGGAATTCCTCCTCATCATCATCAACTTGGGGCACTGCTGTGCTCGCGGCGCTGTCATCGTCCTCCACATCAAATATCGAGAGAAAGTCGGGTCTCTTCCAGTCTTGCGAAGACTGGGCAAAACGAGCAGGCGTTATCGTCGCATCGGAACCAGAAGAAGCTGTGCTCAGACAGCGGCTCAAGGGGCGAGGTTTTGGGGCAACCTCTGGCATTCGGGTGACCGACTCTTTTCTCCCATGAATTGCTGAAGAGGCAGAACGGCCCTTGCTGTAGCCGAGTGTATCGCGCGAGGCTATTATTGAAGATGCCGTATCCCGCGTGAATGTACCAGGTTGGAGAATGTTGTCGGCTGGCTTTCTCTTGGGCAACAGCAAGCCTCGTGGTTGCGGCTTAGGAGCCAATATCGCGGTCTTCCCAGGCGCACCGCGGATGGAGTTGATTGGTGCAGCAAGAGCCGAGGCTGCTCTACGGGAGGCAATCGTGGACGGCGGTCTTGAACCCAACCCAGTGACTTTCTTGACAACCGGGATAGCTTCCACCTTGATGGTCTCCTGCCGTTTCTGAAATACATCACGGCTCTCTGGGGCATCCCCCACGCTCCAGTCAAACCCCTCCATGTCCAAGCGAATCTGCTCATCACCACGCGCAAACTTTCGCTGTTGCCGCTCTTCCATTTCCCTTTCCAAGGCCGATTTTCCCTGGCCATCCACACGATTGAAGTAGTACCGATAGTAGTCCTTGAAGAGGTTCTCAGGCTTCAACCCCTGGAATGTTAATACGCCATCGGGCAGCACATCGGATTCGTAAGGCAAGTCCCTGGGCTTTGGTGGACAGTACTCGACCTCGTCATCGGCCTTAATGGGAGGCTGAACATCGGCACGGACTTCGACTTTGGCTGGCCCAGTTTGGGGCGCAGCCTGCTTTGGTCGTTGAGCAGTTGTCGGCCTCTGTCCCGGTGTCTTGAGAGCAGTTCCCTTCCCGCCCTGGGTATTCTGAGTTGCCCGAGCCTTGCCATTGGTGGTCTTGTTCCCGAGAGGGGCTCGACCAGTTTGGGGTGCTGCATGTTTGTCAGCGAAGAACTATGCACAATTGGCAAAAGCAAGAAAATAAGCTCACCCGCTGGCGTCACCAAGGCCTGCTTGCCCGACTTTACCAATCCATTGTTTCCCTTGGTCTGCAATAGCCCTCCTTTGCCTCCTCCGAGTCCGTGGTTGGCATTCTCGTCGTTGAGTGGGATTTTCAGGGGGGTTTTCGGATAGCGGGCGCCAGGGGTTTTGGCTCCCAGCTGTTTATTAGAGGCGCCGGCCTGGTGCACGTACACATTCTCCTGGTCGTGGTGGGCTGCCAGCATTGTCGCAGCGGGTTGAATCTGGGAATGGCCTCCCAGCTGGCGATTGTCGAGTGTCGAGTGTGCGTCGTGGTTGCTGTTGCTGTTGTCCGAAGTCTGGAGGTCGTTTGGCATGTCCCGTTTCACAAGGAGGGTGGAATGATTTCTATTTGCAGTGGTTGGTCGCGGCGTCTGGCCGTGTTGGTCGCGTCTCACTCTGTCCCCCGGCATCCGTAAAAAGAACAAGTTGGTTGGCAGAGCAACGGCGCAGCAGCTGAATGCTCTTGGTGCAGCTCGACAACAGAGCCCCACCTTTTAGGCTGGGGGTGGTGATCAGACAAGTGACTGCCACCCGTCGGCAGCAAATGGAAACGCGGCCGCTGGCCAGGAGGAGGGAGTGGAGGGGGGTGGAGGGTGAGCCAGGTGAGGGGCACTTCCTTGTCTTCATTTCCTACCTAATCCACCAACATTTGCCAGCTCTCATCCACCCACTTACTTCTCCTTTTATTGCCCAACACATCCGACTTTCAACTTGAACATCTGCAAACCCGCGACTTCTTTCTCGAACATCAACAACTCGTCCTCCTCTCTACAACCAAACCGACCTTTTCCACACACCCAACACCACCATGGATCGCATCAAGGAGGTGAGTTGAGTGTCTTGGAACATTCGAGAGATGGACCCTTGTTTGGCGCCCCACCATCAGGTTCCCCCCTACTACAACCCACCACCATCACGAGAGACCGCCATTTGGTGTTTCGGTGTTGCTGGTGCCGGTGCCAGTGTCGTTGCTGTGGTTTGCCCACGGATGTTGTTGCAACGGCTCTGTTTTGCTCCAGCAAGCTAACATGCGCCATGTGAACTCATAGAAAATGACCCAGCTCCGTTTGGAGTCTGAGGAATCTGCTGCCAAGGTCGAAGAGCTCCAGGCCAAGGTCAAGGCGCTCGAGCAGGAGAACCTCCAGAAGGAGCAGGAGATCATCTCCCTTACGCACAAGAACAGCGTTCTAGAGTCCGAGGTAGAGAAATACGAAACTCAGGTCAAGGACCTCAAGAGCGCTGCCAGCGAAGGCGCGCAGCACGGAACCCAGAACGAAACGCTGACTCGGAGACTCCAACTTCTCGAGGAAGAGGCTGAGCAAGCAGATAAGACTTTGCGCGAGGCCAACGAGAAGTATGCCGCCTCTTGTCTACCCCTCTTCGGCGTCATGACCAATGCTAACCTCATCTACCTCACCATAGGTTGCGACAGACCGACGTCAAGGCCGGACACTTCGAGCGGAAAGTCCAGGCTCTCGAACAGGAGCGCGATCAGTGGGAGTCCAAGTACGAGGAGATGGCCAAGAAGTACGCCACCGTCCAGAAGGAGCTGGAGGACTTCCAAAACGAGATTGGCAACATCTAAGCGGCGCTCATCCAGCTTGCTGTTGTTGGGTACGGGACAGGTCTCGTCGGCGGCATCTTTTCTTCACAAACATGCTCGGGCTGTGGTTCTCGGGTGTGAGGTTTTCAACGCCGTATGTCGATTGATGGAGACAGAAGGAGGATGTTTGGACTGGTTTTCCCACTGCCTACAGTATTTAGTTTTTGCGGCTTTTTACAACACAAACACACACAATTACCCCAAGCACATGGTGGTCATGGTACCGCAATCCCCTGAAGATGTTTATTGCTGCCGTGTCTGTATTATTCCACCCCTCTTGCCTTCCTCTTTTTGGCCTTTTGCTTTCTCTCTGTGAGCTGTCTGTCGAACTTGGTTTCATATCGAAACTTCTTTTTTTTCTTTTGCTCTTTGGGACGCTTCGCGCCCTTGGTCGCTTGTTTGTCTTCGTCTTCTAGCTTCTCTGTTTTGGACTCCTCGTCGTCGTCGGAAGAGACAGCTTTTGGTTTGTGCAGACCGTCTCGGTCCACACTAACAGCCTCGACGGTAACGGTGGTGTATTTGTCTTCGTCAATGTACTCCTCCTCCATGTCAATGGGCGCCTCCACCACCTCGTCGTCAGACAGGCCGCCCCATTCCTCGTCCTCTTCCCCGTCTTTGCCTGCTGTACCTGTCCCGGCTGCCTCGGCTTCGCGGAGAATTTGCTGAATGGTCTGGACGTGCTCTTCAAGGGCTTGTTTGCGCTCTTCCCTAATCTGTTATCGTAGTAAACACACACATGTCAGAATAAGGCTGTTTTAGATATTCCAATGAAAACCAAAAGTCTGCTGCTCCTCCTCACCTGCTTCCTCGTCTCAATTCTTTCTTCCCGGGCCTTTTGCTCGGCGATTTGCTGCGCGTGTCTCTTCCGCTCTAGCTTGCGCTTGTGGAACCCGGTCAGGTATTCTTCGCGGGCTGTACGGTCGAATGTGACTTCTTCGACGGCGTGCTGGACTTTGCGCTTCTTGGGGGGTGGAGGGGCTGTTTTGCGGACTCGGGGCTGGATGAACATACCCGGTTGGGCGAACATGGCGGCGGTTCCGTCCATTTTGGGGGGCAATTGGGGGGTGGTTGTGACGGGATGGAGGTGGGATGTTGAGAAGGTTGAGTTGATGGCCCGGCAGCTGTAATTTTGGCGATATTGATCCCCTGTAACTTTTCGCTAACGGCGCGGGCTGGTGTTATCGGGATTCTTGCCGCCCCACACCGCCTGGTTTGCAGCAGCGGGTGGCAGGCAGGGGGCCTGTTGGTGGTGGCGCCTGTCTTGGCTTGGGTTTGGTGGATACGACGGGAGAGAGACCGAGCTGCATCATCCATCCCAGCCAGTTGCATACCTTACTTGTCGCAGACAGCTTCCTCCATCCGCGACGTTTGTGTTGAATACCTTCCTGACCATACAACATCGAACACCCCTCGCGATTCAAAACAACGACAGAAGGGCCAAGTTCACCTCACTTCTCTCCCAGTTGAAGCCAATTTGTTCACCTACACCAACAACACGATGCGTATCAGCCAAGCAGCCACCCTGCTGGCCTGCACAGCAGCAACCAGCGTCAACGCCTTTACCGATTCCGCGCCCTTTATCCTCTTCTCCTCCGCCGAGTACGTTTCCCATTCCCCCTTGCCATATCCCCCAAAATATTAACCCCCCCTCTCCCTCTACAGCCTCCCCACCCCGAATTCCAACCCCCAACTCCAAACATCCTCCTCAGTCCTCTCCACAACCAAGTCCCTCCTCTCCAGCTGCCCAACAGACAAGTACATCCTCATCTCCCAACCCAACCTCCACGCGGCAGACATTCGCACCTCGGAACACTGCCTCCACACCCCCAACCTCTGCAAGGCCACCCGCGCCCAAAACACAAAGTCCGCCTTTAGCGTAGCAGAGGTTATCGGGCAGATTTCCGCCGCCGAGCTGAAGGAGCTGGTCGCCCAGTCCTGCAAACATGTCAAGGGGGGAGCGATGCAGCTTTTGGAGGTGAGGATGAGGGGTCTTCCTCCTGTTGTTGTTGGGGGGGATGAGAAGGAGAGGGTGGAGATTCTGGAGGATAATGGTATGTTCTTTCATGGCAAACTGTGAAGGGTGGTGCTGACATTGGTTGGTGTAGATCACAGACTTGGGGAGAGGATGTCTGCCCTTGATGAGGAGGGGGAGGGGTACACTGTTATGGTTTTCTCGGACCCGACTGAGTTGCCGCCTTATAGGTCTGAGTTTGACGGGGTGGCTACGGGGCATATGGATTTGAAGAGGGGGTTGGATGATGAGTTTGAGGGGGTGGTGGTGAATAGGAGGGGGAATGAGACGGAGAGGGATACGAGGGGGTTGTTTGAGAAGTATCAGTTTTTTACTCCTGGTAAGTCTTTACAAGTGGAAAGTGAAAAGGGGGGGAGTGGGTTGCTGACATGACAAAAAATAGGCATCTTTATGGCGCTGATCACGCTGGTGATTGTGCTGGCTATTTTGACGGTTGGGCTGAAGGCGCTGGCTAGTTTGGAGGTGTCGTATGGGGCGTTTGATAAGGAGATGGGGCCGGCTGCGCAGAAGAAGCAGCAGTAAACATACTGGGCGTAAGTGCGGGTGTGTGTGTATGGGTATGACTGTGAATGAAGAAGGGAGGATGGATGGATGGATGGATGGGCTGTATTGGAAGAACTGTGTAACGCTTGTAGCATAGATATGTTTCGTCGTTTTCCTTTTTTGGTCTTGTTTATTACTTTAGGGCCTGCATTTTGTTGGCCTGGACGGAGTTATGATAGTTGGGAATGGCTTGGGCGAGGGCATAATTGTGACATTTTCATACTAGGTTCTTGTCTGAATATGGTTGGTGTCAGCGACAACCGAGAATGAGAGTGGGAATTGCACATTGACTTTTGAAGTAACGAGTCTTTCCCAGTAATCAATGATAAAACCAGGAAAAGGTTGTGTTTCAGAACCTTTTGCATTTTTTTTTTGGTATCAACAAGATGAACAACCTAACCACCATCCCATATGCCATCACATTCCCATAAGCAAACAGCTATTTTCTCTACCATATGCACCGATTCTTCCTGGCCCAATCGTGATTTTTTGCCTTTCCCACCCAATATCGATCCCGCTCTTCCTCAAACTGTCCGTCCACCCAAAAGAAGAAACTTCAAACCAAATGACTCGGCAGCAAAAAGTTGGGAATCCCCTCCCGAACGGCATACTCATGCCCGCACACCCCGCAGACGAGCTTGCCCTCCATCAAGTTCGTCTCCATGAGCAGCGAGTGCAGGTCTTTCAACAACTTGTCGTCTGATTGGAGTTGTTCGATGGTTGGTGGGGAGTCTGGGAGTTGGGGGAAGCCGAGCTATACACACTCACTGTCAGTATGGTTGAAGTTTTGTCTTATACCGGATAGATGCATGAGGGGAGAAATACCTCTGCGGACGTCGTCTTGAGCGCCTTCCAGTCCAGCCTCGGAAGCAAGTTGACCAACAGCTCCGGGTTGACCTCGACGTCGTCCGAGGCGAGCTCGGCGTCCTTTGGGTGGAGGGGGAACGAGTCCGAGGAGGACTTGCAGGTTTTTACGGCGCAGGTGAGGAAGTTGAGGGTGAGGAGTTTCATTTTGGCTGTTTTCTTTTCCAAATGACCCGGTGGTGAAAGGGGTAACGTTCGGCGAAGAAAACGGGTTTCGGGTATCTATCAAACGTGGTCGTTAGATGTGGTCGTGGATAATTAAATTGTGAGTGTGAGTGTGTATGTATGAGTGAGTGCTTTGGTTGATAGACAAGCCCAAAAATTTAAGATGCTTGAAACGGGGGTGCCCACGTGATGCATGTAACCCGAAATCATGAAGTGAATAAGAACAAGCAGCACCATGCTGAGACTACAACCAGAGCAATTGTTGCTCCCGGCCCATAAAGTTTACCAAGTTTATTCTACAGCTTGTCATGTCTCCCACGAAGGAATACCTATTCAGGCTCAGCTCCCCCCTAATCCTACGATCCTCTCTACGCCAAGCTCTTCTCATAACGAGCCTTCTTAGACTTTTGCGTGTGGCGTTGGCGAAGATAGCCAACAACAGAAGCCACCACAGCGGCAAAGACAAAAAACTTGCCACAGATGGCCCAACCGCTGCTCTCGATCGGGGCGGTCGGATAAACGTCGTCGGTGACCTCTGCAGAGTCATCATCCAAGTCTGCAAGAACGCAATGGAACAAAAGCCCATAAATCAGCACTCGTGTTTTTTTCATCAATTTCATGTCTTTTTGCTTCGTGTGTGTGTGTAATCTCATGACGAAATATCCTTCATATCGGCCTTGTGAACTCCAAAGGTGATAGTTTCTCGATTTTCATCTTGGTCGTCGTGGCCTGGGTACGCAAACACATCCCCGGTCAGCAAACAAGGTGCGGATGAGGAGCACAGCAAAACCTGGGCACACGGACGGCACTAAGAATGAAAGTAAAAAAGGGTATATGTAAAGAATAACGCTGTGTTTAGAGTTCCACGTGGATACCTTCTTCGGGGACCTCCAGCTCGCCAGACTTGGCGATCTTGACCGTCTTCTCGGGCTTGTCACCAGGCTGGGTCTTGACGTTCTCGATCTTCTCGACGATATCGTAGCCCTCGAGGACCTCGCCGAAGACGACGTGACGGCCATCGAGCCAGCTGCAGGGAACTTGTTAGCCAAAGATCCTTCCAAAGTATTTTCGGACAGGTTCAACGTACGAAGTAACAACAGTGGTGATGAAGAACTGGGAGCCGTTGGTGTCCTTTCCGGCGTTGGCCATGGAGAGAATGCCCTTCTTAGTGTGCTTGAGCTTGAAGTTCTCATCGGCAAACTTTTCGCCGTAGACTGCGATTCTAGTCAGTACACCATGTCTCATTCTCAAGAAACCCTCGGAAAACACTTACTGGACTTGCCGCCAGTGCCATCACCCTTGGTGAAGTCACCACCCTGGATCATAAACTGCTTGATAACACGGTGGAAGGTAGACCCCTCATAACCGAAGCCCTTCTCGCCAGTGGCAAGAGCGCGGAAGTTCTCAGCGGTCTTGGGGACGGTCTTGCCGTAGAGACCCATGACGATGCGGCCGAGGGGCTCATCACCGTGGGTGATGTCGAAGTAGACCTTGTGGGTGATCTTGGGGCCCTTGGCAGCCTCAGCAACCTGGGAGAAAGCAACCATCGACACACCCAGGAGGGCGGTGGCGGTCAGGACGACCCGCTTGAGGCTGAACATTGTGTCTTGCTTCTGTGAGGTGTGTTTCTGTGAGGGAGAGAGAATGGGGGGAATGAATCAATTGAAGACAAGAATGCGGTGGAAGGGGAAAAAAGAGAAAATAAATGAGAAGTCCAGAACTCGGACTGTTGTTGCTGCCACCTCGATCAGTTGAAGCTACGTTTCTGTTTCAACTTGGGCTTGCGGCAGGTGAGAGCCGAGCTTGGGGGGGCGGGTTTACAGGGGGTGTCTTCAGGGGGGTTTGAGGTGGGACAGCGAGGTGAGTGGTTGAGAGTGCGGGGCAATGGATGGGGGCGAGGGGACCAACTCATCGAGCCCGGCTGCGCGACGGCATGATTTTCTCCTATATACCGGCACGCTAACCAGACCTGGCCAAAAGGTCCACGAGAGATTCCTGACATCGGTTTAAACCAAAAACACTGCACAAAAGTAGGTCTCAATATGTAAGTCTACCCTTCCTAAATTTGAATGTGGATTTCTTTAAACCAAACCACTACCACTACTACCACTACCCACGTTGGCCGAAGCCATCGCTAACCTCACAGCCATAGCCCTGACGGCCCTGACGGCTTTGACAGTTTTGACGGTTTTGAGGCTTCGACGGCTAGCCCTGGCGGCTCTGATGGCTCGATGGCTCTGATGGCCCTGTGAATTTTGACACGACTATCTATACGTGGGCCTTCCAGAGTTTTCCGGGACGCGTGGAAGAGATAAAGTGCACAGTAAGGACCTGTTTTTACCTGTGTTTGCAGACCTTTTTATGTTGGAAAACTCAAGCCCTGGGGACTTATTCTGGATGTGGTTAGCATGCCAGTATATAGGAGAAAACCATGCCGTTGCGCAGCCAAGGCTCCAATCCATCCAGTCCCGTGACGCAAAGGGGATAGCGTTGAATTGGAATCTGGGTCTCCAATCCAGCAGCTGGACATCAGGCGTGAATATAGAGACGCGCGTGCAGGGAACTGGAGATGTGAACAGGCACCTCTTTGGCGCAGAACAGAGCAGAGCAGAGCAAACGTCATCTTTCAAGGTTTACCAGCAAACACATCTCGACTTTTTTTTATAACAAGTCCACAACTCGTCGCAAGACTTCAAGGCATCCTATATAACAATCCTATCCCTCTCTAAATTCAAATGCCACCAACCCCATAACCTCCGGCGCAGTCCCAATCCCAACCATTCAAAATGATGTCCTCGACTAGTGAAGAGGACCCCTTCCTCCAAGTCCAACAGTATGCCCCCCTCCCCCTACACATACCACGCCGCCTTTCATCTGACAACATACACACAGAGATGTCCTCACCCAACTCCAAACCACCCGCCCCCTCTTCACCTCCTACCTCCGCATCCGCTCCCTCTCCTCCTCCACCACCACCACCCCATCCCCAGAACTCATCTCCGCCCGCGCTGAACTCCAGTCCTCCCTCGAATCCCTCTCCGAAGACCTATCCGACCTCCTCGCCTCCATCCGCGCAATCGAAACCAACCCCTCCCACTTCAACCTCTCCCCAACAGAAATCACCCGCCGCAAACGCCTCGTGCAGGAAGTAGGCAATGAAATCGACGACATGCGCGAGGAGCTCTCCAAGACCTCCAGCAGTCTCCCAGACCCATCCTCCTTTGCCGATCTTGACAATCCCGAAAGGGGGGAGGACTACGCCGCTCAGTTCGAGCAAGAGCAGCAGGTCATGATGATGCGGGAGCAGGATCAGCATCTAGACGGAGTCTTCCAGACAGTGGGCAATCTGCGGCGGCAGGCGGATAGTATGGGGCGGGAGCTGGAGGAGCAGGCCGAGATGTTGGAGGTGGTGGATGGTTTGGCGGATAGGGTAGGGGGGAGGTTACAGACGGGGATGGACAAGATGAAGTACGTCCTGAAGAGGAATGAGGATACGCTGAGTAGTTGTTGTATCGGGGTGCTGATATTGGTTTTGGTGATTTTGTTGGTGATACTGTTGATTCTATAGGGTGTTTTGATGGAGGTGGGTAGGGCACTTGGTTTTTTGGGAAGACAGGGAGTTCTTGCACATGATCAGCGTAGATATACGGGACTTGACTACGGTTCTTGTCACAGCGATGTTTATACGGCGTTTGGGGACGGTATTTGTTATTTAGGAGTTGTATTATACACTTGTAGGGTATTTAGACAACACACACGCTGTTACAGAATGGTTCAACCTGAGCCAATCCAAACCGCTAACCAAACATTTTTCCCCCAACACAACTTCCCACCCAGCAATATCATGATAAATTTGTATGCTGACCCTTTCCCATTCCCCGAGTTATATCCTTTTCAGCCGCTGGGTATTAATACATGCCAAAACTCACTCAGCCCCCACTCTAAAGAACCCTCTGGTTCCACCGCAGTTTCTATCCCAATGTCAACCCGGTGTTCTTCTTAAGTAGTGTAGCCAACACTTCGAGCGAGTGGACCGCCGCACCCTTTGTCGGCGCTCTAGCAGGGAACTCGACGAGGGCCGTCCGCAGAGCGACAACCGCGGCGCTGCCGTACGCGTCGATGAATTTCCCTTCGTAGTTCTCAATCATGGCTTTCAGGACGATACACTGCGTGTTGCTGATCTCAACCGCCGGCGTGTTCACTATACGCGCCATGGCGGTCCAGTAATGCCGAGCCGGATACGGGTTTTGCTTCTTGGACGCGGCAAACTTGCGGAGGGAGATGGCGGCGAACCCGGCACCGAGACCCGTCATCCGGTCCATGTGTTGTTGCTCACCAATCCATCGCCCGCTGTCTTTCCACCACCCAAGTCTTGCTCGCCCTTGCTCGGTCTTTTCGCTTCCTCGGTAGCCGAACAGGACTGGGCAGACTATCCTGAACTTGGCCAGCAAAATGTCAATCATTGATTTTCCTCGCCAGAGAAAGTCCGGTTCTGAGATTGTAGCGGCTACACAGACGCCTACCGGGTCAGCTGTCTCTGGTCGCGCTGAGGCTTCGTTGATGAACTGCGAGATGGCGCCTTTGCTGAAGATGTTGAGGAGGTAGATGAACAGCGAAGGCAGTGCTGGCTCGTTGCGTGCTGCTCCTTCGACGGGTTGTCTTGGCTCAAAGACATAGTCTGATGGGTCAATGAGCTGTGACTGAACCTGGTTCGCCAGTGCCTCGCGCAATAAATTAGTAATTTTTGTTTGCTGTTTACATGGTTAGCATAAAACGAATTTTGAGACAAGGTCCCCGCCTTGATATACGTGCCTGCGACCGGTTTACACCAGGAGCTCCCGCAGAAAGCTGGCCTATACACTTTCTGAGTTCTCTCCTCATATCTCCCATTCTCTCTTTCAGGGCCCGGTTGGTCTTGGCCTGTTCTGCCATCATCTTCCGCAGGCCTTTCAGATTCTTGTGGATCACGGTATATCTGTCGATGGTTGGTACCGCTGGAGCCGTTGGAGCTACTGGAGATGCTGCCGGTACTGCCCCTGTTGTCCCAGCCGTACCATTGGTCTGGCTGGTCCCATTAAGCAACCCTCCGATGCCGAGGACTGAATTTGCTGGCTTAGCAGCTGGTGCTACTGCGGGTACTGGTGGTGATGGTGATGGTGTCGGGGCTGGAGGCGCCTTGGCAGAAAACAAGCCTGATGATGGCTGTGCTGTGGGTGCTGTTGACCCGAACGGACCGGCTCCATTGAGTACGGAAGTCGGCTTTGGTTCATCGACTTTGTTGGCTGGAGGAACAGCTGCTGGTGGAGTGGGCTTTGGGGTTGGCTTTGGTGGTTCAGGATCTGGTAGTAACGGGGGAATCTCGACCTTTTTCGCCTTGAGTTCGTTTAATCTGACGCGCTCGGCAGCTAATTCCTGCTCGGTTTTGATCCTCTCTTCCTCTTTTCTTCTCTGTTCGAGGACTCGGTCTCTTTCCTCCTTCAGACGAGCCTCTTGCAGCACCCTCTCGGCCTCCTCTCGAATTCTGGTATGTTCTTGTCTTGAGGTCTCGAGGATTTGCCTGTGACGCGCCGGCGAGTTCCTGTCTTGGTTGAAGATTTCTGCGAGATCAGCTCGGTGAGGGCTGGCGACATCGTAGCTCCGCGCTGGCGAGGGAGATGCTCGCTGCATCGTGCCGTTTTGTTGCTGGGACGCGCCCGGCTTATGGCTTGTAAGGCGTCGATCAAGAGATCCGGCAGGGTGGATGTGTTGCGCGGGAAAACAGGTGGTCACTGTCGCGACGTTGATTGTTCTTTTGCTGAACCGTGAACCGCGAATGAAGAAAGTCGCGGGGTTAGATGCACCCTCCTGGTGTCTAAACTTTTTCCTGCTCCAAGATGATCCCTGCAGCAGATGATCTGCTTTGAGTTGTCCAACAAAGCAATGTCGACAACCCTAACCCTTCTTTGCTACCTTGCTCCTTGACAGCTACCTCTTGCTCTTGCTCTTGCTCCTGTTGGACATTGAGACATGGCCGTATCTCAATCGGGGCATTGGATGTAACTAGGCTAGCGATCAGCGGGACAAGAAAGACATCGGATGTTGTGGATATTTCCGAACGACGGGTACGAGTCTCCAGGCTTCAACGTCGCCCAAGGTTTGGAGCTTCCAGCTGTGCAGCGTCTCCAAGAGCTGGGCCGGGACCCCAATGGAACAAACAGTTGGAGCCACATATCGGAGCTTATCAAAACAGTTTCACAGAGCTAGAACTCAGAGGCTCCATCAAGACAAATTGCAATCCACTCTGTAGTCTGGTATCAGCAAAAAGATGTGATCAAAGCCATCGTATGTATCTCTTTATTTAGCAGTAGCAGGGCAAATGACTATCCGGATGCTATGTTTTAGCTATTCCTGTCCATCTCTTCCAACACTGCCGAAAACGTTGGTTTCGTGCCGCAACAAGTTGACAGTCAGAGCTCTGGACTGGACGCATCATCAATGGCTAGCTCGACAGTTCTGACAGCTCCAACCAAACACCGTGCCGCCTCAGCCTGGTTCATCAGAACAGGTCTTGCCAGTCAATGATTGTCCCCGAGCTGTCAGTTGGGAGGAGGTTGTAGACGAAAAGCCAGTCCCACAAAACAGCCGTGCGTGCGTCTCGCCCCCCCGCAATGCCCAGATTAGAAGAAAAAGCCAGGTTCCCCTCTTTGTTCACCTACCTGTAACCTGATATATCAAGCTCGGAGAGGGTTGAAACAGAGAGGGCTTCACCACAGCCACAAGACAATTTATATTCTTCCAGGTTGTTCAGATCATTAGGAAGAAAGTGTCGGTCAGAGTGGTGAGGTGGTAGAAAGAGAAGTGAAGCTCCCCATCGGCTGCAGGAGAATGGAGCCCATTGGCCTCTGGCTGCATCCGTCTTTGCTTGAGCAGGGGTTGAATAGTGGGACGGTAGCTTGGGGACGCCGCTGGTGCGTCACGCCTTCAATTCGGATTTGCTGGCCGTGGCACTGGGCAACCCCACTTTCCTTACCCTTTCGGTAGCTGCCACAGCACACCCTCCCCCCTCGAAGCCACCCAAAAGCACTGTGCCATCGCCCTGGAGCATCCTTCCTTTTCCTTTCCGCTGTCTCTTCCAGCAGGTTGTCTGTCTCTTGTCTCGCTTCATCGTCATCAACGACCTCCGGGTTCCCGTCTTCCCAATCGCACCCTCCTTGCCCCGACCTCCCCTCTACCTCTCTCTCTTCCCCCGTCCCCTCTTCAGGCTTCGCTCGAACAGCTATCGCAGCTCTCACACACCAAGCCCTCTCTACCTCTCCCACTCCCACACTCCCTCCCCCAAAGCTCGACGCATTTTTCAATCTTTCATTAACCCATTTGGACTCGAAATTCAAAAAACTGTTTCTGCCTCTGCCAACCGCAGCGTCCGTGGGCGACATCTCCACATTCACAAACCAAACCCCCAAAAAGAACAGCGCACAGCTCAGCAACAGCAACAACAACGCAACGCAGCAACGCAACAAACCAAAACGACACGACGACACCCGACCATTATCGACTACTCCTGTCTGCATCCGCCTCCCGCTGTCCGTTTGTTTATATCGCAACAACATACACTTGCACCGCACTCGACGTGCATCCATACCTTGTCCGTCTGTCCACTGTCTGCCCACCATCCACACGCACCTCAGCCCCTGAGTAGTCGCAATGGATCAACAGCAGCAGCAGCAGCAATCACAGCAATCCCAGGCCCAGCCTGGAGGTGTGCCTGGCCCTACCGGCCGCCGTCTGCATATCGCCCATCGCCGTAGCCCTTCGGAGTTGACCCCGTTGATGAGCATGTATGCGAATCCCGGCAGTAAGTGCTACCCCTGAATTCGCCCCTTTTCTGCCATCCATCAATCACCACCCTCACCAACCATCACCTCAAGCCACAAACAGCCAAGCTAACATGTGTTTTTCTTCGCAGTGGAACAACTGGCCATTGCGCAGCAAATCGAGCTGCTGCAACAGCAGCAGCAGCAGCTCCAAGCTACTTATCAGCACATGGGCATGTTGCAGAACGCTCAGGCTCTGGGCCAAGGCGGCTTCAACCCTCTCCAGCAGGCCATGCCCAACCTTTCGCCGCAGACCGGCTTCCAATTCCCGAACCAGCTTCAACAGCAAAATGTGTCCTTGGCCCCTCCCACACAGCCACTCTCACATCGCCGTAATCAGTCGGCTATTCCCAACATGGGTATGGGGGGCCCCCCTCCCGCCCCTTCCGCTGGAGCCTCGGGATCTGCCTTTGGCAACTTTGAAAACCTCCAACCCGCCCAGAGAGGAGAAAACGCTGGCGGCCGTGGTGGTAGAGGTGGCGGCGCCGGGGGTGGTCATCAGAGACGTCACTCCCTAGCCCTCGCTGACGCCAAGAAGGCCGCCGAAATCGCCCAGCAGAAGCGCACCACCTCCGGCTTCCAGTTCCCCGCCCCTGGTGCTTCGGGCTCTGCTGAAAAGACAGAAACCGACGCAAAGGGTGCTAGTGCCGCCCCGGCGCCCGCTCCGGTTGCTGCCCCAGCCGACAGCCAGATAGCACAAGGTTCCTCCTTCCGTGGCGGTCGCGGCGGCGGTCATGGCCGCAGCCAGAGCATGGCTGTCGGCGCCGGTGGTCGTGGAGGACGTGGTGGTGGTATGAACTTTTCTGGCGACGACCTCCAACGCCGCGGTGGTGGTGCTGGCGGAGGTCACGCCCGCACTGGATCCCGGAACTTTGATGGCAACTGGCGCAACCAGAGCCAGAACCAAAATCAGGGCCAGGACCAGTCTGCCGGCGCCGGTCAGAACCAGGGGTTCCAGCCGGGCCATCGCAGCCGCGGGTCCATCAACCACCAGTCCATCTCTGGTCTAGGCGCTTTCCAGTATGCTGGCCAGCCTCAGTTGATGCAGCTCCCTGGGCAGATGATGGTCCCCGGCATGTTCCCTGGTCAGCAGCTCAACCCTATGCAGCTCAACCAGCTGCAGGCTCTCCAGATTGCTCAGATGAGCGGCCAGCACATGGCTGGTCTTGGGGCCAGCCAACACGCTCCTCAAATGGCTGCCCAGCAGCCCCAACAGCAACAGCGCAAGACGCTTTTCACTCCTTACCTCCCCCAGGCTACCCTTCCTGCTCTCCTCGGCGACGGGCAGCTGGTTTCGGGTATCCTCCGGGTCAACAAGAAGAACCGTAGTGACGCTTATGTGTCGACCCAGGATGGTCTGCTCGATGCCGATATCTTTATTTGCGGCAGCAAGGATCGCAACCGCGCCCTTGAGGGTGACTTGGTGGCTGTCGAGCTCCTTGATGTCGACGAGGTGTGGTCTCAGAAGCGCGAGAAGGAGGAGAAGAAGAAGCGCAAGGACATCACCGACACTCGCTCTGGGTCCACCGCCGGAACAAACCAGGGCAGCACTAATGACGACAATGGCACCGAAGGTGGCCTCCGCCGCCGTGGCAGTTTGAGACAGCGCCCTACCCAAAAGAAGAATGACGACGTTGAAGTGGAGGGTCAGAGCCTCCTTCTCGTCGAGGAGGAGGAGATCAACGACGAGTCCAAGCCTCTTTATGCCGGCCATATTGTTGCTGTCATTGAGCGTGTGGCTGGTCAGATGTTCTCCGGCACCCTGGGTCTCCTCCGTCCCAGCAGCCAGGCTACCAAGGAGAAGCAGGAGGCCGAGCGCGCCGCTCGTGATGGGTCCAACTCTCGCCATCACGACAACCGCGCTCAGGAGAAGCCCAAGATTGTGTGGTTCAAGCCTACTGACAAGCGTGTTCCCTTGATTGCCATTCCCACTGAACAGGCTCCTCGTGACTTTGTTGAGAAGCACCAGGACTACGCCGACCAGATCTTCGTTGCCTGCATCAAGCGCTGGCCCATCACCTCGCTCCATCCTTTCGGTACTTTGGTCGAAAAGCTCGGAAAGATGGGTGATCTCAAGGTTGAAACGGATGCTCTTTTGCGTGACAACAACTTCTCTTCGGATGAGTTCTCCGATGCTGTTCTGCGCAGTGTGAACCCTCCGGACTGGACTATCGCAAAGGAAGATGAGGCGGCCCTCGGCTCCCGCAGAGACTTCCGTGGCGAGAAGGTCTTCACCCTCGACCTCGAAAGCACTGCCGAGCTTGGAAACGGTGTCCACGTCAAGACACTGTCTGATGGCAAGGTCGAGATTGGTGTTCACGTTCCCGATGTCACTCACTTCGTGAAGCCAGCTTCGCTCGTCGACAGAGAGGCCAAGAAGCGCGGCACCGCCGTTCAGCTCATGAACCGTTTCTGCGCTCTTCTCCCACCCAAGCTGTCCGGCGAATACTGTGCCCTGACTCCCGAGGAGGATCGCTTGACCGTCAGCGTTGTCTTCCACGTCAACCCACACACTGGCGCTGTTGCCGAAGGCGACACCTGGATTGGAAAGGGCATTGTCAAGAGCGGCGGCAAGTTGTCGCTGTCTCAGATTGACGAGGCTCTCTCTAACCAGGCCGGCTTCAGCCACCCCGTTGCTGGCGCCAAGGATATCCAGCTTCTCAGCCTCCTTGCCCAGAAGTTCCACGAGGCACGCCTCGGTGCTGGCGGTGAGCCTATCGCCCCTCTTCGTCTGCTCCAGCAGCTTGACGATGAGAATATCCCGGTCAAGCACAATGTCTTTGATAGCAGCTTGGCCACCGAGCTCGTTGAAGAGCTCATGCACAAGACCAACACCTACGTCGCTCAGCGCTTGGCCGCTGCTCTTCCCGAGAAGGCCCTTCTGCGCCGCCACGCCCCTCCCAACTCTCGCCGTCTGCAGACTTTTGTGGAGCGCATGTCCGCTCTGGGCTATGAGATTGATTCGACCAGCAGCGGGTCTCTCCAGAACAGCCTGTTCAGAGTGGACGATTCTGACATCAGAAAGGGCATGGAAACACTGCTCCTGAAGTCGATGCAACGCGCCAAGTACTTTATTGCTGGCAAGACTGCCCAGCACCTTTGGTCTCATTATGCTCTTAATGTGCCGCTCTACACTCATTTCACTGCCCCGACCCGGCGCTACGCCGACATTTTGGTTCACCGTCAGCTTGAAGCTGTTCTTACCGAGACCGAGTACACCGAAGACTTGGAAAATCTCATCAAGACGGTCGAGTCTTGCAACACCAAGAAGGACTCTGCTCAGAATGCTCAGGAGCAGAGCGTCCACATCGAGGCCTGCCGTACCATGGACAAGGTCCGCCAGGAGACCAACGGCGATCTCATCAGCGAGGGTATCGTCGTCTGTGTCTACGAGTCGGCGTTTGATGTGCTCATCCCCGACTGGGGCTTCGAGAAGCGCGTCCACTGCGACCAGCTCCCTCTCAAGAAGGCCGAGTTCAGAAAGGAGAAGCGTGTTCTTGAGCTCTACTGGGAGAAGGGTGTCCCCAGCTCGGCTTACGTCCCCGAGGACGAGAGGCCCAGGGCTGGCGGTGCCTCGCAGAGGGTTTCCAACGCTATGGCCGCTGCCCGCCAGGCCGAGGAGGCTGAACGTGTCAAGAAGGAGCGCGAGGAGGCTGCTCGCAAGCAGACCGAGACTGGCACCATTGCGCCCGAGTCGGCCGATGCTCTCTTTGACGATGATGAGGACAATGCTTCTGACATCACCGAGGCCATGGCTGGCGCTTCTCTTGCCGAGCGCCCCACTCAGAGCGTGCCCGGCTCGCCTACTCGCTCTTCGTCGACTCTGCACCGCACTCGGTCGGATTCCAAGGTGCCGGTTACCGAGGCGCCCGAGACTCGCCTTACCAACAAGGAGAAGTATCTCAAGCTTTTCAAGCTGAGAGAGGAGGGCGGGGAGTACATCCAGGATGTTACCGAGATGACGCGCGTGCCGGTCATTCTCAAGACGGATCTCAGCAAGAGCCCACCGTGAGTTTTTTCTTGTTGCTGTTTAATGAGTATCATGATGACTAACAAGTATTGCAGTTGCTTGACTATCCGCTCTCTTAACCCTTATGCTTTGTAATCTGTTAGCCATTACAATACTGTTTTTTTTTGTAATATTGATTGCAATGCTACCACGGAGGTTATGAAATGGAGATGAGGTCTGATGGGAAGATTAAGTGGATAGTATGTAAAGAATTATGGAAGATGGAGAAGAGGAGAAGAAACAATTTGGTCCGGTGTGGGGGGATATCAGTGCAATGAGTTGTGAAGGGAAGAAGTTGATGGGGTTGGTTTAGAGCCGAGGGACATCATTGCTGGAAAGCTGAGGGGGTAGACTGGGATGAAAAGGGGAGATGGTATGGAAAGGGAGTAGTATTAGGATGATGGAAAGAGGGAAGGGGGGGGGGGGCCAAGCAGTAAGATGAGCACAAGTAGGGAAGTTGTTTAATGAACGCGATTTTAACGTTATATTTGGTGCATGTGAATTGTCGAGATGTGGAAGGAGGTTTTTGTGTGTTGTGTTGTACGGCTTGGTGTAGGTAGGTTAGTGGACTGTAAAGCCGATTTCCGGTTTCAAGATGGTTGTGTGTGTCACACCTTTATTTTTTTTTCTTGGTATACAGGCTGAAAATAATGTCTGCGGGATGTTTAAGGGAGAAGAAAAATGGAAGACTGAAGTGCCGGCTGGGCTGGGCTGGGGGCTGGGGGGTCGAGGTTTATGCGAATGTTCGGATCTCGGGATTTTGTCTACAGTAGTAGTAGGTGGTTGGAAACATGAGTTGGGGGTTGTGCAGTGGGTGGGATTTTGATGCGACCTTGGTTTAGGGGGGGAGGGGTGTTTGATTGTTCGATGAAGGGTTCTCGGGATTGTAGATTTCAGAGTTGGGGTGGTGGGTTCTGAGGTTGATAATTCCGAGATCGTCATTCTTGGAAGACGGTGGGTTCTGAGAGATGGGGGGACGGTGTTTGGGATGGAAACAAGCTGGCCTGTTGGGGGTGGACGTGAGAGATGTTTTTTGGTTTAGCTCGAGGTTGGTGGTTGAGGTTTGTCTGAGTCTACGGTACCAGCTACCTGTAGCTAATAGCTAGCAGTGGCGTGGTTTAGGTAGGGTAGGTAGGGAGGGAATGGAATGCTCCGTGGAGAAAGGAAGCTGTTTGCCAGATTCATTCTACGAAGGAGGACCTTGTGCTTGGCTTTGGGCAGCGAGTCAAGAGCTTGAGGCTTGATTCAATGTCCACTCACACACACATAAGTAGGTAGGTGCTTGTGGTGTTGCAGTTCTAGGCCGTAGGCTGGCCTGAAAGAAGCTTAAACATTTACTTTGCAGTACGGTACCTGGCCGTGATCTCGACGTCAGATGGGCCACTTGGAAACAACTGTGGCAACCTTTTGACAAGATTCGAATCGTGATGGGTGGTGGTGGGCGGGTGTGGACGGGATCACGGATGCAATGGGGATCCCCTTGAACATCACGGAAGAAGAACACGGCGTCGGGATGATTTTCTTGTTGTTGTTTCTAATGGGTTGCATGTCAGGAACCGATGCGACGCTATCGCTCAGTCACGAGAAAGGGGCGGCCTACCGTATGTCGCAATAAGGTTATGGAGATGGCGATAAGCTTCGAGCAATACCTAGAGGTATCCATCCATGGAGATGGCAGCTCGCTCGGATGAACAAGAGGCTTGATAGGGGGCAGAAGACAGAAGGAAAAGATGTCGGTTCTGCTGCGGTCCGTCTGAATTGAAACGTTCCTGAGACGAGCATCGCGTACGCCACTGTCGCAGATCACCCCAGCGCGGCTACCCCAAGCTTCTGTGCAACCCCCTGGCACACTCTTGGCACGTGCTCTCAATGGTTGGGGCTGTACGCCCCCACACAGAGCGTTGCGTCGAGCCGGGTCCCGAGCAGGGGGGTGGGGAGCCTCCATCTTAACTTTAAAGATGAAGATGGCGATGTGATTGGCGGTAGCTGCGGCAGGGGGTTCCAAAGGCTCGAGGGAAACGAAACACCAAGACGTCGAGGTCCTCAGTCCTGCCATCTGAAGTGCTGCTCTTGGGTTGCCGTCTGACGGGAAGCCGAACTCGATGAAGCAGAAGCCCCGGGGCGCGGCGCCCTGAGCGCTGGAAACGACCCTGCGCATTGCCTGAACGAGATTTCTTTCGAAGCAAGCAGTGATTACTGCGGGACCCGGAAGGGCCAGCAGCCGCCGGGCCACCAGGACGACAAGGGGAATCCTCCTTGGCTGGCCATCTTTATCCATGGCCGGTTCCCATCTCATGACGTTTTTCTTTCCCCTCCCCTCCTTCTTCTCTTTCTCCTCCTCATCCCACGCCTCCTTGTGTTTTGTCTATTCGTTACCCAAAGCACTGGTCTGCTTTTGACTCTCCTTTTTTTCCAAAAAAAAAAAACATAACAAAAGCAGCTTCAGTCTGTCCTTGTCTCTCACTCTTTAGTCCATTCATTGGATCTATTCAGCTTTTACAGCTTTAATATTTTTTAATCTTTTTATACACAACCTACCTCAGGCAGGTCTTGTCTTATTCTTCTTTCATACAAGCAGCCGGACTGGTCTTTGCTCGAACTCGACAGCTTTGGAACGATAACCGAAAGGACATTTGGAAAGAAACGGGAATCTCTCTCTCTCGCACACACACACACACACAACCGACATAATGCCTTCATTCACAAAGACACTTGGGGTGGTTGTTGCGGGACTTGCGGCTGTTGCTTCGGCCCTCCCATCAATTCCCAAGCTCAACAAGGCCCAGCTGAAGATGTACCAACACGCGAAGCGTCAAAACGCTGCTGCTCAGGCTCTTGGTATCAACGATCTTGACATTCTTCAATTGTGAGTTGACCTCAATCAAACCAGTCCCATGTAGCCAACTTTGACACTAACCTACCCTCCAGCGCCCTCACCCTCGAATGGCTCGAAGCAGCCTTCTACCAGCAAGGCTTCGCCCGCTTCCCTGTCACCGACTTCCAAGCCCTCGGTCTTAACGAGCGCCAAATCGAGGACCTGACCAAGATCGGCAAGACCGAAGAGGAGCACGTCGTTCTTCTCCAATCCGCCCTCGCCCAGGCCGGCGTCCAGCCCGTCCAGCCGTGCACATACAACTTCGGCTTCACCGACGCCGCCGGCATGGTCGCCACCGCCGCCGTCCTCGAGAACGTGGGTGTATCCGCCTACCTCGGCGCCGCCGCCCTCATCTCCGACGGCTCCATCCTCACCACCGCCGGCTCCATCCTCACCATCGAGGCCCGCCACCAGACCTTTGTCCGCGCCGCCAGCGGGGTGGTTGCCGTCCCCCAGGCGTTCGACACCCCTCTCACGCCGAAGCAGGTCTTTTCGCTCGCTGCGCCTTTTATCGAGAGCTGCCCTGAGGGGTCGAACTTGATCTTGACTGCGTTCCCATCCTTGGCCTTGGGCGCGGGGATTGACGCGGCGACTGTTACTGCTGGTACTGTCATCCGGTTGGAGAGCGAGGCTGCTGCCGGGGCTACGCACTGCGGCTTCACTACTGGTGGCAACCCCGGCGGTACCGTCTTCACTACCTTCACGCAGGAGGCCGGGTGCGAGGTGCCCCAGAACTTGGCCGGTGTCACCTATGTCAGCTTGACCAGCGCGGGTCCTTTGACGGGTGTGATTACCGATGAGATTACCGTTGCCGGGCCTATGGTTATGCAGGTGTCATAAGCGGCTGGTTAGCTGAGCTGGCTGCGGGTTGACGAGTCGAGACTTTTCTTTTTCTTTTTCTCTTTTCCCTCCTGGGCTTCTGATGGTTGTTGATAAAAGGGGGAATAGTGGTTGGGAGTCAATTGGGGGGAAAATGGGGGATGGAAAAGCGGAAGAGCTTAGACCGAGACGCCTTTTGTTTAAAAGAAAACAAAAAACAAAACAAAACACGACTTTCGATTCTTTCATTTCTCTTCTACCTATTACCTAACTCTCTCCGCCGTATACCACCGACATTACCATGTTACGACTGTTACATACTTCCTTTTTTATTTTTATTTTTTTTATCTTTTGAAATTATAAACCTTTTTTACTGGGACGTTTTGTCTTTTTTTTCGTTTGCGCGTTTTGAGGTTTGCCTTCTGATGTTGGTCTGTTTGTATATCTTCTCGTCCGTTCTGTCCTTGAAGTTGTGATGGATGATGGTATGCTGTGTGCTTTTGGTTATTCAACTGTTTGAGCTGTCTGTTGGGAGTGAAGACTGGAAAAGAGAAGGAGATACCCGCCTGTGGTTTTGTCTGTGTTGTTGTATTTTTCGAAGCTGCAAATTGGTTTTGGTCAGTTGTATATGAGATGATGGACAACCAAGTGAGACTGGGCAAAATGGAAGTTGGGTGATGAATGAGATAAGACACATGCTGGGATATTGCCCAAGGAATGTAAGGAGCTGCTGGAAGATGTAGTAGGTAGGGAAAATAAAAAAGCTAGTTTGCAATGTAGAGTCATAGACTGTTGGGATGGAAGGTGCACTGTCAGCTCACGTGCATGGCGATATGAATTCGGCCCACGGCCTGTGGTGATATGATGTGAACATAATGGAGAGCTTGATCTGAAAGGTAGGTTACTGACTGGCATTTGAATGTTGGGGATCATACATTGTCCAAGGTTGTCGTCTTATGATTTGACGAGGTGGTGTGTCACGCTGCCCCTGCATCCCTGAATCGGATGAAATGCGTCTGTTTCTGTTGCTCGTAGACGTAGGACAGGTACGTACTTGTGAGCGTGTGGTTCTCGCTTCCTTTCACCTGTCTCGTTCCTGAATAGGAGACAACCAATCCCGTCAAAGGCTAGACAAGAACCACATTCTTCTCCTTGTCACAGGGAAGGGAGGGTTGTATGTTTAGTCCAGACTTGATCAAGGGTTTTTAACTAGTAGTTTGCAAACACCTTGAAGCATGTGAAATATGAGGAAACCAAGAAAGCTATATCTAGCTTGGTTACCAGGGTCCCTTGGGTATCTAAGTAAGCTGTAGGGGACTTGCTATGCAAGACATTTGTGAGGTTTTACGGTCTGAAGGTTCATGCAACTCTAGGCCAGCAGTGCGTTTAGAATCAGAAAGAGACGAGAGAAACTGTGCAAAGATGATGAAAGGTGGCGTGGGAGCAATGGTGTAAGAGCAGTGGTTTAAGTGCAGTTATGTAAGAGCAACAGATCCACAGTAGCCATAAGAATAGTAGTGCAAGAGCAACTGTGGAAGAAAAATCGTGAGAATAGTCGTGTGAGAGATTTTGTGGAAAAGTAGGTCTGCAAGCGCTGCCCTGTAAGTGCCTGGAGTCCTGTACCCATTGAGATAAATTCTATCGAAGAGGTATTAGATGGGATGCCGGATGAGACTGAAGGGATGAGAGACGATAAGTTCTAACACGAAAATGAGAGCACATGAATGAGAGCACATGAGTGAGAGCACATGAGTGAGAGCACATGAGTGAGAGCACATGAGTGAGAGCACATGAATGAGAGCATGTAAACTAGAGCCTGCTAAAAGAGCCAACCAACAAACCCCCACGACAACCTTTGATGACAGCATACATGTAATCAAGGCTTACACAGGATAGCTCAGCCTGAATATACTCATGCCGCATATACCTGCCTGACTTATATAAGTAAACCGAAACCAAGACAAAAGCACACGATGAGAGGTTCCACGTCACCATAAGCAAATCTCACTCCATCCACCTTCATCACCCCCGATATCACAAATAACATGAAGAAACACCGCCAACATTTCAACTCACCCGCACAGACAATCCCCCTCTTATATCACCACCCCAACAAAAGAACATCAGTCCTCCCACCAGCCCAAAGTACACCAACAGGCCACACCACCCCCTAAATAATCTTATCAGATCAGTTTCCTCCGACAGACATGCCGACACTCACCCAACTTCACCATCACCCTGATTATCTTATCAATCTCATCTCCCTCAGCCAAGCGCACCGAGCCTGACATCCCCCTACTAGTCACATCACCCCAACAGGTACAGATTATCTTATCAGATGATCTTGCACACGCGCCGCTGTTTCCCCCAAGCCGAAATAGACTCATTCTTGGCTTTTGCTCTTTCACATGTTATTTTTAGTGGTAGTAGGGGATCACGGCAGCAGCGGCAGCAAAGAGGTACGTAGATACGTACCTATCCAAGGTACGTACCCACGTGCTAGACTACCTACCTACCTTATACGCAGGGACCGTCTTCTCTTTTGGGGAATGTATGTCCTCTTGTCATGGACAGATCTGGCCTAGATGGATTGCAGGAGGCTTGTTTGTGCGACTGCAGATTGACGGTGTCATTGTGAAGCTTAAATTGTCGGAGATAGCAGGACTGGCATGAAGAAAACGGTGGAAGTGAAGAAGAGGAGAAGGAGGACGAGGAGGAAGAAGAAGAGGGTTTGGAAAGATGAGACGACGAATATTCTCGACCTGGTCTGGTCTCTAGACAACCTGAGACGAGACGAGACAAGACGGGATGGAGGCGCTCGCAACAGCGAGGAATTCGCCGACGAGAAAGGGCTCGTCGAGCTGAGTGTTCCCCTTCAACATACCCAACCCCCACGTCCCATGTTGATGTCCCTCTCGGCCGAGGTCGTTGTCGTCGTCCTCCTCCGTTACACACAACCACCAGGTACCCGTTGATATTCTTGCTGCTCGCTCAGTCCCGCCGTTCCGGTTCTTCCGACATCATCAAAACCACACAGCATGCATTCATGTAATGCAACCTCCCCTCACTGGCTCTCATCCTCAAACAAGACCCTGGTGTTTTCTTATCTGATCACCGTCCCGCGCGCGTGTCATGCCCACACATACATTAAATCTAGAATACATCGAAAAGAGCCGCGTCAAGCCGTTTCCTTCCGAGATCCCTCTCTCCCCCGGTCCCCAGTCATCTAGTTCTAGACCCCGTACCCTCTTCATCATCGGGCCTGGCTCCGAAACTCCGCCCACTACACTACCCAAGCCCCGTTCGCACTTACGCCGGCCGGGGGATCTCGGGGCTCGGGGCGAAGAAACAGAACAAATCAACACAGCACCCCAAAGCTCGTCGTCAGGCATCATCATTTGACTTCTGCCCAGCAGTTCGAGAAAAGCATAGGTGCTGCTGGGTTGGTCCACACCCTGGTTGCTAGAAAAGATGACGAAAGTTCCAAAGAACAATTCTCCCCCCATATTTGTTTCTCACCAGCTAGAGTATACCAAGGATAAACCCCAAACCTACCCGTCTCGGCCTCCGTCATATTCAAGATGAGGAGGTCGTTCGGTAGTTTTTTTCCCTGGTGGTGAGGAACAAACAGACAAAAAACCCAACACCTAGATCGTATTTTCCGTCGGCCGTTTTTTCCCAACTCATCGTCAAAGTCGGGATATCCTTGACCCCATTGAGGTAGGGTTCCCCATGAGGAAGGGATATCCCTGGTTGAATTTAAGAGGTTACGATTTGTCGGATTTTCCCGTGTGGATACAAAACAGATCTTGGGAAAGTCTTGGTTACCCACTGGTCGAGACCAAGAGCCATGGCGCAGCTTGAGGGATATCACGCCCGAGTGCGTCATCGAAAGGAGACAGAAAGTGAAATGCAAGGAAATGCAGGCTGCAAGACATCATGATGACGGATGTGCCGAATGGTGGTGTCCTGCCTGCCTTGAGTTCAGCTCGACTACTAGACACATTCAATCACCAACAACAGCTTACTCTGCCCGATCTCGAAACATGTCCTTCCATGTTAGTCTTCCGTTTACGTTTGAGCGATATTTGTGACTTCGACAGCTGAATGGGGGTTGGCAGTGTTGGTTAGGTAACAAGGGCTCGACATCCAAGATGGCCGGGAGAGGCCAGCTTCAAATAAATGCCTATCAGTGGTCAGTTGGGAATTGGTTACCAGTTCACATTACAACTGCACAGATAGCAGCAAATATTACCTGCTGCAAGACCGGAGGCTGATCAGCCAAACCGCAACCCTCAACCCTGCCGTCGTCGTGTCGAGGAGCTCGTCTGCCTTTTCAATGACTAAACGCGGGATGCGCCGGAGGGAAGCGGACATGAGGGACATGAGTAGCGTAGGACGGCCACTAGGACTCCAGCGACGTCGGAGTCGCACGAAAATGAGCCGGGTGATTCTGCGTCGTTTTTGGCGCCGCTTCCCTGCCCTGCGCCGATGTCCTCGCAGAATGCTAGCTCCCGTCGACCCCGCAGCCCTTCGTGAGCACCATCCCACCGGCTTTACCCAGAAAAGGGCGGCCAATCAGTGTCGTCGGATAAGAATGAGGGCCTGTCCCAGTGGCGCCGCGGCGGCATCTTGATCCTAGCCTGTCGTCAGCGAGGCCGGGGCCCCCTGCCAGATGCCATGCCAGGGTCCAGGACAAGCACGCGAGCTTTCTTTCATTGTTCAACCACCCGTACCCTCCAGTGGCCCCCCCGAGCCCCCCCATATGGACCCCCAAACTGCCCCCCCATTCGACTGCAACCTCCACGCACCACCACGCCCCGAGATGGGCAGCGAGCAGCACCGCCTAGCCCTTTCCAAGCTGCCGGGCAGCCAATCAGCAATGCTATGTGACGACAGTATGTGTAGACCAACGCGGGGCATTGCCTATTGCAGGAAAATATCTCATCCCACGGCCGATATCGTCTGGTTTTCCAAAGGGGAAATAGGCATCATGATATGTATGGCAAAAAAGCAAATACGACCCGACTGGCGCGGACGTCGTTCCACATGTCAAGACGCTGGAACTGTGCGCCGTGCTTCTAACGCACGAGCGATAACCGGCGCTCCCTGAGTAAATCCTCGCCAAAACGTGGCCACTCGACCCAGCACAGGGACTCCCCCGCGCTGCTTGTTGACGACCATCCCAGGAGAAAAACGCAAGGCTCTGGATAATAGTGTGAAACGGAGCTACACTATTGTGCTCCTGTCGGTAGAGAGAACTGTGTAGCTAGGAGCAGGGGACCAGGAAAAGGCTTGGTTCTGTCGTCCCATGAAAAAAAAGAGACCGTCGCTATTCGGGCTTTCACACGTTGCCCCCCCCCTCCCCCCCACCACCGGCCTTTCGTGCGGGTGTCTATATTATACTCGTCCCTTCCCTTCGTCCCATTGTGCTCGATTGTCCTCTTCTCTTCCCATCCATTCTTCGTTCGACAGCGTACGAGTTCAACAGTTGATACCCTCGACACATTTCCGCACTCCAACAACAACAACAACAACAACAACAACAACAACAACAACAACAACAACAACAACAACAACAAGAACATATACCCCTAGATACCCATTCAACACTCGTCACAATGTCCAACCTTCCTTCTGAGCCCGAGTTCGAGCAGGCCTACAAGGGTGAGTTTCCATGAGAGCCAAGCCTTGGGACACTGGTCCGCCAATGGCTCGTGCTGACTCGTGAACCCGACAGAGCTCTACTACACCCTCGAGAACAGCACCCTCTTCAAGAAGAACCCCGAGTACCGCACCGCCCTCAAGGTCATATCCATCCCCGAGCGTGTCATCCAGTTCCGCGTCATCTGGGAGGACGACAATGGCGACCTCCAGGTGAACCGTGGTTATCGTGTCCAGTTCAACTCGGCCCTCGGCCCGTACAAGGGTGGTCTCAGACTTCACCCCTCCGTCAACCTTTCCATCCTCAAGTTCCTCGGCTTCGAGCAGATCTTCAAGAATGCCCTCACTGGCCGTAAGTGACAGGCAACTTTGCCTCCTGTATGGCGAGCACTCGCTAACCAACTCGCAACAGTGATGATGGGTGGTGGCAAGGGTGGTTCTGATTTCGACCCCAAGGGCAAGAGTGACAACGAGATTCGCCGCTTCTGCGTTTCCTTCATGCGCGAGCTCGCCAGATACATTGGTGCCGATACCGATGTTCCCGCTGGTGATATCGGTGTTGGTGGCCGCGAGATCGGTTACATGTTCGGTGCCTACCGCCGTGAGCGCAACAAGTTCACTGGTGTCCTTACCGGCAAGGGTCTCCACTGGGGTGGCTCTCTCATCCGTCCCGAGGCCACTGGTTTCGGCCTCGTCTACTATGTCGGCCACATGCTCGAGTATGCTGGTGTGACCGATGGCTGGAAGAACAAGCGCGTCTCCATCTCGGGCTCCGGCAACGTCGCCCAGTATGCTGCCCTCAAAGTCATCGAGCTCGGCGGCAAGGTTGTCTCTCTTTCCGACTCCAAGGGCTCTCTCATCGCCACTGGCGAGCAAGGCGTCACCCCCGAGGATATCGCCGCCATTGCTGAGCTCAAGCTCAACCGCGGCTCTCTCTCCGACTACAGCCACAAGGACAACCTCAAGTACATTGACGGTGTCCGCCCCTGGGTCCACGTCGGCAAGGTCGACATTGCTCTCCCTTCGGCCACCCAGAACGAGGTCAGCAAGGAGGAGGCCGAGGCTCTTGTCGCCGCCGGCTGCAAGTTCATTGCTGAGGGTTCCAACATGGGCTGCACTCTCGAGGCCATCGAGGTCTTTGAGAACGAGCGCCGTGAGAAGAAGGGCGAGGCCATCTGGTATGCCCCTGGCAAGGCCGCCAACTGCGGTGGTGTCGCCGTCTCCGGTCTCGAGATGTCCCAGAACAGCCAGCGTCTCGCCTGGACCAAGGAGGAGGTCGACAGCAAGCTCAAGGAGATCATGAAGTGCGCCTTCTTCCAGGGTCTCAACACGGCCAAGGAGTACGTCGAGGCCACCGAGGGCGAGTATCCCAGCTTGGTTGCCGGTTCCAACATTGCCGGTTTCGTCAAGGTCGCCCGTGCCATGAAGGAGACCGGTGACTGGTGGGACAACCAGCTCAACAAGGAGGCTGCCGATGCCGAGGTCACCTCCGACTCTGGCTTCGCCGCTTAAAACGATGATCCAGTGGTTGCAGTTCAGCCCAAGGCAGAGTAGCTGTATGTGTTGCTGGATCGGCATCCGACGCTACCCGGGCTAGAACCAGGGCTGCAGAGGCACCACCATGTATCCGTATGTGGGTGACCAAGTGCCGAGCCATTCCCATCAGGATGGCGATGTGGCCGCCACCTCGATGATGACGCCGCCGCTCTTTGCGGCACGCCCATCGGTGTGGGATTTTGATTTTTCTCATTGGGCGTTTTCTGGACCCATTGGCGTCATGGGGGTTCTTGGGTGCTGGGTATGGAGTTTGAAGGGATCGGACGGGATGGCCGGGACGAGGTTACGACTTTCATCTTCTTCATCTTCATCTTCCACCCCCATCTTCCCATTGGCAGCTCGGTGAGTAACAACCACGCCTGTGCCTCCTGCACAGTCGGGGAGAGGATTGAACCGAGCGGGCCTTACCGACAACGTCATTGCTGTTCTGCTCCTGCGGGAGGCAGAATAAGCTTGTAAGCTTGTTGGAGTTGGGCGTGGTTGATGGTGTGTGTGTGTGTGTACCTGTTCGTGTTCTTGTTTATGGTTTTTAAGGTTCTCACACCAAGGGGCATAGACGGCATTTGGGAGGGATAGCGTGTCGTGCATGGCGCAGGGAAGGAATCTGTAGAATAGAGTTGGGGATGCCCCAAGCATATAAAGAATATAAACACAATAAAAAATATAAAAAATAAAAAGAACAGAAACTGCAAGTGAAGTCGATGTTCGCAATGAAGTGAATTGAGAAGCAAAGCACGCCATTAATGAGACACCATGCCCCTTCCGTGTTATCAAGTGTTATCAAATGGGCAGCTGACCAGCACAAATTGACCCGGGACCTCGGAAGGGACAAGTCGTGGCTCCTTCCCAGAATCAACTTCCCCATGGGGTAGAGAGCGTAAAAGCCAATCAGAGAAGGTCTGATTGCTGGATATCAGCGATAAGGCCCGGAGCGATATCAAGCGATATCTCCAGCTGTCTTTCTCCAAAGAAGGTTACGTCGGGACAATCGGCGTTTTCGTGACAAATTTCCATGAATAACACCTGTCGTGGACTTGACGTTGTGCAACACTCTTCCAGGACATCGCAAGCGTAGCAAGCGAAGAATACGTTGAACCCAAAACACCGAACTGAAAGCCACAGCGACACAAAGAGCCACACCTGTCGCCGACCGCCCACCCACCCCCCTCGACGCCGCACCCTCGCAACGCTGTTGGGCAGTTTTCCACGTCGTTGTCGTGTGGTCGAGATGGAGACAGAACCGCCCGAACTAATTTGGGCGAATTGGCCAATCGGCTGACAGATGTCAATATACCCAGGACAAGGTGGTGGCACCGAAAGGCTGTGCAACGGCTTCGAAACAGTTACCTTCTCACCGGAATCCAATCGTCGTCTCGCCCAGCTCAAAGGCTGAGATTCCCAAAATATGTCGAGTCACTCGAGTTTTGCGAATCAGGAACAGCAGTCTATCTACTACACCTGATTATACGGGCAATGCGACGACGACGCCCTCCTGATGTCCTTAGGATGAAGATCCAGTCATGATAAGAGTCATTGATGGAGCGATCAGTTATCAGCCTTGTGGCTTTGCCTTGACCGTGTGTGTGGGTGTCAGTCAGGCATCAAACTGCATGGGGTGTGATTGGGGGCCTGAGGCCGTCAGCTCGTTGACGTCGTTTTTGACGTCGGTCGCCCGTTGCCCATACGGACGGGCTCTGCAGTTTATACAGTATTTCCAAACAGTGTCCGGCGAGTCCAAGGGCCAGACTGTTGGGCCTCGCTCGCATTGCGACATCTCGATCTCCAACACGCAGACCATCGACTGCCGAGCACAGCGGGCCGGCCCCCCGACCTTTAAGGAGGCCAGGGGTAAAGTCTTGGTTTGACAGCGCCCCTGCCTTTATCGGAAGGATTGAGTTATCAAACATCTGGTCGTGATCAGAGCGCTAACTCTTCGCAAAGCATTGAAGGAGGGCATTGAGATGAAAGGTACTGATACAAATAACGATTGCTCGAGATCCGAGTAGAAACTGCAACATGATGAAATGGAAAAGCTGCGAGTTGCGCTCCTGAGTAAATCGGCTACGACGGCTTGCAACATCGCCGACTTCTTTTTGCTGTAGCCTATCACGACCCGCTCGTTTCCCGTCCAATGAACGCAGCATCAGCACTATCAACCCTGGCCACCACGAAAAGGGCTCTACCTCCGCTGCCGTCCCGAAGGCAGCAATGAGGGATGGCTACGGTGATCTCTGCTACAAGCTGCCAGTCAGAGCCCCTAAATGATTGCGGATAGATTGCCCGTGCAGTCGGGATTCGTCGATCTGTCTGAGACACCAGCTACCTTATGGGCTGAGTTTGCATACAGCCAATCGACATCCTTTTGCGTCCGTCATAGATTCCAGCTTTGTGGAGGCGGGGAACGGAAAGAAGGGAAAGAGGTGCTCCAAAAAAGACGTCTTTCCACATGACATCGTCGCCGTTGCGAGCCTTGTTCCTCAGCCACAAGGCAGCATTTGAAACATGGTCACCATTCGCGACTCCAAGACTGACATGCCTCTTTCGGAGATGGCTCCCAGGTGTCTCCCATGTCTGGTTCACCCGTCGTGGTGGACCACCCTACCCTGGACCCCTTGTCCACCCTCCATCGCCTGGTAGGGTGGAAGGATGCCAGCCAATGACAGACTCCTGTCAGCAATGGTTGAAGATTTTACTCAGCCCAGCCCAGCCCAGGAGTAGTCCAACAAATGAACTCGGGCTGACGAGCTGCGCCCTGACCGAATATTCTTGGGGTCAGCAAAGGGTAGGGGCCGAGGCTTGTAATTTAGTATTCCCCCACATGGAGACTGCATACAGTCTGCAAACTGGTAGGGATGGCGTGACATTGTATGCTCAATACACATCTAGCGCCCTTCTACCGACAGTATCGAAGATGTTTGGCCCAGACAAAGCCACACCAGTCTGGGATCGCGCCTCTATCATGCCGGTAGCCCCTCGGACGAGTCGCTCAAAAACTGGGAACCTTTATCAAGATCTCACAGCCTGCTTCAAATCCTCAAGGCTTTTTTCCTGCTTCTCTCACCCTACCTACCTACCTACCTACCTACCTACCTACCTACCCCCTTTTCTTGTGTTCCCATCTCATACAGCCAACATACTCTCTTACTTGAACTATTGTTCCTTTGTGTGACACGGATTGGCTTTTCCTTCCCAGCCAACTTCCCTGATAGTGGACACGACCGTATTGGTATCCGGGCAGGCCAGCTCACCGACCACAATGGACAAATCCGAGAGACAAAACCCTTCAGAGATGTTGGGAGCCCATCCCAACGGACCGAACGGGCCCTACACACCTCCTCTCACCCCAGCCCTTCACATTGATAGCCCTGGCACCACCGACACCAGAGGCCAGCTCTCCATCGACCATCTTCACATCGTCCACAGTCCAGCCGATTTGACGCATGACAGCGTAAGGAACCGGACAGAGACAGAGCCCAACCTGCGACACAGGAGAGTCCGAACCGCCGACTCGGAATCCTCTTCCTCAACCGAAGCAGCCATGTCCAGCTCCTCCTCCAGCCCCAACCCCCGAGCAGCCTCTGTCTTTAGCACCCAAACCCTCATCAGCGAGGAAACCGCCCCTCCTCCTAGAGCCACAACCCCCTCCCGCCAGGACTCCCACCCCATCGAAACCTACGAGGGCCACCAGCAAGACCCCTCCCCTCACAGCACCTCCCGGGCCAAGATCAGGGGGTACACCGACGGGAGAGACGACAAGGCTTTTCCTCGCATCTCCAAGCCGCTTGAGCTGCTGAGGGGATCGTACGACGTGGTTGTGATCGGATCTGGGTATGGTGGTGGTGTTGCCGCCTCCCGCATGGCGAGGACGGGGCAGTCGGTCTGTGTGCTTGAGAGGGGGAGGGAGAAGTGGCCGGGGGAGTATCCTACCGGCGCGGTGGAGGCGTTCAAGGAGCTGCACTACTCGGGGCAGCTGGCGCCGGCGTTTTTAAAGGGGAAGCTGGTGGAGGGCGGGAACCCTACCGGCATGTATCATATGATTTTTGGGAAGGGACAGAATGCGGTTGTTTGTAACGGTGAGTCTTGATCTGAAGTCCGGGTTAGGGGTTTCTTTTGTGCTGACGTTGAACAGGTCTCGGTGGCACTAGTCTGATCAATGCGAATGTGTTTATGGAGGCGGATAAGCAGACGCTGTCTATGAAGCCCTGGCCTAAGGAGATTAGGGAAAACCCAAAGGGCTTGGATAAGTGTGAGAACCCCCATTGCATCTAGGATACGATGGAAACGTGTGTGCTGACAGTGATGGCTTAGACTACAAGAAGGTGGAACAGATCCTTGAACCTACCGAGTACCCCAGCGAGTGGCCCGAACTCCCCAAGACCAAAGTCTTCAAGGAGCAAGCCGAAAACCTGGGCATGGGTCACAAGTTCAAGAAGGTCAAGCAGACAACACGCTTCCGCAATGGTCCCAACAGCTGCGGCGTTGAGATGTCCCCATCCAGCCTCACAGGCCAGGACGCCACGGGGGTCAACGACGGCTCCAAAACCACCACCCTCGTTACCTACCTAGCCGACGCCTGGAACTGGGGCGCCGAAATGTTCTGCGAGTGCGAGGTGCGGTATATCCAAAAGGACGAGAAAGAAGGCTACCGCGTCTTCTTCGCCTGGCACGGCAGGAACCGCGGGCTCTTCAAAGGCTATCTTCACAACGACCTTATGTGGGTCCATGCGAAAAAGGCCGTCTTCCTCGGTGCCGGTGCCATCGCTTCGACCGAGATCCTGCTCAGGAGCAAGGCTATGGGCCTTTCCATGAGTGACAGTGTCGGACAGAACATGAGCGGGAACGGTGACATGTTGGCGTTTGGATACAACACCGACAGACACGTCAACGGGATGGGCAAGCCGGTCCCGTCGCCGTATAACCCCATCGGGCCAACGATTACGAGTGTGATTGATAACCGGGAGGGACACGAGAACCCGTTGGATGGGTATGTGATTGAGGAGGGGGCTATTCCCCATGCTCTGTCGCATCTTTTCCAGGTCATGTTGGACTTCATGCCGGGAAAGAAGGACCCGAGGGATGATACTATCATTGAGAAGACGCAGGCTGCTCTGGCGAGATGGGGTTCGAGACTTTTGGGACCCTACTTCAAGAATGGCGCTACGGAACGGACGCAGGTGTATCTGGTCATGTCGCATGACAGCAATCAGGCCATGCTGTCGCTGAAGGACGATAAGCCCGTTCTAGAATTCCTCGGCGTCGCTCGCAGCCACCACGTCAAGAAGCTCAACAACATCTTGGAGCGGGCCACAGAGTATGTTGGAGGTACCTTGGTACACAGCCCCTTTTACGGGATCATGGGCCAGCAGATCACGGTTCATCCCATTGGGTAAGTTTCTTTTTCGTCTTTTCCTCCGAATGTACCACGTTGCACCGACGGAAGTTTTCTTCTTTTTTTCTGACTCAAATTTAGTGGTGCCTGCATGGCTCGAGACAATACGGGGAGGACTGGTGTTACCAACCACGTCGGTCAGCTCTTTAGCGGAAACGGAGCGGAAGTCCATGACGGGTTTGTGGTTACAGATGCCTCTGTGATTCCGACTGCGCTGGGTGCCAACCCTTTTGCCACTATCGCTGCTTTGGCGGAACGATCGGTGGAGGCGTACTGCGAGTCCAAGGAGCTCAAGATTAGCGAGGAGAAGAATGGCATTCTCAACTTGCTCGGGGAGCCGGCGCATGCTCCCAAGCGGTGCAGGCCCAAGCAGAGGCGGGAGCAGTTGAAGGCTGAGGAAGAGTTGATCAGCATTCAGACGGCAAAGAAGGTCATGGACAAGGCTCGGATTGTCAAGGCTAGCGGCATTGGCTTTACCGAGGTCATGTCTGGCTTTCTTCATGCTGATACCAAGATGACCGAGGATAACCGGGCGACGTATGAGCTTGCTCATCGCATTGGTAAGTCGCTCTGTGAGAGCGCGAGGTTCTTCCTCAGCGTGCAGTCTTTCAACACCAAGGAGATGATCAGCCATGTGCAGCATCGTGGGATGCTGACCGGCACTTTTGTCTGCCCGGCCATTCGTGGGTCCCCGTTCATGGTGCAGAGAGGAGAGTTTAATCTGTTCATCCTCAACTCCAAAGCTCCGGGGACTCGCAACCTGACCTACGACTTTGACATGACTGGTGTCGATGGCAGGAGGCTTCACTTCCACGGCTACAAGGTGGTTGACTCGTCGGTTGCCCTGGCCCCTATCCAGTTCTGGAAGGCAACCAGCACCCTCTACGTGACCATCAGCGAGCACGTCCCAGGCATGTGCCGCGATCTCGACGACGAGGACGCCTGGCGCAGAGGCGCCCCCATCGCAAAGGGCATCATGCAAATCCAACCTAGCGACTTCCTCTCCCAGATCAACACCATGACCACCACCGGCAGCAGCTTCATCCGCAAAGCCGTCAGCGCCGCCAGTTTCCTGACTTACTTCACCCGCCGCTCCATGTCCCTCTTCCTCGCCCCTCTCACCCCCCTCCAATACCCAACCCAAACGTTTACCGGCTTCACAAACGACACCAACCCCGACAGCTCCTACGCCATCGTCGCCTCGGACGGCGTAACAACCCGCATGCACAAATGGGAGCCCACCCACGTCCCAGAAGGCCACCAGGTAAAAGACCTCTTCATGATCCCCGGCGCGAGCGTCGACCACCAAATCTTTGCCCTCCCCACCATCCCCTTCAACGCAGTCAACTACTTCCGTCGAGCAGGCTACCGCGTCTGGGTGTCCGTCCACCGCATCGGCCAGCTCATGATCGCAGGCAACAACTGGACAACGTTTGACGCCCGCCTCGACCTCCGCGCCTGCCTGGAATACATCCGCAAATCCCAGACCACCACCCTCACCCCCAAACTCGCCTCCCCGGAAAAAGTCTACTGCGTCGCCCACTGCATGGGCTCGGTAGCCTTCTCCTCCGGCCTCCTAGACGGGACAATCCCCCCCTCCTGGATCTTGGGGATAAACTGCTCACAGGTATTCATGAACCCCATCTGGGGACCCGCCAACATGGCCAAAGTCATGGCTGGCGGTCCTTTGCCTCTTGACAAGTTATACAACGCCGTCTGCGGCTCTTGGTTCAGCTGCTCGACGAGCAAAGACGAGGGATGGGCTCAATATCTCCTTAACCAAGCCCTGAGGTTATATCCCCAATCCCGCAAAGAAATGTGCAACAATGCCGCCTGCCACCGAACTTCGTTGGTGTTTGGTCGGTGCTGGAACCACCACAACCTCAACGAGGCTACACACCGGCAGATCGACCGGTTTTTCGGGGGGGTGAACATGCGGTTGCTGAATTTGCTCATGAAGATGGGCTACGAGGGTCATGTCATGACCAATGCGCCAATGTATGAACCCTTGGACACGAGGGAGAATGTCCAACGACTAAAAGGGATACCGATCATGCTCTGGGTGGGGAGGGACAACGCTGTCTTGTCGCCCGAGGCTACCGAGCGGACGTACGAGGTGTTGTGCAGCCAGTTTGAGGACGGGGATTACAAGCGCAAGGTTGTGCCGGGGTATGGGCATCTGGATGGGTGGATGGGGAGGAACGCGTGGAGGGATGTGTACCCGTTTGTGAGGGAGGAGGTGGACAGGGTGGTGAGGGGGGAGGGGTACAGATTTGAGGAGCCGGATGATGAGTTCAAGGCGATGGTGCACGGGAATGAGATTTATTATTAGGGGCGTGTTTTCTTGTTTCTTTTTTGGGGGGTTTTCTTCTCTATATATACAGACTGAAAGGGATTTCAGTGTTTCTCTTTTTCCATCTCAGTTGGATACCCATTATTATATATGAAACACCAAATACGGCCGACATATCAGCGTTTGGTTTTCCCTTTTTTTCTCCACACTATGTATCACCTCTACGGCAGTCGGGTCATTGGAACAAACAACTAGGTAGATAGATAGCAATGGCAGGACCATCTCGAAACGAGCTTTTGCTCAACCATCAAAACCGTTTTTTGTATTTCTCGTCATCCCTTCCTTGCCCTTATATCTCTTCCTCTCATGTCCATGTCCCAAGTTGTCTACATAACACAACACTCCAACCCATACATGGCCCTCTCTACCTCCCTCTTCACCTGATACCAATCCGCCCTCCTCTCCGCATACTCATACACCTCCTCCGCCCTAAAGATCCCCCCAAACCTGTCCCCATCAGCAATAATCGTCGCCATCTCCTTGGCATGCTTCGCATCAATCAGATAAATCTGGCTCAGCTCCCTCAACGCCTTGAAATACGCGAGCAAGTCCTTGTTCTTGAGCGTGCGGATGTACTCAAAGTAGAGATTCATATCCGCAATCAGCTTGATCGCCCCCTCGGTGCTGATCCGCTGTCTCTTCAGATGCTTGCACACTGCCGTAAAGAGCCGGAGTCCAACCTCGCCGTTGAACACATCAAGCATCGACTTGTCTGTGCTGCCCACCAACATCGAGGTGTGCGACGCTACCAGATCCTTGATCCTCTGCGCTGTTTTTGAAGGGCCAATATCCATATCTATCGCTCCCGCCGATGGCCTCGGAGCAGGCGCTTTCTCCATCCCAGGGATCGTCCCTGACAGAATGGAATCAGGAGCAGAGATACCCCCCGGGTTATAGTCCGTCGGCGACTGAGTAGTGGCGCAAATGTATTCCACCTCGTCCATGAGCACGTCGATGCCCTTATTAAGGCCAGCGGCGACGCTCTCGTCGAGCATTTGCTCAAACTTTTTCTTTGCCATGCCCGCAGGATCCAAAAAGTCGTTTCTGTCGGCAATTTTCGGCTGGGCGAGCTGTTGCTCGTAAAAGACGTCGATCATCTGGGAGATGAGGTCGCCCACGTTGACCAGCTCGATAAATGTGACCAAGGGGGCCACGCCTCCCTTTTCGTGTTCGCTGACCTCGCGGGGGTTGTATTGGGATAGATGGGTGACGGCCTTGTCGAAACCAGGCTTGACGTGGCCGTTGCCGAGGATGCGGAGGAGCGTGACGAAGATGGTTTCGCACATCTCTCGCGCCTCGCCGCCGACTTGGCCTCCAAGCTGGATGAAGACAGCGACACGACCTAGGCTGGCTTTAGCTCCGTGAACCAGGCTGAGCGCTACCTCGATGCTGAAGAGGGATTTGATGCCCTCCAGCCGAGACGTCATCAGCGCCGCCTTGGCTGCCAATTCATCCGCAAATGCTTTGCCTGGTAATGGACTGCTGGCGCGATCGCCAGGAGTGCCCGCTGGCGCAGGAGACCCTGCCCGACTCGGAGTCGACGGTCCACCATTAGCAGCCGCCGTCGCAGCAGGTTTACTACTTGCAAACGGCGACCCTATGGGCAACCCCAGACTCGTAGGCAATACCGTAACAGGCATCATAACCACCTTCTTGAACGACGTCAAGAAGTCCTTCTTGTCTGCCTGCCGGTTCGCAAAGCTGCCCATATAAAACGACTCGGCACTCGCCTCCTGTTCCGACAACTTCTTCTCCCACTCCCCCACCTCCCTCTCCGCCTGCGCCGTAAACGTATCGATTTCGTCCTGAAAATACAAATCAATATGCGGCTCAAAGATCCTCAACGCTATCTCCTTCGCCCTCGCCTCCTGATCCACCTCCCCTCCCTTCGGCGGCGTCAGCGTCCTCAAGAACAACATCGTCTGCTCAAAAATCCCCGACACCGCCCTCAAATAACTCGGTATACTCCTCTGATGCGCATCATCAAACAAAGGCGTGATATACTCGACCATAATCTCCTCCCTGACCTTATCCACAAACCCCCAAAACACCCTCTGCGGCCTCGGGAATATCCTCCCAATGATCTCACCCTGCTCATTCACCTTCCTCCCCAACACCTCAAAAAACCTCCTCGACGGCTCCAGCGTGATACTATCCGCCATGGCCTGATTCACACAATCCATCGCATTCGCCAGCACCTCCCTATCCGCAAAAATCGGATGCTTCTGTATAAACAGCTCTACCCCCGCACTACTCCCCGGATTCAACACCTCCAACACATGCGCATACTTTTTCATCCTCCCATCCACATCCCAAAACTCATACCCCTGCTCAAACTCCCTCAGCACCGCGCTCTCAAAAATCCCCGTCATCCCCTCCAACTTCTCCCTCCTCCCCTCCGCCCCATCCGCCCAGTCACTCCTCGCAAAACTCCTCAAATTAGCCAGCATCCTCGCCTGCCGGTCCGGATCCCTAAAAACCTTGAAAACCAACGGATCCGTATGCGTCCTCGCCCTGACCAAATCGAAATAAAACGGCGCCAACGCCCCGTATATCCTCCCATACTCCTGCCTCGCATGACCCCTTATACTCCTCGCGTTCTTCACCACCAGCAACAACCCCTCCACATCCCTCGGCGGCTCCCCCCCCGACCCTCCTCCAGAAACTTTCATTGTCTCAAACCCATCCCTCAAATCAGAAATCTGCTGTTTCTGCAGCTGTATCTGCAGCAACTCGTGCTGTCTTCTCTCCTGTTCTAAATCCGCATCAAAGAATAAACTCTCTCTTTTTGTTGTTCCGGTTGGTGATGGGGGTGGTATCGGCTGCCCCCTCCCAACCCCACTGCTAATAGTTTGTTGTCGTCTCCTCTGCACCGCCTCCTCGAATCTTTTTCTCGCTTCCGCCTCGTCCCAGACACCCATGCTCTTTAATCGCGCCACCCAGCGTGTGTCGTCGTAGACCATCTCCTTGTACCGGCGGGATGTTCGGGCGAAGCGGAGGAGGTCCGGGACGGGGAGGTAGTCGAGGATGGTGGCGATGATTTCTACAAGCACATATCCATCAGTTTATGTTCCTGAGGGCCGGGGACGGTGTTGGGGGTAGAAAGAGGGTGGTGCGTACCAGCCGGCAAAACAGGCTTCGTGTCCAACATCTCGGTCGCCTGCAGCGTCTTCAATATACTCGTCGAGTGCTGATGGTATTTTTGCCCCGCCGTCGTCGTCGTCGCGGCAGTCATTTTTCCCGTTCCAACCCCGCCCGTGGTGGGCGCTCGTCGGAGGGGGGTGATGTTCGACATTGCCAAGGTCTTTTGGATCACTGCCAATGAATTGTCTGATGGGATTACAAAGTTAAGAAAAGAAAAGGGATCATGAAAAAAGCATCAGGTCATGACATCGTGGAGCATGAAAACAAAACCAAGTAAAAGGCGCTGAAGACTGGTTGATTACAGTGTTGGGCGTTCTGGCGACGTCGAGCTTGATGTAAGCTTCAGTTATTATGGTTGGGCGAGGCCGCATATTACGATTCCGATTTCAGGGGATGAGACACAAGCCCCAGCCCGCTGCGGGGAGCCTGACCGTTAAAGCGGCCGTCGGGAAGACGGGTTACGGAATGGGGCCGCGTATTACTTCGGTGGCAGGTGGGGCAACTGGTGACAGCTGTCGGGCTGGATATATAAGTCCCCTAAGCCACCACTAGCAATGATAAAAATCCACCGACCAAAACCGTATATATTTCGCTCTTTCGCCCCCAACTCCTCGCTGGTACTGTACATAACTACATAAACCCAACACATACATAGACTCGCCCACTACAGCTCGTCATGACCGTGCTCACTCCCCGTGGCCTTGGCACCACCCTCCAAGTCCTCCATGGTCATAATCTTGACCACCAGGCTGGTCCAGCCAGTGAAATGCTGTGTTCTCTGACCCTTTCCAGTGTCGGGGTTGTACTGCTCCCAGGCAAACCCAGTCTCCTCCCAGGCATTGTAAATCGTCTCTACCAGGTTCTTGCGCAGGCGCGAGTACAAGTCTCTGGCGACCTCCTTGTGCGGCCCATCTTGTGTCGCAACGTACTATGAAACCCGAGTCAGCTTGTCATACCTGAAAAGTTTCAAGACCAAAAGACTTACGTGAAGCTGTTTCACAGCCATATAGTTGATGTTGATCCAGATGGGACTCCGCCAGTAGTTTTCGGCCGTCTCATAGAGAGCATCCTTCTTGCTGAGACTGCGCAATCCATAGGGCGTCCAGAGCTCCTCCTCATCGCCAATCAAGGCCAGAATCCTGCCAACCTTGGGGTCGTCAGGCTTCATCAAGCCGGTCAAGAATGGGAAGAGAGAGATATAGCCCTTGTGGCAGACGAGCTTGTTCTCCTCAAAGTCGTCGATCGTGGCATCGCAGAAGCACCCGTCCGTCTCGGACCAGTGCAGGTCGACAAGGTTGTGCTCAATAGCGTCCAAAATGGTCCTGTACTCATTGACATCCTCCGCAAAGCCGAGAGCATCGCCAATGTTGGAGAGTGACTTGGCCATGAGACCAACCCAGGACATCAAGTCAACGTGTAGCTCCCCAGGATGCGGAGGTTGAGGGCGCGGGTAGTCATCCAGACCGCTGGTCAAGCAGTGAGTAGTGGTGCGGCCGCGCCATCTGTAAGCTTCCTTGGCGGAGTATGCTTCTCTGTCGTAAGACTTGATATCACCCTTTTGTGTCTTTCTGAACCATTGGAACTGGCGGCGGAGCAGCGGGTAGATCTTGCGTAGATAGTCGAGGCCAACCTCGGGGTTCTCGAGCGAAGCGTTGGCCAAAGACTCACTCTGAGACAGGCGTTCCTTGTGGACAGCCGCGGTGCCGTTGGTGTTCAGCAGTCTTTCGACAAACTGCTCAACAACGAGGAAGAGAGTAGGCGGGTTGGCATAGTGCGGGTATTGAGTCTGGAACTCCTGAGGGACCTTGCTGCGTGCCTCGGCGCCCAAGATCTGCTCGCGCCCGATCCAACCGTCTTCATCAATGAGGTTAAACCAGCTTTTGATGACCTCCAGAGCAAGATCAGTATCCCAATCCGCAATAGGCAGCAGGTGAAAACCCTCATCCCACAAGAACCCGCGAGGGAAGAATGGACGTGAAGGAACACTGGTGAAAAGCTCATGCGGCCCCTCCAAAGCTTCCGCATGTCTCGCTCTAGCCTCGGCAGCCTCCTCCCAGAAGCCCTCATCAACTTCATCATACTCTGGCGCATAAGACCGGTCCACCACTGCCTGCCCATAAAAATACCCAATCCCACCAATCAAGTTCGAAAACATGCTCCGGCCAAACTTCTTGTACTTGTCCGCATTAAACGGTGCCTTCAGCGCAAACACCCCCCCAAACCTCTCCCCAAACTCCTCCGAGCCAGCCTTGATCTCCCTCGTCAGATCCTCACTCTTGAGCTCCGTACCCGCACTCTCGCTAGAGAAGAGCACATCAAACTCAAAGTCTCCCTCGAAGACCTTTTGCACAATGTGCACATTCCCCTTCCCCGGCCTATTCTGCAGCGTGAAAACCTGCCAGACCGGCGGCGCATGCTCGGCATTATCATACTTGTTCTCCACCAACCAATCCACCTGCTCCTTCAACTGCCTAAACACAATCGGCTTCGCCTGCCAAATCTGCTCGTCCGGATACTGCAAACTCTGCACCGTCGTCCTCCCCCCCTCCCCCCACGCCTCCAACTCACTAATCTCATGCGTACTAGTCGGCCTCTCCCCCTCCCCCTTTGTAACCACAAGCTTATACCCCCCCAACCCTTCACTCTCCCCGCTAAGCACCACGTCCCCCTCATACCCCCTCTTCTCCTCGCCCCTCTCCGCCTCCAGCCTCCCACCGCCCTCCTGCGTCACATACAAAATCACCGTCGTCCTCTGCTCCGGATCCCCCAAAACCCCCTTCACCCTCGCCCCCCAACTCCCCCCATTCCTCCCCCCCGGAACCTTCACAAAGCTCGTCGTGAGCGTCAGCCCATTCCCCCTATCGTGAATCGTCTGCACCCCCCCGTTCCTCGCATCGTACTCATCCCACCCGTACCCCTTCATCCCCTCGTTCTGCTCACAGGTGTACCGCATCGTGTTCTGAAAGTCCTGGAAACTCTCCACCTTCCCCCACATCAGGCCCGTCATCAACGATTTAGGAATCCTAGGGCGCACCCCAAAGTAAAGATTTGGGCGGTAGGGGCCCCATAGCAGTGATGAGTTCTGCTGTGAGGCGAGTTCGCTGTGGAGGATGGATTCATCGTTGTTGGAGGGGGCCGCAGCATCGATGGTGGCGGTGACGGTGGTGGTAGAAGTGAGGAGGGCGGTGGCTGCCAGGAGGCGCCTCCAGTTGGGGATCATTGTGGGTCAATTGATCGGTTCGAGAATATATGTGTGATTATACCATCATCATCATCATCATCATCATCATCGCCGTCGTCGTCTTCGTCAGTATCGCGATTGTTCGTAGTGGTCAGGCACCTGTCTGCTATCACCAAACCCAATTCGGACAGCTTGCAAAGTTGGATCTCTCTCCCGCCCAAAGTCTTGGCCCCTGGCCTATGTAGGTTGTCCCTGGCTGTGGCTCTCAGCTGTGGCTGCCCCACCCCCAATTGGGCGGGCCCCGCAGTTATCCATCGGCCCGCGCCCCCCGCCGAAGATCCCCAACAAAACCCCACCTTTTTTCGCTTCTGGTGGGGGTCTTCAAAGCAACTGTGCTCCCACCTGTTCTTCTCTCCAACTCTCGCTCAGTACCTACTGTACATACAAGTAGATCTGGAGAGACAGTGACACCTTCCGAATTGGTAGGTTATATCCGTATCAAGCGAGCCATCATAGCATCTGCATCCACAGAGCCGCTAGGCAATTTTGACTTCATCTGATGATTTGTGTGTGTGTGTGTGTGTGTGTGTACGCTCATGGTTTACGTACTGAATCTTTTGCAAAGTTTCAATAACGGTGTTGACATGGTTGACGCCATCTGTGGGAGATCTGCAAGCCACCGGTTTCAATTTACCTGCAGAGGGCCCAGAATGGCACTAATGGATATACTTGCACCACAAGTATCTCGACAATGGGTGGACATCTGCAAACATCAAAGCCACAAACATCTCCAGACGACTTCACGTGAAGAGCCGTTCCTCTTGTCCTTATCGCCGCCTCAGACGTCACCCGCCAGAGTTCCCGGCGTCCGTGTTATTTCCACCTCGAAAGTTCAGTCCATATCTCCATCGTCCACCGTCCGAGTGCCTCGAATGCTGGCCCTGATTGGGGCGGAAGGAAAATTTAAGATAGGACGTCATGTGCCAAGTCAATAAAGGCATCGAAACAAGATCTGCAAGTGGATAGGTACAGGCCCCTCCCAGATCTAGGTTGAAAAACATCGACGTGGACGTGCCGAGTAGAAAAAAGGGAGTAAAGAAATTAGAAAAGGCCACTTAACCCCATTTGAACACCACCATCGCTGGTGTTGCCTCCACAGACGTGCCACTCGGCGCTAATTCCATGATCCAATGACCCCTCGTCTTGAATCGAAACATGATGAGGCCCTCCGCAGAGAGCCCGGAGATGTAGTAGATGTGATGGGACGAAGATGGCACAAACCAAGTCCCTAGTTCAGCATCAAGCAGCTCTCGATGAGCTGTCAGTCCTGTTGAGGCAGGAGTTCTCGGACCGACCCCCACACCCCAAGGCACGAGCAGATTACCATATCGATGCTCCCTCGGCCCTACCTCACATTCGAGATAGCTTCCATCTCTCCGAGATGCACCATCAAAGCGGCCGTGTACTTCCATAACCTCGGTCACCGATGCGGCCTCGGGGTCTCACGAGCTTCATCGACACTCCGTGGAAGCGATGCTTGGTCTTCCGGATCTGATGAGCACAGATCATCTCGAGAAACCACGGCATAGACGCACCTCGGACGCCACTTCAACGGCGCTCCAAAGAGGGAACTAACAAGTCTGGCATAGCGGCGGGTCAAGCTCTCGAGAGATCGATCACGCTAGGACTTGATTCTCCGGCACCCAGCAAGCCCGCTCCCTTGGCGTCGCCTCTTGTCGTCCCCTTTTCAGCTTTTCTCAACCACCGCAACAACTGCCGAAGATCAAAGACATGGGACGCCAAACCTTCCCAACACGAAAGCCTGCAGCAGGCGTGGGTTACAGAAGGATCGCGTGCTGCACCTGTCTTGATTCTCTCGACCGAGGTCGACACACCTGCATACGGTGCCAATCGCTTGCACCACGAGATCACGGAATGATCCCCAGTGGCCTGCTTCTGTCCCAACCTCCATCAACAACGTAGCGGGGACCCATGGGTCGGCCTGTTGTGGCGTGAGGTGCTTGAGCTCCCTCCCCACCCACACTCCCTTCCTCGGCGCGGAAGCCCCCCGCAATACCGCATGCCATGGCTTGCCGATGGTACCTCTCCACGCCGTTCCTGGTCATGAGAAAAAAAGCCAGTGGCCGACGGGTCCGGAGTTGTAATTCAAGAGACGGGGAGAAATAAGCGGCACGCGGGTGGCCATATGATCCTCATCCTATAGGTTCTTGTTTCTCAAGACAGGACCGAACGATGTTCCCCTGGCCAACTTGGCCCACCCTCAGAGCTACTACGCTAGAAGCACGACGGCAAAATAGGAAATAAACGCTCAACACCGCTGTGCCGCACCTTACTGGCTTCGCTGAGCGGAAAGCACTCGCAGAAAGAATAAGCCGATGGCGTAACAAAATAAATGCAGGAACCAACGCCCACTAGGAGAGTTCCCGTTGAGATGTATGTGTATGATGGTGAGCAGATGATCGACGCTGTGCCATGTCAATCATGACAGAATATCCAGAAAAAAAGAAGAAGCGAGGTGGTCACTGGTCGTGCTGGTGAAGCAGCAGCGGGAAGGTAATCAACGTAAGGTGAGAGAGGTGAGGGGGAGAAATCGATGATCTTGCCGCATAGAGACGTCGAGGGAACGCTGGGTGCGTCTCTCATGTCTGGGGAGCCGAGGGACCGGTGTTCGCCGAAGCTTCCATGCGTCTTCCATATATTGGGACGGGATGTGATGGGAGAGGTGTGGTTTCAGCTGCTCAAAAGAACCGCAGACGCGAGATAAGTCGGCCTCGCGGACTGCATCAAATGGAACGCAAGACGTTGCACTTTATCTTCTGTCGAAAAGCATGGGGGGGGGGGGCGAGAATAGAGTTTCTTGGCATCGCTCATCAGGGCACCTGCCGGGCGGTGAGAGAACTGCCCTCTCCACAGCGCTCCACAGAGAGAGGTACCCCTCGGACCCGCATTCGGTTAGCTCCCCCTGACAGACCAGGATCACCTTGTAGCTCTCTTCTCGTGCCCCTCACTTATTAACAACCATCTTCAGCCACACTTTGAAGGAAGCAAGCAGCACATGTGTAAAACAACACCGAAGAGAGATATCACAAGCCCAAACTATGCTCGACTTTGGTATTCGGCAATCACAACAGCTTTTGAACTGCTCTGCTTTCTCACTCCATCAGATATCCTACATACCTTGTTCCTTACCTCCACAACCATTCACCACCACCACCACCCCAAACCCCACAGCCACCTCAACCACCCCAAAGTTCACCCGTCCCCGTCCCTCTCCCCCCCGGGCATCTCCCGTATCATTTCCTCCTATCCCTATCTCCTCCATCCCACCCTCAACCCTCACTGCCGCCGCCCCAATCCCTGAGCAGCCGGGTGAAAGTCCAGACCCAGTACATCCTCAAGCTCAAACAGCTTCCCCTGTGGCTGTGCTCCCCATTCCCGGCTCTTCGGTGAATCTAAACAAATGCTATTCCTAACAGCTGAAAAGTCTATCCCTCTCCAAAGTGGTGGCGGCTGTGCAGTAGCTTTTCCAATCTACCTGTGATCTCAACAACGGAAACCGGACTTGATCCCGGCCGTAGACACGGGCAAACCACAAATTACCATGCAATATGGCATTCTCCATAGTATCTCGTCATATCATTATCCTTTCTGCGAGGTAAGTTGGTTGCTCATGGTTGCACACACTTTCCCAACCAACACCAAAGGTACACCACAGACAGCAACCAGCAAAAGGAGCAATACCATATCCTGATGAAACAACACCCACCACCACCACCTGCATACCACCCCTCCTTTATTCCCTCTCTCCCATCAAACCAACCCAACCAACCCTTCCAGAACATTTACTCTTGGCCCTGCAGTCCACAGAGTTACCTACCCATCTGCCCATGTTTTTTTGCGCCGTAACATCATCATCTTCGTTCACCACCACCACCACCACCTGCAGCCAGCACTCCATACATCCCACCCCCAAACCCGACCACCCACCTCTGCAGAAGTACCCGTCCGTCCCCGTCCCTGGGGCAACTTAAACACACAAAAAGGTACAAAGATAAATTAATCGCCGACCACTTTGGTCCCCATTCGCTCACAAATCCCACGTTTTTGGTCCCCGAAAAAAAAAAAAAAGAAAAAAAAAACTAACTGTACCTTTCCTAGATGTAACCACGCGAAAGCAACTCACTCACCTAGGTGTATTGCATCTAACGTCTGTTACTCTCCAACCACCAACTGGACGAAAAAGTTGATTGCTCTAGCTTGAGGCTCTCGTAAACATCACTCTTGAGTAATGACTTATACGGTCAATCCGAAGATGACGTTTCAACAACTCTCAATTGCGTTCACAAAACCATGAATTACGTGGTGTGGCTGAAAGCTATCCCATCTTGAGGCATCAAATCCCGAATTTCCTAGGCAGCCACCACCTTTTGACATCGTCAACCAAACGCCAAGAATCTCAAGGAAAAAGCCACAAAATCATAATCTCAATGGGAATGACCGACATGTTGCCCATAGGGCGCGCTCTTGCGTAACTCTTCAAAGATCTCGACTCACAGTGGCTTTGCATGTGGCTTCACAAGGTGGTTCAAAGTTGAGCAAAGTAGCAACAGGCAGCAATCCTCATCTATTCCGCTTCACCGCAAAGTATACTCAAAACAGTCCTCGTAAAAGTCAAGGCGAAAAACCGAAAAAAAATAAAATAAAAAATTCTATTCGTAAACCCATCAATCATGAGAAAAACAGAAACAGAGCAGAGTGTGTAAACCAAAAAGTCATGACTAATTCCCCCGTCCCCCGTTCCCATCCATCCATCCCCATATACCCAAACCAACCTGTGACCTTGGAGAAAAAATAACCATTGAGTTGAATCTAAACAACCGTCCAACCAAAAGGGCCCAGGAAGGGGGTATACCTAAACGTTAAACCATCCGAGAGAAAAAACAAACAAGAAGTGAAGATCAAACAAAACCTGTCCCATATAGAAGCAAACAAATCCCAAAATGATCAAGAAGAATGAAGAACCCTTACAAAACAGGAAACTGACCACCAAAAAGGTCAAAATGTTTCTATCGCCGTGACCAAAAACAGAAAGAAAACCAAGCTGAAAAGAAACCTCCTTGCATGAGCCCTGACCAAAGAGAAGAAAGTGTCTCGCAGTCTCTCCATCGACTGGGGGAAAGTTTACCGTTGAAGAGCATATCATTTCCTCTCCAAGCTCAAACACTGTCTTGCTTCCCCACTTCACCTTCCTATTTGAACCCTGTCAGCTTCTCTTCAACATTCCCATCCTCTGTCAAACTCACCCCTTTTTTAGCCTCTCCATGTGTCTGTCTCTCAACGGTGTTCCGTGCCATCATAGTACCCACCATAAGGCGAATCATAGTACCCAACATCACCCCCTCCGCTGCTTGCCCCGTCCCCGCCCCAGCTGGCACCCCCCCCCATGGTATAGCCCGAGGTCGTCGGGATGCCCATTGATGTCGGTGGGTAAGGGCTCATGCTATGGCTGCTATACATGGCCTGATCCATCACGAGGTCAGACTCCCTTCTGCTCCCGCCACTGTGAGTCCGTTGCCCCGCACTGGCAGCTTCATGCCCACGGGAGAGCATGTAGCCCATGCTGAAGCTGCCCCATGCCAGATCCCCTTCGTCCACCAACTCATCGGCACTGCGGATGCGGTAGCTACTGTCGGCATATTGCTCATTAAGGGCATCGCGTTGGTCGCGCTCCTTTTGCTCACGGGCCTTGTCCCCTGTATCACCATGTAAGTATATGCCAAGAGAGTAACAAAACGGGGTAAGACGTACTGAACTTGCGCTGAGCAATCCTATTTTGAATCCGGCGTCTCATCTCCGGGTCAGTCACGGCACTCCAGTCATCAGACTCCTTTGATCTCGGTGACGAAGACTTCTCCTTCTTGGAGCTGGTGGAACCCGAATACTTGGATGATCGTGAAGACATCTTGGCTTCTTCTGTTTCGGTGTCTGAGCCCGAGTAACTCGTGAGTTTGCTTGACTTGGACCGTTTGCTGCTGCGGCTCTTCTTCGAACTGCTGCTGGGTGCCGGTGTGTAGACGGTGCTGCCTTGAGCCCCGTCCCAGTCTACCAAGGACTCGTCAGGGTAGCTTCCCGTGTAGTCTGGGTCGATGCCCGAGTAATCTGTATCATGAGAGTATTGGTATGGGAACATTCTAAAGACTTGAAAGAAAATAATGAAGAGAAAAAACGAGTCTCACAGGTCAAACGACTGCGCTCAGAATCTCAAGATATTGGCTCAGGATCTTCAAGATGATGCTTCTGGAACGATGCTCGAGCTTGTATCTTCTGTTGCGATTCTGTGGCGTCCAGTCGGGAGATTCAAGATCTCTTATATACCAAGTTCCGTCAAGGATGATGACGATGAAGAGCCCGGTAAGGCTGTCGAGTAGGTGAGTGCCTTGAGGCCTTGATCACAAACGGTCACCAAACTCGGAATAGTAGGCCAGGGTCTCTAGGGCTTAGCGTCGACGTTGAAGGAACGAGCAAGACGATGATGACGGTATTTGCGGCGTCGGCCGTAGTACGAGGACAGCGAATGGAGGTAGGTGTAAGTCGAGGGGTGCAAGAAGGATGACGCGCAAAGGGCCTGCGAAGACCGTATAAGACGGGCAATCCGAAGAGTTTAAACTGTCTTAAACCGGCACCGGTGACCAGGCCAAGAGAGCGGGTTGAAGGTCAGTAGTGGAGCGGGCTGATGATCTGGGTGTGTCTAGAGTCAAACCCTCTCGTCCTACTCCCCCTGGCACCCGTTGTGGGTTCAAGACCAAGACTCATGGCGAACGGGAGGCAGGGATGGGTAGGCGAGTGGATGGGCAAGGGTAAGGGTGGCTGCAAGTGCCAGTCAAGCAGCAGCCGTCGTTTGAGAGAGTCGAGATGCGTGTGGGCACAGGCTACTGGGAGGGGGAGAGGAAGCTTGAGCCAGTGGGCTGGAGTGGAGGGGGGGCGTGTCCGGCGAGACAGACAGAGTGGTGTCTGGTCGTCGGTACCTGGTCAACGGTGAGTGGATGGGACAAGAGGAAAAAGTGACTTTGGTTGTGTTCCGCTCCCCACTCGCCTTCCCCTCCCGTCTTCACCTTGACATGGTACCTTGCCTCAAGGTAGAGCAGAGGGCGGTACGTATCTGAGCTCCCCCCTGACCCATCGGCAGAGTGACGGCACTGCACCCACCCACCAAGACAACCTACCAGATGGTCCCGCTCGAGGCGAACCCAGCCTCATTCCAATGTGTGCTGTCCCTGGAGCGCTCAGACAGCTGATTAGGTAACCAGTCAAGCTGAGCGAAGACGTATTCCGCAGACACAACACTGCCCAGCAACAAGAAACGAGAAATACGATAGATAAATTGACCCGAACACCGGGCAATCGTCTATGCGCTGAATGGGAAATCTGGTGTTTCCACCTCGGCACGGGGGTCAGGTAAGACAAGCATGGGAAACGATGGAAAAAGGAACAAATAGAAAGCAGAGAAGAAGTATTTTTAGGGAATTCCAGACCAATCATTGGCCCTCATGGCAGAGAACAATGAAAGAGTAGGGCATTGAGGGATCTCGCTGCCAGATCAGGGCAAAGCAGAAGCGGGCATTGAGAAGGGCGAGCAAACTCAAGAGGGTCGGCGGTGGGTTGCTGATCAGTGACCAGCATCTGATAATGTGGAGAAAAGACCCCTCAGAACGTCCCGAGGAGGCAGGGTTTGTTGGGCGAGAGAACGAGAGGCAGTTCCTTCCCCCACACATGCATTCGGTCACCAAACCCGGAGAAAGCTCGTTCACGGCAGGGGCAGCCTCCCGGTGAGGCATCCAGGTTCTCTCATGGCAGCCTGGCTAGCATGCGTAAGAAGATGATGACTCTCTCGGCGGAGAAGGAAGAAGAGCCGGTGTGGGTTTTGCTTTTGGTCGCGTGCAGATTCTCAGGAACAAGATGGATCACTCGCAGCTGAGGTGTGCTGTGCTCCTTCTCTTCTGCCGGATGGAAGAGTTGTTGAAAGTGGGAGGACCGTTGCAGATTTGGTAATTGTATCGGTCAGCCAATCACAGGCCCCAAAATGTAGTCAACTTGGCGGGGCTTAGTACAGATAGAGTTTAGTGGGTAACGCAAGGGCAACCCTGGTCGAGGGTTTTTCGCTGCGGGACCTGCAGTGGGGTCCCTGACATCGTTGTTTGAACGACACCACAGTCAGCTCTCTCTCGCTCTCTCTCTGGTTCGCGAGGATTAACCGCATTAAGCATCAACTACATGTCTTGCTCTTTGCCCAGAGACATTTTTCCCCTCCTAGAGGATGGGCATTCTTCCAAAACGGCACGGCATCTTGCGGAAGAAGCCCCATCGCATCTCGGGCCAACCTTCCGACCGATCGATTCGGTGACCCAAGATGATGCATTCTACAATACATCTGGTGAGGTGTTCTTTCCACAGCCTCGTCTAGGAAGGATTCAATAAACTGTGGGGTCTCTCACTCATCAACCATTCTTCGACTGCGACTCTGACTGTTTCGGCAGCTGAGTTTCTGCTGGGGGAACAAGATATGCCTGTGCCGTCGAGTACGACGTCGAAATTATTAACGCAATTGAAGCAACCAGGCTGTGGGATTACCTGGGCGCAAGGCGTGGTGGTATCACAAAGAATGAACCATCCCAGGTCTGCCAACCCCTCGCGGCTCATATATTTTCCATCTGATCGTGGGTGAACCGTTGCCCCTTCCCCCCACCACCGCTTGCTTTTGTGCCACAGAAGATGCATAGATGCGATACCATACCGATGGGGTTCATGAGGAATCTCCTGTCTGCGGGTGGTTGGGGGCTCTTTTTTACCAACGATGAACCATGACACCGTTGAACCAAAAGCACTGTGCAGCAGGCAGACAGATCTCTCTGTTAAGAGATATATCTTGGCAGTAAACTATGTGTAAATCTTTTTGCGGGCGGGAATACGGAGCATCCAGTCAACTTCCAACCCTATACGTGGATCAACATATACCGTCGTGGTGCTTAGCTTCGCTTCAGTTTCGGCAACTTGGCAGTTTGTCACCATGATCATAGAGCCTCTTCTTCTGTCTTGTTGTTCCCTTGCAACCCTATTGCGTCGTTCGGTGTGTACAAGTTACTCCGGGAGAAATATAAGCTTAAACAGTCAAGAACAGCACTGCCACGAACAAGCGAACTTTCAAGGGGACAATGGTCAATCATTGACAGCGTATCTATCTACGGATTGCCGGAGAAACCCCGCCGTGACATCCAAATGATCGCCATCGTGGCCAAGCAGTTGGTGGGTGGGTAGCATAGGATAGGATAGCTCGGGTCTCGCAAAAAAAAAAAAAAAAAGAAGACCAATCTGTTTTATTGAGAGAGATGGAATCATCGACAGATGGTTTCTAAATCCAGAATAAATTCATGCTAGATACATCCGAGGCCGGTTGAATGGGCCCGAGAAAGAAAATAAAAATGAGCCACCGTCCCTCCCGCGAGACACACAAGAGACCCATTGCCGCGACCATGTAGAAACAATGTTTGACTTTCGGGAAGCGGACCGCTCAGGTTGTATCTTTCAGCTGGAAGTCTTTCCCGTCCAATCGAACTTGGCAAACAACTGGTGACAGTGTGGCCGAGACGCCGCCGACGTTGTGATGTTTCCTGAATTAGATCTTTTTGTTTTTTTTGTTTTTGCGTTACAGTGGCCACTTGGAGAGGGTTTCTACGGTTTTTTTAGTCAAGCAGTGTTCAATTTGGATGCGATTTTTGGTCTCTTCTTGAAGCTAATACTATGTCGCGGCAGTCTTCGATCCCACTCATCCCAATGATTGACTCCCAGGTAGGTACCAGTTCCATCCAATATCAATACAGTATCTGCACGGGGGGTTGACACAATGCCATCCCTCCCAGCAGGCGCTACCCTGCCACTCCCCCAGGTGATACGAGAATTGGTGCGTTTTCAATTGGTAGCAACCTACCTCCTTGACACGCCATTGGCCCGCTGGTCTCGTGTGAATGACTTCTCTTCTTCGCTTGGGCTCACGTGGAGGCATGTTTTTTGACCGCTCCTCAATCACCACGCATGGAAATGATTCAGAAGCGAATAACGCTTTACCCGTGATCTGTCAGAGGCACGGGATTTCTGTCTCAACAGACATGTTCGGTCGGGGAAAGAAATAAAAAAGGTGAAACGGAGCAACACTAAACCGATTCAGCTGGAACTTATCTAAATTTATCTACGCGCCAAGGGCTCCCTTGTCTTGTGCACGACACCCCGCACTTACACCATGTTCACAAGCAAGCAAGATGATGAGAATGGCGGCGTTGTGAAGAGGATCTGATTGGATGCTATATTGGAGATAATGATATTGATAGCAGGCCGGATGCTCGACGTAACGTGCCATGAGAAGTTGCTTGCTACCAGCACTTACATGCTGTATACCGTCAATACCGATCTTGAATATGCCCGCCTACCTTCCAAGCACACCAAGACTGAAGAGACCAGAACAGCTGAACCATTGCTCCGTGTCTTGGTCTTCTTCAAACTTCCCGTCTCCCGTCCGAGGAGAACGGGCAGCCGAAGCGGCGTAGCGACAGCCGATAAGTGCCAAGACCTGGGGCGGCGCAGGAGGGTGAATGCAACTTTCAACGGTTGCGGCGGCAGTTTTCCGCAGATGCCCAACAAGCCACCCGAACCAAGGCCGTCCGTTCCCCGATTCACCCGCTCTCTTGCTCCCCGCGTGGAGTTTCTGCTCTTTGGGGCTTAGACTTCTCAACCCCGAGACTTTTGACGATGCTCGATTTTCAGCCGCACATACAAGTTTAGCAGCAAAAGAGTCAACTTTCTCCGAAAGAAGAAAATCCCCGCCGTGTCCCCGCGTCAAAGTCGAGCCTGGGCTGTGCTTTGCGTACAACCTGCTAGTCGACGGCCCGGATGGTGATGTGCTGGACAAATGATGGTCCACCGTTGAGTAGCCTTTAGGGGTGTGTTGATCCGTTCGAATCACGATCCCGCTTCTTCGCAGGCTTGCCCACACCCTCCGAGAACAACAACGCCTGTTTTCAGATCAGGTACCGGTGCATCCACAGCCTCAACAGGCATGGTCCTGGCCCAAGCCTCGAGCGATAGCACCAAACTCGCCGTCTCTGTAGTATTCGCTGTGATGTAACCACTTCATCAACTCGAGATGAATAATAGCTCACTCGGATGGATTGTACCCCGAAGCAAGTTTCTTCCGCATGGTCTGGGTAGCTTAGTAGACACCCTCAAGAGTGATATACCATACCTTTCTGGTCACCGAAAAGCTCTGATCTCATAGGTGTCTTGAAAGTGGGCATCCTGCGGCGAAAGAATTGGCGATGACCGAGGTTCCGTGGATAGACCTAACACCTCCATATGCAGGTATACGGGGGAAAGAAAGTCCATGGCCAGAACAGGTGGTGTTGGCGTTCGCCCCAAGGCCGGTTCGAACAGATTCAAGGTCTCCGTTTGGTCCTCCTCTCGAAGCCCAGAGGAAACAATGCAATCTCCTCGACCGGTTATTCCGTCCTTCCTGATCGGTGCGTGTCGATGTATTGGCATGTCTGGTCGTATCGTAGGGGCAAATCGTTGCCTCGTTGCCGTGTGTGGCACTTTCCATGATCCGACTATGACCTCGCCAAAAACCTCAGTCCATCTTGCTCTCTTTCTCCTGGCCCGTTCTGAAGCTCGATACCACTTTGTGTTGCAGTGACGAGAAGGCGTGCAGATGTATCCGGAAGAGGTTTAGCCCGCGGCGTTCGAAATGATGGCAACCAGATTTCCAACCCAGTTGGTCAAAGTTCCTTCTGGCCGACCAAACTCTCTTCTATACCCCCCCTCTCGTAAGAGGAACCCAATTGATGGTTCATTCATTTGCTTTGCTGATCCAGAGTGAGCGCGAGCGGTTGTGAGATCGGTCGAGGGACTGGGTGCTGCTGCTGCTGCCTGTCTGCTGCTGGCAACCCTCGGGGTTCATCCTTCCCCCCACGACTCAACAAGTTACGTCAGTGTAAATGACTGCCATGGCGAGCAAAAGAAGGTAGCGACGGTGACGATGGTGGACGACGAAGCAAGGTCGGAAAGCGAAGACTGGCCGCGTAAGTGTGCTTGCCGTTGGGGTCGGGTCGAGCCCTTCTCTTATGTAAGGTGCATTTTCTCGTTGCCTGGTGTTGGCGTAAGTCGCAGGTCGCAAAAGCTCTGCTCAGCCCTGCTGGTGCGGCCGCTAGGATTTAAGTGTTCTCATCCCCCTCATGGATGTTCTACCAGTCATTTCGTGTTCGGCCTCATCACGGCGTCTTTTTTTGATTCTGAAGCCTGGAAGACTGGTGAATTGGGCGTGTTTTTGGACCTAAGGTTGCAGTGTGGTTCCTGTTTGAGTTAATTGGGGTCCCAAGGCCCCTCCATGACCCATTAGTAAAGGCTGACAATGCAGTGGAAAGTCGGACACCGACCACCAAGCATTCGCGTCCCCCGTGGTTCGAATGCGGAAGGTGCTGTCGAAAGCTCTTTTGCCAAAATGCTGGAATGGAAGATCGCACTCCTGTTCCCATATCCTGTTGCATTCACAACCCTTACCCAGATTGCGATACTCGTACTCGTTCCCATCATCAGTCACCAGCTGCTAGACCAATATATCAAGCTCCGTCAGGATCCGAGTTGACGGTGGAGATATCCTACAGAGACAGGCCGCTGGCGGTTGGGTATAGAATGTCCAATTCTATTAATGTACAAGTTTTACAATTGTGACGAGATCATCTCTCAGGCTACCCGTCCAGATGCGCCATCAAGAGAGCGATACTCTTAATAGAGACCCTGAGCCTCTCTCCGGGCCTTCCGCTCGGCAACACCCCGCTTGAAGCGGACCTCGGCCCGTCTTCTCTCACCGCCATCCACCTTGTGTCCTCTCTTGTCTTCCCACATGCCCTCCGTCACCTTGAGCACAGCTGCCCTACCGCCCTTCAGTGGTAGAACATATGGACCTGTGATCTTGTCGACACCCCTGACTTTGAAACCCTTCGCCCTGACCTGTTGGCTGAGCGGGAGATCTTCCACCTCCTTGCCTTCAGGCACGTTGACCACATATCGTAACCTCAACTCTGGGCTCTTGACCTTCTCCACCAGCTTCAAAATAGCTTTGCCGCCCTTGACATACTTCAAGTCACCACCAATGCCGTACTCTCCCCTCGCAAACTTGTCCCGCCACCTTAGCAGATACCGCCGTGAGCGTGGTGGTTCCACACCGAGCTCCCTCAGTTGTTCAGAACTTAAGCTGAAAAGTGAATCCCATGAGGGAAATTTGGAGGCGTGTGATTTAAGATCGCGGCCGATTAGGGTGAGGAAGGTCTGGACATTGGGGACGAATGGTGTAGGATTCGGGATCCATGTCTTGGGTTTTGGGACAGGTGATGGGGCGGCTTCGGCGGATTGTGAGGATGTCGTCGCAGAGAAGGCTCTAAGTCCGTGGACAGCGGTCGAAACACCAACCGGGGCAGCGGCGGCAGGTCGGAGCAGGAGCCCGAAGGCAGAATGGAGTCGTAGCGAATTCATGTGCGCTGTTGAGAGAATTAGGAGGCCGGACTGGTTGGTTCATAGTACCAGGGAGGTGCTGTGGCGGCGGGGGAACTAACCTATGGAACAACTCCTCCTGACATTCGGTTCTAGTAGGTGGTCTCGCCCGGTCGAGATAGCCTCAAGGGTCCTTTGGCGGCAGTCAATCGCTTCCTCTCGTCGGTCGAATGCGCTCCATGGAGTCGAAAGTTTTTCCGTTCAACTGCCATGCAAGGTCCCAGCGCACAGACCACAGTCTGATCTTGGCAGGCGGCACTGGCTGGAGGGGTCAAAGCATGAGCCAATCACCGAGCTCCAATCTCAACTTATGGTGGGGTCTTCCACTTGCAAGGCTGCAATTCAACCACTGGGACTGATATGGCACTTATAAGCTACCGCCCCCCCTCGACCTGCCTGGCTCTCCTCGTTTGACCCAACACTCCTCCAGATCCTGCATGAACCTTTCATCCCAGCGACCTGGCCAGTCCACGATTCGATCCTTTCAGCCATCACATCGTGAAAGCTGCTCCAGCCAGCTATATGTCCATCCCAGCTAGAAGGCGACATCAGCTTGGTAATCGGTTTTATATCACCCTTGACCTTTTGCTCTCGCATAGGCAACCAACGTCGCTCACATACCTGGACATATTCTCGAGACTACCCAGTCGGCCACAAACAGTTGTCTACACGTGAGCTTGACAATACACCGTTTTATACTCCTCATGTTACTAACCTGCCGTAGATCTGATATTCCATGGAAATTTACCAGGTGGCAGCAACCTTTTCATTGAAAGCTGCCCCCTCCTTATGTAGGGGTGGGCAGTAACTTATCTCTCGTCACTCATCTTGGAAGAATGCCCCCCAAGGCCAGCCGAAGGGCGCAAAGCTTGGCTGCGAGAAGGTCAAGGAAATCATCCCCCGCGGAAGATGCTGCCAACGAAGGCGAAAATGTTACAGCGTTTCTGACGCAGCTTCGGTCCGCCCCTATGTCGGTCCCCAAGGATCAGCAGGGCTCAGAACATCCTGCAAAACGGGCCAAGACATCACGCCATGGTGTGATAACAGTAGCACGGGAATCTCTGTCGCTTCTCATTACCGACGCACCAGATTTCGACTACAATGGACTGAGCACATCCCGAGATGTCAGCAATATCATCGCCTTGCAGGTCTTCACTGCCCAATCGGCTCAGATATTCGTCCCTTCGTCCGATTTTCAACTGATAATTGGACCTCGGACAAAATCCCGAAACTCAAACTTTCATCTCTCGTTCCGGCTACAAGGCGATGAAATATCCCCAACCTTGAGAGCAGCGTTGGAGGTGGCTCATACTCAAGGTGTCGATCCCGGCGATGAAGGATGTCTGTGGACCGCTGTGGCCATGTCCATCCAGCAGAGCGGTCCAGCCCTCCGTCTTGAGGTCTCAATTGAGGTCAGATGGAATGAACAAGTTACAGTTTGGAGCAGCAAAAGGGCTGCCACATCGCCACAGGAGACGCTTCGAAATATCGTGTTTTCGACATGGTACCCGGAGCTGGCCCTGCCCAAGGATAAATTATCCTCGCTCTCATGGTCGCCTCAAGACTTTTACGAGGCTGCATGTGTCCCAGACAAGCAAAGCTTCGATGCAGAGGTCTCAAAAATGGAGGTCCCACGGTTAGAGGCAAAACTGTACCCATTCCAGCAGAGAGCCGTCCAGTGGTTGCTAAAGCGGGAGGGTGTACGGTGGTCTCAAGATGCACACAACGGCGTGGGCGGTGTCGTGCCAAATCCGCCGTCAGATTCGACCGAGTTACCAATTTCTTGGTCGAAGGCTCATGATGTTGATGGCAACACGATCTATTTGAGCCCGCTGATCGGTGCGGTCACAACAGATACCGGTTTATTTGAGGCTCTGGAGGGCCCCCCGGGCGGGATTCTCGCTGAAGAAATGGGTCTCGGGAAGACGCTGGAAGTCATCAGCCTGATGCTTTTGCATCCTCGCCCGGAAACCAATGTCATGGTCTACGACCACTTTCTAGGAAGGGAGCTACTTGCATCATCGGCAACACTGATCGTCACGCCTACTACGCTGCTTGATCAGTGGCTTTCGGAGATTCAACGTCACGCACCATCTCTCAACGTACTGTTCTATCCTGGAATCAGAAAAGCATCCAAAGAAGGCCAAGAACTCTCAGCAGAGTACCTTGCTCAGCAGGATGTTGTAGTCACAACGTACGAGGTGCTAAGGACTGAAATATGGGCAGCTTCTGACGAGCCTGTGCGATCGATGCGGAACGCGAAACAATATGAATCGGTCAAGTCCCCTCTTGTACAGGTCTCTTGGTGGCGAGTGTGCATCGACGAGGCCCAGATGGTGGAAAACTGGAGTACCAACGCAGCGCAACTGGCTCGTCGAATTCCAAGGATTAATGCTTGGGGGGTAACTGGTACGCCAGTGAAGGACGATATCCAGAAGGATCTCCGTGGTCTTCTTCTGTTCCTCCGTTACGACCTCTTTGCAGTCCCTGGCAAGGTATGGAATCTTCTCTCAAGGCGAGACAAGCAGTCATTCCGAGAGCTATTTCGACTTCTATCCATGCGCCACACAAAATCCATGGTCAAGAGCGAGATCAAGATCCCGCCTCAGAAGCGCTATGTCATCACGATGCCTTTTACTGCTGTCGAGGAACAGCATTATCAGAGTCTTTTCGAGGAACTGACGGCTAGTTGCGGTCTTGATAGGCAAGGCAACCCGCTGAGTGATGATTGGGACCCTGAAGATCCCGCTGTCCAGAGTGCTATGCGTGTGGCTCTCGATCGACTTCGTCAGACAGCTTTGCATCCCGAGGTGGGGAGTCGGAATCGTCGAGCGTTGGGCCAAAAGTCTGCGCCTATGCGGACGGTCATGGAGGTTCTGGAAGCCATGCTGGAACAGAGTGAGGCAGCCATGAGGACCGACCAACGTAACCTGCTCCAGTGGCAGCTCGCACGTGGACAAATCCTAGCATGTCAGAAGCGGGTGAGAGATGCGTTGGCTTTGTGGAAGGAGGTGCTCAATAAGGCCAATGGCTGGGTTGCAGAATGTCATCAACAGTTTCGACAAGCTCAGGAGGAGGCACGAAAAGCACGAAAGCCTCGCAACCCGACATCAGAGAGTGATGACGATGAAGAGACTGATGAGGGGGAGCGTGAGGAGTTTTGGTCTGCTCAGGTCGGTGAGGCTCGACGCAGGTTGCGTTCTGCTTTAGAGGTACAGCATGCTGCTGTGTTCTTCTGTGGAAATGCATACTTTACGATCAAGACAGATGAGACGTCGACTGTGAAGGACTCGGATGAGTTCAAAGAGCTGGAGAAGCTCGAGGTGGAAAGCTATGACCGCGCCAAAGAGATCAGAAAGGAGATTCTTCAAGAGGTGTGTCATCACAATTCTGCTTCTTCCGGAAAAAGTGGGATCTGACTAACACAACCTTCAGAGCCACAAGAAGGCTACCAAGCTAATGGAGCACTTGGCTCATCGGGCTGCGGAGCAAAATTTTGCCGAGATCCCTGAATTCAAGCCTCCCAGTCAATCGGGACTCGAGACGAGCAGAATCGTCGATGCCTTGACAGACATCGGCGGGGCTTTGGACGAACAAGCAAACCAGATAGATGAATGGCGAGAGCACGTTATTCAGCTTCTTCTCAAACCGCTGGTCGACGAAGATAACGACGAGGTCACTGGTGAAGAGTACGAGCAATCGACCAAGCTCCAAGACGAGATTCTTGTCTATCTTCAAGTCCTCCGCACCGCTCTTGCTGACCGGTCAGCCGCGGTAACTGGACAGAAGAACTTTTTGGTGGAACATGAGACCAAAGTTGCTGCTCGGATGGCGGCTGAGGGAGACGGACCTTTTCCCGAAAAGCTCCTCCAGCTTCTTGCTGAGAGCCAGGCTATCAAGCCTCCTTTTGTTGAGGGGCAGGCACTCAGTTCATTGAGAGGGGTGGTATCAGAGCTGCGAGGTTTGACTCTGAAGCTGAGACAAGACACGGCTTCAGGAAGTGCAAGGGCTGCTGCCGAGCTTGAGATTGCCGATGCACTGCTCAAGTCGACAACTAGTCACCAGAATGACCAGGCGAAGGCTGTTGCGTCCATGGAGAAGGAGACAGAAAAGTGCATGGATACGCTCAATGCTCGGTTGGCCTTTTATCGTCAGCTTCAAGAGGTTTCCGATATGGTCGGTGATTATGAGGGCTCTAGAGAGGAGGGACCTCTTCAGACGGCGCTTCGGACGGCGGACAAGCAAGTGCAGACTTTGCAGGGGAAGCTTGCAGCTGCTGAAGCCAAGCACAGATACTGTAAGTCCCTTCATCATGACAATATGTCGAATATCTAGCTAACACTGTTCGTAGTGATCCACCTGAAAGACACCGAATCAGGCTCCGAAGAGTCCAAGACGTGCATCATCTGTCAGTCTACCTTCTCGATCGGAGTTTTGACGGTATGCGGCCACCAATTCTGCAAAGAATGCATAACTCTCTGGTGGAAAGCCCACAGAAAGTGCCCCGTCTGCAAGAGGCAGCTCAACTCCAACAACCTCCACGACATAAGTCTCAAACCTCAGGAACTCAAACTCCATCCTGAGTCAACAACAGCAGCTCCTGCTCCTTCGTCCAGTCCCAACGATCAGCCCTCATCCTCCTCCTCCCCCACCAGTCCACCCCAACCCACAACAACAATCTACAGCACCTTCAACCCAGAAAAGCTTTCCCAAATCAAATCCATCGACCTCCCTTCCTCCGGGCCCTCGTACACAACCAAAGTCGACACCCTCCTCCGCCATCTCCTCTGGCTCCGGAGTTCGGACCCCGGAGCGAAATCAATCATCTTTTCCCAATACAAGGAATTCCTCGAAGTCCTCGCTCTTGCTTTCAAGAGGTATCACATAGGGTACACCTCTTTCGACAAACCCAACGGCACCACCTCCTTCAAATCCGACCCTTCCGTTGAAGTCTTTTTATTATCCGCGCGAGCACACTCTTCAGGGTTGAATCTAGTCAACGCAAGCCATGTTTTCATCTGTGAACCAATGCTCAACACTGCGCTTGAACTGCAGGCGATAGCAAGGGTGGACAGGATCGGGCAGGAGCAGGAGACGACGGTGTGGTTGTATCTGGTGGAGGGGACGGTCGAGGAGGGGATATATGATTTGAGTGTGAGGAAGAGGTTGGAGCATATTGGGGGTGGGGGGGGACAACAGCAGCAGGATGATGATAATGGCAAGGGCAAAGGGAAAGGAAAGAGGGCTGGGACAGTGGTGGCGGTGGTGGATTTGGAAGAGGCGGATAGGTTGGAGATGCAGCAGGCTAAGCTGGGGAGGCTGATGGGGAGGGACGGGGTTATTGCGGGGGAGGTGGTGCAGGGGGAGGATTTGTGGAGCTGTTTGTTTGGGCATTTGAAGAGGGGGCAGCAGCAGGGGACTGATAGACAGTTGGTGGAGGATCCGGTGACGAGGGGGTTTTTGGCTGCCGAGGCGGCGGAGGGGAGGATGGTTATTAGGAGCGGCGAGGGGAGGGCGTAAGTAAGCGGTAAAAGACAAGCGTGATGTTTATGATTGATGAGTACGAGGAACGTTTCTCCACGGCAATATATGGGTTCATAGCCTTCGAAAATAAAACGAAGGGATAACTTCCGGCCACACCAAGCGTTTGTTCTGAAGAAGCGCTCTTGGCTATGCAATTTACCGACAGACACGACCAGACAAAAAACCAGAATCGTATCTACATCTACCATATCCAGCCCCCGCTCTTCTCCCAAAACAGACCAGACCAGAGAACCCCAACTAAAACTCCCTTCCAAGCATAGCTAAAACCCAGAAAATTAGAAGTTACCGGCCAACCCCCTCTCCCTCGTCACCGGCCTGCTACTGTGATCCGTCAACCCCATCACCGGCCCACCGCCCACTGCATTCCCATACCCCTGAATGGGCAAATGACTCCCGCTACTCTCCCCCCCGCCCTCCTCCATCTCGCTCGCCCCGACATACCTCATGTCCCCCGTCCCATTCCCATACCCATTCCCATTCACTACCTGCCCCCCATTCCCCTCAAAACCCATCCCTTTTTCTCTTGGGTTGTGCAAATTCAAGTTTGGCTGCGTCTTGATCGCAGGCCAGAGATCAACCACAAAGCTAAACACGTACGCCGAAAAGATAAAAGCAATAACCCACTCCAACACCGCGCCAGCGTTGTAGTGCTGGGTGAATGTGCATGACACAAAAGCGATCGCTAGCAAGATTTCCAGAATGACAAATGTTAGTTTGATCCAGAAGGATGTGGAGAGTTGGTGGTGGTGTTTATAGTCTATCACATCACACAAGGTCAGTAACCTGAAAGTGGGGGGAAAGGAAGGGGCAAAGAAAGGGGAGGAGGGGGGCGTACGTTGACCTAACCGTTGATACTCCCAACAAATAAAAATCGCCGACAGCACATACCCCCCAATAAACAGCAGCAAAAAAATATTGTGCAGCTTCGGGTACCTCGCCGTGTCGAACACCGAGAGCAAAATCAACCCGACAGTTCCAATGATTGCGAACCCGATGGTGAGAAAGGCGAGGACTGTCTCCGTCCGGGTTTGGTTGGGGACCAACCGGCCTTTGTGGCGGAGGTAGTAATCTGCCGCGAAGGAGATGTCGAGGAAAACAGTGGTGAGGACGCAGCCGGTGATGAAGAGGGGCTTTAGTGTTGAGGCGCCGACGTCGGAGATGTAGGCTATTTGTTGGGAGGCTGCCATGGAGGGGTAGTGCGCTCGGGAGACGGGGGGGACGAGCCAGTGGATGAGGAGGGCGAGGAGGGTGGCTAGCCAGATGAGGCCTGCGAGGATGGGGTAGAGGTAGTAGGAGAGGTAGGGGAGGTGGCGCATTTTGGGCGGTTGTGAGTGGTGAGTGGTTTAGTGCTATGAGACAGTGGTAGTGTGTGTGTGTGTGTGTTGTTTGTTTGATATGTGGTGCCTCCAAGTGCTGGTTGGTGTTGACGACCTCGCCTCAACAACAAACAAGGGTGACACTCTGAATAGTGAGTGGGAAAAAAAGTTGGGATGAAAAATCAAGAGGTGGGATCCAAGACGATTCAATACGGGACCAGAGAGAAAAGCAAAAAAAAAACCCGAGGAGACACAACGCGGCTATGGGGGTATCATCGTCTTCTTAGCTGTATTATAAGCCGTGTTCCCATCATCGGCATTGCTTGCTTGCGTGTTCAAAACAGGCCGGAGTTAAGGGTCAGACAAGAGAGAGACGTGCAGCCAGCCTGTGTTTTCTTCTATCTCTCGAAACCTCTTCTGTCGGGAACACGGGAAGCTGCAAGTCCGAACTGGCTATCAAAGTGGTGGTGCAACAGGGACATGAGTTTGACAGGAGCATGACCAGATGGTTCGTTGCCGGTTTGCGTGACGTCAGGAAGGGCCATGCTGGTGAGGTGACGCAGTGACTCCAGCGGCGCTGCAGTGTGGACCCTTCCAACGGGCAGGGTGTGGGGGGGGGGAGGGAGGGGGCTCTGCCGATTTATAGTGGGCTTGGCGGATCGAAAGATACAGCAGACCCCTGTCAACGCTTTGTCACCCGTCTTTCACCGCCCTAATGGAATCAAAACCTTCCCCACACACGGACGGCCACTGCAAGGCTGAACTCCAGGTTGACTTTCCAGATTGACTTTCCAACAACCCACGATACATACTGACCACAACCTCACCTCACCACCGCCACCGCGACCATGGCCGTCTCCCCCCTAGTCTACCCCCCCCAACCATCCCTCAGCTCCCCTCACAAACGCCAACCCCCCTCCTCTCAACAAACCTCCAGCAATGGCACCCCAAGCGGTGCTCCCCTCTCAGCAGCCAAACCAATCCTCCCCCTCCCCCGACAAGACCCCTCCTCCTCCACCACCCCCCCTCCCTCCCTCACCCTCGACCCAATCGAACAAATGAACGAGCTCGAAAAGCGCAAATACGTCAAAGGCCGCAAACTAGGCGAAGGCACCTACGCCAACGTCTACTTGGGGCACTCCCGCTCCGACCCAACCTCCCTCGTCGCCATCAAAAAGATAAAAGTCCAAGCCCAATACAACGACGGCCTCGCCCCCGACGCCGTCCGAGAGCTCAAACACCTCCAAGAACTCCGCGGCCACCCAAACATCATCCAGCTCTACTCCGTCTTCTCCTCCAAAGACCAAAACTTGAATCTAGTACTCGAGTACCTCCCCCTCGGGGACCTGGAAATGCTCATCAAGGACGTCGACAGGGTCCGGTACGGCGCGGGGGATATAAAAGCCTGGATGGGCATGCTCACGAGGGCGGTCTGGTTCTGCCACGAGAATTACGTCTTGCACAGGGATATCAAACCAAACAATTTACTCATCGCCGCTGATGGGGAGGTCAAGCTCGCTGATTTCGGTCTGGCGAGGGGGTTCTCCGATCCGGGGTGGAGGATGACGGCCACGGTCATCACCCGCTGGTACCGCCCTCCTGAGCTCCTCTTTGGCGCAAGGCACTACTCGGGCGCGGTGGATATATGGTCTGTGGGCATGGTGTTCGCCGAGCTGATCATTCGAACCGCGTATCTCCCGGGCAACACAGAGGTGGAACAGATCGCGCTGATCTGCAAGCAGATTGGGACGCCGACGGAAGATAACTGGCCGGGCGTGACGCAGTTGAGCCAGTATACCGTCCCCAGCGAGGTGACGCCTGTGTGGGGAAAAGAGGCGTACATGGGACGGTTCGGGGCGGTGGGGTCGGAGGGGGTGGATTTGTTGGTCAAGACGTTGGCGTTGGATCCGAAGAAGAGGATCACGGCCAGGGAGATGCTGGAGCACAGGTGGTGGAGGACGGAGCCGAAGCCGACGAGAAAGGAAGATTTGCCGAGGAAGAGCGGGGGGGGGGAAGAAAAGATGGGGGCAGATTTGAAGAGGAGGAATGGGGTTTTGGAGGGGGAGGATAGGGGGAGCAAAGTGGCGAGGAAGCTGGATTTTGGGGCTATGAAATAAGGAGACAGGATGAATACGGAAATATCGCATTGGTCGGCGTTTGGCACATTTGGGAAAGGGCCTCAAGAGGGAAGCACAGCACAGGGTATATGAATGGTCGTATAAACGAAACAAAAGTGAACTACAAGACAGAATGACCGCGCATTCTGTTATTGCTAGGACACCGTTGCCCAACATTACAAACTTGACGCTATTCCCCAAACCAGTGACAAAGTTGCTTACTTCCAGCCACAACACCATTATTAAGACGCCACCCGTACCCGTATTTCACCCCCTCCTCCAGAACCACCCCATCAACCACCCCATCATCGTCTCAGTCGTCTCCTACTCCGACAAATTCTCTGAAAACCTCGACTCCCTCCTCCCTAACGGACTCGACCTCCCATTGCTCCCCGCACCAGGAACCCCCAACCTCCCACCCAGCGTCCTCGGCGGCGTCAGCGGACTCCCCAGCTGACTCCTAGCCTCGACAAACTTATCCACCGTATGCCCGTCATCACTACTACTCAAACTGCTCACCGTCCTCTCCGAGACATCCGAGACAGGCACGCTAACTTGCGATATCGTCCTCGCTGGCGTAACCGGACGGACAATCGCAGGTGGAGGAGGGTTCAGGCCACTTGCCTCCCCGGGCTCGTCGTGGGGTTGTGGTCTGCCTGCCATCGCGACTTCGTGCAGGGAGGAGCTAGTTCCAAGGTTGTCTGCTCCCGAGGTGGAAGGGCGGTTAATCGCTGCCTGGGGTTGGGAGCCGGCTACGGATGGGGAGCTGGAGTTGTTGTGTGCCAAGCGAGCAAGGGCTGCTCCGCCTATGAAGGCCCCTTTTTTAGCTGTGCTTGGGTCGTTGGGGCCTTCTGCTGCGCTGGAGGATTTGGCGCGAGGACGGGGGAGCCGGGATAGAAGCCAGGTGCGGACTTTGCCGTGGGATTCTCCTTCTGATTTGGGGGATTTTTCAGGTGAGGAGGGTGTTTCTTTGGTGATCTTTTTCCGGCGGGGGAAGCTGATGGAGAGGGCGTGCCGGTGCGCGGTGGTGGGTTGCTTGTCCTCTGTCTCCGGTGATGGCTCGGCGACAGGCTCGACGGCTGTCTCTTCGGTGTCAACTGCTGGTGGGGGGCCAATCACCTCCTTCTCCTTCCGTTTACCCTCCATCGCCGCCAGCTTATGCTCCTGTTTGATGGCTTTGATTTCCTCCTTGCGTCTCTTGTTTTCTTCCTTGAGCTCAGCTTTGCGAGCCTTTTCGTCTTCCTTCTGTTGGTCTTGAAAATGTTAGCAGCTGAGACGACACTGGAAGAGAGGAGTAACATACCTTTGAGTTTCTTATGAATATCTTGTACCTCTTTCTCTCTCAGCCTTTCCCTCTCAGCCTCTTCCCGCCGTCTCTCTTCTTCCAGACGCTCGTCCTCTAATCTCGCCTGTTCACGTTCAGCCCTCTCGTTAATTTCGTCCAGCAAAGGTTGAACCTTTCTGGCGGCAATCGCGTCCACCTCAGACTGGTCCATAAACTTTCCACCACCGATATCAATCTTTCCAGAGTGATACGAAGCATTGTTCTCGTCAAACCTCGTCTGAGCAGCTATCAAGGCTTTGCGTTCCCAGTCACCCATGGGCTTCGCCTTGATTCCGCCCTTTTCTGCCAGCACCTTCTCGTCCATGTCGTGAAGTTGAGCCCGTACGTTGCGTTGAGCAGCGGCAAGTAAAGCTTGCCGGTCCTTGGCTCGTTTCTCTTCATCGACCTCGGACAGCTTGCTATTCAGCATCGACATTTGCTTCCGGATGTGCTGGGAACGTCGTTGGTCCTCAAGGAGATCTCCGTCACTAGAGGAGCGTTTCCTAGTGAGCCTCCCTCTGATCGTTCCGAACTTGGTGCGGCTTGGCCCTCCTGGTGTTCCATAATATTCCGACATGTCCCGATTCTTCTGATGCTCCTCCTGCAGTTTAGCAAGGCGTTCCTGCGCCAATCGATATGCTGCCTCCTGCAGGTTATTATGCATGACGGGAGGTTCTTCATCGGCATCTAGCGGGCGATTTGGATCGTGTCGGGGGAATGATGAGGATCGGGCATGTGCTTTCGTGCTCTCCTCTGTCCGACGTTGCTGTTGGTTATACATTCTCTTGGCCATGGCCACTGCTGAAGCATGAAGCACATCGGCTCTCTGCTTTTCCTCCACTTCAAGCCTGACGGGTGGGTTCGAAGTAAACATCCTCCTGTCCATGGTGGTGAATGGAACGGCTCCTCCCGTTTCGGATAGCGTTGGTCGGTGTGCTATTGTGGCAGCGCTCAGGGCATTCGAAGCGGAGTTCGCTTGGTCAGGATATGTCTCTTGTACCACAGGTTGAGGAGTCGACTTTGCTCGTGGTCTCAAACCTGCCATGGCCCCCTTGGCAGCGCGCAGAGAGTTCTGCCTCCCAAGAGTAGCTGGTTCCGGGGTCGTCCCAGCTGCATTTGATACAGTGATGGTTGGCGGCAGCGGCGGTTTGTTAGCACTAAAAGCCAGGTTTGCCGCTGACGACACCCACTGCGATGGCGGTGATGATGGTGCTCTCGGTTGCCGTTGTGCTGAACTAGCAGCCACAGCGGCTTGAGATCCGGCGGTGCCAACGGGCTGGTTCTCACGGCCGACTGGTGATGTCTTGTTGCCGGCAGCCAAGAGCGCGGCGGTTGAGGCGGATGTACTGGTGATGTTGGAGTTGGGCTTCCAGACTTCTGTCGGTTTTCTGTTTGCCCAGCCTAGTGTGGCAGCAGCACTAGCAGCAGCGCTCCCCTCGGTCAGTCCAGCAGATGGGTAGCCGGGAAGGTCTTCGGCGTTTGCATATCTCAGGCGGCCCGTATTATCTGCAGAGTTGTAAGTTTGACGTAAACAATGGGGCAAGTCAGAGGAAGGAACCTCCGCAAGGAACTTACTCGGAGCTATGGGACGAGGTGCGACCCCGTGTGTGGTTAGTGACGCCGACACCATTGCGCTATGTATGTTGTGAATGTTTAGGTATGAAAGTTGCGCAATTGATTGAGATTCGTGAGTGGAAACACGAAGTTGCACAAGAAAAGCCCAAAGTCCCAGTTCAGGCAGATGGCGGAGATGATTTGCGACTTTACGTAGGCAGTGAGTTGTGCTGTAGACAAAATTCAATATTCCAGGCACAACAAAAGATGCAGGTGATTGGTGAGATGGGGTAGCCAGCTCGGTGGTGAGAATAGGTAGGCAATAGATTGATAGACAGCCTGGTCGGATAGGTCGGTCTCAGCGTTTGTATTGGATTGTCTGATGAGCGCAATCATAAGGGCCGGCAGAGTTGGTCTGATGTTGGGCAAAAGGAAATGGAGCTGGACCCAGTTCTAGGCTATGAGGGCTTTGTGTTCCAAGAGATAAGACGGCGTTCATCTCCAGACTGTTGGCCGTTCGGCAGCTTACTGGACAAAGCATCGTCATCTAGCCTGGCCGACGTCATCGCCCTCATCAGCAGCTCGCCCTCTCACACCGTCGACAGCTGCAGTGCAACCCTGCAGCTGACCCGCTGCGAGTGCCAAAAGCAGCTGAGTTCAGGTGGCTTGGGATCCCCGCCCAGCGCCGCCACAGCAACCATCAGCTGCTGCACAGGCCATGGGTGGCTTGGCATTGAGAAAGCCACACATCGTTGAAATACCTGTAGGTCCCCTCTGTTTCATCTATCGACATCAGCCTGTTCTATGTACTTTGAGATGTCTGAAGAACCGAACAACCACTGGTGCAGGCGGTAGTACTGGGAGACATAATACCACATAGCATTTCCGGTGACACCCATTCTCGCCTATCCCAAAGTTGCCTACCTCCCTCCCCGGAAATAAGGAAATACGAAGTAGCAAATGCCACAATGACAAGTACACTTTCAAAATCTCTCTGCCTCTCTTCTGTCTTCCAAAAACCCGTGATGTGTGTCGTGATGCACTCACATCCTCAACCCCACCCTACGCCAAAACCCCGCTGAAATTCACCCCTGCTATCCACTCCGCCGGGCTCACTCACCATTGGCGATCACGAAACGTCGTCTGTGCGCCGCCTCAAAACCCTTGACTCGTGATCGAGCAAAACAGCTCACCACTTGTCCACCACAAGCTCCAAGCCATCCAGCAGCCTTCACATGACCGCCCAGAGCATCGACTTTCCAACTAGCCAATCGCGTGTAAAGCTTTGCCTCCTCCAAGCCCTGGGCATATCACCATGCTTGATACACGGTCCGAACTCGAGGACACCGAGTACAATGAGTTTGACGGCATTATCAACTTTCGTGATGTCGGCAAGACGGTGAATGCATTTCTGGGGAAGAAGTAGAGATGTCCACATTCTTACAAGTCGTGTAGATGCAGTGTGATTAACATTGATTCCATAGAGTACTCAAAGAAGGCATTCTTTTCCGTTCAGCCAAATTGGACGATGCTTCGTACAAAGACAGGATCCGTCTCACAGAGGTCTATGGCATCAAATCGGTGATTGATCTCCGGTCAAAGTACTGCCCCTATTTACTATCATTTCTTCTGATCATGAACTCTGAATGTACTTTTTGTTCATGTTACACTGGTCACGTTGCCAATGTCTTGGGTCCTGTATACCTAGACAGACTGCTTTCCACATAATGCTGTTGTATGTCTCTCATCTAATCTTATACTAACCTCCGCACAGAACCGAGCACCTCAACGCCCAAGAAAAGCACAAATTCCTCCAAAAGAACCTCCCCCTCAAAATCCCCGGCATCACCTACACCCGCATCATCCTCCCCTCCCGCCGCTTCGAGCTCTTCCTCCTCTGGCAACTATCCTGGTTCAACATCTTGTAAGACACCCTTTCTGTTACCTCGACCTATTCCACCATCAAGACCTCAAAACCAACCTCATCTTCACGTTTCATCCATCCTATTATTTCAACCTCTCTATACCCCCGGTAACTGACAAGAGAACCCAGTAAATTCCTCCTCCTCTACCCCCTCTCCCGCCCCCACGCAATCTCCCTAATCTCAACCCACGCCCTCGGCCCGCTAGGCCTCCCCTCCCTCTCCCTCAACACCCTCTCCCACTCCTCTCCCTCTATCTCCCTCTGCCTCTCCTCCTGCCTCTCCGGCCATCCCAAAATAATCCACTGCACCCAAGGAAAAGACCGCACCGGCCTCCTGACCCTCCTCATCCTCCTCATCCTCCACACCCCAGTCCAAGCCATAACTCACGACTACCACCTCACAAACTCTACCTCCCCCCTCATCCGCTCCATCCGCCTCGCCGAGGTCCGCGAGGTCGGCCTCCCCGACTCGTTCGCCGAGACAGACCAAGCCATGGTATCGTCGGTGATCTCCTGGCTGGACGCAACCTACGGGGGTGTGGACGGGTACCTGGATGCCATCGGGTTCGGGGAGCAGAAGCGGGAGCGGTTGAGGGAGATCCTACTCTGCCGGGGGGAGGATGATAATGATGCAAAAGACAAGGACGTGGGGATATCACCAGTTTCACCCTCGGCGTCGTCGTCGGATTTGGAGGAGGGGGATGTAATGGTAGTTCAGATGGGGAAGGAGGTGGGGATTTGAGATGGAAAAAACAAAGGCTGGGAAACGGGAAGGGGGTTCAAGAAACGTATATATATTCTTCGAGCGATACACAAACATACCTTACACATGGAGACAGGGTACATACAGTCAGGGTATACGATATCTAGCGTAGACAAGGAACAGACATAATCAAGCACATATTACCTCGAAACGGATATCAAAGTACCTGCCTGGTAATTGTTCATGACTGGATTTGGCTCCTTTTGATGGCATTTTGACGGCTGTCGGATGAACTGGATATTTGCAAATCCCCAAAGACGTACAAGACAAAATAACAATCAAAACTCTGGATAGGCATATCGTGAGGCTCAGACAAAGTCTTATTGCTACGCTGAAAATCATCATGCATGGTCACACGTCACCAATCACAACAGCCACCTGGCCAAAATCTGGTATCAGAATTCATTGATGTGACGCGTAGATGCCATTATCCGTTACGCCGATAAAAGTACCCACAACCAGTCGCTCTTTTCCCTTTTCCACTCCACCAGCAGCTTACTCCTTGAGTTGACCGAGGAAGTCAGCCTTGACGCGAACAGGCTTGCCCTCCTCCTTGACCTCGCCGAGCTTCTCCCTGGCAAAGGTGGCGGCATAGGGGTTAAGGCGGAGCTGAACCTGCTTGTTGCGCAGAGGGTTCTTCTTGAGGACGTGGCCACGCTTGGTCTTGGCCTCACCCTTGGGGGCGCGGAGGACTGACTGGATTTCGGAAGAGTTGATGAGACGGGTAAGGTCGGCGTTGGCGACAACGTTGGAGGGGAGGAAGAAGCCCTTCTTGGACTCGTAGACGGCATCAAGCTCCTTGATGGCGGCGGAAGTCCAGATGACGAAGCGGCCGAGGTGGCCACCGGGGGCGAGCTGGAGGAGGTTGAGGGCATCGACGGGGCTGGTCTCGACACCGGGGATGTTGCGGAAGCCCTGGACGAGCTCCTTGCCGTCGGTGCTGGGAGAGTAGACGACAAGAGGACCACGGCGCTGGCGGTGGCGGCGGCCTCTGAGCTTACCCTTACCGGCACGGAGCTTCTTGGAAGCCTTGACCTTCTCGAGCTCGGGACCGGCACCGACAGCCTTGAGGAGACCGACGGCAGCGGCAGTCTTGGAGGCAACACCGAAAGCGGCGGAGTCGATGACGAGGGGAACCTCGGGAACGGTAGAGACCTGGTGGCCACGGGCCATCAGGAGAGGAGCGACGGCAGAGGCAGCAAGAGCGGAAGCGGTAGCGAAACGCCTGTCAAAATCTGTTAGAAACCCAACGTCCCATATCTCCCCGGAATTTCGATATCACATACTTCTGGCCCTGGTTGACCTTGACGTGCCACTTGCGCCAGATCTTGGTAGGGGCGAACATGCGGCCGGAACGGCACATGTTACCGAAGGCGGCCTGACCGGCACGGTGAGTACCACCGCCGGAGACACGGGGGATACGGGCGACAGCGCGACCTAGATTTCATCCTCAATCAGCATTCCACACCCAACTTTTTGACGATATTCCCCCTCACTCCCCCCCCCCTCTCGTTTTCGTCTCGCATGGTGTTCCTCGTTTCCTCGTCTCCATCGACCGCCCAACCCCATATTTCCTTCCCCCTCTCTCTCCCGTGCTCCCCCGATTCCCACAACCCATAAAGAATTCGACTCACCAGTGCCCCAAGACTCGGCAGAGGTCTGGTGACCAGCCTTCTCGGAGACGGAGTAGGGCTGTCTCTTGTTCTTGGCCATGCCGGTGTGGACGTGCTTGACGATATCCGGGCGGATAGGGGCGCTGAAGACCTTGGGAAGGACCTCAGTGGCGCCGGTGGCCTTGCCATCGGCGCCGAGAACGGTGACAGTCGGTCTGGAGGCCATCTTGTCCGGTGCTGGGACAAGTGTCGAAAGAGGCTGTTAGTTTTTGGGTTCGAATCAGTTGGATGTTGATTTTGGGAGAGCTTCCGCAATTTCTCGTCGGGCTGGACAGGAGGAAGGGCGTTTGCTTACCTGGTCGGTGGGCTGGTTGTTGAAGTTCGAAAAAGTCGGGACCAAGCTGCAGCTCCAATTGAAATTTTGCAATATTTCGCAGAGCGTGTGCCCGTGGGGTCGCCAGTGCACAACCCACTGGCCCTAATCTGCGCTAGGCCGAAAGGGTGGCGGGGGTCCACCTGAGCCCAGCTGGCAACTCGGCTGGCAGGCAGCCGGCAGCACCGTCCTCACTTTCATCATCATCAAACTTCCTAAATCAGCATCAACCGCCATCACTTCACCATCGATGAAAAGCATTGGCGGCGTTAGGGGTGGTCTCTCTTCTGTCTTTCTCCTAACTCTGTAAACTATCTCTCAAACGTAAACATATCTGGTATCTTGCCTCCTCTATGTCTTCGAACAAAATATTCACAAAGAAACCATTCCTCTACTCTACAACCTTCAACTTCCTAATCAACTCCTGCACCTCCCCCTCCACCATCTCCTCATCCGCCCCCTCCCTCTTCATCTCCATCAACACCTTGTACCTCTTTTCAATCTCCACAATCGCCCTCATCCTCTCCAACACCTCCTTCTCCAAAAACCTCCAATCCGCACGCTCCGCCGCCAGCCTAAACACATTCCTCATCCTCTCACTATACAACTGACAACTCGCCAGCCCCTCCACCCTCTGCATGTGCTTGTAAAAGTTCCTCGGGATCTCCCCCTTCACATCCCCTCCATCCTGTCTGTCCTGTTCCAGCAACGGCACCACCACCTCCCAAAAACACTCCCCACAAACCGTCATCTCCGGCAGTCTCTCCATCATGAACCATTTCTTATTTCTCAACGGCGTGTTCCTCTTGCACTCCTCATAGTGAACCGTATCCCGTACCTTGTCCGCCAACAGCACCAAGTCCGGCGCCATCATCATCATGACAGCCTGATCGCTCACCCCCTCCAGATGGTCCCACAGATCCATGAACCGTTTTCTATCGGGGGAGTAATGCATTTCACATGTGCCCTTCATCGGCTCATTGTTATCCAATGGGACAAACACCCCCGCCAAGTTGGGCAGCAAGGCCTCGCAGGTTTTGGCGCACGAAGAGCAGACTTCGAACCCCGGGATGGGGCGCGGATGTCGCGAGTTGGGCGACAGAATGCCGTACCAGATTCTCGTGGCTCGTACACCTCCAGCGCAGGGCTGATGCCGAGCAGCGACCAGGGAGGCAGCTTGCAACAGGCGAAGGTCCGTATGGTTGTGTTTCAACGAGAGGATAAAGGCGATACGGTACCAGAACTGACTACCAAAGTCGCACGATACAGGCTGCTGGGGTGGCGGGGCAGGGAAGAACAGATGTTGGTATGTAGAATTGGCAAAGACATCTTTGTAGCAGTCGGGACAGATGATAAAGTTCTCTGCGCGTTGGAGCGTCATCCACTGCCCGGCTTCGGATGCTTTGTACGGCGAGGTGGGGTTCTGGAAGTGGCAGGTTGGTAACTGAGGAAGTAACCCTTTGCCTGCGTCCTCCAGATACCGGCGAACGGAAATGACCTGGGCGGCCGGGCTGGAAGTCTCATCAAGAGGATCAAAACGGCCATTTTGCCAATACATCACTGGTGATTTGGGATCAAGAGACGATTCTTGTCGCAGAATGCCGATTGCTGGGTTCTTGGCCTGCGGTCTTCTGCTGTCCAACCCGTTGGTCCTTCCAAGAGAGCCTGCCATCGATCCGGGCTGGGAAGAGGTGCTCATGCTGGCATCTCGGCCATGCCCCGTACCTCTCCGTCTAGGCGGCGAGGGCGAGTTTGAGCGGTAATCCGACCTGCCTCGGGTGTGTCTTGGGAAAGTTGCGTGTTGCGGACTAGGGTCTGGTGAATCATCAGTGGGGAAAGGCAAGGGCGAGCCGGTCCTTGGCTTCGGTGCTCTGGCTTGCTCAGGTGAAACCATCTCTGGAGGATACTCCGGCTCCATCGACGGATGCGTTGGATATGGCCGTTCTCCCCGGGGTTGCCGACGTCCACGGTGGTTATCATCACTAGAATAGTCATTCCTCTCGCGAGTGTTGGAACGGCCATGGCGTGCAACATAAGCTTGAGGGATTGGCATGCCTTCCCCGGCACGGTGGTTGCGATGTTGAGAACTTTGAGGCCCTCTTTGGGGTGAGGTCTCGGGTTTCTTCCGTGATGGATCAAAGTTGATGCCGGGCGCCATGAACGACATGATGTCATCAGCACCGCCGTCATCAAAGCCTTCGAAATTTCCAATAGGGTAGACCATCGACCGCGGCCTGTCTCGAGTTCGGTCATCACGGGGGGGTCCGCTGACAGTGGAGGATGCTCTCTTATGACCTCCGGCGCTAGGGGGATAACCAGGATCTAGTCGAGTTGATGATCCTCGGTTGCCAGATGTAGTTCTCGGATCGACCCGGTCACCTCTGGTAGAGGGACTTCGGGCAGATGCTGGGCTTTTTCCAGTGTCATAAGCCCGATATTCCCGGTCCCGCCTTGCACTGTTGGAATACTTGACGGCAGGCGTCAGGAGCTCATCGTCCCGTGGTGGCCCGGCTCTCGCGCTTCGTTCGTCTCGGGCGCTGGGGCGGTCCCGAGAGTCCTGGTCAATAACCGGTTTCTCCCTATCATGTCTACTGTCTGACCGGCGAACTCGAGCGGTCGGATCCTGATCACGCTCGTCGAGGTGAGTATCCAGACGGGGCAGATCTTGGTGGCTCTTTCGTCTGGGTAGCTCGGCAGGTTTCCTGTCGCCCTTGTCATCTTTGCTTTCCTTCTTGTCCTTTCCCTCTTCGTTTGGTGGAACGATCACATATTTCCGACAAGTGTTGGCCTCATAGTGCTCATCCTCGGCTGCGGACCCATCTTCCCCGGCTCCAGGAATAATCACAAATCGTCTCTCGGGGTTGTGCTCGTGAACCGGGAGCAAGAGAGGCTGTTGATCAACTTCACCGCGGTATGGGGGTTCCTCCTCAGACACTACGCCGGCCAGAGACTCTGCTGACTCCTTCGCTAGTGACTCATGCTCCTCTTCGACAAGTGGGCGGGGTGCTCGTTTGCTCTTGGGGACGCTGATATTTGATTGCGGTCGTACATCGCTGTAGTAAGACGGTGTCTCTCGGTATCTCGCGGGGATATCGTTGTATGATCGAGTTGGACCATCGTTGTATGTTTTGGGCGGTTCATCGTGGTAAGGCTTGGCTGGTCTATCGCTGTACTCTCTGGTCGGCCTATCGCTGTAATCTCCAGATGATGAATAGTTGTTGGACCTCGACGGCCGATCGTCTTCATAGGGACGACGGTCACTGCTCTCGTTAGAGACATGAGCTTCCAAGGTCTCATGATATACATACGGATGCGGGCTTCTTGAGCGCGAAGGGATGGTCCATGACCCAGTCTTGAGGAGAGTTTCGATGTTCCTATCGCCCATGCTTGCGTTTTGTTCAGAGTGTATCGGTGCTATGGTCCAGCGGGGTGGTTTGGGCTTGACCCTAGTGTAAATGCATCGTAAGGCGGGGTAGATGGAGTGGTGGGTTTGGTCGTGCGTGTACAAGGGGCGCTTGACAGACTCAAGCTGGACAAAGTGAGGTTGGGGTGTGTTTGGGCAAGCTATGAGCAAGTAGACAAGAGTAGAAGCTATCGAGAATCGGGACAGGGAGGAAATAGCGGAAGAGAAACAAACAGCTACGGCAAAGACCAAGTGGGGGGCCTCTGGTGGTGGTTGGTAGGTGCTGCAGTCCAGCTGCAGTATTCCTTGGTTGCAGCGTGTGGCCGCCAGTAAGGGAGATGGATTTGGGCAGGGGCGGCCTGCGCAATGGGGACCCGGAGGCCAGAATCACGATATTTATTGGTTCTCAGACACCGTTTTACAAGCGTTTACATTACCTTACAGGCGCCTGATGATGTGGACTTTCCCAGAGCCCATCAAGCCCAAGAGGCTACAAACAAGTGTCTGCGGCACTGTCGAGGGAAAGACAACATCAGACTGTCTGACAGCCGGTTGAAAGGGGCGTTCGAATGTTCTGCGAGATGACATCGTTCATCACATCACCCCTCCGCCGCACAGCTTCTGGGCTCTGCCCCTCAGTGCCCCTGCACGGACCCCTAGGGATCTCTTGACATAATGGTAACCCCACTTGGCGCTTCTCGCGCTCATGTTCTGGCCCGACCGACGACAACGACAACGATGGGTGAATCATGAGAAGATGCCTCACGATCCTCTCATGTGTGCTCAGCGAATGATCTTACACGACTTTGTCTATCGTGTTCCTGCCGTGGTTATGCATCGAGATGCTTGCCTGATGCATGCAACTGCACATCCGTCATCTCACAGGACCAATCACCACGGATCGGCTGGTTGCCATGTTCCAGCCACATCCAACATGACGGTCGTTTCAACGCTCCAAACCAGGCCTCCTTCGTCAACCGCCCCCAACACCTTGATAGAGAACAACTCCAGGGAAGCCATGGCTCCAGCACCATCTCAAACTTCATCTTTCTGGGACTTTGGTCTATCCTAGATCCTAGCAAGATATTGAGCTCATTAATCGCCAAGTCTTGCCTTCATCAACTCAGGTCATTTTCACGAGGGTCCCACGACCAGCTAAGCCCTACGACACTAAGCCTCTTTGGGAATCACATATCGTTCTCTTACACTTCCAGAAAACATCGGCAGCGACAGAAGCCACGCCAAACCACCATAATGTGCAGGTGCGGAGGTCGCTGATAGTGTAGGCTTTCCGTGAGGCTCTACGGACTTTATATTTTCTCCAAGAGCTTTCCCCATATGGATACCAGCAGATGTTGACCTGCGCGGTCGTTGATGGCATAGCAACCTGGCCACATCGGAATCCCACGACAGGTCGGTCGGTCGGTCGACTCCGGGCCGAAATGTAACGGATACCTCAGACAGTCTTACATAGCCTCGCATACTGCTCGCAGAAAGTCGAGATACCCAAAAGGATAGATGAATATGAAGCCCACGACTCACCCCCAACATGTTAAGAACCTCATTCGATACATCCTACCTATACTCTGGTCATGCATGGATCACAAATCATCGTATCGATATCTCCGATCTCAATGTCAGAAAACCCCATAGGTTTGCGCAAAACCAACCTGTTACCCAGCACCTATCAAAAGGAGGCTGTGGGAACGTCGTGCATGACACTACCTTCGACCAGACCCGAGATCCATGTTGGCGGGAGAAGAAACGACCTCCAAAAGGGCCAGACCATTCAGGTGCCTCTCGAGTACAATATTCGCCAAGTGCCATTTCTTAGCTTACGCGACGCTGTCCAAAATCTGACCCTTTTCCAGGAATGTTATGCCTGGATATTGACGAGGCTGCATGGCTTGGTCTGTGAGGGACTCTTTGCATGAGGCGGAGCCTTCAGGATGTCCCCTGACTGCTACAATCCAGCAACACTGCAGCCAACTGTTGGATCACTTTGTTCGAGGCACAACCTGCGCAACACACTGTTCTTTTGGATGAAGGCATATACGAGTGCTTCAGACTGGACACCAGCGGGGGCATCCTGTAAAAAGGCAAAAACATGCCACCATTTCTCAACCTATCCAGGCCGAGTGGAGAGAAGTGGAAAAAGTAAGTGACTGGAGCGCGATTCGAACGCGCGCCTCTTTCGAGACTAGAATACACCCTTCTATAGAAGAGAAGATACTGTGATCTTGAGTCTAGCGCCTTAGACCGCTCGGCCATCCAGCCTTGTTATTTGATGAAACATGGAGGTGGGAATAGCCACCATGAGGAAAATGTCAATTCCGAGGAGCAAGATCTGAAATATGCGGATCTGATCAAGTGAGACGAACTCAAGGACGAACCATGAAAGACAGTTCTGGACTTGAAAGCTAGACTGCTCGAGCAGTCAAAAAGTTTGTGCTTAACCCCGCATTAGCGCGGGGTCGCAAAAAGTGAAGCTCTCAGCAAATTACGCCATTCATGTCCAACCCTAACCCCCTCCCCGTTTACTTCCGTCTCGGTACCTCTTATCGCAAGCTCTTATCGAAATATTTCCCCAATCGCAACCCCAAGCTCACCTCGACGACGACGACAGCTGCCCCCGACTTCCACCCTCCCGACCGATCCCACGACGCAGGGGAATGGACCAATTGGTCAAATCACCACCATGGAGTTCCTAAAAGCCGCCTCCCTCCGGCGCCTACCGACCTCAAAATGGTCACTCACCACCCGCCGCCAGACCTGGACATGTACCTCCTGCCTCTCCTCCTCCTCCTCTCCTCGAAGGTTGACCACATCCCTCCCCCGACTCTCCTCTACCACCGACTTGCCCACCAAACCCTACTATGTCACCACCCCCATCTTCTACGTCAACGCCGCCCCCCACATCGGCCACATGTACTCCATGACCCTCGCCGACGTCCTCAAACGCTACCAATCCGTCCTCCACTCCCGTCCCGCAATCCTCCTCACAGGAACAGACGAACATGGCATGAAAATCCAGCAAGCGGCCTCCAACAAAGACATGCACCCCAAGCAATTCTGCGACGAAACCGCCGAACAGTTCAAAGAGCTGGCCTCTACAGCCCAGATATCGTACAACCGCTTCATCCGCACCACCGACACCGACCACATCCAAGCGGTGGAACATTTCTGGTTTTTGCTGCAAGAAAAGGGATTGATATACGAGAGTAAACACGAGGGATGGTATTCCGTTAGTGACGAGGCGTTTTATCCAGAAAGTCAGATCGAGAAGAAGATGGATGCTTTCACGGGGGAGGTTTTCATGGCCAGTGTCGAGAGCGGGAGTAAGGTTGAGTGGGTGGAGGAGAGGAATTACCACTTCAGGATGACGGCTTTACGGGAGAGGTTGCTGGGGTTTTATAGGGAGAATCCGGAGTGGGTGGTGCCGGCGAAGAGGATGGGGGATGTGGTGGATTGGGTTAGGAATCATTTGACGGATTTGTCGATTTCGAGACCGGCGAGTAGGTTGAGCTGGGGGGTGAGGGTGCCGGGGGATGCGAGCCAGACGATATACGTCTGGGTGGATGCTTTGATTAATTACATCACTGCGGCGGGGTTCCCGAACTGGCAGCCGGGAAGGAGGGAGGTGGGTGGGTGGCCGGCGGATGTGCATGTCATTGGGAAGGATATTGCTAGGTTTCACTGTGTGTATTGGCCGGCGTTGTTGTTGGCGTTGGAATTGCCGATGCCGAAGAAGGTGCTCACGCACGCGCACTGGACGATGAACAGGACGAAGATGAGTAAGAGTTTGGGGAATGTGGTCAATCCGATGTATGTCATGAATGTGCACGGGGCGGATGTGTTGAGGTTTTACCTCATGTTCGAGGGGGGGATTGGGAATGATGCGGATTATAACAATGATAACTTGCTGGTGAAGCACAAGAAGTATTTGCAGGGAGGGGTGGGGAATTTGTTGTCGAGGATAACGAGGTCGAAGCTTTGGGATCTGAAGGAGATTATTTCGAGATCGCCGAGGGGGAGGATAGAGTTCCCGGAGGACAACTTGGCGACGCTCCCGGCGATTGTGGACAAGCACATGGAGAATCTGGATCCTGTCTCTGCTCTGCGGGCCATCATGGAGGTCGCAACTCAGGTATGTCTCTTTCTTTTCCCTTTCTGAGAGCCTGTTCTAACCATGATAACCCCAGGCCAACGCCCTTCTCTCGGAAATAGAACCCTGGAGGCTAAAAAAGAGCACCACCCAAGAAGATCATGATCTCGCCGACGAAATGGTCTGCCTCGCAGCAGAGAGCCTGCGGGTTTGCGGTATTCTCCTACAGCCCTTCCTCCCTACCAAAGCAGACCAACTCCTCGACATGCTCGGGGTGTTGCCAGGAAACAGGACATTCAAAAACACCGAGCTCTTCTCAGACACTAGCTACGGAGTGCCAATAGCCAACCCCGGCAAGGGAAGGGAAGACAGTCTATTCCCTGCGTTATACCAAGGCCTACAAGCAGCCGAGGAGAAGCTAAGGACTGTCAAGAAGGAGAGAAAGGAAGCAAAGAAGCGGCAGAGGAAGGCACAGAGAGGGAAAGAGGTCGACGAGTGGTGGAAACCGGAGGCTAGTGGTGAGCAGTCATGAGCGAGAGAGGATGTATGATATTTGTATGATAAAAGATACCATGGGATGTTGGAGTTTTTATGCTCGAAGGAAACTCTTGAAAATAACAAGCTTTTGACACACAAACCATTGCTACGGTAGTTATTGTTGCATAAGAAAAGAGTTTCTGATGAGCGCTGTGTGGGTTTCACTTTGACGTCTTCAGACAACATCTGAGCATACAAGCGTGTGATGTCCTTGGGTGTTCCATCTCAAATGTTACAGGCTATCAAAAGCTGGGAAAACTCCATGCTTCAATATCGCCAAAAAAAAAATTGCCAGTTGCCAAAAAGTATAAACAAAGTCAGCTGCCAGCATAAACTTTCTCCCCAACCCCATGACCCTCTCTCTCACCACCCCTCTCAAGCCTCCCCGTCCCCCCCCTTCTGATATCTCACCACCCTCCCCCCCTGACCTCCCCCCTCGACCCACCCCTTGATATCCCTCAGCACAAACTTCACCTCCCCAAAATAATCCCTCGCCCCCTCCTGCACCCACCCAAGCTTATCCCTAAACAGCTTTATACTGCTCTCATTCCCCTCCCCAATCTTAACCATCAGCATCCCCAACCTCGGCACCTCCACCCCTTCCTGTCCCTCCTCAACCTTGTCACCAACATACTCCCTCATCACCTCCCCCCTATGTTCCCAAACCCAACCAACAAAAGCCCGCACCACCCGTTCCCCCAACCCCTTCCCCCTATTTTTCGCGTCTGCGATCATGATGTCCACCTCCCCTACCACCTCTTTTGGTATTGCTGGTGCGGGTGAGGAGGTGTACTCTTCTTCGGAGGGGTATAAAAACAGGTTGACGTCGCCGAGCATTTTGGGGGGGGTGTCGGCGTCATTAGGGATCGTGTTGGGAGGGGAAGGGGAGGGGGCCAAGGGGGAGCAGATGATGAAGGTGAGTTTGTCGGTTGATGTTCGCCAGGAGAGTTGGTTGGAGTATTCTTCTTCTAGGGATAAAGGTTCGCTGGCGGTGGCGAGTTGGATTTCCTAAAGGGCAGGGGCGGGGCGGGGGAGAGGGTTAATAAAGAATGGGGGATGTAGTGGGACGTATCTGGGGAGGGATAAATATACCGGGTCTTGCATCCATTGGTGGTAGGTTGGGACGTGGTGGGATTCGTAGGGGACGAGGAGGAGGGTGGGGGTGGAGATTGCTTTGGGCAGTGGGTGTTAATAGTGAGAAAATGAGAGGGCAGGGGAAAAGCTTGCCTATGTGTTCATTTAGCTTCATTTTGGCGGTTGAAAAGTGATAGGTGATGGTGTGTTGTGAGGGCTTGTGTGAGAAGGTGATCAAGTGAGTGAGCGGCAGAAACAGTTTTTTGTGGGGATCAACGAATGTGTGAGCGAGTGGCTGCGTGAGGCACCGCCAGTTCCACACACTTCATATCTCAAAAGAAACAAGCCATGATACTCTCAATTCAACGGTTATATTATTTTGCTCGTAAAACAGATCCAAAAAGAAAACCCAGTCAATTTTTCCCATCCCAAACCCGTTACTACCGTCATTTTGTGTCAAATCAAAACCCAAAAGTCTTCTTATACCCCTCCAAAATCTCCCAACTCACGTTACTCCCCCCACAAACAACAACAACCACGTTCTTCCCCTTCCACTCCTCATCCGACACCCCCTTCCCAACCTGCTCTCTCAACCACCTCCCCTGATCCTTATACACCCCCGCCAGCGTCGCCCCACAGCTCAACTCAACCATCACCCGTCCCTCATCTAAAAACCTAACACACGCCTCCGCAGCCTCCTTATCCGTCACGACCCCCGAGACAAACCCCCCCTTCATCTGCCGATACCACTCCCACGTCCTTTCACTGACCGTCCTAGCGCCCAAGCTCGTCGCCAAACTCGTAATCCCCTCCAGCGTGACCAACTCCCCCTTGAGCGTGCTCTGAAACAACGAATCCGCCCCCTCGGTCTCAAGCGCCACAACCTTGACCCCATCCTCCAACCCATGCTTGTGAACGCCCTCGCAGACACCGTTCGCCAACCCGCCCCCTCCAACATTACAAACCACCGCATCCATTTTTTGGCCTTCTGGCATCTGCCTAACCACCTCATCAATCAGGGTAGAAGCCCCGCGCCAGATGGCAGGGTGATCAAACGGGGGGACGTAAACATTCTCCACACCGGGGGTGTCCTTGGCGAGAAGTTCCTCGCGGAGAAAAGTGTCGGCTTCGATCCAGGACTGACCTTTCTGTACGACTTGGGCGCCGGCGTCTTTGAGCTTTTGGACCATGAAGGGGGAGGTGGAGAGGGGGACGACGATGGTGGCGGTGCTGTTGGGGAGGGAGAGGGAGGTGGTTGCGCAGGCCAGGCCGGCGTTGCCGCCGGAGGAGCAGAGGAAGTGGGTTTTTGTTGTTGGGGGGGTGGATTGGGAGGCTTCGAGCATCATGTTGCCGATTCCGCTAGGGAGGAGGGTTAGCGGTATGAACAAGGCAAGCGGGGGATAAGGGGGAAGGGAGAAACATACCGGGACTTGAACGACCCAGAGGGTTGGACGTTCTCTAGCTTGAGGTAGATGTTGCACCCGGCGTTGCGGGACATTTGGGCCGAGTAGATGAGGGGGGTTTCGATCCATGGCTGGAGGGTGTCTTGGGCTGTGGTGGTGGTGGTGGTGGTGGTGGTGGTGGTTGTCCCCTTGGTGGATGGGGGAGGAGAGGGCGCAGGTGTGGGAATGGAGGCCATGGTGACGATGGGAGTGGTCTTGGTGGTGTTTGTCGGATAGGGGAAGGGAGCATGAATGGAAAGGGGGCGTGGGAAATCCATCTTGATTGAGTAACGTAGGTATAAGTAGGCGGGCAACTGATAAGATTGATATGATAAGAAGGTGTGATAAGGAGGTAAGCTTTCAACCAGTTCAAAACTTCAGATATCCCGAGTCAAGACAGCGAGTCGGCTGTGATCATGAATCTTTGTTCCCTTCCTCTCCCGAGTCCGCTCCCGGGCCATTGGTCCTTTTATAAGTTTCTCAAAGCCTTCAATCGCCATCAAGGTGCTCTGTACATTACTCTGTACACATCTCACCGTTCTTCTCTCGTCGATTCCGTGCATGTTTCGGCATTGCGAAAACGACACAATTAGCCAACCGCTTGTTTCACCCAGGCTAGAAGCGTGATCTTGTGATCTAGAAGCTTTTTCCAGCTTTTCCCGCTATTACCTGATGGATTCCAGAGGGGGTGACATCCCGTGACAGGTTGGCTGCTACACAGGATACTCACAGACCCTCCGCCTTTTTCGGAAAAGTCCCCTAGTCGGCAGGGCGTGATCAATTTTTAGCACCGCTGGTGTCAACCGTTGTTTTGTCGGGCGGTGTCAAACACGGGAAGAGTGGACCAGTCCGCTTATTACCGGGGTTTGTTTCTCCAAGAGTCCAAACTCCCTTTTTTTCGGTCCACATTCTCCAACTTTTCTTCCTTCCCCTGTCTCCAATCTCCAATCTCCAACCTGTCATCGGTGGCCGTTGAGGCAGGTGTTGGATTTGTTGGTTTGGGAACAGAAATGTTGCAATCGGCATGTACTCTTCCTGCACAGCATGTACAGTCCGCGCCCTATGCCATTGGTCTTGTCTTGTCACGTCAGCAAGCTGCAAACTGCCCTTGCATGAGATACTACCGTGGCCTCAGCATGAGCCTCGACAACGACACGATTGCGAATTTTGGTGTCTGGTTGGCCAAAATGTCACCGTGACCAAACACCAGTTTTGCTGACACACGCCAAGTCCAGGTGTTCGATCCAGCTGTTCAACATTCGCATCCCCCTCACCCATCAATGAACCCGCACTTTGCCCTCCTCTCCCGGTCATACTCCTCATAGAACCCCCTCCAGACCAGCTTGTCAGGGCAGTCGTCCTCCCCCCTTCCCCTTCTTTTTCTCCTCCTCTCCTCCTCCTTCTCCGCCTCCTCACAGCTCGGCAGCGCATCCCTCCACTGCCGATCAGTATGGAACATCCAGGGCTTTGGCAACGGCCAGTCGCTAAAATGGACCAGAAAGCTTCTTTTGACCTCCGCAACCGCGTCCCACTGCTCCCCATCCTCCCCATCCTCCCCTTCACCGACCAGGTACCTCGAATGGTCCTTTGATCTGAACTCCCCCGTCAGCAACGCCAGTCCCCGGTGCGGCAGGATCATCGCCGAGCCCTTAAACAGCCTGTTCACCACCTCCATGTCAAACTCCCCCGAGTCCATGGCGTCCTTGACGATCCTGTCATGGCGCCTGGTGTTCGGCTCCAACAACATGACATGCGATCCCAGAATCTGCTCGTTGATGGAGAGAGAAGTATTCCTCAGATCCCCCAACCAATACGCCCTCGGCACGGCAAGAACCGCCCTCGGCGCCTCGAAGTAGTGGTCCATGTTGTTCAGCACTAGCGTGTCTGAATCAAATGCTAATACGCGAGTGTAGTCGACCAGGGAGAAGGCGTGGAACTTTGTGATGGAAGCTCCCCAGGTGGCATCACCGTTTGGGAGCTGCAGCACGGGGGAGGGGTGCAGGTTGATGTGCGGGTATTCGGTTCTGATCTTGTTCATGATGCGGAATCGCCTCGCGGAGACGGCTGATTTGCCCTCGGAGTTCCATGTGTCGGGGTAGATCAGTGCGAGCTGGTGTTTTGTGTTGAATTCTTTTAGTCGGGAGAAGTTGATCATCTTTTCCTTTCAGTCAGCACACCCACTTTCCCTATGTTCCTGAGGACAGAGGAAAGAAAAAAAAAGAAAAAAAAAAGAAAAAAAAAAGAGAAAAAAAAAGAAAAAAAGAGAGAAAAAAAAGAAAAAAAAAAAGGAAGAAAAAAAGAAAAAAAGTAAAAACTTACGGCATTGCAGAGGTAATCCAGATCGGTGGTGTACTGCACATAGGCAAACTTGGCCTCCTCTTGCACTCTTGTCCGGTTGTAGACCACATTCTGTATCGTTGAAAACGCAGGTTTCTTTTCCTGCCCCGTCAGCGACCTTGCCGCTGATTCCAGGGCGACATGGCCGTCGTATTTGACTGTAAAGAACGAGACAACGACGATGAAGCCGAGGACGGCTGTGAGGGTGATGATTCGGCGGGAGAGGAGCATCGCGACTAGTTGTCGGTGGGCACAGAGTCGGGCCTGAGAAATGGCCAGACCACCGGGAACAACGTGCTGTCAATGGAAAAGCCGCTCCTACCCTATCTTATGTGTCCGGCGACCAAGATGCAAAAGCCGCGTGCATACACCTGCTCATTTTGTTTTTGTGCCCAACCCCAAAGCACAAGACCCCTGCTCCATGGCAACTTTTTTATTCCCCATCGTATCTAAAGCTATATCTCTTGGCAGGAGTCGAAATACGGTTGCCTGGAAAGGCTTCTTCTTGTACCAATGTCGTGCAACAAAGCCATGATGGGTGGGTTCATCGTGAGATTTTTGAGCAGTTTGGTGTTGAGGTGCCGGGGGAGTGGTTCATGCGTGGGAGGGTGACGCGTAATGATGCTGTGTAGGGGTCTTGGCGGGAGTTTGGGGGACGGGGGTTGGATACGGATGCCAAGAGGGGGTTAGAGGTTTGGGTTCGTGTTGGTGGTTGAGGGTGAAGAGGTGATATCGATAGGGCTGTTGTTCTGGTCGATGTCGAGGTGGGTTTGGAGGGTTATGGTGTGGGTAGTTGGGAGGTTTGCCCTGGCAACGGGGTTTGCTAGTAAGGTGGTGTTTACCCCTGAGCCCCTGAGTGGATGGAAAGACATGTGTCAGTTTTCTAGTGGCAGACTGCGAGAATTGTGCTTGCCCACGTTAAAGAGAAGCTCCGAGCCTGTGTGCTACTGGTGTTGATGGATGCTGAAGAATGAGAGTCGGGAAGTGGACACATGTAGTTTGCTTCTTTACAAAAAGAGTCAAAACATGTCGACATGTCGACAAAGATAGCCCTGCCGAAATGCCTGGATACCCAATCCATCGACTTTGAGAGATCCATCTCCTTCTCCTGTTCTGTGTATGCAGAGATCAAACACGAAAAACGGTGGCCGTCATGGAGAATGCCGCCGCCGAGCTGACCCGGAGCAAAGGCGCTCAAGCGGGCCGCCTGGTGTGAGCACATGGTGAAGAGGGCCGACCTGTGAGCTCTGGCGGGGTTCGTGAAAACTCCGCACTTCAGATCATATCTCCGTTTCTTTGTGGTCAAAACAAGATTTGATATGGCCTTTGCTATCAGTGGCTGGCTGACTTGGCTCGCTCCTTCCCCAGAGCCATATCTGGCAAGAGCAATTTGAAGGCAAGTTGAGGCTCTTTTCCTGAGCTACAAAGTTGGGATGGATTTCTGGATTCAACGTCGCCCAGAGTCCAGCACACCTACACTCAACCCGATTCTGCAGAGGACGTGGTGGCTCCTACTCCATTCCTGGTCCAGCCCTGGCCTACATTTGACATTCATACAGCCCAAGCTTCCCTTTATCACCCCTTTTTGTCCACCCCCCCTTTTACAAGCAATCACCATCGAAGCTATTTTCCGCCTGCCAACCAAGCTTTTTCACAGCACAGCTATCATATGTGGCTCCTTGATCCAGGAACACCTTTCAAGGTCAAGATGGCAGGCACATGCTTTATCTTTATCTACTAGCTTTGACCCTGACCTGGCGAACTGTTCTTTTTTTACTTTCGTTGACTGTGATCTATCCATCCTTTTCATCTCAACCTTGACCCAAAAAACTAACTCTTCCACAGCACCCATCACCACTCTTCCCTTTTCTTTTAACCATCAATACACACTCCAGGTGCTTTCTTGTGCTCTGGTCAGGACATACCACTCCATTCCTGACTGTCAGCATTCATAACAGCACCTCCTATCATCATCGTCTTCCAATACACACGTCAAGTGTCACCGATCAAACAACCCCTTTTACACAATAACCCCTTACCTAGGTACACAGCTCCACACCACCAGCCACCTTCCAGAAACAGCAGGCAAAAACCCCCTTTTTCCCCTGGAAGATCGTCTTTGACCTGATTAAAAGGGGCTCGGCGACACGAATTCACATCAGTCAGGATTCAAGTCTGCACAACACGGCGAAACTCACCCCAGCGCGGGTCTCGCGGAGCAAGCCGATAGCCCGCATTTTAATCTACCGGTTTTCACTCGCTTCCTTGCTCTTCTTCACATATCACTTCAGCAGAGATTTTTTCTCTCTGGACTCAATTCATTTTTTTCCCGTCTTTTTGCACAGCAGGCTTTTCTACTAGCGAGACATCAACGGGTTATCCTGGGCAATTGATATTGGCGGCAAGACATACTCAACGGCTTAACAAGAGAATATAATTATTATCAACGAAGAGGTATGCAGGATGTGTGCAAGTGTTTGGTAGCAGTTTTACTGATCTTTCTGGGCAGCTCAGCGTCGAGAAGTGGTCCAGTCTATTTGACAAGCCTGGCACCAGCCCACTGCCATCTCTCCCGGCAGACTAAACACCATAGTGGTCTTCACTACGAAGCTATCAGCATCATATCAATTGGATTGATACCAAGAAGAGAGGTCACTCAGCTTGTCGTATGACATCTGGCGGTTCTCATATCAACACACATTGATCCCACCCCAAAGGACACAGCAAAAACACAGCAAGTTCAGCCCCCAAGCACAAGCCGACATGTCGTTTCGATTTATCGCCTCCCACAGGCAGGGAGGCACCAACAACACTCCGGGCGGGAGAAATATGCCCCCCTCCTCCTCCGGGGCTGGGGCTAGGATCACGGGCGGCAGCAATGTTAGCTCCAGCAGCAGCAGCAGCTTTAGAAACAACCCCCCTGGTCACTCCGCTGCTGCACCGAATCTCCAGAGCATAGAGTTTGCCAGATGGATCTTTGAGCAGCAGCGGACTGTGGAGATGGGGGTCAGGAATGAGCAGTCGTTGTTGTCCTCGTCGTCGCCGCCCGTTATTGTTATTAGCGATGACGAAGAGGGTGGCGGTGGTGGTGGTGGTCGGCGGTCCAGTCGGTCGATTCGGTCTGTCAGGAGAAGCGGCATGGCTGTCAAACGGCGAATCGACCTTGTTGATGGTGCTGATGGCGATACCATCGTTGCCCGCCCCCCCGGCGTTGGTGTCAACAGGGGCTCTGAAATCATCGACCTCACCAGCCCCTCTCCTCCCCCTCTCCCTCGTGCCCCGAAAAGGCAGCGCACCACCACCACCCGGTATCAGGACCAAAACGAGCCAGAGGAAGAAACGGGTGATGATTTGAGGTGGGAGATTCATGCCCTGCTGGGGGAGCGATATTCCCATCCCCGTCGTCCCCAGCCTCGTCCCCAACCCCGTCCCCCTGCTCCGGTGGTTGAACCCTCTCCCGCCCCGAGTCCCGAACCGCAAAAACCAAAGCACCTCCAAACCCTCCCCCTAGAAATCCTAACCAAAATCTACCGCCACCTTCTCGTCTCCCCCAAACCCATCCCCGTCAAAGACCTCTTCCAAGAAGTCATCCGCGCCCCCCCCCGCCGCACCCGCACTCGCAATCCTCCCACCCCCCGACGCGCCGTACTGGCGATGGGGGAGGAGCCCGAACGGGAGTTCTCAATCGAAATCGGAATCCTCCTAGTTAACAAACAAAGCTTTGCCCAGGGCATACAAATCCTCTACGGGGAGAACACCTTCAGCTATCTCCTCCGCGACCCAAGCGCTGCCCGCACAGGTGGAGCGGCAAGAAGCAGAAGAGACGGGCAGAGAAACAGGATTGACTGGTCCCGTTACGGGAGCTTGGTAAGACAGGTGGAGATTGAGATGGAGCGGAACCGGACGGGGGGGGAGTATGCTAATCTTTTGAGGCGTGCGCTCGAGAAACTGAGGGGGTTGAGGTTGAGGGAGTTGGTTTTGAGGCTTAGTCCTTTGTATGAAAGGGAGGGGGAAGGGAGGCATCTGAGTGTGGTGAGTTTGTTTGGACGGAACGCGCCGGTTATGAGGGCGTTGAGGGGGGTGGAGGTGGATTTTTTGAGGGTGGGGGTTAATGTGAACAGTCATTTGATTGACGGGGAGGAGGAGGATGAGACCGAGGGTGAGGAAGAGGAAGGGGAGGAGGAGGATGCGGTCAGGCCCAGGCGGTGGGCACTAGAGATGGGGATTGATCTTAGGTGGGTGGGGAGGGAGATGGAGAGGCTGAGACGGGAGGGGGTGGTGGGGGAGGGGTGGGAAAATGATGAGATCATCAAACAGGCGAGGGTGGAGAGGGGGAGGAGGGCGGAGGAGAATTTGGGGAGGCTGAGGAGGTTGATTGAGGAGGCTTGTGAGATGCCTGAGAATGTGGTCAAGTTGGGGATGAGGGGGGGGTTGTGGAAGACGGTGGAGGAGGCCGAGAGATTAAGACAAGAGGAGAGGAAGAGGATGGAGAAAAAGTTTGATGTGGATGGGTATGATGATTTGGATCCGACCCGGAAGGATGTTGTTGAGTTGAGGAAGAAGGTTAGGGAGGAGGAGGAGGAGGAGGAGAAAGAGAAGGAGGAGGAGGAGAAGGAGGAGGAGGAGAAGGAGGAGGAGGAGGATAGTAATGATGAGGAGTATAGTGACGCGGAGAGTGAGGAAGAGGAGGACAGTGATGAGGAGGATGACGATGATGACAACACGGACAGCGATGAAGAGAGCGACAGTGATGACGACAGCTATGATGATGATGATGATGATGATGATGATGATGATGATGATGAAGTGGTGGTGGAGGAGGAGGAGGAGGACTGGGTCGAGATCAAGGACATTCCCCTTTCCAGAAGGCTGAAGAGCTTGGTCATCAGCATTGACAAGGTCGGGGGCGGGTGGAAGTGCTTCCGGATCTGAAAGGGGGCTAACGGGCATAAGTTTATTATTTTTAGGCTTTGGCTTATCATCTCTACGCGTTGAGGTTTTGTTTCGACGCATTGTTTCTACATTATCAGGCATCAAAAATGGGACATGGGGCGTTGATTTTATCAAACGAGGCATCCGGTTCGGGAAAACAGGGCGTTCGGTCACGGAGTTTCATGCATCACTTTGGTTGCTTCGTGGGTTATCAGTTGCTCAACAGGCCCCCTGAATGGTCAAGGCATGACAGTTGCTAGGCAACCATGATTTGAGGATATCAAGACCTCAAGACGTTGATGGGGATGGCAAGAATTGATAATAACAATGAAAATTGCCTTGATTTAACTTGGTATTTCCCGTGAGTGTTTGTCACGAGATTGGGACGAACGGGACGTGATTAGACCCCAGGAACAAGATGAATCGACATCCTCAAATTCTGGTGAGGTTGCCATATTTAGATTCCCAAGTCTCATCCTCCGGCTATGCTAACAACGCTAATATAAAATATCTTCCTCTAGTCTTACGATGCGGCCGAAAGTCTGACCAAACTTACGTCCAACGTCTCGGTATCAACCAAGACCACCTCTTTCGTCTCACTAAACTTTGGCACCAAAACCAACCTGACCATCTGCCCGTCCGGCCCCTCAATGACCTTGCTGCCAAACTTTGGCTGCGAACCCACAAAGTACAAGTGTGGGCACTCCTTCATGACGAATGGCTCGTCATCCTGGAATGGATATGACCAGAGTGTATCTGGGGCGGTAGGGGCAGAACACCTCCACCTGCACATGGCCTCCATCAGGCCGAGGCGATCTGGGTCCTCGATGTACTTGCAGATGTCATCCAGGTTCTGACCAGAAGTGCCCAGCACGCGCCAGCCTTCAATTTCTGATTCGAATGGGTTGGTTGTTGCGTCTAGCCACCCTGCCTGGTCAGGATGGGTAGGTGTTGGGCCATAATACCTGGACTCGGGGAACATGGCAGAGTGGATTGGTTGTTGAGGATAAGAGATGTTGGCGGGGTCGTTGGCGCCAGGGAGCAGGGTTATTGGTAAGCTAGGGAGAAGCTCGTTGAGGAAGGAGTCGAGGAGTTGCGACGGGGCGGGATTGTATGAGGAGGCGTCGTAGCCGTATTTCTTGGCGTGTGTCTTGGTGTTGGGGTTGTTGGAGTGAGGGTCTGAGGAACTGGCTTCGGCGATGGAGTTGCCTGCTATTATCAGGCGAGAGATCTTGGATTGTTCGTTGGATTGTGTCTCTGGGTCGAGGGCTTGGGCAGCAAGGAATTCTCTCAGGACTTTCAACTCGGCACTGTAGGCTGTAGAAAATCCCGAGAACTCAAGGCCTGATATGATGGCGATCTTTTTGGAGGGAGAACCAACATCAACCATGGAGACATCTTCAGATTTGGGTTTCTTGTCGGACAGGGCCCACCGTGGTGGTTGTGGTGGAAGGTCGGCAAACTTGAGATCAATCACTTCGAATTCACCGTTGGCATTCTCTGTACCCATGACGGCGATGATGCAGCCAGTCACCAGGAAGTAGTTCTTGAGGGGTTCGCCAACGAGTCTGATGCGACCGGAGTCGTCTTCGAGCATGACTTGGTCCTTGCCATCTTCCGAGTAGTAGTGGCCGACAGAGGTCGGGGCTGAAATCCAGCGCTGAGTATCATGTTAGCCTGAAGTCAACATGAATCTCACACAGAGACAGAGGGCGGCTTGCGTCTTTGGACACGTCCTCGAGAATACTTGGCTTCAGGGGCATGTCCATGTAGACCGTCCCTGCCACCCAGCACAGCTCTCCCTGGCGCACATCGAGAACCCGCTCGACCTTCTTTGCATTTTCACCTCCCAGCACTGTATCATCCCATGCTTCGTGAGCGATCTGTTCCACAGCAGGTTTGATCTTGGTCAGGCGTAGGAAGTATATATCGGCAAACTGTTGTTGGTATTGTCGGGCTTTGGGCAGCGCAAATGTATTGAGTGACTTGTAGTTGGAAGGGGCTCTCTCCAGGTCGGTGTTCTTGAAGTCGGTTCTAGGGCGCACAAGTTAGTGATGTTTTTCATTGGAATTGATGAGAGACTTGCTCCTACTTTGGTGGTGCCTGTAGCAGACCGAGACCGGCAATATCTTCGAGCTTCACCATGATGGGCTGTTCCTGATGCACTTTCAGGTTACTGTCTGGTGTTTCTGGGTCGCCGAGAACATGCACTGGAGATTCAAAGCCCAACTTAGCAAGACGCGCAGACGCGGTAGACGCGTCCTGATGGCCTGTAATTAATTGAGTTCTGGCCCAAAAAGGTGCCCCGCTAAATAAGGCTTGCGATAAGATAAGCCTGCCGTGGGGTTTCAAATCGCTGAACTCGAGCTGCAGGGACAAAAAAAAAAACTTGAGACTGAATGCGATCCCTGCAACAGTAGCTTGATTTTTGCACCAGAGGACCATAACTCGACATCTTTCATTATTAGCCCTCTGTTTTGACCCGATCTTCTCCAGTACCTCTAGAGCAGGTCCAATTGATTCCCTCTTCAACCATCCACACCCTCAGATAACCACAATGGACGAGCCAATGAACGATGCGCCCGGCGCCCAGGTCAAGGTGACCTTCACCACCAACGAAGCCGATCTCCAGCTCCCAGAAGAGAAGAGACAACTCCTCGTTCCCGCCGATATCCGCCGCTATGGCCTCTCTCGTATTCTCAACTCGGACCTGATGCTCGATTCAGGCTCCATCCCCTTCGACTTCCTCGTCAACGGCAGCTTCCTCCGGTCCAGCCTCGAAGACTACCTCAACTCTGAGGGCCTGTCCCTCGAAACGAACCTCACACTCCAATACGTCCGCTCCTTAATACCCCCCGTATTCGAAGCCTCGTTCGAGCATGACGATTGGGTTTCATCTGTTGATGCCCTCACTGCCACATCCCCCGCCGGCCGCTGGTCAGGCGAGAACTTCTCCCGCGGCCAAGAAAGGATCCTCTCGGCCAGCTACGACGGTCTCCTCAGAATATGGAATGCCTCGGGTGAGGTCCTCGTTACCGCCCCCTCGGCCAGCCACGGCGGTCACTCCGCCAGCATCAAAGCCGCCAAGTTCATCTCCTCCACTCAGATCGCCTCGACCGGCATGGACAGATCAGTCCGAGTGTGGAAGTACACCGACCCGGGCGCCTCAGGCCAAGCAGAACTCAAGCCCACCCTCGAGCTCTACGGTCACCGCGCCAGCGTCGACTCTCTCGAAGTCCACGGCCCCTCCAAGCGCCTCCTCACCGCATCCGCCGACGGCTCCGTCGCTCTCTGGTCCGCCTCCAAGTCCTCCTCCCCTGAGGCCGACGCCTCCCTCCTCCCTAACGCGCACACTTCCAAGCGGAGGAAGGTTGCCTCTTCTGTCACCACCCCCCAGCGTGGCCCTCTCTTCCTCATGCAAATCCACAACGCCCCCGCCACAGCTGCCGTCTTTGACCCAAGAGACCACACAGTAGGCTACTCCGTCTCGCAAGACCACACGGTCAAGACGCTCGACTTGACCACTGGCTCTGTCGTTGCCAACCTCACCCTTTCTCACTCTCTGCTGTCGTTGTGCGCTATTCCAAGATCGAACGGCGCACCCCTGCTTGCTGTCGGCACGTCGGCAAGACACATCACGCTCGTCGACCCCCGCGCCTCTGCTGCTACGACGAGCGTGATGACGCTGAGAGGGCACACGAACAAGGTTGTCGCTTTGGCGGCCAATCCGGAAAACGAATACTCGCTTGTGAGCGGGAGCCACGACGGGACGTGCAGGATTTGGGACTTGAGGAGCGTGAGGCCTGCTAGTGGGGGGGAGAGCGAAGGGGGGGGGGGGGTAATGTGAGCGAGCCGGTTTATGTTTTTGAGAGGGAGAGCAGGCAGGGGAAGAAGAAGAGTGTTGCTGGGGAGGGGGCGAAGGTGTTTGGGGTTGTGTGGGATAGGGAGTTGGGGATTTTGAGCGGGGGGGAGGATAAGAAGGTGCAGGTTAATCGGGGGAGGGATGTGGTTAGGGAGTAGGGGGAGGGAGCAAGGAGGTGATGAAGGGGAAGAAGAGAGAGAGATAGTAAGAGGGAGGTTATACCCATAGTAGGTGGTTGATTATTTGAAATGTATACCAAGTTTGAATTGTGGGTTGTTTTTGCATCTGGTTTGATGTGATTTGTTATTATCGTGATCGAGGTCAATGGTGTCTCCATAGTGATGTTATGCCTATTTTCTAGGGCCCCCCGAGGCGAAACGTTCTGTTTCCCCATTCATATCATAGACTTTGTTCTCAGTTTTAAACTTTCTTTTCCAAACACGCTTCTCCTTCTCTGCCAACCTTTTGTTGTATTGTATAGCCCATTTTACACAACAACACTATCCTCCCTCCTCGTCTCCTCCATCACCGTCTCCTCCATCGCCGCCTCCTCCTCCTTCAACTTGCTTAGAAACTCGGGCTCGAAAAACTTCGCCCCCGGTGCCGCAGCCTGCCTTTTCGCTTCCAGCATCTCGATTACCCTCGCCTTGTCATACTGCACACCAGCCCGCTTGATAGCCTTGAAGATGTAATTCTCCACCGTCGCCACCTGCAGCGGCGGGTCGCGGAGCAGGGCGCAGATGTCTTGTATGCTCTGCTCTGGGTTGTGATGCCAGATGTAATACGCCCTCAGGTGGGAGGGCATGACGGCCGTGGCGCTGGTGGCGTTTGCCGGTTGGGGGTGGGAGACAAAGTATTGTGCTAGCCACATGTCGGCTTCGCGGACGAGGGGGTGCTTTTCCTTTTTGAAGGTGGAGGATCCCCGTGGCTTTTTGGTGGTGGTGGTGGTGGTGGTGGTGGTGGTGGTGGTGGTGGTGGTGAGTTTTGGATCGGATACGGCTTCGGCGGGCGTCATTTCTATTTCGTCCGTTTCTGTCGAGGGGGGGAGGACGGTGTGATCAGGGAATTCAATAGGGAGTTTGAGTTCGGCGGGGTGGGAGGGAGGGCAGGGGAGAGTTGGAGGCGTTGGTGGTTGAGCATGGAGTAGATTTGGACGCCGGCGTAGGCGTCTGAGGCTGAGTCTGCCGGGAGGTGTTAGTTTTGGAAAAGTAGAGCAAAAGGAGGCGGTGGGGGGCTTACATATGATTTGATCGAGCCGCAGCGACTGTAACCAGTTGCTTGTTCGAACATCAAGTTCTTTGTATAATGGCAGCTTTAACACCTCCTCGGCTTGCTTCCCAAGACTGACCAGCTTCTTGTTGATGAGGCTGTGCTCCCCGCTCTCGCAATATTTGACCAGCTTGTACAAGTGGCTCAGTTCGAACAGTCCCCTCGGGGTGATCTTGAGATACTTTTGCACTTTACCGGCGTCGCCCATGATCCAAACGCCGACTTTGGTGATTTTTGGATCCTCCAATATCTTCTTCAAAAGAGGCGTGGCGAGGGGTTTACTTTTAGGATAGAGGGCCACATGAAAAAGGGCAATCCGGGTTGGTGACGCGATTTGTATAAGCGAGACGTTTTTTCTCGCCCCGTGCCATGGCAGAGCGTCTGCCATCCATTCAAGGTCGAATCCTAACAGTGGCTCGTTGAGGAAATATCTCTGGATGACGCGCTCGGCGACGGTCTGGGTGGTGCAGTAATGGACCTTTGGCCTTTGATTTTGAGGCCCCCGGTACATTTGGTAGCTCCAGTAGGATTTCGGTGAGCCCTCGGGGGCTTTCTTGGCTGCGAGGAAGATGTCGTCGGGGATCTTGTAGTCGAGGGGTGTGTGTGGTGGTGTGAGGACTTCTTCCTCGCGCTTTTCTTCCTTCTCGCCACCTTCAACCTTCTTCTCCCCATCTTCAGCCTTTTCCTGTCCCTCCTCGCCCGTAACACCGACAGTCTCGACCTTTTCAACCTTCACCTCCACCCTCTCCTCAGCAACCTCCCCTCCCTCCTCAACACTCTTCTCAAAAGTCTCCCTCTCCACCGTTGTCCGCTCCCCAGCCTCAGTTGGTCTCATCAGAGAAGTCGTAAACCCCCTGCTCTGCCCAGCAAAAACAACCCCCCTGCTAGAATCCCATACTTGCTGGTTTCTCCCACCCATCCTGCCCCTTCCAGCAGCACATCTCACAGTGGTATAGCTGCAACCTGAGTCAGGCCCAAAATCCTTGACCCAACGATGAAAAAACTTACAAATACCTATTCCCGACCAAACGTCTCACAGTGTTAGACGAGGAGGACTTGATCGAAGAAAACATGATAGGAGAAGTCGCGTCATGTGCGCCAGTGCCATGGTCCGCAATCTAGGCAGCACTGCAGCACGACAAACGCGCTATCCATACAGGTAAAGAGTTAAAAAGGAGGGGCAGTCCTTCCCAGAAGGTAGCGATTGGAGAAATGCTCGCCGGGAGCCGAAGTTTGGGCGGGTTGGGGTTGAATTTGGGGTAGGTTGTTCAGTTTGGAGAAGGATGGTTAGACCAATATGCAACTACCGAAGCACGAGGGTGAGTGCTTTACGCGATATCACGGGACCTGCATACTGTAACCGAAATACGGTAATTACGACTTTGCCAAGACAGCAACTACAGCTCAAGCTCGCCCACCTCACACAACTGCTTATTGCTTCGACTCAAACTCATGTCCAACCCCCTCACATTGAACCAACAAACATCAGACGAGACCAAAGTTACAGAAACAAGAAATGGCCTCCCAACTCCTCCCACTCGGTGTTACCTTCCCCCCCTTTCCTCCCACCAATCCCAAAACACTTGCTAATGTTGGTTGTTGTGAGGCAGAACTCATCGACAAGTGCGTTGGCTCCCGCATCTGGGTCATCATGAAAGGCGACAAGGGTACCTCTCTCTCCCCCTTACCACCACCTCCCACACCCTACCAACTCGCATAACTAACAAGACTTAGAATTCTCCGGCACCCTCGTCGGCTTCGATGATTACGTCAGTACGTAAACCCACCTTTCCATCCTCCTTCCCGTTCCATACAAGAAGCGGATCTGATAAAAGACAGACATGGTCCTCGAAGACGTGACAGAATTCGACTACTCTGGCAACAACACCCAACTCAAGAAGATCCTCCTCAACGGCAACAACATCTGCATGGTTTGTCCCCCTGATATGATTACCATCCCGGCAGGTGCTGATGAGAGATAAATGACAGTTGATCCCAGGAGGAGAAGGGCCCGGCGGAGCGGGTGGTTCGCCATGATGACAATCAAACACACAAACCATAACCGGGGTGACAGAACAAGGCTTTTTAAGAAGAGAAGGGCCAGAATAGTTGAACCATGGGATGGAAAAGTTCGCACCAACATTGATACCACCTTCAACCACACCCAGCATCAACGCCTTGGCAATGATTACCGCTGCATCTAGTTATGCTAATAAACATGGAGAGAAAACCCCCTCCCCTAAATTATATTTTTCCTTTCATCCCCCCTCTCACCCTTCTCCACCAAGACTTTCTTCTCTCAACCAAAGCAAACACCATTTCTCCCCCCTTCATTCCAACCCACCTGCACCTTGTTGAACCACTCAAACCCCCCCAGCCCCCTCCCCCTGATCCGCATACTGCCTCAGCGCCAACTCCTTTTGAAACTCCCTGCCCAACTGCCCATACGCAGCAACAAGCTGTTTGAGGATCTTGACGAGCGCCTCGCGGGGGTTGATGTCGCCGTTGGTCTGGATGCGAAGCAGCACCTCGGGGACGTTAGGATGTCCAACTAATTGCCATCAATATTGGCCCTCATACCCCCGTTGAGGAAGGGAAACATACTCTTGTAAGCAGCAAACATGACCTGCGGATCCTTCTTCAGATGCTCCGCGAGCAGGTTCCCGATCGTGTGGTCCTCCTTTTTCATGAGAAAGTCGGAGCAATTGGGGATGCCTGTTTTCTGTTAGCAAAAAGTGGTAACAGCAGACCAAATAGAGCAAACATACTGTTCACCACCGTCTCGGCGATCTTCTTCTCGCCTTCTCCCAAGAGGAAAAGTTCGAATCTGTGTGTGAGAGAGAGAGAAAAAACCATTAGTAAACTTGGGTTGACAGGATGATGGTGAGATTGGCGAGGAAAGTGAAGGCCTGGATGGAAATCGATACGTTCATACCGGTTAGGTATGTTGTCGGAGCTGGCGGGGTTGGACATCTTTTGATGGTTGGTGGAATGGATGGATGGAATGGGACATGTAGACGGGGGTGGTGGATGTTGCGATGGTGATAATTGGGCATTTGTAAATTTGTCGCCTTATTGTTGTGTTGTTGTGAATTTGTGTCGCACTGGCAGTGTCCATTGATCCACCCCGACATCTTGCCAATCCTGACAATGGGAAGGAGCAACTGCCCTGCCCTGTCCAACGTCGCTCCTGCCTCATGTTGTCAATATGGCCCCCCTGAAATGGCCAAGTTGTGTCCCCCTGAGGTTGAACGTCCAAGTCGAAACACCATCCCATCACCCCTAACATCAACACCGCCGCCGTTTTCCACCCATCCTCCATCATGTCCCATTTCCAATCAAACGCGCCAAACTACTCCCCTCCCCATCCCCATCCCCATCCCCATCCCCATCCCCATCCCCATCCCCATCCCCATCCCCATCCCCATCCCCATCCCCATCCCCATCCGGATCCCCGTCCCCATCCGCATCCGCATCCTCATCCTCATCCCCCAAAAGGTAGTGTGTTTGTGCAACAATACAAAAGTGAATTCATCAAACCCAAAAAGCTTACCTGTCTGGGGCGTTCATCGTGACTGGTGATTAACAACCCGCTAAGAAAAGATCCCGTTGATCAAAAGAAGTGTGTGTGCCGCAAAGAAAACCGATGTGAAACTCTCTTTAAAGTGTACGGTATATCCCTTTCAAAGCAAACCAAGATAGCAAAAAAAGAAGCGATGGCGAATGTAATGTGAATGATGTTTTGATGAAGTTGTAAACCAAAGACTGATTCACTTCCACTCAAGGTTCACAAGAAAGAGGCAAACGCGTGGCCCGTGCACTCAATACGCCCCATTGTTCCAGATCCATGGATCCTTCCTTTTTCTACCTTTATATTCATTCACTTGCACCAAGCAGCTCAGATTAAATCATGGTTATTTGAACACCAATCAATGTATTAACATCCCTCGCCCGCCGAAATTCAGTCTGGTTCCTCAGCAAATCACATTACAACCCTCCCAACCCAACCCCCCTCAAAGTCTGATGTATGTGGTGTACTGCCTAACTACCTACATGTCTTACACGCTGCTCTAGTTGAAGCAAATAGAATCTACCAAGTTATACCAATGATGCAACCCTAAAAGATAAAACAAAATAAAAATAAAACACCCTTCTCCAAAACGACCTGCCCTCCCACTCCATAACCCTCCTACCCTGCATAGTGCTATGATTCAACCATGACGATTGACGCTAAACAGTTATTCAAAACAGAGAAAGCAAGGCTGTTCGTGTATGTGTGTCGTGTGTGTGTCTCGTGTGTATGTCATGTCGTATGTGCACAAGTCTGTGTTTGTGTGGTCATTCAGAAGGCGTGCCCCTTCGAGTCACAGTAACCCGGAGCACCGCCTCCTTCGGATCCCGAGGCCCAGCTCATGACCGTCAAGCTGGTGGTGTAGGCCATGGCCACGAATCCAAAGATGCAGAGCAGGATATCGGACCACTTGCGGAACGCCGTCTTGGCCACTGCCTTGTAGTGCAACATCGGCTGTATATCTCGTCAGCCAGAGTTTTAAGAAGATGAAGAATCATCAGAACTTACAGGATAGATGTACACCAGCGGGATGCAGGCAAAGTTACCAACGAGCGCCACAAACTTGTCCAGACTGTCGGCTCCTCCCCAGGCGATCAGAGCGCAGAACGCCACCACGAAGAAGCGGAACACGTTCTTCTGCCACTTGATATACGGGTTGTACTTGCCGCTCTTGGTGAAGAGCGCGTTCTCCGTGATTCTGATGGCTGGGAAGATCTGGAGGGGAGTCGAAAGCAGAATAGCCAATGAATATAAGAACTGTACACCGTTGACCATCTTGTCGTCCTGCGGAAGGTTGAGCAACACCACCGTCTCAGTCTTGGATCCGTAGGCGGCATACGAAACCGCGCCCATGACGACAAAGAGAGTGGTGATGATAATCATCACAATACCCATGACCTTGGGGAACTTGGTAGGGTTGCGCATGGATTCCTGGATGGGAATGATAAGACCAATGCCCTCAAAGGTGAAAATGGCCGTGCCGATGAAGAGGGTCCAGTCTTTCTGGTTGAACATGACAATGTCTGCCAAACCTTGGGTGTTGAGTGTCAGAATGTCGTAGTAAAACAGATAGGCCAGACCGATGAGGATGAAGGCGTCGGCGATGAGAGCCGTGAAGCCCAGCTTTCCAATATCGCGAAGCAGAGAGAATGGCAAAAAGATCACCATCTGCATGACAATCAGCCAGGTGATCGGAATGTGCGTCTTGCAATCCGTCACAGCCAAGATGAATGCCTGCAAGTTCTCTGAGGTGAAGACGATGTAAGCAGCAACGAAGCCGATCTGGCTCAAAACGATCGAGAAGAGGATGAGATTCCTCATCCATTTGCCGTAGAGAATGCCACCAATATCACCAAACGAGCCCTCGACCCTTAATCTCGTATTGACGAGCAAAACAAAGCAGTAGTAGCTCAGAGCGGCTACAAACAGCAAAACCAAGTTGCTGAAGAGCATGCCACCATTGAGGTAGGCACGAGGCAGGAATAGAACACCAGTTCCCACAAAGGACTTGAGAAGCAGCAGCGCCGCGCCCATGGGACTGTTTGTCCCGCTGCCACCTCGCTCCTTTCTCCTTCTCTTCCGCCGGGATGGTGGCAGCAAAGCGCTGTCTTCCATTGGCTCATGCTCGTCCTCTGTATCGTCATCGAACAGGTTACTTTCGCTGCCCGACGTGAAGTACTCGCCAGGTTTGAGCACCTCGTCATCCTCCTCGAGTTCTTCACCGGCGAAGTGGCCATAGAGAGAGAGAAACTCGAGGAAGCTGTTGGTAAAGAGTTTCGGCGGCTGCTGTCGGTCGCTCGGTCCTGCGCCGTACTCGGTGTCATCCGGGTTGACTGGTCCATCCCCGGCCGCGCGCCTCAGGAAGTTGCGTCTGAAGCCTCCGGGAACCTTGATGGTGTTGATATCAAGCGTCTCATTTTCAGGATCCGGCCGCGGTGTGCTGAAACTCTTGCTGCGCTGCATCTTGTTTCGCTGTTCCACCTCTTCGGTCCATTTGTATATTGGCCTAGTGATGTCACCGCCCTGCAGTTTCAGACTGGAAAACTCGTCGTCAAAGTCATCTTCTGCCGGCTGTTTTCCCTTGGAGCCATCGCTGAGTTTCCTCGACCCGTCATCGGACCCAGCATCGCCTGGCTGAACCAAGTGCCTCTTGACAATTTCGGGGTCCTCATACGCGCCGGAATAATTCCGCCTTGCGTCAAAGGAGCCATGATATGGCGAAGTACCCGACGCTGGGAATGGCGCTGCCCCAGGAGCAGGAGAAAGGGAGCGGTTCGGGACGGGCGAAAGGGCTCGAACAGGAGGCGTGCCGAAACGCGGTGGTGAAGTGCCTATCGACTGGGACAATGCCGCAGCCAGCGCCGAGATACCTGGACCAGCAGCGTGCGAGCCAGGCCCAGGCAGAGGCGCCAAACTGTCTGAATCTCCCTTATCACCTAGTGGTGGTGAGGTTTGTGCGGCAGGAGGTGTGCCATAGCCATTGTATGGGCGAGCCGGTGAGGCAAGTCGAGCAGTGGATGATGCGCGTGGGATCGAGCCAACGAAAGACCTGGCACGAAACGAGCCGGGTGAAGTCGAGACTTGAGGTATAGGAGCCGGAGCCGGAGAATCCCTTCCGGTATTTGACATGATGATCTATGATGATGTGTGACCACTTCCTATCTCATGTCTTGGAGCAAAAAAAGGTTGGGGATCTGGTGTTGGTGACCTGACCTCGTCGGTGAACTGAGCGAACGCCGCAAACGCCGCTTCGTGGGACTCGAGACAAACAACGGTTCGAGACTCGATAGGATGGTTCGAGGTAGCAATTGATTTTTGCCGTCAACGTTTAGGAAGAGGACAACGGTCCGGGGGAAAAGAGGGGATGGTACGGATAGGCTGGGCGGTTGATGAGTCTCTCTCTCTCTCGACGGCGTGGGATGGGCTTGTGACCTCAACACCAGCGATAAGGAACGAATTGGGGGCAAGACAATCAGCGGCAGTGGGCGGCCTGCTGACAGCAGTTGGAGCTTGACGGTGTTGAGCGTTGAGCGGCTTCCGCCGGGCCCACCAGCAAGGCCCCCACACTCCGCTGCGTGAAACAGCCTGGACCCTGAACCACAGTCACCTGCCCGCACAATTCCAACCTGTCCAACTTTGGCTCGCTGTGACGCATCATATGGATATGGCTACCTACATATGAATATGGATTACTTACCTGTTTCTCGATTGGATTATGTCAGTTGTTGAGGACTACTATCTGCCCCATGGCTTTGTTGACATACAACTTCAGCAGGGAACATCCGTTGACACCTTGATAACCAGGGCCGTTCCTGAGCACAGACTGGACTGAGCCACCATGGATACCGATGTCAACCAGCCTCTCCAACATTTCTTCAACTGTTGCATACCTACTCTCTCTCTCACTCTCTTTGAATCTGTAAAGGGGCTATCCAAACCGAGCCACAAGAGAGAGGAGTGCGGAGAAAGTCTATGGACCTTGCCCAGACACCAGATATGCAGCAGTCTCAACATCTCTGTCCGCATCCGATGCTTTAAAAGGCCGGATGTTGAGGGAACCAACCAACCCTTACCCATCAGGTAGACCGATGCAACGGCTACACGTAAAAGACGACAGGGAGCGATAGGAATCGCAACGTCTCTGTATCAAACCCCTCTTTCAATGAGAGGTTGGGGTGGATCTTGAATTTGGGTCTAGGCTGTTGATGGTGGTGCACTAACAAATTTACCAACATCTTAGTCCTGTCCGACATAGCACCCTATCAACCACCCCGCCATCGTTGGTGTTTACTGCCAAGTGCCAAGTCTCTCGAGCTCAAAGTCGCGACCGACCATGAACGGCGCCAGCTCAAAGGCATTCGTCAATGGCTCCAAAGCTGCCTGTTGTTGGGTACATCGCTTGTATCGAATGACGTCGCCGTCCTCCAATTAATAGCCAGCGATTGTCGGACAAGAACCACTCCTAACACGAGCCTCGAGCCTCTTCCGGCGCGGGGATCTTTCCAGCGGATATCGCGACATTCGAGGGCCAACCTTGAACAGCACTTATCTTGCGACAACCTCAGACCATCGTCTCCATTTCCTGCACTTCTGTCCACTTTCCCCACCGCATGATCTGCGCCATTGCAACCGTTTGCCGATGACCTTTCAAGCAATGCGGGCTGTGGGGTACTTCTTACATCTAGGCTATCGGCGTTGGACAGGACCCTGACCTCTTCCTCCCTCTTCGCTTCCTCTTCAACTCTCACGGCGGGGACGGAGAGCGTGACATGAGTGGCATGTTCTGATGATCTTTATGACCTCTTCTTTCTACCTTTTCTTTGAACGATCTCATCCCCTCAGCTCACACATGATATCTACCTAACACCGCCATCATGGAACCCGAAGCCCTCAACAAGAGGACCAAGCTCGGCGTCACGTCCGGCGTCTACATCCCGGTATGCCTCAACATTCTCAGCATTCTCATGTTCTTGAGATTCGGTCTCATTCTTGGACAAATCGGCCTACTGGGCATGCTTGGTGCGTACATCTTATGGACATGATATGGACGGCCGCCAGGAAGCTAATCTGCCTCGCAGGCCTGCTTCTCGTTGCCTATCTCGTAGACTTTGTGACCACTCTTTCGCTCTCCGCTATTGCTTCCAATGGAGAGGTCAAGGGCGGAGGTGCCTACTACCTCATCTCGAGATCTCTCGGTCCCGAGTTCGGCGGCTCTATCGGCCTGCTCTTCTACCTCGCTCAGGTCTTGAACACGGCCCTCAACGTTGTCGGTCTTATTGATTGCATTAAACTCAACTTTTACGATGTCATGCCCCATGGATACTGGTGGGACTATCTCTTTGAGACGGTTGCTCTGGTGGTGTGCACTGGGCTTTGCCTTGCTGGAAGCTCCATCTTTGCCAAAGCCAGCAACGCGCTTCTGGTGGTGCTTGTCGTCGCCATCCTCAGCATCCCCTTCTCAGCCGTGTTCAACCCAGCCTTCATTGATGCGGACAAGGGGATCGAGTTCACGGGCGTGAGTCTCGCAACCCTGAAAGCAAACCTCTTTCCACACACTACCGGCATGGAGTATGCCGGTTTTGATACTTTTAGAAGTCTCTTCGGTGTCTTGTTTCCGGCAACTTCGGGTATCTTTGCCGGTGCGTCCATGTCGGGAGACCTTCGAAACCCCAGCAAATCCATTCCTCGTGGAACACTATGGGCCATGTTCTCGACCCTCATTGCCTACTTGCTGGTGATCTTTTCTTTGGCGTCTAGCACAACTCACAGCTCGTTTCTCCGGAACGGCAACGTTATTCAGGAAACAAATGTCTACCCTCCCATCATCTTTGCCGGAGAGTTCGCCACGACCTTCTTCTCGGCCCTCATGGGAGTGATTGGCTCTGCAAAGCTCATGCAAGCTCTCGCCAGAGACAAGTTATTCCCGGGTCTGTCAGTATTCGGCAAGGGGACGAAAAAGGCGGACGAGCCTATCGTTGCTATCTTTTTGACCTACATATGTGCCCAGATGGCCATGTTTGCCAACCTTAACCAGATCGCCACCTTGATCTCCATGGGATATCAGGTGAGAACAGGCTGCCGACATTGAGTGAGGGAAGAATTCTGACTGTGAGCAGATGACCTTCTTCGTCATGAATCTTGCGTGTTTCCTTCTCAAGATTGGCTCGGCGCCAAACTTCAGACCGGGCTTCAAGTTCTTCAACTGGCAAACGGCCTTCATTGGCAGCATCCTCTCGGCCGCTGCCATGTTCTTCATTGATGAGACCTATGCCACCACGGCCGTCTGCCTCTTGGTCTTTTTGTTCCTGCTGATTCACTATCTGAGTCCCCCCAAGCACTGGGGTGACGTTTCGCAAAACTTGATCTATCATCAAGTGCGCAAGTACCTGCTACGTCTCAAGCCCGAGCATATCAAGTTCTGGAGACCCCAGATCATCCTGCTCATCAATAACCCGAGGCGGCAAACCCGCCTTATTCAATTCTGCAACTCGATGAAGAAGGGCTCCCTCTACATCCTCGGCCATGTCATCGTCACTGACGACTTCACCATGGGCGTCAACGAGGCCAAGATGCAACAAACGGCTTGGTCCAAGTACATCTCCGAATACTCAAGGATCAAGGCCTTTGTGCAGCTCGCCATGTCTCCATCCATCACCTGGGGTGTCAGAAACCTGATTTTGTCTGCAGGCCTAGGGGGCATGAGGCCCAACATCGCAGTGCTTGGATTTTATAACATGGATGACTTGCGCCGCTCCCAGTCCTCCCTCCAGGTTCCTGAGGCGCCCATCTCCCCCGCAACGGCTGCCCGGACAGACGACAAGACGGAGACTCCGGTCCGCAGGAGGAAGAGAGGAGACACATCGGCGCGCTTGATGGAAGGGTCGTTGCCCACCGATGCGATCAAGACTGAAGACATGATGTCTGCCACGAGTTACATGACCATCCTGGAAGACTTGGCTCTGAGGTACCGGCTGAACGTTGCGATTGGCAAAGGATTTGATACGCTTGAAACGCCTCGGAAGGATAAGACGAACACCAAGAAGTACATCGACTTGTGGCCTATCCAGATGTCTGCTGCGATTAGTGCTGATGGTCAGAGCGTTTTGACCACCAATTTTGACACATGTAAGTCACACACCACCTCTGACACATGGAGACAGATCCTTTCTGACCGGCACAGACACATTGATTCTTCAGCTTGGGTTCATCCTTCACACCGTACCCGCTTGGAAAGCAGCACACAAGCTTCGAGTGCTCGTCTTTGTCGAATACGAAAGCGAGGTCGCCGAAGAAAAGGTCAGACTCAAGACGCTGCTCAACAAGCTCAGAATCGACGCCGAAATCTTGGTCTTTTGGCTCGCCTCTGGTGACCTCTCGACTTACGAGACCATCATCCACGGCCATTACAAGAGTCCAGAGACGGATAATGTGGTTAACGAGTGTCTCAAGAACCAAGAATGGTGGGAGGATTTGCAAAACTACCGCAGCAGCCGGTCGATGACGGGCTCACAAGAATTTGCCTCGATATCACACGTCGTTGAATCTACGTCGGGACGGCCGGGACTCTACAATCCCCATGCCCCGCCGCAGGAGGGACTCGAAAGGCGGCGCCATAGTTTGGCGCAGCTGACGGAACTTCCCAAGAAGCCGACAGTGTCGCAGCTGGTCAAGATGGGCATCAGCATGGGCATTCACACACAAAACCTGCCCTTTAACGTCTTTGACAGCTCGGACTCGGATATTGGCATTGATAGCGATAGCGACAGCGACTCCTCCGACACGGCTGGCGCAGACGGGACGTTCAATGACGCGGACAGTGTGGCAAGCGAGGGTGAAGATGGCACAAGGCGTCCCCTCCTCGCGACAATCCGCCGGCGAAGAAGCTACGGAGATGTACTCGCCCCGGCACCAAGAAGCCCAAGGAAAGAGAGGAGGCCAAAGGGTTCGCACTCATCGACACCGCGGTCTTATGGGTCAATAACACCGGTTCCACGGACTGCGAGTGACCTAAGCGTCAACCGATCCAGCAACGGTGGGGAGCGGTCAACATCGCCCCAAGCCAAGCGTGGGATCTTGAAGCCCGAAAGACCCCCTTTGGCGCGCCAAGGATCGACTGCAATGAGATTCTCCAGCAATCTCGTCCCTCAGACCACAATCACCAACGAGGAAGGCACCGGCCCAAGAATCATGTTTGCCGAAGATTCTGGGACACGCAGCCCTGCCTTTTCCCGACAAGGTTCAGTTATCGGTTTGTCAGCCAGAATGGCCGAGGATGCACCGCTTCTCGGAAGCGATGATAACGTGGCCGATAAAAAGGTTGCGTTTGCAGAGGGTATCAAGTCCCCGGCAAGGTCGCGTCGGAACTCGGCATCAAAAGGACAGGATAATGGTGGCGACGCTTCACTCAACATTGCCAGCTTGCTCGACTCTTACCAGCTTCCTGACGACGACGCCAGCAACAATAACGGCTCGAGCTACTCTACTCAGGGGTTGGCTTTGTCATTCAACGATCTCCCGAGCCGCGCGCAGCATTTGATTCTCAACGAGCTGATGCATAAGCAAAGCAAGGACACGGCTGTCTTGTTCACCACACTTCCTATTCCCGAAGAGAACACCTGTCAAAGTGAGGAGGCGAGTCTGGCATATCTGTCTGATGTCGAGGTGTTGTGCAACGGCCTGCCGCCCACCTTGCTGGTTCTGAGCAACAACATGACAGTGACCGTCAGTCTCTAGACGATAGTATTGTCTTCGGACTTGTCGGGATGGAGCAACATGGCGGGCCCGGAGGTAGCATGACGCAAATGGAGTTGCGTACGCAGCATGGCAAAAGCGGGAGTTCTTTGTTTTTGATCTGAAGTAGAAGGGGGGACAATCACGAGTCGAGGCTTTGCACAAAGAAAACTGTACTTGGTATCATGGCTGCTATAAAGAGAATCTAGGAACATCTCGAGTTCAGCTCTGCCACTGCATGAACTTGATCAAAATGCTCGGACGTCAACCTGGAACTGAGATCTTTCAACTCATGTGTTCACCCCTGAATGGTTGTCGTAATGCCCAACGAACCACCGAGCCCTCGACCGATCGGCCTCTCTCAAAAGCTTCGCGGCTTGAGCCGGTTGCGTTCCAAAGGGATTGAGGACAAAGGAGAAGCTGAACAGTTTCGCATGGTACACGCGCCGGACCGCCCACACAGGATCATCACGCCTGTTGAAGCGCCGTCGGAGGAGGAGTGTGGCGACACGATCTCGAGCTGGCACAAGGCCGTCAAAGAGGATAGTGATAGCGAAGGGGAAGAAGAAAAGGTCAGGCCGGCGAGGTCGTACTGGAAAACTCCTGACTACACTGGAGGTCACCCGGGCCGGTTTCAGCAGTCTCAACATCACGAACCTCACGCACGAGGGCATTCGCATATCTATACTCCGAGCGGGTTGAGTCAGGAGGTGCACGTCGACTCGTTTCAAGAAGGCTCACGGGGTGCTCGGAGGAGTGTCAGTGAGCATAACGACAGGACGTATTTGGAATCACCTGTCCCTCGTCCGCTGGTGCCGAACAAGAGCAAGGAGAGGCAGAGGTATTTGCAGCAGGTCACTCCGCCATCGGTGAAAGAGGGCGTGGTGGAAAGAGATATCTCGCGCGGAAGGGGAAGGGGAAAGGCCGAGTCTCCTCGGGTACCAGCAGCGGCAACACATTCCTTGCCTAGAGAATGCAAAATCCAGACCACGGAAGCTGTGCGTCGGGGCCAGTGCCCGTATTGCAGATGTCAGCTTGGTAACAGGACTTACCTGACCTGCCCGAACCCACCCTGCGGAAAAGGGTTGACTACCTTTGAAGGGAGTTGGATGGCGCCGCCCAAACTGAAGGATAGGAGGCCCGCCTCGCCGTCGATATTTGGTGTCATCGGCAGACAGCTTCTCGGGCGCCGCCCGTTGAAGTCATCGCCAGATAGTCCAGGTTCCTTGCCCAACCAGCAGAAACGCTCAGGAACTAACACCCCAGAAGCACTGGCTACCCTACCAGAGTCAATAGCCTCTGTAGGGAGCCGACGATATAGAACCCCCCCGCCGCCGCCAACAGGGACATCCAGACGAGGAGCGAGGACGTCCTCCCCAGCGGATCCAACCTGGCCACAAAAACCCTCCAGCCACGAACGAGACAGAAAACGTATCCCACCCCCAGTCCACATCCACCAATACCCCCGCTTCGACCACCTAAATCGGGATTACTCCTCCGACTCATCAGGAGCATCAACCCCCAAAAGCCACTCCCCAGCTCCCGCCCCCCCACCGCAGATAACCCTCCCCTCCGCCCAGCACCACCCCTTCCCAACCCCGAGATCAGCTCCCTCCAAGCCCCTGCCTCGTTAAACAACCCCCAACAACAACAACAACCCCCTACCAAGCCATTCCTCGTATCCAAATTCTCCACCGCCCACCAACCTCCGCAACAATACCCCCCTTCCCACATCGCCTCAGCCTTATCCTCCTCCCTCCCCCAATCAACCGCACCCTCGTTAGTTTGGATCACTCCCTCTGAACGCTCCCTTTTTTATCCATACTACTACTCCAAACCCCCTTCCCCACCTAAAAAGTCTTCTTCTCGGAGACGCTCCCAGTCTCAGCACAGTTATCCCTCCCAACCGCCTCTGCAATCCCGGTTTGGGGTCCAGCAACAGCAGTGCAGCACACAATCTGACGGACAGGGTGGTTACCTCGACGATATCTACGACCACTACGGTGGTGGTGATGGCGGTGGTGAAAAAGGGGCATACGACACCGACGTCACCACCAAGGGCCCCGAGAAGGTTGCCACAAAGCAAAAGAGCTGGAGTTCGTCGAAATATTCGACTGGCAGGAGAAGTGAGGACACAGACGATGATGATGATGATGATGATGATGATGATGGGTGGAATCAACTAGATGACGTCGAGACGCCTACTCAACTAAAACCAACGCCGGCTTTTGGGGTTGGGGGGGTAACAACTGAGGGGAAGGGGAGGAGGGAGGGAAAAGGGGGGTATAAATCCCAAGCGGAGAACAAAGGGTTGAGTGTTACCACGGGGGAAAAGGAAGGGTCAAAGGAGAGGTTGGCCAAGGAGTTGGAGTTGAGGAGGATGAAGTGGCTTTAAGAATAGGTGTGTCAAGTAGGTAGAGGTACAGATTTGTCAACGCCAGAAAAACACACAATTCAAACCAGCATTTCAACCTCGCTCTTCATTACTCACCGTGCGGCGTGAGATGGGCCATCTATCAGAAGCTTTGCTTGCTCCTATCAATGCTCCCGAACCATATCTCTTAAAAAAATCAAAAGAAAAACCACAGGAAACCCTGGACAACGCAAGGTACGCTTGAAACCCACATGTCTTTGAGCCCCCCCTACTCGTAACCCCTCGTCCGCCTCGTCCCCGTGATATCACAATAAACCGACAACTCCCCCACCATCACCGGGTTCTTCCAAACACCGCCCTCCTCCACAGCATCCGGAACCTTCGCCTGCCACTTCTGATCGTTCAGCCGCTGCGCCCACGCCCAGTCAAAAGTGTAGCCCGCGCGCTCACCCCCAGCAGCAGCGATCCCACCAAGCGAAGGCGTCAGATCAGCGCGAGCGAAGCCATAAGTCCCAATAATGCTGAGTATTCACAAGTCAGCAAACGGCCAGATTCCCCCCGCCCCCAACTCAACCCACTCAACATACCATACGACTCCGCATTCCTCAAAGCCGACTGCGTATCCAGCCTCATGGCATTCTGCCAACCCGCCGTGTGCTCATTGTCAGGATGGGGATAATCAATGCTAAGATACCTAAACGCATGCATCCACTCGTGAAGCAGGGCAAAGACGGGCAGGACGGCATCCCTGTTGATTTTGATATATCTGGCCAGTAGTTAGAAAGATGGGAAGGATGGAAGGATGGTTGGTAAGATTAGAAAAAAAACATACCACATATTGCACGGGTCTCGTGTATCCTCGTAACGGTCCTGGTCGTCGCGGTCTAATAGTGTTAATAGAGCCATATGTATTAGAAAGACCAAAGTGAAAAGGAGGATGGATACGTCCGTACAGATGTGCACTTTGGCTTGGTTGCGGTTGGTGATGTTCTCCTATTCATTGCCCAAACTGTTTAGGTTTTCTATAACGATGGCGCTTGCTGCCATTTTCGTTTCGCCATAGACGGCCTCGAAAGCTGCGGGTAGTGGTACCCCTCCTGGTCGGAGACCTCGGTCTTGAAAATAGCCCAGAATACGGTGTGGAAGTCAGTGTCGGTGGGATCGGCCAGTCGCTCAGCTGCACTGCGGGCCATGTAGAAGGCCTCTTGGGGGTACTTTGTGAAGTCTGGATCCGGATCATAGCATTCTGAAGATATCCAGTAAAGGTACTCGTTGGGGGGTAGCGCGGTTGCGAGACAGGCAAGACCCAAGGCCCAGAGGAAGAGGAAGGCCCAAATTGCTGTCTCTTGACGGCGAGTGATGCGGAGAGATGATGATGCTGTGGGAAGAAATATCTGGTGTATTTATACTGAGACTAACTCGGATGACGACGACTGTCCCGACGACAAGCCCAAATGCCCTGAGCCCGACTGCGAAGGCAATTACCTCGGCCTTTGCACCAAGGAGCCCATCATCAACTGCCCTTGAGACGTGTGCCTCAAAGTCGAAGACGTCTTTTGCGAAGATGAGGCTTGTATGGGAGTGGGCGAGGATAAAAATCTCCAGGGAACGTGCCTCGTAGACAACAGTCTCGAAAACTGCCCATGCACCTGGCCTCCCTGCCCAGTCTCAAAAGTGGACATGAAGGATGGAAGCAAAGAAGAACGGCCGCACCCCTTGTTATGCGATACCTGCGACGGTTCCCTCGGTGTAGGCACTCTCGATGCCTTCCTGTGCAAAGGGCATCCAGATACCCGGTTCCGACAAGCTCAGGAATGAAAAGTGCCCCTGCCAGTTTCTCGAACCCGAGCCCAACATTTCCAACACCACCGACATAGAAGTTCAAGCCCCGGCATTGGCCACGTCAGGCGATCATGACTTTTACTTCGATCTCGACACAACTGCCCAGCTCGCCAACGCCTCCTGTCCTCTCAAGTCACCGGGCGCACGGAGGACTGGTCCAGACGCTCCGGGTGATAACTACTACACTCCCGGTTCCGTGGAATCAGCCATTGAGCACTTTTGTAATGAATACGCAAACAAGGACGACATAGTGCGCATATCCGATCTCTTCTTAGTGGCCACCCCCCAGGACGACTATCCAGAACACCGAGTCCCAACCTGGATCAGCGCGCGGAACTGGACAGACCACCCAAATAGGCATGAGTGCGACAAGGCAAGCCTGATGGCCAACCACACTCTCCAAGCCAGCGAGTGTAATCTGGCCTTGAAGCAGGCCAACTTTGCGTGCTCTGGTGACAACGCGGACCTCTCCCGTGGAGGAAGCCAGCCAGGGTACTGCCTTGCCTACGAGATCGTCACTTCGGAGACTTATAACCGGGACTACAGGCTGTTGGAGGCGGAGAATACTGGTGGTTTCTTGGAGGCGTGGTCGGGCGGGAGCAACGCCAAGCGGAATGGAACTGCTCGAGTCTTCAAAGGGAAACAGGACGTCGTCGTCGGCTGTGGGCAAGCAGAAGCCACAGGAGACAAAGGAGCCCAAGGGTGAGAAGAAGCCTCAGGGGAAGCCAAGGCTTTTCGAATAATTGGGGGTGGCGGTGGAACTCGAGACTTGGTTCGGTACCAATAGGAATACTAGGTAGTTGAGTTATCCATGAGATCGTGGTCGATATACTCGTGTGAACGGCTGTTGGCCGTCATCGCCCACCAACGCGAACTACATGGCGCTGAATATGATTCCAAAGATGGTTTTGTATCGGATTGAAGAATGTAAGCATTGAAAAGTTGCGCGGTGAAAATCAGGCATCGGCCGAAGAAGAAGCCGAGAGTCAAGTAAGTGCCTTCCGCCTAAATTGAGGTGGTCAGCTGTTGCCTGCTCGGGCATCTGCAGGAAGGAGCTGAGGCAGGGCAGTCAGGGAAAGAGCAACTCTTGAAGTCGAAGGGTTGAGGTTGAATAATTGGCACGTGAACGAGGGATGACCTGCGCCCCAAGCCCCAGCCCAGCCCCACATGGAACGCCCTCCGACAAAGCGACCAATGTCATTATGTCTTGTCGTGTCGTCCATCATGCCTCTTTAGTCCCAGCCTTCTTTTGATTTTGTTCTTGCTATTTCATTCCCATTTAATCTCGGATCACATCCACCATTGTTGTTACCTAGTCAATCAAACAACTTCACAATGGTCCTCGAACAAGAAGGCACCTTTACCGTCTCTGGAGCAGAGCTCTACACCAAGTCATGGCTTGTCCGTTGTTCCCTTCTCCTACTCGTATTACTCCCTCGCTAACCACCTCATAGCCCGATGGATCCATCAAAGCCAGGCTAGTCTTCATCCACGGCTTCTCAGACCACATCAACCGCTACCCAGCCTTCTTCTCCCACCTCGCCTCCAAAGGAATCGCTGTGTACGGCTTTGACCAGCGAGGATGGGGCCGGTCAGTCAAGAAACCTGCCGAAAGGGGTCTCACGGGCCCAACAGCGCAAGTTCTCTCAGACATTGCTGCCTTCCTTTCACAGCCCCATCTTCTCGGCACACCCGGGAGCCAAGAACCGGTCTTCGTAATGGGACACAGCATGGGTGGAGGACAAGTTCTCACCTTTGCTGCTGACCCCAAGTATGAGTCCTTGGTGGAGAAGGTTCGGGGTCTCCTCCTTGAAGCACCGTTTATCGGGTTCTCGCCAGAGGAAAGACCGTCTTGGTTGAAGATTGCCGTTGGAAGACTGGCGGGGAAGTTGATGCCGCACTTTCAGCTTGCGCATAAGATTGCTGTCGAGCATCTGACGAGGGATCAACATGTGCAAGTGAGTATCAAGGAGGATGAGCTGATGCATGATACCGGCACGCTGGAGGGTTTTGCCGGGTTGTTGGACAGGACGAATGATTTGCAGCAGGGGAGGACGAAGCTGGGGAAGGAGGGGGTGGTGAAGAGCTTGTGGGTTGGGCATGGGACGGCGGATAAGACGACCTGGTTTGAGGCTACGAAGCAGTGGTTTGAGGGGTGTGCGGGTGGGGTGAAGGATAGGACGCTGAGGGCGTATGAGGGGTGGTATCATCAGCTGCATTGTGATGGGGAGTGTAGTGGCGAGTTTTTTGAGGATGTTGCTGGTTGGATATTGGAACGGGCTGGGGGAGGGGAGGAGGTGTTGAAGAAGGCTGGGGAGACACCGAAGGCTCAGCAAACACAGGAGGCTGTGGTGCCCGTTGAGGCGGAGGGGAGCCAGAAGACGGAGGCCAAGCTTTGACGATCAGATTGGGGTAATGAAGTTGAATGATGTGGTGAATGGTTTGGGTAGTCCTGCCGGGAGAGGTTGGTTTAAGCGCGGGACTGCGTCAGGTCACGAGCATATGTCTCTTGTATTTCCTGGATATTCCTACCTCGTAATGATAAGTGATGTTCTACAGAGGGTTGCCCGAGTGTACACCCGGATACACAGTGAGTAGTGGGTCTTGGCATGTCGGGGGATGGCTTCGGCAGTCACCCGCGAAGTGCCCTGTTGCTTCCGAGCTGTCCCGACTCATGTCCGGGGCCCCGCAAAACCATGTGCATGAACGGTTTATAAGTGGGAGACGCCCTCCGCAAGGAATTGCTTGACAACTGAGCTTCGATTTAAATGCCATCTCGACGATTTCAAGAGGCCTCCTCACCAAGCTGCGAATGAAGATATCGGCCCCTCATCAACACCGTTCACCGACCCCGCTGTTGCCTCCTTAAACCCACTGAAGAAACACCCATGGTCAATCGAAACGATCGAACCATGTCGTCCATCATCGGGTGCTGTTCAGCCTCAACATCGACTTTATCGTCACCTGGATGAAGATACGGAAGAGAAATTTCCAAAAAAAAAAAAATCAAAAAATCATGATACTTTCAACCACCCCCCCGCGTTTGATGCGCCTCGCAGCACTTGTTAGCCTTGACGCTCACTCATCACAATGAATGACCCCGGACAGTCGTTGGAGGAAGCTCCCCGCCGGCACCGACAGCGGAGTTCTTTTTCCTATTCCCCCGGCCATCATCCCGCAGCGCGCCCGACGCAAGCGTCGCATCGCCCATTTCGTTTGCAGCAGCTGTCGACGGCCTTTGCCAAATCACATCTGCACGGTGGACACCGTGCGGGCAGGATCAACCATCCGAGAAGCTGGAGTCCAGACGCAAACCCCATCGTGCTAAACACGTTTCGAAGCTGAGGTAGGGGTTCGCACGGTTCTAACAACACCCCCCCCCTGGTACAAGACCGTCTGTCTGCGACATCCCCAGTTCTGTCTGTCTGTCTCTCTCTCTCTCTTTCCCTTTCCCTTTAGCCATCGAAAAAGGTTGGGGAAGTTCATCCCATCTTTTTGAACTCGGCCCACGACAGTTTCTCCACGCGTTCATCTTATCAGATCATCGCGATACCCATCCGTTGACACATCGCGAGTGGAACCTACCATCTGCGACCCCGGCCCCTCATCTCTACATCAGGAAGGAAATACCGCAGCTTTTTCCATCGAGCTTTTTCCAACTTTGACACCGGGGATCGATATTTCGTCAAACAGGGCGCAATGGAGCCGGATCTATCAGCTAGCATCTCCTTCCACCCGCACGCGTTCAAGACCCAGTCCGAGACGGCTAACACCCCTCGACTGTCCCGATCGCGCGCAACCTCCCCCGCCGCTCCCATGAACAGAATGACTATAGACGGCGCCAACAGCACCGCCATCGAAGCCACCGACGGCGCTGATGACACCACCGTCGCCCGCCATCCCCACCGCCCTGACGATGTCGAGGTAGAATCTCAACGGGCAGGCCGCTTCCCCCTTGTCGGCGCCGGCAACGACCCCTACGGCCTTTCGCAAAGATACAAGACCGAGTCCGAACTTGCCGAGATCAAGGCGAACACGTCCAGGAAGCGAGACGCCCCGTCCAGCTCCGGCTCGGGCTCCAACAAAAGCAGCAAGTTCTCTGGATACATCAAGCCCTTTGGGCGCAACGCCACCCAAGCCCGCCAGCTCCGCGGGTTTTATGAAGCGCAAAACGAAACGATCGAGCGAATGCTCAAGACGGTCGAGGAACACCGCGCCGAAGCCAAACAGGAGCACGGTGAAGATCACCTCAAGTTCCAGATCGCCGTCTGGGGCTCTTTGGCTGCCAACGTGGTTCTTACCGTCCTCCAACTCTACGCCGCCATCTCGTCTGGGTCGCTGTCTCTTTTCACCACCATGGCAGACGCCATCTTCGACCCAATGAGCAACGTCACGCTTATTCTCACCAACAGGGCAGTCAAGAGAGTTGACCCGAACCGGTTTCCTGCCGGGAGAGCAAGATTGGAAACGGTGGGCAATATCGTCTTTTGCTTTTTGATGACGGCCGTGTCGATGATTATCATTTCTTTTGCCGCGAGGGACTTGGCGGAGCACAACGGGGAGGACCAACTTAAGGATTTCCACCTCCCGTCCATCATCGCCGTCGGCGCGGCCTTTGCGACAAAGTTCACCTTGTTCCTCTACACCTGGGGCATCAAGGACAAGTACTCCCAAGTGCGCATCCTCTGGCAAGACCACAGGAACGACCTTCTTGTCAACGGGTTTGGCATCCTGACTTCGGTTGGCGGTTCCAAGCTGATCTGGTGGTTGGACCCGGCTGGTGCGATTTTCTTGTCGGTCGTCATCTCTGGTCTCTGGCTTAGGACTGCTTTTACGGAATTTTTGCTGTTGGTGGGCGTTGTGGCTAGTGTGGAGGTTCAGCAGCTGATCACGTATGTGTGTGTGACGCATAGCCCGCTGATTAGGCAGATTGACACCGTGAGGGCGTATCACAGCGGGCCGAGGCTGATTGCGGAGGTGGATGTGGTGATGGATGCTGAGGCGAGCTTGAGGGAGACGCATGATGTGGCGGAGGCGCTGCAGATGAAGCTGGAGGAGCTGCCGGATGTGGAACGGGCGTATGTGCATGTTGATTATGAGACTACGCATAAGCCGGAGCATGGGTTGAAGAAGGATATGTAGGTTTAAGGGGGGAGAGGGCATGTGTACGATATCATTTTGTATGGGAAGGCTTTTTCAGGAGGAAAATGCCATGTTCTTGTTGAGGTTATAATGATGAAATTTACAGATGTTATGATGCAACGGTCCAGGGGGGTTTTTGGCAGTAAAGTAGGTTTCTCATCATGGGATTCGTTACGTTGAAATGGGGGGTGCCGTGCTTGCTTAGTATGGTAAGGAAAGTCGGAGTGAGTGAGGGACTGGTGAGAGGTGGTGAGCTTGGATGATGAGAAGCGGTTGAGCAAAATGGATATGGCTAAAAACCAAGCCGCGTTCGGAAATTGTGTCACTTGAAGATGTAGGTCATGGATGAGTGTGGTGAGGACGGTGGGAAAAGTGAGACAACAGTTAACTGGGGTTCGGGAAATTTGCGAGCGAGAAATATGGAGTAACTTGGAACAGACAGGGGCAAGTGGTGAATTATGAAGTGAGAAAGTCGAAAGTGAGGTGTCCAGTATCTGGACAGGTAGCAAATACCTCTTTGTGGCAGATCATCGTTGACTTGCGTGTGCAGCCAACTAACTGCCTCGGTGTCATAAACTAGCGTGACCAGACACATGAGACGGATCGGTGGAGAAAACGATGACAGAGAGGCAGTAGCTGCAGTGACGCAAGGTCGGAAAGGCTGATCTGTTGATATCACCAAGTCGTAGAGTCACCAGTTATGAAGATCAGTGTCGGTGAGTTAGTTCTGCCCGTGAGAAGACTCGACCGGCCGAAACTCTCTTGGGTTCCAACCGACTGCCGGATCCGAGTCCGTGGTTGGTCGTCCGCCGGTAAGTGGGGCCGGTGCCGGTCCAGTATGTATCAAAGACACATTCAGGTCTCTTCGTCGGGCACCGCACACATCAACCCAGACAATACCCTACGACCTCTGTCTTCTCCAGAACTGCTCAACCTTCCAGAGCAGATCCAGCCCACCAAGTCTGGTCTTCTAATCCAGGAGGCAGTTGCCCAACCCCAAAAGACCTCACAAACGTTTCCACTATCAGGGCGCTCCTGTGCTCAGGGGCTCAGGGGTCATTGTTCATCGTCTCACATCCATCCATCCACAAACCGCGCGTCCAGCGTTTGGGCTCAACCGCAAAACACCATCACCATTGCCTCCCCCCACGTGTGACTGGAGCCTGTCTAGACTGATGTTTCGACATCTTTCCAAATCTCTAGTGGGCCGGCTGAGAGGAGAGAGATACGGGTGAGTGGAGTTCCTCACTCGAGAGCAGCTGCGAGTGTGAGCTGGCTGTAACTGCGGAGGGTGGGATGGATCGAGGGGGCTAACTAGCATCAGAATACGGCCGAGCCGAAGGGTGATAGTTGGGTAGCTATGCTATGTGAGTGAGTCTTTCTTTCTGATATCGCTCATGGTATGTTATTAGAGAGATTGCAGCCCAAGCGGCTGAGGGGTGAGTTCCCAAGTGGAGGTTTGGTTTGATAAAAAACACCACAACCACTTAGCGGTGAGATGCGATGGAATGCGGGGCATTTGGCCGCGGGGTAGGATTGAGCGAGAATTTGATGATGCAATTGGCTCCGCTTTTTGATGGTGAAGGGACCCCACTGGATCTCTTTGCCCAACGCCATGGTGGAGCCCTGGGCGCCTGTCAGGTGCTTGCTTTCTTGATCCCGGCAGGCAAGAAAGTGTTAGCGATACCGCTGGGCTGGGAAGGGGAGCTGGGACTGGGAGGGGTTGGTGTTGAGGGTTTTGGTAGAGAAGGAGGGCCGAGGTAGGAAAGAATGCAAAGAGTTCTCGCTGACAGCTACAGACATACACTATACTGAGAAACAAAACTTTCCCGGTAGCCAACGTTATCGTCGTTATCGTCGTTATAGCACTCACGCCACCAGTGGCGGCATGCTGCAGACGCGTAGAAGGGACGCTCTGCAAGCCACCACCCATGAGGTGTCTCGCAAAATGAAACATCAAAAACGGTGTTGACGTCCAAATCTTGGCAGGCGAGATCTCCCCCACTGGGCTCTTGGTTACAACGTCTCTTGATACCCAAAGACGCTGGAAAAAGCCATACAGAATGCCCAAGGTTGATGTCCACTCTCTTGAGGGCCGTAGCATCACAGGAAGGAGAACCAAACAGATCATCGCGACAAGAAGACCTGCGGTAGCCCTGCTGCTCTGCACCGGGTCCTGCTGCTTCGATGCAAGAGCTGCCGCATGCTGCAGGCTGCAAGAAGGAATTATCAAAAGGTGCCGTTGGGTTGCACATCGCCATGGGCCGGTCAGGCAACAGGTGATTTGATGGTGGTGGTGGTGGTGGTAGTGGTAGGGTACCCAAGGTAATAACCGATGGGGCAGACGTCAGGGGTGTCAATTATTAGCGCTTGCGGCACAACAAGCTAGGGAAGCTGCTTAGCTCCATTTCCATCCTCTTCAGTCGCCTTCGTCCAGTCTTCCTGCCGCATCCTGCCTGCATCTTTAAACATCTACAGTTCGGGCCCGACAAACTTTCGTCCGTTCTTATTTTTGGTCTTCAAGTCTTTGTTGTCTGTGGCTCTTCTGCTTTGCTATCTTCCACTTGCCTTGTTCTGTACCATTATTGCTCAACACACATCACGTACCACGCACATACGCTCCCCCAAGGTTCGACATCTAATACACCGCCGCTATGGTCACGGGCACGAAGAAGGAGGACGTGTACGCAAGTGTGAGTGATGTCGTTCACCACGGTTGGATGGGCTATCATCACTTGTTGCGCCTGGTATTGGTGTATCAGGAGCAGACGACAGTGTTGGGTGGAGGACCACATGGGACAACCCCGCAGCTTGCGAATAGATGCTAAAACAACCATTGTGAATAGCTCCTCCTGACGGACACATATCTCCCCGGTGGGTTTGCTCCTACATGCTTATGATTGAATGCTTGTGCTAACATTGGCCTTGCCAGGTGCTCTTGTCCTTGCCCACTCGTTGCGCGATGCCGGCACCACCAAGAAGCTCGCCATCCTTGTCACACCAGACACCGTCTCGACCGAGGTTATCGCTACGCTCAAGGCAAGCTCCTTCAGAAACCACTTCTCACAAAACTAGCGGTCTAACAGGTGCGCAGACTGTATATGACTATGTCATCTATGTCGACCGCATCCGCAATGGCAAGCCCGCCAACCTCTTCTTGATGAACCGCCCGGATCTCCACTCGGCCTTTACCAAGATCAACCTGTGGAAGCAGACCCAGTTCCGCAGGATTGTCTACATTGATGCCGACGTGGTTGCTTACAGAGCCGTGGATGAGCTCTTCGATCTCCCACATGCCTTCTCGGCGGCTCCCGATATCGGATGGCCCGACTTGTTCAACACCGGTGTCATGGCCCTGACCCCCAACATGGGCGACTACTATGCCATGATGGCTATGGCCGAACGCGGCATCTCGTTTGACGGCGCCGATCAGGGCCTCTTGAACATGCACTTTGGAAACACATATAACCGCCTCAGCTTCACCTACAACGTCACGCCTTCAGCTCACTACCAATATGTTCCCGCCTACCGCCACTTCCAGGGCAGCATCAACATGGTGCACTTCATTGGAGCCGACAAGCCGTGGAGGCAGGGACGCGAAAACACCACGGACGCCGGACCCTTCGATGAGATGACCGGAAGGTGGTGGGCTGTTTACGACAGACACTACCACAAAGAGGTAGGTCCGGACCGCAGCGGCCGAAAGAAATCACTAACTCCGGGGCAGGCCGGGCACGCGCCCAGCATTGTTCAGCACTTTGTCAAGGGAGAATACAACCCAACGACCCGTTATGTCGTGCCCACTGGCGAACCCAACGGTCAGCAATCCCCTACCCCCTCGCAAGAGGAACACCAGGGGAACCAGGATCATGTTGCCCACTCTGGAGACCATCATGTCCATCATGAGAGTCAGGATCACATCCACCAGGAGGAACACACTTCCGCGGGACCCAAGGTGACGAATGAATCTGGAGGTGCATATACTGAGACGTTGCCGCAAACAGGATGGGATGCCCAGAGGAGCTCACCCCCAACCGATTCCGGGCCCGAGGCTGCAAACTTCCCCCGCACACACTACGAGATGTCCAGAGACACTTCGCAGTTCCAGGCACCCGACCGCTACCCCAGCCCTCCCAGCAACATGTGGTACTCGGTACCGAGCGAGCGCGATCAGCCCAAGTCTGTTTTCCCGTGGGAAAACAATGCGCCTCGCCCCACCCGCGTGTTTGCTGAGAACCCCTTGGCCCCCGTGACTCCGGCCCCGAAATCTCCTGGTGAGCAAAGACGACACGTTGTGGGAAGAAGAAACCCATTGTTTACGCCTATAGGTCCAGCCATCCGAACCGCCCCCTCTCCCGGCGGAACCGCCTGGAACTCGTTGAACCAAAGCAACGCGTGGGATGAGATCCCCCAGATTAACCGCTATGTTGACTCGATGCAGAGACACCGCAGGTCTAGGAGCCAGATTCTGGCGGCAAGCCCAGGCAGATCGACATCCGGCGAACGCCAGGAGGAGCCAAGCGAGGAGCGCAGAGGATCCATCAAGGTAACCGACTTCCCTACCGAGGACGACCGTCCGAGCCTTCCGGTCACGCCCGCACCGGTCAGGAGGCGACAGTTCTGGGCCAACGCTGATGATAATGGCCAACAGCTGCCTGCTGCCGAGGGCGTTCCCGCCCAAGACGAATGGGTATGTATTTGATGATCGGGGTATGCTGACGCTGCAAGACGAGCTTGACTAACCGAGACACAAAAAGGACCCGGCTGCTCAACTCCAAAAGTTGGCCAAGCAACAATCCGAGGTCTTGTTGGAGAAGTTGGGTGCCAGCGGAACCGGCCAGAGCCAGGATAGCATTAGTGTGGATGGAAAGGAGATTCCCCACCGTCCGTTGCCGTTCGGATCCGAAGATGTGAGGTCGCCTACTTATGTTGCCCCCTCGCCTCCAGTGGTGAGCCCGAGACCGATCAAGCCTAACCCGGCAGAGAAGATTCTAGCAGAGGCCCCCGAGCTGGTGACGGGACAGACGACGCCCAGGACCGTGGAGTCGCGCTCCCCCAGCATTAGCACGACGGCGACGATTGCCGTGCCATCCTACCAAGGACCCGGAGCCATGTTTGAGAAGGGCGAGGACTATCTGACACAGGACACCCCCGCGCAGCCGACCGAGGAGGACCTTGACGTTTTGCAGACCTAGAGGGCTTGAGGATGATACGGGATGAAAAGGGGCCTGGGGAGGTCAAGGGTGGTCTTTTTTTTTGGGGGGGGGTTTGTTGCTTGGCTGGGATGGCATGGCAAGCATGCGTCGAGTGGCTTTTTGTTTTAGACTGGTATTTTTCTTTTTTTTCGTCTGCTCCTGCATTGAACACATCAGAATTATCACGGCACATGAAGCATTTGAAATTCTTTTGGCAGAGTTCGAGCGAAGTTGAGCAAAGTTTCAATGTTTTTATTTCAATGATCTTTTGAGCACGGTGGATGACGTCACTTGGTGGTTGAGATGGGATGAGTGCGTTTGTGTGGGTTGTAGGTATGAACTAGTGTTTGTGAATATGAGACCATGAATCGGGGCCAGTAGTGTTTACGTGATATGACGCTGTAAAGGGCAGTGTTTTAGGCAATGTAAACAATGCAAGGAACACGAAGTATGAGGATGGTAGGTAGTTTGTGATGGAGGGGCAAAGCTGCCAAGCTCTTATCGCTTATCACCCCGCCACCACTCAAGCTTGGGTGTGTGTGTCTTGTCCGACGTCGCCGCTTGTTACTCGAGTCGTTTTCTTGACTTGGATAACTGCTCGCTCATAAACTCATCTCTCACTTTTCACTTAGACAATCACACATCTTGCCATTATCATCACATCACATATCAACTCTCAGCCAACGATGGGCGACCTACACCCTTCCACCACCCCCAACGGTGACAATGAACAAAAACCAATCCCCATCACCATCCTCACCGGCTTTTTGGGAGCAGGCAAAACAACCCTCATCCTCAACCTCCTCCCCCAACTGCGGGCCCTGAATCCAAACTACACTTTGGCGCTCCTAAAAAACGAGTTTGGCGACCTCGCAGTCGACAGCCAGCTTGCCTCGTCTTCTTCCATCTCCTCGGTTAAGGAACTGCTGAACGGGTGTATCTGTTGTAACTTGGTAGGCAGCTTATCCTCTGCCTTGAAAGAAATGAGGGAAACGGCGAGACCGGACAGGGTCATCATCGAGACGAGCGGGAGTGCGTTCCCTGCCACGTTGGCTATGGAGGTTAATAGACTGGTGAGGGAGACGGGGGGTAGGGAGTGGGTGTTGGATGGGGTGGTTAGCGTGATTGATGTTGAGAATTGGGGGGGGTATGAGGATGTTAGCTTCACGGCTAGGCTGCAGGCTAGGTATACTGATTTGGTGGTGTTGAACAAGTGGGAGGGTGTTGGGGAGAGGAGGGTGGAGGAGGTGGTGGATCGGTTGGGGGATTTGGAGGTTGAGACTGCTAGGGTGAGGAGTGATAGGGGGAGGGTCGAGGTTGGGGTTTTGCTGGGGTTGGATTCGAGTCTCGCTGCTGGACTGGTGGAAGGGGAGGGGGGAAATGGGGAGGGGGGGCACGAACATGATCATGGGCATCGGAATGAGGTGGAGGTTCTTAGTGTTGAGTTGAAGGGGACGCAAAAAGGAAAAGGGGTGGATGCGGGAAAGCTGATGGGGTTGCTTGGGAAGGCGCCGAAGGATGAGGTTTATAGGATTAAGGCTGTGCTGACTGTGGGTGGGGAGGGGGAGGTGAAGAATTCGGATGAGGATGTTCCTGTGACCAAGAGCCAGAGCGGGAGGTACATTCTGAATTGGGCGTTTGGGAGGTGGACGTTTACGGCTATGGGGGGAGGGGTGAAGGAGCACGAGAGTAGCGAGGAGTCGGTGTTGAGGATGACGGTTGTGTTGGCGAGGTATGAGAGCACAAAGTGGAAGAGGAAGTTGGAGGCGGGTGGGTTGCTGGAGTTGGAGGGGGATGAGAGGGGGGAGTTGGTGGTGAGGAAGATTAATTAGAGAGGGTGACTGGAACGACAAGAGGATAGATCTGTGGATACGGGTTAGATCGGTGTGACTATTCGAGCCAAACTGTCAGTTTACACAGCCTTGTGGAACATTTTGGTTTTATTTTCGATGCTTTTCATCTTGCATGTTCTGAGTGTATGTTCCTCCTCAGAACGGGGCAGCGGATATGTCCCATCACTAAGAATACAACTAGCAAGCCAAAAGTCACGGTAAACCAACACGTGTAATTTATATTTCCAGCTATGGCCTCTTCCCCATCAATCGATCGGTTACGGACTGCAATGCTGCGTGAGTGCCGAGACTCTTGGGAGGTGGCAGATGCAATTCAGCCGGATTGGACAAATATCGCCCGCCGACCTCCAAAACTGGTTCAAACGCATAAATGCAGCAATGTGTGTAGCCTGGATATTGGGAAGTGTTCCTGGGCATGTCAGTGTGCCGGGTAGTCGGCATGGTGAGAGCGAGATGGTAATGGTATAAGTGTCTGCCACATGGACATGATTCAATAATGGCAATCAATTTCCTCATCCTGGATACCTAAAAGAAAGAAACACATCTTCTTTTATATGTTTGTTAAAGTGATGTCAACCATGAAACTATCATCACCAGCCCTGATCCTCACAACCACCCTCCTCCTGACAACATCAGCCCTCCCAACCCCAACACCACAACGCTACACCCACTCGAATGAACTCGTCCTCCCTCCCCCTCCCCCTCCCCTATTGGACACCCCCCAAACAATAGAAGATCAGATCTTCAAAACAATGACCACGCCTCACATCCCTACACAGGAAGAAGGGCTGGGAGGACGGAAAGGTACACCACCACCACCACCAAACAAATCCATCGGCACAGTCCCCCCTTCACTAAGGGACACACCCCTCAACACTCCCCCTGAACCTCCGGCAGACCCAAACGCTGACAGCAATGGCGCCTTCAACCCAAAAGACATCTGGGGCGAAGGTGAAGAGAACCCTTACGACTGGCCCCGGCGCGAGCCCGAATTTGGTTCCCTGCGGCGGTATCCCCGACCAGAGCCAAACTCATCAAACAGAATTGGGGAAAGGGGCAGAGGAAAACATCCCAGGAGGAGGAGGGATTGGAAGCATTGGGTGGTTTGGTGACATCCCGACAAACGCAAACACAAACACCTATAACAAAACACGAGCAGCAGTCAAGCAAATGATTGGAGGAAGGATAAACAGGATATCTTTGCACTCATCAGACCACAGAATATACAAATATCCATTCATTTCCCATCCACCCTCCCCCTTCTCACAACCGCAACTTATTCCGTCCTTTGTAAATGTAAACCACCTGGAAATCCATCCTCCCATCATTTTTAGATTCCCAGCAGCAACGACAGGTAAACCCTCCTACCCCTCCCTCCCGTATGCAAAACCAACCAACCCTCCCAAGCCCACGTAACCACCAGAAACATTAAACAACAAGCAAGTACCACTCCAACAAGTAAAACACCACCACACCATCTCAAGAATAAAAAACAAAGAAACAAAGAAAAAGTGACACACATTAACCCCCAAATCCATACGCTAAACCCCATATCATAGTTCATAACACACATAACCAGCACAATCACTGGTACAAAAAACAAACCCCCCGCAAACTCCCCTTTATCGTACTGCTACCACCCCCCCCTCCCCCCCCATGCTACAAATCCAACCCTCCCTCCCCAAATAAATCCCCCTCCCCCCCAACCGGACTCCCAAACTTCTCCCCCGGCAAGTCCTCATCCGGCGTCCTAATCCCAATCCCACTATCATCCGGATTCTGCTGCCCTCCCTGGCCCCCTACTCCTGTCCCGGGACCACTAGGAAAAACAGCCCTATCCGGCTGCCCCCCACCCAACAACCCATCATGCTCCCCCCCACCATTCCTCCCCCCCAAATGATGAAAATCATCACTCCCACTGCTATACCTCGACCCTCCTCCTCCAATATTCTGCTGTTGTCCCCGTTTAGCCACACTCAGCCCCCCACGCCCATCCCCAACCAAACCAACCCCCAACCCCCCCGACCCCCTCTGCTGCATAAACCCCCCTTGCTCAGCCATAAACTCCACCATCTCATCCAGCCAGCATTTCGTCACCCACCAGCTCCCAAAGCTCTTCCCCTGCCCAATCGTCAAATCCCTCATCAGCGCCGTCCCCAACCGCTGCGCACACCAAACAACATCCGTCGCCGACGCATACGGAAACCTCGCCGGCAAAGACCTCAGGAAGTTAACCCACCGATCCAACACATTAGAAGCGCTCGTGTCATCCTGAACAGCTTCCTGCGACTGCCTCGATTGCGGAGGCACATCCCCGTGAACAGTCAGACACTCAATATCCCAGGGGACATTCACCGGATCCAGCAGGTGCCTCATCTCCGTCAGCAACACATTCACCACGTCGTCCATGCCCCGCGACGGTATGCTCTCGGAAATCTTGCGAACGTTAATCATAGAGATGAACTCCGCGTACATCAGGTCTCGGTTTGCCGGGTTCGACAGCATGTTTGCCGCCGCGTGGGCCGTGAGGTTGACTCGCAAGGCCCGGTCGAGAAGGCCGGCAAAGAGGGCGGCGGGCGCCTCCTTGGCTCGTAATACATGGGCCGGTTGGCCGTGGAACGACTCTCTAATGTGACGAACAAGCCTCTCGGATATGCTCCTCAGCGTGTCGAGGACGGGCTTGGGGACCACTTGCAGCGTGAGGCCTGAGACTATCCGCATCATGCGCTGGTACAAGATAAAGTCACATTCCTCGATCCATGGCGCGATGGCCTGGTGTGAAAAGAGCTTCTGGACGGGCATGGTGAGGGTGCCCTGGAACGAAGTAAAAAGATGGAAAAACGTCTTTTCCTTGCAGTAACGGATACATTCGACAAGAGATGTGCAGTGTGATCGATACAGGGCTGTGAGAGACTTGGCGGCGTCCGCATCTGTGCCGCTTGGTAAAAATGGTTCGATCCTAGGAAGTATGAGCGGATCTGATTGTTTAAAGGCCTCGCCCGTGTCGGTGGAGAATTTGAGCCGTTTCGCCGTCTTGTCCATCGTCCGTTGCAGTTGGTCGAAGCTGGACACCTGCGGTTGGTTGTAGAGACTGTGCTGGAACTCGCGAGACCGAGGAGCCTTGAGTCCTGGTTGACTCCCGAGATCTGGCGTGGGAAACGCTGTTCGTTCTGATCTCGTCGACACGTCGTTGTTAGGCAGCGTGCTGTGGATTTGGTTAGGTGGACGGCCGCCTTGTGAAAGTGAAAGGGGGGGTGAAAACTGACTTGAAGTTTTGCGTGAAAGACATATTGTCACCTAGAGGTACCGTTTGTTGTGTGTTATTAGCCTCTGGCTCGGGAAGCTCTTCTTTGAGGCTAAAGCCAACATAGTGATACTTTGACTCTCCGCGCACCCCCAATCGCCTTGTCTTCAGCCCAGGAAAGAGAACTCTGACCAGCTTCCCAAAGCTGGCAGGGTTCAAGACCGTGATCCTCTCCGTGGCACAACGCGACGCGTAGTTGGCATACACGCGCCCCCTTGGTACCGAGCCCTTCCCCTTGGAGCACACCGAGTTAATCCTACCGCTGTCAGTCGTCGAGTATCATCAATGCTAGAGCCCAGTGCGTGCATACCAAAGCATCGCGAACACCTGTCTTGTCCGCTCCGAGTTTGGGCCCCTCTCGTTTCCATGCAGCTCCAAGGCAACATCCTGCAAGGTGCGGTGCTTGCTGGCATTGAACAGCTGCCTCATCTCCATCTCGTTGTTTGCGCTCGACCTCGACCCTGGTTTGGCAGGTGGCTGCAAGCCGCTGAACGAGTCCCCGTCGTCGTTCCCGTCACGGTCCAACATCTGGCTGTCGTCGAAGCTGGTGTTGCCGGCAAAGGAGTCGGCAGAGATGGACTGGCGGCTCATGCTGTGGCTGTGGTGGAAGGCGACGCTCTGCATCGAGGCGTTGAGTGGTGGCTCGTTGGCGTAGTCACGGCCGGTCTGGAGCTGTGACGCCAGCAGCAGGTCCTCGGGGGTCAGCTGTGGCAGGCCGTGGGTGTGCTGGTGGTCGCTGGCCGGCATCCACTGTGAGGAACCGTAGACATCTTGACTGTCGGCAAAAGAATGCTCGATATTGGGCTGTGTTGTGTGACTATGCATGGATGCTGTTGAGCCTCGCGACCGTGGCCGCTTTCTCGCCTTGGCAAGCGACAGAGGATCTGGATATAGAAAGGAGAAGGGATTTAATTTGCGAGTCCCAGAACAGAACGAATTTTGACTTTGACGATTGAACAAAACAGAATAAACAAATACTAATAATAAATGGGTCCCTTACCGTGGGTCGAGTCCATTGCCACCGCTTTCGTCGACAGGCAATGCTTTGCTTTGCTTTGGTCTGTCGGCTAGCTAGCTCAAAACACCAAGATGGACACCCTGCCTGGTTGCGACAATGGAGATATGATGGACGCAAAGGCGACCTGGATACGCGATACTCGATCTATTCGATATGGAGGTTGTCTGTTCGGCGCGGTGCAGGTGCAGGTGGAGCGGAACGTGCAGCGCGGTAAGCGGCGTTGGTGCTCAGCAAGTCTTGCGCATTTTCCACGGGATGAGGAGAGAAAGAAATCAACAAACACAGGCGCTGCTCGGGGCAATGCGCTCCAACCTCCTTGTGGTCATCCTCCCCGCACGTACCACCACCCACCATCCACCCCCCACATTGCTGGCTGACGCTGTGCCATTGGCTCGCTTCATGACCTCGACAGAAACAACAGCGTCTTTGAGATGAAAACAATGGCAGACAGACATGCTGCTGATATCATGAGTTGTATACCGTCTCGTAGTGTATCTCTTCTGATCTGGGATATCTTTCATCGGTGGCCTGAACAGTGTTTCTCAATATCTATCAGGTAGCTGTGCACATCAAGAAGCGAGCAAGTATGCAGCTGTATACTTCAGAAGACCAATGCCTGGAATTTTAGACTTGGTAGACACGGTTCGCGTTGAGCTGATAATAACCTCGATTAGGCACATATTGTCTCTTTCCATACATCAGTCAATCACTGTCACCTGCTGTCTGTGTCAACGGGCCGTGTGTGCAGACGCGCATCACAGCGTGGTCATGGGAAAGGTCAGATCCAAGTGTCTGAGCAAGATAAAAAGATAAGATCTGAGCTGGAAATGACTGAACCAAAAATGTCAAAAAGGATATCAGATTGATTTCGTCCAGGCTCGAACTGGAGACCTTCAGTGTGTTAGACTGACGTGATAACCAACTACACCACGAAACCAGAGAATTGGATGTCTGCTGGGGTGGAGATAGCCTATACGACTGTAATTTCTTTGAAAGAGAGCACGTGACTACCCCTCCTTCGGACTCGAGTTTGAAAACAGGAGAAGAGAGCTGCCAAGTGCACACGTATCAGTCGTCATTGCTCACCTTGCATCCACCCTCCCACCGTCGTTCGGCTCCATTCTGATAACAAATCGGCTCCTCTCACCTCCTGAGCTCCCAACCTCCCGACACACAGTTACAGAAAAACACACTTTTGCTCTTGCAACATAGCCCATCACTAGCACCTCACTCAACTTTTTTTCGCAACAAAAGTACCAGGTAAGCCCCTCATTCTTCCTCCCTGCCCTCCCCGGCCTTGTCAAGATCCAAAAGGGTATTTTTAGACGTGCGACGAGCTCGTGGCCCAGCCAGAGCTTCCCCGCCGAAATTGCCGGGCCCTCTCCTGTTCCTACTCTTCTGAAGCACTCCCCACTCGGGCAGTGCCCAACCTCAGACCTGCGAGTCTTGGCCCCTTAAAACCTTGAGCGTCCTTCTTCCGAATATCTTCTGACAATCCACACCGGCTAGCAGCATCTTCAACGATCGCATTATACCAACTCGCAACAATGTCTTCCCCCCAGGATAAGGCCCAGGTCTACGTTGGCCAGCTCGACAAGGAGGTGCGTTTCCGTCTTTACCCGAATCCGAATCCCCTCACATTGTTGTTGCCTTGCGCCTCGTGCTTGTACTCACACCACCGTCTCGCAGCTCTCCAAGTACCCCGTTCTCATCAACCTCGAGAAGCAAACCGGTGTCCCCAAGGCCTACGCCGTCCTTGGCTCCGTCGCCCTCTACTTCTTCCTCATCCTCCTCAACCTCGGCGGTCAGCTCCTGACCAACATCGCCGGCTTTGTCATCCCCGGCTACTACTCCCTCGGTGCCTTGTTCTCTGCCGACAAGCACGATGATACCCAGTGGTTGACCGTAAGTGTCTATGGTGTGCTGAAAGTTTTGGTATCAATGACTGACATCTTGTGCAGTACTGGGTTGTCTTCTCTTTCTTCACGTAAGGCCTTTCGTTTGATGCCCAAGAAGTCGGGCTCCGAAAAACACATTGATACTAACCAATTCCAGCGTCCTGGAGAGCTTCATCAGCGTCGTCTACTGGGTTCCTTTCTATTATACCTTCAAGTTCATCTTCCTTCTCTGGCTCTCTCTTCCTTCCTTCAAGTAAGCTGCTGCCTCCCCTTGCTTCCGCATCTACCCAAAACTAACCAAAACATCAGGGGTGCCGAGATCATCTTCCGCTCCTTCCTCGCCCCTACCCTCTCCCGCCACTTCCAGACCTCTGGCTCCACCGCCAGCGGCCTCCGCGCGAAGGCCGATCTCCACACCGAGTAAATGGGTCTTATCGGTTGCTGGACCTCTCCTGTGAAAGTGCAAAGCAGATATCTACTTGGCTTTGCGTGGGGGTCTAGCTAGCTTCGAGGAGATAAGTGAAACAACAAAAAGCATTCAGATGCCCGTTTCCTTCTTGACGTTGGACATGATTTACGACGCAGGCCACGCGGATCGGCGGCAAGGTTGGAAACTCCAAACGACATGGTAGACACATGCATGGTGGCTTGGGATGGGAGGGTATCTTCTAGGGTTCAAGGGAGGGGTTAGATACACTGGTGCTCACGGATTCAACCTTTATGTGGGATTTTCCTTTCGGGATTGGTCAATTTTTCCGGAATAGATTCGTCCGCGTTGTTTGGATTCTACTGTGTATGTACGCTGAATAGGAGGGGGGATGGAGCAGGGAGGAGTGATGAGAAGAGAGAGGGGTTACACTACGGCCGCCTTTTTTTTCTTCTTTTTTTTTTTTTATAAAAAAAAAAAAAAAAGGGGGGGGAATATATCGGAGTGTGTCGTGTATGGCATCATCCTTTGGATAGATCGACATGGTGAGCATGGACCTTTTTTGGCTCAGTGTTTCATGTGAAAGGATACGTAATTCTGTGGGATCGCCCCCTGTCCCAATTCCCATCGGGTTCTTGGCAGCCCGTTCCTTGGCGCCACTGCAAGGGCCCGGGCTGCCGAGGCGGCAACCATCAATCAACCCTTTAGACGCGGCTGCTAATGCTCCAGATTGTCTATCTGCACTTACACCACCACAAACACACCCGAACCTTTTTTTCCACGACGAACGACCCCGACAATTAACGAAAAGTACGAGCGATTTCTTCTCCCTCACAAACACGCTGCGCATTTTCGAATCTATACGATCCCTTTTGCAGAGTAGTAGCATGTTACGATAAACCGGGCGGCCTCCCTCGGTCACCTACCTACCGGGGTCTGTCTACTCTGCTCTGGGTGCGCATTCGAAGATCAACCACCACGCCGGAGACGGGGAATATTTTCACAACAACAGCCCAAACAAACAATGAACTTTTGCCAATCATCGAGGGGATACTTTTGCTGCGCGATGCACCTGAGCCCGTTGCAGTCACGGTTGGCGGCTTCGGTTGCTGCGTCTTGCTTGTTGGTTTTGTTGTATTTGAGCCTCTTTTCGCCGCACTTTGCCGTTGCCGAGCTCGACCGGCCGCCGCGGCTGTTACCGATTGTATTCGATGACGACCTCGATTTTACGCCCAACCTCCCGGCGGGCGGGCCGATGTATGAGCCGGACTTCATAGGGTTCGACAGGAGCATCATTGGACGGGCAGCGGACGGGTTGTTGAAGCTGGAGAACACGGACCCTACGCCTATGGACTTGGAGGAGGGCAGCACGACGAGGTTTTGGTTTCCTTTGGCGGTTCTTGCTGGGCGGGAAGGGGGGAGTTGGAGTTGAGAGGTGAGGGTGAAGGTGAACAAGAAGAGGAGGGGCTGTTGGGAGAGAGGCAGGCTTCCAGCAGGACGATCTACATCTCGGTCAACACTTGCAAACAACCGACTGCTATCGAACCGGACAAGACGAAAGAGATGGAACCGCCGCAGTTGACGCTTTTTGTGTCAAAGTCGGCCGAGTATCAGGCTCCCGGACCGTTGGCGGACATGTCGACTCAGCATATGTTGCCGTTTGTGGAGGGGGCTGTCAATTTCAACTTCACGGCCACGGAGGATGTTTACATTGCGGTTCACGCGCCGAACGTGTCGGATGTTTTTGAGGGGAAATACAACTTTGAGATTGCGGTCTCGGGTGAGGGGTATTACTTTGCGTATAACGATCAGGATGACGCGGATCTCATCTGGGTGGATAGTGACTCCCAGGGGGCCCTGCTGATCACGCACAACTTGACGACGGAGAGGGATCCGGAGGTGCAGGAGAAGATTATGAGCATGGAGCCGTATCCGTATGTGCTTTTTGCGCATAATAAGACGGATAGGGGGTTGGATGGGTTGAAGCGTTCGTGGTGTGGGCTGAAGCTGAATGCGATGATTGCGGGGGTGAGGGGGGGGAGGGAGGAGGGGAAAGTGAGGAGTAGTATGACGAGACGGGGGATGGGGGGGTTGCCGAAGCAGCAGTTTTTCTTTAATGGGTTGTGGGCCGATACGAACTATACGGCTTTTTTGGCGAGGGAGAGGAAGGGGGGGGGGTTGGGTTTGGGGAAGAGGCAGGAAGGGGGGGAGGACCAGGGGGGAGGCGGGGGGGTGGAGGTGTTCAAGCCGGTTGATTTTACGACTAAGTCGGGTGGGTTTGTTTGTTTGGTCTTTTTGTTGAAGTGGTGAGGCTAACATGAGAGATTATGATAGATCACGGCAACTGCGCCCTCATCACCGACCTCGAATTCTGCAACGAGGTAGCTTACTCCGTCCCTTCCAACCCGTCGTTTGGCAACTCGACCCAGCTCGCCAGATTCTACGACGACCACGCGGCCAAGCTCTACGTCAACTTTAACCTCACCCTCCAGCAGATCCAGTGCGAAGCTGGGCCCACACAGCGGTACTCCCTCGTCAGGACCTGCGACGACTGCGCCAATGCCTACAAGAACTGGCTCTGCTCCGTCACCATCCCTCGCTGCGAAGACTTTGGCAACAGCGCCCCTTATCTGCAAGCCAGGGCGATATCCCAGCCGTTCCCGGACGGGGAGATGCTAAGTAAGGAGGAGTTGGAGAGCATGCCGAACATTACACGGTTCAACTCGAGTCGGAACACGAGGATAGACGAGGAGATTAGGCCGGGGCCGTATAAAGAGTTGCTGCCGTGTGAGGACTTGTGTTATGATTTGGTGAGGAGCTGTCCGGCGAGTATGGGGTTTGGGTGTCCCCAGCCTGGGGGGCTGGGGTTTGAGGGGAATTATGGGCAGAGGAGGGAGAATGGGGAGTTGGTTTGTAATTTCCAGGGGAGTGCGCATATTCCTTCTGGGGAGGGTAAGGTGCTTGTACGTTGGGGGGTGTTGGCTGCGGTGGTGGGGATGGGGGTGGCTTGGGGGGTTTGATGGGTTATGGGTTATGAGATTTTTTTCTTTTTTTTCTTCTTTTTTTTTATTCTTTTTTTTCTTTTTTTTCTTCTTTTTTTAGTTTATTTATCTATTTTTTCTTAGCAATGGCGTTATTAGGGAACATGTATGAGGGTTTTGGGCAGGTAAACGAGCGATTGTTTTTTGGCTTTTCCTTTTTGTCTGGTATATCATCTGTAAGGACCGGTGCGTGGATACCATGTTATTTTGATATTGTAGAGGGATGGCGTTTGGTGGTTGTTTGAATGGAACGGAGGTGGTTATTGTGAGCATATACAGAGAGATGTAGATCGCCGAGCTTTTTGGGCTTCATTACTGAACATGTTGCTACAAGTAAAGGGTTTGGTTGTGTATATTCTACAGATTTCATGCCTCATTTCTCCTCTCTCCTCTTGTCATCCTGCAGTTTCTTGACCTGGGCTTCCAGCCTGATGATCTCGGCTGTTCGATTTGTTCAGTCTTCTTGTTAGTTGTCAGTTATTTCTCTTGATGGTTTTTGGGTGAAGTGTACAATACCTTTTTTTTGCTCCTTGATGTCATCCACCTCTAGCTTTGACCAACCCCAGTAGGCCAGCTGGTATACAAATACTGCGAGGAGGGCTGTCTTGGCGACTGGTCTGGTCCAGGCTTTGTAGAAGACTCCTGTCTGGGAGGTGGGTTTTTGAGAGGAAGAGGAGTATTGTCTGAGTTGTGAGAGGGTGAATATTGAGCGTCTGGAGACTGGGAGGCGGGGGAGGGTTGTTCTGAGGGGCGACATCTTGTTTGTTGTTGGCCTGCTCATGAGATATAATGGTAAGAGGTGTGAGAAGCACTCGCTTCACATGAAGTTATCGCTGCTGCTGATAGATCAGCACCACTGATTGGCCCCACCCCTGCCCTGCCAGCCCCGCTGAGGTCCCACAGGGGCGGTCCATGCTCCTCCCGCGTGGCGTGTGGATAGCGCGCTGGCTGCTTGCTGCTGTGCTCAACGACAGATGGCCTGAACTTCGCGACCCTTGAACTGGTGGTCTCCGTACGAGATATGTGCTGGGGTGTGTGCAATCTGGCCAGTCTTTAACCATTCTGTCTCTTTCGTATTCACATCCCCCATTCCCACCTCCTTCCCTTTTTACGAACCCCCCTAACGACTGATACCCACCCGCCGATAAGTCAGTTCAGTTTCCTTGCTGGGTTTATTCCGCCACGGACCACAACTTCGACCATACCTACACCACAGAAGGATAGCTGTCCTCGTTCTCGAGCTTCACCACCACCATCACCACCACCACCACCACCACCACCACCACCACCACAACAAATAACACACCACATCTCCCACAATGGTACGCCCTCTACCACCACCAACAACCACATCAATTACCATGCGGTAACTAATACCACCTGCTAAACAGGCCCAAACACCCACCCAAAGGCGAGCCAACCAAAAGTTCGCCAAGGAGAACGAGGCGCGCATGGGCAAGAACATCGAGCAGATCAAGAAGAAGGTCCCCAAGGAGCAGCTCAAGTCGCCAATCAGCCCCGTGTGGTTGGGTACGTCCTCTCTCCTCCCCCAACACCATATATCCCAGCAATTGCTGACAATAAAACCAACAAAAACAAAAAAACAGGCGTCCTAGGCTTCATCATCTTTGGCGGTCTCGTCTTTGAGGCGCTGAGCCGTATCTTTGGCCGGTAAATAGCCCACCAACTACTACCACGAAACGTCAATTTGTACACCGAACCGGGAAATTTGAGAGGAGCGGTGGAGAGGAAATATACATTCCCGCCGAGCCTTTGAAAGCCATGCTGCCAGAGGGGGCATACACACCAAAAACACCGGGTCGCGGAGATGGGATGGAACACCCATCAAGGAAGGGTAGCGGGCGCTGGCTGGAGGTTGCCAAACCATTTTGTTTGCGCATCTTGTTGTACCATGTCTTTTTTTTTTTGTGCGTTGATTTTGTTGTCATATTGGCCAAGAGAAAAAAGCCATTGATTTGCCTTTTGGAGTTCTTGTTCTTCTCTGTATACATATACCATATACCGTGCTGGTGTTCCGGCGCCGAAATGGACCCAAGTTTGCAGCATTGTATCTACAGCTAATCCCCGGACTTTTCACTCCCTGCGGTCATCATACTCCCTCCTCTCTCTGTGCTCCCTCCGACTCCCATAATCTCTCCGGCTCTCATAATCCCTAACCTTGTGTTCCCTCCTCCCCTCAAACTCCCTCCTGCCCGCATACACCCTACTCTCCCTCAACGCTTTCCGGTAATCATGCTCCTTATCCTCCACCACCTCTTCCACCTTTCTCCCACCCCAAAACCCCCTCTGCCCTTCATACCCCCTCTGGAAATGCCTCTGTTCCTTCCGGTTCCTGTACCCGTTCTTCTTGTTCTTGTTGATCTCCAGCCCAAACCTCGCCCAGTTGGCCCACCCAACCACCCCCCACAACACCACCCTCCCGGTCATCATCTTGTTGTCCCAAAAGTACAAGCCCAAATCCCTCACCCTCACCCAGTAGTACAACTGCTGGTGAGTCGTCACAGCCCACTCCCACTTCGCACGCACTTCAAACGCTAACAAGGCAAGCACCGGCAGCCAACAGATCAAGAACAATACGAGCACAAGAACCAGCACTAGTCACGCGCCCAGGCCACGTTTTTGCCCCCCAGTCTCGAATTTCTGGCGGATGCCGGCGCTGAACTGCTGTTCGAGTTCTGCCGAGACGTGGTTGATGTCCAGACGGGGACGGGCAGACCCGGGAGTGGTGGTGGTGGTGGTGGTGGGCTTTTTGCCCCCGCCGAGCAGACGCATGAACTTGGACTGGCGGGATTCTCCGCCAGAGAGGGCATCAACGCGCCAGTTGTCGGCTGCAGGGGCGGTTTCGGTAGTGGCGGGGGGGTTCTCCTCCCTTTCCCTCTTCTCCTTCTTCTCCTTCTTAGGTTTCTCCTCCCCCTCCTCTTCAGTCTCCCCACCCTTGGCCCTCTTCCTCTCTCTCCTCACCCTCCTCCGTCTCTCCTTCTCCTCCTCCTCCTCCCTCTCCCTCCTCTTCCGCCTCGACTCCTTGCTCTTGATCGTCTCCCCCCATCCGACCCCTCCTCCTCCTCCTCCTCCTCCTCCTCCTCCTCCTCCTTCCTCTTCTTGACCCTCTTCACCTCATCATCATCATCCCTCTTGTTCTTCTTCTTCTTCTTGGGCCTCTCGTCCTCCGCGGTGAGAAGGTTGTCAGTCACCTCTTCGGTAGCAGTTACATCCTCGCCCTCCGCCTCCGCAGCAGCAGCCTTGCGCTTCTTCTCCTTCTTCTCCTTTTTACGCTTCTTGTGTTGTTCGTCTTCATAAACCGACTCGGCTACATCCTCCAGTCTGGAGGAAGACGACTTCTTGGACGATCTCTTCTCCCGCTTCTCGCTCTTGATGGAGGGGGCGGGGGCGCTGAGGACGGATTCCGCGCGGTCTTTTTTGGAGGAGCCCATTTTGAAATGAGGGAGAGGTTTGCGAAATCGGGGTGAGAGTGGATTGATGGTGAAGAGAAAACGTAAGAAATGGGCGAGGGGGGGGGTGGGGGGTGAGGTGAGAAGGTCAAGTGGGTGGCTGGTGAGAGGAGGTGGTGCAAGCAACGCCATCAAGGTGCTCCGCTTATTTGGGGTTTTGATGCATGAAAAAAAAAAATTGGAGACTAGCGTATCATAACCCTAACCCTTAGGCATCATGCAGGGGTGAGGTAAGTAGCGGTCAAGATCATAACAAACAACAACAACAACAACAAACAGCAACAACAGCAGGATAACAGCGATAATGATAATTTTCTACAGAAAATCCAACCATACGTGTACATATGGGATAATGGCTCGCGCGAAGCTGGCATTACACCGTGTCGGGGACCCTCGTCAAAATGTCTTGTCAGCGCTGCTCTCTCTTCACAAACGGGATCAATTCCAACGACACAGATTGTAAATTGGTACTTCCCACTTGTGCCCTCCCAGTCGCCCTACAGTCGCCTCTAACGAGGGGGACTCAGAGGCCTGTTGAAACCACCAACCCGGTTCATGTACTGGCGATACTCCGTCTTCTTCTCCTTCTTGACCGCTCCCACATTGTTTCCAGTAACCTTCTTTCCCTTCGTCGTGCCAAACCCGCCAAAGCCCATCATAGCAGCCATGTCGTCCAGCCCGTCGTCCTCGACGACAACGTCGTCTTCCTCGTCCTCATCCATAGGGTCGGCATCGAACCGCCCTCTTGACTGGTGGTACTCGTCGTGTTCCTCGCTACGGCCTCGAGAGTATGTCCCGTCATGATCGTCCCGTGGCTTAACCTTGAAAGAAACAGGTGCTGCGACAGGGGTCGACGCGTTGGTGCTGGTTGGTTTGGAGCGGGTGGGGAGTGTTTCCGTGGGTTTGTTGCCACCAAATTCGCGGTCGAAGCCTCTGTCGGGGCTTTCTGAGCGACTGGGGGAGCCGACTGGTGGGGGGCGGCGCTGGGGAGGTTGAAGTTCTTTGGTGGGTGGTTTCTCTGGAAGTTTGTTAGCAATGTGGCAGCGAGAATGGGAAGCAGAAGGTGACTTACCGCTGCCTAAAGTCTCAGCATTACCTGGGGTGTTATTTCCTCGATCCTTCTCCCTGTCTCCTCTCGGCTCATCCCGTTGACGATACCCTTTGCCCCTGTCATCTCGCCTGTTGTCGCCTCGGGGAGAACGTGATCGCCTGCGGTCATTTCTGTCTCTTGATCCAGAGCGGTATCTTCTGCTATCTCTGTCTCTATCTCTGTCTCTGTCCCTGTCTCTGTCTCTGTCTCTGTCTCTGTCTCTGTCTCTGTCTCTGTCTCTGTCTCTGTCTCTGTCGCTATCCCTATCCCTCCCGTAATGATCGCGCGATGACCGATCGTGGTGGTGATGTCTGCTCTTATCGTCGTCGCGGTCTCTGCGCCTGTCTTGGTCGCGACGGCGATCTCTGTCTCTGTCTCTGTCTCTGTTATCATAGTGTGATCTATCGCCTCCGCGACGGGAGCTGCCGTGGTTTCTGTCCGCCATCTTCGTTTAGTGGGTTTGTTGATTTGCGATGCGATTTCAACGGGAGTGACGTCGGCAGGCAGTTTGGAAATTTCCAGACCGCGCTGCTGGGAAACGATGTGGGAGCGGGCACCACGTTAATTGTTCAGTAGGCCAGACCCCCCTGTATTTTTAGCGTCACTGGCAGATGGTCCGAGCGTCTCGAGATCTTGTCAATTTGGCGGGGTTGAGCTTGATATCGGAGAGCATTTTGGAGGTTGTATGAACTGTAGCCAGATGTGGAATATGGATACTTTAACGAGTTGCCCTGATTTGAAATAGCTGAATATATAGGGTTTGAATCTCCTTTGACTTTCATAGTAGCCCACCGTTGGACCTAGTTTACCACCCATTGCGAGCTCTGATTTCTGCCCCCACTTTAACTCACCTTCACTTTCAACTCTCATCGTCAGTCAGTCATACACACCTACCTTCACAAGTTCACAGATAATCTTTCTGTCTCGCAGCCTAATATATCAAAAGCCATCATGTCGCCCTCAGCAGCCTCCCATCACCGCTCGCACTCGCTCCTCCTACTCCAAAAGCTTCTGAATCTTCGCGACAAAGCCTCACCACTCACACTCATTCTTGACAACCTCGAGCAGCCAGCTCACCCAGTCCTCAATGAGTTCATGACCCGAGCCAAGGTGTGTCTCCTTTGACCCCCTTATTCCACCTTCATCACTAACCTCTTGCTCAGATCTCTAAAGCGAAAATAATCTTCATTGCCCTCTCTACCCTCAAGAAGCCACCCCTTGCCGACGTCTTCATCCGCGGCCGTCACAAATCTCTTCAACAACTCGCCTCCGAAATAATCCCCCACGTCACACCCTCCCCCTCCTCCCCAAACCAAAGTATGTCTTCCCTCCCATACCCTTCATATCTCACTAACCCCCTCGTTAGAAAACATCTTACTCTTCGATACAATCCACCCCCTCCTCTCGACCCCCTCCCACCTCCCCTCCTTCCTCCAATCCATCATCCCCCCCCTAACCACCTCTTGTCTACTAGTCTACCACACCGACATCCCCCTTCTCCCCCAATCCACCCCCTACACCCCAACCCCTCTATCAGTCCTAACCCACCTCTCCACCTCGATCCTCACCCTCACCCCCCTCTCCCACGTCCTAGCCACCAAAGCCGCAGAGGATAAATCCCTCCCCGCCCCCGTCTTCGGCCTCCGCTCATCCCGCGAAGGCGTCCTCCTCTCCCTCCGCCCCCCATCCTCCCCCCAAGGGGTGGTGATAACGATGGAACTCCGCCGCAAATCAGGCCGCGTCGTCCAAGAGAAGTTCGTCCTCTTCCCGTCACCCCCAACAACAACCGCTCAACACCGACAACAAACAAAGGGTGTCGGCGGAGTGATCCTCCTGTCTGACCACCCCGCTTTTTCCACAGCAACAACGGAAGAGGAGGGGGAAGGAATCCAGGCTACCTTCAACCTCGGCCTCACCGAAAAACAACGCCGCGACCGCGAAGGCGTTGTTCTCCCCTACTTTGACGCCCAGACCGAGGTGGGTGGGGGGGAGGGGGGCAGGATATTGTATGACATGGGGAGGGAGGACGATTTTGATGAGGAGGAGGATGAGATTTAGTTTGGTGGTTTCTATACCCCCTTTCAGCCATCTCAATACACCCAAGAGCATTCTTGTCACCACGCCTTACAAGACAGCCACACCACCCTCCCCGCAAAATACTTGGCACAGCAAAAACAAAGCTGACCTGTACCATACTATAAACCATACCTCAATAGTAGTAGAACCCTTTCAAATATCTCCAAAGCCCTATCGACAAGCCATGGTACACAATATAATATGGGTTAACCTCCTTCCCATGTTAATTATTTTGTGGCAAGGGTGACAACCCAGCCCCTTTCAACAATGGTTTAGTTTCTTCGAACCAGAGTATATATGTAGCATGAGACATATTATCTGCACCAAAAAAAATAAAAAGGCAGTCGCATCATCAAATTCTCGTTATTGTTCTACTTCTCGCCCAGAAAAACTTCCTATCGCTGCCCAATAAGGGGTATCTCTTGGCAAAACAACTCCCCGACACCAAAAAAAACCCAATTCCCAACTCGCTCTGCTCAGAACATCCTTTTCCCTCTCCAGCGCTCAACATCATTACTGCACAGACGAACCCTCACCACCTGTGCTCTCACCCTCATCCAAATCCCCTTCTACACTACCAATCTCATCCCTTGGACCCATGATACTCAGCCTGGACATAGCCTCATCACCTGAACTCTCATCCCCGTCCAAATCCATTTCAGCACTACCAAGTTCACCCTCTTCCTCATCTCGTCCAGCCATCCCATTCAGATTCTCATACACAGTCTCCGAAACACCCGGCGGGGCCGGCAGCAGCTCAGCCCGGGGCGAAACACGAGTAAGCGGACTCACAAGACCCGGCAACAAAGTGCCACACCCATAAGACCTTCCAAACGGTTGAGGTTCACCCCCGGGCGAAAAGCGGGCATTGGAAGGTGGAACGGCGAAAATGGACTGCGATTCGCGGTGGACAACAACCAGTGATGGTCCCGGCGAGGCTACCTGAAAGATTCTTCCCCCCGGGGAATTGATCGCGCAAATTGGGCCACCGGGAGGAAAAAATAACAATGGGTACATGTCTCGTTCGTCGGGAAGCGGGCTGTCGGGGAGATATCGGTTAGTGTCAGAAGAGTCCAAGTCACCCTCAGGCGGAGGACTTCCAGGGCGCGAAGAACCCTCAACGTCAGGGCGAGGGGGCACCGCGGGAGTGGGCGACAGCGGAGAAGGCGTCACGCGACGGGGCCGGGGAGGGTCCGGTGGAAGTTCGTTACCGGTTATACCATCGTAGACCGAGTATCCCCCCCTCGCAGGTGTGTTGAATGTCGGCGAAGCTGCCAGGTTGAGGCTTGGTGAAGTCGACGAGGACGTTTCGGAAAATGATGCTATGGTCTGCAAAAGGGGTGAAGGCGCATAATCCTGCGTAATAACCCACTCCGATACCCGTCTCATTACGTCACGTGGCGACCTTCTGTCAGGTATCAACAGTAGGTTGCGAGGGAACAGAGAATTCAGACTGTCGTGCTCTTCTGGGTCAGACTGCTCTACAGACTGCTCTACAGGCTGCTCTACAGACTGCTCTACAGACTGCTCTACAGACTGCTCTACAGACTGCTCTACTGGGCCAGGCTGATATGTTGCGGGCTGGTGTGTTACCGACCATTGCATCCTGGCCCCGTTACTCAAGTTCAGCCAACTTGCCTCCGTCGGATCCCATCTGGATTGTACCAATCGAGGGTCACCCAAATCCGCTGAAGATCCGCGTCCACGGTACGTGGCGAGCATTTGGTAATCTCTTTGGTTGGGTCTGCGGGCTCTTCGACCGTCCCGCGTTTGGCGAGGCCTGGGCGTTTCTCCTCCGGCCAACGAAGAAGATGATGGTTGGGATCCTCCTTGAGGCTTGGGACGAGGGGTTTGTCCACGGGCCAAAGGTGTCAAAAATGGTGGGGATGCTTCTCGAGTTCTAGATCGAGGCGAAAAGCCAAGTCTGGGTGATTGTCCACCGGCCGAGGATGAAGATAATGGTCGGGATCTTTTTCGACTCCTAGATGCAGGCTGAAAGCCGGAAGAGCCAGGCCTGGGGGCTTCTTCATCCGGTGTATCTTCAAGACCGGTCTGCCCGCTGGCCTGATCGTTGTCATCCTTCTTTTCCTCATCCTTCTCTTCCTCATCCTCTTTTTCCACATCCTCCTCTTCTTCATTGCCCTTCTTCTTGTCACCTGGCCCATCTCCATCGCCCTTTTTGCCATCATCATTCTTGTCACCGTCGCTGTTCCCTCCATGACCCCCTCTACAACCATCATTTCCGCCATTGTCATCACGCTCTTTACCCTTTCCCTCGTCACGAGATTTCTGAACATCAGCAGGCCCCAACTTGGAAGACTCTCCTGCTGCATCACGAGCAGCTTCAGAATCTTCAGGGTCGCCTTGAAATTCCTCAGTCTTCCCATCAAATCTCGTCTCTGAAATGCGATATAAAGACCAGCCCCCGGAACCACCTTTCCTTTTTCCACGCCCTGAATGAGCCTGGGACCGTGTGATCCTCTTGTCTGACGTGGGATTCTCGTCCACCGCTTTCCCCTTGGCCTTCGGTTCCTGCGGCTTCTTCTCAACTGACCCCGCATCCATCTCGTCTCGTGTGCGCTTCACGGCGCGAGGCGGGTTTCGCTTCGGCCCCTTATTCTAGTCAGTGGCCTTGGGCGAAGGAGCTTTGCCAGTGGCATCTTGTGTTTTGTTATCACCAGCCGGCGCCAGTTCGTCATCAGCCTTCTTGCTGGCCTCAGCTTCGGTCTCCTTGCTAGACTCTGTGTCTGCTTTCTTGTTCGACTCTGCGTCCGGCTGCTTGCTGGTCTCGGTGTCCGTCTTCTTGCTGGTCTCGGTGTCGGCCTCCTTGTTAGACTCTGTGTCTGCTTTCTTGTTCGATTCTGCTTCCGGCTTCTTGCTGGTCTCGGTGTCCATCTTCTTGCTGGAATCTGTGTCCGTCTTCATGCTGGAATCTGTGTCGGCTTCCTTGCTAGACTCTGTGTCTGCTTTCTTGTTCGACTCTGCGTCCGGCTTCTTGCTGGTCTCCGTTTCCGTCTTCTTGCTGGATTCAGTTCCCAATTTGTTGCCCGTTCCCTTGTCGACCCTCTTGGGCTTCTCAGAAGCATCCTCCATGAAGTTGTCCATGAACGCATTGAAAAGATGCTTCTTGAAATCGCCGCGCACATCTTTGTAGTGGGCTTTCCATGCCTTGGTAAGCCAATTCTCAGTTAGATGGCCGTCCCGGATGCTGTTGTAGTATTGCGAGCAGTCGTCGCGAAAGTTGTTGTCGTTTGTCAGAGATGCAACATCGGGTTTCCCGTCAAGCTGGTATCCGTTGGGCAATTTGGCCAAGATGGTCTGGCGATCGGCCTCGCCCAAACGGTTCCATGATCCAGGAGCCAACAACAAATCCTTTGGCAAAATAGGGTCAGCCTCAGCGCGGAATTCGTGGTGTCAAGGTATACGTACGCGAAGGGCATTGCCGTTGCGCAGCTGCAAGAGACCTGAATTCTTTCCCCAAACTTGCGGGTGTTGGAATTTACGGGCTCTCTTAAGCCCCGCCCTGGACTGAGCAGCAGTCTTGGCCTTCTTAGACCTTGAAACCAGAGGCTCGTCACAGCTTCTACGCTTATGGGAGCCTCTTGTGGCTCGAGAGTAGTCAGCATAACCGCCGTCGTCATCATCCTCTTGAGAATCCGGGATTTCGCGATCGAAGTCTCGATAGGGCGTGTTTTCAGGACCCTTGGGCGCGGCCCCGGGGCTTTGGACATCAGGACTCTTCGACAGGGCCCTTAGCGCACCAGAGCTAGAGTCACCCATCGTTGCTGATAGCTCCAAATAAATACTGGAATGATGGTTTAGGTTTCTCTGGGGGCTTTTGGGCGCCGGATCCGGTCGTGGCTGGGATCAAAAGTAATTTTAAAAAAAAAGATTGGAGGATGGTGGGTGGTCAACGATGCGATGTTTGTTACATAACAAGCGAGTAAGAGACTCTTGGATACTCGGTACTGTATGTGCTGCTGTAATATGACCTGGGCTGGCAATGTTGTCTGGTGTTTGTGTGAGAAGAGGGAAAGCCAACGGGCAAAGTCGAAAGGCGGAGAAACACGTCGTTCCCACTGACAGAGTAAACGGAAGGTGAACGTGGGTGTATTACAAGGCTGTGGCATCAGGCAGGTGCATTATTCATAGTGGAGCAGATTGCCGATTACCACAGCAACTTCTTTTTTATAATTGGTCAGCCTTGCACACATGCCGCAGCTTCTCCCCTACAGCTAGCTGCCCCTGTCTCTGCAAGACATTTGCATCATTGACAACTTACCGTAGCACGTCAGCAAACAGGGCTTGGGATGACACTTGCTCCATCTCTTCTTTCAGTCAATTCAGATACCCGCCCGTGCCTCCCTAGTGTATTGCTCTTTACCGACCCGCTGCAACAAGCCCCGGAGCCGAAGCTGAAGGACGACACCTCTCCAACCAAAAAAGCCACGTACACTTGCGCCTGCCCAAAGGTAACCTGGCTGGTCTTTGACACCTTTGCGACCAGCATCAGCAGCCGCAATACCAAGCCAAACATCTTCACCACCCGCACCACCACCACCACCACCACCACCACCACCTCCTCCTCCTCCTCCTCCTCCTCCTCCTCCTCCTCCTCCTCAAATCAAAATGATCCGCTCAACCCAAATCGCCCGCATAGACGGTCCGTTCCCCCCTTTTCCCCCTCCCTTCCCCCCCCCCCTTCATCAACTAACCTTCACCTCCTCCCCCAAATAGGAGTAATGCTCTGCGCCTCAACAGACACCTCCCCCTCCGACCCCCCCGACCTAGCCGAAGTAAAATCCCAAATCAAGCTCATCCTCCGCCGCCTAACCCGCACTTCCAACCCCCAAGCCAGCATCTCGTCAGGCGCCTACACAATCCACTACCTCCTCCAGTCCGACATCGTCTACCTCACCATCACCGACGCCTCCTACCCCCGCAAGCTCGCCTTCACCTACCTCTCCGACCTCGCCACCGAGTTCTCCACCACCTACCCCCAGCAGCAGCTCATGTCCACCATCCTCCGCCCCTACGCCTTTATGGAGTTTGACACCTTCATCAGCCGGACAAAAGCTACCTATTCTGACGCGAGGGCGACGCAGAACCTGGACAAGCTCAATGATGAGCTGAGGGACGTGACAAAGTTCATGACCAAGAATATTGAGGATTTGCTGTATCGGGGGGACAGCCTGGAGAGGATGGGCGAGTTGAGCAGTAGGTTGAGGGATGATAGCGCAAAGTATCGCAAGGCGGCCGTGAGGATCAATTGGGATTTGATGCTGAAGCAGTATGGGCCTTTTGCCGGGTTGGGGTTGTTTATATTGATTTTTGTCTGGTGGAGGTTTTTCTAGGGGGTAAGCACTGCGGGAAGGGGGAGATGTATTGGAACTAATGAGGCGGATGGACGTGAGCATTTGGAGTTATTGGGAAAGCGACATGTTTGAATATGTATAAATATGAGCAAAGGCATGCGAGCAACTGGCTAGGCAAACAGAGCTTGGGGGCTAACATGTGAATATTAAGGGTTTACAATGGTCATGAGATCACCTCGGTTCTCCCTATTTTGCCCATGTTTTGACATGAATTCATGTAATGCTAAAATCTACGTAATTACACACCAGCAACCTCCACTCCCATGGCAACACCTCATTTCCTCTTGGTCGCCTTCCCCTTCTTCTCAGCCCCCGTCACTTTAACCGCCTCCTTCTCCTCCTTCGGCTCCTCCACAACCTCCCCTTCCTTCTTCTTCTCCTCAATCATCTTGGCCCCTTCCTCCTCCTCCTCCTCCTCCTCCTCATCATCACCCCCCTGACCAAACTCGTTGACCCTGGTATAATCAACCTTGTACACCCACCTCTGATAAATATAAATAAAGAAAATCACATCATCCCTCAAGGTCGCCAACCGATGCAGAAACGGCATCTTGATCGTAAACGCAAACAAGTCATCAATAAACGTGTTCAAAAATTTGTACATCATCGCCTTACCCGGCATGTGCGCCACGCTTTTCAGTCTGTAGTTGATATACAAGCTCGGCAGCATCATCAAGAACCCATAGGCGTAGACCGAACCGACAAGCGTGGCGATGATGTAGCTGTACCACGACTTGTGGGTTTCATACACCAGGGAATAAACCGCGTAGGCGAGGAGGAGAGGCACGCCGGCCATGTACATGTACTTGAAGGCGATCTCGTCGTACTCTTTAGTCTTTTGCTCCGTGGTGCTGAGCTTGTGCTTGTCTTCAAAGGAGATGCGGTAAGGGATGAGGGAGTTGGGGGAGGCGCGGACGCGGACGTTGACGACGGTGGTGATTTTCCAGAGTTCGATCAGGATGCCAACGCCTTGGCCTCCGAGGATCATCCAGGAGGTGTTTTGGGATTGGTCGATCAAGTAGAGAAAAATGACGGTTTGCATGAAGACGTTGGCGAGGATGGATCTGACGGAAATACCAACATTGTCCTTCTTCTTGCGGTAATGGGCGATATCAGAGCCGAAAGCCAAAGTCTCGAGGATCATGTGCGCGATGCTGACGATGATGGTGACGCAGAGGAGGATGGGGTTGGTGTCCATGAAGATCTCCTTGACCATCTCGATCTCGCTGCCGTCGCCACCACCGGCTGACATGCCGCCTCCCCAGGCCGCCTGGCGAGCTTGTTCCTTGCTGTTCGTCTCAATGGGGGCCATGAGCTTGAACTTCCAGTCGGCCAGGTTGTTGAGGTCAATGCGGATGGGCAAAGTGGTCACGGTCTCGTTCACGATGGTCATCTTGGACTTGAGCTGCCAGAAGGTGTTGACGAAGAGGATGGGGTAGTACCATCCATTCTGGCCAGTTCCGTCACGGGCACCTGTTGCCTCGAGACGGATATACTGGCGAATAGCTGGATGAGCCTGAGGAAACGAAAACGTGCCGCTACCAGGGATGAAGGACAGCGACACGTTGGGGTGGTAGTAGTTGGCGACAATCGGGCCAGCCTGCTCGGGTTCATCCTCCACCACGACTTCCTCCACCTCGGCATTGTCAGATAGCAAGTTCCTCGTCTTGGACTCCTTCTTCTTGGGGATGTACTGTGTCAGAGGGTGAACAAAGTGATAAGCAGCACCAGGATCGTAATTGCGCCGAGTCGGATCGAGAGGGGCGCCGGACAATCCAATGTAAAAGTGTCCCCAGAGAGTGCCGTTTTTCTGAACAGGAACTGGCACATTGATAGTTCCCTCGGCAACTCTTGTGTCGCTCCAGTTGCCAATCCTGAACCCCTTCTCCTGAAAGACAATGGTGTCCTTGGGTAGCTTGTCGAGAGGCTCAGCAACGAATGACGGGGAAACGGTAACGATGATATCGACGGCGCTGTTGTCTGGCCAGATTGGGGCGATGGATTGGGGAATATGGCTGTAGACAGCTCCGTCGTTCAGCTGTCGTGGGCGCTCATGGTATGGTGGTATGGCACCAGTTGCGACTTGGACTACCTGTCCGTCGGCGTTGGTGACAGACGTGGTCTTTTGGCCGCCTCCTGTGAACTGTTTCATAACAAACTGCATGGCCATCCACATCGCAAGACCTTGGAATATTTTCATGAGCATCGATTGCTGGAGCCATTGTTAGTGAACATGGTCAAAGACAGCCAGCCGTTGGGTAGCATATCAACCTACGCCTTGCTCCTCCTGGCGAGCAGGCTCAGCGCCTGCTGCCGCGACGGGTTCCGGCATCTTGGGCGATTTTATTGATTCCGGAGTTGACTTTAGTTCATATGGGAAGACGTTTGGAAATAAGGACAAGAAAAATCCAAAGAAAAAAAAAAACGTCGTCTTTGCAAAGGGCACGTTTTCCGAGACGGACGTTGCGCTTTGTGTCTAGCGTCGTGGCGTAATTCCAAGCCCTGGATCACTGAAGTGGCCGGCCGGCCGGCGCTGCAAATCAAAGTCAGGGACGAGGCCACGGTTCCACGGCAGCTCCCGAGGCTGGGTGGGGGTCCATGCACCCCACATATTTCAACAAGGTGCTGTTTTGTTTGTTTCACTTGAGGCACATATCAAGAATAAGACAGGGCATTTGAAGTTCATCTTTTATTAGGGGTTATGGTAAAGCTATCGGATACCAAGACAGTCAAAAGTCCATGATGTGACGGATATCTTCATCAGCCTCAGCTGCGAGGCTTGACGCTCCCTTATACAGGAGCTTGTCGGGTATTTCCAGCGTCTGCCGAAGGTCCCAAATCCTGGTCATATGATGCCAACAGCATCGAGTTTCGTTAGTAGTATTCCGAACATCGAGGATAGAAACAACTGCTTACCTGAAGAAAAAAAAAAGGTGGTGAAGCCTCGTCCTCAACAGAGTAATCGGAATCGAAGGATGAGGCTGCCCGTCCGAAGAGAGACAGCCACACGCCGCGTATTGCACTCAAGTGATTTTCTCACAAGCTTCGTAATGACTCTCCCAGAGGGACACCAGCAAGAAAACCGCCGAAGCAGCCTCTCCTGGGCCCTGCTTTTCTGATGCCAATTACAGACGCAGAGTTGCGTCAAGCCGTCACCGGCAGAGCTCGCAACCCATCGACACAACCCTCCGAGGAAGGCTGTGGGACGGACGAACTGGTGTGAAGCAGATTCTCCGAATTTCTCATATGCGTAAAGGATCCTCCGAAGAGGTCGAAAGTCGTGTGTGAACAAGACTTTCCGTTTGTCGCATAGAAACGCAGCGTTGAAGAGGACGAGGCTTCACGCAGAAGAAAAAAAGAAAGAGAGTGAGAGTTCGCTGCAATTGAGTCAACCACAATTTGTATCGCCAAAATAAAGTGGGGCCATCAACTGCCTGTCCGGAAAGCTTATGCACAGACCAAGGGGAGCTCTCACCGCCCGAATCTTGCCCCACGGCACCGCCCGCCCCTCCACCGGCCATTGAACCCCTCCATTCATCGATGAAGACTTGTGAAGACAAGTAAGTTGAGGTAGTCTGGGACCCGACGAATCAGTGTACAACGACAAAACTAGCATCAAGTTTGATAGGACAACGGTGCCATCTCGTGACTGCCACGTTTGGCCATTTTATCTCTATATTGGGGAATTCCCAATCCCATGATTTGGCCTTGTGAAGCTCGTGTGGTGTTCGGCGCCGTTCGATTCGTCAAAGACGAGCCGCCGTTATGTCATACATCTGGCCCACATCTGGCTTCATCAAAGGTCCACGTTCACGGCCAACAGGTCGCTCAATCCCGCGAGTTGCCTTTCAGGTCCATGTCGACCGAGTTGTGTCTCTCATGTTCAAACATATATAAGTATCATCCCAGTCTCGCTGTTCATTTCTTCCTAGTTACCCAGAACGGTGCTTTGCTCGGGTCTATTATCTTCGCCTCGACGACAATCTCACTGAGCCTCCCTTTGACTGCCACCTTCTACATCTTGTCTTACAATTCCAATTCGTTTAAATAAGAACCAACTCCACTACTCTCACCAGCAACCGCCCTTGTTTAGAGGTTCGCCGAGCGTCATCAACCAGGGGATCCTCGGACTCTTTCCCAGAAGCGCATAATAAATCCTCCAGGTTGCTTCCAGTCAACTTGCTTATCCCGAGTGACTCAGACGACAGCTCACAGTTGGACTTGTATACACCACCCCTTCCATACCAGCCCGCCGTCCCATCTAATCTTCTTTGCGCCTTACCACCAACAAATCCCCTCGTAAACGCCACAACTCGCCCATCATGGAATCAAACGGCGCCAACAACAACAACAACAACAACAACAACAACAACGAAACCACCCCCAAGCGCACAAAAATTTGCGTCTACTGCGGCGCCTCCCCAGGCTTCAACCCCATCTACGTCGAAGCCGCCCGCTCACTCGCAAGAGAAATGGCCAAAAACAACATCCAACTAGGTACCTCCCCCGCCTCCCTTTGACTCTCTCCAGTCCTAACAAAAAATCTCCAGTCTACGGAGGCGGCACAGTAGGCCTAATGGGCGAAGTAGCCCGTACCCTCGTCTCCCTCTCCGGACCGGACTCAGTCCACGGCATAATCCCTGAAGCCCTCGTCCGCTACGAGCGCGACGCAAACTACTCCTCCACCATCCCCGACCCGTCCAACCCTTCCTCCCGTCCCCATACCTCCTCCACCTCCTCCCTGACAGTCCCGGAAGAGACAGTCTTCGGCCGGACAACCATCGTCCCCGACATGCACACCCGAAAACGCCTCATGGCCCAAGAGGTCCTCAACGGTGGCCCAGGCTCCGGTTTCGTCGCCCTGGCAGGCGGGTACGGTACCTTGGAGGAGCTGTTTGAGACCATGACGTGGAACCAGCTGGGCATTCACAACAAGGGAATTGTCATTCTCAACATCAACGGTTTCTACGATGGCATCAGGCAGTGGATCAACAAGAGCGTAGAAGAGGGGTTTATCCACGGTGGGAACAAGAACATCCTTGTCGAGGCCAAGACAGCAGAGGAGGCGATCAGGGCGTTGGAAGAGTACAAGGTGTCAGATGCGGCGCTCAAGTTGAACTGGAGCTCGCAATAGGGAATGTGGTAGATGGACGGAGAAACTAGATGGAATGGCCAAAAAACAAAAATATCATAAATCAAGACTCCTTTCGCTCAGGCGAAATCAGTGGCCCATCTCAGACTCTGATGTAGCTTTTCATGCTCAGAAGTGCTTTCTCTATCTCTTCCAAAGCGCTGGGCCTGCATAATAATCACAAAGCCCGACCCACAAAGGGTCATCAATTTCCATCTGCGCAATCAACTGCAACAACTGTATTTGCATCTGTACCAACAACCGAGCAAAGAACTCCGGACTGACCTCCCTCAGTGCGCCAGGATTCCTCCATACAATAACTCGGCCGTTATTGCTCTCTACGCATCAACATCCATCGCCGTGCTCTCATCCTCCACCGTCGCCGCCTGAGGCCCCCCCTCCTTCTTATCATCCGCCACCAGCTCCAAATACCTCTGCACCTCGTGCCCATCAAACACCTGAAACGGCTCCGTCTTCTTCGTCTCCTTGACATAGCCCACCACACCCACACTGGTATTCTCCACCGTCAGCTCTCTATCCTGCACCAAACTCTCCTTCAGCGCCCTCAACCCATGCTCAATCAGCTCCTCCCGTGTGCTGGTCTTGAACTTGTCCAGGTTTCTCTCGAGATACGTCCTCGCCATCTGGGACCTGGCACCAATGGCAAAGGCAATCATCTCCTCCGTCATGCCCGACGGTTGAAATTCGAAGAGGTGAGGGCCGGAATCGTCCACGCCGGCGACGAGGAGACCAACGCCGTAGGGGCGCTTTCCGTAGTGCTGCGTGTTGATCTGGGCTTTGGAGCCGATCATGTCGACGAGGGAGCGGATGGGCATGTTGCGGGAGTAGGTGAGGCGGTGGCCGAGGCATTGCTGCTTCATAAAGTTGGAGAGGACGCGGGCGTCCGAGGTGAGGCCGGCGATGGCGATGCCGACGTGCTCGTCGATGGGGAAGAGTTTCTTTTGGTACGAGGAGAGTTCTTCTGCGTTGCGCTAAAGGGGGGGGGAGGCGGAGGACATGAAGTGTTAGATGTGATAGGTGTTAGTTAAAAGGTGGGGGGGACGCACCTTGATCGCTACGAGGACGGCGTGTGTTTTGCTGGCGATTCCTACTACGACTGAACCCTGCTTAACTGCTTCGGCTGCATACTCGACCTGGAATATCCGCCCCTGTGGGGAGCTGGGTTGGTGAGAGAGAGTGTGTCAGTCAGCGATGTTGACCAAAAAGGTGGGATGCCCCGAGTCGCAGCAGCAATAGCAAGCAAGCAACTTACAATGTGACCGAGTCGTTGTCGTAGTTGTTCCTGAACATGGTGGCGGCCTGTTCGACTGTGCTGTTTGTCTGATCCGAGGTGCAGTTCAAGTCTCTATGATCAACCCTGACGGTTCGATTTTATATCAAGGTGGTAGAGAAAGTGGTTGTGGTCTGGTCGTCAAGTTGCAGTGTGGTAAGGCGGTGTTTGTGGTTGATGGTCGAGCTCCCACCCAGCTACCTCAGCAACTCCCCCAGGCAGCTCCTAGCTTCGTCGTCGCCTGCCGCAGAGGTACGTTATCCGCTTTTGGGGAAAGCACGGGCCTTGGTTTATACTGAACTAGTCTTATTCAGGGTTAGCGCCTGCCAGCCGCACAGGGGAGCCCGCCAAGGCTGACCTACCCAGCCGTCCGCGGCGTCGGCGTCACAGGTCACAGGCAAGAACGCAAGCAAGCTCCAACACACGTAGACAGCTTCAAACTCTTTGACGCCACCGTCATCGCACACGACCGCACCCAGTGATACCGACTCGAGATACGGCCTGTTAGTATCAGCCAGGTCATAATCAGTCATCCCATCGCAACGACACATACACTCGCCCAACCCCCAGCCCCCCCCGCCTCACACCTCAGCCAACCAACCGTCACAATGCCCACCGCCGGCCTAAAAACAATCATAGCCCTCTCCTTCGTCCTCGCCCTCGGCTTCCTCCTCGTCATCCTCTCCTGCGCCCTCTACTCCAAATACCATCCCCTCCTCGTCGTCGCCACCTACGTCCTCGCCCCGGTGCCCAACTGGATATGCTCCCACTGCGCCAACCCCGACGACTTTGTCGAGAGCTCGGGCGCCGCCATCCTCGACCTGGGCCGGTTCTGCACCGGGTTCTTGGTCGTGATGGGCATCGCGCTCCCGGTGGTGCTGGCGCATAGCGGGATTATCGCCACGGCGGCGGCGGTGATGAGCATTGTGGGTGGGTTGTTGATTTATGGGACGATTATAAGTTTTGGGCAGTTTTTTCAGGAGGAGCAGGAGTTTTAGGGGGAAGGGGGCGATTCTTGAATGAGTGATGGGGAGATGGATACCCATGAGCGGATGGAGGGTTCGGGAGATTGACGATGATGGGGGTAGCTTTATGATGAGGAATAGGGAAAGGCTATGGTGTTTGAGCTTGTTTTATCCATTATTTTTGATTTTTTTGTACAATTACCGGTGTTCGACGAAAGGTATGCAATCATGTCATGGGAGGATGGGGCAGGTAGCGAAGGTGGGAACGACAGAATGGTGTGTGGGATTTGTTTTTTTCGGTTGATAGTCTTTGGAAAGTTGGGACTGAGGTTAGGAGGGGATAAATCAAGGTATTTTCTCTCAATATTCTTGTTGTTTTGATATGTTTCAAGGAAGCAATGCTGGCGAGTCTTTTTGCCTTGTTTGGAAACCCATGGCCTGGATAGAGCCATCCATATTCTACCAAGGCTGGGTGGGGCCTTACCAGGATGATTACCAACGCTCATACATTGCCCAGCCTCGCGTTCACATCTTGAAATACTTGGGCAGCCCAGCTTCCCTGTTTCAAACACTACAAACATGTTCACATAAGTTTCAAAATCTCGAGCAACATATCCCTGGTCATGGACTTGACCGTGGAGGAAAAGATGTTCTTTGATAGAATTGAGAAGGAATTCCTTGACTATGTCCAAAATGGTATCCCCATCCGTTTCATATATGTCAAAGAGATGCGGCTCGTTGATCGAGCTTTCGTGCAGCAACATTACCTTCCCCGTGTCAGGAGGTTGAGAACAAATCCCGTCACCCTGGAATTCATTGAACATACCTCCTCAACCAAGCCGCGCATGCAGGCTTACCTGCAGACGGTGGTGAAATATGACATGCTCTCCCACAGCTGGCTGCTCGCGCCGACTGCGATCAAGTTTTACGACAGCAATTGGCAGCCCTTGTACGGTGAAGGAGGCGACAGAGCCTTCTGTCGCCTTGTCGAGGCCATCATGCTGGCCAGCGGCGACTCGACGGTCTTGAACTGGTGCGGTGGCGCTGCAGACTTACATAATTCCAATGCCATGCCGCACTCGCCCATTGCCTACCTCTGTGGCTTCCCACACGACGATTATCTCTGGTCAACGGAAGGACTGGACATGGCAATGACAAGCCGCGGACTGCAAGTCCAGCTTCTCATACTTCCCATGAAACTACGAAAACATATTTGTGTTATGGCTCAGGTGCTACCTCGTACGACCTCGTCCTCTCATGCTGTTAGCTGTAGTTTTATAAGAACATCGGTCATGTTGTTGCCGAGCTGATGCCAACGATCGATCCGTCGGAAATGGAGTGGGCACTCGGTGTATTCAACTACATACCCGCAAACGAGCTAGCACTTCCACACAAGTCGGGCGCATACCTCTTGTGCAAGAAAAAGCCGGCTGTGGACCAGAGCCGGATGTTGGGTTCAGAAGGTGAGGTTGTGACAGTGCAGACTACTAGGTTGACGGCTTATAGTTGGAACAAAATGTCGACAGCAAGACCAATCCACTTGACTCTCAAAGGCGTGAGTTCTGAAAAGGAAGCAATGGTGGTTGATAAAAGCCGTTTAGAGGTTGTGTATCTCTGACCATATCTATCCTCTCTGCCCGCACACCACACCGAAACAGTGCGTTAAAGCATTGCTTCCTTACCTTCAAAGTTTTGCATCGTTGAGTCTACCATATACATCATTGGATAATACTACAACAAAAATGAAAACGCCCGCGCCGACATGCCCATGTTGAAAACCAGATGCCCTGTTTTTTCTGAAACCTGCCAAACCACCAGACACACGTTGAGTGTGCTCTGCATTTGCACATCTATCCCATCCTTCAACCTACCACCCCCTTAACAAACCTCCCCAAAAACCCTCAACGGCCCCGCCAACTTGGTAAACATCTCCTCCCTCTCCCCCACCTCCGTGCTCAGTATCGTAACCGCACCCCCGGCCCCAATCCTCCAAACCTCCTCCTCCCCCCCCTCCCTCCCCACCTCATCATCCCACCTAAACAAACTCCTGATCGTAACACTCCAATCCCCCCGTCCGCTAACACAATGATACCCCACAACCCCCGAATACAACCCCCTCTCCCTCCCCCCTTCCACCCCCCTGAGTATCTCACAACTCCTCCTCTTCGGCGCCCCCGTCATACTCCCCGGCGGCAGCGCCCCCGCCAGCGCATCCAACCCACCATACCCCCCCTGTCTAGGCAACTGCCCCTCAACAACAGTGATCATCTGAAACACAGATTGATACTCCTCCACCTTTAGCAGATCCCGCACAGTCACATTCCCCGCTCCGCAGATGGAGTGCAAGTCGTGACGAACTAAGTCAACAATCATGAGGTTTTCCGCCTCCTCTTTGGGGACGTGGAGGATTTTCTCTGCTTGGGAGAGGGTGGAGCAAATGTCCGACTTGCGGACTGTGCCCTTCATCGGACGCATGGAACATTTCCCTTGACGGTCGTAGGTTAGGAAACGCTCGGGGGAGGCGGAGACGAGGGTTGCCGGGTGGAGGCGGAGGTAGGACGCGAAGGGAGCGGGTTGGCGGGTGCGGAGGTGTTTGAACAAGGACCAGGAGTTGGGCCGGGTGGCGGGGGAGGAGGAGAGGCGGGGGTGTTTGGGTTGTGTAGGTGATAGGGGTGGTTGGACATCGCTGAGGGGACGGGTGATGGTTGTTTGGTCTGTCAGGCAGAGTTCATACGACTCCCCCGCGGCGATGTGTTCTTGGCAGAGCCGGACCTTGTCCTCGTACTCTTTTGTCAAGGGGGTTTGGATGGAGGTGGTGCTGCGGGATGGGCGGCGTTTGGTGGGGGATTGGGGGAGTTGGGTGTTGTCTTTTTTGGAGTTGAAGGACGGTCGGCGTTGGGTGTTTTGGAGGGTGAGGAGTTTGCCGGTTGTTTTCTCTAGCCAGGTGTCTTCCTCTGAGCCGCTAGAGCGGAGATGTTGCACGTGGACGACGCCGGCGAGGTGGTCAATGACGATGCTCTTGGTGATCCAGCTCAGGCAGACGTCTGGTCGATGGTGGGGGCGAGGGTGGTCGAGATTGATGCCAATGTCCATGAGCCCCTGCTCGTAGGTAACGTATCCCATAAAACCTCCCAGAAAAGGGGTCGTCTCGGGCCCTTCGACGTCGATATGTCTTGCGTCTTGGAAGGCTGCAATCAGAGCCCAGATGCTGCCATATCTGGCAATCGGAACCTGCTGTGATAAGTTGACTGACATTCCCCCAACAGCCTTGAGCTTGGTGGTGGCATAGTCATCGCCGGCGTGGTATTCAAGACGCAGGGCTTCGTCCAGACCAGCCGCAATAATGCTGTATCTGCCGCGGACATCAGCACTCGATATGGCAGGTGCCGCGTTGGCCGAGTCCAGGATGATCCGCTCAGAGGCATCGGGATCAACTGCCTCTACGATATCCGGGACCGGAATGCCGCGAGGCAAGGGCACCGAGACAGAGCGCAAAACTGGGTCAGACTCAAACTTCTCCCACCACTGCCCCGAAGCCCTAGGCTCTCCTGACGGTGTGAGCTGAGAGAGCAGGCTCGGCTTGATGGCAGCCTCTGCCAGGTTGTGTCCATCCACCAGGGTCGTCCTCTTGTGTTTTTGATTCCACCCGAGCGCTTCCTCGAACCAGTTGACAATGATCTTGTTGCCCTCCTCTTCTGTGCACACCGACTCGGGATGATATTGCACACCCCAGAACGGCTTGGTCCTGTGCTTGACAGCCATGAGGATTCTTTCCGTTCCAGCTTCGAAACCCTCGCCCTCTTCACGCTGCTCCTCCACCCAGGCCAGCGGCAACAACTCAGGGCAGCCGTCCTGAGGCTGCCACCGAGCTTCCTCCCATTCTTGTTGGTCGATGCCCTCCTGTCCAACATGGCCACACAAGCTGTGATACAGCGTTGCCTTGAACCCGTTCACCCCGGCAAAAATGTCACCCTCCACCGGCGCAACTGAGTCCATACGGTGGATGATTGTTCTGACCATACCATGCAACCCCCTTCTCAGTCTCTTGACCTGACCTCCCTGGCAAGAATTGACGAGGCTCTGAAAGCCCAAGCAGATTCCAAGCACTGGCAGGACATTCGCCTCCTCCAATTCCCAAATAAACCTCATAACGCCAACATCCCGTTGGTTGCCCGGATTGCCCGGACCTGGTCCACAAACAACGGCATCATATCTGGCAAGCTCCTTGACAAATCTCGACTTGGCCTCCTCATCCGGTGTTGAATCAATGCCGAAAGGAAAAAGCGATGGCGAGTCGATATGCAAGACCGAAACCTCGACATCCAAGAGGGTCTGCAGCAACGACGTGATGTTGTTGGAGAACGAGTCGTAGGCGTCCAGGAAAAGGATCCGCTTTCGTGGAGGCTGCTGCTGTCCTGGCTGCATCTTCACTTATTTCCGCTTACCCTATCCTCCTCTTCCTCTTTTCCTGCCTCAGATTTGTGTGTCTTTTGAAGCTATTCCCTCCAATGAGCGACTGATACCGAATGGCCGGGTTTAACCGCTCATAAACCGCCGAAGAATTGAATGATAAGCGAGTGAAACCGAGCCGAGAAAATCGTGGGACCGACTCTGAAGTATATCGCCCAGCAGATGCACGAAGAGAAGAAATAAACTGAAATTATGAAGTCATACTGCAGGGACCGGCAAGGAAAACTGATTTAGAAAAAGAAAACAAAAAGATCAAGATAATTTGGCAGGTGGCAAAGATGTATGAGATGCCGAAAAGTCTCAACCCATCAATGGGACCTTTTCTTTTTTTTTCCTTTTTTTTTTTCCTCTTTTGTTTGTCACAAGGAATTCTGAATACTCCGGTCTGGGCCCGGGTCTTACGCGCCCACAACCCTAACCCACACATGTCTCCGACCGTCTTCTTACCTCCGCTTTCGCTACGACATGACAAACTCGAATACATAGCTGAGATGTCGCGACAGGGCCCGACAGGGCCGGAGCTATTTTGGGTGCCAGGAACTAATGTACAAATACTCCGTTAAGATGTTCTTGATCCGCAGTGCTGTCACGGATATAAGCATCTCGAGCCTCGTCTCGTAGGGCTGAGGTTGCTGATCGGCCTCAGGTACGGCACAGCGAGGGGGGGTCAAAGGTGGGTTGAGAATTAATTGGACAATGCTAATGGCAAAAACACGCATGGCATTCCCCTTTTAAACCCATGCCGCAGTAAGCTACGTACTACTTACTATGCACCTGTCTCTACATAGCATGCGATCCAACGATAGGTGCAGTTGGGTCTGTGATGGCGTTTACTGTCTGCATGGAGCTACAGTCAGCTGTTCAACTCGCTTCTTCAACCCCAACTCCCTAATAAAGACCATCATCTCTTGTTCCTGACCAAAGTAGAAACACTTTAACTCACGACACGAGAAAACACGACCCCCGCCATCAGCATCACGAAATCTTATCGCTTATCTTAGCGTCCGAGGCCGCCGAACTAGACTGCTGCTTCCCTGCCGGTGCCCACTGCCAAGCCAACCTTAAGCAACCCCCCTCCTCCCTAGAGAGGACCCTCTACAAGGGACCCCATAAATCGACATCATTCCCGGCACCCGGCACCCGGCACCCGGCGCGTTGGACAAGACTCCGACAAGACCACGACAAGACTCGGTGGAAGATAGTGGAAGAAGGAAAGGTGTTTGTTTGTTTCGGACGAACCAGTTTTACTTAAACAATATATCACGGGCCCAAGTCCCGTTCGGCAAACTACTGACAGGTACCTGGCGCAACCAGCACAAAGTCCCGGCTTGTGACGACGAACCGAACCTCCTTCGACACCTCCAATAGTTCACCGGCGCAAAGATTGAACAGTCGAACTGGCCAGACATTGGCGGGCGAGCAAGAGATGAGTAACGCTGCCGGCGGCAGCAGCCGCAAGAGCAGCGTTGTCAGTGGCTTTCACGGGGAGCGCGCAGGAGGGGCAAGTTCAGACACAGTCGGCTCTCTTCTGGCCGCCATTGGGACATGTCTGACAGATGCGCTGCGACTATTCATGTTTGCCGACAAGCGTCACTGGGGACCCGACGAGTTCGAACAAACGCGCGCGTTGGAGGACGCACTCGACGAGGCAAAGAAGGACTTTCAGGAAATGGGACAGCTGGTGCGCGGCCAGTTCTACTACGAGAACGACAGGATACGTATGTTCTTGTGTCTCTTCTTCCCCACATCTCTTCCCCTGAGATATCCTAACTAGCCATGCCCTCCTTTCACAGCCGAATCCCTCAACGAACTCCGCCTCCTCCTCGCCCAGTTCCAAGAACACTACGAAAACCTCAAATCCTGGGCCCGTCAAGGCGGCCCGATAAACCCCATCTGGGCGCGCGACACCTCCTCCCTCCGAAAAGACCTCCACCGCGCCCAATGCCGCGCCGCCCGACGAATCTCCCTGATAGCAGAACAGCCCACCCCCCGCTGCCTCGGCGCAACACAAGTATACCGTCTCCAGAAACGAAACGAAGCAGAAAGGTTACGCCTCCAGAAGCAGAGAGAAGCCCTGCCGCCCTGGCAGCAGCAGCAGCAACAATCCCATCATCACCAACGCCCAGATCACAACATCCAATCCCCCACCTCCCCGGACAGTACCATGCCCCAAATCACCACCAAACACCACCCCCTCCGCCACCCCCCCTCCCTCGAATCCCTCGTTCCAAAATGCAACCAAATCGGCCGGTTCCAACGCCTCAACAGCGGCAACCCCTCCGAGTCCCCCTTCAACGACGCAGCCTTCATCTGCGACTTTTGCAACGGCTACCTCGTCTGGCCCGACCTCCGCACCATGCCCTCTGTCAGATCTACCCTCCCCCAACAACCCCCACCAGACCCATTATCACCAGCATACGACTCCAAAACGGTCAACAATGGCTACCCCCACTGGCAAGCCTCCGGGCTGTCATGCACAGCCAACGAGCCAAAGACACTGGTGTTTGCGCCGTTGGCGATAGCGAACCACATGCCCCCCGAGCCGGGGGAGTGGCAGGCGGGGATTATATGTCCCTACTGTGAAGAGGACACTTATTTGGACGAGGGGGAGGACTCGGGGGAGATGAAGTATGTGATGGACGACAAGGGGTTTGGGAGCGTGGAGGAGTTTAGGGAGCATTTGGAGTGGTATCATACTGCGATGGCGGTGCCGAAGCTGGAGGATGTGGTGCCCGAGGTGGTGAGGGGGAGTTGTGGGGTTATGTAAGGACATTGGGTTGTTGGTTAATAATATTTGGTGTTTTTGGGAAAATTGAATTAGCATGGCGTTTTTTTTTTTTTGTTTTTTGGTTGGGATAATAGGGTGGGATGATCAAGAGTAGGATAGAACCTGGACTGCTGTGGAAATAGCATGATGCTCTCTTTCGGAGGCGGGGGCAACAACAATAGTGAAATCATACAAGCTAATCCCTCACTTTTTCATTCCTCATGACCACAAACGTGGTACTTGTCGATACTGAATATTATTTATATATATATATATATATATATACACCACCCAACCTCTGTTTACACCCCCTTTACTCCTCAGGCCGATCCCTCACAACAACTCTACACCCCCTCCTAGCATGCCAAACCCTCCTCTCCCTCCTCCTCCTCCCGCCGGCAACCATCAACCCAAAATCCTCCACCTCCTTCTTCTCCTCCCCGTTTTCCTCCTCCACATACGGCACAACCTCCTCCACACTCCCCCCAATCTCAAACGCCCCCCTGCACAAAACCGTAACCCCCATGCTCACCTCCCTCACCCCGCCATCCCCCTCCACCCGTCCAATCGGAAACTGCAAGTTCCCATTCCACGCAAACTTTGCCATCTTCCTCGTAAAATCCAAAGAGACATTAAACGGCCGATGGCAAAGCACAGGCATGAGCCTCAACAACCCCAACACCGGCCTTTTCCCCCGGTTGACAACCCTTACTTTGAGCTCCAGAAACTCGTCGACGTATGCCTTCCCCTCCTTCCCCCCCTCCCTTTCCCCCGACCCAGAGAGGGAGATATCAATGTCAACCTCATCAACCCTGATCACATCGACCATCTTGCTGTTGAACCTCATCCCCCTAAAGCTAATCTCCCCCTCTCTCGTCTTGCCCGTAAAAGTCTTCCACGTCCCCCGGAGCGAATCAAGGACTTTTTCCCGATACCAAAACGCTTCGCGGCTTGCTTTTTCGGCTTCGGGGGAAATCTTGGTCGAAACCACAAACTGCCTCTGGCGAGAGGGGTTGAGCGCCGGGATGAAAGCGTGGGGGTCTTCGAGATAAACCCTCCTGATGGGCAGGACAAGACGGGTGGTGTTACCCGGCAGTATATGTTCTTCCATGCCGATCGGCCTGTCATTCTCCCCGCCGCCTGATGATAGCGACACCGTCATCTGGCTCGGCCAGGAGTTCCTTAGATCCAAGAGCAAGAGGCAGTGCGTTTCCGGGGTGAGGAGTTGGGTTGTTTTCTCCGGGGATTTGGTCCAAAGCGACTCGGGGATGGAGCTATTCAACGGTATGACGTCCACCCGGCTGATGTCAACACTGGCGTTGACCGTCACAGTCAGCTCCATCGAGACTTGGCGGGTGTAGAACTGCTCGGCGATCTCATCCGGGGGCACACCCAAGTGCGCGTAGTCGACCTGGATCAGACCGTGCGTCAGACCAGGTTTGCCCAAGATTTCAAAGTCAAATGTGGCTGTTTGGCCGGGAGCGATAAACCGGTCGTTGCGGGCACGGTTGCGGAGACGGAGCGCCTGTTTCTTGGCCAGGATGAGCTCATACTCGTAGAGCTCCGTGGCCGTGGCATCGCGGCTGTTGAGTGCTGTTTGAAGGGGTTCCTGTGTCGAATCTTTGAAAGAAAACAAAAGAAAATCAACAGGAGTGTCAGGTGACAGGTTTTGTAAGGTGACTGAAAACCGCTGCCTCTCCCCTTCCAAGATCATCACCGAGGACTGAGGAAGGGTAGACGACTTGACTACCACAGTAGGCTGTGGAGAGATGACCTTGAGGTCAAAGTTGTAGGGCTTCAAACGCTCGACAGCCGGTGACACGGCAACCATGTTCGCCTCAAGGGCAGTGATCCCAGAAGCTTTTGTTCTGACTTCATTGTCAGGGGCCCAAGGCTCAACAAAAATGGGAAACCGCCTCTCCCGGCAGCCTCTCACTTTGATCACCGCGCCCGTAACCTTGACGGTCCCGCCAGCTTTTGGTGTGCCGGATATTCTCAAGATTTGCGTCCGATAGGGTCCAATAACAGTGTGCTCGACACCTGATTCAAAATCGGCCCCTTCCGTGTCGAGACGAACACTTTCAATGTCCACCTCCATTTCAAAAGGGTTCTGGAGTGTCAGCCGAAAGGTGGCTGGCTCACCAGCAACCAACGTCGACTCAACCATGGCAGTGTCCGGTCGCTTCAAAAAGGGATTGTAAATAAATGGGTCCACATCCTGCGAAGCCCGAGCAGTCGCCGCCCCAGGCAAGACCGTTTTGGCGTGCGCAACCGGCGTTCTCGTGACAGGCAAAGGTTCCAGCCTTATGCCTCTGAGCAGAAACTCGTCCCAGTACTCAGCCGCCAGCTCGCCAATGCCCATCCTCTTGGACAAGTTCGACGTCTTGAGAATATTGGTCATCAGACGAACCTGTTCCTCCCTCGATATCGCAGGATAAGCATCCTCCCTCCTCGGACCAGGCGCAATCCCACTTCCCGCCGTCCTCAAAAGATCGCTCGAGTATTTCAACACTCCCGCAAAGTCAGGCAAGGCCTCGCTGAAGTTGATGCACGACCTCAGGATATTCAACTTGACAGTCTGCATGCCGAAAAACCTTGCGGCCGACTGCCTCTGAATCCTCGCCACAACCTCCAAGTCGGTATCCCTCGTGTCCCTCGTCGTCGTAGTCTTCTCACCATCATCCGTCACGGCAACCTGCATGCTCTCCCTCGCCTTCCCAGCCTGTCCCACATCCCCCACAACCCCATACGTCCTCAGCAACACCCCCAAAAACTCGTCAATCCCCCTCTCAACATCCCCCTCTGCCAAATCCAACGCACCCGCACCACTCCCACCACCACCCCCTGCCCCCCCATTCATCCCATTCAACCCAACCAGCCCAGCCGCCGGATGGATCCCCATGTCCGCCGCCCCCCTCGTCCTAGCCTCCACCAGCCCCCCAATCAGCACACTGACCAACTCCCTCACCACCATCGCCTTCTTCCTCTGAAACCCCAACATCCCAAGCACACTCGCAATCCCGCTCAGAATCGTCACCCGATCCACAGTCATCAGCAACTCGCTCGCCGCACTGGCAGGAAAAGCCCTGAAAACCATCTGCACAATAACCGTCCTCGTCGGGTTCACCGTAAACCTCGGACTCGTAGTCAGCAACCTCTTCCCCTTTCCCTTCCCCTCTCCCTCCCCCTCCTCCACCCCCAAAACCATCATCCCCAAGCTCTCCTCCCCCAACCTCCCCCCAGCCACGTGCAGCGCAGTCAACATCCTCGCAAACCTCACCACCGCCTCGCTCCACGGCACAGGCGGCAAACACTCGGCCGTCAGCCTTGAGTACAACCCCAGTATCCTCTCCACCACCTCGGGCATGTAACACTGCAGATGCCTCAGCCACTTCTCCTGCCTCGGGTCTTTTGCCTCCGCCTCGTTGATCTGCTGCGCTATCCCGCTCCCTTTGTCACCCGGCGGGAGCAGCACGCTAGGGATCGCAAACTCTATCCCCGCCCATCCAAGCAACAACAGACAGACTAGACACAACTCCAGCGCTTTCCCGTGCCAGACATGATCGTTGATCGACTTGGCCACCGTGGCCGCTTCGGTCAGCTCCTTCAGCGCGTTGGACCAGAGGCCGGATTGGAGGTACAAACTCCCAATGACAACCTGGATACGACACCGAGACTTGGACCTCATCCTCGCGTCCATACCCCCCGAGCCAAAACCTTGGACAGAAACTTTGTCATGACTGCTAAAGCTATCGGTTGGGTCGGATCGTGCTGGTGGTTGGTCCGAAGAGGCGGGACCAATGATATTGTCAAACGTGTAGAGCGGCGGGTTGGGAAGTGGTTTGTTCCCACTTATAGGAGTAGTAGGCCTCACCGACGGCGTAGAACTACTCGACCCGCCGCCGCCGCCAAAAGACGTCGTTTTGGAGGACGAAACAGGAGGCATCGACATGCGCGCGTGGTGGCCGCGATCTGCCAGAGCGGTCGCTGAGACGGACCGGCTGCCGCCGGGGAGGGCAAACTGCGAGTTCCTCCTGGCCATCCCATCCTGTCCCACCAAACCGTTCATCCTGTCGTGGACAGCCGAAGAGTGAACACCGGGTGAGTCGATGTGGGATAGCCCCTCAAAAGACTTGGCCAGGGTGGTCATCTCGGCGAGGATGATGGAGGACACGTCGCACATGACCGTCTTTATGGTTGTGCGCTTGAGCTTGTCGGGTGGGGGGATGGTGATTATCCCTTCTGGGATGGGGATCGGGTTCTCCCCGGCGGGGAGGTAGTCAAAGATGAGGACCTGGTGGGCGAGCATCTTTGGGTATTGGTCTCGGAGATTTTCGAGGTCTTGGTAGAGGGTTCGGATGTTGGTTTCTTCTACCGTTCGGCCGCCGGCGCCGGAGTGGCGTTTGTTGAAGACTGAGGCGCCTAGCTCTGTGCCGTCGGCAATGGCGATCACGGCTAGCTGTTCGCGCCAGAGGTCGAAGGGGGAGAGGGCGAGGTGGGAAGGGGAGGGCTGGTGGGTCATGAGCTCGTAGAACATTGCGCCTCCCGGGAAGGCAAGGGGGGAGAACATGTCTGAATAGGGAAAACATCACATTAGTTGGTTGTGCCATGGCGCGGAGAGAGTATGGAGAGAGCGCCTACTTCTGTGAGGCCGGCTGTCGGGCGTGACGTCCCGGAGGTGGACAATGTGCTCTTCATTGAGGCGGTTGACGAAGGCGGTGAAGCGCTCCCGTTTGATGTGGCCGATGGGCAGCACCAGCACTTTTATCCTAGCCGGGGCGATGGGTATGAAGGGATCGAGAGTCATGATGGCGAAGGGGGCAGGGACATGTCGAGGAGCTCCTGTTTGTCGAGAGGTGTGTTTCGGAGCTGTAGGGGTCGGTCGCGTCGAGTACAGTGCGTTCGTCGTGATAGATAGGTATGTCCGTTGCCGTGAACACAGCTGACCGACCTCAAAGTTGACGTAAGGAAAAGAGAGCTCCTGATTTTGGGCCTTGTCGATGCCTGCCCGGAGTGGACTTGTTTTAATGACATGCAATGCGATGCCAGTCCATGCCAATTGGGGGGGGGGTGTCGGCCGCTAGGTTCGTGCCACGGCGGGGAGGTGTGACCTTGGTGGAGCTATGGTCGCTATAATTGGCCCGCTATTGTCAGCCACGGGGAACTTGGACCCCAACGGGTGCCCCCTGAATCCTCAAGGGCATCGAAAAGGGGTCCAATTTTTGAGCTGTCGAGATGTTTGATGGAAAAATAAAACAAAAAACATTTTGTTGGCTGATCGCTGCAGACCACCAGACTATCTTCATGACCACGTATAGAGCTATTCCATCATGCTATATACCGAGCTCTAGACGGCCGTGGAATAAAAAAAAAACCAAAATAAATAAATAAATAAATAATAAAAAATAATTTTAAAAAACAATAATAATAAAAAATTAAAAAATAAAATAAAACAAAACAAAAATAAAAATTAAAATACAAAAAATCACCAAACAGTACTTAGTTATCTGCCATAACCTCGCTTTTCCTTATCTACCTTGATATCAAATACCCAACCATATACACAGCATTCCTTTTTCAAGCACTGTTATCACTCACATCATCCCTATCTGCACATCCTCGCTCATATACCTCCCCTGCTCACCCCCTCCTCCCTCCCTATTTTCCCCCCCCTGCCTCGCCTCCTTCTTCAGCTCACTATCAAAAATATCCACCGCCACGCTCGCCTCCACAAAATCCTCCAACTCCTCCGTCACCGTCTTCAACTTCTCCTTCACAGCAATCGCCCCGTCAAACCCAACAATATGCCTCGCCGGCGGGTTCTCATGTCCCCCAATGGCCGTCAAGGCATGCACCGTCTCCATCACCAGCTTGTCATACGCCGCCGCCGGCAGTTTAGGATACCGATATTGTATATCATCCGGCCTCTCCTCCGCTCCCACAAGGTGATCAATCGCCGTCTCTGGGTTGGCGTTCAGCATATTCCCGTAAATCTCCCTTACCGACGGTGCTGGGTTCACATCAGAGTCATAGTACGGTAGCTGAGGCGCGAAGACGATCTTGTTGGTGAGGGATTGGATCTCCTTGTTGGGTTGGACAACAGTGACCTTGATGTTGAAGGGGGCGATTTCGTAGGCCAAGGAGTCGCAGTAGCCTTCGAGGGCCCAGGTGGCGGCGGTGTAGATCGACATGCCCGGGGTACCGATATGCCCGCCGATGCTAGTGAGAATGATGATGTGACCTGTGTGCTGAGCGCGGAACTGGGGGAGGGCGGCTTTGATAAAGTTGACTTGGGAGAAGAAGATGGTTTCAAACTGGTCGCGGACGAGGTTGCGGGTCCGGGGGGTGGTGGAGAGTTCTTCTACCGTGCCGATGACAGCTGTGGGAAATGTGAGCGAGGGCATGGGAGAGGTGAGATGGGGAATGTGAGATACCTTCAAACTTGCAACATAGCAAGATATCAATTCGGCCAAAGACTTGGACGGCTTCCGCTATGGCAGCACCACTCTGCCCCATCACCCGGCCGTCGCACCGGATACCCCTGATTCGATCTTTCCATCCTTCGCGGTCTTTGCGGTTGCTCTTGCATTCGTTGATGAGCTCACGGAACTCGGCGCTTCTGTCGTCGTTTTCGATTTCTGCCGGTGGTAGACAGGCCACCACGTAGTCACCGTGTGCTAGTAATAACCGGATCAACCGTATACATAGCGGTGATAGCGAGGATGTGAGAAACCACGTCCGTGGCGAGTTGTGGGTTGCTGTGTGATCCATTAGACGATGAAATTCAAACCGTGAGATGAGCGATGAGTGGGGGTCAGGACGAAGCTCGTGTTCGGGAACGGGACAACGGGGCAGAAAGACAAGTGACAGAGGGGTAGAGCTAATTCCAAAACAAGGTGGGCACACGCACGGAACGAAGCTGATGGTGCGCCGTGAGAGTGTCTTGCCGGGCCTGCTTCGGCTGGCTTTCGAGTGTCGGCCATGGTAGGCGATCAGCGGCTGGAGTGGAATAAGCGACAGGAACAAGGCGGGAGGGAGTGTTGGCGGATAAGTCTAGCGCTCCACTCTCATGGGTATTGTAGACTGGTGACGGTGTGATAGGTAACTGGACGAGACAAGTTAAAGGCCAACGACTTGGGGGAATATTTCTCATTCGATGTTGGGAGAGGGACCCGAACACTTATACCCCTGACCAAGCACCACCCAGCAGGTTGGTGGTGGTGGTGGTGATGGTGGTGGTGATAGCTAGCATCCCTGCCAGTCAACGGTGCCTAAGCTTCGGCTGGTGGATCACGGCAGATGTCTGGGCCCGAGAGAACGATGAGGCTCAAGCGGGTGTCATCGACAGGGGTGACATATCAACGGTGACCCGGAGATCCAATGCCTTTGGAGGAGTGTAGGTTGTATGTTGCGGATTTGAGTATGTCCCTTACCAATTCTTTGACAATTGATCTTCCTCCAATGACACTCTTTCGGTCAGCGACACACCTCTACCGCATATGCTTTGTTTATGCCCTCGACCAAGGTGAGCAAACCCTCGGATGTCAGATCAAACCCCGGCTGTTTACCGCCGAGTGTCTTCCACTCTTTACACCTCTACCTTACATATAACAGCCAACTCACCAAGGTTTGAGCTCATCTTTCATCCTATTCATGCGGATATATGTCTGGAGAAACATGAACAGAGAGCAACCCCGCCATCAAACGGTCTCGGCGCTGCAAGACCCCCACTTCCACTCAACCCCCTCTGAAAAGGTTCTCTTCCGGCAGGCAATGATTCCCCTGGAGCCCTGTGAACAACCCCACGCCCCACGGGAAGCCACTGCGACTGACATTAACCCCCTGTAAAACACTTGCGTAAAAGTCTGGGGAAAAGGCACGAGTCGCGTCATTTCTGACAGCTTTCCATTGAAAGAAAAGCCCCGGTTTCGGATCGCCTACTGTCATGCTGCGTTGCTGGCTGGCTTAGGGTCCAGACAGGACAGGGGAGTGGGTGAGTGAGGTGGGCGATGCGGGGTCCACATTCATAAAAGAAAGATGCCCCGCCATCCACTGAAGACAAAGAGAACTCTTGGAAAGAGTCATTGTAATAAATCTCTTGTGCTACAAGACACACAACAAAATGCCTTCTCGCGCCGACATCACATACTTTGGCGCCGGCCCTGCCGCTCTTCCCACCGACGTCCTGGAAGCTGCCTCCAAGGCCCTCCTTGACTACAATGGCACTGGTCTCGGCATCGCCGAGCACAGTCATCGCTCTGAGCTGGCCACCAACATCATCAACGAGGCCAAGGCCGACCTGGCCAACTACCTCGAGTTCTCTCCCGAGAACTATGAGGTCATCTTCATGCAAGCCGGTGGTACCGGAGAGTTCGCCGCCTCAGTCTACAACCTTGTTGGCGCCTGGGTGAGCAGACAACACGCCGCTCTCGAGAAGGAGCTCGGTGATGATGAAGAGGCTATCCTGGCTGCTCTCCGCAAGAAGGTCGAGACAGAGCTCAAGGTCGATTACATCGTCACCGGTGGCTGGTCCCTCAAGGCTTACCAAGAAGCTCAAAGACTCTTGGGCCCCGAGTATGTCAACCTCGTTGCTGACGCCCGCACCATCAACGATGGCAAGTTTGGCAAGATTCCCGATGAGTCGACATGGAAGCTCAGCAAGGACGCCGCCTATGTCTACTTCTGCGACAACGAGACAGTCGACGGCGTCGAGTTCCCGGCCTTCCCTTCGGTCCTCACCCCTGATGCCAACGGAAACGGTCCTATCGTGGTGGCCGACATGTCCTCCAACATTCTGTCCCGCCGCATCCCAGTCAACAACTACTCTCTCATCTTCTTTGGTGCCCAAAAAAACCTCGGCTCTACTGGTGTCACTGTTGCCATCCTCAAGAAGAGCTTCCTCCCCCCTCACACGGTCCAGCCCAGCGCTCCTCTTCTCCGGAAGCTCGGCTTGCCAATTCCCCCCATCATCTTGCAGTACGAGATTATTGCCAAAAACAACAGCTTGTACAACACTCTGAGCATCTTTGAGTGAGTATGCCTGTTACCCCGCCATCCCTGAGAGTGTACTGACGGAGGACAGCGTCTACATTGCCGGTCAGGTTCTCAAGAAGCTCCTCAACACCTACCCCGACAAGGTCGACGGCCAACAGGCTGTTGCTGAGAAGAAGGCTTCTCTCATCTACGGCGCTCTGGAGGCCCACCCAGATGTGTACCGCATTGTTCCTGACAAGACCGTCAGGTCAAAGATGAACATTTGCTTTAGGGTGACAAAGGTGAATTTTAGCTTCCCATAAGTTGACCAAGAAGCTTGATGCTAACTCTGAACCCCAGAACGGAGACACAGACGAGACAGAAAAGAGCTTCCTCAAGGCTGCCGCCGTCTTGGGCTTGACTGGTCTCAAGGGCCACCGCAGCGTCGGCGGCATCCGTGCCTCCAACTATAACTCCATCCCTCTGGAAGGCGCCGAGAAGCTGGCCAAGTTTGTCCATGACTTTGCAAAGGCTTCCTGAGTGGATTCTTGGTCTCGAAAACTGAAAAAGGGGCACATGAGCATTCAACAAGGGGATTCACACGTATCTCTTGCATCTTTGCATAATCTGGTTCATTCAACCACCTAGCGTTCTTGTTACTTTTCAAATCATAACTTCATTACCCAACTCGGACCTCAAGATGACTTTTCAATCTCCTCCTTCAGCCACCCCGGCAGCTCGGGAATCTTGTCCCACCCGCTCAGAAATTCCTCTGGCTTCCCGCCCGGGCGGGCATAAATCCCACCGACATACCAAACCTTTTCCCCCTTCTTCACCGTCCCCTGCAACGTCGGGATAGCAGTCCTGCTCTCGACCAGGTTGCTGTTGGGGTCGGCATTCACCAAGTTCGCCTTCCTTATACTCCCGCCCTCCAAAGCCCTGATCCCGACCGCACCCTTGGTCTTATGAACCGCAAACGCCCCCTTTTGGCCGTCTGCCCACGCCTCAGGAGTAGCAAGATCATAATTCCCAATCAGCTTTGGACTCGTCCCCTCCCCCTTGGACTCATCCCACAAATCCAAATACCGCCCCTTTGACTCCCGCAGCGTCGACTCATTGCAGATGGCAAAACTCCCATCAGCCGTCATGACCTCCCTTCCCTCGGCCCAGATGTGATGAACCCGGAAATGGTAGTTCTCCGTCGCTCCTGGAACAGGCGGAAGGAGATACGTCTTGACGTGGACATCCACAAAAGGCTTCCACTCTGAGATGAGGAACGGGGTCCCATCTGGTGCTGTTTTGAGCTGGGAGGCTGACAGCCTTCTGGTTTTCCAGTACTCGCCCCCGTCGTCGGAAAGGCCGAGTTGGGAGGCTAGGGCGTATTGCTCCAGTGTGAAGAGCCCGGGGGGGACGGAGTAGGCGTAGGAGGACGAGTAGGCGAAGCCGCCGTATTTGGCGTGGGTGCCTTTCATGGGGTAGGAGCAGGCTTGGCCGGAGGAGAGGAGGAAGGTGTGGGTTCCGAGGCTGACCATGATGTGGCCCGGCTGAGGCAGAGCCTTCACCGGGGGCAGCACACCCCAGTGGTCTTGTTCTTCCGAAGTCCAAAAGGGGTGCGTCTCGGGGACGGCGAGACAGATAAACGCCAGACAAGCCCAGTACTGTTCCCCATATTATCAACCTTTTTGGTCTCTTGTCAAAAAAAAAAATGAAGAAAAAAAGAAAAAAAGAAAGAAAAAAAAAAGGGAGGGGGGGAAACAGGACTCACCGGCGACCCAGGACTGTTGTAATTCTCAGCCATGTACATATTCGGATAACTATACCCAATCGTCAACGTCCCGCTGCTGCTCCACATGTCAGCCTGCGTCTGCCACCACCGGAGATGTCTCATCACAATCCCCTTCACCATCCCCCACGTCAGCGGTTTCGGGAGTTCAACATCGGCGTAGGCAATCGCTCCCCAGAAGGAGACCATGGCAAAGCGGTAGCCTACCGACCGGCCAAAGGGGATGGACCGGCCTTCTGTGTCGTAATAGTGAGCTAGGTCGAGGGCGGCCATTTGCGCCCGCTTCTTGAACTCGGCCGCGCGGGAGGGCTCGTCGTGGCCGGCGAGTTTGGCGTAGAGGAGTTGGAGGAAGTGGATGGCGAAGGAGGAGGAGTAGTAGTCCATTTCTGTTTTCGACATCCGTCAGTCATGTTTGCCGGGTTTGAGCAAGGGAGGGAAAACAAACGATGAATTCCCTCTGGCCCGTCATTACTCCATCCATCCCCTCTGTAAAAAGTTTCCAGATGCTCAACATCCCTATCCAACCTCTCCTGGCTATACTTTCCCCCATTCTTCTTCAGCCCAAGATTCGCAAAAACCCTAAACCACAACCAGTTCGTGTCCGGCATGCTGTAGGTACCCTACGCGTCAGCCCCCCCCCCCTCCCCTTTCTCCCTACCTTCCCATCCCAGAGCAGGCAAGACTTACTTCTTCTCATTGATACTATTCCCCAACCAACTCTCCAGATCCCTCCTCCCCTTATCTCCCAACCCCTCCCATATCCCTGGCACCACGGCAAGCGCAAACCCCAAAGGGCACATCTCCACCATCCTCTGGTCATTATCCCTCGGATACCCCCAATACTCCTCCCCCTCGGGATCAACCCCGTTTCTTATCCCCTCCACCCAGTACTCTGCCGCATGATACCCCCCCCCTCCCGCCAGCAAGCACGCAAGCCCCCACAGCGGGCGGCATATGCCCTCCACTTCCGAGGCCGACTGATCAAACCTCACCGCGGTGGCGCCCGGGCACTTGATACGGGATTTCAGCGGTGAGAAAAATGGCAGCAAGGGGTCGAGGAGGGAGGTCAGCAACGCTTGGACGGAGGAGCGGGTGGAAAGTGAAATGAGGGAGAAGGGGTGGGGGTGGGAGTAGCCTAGGTTCAGGCCTTGGGGGCTGGGGGTGGAGGTCATGATGCTGATGTTGTTGAAAGAAGTGGACGGCAAGGAGGAGAGCAAAGAGAATGGAAGGTGATAACAGGTGGTTGAGGAGAGGGTTATCAATTGGGGGTATATATTCCCTGTCTAGACCATCCCCCCACGTGGAGAACCATGTTGCGACTGTCCATCTACCCGCTATCCGGCTACGGACGACAGCTCAATCAGACGGTCTGGAAGAATACATCATCGTCGTCGACCGGCTTGGGGTGAGTGAGGGGTCAACTGTCACTGTCACTGCCTGCATGCAAGGGGACAAGCCATGAGGGGAACGAAAAGAGGCTCGCGGCTAAATACTCTCAAGCAGCAAAAACGATGCTGTTCTTCCGCCAATCGTTGCCCTCAGACACCAATGCCGTTACATCCGTCCCTCTTTCCATCAAGCAGGTCCCCAATTGCTGTACAGCCAGACCGTCACCGACCTGGAGATACCTATGTAAAAGGTAGCAGCACAGTTGGCGATAAGTCCTGCCTGCCCACCTGGTAGGTAATCAAGGGTGTAATGCTCTCCTTTCACATCACCCCCGTACCACATTGCCCATCAAGCCCCCTCTACCACACTCAGCAAACCACCCACCCCTTTCAACATTACCCATCACCCCCTTACCAAACCCCACCCCTTTCCACATCTCAACATCTCACCATGTCACCAACTTTTGCCTGGGGGCACCACCACAACAAACATGCATGCATACACTTGACAGTACACATTAATCTTCATATTCTTTCCTCTTTGCTCGCCCGCTATGCTTCCAGGTTCCAACTCATCAGCCATCCCTCCCAACTACAACATCACCACCAACACCAATATATAGCTAAACTAGTTCCTTTCCCCTCTCATCTCCCTTTATTTCTTGCGTTCAGCCATCTCTTTTTTTATAGTAGGTAGCATACCATACCATCATTCTTCCATCCCAAAAAAAAAAAAAAAAGATGGTTACGATAGTATGGTATGATGATGTTATATGTACAACGCGAAAAAACCTTGCAACCCAGCAGCAGTCAAAACACCTACGCACTTCCATTCCCATTCGCCGTATTCCCTCCCCCCGTACTAGTCAACTCCACCCCCGCCGCCGCAGCAGCAGCAGCAAATTCCTCGGCGCTCGGCGTAGGCGGTACATCCCCCCCAATAACCTCCCCATCCCCAACCGTGCTGGCAGCAGAATCACCCCCGTTGCTGACCGTGCTATGCGCCTTTTCCCTCCTCATCCTCCTCGCCCGCCTTTCATCATCAGCCGTTTTCCTTCTCGACCTCCTCAAATTCTCCCTCTTTTCCGCATCGTCCCCATCATTAACCCCATCACCCCCCCCTCTGAAACCCTGGAGCAACAACGCCGCCCGCTGAGCAACATCGTCTTCTCCTGCGTCGTTTTCCGCCGTGACTTCCTTCGTCGGCACCAAAACATCAGGCTTGCTGCCTCTCCTCCCAGCACCACCCTCAGCTTCACCACCACCCCCCTCGGCCGTCTCATTACTCTTCACCCGTTCCAACCCTCCCTCCCCCCCATCCCCATTCACCTCCCCAGCACCACCCCCCCCCTCCCCCCCGCTAACCCCGCTCCCCAGCTCAGGCAGCTTCTGCCCACTGGCAACCCTCACCTGATGCCTATCCTTCAACCTCGCCCTCCTCCGTCTATCCCTCTGATCCCTAGCCTGCGGCGCCGCAGCCCTCAACTTCTCCATCAAACTATCCATCGCCCCCGTACTGGTAGGACTAGCCAACCCGCCACCACCCCCTCCCCCTCCCCCCTCTCTATCCTGCAGCGCCTTCATCGCCGCATTCTTCCTCTTCAGCTGCTGCTCATTCAACTTCCTCTGCCTCTCCAAAGCCTCATTCTTCTCATGACTCCTCCTCCACTCATTAATAAACCCCGCCAGCTTGCTGAAAAAATCCCGTCTGGCATTCTCATCCGTCGGATCCTCCCCATAAAACACCATAATGTCATTGTACGTCTTGACCATCTCCTCCAGATAAACCTCCATCTGCTCCGCCTTCCTCCTCGCATCCTTCATGCACCGTCCCACCACCTGCGCGACCCGATCCTGGGGGTGAAACTTCTTCGGATCCGACAAGTTCCCACTGTCCAAGCTCCTCTGAACGCTGGCGATGGTGTCAATATACTTCTTCGCGTCCTGCTGCAGCTGCTCAATGTTGATCTTCTGCGCCACCAACACCCCGTTGATATCCCCCGTAAAGTTCTCCCACTCGGGGTACTGGTTCCGGACAATCCTCTCCACCAGGTCCGCCAGCGTCGACTCGTTCTTGTCGTCCTTCACCATCGCCAACCGCGACAAGGACGAGAGCTTGAACCCCCTCGCCTGCTTGTTCGCGTCGTTCATGTAATTGCCGATATCAAGAATCAGTCCCAAAACATTCATCAACGCGACCGAGTCCCGAAGCGACTCCGAGACCCCAACCACGGTCCTCATCTTTTCCGTGATCTCGTCATACTCCGACTCGAAATTGCGCGTCAGCGACAGGGCGCGCATCCGGCTGCGCCAATAGTGATGCAGCTCAAAGGCAGTCATGAGATAAATCTGATCCTGCCTCGTCAGCTCGGCCGGATCCTGCTCGCGCGTCTCCTTGTCCGCCTCGGGCCCCGTCCAGTCCTTGCTGTACGGCGCCAACAGCTTGGCCGTGCTGTCCGGAATGTTGCACAGGTCCTCCTTTTGCAAAAAGTCCATCACGACCGGGTTGTCGAGAACCTCGGGATCGCAGTGGATAATCATCTGCACCACCTTCTCCACAGACAGCTGAGAAAACTTGGCGAGGGCAATTTCGTAAGCCTTGCGCAAGTCGTTAGAGATGATCTGCTTCTTGTCGTCCTTCTTGGCCTGCCCTCCTCCGAGAGCCTTGATTTCTCGCGCCATGAACAGCTTCTCGACTTCGTCCAGAATGCCCTTGCGACTAAGCTCCAGGTACTTCTCTTCTCTGTCTTCGGCCGAGGGGGTGTGGGCGGCCCAGTGGGTGGTGAGCGGTGAGTCGACCTTCTCCCAGTGGAGAGCCTTGAGCTTCTTCTTAGGCCGAACAATCGACAAGCCGAGAGAGGGTCCGGCGGGAGCAAGGTTCTGGTTTCGGGACAGAAAGTGGCCTGACATTCCACCAGGCATGGGCGGTGGTGGAGGTGCCGGCATACCCTTCATACCAGGCATAGGCGGGGGCGGTGGCGGCGGAGGAGGCATGCCGCCCGTGCCAGGCATGGGAGGAGGGGGAGGTGGCGGAGGAGGTGGTGGCCCACCAGCACCCGGCACCGGAGGGGGAGCACCGGGCAGTTTGCCAGGCATGGGGGGAGGCGGCGGTGGAGGCGGCGGAGGAGGGCCGCCGGCTGCTAGAGGAGCAGCACCTGGAATTGGTGGAGGAGCTCCCGGAAGTCTCCCGGGCATGGGCGGGGGGGGAGGAGGAGGCGGTGGTGGAGGACCGCCAGCAGCCGGGCCGGGAGGGGCAGGAGCCGCTGGTGTGGTGTCCGTGATCCGAATCTTGGGCGGCTCATTGTCGCTGGGAGTAGCAGGAGCCTGTGCCTCCAAGCTTGGATGGGAGGGACCGGTAGTGATGCCATCGTTGTCTTCGGAGTCACTGGCATCGTATCGCTGCACCTTGCCCTGGAGCTCGTTGAACATGCCAGCAGCCTTCTTGGGATCCAATACAGGCCGCTTGTACTCAACCAGGCGAGGCTTCTCGATAATGATGGCATCATCTTCCTCATCGATATCCTCTTCCAGTACGTCATCCTCTGTCGCTTGCCGCTCACCACGAGGTCCAAGAGGTTTCCGCGGTATCCTGGTTGACCTCTTGACACTGCCGAGCATGCTATTGGTGAAGTCTCTGGGAGCGGGACCGTCAGGATGATCAGACGCACCGCCAAAGCCATCCATCTCCTCACGCAGAGCACGTAGTCTGTCTGATGGACCCACAGACTCTCCCCAGACTCTGCCTTCCAGCTTATACACCGTCTTTTGCCGCTCAAGCTGCATCTGAAGACGGCTCATGAGCCTCTCGCGATCCAAAATGCCCTGCATGGCAGCTGGATCCTCCTCCCCGAGCTTGTTACCCTTGGCAGCGTTGGAAGCAGCAACATCCTGGGCATCGCGAAGCATGAGATACAGCTCGCGTGTTTCCAACTCGTAACGCTGGGCCTCCTTCGCTCTGAGCGTCTGGAGGTTATCCATCTCAGACTTGAGACCCTCGGCCTGTCGTCTTTGAGCATCGATAAACCTGGCCTGTTCATCAATCTGCTTCTGAAGCTTGGCCACGAGGCCATCGGCGCCCATCGCTATCCTTTCTCTAAGCTCATCGCGCTCTGCCAGGGCAGCCTCGGCAATGCGCCGTTGCTCAGTAGCTTCATCGAAAGCCTGTCGAGCTTCCGAGTCGGTATGCAGCTTGTCGAGAAGATTTTGCACAGTAAAATTCAGGCTTTGCTTCAGGTCCATATCCGGCAAACGCCGATCCATAGCCACATAACTCAACATGGCATCCACCAGCTGGAACATGCGCAACCGTTCCTCGCCATCATTCTCCCTGATTAGAAGCAAATGCTGCAAAGCCGAGATGAAGTAATCCTGCGTTTTACTCCCCTTCAGCCGCTGCTGAATAGCGTCAACAATCTGTACTGGGTCATTGAGGTCCCTGACTTCCCCCTCCACGCTGTCCTTGATACTGCTGTTCTCCCTCTCAAACATATCCTCATAGTCAATGGCCTCGTTGGTTCGGAACCTCTCGATCTGCTTGTCGATGAGGTCGTACTGAAACGCCTCCATCTTGTTCAGCATCCGCTTGATGCCGCATGCCGTAAACTGCGCACGGATATGCACACGCATCTGGAGGTCCTTTTCAGGGGCGTCGATGAACATGTTGATCAAGATGAGCGTGGCCACGGCGTATTCCATCAGCAGATTCTCCATGCCGATGCCACCGCTGCGCACCTCCTCGCTCGCGCCGACCAAGCTGCCCATCTTGCCCCGCCCATCAATGGTGACCTCCACAAGGCGCATCCAGGCATCAAACCTCCCGTTTTCTCCTTGCTGATTCTTGACCACGTCCATCGCCTCAATCACCTTGAGCTGCCCCTTGCCCTCGTTCCAATGGCACAAAAAGGTCAACACTTCGCTGACCAGCTTCCGGGTCGTCAGCCGAGGCGATATCAGAGACACAACCAAGGCCACAAGGACCTGCTGGTGGGCCAGCGCATCTTCCGCCCCAAACTTGTTGTTCATCAACGCCTTGAGGCACTTGACAATGTCGTACTCCTTGTCGAGGTTCTTGTCGCCCTTTCCAGAGTCCTGAGTCGGGCCGTTGACCGTCCTCCGGTTGATCTTGAGCAGCACGTTCGTCAAAGCAACCTGACCCTGGCACTCGATAAACCGCTTCACCCAGCCGATCTGCTGCGTCCGCAGGTTGACCTCCAAACTGCCCAAGCCCTTCGAGTCGAGCGCATTTTCCATAACCTTGCGCACGTACCATTCGGGGCTTCCCTCTTCGTCTGGCAGCTGGGTCAGATCAACATTGCTGTACTGACCTGTCCTGGCGGTCTGTCTCCGTTTCTGGTCGCCCTGCCACTCGGCAAGCCGGTCCTGGTAGATGAGGGTCCATTTCTTGTCGGCTGGGTATGCCACCATCTGTCGTTTGGCCTGGTCCGGAAGATTGTGCCATCCTCTTTTTTGCATGAGCGCAAGGAACATTTGCTCGATGATCGATTCGTCGGTGGGCCTTGGAAACTGGAAACCGTCGCTGTTCTGGAATCCGGACGGGAACTTGGTATTGCGGGCGTCCCTGGGAGCGGGGGAGTGCGGCGACAAAAAGGAAGACTGCGAAGAGGCGCTTGGCAAAGCTGTTCTTGATGAGCGATTGTGTCCTTGGGCCTGGGCCTGGTCATGGTAGGATCCTGTATTACCTGACATGATGCTTGCGTTGTCTCCAGAGCTCCTGGTTGTGGTCGTCATGTATGAATTGTAGCGGGAATTGTTGGAACTTCCGCCCTCTCGCGGCGGTCCCCATTGTTGAAATTGGGCCTGGCGGCCTGTGGTAGCCATTGTGATATTAGATATGCTCGGAGAGGCGTGTGCGGGCACGCGCGGTGTGCTGAGGTTAGGACTAGAAGCATGCTGAGGGGTATCAAAAGTTGGGTACTGATGAAAATCGCTGGTGGCCTTGTTTAAGTGGTGCGGTTGAAGTCGAATGGGCATCTGATCGCCTTGTGGGAGATATTCCACGGGAACGGGCGAGCGGCGGCCGCTCGGGACGGCATCGTATGGGATTGTGGTCATGACTCCGGCCATGTTATTGATGCCGGAGCCGGATGAGTCTGGGCGATCGAGAGAGATGACCGAGGACTCTCGTTGGTGGCGCGAGCTGCGCGAGTGTACAGAGCTGGCACCGTCGTTGTCGGTGACCAAGTATTGGGCATCGTTGGCCGTGGTTCGCTTGTCGACCTTGTTCTTGGATCGGTGGAAGAAGGACGAGGCCTTCCCGCTGGAAGCCCTCGCCTTGTCGTGGGATGACATGGTGTGGTCGTCGTCGTCGTTCGCCGGATGGATGGTACGGCGTGAAACAGCCGTTCGGTTGCGGCTAGAGGCTGAAGCTCAAGCAAGCTAGATGTGGAAACTGGGAAAAGGGAAGCTCTTGGAGCAATTCGATCAATGCTGAGGCAGCAGTGGGTCGGCTCGGGAGAAGATGGAAGGCGTCGTCAATGGACTCGGTGTCTCAAACCAAGAGCGCATCGCATCATTCATGTTCTTGTGGGAAGCGGCCGGGGTTGTATTCCGCGATTCGCAGAGCCGGGGGTGGTAGGTTGTCTTTCTGTGTGGCATAAACCGGCACTGTTTAGCATTAAGCTTTTTCCAACAGCAGCAGCAGCAGCGAACCTCAAGCAGTGGACATACAGAAGAGGAACATTGATAGGTGTCTCTTTTGAAAAAGGAAAGAATGATGCAAGGCCTGCGAAAACACAAAACACCTCCGGGATGCTCTCTGTCGGGCTGGATAACAAAATGAATGCGAAGCTGGGGACCACCCTGGATCTCTCAGAATCGATAAGGAATGGAGGAGTGTGCGATGAGCCGATGAGCCTCTGGACGGGTCGACAAAGGGGGTTCGCTGGTCTGAAACTGGCCTAGCCCAAATCAGCCCCTGGATATTTTCAGACAGGGGCCATGTGGTGGCCTGTGCGGGTGGGTGGTGAACCCTGTTCTTCAACCCCGCGCTTTTTCCTTCCTCTTCTTCAACCAACCCCCTCCCTAGGTTGCGTGGTTGCGAGGGATAGATGTTGTTTCAACTTGATGCTCTCTGTTTCCGAGTCTGTTCTCATCACTCTGTCCCCAAAGGAGCAAGCAGCAACAGCAGACCGGAGGTGACAGTTGCGGTTGAGTAAGGTAGGTACTCGGTAGGTAACCCCGCCAGGCGTCTATTTTTGTTGGCAATTTCCTGGTCCCCGTTTGTCACGAGGGGTGCTCATTTCCAACGGTGGTCTTAGAGTCGCTATCCCGCTTTCTAGTGGATAACTAGAACACCAAAGATGCCCAAAGACGGGCGCGGAAATAAACCACGACGTGTCCGTGGTAGATCAGCCTGATACGTTGTCCACGGCCACCGGTACGTTTGCTCCTGAGCCTCCGATGGGCTTGGGGATCATTGCCGCCACCATTGTCTTCAAGGCAGCTGAAATGGTGCTAGTTGGAGACATATTAGGAGTAGTTTGCACAACCTCAGCATGTGCAGAGACATCCATATCGGATCTCATCAACCGCCAGAACAGACAGACCCTCGCTGCTTAAAAGCGGGCGCCGCCGCTGACGGGTAGGGTCCACTGTGGGTTGGGTGGGCACGGTGGGTTGCGGGTGATTGTCCGTGGCCCCACAATAATCGGAGTGCCAAGCTGGAGCTCGTTGACGTGCAGCAAGCAAGGCTTCGCGTTTCCATCCTGCTTCTGACATGTGGATTGATTGATTGACAGAGCCTCGCTGCCTCTTGCGGGCACATTCTATGTATGCAACTGGAGTGGTTATCATTAGCATCCTGACACTCAGACTTTGCGACGCAGCTCACCCTCCGAAGAATCTCAACTGTTGCTTCTGGAACACCTCCACACCATGGGAGCCACATTCTCAGCCGTCAAGGTATCCAGATATCCGTCAGCTTCTGAGAACAAGTTCGCAGTGAACATGTACTAACATGATTTTTTTCTCCCAGACGCTGGTTGTCCCCGCCATAATATCTCTGATACTCTTCCTCCTGTCGACGTTTGTCCTCTACCCCTTGTGGCAACGCTATCGAAACCGTTACAGCCAGTACCTCCCAATAGACACTTTATCCGAACAGACATCTTCGCTCAGGGCCAGGATAACAGGCGGCCTTAGTAACCTGATATTTACCTCTAGGTGGAGTACAGGCTTTGCTGATCGGCTCGTTGTTGGTGGTCGGCCGTCGTTTGATTCAGAAGACGGGGAAGAGCTGGAGGATGTGGATGAGTCTACCGGAAGAGGTGGAAACATTGGTGACAGTATTGACAGCTCGAGGAGGTTAAGCAGAGAGTAAGCGGGAATGGCCCTTTGATGTCTTGGGATGGTATGCTAACACCTCGTAGCTTGGAGGAAGGTTTCATCGATGATAGCGACGAGTCCTCATCAGACGACTCGTCGAGGTGACAGGGAACATATTAATATTCCGTTCCTTCATGCATAGGGCGCGGCGTTTTTATATCGAATCCTTTCAAAAACCGGACGGAGTTGTCAACGGTCCTTGGGTTGGAGATATCTGGTCTTGGGGAATTTCACCAGCGAATACAGACAATATAGTTATTAGACCCGACAGACAATGGTATGGTGCGCCAACCGGCCAGCTAAGGTGGCTCCAGGCCACCGCACGGGAGCCCGTCCTGTCACTTTCATGGTCAAGACCAGGCCACAACTGGACCGGCCTAGCCGTTGACCGGCACGTGGCTCCCCAGACAAACCAGACTACCGGGTCCTTTGACTCCTTGCCATCGTACTCGACTGTCGGCGCCAAGGCTAGTGGCCAGAATCAAAATGTTTATCGCATAATGACAAAAGGGCAAATGCATGATTGCCGAGACGTCCCCTGGTGCACCTTGATAGATATTCAGCTATCCCTGTCATTTGATTTGCAACCTGAGTCGACCAGGGGAGCATTACTGTAACGGGGCGAAGCCCGTGGACGTACAGTCAACATCTTGAAAGTCGGAGGGAGCAGCACAGAGTACAACAAAAAAAGATGGCGGAGTCGGGAAGATGGGTCTGGAATATGATGCTCCTACAAGGAAGAAACCGCTAGAGCACCCCAGATACATTGAACTCCGCCTATCGATACCCATCAGATAAGATGATACGCTAGTACCGTTTAAAAGCAAATACTGCGGGGTCCTGCAGATCTCGCCCAGGTCTCAACCGCACGCAGCGACCCGTTCCAGGCACCTCCGATTCATTGCTATTTGCGCTTCCCGCAAGACAGAAGAAACTATCGTTTCAGCAAGCTTGCCACCGTGGATTTATTCTCTCTTTCCGAAAAGCACCAGCGGCCGGTTTAGATATACATCTATCTTTCCCAAACAAAACCTCTGGCCCTGTCACCCATTCGTCCTAACCCCGCGCATGTTCCTGTGGTCAAGAAAAGCGCAGCCCGAACCGGAAAAGGAGGACGGCGAGATGGCTACACCAGAGGAGCAGGCCGTGGCCTTGAAGAACCAGGGAAACAAGGCCTTTGCCGCCCATGACTGGCCAACCGCCATTGACTTTTACTCCCAGGCCATCGAGCTGAACGACAAGGAGCCAACATTCTGGTCAAACAGAGCTCAGGTGGGTAGCTTTCAGGAACCCGACGTCACCACTTTTTTTTGTTTTACTAACCTATGCATATTGGTATGTGAAATAGGCATACATGAAGACAGAAGCCTACGGCTATGCGATCAGGGACGCGACGAAAGCCATCGAGCTGAACCCAGGGATGATCAAGGCCTACTACCGCCGAGCCACCGCCTACGTAGCCATCCTCAAGCCCAAGGAGGCCGTCAAGGACTTTCAGACCTGTGTCAAGATCGACCCTGGTAATAAGGATGCCAAGCTCAAGCTTGTCGAGTGCCAAAAGGCCGTCAGGCAACTTGCCTTCTTCGAGGCGATCGAGGTTGGGGATGAGCCATCGGTTGCTGATGGACTCGATGTCGACTCGATGCATGTGGAAGACTCGTATGATGGTGTGAGGTTAGGGAGTGAAATGACACAAGAGTTTATCGATGACATGACGGAGAGGTTCAAGAACGGCAAGACCATACACAAGAAATATGTGTACCAAATTGTCATTGCGGTCAAGAAGCTGGTGTATGACGAGCCTACGATGGTGGAGGTGGAGATTCCTGAGGATGTCGAGCTCACAGTTTGCGGTGATACACACGGTAGGTTTTCTTCTTTGGTATCGTATCAAGGGTACAGGCACTGACCAAACACAGGTCAATACTTTGATCTTATGGAACTCTTCCGGATAAACGGCACTCCGAGCGACAAGCACTGGTATCTCTTCAACGGCGACTTTGTCGACAGAGGCTCGTGGTCCACCGAAATCGCCCTTCTTCTCTACGCCAACAAGTGGCTCCGCCCCAAGAACTTCTTCATCAACCGTGGCAACCACGAAACAGACGATATGAACAGAGTGTACGGCTTCGAGGGCGAGTGCAAGGCCAAGTACAACGAGAGGATCTTCAAGCTGTTCTCTGAGAGCTTCTCTGCCCTGCCCCTGGCAACACTTGTTGGCAAGAAATACTTTGTTCTGCACGGCGGTTTGTTCTCAGACGACAACGTAACGCTGGATGATATCAGGAAGCTCGACAGGCATAAGCAGAGGCAGCCCGGCCAGGCCGGTTTGATGATGGAGATGTTGTGGACAGATCCTCAGTCGGAGCCCGGTCGTGGACCAAGCAAGCGTGGTGTGGGTATGCAGTTCGGTCCGGACGTTACCAGAAGGTTCTGTGAGAAGAACGGGTTGGAGGCGGTTATTAGATCGCACGAGGTCAGGATGGCGGGTTATGAGGAGGAGCATGATGGAAAGTGCATCACTGGTATGTTTCAACTCAACCCTTCTCTTTACCGACATTATGTTAACACTGAATCCAGTCTTCTCCGCGCCCAAGTACTGCGACATGACGGAGAACAAGGGCGCCTTCATCAATATCGGCCCCGATCTCAAGCTTAGATTCACACAGTTTGATGCCGTGCCTCATCCAAATATCCGGCCGATGGTAAGGTTTCCTTTCCCCCAACCCTACGACACACCAAAGCTGACGTTTTATCTCGCAGGCCTACGCCAACTCGAGCATGATGTCCTCGCTCATGTAAGCGACAAGTTGCAGTCGAGAATAAATGCATGTACGAAGAAGACAAGACTGGCTCCGCTCACGCAAGGGAAATTGGGGAGCATCATTAGCATGGCGTTTTGAGGGCGGTAGGGGTCCATGGCTGGTTGATTGGTGTTGACCGGCTGGTATGATATCCAATGTATGATGATGGTGGACTAAACCAACACTGGCAAGAAGATATTCTCGCTATATAGCATCATAAACATGGCCGAACAGAAGGAAAGAAAAAAAAATCGAATTCAGATCTTTTGGAACGAGAACAGTTTTCTGTTTTCTCCCTCGTAAACATCCCGCCCTGTTTTCCGCCTCTATAACTTGGGTATCAACTCCAACAGCAACCTCTGCTATCCCTTTTCCGCAAAAATGTTTCCTTCCTCTCTGTCTGCCCTTTCCATATGCCGTCCCACTTTTTTGTGAACAAAACAAACATGTCCAAAAAGAGAAATCACTTTCCCCAAATCTCACGTTCCTCCCCTCTGTCGACAAGAGCCCCGAGGAAATCCCCGGCTGCCTCTACTCTGAGCACCAGTTTTTCTTTCCCGTTGTTTAGACCGCTGAATGAGGCGATTGCTGCGGTGAAAGCGGCGAGGTCGGGGCGGGGGAGGCGGACCCAGGAGGAGGCAGGGCCGACTTGGAGGATGTCGATTGGGATGGCGGCGCCGGTTTGGCCGAGGAATTGAGATAAAGCGGAGGTTAGGTAGGATTTCAGGAGGAGGGGGTCGAGCTGTTGCTGGGTTGTGGAGGGGGAGGGGGTTAGACGAGTGAGGTTGGCGTAGGAGAAGGGGGGTGTGGGGAGGGTTAGGGTGGTGAGGAGGGGTTTGGAGGTTTTGGGTTTGGGGAGGGAGGTGGTGCTGGTGGGGGGAGGGGAGTCGAGATCCATTGCTTCGGTCATGGTGGTTATAGGTGGTGGTTGGTTAAGTTGAGTGGTGATGTTGCTGGTGGTTGTGAGTGTGGGTTGAGTCGCTGGTGAGAAGAGTTGATATATCTCAATTTGCTGAGAAGATTAAGCTACTGAGAGTGAAATGTTCAGATGAATTTCCTGCTTCGAATAAGTAGGTTTCAGAATATTTTTGTCGGTGAGAGAATAAGAATTCAAGGTTCACTTCATAAACCTTGATGTGAAGCTCAAATCGATATGCTAATACCGGGGTCTCAAAAGTTACCTTGGCCCTGCCCCACAATTCGTTCTCCCTCCCCTGCATCACTGCCCAGGAGCCCCCCCTGTCCCGTCACTGCCGGTCGTGCATCATCACCCATGATTACATACATTCCAAGGAAGGAGGCTCTGGACATCACACTTACACATGACACCCATCGTGCCTGCACTTTCGGATGGCATTTGCATCCCGCCGTCGCTGTTGAGAAGGCACCAGCAATGGACTCCGAGAAGTAGTCGCTCTTGCCTCAACACTTTGCAGCCGCTTACACTGCATCTCCCGTCACCTCCACTGTCAAGATGCCCCCGCGAAGTATCCAGTAGCATTTCACCCACCACCCCCACCACCACCACCACCACCACCACAATAACAACAACAACAACAACAACTCCGACACTCGTTTATATCTGCGGTAGCTCGACTATGGACCCTCTCACTGTTCTCGTCAACAGCACCACCGCCCCCGTTTCCGAGAGAACCAGTCTCACGCTGCTCAGGACCGTCTTCGGTACCTTATATTGGCCTTGGTTGATTACCAAGACTGTCACCATTTGGAGTTTGCAGACAATCTGGAGCGTGATTTCATTCTTCATCATCTCTCCTACTAGAGCCGTCTTCAACTTGGCGACAGCCCCATTCGGGATTGTAATCCATATCTTTCTGGAGCTTAAGCCGTTGCCCATCTTAGTACGTGATCCTTATGCATCTCTGACGGTTCCTACTGACTTTATCGTCAGCTCCTCTACGCAGCAGTAATAGGCTTCACAACCGGCGCCCTCATAGTGTTCATCACAGAACAATTCCTAGCCCTCACCAGCACCAGCACCAGCACCAGCACCAGCACCCCTAAGCGGACTGCCACCCCCAACAAACCTCCAGGCGCCATGACATACAAACAGCAAAAAATGGACCTCCCCGTTACTCCCGGCTCGGTCGACAGCACCAGCTCCCTATCCTTTGGAACCGACGACGACCCCTGGGACAGCAGCGCCACAACAGCCGTCATGTCATCCTCCAACCAAGTCAACTTTTTGATCCCCGCCGCCTCCATCAAGCAACGCCCTCAGAAACCTCGGCTTCAGGGGTTACTGACAGAGACGATCCACGAGGAATCCTCGTCCAACCTCGTCTCCCCTTCTTCCTCGTCCGAATCATCAGCGTAGCACAAGATTGTTGGACTGATTGCACTCCTCCTCGTCATATACTAGGTGATTTCCTACCTCCTCGGCGTCTTTTCCCTTGTTGGCTCCATCCTGAGGTATCTTCTCCGGCTTTTGCTCTTTGTCGCCACGCCGTTTTTACTTGTCTTGAGGGTGCTGTACTATTTTGTGGCGATCGGCTACAGGCATTTTGCCCCGGCGTTGATTTGGGATGTTATCTACTTTCTGGCGCCGCATCGGACGGTGCTGCTGGACACGGAGCAGGCTTTTTGTCGTTGGACGGGGGTGGATTGGAGGTGGTTGAGGAGGAGGATACAGTTGACGGTGGGGGAGGACAAGAGGAGGTGGGATGGGTGGTGGGAGGAGTGGGAGTTTGAAAGGAGGAAGGGTATGCCGTTTGTGGTGGGGACGATGTATGGCGATACGAGACGGGGGATGGGGTGGAAGGAGAGAGTCGACGAGGCCGGGTTGGCGATGTTGGATTTGGGGGTTATTGAGGAGGTTGAGGGGGAGGGGAGTGGGAAGGAGAGGGGGGATTGGGATGAGAGGGAGAGTGATATTGCTGGGACCGAAGCTGGTGGGGGGAAGGGGGAAGGGGTGAGGAACAAGAAGAAGCAGAAGAGGAAGAAGGTCAAGGGGAAGAATGAGTTTCAGGGTGGGGGGTTTGGGGGTAATGATTTGAAGTATTTAATGGGGGAGGATGTTGCTGTGGAGAGTGAGACTACTGCCACGAAGAAGAAGTTGGGGAGTAGCGCGAGGAAGAGGTTGAAGAAGGGGACGGAAGAGATTATTGTCAAGAATGACGAGGAAGCGGAGCCGGAACTGACAAGTATATTAAACAAGATAAAGGAAGCTGAGGAGATTAAAGCGTATGAGGGGGATGTGGATAAGAAGAACAAGAAGAAGCGGGGGTATAGTCGGGATAAGCCCTTTTCAATGTTGGAACAGAAAAGGAGGGTAAGTAAGGAGATTAAGAAGGAGAAGGAGTATGAAGCGGATGAGGAGGAGGGGGCTGGGGGTGAGAGTGAAGAGGACAAAGAGGAGGAGGTGCGTGAGAGGGTGGAGGAGACGGAAGGGTGTTTTGGTTCGTTGTTTAGATGATGGGGTGAGGGACTAGAAGGAGGGGTGGTTGATACAGCGGTTCGGTTTTAAAAGCGTAGTAGTAATTTGACTCTGACTTGGATGGAAGAAGATGAGTTTTTGTTGTGACGTGATGGGGCTGGGGATGGTCATTCAGAGACATAACTACTTGCGAGAGAATTCACTATAACATCAACAGCACCAGTATCGCACAAGGTTACATTCACAACTGAACACGATGTTGAAATGGCTGCACAACCTGAAAACAAGTATGCAATTCTCCTCCGTTCTTTCGAACCTTACTCTGAAGAAAACCACACGCAGACACTTTCAGAATGCATCTAAGACCTTCTCCAAACATGACTTTTACACATTACTAATACTCCTCGCTTGTTGACCAAATTCCAGAAGCCAGCTGCAAGTCACACCAAAATTCACGCTTTTCTGGGTGCCTATATCCTAATCACCCGAATCTCCCGCGCCAGTGATTATTTCTACTACTGTTCTTACGCCCAGTGCTCGTGTTTACCTCAGCATAGAAACCAGGCTCCCGTGCGGTACTGCTCCTTGTTGATCGTCTCGTGACAGGCTTGGTTGAGGAGGAGGTTGAGGTGGAGGAGGGGGTTGAGCTTGAGGAGGGGCTTGTGGTTGAGCAGGGGATTCATCATCAGTTTGCTCGTCATCCATTCCAACCTCGGCCTGCTCCTCAGCCGGTTCATCATCAACTTCCTCATCATCCATTTCGACATCAGACCGCTCCTCTGGTGCTTCAGCAGACGGGTTATCATTCAAGTCAACCTCTGACTCCTCAGACGCTTCAGCAGACGGTGGTTTTGACCCCCTCCTTCTCTTCTTGCCTTGCCTCTCAGACCCGCCAGGAGACCTCGACCTCTTTCTCTTCTTATCACCACCCTTTTCTCCTTGCTCACCACCATCCTCTTCACCACTCCCCTCTTGCTCACCACCCCCCTCCTCATCACCCTCACCCTCACAAAACCCAACCCTCGGCGGTGTGCTCGGCCGTTCCTCAGACCCCACCGACCAGGCAATTTCCTCCTCCGACCCCTCTCCCGACCCCTTCCGCAACTCATCATCCGCCTCCCAACCATCACCCGGCCTCCGACTTCTTCTCTGCCCACTTCTCCGCAGCGGCACCACCGACGGTCGTGTACTCTCCACCTCTCCCGAACTCGACGTAGAGCACCTCTCCCACCCACCATCGGTCGGAAGAACCCTCCCTCTACTGCTTCCCCTTGACCCCGGCACCGGCACCGGCACACCCAACACCCTAGCCGCCCGCTCAATCTCTTCTTGACTATGCCGGCGTCTCCAACCCACCCCCCTAAACATCCCCCGATTCCGCCTCCCGGATGATGCTGATGCGAACGAGGACGAGTCGCCCACTTCGGACGAGCCGTCCTCATCAGCCAGCACCCTCGACCTGGCTATGCCAGCCCGAGCCCTGCTTGTTCCTAGACTCAGATCCAAGGACTCACTGGCTGTTCTCAGCCCAAGAAGTCTTTCGACCGACGATCCGAGCGGTGATGGCAAAGGCGGTAATTTAACACGCTGCCGTGGTCTCTCCGCTGCGTCCTCGGATGGTTGCTCAGCTGTCTCCGGTGCTTGCTCAACTACGTCCTCAGGCTGAACGACCCGAGAAAGAAGAGATTGTCTACGTGGTGGGTCTGCAGGCAGCTCCGGATCCGAAGAATCACCAGAAGCAAAAGATCGGCTTCGGCCGCTTGCTTGGACGAGCAATTGTCGATTGCATGAGTTGAGTGACAACGAGCGTGACGGCGAGCGTGACGGGCGCAATCGTGAGGGTGCTAGCGGCTCTGCTTCAATCAACAGAATAGGTCTATCAGGACTGTACAATGGGATTCGTCTCCTGTTTGCTACTGGTGCCGGATTGCTTTGACGTCCATCCCGTGATGTAGAGCCACCCAACTCTCCCCCCCCCCCTCAGGCCTCTGCTCATGACCGCCAGACCCCGGTCTAAGTTGCTCATCCTCCCCCGAGCGCCTGGAGCCCCGTTTGGTATTCCCATCTCCCTACCGACGGGGATTACGTCCGTATCCCTGCTCCTGGCCTCTGCGACCCTGAACCTATCTAGGATGCGGTGGACCATCGCGAGGTGGCCGATCTCTGTCCCTGTCCCTGTCCCTGTCCCTATCGCGGTCTCTTGGCGGCAGAGGTGACCGACTTCTGCTGCGCGTGCGATTGCTCCTTGTGCGGTCATCATAATCCCCCCTCCTCCTGTCCCCTGGGCCTCCGCGGTCTCGCCTGTCGTCCCTCCGCCGATCGTCTCGTCTTGGAGCGTCCCTATCATAACTGGGAATATACGTATCGACGTCCTGACGATTTCCTCCGCCACCTCCACGAGGAGCTCGATCACGGCCGTTGCCATAGTCCGCAGGTGGAGGTGGGCGCGGTGGAAGCCTGGTGTCTCTGTGCCAAGCGGGCACTCGCTCGTCTGGTGCCGGGGCCGGACCACCAAAATTGCGGTTGTTGTTGTTCCGAGGATAGCCTCTTCCGCCGGGGCCACCGCTGTTCCTGTAGCCATCGCCGTCATTGTTGGGACCGCGGCCCACGGTACCGCCCCTGGGCGCTGGAGGCAACACGGTTCTTTTCTCATGGTACTTCTTACGATCATATTCGTGACTTTCTTCGAAAGACGGCAGTTCTTCTGGCTTGGCGGGATATGGGGGGTTGCGGAAGTAAGGGTGCTGCAGGGCGTCATGAGCGTTGATTCTGCTCCTCCAGTCCAGCTTGAGAAGCTCTCGAAGTAACGAGATGGCACCCGAGCCGTATTCTCTGAACCTTTGCCCCAGGTTACCTTGTCGCGGCTTGGGTGACATCGCTTCGGCTCCAGGCAAGTCTTTCAACCCAGGCATTGTCTCGATGGTGGGCGTACCGCAGAGGTCCCATATCAACTCCAGCTGGTGCCCATCAGATTCGCCGGTGAGAATGGGCTTGCCAACTAGCATCTCGCCAAAAACACACCTAGGGACATTGTCAGCATGATCCCTTGCAACAAAGAACCGACCACAGGCTGCCTACCCAACTCCCCACAAGTCAATCGATGTGGTGTATCGTTTGAGATGCATCAACAACTCGGGCGGGCGGTACCAGCGCGTGACCACCAAAGCAGTGTAATCACGCGTTCCTTCCCCACCGCCGTGACCAGGTTGTGGTGTCTTGCCCTCGTAGTGTCTCGCAAGACCGAAATCAGCAATCTGAAGAATGCCCTTGTTGTTGATCAACAGGTTGGCAGCCTTCATATCTCTGTGCAAAATGCGATTGGCGTGTAGATACTCCAGGCCCTGGAGCAGTTGCTGCATGTAGCACTTGATTTGCGGCTCGGTCAATGTCACCGAGGGGTTGTCGAGCAAGCCCGACAGGTCGTGGTCCATGTAGGGCGTGACCATGTACATGATGGGTCGCTTTCGTTTGTCCGCTGGCAAAGGGCGCCTGTTAATCATGCATGTCCTGGAACCTCCTCGACAGATAGCATCAACTCACCACTCCTGGGCGGGTGTTCCACTGCCATATCCTCCAGTCGGAGGATGTTTGGATGCGACAGTAGCTTGAGCAGCTTGATTTCTCTCAATGCCGTAATCGGAAAGCCATCCTTTTCGTTATGCATGATGATCTTCTTGAGCGCAACCAAAGCACCCGTCTTTCTCGATCTCGCGCGGTAAACCTCTCTGTGTAGGACAACAATGTCAGCTTCGGACACGGCCAAGATGGGAAGGCAAAAGAACCACCACCTACCCAAAGGTACCCTCGCCCAGTTTCCCCAACACCTCGTAGTCGGCAATCTTGGAGCACCCGACAAAGCTGCTTCTCGGCCTCTGGTGCGCAATGGCAAAGCTGCGGGGAGATTGCGGTCTCCCCGCAGCCTCCTGCGACTCGGAGGCGCTCATCGCGCCGTTGTAACTGTTTTGTTCGTGTTTGATGGCGGTTGTCGGACGAAGAATATCTTATCGGCTGTTTCTGGATAAGGCTTTCGTTTGTTGAACTGACAGTGGAACAGTTGACTGCCGCTGATGGAATTGCTGACGTCTGGATTGCTTCGCAAGGCCGTTTGTCAATCCAGAATGGTAAGTTTGATCCAGTTTCTGCAAGCTTGCTGCCGAAATACTCTTATCCTCTCAATTCGCTGCTTTCTAAAAGTGTGACGAAGAAGAGAAGGTTGTAGGAAAGCAAAGAACGGGCAAGAGACCAAGATTAAGCCGAGAGCGCGCGCTGCCGATGCCTGCCAAGAAATGACAGACGCACCTTGCTGGGCTGGAACCATTTCTTGGCTGTTTCTGCCTTGTTCGTCAGGCACCAACACCCAATGACGGCAGATACAGAGTACGTACCCCAACCCTGGTCACTGAGAGGGCAAGCAATCGGCGCAACGACGACACAGCCAGCTCGAGAAGCTCCATCGCGACACACCTATCAACCCACCCATTTCTTTCCCCGTCTGCCACCAGCCAGCGTGAGTTTGTCCCTCTCTATTCAATTGCTTTGTCTCCTTCAGTATCTGATCTCCTCCATCCAGCAGAGAAAGAAAAAAAAAACCAAAAATGTTCGCCCGCTTCTCCCGAGCCCTCCCCCGCTCCCAACTCGCCGGCCCCCCCATCCGGCCCTTCTACCGCTATACCGCCACCGGCCTGGGAGCTTCCATGTGGTTCTGGATCTTTTACAAGGCGAAGGAGGACGGTATGTCTTTCTCAGCTCTACCCCTCGAGCCAGAACAGTGTTACTCACAAGAAGAACAGGACCTGTCCTTCTCGGCTGGAAGCACCCCTGGGATCACTAAACGACTAGCATCGAGGATATGAAAACGACGAGGTGGTGAAGAGAAATAAATGTACATACATGGTCAAGCGCCAAAGTAGCAATAACGCAGACCCAACTAGACGGACGGACAACAGGCCGAGGAGGAAGCCAAGAGCAAGAGAGGAAGGAGATACCAAATTAAATCAGTTTAACAGTCACATTGTTTGCTGTTCAGTTGATATTATACGTTAATCTCTAAGTAGCAGGATTATACAGCCCACTGGTTGTCCATACTTTCGGAGAAACCCGCCATGTCAAAACGAGACACATCTTCCCTACTTGTCAAACACGCACATCACACCCACCTACCCACCCCAATCACAACCCAAACATATTTCAACTTTCGCTCGAGATCTTGACTACAAGTCTGTATATCCTCTATCTCTTGCCACACGTTTCCGCCCAGTCCTTACCAACGCCAGCCAGCCCAGTCAAAAAGACTCATGTCTATCCATCCATAACCTACATATCCACGTATAGTCATACCCATCCCCTACTAGCTCTCCCCATTCTCCAATGTCCAACCAGCCTACCCCATTCCATCCCTTACACCCATCAAAACCTCATCCTCTCCAAAATAACCTTGTACTCCTTTCTCTTCTTACCCCCCTTCTCCCCCCCCCTCAGCCACCCCTTGACCCGCCCAACCCACCCCGCCAACCTCTGAAAAACATAATGCTCTCCCACCCACGCCAACCCCAAATACACCCCCGCCCCCAACCCAAAAACAAACACAACCTTGTACTCCCAACTCGTCCTCGTCAACCTCATAAACCCAATCCACTCCGGCGGCGCAACAGCCATAAACCCATTCAACCCCAACGCAGTCGCCATCGTGACCAAAAAAGGCCCTATCATCATTGTCAGCCATCATCACCACCCCCTTTCATCTCCCCCGGGAATGTATAATACTCACAATTCTTCCCCACCCCCTCCCTAAACGGCCTCCCAGCATTCAACACCCACCCCGCAAGCACATACTGCCAGCAACTAACCAGAAACAACCCCGTCACCTCGCTATTCTCCACATCCGGCTTCTCCCCCGGTTTTGGCGTCGTCGGCGCAATAAACCCCTCCATCCCCCTCACCCCCACAAACGCCACCGTTTGGATACCGACACAAACCACCATGTGGCACATCAACGGCGTCAGCACCTTCCTAGACACCAAATCCGCAATCGGCTTCTTCTTGCACAGCACCGGGTACGGTTTCGACCACCCCATAAACACCGCTATCGGCAGGATCAACGCCAGGTCAATATACAGAAACTGAAAATCCCCCAGGTTGGAAGCAGACGCGTAGAGGAACGAGACTGTCGTGAACTGGATCGCCGAGTAGAGACTCATGTACTTGAAACAGGCAAACGACGTCACCAACGCGGCCCGGCCTTCCCTTATCACTTTGGGGACGCACGTAATGTCAAAGACGCGCGAGGTGAAAGGGGCTGCGACAGAGGCTTCCGCTTCCGAGAGGGAGATCCCAACGTCGGCTGCCTTGAGCGCGCCGCAGTCGTTGGCGCCGTCGCCGCAGAAGCCGCACGAGTAGTCGATGCTCTGAAGCTTGTCGACCAGCTCGTGCTTCTCATCTGGCGACATGCGCGCAAAGACCTTGCCGGTGACGAGCATGCGCTGCATTACTTCTGCTGGGGCGTAGTCGACAACCCAGCGGAAGACATCGCCTGAGACTGCGATGGAGTAATTCCTCATGTTAGAGATGTCGTATGGTAGCGAGGCGTCGCCTTCCGGAGGAGCCGGTAGTGGGAGTAGAGTTCGGGGATCGAGACGGTAGATGGGGTTGTCGATACTCTCCCACTGTAACTCGGCGTTGGGGTCCTTGGTGTGCCCTGTTGCGAACCGAGCGTAGAAACAATGTGCCGTCTCGCTGATCATGCCAGATTCCCTCGCCACACTGATGGCGGTCAAGATGTTGTCGCCGGTAACCATGACAGTTCCGATATTAGAATCTCCAAGCTCCTTGAGTACCGCCGCCGTGGTAGGCTTGAGCTTGTTCTCAAAAATGATGAAGCCGACAAACTCGAGGTTTGACTCGACATCATGCCTGTGCATCTTCTGAGCCTTGATCCAGCTGAGCTTCTTGATATGTCTCGAGGCACAAGCGATGACTCTGTACCCCTTGCGAGTATACTGCCCCAAGACCTCGTCATAGTCCTCAGGGAATGTCTCTGGCTTGCAAATCTCCCTCATACACTCAGGCGAACCCTTGACATAAATGTCTCCGCTTGGCTTGCCAAAGTCTTTGACAATGACACTGGCCCGGCGAAGATGAGACACAAACTCAAACGACTTGAGCACACCCAGTTCGATAGAAGATGCCTCCCCAGTGCCATCAGCTTTCGCGTCCGGAGGCGGCCTAGCGATTGAAGGCTTCAGAGTTCCTTGCTCCTCGTCATCCCCTCTTCCACCACCCAGGTCACCCTCTTCGAAAGACCACTTTGTAAACTCAAACATCTTTAGCTCAAGAGGCTCCCCGAGCATCTCGCCATCGATCTTCCTCAGCGCATGGCAAGTGGCCATGGTATAAAGCGCCGTCGACCTGGTGTCAGGCTTACCCCCGACAGCAGGGGGCTGGTCATGACCAACCGCCAAATCATCAGGATTCTCAATCAAATCAATAAACTTGTTGGTGTCCCTAGAAACGAGATGCACACCAAGGATGTCAAGGCCCTCCTCTGTCAAAGTCCCAGTCTTGTCAAAGCACATAATGTCAAGTTTTCCTCCAACCTGGACCCTCTGCGGGCTCGTGCAAAAGATGTTCTGTCTCTTGAGCCGGCGCACCGCAAAGGTGGTGCCAATAGTCAAGGTGGCTGGCAACGCCGGTGGAACCACAATCGTGATCAGATCCAGGGCGCGAATGATGATTTCATGCCACGCCAAGCCAAGGTGAATGAAGTTGACGATACTGGCCAAGAAACCAACTGCTGCCACAATGGCCATCACACCAATGTACCGGAAGGAATCTCTGTAGAACTTGAAGCCAGACGGCTTCGGGAAGAGCATTGACCGAACCAAGGCACCCTTTGTTGTGTTGAAGCCGGTCTTGATAACCATGGCAAGAGCAACAGCTTGTTCATCTTCATTCTGAGGCCTTCGAGCGCGGATGATCTTGGTTCCGCAAAACAGAGTGTGTTTGGCCACCTCGGCTACTGGTGTTGGAGCATTCAAATCAAGCTTCTGAAGCGTGTCGTTTGTAGCTGGGGTTTTGGTTACAGGTATCGATTCTCCTGTGAGCATGCTCTCGTTGACAATGCAGTCACCGCTTAGAAGGATGCTATCGGCAGGAAACTGAGTCAACCTGGGGTCGCTGACTTCGTAGACGTCACCAGGTACTAGTTCGCTTGAGAGGATTGTGTTCCCTGGGGTTGTATTAGCGGCTATCACGGACTAGAAATGGTCTGTGGTCATGTGGCAAAGAGGATGCTGCGCTAGAATACCGCAAAAAGTGCCCATTGACCTCAAAAGAGGAGAGAAACTTACAGAAGCCGTGTCGACAAATTCTGACATCACACTCAAACCGAGAAATGTCCCGAAGTCTCCTCTCAGTCTGCCGTGTTTCTATCAGAGTCTGTATGATAGAAATGGCCGAGATCAAGAAGATGGCGCAAGCGTAGTAGTAGTATTCGTCCAGAGACCATAGGACAAGACTGGCGACTTGAAACACGTAGAATGGGTGAAAGACCTGAAATTTGTCAGCAACCGGGCTTTCATCGAATTCACATATGTGGGGGGAAACCTACTTCCTTCACGAGGAGCTGGCCAATAGTCTTCTTTTCGATATTGATATCGTTTTTCCCAAAGACAGTGCGACGGCTGACCTGCTCGTCGCTGTCGATACCATTGCGAACGTCTTGGACATCTGTCCAGAGGGGATCCTTCCAGCCATTGCAGATGAGAAACTTGTCGCGCACAGGGTGGAAGAAGAAGCGAATGTGGCGATAGTCTATGTACCTCAGTTCCGGAAGAATTGGATCTGGATCGTCATCCAGGAGGTACGAAGTGAACTTGGAAGGCGACCCAAAAACTGTCGAAAGCGTCCTCCCATACTCCTTCGATACCACATCCACCGCGGTCATCTCGTTCCACGAGTTTTCCACCACCACCCACTCGCACTCCCTGAGGAGCGCGGACCTCCCAACCAGCTTGACTCGCCACTTTGGCGACCAGTAGAAGATTAGCCACCCTACCCCCAACGTGAATACACATATCAAAAGGTACAGAGCATAGCCGATTTTACTGGTTCTGAACCCCGCGATCGCAATGTAGAGGTCCTCATTCTGAATATGCGCCTTTTGACTGTGTCGATTCGACCCATATCCACTCCCTGCCGATGTGCCACTGTCCCTACGTAGCAACATACTGTGCACAGAGTCCCCTCGGGATTGCGTGGATGCGCGCCGATGGAGGACGTAATCGTTTTCCTCGGCGGTTCGTTCGAGGTCGGTAGAGTCCTGTTCCTCGTCGAGTTCGTCGTCGAAGGGGAGCTCGTCCAGATCCCCGATGCGCCGCTCCTCTATCGCAAGGGGGTCATTCAGTTCATCTTCTTCCTGCCAGAATGAGAAGCTTGCTGTGGAATCGGCTCGTGAGCGGCGGTGATGAAAGGCAGAGACACTCGTGGGTAACGATTCAGCCATCGGCCCCGAGTAGAGCTATGTGTGTGGTTAGTACTACTGCCGCAGGCTTAGATTGTGCACGGTTCCACTCACCTCATCGTGCGCCATCTCAACATCCTCGAAAACGCTGACGCTGCTGTGGTTTCCTTGGAGACTATAAAAGCCATTTCGGTTGCTTGCCGCCGGCGGCAGATCGTGATCTCGGTCGTTTTCCATGTTGGTCTGGGGTATAAATCGGAAGGCAGCTGATAGATCCTCAGCAAGGTTCTGGAGAGAGAGAAATTGATCGCATGCGCATTGTCAACAGCAGCTGCCAATGGATTGGCCGTGGTATAGCTGAGCGCGTGGGTGAAATGGATGAACCGAAGCTAGAATTCAGGTACGGAGAACAGAGCGGTTGTGGAGCTGGTTCCGATAAGCACCATGACGTCGGACTCGATTGGATCTACTCGGATAGCTGCATGGTGCGTCTTGGCAGGCCAGCAACACTCTTGATGACCTAGAATGCCATTCATACAAGATGCGGAGGATGTAGTTATTTCTAAAGATTTAATAGACGTCAAGTAAGTAGTCAGACGGACTACTGGATATATAGCTTCTCTCTTGGATGACACGGAACATTGTGTGTCTAGTTGCAGAATCATACTACATTCATGTGGGTCATGGGGTGCATGTCTGCTCCATGCATATGCCTCAACGTGCCACTAGACGTGTCCCTGCATTTTATTCAGGCTTGAAAGTCAATATTTGGGACCTTTGGCACTCTGGGTACCGATTCGCCGATCAGTTCTTGGGTAACTAGGTAGATGTGTGGGAGTGTGTTCCAATGTGGTGCTCATACACTATTCTCCGTACCGCTTATAAGAATCTTTCCTCTTTTGGTTGTGTAAGTGGGGGTCCACAGACAAAACTACAATGGTTCTTGGCTCAAAGATTACTTAGGAGGCTTAAAAATATGCCAGCCAGCAGCGTAGGGAATCTTGAGGCTCATATGTGTAGCTGGCATCGTGAGATGAACAATGGTCTGGCAGACTTGGGGCTACCTTGCACGAATCCTGCAAAAGGTGGCGAGCAACGGGATCCTCGGTAGACATTGGGCTTCCGTGATGCTCCGTAGCCGACATCCATCTGTCATCCCTCAACACCATTTGTTCAGGTAAATGTTGAGTGTTGGCTGGCTATCGGCCTCTTGGCATTATATCTGCAAGTATGCAGCCATCTGAAGGATGCCCACACGGGTAAGTAAGTTGAAATTCCCGGAGATCCCGTGATCATTGATATCGCCCGATCGATTTAGAAGACATATGTACTTTGTGACAATACACTTACTTTGCTTGTCAAAAGTCCATATGCAGCAGAGACAAGACCTGTCTGTGATGGCGTGTGTTCATTGTGTCTACTTTGCTGTGTAATCATCGGCTTCGGATGAGGAGTCAAAGGGTCCCTCCCAAAAGTAAAAGCGAGTTTGACAGGTGGAGACGGAAAGTCGGTGGGCTGGAAGTGGGAGGTGGGAGGTGGGAGGCGAAAGAAAATTTAGATGCCATCCCTGGAAACTTTGACGGGGCCGGATGGATGGCGAAGCCCTAGATACGCTGGTGATATGCCATGACATGCCATGCTCTCTGACAAAGGGCAAAATGAGTGAGTGACAGTAGGGCCGCAGAGAGCGGTGAAGGTGAAGAAACCAAAGCAAATTTCTGCTACCTAGCATTAGCAAGAGCCGGAAGAGGCTGCCACGGCTGCCACGTCAACTAGGAGGGCCCTTGGTGATGGCTGTGGTCCGGTGTGGAGATTCGAGATGCGACTCATGGGTGAGGCATGCTAAGCTTCGGTTCACGGATTGGAGAAAGCAACGATTGGGAACATTGCCATCGCGATCCAGACCGCGCCCAGTAAAAAAGAGGGAAAAAAGACGCGTAGAGCCACTGTGAGTGTTGGGTGCAGGCAGTGAACGCCCAGTGACCGCACAGGCCGGTGGGAGGCAGAGGCGTAAGGTTGCCCCGCAAATTTTTTAGTGACCCATTGATAGCTTTTCCTTCCCCTCCCTCAACATTTCCTCCGGCTCTGAGCAATCTGTCGACGCTTCACCACCCGCTGTTTCCGTGCAGTTCTTTCTCCTCGTTCTGCCCTCACAAATCGCCTGTTTGGTGCCGCTGTTTTCACGATCCCCATCTTCGTCCATCATCACAATCAGTCAATCAAAATGGCCGAACCGATTAAGAACAAGCGGCCTGACCCCGCCGTTGCCCCGTAAGTTTTCTCGGCATTCTGTCTGCTTGCCAGTCGGTCGACTGCCCCCGGCCGACTGGCGATAAGCTGTCCGCCCTGCCCGTATTGTACTGACTGCGACTCGTCGACAACAGCACTCCTCAGAACACACCTTTGAACGCAGCTCCCATCTCATCGCACGCCCAGCAGCCCGGAGTTGCTAGCATCAATGAAGGTTCGTATCCATCTCCCCTATCTACCCCGCCGTTGTTGCGGCCCAACAAGATTTGGCTTGTGATCATGAACTGACCATTTTGCATGACGCAGAGGATCTGGGTGGTGGTGTCACTGCCGCTTCCATCTTTGCTCACGACCCCCGCCTCGTGTCCCTGATCCAGGGCCGTCTCGGTTCCCTCGTTGGCAAGTCTTCCGGCTACATCGAGTCGCTCCCTGCCGAGGTCAAGCGCCGTGTCTCCGGTCTCAAGGGCATCCAGAAAGAGCACTCCAAGCTCGAGGCCGAGTTCCAGGAGGAGGTTCTTCAGCTCGAGAAGAAATTCTTCGCCAAGTTCACCCCTCTCTATGAGCAGCGTGCCGCCATCGTCAACGGCAAGACCGAGCCCACCGAGGACCTCGTCAAGGCCGGCGAAGAGGATGAGGACAAGGCGGAGGGCGCCGCTGTCGAGACCAAGGGCGCCACCGACGGCGGTAAGGTCAACGGTATTCCCGAGTTCTGGCTCTCTGCCATGAAGAACCAGATCTCCCTTGCCGAGATGATCACCGACCGCGATGAGGGCGCTCTCAAGTCCCTGATCGACATCCGCATGGAGTACCTCGACAAGCCCGGTTTCCGCCTGATCTTCGAGTTCGCTGAGAACGAGTTTTTCACCAACAAGATCATCACCAAGACCTACTACTACCAGAACGAGAGCGGGTATGGCGGTGACTTCATTTATGACCATGCCGAGGGTGACAAGATCGACTGGAAGGCCGGTCAGGATCTTACCGTTCGCATCGAACAGAAGAAGCAACGTAACAAGAGTAAGTTGAAGGCGAAAGCTCGTGTAAAATTAGGGTTTTTTCTAACACAAACCAGCCACGAAGCAGACTCGCATCGTTAAGAAGACTGTCCCAACCGAGTCCTTCTTCAACTTCTTCTCGCCCCCCAAGCCCCCCACCGACGACGACGACGAGGCGGCCGAGGATATTGAGGAGCGTCTCGAGCTCGACTACCAGCTCGGTGAGGACATCAAGGAGAAGCTTATTCCCCGCGCCATCGACTGGTTCACCGGCGAAGCCCTCGCTTTCGAGGAGTTGGACGAGGAGGACTATGCCGATTTCGACGACGATGATGAGGATGACGAGGACGATGACAGCGAGGACCACGATGATGAGGACGAGTCCGAGGAGGACGAGGTAAGAATCAATTTTGTCCCCCAGACAAAGGTCAAAGACTAACAGCTTTCCAGGAGGATGGCAGCAAGCCCAAGCAGGAGCCCTCGGAGTGCAAGCAAAGCTAAATGGTGTAGACTTCTCGCCAACATGGCCTAGCATACTTCATTGATCGGGCAATCGCCCCTCCGCCCTCTACCCGGGCCTTTTTCTCACTGGTGTCCCAATTACACTGCTCATCAGCAGGCTCCATTAGGGAGCAATACGGCGAATGATGGACATGCAGGAGTGCCGAAATTGAGCTCTGATTTGTACTTGTTTTTGAGGACATTTCCGGGTATATGTCTTGTCTTTGCATGCCCTTTGCGTTTGATGGCTTCTCCTCGTCTCAGTTTGTTTATGGGTTTTTTCGTTTTTCATTTGTGCGGGTGGGAAGCGAATGTCTTTTCCCGAGATGTGAGGGCATACTAGAAGGCAGACAAAAAGGGGGGCTCACAACTGGGGGCAGGACGAGTCTCGAGCACTGTATGGGAACACTTGGTATTAGGTTTATGGCACCTGAGCCCAGCAGTCAGTAGGCAGTGAATTCACATTATGTAGCAAACTCATCAACATCGTGATCATCATGAGGTGTCTTTTATTTTGTCCATGTCTGATCTGAGGGCCTCCGTAGTCGCTGCTGAGCGGGCCCAGGATGTTGGATCGAAGTCGACTCATTGCGACCCCGGCACACGGTGTGCAGCTGAGCCGTACATATGCGGCGATTATGCGGGGTGAATGTTCATTGGTATGGGGGCCTCTTGACCCGGAAAATTAGGTGATACATTGAGGCGATTGTTCCATTTTTGGTGTTTCGACAGATCCAGGAATGTCCCGGTATCCGGACCGGAATAGACGACCATTGGTGGTAGACCCTGGATGTAAGTGCTATGCTATACTTTTGGTACCTGGACAAGAGACAAAGAGTCGAGGTAGTATCTATGGATGTGTTGGATAACATAGTTCCATCTTGTCAAAGAGGTATGCTACGGGAAGGGCCTGGGAACCGGAAATAAACCAAAAGAGAGCCATTGGGTGTTCTATAGAACATATAGTATAGTCTAGAGTGAGTAGGTACGTAGTCAGGGCGAGCACGCCTTGATCGGAGGCGCAGGTGTGGGCTTGTCGAATGAAGAACTCGCATTCCGTCATGGATGGCCCAAAAAGTTTTCTTTTTAGCCAGCGTGAACCCACCACACAGTGAGTCAACCCCGCCATCCCCAAGAAACCCCACCATGGAACCATCCCACCGTGGATCGACCTTGAACCACGGGCTGAGTATTCAAAGAGGTGACACATCCCACGCCTTGTTTGTTCGGGGGACCTTTTTCTTCTTCAATCTCGACTAAAACTTTACCCAACTTTTTCTGACCGCGAAGAAGCTTTATTAGCCCATGTTACAAAGCTTGTTCCCTGTTGCCGCCGCCTTTTGAGTCAATATCTTTTTTCTTTGATTCCGCCAGTTGAAAAGGAAAACTGCCACAATGACAACCCCAAAACCAATCTCACAGTCTTCGTTGGCTAGACCTGCCGTGTCCAACAGCCTCAGTGTTTCCCCTACCGCTACTTTCCACTCACCACCCGCGTCGAGCAGCTTCATGGCCAGCCTTGCGTTGCGCGCTGCTGCTAAGCAGCTCAAGCCGTTCAGCACGGAGGACATCAAGATTCTGCTGCTGGAGAATGTGAACCAGACCGGGAGGGATATTCTGTCTGGTCAGGGGTACCAGGTTGAGTTTCACAAGGCTTCGTTGCCGGAGGATCAGTTGATTGAGAAGATTAGGTGAGTTCATTATTACTACTACTACTACCACCACTACTACTACTACTCCTACTACTACCACCTCACAAGTCTTTATTCCCGCTTCAAATTTGCTGACATTTACACTTCAGAGATGTCCACGTCATTGGCATCCGCTCAAAGACAAAGTTGACGGCCAAGGTGCTCCAGGAGGCCAAGAACCTTCTCGTCATCGGCTGCTTCTGCATCGGCACTAACCAGGTTGATCTGGATTATGCTGCCAAGCAGGGTATCGCTGTTTTCAACTCTCCCTTTGCCAACTCGCGCAGTGTGGCCGAGTTGGTGATTGCCGAGATTATCTCTCTTGCCCGCCAGCTGGGCGATCGCTCGAATGAGCTTCACCGGGGCACTTGGAACAAGGTCAGCGCCAAGTGCTGGGAGGTGCGTGGCAAGACGCTGGGTATTGTTGGGTATGGGCACATTGGCTCGCAGCTGTCGGTGTTGGCGGAGGCGATGGGGATGAATGTCATTTATTATGACGTGGTCAGCTTGATGGCGATTGGTACCGCGAGGCAGGTGCCTACGCTGGAGGCGCTGCTTGGGGAGGCGGATTTTGTCACGCTGCATGTGCCCGAGACTCCGGAGACGAAGAACATGCTGGGGGCGAAGCAGTTTGAGCAGATGAAGAATGGGTCTTATCTTATCAATGCCAGCCGTGGGACGGTGGTTGATATCCCGGCGCTGATCAAGGCTATGAGGGCGGGCAAGGTTGCTGGTGCGGCGCTGGATGTCTATCCTAATGAGCCGGCTGGGAATGGGGATTACTTCACCACCGACCTGAACCCGTGGGCGGAGGAGCTCCGCGGTCTCAACAACATTATTTTGACTCCTCATATCGGTGGTAGCACGGAGGAGGCGCAGAGGGCGATTGGTATTGAGGTTGCGGATGCGCTCGTGAGGTACATCAACCAGGGTGTCACCCTTGGGAGCGTCAACCTGCCCGAGGTCAACATGCGCCAGCTTACCCTCGACGAGAGCAACCACGCGCGCATCATCTACATCCATCGCAACGTGCCCGGTGTGCTGCGCAGGGTGAACGAGATCTTGGGCGACCACAACGTCGACAAGCAGATTTCGGACTCCAAGGGCGACATTGCTTACCTCATGGCCGATGTTAGCGACGTCCGGCCGGAGGATATCAAGGAGATTCGGGACAGCTTGGACGGACTCAGCTCACGCATTCTTACCCGGGTTCTGTATTAGATATATAGATAGGGGGTGTGTGTGTTTTCTGAGGAAATGGGTTTATCTGGTTTGTTTATAATGGGTGGATATTTTGGTGTTTTGTATGTGTGTGATGTGATATTTTTTGGACATTTTCTTTTGTTTGCTTGGTTGACGGAGTCAGTGATGGGAGAGCAAGAACAAAAAGCATTTCAACATGGAGCAAGGAAAAATTATATCATCATATGAGGGGGAAAGGGGGGAAGGGGGTGGCGGTTTGGTATATCAAAATGATGGGTTCAACAAAATAGGGGGTTAGAGATCAAGAATAACATGACTTTTGATATTCACAACCATGATGGCTTTATGTACTGAGCCTGTGAGAATGAGAGTGCATAAATGCCATGTATAAATTCCACAGGGCTAGGTGAACAAGACGGCCAGCAGCGAAAAAGGAAACGAGAAAGCGGTGAGGATTGTGGATAGTGGGTGCTTGGTGAGGTGGTGGAGGGCACCCCTGAAAAATGACGGGATCGAGTGTACACAGCGTGCTTTGGTAAGGTGCGTCCACCCCACGCCGAACAGACCAAGTCCAGTTGGCCTACCAAAGAATTTTGGAGGGCGTTTCGCATGGGATGAGACATGTCCACTTTGTTTATGGGAGGTGGTTGGAAGGGGTTTTTTTGTGATTTTGAACCATATTGAAAGTGTTGTTGAAAGTGATGGGCGAAATATGACCAGACCACGGATGGACGACGTCAGTAGGTGGGTTCCATATGCAAGACCGGGTGGTTTTCCGAGCCCGCGTCTGAGCCAAAACCAACTCAATATCTCGCGGTTGTTGGATATTTTGATGATGCTGTATAACAAACAACAATCTTGAGCGGTTGGAAATGGAAGAGGTTGAAACACAGAGGCGGGTTAGGGCTCACTTTGACAAAGCATGGTTTTCTATCAAACTGCCCAGAGAGAGAAAGAAAGGGGATGTCCCCGCTTTTGTTAGTGATTGGAGAGGGGGGGGGAACTACTTTGTAACCCCTGCATATGGGATGTGCATCAGCTTTTTTGCTCCACTGGATTCAATGCTGAACGAACGAGCCCCCTTTTTGAAGATGGGGTCGGGTTGGTTGGTTGTGAAAAGGGGGGGCATCTGTAAGGCGGGTGGTAGGCGGTAACGAAGAGTATAAAGGATTTCCCTTGTGAAAGGCATGAGGATGGCAAATGCAAGACAGGCATCTCCGAGCTGGGCTGTTTGGGGATTTGTTGGGGGTTAGGTTTGGGCTGGGATGGTTGAAGGGTGAAGTGAGGTTGGATGGTTTGAGGGGGCCATAGGTGGAAGGTATTTGACAGGATGGAGAGAATGTTTATTCATGTTTAGCTTCTTCTTTTTGTTCTTCCTTTCTCCCAAGTTTAACAAGAACAAAAAAAAATAGGGGGTCGTGAGACAAGAACATGGAGAGAGAGGCGTGCCCCAGAATCGCTGGAGAGTCCGTGCCCGCCCTGTCCAACCCCCCCCAATCCAATCGTACCGACGCGATACCACTGTCTTTCTCCTCTTTACCTATCAACGAGCATTCTACAGTGCGCCAGTCCATGCACGCTGTCTCTTTTTTTCAGCCCCCTAAACTCTAACGACGGGTTTCCTTTTCGTTTTGTCTTCCTTAACTTTTTCTCAAGCTTCACTTCTTGAGCCCGGAACGACGACGACGACGAAGAAGAAGTTGCAGCAAGAGACAAACGACACTCTGCAGCGGCCATCCAACTCCACCACAACCCAAGGGCCATCGTCTAGTACCTAGGCTTGTTGCTGTCAGTGCCAGGCAAGAGAAGGGAAAGCGGAGATTCCTCGACCGCCGAAACTTAGTGACCGCTAATTAACAATTAACGGCCCCGTTAATCCCTCCCTTCCCACCTACTCATGAATGCCTTCAAGTTCAAAGGCAGACGCTCCGCCTCCAACTTGATTCGCATCACCCGCTAGTTGCCAGCGCCCTTCTTTTTTTTTTTTTTGCAGCCAGCCAGTGCTTCTCAGCCAGCCCCCCCCAGCACAGCTCAGCACAGTGCCTTCCGCCAGTTGCGTGTTCGCCCCGGCTTCCGTAACCCACGACGACGACGAATACCTACCTACCAAATAACACAGCCAGCCAACCACCTCCCAGCACACGGTATTCGCCTCCAGCTGCGAATACTGGTCATCCTTTTTTCTTCAGGCGACAGCTTCCAGTAATAACTGGATTCTTTTCCCAACATACTTCTTCTTTTAATACCACATACAAAGCTAGGGAGAGCTCAAGACCAGAAAACAACCACATCCAATGTCTGAGAGTTATGATGTTGGCACGCGAGCGTGGCAGCCCGACGCAACCGAGGGCTGGGTTGCGTCTGAGGTTGTCAAGAAGACAGTAGATGGGGACAAAGTCAAGCTCATCTTCCGGTTAGAAAATGACGAGGTAGGCAGCTTTGATACTCGCTGGAAGCTCATCCAAAACGCTGACTTATGTTGTGTTTGCAGACCAAGGAACTGGAGGTCTCGCTGGAGGCCCTCCAGTCCGGCAACGACCCGTCCTTACCTCCTCTGATGAACCCTACCATGCTCGAAGCCAGCGATGATTTGACAAACCTTTCCCATCTTAACGAGCCTGCCGGTAAATAGCCCAAAGATGATATGGCGGTGGAGGATGGAGGGATGGCACGAGGCAACAGCATGCTGACGATATTTGCCGGAATACAGTTCTGCAGGCCATTCGCCTTCGATACCTCCAAAAAGAGATCTACACATACTCCGGTATTGTGCTGATAGCAACCAACCCCTTTGCTCGCGTCGATTCCCTCTACGTACCTGGCATGGTGCAAGTATATGCCGGGAAGCAGAGAGCCACACAAGCTCCTCACCTGTTTGCCATTGCTGAGGAAGCTTTCATGTAGGGACCCGCGGTGGATGCGAGGTTTGGGACACAGGCGGTTGGCTGACGCTGAGAATAGGGACATGCTGCGCGACAACAAGAACCAGACCATCGTCGTGTCTGGTGAGTCCGGTGCTGGTAAAACTGTCAGCGCCAAGTACATCATGCGATACTTCGCGACAAGACATCCATCAGACAGCCCGGGATCGAGGGCAAAGAAGGGCCCAGAGGCGATGAGCAAGACCGAAGAGGCTATCCTGGCCACCAACCCCATCATGGAAGCCTTCGGTAACGCCAAGACGACGAGAAACGACAACTCCTCGCGGTTCGGAAAGTACATTGAAATCATGTTTGACAAGGAAACAAATATTATCGGAGCTAAGATCAGGACATATTTGCTGGAACGGTCGAGATTGGTCTTCCAGCCGCTCAAGGAGAGGAATTATCACATTTTCTACCAGCTCGTGGCCGGTGTGACGGACAAGGAGCGCCAGGAGCTGGGTCTGCTGCCTATTGAGCAGTTTGACTACCTCAACCAGGGCAACACCCCGACGATTGACGGCGTGGACGACAAGGCGGAATTTAAGGCGACGAAGCAGTCGCTGACGACGATTGGTGTGAGCGAGGGCGAGCAGGCCGAGATCTTTAAGCTGCTTGCTGGTTTGCTCCACCTCGGCAACGTCAAGATCGGGGCGTCCAGGACGGAAAGCGTGCTCGCTGCGACGGAGCCATCGTTGGTCAAGGCTTGCGAGATTCTCGGTATTGATGCCCCCGAGTTTGCCAAGTGGATTGTCAAGAAGCAGCTTGTCACTCGTGGCGAGAAGATCACTTCGAACTTGTCGCAAGCTCAGGCTATCGTTGTCAGGGATTCCGTGGCCAAGTTCATCTACTCTAGCTTGTTCGACTGGCTGGTGGAGATTATCAACAGGAGCTTGGCGACCGAGGAGGTTCTCAGCAGGGTCAAGTCGTTTATTGGTGTGCTCGATATTTACGGTTTCGAACATTTCGCCAAGAACTCGTTTGAGCAGTTCTGCATCAACTATGCCAACGAGAAGCTGCAGCAAGAGTTCAACCAGCACGTCTTCAAGCTTGAGCAGGAGGAGTATCTTAGGGAGAAGATCGACTGGACCTTTATTGATTTCGCGGATAACCAGCCCTGTATCGATTTGATTGAGGGCAAGCTCGGTATTCTTTCTCTCCTTGATGAAGAATCCAGGCTGCCTATGGGATCTGATGAGCAGTTTGTCACCAAGCTCCACCACAACTATGCTGCCGACAAGCACAAGTTCTACAAGAAGCCAAGGTTCGGCAAGTCGTCTTTCACCGTCTGCCACTATGCCATCGACGTCACGTATGAGTCGGACGGTTTCATAGAAAAGAACCGTGACACGGTTCCCGACGAACACATGGCGGTACTGCGCGCGTCGACCAATGCGTTCCTCGGCCAGGTGTTGGATGCCGCGTCGGCGGTGCGGGAGAAGGACCTCGCCCAGGCAAGCTCTAATGCGGTGAAGCCGGCGGCCGGTAGGAGAATTGGCGTCGCCGTCAACCGCAAGCCCACACTGGGAGGCATCTTCAAGTCCTCGCTGATCGAGCTCATGACCACCATCAACAGCACTGATGTGCACTACATCAGATGTATCAAGCCCAACGAGGCCAAGGAGGCGTGGAAGTTTGAGGGCCCCATGGTTCTCAGCCAGCTCCGCGCCTGCGGTGTTCTCGAAACAGTCCGTATTAGTTGTGCGGGTTACCCCACGAGGTGGACGTATGAGGAGTTTGCGCTGCGGTACTACATGTTGGTGCCGTCGCAGCAATGGACCTCGGAAATTAGGCAGATGGCCGATGCCATCCTGACCAAGGCCCTCGGCGCCAACAAGGTGGCCCCGGGTATGGACAAGTACCAGATGGGTCTGACCAAGATCTTCTTCAGGGCGGGTATGCTTGCCTTTTTGGAGAACCTGAGGACGACACGTCTCAACGACTGCGCCATTCTCATTCAAAAGAACCTCAAGGCCAAGTACTACCGCAAGAAGTATCTTGCTGCCAGGGGTGCCATTGTCAGCTTCCAGGCTCTCTTCCGGGGCTACAGGGCCCGCAAGGAGGCTCAGGAGCTGCGGACGATCAAGGCTGCGGTTACCATCCAAAAGAACTGGCGTGGTTTCAAGCAGAGGAGAGAGTTCCTCGTTATCCGCAACGATGTCATTCGCGCTCAGGCCGCTATCAAGGGTTATCTGCGCCGCAAGGAGATCATGGAGACCCGGGTTGGCAACGCTGTTCTTATCATTCAGCGCAACTGGCGCTCGAGACAACAGCTTCGTGCCTGGAGAGACTACCGCCGCAAGATTGTCATTGTGCAGAGCTTGTGGCGTGGCAAGACTGCTCGGAAGGAGTACAAGGTTGTCCGTGCCGAGGCTCGTGACTTGAAGCAGATCTCTTACAAGCTGGAGAACAAGGTCGTTGAGTTGACGCAGTCTTTGGGTACCATGAAGGCGCAGAACAAGGAGTTGAAGGTGCAGGTGGAGAACTATGAAGGGCAGGTTGCCATTTGGAGAAATAGGCACAATGCTCTGGAGGCTAGGACGAAGGAGCTGCAGACTGAGGCCAACCAGGCTGGTATTGCGGCTGCTCGTCTGGAGGCTATGGAGGCGGAGATGAAGAAGCTGCAGACTAGCTTTGAGGAGTCGACGGCGAATGTGAAGAGGATGCAAGAGGAGGAGCGACAACTTCGGGAGAGCCTCCGCGCTACCAACGAGGAGCTTGAGGCTGCGCGCCAGCAGAGCGAGCAGTCCGAGGTTGAGAAGAACTCGCTCAGGCAACAGATTGCTGAGCTTCAAGAGGCACTGGAGCAGGCTAGAAGAGCTGCTCCCGTCAACGGCGAGCTTGTCAACGGGAACGGACCGGCGTCTGCTGCGCCGGCCGGTCTCATCAATCTGGTGTCCTCCAAGAAGCCCAAGAGACGGAGTGCGGGTGCAGAGCCTCGCGAGATGGATAGGTACAGCATGGCCTACAACCCCCGCCCTGTCTCCATGGCTGTTCCTGGCATGAACCGCCAGACTACTCTTTCCGGTTCGACATTCATTCCCGGTATTGATAGCATCGAGATGGAGTTGGAAGGTCTCCTTGCCGATGAGGAGGGCCTGAACCAGGAGGTCACCATTGGCCTTATTCGCAACCTCAAGATCCCTTCGCCATCCAGCAACCCTGCCCCTACCGACAAGGAGGTCCTTTTCCCTTCGTATCTCATCAACTTGGTGACGTCCGAGATGTGGAACAACGGCTTCGTCAAGGAGTCGGAGCGGTTCCTTGCCAACGTCATGCAGTCGATTCAGCAGGAGGTGATGAACCACGACGACGAGGAGGCTATCAACCCCGGTGCGTTCTGGCTCTCCAATGTCCACGAGATGCTGTCTTTTGTCTTCCTCGCCGAGGACTGGTACGAGGCCCAAAAGACGGACAACTACGAGTATGACCGCCTGTTGGAGATTGTCAAGCACGATCTCGAGAGTCTCGAGTTCAACATTTACCACACCTGGATGAAGGTGCTCAAGAAGAAGCTTAACAAGATGATTGTGCCCGCCATCATTGAGTCGCAGTCCCTGCCGGGCTTCGTCACGAACGAAAACAACAGGTTCCTTGGCAAGCTTTTGCAGGGCAACTCTGCTCCCGCGTACAGCATGGATAACTTGCTGTCGCTTCTCAACAGCGTCTTCCGCGCCATGAAGGCTTACTACCTTGAGGATTCCATCATTACCCAGACCATCACCGAGCTGCTCAGGCTTGTTGGCGTGACGGCGTTCAACGATCTGCTCATGCGCCGCAACTTCCTCTCTTGGAAGCGTGGTCTGCAGATCAACTACAACATCACCCGTATCGAGGAGTGGTGCAAGAGCCACGACATGCCCGAGGGGACGCTCCAGCTGGAGCACTTGATGCAGGCGACCAAGCTGTTGCAGCTCAAGAAGGCGACGCTCAACGACATCGAGATCATTCAGGACATTTGCTGGATGCTGTCGCCCAACCAGATCCAGAAGCTGCTGAACCAGTACCTGGTGGCGGATTACGAGCAGCCGATCAATGGCGAGATTATGAAGGCGGTGGCGTCGAGGGTGACGGAGAAGAGCGATGTGTTGCTGCTGCAGGCTGTCGATATGGACGACAGCGGGCCGTATGAGATTGCGGAGCCGAGAGTGATTACTGCTTTGGAGACTTATACGCCGTCATGTGAGTTTTTTTTTTTTTTTTTCGTGAGGGTACAAGTGAGAATGTCTGCTAACTAATGATGAATAGGGCTCCAAACCCCACGGTTGAAGCGTCTGGCCGAGATTGTCTCCCAGCAGGCTATTGCCCAGCAGGAGAAGCTCGAGTTTGGGTCGCAGGCGGGCGACTTTGACACGCACAGCATGAATGATCTTCAGGAGATGGAGGAGGGCCCGGGATCGATACAGGCGAGCGCCTAGGTGGCTCCTCGCTCGTTTCTGGGTTTCCAACAACAGCAGCCGTCTCCGGGGGGGTCGAGCCATCATCATCATCAGAGGCCGGCGAGTGTTCTGTTGAGTTCGTGGAGGAATGGGAGTGGGAATAATGGACCGGTGCCACCCGCCGCCAGGAATGTCATGCTGAAGTCTAGGAGTAATAGCAAATGAAGGGGGGGGGGGGGGGGGTTGTTCTTGCGCAGGAACGGGGGTGAGGTGGTTTGGTTAGTAGTTGAGAGAAGTAGGGGTGGTTGGGGTGAGTGTGAAAATTTATGCCACGGATACACTACATATGGGGTGTGTTGTTATAGTGGTGGTTTCATGAGGATAAAATTACAATACATACCTTTTTACAAAGTTGAGTCGGCAGTTGGGGGATGGGGGTTGGCGTTGGAAGATGGATGGATTGATGGGTTGGTTGGTTTGGTAAAGGGAGGAAAAATGTTAAATAGATATGATAATTGTTGTTGGGTGTTAGACTTGGAGGAGGGAAGGAGGAAGAAGAGGCTTGCTTTACTGCTGGCTGGCCCGGTTGGGGCATTGGTTCGGTTTTTGGTTTTTTTTTTTTTTTCTGTTTGGCCAAACAGAGGAGGGGAAGGGTGTTGTTTCTTGTAGCTAGCTGAGTGGTGTTTAGTTGCTGTGTAGGTAGTAGAAGCAAGAAGAGCGAAAGATGATTGATGGTTTCGTGGTTTTATTCTTGATTTTTACTTGAAGTGCTTGGGTGGGTGCATGTAGAGGGAGCAGGGGTTGTATAAGGTACATAGATAATCCTCTTATATAAGGAGAGGATTTAGGATTTTGAATATTCTATGATTGATGTTGTTGATATCATCGTCTGTTGTCATTGATAGGTTCTGGACGAGCTGAGTGGCTGTAACTTTGGTAATTGCCATGTATCATTACGCCATATAAAATCTTACTAAAAACCTCGTTTAATGCATTCTGATATGAGATGAACGATTTGATGCCCGACGACTCACTCACTCGTTGCAGCCATCTTGATGTTGATATTTCACACAGTTTAAGTCAGGGAGAATGTGTGTCTCATGGTTTTGAAAATCTTACTTTCCTTAGCTAAGGTACTGAAAACCAATCGTCATGTGAAAAATGTGACCCATCAAATTTCCCCATGCCATCCCAACTCCAATTTTGATAAGGAAAAGACAAGTTAGGTTTGGTTATTATCCTTCTTCCACTGCTCCAGCCAAGCCTCAATCCTCTCGACATTTGCCTCTAGCTCGTCGGCGTCGCCGGACTGGAGCTCGACGACGATCTCCTCGTCGTAGCTGTCGCGGGCTTCTTGGAGGAGGACGTCCATGATTTCGCTGTCGAGGTTTTCTTGGAGTTTGTGGTCGGGGTAGTTTCTATTCTTCCCGTCAGCGATCAATTCATCTTGCTCCTGCCCTGTCCCACACCACTCTTTCCCCCCTCCCTTTCCAGACATGTACCCTCCAAATCCAGAGGAAGGGGGGGGAGGGGGAGGGGATAACCTACCGTTTACTCAACCGATCAAACAACACCTCCGTCCCGGCGCGCAACACAACCACCAAGTCAACCCAGCTCTTGGGGAAGAGGTCGCAGGCATGCCAGTCGATGATCCACCCCCCTTCCTTGACCTGCTCCTCGATCGCGTCGAGGAGCTTGTCCTCGTCTACGATCCAGGACTGGTATTCTTCGTCGAAGCCCTCGTGGCAGCCCTTGTCTTTTACGACGTCGTTGATGGAGAGGTGCCGGAGGGGGGTGCGCTCGGCTAGGAGGGAGGCGTGGGTTGTTTTGCCTGTGCCTGGGGTGCCGGTTAGGACTATGTTTGGGAGGGTTCTTTTCATGTTTGCGGGTGTGAAATATTGGGGGTGAAAGGGGGGTAGAATTTAGGAGGTATGGATGGTGAGAGTGAGTGGTGAGTGAGATTGATATGAGTAGTGGGGTGAGTGAGAGGAGAGCGGGTGGTGAGAAAAAATGTATAAGTGAAAGTGTGCCGCGCTAAAATTTGATATCGGCGTAACGGGTTGAAACGTAAAGTTGCGTAAACAAACGATTTTTTCCGTGTGCGCCAAGTTGTAGAACACGGATAATTGCAAAAGGTTTATATCTATTCATCTCGTCTGATATGCCACACTTCATGTCTCTCTTCTTCTTGTCAGCTTCGAACCCCGTCTCTCTCACAGTCATACTTTAAGATGGCTCGATCTCGGGATTCCGACTCCCCTCCCCTCCCATCCCATCCCATCCCATCCCACCTTTCTCAACTCCTCCTCAACCTCCCTGGTATCTTGACCTCTCGGATGCCCCCGCTGCGTGTACTCGAGTTTCGAAGGCAACTGGTGGAACTGGTTTCCCTTCTGCGCCCGGCTGGTGGTCTTGATCGGTGCTCTCGTGTAGTTCAACAGCGGATCATGTCATGCAACGGGAAAACATTGCTTTCACCAACGTGAAAGAGGGGCGACTATCATTTCTCCCTCGGTTTCCGTATCGCTATTATCCTCAATGTATCCCTTCTCGCTGCGGTAGGCGGTAAAAATGCTGCAAGCTCTGGTCTGAGCACACGGGGTGGTCGTCTCCCATGGCTGAGCCCTCATCAGAGCATCATGGCATGAGCTGGCTGGTACCAAAGTTATACCTTCTCCGTGACTGGAGCCCTTCTGGACTATGTTGACTTTCAAGAAAAAACTGGCTATGCCAAGTGGTAAGGCTGTGGTCTATCGACTTGTTAGCCAGATTGCATCACCACCAACAAGGCCAAACGAATCCATAGCCTCTTCAAAACTCACCTGTGATACGACCACCCACCTCCCTCCCCCTCCCCCTCCTTCTCAACAACCTTATTACTCCTCTTCCTCCGTTTAGGAACCCACTCCTTCGTCCCTTCCTGCCCCCCCGGAAGAAAAACACCACCACCACCACCACCAAAGTCACTCTCCGACGATACCACCACCAACCCAGGCATCTGCGCCGAAGTAGCAAACCCCGGCGGCAGCAGCAGTCCAGGCATCAAATCCCCGTACCCCATCGTGCTGCTGCTGTTCACCATCCCCGCCGAAACCGCATTGTTGAATCCATTCCCAAAACCGGGGTCAAGGCTGGGATCTACACACGAAAAGTCAAAGCTGGTGTTCCAGTTGTACAGCCCGTTGTCGAAACTAGGGATCGAAACCGATGCTGGAGTGGTGGTGGTGGTATACTGTGGTGGGACTTGAACGGCCAATCCACCACCCTGACCCTGCCCATAACCCGCTGTCAGTGGTGGTGGTTGAGACAGGGAAAACGACGAAAAGTGAGGTTCGAACGTGATGGAGGGATAGGTCTCGTTTTGTTGGTGTTGGTGGGTGTGGTCAAACGCTGGTGCTGGTGCTGCCGCCGGGGGTTGCGGTAAACAACGGCGAGGTCCCCGGGTAGGGGGGGCAGGCCTGTTGTCCACCAGTTTTTGTCCTGTGGGCGTTGACACCCTGATGCGGAGGTTGGTCTCGAAGGAGGAGTGACAGGTGATGTTCATGCGGGAGCAGTTTTGGCAGGAGGGGGAGCCGCCGAGGCAGCGGACTTTGCGTTTGCGGCAGGTTAGGCAGCCTGTGGGGGAAAAGGGTGGTGGTTAGCTGATGTCAGGAAAGTGTATGCATGTATATTGCTTTCCCGTCCCTCCGAATGGGAGGGAAATATACAATGGTGGTGATGATGATGATGGGTGTGAGTGAGGTAAGGCAGGTTGGGGTTGATGACAAAATCTTGGCAGGGGGTTTACTCACCATGGAATGTCCTCTTTAGAGTGTCTGCCATTTTTGGTTGGAAGTAAATGGTGGTTGGTATCTGGTTTGGGTAACTCGAAAGAAAAAAGGGTAAGATGTAGTAAGTGGTAGAGTATGTCCCAGTATTCAACACACAACTTCAATGTTTTTATAGCTATACCAAAACCTTGTTTGCTGAATCTCTCTCGAGCTGAATCCGAACTTCCATGTGGGGGAGGGAGCTTCAAGTTATATTCCTCCATACTGTAACCCAGTTTCTTCCGCCCCCCCCCCCTCATCACAACCACCCCCAAGTTTATACCCGCTTCTTAATTCCGAGGTTCCTTTCTACGCACATGGAGTGGCTGGAAGTAACACACACAATCACCCCTCGTTTCTCCTCCTCCCCCCTCTCATGACATACCAGCTAAGTAGTTTGTGTAGGTAAAGCAGCAGCCAGGTAGCCAGGTGTGGGAAGAACATGACGCCCAGGATGACATCTTCGGGAGGCGGATGTCCTTTGTTGCAGCTACCGCCGTACGCTAGAATGCCGCCCCGTGCGATTGTCCGGGGTTTACTCTAGGTAGCCAAGTAAAAAGAAGGGTGTGTCTCCGCAACGTGGAAAATGGTGATTAACTCAGCAACCGTTACACCCACTTCCGAGATCCCTGCCTAGCCCGGGGTCAAATGGTGGAAAGTTGATCCTATCTTTGTTTTCACATGTACCAAAGTATTACCTAACAAAAGACTGGAGGGAAAATCGAGTAAGATCGGTTCCAGGGGCCTTGCAGCATGTGCGGGAATGAAATAGTAGAGCCAGTGGGTTGAGTAATCCGGTCAACTAAACACAGCCAGAGTATGCACTGTTCTGCCAATCACTGCTGGTTTAGTGATCTTTGCAGGTGAGACGGCAACCTCCTTTCACCTATGCCCTCTCTGGACGTCCTCAAACCCACTCCTGTTCTCCTGATGGTTATGTGAATATGTACTATCATGTAGCCAAGGCTTACCTGCTTCAGCCTCAATTGCTGATCTGGCGCCCAATCACAGCCGATTCCGCCCCCCGAGACTGTCACGGGAGAACCCTTGCGATATGCAAGATATCAAGTCTGTGACTCTTCTGTGTTGTGGTGTCGCCTTCCCAATCTAGAGATCAAGTCCACTGATATTGGTTGCTTCCTCATATCTCGATGTGCGTGTGGTATTTCCCTCATTGTTTTGTGAATCCGATCAGCATTCACAGCCAATAACATTGTCGCTTACCTCATCTCTAACATCAAAGTTGGAATCTTTTGGCTTCTCCGCGGCCACTAGAATGTCCATGCCCGTGATGTTGTTGTGCCACAGCCTCCAAAGCCAGGCCATAATGAAGCCGGAAACTTGTTTCGATCGTGTCGACCGATCCCTGATTTGCAATGTGCACTGCGTGCTCTGCCGCCGCCACATTTCGGCTCTGGAAACGTCCTTGCATGAACAATTACACAGCTGATCTGTAAGTGTTCATTTGTTTGGGGGCGAAACCTTTCATCGAAGACAGGCAATGAATACCTGCCTGGAAGCTAACGGAATACTCGCCTCAGGGGAACATGGGCCTAGTCGATGAGCTCTACAGGGCTCTTCTGCCGTGCCCTAGCATTATTTAGACCATACCTTGATTCGCCTGTGTCACGCTAGAGGTGCTAGTTTGACGTGACACCCCGATATTAGCCATGCGTAGGGCTTAGTGAGAATACTGCGCGTGGCACCAACCTACTCGGCAGGGTGCAATTGACTACCGGTGTTGAGGAAAGGGAGGGAGTGGCTTGTTGGCCGAACGGCGGGTCCCAAGTCTGGTAGCGGACTGGGGGAAAGCTTGTCGTGGTTAAGAATGGAAAGCCAAGACTTTTCGACTCGGAGATCTCCCGCTTGCGCCAAGACCGGATGTAAGTGAGTTGCTGACGATATCGTCCCCAAAGCTGTTAGCTCCGAAGTATTCTTCAAGTTTCACATTGAGTTTCTTCAACGTTGAGAACAATATTCGCGTGCTTCCCCTCGGCCTGTTTGGAGGGATTCTATCAGTGACAAGAAAGAACTTTAGATAGCCTGACGACATGACCAAAAGCTCGTATCGACGCAATGTTACCTCGGCATCCGGTTTTCCTGGGCGATCCGGGTATGCGCAGTGGGCTCTTCGTTTGATTCCATGAGGGCCAGATGTCGGTGACGGCACTGTCTCGCTCTTCGGCCTTGACGTCTTCACTGTGGTGAAGATATTGCATCTCCTTTGACAGCATATTGTTGCCTGGGGCCATGTGGGAGAGGCAGTTCGACCCAGGCATGAACAAGATTCCTGTTTAGGCATCATGGGCTTCGTTAGCGAAGTCCCTGGCGTCCACTGGGGCGGATCTCCCGGGCTCGAATGTTCCCATGAACAGGAGGGTTCAACGCCGACACGTCATAGCTGCCGACGACGAGAGCTTGGGCCGTAAGATGGAAGACAAAACTAGGTAGTTCCATGTCCTGGTAGAGAATAGTCAGCTGCGCCCCAATGGGTAATCTTTTAGTGCGGAAAACATATCGGCTGGGAGTCACAGGCAGCGACGGGATCGCAACTAGGATTTGACTTCATCGTGACAGCATGCACAACAGGTTGATGATCGGATTTCGGTGTTGCAAAGATCGGTGTTCGGGTTCTGAATCCGCTGACGACAATTGCGATAGAGGTCATCTACTACAACGTCGATGGTACAGCTGACAAAGGCGGCATCCGACGGTTTCTTCGGCTGTATGTACGAAGATGTGGCATAGGTACGCTTCCGACGAGATCGAAACACTAATCCGAGGCAGCGTCGGTTAATAGCTCGCAATGCTTCCCCCCGCGCCGCGCCCTTTTGCTGCAGAGCTGCTGACCACATGCGCTGGTACCAAACTTGCGTGACGGCGATCTTGCAATCGACTTGTTTGTGCCTCCGCCATTTGGAATAAACGACGGCAAAGTCGTAGAGGTGTTTCATAGGGGATGTAGCGTGAAGGTGACCCTGTGATGCATCGGAATTAAGCCAGATCAGGGACTCCAAGTTGCGGTCACAGGCAGTTGATGTGTTGCCGCAAATACGCGATGTATCGCCATGACTTCCGGATTGGGAACCGACTCCAGCTGAATACGCTCCGGCCAATTGATGGAAATGAAACATGAAGCTCTCACGAGATGAATTGCTGCATCGGTAACCCCGTGAAAGTTGAAGTACAACAAAATCAAAAAAATCGATGTTGGAAAGCGAAAAGAAAAGAAGTCAAGATTCCAACTCCAAACGGTTGAAGGGTGGCAGTAAAACCAACAGTCCAACCGCATTGGGCCGACTCTCCGCGGCGGTTTTGCGGGGCAAACCTTTCAATACCAGCTTAAATACCAGGGCTGACCAGGCGAGCTCGTAACGAAAGTGACCCAGAGCGTTGGGTCACCGTAGTTGTTGATGATCAGCCGAGTTGGAATAATCTCAAGTTGCCTTGGTAGGGACATCAAGGACAAACATCTATCAAGATGGGCACCTTGAAGGTTTGTCGCGGTATAGCACCCTTGCATATCCAACGGCATACCCTAAGCCGAACAAGGCATGGCATAACTTGCCACTCTGCCAACGGTGGTTCGGCACTATCCAGTATCAACCAATTGGCCAACAGGCCTTCTCTCGGGGCAAGTTTCACGCGACTCTGGGAACGTGCCGCATTCTCTCGTCATGGCAAAGTATCATTACGCTCTTTTTGCGGATATCATGTATCCTCGGGTTCCTACAGCAAAGTCACATCGCCCTCTTTGATGGATACCATTATCCTTGCCCTCCACGCGACGACCCTGCAGCTGGACTCGAACAGACAAAGCCCCTCTGGAGCTCCATCCAGCCATGACAGACACAATGGAGTGCCCCTTTTGTGGCTGGAAGACCAAAGAGGGCGAGTATCAAATGCTGCTTGTAAGTCCCTTCCGTTTGCAGAACACAATGATATTGTCGCCGGCTTCCCATCTTTGAAGTGACCCCGACCCCAACCCCCGTAGAGCCTGCCCGCTAATTCAGGTGCGCAACGTGACAAAGCACATGGAAACGCTGCACGCTGAAGGAGAACCGCCCTTTCTTGCTGCTGCTGATCAAGACCGCACCTCCCCTTCTCCAAATAGTAATGGCACTGCCAACACGGGCAATGACGACGATCCAGGATACGTCGAGTGCCCGGTTGAAGGGTGTGGAGAATTTCTTCTTCTCAGCCAGGTGGAATATCACTTAGAACTCCATACCACCGAGGAGACCGACGTCCATGATTATCACCCTCCTCCACCAGACCCTATCACAGCCGTGTCAGAACCTACTGCATCATCATCACCCTTATCAAACGCTCCTGAATCAGTATCAAAATCATCTCACAAGGCCTCGGAGCCAAGTACACGCCACTCCAAGGCGATATCAGCGTGGAAAAGACTCCTGAAAATGCCTAGTTCCTCTTCATATTCACATCGTATTCTATGGCGTCGCCATGATTCTAAGACGTCTGGCGATTCCGAGAGTAAAACGCGCGGGACGCGGTTGGGTGTAAGTTCATGTCTGCATTTTAAGTAAGAAAGGAGCTCTTGTTAACATTGAAACCGAACAGAGGAAGCATCTCGGTAGATATGCGCACGAAGACCGAATGCCAGACTGGCTTGCGGATCTTTTACGGAAAAAGGGACAAGTCCAAACAGCTGGTAAGCAGTCTCAAAGCTCTCGAATTCACGCAAAACACTTAACAAAACCCCCCAGGCGTAGTCCCGGTCCTAGCCCAACTCCTCGAATCCTCCCTCTCCACCCACCACGCCTACCTCTGCCACCCCTGCGTCCACCACATCTCCAAGCTCAAGCGCGAAGGCGGCTTCTGCGGCTACCGCAACATCCAAATGCTCTGCTCCTACCTAACCCAACCCCCCCAATCAACCACCATCCCCAACGCCCACAAGCTAGCCTCCCAAATCCCAACAATCTTCCAAATCCAAGACTACATCGAGGCGGCCTGGGACAACAACATCTCCGCCACGGGCCGCGCCGAAACAGGCGGGATACGCAACACGAGAAAGTACATTGGCACCCCCGAGGCAGTGGCCATGTTTAGGTACTTGGGCGTCCCGTTTGCTGCCCAGTCGATCAAGGACAAGTCCCCCGCCAAGGCGGTCGAGATGCTGCTGAGGACGGTGGAGGAGTACTTTAGGTCAGATGACAAGGCGATAGTGAGGGGAGAAGGGGGCAAGGTGAGGTTGACGGGGTTGCCGCCGTTGTATTTTCAGCATTTGGGGCATTCGATGACTATTGTTGGGTTTGAGAGGGGGGCGGGGACGGGGGAGGGGAGGCTGTTGGTTTTCGATCCGCATTTTAAGGATTGTTATCAGGTTTTGGGGATGGTGGGGATAAACAATAACAGTAATAATATTGGCGATGGGAAGAGGGGGGCGGGGGTGGTGCCGGTGAGGTATCCTTATCCGGATGGGGCGCTGAAGGGGTATAGGAGAGGTGGGGGGTATTTGGGGGATTTTAAAGAGTTTGAGCTTTTGAAGTGGGTTGGACTAAATTGTTGATGATGTTGATGATGATTGGCGCTGACGAGAAATAGGCTTCTTCCTGGGGCGGTGCCTGTGGGGGGATAGGGAAATACACAGGGCGAGTAAGACTTCTGTTCTGGGAAGATGTGTGCGGATTGCTAATGATCTGTAGGATGCTTCATGGTTACGAGACGACAGAGGAGGATACAGCGGTGGTGTGGGCAGGGTTCCGCGTTAGGAAAAAGGTGGCGGACAAGGTCGAAAAGACGCTTGAGACTCTTTTTGGTGAGATGTCGACGTACCCGGTTCACCCCCAGCGGCCACGTGGAGGAGGAAGAGGAGGTAGGAGAGGAAGGAGAGGACGAGGGCATGGAGCGTACTGATGGTTATCAGTGGGACAAGCGTGTATTCATACTGCTGTGGTATTCTTGGCTATATTTCAGGGATATCATTTCCATGAGCCACTTTAGCCCAGATAGGTAGCGAACATGGTTCAGTAGCACTAGTTTATCACATTGCGCTTGAAACAAGAGTGCTATGCTAGGCGGTATTAGGAGGGAAAGGGGGAGATAGAAATAGAGATGGTCCAAGAGATCGAGATGGCAGCCGGGCCTTCTTGGATGTTAGAGGGCCTTATCAGACATGTAGAGCTTTTGTAAAACACTTCAAGCACTGATCGTTTGGTCCGCAATGTGATTATTTTTATTTCTCAGATTTTGACTTACGCGGTCATCTCCTTGGCGAACCACTCTTGGAGCTTCGCCAAAGCTCTGCTCCGGTGAGAGATCTTGTTCTTCTCGGCCTTGTCCATCTCGGCGTATCTGTTGTCCTGTCAGCTTCTTCTCACTTCCTCGTCTTTTGAAAATAAACCTACGTCTTCCCCTCATACTCAAAAATAGGATCCCAGCCAAAGTTGCTTGGCCCCCTTGCGGGCACAATCTTTCCGTGTGTGATGCCCTGGAAAAGGATGGGCTCATGTCCAGGTCCGGCAGAGTATCCGAACGTGCAAACAGCTTTGGCACCCTTGTCTTCATAGGCAAGCAACATGTTGTTGAGACCTTCGTGGCCAATAGACCCCAGGAACCACTTGATGTATGGTCCTGGGAGATCCTGCAGAGCATCGAAACAGAGGCAGGTGTCTTCTACCAAGACGGGACCGCCAACGAGTTCGGCGGCGCGGCGGCATTTGTCAATGGTTACTTCCTCGAGGGTGCCTTGGATCTCGACAAGGTCGAGGGACTGGTTTGTGACAGAGATGGCGGGCTCGAGGATGGCCTTTACCTCGGAGAGCTTGTTGGCGTTGCCGGTGATGAAGTTGACTTGGTGGCGGGCTTCGGTCATTTTGGCTGTTTGTGGGAGTCCTTGAGAGTGGAAGTGGGAAGAGAAAGAGTTTGTATGAGTGACAGGATTGGGGTTGACCTGTGAGATAAATCATTACCCATACGCGGTATTCTTAACCTGTAAATACAGTTCTCATTCTTTTATATGCATCTACGCCGAATGACAGCCTCCCTTCTTGGCCTGAGTCACAGGGATAATTGGGTGGATATCGCTCTAAAAAAGGAGGACCCCTGGCCCCTGGTCTCATCTTTTGAACTTGGAAGCAGATCGAGGCCCCACATTCCCCTCCACCCCGCCGCCGAAATAATTATCTGCCCCGCCATACCGTTGCGACTGTCCTCGAGAGCGAGTCCCGTCCTTCTATCAGTCCATCCATCCACTGTGTGTGCAAGTCAAGTTGCGACGTTGTGTTTGTGACTGTGTGTACTTTGCCATCTTTCCATATCTTTTTGCCGTGACATCCTCTTCTTCCTCTACACCACATCACCTACCAGTACCAGTCACCACCATGCTCGACATCAACGACTTCATTGCCGAGCGCGGCGGCAACCCCGAGAAGATCAGGGAGTCCCAGCGCAAGCGCCATGCTCCCGAGGAGGCTGTCGACGAGGTGATTGCCCTGTTCGAGGACCACCGCAAGAGTGAGTCAACTTCTAGTCTGTCCCGAATTGTACAACATGCCACAGTAGACTGATTGATCTCTTTGATCACCCATAACAGCTCAGTACGCGGCCACACAATTCAACGCCAAGATCAACGAGGTCCAGAAGCAGATCGGCCCCAAGAAGAAGGTACCATAAACCTTGAACCTCATCCAGCATCATGTTTGCGACGGCTATCTGACATGCGCGCGCACTCGCAAACAGGCCAAGGAAGATGTCACCGAACTCCTCGCGAAGAAGGCCGAGCTCGAAAAGGAAAAGAAGGACATGCTCGCCCAGGCTGCTGAGAAGCAGCAGATCCTGAACGCTAAGCTCAAGACCATCGGGAATCTTGTTCACGAGTCGGTTCCTGTGTCTAACAACGAGGACAACAACGAGGTCGTACGGACGTGGGCTCCCGAGGGCGTCACGTTTGAGAAGAAGAATGTCCTTTCTCGTGAGAAACACCGCAGGTCTATGGTTGGAAAGAAGCAATGGCTAAGACATGACGCTGGACAGACCACGAAGTTCTCGAGAAGCTCGACGGATACGACCCAGTCAGAGGTGTCAAGGTTGTTGGCCATCGTGGTTACTTCCTCAAGAAGTGGGGCCTCTTCTTGAACCAGTACGTATTCGACACTCTTTTTCGAAACTGCAGAGAGGATACTGACGGGAGACAAACAGGGCTATCATCAACTATGGTCTCGAGTTCTTGGACCAGAAGGACTACATCGCTCTTGGCACTCCTATGCTCATGCTTAAGGAGCAAATGGCCAAGACCGCTCAGCTCTCACAGTTAGTTCACCTTCTGGACTGACGATAGAGGTTAAATGCTAACGTTGGTTCAGATTCGACGAGGAGCTGTACAAGGTCACTGGCGACCAAGCTGACAAGTACCTGATCGCTGTGAGTAGCCCCTTTTTACCCCTATTTCTTGCACTTGTATCACCGTGACATTCGATGAGAATACCTTGGCATGCTTCTGATACCGACATCCAACAGACCTCGGAACAGCCCATCTCCGCGTTCCACAGCGACGAGTGGCTTCAATCCAAGGACCTCCCTCTCAAGTATGCCGGTTACTCGACATGCTTCCGCAAGGAGGCTGGTGCTGTATGTCCTTTGCCCCCGCCTATCCTGTAAAAAATTTGCTCACACCCCTCTAGCACGGCAGAGATGTCTGGGGCATTTTCCGCGTCCACGAATTTACCAAGGTGGAGCAGTTCTGCCTCACGGATCCCGAGAAGTCGTGGGAGATGTTTGACCAGATGATTGCCAACTCGGAGGAGTTTTACAAGTCGCTAGGCATCCCCTACCGCGTCGTGGCCATCGTTTCCGGCGCGCTCAACAACGCCGCCTCCAAGAAGCTCGATCTCGAGGCTTGGTTCCCCCACCAAGGAGAGTTCAAGGAGCTGGTCTCGTGCTCCAACTGCACCGACTACCAGAGCAGAGACCTCGAGATCCGCTTCGGCGTCAAGAAACAGACCGAGATCAAGAAGACCTATGTCCACGCCCTCAACTCTACGCTTACCGCCACAACGAGAACTATTTGCGCCATTTTGGAAAACTTCCAGACTGAGGATGTAAGTTTTTGACCTGGGGGGAGTGTGTTGAGTGATGTGATGTGCTGACAATGTGATTTAGGGCGTCAAAATCCCAGAGCCACTGCGCAAGTACCTTCCTGGCGCCCCTGACTTTATCCCTTTCCCTGGCAAGGCCAAGAAGGCGGAGGAGACGAAGGAGGTTCCTATTCGTTAAGTGCTTTTTGGTAGAAATATAAAAAAGAGTTTGATGATGCATGGGAAGCAGGGAGTTTTGTGAGTGTGTAATGATTTGAACTGAAAAAGTATTGTTATTTGTTTTTGTGTTGAAGTGAGATGTTGACTCTTGCTTCGAGCCGGTCACTTTGAACGGCTCATCTATACATGCGTGTCACCTGTATTTCCATTTGTGACTTATCAAGCAGTCAGCCTTGATCCTTCTCTACTCATCCACCAGTCGATCATGCCCAGCATCCAGTGTCAATTTTTAGGAGGGAGAAAATATGTTCATATCAAATCCACGACACCCTTTACAGTTATTGTTTTCCTTTCTTGTCTCCTCGAGCAAACGCAGTGGGTTGAAGCAAAACCTTCAGCCCATCGCATCTAGTCGAAGAAACAAAAAAGAAAAACAACAACCGTAAAGGGTGTCGTAGATTTATTTACTTTGTGTGAAAGATATATGCATGTTAGGATCGATCCCCTGTGACTTATACCGCCCGCTTCATCATACACAACATGACACAAAATAGACATCAACAAACAACCGCAAAACCCGTTCGACGCCCCCTCGTTTCTCGTTTCCCCATCCCTTTCCCGAAACATATAACCGTTGCCGACCTCGGCCGAGAAAAAGAAAACAGATGATGAAAAAAGAAAAGACAAGAAAACGTAAACCCTCCCCCGGTTCATACATCGCATATCAAATCGTGAACAAAAAAAAAAGACAAAAAACGTAGAGAACATGCCCCTGTTGAAAACGAGGGCACTTCACAACTGTGACAACCAACCCAGCGGCAACCCAGCAAAGTAACAAGACACTTTCACCATGCCCTGCTTTACTCCCTAGCCCCGCAACCAATCACCAAAACAAAAAAAAACGTTGTTGTGTCCCATTCCAGGTCCATTACCCCCTCTCCTTACTTCTCTCTCTTGGGTATCTCCGATCCATTACCCCCCACCTCTTCTCCCCTCTTCCCATCCTTCACATCAAAACACACTTACTCCCCCCCACCTCCTCCCCAGGATTCTGCGTCTTCTCAATCTGCCCAATCAACAGCTCAAACGCCTTGGCCACATTCTCATCATACCTCGCGCTCGCCTCGGTCCACGCGCACTTGAACTTTTCGCAAAGCGCCTTCCCCTCTTCCGGCGTGACCTGTCGCTGCTCAGGACGAAGATCAGACTTGTTGCCCACGATGCAGATGGGGACCGAGTCCGTTCCCTATTTTTTTTTCGTCACAAGTCAGCCTAATATCCCACATTTACCCTCCAATTCTCACAGAAAGCGATGGTATAGCCCTCGCTAACGCTCGCGCAACTCACCAAATGGTTCAAAATCTTATCCCTAATCACCTGCACCATCTCAAAGCTCGGCAGGCTGCTGACCGAGTACACCAGCATGTACCCGTGAATCCCAATAAAGTGCTTGCTGTTCAGGATGCTGTACTCATCCTGGCCCGCAGTGTCGACAATTTCCGTCGAATAGTCCTGCCCCTTGTACCGAATCTCTTTGCTAAAGGTGTTTTCGATGGTGGGGTAGTACGACTCGACAAAGTGCCCGTCTACGTAGCGGACCGCGAGCGAGGATTTACCTGTGGGAGAGGTGTGTTAGAGAGAGAGAGAGAGAGAGGGAGGGAGGGAGGGAGAGAGAGAAGAAAACTGACCGACGGAGCGGGAGCCGACAATGGCGATTTTACGCTGTTTTGTTGGGGTGTTGGCGGGCATTTTTGCGGCTTTGAGGGAGGAGAGGGGATGGGTGGTGGTGAAAGGGGGGATTAGATATTAGATTTTGTCGAAAACGCGAAAATCAAAATACGCTGGCTGTGGTGTAGTGCGATGTGTGAAAATGTGGTGGTGTTGTCGTAGTTGGGAGGAATGTCAATGGTAAACTTCCTGTCAACAAGATCAGAAGCAGCAGCAGCGGCGGGAACGCGCAAGGTATAGATAGGTATAGGTGACGTTTCCCGGTCCGGTCTCGTCTTTCCCTAAAGTGTCGCCACACTCGCGTTTCGCTTCTGGGTTTGTGGACAAATGGAAACGGATAAAGGGTGGGATGAGGAGTGCGCCCCCCTGGTTGGGAGTTTTAGGTAAAAAAAAGTTCGAGAATCTCTGGGGCCCTGCTGTGATATCCACCCTTCTATCCTTGGAGAGGCGAAAGGAAAGCTGAAGACGGCCGGGTTATCCTCTAAACGATTGGCTTTCCAAGCGGGCCGTTTGGGAGATCTGAAAAAGGCTGGCGCTGGGCGGGGATATCTTGATCTCGTATATAGATAATGGTTCGGACGGATCAGCCCAAGACAAGCGGAAAGAACTGTCCGTGAAAAGGAGCAAAAGGAGGACGTTGTCTGACTTATAGAGATGTTCTCATTGGTCCCCAGCAGAGAGGAAAGTGTAAGAGAAGACCTTACACAAGGGAAGGGAAGGGACACTGGCAGTGACAGCTTCCCAATGCTGCGGGAAGCGAACTAGTCTAAGAGAAGGGAAAGACCACCGCAACCCACTGACACTTGCGACTGGAGGCGGGGTTCAGCGTGACTGGCATTGGTGGGGTCGTTGTGGGGCTACCGGCGTGGAGCCTGTGACGGTCGGCAGACCGGCCCAGATGCCCCGTTGCGGCTCAAGTGTCCCACTGCCAAGATCGGGGCCGTTGAATGGGATGCCTCTTTCTGACATGTGCCTCCAATTGCTATTCACCATGACGATATGTGAGCACACCGCCAAGTGTTGCGAGGTTATCATTGCTTCGTTACAATCCCTGAAAGCTGACACATTACCACAACATCCAGACGACCAGTTTGGAAATGTGGCCTCCTTGAACGGCGCATCCTTGAGCTCCGGTTTGAGTTTTACCAGGAGCTAAACAGCCCGTTCCTGGAGAGCCGCGCTTTCAGCCTCTCTTCCATTCTCCCCCTGTATCTGAGAAAGCTTGAATAGAGCACGAGCTTGCTGTCCTTGTCCTTCGACCGGAGTCTCCGAAATCCCAACAACAACCTCCAGCAGGTTACTAATGCCATGATGTTAGCAGAGGGTGACGGTAGTAAGCAGAAAGTTGGCACTTACACAGCTGAGCTAACGTGGCCATCCCGGTACAGCATCGAGGCTACATCGTACTGAGAGTCGCAAGTTTTGAGCCGGTTTCCCAATAAATCCGCGACGAAAGGCCAGTGCTTTTGATGCCAGCCGCAAGGCCTCGTTCGTCCGCCCCTGAGCCAGACGAATACGCGACAATAAGACCATGTCCCCTGAGAAGCGAGGATATCCAGTGCTCAGAAAGGTCTCAACAGTGAAGTCCTTCAGGGAGGGACATCTTGCGAGCATCTCCTCTGCTTCATCCGGACGGCCCATGCGGAGAAGTAGACTCGACATGTTGCTGTATGAATTGCCGATTCTGTCGCTATTCGCCTTCGGTCGGAGTCTAATGGCCTCCTGATGAGTCTCACAGGCCAGATCCAGTGCGTTCACCTCAGTATATGCCAGCGTGATGTTGTTAAGACTATAGGCAATGAAGGGATCCTCAGGTCCAAGCTCTTCCGAAGCATCACCTAGGCTGACCGAAAATTGGTCTCTTTTTTCAACATTGCTAAATGGGAAGCTGTAACACTAACTCAAGTTCATCTGATAGGAATGCAAAACTTTCGCTGAGGCCCTCAGAACCATGGATCAAGATGTCTTCTGAGATACCATCCGGGTCGAAGTAAAATAATAAGTAGAGAAGTCGAGTGGGGTTTGCTGATAACTTTTGGAATGAGACATCCCACACAGTGCTCAGGGTATGTTCGTAGTCGCTTCTAGGAGCCTTCCGGGCGTCGATTTTGGCGGCGTAACGCTCATATAGCGGGAGGACCTCTTGCAAAGACAACTTGCGTTGAGTAACAAAACCACCAATCTGAGCTAGCGCCAGGGGTAACCCCCCAGGGCTCCGGCTGATGTTTGAAGCATTCTGAAGATCGGCCTGTGATGCAGCGCCGATGTCAATAGCCTTGAGAAGCATCTGGGTCCCTCATCATCGCCTAATGCATTGACCTGTATATGCTGGGCTGTCGAGGCTGTTGCAACAGAGAGATCCCTTGTGGCGACAAGAATCGAGGCACTAATCGAGCCAGGCCAGGCTGTCTTCGAGGATGTGAGATCCTCCGCGTTGTCGAATATGACAAGGCAAGTTGTATCTGAGCACGTCAGGGTTTCGATCCTCATGAGAAAAGAGACATGCCAAAGTCATGCTTTACCACAAGATTAGAACCTCCCGCCGGGCCTATCGACTCCCAATGACGGATGACTTGCTTGTTGTGAGCAGCCAGCTCTTCACCTTCCACGATGCTCCAGCGGCGTCTTTGGTCTCGTCATTGGTCCACAGCAAGCCAAGCCCACCAGCAACTGTACGAAAGCTTTGACTGATGGCAATTGCATTATCACTTGCCATCCACAGAACAGCATCAAACTTGTCCAGGCTTTGGTACGCATACTGGGGTTGCGATTTGAGTTTTGCTAACACCACCCATCCCGAACAAGGCCTAGGAGTTCAGTGGTGACACGGCGGCTCCAGGCTTCAGAACCTCGTCAAGCCTGCCTAGAATATCACCGCGCCCACTGAACTTGGTGTTGGCCGTGTAAGGGATGTTATTGTACCGGATACGATCACTACTGAGTCTGTATTTTGGTGACTTTCATCGCGTTCAAAAGCTCGAGCACTTCCTTGTATCGGCCTTCGTCTTTTTGCATCCGCAACACATCAGCCTTGCTCTCTACAGCACAAGACATGCGCTTGATGCGCATCATAGTGCGCGTGAAGTCATTGCGAAAGGCCCGGTAAAGCTCAAGAATGAAATCGAAAATCGGGCGAGACTCTGGAGAGACTTGTTCTAGAATGATACGAGCTCCATACCAAGCGACACTAAACAAGTCATCAGCAAGATGAAATGGCCAAAGCAGAGTGGTGGCAGACTGGGCTCTACCGTGCCATGTGGTGCGCATATCTTTGCTCCCTTTCCGTTACACCATTGAATTGGTCCCGGATACCCAATTGGAAAATCTGAACATTGTTGACTGCCATTGCACACAGCAGAGGACTTTGGTCGCGATGATGATCTCGTCTGAAGCCGGGGGGATGACACTTCCAAAGTATTTCAGAGTAACTCACCCCCAAATAGGATTCGCTATCAGTAATACATGGACGTCTGTATCCTTTCCACCAAGTTCCTTGCTCTACTCTCGAGGCTTTGATAATCCAGCCTTCAGCTCTCGAGGCTTATCGCATTTGTTCCGTGTGGCTTGCATAAGGTATGCCTAAAGGTTTCACGTAAGCCGCCGTTTATTTGTTCACCTGATCGATGTAATCCTACAGCCCCCATTGGTGTATTCGACATCTAAGCCTTGTACGTAAACTTGCAGTCCAGAAGCTTTTGTCTGCTTAGCTTTACACCAACGATGCTTGATTCCTTCATCAAAGTGCCAATCCAATATGGTGACCATATGTCATTAATCATTGATCTAATGGTTGCATGCAATGCCGCCTTTCATACCACACCCGCTCATTTCTTCCCCTTCTTCTTCTTCTTGTTCGCTCCACCACCACCCCCGCCGGCCTTTTCTACCTTGACAGAGCCAGCACCGCCCGCCAGCTCCAGCGTCTCCTCCTCCTTCACCACACCGCCCTGAGTGGCCTCCTGAGCCCTCTTCTTGCCCTTCTTGCCCTTGGGCCTATAAGTGCTCCTGTCACGCAGTGGCAGCCACCTCTCAGGGTCAGGCTTCTTGGTTGGGTCGTAGTTCTTGGGCAGCTTCCTCTTCCTTGGCTTCTTGGCCGGCTGTTGCTTCTCCTTTTCAGGGGCCGCGCCCTCTCCATCAAACTTCCTCTTCTTGGATTGCTGAGAAGAAGGAGGTGTGAGAAGAGCAACACCGGCGTCAATGAGCGCGCTAACATCCACACCTTGAGTGAGCTTCTCAACCGAGGGCAGTGATTCCAGGTAGGGCTCCACCTTGGCAAAATCAGTCGTGGCATAGCTGGCAACTAGACCTGCAGTGGCAGTGCGGTCCCCTGGCTGGGCCGAGAGAATCTGCTCAAAGGCCTCGCCAGCAGCTGCCAAGTCGGAAGGGTGCGAGGAGCGAAGTAACTCAATTCCAGCTTCTCTGGCGATGGATGAGCCTGCTCCTGCGGCTTCAGTCTTGCTTCTCCAGTGCGCGGCAGCCTTGGCGAGCTCGTTGCGGACATCCCTTTGCCGGTTCTGAGACCGGTAGAGAGATACAGCAAGAGCAACAAGGCCAGGCGCAAACCGGACATCAACGTGCTCGGGGGTGTTCGCCTCCTCGAGGCGTGTGAAGAATTTCTCGAGCAACAAGATTGCCGGGGGGAGTGTGCTGATTTGAATGTAGAGTTGGATAATCGTGAGGAGGAGACCAATGTCGTTTGGACGTTTCTCCAGAAGAGGCAAAAGCTGGCGCACAGTCGGTTTGCCATCCCCACACTTGGTAGCAGCTGCTGCGCCGGCAACACCAAGGTCGACCTTGGAAACTGAGAGATCGGGAACTTGGGCTCCAGCAAGAAGTTTGTGCGCTCTGATCTCTTTGCCCTCAAACTTTTGGGCCTGAAGATCAATGACATTCTTGTTCCGCTGAAGGGCAGCGGTTTGGAACCCAAACAACCGGTCGTTTCCTTCGATTTTTGGTAAAGCACGGGCCAATCGCTCTGCAATAAAGGGGTTCGCGGTAGCCTTGGGGAGCAGTTTATTTCCCTGCGCAATGACCTTGGTAGATGTCTCGGATACCCTGCAGTGCTAGGTTAGATAGTATGACCAGGTTGCAATAACGAGAGACTCACTCGGAGAGGTTGATGGCATTCTGCAGGCTCAAGGCCTCGTCTAGCTTCCCAAGCTTGGTAAAGACAAAGGCCTGCTGCACAAGGATTGGCACCAACTCGGCCTTCTTTTCCTCCTCGTTCAAGTCCTCGGTTGCCTCGCACAAATCCCTGGACCGTTTCAGTAGAACCGAGGCCTTGGTGTAGTCTCCCCTTGAGATGCAGATGCAAGCAGCATTGTACGCCGTCTCGAAGGCTTCCAAATCCTCCCTCGCTGGCTGCTTCTCCCCCTCTGGAACGGCCCACTCCTTTCCTTGCCATTGCAGCTGCGCATCGGCTGCGGTCAAGTTGATTCGTAGATCATTCTCCTCGCCGTAGTTTGCTCCCTCGGCATCGTCCTTGAGATCCCGATATATCGCGGCGGCGCGTTCAAACTTTTCGTTGCGGTATGCCACTTGGCCAGCAACGTGCTTCAGGCCACGCTGGCTCTTCCCCGTGTCGACTCCAGTCTTTTGCAGCACCGCCTCGGCGCCCTCCAGGTCTCCCGTCTTATAGAGCGCATATGCTTTTTCGAAAGAGCAGTCCTTCTCGAGAGCGTCACCGCCCTCGGCAATGACTCGGAGGGCATCGTCGTAGCGATCGAGCTTCAAGAGTGCGACCACGCGTGTGTGTTGGGCGCTGGCCAGGTCGGGGCCTTGGATCTTGTTAGAGCGAACGGCGGCAGTTGCGAGCTCGAGAGCTTCGGCATGGTCGTCGATAGACGCCTCACGGAGGAGGGAATTAAGAGCCGCGACGGCGGGGTCTGCCATGATGTCGCTGGGATGGGGTTCGTAAGGCTGTGTGACCGTTTAGGCTGCATCCAAAAGCTCGTCCAGGGTCCTCCACGGGGAGAACCGGTGTTCTCTGGCGGGTGTGCGTAATCTGGGCGGATGGCACCGTGGGCAGCGGCAAGGGGGATAGTCCGGCCTTGGCTGGGGGGGTCTGACTGCGATACGGAGATACTGGTGCAGGGAAGACAGTGTTGGAAGCGTCGAGTGGTGCTGTCAGCTGCGGTGAGAGTGACTGTGGATGCGGGGCAGCTTCTGGTTGATTTTGGATTATTTTTGTGGGGTAGATGCTACCAAAGTGGGGGTCATCCAGGGGAAGCTTCCCCTGACCCCCAACTTTCACTCTCACCTTCTCTCTCACCATCACAGAGTCACCTCACCCTTTCAGCCAGTCTCGACATTGCCATTGGGTCGGTTAAGTCCAGGCAACAGCCACTTTGTATTAATTGTTCTCGTTGCCACACTCCGCAGTCTCTCTATGAAGCCATTTTAAGGCAATGAAGCTCAAGTTCGTGGCTTCATAAAATTCCACCAATCACTGGTTCTCGTTTCAACCGCATTCGATATTCAGACGCAGACATGCCCAAGACCCAGCAACCCGGAAGTTCTCACGTAGGCAAATAGCTGTCAGGATGCTCCCTGGAACGGCACTTTTTTATTTTCCGGTCGTCTTCATCTATCTCTAGGTGTCAAGCGGACACGCCATATTGAGCAGCCCTCTCAGGTTCCTTTACTGCTTTACCCGCTTATATCCTACTGATGGGATGTGTAAACCATTTGGAAATCATAGGATTCTGTTTAGACTATATCTACGGCGAGACCCATCTCACGAGTGTGCCATGGATGAAGCAACTGCTCATCGTTGTGGTGGTGTAGTTCACCACAGGACTTCACAATGGCTCCCTTTCTCGAACTCGCCGCTCTAGCTCTTACATTATTTACGCCAGCAATTGCATACACGGAAAAGCCTTCCATCTTCAGCTTCTCCGCGGCTGGTACCGGTTTGCAGCTTGGCGGAGCAAACCTAGCTCCCGAGATCAGAGTCGCCCCCAATGACCTACCCGGTGTGAAGCGAGTTGCCAACGATCTGGCCCTGGATTTTGGACGGGTGTTGGGTGTCAACGGGACAGTGGTGGTGGCAGATTGGAGCTCGACTATTTCCCAGAAATGGACGAAACCAATCATCTTGGTGGGAACTGTCGGGCAGTCGAGTCTCATCGACAATCTGGGGAACACCAAGAAATTCGACACAGTCTCCATTGCCAACAAGTGGGAAACATTCGCCTACCAAGTCGTTCAGTCACCATGGGAAGGGAGCAGCTCTGTATTTGTCATTGCCGGCTCGGACCTGCGCGGTACCGCATACGGTGTGTACGACGTCTCGGAGAAAATAGGGGTATCGCCTTGGCACTACTGGGCTGATGTTCCGGCCAAGAAGAAGCAATACATCTGGGCCAACAGCGACGCTTACACTGAAGGACCGCCCTCTGTCAGATATCGAGGCATCTTCCTCAACGATGAATCGCCAGGCTTGACAGGCTGGGGCAGGACCAAGTTCACTCCAAGCCAATATGGAAGCCCCTTCGTCCTCGACTTTTATAAGCTCATCTTCGAACTGATCCTCCGGATGAAAGGCAATTATCTTTGGCCAGCGATGTGGTCCAGCATGTTCTACCTCGATGACACCAGGAACGGACCAACGGCAACTGAGTATGGCATCTTCGTGGGAACAAGTCACCACGAGCCGATGGCCCGGGCTGACAAAGAGCAAGGAAGATTTCTGAGGGGCTCTTGGGATTGGAGAAGCAACAAGGCTGGCGTCCAAGCTTTTATGCAGGAAGGTCCGACAAGGGCAAAGAACTGGAGCACGATCTACACTGTGGGTATGAGAGGTTCGGGAGATGCTGCGTCGCCTTCACTCAACTCTCAGGCCCTGGAGGAGGTCATCGCCTGGCAGCAACAAACACTGACTAAAACCATTGGGAAACCGTTATCCGAGATTCCCCATGCTTGGATGATGTACAAGGTTCGTTGACCCGTTCCATTATTTGTTTTCTGTTCAAAACTATGTCTGACATCACACAGGAAGTACCTGGTTATTGGCAAAAAGGCATGAAAGTTTCAGACGATGTGACAATTGTGTGGAGTGATGATAATAGAGGAAACATTCGTCGGGTCCCCATCGGTAACGAAGGAAACAGGGGGGGAGGTACTGGCATGTACTATCATTTCGACTATGTCGGTGATCCACGAAACTACAAGTGGATCAACACTATCCAACTTCAAAAGACGTGGGAGCAAATGACACTTGCTTACGACAGCGGCGTTGACAAGCTATGGATTGCCAATGTTGGAGATCTCAAAGGATTGGTATGGTGCTCTTGAGTTATCAGACTTCCGGCCTGAGATACTAATCTTGTCTCTAGGAGTTGCCAACTGCCCACTTTATGGCTATGGCTTGGGATCGAAAAGCGTTCACTGACCTCGACAGCACCAAGAAGTGGCTCGGTGTGTGGGGTGCGCGGCAATGGGGTGAACTTGCTGGAGATACCACTGCTTCCATCATGACAAGATACGGCAAGCTCACAGCACGGATGAAGTATGAGGATCTCAGCAGGACACCCTTTGCCTTCGATACCATCAGCTACGACGAAGCCGAGCTGAATTTCAACGAATGGACTTCTCTGCTCAAGAATGCGCAAGCCGTCCATGATGCCCTGCCAAGTGACGTTAAGACGTCGTTCTGGGAAGTGGTCCTGCATCCCATCGTGGCTGGCAGAGGTGTCTATGAAATTTACACCAAGGTTGCTCTTGCTGGCACGTACAGAGGTCAGCATCGCGTCAGCGCGAACAAATTGCTCAGGGACGTGCAAGCTGCATTTTCTGCCGACCAGGCCATCACCAGGCAGTACCACAGCATCCTGAGCGGCAAATGGAACAATGTCATGGCTCAGACTCACATCGGTTACAACAACTGGCAGGAACCAGCCTCGAATTCTCTTCCGGGATTGACTTGGCTCACGACACAAGCAAAGAATGCGCTCATGGGTGTTGCGGTGCAAGGCAGCTCGGGCGCATTCCCAGGCTCTGCATCGCTCACGCTGCCTGCAGCCAGTCCATACATGGCACCTTCAGATCAACGCTGGCTTGATGTCTTTGCCCGTGACAACGGGACGTTCAGCTACCGGATCACATCCAACGCTTCTTTTGTCAGTGTGACAAACGCTCAGAATACCATCTCGACGACCTCGGGAACAACGGACATTCGTTCCCTCATCTCGGTCGATTGGTCAAAGGCCCCAGTTGGAAACACTGCAGCTTCTTTGAGCATCGCGAATCTCAACACCACCGGCACAACGGCCACAGTTATCCTGCCCATCCAGAACAACAATGTGCCAGATGACTTCAAAGGCCACGTCGAAGCCAACAATGTCGTGTCTATCGAAGCCGAGCACTTTGCCCCTCCGCCCGCATCATCATCGGCTTACCTCGTCATCCCCGATTACGGCCGTACCCTCTCAGGCGTTAAGCTCCCGCCCAAGACTCCTTCGCAACAAGCAGGCAAGGGACATGTCCTTTCTTACCCCTTTTACACCTTCAGCACTGCTACTGCTGCGACGTTGACAGTATACCTTGCCCCGTCTGAGAACGCGAATCCCAACAGCCCAAACAAGTATACCTTTGGCATTGACGGCGGCAGCCAGACGACAGTTCAAACTGTGGGAATGACAGACGGGAGCACTCAACCCCAGGGGTGGTCAGACGCCGTGGTGAAGGGGTCCTATGTCAAGACGAACAATATCGGCAGATTGAACCCTGGGAAGCACGAGTTGAAGGTATGGCTTCTGGAGCCGACCATGGTGATTACCAAGGTGGTGATTGACGTGGGTGGGTTGAAGTCGAGTTTGATGGGCCCTCCGGAGAGTGCTCAAGTCTGAGTCGTAGCTATTCGAACTCTAAAGTAACATATCGGGAGCCAATCTCTACATAGCAATAAGATATTGTTCCCTTCCCCTACACCCTATCTACCACTTACACGAACCGATAAGATGACGTATGTGGCCCGTGCGCTTCACAGAGTGGAATTTTGTCTGTATGGAGCTTCACCGGAACTCTCGCTGTCACTTCGGCGGGGACTCACCGTGCATATCTCAACATTGTACATAATCAGGGTTCAGGTCCCTGCATTTTTCACTCTTTACCTGCGATATAACCGACACTCATTCAACTCACGAAGAAGAAAAAGAGAAAAAGATTACGATGGCCCCAAGAGCGACAGCCCTTCGGCTCGTTGCCAAAAGGACGCTCACACCTTCATTATGCCAAACGATGAAGATGAGATATTCCACCGTCCCTCTGGCGTATGATCTTCACGAGCCGGCCAAGCCGTCGGTTGGTAACCCCAACAAGAACTCGCCTATTGTTTTCATGCACGGGTTGTTTGGGTCGAAGAAGAATAACAGAACGATAAGTAAGTATGTATCTCCCTCTCTCCCTCTCTTACTCACCTACGTATCATACTAACAATATGACAAGAGTCCTCGCCCGTGACCTAGGCCGCTCCGTCTACGCCATTGTACCTGCACCTAAACCCCATATCAACAACCATCGCTGACACCAAAAAAGGACCTCCGCAACCACGGGGACTCCCCCCACGACCCCCACCACAACTACACCGCCATGGCCGCCGACGTAGGCGACTTTATCAAGCAGCACGACCTCAAAGACCCTTGCCTGATCGGCCACTCCATGTTCGTCCCCCTCCCCCCTCCTTCCCCCATTATCTTACCAACCCCCTCTCCTCTCAGGGGCGCCAAAGCAGCAATGACCCTCTCTCTCACCTCCCCCACCCTAATCTCCTCCCTCATCTCCGTCGACAACGCCCCCGTCGACGCCCGCCTTGAGTCCGACTTTGCCCGCTACATCCGCGGCATGAAAGAGATCGAATCCTCCGAGGTCACCAAACAATCCCAAGCAGACTCCATCCTCCAGTCCTACGAACCCTCCGTCACAATCCGCCAGTTCCTCCTCGGAAACCTCCACCGTCCCCGCCACCCCGAGTCTCAGGTCCAAAAGTTCAAGGTTCCGCTGAGCATCATCGGGAAGGCGCTCGATCACCTGGGTGACTTTCCCTTTAAAGATCCCAGAGAGGTCAGGTTTGAGAAACCGGCGCTGTTTGTCAGGGGAACAAAGTCGAAATATGTCCCTGACGAGGTCATCCCGCTGATAGGCCAGTTTTTCCCCAGGTTTGAGCTGGTGGATGTCGAGGCGGGCCATTGGTTGATTAGTGAGAATCCCGAGGCGTTTAGGAGGGCGGTGGTGGAGTTTTTGAGTCCGAAGGAATAGATGGCCGGAGAGAGGTTGATTTGTATATTTATTGTCCATCGTCCATCAAATGCCAATATTGCATAAGAGAGGGAGGGGTATGCGTCAACAGCACACACCACTTAGACATAAACAGAAATTATAGACCAAACACAACAAGTACTTAAACACAAGGACACTTGATAAGCAGAAGAAAAGGTGTACAATGTACTTCCATCCATAATCCAAAAAAGCCTGGGGGTATCAAAACTCTCTGTGCTGTCTCAATAGTCTGAAGTGTATCCCAACTCCCCTCACCACCCATCCATCCATCGCCATGCCTCGCTCTCTTCTAATTTACCGAACCAACCCTCAAACTCCAAACCTCTTCATGATCAACGCCCTTTTCCCCTCTAATCCCCTTGCTCAACAAGAACAACCCCCCGGCAAATAAGCCCCATACCCATCACCACCACCACTCCCACTACTCCCACCATTCCCCAACGCCACCGCCCCCGCCGCCCTTCCCAGTCTAGCATTCTGTATCAACCCCGGAGTCTGCACAATCCTATCCACAATATCCACAAACGCCAACCTCACATTCTCCCTAGTCTTTGCGCTCGCCTCGCAAAACTTTGCCCCGTGCGCCTCGGCGAGCGCCTGCCCCTCCTCCGTGGTGACCTCCCTTGCGTCGGCCTTGTCCAACTTTGCCCCGACCTATTCTTATGTTAGCCACAGCATAGCGGTGGAAAAGTTCAAGGTACATGTGATGTGATGTAAGGGGGCGGGGGGGCTTACCAGATAAAGCGCAACCCCCTCCACCGTGTTCGCCTCCGCCTCGTTGAACCACCTCTCCATGCTCAAAAAGCTCGCCCGCGTCGAGATGTCGTACACGAGCAACACCCCGTGCGCGCCGCGGTAGAACGAGGTGGAGAGGGTGCGGAACCGTTCCTGGCCTGCGGTGTCGAAGAGGGTGAGACGGTAGGGTTTGCCGCGGACGTTGAGGACTTTGATCTAGGGGGAGGGGAGGGGTTGTCAGTGACGGGTAAGGAGGAAAAGGGGGGAAGGGAGTACCTTGAAATCAATCCCTATCGTTGCGGCCGAGGTTTCGGGGTCGAATTCATCGTCGCAGTAGCGGGTTAGTACTGAGTAAGAATGGGTGAGTGAGTGTTAGTGAGATCAAGCTGTGAGGTGGTAGTTGTGAGTGTTGTGAAAATGAGGGGGTGATGAAGGGATCATCACCTCCAAGCCATGAAGAAACATCCCAGGCCATATCATGCGAAGCCAGGGGTTGATCACGACCCGTTGAGGCCACCGACCGGTCATATACGGTGACCACCTCACCACCAGAACAGAATAAAAACATGTGACAACAACTCTCACAACATAAACATGAAGAAGAAAAAAAAAAACTCACAAGCACTCTTCCCCGCCCCCGACGGCCCAATAAGCAACACCTTGAGCGTCGGGAGGGTATCATCCGAAGCCATCTTTTCCTTTCAGTTAAATCCCCAAGTTCTTCCCTTGCAGTAGCTGCCAAACAAGAGATATATCAACCAACCCAACCCAAACTATCCGCCGCTGTTTATGCTTTTCCCGCCAGCCAGAAAAAAAAAAAACCACAGCAACAACAAACAACAACAATAAAAGTCCGGTAGGAATAGTGCAAGTAAGGTAGGTAGGTAGGTGCGTAAAAGATAAGAAAGGTAGTTGTGTCTCGAATGATGCGAGTTTAAGGTTTTGGGCGGGTTGACAGAATCGATCGGGTTTTGCCTCGGTCCAAAACACAAAGACTGGGTGGTGCTGCTCAATGATGACGACGACACCCTCCCTTCTGAGTTGTTCTTCTTTCTTGTCTTATCTTTCAGCAGCGGCTTAAAAACTGATTGGAATGTGGAATGTCCCCGGCGCTCGCCTCAAAAAGACCAAAAAAAAGAGGATGCGGCTCGGATAGGTAGGTAATAAGCAAGGCAGCAACACAGACGGAAACACAAGAAAAGTGATATCTGGAAGAATATGTCTTGTTGCCCAACTGGTAGTGAGGCGGCCAGTGAACTTTAGTAGTCCCCGCCTGCTGTTGGCCACTAATAAAGTAGCTGGCGGGCTTGGACAGCACCCGTGATGACGTTATGAAACAAGCTGTCAAGCTGGGCTGCCCTGTCACGCGCTCCAATTTCAACACAATAGGACTACTTCATACGATTTACTCCAGGAACAAAAAGACGGCGTCGTTTGGGGGAAAATGTCAGGAAACGGTCCTAGGAGCACACCTCAAACTCATGTTCGCTGATACGGTATCTGGGCGCACTACCACTTCTGCCACGTCCCCCTCGAATTGCCTTGTCACCGAGACGGGCCAATTTCACAGGCCATTCTCCCTAGGCAGTCCATACTGACAACCTCACATCGGGGGGGGTGCCATCTCTGGGGGAAATGCTTTGTTTGGTCGTGTCACAGTCATTTATGATCCTTTTGATTCCCGCTCGGTCCGTCGTATGGGACCAACATTCGTTACCCTTGACTACTGTTCCATAATACGCGCCAAATGCAACGAAAGCAATCCCAGTGCCCCAGAGGTATTGCTGATGAAAACCCTGCCCTTTGCGTTCCCAAAAACAACCAACCCTTTATACGGACTCAAGGACCGTCTCCTTGAACTCGCGCTCAACCTTCTGGCCAGCATCATCGGTGCTGGACTCGCCGTGAAGAGCCATGAGGGCACCGAGGTCGAACTTGGGAGCCTTGAGGAGCTTGACCTTGCGGATGTGGACCTGAAAGTGACATGTTAGCTACCCCGCCGTGCTTCTGTTCCCCGTCGCTCAAAATTCCACATACGTTCTGGAGAGGGTAGATGCCCTGGGTGGCCTTCTCGATCTCGCGGCCGATAACCTCGGGGATAAGCTTCGAGGTGAGCTGCTGGAGGGTGCAGCTGGAAGCCTCGCGCTGGATGATCTCGGTCATCTTCTTGCGGATGGCACGGATTTGGGAAGAAGCGGCATAGGTGGTCTTCTTGATCTGGTTGGGGCGGCGCTTGGTGAAAGCGATGGCGAAGAGGCGGAGGAGGTAGTGGTCGGTGGTCTGGACGGTGACGTTGGCCTCGATCAGAGTCTGCCACTTGCGGACGAGCGAGCGGAGCTTGTCGGAGGTGAAGTCAAGGCCGTGGAAGTTGGTGAGGCAGTTCTTGCCCTGGACCTCATCGACGCGGAGCTTGACCTTGCGGAAAGCGTGGTCCTCATCCTTCTGGAGATCGGCCAGAGAAACCTCGACGATGCGGCCCTTCAGAGCATCGTTGGCATTCTTGAGACCAGTGGTTCTGTTGACGAGGGTCTTGCCGACGCTGAAATCGCTTGTTAGAATCGCTGCTCGGGTTCCTGCCTGCTCGTCTCGCGGCGATCTGTGGTGTTCGGGATTTCAAAGCTTACTCTCTGATGGCGAAAGGCGCGGGGGCCTGTGATTTGATTATTTGTTAGCCTCGCTGCCTCGACCGAAACTCGATTATGTCGCGACGTACCTTGATGCCGTACCAGTCCTTGCGGGCGAAGGGGTCCTGGGCCTTCTTCTTAAGGCCCTTCTTGCCCTTGGACAGTCTCTTGTTCCTGTGGACGATGGTCAGCCATCATCAAGTCCAGAATCCACCACCAGGCGGCCGAATTGTATCGCGAAGTCGAGGAAAATCGTGGGTATCGCAGAGAAAATCGGTTTTCGAGGGGTTCAACGTACTTGCCAACAGCCATCTTGACGCAGCAATGTCTTCGGTGACGGGAAGTGCTGCTTGGTTAGTGATGGAGACCGTGCAATCGAGGACACGAGTTTGGGTTTCTCTGCTTCGGAATCAAAATTGAAATTCGTTGTGTGGGCTGCAGCGCACCTCCCATCAGCGGAAAAACTAGACCTGTGGGGCACTCATTGCGGGGCATGATTGGCTGCACGGACCTTAGGGCTCGGAGGGCCGTGCGTTTTTGCCTGCTCCTGCCATTCACTTTTGGCTTGCTGCTCTGCTATCGATAAGGTGAGTGCTGGGCGATAAGATAAGCACCACTGACTCCCAGCTCCAACCCCTCCCCATCACCTTTGCCTTTGGTTACCACAGCCTCAAACATGCTCTCGCGTACTATTTCCCTTGAAGCCACAACTATCGGTGTTGCACTATGCCCATAACACCACACTTTTCGGTCTCACATCACACTAGTCAAAGGGGAGCACTGGCTATTGTGATAGTTTCTTGAATAATTTTTTTTTTTGTGTCTTATGACTAGATTATTTTTGATCATTCTCCCGCTTGTCCCCCTCGAAATCAAGATCTCAGTGACAGCCCCCCAAAGATTCAGCAAAACGAAAAGTTTTGAAGAGAGCGACGTAAATTCATTCCATCGACCTTTTTTCCGGCCAATGATCACCTTCGCTTCCAATTAATCCCCATCCATCCATCCATCCATTCATCCTCCTCGGGGTGCGTTTACCCTGGCAGCATATAGGCTCAGGGTCACCCGACGTGTCATGACGACATAAAGCTACACAAAATGTTTTGGTACAAGGGCGGTGAGTGCGCATAGGTAGGTGGGTGTGTTACCCTATTTCCTCCTTTTTCAACGTCTTTGTTGGCGGGGTGAATGACTCCGACCGTTTGAGACGTGCATCCCATCTGTGGGACGCTGTCGACCTTTCGTTTGGGGATCATATCGTGATCCACGTCATCAAAATGAGTGTTGTATCGTACAAAATGCTCTCTGCGCCGTCGATCCTCCAGTGGAAACTTCCTCTCCATCCCGTCGTCGGGAGTGCCTCAATCTGAGGCGTGTGAGAGGGGGGGACTGGCTCGGGGAATACACAAAATAAACAGTCATGGCTGCAGGTGCTTCTCAGTCCGAGGGGGAGTAGGGCGTGGGCGTTTCGATGATGGGTTGGTTTGGGGGTTCCGGTTTCTCCTGGCGAAGTTCCGCTCCGAAGGCATGGTAGCCAGATGCGTGGCAGCATTCAGCGGAACTGCCCTCCAAAAGAGATCAGGGCGACCTCTCAAGGGGACTTGATCTCGGACTCCTTGTCGTCTTGCTGGCTACCCTCATAGTCATCGAAGCTGGGGAAGCTGAAGTACCGTCCCGAGACTGGGTTTCAAAGTCAGCATATAGTCCGGGACACAAGTGAAAGATGGCAAGACATACAAGGACGCTCATCATACGAGTCGGGCTGACTGACAGGCGAGACGGATAGCTGTTGCTGACGGTCGACACTGTCGAACATGGATGGCCGGACAGAGATTGGTGAAGAAGATCCCGGAGGAGAGCCAGAAACGAAGGCACGGGTCAGGAGGTCGGTCGCTCGGTTTGACTGGCTGCAGAGGGCATTTCGGCTGGCATTGGAGGTGGTGATGGAGGGTTCGGTAGCAGTGGCGCGGAGCAGTCTTGGTCTTCTCTTGCTGGCGCTTCGGTCTGATGAATCTCTTCGCTGCATGCGAGAGTCGGGTGTGAGTGTGAGTGAGGCCATCATGATGACTAAGGTGGGTGTTGATGTCGATGTTGATCTTGATGCTTGATCTTCGGTGTTGGTTGTTGATCCTTTGGCTTGGCTTGACTTGACTTTGGAGTTGTTAAAGGTCGAGTCGAGGGTGGAGGTTCACATTGATATTTAGCTGAGGCTGAGAACCAAAAGTTGGAAAGTGGAGGAAAAGGTTGGGAAGGGGGGCCTATTATTATCGTGGGAGTGGAGGTGCTCCAGTGCTCCAGAAGAGTTTATGGGAGCCGCCCACTTGGGCTGAAATGCGATCCGCTCAATGCCGCAAAATGTCTCCAGGTTTCAATGACGGCACTTTCGGGCTACATTGCCACTTGTCAGTCCATGGGTGACTTGGGACAGGTTGGCATGGCAAGGAGGGGCGGGTTACGGGTTGGCTTAGTCGAGTTCGACCAAGGCACCAAGGCGAAGCGCGGAGTGTGACGGTGCCTGGCTGGGCTTGGTTTCGCGGATGGCTGGCCCAGGCCATCGATGGGTTGACCACCCACCCATTACCCATCCGTCCCACCAGTCAACATTGATCAGATTCACTCACACTCACTACCCGTTCGGACTCCCGGCCTTCGGCGTGTGTGCAATAACTGCAGAACTGCCAGACTGCAACCCGCAACTGTAGACAGCTCACCCCCCGACGCAACCCACACTCTACCTCTAGAGAGAGTCAATATCTGACGGGCGCGGGCCGTTGCCAGACAGACATTGGACAGATAACAAGCACGCACAATTGGGCATCCTACCATCCTCCGACTCAACATCACGAACCAAGTGCGGTTATAGCCTGCAGACCGGTGCGTCTGGATAGAGTGCTCCAAGATGCCAAGCCTGTCGAATGGCACCCCATGGCACCCCCGTCGACCCCCCGTCAGGCTCCCAGAACAAGACCAAGGTGGGGTGCGGAAAGCACCGATAGCCACTCAAGTCGTGACACTTCAACAACGCTGAAGCTGCACTCTGCAGGTGCTGCATGGTGTTTGACGGCCATTGGTGATGCCAGCTCCAGCGACCCAGAATAACAAAGCCGAGCCATCAGAGACTTTTTGTTGGAGCCGATTCCAGCCTAGACACCGGACGCCCAGGCACGACGAGCACGAGGCACTCAAGGGTATACGAACACACCTTCAGAGCGATCATCGAGATGGAAGGAGATTTACTCGGCAAACAGAGCAACATGGCAACAGAGCAAAATAGCTACAGAGACATGGTCACGGTAGTACAGCCAGTGTCTTAAGATGGCCGGACGCCGTTCCGTTGATGCTTCAGTGAAAGGCGCCGAGTTGGAGCTACACCTGTCAGCATCAACTTTGATACACACATTTGAGCAACAACACCAAGGAGTCAGTCATCCAGTAGTCAGTCCACCATCACCATGACCCCACACCACACTACCACCATCTGCAAGCCCAAACCAGACCGGTAGGCAGCTAGCAGTCTGTCCTTCTCACTGGTGCTCTCGTGACAGTCGAGATCTCTCTCAATCGTTACAATCGCCTTCCTGTTCGTATAGTAGTTGCCCCTCCAATCGCCCTTACCGGTGCTGCAACGCAACCGCACATTTTGGCTGTAGAGTGCCACACAATCGACCGCAACTGGCGAGAGAGATAGGGAATTGCAAACGGGCAACCTGGAATCTCGCTCTTTGTGCTGATGGTCATCTGGACAGCCTCCTGCAGCACACAACACACAGCACACAGCACCGCGGGCATCTCGGACAACAAGTCCGGATTTGATATCATTGATTTGCGAATTGATTCTTCCAAGGTACGTTACCCGCCCGCATCGCACGGCATTTCTGGCCTCTCCCACGTTGACTTTGCACAGGGGACCGGCGACCCGACGGCGGTGCGGTGCAGCAAAGACGTGGGGAAGCCCTGTCTTTCCCGCATCAAACACCAACACTAGAAGAAGACCATATCTGCACCCCCTACTCCGTCCCCCATGGGATGAGAAAAGAGCAAGACATTCAGCACCAAAACCCCCAACAAGGACAACTGCGCGATTTTCCCCTTCTTGGGGGTTTATGTCTTTGCCATAAGCCAATAATGTTTGACAAGGGGTCGAGGGCCGATGACATGGTCCAATCCAAGATGACCTCCAACAGCCGAACAGCCCATAATCAGTCCAATAACCAAGCCCAATTCTACGCCTCTCATCTTTCGTCATTGGCAATTGGATCCCCGGGGAAGAAGGAAAAGAATCCCTTGCTGCGCCGCAAGAGAGTCACCAGACAAACAACATTTCACGGGCTCTGCTTCCTCATCCTGCCTGCCAGCTGTCCTTGGCTTATCCCCATTAACTCCAAACCCCGGACCGGTGTGCAGTCATCGTGTCACCATCAGCCTACAAAAACTCCCGGGGGAAAAATTGTATCATGGCAATCATGATGATGTATAACTAGACAGGGGTGATACAGAAACCAACACGCAACACATCCCGTAACCGAGCCGGATGACAGAAAACGAACATGGTCCAAAGCAAGGAAAATAAGGTGAACCAAGAATCCGGTTCCTTCCCATCCCCCCCTGACCGCACTTCGGCACGGTTACGTGCCTCTCCCCGCTGCCGGAACGGAAAACTCTAGTCCAGGTACCAAACGGGCATTGCGGATGAGCAACGCATAGACTAAAAGTCTTGGAAGAATACCCATGTCTATTCTGTTGTAGTAGTAGCAGTAATACTTTGTGTACATACTGTGTACACACGCACACACACGCACATACACACACAAGAGCAAGATCCGAATCTGTGTTCCTCGCAAATCATCAAGATTCCAGACACCAACAGCTTACAACAACAACAACAACAACAACATCAACAACAAGCTGAGAAATCGGATGCTTGTTCATGCTCGGTGACGTGACATCCCATTGTCGCGCCCTTTTCCCTCTCCTATGGGTGTAGGCATGTAGATCACCAAACTCATTCGTCGTACAGGCCTCACCACCGTCCGCGTGACAGTCCAAAAATTTTGACATCTTTTCTTTTCTTCACCCCATCTTCCTATTTGCTCTTCCTAATTTCCTCCTCGTGGGGGCGTTATCTAAATAACAGCGTGATTTTTCTGGTTGGAGGATAATGTTGCGATATTTTACGCACTACTAATAAACAAACATCAGACCGAGAAGCAGCCTAACTTGAGCACAAACGGCTCTCTCTTTTGGATAAAAACACTAAAACCCAAGTCCTCGTGCCTCAAGACTCAAATGGTATTGGTTCAACAAATCACATTACTCATATTCCATCTCCCCGCAACCTCAAGTAAAAATCGAGGTACATGGTCTAGCGTGATCTTTCCCAAAAGGCTCTTTTCTGTCTGACAACCACCTCTCCCGACCATTGGAACATCTCCCCCAAGCTTCCTTCCCAAACCAAGAAGAGGCGGGCGCACCGCATTGCTCTTCTTCTTCTAGTGGTCAATACTGTTGTATCTTTGTGTCAGCCACACCTCTCACAGCGACAAACGGCCCGGGGAATGTCATCATTCGCGACTTACTCTTCCCATATCCGGCCTTGAACAGCCTTTAGCTCGTCATCAGTCATTCGGTGACCTGTCGTGAAATATCCTAACCAGCAAGTTAGCTTTCTGCCGGGCCACACACACACACACACACACACAACACTACGTTACTGTCCCACAGCAACACCAGATGATGATAGGGAATGTCTCATACCAGCAGTAATCTTCGCATCAATCTCAACCCTCGAATCGGCCGGGATCAACTCTTCAGGAAGCTCAACCCGTTCATGAATAGGTATACTAAAATACACAAGATCACGATCTCACGATTAGCAACCAGTCACCAGATTCCCGGAGTGTCCGTTTTTTCCGATAACCTCAGACATTCTTTGTGTCCAAGTGAATCCCATGGAAAGAGAGAGAAAAAGAAAAAGAACTCTGTAAAACTCACCCTTGACCAACAATCGCATCGTGTTTCATGCTGCAAATCGAAAAGAATTCATATCAACCTTCCATTCTTCCCCAGGATCTCCGCAAACGTGAGGGAAAAGGGGGGAAAGGGAGACTCACTTGCTCATGCTGAGCATCCTGTCAATCTTGGTGATCCCAAGCCAGTGCAGAATATCCGGCATCAACGCCTGGAACCGCATGTCCTTCACACCAGCAATGTTCTCCGTCCTCTTGAAGTAATCCGATGCCCGATCCTCCCCGCGTTTGCGCGCGTTGTATACCACTACCGGCATTTGCAGATCAGGTTAGACCAATACACTCTCTCACTGACACAAATAGGATCTTCTCTCCGAGAAAAGGAGGCAACCGGTACACCACCAAAGCAGGATTCCACTGGGAAAGATGCAAAACTTACGGTACTACATTTCCGTTCCATGTCAGCTTTAAAACCCCCCTTTCTTGTTGAACGGTAACAAAACAAAACGACATCGGAGAGAAAAAATGCAGTCTTTTTTTTTTTTTTTTTTTTTGCAACATGACATACCTTTGTAACCTCACCCAGCGCTCTGCCCTCCTTGCGAAAGTAAATCACCACACCACTGCCACCATTCTGTGCCTCCTTGACGGCTTCCTCGATGCCAAAGATCAGGTAGGGCCTGCAGGTGCAAATGTCGGAGCCGAAGACGTCGCTGCCATTGCACTGTGAGATGAGGGGGACAGGGTGTCAGCACGGCAATAACAAATATCATAATGACAACAACAACAACAACAACAACAATTGATGACCGGCCGTGGATAGCCGGGTGGGTTGGGTTGTTTTGTGGTTGTCATACCTCGTCATGGATCCGCAAAGCCAACCTCTTGGACGGGTCAGACATATTCGCCGGGTCGCCAAAGACATACACTGTCAAGCCACCTGTAAACCAGCAACCGTCACCTGTCAGTACTTGTCCCACCATCTCTCTCCGTTGGAGCAAAACTCACCAATAGGCGGCAAAAACACCTTGATATCCGACCTAGTGATCAACTTCCCAACCCCACCCCCCCTTCTGTCAGCCTTTCTCGCCCCTTTTTACTCCCCTCCTTTCACATACCTCAGGATACATCCCCCCCGTCTCCTCAAACAAACTCCTCCTCAACACCCCCTCCTCAATCCCAAACCTCTCCGCAACGCCCGGCAAGTACCAAACCGGCTCCACCGCAAACTTGGTCACAGCCAACTCCCCCCGTCCATTCAAACAAACCTTGCCATCCGGCCTCAACCTCCCACTCCTTACGCTCTCCTCCAGCTCCGGAAGCGTCATATGCGCCTTTGTAACCGCAATCGTAGGCCGCAGGTCAACACCTTCCCTTTCCATCAACTCCTTGTGCGTCCAGGGCACTAAATGCCCCCACGGATCCATAGCCACAATCTTCTTCTTGTCGCCCCACTGGGGGAACGGTCCGATGGACACGGCGGGTTCGGTGTTGGTGTAATCGGGCTTGTGGTTGTGGGGGAGCTCGCCTGAGGCGAGGGCGAGGGCGTAGTAGATGGAGTAGGAGCCTCCGTGGGCGCCGATTGCGTTTCGGCGGCCGATGGTGGAGGGGGAGCGGGAGACTGTTACTGGGCCTCGGGACAGGGGGTCGGGAGCGCCCCAGTTGAGGGGGAGGGGGGAGATGCCGATTTGGTGGGGGTACTTTTTTTGGTTTCTTGTTAGTTAAGGGGGGTGGTTAGAGGGGGGAAAGGGGGGGAAACGTACGGTTGTGAGGATTACACGCGAGGTGAATTGCTTCGAGGCGGTGGCCACCGGGGAGGTAGGGGCGGTGGCGGTGGGAGTTTGGGTGCCTGCTTCGGCGGGGAGTTCGCTGGTTGGGGTTTGAGTGAAGCCTGTTTTTAAGGGGGTTGCGGACCGGTCGAGGGCTTGGGCGGAGGGCGGGGAAGAAGAGGAAGTGTCTTTCTTCTCGAGGGTGTTGACTCGGTCGGCGATGGATTGGACGGCGGTGAGGAGGGCGGTTTGGGTTTGGGAGATGGATTGGAGGGCTTCCTTTAGGTCGTCCATGTTTGTTGATGTTGAGCCCATCGTGAAAGTAGTTTTGCGGAACGTAGGTAGGGAGATGGAGCTACAGCTGAGGTAAAGTGCTACCAATCTAGAAGCCGAGGATGGAACGGGACACAAAAGAACAACAAAGCCCCTGGTGGAGGGAGCGAGATCTTCGGGATCAAAAAAGATAGGAAGGGTTCTGTAGCGGTTGGGTCACGATACACACAAGCCCCTAGACAGACAGGAGACAGAGAACACTGAGTAGTCAAGTGAAACCCGGTGCGGGCAACTAGTATTCTAGTATATAAAACGGTTGGTAATGAGACAAACACATCGGAATGTGGCAGGTTCCGGAGCTCGGGTGAGACCCCGTGATAAGAAACCGGCGTCATTGGACGGGGCTTGGGCCGCTTCGACCCCCAGAAGCTGGTATCACCGGGCGGCCGGGGAGAATGGCAGGTGATCGATAATAGTGCAAGCTGGCTGGCCGTGTGTTGGCGTTCCGGTAGTGCTTGCGTCGACCCCTGTAATCGCTGTCGTTGTGCTTGTGCTTCCACGTCTTGCTCCACTCCGGGAGGCCGGCGGAGGCGGGGCACCGCAATCGGATCGTCTGCCGCTGTGGATATCACGGAACTGGGTTTGGAAGGCGGACACGTCTCTGGAGATGATAGAGAACCGATAACGGGAACGGGACGTAAAGCCACAGGAAGGTCAGCTGACGGCGAGGGGAAGGAGACCGGTGTCTTGTTGGCTTCTGTTGGTGAGACAGACAGCTTCTGTTGGATTAGATAAGAGAAGCATAACCTCTTCACAACATGCTTCACAACAGCATCCTGGGACGAACACTGCAAGGTCGATGATCACTCCAAGTTAGAGGAAGGTCAAAAGCTCCCCTCTCGCCGAGACGGGTGGTGTGGACCCGACAACAGCGGAGGTTTATCGAGGACACGGGCCACAGATTAGAAGTCCGACCCTTCTTGGCCCCGCTTGGCAAACCCGGTGGAGATCAGGGGAGCCTTGTCAAAGTGAAGCCTTCACCTTGAACCTTCTTCTTTCACCTCGCCACACCCTACTTCACTTCACCGCACACCGTAACACGCATGTAGCAGCACGCTCCACTTTGAGATTAGCGGGGCAGTTTAATCCGACGCGTCTCCAGCGCATGAGAACATGGAGCTTGATTGTTAGGCGATGACCGAATCCTGTTGAGAATCCAAATCAATCCATATATCCCCCTATCACATCACTTTTTCTGCATCAAACTCTTTCCAAATAACACACCCATAAAACCCCCGGCGCATCCTCGCACAAACCCAGCGAAACCATCAATTCAATCGCGCAACCTACCTCCCTCTTCAACCCCCCGGATAACCACCAGAAACAATGGGCAAGCGCAAAAAGGCCACCAGAAAGCCAACCGGCCCTCGCCGGGTACGCATCCATCTCTCTCTAATCCAACCTTGCGCATGATACCTAACAAACCCCCCTTTATAGAACGAACCCCTCCCCTCAGTCTTCACCTGCCTCTTCTGCAACCACGAAAAGGCCGTCTCCGTCAAGGTCGACAAGAAAGCCGGCGTCGGCTCCCTCGACTGCAAGATCTGCGGCCAGCACTTCCAGTGTGGCATCAACTACCTCTCCGCCCCCGTCGACGTCTACGCCGAATGGGTCGACGCAGCCGACGCCGTCGCCCAAGAAAACAGCGAGAAGGCAAAGGCCGCCGCCGCCGGCGGGCGATCAAGTAATAGCGGGGGGCGGGCAGCCCGACGAGTCGAGGCCGATGACGACGAGGATGGTTATGGGGATGTGATACCGGATGATGATGACTACGAGTGAAATCTCTCTTCCTGGGTTTTGTTTGTTTTGCCACGACAAGATTTGGTGGTCTATATTTTTTTCTTTTTTTTTGGGGGGAGGGGGGAATGGGAATTGGGAAACAGGAAAATAAATGTATGGTTGGGGTGGCAATCAATCGATCAATCAATCATATCATGGCGACAAGTATTTGAGGCAGAGGAGGCATGAAATCAGTTGGCGGGTGTGGAAAATATTAATTTCTACGATACTTTTCCTTCTCAAGACAAGCAAAAAGATAATGATTTGCTTTGGCCTCGTATATATCGGGGGTTTTTTTTTTTTGTGTGAGCGTGTTTTATTGGTGATTTTTTGCTACATTGAGTTCTTCACCGGGTATAATATCTGTCGCCAAAGTCACCAAGGCCTGGGATGATGTAGCTGTAAGGGTGTCATAGGGTTAGCTCTTACTCACCCGTATCTGAAAATCCGAAAAGGAAATAAACTTACTTCTTCTCATCCAACCCCTCATCCACAAAAGCAGTCACCACCCTCGACGCAGGGAACTTTTCCGCAAAGTTCTTGATCCCCTCCGGGCTAGCAAGCACGTTCAAGAATAGAATCCTCTCCTCAGGAACCCCACGCGACTTGAGAACATCCACAGCCATGATGGCAGAGCCGCCTATATTTCTGATTAGCAACCCCCCCCCCCTTTCTGACACTTGACATGAAAAAAACTCACCAGTAGCAAGCATAGGATCCAACAACAGCACCCATCTATCCGCAATATCCTCGGGCAGCTTGTCATAAAACAGCTTCGGCTGGGCAGTCTCCTCGTCGCGCTGGATCAGGATCTTGCCGATCCTCACCGAGCGGCAGCAGTCGCGGAGCCCTTGCTCCATGGCCTCGCCGGCGCGCATGATGGAGACGCCGGCGATTTTTCCCTGGAAGGAGAGGCCATCGTAGGGGCGGCCGACGGGGGTGGTGACGGTGTGGGAGATGGTGGGGAGGTGGTTGAGGCCTTCCTCGACGAGGAGGCGGATGATGCGGTTGGAGTAGAAGACGAAGTCGCCGCGGGCGGTGGAGTGGTTGCGGATGATGCTGGGGTTTTTAGAAACAAATTGGTTATAGAGGAGGGGAGAGGGGAACGGCTCACGAGAGGAGGGCGATTAGCTGGGGGGTTTGGGGGAGGACGGTGACATTGTCAAAGTGGACGACGGTTGAGACGGTGGCGGTGGGCTTTTGGTCTTCGGCGCGGTATTCGGGGCCGACGCACTTGACGGGGGCGACTTCTTCGGTCATTGAGTGTGTGGGATTGAGGTATATGGGAGGTAGGTGTGATGTTTAGAGGGAAAAAAAAGCGTATGTCTACAATAAGGGATTATGAGAACGGGAAAGTAAGTTGAGTAGAGTTCGATAGTAAACAGGTGTGCGGAGATAAGGTGAACTCCACCCTGAGCAAAAGTATTTTGCAGGTAGGATATGCCGGGAATCACCCTTGAAATGTAAGGTGCTTCCGAGGAGGAGAGGGAAAGCGAGGGGCCCTTGTATCAGACGGATGAGGTTAATTGGGATCGTGTCTCTCTCTCTCTCTCTCTCTCTCTCTGCGTGTGTATGTGTGTGTGTGTGTGTGTGGACAAAGGGGACCCGGAGCTTATGGATTGGGAAGCTGAGCACACGATGATTTAAGGTAGGTAACCTTGATTCTAAATACTCGGTGGATTGGAACTACGAACGGTTTTTTGCCCCTCTCTCAAGGCAAGCTTCTTCCTATACCATGACACCAGATGGCAGAAAACCCCTGGCTGCAGTTGTCTCCAGACCCCACCTGACCGTTGGAAGACAACGTGGATAGGGTTGATCAAGCAGGTGGACGCCACATGACAGTGATAGCTGCAAAGAGCTTTTAGTCATGGATAGCTGTGGAGGGTTGAGACATTGGAGTTTGTTGTGTGCTCTTTTGGTTTGGGGTCTTTTCTTGACAGAGATAACTGCGGGGTTGAGAATCCTACCTTGTGCTTGGAGGGGCTATGCTTGGATAAGATAAGATGAACGATATGATATGTAGACTTGGACTTGATGGTCACTTGCTCTTGCTTCATGTCCTCATTCTCAGTAATCTAAATAAAATCTTGAAACCTGGTTCTTTGTTTGCAAAGCTAGTGCTACAGATTCTTTCAGGCACAAAATTAGGCCAATTTCCCCGAGAATTGAGACGAAAGATCCCCTCCATGTTGATGGAGGCGCAAGAGAGCTGGAGAGGTCTCGACCTTCCTTTGAAAGGCTGGGTGCCAAGAAAGGGGGGCACGGGCTACAATGCAGGGTGGCGCTGGGGCCGGCAACGGGGGAGACTGGGAGTTCAAGAGACAAGATGTGGGGTTGGTGCTTGTTTCCAAAAACAATGAAGCCTCATGAACAACCAAGTCGTGAACGCGTCTGCTGCTGCCCATGAGCAATTGCAGTTATCCCATCTCCCAATTTTCCACTCTCAACGGCTTTTGCTCCCGGCCAAATCACAGCCGGCCACTACCTACGTCACCCAGGAGCAGTTGTCTTTGTTTGAAAATCTCAGTCTTCGCACACACCGTGGCAGTTGAGTCTGGGGGCTGGTCGCATCGAGTTCATTGTCAGGACGCGGACCGAACCCAAACAGTTCACACAGCCTCTGAGCTCTCTCGCCCAGCGGCATTGATACCGCATCGCAAGACCAACTTGGAATGTCCCACTGACACTTTTGATTTTCCCGGCATCACTTTCATTTTTCTTTTCTTTTTTTGAACCGCAGCCTCCAGCGACGCCTCCTTCTCTAGCGTCCTTCACTATGGCCAGCACCAGTGAGACCGACTTTGGCTATGCGCCCCAGAAAAAGGTCACCACTTATGGCAAACTTGCACGAAGAAGACCCAAAGCTTCTGCCGTTGGCACCCTCAGGCATGCCGAGTCTGCGCCCATCGTTCCCAGCGTATCCTCTCTCCACAAGTCACCCACGACCTCACCTGAGCCTTCGCCTGCGCCTGCCTCTGCCTCTGCCTCCCGCACCCTCGTTTCCAGCAAGGGGAAATTACAAAACATACGTAAAGCTGGCCGTGACGCATCTTCGAAACCTTCCGATGTCTCTCACAGTCAGCCCCTACCTGATCCTTACGATATCTACGCCATTGAAGATGAACCTGAAGAGGACACTCGGCCCAAGAAGAGGAGGCTAGCTCGTGTGCAGTCAGAAAAGACGAGCAAGACCTCGCTTCCCTACTCAACACCAGAATTATCCCCTGAAAAGGCACCCTCTCCTGAACCTGTCACTCGGCGATCGGACCCGAAAGATAGATCCTCGGTGGTCCCCAGATCTCGACAGACACCTGAGCGAGATGTCCATATGCAGGATGCCCCACCGCCCGCTGCGCCTCTCTTCTCAGTGAAGACCACCAAGATCTTGAAGAACCTAAGCGTTGGTACAAAAAATAAATCCTCCAAAAAGCCCGAGCCCGAGAAGACGCAGATTCCAATACGCCTTTCCGGTCCACAATCATCCTCCTCGAAGCCTCCGCCTCCGATCGAAATTGAACCTACATCTCTGCCCACCTCAGCACCCGAATCGATCCCGCAAAGTCAGCCAGGAAAGGCTCCGAAGAAGAGGCGGTTAATTGACACCTTGGTCGAACAGGCAGATGAAGAAAGTGAATCAGAAGAGGAAGCATTCTCGTCGCAAGACTCCCACATCTCCAAAACCAGACGTTCTCCAGCCCTGCGGGACTCTAGTCCAGAACCTGTAGACAAGGGAAGAACTATGGCGCGTCCGGTATTGACAGCCAGGAAGTCGGGACCCAAGTTTACCTACAGCCAGCAGAGGTCCATGCTGGCGGAAGAGGACCCGTTGTTTGGCAGCGGCGGTTTGGGCGGTGGTCTGGACGACATGTCGTCCAAGGGCGCATTATTCAACATTGGGCGGCTCACCAAAAGCGCCGCCCTCAGCAAGTTTGCTTACCTCGACGAAGAAGAAGAGTTGGGGAACAGCGGCGCTGTTCAGAGTATCCACGAATTGCGACAGGCAGGCGCAAATAGTCGATTTGCTGATGAGATGGGTGATATCGTTGATCGCATCGGCGTTCCGTCACCAAAGGCTTCATCTTTGCGCAAAGGCGCGTTGCTGGAGCTGGCGCAGAAGATGAAGACCAAGGAGTTTCGGCGCCAGTTTCGGGATCACAGCGGGGATGAGGCTCTGTTCCGGTCGCTGGGGGAGGAGACTGACCTTGTGTGTGGGTATTCTATCCTGGCCATCGTCGCTACACTTTTGGCGGCGTCGCCTTCGGCGCATCTTATTCAGCAGTTACGATCGCAGGGTTTTGCTGCGCTTCTCAAGCGGCTGCTTGATCAGGAAGAAGATATTAGTCGGCTGGTGAGGGACAGGAAGCACAACGTTTCGAAAAATATGCAAACTACTTTGGGGACGGTGAAAGCTTCTGTTCTTGAGCTTCCGGCGTGGAAACCAGCGCCGCCGGGCTCGTTGTCGCCGCGGACACTGGCGCTGAAGTGTCTGGAGCTTTTGCTTAGGCAGTCGACGCGGGTGTCGGAGGATGAGTTTTTTTCGCCTGCTATCACTGATCTGTTATTCGGTTACCTTAAGGACGGGACGTCTAACCCGGACAGCTGGGGTTTTCCTGGCCACGAAAACTCGTGGGATTTTGCGCTCTCTCTCCACGTAGTAGAAGGGCTCTCTCTCGACGCGATGCAGTCTTCCCGTCTCAGTGCGAGGTGGACGAGGAAATACGCGCCGATCGTGGCGGACTTGCTGGACGGGGCGCTGAGCAGGCCGGTGGAGGGGTTTGGCGACGAGCTGGAGGGGTTGGTGCTGAGGACGTCGATTAACGTCACGAATCACAACCCTGACACGTGCCGGTTGTTTGTCGAGAGGGGGCTGGTGGGGAGGTTGGCGAGGGGGGCGTGGGGCGCGTTTGGGATGGTGATGAAGGTGGAGGTGAAGGTGAAGGAAGAGGGGGGGGTTAGGGGACGGGGGCTGCTGGATGGGCTGATTATCATGCTGGGGGTGATGATTAATTTCTGTGTTTACTACCCGCCTGCGGGTGAGACGCTGGCTGGGGAGGGAGGGTTGGAGGGGTTGATTGGGGTTTTTGCTGATAATCATTTGAAGATGGCGGATGTAAGTTTTGTTTTTTTGTTACAGACACTGACAAGGTTGCTAACAATGAGGGATGTAGGCCGACTCGATGGAGAAGACGCAGTTGAATGTGGCGCTGGGGTATTTGAGCATACTATTGGGGTATCTGTGTCTGCACGAGCCGATCAAGGAGAGGTTTGTGAGGGTGCACCCCAAGAAGAGCTTGCAGCCGCTGCTGGATTCGGTCAATGAGTTTATTGCGCTGCATATCAAGGCGGCGGGGGTGAATGGGGAGGGGGGGAAGGGGGGTTCGATTGAGAGGTTGAAGGGGTTGAGTGAGCAGTTGGCTGCGAGGAATTATTGACACGGGGGAGGAGGGTAGCTGTTATCGAAGTTGGCTTGGTTGGGCATGCATGTCTTTTGGTAGTGGTTTTGTTGATAATGGCGGGGGGAAGGGGGGGTTGTGATATCAGGGTTTGCATATGTTGGGCGTTTTGTATCGCCATTGAATTGACGAAAAGGGGGGGTATTTGGGAGGAGGGGGGGGGGGTTTTGATATGGTGGGCATGAAGTGGAATGGATAGTTGTATGTTTTTGAGGAAGACATGGAGTCATGAGCAAAGTTTTGGCTTCGAGGACACACACACACACACACATGAGCGAGCATGAGGAGCTGTGAATTTAGGGGGGGAGGGGTTGTCAGTGGGGTTGTAAGATGTATTGTATGAGGCTCTTGGAGTGGGAAACATTAGACAGCAATGGGGATAGGTTAGGTTGGGGAGTAAGGTAGGGATTTGAATAAGCGATGATTTTTACACTTCATGATTACTGTCCGATGGCTGCTGTGACTCGAGACGAAACTGTTGAACATGTTTGTTGTGTGACCTCTGATAAATTCCAAAGAATAATACGGTGGTCTTGATGTTTTTTTTTCAGGGCAGGCTGAGCATGAACTTGGATAATGTAGACCCTTTTATCAATCCTAGCAATAGGAAAAAGATGAGTACCTTGACGACGTCTGTCTGATTGGTGATGGGGATGTGCTCGTTTGGCAGCCGCCCCTGAATGATTACCCCTGAAGTGTAATCAAGTAAACAAACCCTGGCGTGTTGCGATAGCTGTGGTGAATAGAAATCAACTTGTTGCCCTCTGTGTATCTTCTACATATCACCCCTTCACATCACTTTCCAACAATAACATACATCTCTCCCCGCCCAGACTCTCTATGCACAAGAAGTCCATCTTGTATACGAAGTACCCGAACCTTCAATGCTCCTCGCCTGCTAACCTACATTGAACAACACCACCATAGAGAGCACAATCCCCTAAACCACAATCAGCCCGTCACCAAAATATACAAAACCCGCAACAATCTTCTTTTCTAACTCGTCACAGTCCATCGCAATGGACTCATCCGCGGTCTGATATCAACATACAGAACAAACCACCACCAAATCACCACCATAAACACCACAGTACAAAACTCATATCAAATAAATTTTTTTATTTCACTCCCCCCTCCGTCTAAACAACGCTTCTTTTATGTTGTTAAACTAGGTAAACGGTAGACAGCAATGTAAGCTCCTCCAAACCACAAACCCCCAAAACTCCTCAAACACCACCACCACCACCACCACCAACAACCCAAAAAAAAAAAAAAAAACCAAGAGAGCCATTGGCAACCTCCACAAACCCCCAAGACAGAAACCTGCAAAAAGAAAACCATTCCCAACAATCTTTTTACACATTCTCTCTTTCCACTCACACACACGCCATCATTTTTTTTCTTAGAGGCCCCCCCTCCCCCCCACCCTTCTCCATCTTCCCTCATGCCTGCCATGAAAATACAACCGAAAAGGGAAAAAAGCCGTGTTTGCTGTACATTATACAAGTGCTATACTCAAAGTAAAAAAAGCGTATCGAAACGAAAAAAAATATTAAACCACAGAAAGAAGCCATCGTAGGGTACCTAGGCAATGCTTTTTTCCCCCGAGCAGAAAAAAGGAAAAAAAATGTTTGTTGAAAGGAGCGGTGGTGTAGGTAGGCTAGATCGATCGGTTGTTCGAAAGATTGTGTAAGGTCGAATAAGTAAACAAGGCAGGTAGGTACCTAGGTGTATTCTCTCCGTTTGTATCAAGCCACAAGAAAAAAAAAAGGGGTATCTCAAGCACCAACACACTGCAACGGCGGTGGACTCGCCATCCTCTCCCCCCCATCCTTCTGCAGCACCACCCCATCATCTCCCTCCCCATCCCCATCATCCTCCTCCTTCACCGGACTGCCCGGCGGCGGAGTAAAATAAACCGTGTTCCTCTCCTCCCTCGCGGTAGGGAAATCATCATCGTCATCATCCTCCTCCTCCTCCACAACCGCATTCTCCAACGCCGTCGTCAGCGCATTCGTCGAAATGGCATTCTCCTCCTCCTCCCCATCAATAGGCGGAAGGGGCGTGTGCCGACCGTCAGAAAAGCTGATAGCCGCATCGCTATCCTCATCAGACGGCAGCGCGAGGCTGCCAATGGTCTTGTGGGCCGCTTGAGCCGACGAGTACTTCCTGTGCAGCTCCCGGAAACTTCGGGCCGTGGCCGTGCTCGCGCTGGCGGCAGATCCCCGGTGTTCGCGCTCGGATACAGACCGAGCAGTGAGGATGGATTGAAAGTCCGTGCCGTCGCTCGGGCCGGTCCGAACACTGCCTGCGTCGTCGCCACGGTGCATTCGTTGCCGGATGCGCTCTTCAGCCGTCAGACCTTGGATCTGGAGGTCGTTGTTAAAGTTGATCACCGAAGCCTTCTTGCCGTGTACGACAAAGGAGCCCGTGCTGCGAGGGAAGCTATCCGGTGAATCGCGGCTGCCCTCGTCGGCATTGGTGGCACTGGACGTTGAATCCTTGCCCTTCCGGTGGCGGTGGTGCGAGAGGTGACCGGCGCCCTCTCTAAGGGTGCGCTGGAGACTGCGCCGGATATTCGTCTTTTCGAGCCGATCGGCCGAGGTGCTGTTGGAGTGGCGGCCACGCCTCTCGGGCGTATCAAACGGCTCATCGCCAGCCGTCGAGGACTTGGTCTCCGAGCTAGCGGCTTCCAAAAGTCCAGCCTTGGCAAGCAGGTCACGCTCGTCCGCATCCACATCTTCACCTGGTCCCTCAAACTTGGGCTTTTCAACAGTCGTGCTGGACTCGGCCCTCTTTCGAGATGGCGTAGCTGGGGTAGAGCTGACTGAAATGGCCGTCGAGACCGAAGCCTTGCGATTATCGTTTTGATCAAGAACCGCGGCCGGCGACTCCCATGTCCGTTCCTGCTTAAGGAAGCTCGTAGAGGTCGCACTGGTCGGCGGCGTCTGGAAGACCTCGGTGACTGGCGATGAGCCTTCAGATTTCGATGTGACGGTTGAGGTTCTGGTGAGGGAGAGCGGAGCGGGCGACCGAGGACTCTTCTGGGCTGTAAGGCTGCTTCCCCTCGAGTCTTCCCTAGTGATAGGCACCTGCAACTGCGAGTCCGCAGGAGTATCGAGAAGCTGGCGCTCCTCTTCCAAATCCAAAGAGAGAATATCACGGTGACACTTCAGTTTCCATATTTCCATCCGCGTCCACTTCAGCTGCGCAGCAATCCTCGCACCCGCCAAAAGCAACGAGTCGCGGGTCTTTTGCGAAATAGGGGTCAGAAGCGAAAGATGTCGGGCATTCCGGTGCTGGTCGGCAAGTGTCTTTTCAACTTCCTTGAGCTTGTCGTCAGCATCAGTAATCTTCTGCATCATGATCTCCCTCCGCGCGGCCAAAATATCCTGTGCCATCTTGTGGTCAATGCGGCTGCGCGAAACCGTCACCTCTCCGGTCGGTGTCTGGATCACCTGCACATTATCGCCATCCAGTCTCCTGAGCGCTCTGCGCCCCTGACCATCGATATTCCCTCCTATCACACCTCGCATGCGCACACCAGAGGTCCTAAACGCAGCAGCATAATTGAGCTTGGCCAGCCAGTCATTCATCTCATCCTCGTCTTCCGCCAGCAAAACCTCCTCAAGCCCGCCATTCTTGACATACACGAATGCGTGCTTGTGTTTGTTATAGCTCTTGTCCATCAAAGCCACGGCGCCGTCTGTTGACATCAGCGCGTCGGGTTTGAAGGCCTCAAGGGGCGGTTTGAATATGCAGGGATCCCCATCGCAGCCCTTTCGGAGATGGTCCTTTTGCTGATGCATCAACGACTTGACCCAGGTGGTGTTCCGAAAGAAGTAGAGCTGGGCACCTGTGAGGATGGCACCCCACTCTTGCCAGGGAGACCTCGTCTTCTTCTTTTTGGCATCTTTCCTCCACAACAGCCCGACCTTTGTGACCTTGATATCCACGATACCAGGATGGGCCTCCTCCGGATTCGAAGCTGTCTTTTCAGTCATGAAGGCATCGGGTCGGGATCTTGCCGAAACGATCTGTAAGACACCGGTCTTGAAGAAGGTCTTCTGGAGCTCCTTCATGTTCAGCGTCTTTGCCGTTCCGAGGTAGCTGTACGGGTCTTCCAGGTGCATCACATCTCTAAAGTTTGGTCGTAGCAAATCCAGTTTTCCCTCGAGAATAACAGCGTATGGATCGACGGGCTCCTTTATCGTCCGTCGCGCTGGATCGGGCGCTGCATTCAACAGGAACGGCTTCTTCTTCACCTTGTGTGGGACGATCCGCTCTCCGTTGATGTCGAAATCATCCTCGACGTGAATAAAAGGGGTATATGTGATATTGTCGTAAAAGACCTCCAAGACCTCCTCATAAATGCCCTCTCCTCGAGTGTTTTTGAGGTAATCCGCTTTCTGCATCTTGTGCTTGTTGTTCTTATTGAAGACATCGGTGTGTAGGATCAAGAGGGAAAAGGCAATAAAATAGGCCTGGTCTGGTGAAGCGTAGATGCCGGGGTTGCACTCGTGATACCGGTTGGCAAATGCCTGGACAAAACGGTCGATCTGCTGCGTCTCCTTAGGAAGTTCGGCTTCCATCAGCAGTTTTCTCAGAGCCATGTCCATTGGGTCACCAAAAAACATAAATCCACGCATATAACTTCGAAGCACGGCCTGTGCAAAGGGCTCGGTGTTCTTGGAGAGAGCAGCCGCTACCACACTACGGCTGACAACTTCCAACAACCGCTCGAGATATCTGGCGGGAGTATCATCATCCCGACGCTCCGGGAGGATGATGGACTCACGCGATATCTGGAGCGAGTTATTCTTGGATGCGCTCGAGGCAGGGGTGGCCGGGGTAAGGGTCCCATGCCGGGAGGATATGGAATCGGTATTGTGTCGTAACCTGCTAAGACCGAGAAGGTCACCAAAGCTCTTGCGGCTGGTCGACATGGATGTCCTTGATGGAAGAGTCAAATGTTCCTCCACAGACTCCCTAGGCGTATTGTTACCGAGGGAGCTCATGGTCGACGAACGGCCCCTCCGGTGGATGTAAGTTCTCGTAGGTGAAGAGTGACCAGAGTGCCTTGAATTCGGCCGAAACAGGGCAGTTGCTGGTGAGGCATTCCCTTTGCCAAATAATGTGACAGTTTGGCTGGGTGAGACTGACCCGCCACTCCGAGATGGTGTCCTAGAAGGAGTCGGCGTGAGCTGGGAGCCATTGGGGGATGATTTGCTGGCAGTCGACCTATCCGTGCTGACTCTGTTCGGTACGGATAGCGATGAGCTGGAGAGGTTGGAGTTGTGCGTCATCGAAGACTTGTTCTTGGGCTGTAGGTGGGCAATGGGGAAAAGAGAGTCCGTCTGCTTCTTCCGCCGCCCCAGCTTGAAAAAGGTGGTAGTAGTATGTATAGTTTGAGTTGTTACTGTGGTGCTCCCATACACCCTGTCCCCTGAGCTGGCATCGGATCTCGAGGATTCTGATAACCTGGTGGCAGGCAGTGCAAGCGTCGATGAATGATCATCCCCATAAGCCGGTGGCGCATGAGAAAAGGATGCCCGAGATGGTTCGTCAAAAGTGACACTCTGCTTCCCGTTCGCATTCGCGCTGCTATCGGCACTGCTGCTTTCCTCTGGAACAAGTGACACTCTCCTGTCCCCCATTGTACCCAGGCCCAATCTCTCGTTCGAATTATCGGCTAGCTCGGTCCTGGAAATCTCTCCAGAGCGGCGTAATCGCATTGAAAAGTTCATTCGGGATGGTTTCTTTCGAGGGGCGGTTCCGTCAAACGTGGTGGTCGGGGCCGTGGTGATGATCTCGGGAGCTGTCTCATTGTGTGTAAGCAATTTGAAATGGAGACTTTGTCTGGCAGAGCGCTCGCGCAATGAAACGGAATGGCACGTACGGCGGGGCATGGGAGGAGCTTTCTCGGCCGCCGCGTGCAATTTCGCCTTGGCTGCTAGCTGGGAGTCGGAAGCATTACGGAATCTCAGCATGGAGAAGCGCCGGTGCTTGTTGGAGTCGTCGGGCAGGGCAAGGGAGACGGAGGCGCGAGGCTGTTCCTGGGCGTGGGTCGAAGCCACCGAGATGCTATCGCGGGGCAGCTCCATGGGCGAGGTAGGCGAGGCAGGAGAGGGAGGAACAGGAGAGGGCGGTGCGGGAGCATCTTCTGCAACCGACGTCAGGGCGGCGGGCAAGTCCGAGGTCGATGATTCGGCACGGATGGGCGGCTCCTTCAACGGGGGAACACCGGGCAGGGCGTCAAACAGCGAGTGCCGTCTCATATCCGTCTCACTGCCAACATTGCCGCGGCGTCGTAAAAACGGCATGGTGGGTTGTAGGCGTGTGTGCGCTCGTCATAGTTTTCCCATTCGTGATGCAAGAAGTCGTCGCCGGGCCCACGTCGCTGCCGTGAGCCTTGGTGTTGGGGTGGTGATGAGAATCGCAACCAGGTATCCGTATCGTTAAATTAAGCGTAATTCGGCGGGTCCGTCAGTCGTCGTCGTCATTCAATCGCGGTAGAGAAAGTGCTGTGAACGAGAGCTGTGCGAGCTTGAAAGTAAGGAAGGAAAGGTGCTGGCTTCGCTTCTGTCAGCGGAGAGATTGATTGAGCTGAGTGAGAATGAGAATGGGGAACAAAACGTCTGAGTGGTTGAGTCCTAGGGGCAGATGAGAAGGACGGTGTTTGGGTTGTTCCTTCGCCAAGGGCAGCATGTCCCGGGGGGAGCGTCTGGGGGCTTCCTGGGCTTCCAAGACCGCACCAAAAGCGGCGCCAGGCCCAAAAAGGGAGACCCAGAGAAAGCGTGGGAGGTGGGCTTCGGTGGGATGCGGTGGGCTGCGGTGGGCTGGGCGGGTCTCTGGAAGACGACGCAACCCGACGCCGGCTCAGCTCCTTCCAAGCTGAGCGCTTGGCCCCCACCTGTAGCCCCCTCCAGCCAATCAGCCACTTGCAGATCATCCCTGCCCTGCTCTAAAATGATAATTTGCAGATCGCGGGGCAGACACGCAACACCCCTGAAGCTATCCAGACCTTATTTTCGCCCTATCTTGAAGCTTCACAGGGCAAGTCATATGGAGATAGCTCTTTGATGCCATGATGATTCTCTCTTTTCTATTCTCGGGCTCAGCTGTATGCTCGGCTTATGCAAGAAATCCAGCCAATTCAAACCCCCAAAAAACATGCGACACGCCCACGACGATGAGACAACTCCCTGGTGAGCTGTTCAACCCCCCCGGTGATAAGATATGGAACCAGGCGGGTACCACCTCGTGCGCTACCAGCTTCTTATTTCGCAAGACTCCATCCAATATACCCAATGACCAGCTTCACGAGAAAGCTTCATTTTCCCAATTTCTATTTTTGGGTCCAACGTCGAGAACTCCGTCGCCTTGTCCGATACACGCAAAAGCTAAATCTAGAATCAGTGGACTGACCGCAAAGTGATGTGGGGGAAAAAAAGCATAAAGTTATCCAATGCATTGCTGTATCACTCTGTAGCTGCTATGCAAATACACATCAAGACGCTTTGCCAAAAGGAACCTAAAAAACCACTGATACAAAATGCCAATGCCCATGCCCATGCCCATGCCCATACCCATCCATAACGCCGCTCCTGTGCAATCGTCGAGTCTCTATCTCCGCCTCTTCAGATCACTCCATTGATCGGCCGGCGGGTTCTGGACATGCTCACTTCCCTCAAACTCGCCCTTCTCAATGCCATTGTTGCCGAGGAGAAAGTCCCCGAAATACTTGAGGGCATTGAGCACTTCTTCGCCTGTTGGCACGATATGGTCAGCCGGTAGCAAAAAGCCGTAGCTACCAGTATCGCGGAGCTTGATTTGGTAGCTGTATTTGGCTCCAATTTCATGGTAGAACCAATCAATAGCCGAGCCACCGCCGCCTTCCACGCGGGTGTCGTCTTTTCCTCGGTATGCCGTAGCACTCTCACAGGCAGAGGTCACTGTGTATGCCTCCCCGCTCGACAGCCGTATGGCCTTTGCCAGTCCAACACCAAGTTCCATCAAATTTTCGAGGTTGGGCGGCTGAGCAGCGCAGGTATAAGAGTAAGGGAACAGGATCTGCTGCGAGTACGAGTGCATGTCGAGGAAACCCACAAACTTGACTCCATGTTGAGCTGTTTGATTCTTGGCCCAGTTTGCCAGCTCCGACGCTTCCACGGCATGGAAGGGGGAATCGCCTCCGTAGTTCTCTGAGCATGGGCCCGCCTTGTTATTCGTGGCCCATTCATAGCCAAATGCGTGGTCAAGATCCATGCCAAAGCAAAAGCTTGTACCGGTGTCCTGTCTCGATTTGCGCCAAAGCCGGTCTTCCTGCCATGTGTATTCGTAGCCGTCGGGGTTCAGGATAGGGATGAAGATGATGTCGAATTTATCGAGCAGCTTGGTGACCATTGGGTCCTTGTCGTAGGCGGTGACCATGGACCACATCAGATATGTAACCGTGCTGGTTGATATCCATTCACGGCCATGGAGACCTCCAGTGACAAGTATGGTTTTCCTCGAACCACCCTCTTCTTCCTCTTCGCTGCGTGCGCCGACACGGAGGGCATGAATATCCCTCCCCTCGAATGACTTCCCAATGCTCGTCATCTCTGTGAGCGATGGGAACATGGCTTCCAGCAGCCGCATCCAGCTTGTGACGACCTGAAGAGTGTGAGTATTATTGATCAAGTGGGGATCGCCCGGACACCAAGACTTACCGACAGCCTCTGATAATCCTTGAAGAATAGGTTACCCATTCCTTCCCTGGATGTCAGTACATCGAGGGAACTCAAGCTGAATCCCCCGGTTGTCTTCTTGGGGTACGTGGCCCAGATGGCGGCGGGCAGATCGTAAATCATAATTTCTGGCTTCTTCATCGAATCTGGCAGTTGGTCGACAATCTTCTTGAGATATATCTTGGCATTATATATTCTTGCGTCGACGTAGTCGTGCGAGATGGACCAGATATCGAAAGCTTGAAGTGTCCGGGTTATGTCAGTGAGGAGGCGCTTCTGCTCCAAGGTGGTTGCGTTGAACCGAACTACGATGCCACCCTCATGCCTCGTGGCAACAGCCGGGTTGATTTCGTAGGTGTCGAGGTCGTCATCTCTCAATTGCTTGCCGAAGAAGGCCTCGACGGCGGTATCACGCAGCCATCTTAGAATAGGGTAGCCGTTGCTGTGCTGAAGGCGGCCGGCTTGGTGGTCCCGGTGCGAGGGTTCGATCCAAGCAGCAGCGGCATCGACGGGCAGCGCGAGGCTAAAAGCGAGGGCTAGTGGTTGTAATCGCATTTTTCGTTGTAGTTGGCGGCTAGGGTAGAGGTGCGCCTGGAGGAGGGAAGATTTGGGGTCGGGGTTCTGAAGAGATAAAGTAATGGATGGCGTTATCGCCACCGGCCTGGAACAATGGCCTGCAGGGTGTGCGTGGGGTAGCAGTCATGGCTGCCTTGGCGAGGCCTTCGAGTGGAAAGCGTGGGTAAGTGCAGACGCGTGCCTCTTTTAATTCCGAAGCCCGACACGTCCGTACCTACGGTATTTGTTTGACAGGCGTCAAAAGTATTTCATATGCGCCAAACTCTGGGTGATCGAGAACTGTTCAGTAAGTACCTACCTTGGGCAACACGAGGAATTACACAACCAGCATTTCTTGGCGTGCCAAGATATCTTCTGAAAATCTCAGAACACTCAACACCGTTTTCTTGGGTGAGTAGAAACTGAACATCTATCTCATTGCGATCAAGCAAACATGATAGCGCTCTCTCATAAGATCCCATCAGGGCATCCCATCAGGGCATCCCCGCCTCCGCGAGGCTGTGGAGGTGACCGTTAGTAGCGACCACGTACGTTGCCCCTCTCTGACTACGCGGCCGTCGGCGCCATGGGCTTAATTGAGGTCGACATCTATTCAACCCAGTCATCCCCTCAATGGGTTTCGTTCAGGCAATCGAACTGGCTATCACGGGCAGAAATCAAAGAAAAAGCGTTGACTACTGGAGAATATTGATCTAACGAATGCCCGTCCCCCGTTAGCAAATGATTGGCTGTCGTTGAATCTCAACTGACGCAGGCTGCAGGTTTTGTTCTCTCGGCGGTTACAGGAGTAGTTAAAACACCCGATCCAAGGTAGGGCAAGAGACACGAAATTTGGTACCTGAAAATTGCTGTCCAACTGCTGGTATATCTGGTGTAGCCCCGCTTTCCAGCCTCATTTTTGACCCCAGGGACCATATTTGACTGTTATACTGCCGCCCAGCTGGTAGAGCTTGGATCATCAACTTACATCATTGTACCACCATCTCATGATCTTCAAACCACCATCAAAACATCTCAGTTGACGCCATGGCGGCGTTTGGCAAGAGCATCCACGCCTTGCTGGACACTTACTCAAACTGCATTTCCTTGCTCAAGGCCTTCAGGCATCGGGGCGATGAGCCAAATTCAACCACCCCAACACCAGAGACAGCGATCTGTTCTCAGGACAAACAAGCCGTTCTGCGGGAGTCTTTAAAGGCGGATCGTGACTTGGTTGAGAAGGCTTATTCGTCAAGAGTTCGCCAGTCTGGAAACCGCTTCAGAAAAGGAGATGGTATGTCGCCACTTGGTCTCGGCATTGTGGCATGACTGACCTTAGTGATAGCCCGCGCCATCTCATCAGTAGACGGTGTCTTGAGGAAGCTCAAAGAAGCTATCAAGAACCTGCTGCGAATCTCCAGCCACAAGCAGAATCTTGACCTGGACTATGAGTCACTCATGTGTCTCTCCAATGCTTCCAGACTTGAGACAATCAAGACCATAGATGGCCTGTCCCGACGGCTTGGTAGCCCGTCTCGTTCTTCACTGGCCTCCCATTCTTCAAGGACTTCATCAAAGGCTTCGAAGACATCATCCAAGTCATCGTCGTCGAAGCCATCCAAAACTTCTCCGGGTTCTTTGTCGACGTCACCATCACACCGGCACAAACTGTCATCCAAGACGTCCGAGGCGCCCAAACCGAAGAGAGAGTCTGCCCAACAAGAAAAGAGCTCCTCAAGCAAGAAAGCATTGCCCCAGCCCAAGACGGACATCAAGGATGGCAAATCAAAGAGATCGTCCAGCAGCGAGCTAAAATCTGCAACTCCAAAAGACCCACAACCAGCAGCACCGTCACCAAAGTTGACTTCGCCATCACCAGAGCCAACGCCAAAATCACCAAAATTGACACCAGCCTCGCCAAAGCCAACACCGACCTCACCAAAAAACTCAAAAGCATTACCAAAGCTACCGAGGAAGGGCTCAGTAAAACACGCGGAAAAACATTTATCAAGAAGTTCAACGGCACCACCTAAGTCAGCGAGTTCGCAAAAACCTCCATCCTCACCAAAGCTACCATCCTCACCAAAGCTACCATCCTCACCAAAGCTACCATCTTCAGCAAAATTACAACCCGCACCATCACCACCGGCTTCTCCAAGCTCTATCGAAGCAATCACTGCAGATGCTCACTTCGCCATGGCCGCGATTCCAAGACTCAGCCCCTCGTCCTCCCTCCACCCTAGGACATCCCCCAACCGGATATCCATCATGTCCTTCTCCTCCGACAGCACCAAGCTTGGTGAGATTCCTCAGCGGAAATGGCAGCCAAGTCACAGATCCCTGTACATCACCACCACCGGCTCGCCAAGCGAGGAAGAAGAAGACCAGTACAACATCAAGCCTGTTTTCCCGCTGAAACCATATACGGTCGAGGTCAAGGAAAAGGGCAGATTCTGGGGGTTGTTTGCGAGGAGGGGATCTCAGTCTTGATGATATTTTTATTTTTGTTTATTTTATGATTTTATGACGCTTCATGACGACATACGATGATATAGACTGATTCACGACCGTTTTACCGATTTACAACTTATACCGAATTCTAACGACTTTTACCGACTTACGACTTATGATTAACATGTCATGGTTTTCCTGTTTCTAGAAGCTGTCATTACGAAACTGGGGTTCTATGTGCCAAGAGGCGGGATACTTTACAGTGATAGCATGGGGATATGTGCGCCACGGGGTTAACGTTCTGAAACTGTACAGTTGTGGAATCTTCTGCTGTTCCTAACCTCGTTCACAACTCGGCGCTGGCGTCGTCATGTTAGAGCTATTGGGTACCATTTTATGTAGGATTCGCTCACGTACTCACAGGTGCAAGATGTATTTAAATTGTTTTACACCTTTACACTCAACACTTACAGATTCCAAAATTCATCATATCAATATGGTGGTGCTCGAAGCTGGTAACCTTAGAGGCTCTGTGTAAGCCGCATTTGCCATGGACTATGCTCTCCTCAGATCCATAGATTTAGTGGTATCCTATTGTCGTTTTTCCAAATTCCCCCGGAAGAACCCCCGTCCTCCTTGATTCGTGAATTTCATGCATATTCTCTCCAGCATTGCCGAACGGGACAACAACCGTTTCAGGCTGTCGTCATTGCACCAGTGTGCCAACGACGATCCTAGGGGAGGGGGTGCTGAGGAGTGCGGCGGGGATGTTGAGGGAGTTGGGGGGGAGGAGGGTGGTGAATTCAGCGGGGAGGGCGACGACGAGTTAATGAGGGGGGGATCGTGCCGACGGGGATGGGGAGTGGGAGTGGGAGTACGGGAGTTGTGGTTAGTGGTGGGGAGGTGTTGAGAGAGTGTGTGTTTTGAGGGATGATGGTTGGAGTGGTGATGCTTGGGATTTGAGGATGGGTTCTGGGGATGAGGTAGTGTATACCTCATTTGCTAGAAGATTGAAATGACCCATGAGGTTGCTCTTCTCTAACCGAATGCTCCCCCTGTATTTTTCCAACTTATACAGAGCAGCCCCAACTCGTTGAGCAGTCTTATTTGAGCCACCACGGCCACCACATAGCAGTCAAGTCATACACGACACCACGACAACGCATGCACGCAGGCCTGCGGACCATCGGGACTGGCACGCCGGGATGCGTGTGCATTTGCCCCTAAATAGTCAAGGGTTGCATGATGAGGGCATGGTGTTACCGCCTTTTCGGCGTGTTTTTTTTTTGGCAGTTCAGGGATGGAATTTTGTGGTTGCCACAACTTTTGTGTTTTTGTTTTGCCCGATTGAGCGGCGATGAAAGGGGGGAATGGGGATATGATGGGTGGTCTGTGTTATCAGCGATAAGAAATCAATTAAACAGGCGTCAAGTTCGCGTTGTGAGGTGTGAGGCGTGTTCGATCGGGGTGGGGCTGCTGCCTTGTGGCCGGCGGTGGTGGGCGGTGACGGGGGAGGAGCTGCGGGGAGTATAAAAGGGCAGCCGGGATCCCCTCGAGGCCAAAAGCTCAGCTAAAAGTTAATCGTTTTTCCATTTTTTCGGGTGCCCGGTTGGGAGCCTTTGGAACCACGGAGTTGAGCGCTAAAGTCCGATCGATTTGGGTGCGGCAGACGGCCTGTGTTCAATCCTGGCTGTTCTGCCTGCCCAGGAGATGGGGGGTGGACCGTGCTTCACTTTCAAAGCTCAAACGCGCGCTGCCCGAGGCTTCGAAGGCAGCGCAAGGCAAGGCAAGGCAAGGCACGGAAAGGCCCACTTCGCGTCATTGTGGCCCCCCCATGTTTGGATGCAACCACGCTACGCCAACAATTATTCGAGTTGTGAACGAGAGCATTGATAACTGCCCTGCAGTTTGGAAAAAGCAACTAGCGATTGACCGAGCCCACGACGACAGCTATACTCCTATACAAACACCCACTCCCAGTAAAGTGCTCTCAGTTTCCATCTCTTCCTGAAGCTTATCTGGTGTTTGGCGGGGCATTCGCTGCAAGACAAACGGTTCGAGCGCAGGGGTCGTTGACGGTTGGACCCACCGACGCGACTGGGTGCGCCTCGCCAGGACGCGCTCTGGAGAATGAAACCAGCCTCTCAAATTCGGTCCACCCTACTTCGAGATCTCAATTAACGAACCTCTCCTCCGTCTCTCCACCCAAACTCGCCTCCCACCACCCGACACCCCGAGCCGACCACCGTCGAGTCGGCGCCCGCACCTATTCCTGTCGCCAATTGCTTGCAGAGCGAGCGACGCGGTGTCGTAGGATCTATATGTGACCATGGCCACTCCAACAAACTCGTGGCAGCAGCAGGCGCCCTCGCATCACATGGTTGCCCAGCCAGCCGGAGTCGAAGATTTCGGTGTCCAGACGAGGCCGATGGGATGTGAGTTTGCCATGCCCTGACCTTGACCCAGCCACACAGATCTAATGTCATGAAGTGAAGGTGCAGTATACCTTCGATCGAGATAGCCAGGTCAACTGCCTGGCTCGTTGGCCTCACCTGCTCCACATCCAGACAATTCCACTCGACGAAAGAACCACAATCGGCGTGGTGGACCTCCGAACATGTCTTCAGGCTGTCGCCCAGTCCAGCCCTGAGATTGTCAACCAGGCAGAGAACGACTACAGTGTGTATGCATATGACTTTTCAGAACCCGATGTGCCCCTGGTAGGGCAAGGGATGCTATCACGGGGGCTGGATCCGAACAACGAGGCGGCACAACAACAATTGGTCCCAGGGCGAGTAACCCGCAATCTGCTCGCCCTTCTCAACAGCGGGAGCCGGGAAACACTCGAGGTGAAACTCAAGTTGACAATGGTTGCAAAGGCGCCACCACGACCAGATTTTTCAGCCCTGGAGGGCTTTAACCTGTCAAACTCTTCTCAGATGCCCGTCGACGACAACTCGGAGTGGAATTCGTTTGTTCAGTCCAGCCAAATGTTTGGTCAGAATTCGAATGTGGCCCAGGTACCATCACCAGCGCTTCCTCCTGCTCCGGTCCAAAATCACGGCTATCACCACAATCAACACAACCCTCATAGCCAGCCCAATCAGCACACTCAGCATAATCACCACTTCAGCCACCCGATGCATGAACCTCGGCCGATGGAGATGAGAAGTGATAGTGCGCCTCCATATATGAATCGGCCATCGAGTATACCACCACCTGAGCCCCAGCCAGCGGCTCCGACGCCACCTGCGTCCCACGGCCTTCCTGGCGTCGCCACAGTCCCCGACCCCCCGAGGACGCACACCCCGATCCATAGCGCTCCCTCACCAGCACCTCAACCGCAGCCGACAGAAAATGTAGTCGAGATGCAACCACAAGCGCGTCCTTCCCGGCCGTCCTCACGAACCTCAACGAGAAGTAGAAGGCAACGACCGCCAACCGGCAGACCACGAGGCCGTCCGCGCAAATCGGCTGCAGAGGGCAACACGTCGGCGGCAGAGGAAGCCACTGACGGTGATGAAGGCCCACGGAAGAAAAGGGCAAAGGTTATCCGGGCAGACTATGCGGCCGTCGTGCCGTTTGGTTCTGCACCAGACTCACTCAGAGTAGCTGCCAGTACCTCAGGGTCGTTGCGCACCATGAGACCCATTGGTTCGGGAAACGACGCCCCGACGCCTAACCATCTTCAAGATGTCCCTCGTGCACCAACACCAGTACCTGATGGGGCTCTTTTGCAGCAGCAGCAAAGGAGAAGAATGGTAGGCCACAAGGCTCGGTCCGAGTCCGTTGGAATGGAGAATATCCCCGTCTTTCAACACAGACAGCCCCAACTACCCATGCACGAGATGAGCCAGGACGCCCGCTCACCCGTCGAATCATTTGGTCAATCACCAGACCAAGGTTATTCGCCCGAAGACAGCGTTGGTGACCTGGGCTCCTCACCCCCAGTCCCGCGCACGACCCCCTACCTCCGGTCTAGTCCACCAGCGTCGAGTCCGATTCTTCCTCCGATGCCCATGCGGAATGTCGACTCCGGCTTTATGAGCGGCGGTCTCGACGACTTTTTCGACGAGGATGATATGATGCCGGACCTACCCCCACCACGGATGCAGGAGCTTTCTGGACCCATGCCTGCGCAGATGCAGATCGCCCAGCCCGTACCTGTGCCCATGACCAGCAAACCCAACAGCCGCAAGAATAGTCGAGTTCGTACTGCGTCGCAGCAACAGGAGGTGACATTCCAAGAAGTGAACCCTGGCCCGCCAGAACTGCTCCCAACCAAGAGCCTCTTCAACCCCGCTGGGCGTGTTAAGACCTTGAACCGACCAACACCCCCACCTACCACACACCGGCCATCACCACCTCCTGCTTCCCATCAAGCCGTGGAACGGCCGACAGCTTCCATCCCGTCCGATCAGCCAGCGCCAAAGAAACGAAACGCCCGGTCCCTGAAACGATCGCACACTGCCCCGAACCCAGTGGTTTCGGAGCAAGAGGCGCCGGTACAACCAGCACAGGCGCAAACGACAACCCAACATTATGGCCTGACCCAGGAATCGGCTCTTCCTCCACATTTCGAGCAGCCGCCTGGGAGCATGAACAGTTCCGTGCGGCCCACCGCCGACTTGGACAACAACCATGTCAGAAACGGTTTCGCCAGGGCCTCTGAGCCTGCTCAGTCGCCTCGAGAGGTGTCAGTTCCTGCAGCGCCGCTGCCGGTGATGGAGAGCCACGAGGTTGTCGAACCTTGCTTCCACCAGCAACAGCCTCTTCCGCCAACATCTAGACCGCCTTCGCGCCCGGCCTCGCAAGACCCTGAAGTCCCGACCGTCCCAGCCAGCGATGTCGGGAACGAGCCAATCTTGACTTTGCCGCAGCCATTCATGTCCGAGGCCCCGTGCCCGCCGAGCGATTTTGACGCGCCTCGCTACAGCAAGAACCTGGTCAAGAAACAGACTATCAAGGAGCGGTTGGAGTCTGCTATCATGAGAGGGGAATCCCCCCCATTCTGTAACAACTGCGGCGCAATTGAGACGCCTACTTGGCGTAAGATATGGATCCAAGAACACAAGGGAATCCCGCCGTTCTATGAGTTTTCGGATAAGCCAGGTTTCGTTACCATGATTGACATTCTCGAGCGGGATGCGGAGGGCCAGCCAGCGGCGTATCGGTTGGTCAAGAAGAATCTTGGTACCAAGGACGACAAGAAGGTGTGGGTTGAAACCCTCTTGTGTAATCGTAAGTTTTGTCTCGGCCGACTTTAGGCCTTTCGCAATCAAACTAACTTAGTGGCTAGCTTGTGGCATATGGCTTGCCAAGTTCAGAAATCACCGCCCGCCTGACCGGTGGGAGAAGGATGCCGCCCGCCTCAACCAAAGCCGTAAGAGGCGCGAAGGCAAGGGCAAGAAGAAGTCACGGGCCAAAAGCGATGGGCCGGTGAATCCCACCTCGGAAGCCTACTTCACGACGGACCCTGCTGGCCCATTGGACCATGAGTCACCAGAAGAAAACATTCCTGAGAGCATCCCTGAGAACGGGACGCTACCAGAAAGCCACAACACAATCGCGACCGATGACAAGCTTTTAAACTTGCGGAGCTCCCCAAAACAGCGCTTGCCGGGATCAACTCACTCGAGGGGTAGTGGAACAGCGGACAGCCCCATAGCAGTTGAAGATGATCTCGGCAGCACAAGAAGGCTGCTCTTCCCGTCACCTAGGAAGGATGCAATGCCCCGGGTTCTTGGGGAGCTTTCGGCAAATGCCACACAAACAGCCACTCACGGTCAGGTGGCCAAGTCCGCTACATCGGGCAAGGAGAACCACAACACTCTTCCAGCGCGTACTGGTACGCCAGCCAACGGCGGCGACCAGCTCGATCAAGAGTTGTTTGGTACACCTCCCCGATGCCCATCCACTCCACCTCCCAGTTCCACTGCCGCCGGTGTGTTCAGGACACCAACCCGGCCGACGCCCAGTCATCGCCCCATAACAAGGAGTGTCTCTAGGTCGATGCGGTCCCATCGAAGCATTGTCAAATCGCCGATCGATGTCTACATGACCGCCCGCAGGATCACCACTCCCCGATCGGGATCCAACCACGGCCTGCTGGCTCCCCCCAGCTCTTCCGGCAGACGACGAAGTCCCCGACACGCCCCTACCCAGGCACATTTTGTGCATGACGATGATGCACAGCACTTCGAATCACCCTTCACCGCGAACCTCGCCCAGCTCCTGAGCGAAGCCAACAACTTCACCACCGGATCACCTTCCCATAGGCTGCCTGAGATTGATCTCGGGAGCCTTCAAGATCTGGACGAGGCCGCACTTGCCCAACAGCTCCTCGAAAGCACCAATGCAATCGATTTCGACAACCTTCTCGGTACCGAGTTGGCCATGCAGCCTAGCTCGCCGCCCTCTACCAGGCGGAAACGTCAAGGTGGTGTCGAATTCGGAGCGCCACTGGGCGAGAACACATGGGCGGAACCACATGGTGCTGGAAAGGGATACTAATTAGGAAGATGGCCTTCCCACCAAGCAACCTTGTCCTGATTCGCCTGCAATCGAATACGATTTTTTCGCTCACGATAAACTTTTCCGATTTTACGACAAGCAACACAGGCACGCCCAACGAGCGCCGTCTTGATGCGCAACAAAACGACACATTCCACTTTCGATGATGTCGAGTAGATACCCACTTTTGTTCCGACTTTTTATGTTTTATACGACTACAACAACAACAAATCAGCAACAATGTTGTTTTTCTTTTCGGTTTTTTTCTGTCTTGCTTTTATATTTTTTGTTTTTTATATGTTTGATGCAAGAATAGGAGTGGTTCGGTGGTTTCGGAAAAGGGATAGGGGAATAACAAGTGGTTTTCTTTTTTTTTTCTTTTTGAACCGCATAGCCTGGATCGATGGATTGGGTGGGGGGGTGTTCTGGAAAAGGGGAACAGGATATCTGGTTCTGGGTTGGAAGAAGGGACTGAGCGCGGTTGGGGGGGGATGGTGATGGCATTACATCACTATGATTTGGGAGGGAAAGGGAAGGGAGTTTTTGCAGCGATGGGGGAGGTGTGAGTTACTTTAGCTTTAGTGTTAGTCAAATGTCAAAGCAAAGAGTATTGATATTGAGTGTATCAGGGGGGGAGTTGTCTGTGTGTTCGTGTTGCGTGTGAAGGCGGGAGGGGAGGGGGGACGGGAGGGGGGTCTGCATATTGCGGCTGTCGCTTGTCTACATCTCATTAAGGATGAATTTTGTTTTGCCAAGTGTCTTTATGAATCTTAAACCACTCACTGTCACTAGATGTGTTAGCACTGTTCTCAGAGGAGGAGATCCTCATTACTGTACTCCCCCAGTCTAGCTCTCCTGGTGATCGTAGGACGGACTCCGAGTGACAGTGGGTATATCTGTCTTTTAAAATGAACTAATACTCGCGCATTCCCGGGTATCTTTGAGTGTAAGAGCTGGACAAGCCCGTTTGACTGAGAGATGACATGAAGATTTCTTGGCTGTAATAGTGGTGCTTGTGCGACGAGGGTAAGAGATTCACGAAATGTGCTCTCCGGATTTTGGTGTGTGTGGGGGGGGAGGGTTCCAGTTTTAAGATCCTTCAAAGGTCTCTCTGACCAGAGTAACGAACGGGCATTTGTAGCGGTTTTTCCGTAACTGGTGATGTTTTGAGAATCCCGGGCCGTTGTACAACAGTCAAAGACCACGACACTTTATTCACGAAAGCCCATATCTTGTCCTGTCATTCATGATAAAGGCCGGGAAGAAGGGGCACATTTTATGAGTCACATTATAAACATATTGCCGTTGTGTGTATGGACCCGTAAGCTTGAAAAAGCCATGTCTATACGTACTGTGAATACAAAGGCCACTCACCTATTCAGTAGGCAGCGAAATAACCGCTTTCAGGCCTCGCACTCGCTGATCAATCAATGTAGGTTCTCCTAACCCCATCACATGCCATCGTCGGATCCTTTCCCTAAGGGGCTAGACCACAGGTTTCCGCGGGTAGAATCGGCGAGGGGAGCACCAGCAGCAGGGAGCTTGGGGCAGAAAAACATGGTCAGGGCGACCAGAGGTGAGGGGAAAGGAGGTGCGGCGAGGGACGACAAGAAGAACCTCAAGGGCAGAGCAGATGGTCAGTGTGGAGGCGAGAAAGAGACTGAGATGGGATGAGGCCTCGTATCCAACGTCTGTGTGTTCCCAACATTTTGAGAGAATGTATAGATTTATCAGCAAGCCAATAGCTCTATTTGCCATTATCTATGAGCCACAGAAAAAAAAAAGTCGAGTCATGCTTCCATGAAAGGATCTCCGATCTCGAGTTGCTAGAAAAGAAAAAAAAAAGAAAAGAAAAGAAACTAGGTATATGCTCTATTAAGTTCCGTATGACGTCTACTCGTTGGTAAACAAGTTCTTGTGCTGATGTGTTATCTCCACCACTGTGTTGGCAAGGTTGTAGTCTGTTGTTGAAAACCAAACCTGTCAGTGTTATCTGTGGCAAGGAGGAGGACATGCAAGCAAAAAACACTCACCAACGCCCGTGCCCAGGTCAAGGGAGCTGAGGACTTTGACTGACAGGTCTGGGTTTACTTTGCCAATGACTTGGACACCGTTGCCCGGGACTAGGTGGGCATCCTACAGAGGGTAACAACATGTTAGCCTTGCTTGCTCGGAAAGCTTGTTGTTTGTATGCGTGTGGTTGTGGATAATGCGGGGAGCTGCAGAGGTGATATGTCTGTGTGGTTATGTGTTCTGATCCGATCTTGTGCATGTTGTGGTCGATTAGGTTGGATTGGTTGTGTGGGGAAGCTTGAGGGAGAGACAAGATGGATGAGGGGTAGAAGCTTACGCGATTCAGCTTGCAAGAGATGTTGCCGTCGGCGTCGATGATGGCGTCTTCACCGCGGATTTGGGCGACTTTGCCCACGACCATAACATTCCTGCCGACGTATGAGTTGAGGTAGGCGCAGGTAACTCTGGGTGTTGAGGTCTCCATGGCGTGTGTTTTTATGTATCCGCTGTTATGAAGATTTTTGACTGTGTTTCGTGGTATGTCGGTGGTCGTTTCTTTCCACTCTTCTTGAAAGTAAGTACCTGCAGAAAATTTGGCGGATGTTTTGATCGGTCCCTGAAGTAGATGTCTGAGGCTGGCGAGGTGGTGCCTGGCACGCCTACCTATGAGCGGCGACCAAATAGAGTTTGGCCCGTGCTTGCAGGCAGGCAGGCAGGCAGTGGAGCGCTAGCCCAAAGTGTGAATGGCGTCTTGTGGGACCGTCTTGACTTTCTTGGCACAGCATCCTGTTTCAACCTCACCTGGTAGCTGGACGTAGACAGCATTGTCCCCAGGAGAGATCTTGATGCTGCTGTTCTTTTTTACAAGATCATGTGTAAATTTTTCTTACTTGGCCGCCACAATGGATCTTTCAAATCAAAATCCATATCTAGGAAGCTAGACGTCCTTCTCCAGAACCAGGGCTCCTTGTTAGTGGAACTGGAAAATGCGGAGGTGGCGTCCGTCTTCCACTTCCTTGGGAGATCGCTTGGTTTGTCAGATGGGGATTTGGGGATGAGGGCCTTCAAGGATAGCTAATGACCCCGAAACATCGTGAAGATTGTTGAGAGAGTTGATTATCGGCTTGGCAGATCAAAAGACGTACTCTCTCGAGCAGGTTTCAGCGTGGGAGTTTCATAATCCACATATCGTGTCTTCTATGCAGAGCATCGAGCACCGCGCTCAACCGAGTCGTATGATAGTCGCATCCTAAGCAAGAAAGCGCGCGGAGCATCTGCATGATGGCTGCCGAGCTAGGTCGATAGGGTAATTCTCCCCGGTACATGGCCCTTTGTCCTGTTTTCACGTACTTGTACCTGTCGGTGTTGATCAGGAAGGTGTTCGGGAAGGTCTAAGCTAAGGTGAGCCCAGTGAAGCTCTAATGTCTGGCACTGGCAGCAAGCCGACCCCTGTCAGCCAGCGGGCTGGTTCCGGTGCCAAGTGGGCCCTGCTGCCGACCAACCTGGAAAGCAGGAATGCTATCTCCGAGTCGAGCAAAAAAACAACCTTGAACAAAGCATCCTCATGAATTTGATGGGCCTTGAATTGATTGTATCAAGGACAGCGGTGTGGTCCCCAGTGCGCCCATGTTGCTGATCAATTGAATAACTTTTCAGCAATGGTCTTCAATGAAGATAAGAAAAAGACTCTCAGATGAATAAACACGTTTGATTTTGGGTCTGGTATGGCATTCCAACAAATCCCATTCTCATGCTGCGGGGCATATTTTCCAGAACCACCAAAGGCCGCAACTTCCTCTCCACCCTCACCTCGATACGCAGGCCGTGTTACACGACAGACTAGGTAGGTAGAGCGCAGACCTACTTCTCCGCTCCCGTCGAAGCACAGCACACACACACCATGTAGCCCCAAGCACCCTCCCCGCCCCGCGCAACCTGGAAGCCATCAGTCTGTCTGCTGGGGCACGATGGCGGATCTTGTCCCATGGACAAGATCGAGCTCGGCCCAGGACGGTTGGGGTTGATGCCACCCGGACCACCTGACATTTGATCAAGGCACCAAACAGGCGACTTCCACCTCTGCTGCAGCTCCTTGGGTCTTTCGCCTCCCCGTTCTGCCCTGCTAGCATAACCCCGTCCGGCCCCAGGCACGGCTGGTGCAGCTCAGCGGCTGGACGGGGACGAAGCTGCATGAAGCTCAGCAAGCTCATCGGACATGCAGCTGGTAGCTCGGCTTCGAGACCTGTCTTTGTTCTGGCCTCTCTCCATTAGGGCTGCTTGGGGTTTCCCCGCAGCTGTCGGATCTATGCCCGCTCAGAATCAGGATTCCTTGACCACGACCACAACCACAACCCTATACCCCGCTATCCCATCCATCGGCTTATAGCGATTGCCTGACAGTAACAGACAGACAGACTCCTTTGCTTCTTCCCACCTACCAATTCAAGTTCCCGCAAATCGCAACAAAGGAATGCGCCTACTTCCGGGGCGAGGGTGAGAGACAGACCAAACGCGGTCACACAACATTCCCGTAGCGAGCCGTGAACCGAAGAGACCGTTTTTCGAGAAGCCACACCACACACAGCCCACCCCACAAACCGCCAACTTGGGATCACAGTATGTCTGACGGCCAGTTTTTCAAATTTTGATGCTTCGCTCCTGCCTTCATCCTTTAGCTCCCCCGGCCAACATAGAGACTGAAGCTTTACTTCCATATAGAAGCGTTTAACCGCGGCCAGCACAACTCGTACCTGGTGCCTGCCCAACGAAGATAGGCTAGCCGGAGGTTATCTCCGCACCGGCTCCAGTCTTCTTTCCAGAGCAAGAAGCCCTGTCGAGCTTTATCAACCTTGTTTTGTTTGAGGACTTCAAAAATCAAACCCGAACTCTGCTGCAGAGATCGAGTTCACCTTATTTTCATTAACAACCACTTGGTATTTCGTTAACGACCACTTGGTATTTCATTATCAACCACTTGGTTGTAGCTGGCAGTCCATTGCATAGTGGGTGAATCCAGCAGACCATCACAGCAGCGAGATGGATGAGCCCACCCACTACTTTGATCAATGCCTGGACGAGTTAGAAGAGAGGCCTGCCTATCAAACACCAGACCACAATGTCGGTGAGCAACCCATGGAGCTCAACTTTGCATCATACGACGACAAGCTAGGGTTCGGGCCCTCTCCATCCCAAGATGACCCCCATCCAGATATCGACCTGGGCGGTCCATCATTCGACTGGCCAGTCGGCACCACCATGGATCCCAACGCTGGTCAAAAACTCTTCGTCGACCCAGGTCTCTACCATCCAGACCCCGACGGCGAAGACATCAAAGCCGACATGCAGATTCTCTCCATGGAGATGTCCCGCCCATCCACCCAACGAAGCTCATCCAGCAAATCGCAGTCGAACCGAGCCTCCAAGTCGGGGAGCACTTCCACCGACATCACCCTCCCAGAAGACGCCTTTCAAAGTCATGCACCAAATAAGAAACGAAAGACTCGAAAAAATAAGAAGGAGGCCAATATAGAGCAAGACGAACACAAACGCAACAAGTTTCTCGAACGGAACCGCATCGCGGCTAGCAAGTGCCGAGAAAAGAAAAAGGTCTTTGTCTCGGAACTCGAAGAGGCCAAGGTTGGGCTTGAAACCCAGCATGCGGCCCTCCAGATGGAATTCAATGGCTTGGTACATGAGGTCGGCCAGCTAAAGCATCACTTGCTGACACACTCCAAATGCAACGATCCGAACATTGACCGGTGGCTGAACAACGAGGCGCGGAGGTATGTGCAGACCAGCAACGAGTTATTCGGAGCCGGGTTCACCTTCGGACAGCCAACAACAGGGGTGAGCCAACCTCCGGTTCTGACACCGGCATCACCACGGAGCAGGAATCCGAGCATCGCTTCGAGTCAGTACCAACTCCAGGCGGGGATGACGGGGTTTGAGGGATTGACGGGAGGGCCGGGGAGCACGTCGGGGAGTGACCGGCAGGGGAGCATTGCTTATCCTCCTGGTGAGTCTCTGTTTTGGGCAGCGGCCACGCCGACGGGTGGTGGTTGCTGCGGCGACGGGGGAGGTGGGTTCTTGTTGCCGGCCTAGTTTGAGACTTACACTCCTTTCCCAGGTCCGGCTGCTCTGTATGCGTCCCCGACCGATACTGCGTTTCCGGTTTCGTATTTGGATGACCCGGCGACCGGTGCGGGCCATGTTCATTTGAATGGTGGGGGATTGCTTAAGAGGGAGTCGCCGACGGGGTTCAATTATGATCATATGCCGGACTCGATGTTTAGTCCTGGGGTGGAGGATGGGGGGGAGGGTTTTGGGGCGTGATGAGAGGGGTGAAGGAGTGGTTGAGTTGAAGAAGGAAGCGAAATATTGTTTTTGAAAGAAGAAGGATGTTGGTGTCCACGAGGGTATGGACCAGATGACAATCATCGACCCCTGAAGCTGGGCGTTTGTTGTTGACTGGTTGATGTGTCGTCCATACACAAACCTTGGTGGCCCAGAGGTCGGGTACTGCTTCCGATGAGCAGAAGCATCGTCTCTTCCAAGAGTTGAGAAAGAACCCGACACAAGAAGATTTCCAAAAAAAAAAAAAAGAAGAAAAAAACAAACAATAAGGGGATACTGAGGAACACTCTAGCGAGCCACAAAGTCTAATAATCCGGAGGAGGAAAGGAAAGAGAAAGGAAGCATATGTTCATACCGGAAGTTTTATATGTTTTTGCTGGGGTCGTTGGAGTTTGACGTTACTTTTGGGCTGGATCATGATGGTTATGGAAGGAAAATGATATTTTTTGGGAGTGTTGAATAATCCGTTCGTTCGTTGTGTCGTGTGTTGCCTGCCTGGCCCCTTGTTCGTCGGGATTAATACGTCATATGGTGTTGCCGATCAGGGGGGGGTTGATTCATGGGGGCGTGATTGGGGTTGGTTGGGTTGTATGAGAAGCTGCTACTTGGGGGTGTGTGGTAGTTGAGCAAAGTAGAATAATTGAAGAAGGAATTTGTTCTTCTGGGACAGACGTGTGAGATGTGGAAAATTTAAGATTCTTTTTTTTAAAAATAAATAAAACTGACAAGAAAAAGGTGAAAGGGTGGAGGGGGGCTTTGACAAGACACTGTGCGGCTGATTGGAGAGGGTGTTGGTCTTGTAAGCTGTGGCGTCATAGGGGGGATTTTTTTTGGGGTGGGTGGTGATTGGTTGGTGATGTGTGTGAAAAGGTGGCTTGTTGATTGATAGGCCGGGACAACAGGAAGGGTCATGATAGTGTAGGAGAAGGAGGAGGAGGAGGAGGGAGGGAGGGTGTTGCGTGGAATCAAAAGAATGATAAAGTTTAAAAGAGAAGAAAAAAGTGGTTTTTTGTAAGTGCGGTTTGTGTGGATCGAACACACGACCTTCAGATTACCCTGGTGGTGGATATTTGGATTTGAGTTGAAGTGGACTTCAGTCTGACGCTCTCCCAACTGAGCTAAACCCGCGGCTTGGTTGATAGTGGTCGGTGAAGGGTGGGTATATGAGGAGCGTGATTGCGATGGAAAAGGTGAAAAAAAGGGGAGAAAATCTTAATAAAAAGTATTGAATGGTGTAAGAGAGATCTCAAATACAAGAGCAGGAAGGAGAATTTTCATTCAAGATAGTGCAATGCATATCTGACGTCGAAGAAAACATCTCATCTTTTTGGGTATCAAAACTATGTCATCGACCGGTTTGTCCTGCTGGCTTTTTGAGTTCATACAACTCGAGGCCCTCATATATAATCTCGTTCATAACCTGTTAGCCTCGACCATGCCCTTGTAAAACACACTCCTTTTCTTCCACATCTCAGAGATTTTAGAAGCCCGAAGATCCACAAATGATTGATGTAATGTCCGTAACGCCTCACCATCCCAATCCGTTCCTTTTGCTTTTTCCGACCCTACAAAACCTCCTCCACCTCCTCCATAACCTGCACCGGCGTTGGCACCCCCTCACCCTCACTCCCACCCTCACTCGCCGCACCCTCCATCTCCACATTCCCATCCTCATCCTTCTCTGCCGCCCCCTCGTCAAAGAATTTCCTCACAATCTCATCCTCCCTCTGCTTCTCCAGCTGCTTCTTGGTCAGCTTCTTCGCCTTTTCGCCCTCGCCAAAGACGTCGTTGTTGATTTCTTCCCATGGTTTCCTCCTCGTGTTGATCACCTTGGCGTGGCCCTTGCTCTTTTCGATCTTGGTGATGGTGCGCTCCATGACGGCCTCGGCCATGTCCATGCTTCTTTCCTGGCGCTTCCGGGCTTTGGAGCTGAGCTGGGCTTTGCGGCCGGTTTTGCGGGTGGGTTTGGAGACGGAGGAGGCGAGCTGGGCGGCGAGGACGGCGGGGCGGTGGTGGTCGGTGGAGATGGGGGGTGGGAGGGCGGATTTGAGGGATTTGTCCGTGTTGATGTCTATGGGCTCTTCGCGGCGGGAGGCGCGGGAGTGTTTTGATGGGCCTGGAGGAGGGGGTTTAGTACATTCTGCGACTGCTGTTGGGATGGGTGGAGTATTACCTTTCTTGCCCTTGGAAATTGTTGGTTTGGCCATTGTGGAGTTTGTTGTAAACAGACCGAACTTTGCAGCGTATCGAGCAGAATGGCGCAGCAAAGGTTGAGGTCTGAGGGTTTGGTGATGATGGTGTTTGGTGTTTATCGGCGGGCGGAAATTCCTTATCGATGTGTATTTTCTTGCCAAGCCTGATTTTTTGGGTGGGGTTGTTGTGCTTGACGTTGCAGGGATGCAGCATTTGGCGTTTGCTAGCATCCCTGCTCCCCAGAAAATGGGGCTGGAGAGCTTCAATTTTTTAACTTTTGCTGCCTGCAGTGCGTTGGGAAACTGGTCGCTTTGCAGCAAACAGGGACAAAGTGAACTCAATATCTTCCGAATCGTCAACAAACACACCCTCGAGGCATCCCAATCAAGCCAGACGAAAACAATAACCGTCACAAAACAGCCGGAATGAGAGAATGGCTGACACTGGCCCCACCGCCGGCTGGGGTGTTCGTCCATTCAACTGCCAGGCGGCCAATTGCTGGCGTCAGATCCATCCCCCTCCCCTGTCGCTTTGCTCTTTTCCACATGCTGACTTCTTGTGACTTCTGGCTTTTGCATTTGAACGCCCACAGCTTTTTCAACCTCAACAGGTTACGGAGTACATTGCCAACGACAAACTCAAAAGAGGTCATGGAAGTAATTATATTCGCTCGTTAGCCCTCACTTCCATCCGCTGCTGCTGCTGCTTCGTGATTGCGCAGCTTCCGTCCGCTCTGCAACGCCGCCACCAGCACCGACACCAGTTGCTCGCTCGCAGATCACAAACACAGCAACACCGCACCGACAATGAATACCGAAGCGTACCGGCGCATACTGGGCCAAGTGGAAACCCGCGTTGGCCTCGATTCACAACAGCATTCTACTTTGCGACAGCTCAAAGACCGCGCCGTTGGCCCGATAGGCATCATCGTAACCCTCATCGTCGTCCTCGTCAGCTGGATCTATCAGATTGCTAAACGGCAAGGGAGGGTCCCTGATTTGTCACAGCTTATCTGGAAAATACTCGTGGCTATCACTCCGGCCAGGCTGCTTTACGCCATGGACGACTTTCTCAACCCCTCCCTTTTTCCGCGGCCCCCGTCGGCCGATAGACCTACGACTCATGAAGCTAAGAGTGATGTTCTTAAGAAGATGTTGGGCTTGGAGACGGCGGCAGGAATTTTGAACTCGGGCATTGAAGCGGGGCGCAAGAGCTTGACTACCCTGTCAACTGCAGCGTTGAATGTGGCACGTAAAAGCTCGCCAGACCAGCCTCCGGGACTTTTGAACATGGACAACTCTTGCTTTCAGAACAGCATCCTTCAGGGACTCGCGTCTTTGAGGCCCTTTCCAGGATATCTCTCAGCAGTCTCTTCAGCCATGACTTCAGCCGACAGCTTCACGATCAGCAAGCTTCATAAGCTGGTTCTGGATCTTAACAACCTGTCGAACAACGGGAGAACGCTGGGCACGCCGGCCGTTTTGAAGAAGATGAATACCTGGCAACAACAGGATGCCCAGGAATATTACTCCAAGCTTCTCGATCAGATCAGCAAGGAGGTCGCAAAAAGCTTGAAGAATCCTCAGAATTCCCCGGCATTAGAGCTTGATTGGTCGCGCGACGACTCGGACTCGAGCCAACACAGCGATGACAGCGGGTACCATAGCATGGAGAGTCAGTCCAAGTATGGGCAAGATATCCGCGTGACTCGAAACCCCCTGGAAGGCCTCATCGCCCAGCGTGTAGCATGTGTCTCATGCGGCTACTGCAGTGGCCTGGACATGATTCCCTTCAACTGTTTGACCCTCAACCTTGGAAAGCGGATGGAGCATGATCTTTATGAGAGACTGGATGCTTATACCAGCCTTGAGGCGATCCAGGACGTCGAGTGTACCAAATGCACCTTGCTTAACTCCCGCAGTGGTCTCCAGGCTCTCGCGGAGCGAGCCAACATTCCTGGTTTGGCGGAAAGAATTCAGATTATTGAGGAGGCGTTGGAGGAGGAGGATTTCAAAGATGATACGCTGAAGAAGTGCAACATCCCTCGGACACAGCGGAAGAGTTCTACCAAGACTAAGCAAACGTCTATCGCCCGGCCACCGCAAAGCTTGGTTTTCCACATCAACAGGTCAGTGTTTGACGAACGTACTGGTCGGTTATACAAAAACGGAGCAAATGTTCGGTTCCCGATGGAGCTTGACCTGGGCCCTTGGTGTGTTGGGAGTGCGGCAGGCCTGACGGGTCGGGATCTGAGTTCGGATCGGGAGGAGTGGATTACAGACCCTCGCTCGTCGATGGTGGCGGGAGGAGAAAGGACGTCCCGGATTACCGGTCCGATATACACATTACGGGCGGTGGTTGCTCACTATGGTAGACATGAGAATGGGCACTATGTCTGCTTTCGGAAACACCCCAAGTCATCATCACCGCCAGCGGCGGCACCAGAAGTGGGAGGAGCGACGGATGAGCCGCCTAAGCTTGCGTCGGAGAAGGACATGTCTGCGGATGCACCCTCGACACCGGTGACTCGTGGGACTCTGGAGGAGGATCTGGAGGAGGAGCAGTGGTGGTCACTGAGTGATGAGGATGTCGCCAGGGTGGATGAGGATACGGTGCTGGCGCAGGGCGGGGTGTTTATGCTGTTTTATGACTGTGTTGATCCTGAGCAGAGTTTGATGACTGCTGAGCTTGCGAGTTGTGATGAGATGCAAGAGGGGGAGGTTCAAGGGCCGATGTCGTCGTTTTTGAAGGTCGATTGTCCAGAAGGGGAAATCCAGGGGCCGATGTCGTTTTTGAAGGTTGATGGTCCGGAAACGCCGGCGATATCAACGGAGGGTGATGCGTCGTTGTCAGAAGCTGCGGCGATACCGTTACCTGACGGCAATGATAGTGACTACTGATTGTTCATGGTGGATAACTGGGTGTATTTTGCATTTTTCTTTCTACACAGCGATGGTGTTGGGGCGTTTTTTTTTGGGGGGATATACCATGGGCTTTTATTACACGAGCCAAGACAAGTATTTTTCTTTTTTTATATCATTCTTGAACTTGGATCAGATCAGGACATAAATGGACAACAACACAGCGCTGAAGCGTTTCAACATTATTAGGCGGTGGGGAAATGGGACAGATGGATGGAGGATGTTATATGTACTTATTAGCTTTGCTTCATCAGCGAGTTCAACAACTATTAAAATGAATGAGAGGTAGCGATGAAGATGATTATTAGACAAACGTTGTGTTGTGCGACGTTGCAAATCAAGATGTGTATCTGTGTGTGTGTGTGTGTGTGTGTGTGTGTGTGTGTGTGTGTGTGTGTGTGTGCGTGTGTGCCTGGTTCCAAGATGCTACAGTTGTACGAGCTGCATACACCGCCACACATGGAGATTACTTACACCTGGCACAGCACATGGAGATTATACCTTACACCTGGGCTCTGCCTGGTTTTGGGTCGGCTCGGTATTTCCAACGTGTCGGATTTTCCGAGGGGTAGGTAGGTGGTTTAACGTTTGGTCGTGTGTCCAAACATGAGCGGATTACGAGTTGAACATGGCTGCTTATCGTGAGTTTTTGGCGTAGGTATAACGGTACTAAACCTAAATTACCTTACATTAGATTTTATAATCTTAAATTTCCGATCACAGCTTAGTCTCCTTATTTAAATTTTATTTTACTACCTTACCTTTACTTTTGTTCTATATCTGTGACGAACCCCTATCCAGAACCTCTGAAAGGGACTTTTTGTAGGGCATGAACCAACAGACGGGAGGTGGTGGTGATGCTGACATTACTTTGTGGGATTGGTATTTTTGTGTGACGAGGTGGGGAGAGTCAGAGGAGATGACTCCTAGACAGGTGTTTCTCACAATGATAACATCTTCAATGCAAGCAGAAGTCGTTGATATCAAGACCTGGGATAGACCCGCTGATCTGCGGATGTTAAGAGTCCGCTTCTTTTTCTCGCCTATCAGGGTGTCATTTTTTCAGGGAGGGGGACCCCGCTGGACTATCCATGATGCTATGTTTGGAGGGGAAAAGGGCGGAATTTCGAGAGAAAGATGCCCGGAACCGGTGATAATAAATGCAAAAAGATGTCTCTGGGAAAGGGATAAATTCAGATGAACCTGAAGGGGTGCAGGTGAGAAGGGATAATAAGCCTCCTAAGCTTTTTCTGCTATCATGACCCCTATTTCATGTGCCCCCTGGTTGCATGTGGTCCAGATTTCTCTACAACTTCTCAATGTGACATTGGTTGCACCATTCGTCCGTCCGCGCTGACGAATTAAAGGGTCCGATTTGAGAGTGTGCAGGGGAAAAAAACGCCTCCCCCCGGCCGTTGGATTTGGTGCTGGTGACACCTGGGGTCTGCTGGTTTTGTACCGTAAGCAGGGGTGGGTTTTGTTAGCGAGCGAGCGGCTCAGCCCAGTCGCAGTCGCAGCCCCCCCCCCCCCAAGTCCCCATCGTGGGTAGGTTGGTGCCTGTCCCCAGTTATTTTGTTGTTGGTCCTTTTGCACTTTTGGCGAACACGACAACCTCATTTCTTCCCTCTTTTGCCTTCTCTCCCTCTTTCGCGGGATCTCTGGGTCGTTGAGTATTTTTTACTTTTTCCGCTCTGCCGCCGATAGGAGAGCAAACGCGCAACGCGGAGAGAGCAATTTGGGAAAACACTCGTTAAATTATTTTCTGGCTGCCTCCTCCCCACTATCAATCACCACCGCCGCCGACCAGACGAGTATTACACCCTCCCTTACGTTCAACGCGCTTCGCATCGCAAAACTTGTCTCTCGCTTCCCCTGCGCAAAAGGTTAAACCTTAACGACTACCCGGAACCCGAAAGCCGATCTCTTTTTTGCGCCCGCGCGCGCGCCCGGTACCGATTCCGCCCGAATAGACATACAGCACCCCCGGATCCCCGGACTCGATGGCCGCGGCCAACAACGATGATGATGTCGAGAGGCAGCAGTTGCACCCTGAGCCTCAGGCGGCAGAGGCTGAGAAGCCACGCCCGGCGACGGTTCAGCGGGGAGGATTACACCCTATCTTTTACATCTTGTATGCATTCCCCAGAGAGACGTCATAGCAGGCGGCGCATGTCGTGAGGGAACATGAGGACTGATACTGGGATAGAGCGTGGATTTTCTTTTCCAACTTGACGATTCTGTTCAACAAGTGGATGATTGATGGGAGGGGGTTCAGTACGTATTTCTGTTCTACATCTCTTCCTATACTGTGAACGATGCTAACCTACTCGCAGAATATCGTACGTACAACCTGCACTGACACACTGAATGAATATTGACCCCCCAAATCCAGCCGTGATCCTCACCTGCTGGCACCTCGTCTTCGCAACCGTAGCAACCCAAATCCTAGCCCGCACCACCCACCTCCTCGACGGCCGCAAGAACATCAAAATGACCGGCCGCATCTACCTCCGCGCCATCGTCCCCATCGGCCTCCTCTACTCGGCCAGCCTGGTCTGCTCCAACATGGTCTACCTCTACCTCTCAGTCGCCTTCATCCAGATGCTCAAAGCCGCCGCCCCGGTCGCGGTCCTGCTCACGGCCTGGGCCTGGGGGGTCGAGGAGCCCTCGCTCAAGCGCTTCCTCAACATCCTCTTCATCGTCGCCGGCGTTGGTCTCGCTTCCCTAGGCGAGATCAACTTTTCCATGGCTGGTTTCCTGTTCCAGGTTGGGGGGATCGTGTTTGAGGCTATGAGGTTGATCATGATTCAGGTTTTGCTGAGCGGGGAGGACATGAAGATGGACCCGCTGGTGAGCTTGTATTACTACGCTCCCGTCTGCGCGGTGATGAATGTGATTGTGGCTATTGGGAGCGAGGCGAACAGGTTTGACTTTGGGGATGTGGGGAGGGCGGGGGCGGGGTTGTTGGTGCTGAATGCGATGGTGGCGTTTATGTTGAATGTTTCGAGTGTTTTCCTCGTAAGTCAATATCCCCCCTTAACTGTCCAGCACAAAGATACTAACAACCACGTAAAGATCGGAAAGACCTCGGGGCTGGTAATGACCCTGACGGGCATCCTCAAAAACATTTTGCTGGTCATCATCTCGGTCATGATCTGGAAGACAAACATCACGGCGATCCAATTTGTGGGTTACGCCATCGCCACGGCAGGGTTGGCGTATTACTCCCTCGGGTGGGAGCAGACGGTTGCCATCTCGGTCGGTATCTGGGTGTACGCCAAGAGCTTGTGGGAGAGGGTGGCGGGGAGTTACTCGCCGCTCAGCCAGGGGGAGGGAGGAGGAAGTCAAGAAGGAGCGGGGAGGTTACCTGCTGCTGTGAAGAGGGCGTTGATCATGGGGTTGGTTGTTGTGACGGTGGTGGTGCTGGTGGCTGGGTTCCTTTATGGGAGCGGGGGGCCGGCTACGGGGCCGGTGTCGAAGGAGGTGGAGGAGATTGGGCAGGGGGCATAACTGATTTATTAGATTAATGGGGTGGTTGCTTTCGGTTTTGGGTTTGTTTATCTCTCTCTCTCTCTCTCTCTCTCTCTCTCTCTCTCTCTCTCTCTCTCTCTCTCTCTCTCTCTCTCTCTCTCTCTCTCTCTCTCTCTCTCTCTCTCTCTCTCTCTCTCTCTCTCTCTCTCTCTCTCTCTCTCTCTCTCTCTCTCTCTCTCTCTCTCTCTCTCTCTCTCTCTCTCTCTCACACTCTTGAATAGGGAGGGGTTTGAATACTGTAATGATGTATGAAAATTGGGGTAAACTGGGCTCTTTTTTTTTCAGCGTTTACGTTGTTTTTTTTTTACGTTACTGCGTTGACACGATTTCATTGTACATATTCTATCCCATTGCCAAAGGCATATATGATGCTGTGAATCATTTTGGTTCCTTTCAATTTATGTCCATAGTTTCACACATCTCAGAAATACAAGTACATACAAAACATCTATTACTCTACAGGGTATATCGGTATTCTATCCAGTCCCTCCCCCTCACTTCCCATTCGCCATCCGTCCGCCTAGAGAAAGATAAACAGGCCTATACTCATCCCTCGCCCTCCCCCAAAGATCATCACCGCGAGCTTTCGTTTTCTGAACCAGTTTTCCCACCACCAGTTCTTACGGCTTCGCCGGCAGACTTTAACCCCGGCTTCTGCTCCGTCGCCTGTCACGATCCCTGCGAGTCCGGCTCCTGTCCCTATCCCTATCCCGATCACGACTCCTCTCGCGATGTCGGCTGCGATCACGGTCTCTGTCCCGACTTCTGTCTCTGCTCCTATCCCTATCCCGTCTGAAATCCCGATCTCTGTCCCTGTCTCTGTCGCGGTTCCTGCTTCTGTCCCTGTCCCGGTCTCTCTGCCGGCTCCGATTCCGCGACCTGCTCCTCCTCCTCTCACCCCTGCTATCATCTCTTCTCCTGTCACGGTCACGGTCACGATCCCTATCCCTCGGCCTGTCCCGATCACCATCATACCTATCCCCCCCCCTGTAATCCATCCTGTCCCTCTCTCTATCTCTGTCCCTCCTGTCTCTGTCTCTATCCCTATCCCGATCTCTCTCCCGATCCCTCTCCCCGGGTTGATACCGATCGCTATTCTCCACCCGCCTCTTCACAACCTCCGGACTCCTCTCCCCCGTCCTCCTCCCCTCCTCCAGCCCCTTCTCCCTCGCCTCCTTCTGCGCCGCAAGATAGGCCTTAGCTTCCTGCTCCCTCTTCTTGACCTCGGCTTGTTTCCAAGCCTCCTTTTCCGTCTGGTTGAGGCGGGAGGGCGGGCGGGCGACCATGGAAGCCGGGGAGCGGGACCGGTCTCGGGGGTGGAGTTTGCTGCCGTCTTTTTCGTCTTTATCGGTGGCAGTATCCTTCTTTTCGCGCTCTCGGCTGCGGTTGCGAGAGCGCGATCTGTCTCGTCTATCTCTGTCTCTGTCGCGGTCTCTATCCCTGCGATCACGAGAACGGGAACGGGTTCTGTCACGACGGTTGAAACGTAAGCGAGAGCGAGAACGGTCGCGGCGGTCGGGTCTAGAGCGGGGAGAGCGGGTTCTGTCGCGATCTCGGTGGCGGGAACGGCTGCGGTCCCGCCTGTCGTCTGTTCTGGCTGTCCGAGGCCGGGAGCGGCTGCGCTCGCGGGCTTCTGATTTGGCCGGTGTTTCTTTTGGAATGACCGCCTCGTCCTTTCGCTTGGTGGGGGTCTCCTCGATCTTTCGGTCGTCTCTCCTGTCATCACGCCGGTCGTCACGGCGATCATCCCTCCTATCATCCCTTCTGCGTGAACGACTTCTGTCCCTCCTGTCATCTCTCCTATCTCGCACTCTAGACCGACTCCTTCTCCTGGAACGACTACGGTCGTCATGCCTTGGTCGCGGTGACCGGGTCCGAGGTCGTCGACGGTCATCGTCCCGCTCCCTGCTTCGTTCCCTACGAGCGGACCTCGAAGGACTCCTACTCCTCCGACGCTCCTTTTCGGCTCTCGGCTCGGCAGGTTTAGCATCTGTTGACTCCTTGACGGCAGGAGCCACCTTGGTCTCCACCGCTTCCTTCACAACCGGCTCTTCTGGCTTTTTAACCTCAGCGGCAACCTTTGGCGAATCTCTCCGAATGGGATCAATGGCCGAAACCGGCTTTGACTTTCTAGGCGGTGGGACCAGTACAGGGTCGATCTCCAACTCGGGCTGCTTCGGCGCAACACGCTTGCTTTCCCTGAGAAGATCCGCAAGAGCCTCCTGCTCCAGGCGCTCTTGCTCCTCCTTCGTAAGCGGCTTCTTGGCCTCTTCGGTTTTCCTCTCAGCAGAACGCTTCCTAGACCGGTCTCGATCACGATCTCTGTCTCGGTCCCTATCCCTCCCCCTGTCACGGGATCGATCACGGTTCCGACTCCTGTCACGGTCCCGGTTGGACCGATCACCCGACCCTCGATAGCTGTCATATCCAACCTGGACCCGATCCCGTCGTCGGTCCCTATCCCGACTGTCATCACGCCCCCGGTCCTTATCCCTTTCCTCTCTTTCTCTTTCTCTTTCCCTCTCGCGCTCTTTGCGTCTCTGTTCCCTCTCCTCCTCCCTCTCCCTCTCCCGCTGCTCCCTTCTTTCCCTCCTCTCCTTTTCCCTCCGCTCATCCTCCTCCTTCTCCTTCTTCCTCCTCGCCTCCCTGGCAGCCCTCTCCTCCTCTCTCCGCTTGGCATCCTCCTTCTCCTTGATCGCCCTCTCCAACTTCCTCTTGTTCTCCTCTATCGCCTGAAGCTCCATCCGGACACGCTCATTATGCGCACGGCGCGCGGCTGTCTCGGCGGCATACTCCTCATCAGTCTTTGCGCCCAAGAGCCGTTCCTTCTCCGCCTCCTCATCTCCTATCTCAGCACGGCGGAGCTCGCGAAGTTGGGCTTCAATAGCGCCCCGGTTGATCAGCTTGCTGATCATCTCCTCGGCTCTCTGATAAACGCCCGATCGATCCAGCGCGCCATCGATAAGAGCGGCGGCTTTGGTTCGCTCGAGGGTTAGTAGCTGGGCGGGGTTCTTTTCGATTTCTCGTTCAGCGACTTCAAGTATTTCTTTGGTGATCTCGGCTTCTTGACCCTGTGAGGTTGGGTTAGTCGGAGAGCACCCCAGGGGTGGTGGGAGAGGTTGTGAGGGATAGTACGTACTTCGAATTCTTGCCATACTTCCTTGCGCACGGCATCATAACCGCCCTTCTTCTTGAAGCTGTGGGCTAGGCTGTCGATGGTGGCTCGCTTGACTTGTGACAAGGGGAGATCGGAGGCTTTGAACTTCCTCACAACTGGCGGCGCGGGTGCTGGAGGGGGGGTGGGAACTGGCGCATCGGCCGTTGATGCGGTCGCCATGATTGCGATGTAGGTTTGATTATCGTTTAACGCACGCTCGGTTTCTGTTTTGTTGTCGCGGCACAGAGAGGAAGGAAGGGGACACCGTTCACCCAGTCGGTTGAATGGGCACCGAGATTTTTGCTCAGGGCATTTCCAAAGTCGGGTGGAAAAAAGAAGTCGCTTTTCGAGAGTTGGCTGGAGCAAATGAACAAGTAACAAAGACGCAATAGCACAAGGCAGTTAGTTGTACAAAAAACAAACTTTTTGACACATGCAACGATTGGGACGTTCAAGAAATCCAGTCGCGTCCAATTGCTGCGAGTGACGGGGGAACCTTCAACACACGCCAGAAAGATTCTAGTGGGGCGCCTGATATCTTGGCGTTGGCATGGGTTGAATGCAAGGAAAAGAATGCAACGACAGGGATTCCACAAGCCATGAGAGCACGAGCCACTTCCAGCCTTGCAGTTGCTTGCCAGGTGGGACCGAGCTGGCACCTGGCAAGCAGCAAGCAACGTCAGTCGTGATCCCGCAGTGGGTGTGCGCAGCAGCAGCCAGAGTCAATTGGAAAAGCTTCAGGTTTGAGGGCAAGCTACCCAGCAACACATCCCATCCTCCTCCAAGAATACCAGCGTCGCAGGCCGGGAGCCACTCACCTTCACACCTCTCCTCACCCACCATTACTCCGACACAAATCAACCAAAAATGGTCTCTAGACTCGTCTTCTGGACCGGCTTCGGTATGGCCCGATCCCAAGCTCCCAATTTCTCAGCTACAGGCAACAACAAACTAACATAAGATTTCCCCTCCAGGCCTGGCGACGCGCTTCTGGCAGCTCGGCATCGAGATGCGCCCATTTTTCCACAGAAAGACGCTCTGGGCCTATCCCGTCTTCGGCGCCGTCGGTGCGAGCTTTGGATACTGGCTGGAGGGTGTGGATCAGAGACAGACACAGCTCCTGGAAGAGCGCAAGAACGCCATTCTGGAGAAGAGAGCGAGGAGGGCAGAGAGGGAGGCTGCGGCTGCTGCTGCCAGCCCTTCGGTTATCCAGGCTTAAAAAGGAAGGATAGGAGGGGGTGATAGGAGTTTGAACAGACAGGCAGTATGATAGAGGCAGGAATGGCGAACAAAACAAGTACATTTTCACCTTGAATGGTTCACAAACGAGGCGGAAACGAATTGGGAGCTAGGAGGTGAGCTCAGCGTATAAATTGGTTCAGTTCCCACTCTGGATATCATTCACTCTTCCACGCATGAGTGGTTTCCATCTATTCCCAAGCTACAGCATTCAAACCCTCGAACAAATGCACCAGGCTACACTATCGTCAATGCTTTTCGTCCTCCGCCGGATTCCCTTGCGCCTGTCCTCCAGTTTGCCCTCCAGGTAGTGCCAACTAAGCAATCTGGGGATCTTCCCGCATCCGCAAGAGCGCCAGGATAGCCTGGGCTGGAGAATTACCACCCCCGCTCTCAAACTCTGTTACAACACCGCTGATATACTTATCTTGGGTGTTGTCATATAGCAGCCGGAAACACTCGGCGGTGTTCCTTTCGGGATCGATCTCATTGTAAGTGAGCGCGTCTACCGACACACGCTCTCTGTCAAAGTTGATCGTCTCGCAGAGCACCGTAACCTTGGCACCGGCATTCTGACCCGCCATAGCAACATCCGCTGTGCCAGAGGCAGCATTAAGCGACCCGTTAGCAAAGATGGCCTCTCCGCCGAGAATGACGTTCGTAGCTCCCGCAACCTTTGGCCGTAACCCGCCCAGATTTGGCGAGTAGAGCACGTCGATCCCCGCCTGACGAAGAGTCTTGGCCAACGTCTGGCCTCCACGCTCATACGGGTCGTCAATGATGGTAACATCAAACGTTTTCCCAATCTCCTTGGCCTTCAACAGCGTCTTCTCGACCAGCCTGTGGCGGCCATATGTGAGAACCTTCTCCCCCTCCTCAATCAACCCGGCAGCATTCCTCGCGATCAAGTACTCGGCCAGCTTGATGCGCTCGTTGATCATGGTGTCGATCCACTCCAAAAGCTCCTCCTTTGTCTCGTCCTCGGGGTCGTTGATATCAAAACTGTTGATCTTGGTCTTGAGCAGTCTGATGGCATTGCCCATAGCAAAACACATCGGTCTGCACTCGGTAAGATACTCGATTTGTGGGTTGAGGACATGCGGCACAAGATGGCGAGATAACGAGTTCCCCTTGGGAGTCTCGTAGGATTCAATCACCTGTCATCTCGGTCAGCAAGCTGGCTCCAGCAGCAAATTATCCATAAAAGACAAACCTTCTTGAACGCCAACAACGTCGCCTCAAGACGAGAGATACTGTCCTTGATAGCAAAAGCAGCCATCTGCTGTCCCGCCACCAACACAGCGGGATCCACGTCCTTGTGCGTCTGCGACAACTGCACCCGCTTCGCCATGGGAACATGGCTGAAGCACTCGGGAATTCCGCTCCTAGCATCTTTCTCCTTCTCGATCAGAGGGCCCCCAATGGACGGCCGCCGTCCGCTCATGGAGCCCCGGTGTTGCTTGCTCTGTGGTGGTTGCCCGTCCTGCTTGCCCTTGCCTTTCCCTGCCTCCTTTGCCGGAGTCGCCGCCGCTACCGCCACCTTGGTCTCAATGACCTTTGCCCGTCTGGCGGCCTTCTCAGCCTTCGCCTTGGCCTTTAGTTGCGCTGGGGTAAGCTTCTCTGGGTTGGCGGCCGCGGCTGGGGCAGCAGCCGGGGTTTTGGCGGGTGCTGAGGCAGACGATGTCTTTGAGTCCTGGGGGGCCGGAGCCCCAGCTGGAGCCCCGTTGCTCTCGGTGGCCATTTTGCGTGTGGGTGGTTTTGGTTGTTTGGTGAATGAATGCAAGCGGGGGACTTGACGATGGTGGGGGCGGGTTGCGCCGCGATGTAGAAAAGTTGAAGAAGCCGGGTCTGACGTCGTGCGAGTTCTCTTTTCGGTAGATGAGAAAAACCTGAATTCTAATTGGGCTTTGGGGATAGAATCTGTCTTTGATTTTTGTGTCTCTGGGTTTTGGGCGCAAATTGCAGTCACCCTTAAGCTTTCGTCAACCACAAATTTGTGTCCTGTGAGATTGAGTCACAGGCGATGGAAAATGGCTGCGCGATTGACATGAGCCTGGCAGAGCACCCCGCGCCCCGCATTCTGCGGGTTATCTCTCCAATCAACAGCCAGAACCCCTGCTCTCTTAGCTCAGAGCTTAAATGCCCGTTCCCTCCCGTCTTTATGGTGCCTGAATGCATCCGGCCTTTGTCTTGATCATAAGTGAGTGGTCATGGCCTCATTAAATGTTTTTACATGTCTACTATTGTACATTTGTCCCAAAATTATACATACTGTCGACCGCTATGATTAGCTTCCAGCAGTATCCGACCTTTCCTGACTTTCAGCCTCCTTTTCTTCCCCAGCACTCTCATCAGCCGTCTCTGGCGAGCTCTCCATCCCAGCAGCGGCAGGTTGAGCCTTGGGAATCTTCCCCTGCAAAAACAACAACTGCGTCTTTCCAACCTGCCCCTGTCTCGACTTGTATTCTGTCGTCCCAGGCACCTCCTCCAGCACTTTAATCACCTCACCAAAAACCTGCTTCGCCTCCTCATCATTCGCCTTCCTCTTGCTCTTCTTCTTGGGATGCATCATCGTAACCTCAACCCTATACCCCTTCTCCAAGAACCCCTTCAGCCTCCTAATCTTCGTGGCCAAGTCATGCGGCGCCATCGCCCAGTTCATCTCAACCTCCTTTGTGACAATCTTGACCCCATTCTGCAGCTTCTTCTTCTCCGCCTTCATCTGTGTATAAGCCTTCTTTTGCTCGTCCCCTTGAAGAATAATCCTGCAAATAGGGAACGGGCGGCCAGAATGCGGCTCTGCAATCTGTTCGAGCGCGCTCTTGTTCAAGTCTAGATTCCGCAAGACTTCGATCTTGTCTTGGGGTTCGCTGAGGGTGCCATCTTTGGTGCGGATGACGACCATATTGCCTCTGATGTTGTAGTTTAGAATCCTGCCATCGGTGGCTTTTGGCTCTCTTCTGTCCAAGGTGGGAGACCTTCGAAATGTTCCAACTGGGAATCTCTCGGTTTCTGGGCTTGCTCGCCCGAAAAAGGAACGTTGCCGCGATGGTGTTGCTAATGAGGGCAACAAAAGTCGCTGAAGGTGCGCGGGACCGGCGATGGGGGCCGCATTGTTGAGGAATACGCTTCGAATGGCTGCGGCCGAGCTGAAAGCACACGGTGAGCCCTTCATTTTGTCGGCTGTTTAAGGTTGAGGTTGGAAAAGTTGAAAAGCCCAAGGATGAGGTTCAACATTTGCGCCGTTACTGGTTTCCCATCGGAGAATATTAGCCAATCATGAAGCTGCATTGGAGCTCTCACCTGCAGCTACCACGGCTAGCAACATGGGGGGGCTTGGCATGACCTCTTCGTTCATGAATGCTCAACTTCCAATTAGACGGCATCACTTATGGTCCTTAACCCCGGTGTGAGAAGAGGACGATATCGCACTTGTTGTCAGTCAAAGTTCAGCGATTGAAGGAGTTTCAAACGATCAACAACTAATGTCGAGTCTCTACCGGTTACGAGCCATTACCCGGCCACACAACCTCTCACCTCACAGACCACTCACCCGGCTCTCACTCACACAACCACACCCATTCAGACCCTCACCCACCTCACCAGCACAGACTAACCTCTCACCACCCCAAAAGTCTTACAGCACCACCACTACAAGTCCCGAAAATACCCAACCCCAACATCAACACCGCCAGCAGAACAATCACCATGACCAAAACCAACAATCCCAAAACGAACCAACCCCCCCCTTCCCCCCCCTCCACCCCCTCCGCCTCCTCCTCTCCTACCTCAAACTCCTTGCCCTCGCCCACCTAATCTGGAACAACCTCCTCTCCCTCGCCCCAGCCCAAGGCCCCTCAATGCTAGCCACCTACCCGATCACAGGAACCTGGCACCTCACCTCCCGCCTCTCCCGCCTCGGCCGGAACCTCTCCATAGGCGACATAGTAACCTTCACCCTCCCCGACCGCCCATCCGCCATCGGCGTAAAGCGCGTCATCGGCCTCCCAGGCGACTACGTCCTCATCGGCACCCCCGGCCCAGCAGCAGACGACGCTCTCATGTTACAAGTAAGCCCCAATCCCTTCAACCCCCCCTTTTTATTTTTTATTTTTCCCCGTCACACATACCACAAACTTGCCCTCTCAATCACAATATCGACATCACTCTAGTCGAGTATAACTTACCAACACAAACAACAGGTCCCAGAAGGCCACGTCTATCTAGTAGGCGACAACCTCCCAGCCTCAAACGACTCCCGCATCTTCGGCCCCGTCCCCCTAGGCCTCATAAGAGGCAAGGTCATCGCCTCAATGGAACCCTCCTTTACAAGAGGCCCTTTTGCCAATTTCGAGTGGGTCAGGAACCCAATGAAAAAGACTGAGCCGCCTACTAGAGAGGAGGTTTTGGCGGCGAGGGACTTGGAATGATGAATGTATTTTTGCTATTAGTTCCCCCCCAAAAAAAAACAAAAAATACTACTCACCTTCTCTACTGTTTACATGTACTATCTGCCAAGAACCGACTTATTGTCTCTGCAATATTCATGTCATCAATCCCACAATGAACAGAGGTCAAAACAACAATCAAGGCATAGTATTAATGCTGCCGGAATAGAAGTTGGAATTCACAATAATAAAAGGTGGTATGGATCAAAAATAAATAGCAACAAACAATCACCGCCCCCCACCCTTCTTCCCCCACCCCTTCTTCCCCCACCCAACAACAACCATCATAACCCGTGTATAAAACATAGTGAAAAAGACGCCCCAAAGAGGCCAAAAACACTGTCAAAGCCCGAAGAAAAAAAACACAAAAACTCTTTCTCTGTGTGTGTCATAGTGGTAATGTGTAGTAGTACAAAGGAAAAAAAGAGGTCCCAAAAGAAGCCCCGGCGGTCTTTTGAAAAAGAGGAGAAAAAAACATGTAGTAAGTGCTCCATGTCCTGGCTTCCCTTCGTTTTGTCCTGTTCCATAACCCGACCACCGCCACGACCCCTTCCATATGCTCGACCGGTTCAGGTTCAAGATACAAGGTCTTCCGAACCCCCCCCCTTTTCCTCCATACTTCCTTCCTTCCCGTTCCGTGTATGGTAATTCATACAGACGCCGCCAACTCCACGCCGAGTACTATGCCGAATGAATATCTTAAGCCAGAATGAACCAATAAAACAATGCCAACAAGCGCAGAACAAAAGCTCAACCTCCTATTGAAGAGCCGTGCCGGTCTCAACCCTCAATATGACTCTTCGACGCACCCTGACCCAACAACTCCAAGCAGCGCTGAGCGAGACTGATAACCTCGCCTTCATCGTCGTCTTCGAGTTCGTTGTCCGACTCGACCTGTCGGTTGGCAATCTGCTTCATCATTTCCATGATATCCGTGGACTTGCCAATGAGCCCAATAAGCTTCTTATCCTCGGATTCAAGAAGCTGAAGCAGCGTCCAGATCGCGATGTGCTGAAAGGTGGCATCTCCGCTGGCGAGAAACCCGCTGAGGTAGCCGTGAATGCCGTCGCAAGGATCTGTCCAGCTCTGGATGAATATCGAATAATCGCCCACTAGAAATGGTTAGCACACACACAATACACTGTAAAAAACACCACTGACCTTTGGATGACAGGTTGCCCAGGGCGGCAGCACTGTTTCCTTGAACCTCAATGCTGGGTGACTTTGTGAGTGGAATCAAAACCTCAAAGACGCCAAGCTCCAGCAGATGTGTCTTGAGCTCGTCACTCAGGGCGAGAACAGCAATAGCAGCCGTCATCTCGGATTGAACCGTTACAGGAACCTCGAGTACAAGCTGCTTGCACTTCTGTACGGCACCCGCCTCGAGCACGAGCGACTTGTTACGGTCAGAGCTTGCGGCAAGATTTCGAAGCGTTGAGATCGCATGGCACTGGATCTCCTCGTTATCAGTAGAACCGAGGAGGTCAACCAGTGGCTTGAGAAATCCGGCTTCGATAATTGGCGACTCGTTTGAAGGATGGATGGAGATATTGCGTATGCATGCGACTGCGGACAAGATTAAAGGCAGGTAAGAAGATTGAAGTAGACGGAGGAGAGCCCCAAGACCGTTGGTGCGGACGATTTCGAGCTGGTACTTTTCGTCCGAGGCGAGATTTCGAAGTGCCAGGGCGGCTTGGCATTGTACCTTTGGCGATGATGAATCCATCAAGTGTACCAAAGACTGCACAAGCCTGGTCTCGGACTGCGCCAACTTCCGCCTGTTGGCAGCATCGACAGCAATATTGCTCAAGGCTGTCGTGCAATAATATTGGACGTCCACGTCGGCCGAGGAAAGAAGCTGGACGAGGACGGGGATGGCACCAGCATTCACTAGTTGTTGCCGGTTTTCGTCTACAAAACTTGTTAGCCGCGATTTGCCGAGCACAGAAGTCGTGACAACCAACATACCGGAATGTGTCATATTGAGCAAAGCCCCGGTGGCATTCCTCTGTACCCTCATATCCTTCGATTTGGCAAGGCGTGTCAATGGACCAAGGGCACCAGACCGTGCGATCTTAGCCTTGTTATCCTCATGGGTAGCCAAATTGGTGATACACCCGACGGCGTTGCACTGAACCTCGACGTTTGGCGACATCATTTGCCGGATAAGGGGTTGGAGACCACCAAGCTGAACAATCAGAACCTTGTTATCCGCTGCACGTTTGTGTTAGCATCCGATGGCGTTGCTCCGCGAAAGGTTGCCGGCAGTGTCCTTACAGTTGACGGCAAGATTTCCCAGCGCGGCACTAGCCGCTCGTTGTACCTCGATGTCCGAGTTCTCCAGAAGGAAGAGAATAGGCCCGAGGGTGTCGCGGTCGACGGCTCGTACGTCTGTAGAAGATCACATGTTAGCGATTTGCACACGGCGACTGCCTGGTCTCGCCCGTGCTTGGACAGCATGGCGGAAAGTAGGCCGCACATGCGGGTCATTGCCCACGCACCTCGTTCTGTGATCTCGGCGAATGTCAAACTCGCGCTTCGTTGCAGGTCGATGTTGTCTGAGAAGACGAGAGTGCTCAGAGCTCGAAGAGGTTCACCGGAGAAGAAATCGGTCTCTCCACGCTATCAGCATGTCAGCAACGGGTAGACGGCCAATAACCGTGGCAGCGTACGTTTTCAAGGTATTGAAGAAGGTCGGCTACGGCCTCCCTTTCGTTGTCGGCGAGGACATTTTCGTATAGCCCATCGCGGGATTTGCCTGCGGAATCTAGCATCAGCGCAACAGCCCTATCAGATACCGGACACAGAAAAGACGTACCTCCACAGCAAGTAGAATTACAGACACCCATGGCGGCTGATGGAAGAGCGCCAAGGGGTCCGAGTTCGAAGGCTCGGGGTGAGATGATGTCGGGGTTTGTCTGGTGTGGTGTAGGTATTGAAAAGCAAGCTCGGTCGGTTGGCGGCTGTCGCTGGCTTGCAGCGGAAGGGAGCGGGATGTGCAACAAGAGAAAAGATATCAAAGAAACATGGCCCTCGAATGGGGAGTTTGATGGGGTTCACAGTGGCGGCCAGTACCTAGCGGTCAGGTTGAGTTGGCAGGCGTTGGGCTGCCGAGGCCGATGTTGTTTGTTGTTTGGGGGACCTGGATCACCAGGGAATCGCACGGCACACGCACACACACACAATGGGAGGCGCTCTGCTTCCAGTGTCATCGAATCGACGCTGCCTTGTCCAACGCAGCTTCTGGGGTCGCTGTGGCCTGTGCGCTGCTTGATGTTGTACCTTTGTACCCTGCAGCTCGGCAACGGCAACCCACTCACCCAACATGAGTTGGCGACAGAGCCCTGGAAGCTGTGACAGCTCAAGAACAACAACGTGTTGCCGGTCAGGCACGTCAGGCTCACCACCTTCACCGACCACCACCTCCCCGCCTCCCGCCCTTCCAGACGAACATGTCTGCCCTCTCCTGACAGCCTCACTCCGAGACGACCGTTGGGGATGGATTACCTACGTCAACATCTAAACATTGGCTTATCAGGCCTTGTTCCACTTGGCAAGTGTGGAGAGTTCGGCTCGCTTCCCCAGAGATGAAATCGACTCCATATCAAAAATTGGACTGTCTAGCCAATGGCCAAGCAGATATTGTAGGACATAGAAGGCTGCTACTCTAGGAGCACAAGAGTGGCATATGGCTCAGGGAGCATCAATTACAAGACACAATTTACAGCGGTTGTGGCGCATATCCATGGAGCACCTGCAATCTAGGTATGCATCTGTGAACGGCCCCGATCTTCGGCTTCGGCATACTTGTTTCAGAGCATCCTGCGGTGATCTTTGATGGCCATCCAGAAAACTCTACGCGCATAAAATAGAGTCCAATATTTCGGACGCTGTTGTGGGATGAGTACACCATGAAACCTGCAAATACTCCAAGGTTCATCCCATAAGGCACCGCAATCCTCCAAGAAGGCTATATGTTGCCGTGCCCAAGGTGGGAAGGATGAAGGCCACAGGCAATGAAGTCATGCTTGGGAATGGCGGGGCAAAAAGTTCCGTTCCTCTAATCCCGAGACTCATCACCATCACATTTTGAACATTTTCAGATTTGGACTCTGTGACAGCGTATTGAAATCGACCAAGACGGATGGATTAACTAGCACATACAGCTTTTTGACGACTTATAACCTGCTTGATTTTGTATCACAATCCTTGGTGTGCCCCACCTTGTGCATCTCGAGATAGGGAACTGTCAGTGGTTGAACCAGAGGAGCTTCATCCAGACCATGGAATTAGATCACTTGACAACACTGTGTAGACATGAAAATATGACATCTCACTCTGGTAATCAGCAGCGCAGTGCCATGAGGTTGTGGCTCTTTGAACCAAGCCATGACATATCGAAATGGCGTGCCGGAGCCACAGCCCCAAGCCACAGGACGAATCGGCATCCACATGCACTAATCGCAGGTATCCAGCGGTATAGCGTCGCACCTTATTATTTCTTATCGGGCAAAGCAGAGCCAAGCAGCTCTGGAACTGTTGCCCGATAAAACTCTCCAAGTGCCCGCCCCGTTGTATCACAAGTTTCCAGACAAGAGAGGTCTTGTTCCTGGCCTAGCGAGCATCTGGACAGAGAGTGGCTGCAGCTCCCTTTGTTCTCTCTTTCTCCCTCCCTCCTGGTCTGCCCCTTCTCGACTACCTCCGGTCCTCGGTCCCGCTGGGCGGCAACACAACAACACTTTCCACCGCAAAGGAAGCTTGCTCTGTCTGGAACTTGGACCCAAGAGACAAGTTTCCTTTTTTTGCGCCTGGCGAAGCGCACCGGCCGCGGAACAGCAGAGTCCCTCCCTATGTGCGGCCACGTTCCACCATCACGATAATGGAAGACGACACTCGTACGCCCGCCGAAAAGGCACATCCTGGACCTGCCACCGAGGGCAGTGCTCCTGTTGCCTCCTCTCCCACCACAACCTCTGCGGCTGGAACCAATTCCAGTGGCCCGCTGCCGCTGCGACATGGTCACGAGCTCCCCTTTGTCGCGGCCCCGTCCTCCTACTTGCGTCCAAAGCCCATCAGTCGCACAATGTCGGATAATAGAGCCTCAGGTCCGCTGGACAAGGAGCAGATGCAGGGTCTGGTGAGCATTTATCTATCTAACACCCATCGTGCCCCCCCTTGCCCAGCCGTCAACCCCCGCGCCCTTCCCATCCACGCGCACCCAGACACACACATGATACACACATGAAATACATGTATATACATACATAGACAGCCCGGCCTCCCTGGCACACATGTTCAAACATCCATCGACCCATCCTCCCCACGTTCCGAATGGCCACGCGCCCAACCCGCCTGGCTGGGAACGAACCCCGCTGTCTCCCTGCGCTCCCAACCTCGCAATGCAACTGCTGCTGATGCGGGGTTCCGGCCATGGGCTGCAGCAGACCCTGATGGCCTCGACATGGAAGCTAACGCGTGGTTTTGGACAAACAGAGAGGGGTGCGCGAGTTCCTCAAGGTCCGGACGAGTTACGATGTCTTGCCTCTGTCCTTCCGTTTGGTTGTGCTCGATAACAACCTGCTCATCAAGAAGAGCTTGAACATTCTCATACAAAACGGTTCGCGGACCCCTCCTTGACGCCCTCTGCTACCCCATGACGTACTGACTCCGGGTTGAACATGCAGGCATCGTGTCAGCGCCGCTCTGGGATTCGCAGAATTCAGCCTTTGCCGGCCTGCTGACGAGCACCGACTTTATCAATGTCATTCAGTACTACTGCCAGTTCCCTGACGAGATTGCGCACATCGATCAGTTCCGCCTGAGCAGTCTTCGAGGTAGGTGGCCGCCGCAAAGGAGGTTTTCTAGGAGAGACGGAGGCTAAAATGAAGGCGGCAGACATTGAAAGGGCAATTGGCGTGCTGCCGCTCGAAACGGTGTCGGTCCATCCTATGCGCCCCTTGTATGAGGCATGTCGGCGCATGCTCAAAACGAGAGCCAGGAGGATCCCATTGGTAGATCGGGACGACGAGACGGGAAGGGAGATGGTTGTCAGCGTCATCACGCAGTATCGCATCCTCAAGTTCATCGCCGTCAACAACGAACAGTACACCATGTTGCTGAAAAAGCCCGTCCGAGAGCTTGGGCTGGGCACCTACAAGGACCTGGCGACGGCCACCATGGGCAGTTCGGTTCTCGACGTTATTCACCTCATGGTCAAGTACAACATCTCGGCGGTGCCCATCATCGATAAGGACAACAGGGTTCTGAACCTGTTTGAGGCGGTCGATGTGATACCCTGCATCAAGGGTGGCGCCTACGACGAGCTGAGCGCCACGGTGGGCGAGGCGCTGTCCAGACGGGCCGAAGAATTCGGTGGCATCTACACGTGCAATGAGGATGACCGGCTGGATGCCATCTTTGACACAATTCGGAAGTCACGGGTGCATCGGTTGATTGTGGTGGATGACGATAACCGTCTCAAGGGCATCATTTCACTATCGGACATTCTAAAGTATGTTTTGCTCTATGGCGAGGAGGACGACGACATTCGGGGGAATTAGGTCGGGGGGCGGCATGGGCATGATAATATTTGGAACGGGGACCAGTATCTACCCTGTGTCCCTCACCAGGCCTCTTGGGTTATGCTTGACTCCGATTTATTTTGATTTGCATTTGCATGGCGTCACGGGCCGGATGTGGACAAGGAATACCATGGTTGCATATTCTGTTCTATTTTTTACCCCACGGTATAGACTTTTTGTTTCTCTCTGACTCTGACTCTCTCCCCCTCCCTCCCTCTGTCTCTCTCTCTCTTTCTTTCTCTCTCTCTCTCTCTCTCACTCTCAGTTTCTTAATTGAAGAGATTTGTGATATGTTTTACGTGGTGTCTATTCCCCTTGACCCTTTGAAGCTTTCCCACCAGCCACACTTTACTCGCCCACGGTCCCTCCTTCCGTTTGTTGGAAGGGGCATCCAATTCCTCCTGCCTGAACTGAACAACCTGGAAGTCAAACATGCAAAACGGGAAGCAGCAGAGGGGAGAAGCCTAAGGTAACTGACACACTAGCGTTGCTAGATACCTGCCTGCCTGCCTCTTTGTTGTTGCAGCAGCTTGCAGATGCACCTACCTGCCTGCACAAGGGGATAATGCACACCGTCAGGTCTTCTTTCTAATTTTGACCTTGACGCAATCTCTTTCTTTCCTTTGGTTGGAAGCATGGGGGGAAAGACAGACCGTTTGCTGAAGACAATCCTGCTTTTGGGGTCTGTTCATCTTTCTCGTGTGTGTGTATGTGTGTGTGTGTGTGTGTGTGTGTCTGTGTGTCTGTGTGTGTTGAATAATACTTTTATCCTGCGCTCTTCCTCCCTTCGATTCGATTGTTTGCTATTTCCCTTGTCTTTTACTGGATACAACAAACGAGATGATGCAGCAACAGCAGCAGCGGCAGCAGCAGCATCAACAAACCCTCCGGTTCGGCGGTTCTTCTCCGCCTCCTCGCCATGGGGACGAAGGTCGACGCGCTCGGATGGAACGGACCTGGTCGAGCGAGTCGCTTGATCAGGAGGAGGAGGATGACAACAACACCCACGAACCTTTATCAGATATTGACGAGGCGGGGCCGTCACTGTCGTCGTCGAGGTATGCCTCTCTCGAAACCCACCAGCCATCCAATCTCGCGGGAGGACGGTCGTTCAGCAGTGGGGGCAACTTTCAGAGTTCACCGGTTGGCGGTGGGTTTGGACCTGGGATAGGACCTAGAAGGTTACAGCTACCGCTTCCGCACTCGGCGACTTTTGGTGGTGGAAGGGGAGGAGGGAATGATAGCAGTGCGACGTGGACGAGCTCGAGCGGGGATTTGGGGGGGTTGAGCGATACGGATGAGGTGGGGGATAGGAGCGAGTTTGTGGGGGAGTATAACCGGTTGGCGGCGAAGTATGGGGTTAGGGGGATTGTGGTGGTTGAGGGTGGGGGGGGAGGGCAAGAGTCGGTAGGTTTGTTTCTCGGTGATTGTTGTTGTTGTTGTTGGGTGAGGAGGGGGGCTGACAAGGGCAACAGCCGGATAGGTCGCCTTTGCAGCAGCAGGAGAATAATCGACATTGTTCAAAGAGGAGTTGGTTTTCGAGGACATTTCTGGGGAGGCAGGTCTCGGGTGGGAGTGGGGTTGCGAGTTTGAGTGGGCGGTCGATGACTACGACGGGGGCGGAAGGGGGGGAGGATCAAAAGGGGAAGAAGATGGTGAAGCATAAGAGGAGCGTGAGTGATTTGGCCATGCATTTGGTGAATGGGGTGATGATGAGGAGGGATTCGCTCAAGGATGAGGACCTGCAGAGCTTGGTGAGGCTGTGCGGGAAGAGCTTCTTGTATCTGCCGAGCGAGTATGCGGCGGGATCGCTGGTGCTGCCGACGTGCTTTCGGGCGACGGCGCAATATCTGGTTCAGCATGCGGCAGATACTCAGGGGGTGTTTCGCATTCCGGGATCGGTGAGGGTGGTGAATGCGCTGTATGAGTATTATTGCTGTGCCGAGGGGGACAAGGACGAGATTGCGAGTACGATTCGGTGTCCGAATCTGCCGAGTCATATCAAGGTTGGGACGCACGATGTGGCCTCGACGTTTAAACGGTTGCTGGCGGGACTGCCGGGGGGGATATTGGGGAGTTTGGCCTTGTTTGATGCCTTGGTGGCTATTCACAGTCAGCTGAAGGGGGATCCCGAGTTTCCGAGGACGAAGCAGACGAAGTTGAGGGCGAGGTTGATTGCGCTTGCTATTGGCACGGTCAAGTCGCAGTTCCGGAGGGAGTTGATTTGTGCCGTGTTTGGGTTGCTGTGTTTGATTGGGAGGACGGCGGAGAAGACTCCCAGGGAGGATGAACTGGGACGGCCGCTGCCTACGGCGGATTTGATGGGGTATAATGCTTTGGGGATTGTGTTTGGGCCGTTGTTGGTGGGGGATTTGATTCATGGATATACGATGAGGATTGCAAATCCAAATCAGGGGCTGGTGTTGTTTCCTGTTACGCCACCTGCTGCCAGACGAGAGAGGAGGAAGTGTAAAACGTCCACAGATACGGAGGCTACTCATTCGCGGCGAGGGGCGTTGTCTGTTGACAAGATACATGTTGCGAACAGCATTGCTGAGATGCTGATTGTGCACTGGCGGGAGGTTGTCAAGCATATGAAGAACCTGGACGTGCTCAAGTCCAGCCCGACGGCAATCTCGGAGCAGCATGCTCGGCATCACTACCGGCAGCAGGAGTCTCTGCAGGACAAGGCTGGTGGGCTCAGACCTTCTGCGTCTGAGTCGTTTGTGGTGAGAAAGCCTGCGGAATGGGGGAGCGGGTTGAGAAATCGTCACTCGAGGCAATCCGAAGAAGGAGGATCACCTATTCCGCCTAGTCCTACTCCTGACGCTAGTAAGTCTACTTCCTCCGGATGGCTGCTAGACTCGGGACGGTTGGCTAACTAGGCGGAAGGACGAGCATCCGGTGGAGGGCCGGGACGACTCGGGATGAGCCGGTCTTCACTTTCGGTGCAGCGGCAACGGCCAAGGACTGGGAATGCTCGCTCTTCGTCCCAACATCGAGTTGGCGCGATGGCCTCCATGCCGTTGTTGTCGCCCACTGCTGAGGAGCCATCGCTCGCGGACCCGGAAGCAACATCCCCGACGGGCCATCACCATAATCAGAATTACCACGATGCCGCTGGTGAGCAGATGTATGGATACCCTCCCGCTCCTTTGGAAACCGTTCAGTATGCAGCCATGGAGGAGCCTCTCTCTCTTCGCCAACGACCCCCACCTTGGGCTCCAGGAGAATCAGTGCTGACGAGCTCGTCAACCGGCGCCGGAACAGCAGGTACTCGTTATCCCACTCCAGACAACATCAGCATGAACGTCCCCGAGATGCCGAGAGGGCCCTCTCCTGCCTCTCCGACTCCGACGGCCAGACGTCGACTTGTGATCTCCGCAGATTCCATCCGATTTAAGAACGACGTGGCGGGAAGCATGAGAGCGGAGAAGAAGCGGTTGAGTCAGCTGAGTTTGAACAAACGAGCAGACAATGATGACCAGTTTAAGGATATGGCAGAGATGAATACAGAAAATACAGGAGGACTTCAACGTACCAAAAATAAGGGTTGTCGAGTAAAAAGACCATCTGGTTCCTTCAGCAGTGCTCGGAGCAGGGACCGGAGTTCCGAGGACCACCAAAGAGGATCATCTCAAGATACTGCAAGACCGATAGTCGTTCCGGGGTCCTTTACTGTGTCTTCGCCAGCTCGGGTGGAAAATAAGGGTCTGCGAGATGATTTACCGCGGAGCGATGTCTCTGGACAGAAACGGTCCAGGCTTGCTGCCTGGCGATCAAGGCATCGGGGTGCTTCAACGGATACTGAGAGTCCCTCTGCTCAACCGACAAGTCCACGATTCATACCCTTTCGCTCGCGCAAGTCTCTTGGGTCGTCAGAGCAGCCCGGAGGATCTCCCACCGCCGGGGAGAGAAGGCAGCAGATCGGAAAGGAGAGGAGGTCGTCGCAAACTAGGACATCCATGAGCACCACTTCGCATGATGATGATAAGGTCATCAGCACGACGAGTAGTGGTGATATTAGGGAGAAGAGACTCTCGAGGCTGGACAATGCACGCAAGAAGTCGTCTCCTCTACCCAAGACACCGCAGCAGAGCCCTGACAAGCGGGCAACGACGATCGTCGAGTCTACTACTCCTGTCACTGCTACCCCTGGTACCACGGTGCAGCATTACCTGAGACCGGTCACGTCAGTCGGCAGCGCGGTCAAGGCCATGGCGGCGATGTTTGAGAGCGCGAGCAAAGAGGAGGCGTTTGTGCCGTCGCCTATGCAGAAGGTTGGGGGGGGAAGCCTTGATTTGAAGCCGAGTGGGGTGTTGGCGCAGTATACGGTTAACCCTTCGCCGAGGAAGGGGGTTTCGCCGTCGAAGTCGATGTCGCCGTTGAAGCCGCCGCCGCCAGCTTGTCCGGTTAAGCAGATTGAGATGAGGAAGTCTGAGAGTATGCCAGGGGAGGTGGTGGAGAGGGGACGGACGTTGGTGCCGCCTGTTGTGCCGGTGAGGAGGTCGAAGGGGAGTGTGGAGGCTGCGGCTGTTTGGGGGGCGAGTCCGGGGAGGTTGAGGAGTCCGGTTGAGGTTGAGAAGATGCCGGGGGTTGTGGGGGAGGGTAGCGATGAGCTTGAGGCTGCGATGGAGAAGGCGAAGGCTACTGGGGTTGTTGCGGGTGCGGAAAAGGGGGTGGATGAGGAGATGGTGGTGACACCGGCTCCTCCTGAGCGGGAGGCAGCTCGTAGGCCGAGTTCAGAGGTTACTACACCTAAGCATCGTGTCAGCTTTTCCCGGACTACGAGAAACGATGATGACTCACACGTCACAGTCAAGGAGAAGTGGTCTGCACCTTCTAGAGCTTCGAGTTTTGGTGACCATCCAGGGTTTCCTGAGCAACAGCAGGAAGAAGAGGAGCGGAGTGCCGGCCGGCAAAAATCGCAGACGATTGCTCTGGAGGCTCAGATTCGCAGTTTGCAGATGCAGTTGGTGGAAAAGTCGGGGCAGATTATGCAGTTGACGAGGGAGTTGGTTGTCAAGGCGGATGTCGGGGAGGAGTGCGAGAGGTTGAGGGAGAGGTTGAGGGAGGTGGAAATGGAGAGGGATATGTGGAAGGGGAGGGCGGAGAAGGCGGAGGAGAGGGTTGGGATGTTTGAGAGGGTTAGGGAACGGGCGAGGGCCAGGGAGGTGGGTGGTGAGGGGGAGGGAGTAGGGGTGTTGGATGGGGTGGATGATTTTATGGAGGAGTGTTATACGGGGGGGTATGATGAGGTTGGGGGTTGGGAACAGAAGGGGGAGGTGGTGAGTGGGTATAACCAGCCGGCGGTTGTTATTGAGGCGCCGGAGCAACAGCGTCAGTATCTACAACCGGAACAAAACACCCTGTCTCTTCACCCCAGTGGGAACGGACAGAAGAAACCCGTCCACAGTCCTTCTCTCAGCCCGATGCCATCTTTAGAACTGCAGCAGGTTGAGCAAAGACAAGGAGGAGAGGAAAGTTTTACGGAAAGGATGAAGAGAAGGTTTAGAGGTTTGCCGAGGGAGGCGAGCAGTGCTATTGCTAGTATTGAGAACAGTAGGAGTAGTGCGGGGAGTCCGTATGATATGGATGAGGAGTATCCTGCGGAGATCTTGCCTTTTCCGCCTCCGCCTGTATCACCCAGGCATAGGGATAGGGACCGTGGGGATGGGGCTGATGGGAATGAAGATACGAGTAGTATGTGGAGGGCGGCGGAGGAGATGTTTAGTGGGGTTAAGAGGCAGTGTTAGACGGGGTGGTCATGGATATCATGACGGTTAGAGTAGGGGAGGTGGATATTATTCAGGGGAGTGGGATAGGTTTTATTCTGATGAAAGAGGCAGGGGGGAGTTGTATAGGTAGAGGAAACGTTTGTATAGCAAGCTAGTTGAGATAGGATGGGGTGGAGGTGTGATACATGATGTTTGTTTCTTTTATCTGTGCTTTGGTTGAGGTGACTTTGTGTGACGATTGGACCTTGTCTAAGCTTTGATTTTCAAGTGTTGTTTGTATCTTTTTCTTGGTGCGTATTTTGAGAGTTGTAGAGTGATTTTGTGGCAGGATAATGGTTACTTGTCACGGCTGGGATTTGGAAGCTCGTCAAGCACGTTTTCCAACATCTTTCAAGAAACTGTCTTGGTAGAAAATAAGCTGCCAGGTAGAACAAAGTTACACCTCTGGCAGGTTGAGAGTAGGTATGATACTGGTTTTATCTATCTGAGAACAACGATGGGTGTTTGCACTACAGATACCTATTGGAAGGGCAAGTCTTGGCCAGTTTCAAGACTCAAGCGCCGGCCTTGCTTGTCTGTTTGAAGCTAGAAACTTGAATTGCGATTGTCCAAGTTGCAATTGTATATGTTTCCACAAGCGTGGCAGTATTGAGGAAGTGTACGTAAGTAAGCTCAATCCCCAGTTAGACATAAGACACCACAAGTAAACACATTCAACATCTACATTCAAATAACATGCCAAAATAAAAAAGGCCCCAATATATACAACAAAAAAGTTTTCCACACACACACACACACATAAAAGACCCCCCGTACGCATCTGCTTGCTCTCCTTCTTCGATCTCTTTTATAACCCTCCAAGTCCAAAAATCTTCTGTTCCACGCGACTAGTTGATTTCCATCTTCCCAGTCGAGCCAAACAAAAGCAACCAATACATTTCCAAAACCAGCACCCCACAGCCCCCCAAGACCTCGCATCCCAAATAATGTATATCCATGCAAAAAGAGGTCCTGCGGCTGTCTGTGTCTGACCGGAAAATCGCAAAAAATAGTTTCTGGTATATCCAAAAAGATGACAAGCAAAAAGGTATCGAAAAATGGGGCTAGACTAACAAGCCAAAGATAACTCGCTCTTCTAGAAAGAAAAAAAAATATGAGTATTGTCTCTCAAACCCTCTGACGCCAGTGGTAAACCCAGGCATTATTGAATAGGTGTAGGTGTGTGCGGGCATGTACAAGTGTTACGCTGTAGATGAGCGCAGGTGCTTTCAGACGCTATGCTTTCAGGCGCTATTGTTTTCAGACGCTATGAATCTTCGGTGAATCGAGATTGTGAGACGCGAGATCCGGCGTGTTGTACGTTGATACTTCGACCGACGGGATCCTGGACCTGGAGCAGATTGGGAAATGCGGAACGACGTTGACCGCCCGGCATAGGCGAGTGCTCCTCAATTGGCGTTCGTGCTGGGCCGTCGTGGTAAACGATAACACCGCTTTCGGGTCGCATCGGTGAGCCTAGTTGCAAAGGAGGGAGGTTCGAACTTTCGAGGAAGGCCTGTGAGTCCCTGTAGTAAGACGTGCCGATGCTGTTGCGGGGATCCGGATCGGACCATCCATCCCCCCCCGACTCCAAGACGGATACCAACTTCCTCCCAGAAACGCGATAAAATCCCTTCTCTTGTGGTTCGGCCGGTGGCGCCTCGATGGCTCGGTTTCCGTTTAGCTTGGCAAGTGCGGATGGAACGGCGAATGGGAACCTGATCTGCGACATTCTTCCTGCGCCTCCGCTGGGCCCAGATGATGGACCGGATCCGAGACCTCTGCCGCGAATTGTGCTGTCTCCATCCCCAAGCAGCATGATTCCTCGCCCCTGCTGTTTCCTCCACTTGAGGAAAAACATCAAGACCAAAGCCACAATGGCGATACCAGCAACACTGCCCACCACTCCACCGACCACGGCGTTTCTGGCCTCGGGGGTCAGTCCAGGGCCAGGATCAGACCCAGTGTCGTCGGCCGTAGGTTGCGGTGCCGGGATGCCTCTTACGCCGCCGGCATCATCGCCGAACCCGTTGATCACTACTGTTGGGGCAGACGAGGTTGTGGTCGAAGTCAGTCGAGTGCGCGAGCTGGTGCTGCTCTTGGTAAAAGAAGAAGATGAAGTTGTTGAACGAAAGAAGGACGTCGAGGTCCTGGTGGAGTTTGAAAAGAGCGCTGGTAGTGTGCTGTTTGTAAAGATTGTGGGCGGTAGGCGCGCTGGTCATGGTGTTAGTTGAGGTCAACATGGACAGGAGCAAAGATCCAAGACGCACTAGACGAGGAGTTGAAGTTCCCCGAGGACAATATGGGAAATGGTGGCGTTATGCCAGAAGGAGTGGACGTCAGCGTCTCGACGGACGTTGACTGGAAGGAAGATGAGAACTCGGGCTCGGTCACGGCCGGAGGCGTGGGCGTCGGCGTGCCATCCTGGCTGGGATCGAGCGTCGGGTCGGGGAGAGACACGCTGGGCAATAGGTCGTCGGGCGTGGTGAGGCCAGCAGTGACGGCTGCCGGGAGGGTGTCTATGGGCGACGGTGCGACGGGATCCGAGCGAAGGGTCGAAAGGCTAACGAGTGCGCCTGTAGCATCGACGTATTGAACGACAGAAACAGTTTGGACGACAACGACCTGGCGCGGCTGCAGTTTCGCATCGGAGGGGGAACGAGCGTGGTGGTTCGGTTGTGGTTGTTGGGGGTTCTCGAGCGATTGAGAGAACTCCCGGTGCAGGTGTCGGTGCTGGTTGTGATGGTTGAGGAGGATGGGAGAGTGGTTGCTGTGAGCGTGATCGTGGCGGGTGCGGCGGGCCTGAAAGAGTGAAGACCCGGGGCCACCAGCGGCTTGGTTGTGGTTAGTCATGGCGCTTGCGTAGGCAGCGCAACTGGGAAAAAAGTGGGAAAAAACGAGTGACGGCAGCTATTCGTTGCCCAAAAAGGAGTGTTGGGCGTGTCTCGGTGATCGGTAGTCGGTACGGGACCCGTATTGGTGTTCGCCTGGCAGGGCCCTAGCAGGAGGAATCCCGTATTCGATGGGTTGGCGGTGCTGCGTTGGATTGCCGCAGCTCGTAATGGATGTGGTGCTGCGTGATTCGGTGCAGTTGACTTGTCATAGTCATGGTCGCTATCATTCCATCGTGAGTTTGTGTCGACACCTTTTCTTAGGTTCGTTGTCCTCTCCTGGCAATCTCCTCCATGGGGGGCTTCCGCGCTGCGTTGTGTTGGGTGTGTCGCTGTCCTGTGTTTGGGGCGGGATCTGGTGCTCCTGGGACTGTACTGGACTGCAAAGAGGAGGGGAAAAAAGAAGAAAAAAAGAAAAAGAGAGAGATCGGAAAGGGCAATAAACACCAAGCAAGGGCGCCGACGTGGATATAGGATCCTCCCGTCAGTAATTAAAATTGCTGCTGGCCGTTGAAGAAACAGCCCAGCGCTGGCGGTGGGCATCAAGCCTGAGCCTGTTCTGCAATCTCGCTTCCCACAGAGGGTTGGCTCTTCTTCAGCACCCCCGACGCCCATTGGCCAATCACAGATGGCTCTGCCCTGCGGGATTGCGCGTGTCCACCCCCCCATTGGCCCACTCTTTCGATATGCATTCTTGGGGCCAGAATTGCCCTCTGCCTATCGACACCAGAAGAACACGAGCTTCATTTGGGGAACGGCCAAGTCAAGACGTTACACCAAACGGGAACAGGGCCTGCCATGTCTCTCGTGTCGGCGGTGACCATATGGGGACGAGAACTGTCTCCGATACTCTGTATCATGAACAGATATCGGCGCTTCCACGACTCCATAGTTGACACTCGTTGGCTCCATCGATCGTTTCAAAATAAACCTCCGTTCCCTACCCTTCCCTGCCCTCCCCTTCGATATTGGGTAGGCATGGTAGGGTAGGGCAGCCCGAGCCGACTCGGAGGAATCACGGGTACCGGAAGATACGCAGCGTAGCGCAACATCGGACGAAGAAGAGGGGGCTTTGGGTAACCTGCGTTAGCTCCAACTGCTCTGCTTTCAACTTCACCTCTTGGGCACTCACACTGCACTGCACTGCACTCCACCTGCCACCCAACCACCACCGCATACATCTTTTGAAGCTCCAGTCAGGAACACAGCCTCATTTTGGCATGTTTGTAGAGCCACGTTTTTGCTGTCGTTGAACAGAGACATCTTGTTCTGTCTTACCCGAGATTTTGTGTAGTTTATCAGATCTTAACATATCGTCAAATTCAACTAGTCTAGCGTTTCTGACGTCATGCCATCAACCACAAGCTCGAACCTATCACCACCACCGTCTGTGCACTCAACCCTCCAGCTGCCAGGTGCGTCTGATCCCTACAGGTTGCCAACATGGCCATCTGGTCCGGGTCTGGTCCGCGATCCCCGCATGTCTTCGACACAGTCATTGGTGTCCTCGACGGCGGGGTTGAGTATGGAGGAGCATGGCCAACCAAGGAGGCGCAAGTTGCTGGTCATCTACATCCACGGCTTCATGGGCAACGATTCGTCATTCCGCTCGTTTCCCGCACACGTGCATGCTTTTCTCAAGGAGGCACTGGCCGAGACTCATGTCATTCACACCAAGATCTACCCCCGGTACAAGACATACAAGTCTATCGAGGTGGCCTGCGAGAACTTCAGCAAGTGGCTGATGCCTCATGAATCGCCCACCACCGACGTGGTATTGGTAGGGCATTCCATGGGAGGGCTTTTGGCTGCCGATATTGTCTTGTTGGTAAGTTTGTCTATAACAAAATAAGCAGCCACGGCGGTCTGTATTGGGGGCGGCCGCTGTTGTGAATATGTTCTACTGAGGCAAGGTCTTGAGCTAACATCAACCCCCACTAGCCAAGACATGACGCACCACCAAGCGGAGGACCTCCTTTCCGTCACCGGATCCTAGGGAGCATTTCTCTCGACGCTCCCTTACTGGGCCTTCACCCTGGTATCGTTGTATCCGGCATCGCCAGTCTCTTCAGGCCCTCACCTCCACCCCCTACAGCACTGGATAGGCCATCTTCAGACTCAGTGATACCCAGGGATATTGCACCATCACCATCAGGTCGTCTATCTCCCGATGCCTCAATCTACGAGCAAATCCGGCCTCCCTCAGGGGCACCTTCCCCTACACTCGGACAATATCCCTTCCCATCTCCACCTGCAGCCCCAGAACCGGACCCAACCTACAACCCAACCTTCTTCAACGACGTCGCCTTCATCGATCGCGGCTGGATCAAGAACATAGCCCACTTTGCCCAAAAACACAAGCAAGAGAACCTCTTTGAAGCAGCAGCCAGCCACATCGTCTCTCATCTTGAATTCGGCGGCTGCCTCGCCGATTGGAACGGCCTAAAGACCAGGTACAAAAGACTCCGTCAACTAGAAGACATTGACGACATAGCCCACCCCGAACTCGGCCCCAGAGTCAGATTCGTAAACTACTACACCGTCTCCACCGGCATCCCAAAGAAGCCACGAAAACCCGGCACCCCCGACAATGGCCTTCTCAAACCGTCAACCTCGTCACCGATACAATCAGGGGTGTCCACCCCCAGGATTTCGATAGAAGACCACAGCGAGGCAGGCAGAGCTGCAGAGATTCTTCAGTTCCTGGACCCAACACCAATACCTGAAGAAGAACCCCTGGAGGAAGAACCGCTAAAAGAGGAATCTTCCTCCCCGACACCACCAGAACCAACCCAGCCACCACCATCTCCACCAGAAGATGACACCCTCCCCCCCATCCCAGATGAACCAACCCCACCTACCCCCCCGGATCTTGATTCCCTCCCCGACAAAGAAACCCGCAAACAAGCAGAAAAGGTTTACAAGCAGACCAAAAAGACATACGAAGAAGCGGTCAAATCCCGGTCCAGAGCCATAAAAGCCCGGGAGAAGGCCATTGCTCAAAAATCCAAAGAAGAAGAAAAGCTCCGAGCCCAAAAAGCCAAAGAGGCGGAAAAGCAAGCCAAAGCCGAGGCGAAAGCCCGAGAAAAGGAAGAGAGACTACGCCAAAAGGAGCAGGACCGTCAGCAGAGGAATAAACTCCACAAAACCTCCTCTTTGGATCAACAAGAAGAAGATGATGAAGAAGCAGGTGGGAAGAAACGGCTCGGGAAATTCTGCCTTTTGCCTAGGGAACGGGATGACAAGTGCTGGGTTCAGGTCTACATGCGGGATGTGGACGAGGTGGGGGCTCATTGTGGACTGTTTTTTGACACGGCGCCGCATTATGAGCTGCTGGTGGGGGATGTGGGGGAGATGGTGGCTGGTTGGGTGAGGGAGGATGGGACGAGGAGGGTTGTTTTGGGGGAGGAGGGCGAGGATTTGGATTAGATTTTGTTGTAATGTGTAATCTTTGGTTGGTACCTACAAAAGACAGAGAACGAGTGATGGTAATCTTACCTGCAAGACTACGCCCTCCCCCCCCCTAACCGGGACTTGTTGGCTCCCGACCCTAGACATGGGTTGTGGTAACCTTTGGTGTGGCTGAATGAAGGCGTGACTAAAACCATGGTCGTCTGAGTTGTGCTCAACTGGTACTCGGTAAGAACACGAACAGATGGCGTAAACGCCTATCGCTCAACAACTAATGACTCGGATGGTGTGAATCACCACCGGCCTGGCCAGCAGGAAATATAAATATCTCTCCCGACGCGCATGCAACTGGGTAGACCACAACCGTCATCACCAAGGACTACCTATCAACTGCAGCCGCAGAAAGAAAAAGGGGACATCCTGACGGACATTCGTAAGGCCACCCATCCAATTGCACCAAATGTGGCTTTCTAGACAATACCTGGTAGCAACAAAAAGGTTCATCAAACTGAACAGCCCATCTGGAGGGAGGAACAACGCACATCACAATCACATCACGGCACACAGGATATAAGATAGCAAACGCTGCTTTATTATCGCTTTTCCACTCCCTCCTTCTCACACCCCATCATCACCTAACCTCACCACCATCTCTCCCTACTCCCCACCACATCATCTTGCCTTCCCCCGGAAGACAAAAGCAGCAACCTCACCAACCCCAAAACCACAGACCATATAGACCAGGAAACTCACCCACCACCCCCTGCGATATCAAAATTCCTCTCATAAAAAAAGAAGAAGCCAGCCGGTCAACCCTCTCTAAACCCCCTTTTCATAAACCCGTTTCCTTATGATCCCGGCCTCGGTCCTCGGTTGGTCATGTAGGTCCCCTGTCCTGCTGCCCCTCAGCAAAGAAAAACAATAATATAGAACCTCGCGCGCGTCAGAATAATCAAAGCCCGCCAATGTACCCTCTCATCATGTTTCTCATGTCCTTGGTATGATCTTTGTGAACGTTTCCCCCGCCCCCACCTCGCCAAATGTCAAGAACGATGAAATGCCTCAAGTAACCCTGGTCCCCCAAACGGTATAAAGCTTGTTTGTTTGTTGTTTTGTGTTGTTCCCTCCCCCGGGGAATATCAAATTAAATGTAAAATAAAAAGACAGAACCTTAAACCCCAACGCCTTGCTGAAAAATCAAATTTGCAAAATGCAAAATATCAGTGTTTCTTGTGTCCCCCGATGATGCCCTCGATGTTAGCCCACGATTGTGGTGAACCCACAAAGCCAATGCCCTCTGCTCGACAACGAAAGCCATCCAACAAACGCGAAAGGATCCGTTGATTGCGATTGAGACAAGGCCGTATAGACTGACGGATACCGGAAATTCAAGTTGATGGGTATGTTTTGATCAAATCGATGCCGTACTCATCAACTATGCAGCTAGCGTCTCAAGTACGCGGGTCGATACCAATCGCTGTTGCTGCCGACCACATTCGTTGCAAAGAAAAGGCTCCAAAAGCTGTGACCGTCTTTTCGTCTCGGTTGTCAACTCTCCGCGCAAAGAGGCAAGACAAGGCAAAACATTGTATGATGCGTCGCGGGCGAGCCAAGGTCATCGTCAACCGGTACACCAGGTATCACCCTGAACACTGGTAGGTGTGGCTTTTCTAATCGGCACGTGGCCGGCGTCCTCGTCCCTGTGCTTTGGCACCACCGTTTGCAGTTTGCTTTTTGGTAGCAGTCTGCGACTTGGTGACACGCTCGGGCGGCGGCTGGCTGGACTCAGCAGCTGGAGACTCCTAAGTTCCAGCGCCATAGACCGGTTGCCGGGCTTGAGGATGGGCCTGTGAGACTCCATGGGTCTGTTCATGTGTCAGTAAAAGATGTCCCCGATGCTCGAGATCAGCCATGAAGAAGCACCTTTTTTCTGCGCTTGTTCCCAGACGCCATATCACCCTCTCCAGTAGAGTAGCCTGACGCAGCGCCTGTGTCATCGTCTGGAAAGCCTTCGCCGTAGCCTTCGAAGCTGCTGTCACCGTAGCTTCTCTTCTTGACGGCACGCTTGGCCCTATCCTGGGCAGCGACCGGAGTGCCAACCTTGATACGAGGCTGTTGAGACCCTCCAAGGTTGAGCGGGGTGTTGGGTGCGGTAGGTCTGGCAGAAGACATGGCTCTGTCGCCCTTGCCGGGGCCAATCTCGCCCAAGACCGAGCTGTCCCAGACACTCTTGGGAACGACACCCTTGCTCATAGTGGTAGCACGCATCAGCTTGCTCTTGACCTCGGGGTTGAATCCGTGGTGAATATCCTTGCCCCTGACGTATCTTGCATCCCAAACATCCTCGGGCACCTGCATCAACCAGAGCATGCTATCCTCGCGGTGGGGATCTTGCTTGACCGAGTCGAAGTGGCCTTGAACGCCGAGCTTCTTGATGAAACCCTTGTACGTCTTCCTGATCGCATTCTTCTCACCGTTCGGAAGCACGCGGGCTACCGAGTCGGCAAGAGGTCCCAAGCCGTAGAGCTCAAAGAGATCTTCCGACACATGCGGGCGCGGCGTAGGATGGGCTAGAAAGAGCACGTGTTAACCAAGTCTTTGAACAAAAAGCAGTAGTCACCAAGAAACCACCGCATTCATCACTGAGTTTCAAGGGAGCCTTACGAGTTCTGCAAAGGAGGTATTTCTCGCCCACATCAAGGTGCAGGTCATCAATACCAAGTTTGCGGCCCTCGCTGTGCACCTTCTTCTGCTGTCTATCGCCGAGATCGTCAAAGGCTCGCTTGCGCTTGTGGGGGGAGTCTCCGCCCATGACGACGTCCTGGGAGGCGTCGGTGGGTAATGTGCTTCCGTTTACGCTGTGGGCAGGAGTCGGCAGAGCGGTCGTGATGGAGGTCATGGAGCTGCTCATGCTCATATTCTGGTCGCTCGTGCCAGGAGAGAATTGCGAGGGGCTTTGCGGAGTCTGAGGGTGGAAGGACATGATGGACCGACCGACAATGGCGAGATGATGCGATGTGGTCGGGATGGTAAGGGTGACCGAGAGAAAATCCTTGGCGCGACCGTCACCCGAGCGGAGTGGCGACACGGACAAAGAAAAAAAATTGAACCACAAACAAGCGGTCGGTATCGGATTCGCAAAGAAGATGGCGGCCTGGGGATGATAGACCGCTTCGCTCGATGGAAAAGTCGGAGATGCGATGCGGGAAGGGCCTGGGGCGGGGGAGGAGGTTGTTGTGGGCGAGTCGCGCGAAAGCGCCGACGACGGCTTCGCAGAACCTCAATCCAGCAACATGCACTCCTCCTGCTGCAGCGGCGGACTCGAAAAATCGGATTTCGGGCCGGTGAATGCTTTCAGACCGTTCTATATGACGGGAATCGGTGTTTTTCGGCGGTCGCGGGCCTCTTCTGGGGCTCTGGGCGATTGAATGAGGCGGTTGGGCGATGGGCGGTTGTGAGGTTTGATGGATGATGATGGAGGAGAGGAGGTGCTGCGGTGCTCGCCTTCCTTGGTAGAAGCCGTTCGGTCACTTGGCCGCTCCCAGAACTGGACAGTGCGGAAGTCTCTTTCTGCCACGCGCCCCACTCTAACCCACACGAGCCCACTCTCCCTGAACTGGTCGCGCAACCCTCGCGCGCCAGCCAATCGGGTGCCTGCTTTCCATCCAGCCTTTTGGCGATTTGATCTCGACGGCCCGCTGCCCGCCGCCGGATGTCCATTATCAATTTCCATCTTCGATGAATTGAGGAGATACCATTGCCATTATCCATTCAGTTATTATATCGTTATAAGACGCTATTCAGTTCTCTCTCTGACTCCGAGAATTCCGTGTGATTGATAAAGAGTCACACTAAGGAGCCGGCGTTTCTGTTGATCGGTTGGTCCATCGGACGTTGTCCTCCACACCACCCACCCAGGCAACAAGCGGCGGCCGCCTTGGACCGCCCTGAAGAAATCGGGCTGATGTGCCACAAACCTACGAACCTAAAACCTCACTGTCCAGACCGCTGGGCTGAAGCGATCGCCGTTGCATATCCTCAGCATGTAGCACGACGTCATTTGGCTATATCCCATTTATGTCATTGTCAAGATGCTCATTATCACTACTATTCTCGATGATTTACAGCAGGGTTGTTGGAATAGAGAGAGAGTCACGAATATGGGGGGTTACACAGTGCGTGAGATGGGCTGACAAATCTGGAGAGCAGTGCTGGCGGGTGATGATAACCAGCCCACGAGCGACAACTCATGGCGCGGCCAAATTTCGATATTATCAAACGCCAGCAATCCACAACTCCACCACCCATATCAAACTTTGTTGAACACGCTCAAAACTCAAAAGCACTGTTGCATCACGAGCCGGCCCAACTCTGACACGTCGTGCGACTCTTCCCTCTCGACTCAGTGACCGCCCGGGCGACCGCGTCAGAGACCAATGTTTCGAAGTTGTCCAAGCACAGCCCCTCTCATCAAAGTCGTGACCATCACAGACTGGTCAACCCAAAAAAGACGACCCTCCCATCGCAGCGCCAAAATCAAAAAGTCGCTGTTAGACAAGTCGTGTTCGATTCGTTGTAATCCCCCTCCCACAATCCAATCGCCGCTCTTCCTTGCCACGCTCGAACCAAGCAAGCGTTGGCAATGAAAAACAAGACCAGAATTTCTCTCCAAAGCTGAAGAAGTTGGTAATTCCAAAAATTCCCTGCCAGGAACGAGTCCCAACAAGAGCGGTCAGGTATGTAGTTTTCAACTAGCAAAAACGCGATCTCGGACGAATCCTCACTGATACGCGTAAAACCCCTGCACTTGGATGGAGAAAAAAAAAGAAGAAGGGAAGGAAGTTGATGGGAGGGCGGGCGAAGTTATATACACAAGGGGATTGGTCTGTGCACGCCTGCAAATTCGCACATGAAAAAGCGGGGCGCTCTGCCTGCTCCTGACTGCTGCTCCACAGCTGGCACTGTGAAAATCGGCGATGACATTGATTGTGGCTTGTCAATACGCACTCACCACCCACACAAGGCAGTTGTTGGGCACTGGCAGCAATCCTCATGGCAGGAGTCATCTGACAGTGCCACAAAGTCCTTGAGCACCCTCTGCAGCATCTATCTGAGGTTATACAAGCAGGAGCCCAAAAGAAGCACAAACGACAAACCAAATAGTACATGGCTTCCAAATAGTAACAATTTACATACAACAACTGCCCCTAATCCAGCAGTGTTTCTTTTAGTGTATAATACAAACCAGGGCCTCCATCAACTCTGAACTAGGCATATGAAACCTTGCTAGACGGGTAAACAACAGTGCCCATTGTTGTCTCCTTGGTGTTCTTCTGGCCAGGCAGGAAAATGCTCGTCACCAGATCACTCCTATGCCGCTTGATCATCTCCTTCAGGGCCGACCTCTCCACGACAATCCTGCCCGTCTCAAGCAAATCCTTGACATCCACATCCTCCAGCTCCAAAGCCCTGCCGTTCTCACCCGCCACCCCCATCGCGGTGAACAGGTTCATCCGCTCCTCCCCCGTGATGAATGTCGTCCTGCCATGAGCCTTGCCCCACTGCATCGCTCCCAGCATCTCGCCAACGTACTTTTCAATAAAGGCATCCTCAAGCTCGCGGGTCAAGAGGCCGTCCTGGGCTTGCTGGAGGAAGTCCTCAGGGAGAGGGAGATCGAGCCCGTCCTCGGTAACGATGAGCTCGCCACGGCGATACCGGTAAGAAAGAGCTGTGCGCCAGGCCAGATCGTAGACCTTGCGGTTGAGCTTAGTGCCGAAATCGCGGTTTCGGGGACCGTGGGATTTACCACCACCGCGTTGTAGCGGTGACTGCTTGTTGCCAACACGAGCTCTGCCCGAGCCCTTTTGTGGGCGAACCTTTCTGTGGGAACCGGCGACCTCCCAGCGAGTCTTGGCTTGGGCCGTACCTTGTCGTGTGTTGTCACCTTCGTAGACGACCGCAAGGTGAAGAATGTCGCGCCGGAGGGGGAGGTAGAGGTGCTTGGCTGAGTATGTTTCGAGGGAGCGGGGGGCAAGGTCGGGGAAGGAGTGGACGGTAACAGGGACAGTGGTGACTATTAGCTCTGTTAGCAAAAATATCACTGTTGTATGGTCATTCGTAGACCGAGTGAGGCTATCGCATACTGGGAGTCCATTTCTCAGCTACTGATCGTGTGATTTTGGAAACGGGCGCCTCGGTGGCCATGGACCGCCTTGATATTAACGGAGCTGTGCGGACCTGGTCATGGGCACAGCATATCAGCAAGACTGTCCAAATCTAACCCAGAACCAAGGCCGGACAGAAAATACACACTGGGACTGTTCTGCATGTTTGCGCACCGAGGCTCAAGCCCCTCATCGCCTCGCTGAGGCACCTCATCCCCTTGCCGGCCATTGCGGGGGGTCTGTCGTCGGCAATCGGTGCTCGACCAGAAAAGCGGCGGGTTGTAGAAAAAGGCCGAGTGAAGGCGCCCGCTATCGTCCCTCCCAAGAATGACCTTATATCCGCTCTGTCGGGCAATTCGCGAATATCTTGACTGTCGCTGGCTGCTTCTCTTGAAGCTCTGAAAAAAGATCTGGAGTCGTTGGCGCACAGACGCTTGCTAGGCCGGACGTTTACTGGACCCCTGGGCGTGCGAGAAGCTGACTGGATGAACCGCCGTGCATGGGTCCACGAATTTTCTCTATCGGCGCCGGCTCAAGAGACAAGCGAAAGGCCGACCAGATCCTCAACAGCTCAGGGCATAGGTGGAATTGGGAGCCCAAGACAGCTCCGAAATATTCAGAAATCATGTCGGGGACTCAGCAGGTTGCCCGGCCCCTTGTGCGGTCTCTCAGGCAAGCTACCAGCACCACGGCAACATGTCAGTCCAGGCCAATGGTCGCCGCTATTCGCCAATTTTCGTCGACCCCCAGTCGCAGCGATGAGCCCACGACGACAACCCCCGCAGGATCTGATGCGCAGAAGCTCGCCGCTGATGCTGCCGTTCTTGTCCAGAAGAAGGCCTCAGAGATCACAGCAATCAAGCAGGGATCAGAGGAGGAGCTGGCCAAGCTGCTGTCACCAGAACTTGGTTCTAGGAGAAGGAGAGCTGCTATTGCTACCACAGGCGACATTCCTTTCGAGCAGCTGCCATACCAGTGCTTCCAGGAGGCCCGCAAGGTTTTGGCCAAGGACAGAGAGGAGAAGATCGCCAAGATCAAGGCAGAGCTTGCGAGAATCAAGCGGATAGAGCAGACAGACGCCAGCACTTACAGAGGAGGCGAGGTGTTTAAGCAGAAGCGGTTGGAGAGTTTGAGGAAACATGTCGAGGAGCTCAAGATTCAAGCCGATATCAACGACCCCGTGGTCAAGAGGCGGTTCGAGGACGGGCACGGTGCGTTGATGTCCTTTTTATACCGCCGCCAGCTTTCACTAACATGCACCCAGGTGACATGAACAAGCCCATCTACCGCTACCTTGCCGATAACAAGTGGCGCTCCATGGACTACAAGATCATCACCCAGCGTATCCACCAGTTCAACATCGTCCCCGACATCCTCCCCAAGTTCGACCCAACCATGGACGTCAAGATGACCTTCCGCGGCTACAAAGCACCCCCCGGAACCATCCTCGACTCGCTCATCACCGAAAGCCCCCCCAACCTCCGCATGCAAGTCTTCAACTCTGGCGAGCGTCTCCTCTCCGTCGTGGTAATGGACTCGGACGTTCCCAACCCGGAGACGGACTCGTACGGCCGCCGGCTGCACTTCATGGTCACCAACATTCCCTGGTCTCCCACTTCGACTTCTCTCAACCTCCACCGTCTCAACTCCAAAGCCAACTCTGAATCCCCCCAGGGCGGCCTCCCCGAAGACGGCACCCTCGCCATCCCTTGGCTGCCCCCCACTGCCCAAAAGGGCTCGCCTTATCACCGCCTGAGCGTGTTTGTTCTTGAGCACAACAACAACCAGCCTCTTGATCTTGGCAAGCTCAAGGAGATGTACGGTGGGAGAGAAGGGTTCTCGCTCAAGTCGTTCAGGGACAAGTTTGATCTTAATCCGGTCGGGTTCACGCTTTTCAGGAGCGTGTGGGATGAGCATACGGCTGAGGTGATGGCTAGGCATGGTATTCCGGGGGCGGATGTTGAGTTTAAGCAGCCGCGGGTGCACTCGCTCAAGCCGCCTAGGAAGGCGAGGGGTTGGGAGGCGAAGAGGCAGAAGCCCAAGTACAAGAGCTTGTGGAAGTACTCCAAGAGGATCAAGGGGCTCAAGTATTAGGGGGGGAGAGAATGAAAATGGGGTGGAATTGTATTATAAGTGTGTATTGGGTGTGTTTAAATGCCATGCCACGGGCTGTATATTAGACATGTTGAATACCATGTGGGCATTGACCCTTGTTCATGTCGTTGTGTGCAATATATACGAGCAAAGACTGGGGCTCGAAGCTTAGGCTTTTGGTCAGTCTTTGCACGCCTGCCGGCCACCGTGAAGACATAGATCTTGGAGCTATACCTCTTTACTAGTTGACGCCCACGTTGCTAAGAAGAGATCGACGTTCTATTACATGATATAAAGTTGCCATTTTGGGAACTCAAGGCCAAAACACAACCTAGCTGAGCCTCGACCACCAAGGCTATGATCGGATAGCCTTCAAAGACACTGGTGGCGCATTCAAGGTGACCACAAAGCCCCTTTGTGTTGCCGATCAGCTTGATCAGGCCTGCAGCAATCTTCCTGGCCACTCAGATATCACTTGACTACTCGAACTAGGAAACAGTTCTGATCCGAGACCATCTATGCGAAGTGGTTGTGTCATCCACTGTAAGCGTTAAGCCTCGTCTTATCTCTGATGCTTCCGAGATGGGACGACGTTGAAAGTTCCACGTATAGGGTGCTTGGCAAAATTGACAACCAGTCTCCAGCAACGACTCTGAAAAAATAAATTAAAAAGAATTTCAAGAGTTTAGAAAGCCGGTGGATTTGTCATGACTGACCATGGTGACATCAACGTCCAAGCGGCGGGGTTTCTGGTCGACGACCCCTCCACGGCAACACATGCCCGTTTCATCACTGTCTCACAACCGGCGGCTTCTGGGAACCCCTTGCCCGCGAAAGAACCGACTGAGCTCGAATCCAGATTCCAGAAGAGGCCGCCCTCTGACGGGATTGGCAGTTTATGATCGACCTCGACAACCACGGGTCTCGAGGACAGTGGAAACCTTGGAGAAGAGCCCAGAAGCTCTCGGTGAGGCATGGCATGATATTGAGTCCCTGAACATCATCATCATCATGGGAAAAGTTCTGCAATGCCTGGAATTTTGTGAGTTTTGCGTAACCGCCATCATACCTGCTGGTCAATATCATCAGTCCATTTTGGAGGCCTTGAGACGGGTGATCGTAATGGGCAAGGCACCTTGTTTGATAGATACCTGACTGAAGAGTTGTTGTCTCTGATAGGTACTACAAGATACCACCTTTGATAACGCCCGGGCTCCTTTCCACCCCCTAAATGGTGGCTAGCTATAGTGTTAGCCCTCAACCCACTTCCAAACGCCGGACTACGGGTCTGGGGTGCGGTGAATGCCCCCTAAAGTGTTGAGCTTTCAATGTTCGGATCCGGTCTGGGGTAGGTCGTACTCCTGCAGTTTGACAACAGAGAACGGGCTCGGCATAGTGGGCAGTGCGTGTAGATGATGTCTGGGGATGGGGGAATATTCCCCCCGGGCCCTCTGTGCCGCTTCATATGCCCCCATCTGGACGATTCGAACTGAAGAGAGCGGACTTTGCAAGATCAATAAACCCCGAGGGGAAAACGGTCGGCGTCGTCATCGGCTTGATTGTGGAGGTGAAGCTTACCAAGCAGCAGCAGCAGCCCTCTGACCTGAGGTGGAACAGTGAAGCAGAACACCCTGAATTTCGGCCGCCAGCCCGTGCGCTCAGTCACCCAACCCCAGCCCCCACATGCCACATGCCTGTCCTGCCTAACGTCGTCAGGTCTTGGTGATCGCTCGCGCGCGTCCCCCGCTAACGCAGCCCGCCGGGGACACACTGAACTGGGGTCCTGACACCCGACACACCTTAATATGGGCACTTTGCCGCAGCTCTTCTTTCTTCGTGACTGTCTTGCCTCCCTTTTGCTGGTTTCGAATCTTTTCGACTGTATATAACGAACAATCAACCCACTCTCACACCGTCGGCTTGGTCGACGACAACTATAACGAAGAATCGCAGTTGCAATTCCACATCGATATCCTGCCGTCGCTTCCCCGGTTTCCCGACAGCCTCTGCTTCAATCCGCGGCGTGGCTTGCCTTCGTGCGACTCCTCCCGCTCCAAGACATTGGATCCCAGCGAGCTAGCTACAGATTTTTGGAGGAACCTGAACCTCCACTGACCCGAGCTTTGTGCTGTGTCACAACCGAAGCTGTCGAACCCACACGAATAACCCCGCGACCGAAGAAGTGCTGAGGTGATATTCGGATGTCTTTTGTCGGCATAGCAGTCGAATTGTATCCAGCAGCAGCTCAGCCCCCCTATACCCGGACCATCCGACACACTTTTCCCCTGATTCGACGACAGCCCGCAAAGAAAGGCTAAAGAGTGGACGGTAATAATAGCAACCCTTTTTCTGCCCGGCGCCTACGATAGTGATACTCGACACACCCTCCTACCGCCCCCTCCACACTTCATCGTCCCGCTCGGCCCCGCCTAATATCTATATTATCGATCGGTGCTCGCAACGGTTTCGACCGATCTGACATACCTTCTCGCTACCTCACATTGCGCTTTTGCCATCTTGATATCGAGTTTGCGACGAACGAACGCCGGTTAGGCGATAAAACTATTCACAATGGACCACATGCACGGGGGCTTTCAGATGCCCATACAACCACCACCGCTTATGAATCCACCACCCCAGATCTTCGGCGGCTATGCTGAACATGGCATGCCTATGCCGCAACTACCACCCGACCTTATGGCTGCGCAAATGTTTGGAGACCATGGGCTACTTGAAGACACAAACGAAGCAAAGAGGAGGAGGATCGCAAGGGTGAGTTGAAGAAATACTTGGTCTCGACGACGGGATGTGGCGTTTTGCTGACCCGCTGGGCAATCTGCAGGCATGCGATATGTGCAGGAAGAAGAAGATCAAATGCGACGGAAAGTTACCAGCATGTACACACTGCATCAACTACAAGACAGACTGCGTCTTCACACAGGTGGAAAAGAAGAGGAATCCGCCCAAGGGGTGCGTATTTAGGACAAGCTCGGGTTTGCTGTTGAACCATTGAGCTGACAAATCGACCACAGGGCCAAATACATCGAAGGTCTCGAGAATAGATTAGGTCGTATGGAACACCTGTTGAGGCTGTCAGGTACGCATAGCTTTTCCCCAACCTTGGCTTCCTTAAATAGCAGCTTAACTTGAGGGCGTGGTCCACTAACGGTCTTGGCGCAGGTCTGCTTGGGGAAGATGACAATGGCGCTACCGATCTGGGGACGTTGGAGAAGAAGCTTGCGGAGAAGCAGCAGCGGTCGAGACAGGCTTCTCAGGCTGCGTCGAATCCAACGTCGCCATCACAGGCCACGTCGGGGCATGATGGCAATGTCTCCACTCCTCAGAGCTCCTTGGCTTCGCCGGAGCCAGCAAGGGATAGTAAGGATAAGAGGAAGTCTATCACGCCAGAAAAGGATGGAGAGGGAGAGGAGCAGGAGGAGGTTGCTGAGCTGAGTGAGATGATGTGCTCGCTGGTCACCAATAACATTGGTGAGACGAGATATATTGGTAAGTCTTTGGTCTGTGATCAGCTTACTACTTGTTACTGACACGGGAAAGGCTCCTCGTCCGGTTTCTCCATCTTCTCACCCAAGGGTATCCAGTGGGTGAATGAGAAGATGGGCGACTCTTCGTTCCAGCAGATGATCTCTGATGTCTCGATCGACGACCACAAGTGGACTGCATGGAAGCCTGATGTGTTTGGTGACCTCTTCCGCCGAGTCATCTTCCGTGACCTGCCACCAAAGAACGAGGCCCTTTCGCTGCTCAAGGACTATTTCGAGAACTTCAACTGCATGTTCCCGCTCTTCCACCAACCGACGTTTATGCATCTGGTAGAGCGACAATATTCCAGCGACCCATATACTGGATCTGGATGGTGGGCGAGTTTGAACGTGGCTCTGGCTATCGCTCATCGGCTGCGGGTGATGAGCAACCTTGTACCACAGGAAGAGGACGACAAGGCTTGGGCATACATGAAGAACGCCATGGCTTGCTTTTCGGAGATTGTGATGCGCTGCACGGATCTGCTTAGTGTGCAGGCTCTGCTGGGTATGGCTATGTTTATGCAAGGCACTCCTAACCCGCAGCCATCGTCACTTATCATTGCGACTGCCATCCGACTGGCGCACACCATCGGCCTTCACAAGAAGGGCACCAACTTCAATTTGAACCCGATCGAAATCGAGCAGCGCAAGAGAGTGTTTTGGATTGCCTACATGCTGGACAAGGATCTTTGCCTCCGATCAGGAAGACCACCGGCACAGGATGATAGCGACATGAACGTCGAGCTGCCTGACGCTGACCCGGCGGATGGCATCGGAAACATTCCGCTGGCGGACGGAAAGGGGAAGATGAACCTGTTTAGGGTTATGTGTGAGCTATCCATTGTTGAGAGCAGGGTTTACAACAGGTTGTACTCGACAGAGGCGACAAAGCAGTCTGATGGCGAGCTCTTGAACACCATTGGCGAACTCGACCAGGAGCTTGAGGACTGGAAGGACAGGATTCCCATCGACTTCCGACCGGAACACGAAATCAAGGCATCGCACACGCCGCTGATTCTGCACATCGTCATGCTGCACTTTAACTATTACAACTGCTTGACGACAATTCACCGGATGTCGATTCATCATGGGTATTGGACCAGCAGGTTGTCCAACTATGCTATTCAGGGGCTTAATGCTAGGCCATTGAACCCTCGCATTTTCTCATCGGCGGCGTTGTGCACTACGGCTGCTAGGGCGTCGATTTCTCTGCTCAAGTACATCCCTCAGGGGGATTTCTCTTGTGTTTGGTAAGTTGCTCCCGTCCGATTCTCGGCTGCGTAATTGCTAATTATTATGTAGGATGGTCCTCTACTTCCCAGTATCAGCCCTCGTTACCCTCTTCGGCAACGTGTTGCAAAATCCACTGGACCCAAGAGCCCGGTCAGACGCAAAGCTTATGAACGTGGTGGTCAATTTCTTGTCTATGCTCGGCGTAGAAGCCGAGACAGGTGGTGTCCACCGTATGCTGGGAGTTTGTTCAGAGTTTGAGCGGATTGCAAAGGTGGTGGTGGAAAAGGCGGAGAAGGAACACGCCAACAGGCGGAAGAGGAAGAATACCGAGCAACCAGCTGCCAAAACAACTGCTACCGGAGACTCCCCATCCTTCAACCCCAACCCAGCAGCCGCCGCTCCTACACCCCGGCCGACAACAGCCGGCTCTGCCACACCACAAGCATCCCATTCCATGAACAACCAACATCAGCCCCCGAACAACAACCTTTCCCCACCACCAAACGACCACCGCTCACCACCAAACACTGGGTTCGGCCCGATGAACGGCGCCGCCAACGGCCAAGGGACAATGAGCTCGAGTTCGTCGCCTGGTATGGCGCCAACGGGGTGGCATGGGGATTTTGCAGCTGCGCCTCCGAATGGTGGAGGCGGTGTTCCGGGTGGTGGTGGTGATTACGGGGGGTATGATATGGGAGGATTTGATCCGATGAATTCAGTTACGATGGGAGGGACAGGGGGACTGACGAGCCCGCCGCTGGGGGGAGGGTTTTTTCAGCAGCCTATGTTGCCGCAGGACTTGTTTAGCTTGCCGATGACGTTGGATTGGGATTGGGCCGAGATGAGCGGGGGGGCGTATCCTAGTGTGGAGAATGGGAATTTTGGGGGGGAGGTGTCTGGGAGGATGTAGAGGTGGGAAACGGGGGCTGTGGAAAGGTAAAAAGGGGGTTGGGCATCTTTGGAAAGGGAAAAGGGTGGATGGAATGTTATGGGAATGGAAATTCATGGGTGGGCGTGATGGATTGGCATTGGGGATTTTTGGGATTTTGTTTTCTTGTTGTTGTTGTTGTTGTTGTTGTTGTTGTTTTGAACGGATTCCCCCTTTTGTTTAGTTCAGTTGATGATTTTCTTTGGGAAGCATTGTTGTGCTGGGTGGTTGCATGGGAATGTGTAACTTGCTATGGGTGAGGAATGTGGGAGGGTATATAGGGGCTTGAATTAGAAGGACGTCTCTGCTCAGGTGCATCTTCTGTCTTGTTTTGCTGCTAAACATCAGATGAATGGATTGGTTATTTTAAAGGTATCTGCAGTAGCATCAGGATCGTGAGCTTTAAGCTAAAGCTCGTCATGGTTGTTGTGACCAAGCTAAGCATGCTCACCTGCCTTCTTGTGGACTCCATACGTCAGCACCACACTGCCTACGGAGGAGGAGCCTGTCCGGGCACTTTTGGGGGCTATGGAGCTTCTGTATTTTGTATAGACTTTAGGCCAGGAGTCCAATAATTCCATAGCTTTGTAGCCCCTCCCCACGTGACTCGGCGCTAGGACATTTCGGGATAAGGTCGGATGAGCTTTAGGTAGGTGTTTCTCGCCGCACAGCATCATCATCGAATGGGATTTTGCAGAGCTTTCGTACAGGGAGGAAAACCTCTTTGCTGTCAACACTGCGGCTCACTTGAACCACAACAACAGAAAGTTGGGCTTGTTCCAAAGACTGCCCGCTTCCTGTAGGCAATTTCAACGAGTTTTTCCTACAAGTTGCCGCTAGTGGTTAGTGGTGAGAGCGCAGGCGGTGGGCCGCTGCTTATCAAGCTGGTAGAAAAGGTCACGGTTCGTTTTAAACTGCTGCTTGCTGGTTCGGGTTGCCAAGAAATCCACCACACCTGCTGCTGGTGGTCGGTCCTTTCGCAATCCTGCATCGCATCACCACATCCCACCATCTTTCTCGACTGCGTTCTTGTGGTTGTACGCCACAACAAAACCGGACGCAGCTTTCACAACGAAGGTGAAAAGGGGGTCGACTTGATTTAGACAAGGGGACATAAGACGCAACAAAAGCCATGTTCCGATCCCCAGCCTGCCGACTGGCTGCCCTCGGCGGCGGCGGCAGCGGCGGCGCAAGGAGGAGTCTACCCCTCCGAGCGATCACAAGCCCAGCCATTCGAGCAGCTCGACACCCCCGGATTATTTCGTCCTCCCCAGCCGGTTCAGTTTTTGTTCTCTCGAGAAGATTCCAATCGACCAACCCCCCCCCTCCTCCTGCCGGGCCACCCGAAAACAACAACAATGACCACCACCGAGACGTCACGACACCACCAGGAACCGAAGAAGAGAAGCCAATACCCCGCGGCTGGGTCCGCCTGTCGGAGGAGGAGCTGAAAAAGGTGGAGAAGCTCCTGGGTGTGATACAGATGCCGCCGGAGCTGAGGGCGATCTTCGACGTGAACAAAGTGCCGGGTTTGCCAAAGGAGTTTCATGACATTATGGTCAAGAACTGGACGGGGGATTTCCCTAAGCTGGGGATGATGGATGCGTTGAGGGCGATGAGGTACTTTCCGAAGATGCTGGAGGATATTCAGGAGTTTCAGGCGCAGCAGGAGGAGGTCGAGGAGGAGAGGAGGAAGAGGGCGGAGAGGGAGGCGAGGAGGGTGAGTTTTGAGAGTAGGAAGCCTGGGGAGAAGGAGGAGGGGGAGAAGCAGGATGGGGAGGGGAAGCAGGATGGGGAGGAGAAGCAAGATGGGGAGGGGAAGCAGAAGGGACAGCAAAGGAAGAGGGGGACGCCACCGCCTAGACCGGGATTCCAGCTGTCGGACACCATGAGCTGGGTGGTGGGTGCTATTTTGCTGTATCCCCTGCTGTCGCTGTTTATGGGTGGGGATAACTCTAGGGAGATCACCTGGCAGGAGCTGCGGAGGACGTTTTTGGACAAGGGCTTGGTCAAGAAGCTGATTGTTGATCACGACCGGGTCAAGGTTGAGCTGGATAGGGAGGCGGTCAACTCTGTTTACCCTGGGTCTACTGCTGGCAAGCCTGGGTTCCATTACTACTTCACCATTGGCTCTATTGATGCCTTTGAGAGGAGACTGGACGAGGCGCAGCAGGAACTGGGGATCCCGACCTCGGACAGGATACCGGTCTCGTATGCCTCTGAGAGCAACTTTAGCAACTTGTTGATTGCTTTTGGGCCAACGTTGATGATCATGGGTCTGCTGATCTGGTCGGCGAGACGGGCCGGTGCTGGTATGGGTGGTGGTGGCAGCGGCGTCTTTGGTTTCGGCAAGAGCAAGGCCAAGGAGTTCAACCATGATGCGGCTGTCAAGGTCAAGTTTGCGGATGTGGCGGGTATGGATGAGGCCAAGACGGAGATTATGGAGTTTGTGAGCTTCTTGAAGTCGCCGGAGCGGTTCCAGAGGCTGGGTGCCAAGATCCCGAGGGGTGCGATCTTGTCTGGTCCGCCCGGTACTGGCAAGACGCTTTTGGCCAAAGCCACGGCTGGCGAATCTCAGGTGCCGTTTTATTCTGTCAGTGGCTCCGAGTTCGTCGAGATGTTTGTCGGTGTTGGTGCCTCGAGGGTTCGGGATCTGTTTTCGACCGCGAGAAAGAACGCTCCCTGCATCGTCTTTATCGATGAGATTGATGCGGTTGGAAAGTCCCGTTCGGAGGGCGGCGGCTTCAGGGGCGGTGGCAACGACGAACGGGAGTCGACGCTGAACCAGATCTTGACCGAGATGGACGGCTTCAACACCTCGGAGCAGGTTGTTGTGTTGGCCGGCACGAACAGACCTGACATTCTCGACAAGGCTCTGATGCGTCCTGGCCGTTTTGACAGACATATCCACATTGATCGGCCGACGATGAAGGGTCGTCAGGATATTTTCAAGGTGCATCTTAAGAAGATTCTGACGAATGAGGATTTGACCTACTTGACTGGTCGGTTGGCCGCGTTGACTCCTGGGTTTGCCGGAGCTGACATTGCCAATGCGGTCAACGAGGCTGCTCTTATTGGTATGTTTCTTCTCACTTTTTCGTTTCATCGTAAAGTCTAGTGCTGACTATTCTCATAGCTGCTCGTGCCAACGCTTCCAGTGTTGCCATGATCCACTTCGAGCAGGCCATCGAGCGTGTCATTGGTGGTCTCGAGCGCAAGTCTCTCGTCCTCGACCCCGAAGAGAAGAGGACAGTTGCCTATCACGAAGCTGGTCACGCTGTTTGCGGCTGGTACTTCCGGTGGGCTGACCCTCTCCTCAAGGTGTCCATCATCCCCCGTGGCCAGGGCGCTCTCGGTTACGCCCAGTACCTCCCCGCCACCGACGCTTACCTCATGTCGACCAACCAGCTCATGGACCGCATGGCCATGACCCTCGGCGGTCGCGTCTCTGAGGAGCTTCACTTCCCCACCGTCACCACCGGTGCTTCTGACGACTTCAAGAAGGTCACCCACATGGCCACCACCATGGTCACCCAATGGGGCATGTCCAAGAAGCTCGGACCGCTCCACTTCAACAACGACGAGAACCAGCTCAAGAAGCCGTTTGCCGAGTCGACCGCCCAGATGATTGACGCCGAGGTCCGGAGAATCGTGGACGAGGCGTACAAGCAGTGCAAGGACCTGCTGACGGCGAGGAAGAAGGAGGTTGGGATTGTGGCCGAGGAGCTGCTGAAGAAGGAGGTGCTGAGCAGAGATGACCTGGTCAGGCTGCTGGGACCGAGGGAGTGGCCGGAGAAGGAGGAGTTTTCCAAGTACTTTGACGGAAAGGGGGGCAAGGGGACGGCCGCACCGCCTTTTCCCACCGAGAGCACGGATACACCTGGGGGTCCAGAGCCTGCTATGAAGGAGCATGAGGATGGAGAGGAGAAGAGGTGAATGAATGTCGGTGTGTGATGAGGTAGATTTTTACAAAAACTCAACTCGTGTGTGTTCTTTTCATGTGGTTACGTTATTATACTCTGGGAAGAAAAGAAAAAGGACAGCATCATGGGGTGGGTTTAAGTGGTAAAATCAGGTCGAATGATGCTTTTTAGGTGCATTGTTTGGGATTGATACGGAGGGGGGGAGGAGGAGTGGAAGGGAAGGGGGGGGAAGCGGCATGTGTCTATGTACTACTATAAACTCTATTTTCCTTTGTATATGAAATGTAAAAGTATTATGATAGATTGATGGTGTGTGGTGTGGTGGAGGTTGGTGGTGTAAGTGGGAGAATTGTGGTATAGGTTTTTGAGATACCCTTCCTCTACTATGATTACGTTGCTGTTGAGGCTTTGAATCTGTACGGTTACAATATGAATGAGGTCTTTGAGGGCGATGATTTTCAGGGACTTGGGGAAAAACGTGAAAGAACAATGAAGGGTGACATCAGACGTTGTTAGACAAACCGGGGATTAGCGGGCTTGTGGGGCCGGTTTCTTGGCTTCTTTTTTTTCTTTTTCTAGTTGGCTTTGGTCGTTTTTTGGGGGGGAAGTCGCCGCCACGGTGCCGAACGCAGCTTTTTCTCGGGGTGTTCTATTTCATCAATTTCTGACGTTGTTGATGGATGATACGCTCATGGCATCAATTGCGCTGCATCAATAACTGACAGGAATTGAAGAGGATTTTGCTCTCTGGATTGAGGGAGGCTCAGTCTGGGGTTGGTTTTCATCTCATCTCACTCAGCGGTCTCAACTTACAGCCGCGCGCGGGTTCGACCAGCCTCGCTGACCGTTGAGGTTCAGCCACCCCCATATTTTGAACGCCTCACTCGGTCCCTCAAGAAGTGAAAGCAACAAACCACAAAATGCCATCAGAGAAACCCCCATTACCACCCGGAGGAGGTGAACAGCTCCTCCCAACTCACACCGCCGCCGCCGTCTCATTACCTCAACCCCCCGCCCCATCATCACCATCACCATCATCAAACGGCAAACCAGAAGAACCATGGCACAGAATCCACCTCGGCCGAGGCATGTACCTCGACATCAAACGCCGCCTGCCCTACTACTGGTCCGACTGGACCGACGCCTGGGATTACCGTGTCGTGCCGGCGACGGTGTACATGTTTTTTGCCAACATCCTGCCCGCGTTGGCGTTCAGTCTGGACATGCTGCACAAGACGAACGGGGAGTACGGAGTGAACGAGACGCTGTTGGCTAGTGTGCTGGGGGCGGTGGTGTTTAGTGTGGGAGCGTGCCAGCCGATTGTGATTGTGGGGGTTACGGGGCCGATTACGGTTTTTAATTAGTGAGTTCTCTCTTTGGTTTCTGTTGTTGTTGGTGGTGATGGGGGGAGGGGGGGCACCGATGAGATGGGGTTGGTGATAGGAAGGGAGAGGGATGGCTAACGTGGGATGGCAGTACGGTGTATAATATCATGAAGGACTCTGGGACTTACTACCTTGGGTTCATGTGCTGGATTGGACTGTGGAGTTTGGTGTTTCATTGGGTTTTGGCGGTGACGAATTCTTGTAATTGGTATGTCTTCACCTCCGCCTTTTGTTTTTCTTTCTTTTTTTTTTTTGGACTTTTTTTTTGTTTTTTTTTTTTTGGATTATAATGATATTCAGCTGATGAAAACAAACAGGCTTAGCTATGTCACTCGCTTTCCCTGTGACATCTTTGGCTTCTACGTCGCGCTTATTTATCTCCAAAAGGGCGTTCAAATCCTCGAGACGCTCGGTGACGGCTCGCCGTTTTGGCTGTCGGTTGTTGTGTCGCTGCTTGTCTTTTGCATTGCTTATATATGTGGAGAGATTGGCACAAAATCCACGCTGTTCAAGCACTGGATTAGGGTGTTTATCAAAGACTACGGCACCCCGTTGACGGTGATTTTTTTTACGGGGTTTGCCCACATGGGCAGGATGAAGAATGTGCCTTTGGAGACGCTTCCGACGGGTGTAGCATTTATGCCGACGGTGGAGTCGAGGGGGTGGTTTGTTCACTTTTGGGACTTGCCGATAGGGCACGTGTTTTTGGCGATTCCGTTTGCGGTTTTGTTGACTGTGTTGTTTTGGTTTGATCACAATGGTATTTAACCCTTTTTTCCCTCTCCCTTCTCTCCCTCATCACCATCCACTGACAGTAACCTAGTATCCTCCCTCATAGCCCAAGGCTCAGAGTACCCCCTCCGCAAACCAGCCGGCTTCCACTGGGACCTCTTTCTGCTAGGCCTCACAACGGGAATCTCGGGGCTGTTGGGCCTGCCGTTTCCTAACGGTCTGATACCCCAAGCCCCTTTTCACACCGAGTCCCTCTGCGTAACAGAAGTCCTCACCTCTTCCTCTTCCTCGTCCTCTTCCTCGTCCTCTTCCTCTTTCGAGCATGGCGGCAAACCCCAACTGAAAGCAACCCACGTGGTGGAACAACGCGTCTCCAACCTCGCCCAGGGGCTGATTACACTCGTCGCTATGACGGGCCCGCTTCTGTCGGTGCTGCATCTCATCCCGCAGGGGGTTCTGGCGGGGTTGTTTTTTATTATGGGGTTCCAGGCGCTGGAGGGGAATGGGATCACGCTGAAGTTGGTGTATTTGCTTCAGGAGAGGAAGCTCAGGCCGAGGGACAGTCCGTTGAGGGGGTGTCCTGACAAGAAGATCTGCTTGTTTGTTGGGTTGGAGTTGCTTGGGTTTGCGGCGACGTTTGCGATTACGCAGACGGTGGCGGCGGTGGGGTTTCCGGTTTTTATCATTTTGTTGATTCCGGTTAGGGCGGTGGTGCTGCCTAGGTGGTTGGGGGAGGGGGAGTTGGGGGTGCTGGATGGGCCGACTGCGAGTGAGTTTACGATGATTAGCTGTGGGGGGAATAGCTTTGGGGGAAGGGCTGGGGGGAGTGGGAACGGGCAGAGGGATCAAGGGGGGGTTTTGGAGGGGGAGGGGGCTGGGGAGGAGACGGATGGGGATGGGTCGGGGGGGAGGAGGAAGAGGAGGGGCGATGAGGAGATGGGGGAGAGTAGGGGGCTAGAGGTTGGTGGGGAGGGGGGGGTTGCCAGGAGGAGGTTGAGTAGGGGGCAGAGTACGGGGGATGAGATTAATAGGGCTTGATATGCAGGGAGAGGCTTGGAGTGATTTGGTGTGTGTATAAATCGTCAGTAGATAGTGTTTAGAGAGGGATATAAGGCAGGTATGTTAAAGCCCGCCAGCAGATCGGGTTTAGAGTGCGTAATGGCTGGATGTAGGGGTGCTTAGATGGGGGATAGTTTGACGGACATGGCAATGGTGGACAGGCAGTTCACACTTAGGACAAGGCACACATAATACGATCTTTATTTTCCCTTGATTCTCTTGGACAATCAGTATTCAAACCAAATAGCTAAAGTCTGTACTTTATTAGAGATTCCCATCCTATGAACATCACATCACCTTGGTTAGCTAGCCTCTTCATAATCTTTTAGAATGCTCTTTTGTGTTTCGCAGCACTTGGCCTTTTTTTCTTCTTTTTCTTTCTGTTCCGTGTTCCCCCCGGGCCCCTTTGTATTGTGTGTCTGGTCTGTATCATCCCTACCTGAGAATGCCTGCCCTGGTTGATCACACACACCAAAATACCCACCTACTCTTACTGTGTCCACCTTCCCCTCAAAAGCAAATGTCGATTGCGTTCTGTCCAGCCCGTCTTCCGCCTATCCAGGTAAGCTCCGCGATACAGGCAGGTAGCTGAGCAGTGAAGGCTACCTAGCATCGTGTGTTGTGTTGAGGAGGGTAGCTTCGGGGCGAGGTCTTTCGAGTCGGCGCGTAATCGAGGGGTTTCTTGTTTGGGTTGGCGGTCAGGCGCTGGATTAATGCTGTGCTGGTCTGCTCTGCTCCGTCTAGCCGGCTCGTGGCTTCGGGACGGTTTTACAGTTCTGGTGTAGTTATTCGGGTAGAAGATTTTGCGTTTGCTCGCCCGTGAATTTAGCAGCGTTAACTGCCAGGGGGAAAGGATACAACCTGGAAGTAGATGATGGGTCAGGCAACGACTGAAGGGACTCGCTCGGTCTTGGTGTATTGTTTGATCTATTTTTGTTCTTGAACTTCGTGTGCCGCGGCCCGGAGACGTGAAGACGAGTTGAAATCGTAGAAACTGGCTCGAGACCAGGGGCAGGGAAAGTTTGAGACGGGGTCAGAGTTCAGTAGGAGATGGTGTATTTGAACTCGCTCGTGCTTTGCAGTTGCCCTGGATGTGTGTCTGGCTTTGTCAATGTTTGGGCTGTTGAAGCTCGGGTGTTTCTTTCGATGGTGGAGCCTGTCGTCGATGGGTTCTGTTCGTGGTCGGAAGTTGACAGACACATGAGCGGGCGTTGAAAGCCTGGGAAGGAAGTTTAACTTGTTGAAAGGGACACAGGCTTCTATAACATGAAAACAAGGAGCTGCTCGCAATCTCCAGCTCTCTTTGTGGGATATTGCTCGCCTGCAAAGAACTCTATCCAGTCTACACCAGCTTCTTCCTTCGGTGAGGCAATCTCGGGTATATGCCCAAACATTGACACAGCACAGCACAAAAGGTATAACGTCCGACGACACTCATTGTCTAGAATTATTACTTCTTCATTACTTTCATCAACGTTAATATCATGGCCTTGGTTCTCTCCATCAACGCCAAAGCCACGACCCAGATCAACTGCTTGTCCGACACGGGGGGAAGCAGGCACCATTACCCGCCAGCAAGTCGCTTCACCGTGGGCCATACACAGTGAACCAGGTAGACGGAAAACACACGTTTTAATTTGTGCCTGACAATTAATCCCTTGATTAAACACTAAGCAGCTTTCGTGAATGTCTTCTCCTTCATCTACGAGAGATCACTATTAGATTGAATGCAAATCTCGCCAGGAGAGCCAGATCAGAATATGCCTGAGCCTCCAAGACTCAATCACAACCATAAAGGGGGCTGCATTCCCTCTTGGCCCAAGCCCAGGTGGTTGTAGGAGGAAAACTTGGTCACCACAACAAAGATTGGGATTACCCCCCCCCACCCCCCCTCTCCCTCCCCCCCTCCGCCAGGTCCAGTACGCGGTGGGGGCCTGCCAGAAAGTCTGATAGTCGCCATATGTCTCTGGTACTTCGAGGCAAAAAGCTATGGCCAAACATACCACCCGCCCGTTCTTTCAGCCCGGCCGGAATGCAACCTTGAGAACGACATAATCTGATCACGGCAACTGAGTCAGTAGAACCACTCCTCCCGGGCGAACAAAGATCAAGTCTCTGCACTGTGCCGGCATCGTGTTCCGGTCCTGCTCCAACCTGACGGCCTCCCCGTTTTCGAGATACGGAGACGCAGTAGGAAAAAAAAAAAAAAAGAGAAAAAGGCCCACCGACGGGCGATAGTGGCGACCGAGTAGGCAGGCTTGCGGCGGCGGTGGAAAATCAGTCACGCTGGCCAAGTCGTGCTCACCAAAGCCGCGAAGCTGGTCCCTGCTGGTTGCACCGGACCCCTGGGCTTGACTGGAGTTATTGGTGTTGAATGCCCAGAGCTCAACTGGCTAAGCCCGGAGATGTTACGGCCTCTCAGCATGCTCAACTGCGGACCGAGATTCTCGACCAATCTGCCGTGAAGCCCAGAAAGCTGATGCCGTCGCAACAGCACATCAGACAGACGCGCGCTATTGAACGGCTCGACAAAGTTTGAGTGGCCGACATCTTTTCCTGCCCTCATTTTTCACGGACTATTGATCTCGCTAACAGCGTCCGAGCCTGGGCTGGCTGTTCTCGATGGTGACGCTGCGAGGATTGAGCCTATGCGGGCTGTCGACGGCTTCAGCGGAAGAAACCAGAGGTTTGACTGGTAATGTAGCGTTCTGAGCCTGCTTCTTTCTCTGCTTCCGCTGCCAGGCTATCTACCCGGTACTGGCAGTCCGGTGATGGTGATGCCATCTTGGAACCGGCCCCGGGCCTCTCTGGTGGGCACGTCCCAAAGCCGAGAGATACATAGATTGGATGCGGCGGGCAGCTGGCAGCAGCAGTTCGTAGAGGGCCAAGAGATGCGAAGCTGTCGGGTTCTCTGTAGGGGGCGGACAGGTCACCTCCATCCAACAAGGCACAGCTAATTTAGCCGAGTGAAGTGTAGATTGCTTCTGAACCGCAGAAGGCTCAACCAGGTCATGGGTCCAGGGGCACAAGACGAATGCCCGGAGAAGGCGTCAGCATGGGATGGGATGCGAAAACGGGATACAGCAGATGCCGGATACTCGCCTGCGCCTGGCATGCATCCATCATCTCCATTGTCTGTCCATCTTTTGTTGAGCTGATGAGCGAGGGCAGCAGGCGACGAGAAGCTGGCCGTTTCGGGTTGTAGATAATGGCCCGGACGGCGGGACCAGTCAGGAATCGCAGGCTCCTTCAGTCGCTACCATCCATGAGGTTGGTGACGTTGCAGACCAGACGTCGGCTGCTACGACCAGAGTGTCACTGAACCAAGTCCACAGCGTCGTTCCCGACGTTCTTATACGTGAAATTTTCCGGTCTCGAACGATGCCCAACACGTGATGCTGAGGAAGAAAAGAGCTACAGAATGAGTTCACCAAGTCTCTGAAATAGAGACCAAAAAAGATGCTGGAGTCGTAGGTGGCTATCTTGTTAAACGCGGAAGGTGACTTGGGTGGTTATCGTCAGCAGACGTCGCATCAAAGTTGACAGCCGTTGGATCTGGCGGGGAGAAAAGTGGACGAGCCATTCCCCTTTGGGCAATCAGTGGGCCACTCCGAGTCCGCGATGTGGCTCGTGCACTGCCGGTTGCCAAGGGGTTGGGTGAGAGATCGGGGAAGTGGGTCCGCAGGGTGGTATCATCGCAGCCGGTGACACTTGGCTGAGGGATGTCATCAGCAATCTCCTTCCGCTTTCGCTGCTGCCCTCTTCGTCGCCTAACTCAAGCGCAACCACACAGCTCGGGCTTGTCGGGTCAGAGCTGACACGGCAGCCTGCATCAAAATCGATCCCGGCTTTGTTTCAACCGGCGAAACAGGCCTTTCATTTCGCTGACCGGGAATGGGGCACCACGTCTCCGAAGAAGAAGCATCAGCTTGTTCCATGAAGAATCTCTTCGGCAGTCGGAAGCCGTAGGATCTGCCGCTCTTCTGCGGATGCTTGAGGTGCGACGCCCCATTCGGGTATGGACTCACATCGCCATGCTCCACCGCACTACGCCGGACCTGTTCGGCTCACCTGGGCTGCCTTTGGGACGTGGGCAGGTCGGCACAGGTCTAGCCCTTCGAGCGAGGGTTGACTCCGATGCATGGTCGCTTCTGCTCAGCCTGTTGCTCGAATGGGTTATCAACTGCCATCGTGGCATCTGTGGCGGATGGATCAAAGCCTCCATACCTGCCGGGCGACTTGGGTTGGGGTAGCGTTGCTGTTACCTGTGAAGGGCGGTACCCTTCTACCCCTTCCTCATGGTAACCATGCCATCCCACTCCCCACAGCATGGGCTCTGCCCACTTCGGAAGACCGTGCAGACGGAGGCAGTCCATTCTACGCCAAGTATCTGCACAGCTGCCGTGTGCTTTGCAGCGAGGAGGCGCGCTGACAAGGCGCCCCATCCACCCTCCTGCTTGTGCATCCAGGAAGTCAGACCTGAGATGCTGAGAGATTGGGGAGCTGACATGGAACAGAGATGCTGTGGCACGGCTCTTCTCTGCTTCTTGGGTAACGGACAGGACGGATCTCTTCCCAGATACATGGCCGTCACGAAATCCCACCCCGTGGTTGTCTCTTTGCAACCTCGTATTCTCTCAAGCACGAGACAAGACAACCGCGGAAATATCCGTGTTCTGCCCGTAGCTCCGGTGGACACTGACAGAGACACACCCGCAAGCCGATAACGGTATGTGACGGGGAGTTACTTCGCCCACACGCCCGCGAGTTGCCATCCCAAGACGGGTCTTCGCATGTCTTGGTGTCTCGACCTGCCCCCAAGGCGCCATATTCGCTGGAGGGTGGGCGACACGAAGCTGCCAAACACATGGATGGTCTGTTGGCTTGCAGAGCGTGCATCACGTTGTGGAGGGGGGCTAGCACCGGCCTGTACAGGCCCGCAGATGGACGCCTGCTTGGGGAACACGACAGGCTCCTGGTCGGCATCGTGGGCACCATCGGTGCAGTCTCACCCCGAAGAGATGCCCCCGCCGCGCCCCAGCCAGTGCGCAAGGCGATAAGTCAGCCGGCAGAGAGAGAGTTACACCATGCAGGGTAGGCCCCCTGATGGGCAGTCCGACATGTTGTTTTTCTGCCCCGGGAGTTGTGAAGTCTTGGGCTGGGGGTTTAGGGGCGCAATGACAGCGGTGAAAGTAGATCAGCCGGTTCAACCGCCTGAAATGAAGTAAAGATCTGGGGAAGCTTGCAAGCGTGTGTGTAAGTAGCTCTCCCCCACCCGATCCCGGTTTTCTAGCACGATATGTCCAAGGTTTTAAGCCAACACACGCCATTGATATCACATCCCCCCTTCCCTATATCAAATATCAAGGTGCGGGGTGGTGGTGGTGGTGGTGATGTCGAGTTTAACGTAGCAGCAAAACCACGGCACTAGCGACGATCTCTTTGCGTCATTGAGAAAGTTGCGCCTTTCTCTACTGCTGTCAGGACTCTGCTGTTGTAGAATAGCAGATGTTCCCGTGCCAATCAGAAAGCGGTAGGCGGCGTTTCATTCCGCAAGTTTAAACAACCGGAGGGCACGTTTTTTTAATTTCTGTTATTTTCCGATCAGACCTTGACCCCGGGACTACCCCAGACAACAGGTTAAAAACCACCCCTCACTTTGGGGCGAGTTGTTGGACTATTTGGTACCTGGAGGGGGTTTCAGAGAAAATAGGGGATAATACCACTACTGGGTGAAGAGGTTGGATGATGGGAGACGTGGAGAAACAAGCATGATGGTCTGGTGAATCGACAGACAGGGGAATGTTTTTGTTCCGCCTGGTTTTGTCTGGATGGGTGGATCATGATCATGGATGTTGTTTGTGCATTGCGACGGCGGGCTGTGGGCGGGTTTTGGCAAAAAAGATGGCACTGATGACAAGTAGTTGCGTGGTGAGTGGGATTTCCCACTTGGGAAGACTTCGAGATGCCTCCGCCGAAGGGCTTCCCGCGACGCCGTTTGCCGAAGGGCAAGGTTTGTGTGTGTTCCGCCCGCCTTTTGATTATTATCTCTCTCATAGCCGTAACAGCAGGTTCCCGTTTGATGAACAAGCCTTGTCATTTGGCTTGCGCTGGAGCGGGGATTTGGTTCTGTTTGTTTTTGTGCGTCGTCGTCGGCATCTCCGCACGCTTAATTGCATATCAGATCTTACTTGCAGTACTACCCTGGAGTGTTTGTGTGTGTGTGTGTGTGGTTGGAGGGAGAGGCGCTCGTGTACCTGAGTGAGAGGGGAGATGAGGTAATTACTACTACCAAGATGCACCGTTACAGTCAAGTCAGGAATTCAAGGCCCCCAAAACGCCATCAGGCTGGCTTTGTAACATCTGGTTGGTTGAGGGAGGTAAGAAACGCAACGGCCTCATCTCGGTGTTCCATAACGGCCCGTTTTCACTCAGTGTGGGTAATGACGCACCTATCTGGGCTAGGTAGTTGTGGCTTGTAAATGGGAAGACGGTCGCTTTTGACGACATGTCGTGCTGAGAGGAGGACAGCAGCATCGAACCACCTACATCGCAACAATAGGGCAAGGCTCCGAGGAATTCGGCCGAGATTACAGCTTTGCCTGCCTGCCAGGAAGAGATACAACGTTTTGGGGGATGGCATTGTGCAATTATGATCTGGCAGTGAGAAAATTCAGTGTGTGTGCATTTACCAAGATTGGGGGATCAGTGGGTGGGATGGAATGGTTCGTTGAGATGCAATCTCATCACTTACCTACCTAGGTTGGTTTTGACGCACCTCCCTCTGTGGTCTCATCAACGTTTCTCGCTAGGTAGACGCCGTGATATCAAGGAAAAGAAATATAGAAATTTTGGTCTGTTGAGGTCATCTCGCCAGACACATTGCCACTCCCCAATAAAGGCTTCCTCTTACCTGAGAGATGAGAAACTCGGGCTGGATACCTACGGACATTGTTCCTCACCCGACTGTCGAGCAAGCATGTAATGGAGGGTGGGTTACCACGCTCGGCAAGCCCTCTCCGGATTTATTTGATAAGTTAACTCCATGTGGCTTTTAATTTTGCTCTGATGCTGCTGAACACCTCATGCAAGATCTCCTGTCGAAACCACTTTCTCGTTCAGCGGGTGGTCCTGATAGATTAACGCGACGCAAGATAGGTGCATAAGCATAATGATGCTCGGTGGTTGCATACCTACCTTGAGATGTGTGTATGTAATCCGTGTGAAAGTGAGTGTGGGGGGCGTCAGCGGGCCTGTCAATTGTAGTACGCCCGGTTTGTCAAACGGAACCGACCTACCTACCCCAAGCATGATACAGACGAAATACAGGGGGCAGGAGGGCATGTATTTTTCTTGCTTTTCAGCCCATGGCATGGCATCTTCCGTCCTTGGAGCGCAACGTTTCCCCCCTCACTAGCCCATCTCTCTAGTGCAAACCGACGAGAAAGATTCTGGCTAAAACCCCAGCTCAGCTTAGCTTCGGTGTAGTAAGCAGTAGACTTGCTATTCGGTTGGTATGTATGTGAGGAAAAGTAACAAACGGACCACACCTCTGCCGTCAAAAAAAAGGGGCACCACCACCACCACCAACCTAACCCGCCCGACCGGACGGCCATCCCGTATTCCGCCTCCCGCCCAAAATGCCGTGTGTTGTCCAGTCCTGTCCATTCAGTTTGCAAGTTCCAGATCCCCATCCCAGCCCGTGTGTAGTCCTCTACCTAGTCAACGTAACGCTGTGATGCTCTATCTCGGAGGTCCATCTTCCTTGTGGTTATCCAGTTGTTTTTTATCTATTACCCCCTACCTAGGAGGGAAAGAGCTTTGGTTGAGGTCTGGGAATGGGGATAGGATGGTCTGAATTTTCCCTGAGATTCCGAGGTGCCCTCCAACTTGTTGTCTGTCATTCTGTGTTGCGTCTAGATCTGAAAAAGTGGGCAAAAAAAAAGCTTATTTGTGTAGGGTTTATGTTTTCATTGTCTATCCAATGTGTTATATACACCATGAAAAAATATCCATCATCCCTTGAACCACCCCAACCCGCCTTCCCTTTAGGAAGCCTTTTGCGAGTTCAACGTCCCTCTCCGTACCCTAACCCTTACCCCTTTCTTCTTCCCCTTACCAACCCAACGCCAAAACAGCAAATAGAATAGGCACACACACAACAACACAATGCGTACCATACCTTACAAAAACAACCCCCCACAATGCGCTCCAATGTGGAAAAAAGTTGCTTTCCAAACATCTGTTTTCTGATATTTTCCAATACCTGGCCCCATCACCCCACCCCCCAAGAGAAAAAAAATACAACCACCTCCTTCGCCCAATGAGTTCGCCTTTTTCCATACACTGTCATCATCAAAAAAAAAATGGAAAAATGGTATTGTATTGTAGACAACCGGCCCCGTTCGTTGTAGAATGCGGACTATTGCCTGCCACCCATCGCTTCAAGCGTGCGTACCCAAAAAACGTATAGCAAATCGTTCCCCGCCGTGTTATCATAGTAGATAGTTCCAAAATAGCCAGTCGTGGTGGGTATTTCTCGTTCGTGTTTTCGTTGGAGAAGAAGCTAGATAGGCCGCCGAGCCAAATAAAGACAGAAAGAAAAAAAGAAAGCTACCGAGCCAAAGAAAAAGAAAAAAGAAGCCGCTCCTAGATATTGGGGGGAGGGGGAGGGGTGGTGTAACAGTAGTTATTGTATCGGTTTTGTACATTTCGACGTGAGAGAAATATTGCGTGCTTTGGAAATGGTAGCCCAAAATGATGCTCTCTTCATGATGTTGCTCCATACACACTCGGCCCCGAGTTGGCAGAAGATGTGGCCGCCGTAAAGCTTCGCTTGCGCTTCATGCCGAGCGGGTCTTGCGAGTAGTCATCGTTGCGATCGACTGAGCTTTGGCTCTGCTGTCCCAAGCCCAGAGGTCCGTGACCACCCCCAAAAGAATCCCTTATTGGTGTCCTCGAGCTCGAATTGCTCATGCTGGCTTGGAAGGCCTGGGAAAAGTCGTTTGGTGGCGCGATCGGGGCGCTCATTTGTGGCATCGAATAATCACCTCCTGTTGACCGGTATCCGGGCGTGCGAGGCAAAGAGAAGTCGACAGGGGCGGTAAGAGGGGCCGATGGAAAACTCGCGGTATAACTAGAGGACACGCCCCCTAATTGTGAGGTTGATGTCGTGCGTGGACCTGGAGAATGAGTCGCTGATTGCATGCTGCCGGACCCGACAGAGGACCGGTACTGGGTTCGAAGATCGAGGCCAAGTGGTAATGAGGCCGAGGCTGCTCGCAGACGTGACCCACGCTGTTGGCTTTGTTGAAGGCTAGAGGATTGGTAATTCGGGTAGTTCATGTGAGTTGGGGATTGTACAGTAGAGCCTGTGCTTTGGGTTAGCATTGTGGCTTTCAGACCGAGATTCAACTGCAGTGCCGCCGCGGCTTACCAGAGTAGCTGCTCGAATCATAGCCCCCTAGCCCGCTCCCAGATGATCCGCCAACCTGATCCTGTTGATACAACCCGTGTGGCCGACCACCTAACTGAGGAGATGGATTCCCGCCGTGGTAAGTAGTGTAATCAAGAGAATCGCCCTTCCAGGACATGCTGGATCGTAGAGGCGACTGTAACGAGTCGGAGCGTGATCGCGTCATGGTATCTCGGAGGTGAAGTGGCTGCAGAGGCCGTATTTGTTGTCTCGAATGATGACTATGCATCTGCATGCTGCTGTCGATGCTTGGCTGTCGTGCAAATGGATTCGATGTTCTTGGCCCACCACTCAAAGGTCCCGACGACATGTGACTCGAGTAGCCGTAGCGATCGGTCGATGTTGGTGATAATGGAGAAAGTATGTCGGGCGAACTGAGCGAGTTCGAAGGGTTGAAGCCTATGCTACCAAAGGCAGGGCTCAAACCGGTGGGTGAGAGGTGCTCATCTCCATCAGATCGCCGAACATCCACCATTAGCGGGCGCATCATATGGTCGTACGACGATCCTCCAAGGTCAACAGGAGACGCCATAGGGGCTCCCAGTCCATGAACTGCACCGTATGGGGAGTGGAGAGCGCCCAAGTTGTCAAAGTCCTCGGGGACAGCTCTCATTTTGATCATACGTTCACGATCGTCCGCCGTCAAACGTTTTATTTTGGCGCGTCTAGCAGGATATCAGCAATGGTTAGAGCCGAATGGCTTGTCAAGCGAAGACCGACCTGTTTTGAAACCACACTTGCACCTGGCGTGGACTCAGTCCCGGAATTTCGCGAGACAAACGTTCGCGGTGAGCTGCATCTGGGTGTGGTTGCTTCGCAAACTCACTCATCAGAAATCGGGTTTGCTGGTGCGTAAGTCTGTGAACATCGGTCAGACCCCCATTTTCCCCATGAAAGATTCCCTGATTCTTACCTGAAGCGCTTCATCTTGCGTCGCTGGGCGGTCCTCTCAGCTGCAGTCTGAGGTTGTGGCTGAGCATCACCATCTCCGTCCCCTTCTATCATCTCCTCGTCCTCCAGCACCTCCTCATCCTCTTCCTTGATGACTGTCTGGCTCTCGTTCCCTGGTTGACCCGGGCCTACTTCAGGCCCCTGACCCGTGGATGATACTGAACTCAGGGGGTTGGAGCCCAAGGACATGCCGGGGGTCTCGGTCGATGCCAACGGCTCCTCGTGTGCCGACTCGGTTGCTTTTTGCGCATATTGTTCCCCTTGATTTCCAGGCTGCTCTGGAATTGGCGATGGCTGCTTTGGCTGTCGTAGACCAAGAGGATCTAAGCGGTGGTGTCCCAATGGAGGGCTCTCCCGCTTTGGCGCCTCGATGTCTAAGGCGTTGCTTGGCGCAGCCACACTCCGCGGCTGCGCTTGCGAATCCGCATGGTCCGCTGAACCCGTCACATGTTCATATGACTGAGAGAAGATGTTGTTGTCTCCTGGCGGCAGAAACGAGTACTGACCCTGCCAGTCTGACTGCGTCACCGCGTCGTAGCTGTTCGACATACGTAGGCTTTCCGCGGACTTGTGAAAAGCCGTTTCAAATTTGCCAATGGACCAAGAACTCTGCTCCGGAGCGCTTTGCCTGGTAACAAGCATTGGGATGGATTGTCGACCGACGTTGAAGAAGATAGGGGTTCCTGGCTGGGCTCAGGGGCCAGTGGTCGGTATGGAGAGGAGGTCTGGATGGAATCAAGCGAGAGTCGTTGCCGGCCTGCGCAGAACGAGTATATCAGAAATCCCGAGCACACATCACCATCCACAGCGCCAGGTAGGCGGATCCGCTACCTCCTCTGTCCTGGGTTCGGTCGAGGTGATCGTTGCCCGGCAGATCCTGGCATCCAAAGACTGAAAGTTCCCAGGCGATGCGAATATGAGCGAGAGTTGGGTCCGGATGGTTTCGATGATCAAACAGGATGAGTGCACTGAGGAGGGCAAAATGTGCGGTGGCGGTTCGAGCGCGATTTTTCTTTGGGGTTGATGTGCAGATGCGTCGTACCAGGAGACCAGGCCCACCAGTGAAAAGAAAGATCAGAGGGAGCCGCCGTGTGTGTGCTGGCGAGGACAGGAAACCACGGGGCTCGGGTATTAACCAACTGATCTACACGAACGCTGTCCAAGCTGAGGTCTGGCGAACCGTGGTTGTCGCCTTGGGTGATGGAGAGGCTGTCGTGGTTGGCAAAGGGGAAGAAGGGGAAAGGGGAGAGGTTTCCTTGGCTACCAGGGACCCAAAGGCAGGAACATATCTTGTATAAAATCAAGGTTGGCCAGGAGGATGCTCGGCGGGGACCCGTCTGCAGTTGGATGATCCCGTGGAATGGGATAGGGCGGGAGCTATGAAGCTCTTGTGGGTTGCCCTTGGTGGTATTAAGACGGTTCCTCAGCACCTTGGCCCCAGGGTAGGACAGAGCTAGGATTAATACCGGCGGAGGGCTCACTCCTCACGGAGAAATGTCGAGGCCGCATTCAAATACAGGACAGGGGCTGCACGGCCTACCGCAACAGTGGCAGGAGAGGGCTGGGGAGAGATCGGGGTACCTGGTACCTGACAGAGGACGGTAGCTTTAACGGCTAAGTCTACTGGGGGCCCTGTGTGTTGTCTGGGGTGGGCACTGGATGGGCCTTCGATTAGACGAAACCCCCAAGCTATGGCCACCGGTATTGTGATATTCGCTTTCTAGAGGATGGGGGAAGAGCTGAGCCACACCGTTCTTCTGCCCTCACCTTTTCTGGCCAGGCAAGGGTTGATGCGAGTGACGGAACTCTATCGTGGCAGCTGGCCCATAAGATCTCGGCTGAATGGCTAATGCCGTGCCAGGAAGTTGATGGAACCAACAGGGGGACAATTGCTGGCACTTGAAAGCAGGCCAAAAACGGACAGGAAAACGCTCGTGCCAAGGCCAACGTCGTCGGTGCTGCAAGTAAGGCCGTTGAGAGAAGAAAAGAAGAAGTTGACCAGGCTGTGGAGAGGTGCCATGGGTCCGTCATAGGGCGGTCGTGAAGATACAGGCATACACATCGCATATAGTGCAGGGACCTGGGCATGGTCAGAGTGCCAGAGCATACCGCAGTTGTCTGTAGGCGAGAGGGAGTCTACTGGACCAATGACACCGATGCAAACATCCGATGCTCAAGGGAGACGAGACACGGTTGCTCTACCATGGGTTACGAGCAGGCACCGCTGGGTACATGGTCGCCCTCGTGTCCTCTTGATAGCAATCCTGACCTCCTAGACTGTCTGTCCCACTGTACAGTGCAGGGACACACGCAACCGCTCCACAGTTCAGTGAACATCAGAGCGCCCCAAGACCGAGAGCAAGCAGCACGAGGCCGAAGAACGCTCAGAGAGATGCATGGAAAGGTAGGTACAAGCCGTGCATGGCATCTCGGCTGGAGCGTTTCTGGGCGGGTGATTGGCTCTGCCTCACATTAGCTCAGTGTCGACTCCACGGAAGAAAGCATGACCGTTGTCGACGTTGCCTCAAGCCTTGAAGCCAATCATCGATGCCGATCCTACTCGGAGGAGAGGCGTGGTGTACAGTGTCTGTTGCTTGGTGGCTGCGGGAGAAAAAGGGCAAGTGTGAGAGCGACTAGGGAGGGGCGTGGTTGGGCAACAAGGTGCGCGGCCAGGGGAGGGGGGTGGACCCAGATCGGATCAAGAAGTGACAAGGCCACTGGCATCCTCCGCAACAGCAAGATCGGGGCAGCGATAGCTCAAAGCGGCAATTGTAGAGGGCGGGTGGTGTTGCGGGATGTGGAGTAGAGAAAGGTTTTAGGTCTTTCTGTCCTGGAAGCTGGCGTTTAGAGGGAAGGAATGGTTAGATCACGGGTGAATAGATATTCTGCATCGTTGTAGCTTGGTGAGTCTGACCGCTGGAGCACTGTCGAGGCAGTGGTAGCAGTGTTGGGAGTGTTGATGACCATGAAGGTTGTACCGTGTGAGCAACGAGGTCTGCCGTTCACAGTGACTGCTCCATTTTAGCCAGTAGGGAACCACGCTGACAAGAGAGATTTTGTCTGAGCCATCTGTTGACCCCCCTGTCAGCCCGTCTTGCCGAGCCCGTCTCTTCTGTCTGACAGAGGCACGCAACGCCAGCAACGACGGGGTGGAGCAGGCGGCGTAGGTGCGCTTGGGAGGAGACACTCGAACGTCGCTAAGCGTCCAGACGCCTCCGGGAGGCGGCGGCACTGGGCAAGGCGGCTCTGGTGCGATTGCACGGCATTTGTAAGTGCGCAGTGCCGGAGTATGGAAGAGCTGGTGTCTTTTGTGGCCTCTGACAGAGCAGGGTTTGGGCCCTTGGGGTGGGCAGTCGGAGGAGTGGGAAACAGCGCCGACAAAGCCGCAGGCTGATATGGTGGGCGCTTCACCAGAGAGGAGAGCACACCGGATTCGGTGGAGTTTGGTGCAACTGTATGATGAGAACTACAGGAGAGCCAAGGTGTTGTGCAGCCAGAGGGTCGCATTGAGCAGGACGGAGAGGTGTCGCGAGAAGAGCCGGCCAAGTCTCGATTACTTGCACGCCCCTTACCGTGCCGCTAACAGTCGAGCAGGGATGGGATCGAGAGCCAAGCAGTGCTGGGGCATCTCTCCTCTCGGAGCAGGGGGGTTGGTCCATGGTTTCATCCAGGGGTGGTTCTGTGAGGGGCTAGCGTAGGTACCGGTAGGGCAACGATGAGGCCAGACGAGAGCGAGATGGGGGATGTAGCAGGAGGGGCCATTCCCAAAGAGGTTGGAAGGCAACGGCTGTCCGAGGCTGGCTTCCATCTAGCAGCTGCTTGTTGAAATGCTACCCGTCCCAATCAGGGGTGCAGAGCAGCCAGAAGAAGCAGGAGATGACCTCGCACCCTCTACTGCAACTGCAGCAGCACCTAACAGCTGATGGATGGCATGCATCGAATCGGATTCGGGATCGCTGCCAATTTGTCTGTCTTGCCCGGTGGGCATGCCGGCGTCTGTTCGCGGACCATTGGGGCCATGTGGAGCCAGTGTAGCCTCCGATCCCCGTCCCCCGTCAGACATCGGCTCCGTGGGTGACAGTTGACTTCTCACGGCGGCATCCTGGGTGGGGCCCCGGCGCTTCTCTGTTAAACCCGGACCATCAGTTTCTGCAGACGGGACCATGGATCAATTCTACCAAAGAAGCATTGGATCTTATCAAGTAGAAAACTGACGAGGAATCCGACAACCTAGACAGACTGCTGCGTCAGGAAGAAGAGGTGAGCACTGCAGCGGAAAGCATCCAATAGGTAGGTAGGTAGTGGTTTGCCGGGGGTTGGGTGCTGTGCGACGGTAAGTGGCTCTGAATGACACATCGCCTAGATGGTCATCGTTGCGAATCAAACAGAATCACGGTGACGTTTTGGGAAGAAAGAATTGGCCTCAATGGCCTGGACCCTCGTCAGTGAGTAGCCTGGCCAAACAAGGCAAGCATGAGCAGTGTTCAAGCTTTTTGGCGACTCCCGGGGAAAGAGCGGCTCGACACCGAAGAATGCAAAAGAAAAATCTCAAACAAGCGCCTGCCTCTTCAGCTCTCTTTCTTGGTCTTGGCTGCCTGGTCGAGGCTGCAAGCACCACCTTCCATATTTTTTCCATGCTCCAAAAGAACCCAGTCTCTTTACATCCGACAGTATGCGGCTACCACCAAGGCACCACCATCGCCTCACATGTTGTCTCCGGGCATCCCCAGGTCTCCTCCAGGTGAAGGCCGAGGTGAGTGATTCGAATCAATGGACTTGCTTGCGGTATGCAGCATACCGCCATGCGCCATGCAGCAGTAACCGTCAGATTAAGGACTTCGGGGTTGTCCGTTCCTTTACTGTCGACACCACGCTTTGCCATTGTCGACACCGAGAGCCCAGATTCCCCAGACTCCCCAAATTCCCCGATCGTGCAAGCCAAATTCCCGCGAGCCACAGTCGTGAAATTTCTTCGGACTCTACCAGACATGCCATAATCTCTTGAAACGACATAAACAACGCATTATCAACTGGCAGGGAAATTGGCAAAGCAAAGAAAGAATTCGCAGCCCGCACGTTGCTTGTATTGGGCTTAGCGGGACGGGTGTGGTGGGTGGTTGCAGCCGCTCAGTACCGTTGCGTCCGGGGCTGCTCAGATCTCATCGCGCGCCGAGCGTGTTCCTGGACTATTCCCAAAGCCGCCTCGGGGTGGTGAAAGTGAGAAGCATGGCGGCACAGACCGGATCCTTAGGGCTTGTGCTCCGGTCTTCGGGCCGCTCCAGTCCTCCTCCGCGTTACCCTTCTTGACTTCTCCACTTTCCCGTCACGACTGATGAGAATCTCAAAGAAGCGGCTGACGGGGCATGATGCCGAGGTGTTTGGAAGACGCCGCGGTAAAACCGAGCTGACTTCTCTCGGCAGTGGAAAGATCGGGTGCCTTGCAGTTGCAGGACAGCAAAAAGTCTGCACTGATACCCCAGGATTCAAACGGTCTGAATGGCTACTGGCCTGCCTCGCGCCTCTACCGCCTACCCAGACGCCGCGCTTACGCAGCTGCGCTTGTCTCTCTGTGTTCCCCACAGCTTCATCTGATAGGGGTAAATGTCAGCTCTGCTGCATCCAAGCTCCTATCTATAGGGTAGATGGCGAGCCTTTGCAACAAGAATAGCAGACGCCAGACCGCGGCAACAAGAGACTCCATGGAGAGGAATTGGAGTGCTCTGTTGCCCACTGCTATTCTCAGCCTGTTTCGGGTTTGACGGTGCCGGATAATGCGTCAGACGTAACTGTCTCGTCGGTCCCGACGGTCATCCATTTCACAACCGTCTCGTACATGGAGCGCGAAAACGGTGAGCGCACGTGCTGGCTTCTTACGCCTTTTGGTCCTGTCTGTCTGTTTGCTTCCTGGCAGAAGTGGGCTCAGAGCTCTAGACCCGGGCATCCCCGATGCCGCGTTGTTGAGACGAACAGACGGTTGGTGTCGGAGTGTCTATCTCTACCTGAATAATTCATTTGGCAGGGCGAGAGGTCCTTCGTGTCCAAATGATTTCTTTGATGGTTGCCCGGAATGGGCTCTTCAGTTGCCACCATCTTCGTGTTGTGGAAGTCATTCCTGTCGTCGCGGCATTTCCCAGTTACACCCTCCGCGAGTGTAGGTTCCGGTTCCCGGAGTACACGACTACGACGAGATCAGATTTCCAGTTTCACTTTTTGAAGCCCTGACGGCTGTTCGGGGCCTGAATCTGCTTGCGAGACGTTGGTGAGCTGCCACCATCCCTGTGTTTGGATCAAACACGAATTCTAGCCAGAGCACAATCTCGACTTCCGGGTTGCGCAAGCCGCGTGCCTGCAGATGAAGCACGGCGAGAACTTTGTGCGATCATCTGGAATCCAGGAACCCTGGATACGGGCCCCTATTGTGAATGCAAGAAGCCGTCTGATTGTCCAATAGATCAGCTGTCCAGTCCTCACACAAAAGATCCCCGTGGATCCAGCATCAAGGCGAACACACGGCAGCAGACTGAAGCACTCAAATTCAGTCAATAGCTCGTCAGATCGATCCCCGGGCTACCAGCGGGATGGGATGAATCAACATGGGAACCTGTCGCATCGTCGTCCTCCGGAAATAACCCGCTCGCTGAGTTGCAGAATCTCAACCTGCAGGAGCGGGTGGAAAGGGGGCTGACATCAAGCGTCTCCCTCCACAACCCTTGACAAGACTTGCAACATGCTCCGTCCAGGGAAAGATTTTTCTCTAGGCCACGAGCTGGCGGCAAAAACCATCGAGACCCAGCCCCTTGCTGTCGGCCCACGCCCAAAGACACGCGCTGATGCTCGCTGTTTTTGCCGCATTTTACCACCAGCTAGACGTCATGCCAACGGCCTGATGGTGACGGGCCACTTGTACGGCCTTGCTGGCCACAACGAACCCTCCGTTTCTGCGTTAGGGCCACGTCGAAGTGCCCGGTGCACTTAGTATCACCAGAGCTCTGCCAGCTTCAAGGCGAGCGACTCGGTCTCGTGTTGCTACAACCCGACGGTGTCAAAATATCCCCTATACTAGACACAAGCGGCTGACCAAACGGATGGCTCAGATTTCAAGGCAGGACCTTGTGCAGAGATATGCTTTTCGAGGCTCGTTTGAAGCAAGGCCATTGATCCCAGAACATGTCCCATCAGTTCAGAGGCTTCCCCGGCCTCGACAAAGTAAGAGTTAGAAGACCGTTCGGAGGATCAGTTCTAGTTCCACATGGCTTGCGCATTTCCTTATCCACCGGAACATCATCAAGCACTCGACAAGGCCGAGGATGCTTGACACACTCCTACCAAGTCGGCTTCCCCTCACATTACCCACCGTCATTAATATCGAGCCGTGCAGCCTGCATTGTGCATTGCGCGAGCCTAACTTGGATTCTGCCACACGTGGACTCATCAATCCGGCCGGTCGTGCAAAGCAACGCATGCTACGCATTGTGACGGCGCTGTCTCGCTTGCGCTCAAGGCGCAGTTTGACGCAGACTGCTCGAGAGCAGTTTCTGGGCTTGTCAGGATTCGGAGGAGCCTCGAGGAGAAGCCCCCATGGAGAGACGCACCTGCTTCTCCAGCACTTGCTGGCGTGTCCGACCTTCCTTTCGTGGAATGGCTGCTGGTCAAACCGTGTCTTATCATTCAGCTCCTCACAAGACATCTTGTGACACGGCTGCCGGCATGTTTACGATTCGACAGAGAACTCTTTAGCCCAGTGATGCGACTCAGGCGAAGAATATCGCAGGCGCCTGGTACAGCATCACGCAATTGTCAAACACGGCGTGGCAGAACGTTGGTGATTATCGGCTTTCCTTCAAGTGACTTGATTACCACCGTGACGTGAGAGCTTGTGGGCGCGAATCTCTTGTCCTTGAACCGTTTTGACGGGTCTGCTTAGCCGAGTTGTCAAACGCGGCTTACTCAAACTATTCACTGCGTTCCTGGCTGTACAGCTTCTGGGTCATGTTGTTTGTTTGTTCGAGAACCCCAACCTGACGATCTGATCGAAAATGTATTCAAAGGTCGAGATAAATGATGTTTCCCGCCATATATAAGCTTGCGAAGGTAGTGGAGATGCCTGTCATTCTTCTTGCGCGAATAGCCATGCTGATTTCGAGAACCAGTCAACGGGGATGTAACTCGATATCGACCAGAGGAGTCACTCAACACCGAGCACGCATGATTCACCTGATTCCTGAGATACAACCGAACTAGGCATGGGACTGTCTTTGACTTGTGTGGCACATGACTTTGGTCCCGTTACAAGGCATTGCTGTGTTGTGCTGTAAGACCAGACTGACGGATCCAAGCACAATACCGAGGATCAAAACAAAACTGTCAAATTTGTGCCGATTCGTCAGTTTTTCCTTTGGAAGCTACTTTTCTTATGGTGGAGGTAAGCTCCAAGCTATCTACCGCCAACAACAACAACAACAACAACAAAGGCATTTTTGTTCTTCTAGGCCCGGCCGGTAAAAATGGCGGACATGGGGGTTTTCCCTCGGCTTGCCATTCCAGGCTCAATCTTTGGCCGCCGGCGGAGAAGCTGAGGAGGTCTTGGTTGTTTTTGCCAGCCACTGTTTCTTCTCTCACTTGTTTATCAACCCCCATTGGTTGATTCTGCTTTTTCTCGAGTTCACGATCGATAGATAACTACCTCGAACTCACTCGGAGCCTGCTTGCTTGCTTTTCCACACAGGGGTGGAACACGACATTCGGGCTAGCAAGTTGGGAAAACTACTTGTGGTACCTAACCAACAAGAGGCGAGACATGCCCGTTCTTGCGGGCTTCCCTGCATGGCATGGTCTACTCTAGTACGCAGGAACAGGATGGGATGGTCTTTTTACCCCTTTGGGAAACACCGGATTTTTTTGATGTGAGCCGGGGGTGCTTTTCCGAAGAGGGGGGAGCATGGTTTTTGCTGTATTGTGTGTGGTGTGTGTGGTGTGTGTGTGTGTGTGTGTGTGTGTGTGTGTGTGTGTGTATGAACCCCATATTTTTTCCGAACGCCCGCTTTCTTTCCTGCCAGCCGGTTTTTGCTTGTGAGGGATGTATTTGCATGACAGACAGATGGAGGCTGGGACGATCCGCTTCAAGAAAAAAAGAAACAAGCTTCGTCGTTCTCCGTGATGAGAGCGTATTGGTTTTGGTTTCGGGAAGATTGATGTCATGCCTGTTTCGTTATTTTTTTTGCCTGACCACCGGACACTCGGGAAGGGAGGAGTATCAAGACCTTGAGGTTTGTTTATGATATATACCCCCTATATCAGAACATCATTACCAACGAGAGGTATTCTTCTTGGCATCCCGAACCTAGCTGTTGCTTTTTGTTGACATATCACACGACAGTTCCGGCCGTCAGAGTTGGTCACATTTGGTTTGGTTCTCTATTGCTGGGAACTTCCGTCTGAAGGTTCAGCTTGAGGGGATGTGTGTGGGTGGGGTCGGGCTAGTTTGACTAACGGGGTGGGAATATATTGCTCTTGATCCGTTCTTTCCATGGCAGACACTATATGAGAGTCTGGGGGTACGGGAGGGGAGTTTACTGGCTGTCATGGGATGGGATTGGGATGGGGACCGGGAGGGGCGGGTGCCCCCGGCATTGTTGCTGATTCACATTACACTCGGCTTAAATGGGTGATGGGGAGTTTTGCCTGGGAAGGGGAAGGTGGAAGGAGAGGGTTGGGCTGGGGTGGTGGTCGGCTGTTGTTGTGGTTGTGGTTGTGGTTGTGGTTGTGGTGGTTGTTGTTGTTGGGGTGTGCTTGGGGTAGTTTTTGGTTACCTTCTCATCTCTCTCCAGTGAAGGACGGCCTGTTCCTCCCCAAGATCTCACAGCGAGATTAGCGGGCTCTCACCACACAAGCTCCCAGGCGATGGTTTATCGAGAGATGAACATGGCTGGCTTCGGGACAAGCCGAATGAACAAAGAGAGGGGACAAAAATAGCTTTTCAACTGCTAAGTTTCTGTAGGGTGACGGGGGGGGGGGAGGACAGATTAAAACTGCAACACACACACACACACACACACACAGATCGGCCGGTTCATCCGACAGGTAGGAGGAGGAGAAAAGCAAAAAGAGATTCGTGAGAAAGTTTGCTGCTGTCTTGGTAGACTGATGCCGAAAATATTGGGCAATTTGTGAAGCACTACCGAGTGGTGTCGGCTACATTTTGCGGGGAGGTGAGAAAATTGGATAGATTGCGGGGTGTAATCTAAGTTTTTTTTTTGTCAGCGTGCAGAGGGATTTTGATTGAGTGCATGGTTAGTGGGGGGATAGCGGTGAGGATTGGTAAAAGGGAAATGGGCTGAGGGGTATTGGGTGTGGTTGAGGGAGTGGATTGTTTTGTTGCCCCTTTTTAATGGAAGGGGGTGGTTGCTATGTAGACGTGAAATGAGGTTTGTTTCTGTATTAGAGGGCGACTGGTTTTGCGCTTTGAAGCAGGAAAGTGACAATGGAAAGAAGGGGATGATCTGAGTGGTTTACCGTGCGGTGTCATGCTCTAGTAGAGGGATAGATGTGAAATAACCAACAGATATGTAAACATACATAAGCATTGATACATGGCTTGGTGAAAAACGCTGTCTAGATTCTATCATGACACACATAGCACCTCTCCTACCCACTTACTTCTTTTGGGCATACTCATAAAACCCCTTCCCACTCTTCTTCCCCAACCACCCGGCCGCAACATAATTCTTCAACAACACACTCGGCCTATACTTGCTATCCCCCGTTTCCGTATGCAAGACATTCATGATCGCGAGGCAAGTATCAAGCCCGATGAAATCCGCCAACTGGAGCGGACCCATGGGGACGTTGGTGCCATTCTTCATGATAGCGTCGATGGAATCCCGGTCTCCGACGCCGGATTCGAGGCAGATGATTGCTTCATTGATGTAGGGCATCAGGATGCGGTTGGCGAGGAAACCGGGGGAGTCGACGGAGTAGGAGACAATTTTACCCATTTTCTCGACGAAGGAGACGGCGGTGGCGAGGGTGGTGGGGGAGGTCTGGAGGCCGGAGATGATTTCGACACCTTTTTGGACCGGGACGGGGTTCATGAAGTGGGTTGCTACTACGCGGGATGAGGCGGAGGTGTCGAGAGGTTTGGAGGTGTCCTGGGTGGCGGCGGCAATACCTGGGATGGGTGTCAACATGGTGTGGTGGGGAGCAAGGGGGTAGGGGAGTCGTACGCGTAATGGAGATGGAGGAGGTGTTTGTCGCCAGGACGGCATGGGAGGGAGCGATGGAGGCGAGGCGGGAAAAGAGCTCGAATTTGAGAGAGGGGATCTCTGGGACGGCCTCGATGACGAAGTCGGCTTCGTGGAGGGCGTCGAGGGAGGTGGTGGGGAGGAGGAGGGCCCTCGCCGCATCAGCTTGGGACTGAGTGAGCTTCTCCTTTGCGACTTGCTTGGCGAGAAGAGTATCTGGGAGTCGTTAGTCAAAATTGATACTGGAAAATGAAGGGCCAGGGTTGATAAAGGGAATTGGGAGGGTTAATGAGAAGTGGTTGAAGCCCGTTTTTGGTGGCTTGAGTGCCGCTTTCCATGGCTTGGGTTGCCCCTTAACGGGTCTGGTTCAGGGTTGATAGTGACAACATACCAGCAAAGACAAGGCCCTTATCCAAAGACTTCTGGCTGGAGTCGACGAGGGTAACTGGGACTTGGGCCTTCATGGCAGCAACAAGAGCAATACCGAGACCCTGTTCATCTCATGTCAGCTACAATTGCTATGTTCATCTCATGAAGAGGAAGCTCACCATCTGCCCCGCGCCGATAACACCGAGACGCTTGACATTGCGGGCGCCCTCATGCTTGACAGCAGATGAGTAAGACCGAACGCTGAGGCGGTTGCCCAGACGGAGCACTTGTCTAGCCGACATGATAGAAGCCATTTTTACCTGAAATACACAAACACAATGGAAAAATGAGTGAAAATGAGAATGAAGCTCTCTTGTGAATGCGACGGACTGAGTGACGTCGGCTAGCCTCGGTAAATCCAAGGGCCACCCCGGACCGATTGCTGCTTTCGGCCGACTCTCTGCCATGTGCCCTGTCCAGGATAGTGCGAGCTCCAAGACACACACTGTGAGCGCACTGTGTCTGTTTTAATTGGGCAGACGCGGTCAGTCGCGTCTGATTTTAATGGGTTTGAGCATCGCGTTTCCATGCCCACGAGCGCCAAGCCACAGCAAACAAGATACCACGACGACGAATTCGAGTTAGTATCGTGATAGACGAAGACCGTATGCTGGTATAAACGACATTCGAGAATAATACTCCGACATGGAGGACAACGAGATCCCCAACGACACTGTGCACCCCGAGGTGCGGGCGCACATCAACAGTCTTGTTTCTGCGGTAGGCTTTCCCGCCAGCGATCCTTGACACAAGTTGGCTGACAGTTGGAATAGCTGGGTGGTTACAGTGTAGACAGCGACGACGACAAGTATAAACTCGGCGACGACGCCCTCGAAGTCCTGCGCGATCTGAAGAAATGGATTCGATTCTACGATGAGAAGACGAACCGCATGGACGTTGCACGATGCCTCGCCGAAGCGAATATTGTCTGCACCGATCTCCTCCAGATTCTAGCTTTATGGCCGCCAAGCGACAATGATAGCAAATACAGGTCAAAGGTTGCACTGGCGTGCTACGAGCTTATGGTACCGCTTACCTGGCCCATCGAGAAGGACCCCGAGACCATGACGGTCAACCACCACAGACATCTGCCAGTGTTGCAGTTGGCGCAGCTGAATTACAAGAGGGCGATTATCAACTTTGATGCGGCGCAGATTTTGAATACGGCGATCAGGGTAGCGCTGCCGAGTATGGCTTTGCCAATTGGTGACAGAACAGCGAGAGATCAGGGTATCATCAAGTTGATTCTATACTTCCTGCGGAATATCGCCATGATTAGCCCGCCGCCAGGGGTCAACTACGAGGGGGACGAATCCCAGATTTCGAGGTCAGCGCTGATTGATGCCTTCTCGTTCCAAGATGTGTTCCTTGCCATCTTGACAATCGCATCGAACATGGGCGAGGACTTCCGGACGGAGGACGTCATTATCCTGGAGATATTATTCCATTTTCTCAAGAGGGTGGACTCGAGCAAGCTTTTTGTCAGCGAAAAGCAGCTGAACAAGATCAAGACGGACGAGCTGACGGCCGCCATGAACAAGGAGGCGGCTATGCTGAGGTCTTACAACAAGAAGGGGCCATCAAGGCATAGTAGGTTTGGCACCATGATTTGGGTGAAGAGGGAAAATGGGAGAACAGTCACAGTTTCTGGTCAAGACGCATTACTCGACCCTGCTGCGCGAGAACGGAAGATGGACGGCTCCAAAACCTTCAAGGCACCAAGACGAGCAAGGAAAGACGAAGCGGACAAGGAGCTAGGTCCACCTGTCAACCTCGACGAACGCGCCCGTCAACAGCTCAAGGATTTTGTCTCTGACTTCCTCGACTCTGGCTTCAACCCCCTATTCCTCCACCTCCAGCGATCGATCGATCGAGAAGCGAGCCACGTTCTTGAAAGCCACAAGGCTCAGTTCTTCTACCTGGTATCATGGTTCCTGGAAGCTGAACGAGTACGCCAACAAGCCAACAAAGATCAAAAGAAGCCTGCCCAACCAGCAGCTGAAGATGATGTCAATACCTTCAACCTTGTCGCCGGTGTTCTGCAACCCGAGATGATCATCACCCTCAACAGATACCTCGATCGCGCCTACACGGACAAAAATTGGCCCCAGCTGACGACCGTCATGCGTTGTTTTACCCAGATACTGCTCACCATCCAGGAGATGACCGACAGCGGCAACGAAGAAGACGAAGAAATCGCCGACAACCTCCTTAGCAACCTCTTCTACGAAGAAAAAACCCACGATACCATCGCCAGCGTCGCGCGCACCTTCAAAGACCAAGGCTTCGAGTACCTCGACGCCTGCACCGAACTCACCCACACGTTCCTTCGCATCTTGGAAGCCTACTCCAAGCAAAACGTCGACATGCAAGTCCGCTCGCGGCGACGAACCCGCAAGAAGAAGAAAGCCAAACAGGCCGAGGCTGTCGCCGCTGGGGGGACCAACTCGGACGCGGAAGAAGACGAAGACCTCGTCAACCCAGTCTCGGATGACGACGACGAAGCCGATGCCCGCAAGGCGGAGCATACCTCCCAAGAGCGCAAATTCAACTTTGCCCAGTTCGCCACGAGATTTCTACCCCAGGGTGTGGTTGACACATTTGTCAAGTTCACCCACTTTTACCAGGACCTCTCCCCCGAACAACTCAAGCGTGCGCATCGATATTTTTATCGGGTGGCGTTTAAGCATGAGATGGGGACTATGCTCTTCAGGCTGGACATCATCTCCCTGTTTTACAACATGATCAAGGGCCCTCTGCCACTTGATTCTTCCACTGTCGGGAAGTCGGTCTACAAAGAGTGGGAAGAGCTGGTGAAGCAGATTTTGAGGAAATGCACCAAGAAGCTAGAAGAGCGACCGGCGTTGTTTGTCGAGTTGTTGTTCAGCAAAGAAAAGCAAACGGCGTTTTACCTTGAGTACGGCTACGAGAGGCAGACGAGCTCGGTGTCGACAAACCCCCGGCCGGGGGCAGAGTTGGAGTTTAAAGACAAGATGCTGGAGAAGGAGGCACAGATTGCGATTGTGGTGGGGGTGTTGCTGGATAGGAACCAGACGGAGTGGTTGGAGTGGGTGAAGAAGACTTTGGCGGAGGCGGAAAGTGAAAGAAGGGGGTGGGAGGGGGAACAGGAGGCGAGGCGGTTGGGGGCCACAACGGATGGTGAGGTGGTGGTGGGGTTGTTGCCTGAGGCGCCGTACACTGGTGAGTTTTCCCCTAAACACAGAGCCCTTGTGCGACTGTTTACTTTTGGTCCGTGCGCGCTAACATGACAACCCGCCTTGTAGTGATACACCCATCCAATGACAAGTGCCGAACGGCAATGTTCAAGAACCCGCATTTGAGGCTGTTGATGAAGCTAGTTGGATTTGAGAGGTTAGCGCCGACGTTGGATGAGACTCCGGATTCGGTCTGGATCGTTCCCGGGAGGATGAGCGCGTATGATCTAAAGGAAAATCTGAACATGATCAATAAGGCGGAGTTTGAGCCCCCTACTTTTGAGGCTGGGGAGCTGGCGGAGGATCAACTCCGCAGAAAATCTGCTGGGACAAAAGCTGCGCCGAGGAAGAGGGCGGCGTTTGATGATGGGGATGATGATGATATTTTGGATGATGGGGAAGAGCCGCTTTTTGCTGCGGGCCGGTTGAAGTCGATCAACCCTACGGGCGATAGGCCGAAGAAGTTGAGGAGGAAGAGGATGACGATAAATAGTGATGGGGAGGAGGTGGAGGAGGTGAGGGAGATTGATGATGAGGAGGCGGCGGCGAGGGCGAAGGCGAGGAAGCTGAAGCAGCTGGAGAAGTTGAGGAAGATCAAGAGTGAGGTGTATGTGAGGGCGAGCGATGATGAGTCGGATGAGGAGGCGGATAAGGAGTTTTTTGCGAGGGAGGAGGAGAGGAGGCAGAAGACGAGGGCGGCATATGGGGGCCCGGCCAAGGAAAAGGAGAAGGAGAAGCCGACGGGAGTGGAGAAGAGTGCTTGGGAGAGGTTGTTGGACGGGGATGATAGTGAGGAGGATGACGAGGATGCGGTGGTGGAGAGGCCAAAACAGAAGAAGGCCGTCAAGAGGGGCGGCAAGAGAAAGTTGGATGCTGCTGATTTGGGAGACGATGAGGACGTTGATATGGATAGGGATGATGATGACGAGGAGAATACGGCGGATGATGAAAGTGAGCGATCATCTTCAGCAGCCTCGCCGGCGCCGGCTAAGAGAGCTGCCAAAAAGAGGAAGCCGAGCAAGAAGCCGGTTGACGATGATGGGGATGAAGAGATGCAATCTGCTACTCAGACAAGTGAAAAAGGTGTTGGTGATGAAGACAAGGGTGGTGGCGAGGAAGATACCGATGACGACATGCCGGTCGCTGCGCCAGTACGAGTGCGACCGAGGGTTAGAGCAGGGTTTATTGTGGATAGCAGCGATGAGGAGTGATTGTTTTTGGAGGTTACTACAGTTTGTACACATATACCAACGCATGGCGTCTGCATCATCTCTTCATAACATCAGTAAACAAGCCGGAAATCGACGGCGGGATCAGGCTACAGGCAAGGTTACTGTGTACTTTGAGCATGCTGGATTTGCTGGCCTACCTAAATAATAAATGCTTACTTTTTTCTGCACTCTTGACTCTGGGATAGGCAGTTTAGCAATGAAAACATTATTTATCGGTTGCTGGATATGTTATTGTTAGTCTCGATGGGCGTCCAGAGAGCGCTGCCCTCAAATCACGCCCCGATGCTTCAATATTGGCTTGTGACAATGATAAAGTAAAGTAACGCCATCACACGTCCGGTGAGGTAGACATAACACGCGCCAATTTCCCAACATCTACCTCTTTAATCCTCCCCCTTCGCCCGTCAACACGTGCACCTACGAGCATTCTTTCAACAACCATCTTCTTCCCTGCCTCTACTAAACGTTAGAGTTGCGGGCCGTCCCGAAGCGAGCTGTCAAAAGAGGGTCTAGATGGGTGGAGCACTGAAGAAAGATCCATGATGGCTTCAGCACGGACATGACCCACATGCTCCATCTTCTAAGTTGCGGATTGCAGTAAATATCCTAGGGAAGAAATGGTACGGTTCTACTTTGTAGAAGGTGATATAAGGTAGCGCAGTGATTATATATAATTCTCAGCTAATTAAATCCATGAGCTCGGGTCGACGAACCCTAGCCGCCATCGCCATGTCCATGCGTTATTCAATGCCTGCGCCGTGATAGCTGGCGCAAAAGGTCAAAATACCTGAGGTAAGTAGTGAATATAGCTGAGACAAAAGGCGTGTATAGCTGGGATAAAATACAGATGTAGTTGGGAGAAAGCGTATATGTAGCTGGGACATTGGAAAGATAGAGCTGGGACGATGGAAAAACATAGCTTGGATAAAGGAAACATGAAGCAAGATGACAGAAAGATGTTTTTTTTTTAAAAAAAAAGAAAATTACATGTAAAGTATAATAACTTGTATTTTTTACGATGACCGTCACACAAAGTTGTTGGCGGGATACCAGAAATAGCCAGAAGAATCCATCTTGGTACCGATGTCAATTTGAGAGCCGTCACATCGTCAAAAGAGTATGGCGTCGGCCGCTCTTGTGGAGCAATGACGCGGGGTCCTTGGGAGCCTGCTCAACACACACACACACACACATTGGAGGGAGTTGCCCAAATCCAGAGAGGCAAGAGTGGTTATGTAAAAGCAAAACAAAAAAAACCTATCTTTTAGAGGTCGCCCTTTGCAAGTAAATACTCAAGATCCCCATAAATACAAAATCCTCTGTATGATGACCCAAAAATCCAAGCGCGAAACCCCCTGGTGCAGTGCAGCACCGGTCCTCCCGCCATCGTCCTCACGCCAAGGCCACATGTGGATGTCTCCCCCGGGTGTTGCTCCTATTTCTTCTTCGGTGCAGGCTTCTTCGGTGCGGACTTCTTCGGTGCGGTCTGCTTTTCGGCTGTGGAGTTGGAAGAATGTGATACTGGACGTGGGCCTATGTATTGGCCGTTGGCGGACCTCTGCCAGGTTTCTCGCTTTGCAACTCCCGGCTTTTGGTTTCCGCTGCTAGAGACTCTCAATTAGTGATGCCGAATGTGGGTGAAGGGTCGCAGAAGAGCCAAGTACCGAGACTTAGGCTTGCTCTGGGTGCAACCCATGTTTGCGCCTTTGTGAATATTCGCGGGATAGATTGCTGAGACACACCGGGAGAGGTTTCGGAGCGGCGTGGGAGAAAGAGCAGAAGGAGGATAAGGGGAAAATGGGGTTCAATCTTCCTGCGGTGACCAGAAGTGTTCGTTCAAGCAAAAGATTGTTGTGGGCAACCCCTCTCTTAAAGGCCAGGCTCTTAGGTCTGTCTACCCTGTTTCTATCACATTTGTTCTCTCATTTTCTCCATCTTTCCTCAACAAAAATCCCTGCTTGCTGATTGCTGGCTCCCCAATCGATTCCAGCTTCCCAGGGTGCTCTGAAGGCGGCGGGTATTTCTTCCGGAAGCCGGTAAGGCGTTTTCGAATCTTCCAACGCTAATTCTCATCAACACCGATACGAGTTTCTCTGACTGGTTCGGTTTCGGTCCAGGCGAGCGTAACCCATCGCAAATTTAATGGCGTACGCTGTTTGTGATGATAAGCAGAGATGGCGCACGGCCATCTTGACGTCGAGGGGCTGTCCAGTCGGAAGAGATCACCACCCCTGACGCGGAGTTCGTGCGGCTGGAGGCGCCCGACCATGAACAGGTTGGTTTGGCTGATCCGCAGCTGCCCATGGCCGGTCCCAGTCAATGTTGCTGCTGTGTATTCGCGTCGCCAGACCGGGTCCTCGCTCGTCGCGACAGGTTCGTGATTGCTCCCGTTTCCTTTCCAGTCTTCCCCATCCTGCAGTCTTCCATCCACCATGTAATCGAAAAGAGTCGCTTGCTGGCTTTCATCGTGCTCGGCGATCGATGCCCCATGTTCGGATCACCATAGCCCCGGCATGAGATCCCTCCGGCCCCTCTAATCAACACCACTAATTCCCCATACCGAACTCATTCCAAAGATCCTCAAACCCAAAGAGCAAGTATTTTTATTGAAACCGGCACAAGGGTTCGACACCGGCAATCCACTTGGATTGTGCACACTTGTCCCTCGCCCAGGATTGACTTGTTAATCAAGGGTTAGGGTCATGCGTTGGGGTTAGTGAGATGTCATTATCTTGTCCCCCACCAAGACCCGGACCCTTCCCCGGACCCGGACCCAACCCCCTGGTCTTGGCAAAAAGGAGGGCTTTCCCCCACAAATCCCGCGCGGATAATCCCCGCAAACCATCCAAGCCATCCTCCGTTGCCTGACGGTGCTGAGATATTGAGCGTAAAGGGGAAGAAAATCATGCCATGATGGAAGCTTTTCCATGAATTCGGCCAAAGGAAATACATTCGGCCGGCTCGATCACATACACTAACGTGCACGCCGAGCGCATAACCAGCCAACATGATTGGAGTAGGTGCTTGATTGGGGAACGTGGCCGTCCGGCAACTCAAGTTAATCCGTTTCCATCCTTGGTGGGGGCTGTCAGGAAATAAGAAGAAATGAAGGAAAATGAGGGGGGGGGAGGGGGTGAATGTGGAGGGGGGAAGGGAGAGCAACGTGAGGATCGAGTGCTGGAAAGAGAGAATGCCCCTACCATTTTACCATCCTATGTTTGAAGTTTTGGTCGGGCTTCTGCGGCATCCGGAGTGGAGTTGATGTCGTATACGGTAGTTTCACAGGGAAACACGACGTGTGGGCTGATGTTTGGTGCGGTGTGCTGCATAGCTGGGTTGGATTTTGTCGGTTGTGTGGGTTCTTGACAGAAGGAAGAAAACTTGCGAGATGCTCGCGGGGGGGGCGGCAACTGCTCTTATTTAACGCCTGGATTCAAATTAGGTTAACCTATATTACTGGGTCTGTTTGAGGCAAAGCTGATTGGGCTCCCAGCCTACCAGAGACCAGAACGACATGCCGTCGGGGGAGAACAGGGGAAGGATTGCATAGCTACCTTAACGCATTCATTGAGCTGCTGTTTTGATAGGATGGGAGACTGACGAGGACGGAAAATATTGTTTCCCTGCGATCGCCCAAGCATGGTTTTAAGATGTGGCTCAAACCTTCGGTATTATTGAGACGCGACAGCCGCCCTTAAGCCACAGTTCCATGAGAGTTCTCGTCGCTGCTGTCCTGAAGAGTGATTTTCTAAATATGGGACGATATGTGCCAATGCGAGCGTGATTGCTCCTTCTCGCTTCAAGAGTGGTTCGCTAGGCCTGATTTAAAGGCACACCTACCTATACATCGCTAGCTTTCCCCTCACCACCTACCGCCCAGGCCATCGGTGTTTTGGATTTCCTTCCTGTGAACTCTCTGCTCAGCAATCCTCGAAACTTGCTCGACGGTAGCTCGGATACACTTTCTCGGCTGACGGTGCTTCCCACGATCGATCGAGACCGCTGAATAGTCCATGTCACCACTTTGAAGAATGCGCCCCACAAGGCAAACGTCGGGAACATTGTCAACATCGAAACGATGGGGCTCAGCAACATACCGCGACGATGAGGATTCTGGCGAACCGAGTTAGCCGCGTCTGAAAAGCCACGAGCCACGATCTTGTTTGCGCGGATGAAGCGCTGGGCGCTGTGCGTCGACCTGTACCATCATACAACCGTAAACTGCAGGCGCGACGAGCTGAGGCTGGAACGGCCAGTCTCCAGGATGGAAAAGAGCTCGAGAAGAACAGTCGAAACAGTCGCAAGGTCGGTACAGAAGAACATACCATCGAATTGTTTTGTTTCTCGGGACTCAGAAGATATCAGAAGGCAGATAGGTTGGCTTAATTTGCACGTAGTTGGGCCGCCAGTCCGGAACCCATGATGCCTCTGACAAGACAAGGCTCTCAGGCCGATGGCGGACCTTGGAGATGTTCCGTCACGGGTGTTGGAACAACTTCCTGTTGAAGGCGATGGCCCGCTATCGTGGCCATGCTTTTGGCCCCCTATTCCATACCTGATCGCCACGTATGTTCATGTCTGCATATTGCACACTCACCTACTTATGCTCGGCACAATTCTGTTATTCCGGTGCTTTGGGGGTGTGGACCGTAACGCCAACCAATGGGCTTGTCTGTAAGTATGGCGCGTGGTGTTCTGGACATTGGTTTCGAGAAGCGGAGAGGTCTCGTCGCTCCCCGATGTACCCGAGCCTGCTGCCCCTTATCCGCCTTTCCTTCCGCCATGCTACTTCTATACTGTTTCCGGGCGTCTTGTTACTCTGCGTTGACGGCAAGACGATGCATTTTGGCCCCAAACGAGGCGCAGCACCGATGGCCCAATTGTCCAACAGTCACCGCTAGTTTATTCTCGCCATTATTCTTCGATCAGCGCTATCCAGTTGTGCCCTGCATACTGCAGAGGATATTCATCAGTTCACTGGTCATCAGCGTTGGCGCACCCTCTCGACATTGGCAAGGCTGCCAGACGTCTCGATGCACCATCGCTCTTTTCTGCACGACCAATGCCTGACGTTAGGCATCCGGAGCGGAGGAGACTCGGAGACAGTGAAGAGGAAAGAGGCTCTTGTGTGCTTGCCAGCTTCCAAAATGCTTAAGAGAGGGGACTAAGACGTCTGAGGACTTCAGTTGTTTGTTTCCACAACGGCCTACCCTGAAACCACCGCAGCCCCTTTTTACCAAGATGCCACTTCCTTCAGATGCCAGCACAACAGAGGTTGGGCAACGTTCAGACTCTCCTAGATCCTCGGAGCGTCCTGTTGATGGAGACTCCGTAGAGCAACTATGCGATTCCCCTATCGCGCCCGAATCCTCAGCGTCTGTTAGTGGTGAGACATGCTCGAAAGTGGACAGTAGTGAGTTCTTCTGCACGCACCCTCATACTCATCGTGACGTTCTAATCCCAGCACACCCAGGCGCAGAGGACCCCTACGATAACTGCCGGTTTCGTAATGGCAGTAAGTAGCAAATAAGGATCCCCTTTGCCATCAAGCCTTATTAATGGCACTTTTGACTCATAGGAAACGAAAAGTCCATCCATCACGGCGGTGTCGCAGAGCTGGCGGGTATGTTCGATCAATGGTCCAACTGGAAGTTTTACAGAGCTTTCGGCTGGGAGAATTGGCACCTACTGGTTGACAGCCAGTATAGGATCAGCTATCTCTCAGAGGAGCTCCGTGAATACTACAAAGAGCATCCCGAGGAAGCAAGGGGCCCGACTGCGAACCACAAACGACCGGCTGGACAACCCCTGATGGAGGACAAGCTCGAGACCATCAAGGCAGACTTAAGGAAGGAATTAGACGACTACTGTAAGAAAATACAAGATACCCGGAAAACCACGACTGCCCTGGTTACCTATGCGGTAGCTAACCATTGCAAACCAGTCAAGCGTTGTGGCTACGTCAAGGCAAACGAACAGCAGTATGCTACGCACCCTGAACAGTGGAGGATAACAAACGAATGGATGACCTACAACAAGAACCTCGACCCCGAGGCTGGCATCATCCTTCGAACACCCGAGGACTTGATCAGCCTAGCCGACCCGCCCCCTTACTGGGTCATCCAGACGTCAGCCGACATCAGCAGACGATATAACCAATGGTTCAAGGTCTGTCGCCACCACTCTTGTTCTAAACGTAATGGATGTCCAAAAGCTGACAGATACTATTGACAGCCCGCTTCACAGTCCAAGGACAACTACATCCCCAATCCCTTCTTGACATTCATCTTCAGGACCATCCACGTCATCGCCGCTGCTCTACTGCTCCTTGTCCCAGCTGGAATGCTATACCTCGCTGAGTTGGACAAGGGGCAGGTTTTCGCCATCATTGGCGTGTCCACCATCGTCTTTTGCGCCACGGTAAGTGCAAAGACTCGACTGGACACGACAACGACTGCGTTGGCAGGGTGTGCCTATCTGGCCTTTTGCGGTGCCTTTGCTGTTGCGACGGGAAATATATCACTATGAGAATTGCCAACAAGTGGGGAAATGGCAGAGAAAAAAAGACGCGAAGAAACTTTTCTTCGTGGATGATGGTGATGACGAGGTGGAAGACAAAACAAGAATTGATGATGAGGAAGACAACGACAGAACTTTACTTACCTTTACCTTCTTTGATGCTTTATTTCCTTGAGTTGAGGCATACCTACCTACCCAAGTACATTGTATAGGTGGATGGTAGCTCCGTCACGAAAGCGGGTCTACGTCGTTCGTTCTATAGGTAGTCGACACATTCCATAGTTCCAACAAGATAGATTAGAAGAAACAAGGATGGGCCAATAAGAAAACAAAGAAACTTACAGTTGTAGGACTACTATCCTTGCCGCCTCTGGCCGGTCAACCTTGACCCAAACTACCTACTTACCGTTAGGCAGACCACTAGGTGCTGTTACACGGACTCTCGAGAGCCTTATGAGGATATGGAACTTGGCTGACTGTTTGTCCAGGTACAAAAGAACGCTCATACCCATATAATGTGATACATCACACCAGTCAGCCTTGCGGATGAAGTGTTGTTTGGAAGCGCGAAATGCAAGAGAAAAGGGGGGCGTTGTTTATATTGGTTGCTTGCGCATGAGGCGTGGTGTGCCTGTTGCCTGGGGAGATGCGTGTGAACGTTGAGATAAGGTTTTTTTTTTTTTTTTGGGGCGGCCGCCGCTAGTAGGGGTGGTGGGTGTTAGGTGAGGGGATCGCCAAAATTCCAAATCCTGTTTTGAGAATGCTGATACGGGAGGACCCGCTCGCATGCACGGTCTCGGACCCGAAAGAAGGACAGGGGCCAGGCAGGGGTCGAACATTTGGGTTATTACACTTTGATGTGGGTTTTGTTGAGGAGGTGGAGGCTGTCGTGATGAGGGAGGGGATGACGGTGGGAAACGAGGGTTGTTGTGGTTGATGGGGGTGGATGTTGTTCTGAGACGTTTGGGGGTAGTGCATCGGCTGCTGAGGGGTTGGTGGTTGGTGAAAGGCTTGGGGTTTGGGGCGAAGGTTGAAGACATGAGGAAAGGTGAAATAATTGAGGGAAAACTGAAGATGCGTTGTGGTGGTGGTGCGAAAGAGAGCGGTGTATCAGATGCGGCCTGCGGCAGCTGTCAAGCGGCAGTTGAAGATGCATGAACCATGTACCAGGTGTGCGCAGGTACCAACGGTTGGAGGAGGTGAAAGCAAAAGAAACGGAAAGAACCGGCAGCAGTGATGGTGACAGAGAAAAAATAAATCCGCAGCGTTGTGCGAGGCTCTGGGTTCCAATGGTGTTCGTTCGTTGTGCATGTCATGAAACTGGGCTGTCGATGTGGCCACGCTAAGGCATGGGCGGTTGTCGGTGAGGTGCGGTGGGGCAGGGCAAAATCACCAGCGCATTATGGTAAGAGTAAATTAAAGATTCAGGGTGACAATATTAGGGAATTGGAATTTGGTTACTGGGGAAGTAGTTGAGGGCACCCGATAAGTTATACGAGCACAACTCGAAACGTGGTACTACAGGCCATCTTTCTTTCATCCCAGCTATATCCCAGCCTTATCTATCCAACCTTTGTCCTATATCCCAGCTGGCTATCAATTTAATCCCAGCTTACTTCCATCTTGATCCCAGCTTGACCTGTCTTTGACCCGAGCCTAGGTTATCTTTTGCTACATCATGCTCTGGGAAAAAGGAAGAAGAGGGTTCCAGACGGAGATGTTGAGTCATTGATGCGTTTAACGTTTACGCAGCGATATCTCATGGGTCATGTGGTGGAAGGAACAACTGATACATATGCACGTTTGCTTGACAGATGGACTGATACCGCCATCATCTCCTTCCTCCCTTCCCCTCTCCTCCCCTGCCTACCAGGCATCGCCCAACATATCCTCAGTTTTTAGCAGAGGACCTATTCCTCCTGCCTGGTTAACGTCGAGTGCAGCTTATGCTGCTTCATCAAGGAGACACTGATCAGAGCAATGACAGTCAAGCCAAGCGCAGTCAGCCAGACTCCTCTGAACGCCTCCATAAACGACGCAATTACACCATCATGCCACCCCTCAGGCAACCGCCCCAACTCCCCAAGATCATCACGGATTCGGTTGATCTCCTCAGCCGCACCGGGCAGGTCACCGAATCTTTCCCACAGCTTTGCCTTCAGGATGTTCTGATAGACGGCCGACGCGACAGTGATGCCGAGCGTGGTGCCTACTGACCGGAAGGCATACGTAGCGCTCGTGATCACGGCCTGCTGCGAGTGTTCAACAGCAGCAATACAGCCAAGGAGGGTAACAGTAAGCATAGCACCGTATCCAGCACCGTGGAGGGTCATGGAAACAAACGGGATCCAAGGTGGCGTGTACTGGTCCAGCAATGTGTTGAGAGCAATGGCGATCGTGTACACTGACAAGACAATTCTGCCCAGGCCGACATACTTGCCAGTTTGCTTCATGATCAACCCGCTGCCGACCGACGCGAACGAGACGCCGACCGAAGATGCGAGGATGCGATATGCGGATTGTGTGGGGGTGTAGCCAAGGACCTGGAGATACAGTGGAACATAGAACATGGTCATCATCATCACCATGGAGCTGGGGACGTCAGTTTTCTTGTCTTCAAGAAAGATCGGGGGATACATACCTGCAAAAATTCGTGATACACGCTGCAGCAACAGTCCTTTCAACCAATAGCTTCACCGGGATAATCGGTTGCTTCACCCTGCCTTCCCACCACACCAAGGCAAAGAGCATTGCGACACCCAGCGGAATGCTCGTCAAGACCAATGGATCCGTCCACCTGACCAAATTCCCGCCAGCATTAAGCCCGAGCAGCGTCAAGACCAAGAACCCGACGATAAAGAAGGCGCCCAGGAAGTCGATCCTCGAGATCAAGCTCTTGTTGGATACCTTGGGCGGCACCCTCACCAAATAAGCCACCAATCCACCACTGACAGCAATGATCGGGACCTGGATCAAAAAAGCCAACCTCCAACCCCAGGACGAAGTGTCGTTGATGAAGCCGCCAAATACGCCACCCAGCATAGCGCCTGTGCCATAAGCAATGTTCCCCAGCCCTTGCACCACGCCTCTTTTCTTCAATGGAACCAGATCCGTGGCAAGGAAAGTGCTGATGCTCATGAGCCCACCGCCTCCCACTCCAGAGATGACTCGTCCGAGGATGATTTGCTGTTCATTCTTTGCCAACCCACAAATGAGGTTACCAAGGCCGAACATCAAGTTGGAGAAGACGAGTCCCGGCCCACGACCAAAGATATCGGTGAGTCTACCCGACAGGGGCTGACAAGCAGCATTGGCGATGAGGTATGATGCCGCAAGCCATGATAACAATGACAGGGACTGGAACTCTGAGGCGATGGGTCCAGACAAAGTGACAATGATAGAGGCGTCCACTGCGCCGAGGAAGACGCCCAGGTAGGATGAGGTGAGAGTTATGTAGAGCCTGGCGGGAGAAAGTGGCTGGGCTATTAGTGTGGATTCTTCTGTTTCGGTGCCGGCCTCGCTGACAGCTTCTGAGGAGGATGAGGAAGCTGATGGCGGCTTGGGGAGCAGAGGGCTGGATTCGGTTTGTATTGGCGCTGGTGAAAGAACGTTGAGGCCGTCGGCGGGAAGGGCAGACGCTGCCGGTTGTGGTGGGTGACTGGAAGACATCTTGTGAGATTGGTTGTGAAACGGTGGAAGCGATGAGGCTTGGAGTTGAGAGACGCGGGCAGCCGATGACCGCAACGGCTGTGGCGGGCCTGGCGGGGATGATGGTGTAATCCGCTAACGGCTTGGTGTGTCCACAGGTGAAAAGCAATTGATCAAGATGAAATGGAGCATGCAAGTATTTAATGCTCAATTGAAGGGCGGATGATAGTTTGAGTCACCTCAAGTGATAGCCGAACTGGCAATTGAGATCGGTTGGTCAGTTCGAGACGACAGTGAGGTGGGTTCTTGACCGCTGTGGTTGATGCATGACGCAGGATTGCGGTGCTCGGAGCTAAGCGGATTTAGAACTGTGGGGTCCCGGCGGCCCGTTGGCGGAGAATGGCTCGGCCGGCCGGACGTGCCAAGCCGGAGAGTGGTGATCCACAGTTGACCGCCAGCTTACCTGGGAAAGAGCATCACGGTTGTGCGGGGACCCTGGAGATGATATTGACGAAGTTAAAGCTCTGTTTCAAGATAGTGGTCTTGGCTCAAGTTTGGGGTCACGATCGCAGAGTGGCACTGGGAAGCAACCGGTTGATCTTTCTTTGTTTGGGCCTGCTGACATGGCATCAGACACGTACTTATCGCCCTTCGATCAGAGAGGACATACTCAGTTGGGGAGACATTCGTTTTGGTCTGGCTCGTTGGGACAGTCATCACCTGGAATGTACAGTCATGAAAACAACCGGTTCATTAACCATGTAGGCCGACATGAGTCTGAGGGGGGTAAGAGGGCATGGGATAGCGATGATGAGACTGAAGACATCGCGGAGAAGAGGGCTCGAAGGTAGGGACTTTGTTGTTCGGGTACTTTGGAGACATTGACGAGGATAACGACGCGATTTCAGTTCAACCAGGTCCATTCACAAGTCTAGGCATTAAAAGCAGTTCGAATGTGGAAATGGGTGATCTCTTCGTAGAAACTGGACTGACCTGTCTCTGTTGCTATGACTACCTGCGAGATCCCTCACAAAAGCAAAACTTCCCTTGCCCACCTTAACTACCTGATTTTCCCACCGGAGCCGGAACCACCCGAAAAGGCCCCGGTTCCTTAACAACACACTGATGACACCCCCCACACCCACTCCCAACAAACATGCCGACACTTTTCCAACTCCCCGTCCTCCACACCAAAACCATCATCCACATACGACGGCTTGGGCAGATTGTTAGGATCACTCCCAAAGCTTATCGGCCTCTTGATGCCATTATCCTGTATCAAATGCCAGTACACCCTCCCCCTCCTCAAAATCACAGAACAAAGCATAAAACTGCAGCCCCTTCAACACAATCGGCGTTTTCACCAACTCCTCCCTACTACTCGGCCTACGGGGCTGCTCTTCCTCCCCACCAAGAAACCTCGCCAACAACCCCCACGTCATCTCAAGGCCTGTCTTGGGTGTGTTGGGAAGGACATAATCCGGCAATGTCCTGATCGGGTATCCAGTTAAAACTCCAGGGTACGGCTGTGTCCCCGTCGTGAACAGCGCCTGCCGGCACGGTTTGGGATGGCGGTGGTGCTTAGAAGAGACGGAATAATAGTAAATCTTGCAGCTGCCTCTGAGGCCTGCACCAGTGTTTTCTAACTCGAACCCTTTAGCGTTGGGCATACGGTAGTAAATCGAGTTCATGACCTTCGACCTCTTCAACACTCCGCAAAACCAAGCTAATTAGCTGGCTATCTCAGCGATAATCTCCGGTTCGGCGTTGTGGATTCCAATGATGAGATGGGGGTTTAATGAACGGGCCTGGACCGCCGGGGTGTTCAGTCAAGTCAAGGACAATATCCGACCCATCGGGTGCTTGGAGGGTTGCATAATGTGAGGGTTTAATCCCTACTGGATTAGTGGGTGGTGTCATTGAATGGTTGTTGATGCTCAAGCCTCCAGCAAGGAAGTGGTAGACCTCTAGTCCTCTGTCGGGCCAGGTTTGTTTCATGCACTCGAGTGGAGAGGCAGCTTGGACGTTGTTGCGGTAGCCGGCGAGGGTGCATGCGTGGCTTAAACGGTTTGTGGGTCGATCAATGTTGGGATACGAGATGAGAGGTTTCCAGGAGATGGAGATGGCATAGTGTGAAATCTTTGTTTCGTAGAAATCTTCGCGAGATAGACGGTTTGTTATTGCGTCACGTATTTTTGTTTCTACCTCGGAGACCTTTTCGCCGGGTAGCCAGAATAGAGTGGCCATGCTGAACTCTGGCTTCTTTGCTCATTGATGGGGGAAATGTTTGATACAATTAATAGTCGAGTTCAAATGGGGACACTGATTTGGGACAACACTGGAAAGTATGCAGTGGAAGCCAATCTTTCTGTTGGCACCCATTTCATCCATTTGGAAATGCGACGGAAAACATTACATCACTGAGTGAGTCAGACCAGCAATCAACAGATTGCCAATGTAAATTGTGTGTCGAATGACATGCTTTGTAAGGTCGGCCCTGAGTCTGATGGGATAACAGCGTTACTCATTGTTGAATGATTTGTTTTCCATAGAACGTGCTTTGGAAGTGCCACGGAGAAGGCGACAAGATATGATGGGAACACAACCTTTGTACCTACTCCCCCGGGACCAATTCTGCCCTCTAAAGTATCCCTATCAATCGGGGCAAGTAAAGCCCTCCTGCAACCGCCCCTCAATGACAAAAAGTTTCCTCACCCCACACTCCCCCCCAATGAAGTGCCTGCAATTCTCTAGCTGGTCAAAGTCGAAGTTACTGCTCACCTCCGGGCGAGGCAAGTTATCAAGCCTAAACTCAGACCCCTCATGATCATACCGCCGTTCCAAATGCCAAAACACCACTCCCTTGTTCAACACCTTGGAGATAAGAAAAAAACACTTCCCATGAACAACAACCGGCGTGGTTGCCAGGTTCTGAGGCCTCTCAACCGGCGTCTCGTCCTCACGAATCCTCATGATGATCTTCCACGTAATCTCCAACCCCGTCAAAGGCACGCTTGTTGAGTTGAACGCATACCCTGGCTGAACACGGATTGGGTATCCGCACACAATCCGAGTATGAGGTTGGTCAATAAAAAGGCCATTCCAGCAGGTTCGTGGCACGTCAAGGTCGGACCCGTCGATGGGCGTGTCGATGTAACCAATATTAAATCTCATGCTGTCATCGCTCGACGAGTCCGAAGAATCAAAATGAAGCGTCTCACTGACCGTCGGTTTGCAGTAGATGAGACCATCTTCGGGCGATTTTCTGAACGCGCCACAGAACCAAGCGATTTGGCTAGCCACCGAGGCTACAAGGTTTTGGTGACCACTGGCTGTGATGGATAGATGGCATGTTTCCGCTTCAGGGTCTGGTGTTTCCTTGTCGAGGTGCACGGTGATGTTTGCACCCCCATTTCCAGCGAACTGCACACGAAATCTGTGGTACGAAGATTGACGTAAGCGCAAGTCTAGATAGCTGTACAGTCGGGCGCCTGTTTGGGGCCATGTCTGGCTCATGTAGTCGAGCGCGGTTGATGCCTGGACAATGTTCCTGAAGCCTGTGAGTGTGTAGGCCCAGTTCAAGTTGGTGTCCGCGCCCTTCTTGTGGCTTTTGATATACTGATCATGGTCAAAATCGATGACAAAATTGACGATGATCTTGGCATCGGTGTCGCCTCGGTCGTTGTGCTGTCTGATTTTACGCAATATTCTTTTCTCGAGCGTGGACTCACGGCCAGGCACCCAAGTCCGAGGACCGCTTTGGGTAACGGAACCTTCGCTCAAAAATCCGCTGGAGGAAAACTCGCTCGGAAATGCACTGGAGGAAGATCGGGTTTTGGTCGAGGAAGATTTATCCTTGGACGAGGGAGATTCGTCCTTGGTCGAGGCCAAGGGAGACCCAGTCTGGGCAGGGAAAGATCCGCTCATGGCAGTCTTCGATCTTTTCTGAATCAAAGTATAAATTTGGTAGTTTAGCTTTCGGCGCTGATTACGGCACCTGAATGTTTTGCCCTGCGTTGTGCAACAAGACGAGTTTATTGCTTTACAAACCACGATAGGTAACAATAGAGTATCGCCCGCGATATATCATCACAATCCTCGGCCATTCAACAAGTCAATACCCTTGTTGACTCAATCCCCAAAACCATCCTGTCATGTCTCTGATTGACTCCCCTTGTCCTTTGAGAGGGCCGTGACTGGCTCTGACTCGAGCTTTGGCTTGGGTAAGCCAACCAACCAAAGCGATAACCCGTCAAACCCGCGTCACATTTGGTGATGGCCCTATCCCTGTCCCCAGTATTCAACGTTGAAAATGGCCCGAACTGAGAAGCGATCGTGAGTCCCGCAGACAGATAGTAGAGCCGCGCGGCGATGGTGTCTGGCGCCAGGGGCGTCTCAGGGGCTCGAATCAGGATCATGAGGGCGATAATGCTTATGATCATGAGCCCAAAGATTGCCAAACTGAAATAGCATGATGCTACCCAAGCCACTCTCGCTTTATCGTTGCTGAAGGGGATGTTGGCTAAATATACCGTAAGAATCAGGGCCATATTCGCATTCATGGTGACAATCGTTAATGGCAACGAGCGATATGTGCTTTTGTGAAAGAGAGCGGTCAATGGTGAAAAAGGAGGTTCGAAAAGCATCGAGTCTTGGGGCTTTGCCGCGGTATTGGGATTGGACATATTGATGTATGGTACGAGAATACTGAGCTCTAGAAGGTGAGTTTGCTCATGTTAGTATAGGCAAAAGTGTATGAAAAGGAAGAGACGCATACTTGAAAAAATGTTCTTCCAAAGCTCGTCGATGAGGATGCCTATTGCCGCGAAAAGGAACCTGACTCCAAAGTCCTGGCCGCTCAGGAATTGCTCAAGCGGATGGTTTTGGTCGTTGTTAAGATAATACCAGATTATTATCGGCAGAATGATGACGATGATGAGAAAAAGGAGACATAATTCCAATATAAGGGGATTCGACCGTTTTACTGGAAGGAATTTGACGCCAGATGCAGGAGTTGTGGTGGCCGGAAAGGCTTGGGAGGTCGTGTGCGGTGGCTCCAAAACAATGCCATTTTGTGCTGCCCCTCCCTCATTTTTGTATACTGTGACGCGGTATCGCGTGTTTTTTCCCAATGCTTTCTCCAATCCCTTGCCATCCGACGTCAGAGACTGAGAGTCCACCTGCCGAAATAGCTGCAAGAAGGAGCCATCATTCGCCACCAGGGTTGCCGTGCCAGCAAGACTGAAAGGTTCCGAGTATAGCTGGGATCGTCGGTTCCAAAGCTGCCCTGCAAGCACAGCAGTGCAAATAATCATGACGAGCAACATAACTTCCATTGCCCTGGCAGGCGCTGTCGACACGCTCAATACCCCAGGACATGCAACGTTCGCACGGCAGTCAGTCCCTATCACAGATATTCGGATTGCTTCTGGTGAAAGTGCCATCAAGACCTGGCATAATATGACCAGAAAGGAGGTGAGTGATACAACCCAGTGTCTTCGGATAAGTGAATTCCAGAGCTGCCCGACCAAGGGTACTTGACTTTCGTAGGAAACGTTCAAAGACTCGGATGCTACTGCGCCCTTGGAGCTGCTCAGTCGGTAAAACGGCTCCATCCTCTTTGCAACTGCATCTAAACTGGCCCACGGTAGATAGAAGAGGATGGCGAATATGAGAGGAGCAAAGGACCCAAGAAAGTAAGCTTCTGGTGTCAATACATAAACAATGTATGGGCCATTTCCGCCTGTGGAACTTTCCTCATTAGGTGAAACAGATGAAGTGATGATGGGGCTTATTATGGCCTTTGAGAATGTTGAGTATTCCAGTGAGCCAGTTGTTGTCGAGCCCCTGGTCCTCGGTGTTGGAACAGTGCTTGTGGACATGAAATACTCTGGAGTACCCAGTTGAGATGACCCTCTTAGAGTAGGTACTGACGATGTTGAAGTACTAGTGATTATTATGGCATTTGCGGGGGTAAGTAACTGCCAGGACGTGTCAGAGGTTGACCAGTTTTTCAGTGATGCTGAATGCCGAACATTGCGGGGGGCAGTGGCGTGCACAGTGGGTGACCAGCTGGTAAACAGCCTGTCTGTTTCGGTGTATTTTTTATCCATTGCCTCTAAATCGGAAATAATGGTGCTTTCTGCTGCTTTGGGATGCATCGGTTTGGGAATAATTCCGGGGTTGGGAACCGTTTGAATGCTGAGGACTACGTTGATGGATGGCCTCTCAGTGAAAACTGTGCTAATGCCTGCCGACTGAGTGGAAGTGGGAGATATATCGGGGTTGGGGACGGTCTGAATGGTGAAGATTGCTTTTGTGGATATCCCCTCAGGTGAGGGAGTCTCGTTGGCTACCACTTGCGTGGGGGCTACTTCGAGATGAGGAACCGTCTCAATGCTGATGACCCCTTTGGTGGATCCTATTTCAGTGGAAGAAAGTTCAGTCTCTTGACTGGAGACTGTGGTGGTAAAGATCATTTCAGGGTTGGGAACGGTCTGATTGTTAGGAACTGCATCGGTGAAAGTTGTCTCGGTGGTGGGAAGCGCTATCTCAGTAGTTATCTTGGTTTCGGGGTAGACCACCTCGGTGTCGGGAGCAGGTCTGTCGTCGAGATAACTTTCAGGGTAATATACTGTCAGAGTTTCTACCACTGTTTCAGTTTCGATTTCGGGGTAGCTAGTTGCTGTGGGTGCGGGAGTCTTGGGAGGACGAGGCGTAAGGAGCAATGTTGCAGGCAATCCAATGTTCACCCATCCACCCCATGCTGAACCGATTTGACTTATATAGGCGGGTACACTCATTACACTGGGGTCAAGTATTATGGCACAATCTCCAGATGCCCGGGGATTGGGGGGTTCTGAGCATTCTGCCACTATGCTCGAGTCTTTTGGAGAGTTCCTTTCTGGATTCCAAGGCCTTTGTGTGGGACGTGGGTTCCTGAAACCGATGCATTAGTACTTCTTGTATGGATGGAAGAGAAAGAGCACAACCTGGAAGTTTAACTTACCATCTGGTAACCCTTGGGTTGGTGGAATTCTGGCGTCCGGCTCGCTTGGAGATGTCTGTATTTTCACTGGTTTCAGTGCGCATCATACCTCGGGTCGCTTTTGCATGTGGTATCTGCACTGTTGCGTTGATATAGGCAAGTGTCGTACGGGTTACGGTTGTCTTGCGAGCGACTGATGGAGAGAAGGAAGGTGTAGAGGAGGTCGAGTTGTAGTCTGAGCCAGCCACAACCGCGCTGCTGAGATCAGCAGTTGATAGAAGTTTGTGGAGGGAATACTCGACCAGTCCCAGAGAGGCTGTTGTGACAAGCACTAGGGCCACCAAGAACCAAAGGCGCAAAAGGTATGGACGGTAAGGAGTTATGGGTTCCATGTCTTAGAAATGCTTGGAGGCTATAAGAGAGCAACAGAACGCTCCAAACCAGTGGTCGGAAACAGATCATTATATGGGCGGTACATATCCCCTACTATGTCCTCACCCAGCTGCATTGGGAGGTGTAACGGGAGCTCTGGAGCCTCATTTTCAACTGCACAGCTAGCAAAGGCCCATGAAGAACTCAACTGGATACCCGTATTATCAATGATATCTGCACACCGCCCCCCCGAACTAAGGATCGGTGAGGTAACTTGGTATACATCAGGGGTAGTCTTTAATTAAAGTACGCATGCATGCATGTTGAGGCCCAAAATATGTCGAACAGTGTTGACAATGGGAGATTAGCTCGAAGACTGAAGCACGATAATCAACAAAGCTGTGCTCCAAGCTATCGTGTTTGCTTTTCCGGGCCGGGCCGCCCCCGAGGACTGTGGCACCCTGTTAGCCAGCGTCTTCACCGAGTCACCAATCATCATTCAATGGCGGAGGTCACAGCACCAGGCGCATTAATATCCTAACAAGCTCTACAGTGTTACAAACTTTTGCTTGGAGTGGTTATTTGTTTGAGCCTGAATACGGCGTAGCAATTCACCACAACTTTTCCAAGCATCTGGCGATCACTTCCTTTCTTTAGCACACAGCCTCACCACCAGCCTTAGTTTCATATATCTCGAACCCTTGACGTTGACACTTTCTCATTCCAATCATCCTCTCCATTTCTGGCAATCTTTCACAACTTCGACCCCTTCCCCCTCCCACCCTTCGTCGCATCCCCAACAACCTCCACCCTCTTCACACTAGTAGCATCCCCCTCCATAGTCACGCCCGGAGCTCCCTTCTTCCCTTGCCGAATCTCATCAGTCATCATCCCGCTCACATGATGTCCCTTTGGCCCCTCTCCCCTCAGCATCCTTTCCTCATGGCTTCCACCTGACGACTCTGGGACTTTACTCTCGGTTTTGGAAAAGTCTTGCTTGTTCTCCGGCTCACCCCTTGGGTTAGAGTTCGCATCATTCGTCTCTGTCTTTAGTGAAATCGGATCACCAAGCTGGGAGGGATTGGCATTGGGGCCGATGAGCTTCTCGGCGGCGATTTGGCGGAGGGGTTTGGTCATTTTGGTGAGTTGATAAATAGGGTAGTAAAATATGAGGGATGAATTTGCGTAGTCTGTTGACAATGAGATCTCATATATTGTTAGGAATGGTCCGTTATTCGTACGGAGAGGACATTATAACTGCTCAATTCTTCAAACACTCTCTCAATACGCTTGCACTCAATGCCGTCAGTACATGACGTCGATTTGAAGTAGAGTTCTGGCCGGACAGATCGCAAAACAGAACCGGCTTACCAACGGCGCGGATATAGTTCAAGGGCTTGCATATTTCGCAGATTGTCCCAAGATCTTTAGTTAGAGTGAAATCGTGTCCCATCTGTCAGATCAATCTCGATCGATCTCAGGTACCCTAGTGAAAGAAACTCGATCAAATGACGCTTGTGAAATGGTGATGTCACAGCTTAGGTCGGTTTATGTAATAAGCTTCTTTCATCTCATTAAGCATTAACTAACCCAACTTTTCATCAACCGAGAAACATAATCCTCCTCTCTATGGTATGCGAACAAAAAGAAATAAAACAGATAAAACATCGTCGTCGTCTGCCATTTGTACCGTACTCAAGCCATGTACATTGTCTATTTTCATATCCTCATCCCGTCGTCAATATCATCGCTGCCCCACCTTTAATGTTGAGCGCAGTCAAAATCAGGCAATAGCTGAGATCTCATAGGGGACGACGGCCGAGTCGACCTTGCCGCAGGTGATCGTTCTCCTAGAGTAAATGTCGCCCATAGTCCAGTTGGCATTCTGGTAAAAGTCCTCGGTGCAGCCGAGGGTGACGTTTGCTGAGCCCTTGGCAGTGAATGTGATGCTGTTTATCATGTTAGAACTCAATTAACCCAAGTCAATGTGCAAAATGGCAACGGCTTACGGGTACTGCGGGTCCTGGTCTCTGCAGGTCCAACTCTGTTCCACTCTCAACTCGCCGGAAGGCCTGTTGAAGTCAAACTTAGTGGAGCCTCCGCGGAGGGTGTCGTTGCAGCTGTATTGAATGATGCCGTAGAAGAAGTCATTGATCTGGTTGCTAGCGGCAGAACATTGAACTGTGCTCTTATCGGCGGGGTTGAAGAGGTCGAAGGAGGCGTAGCCCCAGGAGTTTTGGTGTGCGGGGGTGCTAAAAATGAATGAGGCGTGAAAGTCAAAGTTGGATGCCTGCCATTGGAAGTCCTTGAAGGAGGTGTTGGAGCAAGAGGTCCCGTTTGGGGTCGTTTGCCTGGTGGAGATGGGTGAGGCCGAGGTGAGGAGGGGGAGTGCCGCAAGAGGGAGGACGGAAGTGAGATGCATTTTGGAGCGAAGTTAAATGGTATGTGTGGTGTGGTGTGGTGTTGAGAGTGAGTTGAGAAGGTTGAGAAATATGGTGACTGAATCTGTGATGGTGTTTTGATCCACTTGAAGTGACTGGAATGTTGGTTCTGAATATTTGGCTCTGGCCGGGAATATGTCCGGCTTATATTCCGTTCCAAGTTCCAAGCTTCCCCTCCCTCACCGTCAATTCCACCTCGGCATCATGGACCCGGTTGCTCGGAGTGGCAGGCCGTCAATAGAGCTGCGCCATGGGATTTGCACAAACGAGGCGAGGGGCGCGAGGTTCCCTAAGTGGCCTTGAGGCTGCAGATCTTCTCGTGTGTAGTGTAATGCCAGAAGTCGGTGAACTGTGGGACCTGGCTAGAAGCTCAGTGTGATTGGAGAAAAGGGCCCAAAGAACGAGTGTGTAGTTATCCGCTCTTGCAGAGATGTGACAGCGGATGCAAACATTGTAGATTGAAGAACTTCGTATTCCAGTGGCCGGCCCATCGTCACAAGACGTCACTGTTGCAACCGCGCTGAATTCCACAAAAGCTGCTGTGCCGCAGCCGGATGCCAGGCCATCGCCAGCGGTGGGGCACGCCCGAGGGGTGGGGCAACCCACGGCCATTGCCGGTGCTACGTTGCGCTGGATGCCCACCGCGGTCTTCGCCAGGGCATCATCAACCGCGGAGTGCGCGGTCGAGCATGGAAAGCTGCTCTCCTTCAACACGCCACAACCAAGAATTGAGTAGTCAAAAGGGCCGGCTCACCGGATACCAGCGGATCGAAAGAGTCAGTCATTGCCGGGTCGGAGACCATGGTTACTTGCAGTCGCTAAACAGCACTTCAGGCTGCAGCAATGATCATCACAGACCTGGGCTGCAATTGGGTGTCGATTCGATCTGGCGTTGAGGCATCTCGCCCCTTCTGTTCTATTCTCGTCTTCCACCTCACCTCGGGTACGGACATCACCAGCCCGTCGTTTGGCCAGAATCACACGTTTTTCTGCAGCAGCAACGTTGTGTTCTCGTGCACTGCACTGCCAGCTTGTCGGTAACTCTGGCTTTTGTGGAACCATGCTCAAGGCTTGAACCACTCGAGAGCTTCTCGGAACAAAAGAACACCATGTTGCACCAGGAATAACGTGTTCAATATGGCATCACTTTTGAGACCAGGGATGGCCATCACCCGAAACATAGGGGACACTCGGTCTTCATTATGGTAAAAAAGTGTCTCTGACTCTGTTTCTGACGTATATTGCAGGAAAATGCCCGAACCCAGGCTGTGGCAGCCCCTCTATCTCCGCATCCTCTACATCGACTAAGATTCCTCCGCAGCGCCGGGAAGTGCTTTGAGCCCTGTCAAAGAATTGTTAGCTGCCATCAAGCACCGCAGTAACTGCTCACGAGATTCCACTTACAGCCATTGATGGGCTCGTCGACCACGGTCGGTACCGAGCACTGGTTCATCGCCGAGATGCTCTGGCTCTTGAGAGTCGGGCAGTTGACGTAGCAGGGACTGTCCATGGCACGCTGTAGCGAGTCGTCCAACCAGCCAAACATGTAGTCACCATGCGATCCGAAGCCAGTCCTATCAACATGTCAGCTGTGTGCAATTCACATCAGGCCGGCCGAAGAACTTACGAATCATCCATCGACCACAGGAAAGGCTGAGACCCATCCTCGGGCCATAAGTCCTTGTTGTTGAACTGCCTTGTGTCCCAGATAACCTCGTACATAAGCTGAGGCACACGCACTGGGTGCGAAGCTGGGCAAGGACCACCGCCTTCGAAGGTTCCAGACTCGGGATATGACATGTGCGCCATGTGATCGGGAGAGTCAAGATTCTTTCCGTCCCAACAGGTTGGGAAACGAACGTTGGACATAATTCCGAAGTTGCATGGCTCCTTGGGGAAATCCATTGTCTCGGGATAACGCGTGCCAAAAGTCTTAAGGCAGGTGTAGGTGATTTGACGGAACTTGGATGCCTGGGCTCGGTTGCGGTACATGGCCTCGCCGATGAGCATACGGAAGCCAGTCTTGAACGCCGTCACCTTGGAAGTTTGCTGGTAGTTGACCAGGCCGTCTTGCATGTAATACACAGTCATACCACCATTGGAACCTTCGAAGCCAGCGTTTGGAATCTGCGGTACTCGATGGACGCTTCCATTTCTCGCCTTGAAGAACAACACTGCTGTCCAGTAGTTGGAAAAGTCTTCGGAGAATTGGCAAGTTGTGCAAGTCGCCTTCTTGGCGATATCACCGGCAGCGGCTTCCATGGAAATATTGAAGGCATTCTGGTACGTGTCAGTATGTATCCTTGCCCTGTGTCGGAGTGTCTTACACCACCGATAATCTGATGAAGATGCGGAGATGGTGCCACGCCGGGGTTGACGAGGGGATCGGTTCGCTCAACGACCAACTGAGAACAGCCGAATCGAAGCAGGGCTGACGCCGGAGCGACCAGCGCAAGAGCTGCAGCGGAGCTCCAGTGCATCTTGTCTTTGTCTCCTTTTGTCTCGAAGGTTCAGGGGTAAGCTTGGCACACGCGTGAAGAAGTCAACAACACCTGACAGTCAAAGGGAAGCAAAATATGTCAGGGAAATCTGGAAGCACCATGGCAGTCTTTATTGAAGGCTCAAATACCACGTCTTCCCCTCCCCTGTATCGGGCCAGCCCGCCAAGGGCTACAAACTGGGACCGCCGCAGCACCCATATGCCTTGATGCATCTCATTGATCAGCAATAACAAACGAGTGGATCTCGGTCCGTTTCAGTTCTATGATAATGGAGAGAACTGTTATGGAGGTCAGTTGGAGGCAGTGATCTGAACACAACTGCCGGTGGCCATGGTAGCCGCGAAAGGGGGGTTGCCGCGATGCAATCAATTTATTTACTTTTGAACAGCCTACAACGTTTACTCCTCTCATATTTCCGGCCTATTCAACCCCGCACCTCATTCATTGGAGTTTTCGTGGATGATTGGCCCGCCTTTCTAGGCTGGGCACAATCTATATTGACATTTTCCCGGTTTGGAGGTAGTTGATTGACCGTGACTTGCTTTGCTGTATCTTGATATTACATGGGCAAAGATCAACATCATTAACTCTACATATTGTTCTGATATCAATCACTGATTTGGAACAGGGCTCGCATTGGTCAAGAAGAAAGTCAGCCTATCTCTTCACTGGACTGGAAGGAATGTGGAAACACTTCATGGCTTCCATGGCACCCATGTATACTTTTCTTATTTCACCTCATCAAAAGCGACACGAATAGCAGACAAAGATCTCCAACTCCCACAGCTCTTTTTCATAATGTGATATCAGATCTTCGGCCTTAGCTGCATTATTAACAATCATCAAGACGGGCCATCACAGCCGCCCTCCAGGCCATGATGCGGCGGTCCTGGGGGTACAGATTGGGAAAATGGATCGTCACACTCACTCACAAACACTTGTCCAATACAAATCAAGCTACAAATGATAAACTCTCGGCCCGGGTAACGGCAACCGGGCCTCATCCGTGGACCATCCCCAATGATGAAATTGATTGCCTGCAGTGATGGGATTTTTGATTTCCACGTGCGGTTATCTCGGAGCGGGTACAACTCATGCAAAGTATTACGGCTTGGGGCACGAGGTAGGTAGGTCAGAAGGATCGAGATGTTTGCGTTACACCTGTTGAAGATAGGGATAGCCTTGCTGACGGTCTGGGAAAAGTCAATATCTCATCCAACTGTGCCTTTCTATTGCCGATATGTCAGGTAATCTTGCCATCAGCCGCCAAACCCCTTCCCCTTGAAACCTACCACAGTCTTGGACAACATCCCCTCCGTATAAATGCCTCGCAGCAAGCGGCCGCCCTGGATACCTTATGGAAAAGTAACCACCCTGCTCTCCCCCATTCGCGCTTCTACTCCTCGATGTTTTAGTCTCGGCCCACGATCCAAAAATAAGAACTGGTTCTACTGAGCGGGGTCCCCGATATTATCACTTTTCACGGGGAACGGAAAGGTGAAGAGGTCTGCAATTCCATGACCAAATGCGATGCTAGGTTGATACTGACGAACAGTTCATGATAAGGGTCGGTGACTGGGGGTGTTGGCCAATGCCGCGACCAAGACTATATCAACTCACAAGCTACCTGTTCGACGTGGTAGTCCTTCTTGTCTGGCATCGCGTTGGTCTGCTGCAAGAACACCGTGAATCGCTTCCCTGTGGTTTTATTCCTAGTTGGGATCCATCTCTGGGGATGTCGCGTTGTTCTCCATAGTACGTCTTGGAGAAAGCCACCACCGTGTCATCTCGCTCGTTGTAGCTCGTCTGTGAATGTGGTCGTGATCGGGGAGGGTCGATGGACAGAAAATCCGCCCTTCCGCCGGACGTGGTCACTATGAAAATAGCTGGCGTACTGTCGTTGATCAAACAAGGACGCGCAAGAAGGGCATCATAACCTGTGGTACGACCGACACGGAAGAAGCGTACAAGAACTGATGATGTATTCCGGGAGTATCTAGACAGAGCAAACCAACCGGCCAAACCAATAATATACCCTCACGCCCGTGGGTGTGGGCCAGGACAGAGCCCTGGGAGCAATTTCTGCCTGACCCACGGAACAACCCACATCGAACACACCACAGTGAACGACTTCTCGTCACGTCCCTCTTCGCCTGTAGGATATCCTGATACGTCTGCAGTACTGTCTTGTCATCGTGGGTAATGAATCAGAAGAACAGCAAAGTCATGCTGCCTCGCCGGCCGTTGAACCTTGACGGTGATACATCGATAGGGACCCCAGAAGGAGATTGGGGTCCTCAACAGCAGGTGGTGTGTGATTCATCAAAGACCTGGCGATTTTGATGACCAAGAATCTGATTTGTATACGGACTCGTTATTTCTGACGTCCTGGGGAGGCAAAGCAGGTAGGACTCATGATTTGTGGGAGCGGGGTTTTCAAAGTTGAGTAAGAGGGAAAAGCAAAGGGGGCTCAGATAAGGTAAACGTAAAGCTCAGATGGAATGAAGGTAAAGGTTTAGATGGGATGAAGGTAAGAAAGAATAATCATGGGGGAAGTTATATATGCAAATGATCGGCGGGCGTCAGGCCGTTGTAGACTCCCTCGTAAAATAAAATAGGGTTTAAAGTCATGAACGGGCGGAAATTGTTGCTCACTTGGGACGTTTGGTTTGAGAGCTTTTCGTATCCTTCACAGGTCATTTCTGCCAAGCTACACGAGGAGGAACGGTGTTGATGTCCTCTCATTAATTAACAAAGTAGTTGGCCGGCTTGTCTTCGGTCTCGACTTGGCGGGGCAAAGGCAGGACAAGATAACAAAGTCTGCCTCGGTTGCTACACCTACAATAAGAGAAGATGAACCCAGTCTGAGGGAAATACATCTTGAACTTGGGAGGTCTGGCCTGCAAAGCGGATGGCCCTAGCTGAGCCGGTGGTGACGGTGACTTTTATAGTCCCCCAGCACCTCGCCAACCCTGTAGGGCGGGTGTTGTTGATGCGTTTGTGATATATCAATTGACTCCTCTACGTGTACAGACACTCGTCACGAAAGAACCATATGGCGCCTTGTCGCGGGCGCTGGTACCGCGTTTTTCTGCTCAGCAATGTATCTATTTTTCACAACACAGAAAAGTCCGAAGTCACGGTGATGTCGGATGTGAAAAAGGCACCGGATAGGTCCTTCACCTTCCATAGGTCTCCCAAGGTGCAGGCGTCGTTGCTTGCGCATGGTACTGGTGGTATGCTGACTAGGCGGTAGAATCAACTGTGGTGGTTGGCAGATTCAGTTTGGATAAGGTGAAGTTTAATGTCTTACTCTATATAAAAAGGTTCGGTGTCAAGAAGCTCATCGTCTGGATAATAGAACCCCTGAATCGTGAAAGGGGGCTTCCACGTTGTTTCAACCCTAACCCTAGTGAAGACAAAGAGCTGGTGACAAAACCCCCAAAGTCGGCTAGCACACAACGCCACAAATGGACGCCGAGGATTGCACCATCGCCTCAGCTGCAGGGAGGTTGCAGCTCACCCAATTCTCTGCCGTGTGCCTGTCCCGAGTTCCTGGGTCCTTCCCTCCTTCATGCAAATCGCACACCATTTGGAGTGAGACAAGCCGTTCTGCTGTCTCCGATTCCTCAAAGTTTGTCGTCGCAAAAGGCGAATTGCTCAACTGTTTTGGAGCGTCTGGGGGTTCAAGACGACAAAGCCAAAAATGAGCTCCACTGGAGCCGGTGAAAATAGGGGGGAACTGCCCCGCCGTCTCCGGGCGCTGGCCCGCCGCGGGTGGAAGGTCCTCCGGGTCAATTGGCATCTCGGGGTTACTGCGTTTGGTGGTCCACCGGTTCACTTCAAGATTGTGAGTATAAGAAAAAAAGAAAAAACCGCAGAGAAAACAGGACTGAGGACCAGTTGCTTATCATTGTCCGGCGCGCAGTTCAACGAAAAGTTCGTCCAAAAGTCAAAATGGGTCGATGAACAGGTCTTTCAGGAGATCTTCAGCATCTCGCAATCGCTGTCAGGACCCGCCAGCACAAAAATGCTCTACTGCATCAACCTGCTCCACGGCGGGTTTATGGCGGCATTGTTTAGCTTCCTGCTCTGGAGTCTTCCGGGGGCCATCGGCATGTTTGGCCTCTCCATCGGCGTGTCGAGCATTGACGAGAACCTGCCGCGAATCGTGTATGCGCTGCTCTCCGGTCTCAACTCCGCTACTGTCGGCGTGATTGCGCTGGCGGCGGTGGAGCTGTCCCAGAAGGCCATCACTGATCCATTGACGAGGATAATTGTCTTTGTCACTGCTGCTGCTGGCATGTTGTACAACGCCCTGTGGTACTTTCCCGTCTTGATGTTTGTGTCAGGTGTTGCGACCTTGGTCAATGACTACCGTTGGATCCATCGCCCACTCGGAACTCTGGTGAGGAAGGTGAAGCGAAAGAGGGCGACGCACCCCGAAGCTGGCCCTCAAAACAGTGCCACAACAACAAGAAATTCCCATGAACTTGGGCCATCGCAACCCGGGCCCAGCTCAGAACTTCCAGTCAGCGAAGATGAGGCCAATAAGAATGAGCGCCCGTCGGGGTCGACTGCCGAGAATGAACCACGCATTGTGCCACAGGAGCTGAGGTTCAACATGTCATGGAAGACTGGCACAGTCATCATCGTGACCTTCTTCCTCAGCTTCATCGTGGCCATGGTGCTACGCAGTGTTCTTCCAGACCCCGGCCCTCCCATCCTCTACCGCCTCTTCTCCAACATGTACCTTGCGGGCACAATCATCTTTGGCGGTGGACCCGTCGTAATCCCTTTGCTGCGAGAATACGTTGTTGCCGAAGGGTGGGTGAGCGCTCGCGACTTTTTGATCGGTCTCGCCCTCATCCAAGCCTTCCCGGGCCCCAACTTCAACATTGCTGTCTTCCTCGGGAGTTTGACGGCCATCAACGCCGGACACAGCTCTGTTGCGGGCGCCTTGATTGCCTGGGTTGCCATCTTCAGCCCAGGCTTGATCTTGGTCCATGGCACCATGGGACTCTGGAGCGCGGCAAGGAACAGGAGATGGGTCAAATCTGTGCTGAGAGGCATCAACGCTGGCGCCGTGGGCTTGATCTATACGGCCGTGTATCGAATCTTCATGGTGGGGTATATTGACCAAGGATTCCAGGCTGGTCGCAGTTTGGGTGATGATCCCTGGTGGGTTGTCATCACAGCTACCAGCTATGTTGGTGGTCGGTACTTCAAGTTGAATGCTCCGTCCGCTATTGTGTTGGGTGGTTTGATGGGCTTGATCAGGTACGGTGTGGTGAATGCTTGAGATGCCAGACGCAAGGTATGGTGGTGTTGTTAAAATGATGCCATTGTTGACGCGTCAAAGTAATGAAGCTCATTCCATCCCCACTTGGTCTTTCGTCGCAGCTGCAGGGAGAAAACGCCGATGACCGCAAAGTGACCGCAAGGGATGAGCCGCTGCCTTTATAACGTGTTGTCTGATGACATTGGTCGGCGGTGACTCACGCCATGATGAGTGGTTGTTGATGTTTCATCGATGATGCAGGGCAGTGAGTGACGGGAGGGCGACGTGGTGGGCGAGTCGCCCGCCAGCTTCTTACGAATACACGTTATTACACAGATCCGTGCACAGCAGCCCTGCCACAGCGTGTCCACAACAGTATGTTGGTCACTGTCACTCAGCGCTGCCACGTGGCCCGCATCGTATTTACAGTATCTTACAGTGCCAAGCCGGCAGTTCACCAATGCCCCCACCACCCGCCAAAATCTTAATTCATGTCGTCCCTGGATTCGCTGGGAACGACCTGGACGGGGTGCCCATCCCAAATTCAGGGTGGTATCCATCCTGCCCGTTGATCTCTACAGCTGCCATAATGCTGCTCTTTTCGAGGAATAGAAGCTATGTCTTCTTGATTGCAGGCATCTTTCTATTCGTCTTCCTCGCCATCCGCAAGAGATCATACCAATACTCCTACGTCATTGACCCTTTCCAGAGCTATCACGGCGATGGCAGTGGTGACAATTTCCTGCCCGGCAATAGTGGGGATCCTAATTATGTCCCCCCGAATGACTACTTCGACGATAACACCGATGACAACGTCAATGACAAGGACCAAAACGACGAGGAAGACACAGCAGACCGGATCGAATGGAGCAAGTTGAAGTCCAATTACCCTGTCCAGGACATGCGCCAGTTTCCAAAGGCCTCCCCACAGTGGCTTCCAAAGGTTCAAAAATTTATCGAGACTGAACCCGCAGCAGAGCGTCAAGTTCGACTCGAACGCCGAGATGCCGTCAAGAAGGTCTTTCAGCGTTGTTGGAACTCGTACCGCAAGCACGCCTGGATGAGTGACGAGATCATGCCCATCAGCGGTGGGAAGCGCGATGTCTTTGGCGGCTGGGGAGCAACCTTGGTCGACAGTCTCGACACCCTCTGGATCATGGACCTGAAAGATGAGTTCAAGGAAGCAGTGGAAGCTGCATCCAAGATCGACTTTTCCAAAGCCCCGGGAGACAAAGTGAACGTATTTGAGACCAACATTCGATATCTGGGTGGCTTTCTGGCAGCCTATGACCTAAGTGGCGATAGACGGCTCCTACGTAAAGCAACAGAGGTTGGAGAAATGCTCTATGTCGCCTTCGATACTCCCAACCGCATGCCGATGACAAGATGGGACGCTGTGGATGCATCCAAAAACAAACCCCAGGAAGCCGACGAGTCCGTCCTTCTTGCCGAGATTGGCACATTTGCTCTGGAGTTCACCAGGCTTTCTCTCCTCACCAAAGACCCAAAATGGTTCGACGCTGCGCATCGCATCACCGAGCTCCTGCATAAGCAACAAGACACCACGCGTTTCCCAGGAATGTGGCCTGTCATTGTCAACGCCCGCACCACAGAATTTAACCTACATAATGACTTCACCATCGGGGCCATGGCTGACTCTTGGTACGAATATCTCCCAAAGACCCATGCTCTCGTCGGGGGTCTACTACCACAATATCGCGAAATGTATGAAAAGGCCATGGAGGCAGTCATCAAACGAAATGTCTTCCGGCCTATGCTTCCAGACAACGCCAACGTCCTTGTCTCTGGCCTTGTCTCTGTCTCCCGAAGCGGCGATGACACTGTCTACTCTCTCAAACCAGAAGGCCAGCATCTCGTTTGCTTCGCAGGTGGTATGCTCGCCCTCGGTGGCAAGCTTGTGGAGAACCAAACCCATGTGTCTGTCGGAGAGAAACTGATGGATGGTTGCATCTGGACCTATTCACACATGCCCGTGGGGATCATGCCAGAGACATTCACCATGCTTCCCTGTCCTTTAACAATCTCGCCCGAGAAGCCAGAGTGTACGTTTTCCGAGACCAAGTGGAAAGATGCGATCAAAAGGCAGCTTGAAGCACCCGATGACATCTCCCCTGAAGAGCTCAACTCGCTCATCGCCGAAAAGCACATCTCCAAGGGGTTCACGTCGCTTCCGGATACTCGATACATTCTCCGACCTGAAGCGATCGAGTCGGTATTTATTCTCTATCGCACAACCGGCCGAAAGGACTTGCCTGAAAAAGCATGGAAGATGTTTGAAGCTATCGAGAAGAATACCAAGACTGAGCTCGCCAACGCGGCACTGTCGGATATTACTCGTTATGACCCTGAGAACGAGGATGAGAGCAAACGGTATCCGGAGAAGACGGACTCGATGGAGAGCTTTTGGCTGGGTGAGACGTTGAAGTATTTTTATTTGATGTTCAGTGAGCCGGACTTGATTAGTCTGGATGAGTGGGTTTTTAATACGGAGGCTCATCCGCTGAGGAGGTTGGTGCCTGATTTGAAGGGGCTGTTTGATTGATAGATATTGGGGTGAGTGAATGCGAGGAAAGAACATAACTGGATATACACAATGATGCTTGGGGGGATAATTAGTAATATTTACAAATAGTAAAGATCGGTTTATCAGGTCGACCGTTGCCGTCAGAGTCGGGCGTGTTTGAGTGGAAATAGGGGTAGCCTCGTGAGCCATTTTGCTGATCAATCTGTCATGGATGAGACGCCCAGTTTCACAACACGTAAGTGCCTTTACCCATGCGGACCTCAACCTCAAACTGAACCTTTGCCTTTACCTAATCCTGTGTTTCCTTCCCCTATTCAAACAAAGTACCACAAGGCTCAAACCACAAAACTCTCCCAAGCTTTGTCCACCCTACCTCGGCATATCTGCACGAAGCTCCAATCGGTGACAACCATCTATTGTCAGCTTAATGTGGCTCGATGTTGTGCCGGCAAGACAAGGTAACACACCCACGCTTAACCCTAACCCCCAAGACTTACACCTCCCCTACCCCACCAACTCCTTTGAGACCTTCACTTCAGCATCCAACAAAGAACACCATCTCAGATCCCGAAAGCCGAATGATACGGAGGGAGCTCCAAAAAGGGAACTAGCTTACCACGTCGCCTCTTTGATCGAGGTGTGTCGAGGGGAGAATAGCGCCATTAGCATTGCGGGGCAGTAGCGCTTAAGCCTTCACGTCATCGCAAGCCGAGCACGCCATCCCTCAAATTGATATCGCAATCATCCCAATGCTCTTTCCTGAACGAAATCCCAACGCCCAGCACCGATGTCACTCGGGAGCGGGCTGCCGAAACGTGGGTGCATCATGGCCTCTTCCAATGAGACCTCGGCCCCATTGCAGATGATAGTCTCTGGGCCCAGTCCCGGGATGATCACGCAATCGACAAGATGGCCCCCTTTTATCGAGGGCGCCATGTACTTATAAGCCATACATGTGAGCTCTCGATCAGATCCAAATATTCCATTATCAGATCAAGCTCTTTCATTTGGCAGTCATCACCCAGCACTTCCAAACCGCTCCCTACCTTACCCACCACCACACACATACCATACACAATGGCTCCCGGAATCCTAGTAGAAGAGCCTGCGGCTCAACTTCCTCAAGTCACCAAGAGCAACCTCGATGCCCCCCGCCACATCTTCCCTGACGGCATCCGCACATCTGGCCAGCACCCCCCTCTCTACGACGTCCTGAAGCCCTACTCTGAGTTCCCCAAGGAGATCACCGGCCGCACAGTATGGAAGCGCGATGACTTCATCAACAACCCTGAGAAGTGGGTGCACCCCTTCACAGATGAGGAGGTTGCCGAGTTGTCCGCCACCGCCGACGCTTTCATCGCCAGCGGCACACCACTCACCGGCATCTCCAAGGAGAACTTTGTCCTTCCCAAGCTCGGCAAGGTCTTGACTGACCTCCGGGAAGATCTCCTCAACGGCAAGGGCTTCATCCTCTTCAAGCGTTTCCCTGCCGATGTTTGGGGCCCAGAGAAGAACGCCGTCGCCTACATGGGTCTCGGCACCTATCTTGGATACTTTGTCTCTCAGAACGGCCGCGGCCACGTCCTCGGCCACGTCAAGGATGTCGGTGATGACCCGACTCAGATCCACACCGTCCGCATCTATCGCACTGCCGCCCGCCAGTTCTTCCACGCTGATGATGGTGATATCGTCGGTCTTTTGTGCGTACACCGCGCCCAGGAGGGTGGTGAGAGCGACATTGTCTCGGTTCATAACGTCTGGAACATTCTCCAGAAGGAGCACCCTGATGTTGCCGAGACTCTGACCAAGCCGATCTGGTACTTTGACCGCAAGGGTGAGGTCAGCGATGGCCAGGAGGAGTGGGTTCGCCAGCCTATTGTTTACATAGAGAACGGTGGCCAGGGCCGTCTCTACTGCAAGTGGGATCCCTACTATGTCAAGTCTTTGACCAGATTCTCCGACAAGGGTATCATTCCTCCTCTCAGCGAGGAGCAACTTCATGCTCTGAAGGTGCTTGAGGATACCTGCCAGCAGGAGGCTCTGCACATGGTTTTGGAGGTTGGAGACATTCAGTTCTTGAGTAATGCTCACTTGCTCCATGCTCGCACTGCTTACAGGGGTGAGTTTCTTCTTTCGGCTCTCCAACATTGACTTGTTTCCGTGCTAACTTTGGACAATAGACTTTGCCCCTCCCGCTCCCAGAAGACATCTCCTCAGACTCTGGCTCGCCACTCCCGAGGGTGAGGGTGGGTGGGCTCTTCCCATGCCTGACAGCCATGAGAAGAAACGTGGTGGTATCCAGGTCAACGACACTCCTCCTCGTGCGCCTCTTGATGCCGAGTAAATGATGGTTGGATGGGGACAGGCAAAAAAAAAATGAAATGATAATGAACAAAAACCCAAGGTGTACACACAAGGGACAGATGCTTAGATAGCACGTCTCACTCATGTATTTATAAAATGTCGGCTGATGATGAATTGATGATACCATTTATTCTTTTTCATAATTTTGTCTTGGTCTTGATGATGAATTGATGTGCCTTGGGAGGGGGTGAGGGTTGTAGTGAGGTAGGGTGATAATTATGTCTTCTGCCCATTGGGACCAGGAGAAGAGGGTTGAGGTTTGCGGGGTGGGTGATGTGGTAGTAGATAGGTTGGATGTTGTGCGGAATGACAAGATGATTATAATGGTGAGGGGGGTATAACCACTGTACTATCCCCCGTATCCCCACAGGTTGGCGCCAGTAGGTCTCGAATATACTCTGTGTTCAAGATACAACCTCACAGAGGTTATTGTAATGAGATGAGATATTGATCCAAGTGGAATTTTCGGTGATCAGGTGGAGGGAGATACTGCTAGGTATGGTATGTACCATTAGGTACTGAAATGGACTTTGAATGATGATTGTTCTTTTTTGAAGGTCAGTTCCATTGGATACCTTTGGAAGTGATGGAAACCCTGCGCAGAAGAACATGTGATGAGAATGAGGTACAAGCAAGATGCCAAAGAAAAGGAAAGCAAACCAAATATACCCTTAACCAGCCAACCTATGGGCTCAGGCCGGTGGCCTAAGAGCAACCTCTCTGCCTGACCCACTACCTACCTAGTGAGTAACCTCTCCTCTTACACGAAGTAAGTGAAGAAACATGTTGCTGGGTAAATACCTCTCGTCTTCTTACCCGAACGCTATTAATAGACAAAAAGTACAGGAAACCAGCAAGTTTGCCTAGGCTTGCCAGTTTTCCAAGTCCGTAACTAGTCTCGCACAAAGCTTCCGCTTGCTCTCCTTCGCTACTTCATCATCGCTACTATCCACCATGAGACAACTGAGCACAACGTCGGCATAAAAATCACCACATGCCCACCTAAGACGATTCAAGTACTCTCGACAAATCCACCTGCGTCGTTCATAATGATCCTCTTTGTCGTAATCGGCAATCTTGTTATAACCAGAGCGGAAGTCCTCATAGTTCTTCAACTCCTCCCAGAACCCAACTTTGAGAAGCAGTATACCAAGAGAGTACACGTCATATGCATGGCGATACCGCCGCTGCGGATCTGCGTGCTTTGCCGGGTGCTGATAATAGTCGAGTGTAAAGCCAGCAATGTTTAGATCTTTTGTTTGTTCCGGTTCTTTGGTCTTGTTCAGTATATCGCGGCCATATATACTAGCTGGCCGGGGGAATACCCTTCCATGCTTTTCCTCTGAATCCTTGCTTGAGGAGTCATCGGTATCCCGCCAGGTGTATGTAGTGTGATGTTTTAGTATATTACGGGAATCCACTGGGGCCTTTCTAAGTCCATCCTTTTGAGAGGAGGGTTTACGCGTTTCATGCTTGATGTCGTCTGGCCGTGAAAAAATATAGCCCATCAGGATGGGCTTCGAAACATTTATTTCAGTTTTGATTTCATAGCGGTCCTCTTGGAGCGTGCTCACATGTTTCGGAAAGAACATGACAGACTCTGCACGTATGTTCTTGTGTAGCCACCCGCTTGAGTGAAGCATGCAGACGGCACGCACGAGACTTCTGGCAAGCTCAAAACACGAACCCAGTATTGACCGGATGCCATCCATTTTCCTGGTCCCAAGAAGGGATTTTAGTCGAACAGGTGCACGGAGCTTCAGATTCTCCGCTGGCCGCTGCCGATTGTGAATGCCTATCATGCTCGGGAGCCTATAGAGGATGCTGCAATGGCCTTCATGGTCCCCTTCCGTATGATCAATCATGCCAGCAACGTTAAGCCCATAGACACTTTTCATTGTATTGTTGCCCCAAAATGTGTTGCAAAAGTTTCGAATCAGAATCCGACGGCGCTTGGTCTTCCGTTTCTGTTCCGGTGTGAGGTCTAGTGGCGGTCCGCGATAGTCTCGCATTTCCACATAGACAACTTCACCTTCAAACAGAGCAAGACCCTTCCCCAAAAACTTCATCTCGGGTTCCTCCTCGCCGATAGTGGTGAGCTTGCCGTCATCTGTCCGTACCTTGTCCCTGTTTTCGTTTACAGATGCCTTCAATGTAGCCGCTGAAGCCAGCAGTTCGTAGTCCGGCCGCACCGAAGACCCCTTGTCGATCTCTGCATGCTCAGTTGCGATTCTTGAAGTCCACTTCAACACTACCGGTGACTCCTGGACAGCCAAACAATCCATGGTAAAAGTAGACATTCATCGACTCAAAGGCGTTTTCCGGGCAAAGGCAGTAGAGGGATTCGCTGTGGGATTTCAAGTCGGAAATGAGTTTTCTGAAGTCATTCTTATCTCTCAGAGCCCACTTAAACTTGTTGAGTTTCGAGAGACGTTGCTTAAACTCAGTGATCACAGGCTTGATGTCCTCGATTGTCGTGTCCTGAATGGCTAACTGGACATTGCTGGCCAACTGGGATCCATCCTGAATTGCTTGCGTTGACCGAAACTGGATTTCATATCCTCTGACAAGTTCCTCTTGGTTTGACAGTGTGTCGGCAAGGGCGGAGAGGATGTTGAAGACGCCCTCGGCTTTGAAGCGGTTCTTCAATAGGTAGTTGTGAAGCTTGGTTTGGTTCTGTCTGGTCTGACCTGGTTGCTGAGTGTCGCCTCCATCCTGAATGCGCCAATGGAAGCCCCAGGCTTTCAGAATGGACTACTGGATGACCAGCTCACGAAGGTGAACCGAAACCTCTTTGTCGGCCGCGTTGACAGTGGTGAAAAAGTTGTAACAATCTCGACATGTTGAGTATAGGGTGGCAATGCCGACGGCAAGTCCAGCAGCTTCCATGTTGATGATGATAGGTAATTGTGTGTGGTAATAATTGGCTCAAAAACACGCCGCGCGGTGGGTTGCCTTTGATAGAAGAATAAAATCTCGGGTTCTGGCTATGCCAGAGGTGCCATCATTTAATATTCGAGGTGTCATCTCGCAATGAGAAGAGCCTGATATGCATAAGCACCTGTGGCTGTCTTCAATATTGGCTTGGCCCAACCAGTTAAGATAGGGGTAGTCAACCTCCCAGTGCGCCCTGCAGGTTGCCTGCTCTGACCAGTATCAAGCCACCAATCGTGTCTGTGTCCAACCTCAACTGAATTGTGCTTGGACATCACGCCGCATCAGCGCGACAAATTACAATGCCTCTGCTTCTGTGGTTGCTCCCAGGGCTCTAGTCCCACCTTTTGCCAGGCCCACACACTCAGGTTGCTCTGAGGGCTTATATTTCGCGTATCTTTCTGTGGCCTTCCTCTGTTTGTCAGATTCTGCTCCAATACCATAACCTTCCTCCTGCACCTTTCTGCTTCACCTTTGGCGCCAGTCACTTTTCGGCCCACAACTTCCAATTTTCTACAGTCGTTAATCTTTTTTCAGCGCGTTATTCGGGTCTTATGGTAAGATCAGGTGTGAAAACCTGCAGCTGCAAGGCTTGCAGAACACGCATGGTTCGGCAGACAGTCAAAAGCTGAAAACTGAAATTCTTGAGCTGTGATGTCTCTGCATTGTACCTAGCTTGTATGGAAGACAATAATGAATACAGTGCAGTCCATGGCGAAACTAAGCCCCTATTATAAGGTAAGTACCATTTAAAGTGTGGAAATGGTTGAATCCGGCCCCTGGGAACGACCCTGGTGCTTTGTCTGGTTCAGCATCTCTGGCAAAATCCGTTCTGTGTCCACGTGTCTGCTCAGCTGAATGAGGTTCTTCACAAAGTGTGTGTTGGAGTTTATGTACCTTATCAGCTACCCTGCAGAGCTCTTGGGTGTAGGCAGAGTTTGAGTCCCAGGCATGTGTTGTAAGTATTCGGGGCACGCCATGATCGAATTGCTAGTATAACAAGACCTTCTTGCAGCAGCTGAAACCCCAAAGAGAAAATTATTACCAGGCAAGGCAAATAGACTGTGTTGTGAAGATATGGAATGTTCTTTTTAAGGGTGAAAGTCAAATGTCTCCGTCACATGAAGCCGAAGGCTTGACCATCCCAAACCTTCTTCACGCCCCCTCAACCGTCTCGCCACAAACGAAAAAAAGTCTCAATGTGCCTCCACCTCACCCACTCTTAACCTTCAACACGCAAAAGTGTCAGAATTCTCGCAAAAGTTAAAGCTCTATTCCCGCTTACTCCAAAGTCTCCTTTCTCGTCTTTCAACCATCAACATCCATCCGCCCAAGCAAAATCTTCTCAAGCGGCCCTCATCAAGAACTTACCGCGTCATCAACTCTAACCGCCGCTTGACTCATTTCCCCCGCGCTTGCAAACTATTCCCAGACATCAACCAACCGTCCGCGCACGCTCCTCCAAACCTCCCCTCTACACCCCCCAACGAATATCTCCAGACATCTCCCGCGCGCCAACCAAAGAAATGCCGTCGGAAGATGACTACTTCTTGAGATCATATATCTTGCTGTCTCCAGCGGGGTTTATCGATGAAACCGGTCATCGAGACCCGCACAGGTATTTTTGGGATTATGTTGATGAGGACGACGAAGAAGAGGTCCCTGTCATGCATACAAGGGCGTTGAAAGAGGGGGAGGACAAGACGTGCGCGATTTGTCTGAACGAGATGGTGGGGGTGGTGGTGGTGGAGGTGCCGGGTTGTGGGCATATTTTTCATGGGGGGTGTCTACGCGAGTGGTTAAGGGGGGGCAATAAGACTTGTCCGATGTGCCGGGGTAAGATTAAGGGACGGGTGGGGGTAGAGGAGGAGGAGGGGGGGGGTTATGAGATGGAGGGAGATCGTGAGGGGTGGATTCAGAGTGAGAGTGAGTGGGTCACTGAAAGTGAGATTGAGAGTGAGAGTGAGGGGGGCAGTGAAAGTGAGGGGGGCAGTGAAAGTGAAAATGGAAGTGAGAGTGAGAGTGAGAGTGAGAGTGAGAGGATGGACTGGGAGCCGAGCGAGAGTGAGGATGTGGATATGGATTGGGATTTCGACCAAATTTTCCCGGCGTATCCTGAGCCTCATAGCCCGGTGGTGAGATTTCTAGACTACCTACCTGCCTTAGTGATTGATCAAAGGCTGCCGCAGCTAGAGTGGGACGAGTCGCGGACCGGCAGGCGAGGAGAGCTTGTGATACGTCACAGAGAGATAGTGCAGCTTAGGGAGGAGCAACCGGAGGAAGACTGGGAGGGTTTTAGGGATTGATCAGGCGATCATTCCTTTCCCCTAACGCGCAAAGCAAAAGCCTAGGAAGCTTTTGATGAGGGCGGAGATGTGCAATATGGTTATATGTTTGACGACGATTGGAATAAAGAGAACAGTCTGCTTCATTATCATCATTAAGCGGTCAAGGAGATTGGTTTACCCAGCAACAACGCACGCAGGATACTCTCTTTGACTCTGGTGTGTACTTGCTCTATCCAAATACCATCATACCTAGTTAGAGAAAGCTGAGGACAGAAATGCAGAATTTGCAAATAAACATCAAAATCAGGTCAGGGTAGGTAAGGTAGCTGAACGTTGTGTAAGGCAGGAAGCTCAGCCTGGTTCAGTACCCAACAACGCGGCCGCCACCAGCTCACCACATCACACCAAAGAGTTCCTCCTCGGTGGCCCAACCAAGCTACCAATCAACTCTCCATACATGAACCCATGCACATACGCCTCGCCGATAATCGTGTAACAACCCGAAGTGTCAGTCTCCCTGAGAATGAATGGAACACTGGCTCTCTCAATCACCCAAATCTGATCATAAAGTTCCCCGTCTGGCTCCCTTGTCGATTTTGGGCCTAACCCGAATCTCTCCCCGTCAGTAAGGAAGAATTTTCGGCCGCGGGTAGCCTCCTTCATCAGAGCCTCGGATTTTCGAATTTGCGCCTTTTGAACCTTGGAAAAACAGCGGCTTACATTCCGCGTGTACTTGGTAGAAGCCCAATCGTTTTGAACCTCTGTATCCTGCAGAGGGCCCTGCTCCTCCAAAAAGCTCAAAATCTTGGTTGCAGCCGGCAAGTGTCGAGCTGGCAGCACGCTCGAAGATCCTCCTAAGAAGTGGTCCTTCTGGTCGTTTATGTCTTCTTCCAAGATTTCCAGATGATGCCCGAGGTTGGACATGGATTCAGTTTCTGGAGGCCCTTCCAGCTCTTTGCTGCTCTTCTCTGCATAACCTGAGCAACCTGATGACCCTTGGGGTCCTTCTCCTGCTCACCACCCGCTTGTGTCCGTACACCGTAACTCTCCTCTCTTCTTCTTCCTGTCTTCAGATTTTCCAACGCCATCGGCCAGTCCCGAATATCGGACGCTGGGAGCTCATCAAGCTGCCTTCCTTTGCAAATCGCTGACAAAAGTGCGACCTTCCTGCAAAGTGATGGCGCGACCTGCTTTCCCACCCAACGTTCCGGACCAACATCCCGAAGCAGACTGCAAACCTGCAAGATATTTCTCAATAACCAATTTGCAAACCCAGCCGCGAGTTCATAGCCTGAACAAAGTTCATCCACCTCGTGTTCCTTGTTTGCTATCAGTGTCCGCCACAGTGCCTCAATGCTTGTGACCGAACGGGCCGGTATCACTTTGTACGAGTTTTCCCTGCAGAATACCGTGAGATTCTGCCACTTCCAAGAATTTGGCTTGCCTGGATACTGTGCAGGTCCTTTCACAGCCAGCATCAAGAAAGATGTCGGCTCGAGAATCCGCCACAGCCTTCACTGTGTCAATACAATGGCCCACGACGGATAAATCCCCCTCAGGATGGAGGACGATCTCGCTTGCTTCCGTTAATTTGAAGTTGATATACGAGGCGCAATATCTGCAAGGGTCCGACCCATTGTCAAACATTTCCGCTTCTAGCCTCGCGCTGAAGTCAGGGACCCAACCGGGAAGGTCCTCGATCTTTCGGTTTGACGTATCTTCAATGTGTGATAGTACAGAGAGGCTGTTGGTGTCCTTAATTATGGCCTCTGCTGTCGCCCGAAAAACGGCCTGGGCACTTTGGCGGTAGTTTGGCGCAACAGGCCCCTTTTCCTCTGCATTGTTCAAAAATGCAAATACCTTGTCCCGAGGGTCAGAGGCATCGAGGTTCCGAAAGACCGATATGACAGGAAGTAGACTTAGCCGCTCGTGGAAAGGGCTCAAGGGAACTGAGTCAGCCGGGGCACTGATAATTGTACCCGAGTGATATCCAAATGCACCCGTGGTAAAATCTCGATGTCCCAGCCTCTCTCACTCCGTCCTGTCACTACCATGGTACCTGTGCCAGCCAGGTCCAGGTTCGATCTTTCGCGAATATATCGGAATCCCCGAAGGAAAATGAAAGCATCTCGTGGCTCAATTGCCAATCGCTCTGCATGATCCAAAGTGACCCCTTGTTCTTCCCGGTCAAGGGAAATATATTGCCGCTTTTAGACTTGGGTGGGGTGTGTAGTTAGGAGCAGCACTGCCTCTTCCACCCTACCCCCCTGTCAATTTCAGCTTGGAAAAAATGTGTTTGATTTCGAAATGTCTAAATTAACCAGCTTAAGTTCGAATAACGAATTTGCAAGTCAAGGTAAAGGCGAAGTTGAATCGTCATATAAACCAACATACTGCTTGTCTTAACTACAGTTCCATTTCGTATTTACATACCTACCTAAGCTTCTTTATCACTTCCTATCAACAAATTAGCACTTATAGCATCATACCTCCCTAGTTTCCTGTTACGCCCCAAGCGTAATACCCCTGTACAGGAACCACTGGGTGGTACCTGTCAGACAGAAAAGGGTTCTGGTCAATCAAGCTGAATAGGAGCTCATGGAAGCTGAAACTGACGTAACCAGTTCAGCTGGACATGGTACCATTGCCACCAATGCTGTCACCATGCATAGATATAATTGAGGTTCTCTGGCTTTGAAGGCACACTGAGCAAGGTACAAAGATACTTCAGAAATATATGTAGATAGCTTGACATAAATAGGGGGGAGCGCCGGGCGCTCCCCGTGTCGAGGAATCTGATTCCTCATGCAAGCAATTCAAGTTCATTTGTCTACAATCTACTTTCAGTAGCTCTTTGTTAGAACAACCTGTTGTTGACAGTGAACCCATGTCTGAGACGCTTGTCACAACCTTCGATCATCCTGTCATATTCACCTCTGGCGTACTGCCTTGCAGTCTGTATCCACTCCCGGTGCAGGTTGTAACATTCCCTTGGCATCAGCTGCCGCTCTTACAGGCTTAGTTACTGCAGTCAAATTATCTTGGGAGCTGTCTCGTATGATAAAGAAGAAATATGAGCAGCGTGTACTGAAGGATTATGCCAATGAAATTAATACTAGGCTGTAAGTAAGACTTTATGTTACACGGCAAATAAGCAATTAGCCGCATTACGGCCTAACTGCTATCTACCTGCATAATCAATGGTTGGAATTGAGGCGGACAATCAAATACCTCGCGGCTACTAAAGGAAACCAGATCAAATAAAGTTGTAGCGCTTGGAACTACGTCAAGCCAACTAGCCCAATCTCGAGTTGTTCGAGTGGGCCAAATAACGTCTCTACCAAGTTTTTTAGAGCCACCTGTCTTCATGACGAAACAGGGTGCTCGAAATGATAAAAGAGGCGGGATCCAGAAGGATCTAGAGTATTGTGACGGGCTATAAATTAATAGAGACCGCTAGGCCCCTCCTGTGTTACACTACAATAGAAAAAAAAAGAGAGAGACAAAGAATGAGAGATCAGCTCAGCTATCTGTCGTGAACTTCATAGTTAGGACGCGCCCCGAAGAACAGCCAATAGCAATTGTTGATGCCGCTGCAGCGAGACATTGTGGCTGATATTCCAGAGGCAGCCATAGCCAATTTTCTGAACCCTTCGTAATCCATCTCTTGCTCATGTCTATTCCATAGCGTTGGTAATGTGGGGGGTTGGTATCGTTAGATCCGGATTCAATCAGCTTCGAATCAAGGGAAGACGCTACCGATTTCACAGAACTGCCATGGCCCTCGAGCGTCTGCATACATGATCCCGTGGCCGCCTCCCAGATCCTGATGGTACGGTCGTCTGATCCTGACGCAACCCACTTTGAATCGGGCGAGAACGCTACCGAGTTGACCCAACCGCCATGGCCCTCGAGCGTCTGCGTACATGACCCCGTGGCCGCATCCCAGATCCTGATGGTACCGTCGTCTGACCCTGACGTAACCCACTTCGAATTGGGCGAGAACGCTACCGAGTTAACCCCATCGCCATGGCCCTCGAGCGTCTGCGTACATGACCCCGTGGCCGCCTCCCAGATCTTGATGGTACTGTCGTCTGATCCTGACGCAACCCACTTCGAATCGGGCGAGATCGCTACCGAGTTGACCCCATCGCCATGGCCCTCGAGCGTCTGCCGGCACGCATTCCAATTATCCTCTACTATTGGCCTCGAAGTAATCCACTTCCGTTCTTCCTGCGTAAATAGGCCTCTTGTTATACTTCGGGCGGGGCTGAACACAAGTGCTGAAGCGTATACTTGAAGAGGATAATTCTCAACAACCCATCTCCAGTGTAAAACGAATCGGTGCATGTCAGCGACAAGGCTCGGTAATTGAGACGTAATCGACCTATACTAAATTCCTGTTAGAACCGCTTAATAATAAGATACTATTACTGGGTAGAGCCTACCTGAAGAATTCTTTCGAGCTTTACCAATGAAAGTATCCCCTGCGGCATGCTCTTACAAAGTGAAAGTGCTTCAAGCCAGTGGAGGTAATGCTGCCTCAGAAAGCCATCGACGATACCACCATCTTGGAAAATATCTGGGTGCTTACTATCGTCGCTCGACTGCCAGTTACAGAGGTGATCAACCCAGTAAACGCACGAGTACCGCACTGTCGCAAGAGGGTCCGGGTCCGGCACTCGGACGTGGTCGATAGAAAATCCTGGTATACATAAACCGTATACATCGCGTTGCAACTTGCCTGAGAGAAGCTTTAGTGACCGATCCGATATGTCATGGTGGGTCACAGCCACACCACTGGGGAAAAGTAATGGGGAGGCTTGATCACTCAAGTAGTCCTTGGCTGATTGATGAACGAGGTAGATCTGGTTATCTCGAACCGTGAGAAAGGATCCGCACTTGGCCACGATCTTCTGAATATTTTCCGTTGACCTGATAATCTGTTCCGGTAATCCAGACAAGCCGCCTATTTCGTCCAAGTGAAGTGGGCGGTATGCTACCGTCACCACCGAGAGAATGCGCCAACAGAATTCCGAGTCCCGTTTATTCCGCTCGATCTCATCCAGCATGCGCTTGTACATCCCATCCAGCCCCGATGGCACTTCTTCGACAATCTGCAGAACATGCCAGCTCTCAACCCCATCCATGCTGAGTTCCTGTACGACGAGGGCGACCCAGAGGAACGTGCCGTTTGCCTTGTTGTGTAGAATATCCCGTACTTGATCCTTTAGCAGGGCGTCGTCCTGAAGTGCTTCCAACCCAGATAGTTTATCGTCGATGTACACATCGACGGCATGAGACACCTCCATCGCATTTTCCTTCAGCTCAAGACTAAGCCTTGTTCGCGCATTGTTAGATTTCAATTTCTTCTCGATGATCGTCTCGTTCCGGCTTGTTAAGAGCCATTTTATCCGATCGGATGAGATACAGACGATAAAGTCTAAAAGCTTCGGGAGGTCGGTAACACATTCGTCTAGGGCATCGACGACTAAACAGGTTGGCTTCACGTTCGGATCTCCTAGCATCCCCACTAAAATGTCCGAGAGGGCGAACCACGCATTTGCGTCGGAGAGGGATTTACCAGCGTCGGTATATTTACGCACGTGGGAGATGAGACGTGGCTGCTGGTGGGCAAGAAGGTAGATCAGGCCACGTAACACGGCAATGGCGTTATTGATGCGGGAGTCGGTAGCTTGGCAGAAGAAGTAGGCCAGATTACGACAATGCCCGTCTGCAACAATAGCTCCCTGTAGCTCGTTGATGATGCCGCAGAGTAACATGGTCTTGCCTTTGCCGGGATCTCCATTAATCCAGAGTAAGCGGCTCTCCGACCGTTCACGCCATAGACAGAAGTCGGGGTTGGCGAAAACCCAGCGGTAAGCGCCAGCAAGCAACCCACCTTTTGCCTCCTCGATGCGCTTCTTATCAAGGCGCGGGTCGGTAGAATGTAGACTGGACAGACAGCGATCATGCTTACTAATTTCCTCTCGCAGCCGCCCAAATGCTCTATCTTCTCCTTCGCCATACAGAAGCGGCATTGTTACATCAAAGATGCCGAATAGCGAGTACGCCTTGTCTTCTTTTTGTGTGGTGTTGCGCTTTCCGACCCACGACAGACGCTCTTCGATGCTGAAGTCGGACAATGTGTTGCCTGGGAGAGCCTCTAGGGGAATCTCAGTTACATCGTGGATTTGTTGTTCCAAAGACTTCTTGTCTCCTAGACGCTCGCCCTCTTTGGAGAAGAATTCCACAATTGCTGGAGCAATGAGCTCTTGAAGGGTCCATCCACGAGTGAACCACCTGGATTTTCGAAAGGTTAATTCCCACCAGCCAGGGTTGCCGTCGGTGTCCTCCTGGCAAGTTGAGACATCAGTGAGATAGACATAGCATTTGGCTGCATTGCGGTACCACTGAAACATGGAGTTAAGGGCGCGCTGAACTTCGGTGCTGTCGGATTTGTCGATGCAGCATGTGTCGACCCAGAAGAATTTCAGCCCATCGCGTCCGGCTTGATCTCCGCAAAACTGTATCTTGGAGTAGCCTCTTTTGTTCTTGCATATGCTGTCCTTTATATCCTTAAAGATGACCTCTTCATCGCCCCAGGTGTGCGAAAGTATTGCGTACGGTGGGACCTGGTCGTCGGGAATGTCATCCGTCAAACTAAAATCGCCGGTATCATTGCGTTCCAGGAGGCGCATTGTCGAAAAACCGCCGAGCTTAGCTCTCGTAACTTCTCGTATGACTGTCCGACAGCGGGAAAAGGCGAGCAGGTGGGCCGGGGGAATGGACGAAACTAGTAGGCTCAACAAATCAGTAGCTGAAACCAGGATAAGCTCTCAGACATAGATCAGAATCACCTACCGCGAGTAATTGTTGAGCTACGTAGCGCAAATCTCAGTGGGTTCGATTGTTGCAGCTCAAAGGTGGTTGTTGTTGCTGCTGTCTCCAAGGGTTGAGGTGCTGTCCTGCCCAGATTGCCAACCCCCGCACATCAGGCATTTTGCTGGCATTGGCGCCCAAGCGGCTGGCGCCAACTGCGCATACTGGAAGCATCGTTATTGGCGGTGTTTCGCTGGCGTGCATGAAGATGTCCCTTTGGAGGCCGTCGTTTTGGCGCGTCCGTATGCTAGCCGGTGCCACGAATGCACTGTCCATAAAACCGTAATGTTTCTTGAAAGTTTGAGGCGGCTGAGGATCGGCGTCTCGTTCATTTTACAAGGAGACTACACAACAGATTGCCGTGAGGACGCAGCAGGCTACGAGACGAGGAGGGGCGACGGCTACACAACTTGCAGAGAGCGCGGAGCTCCTTGAAGAACAAGAATTTGCAGGTCTGACAACTGTCTAGAAAGAAGTCTACAGTCTCATACGGTGCACCGGTTCTCCCTGCCAAGGGACTTACTACTGGCGGGATCCAAGTAACCGGAAGCATTACAAACTTAATACAAGTGTCTTGCCAAACCATGTCGACTGCGCTGAAGGAGATAATATACTCAGGACTCTATACTAAGTCCACTACAAAAAGCCATTTCGTCTCCACGTTTCTGTTAGAAATAGCAATTAGCATTATACTCGCCTGCTTTTCAGCTGACCGAGGTAATACTTCTATTGCCGTTCTTTTCAAATATTACGTCATGGTCCTGAGATGGGATGCCTGCCATATCGCCTTTAACAACGCCCTCTTCCTTGACAAGTTCGGAATGGGTTTGTTGGCTGCGTTAATTTGGATGTGGATACATGTTGGGGCCATCCAGACCTTATTGCGAGTTAGGAAGTCGTCGGTGCCAAATCCATAATTGGCTCCACGAAAAGATAGGCCGAACAATACTATTCAGGTTATATCGAGCAGATAATGGGATTAGAATGCAGTGCGAGTGAGTAGGAAGTGTATGCTGGATAGGCGAGTGAAGGGGGTTGCTAAACTGGGATAAACAGCACGCAGTTAAGAAGGGGCTGGTCCGTCCTACCGCCGGTTTCCCAAAAGCCTTCGAGATCTTACAGAATTATAGTATATCGGCCCGATATTAAAAACCCCAAGACCCGAGATTTGCGGGTAGGCTGGGAGGAGCAAACGACTATACACCTAAGGTGAGGGCCTGGGCAGTGCCGAAGTACCTCTATTTTCTACAGCCCGTTTTATTTTCGATTTCTATTTTCTGTCGGCGGTTATATACTTCAGGTTTATTGGAAGACTGAGGGGTGTGGATGTAGAAGATAGGGAGAGAAATCTTCCTCAGTTTTTGGCAGTATGTCATCCGAAATCTGTATCGGATTTCCCTGGAAATGACAGTCTGGATGTTCATCCTCGAGATATCCCCCGTATGCATTGCAACGAAAACCTCAGTGTTTGATACGGACCGACCAGTAAGCAGGCCTCGTCCTAACTTGCATAACTCATCTTCCAACCCATACCTGTCAATCACCTCCAGCGCCAACAGAACTATCGTCATAGAGAACAGGTTAGTGGAGGTTAAGACGAAGGTACGTTTTGCGAAAGTCGCCTCCTGCGCGATCCATGCTCGACGAAACCAAAGACGGTGAAAAAAAGCGAATAAGCCAAACCAATGGCGTAAAGACATTCACTCAATCGACGAAAGCGTTCTGTCAATGTTGATGTCGCTCCAGGAGCGCTCTTCTCTCTTTTCAATCTTCTCCCTCATCCGTTTCGCACAGTGTGCCTCCCAATCCATTAATCGACTGAACCCTTGGGCTGCCCATTCCGACAGTCTGTCACTCTTCCCGGTCCATGCCAAAACGTGTTTGGCAGATTGATAGACCCTTGACATCAGCGATACCTGAGAACCTCGCTCGTCTGGGTCGTCCTGGTTGATGCATATAGCATCGATCCAAAGCGGATAGCCCACATTGTCGAAACCTGAGTCTAGCTGAAGCCTGCCCCAACCGTGAGGCCCTGCAGGGTCTTTTCGTACCCGTTGAACTGTCTCCAAGAAGTGAAACAGATTCTCCTTGACCTGTACGCCGCAGCCATCCACCTCAATCCACCTTAATTTGTCACCGTTCCAATCGACCTTCTCTTCAGCTATCATGTACCGGCTACTTTGCCAGAAATAAATCCATTTTGCCGGGTCTAGCCATCCAAATCGTTCATCATTCGGCCTCTTGATGGAACAGAAAAAGGGGTTTCTGAAATTCATTGAATCTGGCACCGACTCTCGAATCGTGATTAGGTTTTCCCACGTATAAGACAGAGCAACATATTCCGGCAGCGAGGCTAAGTCCGAGTCTAGGTTGATGATTCGAGTTGACAGTCTGATGATGTTTCTGTCTCCTGCAGCTGGCTTGATCATATCGAAGATTCTGATGGATGCTGCGCTAGGTAAAGGGCCGTAAACAAGTGGCGGTAGGTGTGACAGGTCTGAATCAAAGGCTTTTTTCAGCTTCTTCAATACGCAGGCGGTGTAGCTGGCTAACCACACCAGCAGGGTGTGGAGCATGGAGGTGCTGCCCTGAGGTGAATTGATTGACATCCTGTTTGCCGCAAATGGTGCTGGAAAACAAAATACCTGGAGCTTTTGTACCGTGAATTTAAATGCAATTCCGTGGAGGTGCGGATGTGCCAAGTTGATAGTTATTGGGGGCGATGCTGTGGCTAAGGCAACCTGATACCGGGCTGGTGATTCGATCAAAGTCCTGGCGCTGTAGGCATACCATACCGCAAGGATAACTGAGCATTTCAGTGAGGCTCAAGTCGAATCACCGTGTACTCTCGCGCAAGCCGTGCCTCGACTCCCCTCTTCACTCCAACTAAGACAGAAACGTAAGCGAAAAAGAAGCAACCCAGAGTCTGTTCAATACCACTTACAAATATTGTAGTATAGGTACTTTCCCAATATCGGAGCCCAGAGCATTGCCGACACCACCTGGCCATATGTCCAGTCTTTCGGTGACGAATTCAAACCGCGGCTGATGGTCCAAAGAGTGACGAAATGTAAGGCCGTGGCGATGGCAAGGGTCATCTGTAATCCGTACCAAGACACTCGAAAGAAATGCTTTCCCAAGTAAGCCAGCAACTGACCAGGTCTATGCCTCTCGACTATAGGTGAAATAATCGGCCATGTCCGATGTGCGCTCTGCGCAAGAAGGAGTACCAGGGCGGTTGTATATCCTACAATCAGCATAGGCATTTCCACAAGTTGAAGATTGTATAAAGGCGTCAGGCAATACGCTGTCAGAGAAGGGTTACCACCACACTCATCCACTGGTACTAGATCTTTTAGCCGGCCTAACAGGATGTGGAAAGGGACTTGAGTGACAGTTTGCCACCTGATGACCTCTGAAAAGATGCAGACAATGATGCAAAGCGTCAAGGTATACCACCAGCTCATTCCGGCACGGTGTAGTACTGACTGTGTCAGAAGCACAGGCAGCATGCTGTTGACCGCCAGAGCACGAATCAACTGCCCATTCATGATGGTGTCGCTCAGGGATTGGATCGATTCTTGCTGGCTGCAAGACAAGCCGCAGGTAAAGCTCGGCTCAAACGTGGCAATGGTCGCGATCTGAATGGCCATGGTGAAGAAGGCTTGGGCTTCCTGGAATTCCACGGCAGCCGAAACCAACGCACCGTGGACTCTGGATGTTGTGAGTTTTCTGTGACGACGCTCCGCTTTCTTCCAGTCGCCTCGCTTGTGGACCAAAAGAACGAACCGGGCCCAAGAGCTGATTATCGTGATGAAAACAAACGAGGTGACTGAGACTGATGCCTGTATCATTTGTGACAGCAGGACCTGGAGAAGGGTTAGGCGGTCAGCTTCTGAATCCAAAAGAATCGCCAGTTTTCCAGAGGAAATGCCAACTTACCCCCGGCCCTGCAATGTCAGGCTCAAACTCCATATCAAGCTTGCCACAATATTGGCCTAGGCCGTCATGAAGGACCTGGAATTGCTCAAGGCTAGAGGCGTTATGCGGACCACCCAGGTGTCCCCTTAGTTCGATAAGCTGTGTCGTGCAGGTGGCCATGCCGGATATTCTACCTTCGCCTTCGCAGGACGACACAGCGCATCGTACAATATCATCGAGTATCTGAGTTGCATTGATGTTTTCGGGGACACCAGCTATTTGTAGTGATGTCGGGGTGTCCTCCAGTGGGGCTTCTCGAATAACAATGCCGTCATCTGCCAGTAAGCCCGCGGTTGCAAAGGCAAGGCAGTTTCCTAGAATGCTGAGGGAACTGAACAATATCTTGGGGTCGGAGCATTGCCCTGCGCATTGTTGACCATGCAGTGAGCCTCTACACCCCGACTCAAAAAGCGGTTCCTGCCATATTGAATGTTGTTGGACAAAAGGTCTTTGAGTTGTGGCAGCCGGCGAGAGAACACCATCAAGCAAGTTCCGACTCCCCTGTTGAGTGGCAGAAAGGGATCTTGGTGCGCGACTCCATGTTGATCCCGAGGACGCCTCGCCGTTGGTATTAAGCAGATCAAATAGCTTGTCGACATTCGCTGGGACGAGTGACTCCGCCCGTGGAGACAGGTCACTTAACATTGCGGTTAGCCTCAAGCAACAACATGGTCATCATGATGAGGACTGGAGATGTTTGTTCAGATCAAGCGTGCCTCTAGAAGCTCCTCGTTAATCAAGGTCCTCGAATTCCGGGTAGTAGTAGTAAGGGATTCTCCTTGCATATCCAGCGTTGTAACCGCTCCTTAACCACCTCGATACAGCAGGGTAAATGAGCAAATGAGGGGAGTTTGACAAGGTAATTGGCTATCGGGAGTTACTTAGCCGGAATGCCAATGATTTAGTATGGCGCAGTCCAATAGGAGGGTCGATTGTCCACGGCAATAAACGAGAAGGAATTGGACCTTGATTGTACGTACTACGAAAGCGACAACATCTCCGTGTTTCTGGAAAGATCTGCGAATTATCGGACATTCGGGAAACATTGATCCGATACTCAGAGTTTGTCCCTCTCTGATATCTCTTGCGAGGGCAAGAAAGTGCCCCGAAGGCGGCAGTGTTATCCCATGCCTGTCGTACTTTCCGCTTTCGCCAGCCATACTCTTCTGGGCCACACTCCCGTCTCCCATCAAGACTATCAGACTGGAAACTTTTCATTTCCCTTTTCATTGTAGATCTCGTCAAGCATTCTTCGTGTCATTTTGTTTGGGATTCCAGTGCCTCCAGAACCGAAGACCTGCACGAAGACCCAATTTTTCCAACATGTATAGCTCATTAAAAACAGTAACTAGCTAGTATCGACCCTCTGCCCTAGCTGTTGAAAAGCACTCGCCCCGGGCATACTATATTTTGGCTGTAAATAGCCGACAATAAATGATGGCCGGGATGTCTAAGTAGCGAGGTGTGTAGTCAACAGAACGAGCGATTTTTTCTCGAGATGAGGATTCAGTTATCTCTCAACCCAAAATTCACTGCTGGAGGTCTTGCACCACTTGTGGTAAATCTCGACGAAGCCCGACCATGTTCACCTGCCAAGGCGATGGCAAGAAACGCGCAACAAGAATCATCTGCCGGATAACACCCACCTTCCTCAGGGTGCTGCTGTCGGTGGTATCGTCGACGTCTGCCTGCTGCAGTTATTCCAGAAACCGCAGTACGTAAACATAGTTTGCGAGCTGTTCGAGGCTGACAACAGAGAAATAACAAACATCCAGCTAGTATCCCATTGACCCCCCATATTCTCGTTCCTATCACCATGGTATACTTGCCAACACCAAAGCCCGCGTTGGGTTCCAAGGTTCCCTTTGCCCGACGATAGATGACGAACTTGTGATCAAGGCAACGTCAGCGCAACGGCTGCCTCGAAGAATAAAAGACCTCCATCGCCAAGTCACTCGGGAGAATCATCTGGAATCCGCCATGATTAGGAGGCCAGGTTGGCGCTGCTGTTTCCTGCTCGGCGTACGCGGCCCGATATTCGAGTGATCAAAACCTGCAGCACCAAGAAGCTCAGCCAACGACGAGACAAAAACACAATGTGCTCAACTCAACACACATGTCCAAGACTGGCAGGCGCTTGCACACCAGATTCCTCAACATCAAGATGCCAACCACATCACATAGCCTCCTCGACGCGTAGCGGTCAACGGGCGGTTCCCCGAATATCCTTCAAGAGACATGCCCACATGCTCAAAATACCACAGAAGCTGGGCTGCAACGGAAGCGACAAAAACTTTTGTCGAATCGCTTCCTGGTTTTGTGGAAACATGATGACAGAGTCCCGGGAAAGGAGGCCGCTGAAGGCCGGGGTGCATGATGCACAAGGTGCCTTTCTCTGCCGCTCCCCGCGGGGGTGCTTTCTCCATCAAGAGTCTGCGGAGGAGGACACACGAAGACTGCAGTTGGATGAGATCATCGGATTTGTGGGGAACACGATTCCTGAAACCGGGAAAAGCTTGTCAGCGGGACAACTGACGTCCATCAGAGAAGAAAACCCTGAAGGGGAAAAGATTGCAGGGGCAAGACAGATCAAGGTCTAGAGGCTTGGCTAGGCCCGTCTGGGGGATTGTCGGCAAGGCTGCCGAACATTCTATATTGGTCTCCGGACCATCATGTTCCGCCCGTCCACCGGCGGCCCTCACGGATGACAACCTCACTGCACCGAGTCGGACTAGGCGCCGAGATGTTGCACCCAGATCGGGATCGTGACCGGATTGACGCCGGCGTGGCACTCCTTGGCCTCCAAGCCACCAAGCCTGCTGTCATGCCCCCCAGATTCCGCGCGGCTACTGCTGCCAACTGCGGAACCCGAGGCCGTCAAGTCTTTGCAACCGAAAGATGCACAATCTTGAAAGCATGATGGCGGGACTTGGTGTTGTCACGGCAGGCGGCACAGGTATATATACCCGTCACCATCCCATCCAGAATCCTTTCTAGAGAGCCATCCATCGACGAGCACATTCGAGCAAGTTTACCTGGACCACTCCCTCAAACTCCATCCACCGTCACCATGAAGTTCGCCCCTATCCTCCTTGCCTCCGCCGCGAGCGCCCACACCATCTTCTCCTCCCTCGAGGTGAACGGTGTCAACCACGGTGTTGGTGGTGGTGTCCGTGTGCCCAGCTACAACGGCCCCATTGAGAATGTCGACTCTGCCTCGATCGCCTGCAACGGTGCTCCCAACCCGACCACCCCCACCTCCAAGGTCATCACCGTCCAGGCTGGTCAGAACGTGACCGCCATCTGGCGCTACATGCTCTCCACCACCGGCTCTGCCCCCAACGACATCATGGACATCTCCCACAAGGGCCCCACCATGGCCTACCTCAAGAAGGTCAACGACGCCACCACCGACTCTGGTGTCGGCGGCGGTTGGTTCAAGATCCAGGAGGACGGCTACAACAACGGCGTCTGGGGCACCGAGAAGGTCATCAACGGCCAGGGCCGCCACAGCATCAAGATCCCCTCCTGCATCGCCCCCGGCCAGTACCTCCTCCGTGCTGAGATGCTTGCTCTCCACGGTGCCGGCAACTACCCCGGTGCTCAGTTCTACATGGAGTGTGCTCAGCTCAACATTGTCGGCGGTACCGGCAGCAAGACCCCCTCCACCGTTGCCTTCCCCGGTGCTTACTCTGTAAGTTTTTGCCTTGATATATCATCACTTTGTTCCCAGCCAATTGGTTACTAACTCGTATATGTAGGGCTCCCACCCCGGTGTCAAGATCAGCATCTACTGGCCCCCTGTCACCAACTACCAGATCCCCGGCCCCTCGGTCTTCACCTGCTAAGAAGTTTCTTCTTGAGTGGCGGTGGAACAAGGGGTTTTTTTTTTTTGGCGAGGTGGTAGTAGAAGAAAGCGAATAGCATTGATAGAGTGGTTGGGAGTGGGAACGGTGCATTTGCATCCATGTGAGTTTTTCACCTCGGTGATAACTCTGATGGCATTCTTTTCAAACTTCTTGTAGATATTCAATTTCTGGCCTCTTCTTTGGGACGAGAGTCGGGACATAACAATTTTGATACATGGGCGTTTTTGCTCAACTCAAAAACACTTCTCCGTCGCAGTGACATTTTCTCTTGTGGTCGTTGCCAAGAGGGTGCCACCCATGTCTAACCGATCGGCTTTGGAAGCCGTTAGCTTGGTTGCTTTGAGCTTGTTCATAGGGGCGCTAAAGGGGGGAAGGTAACTGCCGGTACCAAGAATGCTTGTGTTTTGCTTGGGTGTTATTGGTGGGATTTTGGGCGGGCTTGGTATGGTAGGGGGTGATGATCATCTTGGCTTTTTCTTGCGTAGGGGAAGGGTTAGTGGTGGTGGAGGGGAGAACTTTTTGGGGTTGCATTTGGATGGGGTTGCGGAGGGGGAGGTTCCTTTTCTGAGGGGGAAGGTCCAGTTGGTGGTTGTGAATGGTGTGAGACGATGGGGGGAGGTAAGGATGGGTGGTGAGTAGAGGGTTGTGTGTGAGAAAGGTTGAGTGGAAAATTGGGTCCCGTCTTCAGAAGAGAAAGAGGTGCATGAGGGAATGGGTGAAGGGAAGGGAGTATGGGGGCACGGGGAGACGGGGTTAGGGTTAGGATTATAGGTGATGCTGGTTTAAACGGTGTATGCCGTTGGCTAATGGCTTACAGAGTATAGCCTTCTTTCTGCACACCTTCCTTTGGCTTTATTGGGTAGGCGTAATGTATATTTCACTACTCTCGGCGTCCGCCTTCTTAAATAGCTATCCATCTCCATCAATATCAAACCATATAGATCCTGCAAGGAAGCTGGTACATAGATACCAAGATCATACATGCTGAATATATCCCATCAACAACCTGCTTCTTCAATCATCACGTTCTAGTTCAAACGTGGCTCAGCCTACACACAAGTCAACATTCTGGTGATAGATTCAGCGGTGTTTTTGCTCACATGAAAGATTTTACCCAGGGTATGATGTATTCTAAGAAGGTCCCTACTGGGCATTGGAATGTTGTCATGATGCGTCAAGGTGATGGGCTGATCTTGGGGAGCAACATGATCTACAGACATGCTCCGGGTCTCTGGATCCATGATACGGCAGGTGTAGATATTTCCATTGCCTTCTCCTGGTTCCAAAGCTATCCGAAACTGGCGGTACTCCTTGATGAACTCAAATGTGAGGGATATGGTATTTTCGGGCCCGTTGAGGATATCTGGGTGGAAGGTGCGGTCGGAAAGGTCGAAGTACCGACGGAGGGCCCACCACGTAGCTGCACTTTGACGAGCCTGGATCAGTAGGCTCGTGTCAGTTGGGTTAATATTGAGGTGGGTGGACCTCGAGGTGGACTAACTCTGGTGGATTTGTTGTCACCACAGTTGAAAATTGTAGAAGAGAGGACGTGAACACAGTGAATAGTGCTACGGAACTTGGTTGCTTGGTCTTGTGGAGATAGGGAGGCAAGGTAGCGTCTCTCATACTAACCAGTCATGATACAGTGGTGGTCATCTCTAAGAAGGTATTGTCGTCTGAGATATTGACGCCCTTTTTTGGGGCGTGACCTTTCGGCCATTGTGGCGATATGCTTGTCAATATCCTGGTCAAAATCAGGGGCCAGTGCGGCTGTCATGGTCAGGCGAGCTTTGTGATACCGGTTTCGTACTTCTCATGCACATTGTCAGTATTTGCGAGACGGGGATGAAGAATAGGGGGAGCTGCGGTACCTGGTTTGAGAATGGCATCCACCAGGAAATTTCTCAATTGTCTCAATTTAGCATGATTCTCCGCGTGTTCGACGATCTCTGACATGAGTGTTGAACGTCCTGATGTTGGCAGATTGTCGGTGAATGTCTGAAGGGAAGTGTCTCGTACCATCCATCTTTGTGATTGCTGCGTATCTTTCAAGGGCTTTGCGGCATTTGACTTCCAACTCCATCGGGGGCTTGGGCAAGGGGTCATCGCCACAAGAATCTGACATGGTTGAATTGGCAGACTGCGACACGGGTAGAGTAGCATACGGTATTGCTATGCTATGAATCTATTTCGGGAGAGTGATTCGATGATGAGCGATGAGAACCAATAGCCAACCCTTTAAAAAGTGTGCGCCTCTTGTCTTAACTTCCGCAAAGCTACCGGATATTGTGACGTCAATTCAAGTCAAGACTGCAGGGACAATGGATAAACGGCTGAGAAAGAGGTGCTCTTTTCCTGAAACTCTTACAATGCAAAGTCAAGGCTTTCAGGTCAAGTAAATCCCCACAAGAACTTTCGTTGCATGAGGGATAGTAGATAGATATATTGAACAGTGATATTTATTTTCGTCATACACGGTATTGAATGATTTCAACCTACCTGTCTGTTTTATTTTTATGCATCACAACTCTTTGACCTTTGTCACGGCAATGTCTTTCACCAAACAGCACAAAACCATTCTCTCCCGACTGTCCCTGAACCAAACCTTTCTTGTGAAAGACCACCAGCGGGTCACAACAAAGCAAGCCGGCATCTAAAATAGCACAATGTCGCCAACAAGAGGTCCATCCCGAAAAGCATATAAGATCCCCTATGAGCCCCAAACTTGACTACCATCACTCATCAGCAGCAAGAAAATCAACAACTTACCTACTCATTTCACCACATAACTCCTCAACAACCATCAGGTAACTCTTAACCACCCCCCTATCCAACCCACTAACCCCCCACCAAAATGTGCCAAACCTACCAATCCCAAACCGGCTGCCACGTCGAATCCCACCCCTTTTGCGCCTGGTCCAACCCCGTCCTCCTCCCCTGCGAAACAAACTGCGGCCTCCCCACCGTCCCCGACTGGATCGAGGACATGAGGTGCGACATCTTCTCCCCCATGTGCCCCCTCTGCGTCGAAGCCCACGGCCCCAACGGGGTGCTCGACTCGATGCCTGCCTTTCTCGGCGGGCCTTCTACCCCGAACAGCACGATGGATGAGGTGAACGAGGGCTTTATCGAGAACATTCGCGAGGACGCGATTAGTTCCATTCAGGAGGCGGAGTATATTGCCAACGAGTATTGGATTGCCGAGCCGACCGAGTTGAGCTTGGAGTACAGTGAGTTGGATTTGCCAAAGACTGCGGTGGTTGAGGGGGAGGTTGTGCCGCCCGAGGCGAAGAGGTGTTTGATTGTGGAGGGGGTGCCGGAGCCGGAGGATTTGGCGTTGACGCCGACGGATACGATTGTTTTTAGGTTTTGAGGTGAGTAAAGTGGCGGGTTGATTATAGGTGAGTAAGGTGAGTCCGTAGTAAGGAATAGAAATTGTTTCCGGGCCCTTGCTGGCTTCAATGGAGACAAAGGAATTGGCAATGAAATTCTCTTACTAATTCTTTGTGTGGAAAGACCTCATGATTCTGTGTGTCTATGTGTGTGTTCAATAGTGATCACTCGAATATCTGAAGCCGGCGAAGTCCGAAAAAACAAATCATGTCTCCCACGTGGGATTATCAAGGGGCTGATAACATCTCAAGATAACCTTGATAAGACTACATCGACCAACTTCCTCATCAGTACAAATGGCGTCTCTAGCTCTATGTAGCCGTCGTCAGGGGTTTGCAACCCACCTGAGCTGGTTTGCCAAGATGATTCGCTGGTTGGGCGTGATGTTGCTGCAGATCTGCCGGCGCTAAGGACTTACTTGCATGTTGTATGAGACTGAATGTTGGAAGTGGGCCAATCATGATGGGGGTCTTTTGCGCGTGTTATTGGATATTTTCGAAACATCGACAAGAGGGTTGACCAAGGGGTGGGAACTTTGTGTGTTTTGGAATGTGGGGAGGATTACAAGCTGTGGGCGGTTGACGGATGGGACAAGGTAAGCGCGGTTTGAAGGGGATACTCCCCACGAAAATGAGCTGAGGCTATCGAATGGGGTGCAGGAGATGCCATGGGGAGATCGGCGGTGGTTGGAAAGGAAGGTGTACAACCTTCCAGATGTGGTTGGGTTGCCGTTGTTTGGTGGTGGTACGAGTTGTTGAAGTTGAGAGTAGGACAGATATAAAGATGGGCTGGGTCCTCATAGATGTTGTTGATTCTGTATCCCACGAGCCCGAGCTTGCATTTGTACATAGTTTTCATCGGTCAAAATGGTTCAGGTAAGTCACTGGACACCCAGCATCCTTTCTGTTGAGACTAATCATTTCAGTTCCTCTCCGCCCTCGTTACCATTCTCTCGGTGGTCGCCGTGTCTGCTGCACCGGTCTCGACCGAGGTAGAGGCTGCCCCTGTGCTTGAAGAGAGAGCCTGTGCCTACACTTGCGGCACTGTTTGCTACCAGACGTCCCACATCACTGCTGCCCGCAACAAGGGACACACTCTCCGCCTTGCTGGCCAAAACATCAGTCAGTTGTGCTGGTCAAGTCGCAACAGACAGTACTAACCAGTCAACAGACAGCTATCCCCACCGGTACAACAACTACGAGGGCTTCAACTTTCCCACCCCTGCACCATGGTATGAGTATCCCATCATGAAGACATACGCCGTGTACACCGGTGGATCTCCCGGCCCGGACAGAGTTATTTTCGACAGCAACGGAGCGTTCGACAAGTTGATCACTCATACCGGGGCCAGTGGCAACGCATTTGTGGCTTGTACATAAGATAGAAGTCGAAGATTGGGGGCGGGGAATCAAGAGAGATTGGCCATTGTTGCTGCTTCAGTCGTCCGCCGTGACCCCGTAGTCCCCATTCTCGTAGAGCTTCCCGATTTGAACGCCCTTGTTTTCTGCGATAAGGCCGATGACTTGCTGTCCAATGTCTTTCATGTCGTTGTACTCCTTGAGCAGATTGATGTGCTTCTGCACTGTAGCTTCTGCAGGATGCCTATTTGATATGAGCTTGAAGGTTCAAAACATCGTACCGTTGGAAAACTGTACATCAATTCCGCTTCTTGGGCCTTCAGTTCCTTGCATCTTTGTGCGTAGATGGTCAGTCTATCGAGCGATTGAGCAAGTCCATGCCACTGTAGTTGTCAATATCACCAGCTTCGCCATCATTTCTTCGAGCCAGATGAACTAACCACTTTGGACATGTATCCGAGACATTTATCCTAATGTAGAGTGTTAGACGGCGTTGCATGAACAGGCAAAGTTTTACCTACGCCTTTGAGAAACTGCAGTTCGTCTTGATCCTTGGCAACAACTTCGATCTTCTCCGACGACCCTGGTATAGTAACGATGACCCTCAAATCGTTACCATTGACTGCATCGACTTGCATGTTCCATAACCTGGGATTTGGCAGGGTACTCTCGAGAGAAAGCGACTGTAGTGTTTTCTTAAATACACCGAGCGCCGCTGCTACCTTTGAGATGATGCCCTGCTGATCTTTCCCATCGCCAAGTTCTTGTTGAAGCCACTCTCCAAATAAATCGGCATTGACCAACTCTGTTTCGACGAAAGGTTCGAGGAGGTCGGAGTTGTCGTCGTGTATATCATCAGACTTATTCTGCATCATGTTAAGAATCAAGAATTGTCTTGCTGGAAATGAACAGCTTTTGTGGCGCTGTAGATGTTTGGGGAAAGAAAGCATGAACGGCCAAGAAGTGTGGAAGGCCAAGTCCGTGAAGCAAAGCACAGTGTCAAAAGGCCACATGACACGGTAAACGCACCGTGCCTAATATGATATCCGTATTGATAGTCGCTACCGTCCTGTATACCGTATGACCTGAACGCCTAACCATGCATGTGTTTCCATAATCCATGCCAGATCGCTGTAGCAGCATCTAACGTCCCCACGCTTCTAATGCCCCAGACCCAGCCTAGGCAGAATGCCTGTCCATACCCTTCACTTATTCGCAAACAGGTCGTTGATATTGATCTGTTGCCCAGGAACAAACCCAACATTCTGTGGCGCTGGTGTCTCGGCCACCGCGACCGGAGCGCCCTGGCCTTCATCGTCGGTGGGCAAATAAGCCGAGCCCGCGGTGCGAGCCTCCTGCCAGGCGCCCATGATGGTGGTAAAGTTCGCGCTCCGTGGTCGAGTCTCGTCCTCGTGCATCCAGATGCCAATAGCCTTTTGGGCGCCTTCTTCCGTCTCGTTGCTATCGATCGTATAGCCATCCTCCAGCTGAAAGACAATGAGCTCCTCCACGACCTCACAGTTGCTAATCCTTGCGAGGTCGACGACAAAGTTGTTCATGCCCCGGCGGTTGAGGATGAAGATGCAGTACTGTGGCAGATGTTGGCCACTAGAATCGGCACGGGGTTCTTGCTCGCAAACGAACAGTGTGCCTTCGACTCCGTGTTTCTCCCACCCAGCAGAGGCCTGTCCGATGGTGTAGATGACAGCGTTGGCAGCGATGGTGAGCACCGACTTGATTGTAGGGTCATATCGGCGGAGGACTGTCAGGTTGACCTCCATATCGGACCGTGTCTTAGACGGGGCTTGGGGAGCCATGTTGCGATTCTCCATGTAGTATGCTGTGTCGGATTCGTAGTCGGAGGCATGGACTTGCTGTCGGGGACCACTGTTGCTTGGGTGCTGGCGGTGACGCGCCTTTCGGGGTGTAGCCTTGCTCATATCGGAAGACTGCAAACACAAAAACTCGTACAAGTTCGAAGGTGGATAATGCAGGTGCCACCGCGGGCCTCGGGAACGTACAGGATCGGACGACGGGTGTCAAGATCGGACGAAGGACAGTCGCGAACACTGGGGTTGTCTGAGTTACACGAGAAAGAGCAAGAGAAGATGCTCTTTATAGTATAATATGGTAGGCGTGACCAGCAATCAAGCCGGACAGGGTGTTGGCCGCAAGAAGGACCAGTGCGTCAGGTTGGTGATGATGGGCTCGTTGTATCTGGGAGTGTGGCTGGTCGCCCGAAGCTGAAGCTTGTATCCCCGCTGTGGGGCTTTTGGCGCGGCAATGTCTCTCCAGGGTTGGGGTTTTTTGGCCATGCAACCATCTTGAATGCGTCACTGCCCCACCAACCAGCAACTTGTCCCTGAACTGCCTGGAGCTGGCCTTTGATCCCGGTGTTGTCTTTTGTTCCATGTTATCCATCTACTTGCCTACCTAGAGTACCTTGACGACTTCCCGCCTATACACAACTTTGAGACATATTTTCTCCGAAGCCCATACCATGCGCCCATAGAAATTTGTGTTTCGTTGCTGGGCTAGCTTGTCCTGTGAGCTTCTGTGTCGCCCATATATATAACCACCCCGCATTCGACCCTTGAATGTCATTAAAGACCCTCGAAACTTAATCTCCATGCGTGAGCCAGCCAAACCGCGCCTGTACCTCGACCTGCGATTTAGCAACAGAGAGGTCGATTGATCCACGTACCTCCGTGGTTTTGTACGCCTGAACTGACAGACGGTTTCCCCTCGAGACACTCACCTAGCCTTCTCGATGGAGCCCTCGGATGCCGAGCCAGCTGCCCGTGCTGATTCCACGACATCCGAACCCGCCGACCTCACTTCCACTAACCCGCACTCCTTGTCGAGAGCAGTATACGCTCGTCGGTCAGAATACACACGTCGCCGGCGGGTACGAATCAAGATCGGAACATGGAACGTGGCCGCATGCCCAGGCACGGATAAGGATCTTGCCAGGTGGTTTGTGGACGGAGAGGGGCTGGATGCTACACAAACGGAGACGAACAAGAACCCCAAGAATGGCGACGGACATGAAAAGATTGATCTCTATGTCCTCGGACTTCAGGAGATCAACGAGCTTACGGCGCCCTCTCAGTACATGACATGGATCTATGCGCCAGACAGTACCCCCGCGGACAAGTGGAAAGCTGCTTTGGGGGCTGCCTTACCAGATGGGTACCAGCTCATCGCCACGGAACAGCTTGCGGCCATGCTACTCTTGGTCTACGCTTCCCCCGAGGTTGCTCCCACTGTTAGCAATGTTAGCACTACTAGTGTTGCGACTGGAGCGCTTGGATACCTCGGCAACAAAGGAGCAGTGTGCGCACGCATTGTTCTCGGCGAGGCCACCAACTTGTTGTTTGTCAACTGTCATCTTGCCAGCGGGGTTGAAAGCTCTTACATCGAGCGACGAATCTGGCAGGTACAACAGGTCCTTCAATATGCGCGCTTCGAACCAATTGCTGTTGGTGGCATCACCGAGGCCGAGAAGGGGAAGATTGGAGATGAGGATTTTGCATTTTGGTTTGGAGACCTCAACTCTCGGTTGGACCATCTACCCGGTGACGATATTCGCCGCCTGTTGATGCTACATACCCAGGGAGAATATGATGTTTCCAAGAAGAACCTACGTCGCGAGGACTCGTTGGAAGGCGAAGGAGTAGTTGTGCAGCACTTGTCTGACAGTAGCGAGGATGCGAAAGATGAGGACCAGACCAACACAGCCGGGAAGGAAACTATCGGACAGGACTCGAAGAAGTCTGGCGAAAACAATGCCGACGACGATTCTTTCGACCTTCCCGATCCTGACGAGTTCCCATTAGACCCAAGCGAAGACCCTGCTTCGCTTCAAACAACAATCACCTCCTTACTGCCCCACGACCAGCTTAGACGGCTGATGAAGGACCGCAAAGTGTTCCATGAAGGCTGGCGGGAGGGTCCGATCAGGTTCCTACCATCCTATAAGTATGACGTCGGCACTGTCGCCCTCTTCGACTCTAGCGAAAAGCAACGCCCTCCAAGTTGGTGTGACCGCATCCTGTATCGTACGCGGGAGGACAGGGAAGCTTTTGAAAAGAAGATACGCGAGGAAGATGAAGCAAGGAAGAGGGACGAAGAAATGAAGGCCCAGGGCATGGAGAATGCCGCGGATGATGACCAGGTCCTATTTTCTTACGATCCCGATAACGACGGTGACGACCAGCCCAGCTCTTCGGTATCGCCATACGATGCTTACGACGAGAACGACGATGACGAGGAACAGAATGGCGAAACTGGTGAGCAATTGCGCCTTGACCTGTACACCTCCCATCAGCGAATTACTTCATCAGACCACAAGCCTATAAGCTCCATCTTCACACTAGATTGCGACGCTGTAGTACCTGATCTCAAAGCCAAGGTCCATTCTGAGGTTGCGCGCGAGCTTGACCGAGCAGAGAACGAGGGACGGCCAGTAGTCACGATTGTCGTTGACTATCAGGGTTCTCGCCCGCGCAGCCAGTCTAATTTCTCCGACAGGCCCGAGCTGGCCATCGATTTCGGACGAGTAAGGTTCTTAGAGAAGATGACATCGTCTCTTACCTTGGCCAATACCGGTAGTGTACCAGCTACCTTTGCCTTCGTCGAGAAGCCTTCAACGGAGGGCCCAGACCTTGCTGGGAATTTTGAATGGCTAACAACGTCCTTTATTCGTCCCGAAGAGAGTGACGATGGCTCAGAGCCTGTTGATCTTGGGAAAAGGGTTACATTGGAGCCTGGCGAGACGATGAATGCACATCTAGAGGCCGTCATCGATACCGTCCGTCAAGCTCAAATGCTCAACGAAGGCGAGGCGACCCTGGATGAGGTTCTGGTGCTGCGTGTTATGGACGGCAGGGATCACTTCATTCCAGTTCATGCCGATTGGGCACCATCATGTATTGGACGCTCTGTTGAGGAACTCATCCGGGTTAGGACCGGTGGCATCAGGGAGTTCTGCAATGCTCTAGCCAAGAAGAATGGGAAATTTGGCGCGATTCCGTACGATTTACCAGCGCACCATGCTGCGCCAAAGGAGTTGTTCGAGCTTACGGAAGCTACGGAGACACTTACCGAGCGAGCCATCGCCGACGCCCAGATGTTGGACGACTGTGAAGTTCCCACCGCTCCGGGCTGGCCTTTTGAGGAAGCCACCTGGCAGGGAACCGACAAAGAGACGCGCACTGCCCAAGTCATCAGTGTCATCGATGCCCTCGACCGAGACGAGCGAATTCTTTCCGTGTTCCTTCCCGAAGTACCGTCTATTCAACGCCTGGAGGCAGTCAGTGAAGCCTTCCTATTCTTCCTCGAAGGCCTGGTCGACGGGGTTATCACGACGCCATTGTGGAACCGCATCGAGCAAGCAGCTCTGCCTTCCTTGGCACAGTCAGTGGCTACAGCAGTCGATGCCCCCTCGGCGGAAGACGACAAGACTGCGATCCTCGACATTCTAGCTACCACTCCCAACCACAATATCTGCTTTGTATTCTTGACGACGACACTCGCAAGGATAGCTGCCGAGCTGGCACCTCTGACCAAGGCTGATCTCGAGGCCATCAAGAATAGCGATGCCGCATCTCGCCCGGGCCTAGTCGCATTGGGCCGGAAGTCTCTCAGCTTCAGGAGGTCGACGGGGCCGGGAATTCAGGCGGTTGTGGCTCTCAACAGGCGCAGGGCTAGGGAGAGGAAGTTTGCGGAAGTGTTTGGGGGGTTGGTTTGTCGGGGGTCGGTGTTGGAGAAGGACAAGGATCGGAAGGCGCTGGAGGAGAAGCAACGGGCGCTTATCGGGCTGTTTTTAAGGCGGAGGGAGGAGTGATTAGTTGATGGTGTTATCATGGCATTGAGTGTTTGAAGGCGTTTGTGGGTTGGTGTATTGTGTTCTGTGAGCATGGCGTGCTTTTCGAAGGTTGTTTATATCGAGCTTGGGATCGGAGACTAGAGATAGAGACATTGGATATGTTTGGGCGACTGCAAGCCTTGCTGAGTGGGATGGAATACTCATCTGGTGAGACCTCAACTAGTACTGGTCTGTCATGCCTTCCGTCTGCCGTGGTTTCCTCTTACCGTGCCTTCCTTCTGTCGTGCCTTCTCTTTTGACTTGGCTATTAAGGTTCTCACTGCGTCGCCACCTGAGCGGCTTGAATCTGTCCTACTATCGAGGCAATCTGCTCAACCAACCTCCCAGACCCGCCTCCTGTCACTTCCTTTGACTCCTGCAGCCAGCATCGACGATACTACCCAAACGCATAGCTACAGTACAAACCCACAGCCTCATACGCCTACATCAATTACAGGAGATATCACACAGGCTACTCATCACCTCTCATTGGCGGCAATATGCCCGGCACACCAGTCACCGGCAGGGTGGCTGTAGCCAGTGTTCACGGCTTCAGCAGATGTCTTCCCCATTTTACAACACAGCCAAGCTCCATCCCCAATCACGACATGTTTGACAGCAATTGTCAGCTAACGCATCGATCGAACTGTTGTCCCCACCATCGAGAAGATTCACTGGGCGACGCGGCCTGGGTGGCTTGGCTGTCGTTCATTGGTATCCATAACCAAACACGGCAAGTTTCATGAGCCAGCAAATCTCGGTCAGTGAATGACACAGCCGTTATGAAGGAGCTTTGAGAGCTTTTGTCAAGACTGACAAAGCAACCCATCCAACAGGAATGCTCGGAGAATTTGCTGAAGCTGAGCTGTGTCGTTTCCCCAGGTGGTCGTCAGTTCATGTTTCCCAGATACCCCACAGTGAGCTCTCCACTAAACATGCGTAAAAAGTTAGCGCCCGTTTAGCTAGGGTTAGGGCCCGTGCAGCAGGGCGAATCGGCGCGCGGCCCAGCGATCAAGACTGCCCCCGGATCCGAAGCTTGGCGATCGCAGATGGGACTTGCACCCTTGTCGCCATCTGGTGAAATCGGGGCTGTGTTGTTCCTTTTCCTCCAACACCAACTTGTTTGCCGTGTTGTTTTCGCTTGGCCTCAGACATGGCAATCGAAGTTGGAAGAAATATTCGATGAGACCAGGTTCTGGATCGGCTTGGTCGGCTTGGGACCGAGGCCGGGATGCCGGGGGGATCCGGATCCCGAGTCGGTGGAATAGTTTGTGAAGAGAAGGTTTTGGCTACTGATGTGGATGGGCAGTAGGGACTTGTAGAGCAACGCAGGGACGCGTGTTCTATTTACATACCACGGCGGGTTAGCAGAATTTTTCAGGGTATTATATCCCATCGTCTCGCTCATGTGCGGTCGAGGATTGAGACTGACGTGATTCCGGCAGGGAGGCACATTGTACATGATGCTCGTTTCGAGGGTTGAGTCTTCCACCGAAGATGGAACCTTTGAATGGATGGATACAAAACGTGCCGACTAGCCTCACATCCTACAGGTCAAGAGCTGCCAAGCAACGGACCGCTGCAGAGTGACGATATTCTCTGTATGTTTTCTCTCTGCTGTTCTTTGTCAGGGGTGGATTGACGGGTATGCCAAGCTTGGCTTGAGAGGTGTGGAGGTTTTGTTGGAGTCTGACTACTCGCATTCGGGTTGGGAGCCCCTGCAGGAATGCCTCATGTTCTATGCGGCTCGTCGATGCAGCAAGGGTTGGAGATGGATGTTCAGATCGGTCAGGCACTGATGAGAAAGAGCCTTTGGATATGCGCCGAAACCGAGGGATGCATCGCCGTCAACCGGCGTTGCTTAAAGTCTCGTGGTCTCCCCGTGATTATTCGAGACACTTTGGACAGCCAGCAGTCAGACAGACATCTATCAATCTACATCCGCCTCTACCGTTCAAAAGCGCCACCGGGCCATCACTCCTGACGAGTCCCCTTTCCTCTTTACTCTCGTTCTCTCTTTCAGAAACAACAAGCCAAACACACTCAATATGCAGCTCAAGACCCTCACCCTCCTGGGTCTCGCCTCGGCAGCCAACGCCCAAACCCTCGCCGACGTCCTCGCCGAGAACGCGGCTACTCTCTCCTCCCTCACCAGCTTCCTCCAGTCCGAAGAGGTCATCTACGAGCTCTTTGCCAACGCCCAAGATGTCACCCTCCTCGCCCCCTCCAACGAGGCCCTCGCCCGTCTGAACGCCACCCCTCTGGCCAACGAGCTCCTCTCCGACCCCAACTACCTCACCGCCTTCCTCGCCTACCACGTCCTCAACGGGACCTTCTACGCCTCCAACCTCACCTCCTCCCCTACCCAATTCCTCCCCACCATCCTCGACCTCGCGGCGTACAGCAACGTCACCGGCGGCCAGAGACTCCAAGTCCAGGCCGCTGACGGCGGCGTGAACTTCCTTTCTGGAAACGGCGAGCTCAGCACTGTTGAATCCGCCAACTTCAACTACACCGGCGGCACCATCCACATCATCGACAACTACCTCACTATTCCCGCCCCTTTGCCTGCCGCCCTCCTGGAGCAAAACCTCACTGCACTTGTCGGCGCCGTGACGCAGGCTGGTGTTGCCGAGACGCTTACCAACGCGCGGGACATTACCCTGTTTGCCCCCAACAACGCGGCGTTTGATGCGATTGGGAACTTGGTCAGCGAGCTGACTGTTGAGCAGCTGACGGGGATTCTGGGGTATCACGTCATTGTCGGGCAGACTGTTTATTCCAGCCAGATTGAGGACGGGGCTACAGCGACTACTTTCCAGGGGGGTGATATTACGCTTAGGGTGGAGGATGGGAGCGTTTTTGTCAACAGTGCTAGGGTTGTGAAGGCTGATGTGCTTTGCGCCAATGGGGTTATTCATGTTATTGATGGGTAAGTCTCCCCGATGATCATGACGGACCAAGATGGGTGTTAATAATGTCAACAGTGTCCTCAACCCCTCCAACACCGACGCTGAGCCCAACCCTGCTGAGTCCACCCAGGCTCCCGCTTTCTCTGGCGCCAGCAGCACCGGCGGTGTCCCCTTCACCTCTGGCATCACTGTTCCCACCAGTGCTCCTACCGAGCCTACTGCTACCTCTGGCCCTGACAGCGGCAACGGTGATGACACTCCTGTTGAGGCTGGTGCTGCTGCTCAGGGTGCTGCTCTTGGCATGGCCGCCTTCTTTGGCGCTGCCGTACTCTTGGCTCAGCTGTAAATTGTGTGAGTCATAAAAGTTTCTTGGATGTGCTTTTGACATCATGAATGGGATGACACGGGTTGGGTTTGTGTGATTGCATGTAGCTGGAGCGGCTTTCAGGTTTCTGGGTTCGCTGCTGGCTTGGTTGGTTGGTCATTGGTAATTTTGTTGGGATGGAGTTGTGTTGTCTTTTGGTCTTGTTGTTTCAAACTATTCCCCCAAAGGAGCGTGCTGGATTTGGTTGTTGGTGGTTGATGGTGTTCTACTGTATATACATAATCCCATGGCAAATACAGAGTCTGCATTCATTCTCTGCTGTGAGTTCTTTGCCTGACCCTTTACCAAGATTTCCTAGGATCTCAAGTATCTTGGCTAGGTACCTACTTGGTACACAGGGATGATTCTGAGATGAACGGTAACATCGTTCCTCTCCACAATTGAGGTCCGCAAGGGGTATGGATTTCGCGACGTAGCCAGAGTACCGGTGAGATGTATCACTTTCTGGAGACTTGGGCCTGCAACTGGCATCCATGGTGGTGATTATTAAGAGCCAGGAACATGAATTAGCTGGGCGACCACATGGGATTCGGATGGCGGGAGGGGGGAGGAAAGCGGTCCTTGCCTCCGTGTCTCAACTCACTTCAAATTTACTTGCATGTTCGGTATGTTCTTGGTGAATGATAGGCCGGTATATTTATGGGTGGCTTATCACAATCTGCAGGATGTCGGCTCATGTAATTCATTGGCTCTAAATTCTCTACCTTAAGAACAGCACAGGGCTAGACTTAGGGTGCTAGGTAACCACCTCAGTCGACGGGATGTGCGCCATAGGGCCATAGGGAAGGCTGCCGCGTCTACTGCAGAAAAGAGAGGTAGGAAGGCTTCACCATAATCCATGCCAATGTAACACCAGAAATGATGGTCGGGCACAGTAAGCGGGCATATCGGCTATGTTCTTGCCTTCCTCTACACTGTCCGGGCCAGTTGAACCATTCTGCACTCAATTTCGAGCTGTCCCAGCTTCTCAATTCAACAGCCATGTGTACCTACAAGCACTACTAGTGCTGCTCTCGATGCCACTTCATCCAGCAAACCAAAGTAACTCGTTGCAACAGACGACGAAACGCCGCGAGCCCACACGCGGGGACTCCAAACAACAGCCTCTACTACGATAACGCTGTTTGGTGCATTACTTGCACCTATCCTACTCCCCCTACCAGCGAAAGTGGTAGCGATAGCGAATAGGTGTTGTGTAGTGTGAGTGGCATTTCCAAAGAAAACAGTGGAGGCTCTCCTCTGATTACAACCGAAGGACCCCCCCCTTTCATTATAACAGTGTGTCGATTAATGTGCGTTCAATGAGCTACCTTACGATCGGACTGTTCGGATTGGCGGATGCCAAATGGGCAGACTTGACTTACATATCTACCTATATACCTACCTATCTTGCCCTGGTGATATCCTGAAAAAACATTATACTGCTGTGGAGAACACTCGATGAGATGCCAAACAAATACTATGCAAAGGTCCAGCTAAACGTTTAGATACTGTCTCACTGTCTGCTGTATTATGGGATGATGTTTGGTTTAGGTTTTATTGTTACAGTGACCTGAGAGGCGGCAAGTCAAATGGGATATGAGGAAGGGATATGAGGAAGGGATACGACGAAGGGATACAAGGAAGGGATACAAGGAAGGGATACGAGGAAGTTTGGATAATTGCGGTAGATGTTTTCTTTGTTTAGTAGGGGAAGTCGGGAGGATTTAAAAGACATAAGAGGACGTTGTAGGCAGTGTATTTCCCCTTGCCTTTCCTGTCTTCTTTATCGGACAATCCAATCTTTTACCTATAACCTACACCTATACCCAGCCGTAGGCCGTTGACATACTGCAGGTACGTGCCAAAAATGTTGATCCTTACGAATTCGTGTTTACCTACTCTTTTGCTGTCCTTTTTGACCCAAGCTTCGAAATGGCCAACATGTCATCCTTGCTTCCCCTCCTCGTTGGTCTCGCCAACCTTCCATCAGCCTATCAGGATTCTTCTGGGATCTGCCCTCCACGGATGGCAAGGTTTCCCCATCATCATAGTCCTTCTCTGCAACACAATCCTCATCTTTGAGTAATCCCTCGATTTCTGATGCTTCAAATCGACGCCCATTGTCGTATACCGGCGGGTTATTTCCGTCCATGAAGTACGGCCGGGGCCATGAGTCCAAGCTCTGATCTGAGTATCGCTTTGCGACATAATTATTCATGCCCGGTTCTCGTCGTACGAAAAAGGCGGTCTCCCCTCTTCTGGATAAAATGTATAGGCTGCTCGCAGCTTGAATTAGTCTCTGCTCAAGTTTGAGCGCTGCAGCCCTCGTCGAACACATCGAAACAGATAAATGCCTGGTTCCGGGAGAGAACGATGGAGTTTAGCTGTGCGATGATTTTCCAGCAGATTCTTGTCCCAGGGCTGCTTCCAGTGCCGAGTTGAACTCTTTGGTCGCATCCTGCGCCCTGGCGATGACTTCTTTGCTAGCTCGACTACCGTTGTATTTTCATCTTGTACAAGCACCGCAACGTAGCGTGTGCTGCCATCGCAGCCCGAGATTCTTCTGAAAGTTGAGCTTTCACCGCGCCGCCAGCTCGAGGTCAGCCGATCGTTGCCATCGGATCTAGTACAATGTCTACTCACACATTACTTCCCTCCATTATAATTGTGATTGCAGGTGTGCATGATCGGTGTTCGGCCGAATGATTATCCGAATCACCACCTGCTCCCCGTCCCGCGTGGTTTTGATCAAATCGAATTGAAATCATTGGCTTGACTTTAAAGATCGATCTTAGAGGTTGCGTGGAGCGCACCTGACCCATTATGAAGACCACTTCGCTTATCAAAATGCTTACAGCTGGTATATTCCCTTTCGGCAGTGCCTACGATATGTACGTGAGACAGGGTTAGGGATATATCATATACATGAAAAGATCTTGCTCTGGCCGCTCGAAGAGGATAACGGAGTTGGCCTGGTTTGACTTGATGTTGTCACACTCGCGATCATGTCAGCCCTTTAGATCATGGCATGGGTGTGTGAAACCACAAGGACATTCTACCCACAGCGTCAGTCGGCTGGTATATCTCTACCAATAATAGGCACCTACAACGTTTGCGGGTCGTCAACAGCGCAAGTCTGCTGTTCAATCCTCTGTAGCTCTTTCGGTCGGTATTATTACAGCAGGCGTCCATTTCTAATAGACCGTCTTGTATCAGTACTCCGATAGGACTGCCTACCCCGTCGCAGCACGCTGGGCACAAACAATCTTCGCCTTCTCTTAGACTGGTATTGGCAAGTCAGTCATCGTCTTAGAAAGTCCTCGTATCTTCTAACAGCGCGCTTCACACCCTACACAACCACACAAAACAGTAGCTAAGTTTCCCGGGGTATCATATGGAACTGCAATTCCCCAAAGGCCATCCTCGTTGGTCAAAGTTTCAAGGTGTGCGCCCCTTTCCAGCCATGGTGGCAGATGGCATTCCATGTAGATGGATGGTGCATGTTCGCCGTATGTGCCCCTGTGTTTAGAACAACCGTGTCATGCATTTCTTCAGAATGAGTGCCTACCTACCTGCGGCCTCCCGATGTGGCACATGCTGACATGGGACTGACCGATGTAACCCACCTCTTATTTTTCCACATATGACAGTATTGCCTATCAGAGGATGGATATCAGCTCTAAAAGTCCAAACGCGACTCAGCCCGTTGATGTTGTGCTGATTTAGGTATCTTTCGGGCGATGTTATCAAATCACGATGCTTCCTGGGCTGTCGAGTGATGGTGGGTGGTACGGTAAGACATGCATGCAACTCGCCTACTTCTCGGGGCTGTCCGGACCTCCTGAGAGCTGAAGATAGATTTCCGTGATAAGTAGGTAAGTAGTCACCAGACACAGACATGTGCTTTCCAAAGCCAAAGGGACCCTTGCCGTATGCTCAAAATGATGTAAAATACCATGACGACGCCGACACAAAAAGGCCAAACAAAGAAAATCCACTACCTCGGCTCGCAAGCTTACCAGCGAAGCAAGAACTGCAGCCTACCTTCAGAGAACCTACTCAACGACAGCACATTCCTAAGGAAGAAACGACTATCTTGCTCGAATACTCAACCCTATATCCCACGGTTCTCCATGTCCAACACCATACCCCAAAACCCACCACCACCACCACCTGTTAACGAAAAAGTCCCCCCAACCGCAGAAGACCATCTCAAAACCTCCTGCGGCAACCTCATAACCTGGCTCGGCGGACCCTACGCCATCCTCCTCCAAATCGCCTCCCCCAGCATCGCCCTCGGCTCCTGCACCCACTCCCGCTTCCGCACCCACCCCATCTCCCGCTTCCGCCGAACCGCAGCCTTCATCATCGCCGTGGTCCACGGAACCGAGGAACAACGCAATCTCATCTGCAATGCTATAAAAAAACAGCGTTTGTCCCCCCCCCACACCTTACCTGTCCCATCCCTGCTAACAGGTCAAAAGACTCCCACATCTACGGCCCAAATTACACCGCCAACGACCCCCTCCTCCAGAAATGGACAGCAGCCACCCTCTTCGTTGCTGGCCAAAAAACTCACGAGCTGTTTTCGATTGAGAGGAAACCCATGTCACGGGAGGAGAAAGAGGTGCTATGTCAGGAGTTTGGGAGGTTTGCTACCGCGCTGGATATGCCGCTGGAGATGTGGCCTGGGTCGTTGGGGGAGTTTGAGAGGTATTTTAATGAGGAGTTGCAATCATTGGAGATTATAGAGGCGAGTAAGCAGGTGGCGGATGTTTTGCTGAGAGGGATGGAGTTGCCTTGGTTTTTGATGTGGGCTTTGCCGGTTATGAGGGTGTTGATGGCTGGTTGGTTGCCAGAGAGGTTTAGGGTTGCTTTCGGGCTGCCTGATCCGAATGGGTGGGCAGTTTGGGGGGCGTATTGGGTTGTTGTCCGGTTGATATGGGGGCTGAATTGGCTAACGCCTGAAGGGGTGAGGGTGCTGGTTGAATCGTGGATGAAGAGGGACATGGCGACGGCGGCGGAGGATATTAGGGTGCATGGTCGGTGGATGATATGATACAACCTTCTCTTATTCGTGCGGTAAGATCTCCTACTCAAGAATGTCGACTCGGTCATGTGCTGGATTGTTTCGGTCCAAAAGTTCGATACCCTGTTTGGTGTAGACCACAATCCCCCGCTGCGGCTCGTCCACCGCATAAGGGCCCAACATTTCTTGTACAAACCTGTTAATCGACAAGCCAAAGACTTCTGGAAACACTGCGACTACTGGTGATGGTGGCGGAGGATCCCAGTGCTCTAAATCCAGTCCAAAAGATTTAAGCACTGCGCACCGTTTCTCCTCCCCGTCCTGTTCGCTGCTCCCTTGTTGCTCGAGCAGAGGTACAAACTTGTGAAAGTCATCCGGGAAGAGTAAGCTGGTGATATCGGAGAGACTGAGGAGCCCGTTTTGTTTCGAAGCCATGTCCACCACCAAGTTCTGTAACCGCGGGATAAAGAGCGGCGTGAAGGGGTCCTCTTGTTCTTTTCCGAAAAGCGCGACAATGCGAATAGCGTCTTGGTAAAGTGATACTGCGTGTTCAGTATCGACCTTGAGCTTGAACTCGGTGTCTGCACCATAAGCCAGGAAGAGAACCCAGATGGGCAAAAAGGTCAAATTGCGCTTTTGTCCGTTGATTTGCATTCCGTTCACCTGACCGTACCCACACAAGGTTGTCCAGACCAATACCTCCCACAGACTTGAGATCCTTCCTGAAAACCGATCTAGTAAATGGTAGTTTTGTTGCCAAGTGACTGGGAGATTTGGTGATGCCCCATCTCGTAGGCACATGGCCATTGTCTTCAGAAGGCGGTCATACTGTCGGAGTTCAAGTTGATTCCAAGAGGGTTTAGTCGATGCCAGTAAAGTGTCAAAAATACGCATTAGTAGGTGCTGCGGCCCAATCTTCTGAGCAGCTTGAACAAGTGCCCCTCCCTTGAGCACCTCGGGTGGGGTTAAGAGCTCTGGCAGCCCATATTTCAATGCCAGGAAAATGATGATATCAGCAACAGTTCGATCCTCCTTATGTGAAGCAATACGGCATGCCGCTCTCTTTCTCCAAAGATACGACCACCCATAGTCCGTTGGCCGATAAATTCCACCCCCCGAGACCTTGAGTCGGGATGAAAGAAAGGGAATTTTTTGCAAGTCTAGAAGCACATCTGTCACAATGGATGTGTTCATGAAATCATGGTACCATGCAACCTTGAAGAGTCCAAGAATGTCGGAGTGGAGGTGAGATTCTTCTATCGAACTTGGATCCGGTTCTGTCATCTGCTGAGCCACGTAAGATCGGCTAGTAAACTGTGTCATATTGAATCCGTGGGTCTGAGCCTCGATAACTTCACGGACCTGTGTTTTCGAAAAGAATTCGATGAGGGAGCGGTGTGTAATTGCAACTTGTTCAACTCTTCTTGTCGGTATTGGCACGTCCGGTTCGTCAGCGCTTGATGCAGTTACGCTCACAAGTCCTCTGCATCGTCCGTTGACTTGCTTCCGACATCTCCGTAGCCTTTCTTCATCTTCAATAGTCTCTGTTTGGCGTAAACTCTTGAAGAGAAAATTGCAATCTGATTCATACTCATCCAGAAAGGATAACTGATGAAGAAAAACGTTGGATAGTTCCCAAGATGTCCGCTCCAAGCAAATAGCTAGAGTGAGCATAGCCCTACGCCTGTCAATAGGGTGAGCCTCTGTCTCAATTGCGTTGAATATGACTTGAAACAAATTCTCGAGTTCTGTAGGCAGTCCATCGATCTTGGCCTCCAAGTCTTCGGGGTTGTCCTCCTGAAGAAGACCACGCTCAACAATCCGCAGGACCAATGATACCCACAGCAGCACTCCTTCTGCCTTCTCAATGATCTTCTGACCCAGATGGAGGGTGAGGCTGTGGTCGACTGCCGAGGACAAGTCTTCATTCTCTTCGAGCGTACTCTTCACATAACCCATAATGTCCAAACTTGTAACCTCGTGTAGTCGAAGCTTGGGATACGATGAGAAACGCTCTTGGAATAGCGGAAGCTCGCGACTTGAAACGCAGATCTTGATGTTGTCGGGTCTGAGCCGTGTCCAACCGAGAAAGGTACGAACCAAGCCAGTGTCATCGCCTTCGAACTCATCCAAGCCGTCAATGAAGAATGCAAATTTTCGGTGTGTAAAGACTTCGTCTCGCTCCATTATCTCCAGGAAAGCATGGCGCGCTTCAGCGTCAGTCAATTGAGCATTGCCACCCTGCAAACACAGTTGCCAAAGTGATGGGACAATTGATGGGACCAGCTCAGGGCACTGTTTGAAGACCGAACAGAGAAGGGATCGGTAAAGACCGGAAAACGTTTTTTGGCCAACCGAGCCACCTTTCCAGAAGAAAAAAGAGCACTTGATCAGTGCTTTGCCTCCAGCCCACCCTTCAAGCATATTCTGAACAGCAGGGTGCTTCAGCAGATGCTTCAACAACGTGGACTTTCCTGACCCTGGCTTTCCGAAGATGTGGAAAATCCCATTACCTTCCAAAAGCCACGATGTTAGAGCCTCCCGAGACACCTTGCGATATGAATCTTGAACCTCGGTGTAGCGTAGCCACTCTTGGGCCTCTAAAGATTCCAAATCTCCCAATAATGCTTTGGGGTCCACAGCCTCGGAAGCATCTACTAGCCAGTTGAAAGTCGTTGCATGGGCCTCGGCGATATTTTCAAGTCGATCAGACATTTTCTCGAACCCAATGGAGGATAGGAGCTTGGAAAGAGCAACGCTTTCAAAGGCTTGCCCGCAGAGCTTCAGTAAGCTGTTCAACCCCTGAAATGAGGTCGAATCAAGTTTGGTTTGGGTGGTAGAATGCAGCTGATGCAAATCGTGCAAGCTACGTTTGATGACAGCGAGCTCGTTTGTTTGACATTCACCACTTGCCGCAATGACCCCCAGACGTTCCAGGGACTTTTCACTGCACACCATCAGTCAGCTAGCTACTCATGTTTCGTGGTAGGATACGCGGCTTGGACGAGAGTTTACCTCGTTCGCTGGGCAATTTCCAGCTGCAGCTGATTTCTGCATCTATCCAACCGCGCTTCCAACGCCTCCTTTTCGCCCCTTTTCATCATGTTCCTCAAGGCGATGACGAACACATGTCTCTTTGAGCCTGGCTTTCTGGCCCTGAGAGTCTCCAGTAGGCCAAGAAGCTCATCCGATAGACGCTCACATTCGTCAACAAGCGCAGCTAACCTCGCCTCGTCCAACTGAGAGTTACCTGCAAGCCGAGAACCTTTAATGTTTGCGACGACTGTCCTAAAGTTGATAGTAAGAACCTCAGCATTGACATTGGTAGCAGTCGTCCCACTTGTGGAACTTTGAACCTCGCGGGCAGCGGACACAATCTTGAAGCCGAAATCAACAAAGGCGGCAACATTGGCAACCAGGCTGATGGACGTGAGGGGATCCATGTTGTCTCATCCGGGATGTTTGACAACCCAGCGTGAGTATCGCACATGCGGTGATGCTTGACAGGTAGAGGTCATCCGTGGAGACTGGCGGGGAAGTTACTTGCACGACTGAGGCACATGTGGTTCGTTGCATATTCAGGCAGAACACAGTGCCCAACACCCCCACCTGCGCCCATGTTGACCTCCTACTGCGAATCCTCAATGTGGCGCAGCAGCCTCGGTTGGTTCGACCTTAATTCTCCCCACCAATCATCTGCACAGGTACATAACGCTTGATACTGAACACCAGACTGTCATTTCCAGGGAAATCTGATGCAGATTTCGGAAGACATACTGCCAAAAACTGAGGAAGATTTCTCTCCCGATCTTCTACATTCACACCTCAGTCCTCCAATGAACCTGAAGCATGTAAGCGCCGACAGAAAATAAAAATCGAAAATAAAACGGGCTGTAGCAAATATAGGTACTTCGGTACATCGAGCGTGTATTTTCAGGCTCTCAGGAGAAAGAATCATGAAGCATGACTTTTTGCATATCTGGACATTTACCACACCGATTTCTGAAGCCGAAACCAAGATCATATGTATGCTATCGCAAGGAATGCGATTTGCTGAGGATTCAGCTGAACGACTGGATTACGCTTGGATGTCAGTGCGCGTTTGTGCTGGACTTGGCTCATCACTGCGGCACAGCCCAGGCCCTCACCTCAGGTATATAGTCGTTTGCTTTCTCTGGCCTACCCACAAATCTCGGGTATTGGGATCTTTGATGTCGGGGCGATATTGTATAGTCCTGTAAGATCTAGACAGCTTTTGGGATACCGGCGGTAGGGGGCTGAGAAGCTGAGGTGTAAGAGAACGAAACGATGGGGCAAAACGACGGCCTCCAAAGGGACATCTTCATGCACGCCAGCAAAGCAAGACCAATGACGATGCTTCCAGTATGCGCAGTTGACGCCAACCGCTTGGGGCCAACGTCAGCAGAATGCCCGATGTGCGGGGTCGTCGACCTTTGGAAACAGCAACAATCGAACCTACCAAGTTTTGCACTACGCTTCTCAACAATCACTCGGGGCAAGTAATTCTTGTCTATGTCTGAGAGCTTATCCTGGTTTCAGCTACTGATTTGTTGAGCCTACTAGTTCCGTCCGTCTCCCGCGCACCTGCTCGGCTTTTCCCGCTGTCGAATAGTTATACGGGCAGACAACAGATTCCTTTTTGACTGCAAAGGCCTAAGGCATATTCGTGTTTCCACCGCTAAACACGTGAGGCAGCCAAAGAAGCCTCGCAAAACCTTGCATGACCTATTCTTTATGCTACGAGAGCTGAGCTCGGCGGTTTTTCGACAATGCGCCTCCTGGAACGCAATAATACCGGCGATATCAGTTTGACGGGTGACATTCCCGACGACCAGGTCCCACCGTATGCCATACTTTCGCACACATGGGGCGACGAAGAGGTCAGCTTTAAGGATATAACGGACGGTACACACAAGAACAAAAGAGGCTACTCTAAGATCCAGTTTTGCGGAGACCAAGCCGGGCGTGATGGACTGAAATTCTTCTGGATTGACACATGTTGCATCAATAAATCCGACTGCGATGAGTTTCAGGAGGCTCTCAACTCCATGTTCCGATGGTACCGCAATGCGGCCAAATGCTATGTCTATCTCACAGACGTCTCAACCTACCAACAGGACGCCGACAGCAATCCCGGTTGGGAATTGGCTTTTCGGAAATCCAGATGGTTCACTCGTGGGTGGACCCTCCAAGAGCTTATTGCGCCAACAGTTGTTGAATTCTTCTCCAAAGACCGCAAGCGCCTAGGAGATAAGAAGTCTCTCGCACAGCATATTCATAACACAACTGGCATTCCTCTACGAGCTCTCCAAGCCAACAAATTGTCCGATTTCAGCTTTGACGTACGTATGTCGTGGATTAAACACCGCAGTACGACGCGCGAAGAAGACAGGGCTTACTGTCTATTCGGTATCTTTAACGTACAAATGCGGCTTCTATACGGCGAAGGAGAAGAAAGAGCATTTGAGCGGCTGCGAGAGGAAATTAGCAAGCATGATCGCTGTCTGTCCAGTCTGCATTCTACCGACCCGCGCCTTGACAAGAAGCGCATCGAGGAGGCAAAGGGTGGGTTGCTTGATGACGCCTACCGCTGGGTTTTCGACACCCCCGACTTCCGCGGTTGGCATGACCAGTCAGAGAGCCGCCTTCTCTGGATTAAAGGAGATCCCGGCAAGGGCAAGACCATGTTGCTCTGCGGCATCATCAACGAGCTGGAGGGTGCCATTGTTGCAGAGGGGCACTGTCGCAACTTGGCCTATTTCTTCTGTCAAGCTACCGACTCGCGCATCAATAACGCCATTGCCGTGTTACGCGGCTTGATCTACCTTCTTGCCCACCAGCAGCCACGTCTTATCCCCCACATACGCAAATACACGGATAAGGCTAAATCGCTCTCTGACGCAAATGCGTGGTTCGTCCTCTCGGATATTTTGGGGGGGATGCTAGGAGACCCGAACTTGAAGCCAACCTACCTGGTCATCGACGCTCTGGACGAATGCATGGATGACTTGCCAAGACTTCTTAAATTTATTGTCGGGATGTCATCTACGTTTCGTTGTGTCAAGTGGGTCGTCTCTAGTCGCAACTGGCCGAACATCGAGGAGAGCCTAGAAGCCGCGGAAAAGAAGATAAGGCTCAGTCTTGAGTTGAATGAAGAGTCTATCTCCTCCGCTGTCAGCACATATATTCAGCATAAGATGGATAAACTAGCGCGGCTAAAGAGGTACGACGACAGAACAAAGAACGCTGTTCAACACCACTTGACCCGCAACGCAAACGACACATTCCTCTGGGTGGCTTTAGTCTGTCAAGAACTTACGAATGTTTCACGATCGAGGGTTCTCACCAAGTTGAACACGTTTCCACCTGGTCTTGATTCTCTCTACCAACGAATGATAGATCAGGTTCGCCGCTCGGATGAGCCAGATCTCTGCAAACAAGTTCTGGCGGTCCTCTCCATTACTTACCGGCCTATCATGATACAAGAGCTAGCGGTCTTTGTGGATATACCCGAGGGCATCTCCGACGAACTGGAATTCATGACAGAGATAGTAGGACTCTGCGGCTCTTTTTTGACCCTTCGAGAAACCACCATCTATTTCGTCCACCAATCCGCAAAGGATTTCTTGTTGAGAGAAGTAGCTTATGGGGTTTTTCCTTCCGGGATAAAAGACATACACCATGCCGTCTTCCTGCGATCGCTACACGTTATGTCCGGAACATTACGACGCGACATCTACAGCCTTGGCGCTCCGGGATCTTCCATCGACGACGCCAAGCTACCCGATTCAGACCCGCTGGCCGCAGCACGCTATGCTTGTATCTACTGGGTTGATCATCTCTGTGACTGGCAGGCGAGTGACGATAGCAAGCACCCAGATATTTTCCAAGATGGTGGTATCGTCGATGGCTTTCTGAGACAGCATTACCTCCACTGGCTTGAAGCACTTTCACTTTGTAAGAGCATGCCGCAGGGGGTACTTTCAATGGCAAACCTCGAAAGTATTCTTCAGGTGGGCTCTACCCAGTAATAGTATCATTTCATTAAGTGGTTCTAACAGGAGATTAGCACAGGTCGATTACGTCTCAATTACCAAGCCTTGTCGCTGATATGCGTCGATTCGTGTTATACTGGAGATGGCTTGTTGAGAATTATCCTCTTCAGGTATACGCTTCGGCACTTGTGTTTAGCCCTACCCGAAGTATAACAAGAGGCCTATTTAGGCAGGAAGAACGGAAGTGGATTACTTCGGGGCCAATTGTAGAGGATAATTGGAATGCGTGCCGGCAGACGCTCGAGGGGCATCGCTATTCCGTCAACTCGGTAGCGATCTCGCCCGATTCGAAGTGGGTTGCGTCAGGATCACACAACTACACCATCAAGATCTGGGATGCGGCCACGGGGTCATGTACGCAGACGCTCGAGGGGCATGGCCGTTCGGTCAGGTCGGTAGCGATCTCGCCCGATTCGAAGTGGGTTGCGTCAGGATCAGACGACAAGACCATCAAGATCTGGGATGCGGCCACGGGGTCATGTACGCAGACGCTCGAGGGGTATGGCCGTTCGGTCACGTCGGTAGCGATCTCGCCCGATTCGAAGTGGGTTGTGTCAGGATCAGACGACAACACCATTAAGATCTGGGATGCGGCCACGGGGTCATGTACGCAGATGCTCGAGGGGCATGGCCGTTCGGTCACGTCGGTAGCGATCTCGCCCGATTCGAAGTGGGTTGCGTCAGGATCAGACGACAACACCATTAAGATCTGGGATGCGGCCACGGGATCATGTACGCAGACGCTCGAGGGGCATCGCCATTGGGTCACGTCGGTAGCGATCTCGCCCGATTCGAAGTGGGTTGCGTCAGGATCAGACGACGACACCATCAAGATCTGGGATGCGGCTACGGGGTCATGTACGCAGACGCTCGAGGGGCATCGCAATTCTGTTCAGTCGGTAGCGTCTTCCCTTAACTCGACGCTGATTGCATCCGGATCAGATAATGCCAACCCCCCATGCTATGGAATAGACTTAGACAATAGGTGGATTACGAGGCGCTTAAAAAACTGGCTATGGTTGCCTCCGGAATATCTGCCAGAATGTTTAGCTGTAGTGGCATTAATGGTTGCTATTGGCTGTTCTTCGGGGCGCGTCCTAATTATGACGTTCACGACAGACAGCTAAGCTGATCTCTCTTTCTATCTCTCTCTCTCTTTTTCTATCATAGCGTGACACAGGAGGGGTCTGGGGGTCTCCATTAATTTATAGCCCGTTATAATAGTCTAGATCCTTCTAGATCCCGCCTCTTTCATCAATTCGAGTATCCTGTTTCGTCCTGAAGACAGGTGGCTCCACAACACTTTGTAGACACGTTATAAAGTTATGGCCCACTCGAACAACTCGAGATCGAGTTAGTTGGCCTGACGTAAATCTAAGCGCTACAGCAAGCTTTATTCGGTCGTGTGGAGCAAAGTTCTTACGCATAATAATACTCTTTCAACTAAATCACGAGGTAATTATATCTCAAGGAGACAGCACAGGGGTCATCATATATTTCTTAGACTACGCTACTTAGAGAAAGAAAGCTGAGCGCCAGACCAGTGCTATGACGTTCAGCCCCATGTTGGGGGGTCAAAGATATACTCTGTGGAACGTATGAAGTCATTCCTTCACACATGGGCGACGTGGCCTTTCAGGGAAGTTCTTCAAAAAAGGTGATCAAGATGACACTTTCTCCTTTGATGACGGAGTATGGCTCATGCGAGGACATCATAAAAAATCTTCTTAACTTCCCAGCCGACATCATTTGACTTGCTAGAGCTACCCAACATTGACGAGCTAACACAGAGAACTGCCGGATATAAGATTAGCCATCCTAATACCAAGTGCATCAGAAGCGCCATAGCTTATGGAGCTGCTAACTACCACACACCCACTCCAACTGGAGGTTAACCACGGGGTCTGGCGAGGAGGCTGGCGAAGGCCCAGACTAGGAGCCTCAGGATAGTGGCCGGAGCATACAAGGCTACACCAATCAGAAACTTGGAAACCGAAACCTGGGTGCCACCACTGGACCTATACCTCAACGAGAGACTGGCAGACTTTGAAGCCTGGCTACAGAACTCGTTCTTGCACAGTGGGCAAGGACCAGATGCATAAAAGCACCCACCAGGGCAGCTCGTCCAAGAAGCGTGCAATAGGATATACCGACGCTTCCAAAAACGGAGGCAGGCCGAAGACCCATCCACCCGCAGGAACCCGCGGTCATTGAGAGAGCTGTCATCACCATCAACCAGTGGATCAGCCAGCACCAGAGCCAAAGTGAGAGCTAAAGTGAGAGCCGGGGAGAGACACAGGGAGAGAGCCGAGGAGAGACCCCAGTACCCACGACAGAAGCACCACTCTACCAAGCATGGGAAAACCGTTGGAGAAAGCAGGTCGAGGGCCGACCTGCCAGGATAGCGGATGAAGGACCATTAGAAATGCTTTTCACAGACAAGACGTGAAGAGACATAAGGATTTAACCAAAGCCCAGAGCTCTCTACTAGTCCAGGCTCGTACAAGAGCAATAGGTCTACGAGACTTCCTATTCAAGTAGCAAGTCCCAGGCCTAGCTACTCCCCATTGTACTTGCGAAGAAGGTCGTGAAACAGTCGAGTACCACGTTATATAGTGCCTAGTACCACCGAAGCCTAGAACCTGGCCAACAAATATTATCTGCACGCACCGAGATCTTAGCCTCGTACTATAAAATATAGGGTCTCGGAACCGAAGGCTGTTAGGAAAGGTTCTGGGCTAGCTGATAGATTCTGGCCGCTTGATGGAATATAGCTTAGCGAGAAACCTGGAATTTAAGTAGGAGGATATATTGATAGGGGAGGAAGAGGTGGAAGCGGCGGCTAGAGCGGAAGTCGAGGACAACTGATACTCAAGGCCTTGCTGGGACCTTTCCTTATTTTGCAATTATCTGGCTTTTTCAACAACTGTTTCCTATATATTACCGATATAGGTTTTTCACCCGGCTCCAGGCACGGTTTTTTCCTATATAAATAGTATTAGTAGGACCGACACACTCTTTTTAGGGTAGAACGGAGTAGGAATTATAATAAATATAAAACGGAACTGTAGTTAAGATAAGTAGTACGTTGGTTTATATGACGATTCAACTAGGCCTTTGCCTTGATTTGCAAACTAGGTATTCGAACTTAAGCTGGTTAATTTGGACATTTCGAAATCAAACACATTTTTCCAAGCTGAAATTGACAGGGGGGTAGGGTGGAAGAGGCAGTGGTGCTGCTCCTAACTATACACCCCACCCAAGTCCAAAAGCGGCAATACATTTCCCTTGACCGGGGAGAACACTGGATGACCAGTAAACGTAACAAATCCGATCACCCCTTTGACAGAACCAAACACAACTTGCTGTAAACACAGCTAAAATGAGCGCTTTGTCCAGGAGAGGTGGCAATAGGTGGAGAAAAGCAGAGAGATCGGAGCGGTTATCATAACGCAACCAACACCCAACAAGTAACGAAAACTGGGCCTTCATACCACCGTTCATACCTGGTATTCTACTCTGTTAATCTCCAGATATCGGGCCTCATGGGGAAAGATCAGAATCGATAATCTGCTCGGACTCAGACCCTGTCTGTTACCAGCTGATGGTGCGAGAGCTGAATAAGTGGCTGCATATGTTTTTTTAGCGAAGGAATTAACATATTCCTAAAGCAGTAGACATGCTTATGGAACCCGTTATAAATCACTTGGCATGATGAATACAAACAGCATCTTCCAATGATACTCATCTTGAACGTGATGTCGTCGGTCCGATGACCCTGGTGAGATAGCGTGTAGCTTACTACATTATGCCTATGTACCTAGCTCGCCTTGTTGCTGAGATGTGATGCCATCCTTGCAACTGGCTTGAGGACTGGCGACCGAGAAGTATAACTACAGCCTCACTTGTCCCTCCCAACTTCTTTACCAACATCGTAAACAGGTAGATAACCATCAAACACGCATTCTCATCACTTCCAACACCAATAACCCACGCAAAAATGAAGCTCTCAACGCTCCTCCCTCTCTTCCCACTTGCCACAGCCTCCGCTCCGGCCTCACCAGGCCTCTCCTACCTCGGCCACGCAAGCATCGCCGCCTCCGCCCCTTTCAACATCGGCTCCAGCACCTTTGGCAGCCGTACCGTCTTCCCCCTTGCCGGCGGGACATTCATCGGTCCTCTCTTCAATGCCACCGTTCCTGCCTATGGAGTAAGCACCTAGCCTTTCTTGTCTTGCCGTTTCATGCACCCTGACAAGGTTTCTTCTATAGGGTGACTGGGGTCTGGGCAATCCAGTCGCGGGCAACTTTTATGTCGACGCTCGGTATCAATTGAAAACTACCGATGGCGTAGACATCTACGTCTCGGCCAACGGCCCGCAGCAACCTGAGGGTGTGTTGCATACCAGGGTCAGGTTTGAGGCTGGATCAGACACGCCGTATGGGTGGCTGAGCGGAATTGTGGCGGTGGGGATTACTACGCCGGTGGTGGACGAGGATGGGCAAGTGGAAGGAATCGAGATTGATCTTTGGAGGATGACTAGTCCGAGTACGATTGCGGGCAAGGGGAAGAAGGGGAAGAAGACGCGGAGGGTCTAGATGGCGGGTGAGTGTGAGAAAGTTTCTAGCGGCATGCACATAGGTTAGTTAGGTACCTGTCCATTACCTACAACTTCCGCTTCTCCTCCTTCTTCCACTCCTCAAACTTCCTATAAACATCTTGCCTGAACGTATTCTTCAAATCCGAAAGACTCCGCACATCAACCGGCATCGCCGGCTGTATCGCACACAACCCGCAAAGCCCATTGCTCCGATCAACAAACCACGCAAACGACAACCCCCCACCCCAAGTCAAAGTCCTCTCCCCATACCACCCATCCACCCCCTCCAAAGTCAACAACCCACCCAACCCATGTCCAACCTTGACCCCCTCCGTCCCAACCCTGTAGAAGATGCCAGTAGGACCATCAAACACCCCCCTCGCATTCTCCTCCCCCTCCGCCCCAATCTGATCCCTAAACATCTCCTCCACCGTCTCTTTCCTCAACAAATTTCCATCATTTGCCAACAGAGACCGAAGAACTTTGATATACCCCTCAGCACTCATAAACATCCCATGCCCACCAAAATCCCCCTCACTCCGCCTGTTCATATCCATTGTCACCCCCACAACAGCCAACCCCAGCCCTTCCGGGTCAGAGGGGTTAAGGTCGACCATTCGAGATCTGGGTTCATCACCCTCGACGGGGTAAAACTGGGCATCTTGTGCTGGGATGCCAAGTGGTTTGCAGATGCGCTCCTGGACGTGGTGCCCGACGGTGGTATTCGTCGCTCGCTCGAGGATACGCCCTGCCCAATCGAGGTTAGGTCCATAAGACCAGGATGTTCCGGGCTCAAAGATCAGCGGGTAAGCGAATGCTTCTTCTACTGGGCGACGGTGGCCTGGTTGCAGGGGCTCTTGGTTCTTCTCGCGCCAGGCGGAGAGGTAAGGGTGGAGGAAGTGATATGCCAGGCCGGAGGTGTGGGAAAGTAACTGGCGGAGGGTGATGCGGTTGGTGGGAGGGGTGAGGGTCGCGCCGTCTGGGGAGAGGATGGGTCTGTTGACTAGTTCCGGGGCGAATTGGGAGATTGTGTCTGGGGAGTCGAGGGAGAGGTGCCCGTCGTCTATGGCTTGGAGGGCGGCGATGGTGGTGATGAGCTTTGTTGCGGAGGCGAGGTAAAAGATGTCGTTGAGTTGGTGGGGGAGGGATTCACCGGAAAGAAGGGTGCGTGAGCCGGCGATGTGGTTGTAGGTGAAGCTGCCGGTGGTGTTGGTTGCGCAGATGACGACGCCGTTGATTTTGGAGGCGGAGATGGCGGTTTGGAAGGTGGGTTCGATAGTTTGGTTGGCCATGGTCTCAGTTTCGAACACAAGATTGCAGTGGCTATGGGTAATGATCGTGAAAAAAAGCAAGTGTGAATTGTGTTGTTGATCTCTTGGCAGATAGAAGGCCGAGTAGCCACCCCTATTTATGAACAGGATGGTAGGGTTACTGGTGAGAGTGCTTTGAACAACCAAAAGAGCCATTCGGGCTTTGGTCCAATTGCTTTGCAGGATATGGCTTCAATGGTTACTCGCCGTTGACTCATCGGGGGAATGCAATGCACACTTTGATGCGAGGAATGCGAGCCTATCAGGTGTAAGTCCACACACACTAGCATCGTGAAACAAGGTGAAGGTTTGCCATCTGATCTCAAGAAGATATCTATGTTGTGGTAACGAGTAATGAGAATAGATCCTTGAATTGGCGTGTAGGTAGCTCCTGGAGATACCTCTCTCTCGTTCCTTGCCAACTCCGCTCCTATTCTTCCATCTCATCCAACAAAAGCCCACCGCCCACCTGTCTCACAGCATCCATGCTCAATACAGCTTTCTCATCTCCATTCCGGTCGCCGGTTTGGCCAAACTCACATTAATCCTACATCTCAACCTTCTGCATGGCTTCGACGGAATCCGAAGACCACTTTGATGGAAATCTCTAGCCAACTTTGGGGGGCCAAGCACGTATTGGGGAAAGAGAATAGGTACATGGGTCAAGCAGCTTGCCGCATTAACTTACGGCGGCTCACTTCCCATTGGGCTGGCTGTCCCAGCGGGATGGTTCAGCAAATTCAGGCGTGCCAGCAGAACACCCAAGCGTCACATTCGCAATGCAACAAGGCGCCAGTAAGGCAGCTTGTTTCTTGCCTGTTACCCGTGAATTCTCCTCTCCCATCTCCATCTCCTTCTTCCTCCATTCCATTCCACATATCATCTCACACATTCTCCAAGTCCACCTTCACCTTTCACAATGACCACAATCGAGGCCGAAGAATACTCCCTCAATCAGGAGATTGTTCAATTCTTTGCCTTGCAGTCGTCGTGCATCTCCTGAGTTGGTGCTCGTTGGTGCTGACAGAGAAATAATATCTGTGTCAGAAAGACAGCGATTGCGATAGAATACGCTCATCTTGTGTGTGAGATACACCCGGAAGTCTCGGTTTACTGGGTAAACATTTCGGACGGGCTTTCCAGGTTCATTAGTCCATTTAACGCCAGGGTCCGAGCATGCGATATTCCCGGCTATAAGACCAACCAATGCACAGGTTGGATTTTCCGATGGCTCAACGACGCCCGGAACGGCCCCTGGATCATGATAATCGATAATGCCAATCAAAGTAACGATATGCCATGGATAAATGATATCGCGGAGTTTGAGAGCAGGCTACCCCGGTGTTCTCATGGGACGATCGTCTTCACCACTGAAGGCAAGAGCATGGCTTCCAAGCTCCTAAAAGGAAACAAATCTGGTATTTTACTTAATGCGGTTCTTTATCCATAACGGAGTCAGTGGAGCTGCTTAAAAAACATTTTGACGGAAGAGTTGATCAATACAGCGAGTCTTGTTTGGAGTTAATCTCTGACTGGCTGGGTGGTATGCCATTGTCGATTACTCAAGCAGCCGCAACTGCAAACATTGACAAAACCACCTTTGGGGTTATATGGAAGCGGCTTAAAGTCATTGCGAACACTGGAGCAGGATGGTCGAATCAGGAGATGAGATTTTATCTGTTTTACAGGTCTGCTTCGGATTTGAGATGGCAGACATGTGTTGGTCGGGCCCAGAGGCGATCCCCTTTTGCACTCGATCTTTTCTTCCTGATGAGCTTCTTTGGCACGAATTCGATCCCAGAAACACCACTGCTAGCTTACCTTTTCTACCGGGACTCTTCCGACGCTCAAAACCAGCAGAAATCGACACTGGAAAACATCCAGGAATTATTTTCCTTTCCGAAAAGACTCTGGGGGCCCACTGAGCGTGCCAGAGACACGACCCAAGGCTTTCTCTCCTTTGAACACCGCTTCGCCAACAGAGGCCAGACGTGGGGCGCGCTTATACAAACCCCAGATAGAGGAGGCTCTGGCTGCTCTGAACGACTTCTGTTGCCTGCATAACGACCATGATGGATCGTTCAGGATGTACTTGCAGGTGCAGCTGTCGGTCCAAGAAGGCTGCAGGACCCACGCAATTTGGAAGCCCTCCCGCACTTGGAACATGCAGTAATGTGTGTCTCGGCAATACTTCCGGACGTTGCAGAAGGAATTAGCATGTTGGACCAGACTGACTGTGGGAACCTCTATCACCACTTCAGAAGTCTGGAAAAGAACGCTGTGGAACTTATTCCCAAGAGCTGTGATGCGAAGCTGGCTTGTGCCAGTTTTCGGTACAAGTATGGTCTTTACTGCCTTTTCTATGGGTTAAGAAGTGCTGTCAATCATGGGACCAAGTCGAGGATATGTTCCGAACGTCAGCCGAAATTTATCAAGAGGTTTTGGGCGAGAGGCATCCTCGCACCCTCAAAGCTCGACACCAAGCAGAACTTGCTCAGATTGAAAGACAGAAAGATATTGGTGCCCGCGCCGAGCTTGACAAGATCAGAGATCTGGTCTGCGATCAACCAAATGCGTTTCCTGCTGCTCTCTGGGACGACATGATGTGGGGAGACCGGATTATGCTCAACATCACCTATCGTCATTATGAAAACTGGGTCATCGCAGCAGGAGAATTTGCCATGGCTCTCAAAGAGTTGGGTCGACTTCACGGGTATGACATTGACCAGGTGCTCAGAATTCTGCAACGAATGGTTGTCTTCTACAGACTTTGGATGCAGTCGGGAGAGATCAATGGGTGGACAAATGTCCGGGACGCCTTTCGAGCCATTGACACATCAGATATCCTCTCTAATAACGACCCCTTCAAAGCACCCCGTGATGCACCCTCGATCAAGGTTCTTTGGCAATTCAGCAAGAACATTTACTGCATCCAGCCAGGTAACACCGCTGTCATTGACATGCCGCGGGAACCTGTGTCTTCCGTGCTTTCGGAATGGAAGCATTCTGAACTCCATGAGCCCAAACGGCGATACTGCCATCGGGACCAATCTAAGATCGAAAATCATTCAGCCACTGGTCTACGATAAACTCGAATCAAAACTCTGAAGAGACTGCTCCTTGTTTCTATAATCACCGACGGTGATCCTTCAGGCGAAGACAAGGGCGAGTAGGCAAACGCAATAGTGGAATGCGGAAATAGGTTGGTGGAGGCCAGGTATCCTCGCGACAGTAAGTGGAACTGTTACCCTGGTTCTTGTCTTACTGATCGTACTAATGACAGTAACAGGTGTGAAAATCGTGATCGGTCCCCCATATCTCCGATTCTGCTTTCATACATTCCATTAGCAATACCACAGAAGTCCTTGACTGCTCGCACATATTTGCAACCTTCCAGGCCCTGAACGAGTGGACAAAATGAGCAGGATGGAAGAAGCTATTCAAGCCCTCGAGAAACAACAGATAACTGTGTTTAAGCCCGCAAGTCCCGAGTACAGACACGCGATTGCCAGCTCGAACCTTTTGCGCCGTTTTTCGAGGCCTGCCTGCGTCGTCCAACCCAAGTCAGCCACCGAAGTCCAGGCGGTCATCAGCCAAGCGCGCGAGAAGAAGCTCAAGGTGACAGTCAAGTGCAATGGCCATTCTTACGCCGGTCACTCGACAGCTGTCGAGGGCATTTCTCTCGACTTGCGGGACATGAACAATGCATCGTTAAATATGGACTCCAAGATCGTCACCATGGACGCTGGATGCCGGTGGGGCATGTTGTATGAGACGTTAGTCATTGGGAAACACGACGGGTTTATCATCAACGGGGGGAGATGCCCGACTGTGGGTGTGAGTGGTTTCATCCTCAGTGGTGGGCTTGGTCCGTTTACCCGAAGCTTCGGGATGGGGTATGACACGCTTGTGGAGGCGAAGGTTGTAACAGCTGATGGGAGGTAGATCACGGTCAGAGAGACGTCCAAAAAGGGGTCCCCGGAGGAAAGGCTGTTTTGGGCTCTCCGAGGTGCTGGCGCTGCCAGCTTTGGTGTTGTGGTGCGGATGAAGCTCAGGGTTCGGAAGCTGAGCAGCTTGAACGGATTTGTAGTGGCTGGGAGATACCAGTGGTTTCCCACAGGCGGGATTACTGATGACGTCGTGAAGGTAATGAACGCATTCTACCTGAGAAACTGGCCGGATAAGATGACGATTGACTCGGCTTGGATATGCGACCTCAGATAGTCAAACAAGGGCGGCGTCGGATTCAATATCTCTTTCAACGGCAGCAAGAGTGAATACGACAGGACCATCGAGAAGCTGCTTCAAGTTAGACCCACAGAAAATGATCCTGTAGAGGAGGAATTTAAGAGCTTGAAGAAGCAGCTAAAACGAAGGGCGCTTGCCTAGAAGTCGACACGGTATCTGTACGAAACCCTCGCAAGTCAGTGGTTGGAGGAAATGGAGCGAGCGTATCCACAGAACAAGACGTACGAGCTGTACAGCTCCTTTGTTTTCGGAAATGATGACAAGGGCACCATAGAGAAGGTTACTGACACGATTACACGGTTGATGTTGATGGCGACTTTCCGCAAAGAGTTTGACGGAGAACAGGTCAACTTCCTCGTCACATGGATTCACTCAGGAGGCAAAGCAACAAAGAGGAAACCGACCGACTCCACCTTATTCTGGCGGAAAGCAGTGTTCCACGCCTATGTTACGATCGAGTGGGTAGACAAGTGGATGGAGGTAGATATGAAGCTTTTCTTGGCCAGGGTGAAGAAGGAGCTTCGGCCGCTGTCGTTTAATGGGACGGCGGCATTCATCAACTTTCCTGACCGAGACTTCCCCACAAAATTCCACGAGCGGGCATATTATGGGGAGAATCTCGCTGCACTTCGAGAAGTCAAGAGAATGTGGGATCCGCAAAACTTTTTTGCTTGGGCCCAGGGCGTTCGGCGTCCAGGTGATCCTGAGGAGGATAGGGGACGTGGTGATGAGGATGACGATGAGGCCAAGGCTGATAAGCTGGCTGCCGAGCAGTGGGAGAAGCAGGTGTGGGCGGTTCCTGAGACAAAGGATATGAATGCTGAGTTGAATGAGCTTGCGGACTTGGGCTATGATGACTTCTCAGATTAGGTAGTGGCCAGAAAGTAGTTAGGGAACTATAGAAGAGTGAGAAAGAGGCTTTTGCAATATAGTTCCGACCGAAGGTCACTGAAGGAAGCTTTGTTGAGTGTCGAGACATACCTCAAAGTAGCCTATGTGGAAGTGACATGATATCAGCCCATTAAGGGCAAACAGATGATCAATTATTTTAGAGTCTTAGCTGTCAGACAGGGATATCACTTCTCCCAGCCCTAAAACAGTGTATAAGTCCGCCAGCAGTACCCTAACACTATTTCCAAAAACTAACCTTGCCCACCCAACTCCCCTCTCACCATCATCCAGACCATGGCCCACCACCAAAACACGTCGAGTTAATGATCGGGTTGAAAAGATACCAACTGACCGTCTTCCCAGCCGAGCCAGCAAAGTCGCACTCAAAATCCCCCTGAGCTCCAACTTTATCTCCCCCATCGCCCGCATGCTTGAACATCTCGATCGACCTCTGCACCACACGGCGAACATCATCGATACCGATCATAGCGAGGGCACCTTGGGGGTAGGTGACATGGCAGCCGAACGCGCAGGTTGAGTATTTGCCAATCTCCCGGTGAAAGTCTCCGACGATGGTCCTGCAAAGCATAAACGTTAGAGTAGCAAGGTTAGAGTCTGACTTGACTCACCAGTCCATATCGCCTCTGTTCAAACCATCTTCACCGCCACCACCAGAATCAGGCGAAAGGTTGTCGAGCATCGTCAGACAGTCATCGACCAGAGAGGTGCTGAGGTAGTTCAGGTAGGTCGAGACTCCACAGTGGTGGCCGACGGGGCTGTTCTGGGTACCAACGTGGAGGGCATTGGTTGTGGCTTGTGTGGCTGGCGCGGCTTGAACTTCAATGGCTAGGAACGCGGTCGCCGCGAGGCTTAGGTTGGAGACGTGCATGATGTCAGCGGCGAGAGTGATTTTGTAATTTTGGCGATGACTCGGTCTGTTGATTTCTGAGTGTGACGGAAAGGGACTGGGTAAATAGCCCAGTGAAGCGATTTTCGTACATATAAATACACGTGGAAGCTCAAGCTAGTCCACTGAACGATGCGTCGCTATCTCAAGATGGCCACCTCATAACTGCGCTCTGACGGACAGTGGTTTGAGTTTGCGGGCTGTGTAAAGAAAATGGGGAGATCGCGGCCGTGAAACGGGCCTTGGTTTGCTCCAGGGAAGTGAAGGGTGGAGTACGGCCGTGTCACAATCTCACCGACCTTCCGACATTGGGTGACTGTTGTGATATGTTGCTCCCGTTTACGGTCAGCGAGCGGGGTGTGGTTTCTCAACAGCCTCACCTTTGCTGGCAAACGAACGGACCTTCCACATGCCCCCCCGGTCAGTTGCGGGTACTTTCTTCGGACGTCTTGAGCGCGACATTGCATCTTGAGGTGCGTACTGAAATTAGCTTCTAGAAGGTCACCAATGTCGGCTTCTTGGAGCATATCAACTGGAGATTCACAACCATGGGGATTTGATATTAAATGCAGAAACTTCAACTTGACCACGACGGACATGTTGAATATCCCCATGCTCGACTACGGGCTTTCATAGAAGATCGCATGTTACCAACATCAATCACATATCAACGGCGAATTCGGTGAAAGGCGAGTGTATGCATTTTCACAACTGAGCACATCCATTCCATCAAGGTTGAAGATCCACCGCCTGATTCATTTCATGATCTATCTCTAGGTCTATAATTCAGAGCAACCAACCTGCTGTGCTCAGGCACCTGATTCCCAGACCCCTGTCTGCTCTGGACCTGCCAGGACCAAACAGCGAGGGGATTGAAGCCGGCCAAACAGTACCTAGTGAAGACCTACGTCACAAACGCAGGTCGTCTGAAGTATGCCTTTTTCTATCATTCAAAGTAGTAGCAAACCATAGTCATGGCCCTGGCGGAGAAGTGCGTGTGGCAGTTGTTGACAAAGCCACTGCGGCAACTCAGGAACAGCGCTCAGGTGTTCACACCTTTCAAAAGTTTCACGTCAACAGCATGTCCTGAATCTACTGCATGTGTTCGTGTATCACAAAGAAATAAGCGGAGACTGTTCACAGTTCAGTTGGATTGGGAGAAAACACGTTGAGATGTAGCAGTGTGGTAACCCTAACCCTGTTGTTGTTGTGTCATGGGACCCATAAAAGGGGCTCAGGGGCTCACCCCCCTGTAGTGGAGAGACAATGATTTGGGCGGAAGGTGACCAAGGAGCAAGATTGCCTCCATTTCTACATTTGCAGTATTTTTACTGAAGTGTATGGTCCGCTGGAAGTTGAGATAGGTACCAGGTATTTTCCTGGCCTAGAGAGAGAGAGAGAGAGAGAGAGAGAGATCTATTAGCGTCCAATCGGGTCGAACTGTGGCGCGTGGCCCCGAGGGGTCACGTGCTCGAGCCTACCTCGCCTGGCCCCCGTTTGGGGATGTGGACGGCCCAAGCTTCTAATACTACTGCTAATACTAGCTGACAGGGCGTTTCGCGTCACAAAAGAGAGTTATTTACAAAGGAGAGAGAGGCCTGCCTGCCTCAGGGCTCTGGTCCCCGAGGGCTTACGGCTCCTCTGTGGTTCCGCTGTTTCCTCAGGCCATTACAATCTGGGCCTGGTCACGTGTCCTATTCTTCTTCCTCCGCTGGGTCGTACACTCCCGAGCCTTCCACCCACTCGGCGTATTTCTTCCAGTCCTTGCCCAGGAGCTTATCCGGCCTCCTGAGCGCTTTTCGCATTTCGCTGTTCAGAGTGCCCCTGGCCCGCGCCGCCGGGCACTCTGCGAAGTGCCCGATTTCCGTGGGTCGGCCGCAGCGGCAGGTCCTATACGAGTCGTGTCCGAAGCGTAGGTGGCACTCCTCGTAGTCTCCGTGTCCCGTCCTTTCCGCCAGGAGGTGGTGTAGGGTCTTTCTTGCGAGCGTGAGCTCCGGGGGGGGTCGTTTCCCTGGTCCCGGGATCATTAGCTGGGCGTATCGCGTCGGCCTGTTCGCCAGCCACCACGAGTTCCACGCCTCCCTCTTCAGTGCCCTGGCCTTTGCCTTGACTGCGGTCAGGGCGGGGGGGGATGTTGGGTCTGGGAGAGCCCCCCCGAGGCCGGCCTGAACGTCGGCCTCCTCGTTCCCCTGGATCCCCATATGTCCTGGGGCCCAGTGTACCGTGAGGGGGGCAGGTGGTGGTCCTTCCACGCGTATCCTATAACCCTGAACGCCTCCTGGGAGTTGTCCGAGGGGCGCCCTGTGATGCCGTATAGTACCGCCGAGTTGTCGATGAAGAGCCGTACCGCCGAGGGTCTTGCCCCCGCCCTGATGTATTCGCGCGCCCACACCACCGCGTGTGCCGCCCCAACCGCTTCGCCGTCAAAGGCCTCGGATTCCCCGAGCCTTCCGTGGTTCTCGTGTAGCTTCTGCCCATCCTGGTACGCCACGTAGCCCCAGCCCGTCCTCTTCGGTAGTCCTCGTGCGGGGGCTGCCTTCGATCCGTCACTGAACAGGTGGATCTCGTCCCTAGGGGCGAGGAGTGTCAGTTGTTCGTGGAGTCTCTTGCCCAGTTCCTTGTTTTCTGGTCTTGGCAGAGGCACCGGGTGCCGTAGGGTCCACTGCACCAGGTGCGGCCTGGGGCAGTCGGGGAGTAGGGTCGCAAGTGCTTCCAGTCTAGTTTGCTTCTCCGAGAGACGCCTCCGGGGGCCCCTCCTGGGTGGCTCCGGCATCGGCCGGGTCCGGAGGACCAGTGGGTGGCGGGGGTCGAGGCTCTTGAACCGTGCCGCCATCGAGATTCTGGCGTGGGCGAGCGCCACTTCGGCGGGGGTCCTGCTCGCGGAAGATCGCCCCCAGGGGGGTCGTTCTCCAGACCGGGACAACCGCCCTGGCCGCACATTTAAGTGCCCTGTTGACCGCATTCGTTTGTCCTCCCTGCCTTACCCCGGTGTACCACGTCGCCGCCCCATACGTCGCCGTAGGTACGACCACTGCCCGGACCGCCTCCGCCGTGGCTCTTGGTGGGGTGCCCCGGACCACCTTGTTAAGCCCTCGCAGGTGGTTCGCTATTTTCAGTGCCTTCGTCGCCCACCGATTAGCGTGGGCTTTGAAGTTGAGTTTGGGGTCCAGGAAGAAACCTAGCCATCGGACCTCCTGTTTCGGCGTCACCTCCGTATTGCCTATCCTTACTGCAGGGGGAGTTGCGCGGCTCTTCGTAAGGTGTAGCAGCTCACACTTGGCTGGGTCGAACTCGACGCCATTCCTGGAGCCCCAGGCCTCCGCCTTTTCGGCCGTAGCTTCCAGTATTGCCGCACACTCCTGTGCGTTCTTGCCTACGGCCAGCAGTCCGAGGTCGTCTGCGTACGCCGACGCCCCGGCCAGCTCCTTGACCAGTGGCTGTAGGAAGAGTGCGAAGAGGACCGGGCTGGCAGGGGACCCTTGTGGGAGTCCGCACGCCACTCTCCTGGGGGGGAGGGTGCAGTCTCCTAGTCTCATGGCCGAGCTCCGGTGTGACATGAAGGAGTGTACCCATTCGCAGACATTCAGTGGCCAGCCCTGTTGCCTTAGTCTCCCTGCTAGCCTATTCTTTCTGACCGCGTCGAAGGCGCCCTGCACGTCCATTGTCAGGAGCGCCGCCGCCTTACCCCTTCCCCAGGCTCTCTCGACGTCGTGTACAAGGCACAGAACGAGGTCCTCGGCGGACCTCCTCGGGAGGGACCCTATGTGGGTGGGGCCAAGCACTTCTTGGTTGAGTGCGGTGAAGCCTATCCTTCTGGCTATCAGTCTCTCAAGACCCTTCCCTATACACGACAGGAGGGCGATCGGGCGCCACGCTCTGACCGTGGTATAGTTGTCTTTGCCCGGTTTCCTAAGCATTACCGTTTCCGCTTTTTAAACGGGAGCGGGTGGTGTCCTAAGAGGAGGCACTGTCTGAAGAGGGCCGTGATGTTGTCGCCTACCTCCCGCCACACCTCGCGTAGTAGGTCCACCGTGACGTCGTCTGTGCCGGGGGCTGTGCTTGTGGTCCCGATTGTGCATCTCCTTGCCTCCTCCGGGGAGATCGTGTTGTCCCATTGTATGGTGTCGGTGGGTTGGGCGAGAGCCCAAGGCTCTGTGGTGTCCCCGTCTTCTCCGAATCTTTCAACCACCTCTCTCCTAAGTAGCTCTAACTTTTCCCCCGGTTCCGTATAGGTCCTATTCCCGTGGACCAGCGGAGGGGGGGCGAAGGTGTCGGTTGCCTTGTGCCATGCCGCCACTGCGTAGATGTCCTTGTTCGAGGACGCTTGCTCGAGCTTCTGTTGCCAGTACTCTCTTTTTGCCTTTTTGACCGTTGTCTCGAACGTCTTGCGCATTTGCTTCCGATCTACTTCCCCTTGTGTGGGGTCGTTACGGCTCTGCTGCAGCGCCACGCGTGCTTCCTTGCACTCCTCGTTCCACCATTGTGTGGTGCCTCCTGCTTGTCTTCTCAGGCGTCCCGCTCCCTTGATCGCGCCTACGAGGGCGTTCTGTAGGGAGCGGGCCCAGTGGTCGAGGTCCTTGGTTGTGTGTGCTACCGTCGGTACTTGTGTCATGCCCCATCTAGTCAGGGAGCGGAAGAGCGCCCTATCCTCCTCTTGGGCCGGGACGTAGGGTCTACCTTTCTTGGTTGCCTGTGGGCTTGCTGGTGGTACCGTCCCCGCCAAGGTGTAGTGGTCCGATCCGGTGTAGGTGTCCTCGTCCACCCAGGCTTCTACCCCTGTGCTTGTTGAGAGGACCAGATCAATGGTGTTTCCGTGTATATTGGTGGGTCCCTGCAGCGATGCCAGGGTGAGGCGGTTTTCCAGCCATCCAGCTATTCGTCTCCCCGCCGGGCACTCCTTTCCCGGTTGCCAGGTAGGGTGGTAGGCATTGAAGTCGCCTCCGATGATCGCTGGTCTGCCGGGGTGCCAGCTTTCGACCAGGTCGAGCACCTCGTCGTCGCCAAGTCTGTCCCTGTATAGGCTGACCCAGACTATCCCTTGGGCTTCTACCGCGCAGGCGTCGCGGTGTCCCGCGTGTCCCAGGCTCTGTTGGGTCCCCTTGTGTGTCTTTTTGATGTATACCATCGCCCTGGGGGGTCCCGCGTTCCAGTCTTCTGTTGGCGTGTAGTGCTGGTATCCTCTGTGGGTTTTGGTCATTCTTCTGCCGTCCTGGGTTCGTGCCCATGGTTCCTGTACCAAAATGACGTCGGCAGTCCTTTCCCACGCCATATTGAGGAGGGCGTCGTGTGCCCCTGGTCTTCTAGCCACGTTGGCCTGTAGGAAGGAGAGCCCGGACTTTCGTCCGTTTTGGCCGCTCTCCTGGGCTCGTTGGGTCTCACAGGCATGGTTCTGTGGCCGGGGGTTGGTCGTTGCGGGTTGGGAGTCGGTGTTCCTTCCTTCCGCTGGGTGTGCTGCCGCGTACAGGGCCTCGCCTACCTTGCGTATGGCCTTGAGCTGCCTGTTGGTTGGTTTCTTGAGGACGCCCCCCTCTGTCCTTGGTCTGGCCGGGCACGCTCCAAACTCTGCCTTGTGTGGTCCGTGGCAGTTGGCGCATCTCGGTGGCCTGGCGCAGGGCCCTGGTGGGTGGTCAGTTCCGCAATTATTGCATCTGGCTTGTCTATCGCAGATGCGTGGGTCGTGGTAACCTTGGCATCTGTAGCACTGGTTGGCTTTTGCGCTTCTGGTGATCTTTCTGGCCGGCGGGCTGCCAAAGAGTCTGAAGTGGTCAGGGACGGGTTTGATGAAGGATACGACCCAGTCGGCGTGAGTGTCGTCGGGTAGGGCGTGTTTCGACTTCTTCGCCGAGACCGGTTTGGCCTTGGTGGCCCGTAGGATCTCGTCTTCCATGAGGTCGTTGGTGTCGATGCTGCCGTCAAGGCCGTTGACCGTCTTCGGTACCCTGGGAACTACGTAGGTGTGCCAGGTGGCCGATTCATCAAGCTTTGCGCCGTGTGTGGTCAGGGCTGGCGCTAGGGCGAGTAGTTGCGTCCGCGCCTTCTTGTCGGCTGGGACGATCGCGAAGCCAGTGTCGACTTGTTTGGCCGAGCGGATGAGGCTGAGTGGGGCCCCGAGCTGTCGGCAGAGTGCGACTCTGAAGCCCTCCGCTGATGCCTGTCTCCACGGGTGGCCGTCGGGGAGCCTTACGAAAAGGCGGTCGTCCTCTCGGTTGGCCTTGTTGTTGCGGCCCACTGTTTTCCAGCCCGCTGTTGGATCGGGGGCGTGGGCAGTCAGGCTGGTGACACTTGTCCGCGCGCTGCTGGCGGCTTGGCTGCCGCTGGCCCCGCTCGTCGCCACCTGGGCCCACGTGACGCTGGTTGCGTTGCTGCCCGTCGGGGTCTTGGTAAGTTTGGGGGTCTTTGAGGGGCCCCGGGCCTCTGTCGCTGGGCTGGTGCTCCTGGTTGTACTTGTCGAGGAGTTCTTGGAATCGAAGCTGGTCGACCAGGCGCTGCGGGCCGAGCCGGGCGCACCGGTGGTTCCGTCGATGTCCTTGAGGATCCTGAAGAGCCAGAGGACCTTTTCTTGGCAGAAAGAAGCCCACTCCGTTTGGGGTCCGTTCAGCTGTCTTGTCAGGGCGTCATTTAGGCTCTGCGCCATATCCCTGAGGACCTCCTGTCTTTGGAGCGCTTGTGTCCTGTCGTGTTCCATGTCCTCGAATAGGGACTGTATCTCTGGACTAAGGGAGACTTTTCCGGCGTGTCTGCTGTCCTCGAGGCCCCGCGCGTTGGGCCTATCCAGTCCGAGGGGGACAGCCTCTGTCTGGGTTGTCGGGGGGGCCGTTGCCTTGCGTGGGCGCGACGGCAGTGGGTGAGGGGGTAGTGTCCCTGCGGTCCTCCCGGTCGGGGTGGGAGTGGCCGGTCTGGTCGTTGGGAGGGAGTCTCCCATCTCTTCGTCCCTTCTGAGGGCGGCTTCGTCGGCGAAGAGGCTATCCTCCCTGCGGTCCGCGTGTGAGGGGCATTGCTCATTTCGACACGGGTCGTCGTAGCAGGAGCCTGCGCAGGCCAGGCAGCCCTCGCAGTTCCACAGGCAGTTGGGGGTCTGGGCGCCTGGTGCCGTCATTTTCGCGTGGGTTTTAGCGACTAGTTCTTCCGCGAGTCGCCGCTGCTCGAGCGTGGCTTGTTCAGCCGGGACGTTGTTGTCGAAAAGCACTGCTTTCCAGGCTTCGGAGAAGCCTAGGTAGATCTCGTGCTTCGAGTTGTTCGAGAGGCGGTAGCCTCCTGGGGCCGTCGAGGCCATCGTCGTCGTGGTAGGTGGGGATGCGGCTTGTGTAAGGGGGGGGGAGTAATGAGGGTATTCAGAAAAGAGGGCTTCCAAGGCCCTAGAGGGAGTAACCAGCTCCTGATTGGTCGATTCTTCCTAGAAAAATATTTTTCAGGGAAAGGTGTTTCCTGGCCTAGAGAGGCTGAGCCATCTTCTGTTTCAGGTTTCTGGCATATCAACATCGTGGGCGCTAAGCCACAATAGTCTGCACCGCGACCAGGCCCAGCTTCAGCCGCACAACCCCTCTTTCAGAGCATCATAATTGAGCCTTTTAAATTCTCATGCTTTGAGATTCTACGACATCATATCATTGTTTTCATTGTCCTCAACCTTTGACCTATCAGGCTTTTTATACACGGTGATTCATTTCCAGTTTCGTCTTCAAATGACTTCCTCTCCCCTACACCTCGATCTCCCCCTGCCACCACCCTCCGACACGATAGGCCCTTATATCCGCCTTTTGACTTTTTCTGATGGCCGCTGGTCTCTTGAGGTTTCTCCATTGGCAAGCACGCAGTACAAGGCTCTGTCCTATGTCTGGGGCGACTCGAGCAACCCTCTTACGATCCAATGCAACGGGGTTCAACTCCAAGTAACGAGAAACCTCTATTGGGCATTGCAGCATCTTAGCGTCGAGTTTGTCAATGAGCGACTATGGATTGACGCGATTTGTATCGATCAGAACGAAGCAGCACCAGAAAAAGGACAGCAGCTTGATCTCATGGGTGAAATCTACACCCAAGCAGAAGAGGTCTTGATCTGGCTCACCGAGTCCTTTCTTCCTGACAACGCCAATCTTTGTTTCCAAGCATGCAAGAACTACGCCGTGAAGTGGAGACAGAAGGAACTTACAATGAGGTTTCTTGCAGCGTTGACTATGACTGTCGTTACCATGGATGAGAACACAAACTTGAATCGAATACACAATGCCGCTACCGCGGCTGCGCTGAGAGAAGACACTTCCTTCACCGACGACATTGTGGTTGGTCTACTTCAGATTCTCCGGCATCCGTACTGGAGTCGTGTTTGGGTCATTCAGGAGATGAGCCTTGCTTCCAGATCACGGATTCTCACATCAAAGTGCACATTGGACTGGGACGACTTTAAGATCTTCATCCTCACGATGGAGCAGTGTCTGCCGTGGTTTTTGAGGGGCATGGGTCCAAACTTCCGTGCCTTGGATGAAACCACGAGATTGCAGAGGGATAACGAGCCTCGTGTCTTTTACAGCCTTTCCCATCTGCTGGTTCAATTTCGTTGGTCGTGTGCCAAAAATAACCGGGATAAGGTATATGGCTTAATTGGTCTCCTTCGCCCCGATGAACGCCGGTTCTTCATGGATGATTTGCCAGGGCCCAAGTACGCGGTATCAACCGCTCAGTGTTACACACATATCGCATTCAAAATCTTGCAACAGTCGCACGACCTGAGGTTGCTTGTTCAATGTAGCTCTCCCAGCTTCATAAAAAGAGACGATGATCTGCCATCATGGGTACCAAACTGGCAGTACGACTCGGAATGTCTTCCACGTCCTCGATGGGATCTGACAGAGGGAAACCCATACAACCGGACAGGAGATGTCAGACCTGCCCTATACAACGCTTACAACGCGTCCGGGAACTCCGAATGTCCACCACCACAGTTGCGTGACAACAGTATTCTCATACTTTACGGAATGATCGCGGGGAAGATCACCGCGGTGTGTCGACCGATGGAAATTCACCATCTATTTGTTGGCCACAGAACACCCCGGGGAATCCTTAAACTCGCAGCTCGCGCTTCTCAAGCAGATACCTTTCAAAGACTCAACAATGGCATCATGCGGAGCATCTTATCAACCAGGTCAGGGCTACTTATGCTGGCCATAACTTACTTCGAGAACTGTCTTCGAAAAGGCGCAGCAATGGAAATCCTTTTGGAGTATGCCGACCTATCTCTCTCTGGCGGGACCTGGCTAGGTGATAGGAACGAGACAAATCCTTTGTATGCCATGTTTGAAACCTTGATGAAGGGCCCGAGGGGAGTCGAAATGGTTGATTCTCTCTTTACCGACTATCCAAACGAAACTTTTATCGTGGAGGCTATATCACAGTTCCACACTCAGGCCAGATCTATACGATGGAATCCATTTCTCAGGCTACTAAGGCTGGTTGGACCTTTCTACTATTATCCATCGGCCTATCATCTACTACTTGGAATCAACTTCTTCGGTATGGGTAAAGTCCCGCCTTATCTACTGTGTTGGATAGGGTTACAGACCGCTGCAATAGTCTTTACCAACTTCGTTTTGGAATCCACCATCGCCAGCTATTTGGTCTCGGCTGTTGGGGGTTATCTTTTGAACAGTAGACTATCCTACGTTCTCGGCATGCCATACAGATTGGATACCGTGCTTGCAACACCGCTTGACCAGGCACTGGCACGGCTAGACGACGGAAGATTAGCACTCGTACCGCATGACACGAAAGTTGACGATGATGTGGCGCTTTTGGCAGGGGGTCGTTCCCCTTTTGTAGTGAGAAGAGAGTACTGTAATTGGTTCAGACTTGTTGGAGATTGTTATGTAGATGGCATCATGCAGGGGGAAGCATGGCGAGAGTGGAAAGTGAGCGAGATGGAATTCATGTGATTAAAGCGGCAACACCATTCACTAGACGCACAAAGGGGTACCAACGCCTAAAATACAGGTTTACTTATCTCCACAAATCTTTTACATACTAAGAAACTGTGTTGGTACAATTCCCCTTGATCTTCACCTCTGTAGCGACAAGAAAACATGGTACATTGAAGAGATGAAACCATTCCTCCACCCCCATTCCCACAGGCAGCACCCATACGAAAACCGCTGATCGTACATACTTAGGTAGCCAGATACATCATACTGGACCATTTTGACCTCCGTATAAGAGATTCTACTCCTCAATATCTTCTGCAAAGTCAAATAGTTAGCACCAAGAGCCTTTGATACTAAGACAAAAAAAACATATTGTTCAGGTGGGAGCCTTTCTTACCAAAGAAGCTTTCAGCAATCTGGAAGGCAGCAAACAATGCCAGATAAGCTGAGAGGTACTGCCCGTAAGAATACTCGCTCTCCGAGCCGTCTGAAATATCGATCAAGCCTTCATCACTCATCCAGCTGCGAATGCTTTGGACACCAGTGATTGCAATTACACCCAGTGCCACATTCAGTCCAAGCAGGGCTAGTCGAATGCACCATACCATGAAACGACGCTTCTTCCTATCCTCAGTCGCGCAAAGATGACGTAACAGTGTCAGCTTGCTGCAAACAATCAGCACAATTCCCCAGATGAACAGTGACTTGCTCGAAAGTGAACTGGTCTCGGTTTCCGGCGTTTTCACATGCATTTGTTGAATGAGGCTGGGTCTTGTGGAGTTTGCAAAGAAGCAGCTTGCTGGCAGGATTTGCAGGGGCGTTTGATGGTGGATTTCGGGGATTTTGTTCTCGGCAGCTTGTCCATGTCCGAATACCACAACACCGGTGAAGATGACATGAAGTGAGATAAGTCCAGCTCTCAATGTTGTTGCCACAATCTTTTTCTTTTGGAAGTAATTGCAGTGAACAAGGAGGGCGTTGACATGGGTGATGAAAGAGAGAATCAGCCAGTGTTTGATGATGTTGAGGTGGTAGGTTGAGAAGCTGCACCACTCTTCAAGCGCAGCTGTGCTAATTGCAATGCCAAGGACAATTTGCTGATCACTCCACGAGACCAGGATCTTGTTGAGAATATGGTGGACTCTCTTTGCTGGTTTGCTCCTGTATGGTCCTGTTAGTACCTTGAATCTCGAACATCGGCAGCCTGGATGTAACACTTGCCCTGAACAAATTTCCACTAGGTCCAACACGTGGATGAAAAAGGCAATGAGAATGGACACGACAAATGCCATCATTACGGCGAGGAGTATCTTAGTTTTGTCAGCATAAGTGCCAAATTGTAGCAGAGATGGAAGTGAAGAACTCACGCCGGGCCCGGCAATGTCAGGATCTGCTCCGACTTGCTCCATCTCTTCAAGGGCACTGACGTTGCCAGAGTCAAAGTTATTTGCCGAAAGGTTTCCAAAGAAGTTACTCTTGACAATCTCGAAGTCGCAGCTATAGCCATTTTGTCCCCTTGGAGCGCATACGTTGTTTCCCATGGCAGCTTGTGTTGAATTCAAGTCTGGAAATGTAATTACGTATGACAACTGAATGGTTTGATGCTAGGCAGGTAGGTAATCGGTTGAATGAAGGCAAGGGGTGGAGAAGATGTGACCATGTTGAGAACGCAGTCTAATTAATAGAAGACACCACCACCTGTTTATACTTCTCCTCTACTCAAAAGCTCCGTAGCCTTGCGAGATCCCAGACCCATTGGCGCCCTTCTAGTTCATTTTACCTGACCCCTGAGCAAGCCACTAAGCCTAGGCGTTCTCACCTCCCTCCCACACAGACTTTCGAATCAGCCATATTTAATCTTTAAAGTCCCTGAAGTGGTTGCATCATCAAGCATGAGGGTGCTTTGTAGCAATCTGGGTCGAGTGAAGCTATCGCCAAGAGCTGAGACCCTGCATGAACGTCTCCAACAAGAACGCCACATCATGCACAGGCGCGTGGTTTCGAAGCCTCGCTGCAAGATAGTATCGATGAATAAAGCAGAGAATTGTCTGTTGAGCCTGGATATAACGCGACAGACATTCCTGTGTTTAATGTCTTCCAAAGATTCTGGATGAGCATCTATCAGGTACCTAGGTGAATGTGGTGAAGCCGAGGCAGAAGAGAAAAGTGTTAATATTCTGAGAACTGTGGAAAATACAGAGGAGTGGCATGGAGCGCAATGAATATACCTCAAACGTCTCATAACCTGACCCACAGAGGGAACAACTCATCCTTCTGCATTATCTTGCCTTGATTTGGGACGAAGCCCGATCATTGCGTATGCACAGATTCTTGGCAGCAGTATCAATCTAAGGTATTTATTGATAGTCAGTGAAGGCGCATAGAATTCAGGACCGGCGAGGCATTGTGACCAATCACATGGCGCAAGGCTATGAATCGGAGAGGTGTGTGTGGTGTCTCAGAGCAGTAGCCAATCAGGCTCTGTCCTTTTTCCAGAATATCATCCTTTCTCTAGGGCTTCTATGCAGGTCCCAAGGACAGACACGGGAACGCGCTCAGGGTCCACCCCACAACCAAAATGCCGCTACATGGCACAATTGGGAGTGCGGCAATGACCTATGTTTCGAGAAAAATTCGTACGGATGTATTTGTCTCGGTGAAAGTTGTTTCTTCAACAGCTAGTTAACTCAAGTCAATGCAAGTCAGTAGGTGCCAGCTGCCCAAAGAGTCAGGTTAACCCCCACAATCAAGATGATGCCACATGGCACGGTTGGTCCTCCGCTCATAACCGGACGTCGTTTTGGCACCTGGTGGGTGATTTTGACGTCAAATGGCCGTTTGAAGCATCTCGGCACTGTGGGCAGCTGGGCAACATGTCTTTTGGATCGTTCTGAAACGCAGGAGGCCTGCCTGGTTGAGGAAGACTAGGTGAGTACCTATGTTTGCTGAAGTTCGTTTGATCGTTTTGAGTGTACCCATGAGGCCCTACAGCCGAGACATTATACCACCGTATGACTGGTCCTGACTACCAACAAAAAGGGGACCCTGAAAGGCAGTCAGAAGAGTTTGCATCAATACAGACAGACAGGAGATGTGTGTCGAATCTCCCAAACCGTGACAATCGCCGTATCACTTTTCTCCCATCACAATCATCGCAACCAGTCAGCTCACCTGACAAGTCCAGGTAGCCTATTATGTTAACCCTGCCTTGAAAAGTGTTCGTTTCAATTCTGATCACACCTGAATAGATGTGTCGGCCATCGGAGCATGAGGTGAATGTCGCGCTCAAACGCAGACTCGCAATACTCGAACACTCAAACATTCAAACACCTTTCACTTAAAGTCAACATCTATCATGTGAAAGATCCGGTCCACTATAAATCCAGCGATTCCTCTCACAAGAAATCCACCCCCTTCATGTAAACTAGCGAGAGAGCAATCATACGTTGTATGGTATGTCAACAGTCAACTACATCAAGATGAATTTCAACTCTCGTATCGCAGGTTTCCTCCATTTTTCCTGCAACCATCTCCATGAAACTGTCGCTCAGTCGTCCGCTTCTACCATTCCTAATTCCATTCCAACAACCGATTCTACATTTTTGGCGACTGGGATAACAGCCTTGGAAACATGCCAAATTTCGTTATGCAACTGCTCCACAATGACCACAACCCACATCTTTACGTCTTCCTCGAACCTGTGGCTTGGTGTAAGTGCCTACCTTACTCACCATCGTTCTACGAGGTAGAGCAGCCCACCTGGCGGTGATGCGGCTACGACGAGTACGCTAGATCTTCTCGAGGTCTCCAACGCTATAACCAACCAATGTGTCAAGATTGGCTATTCGGGGTACTATGGCTGACCCACCAACCACACACATGCTGCACGTACCTATATTGTTATGTTGTATGCCAACTGCGATGACTCGCCGACCAAGCATCCGTTTACCTATGGCGATCAGGGTTCGATGGGGTGGGGGCGTTGAAAGTGAAGGGTAATCCTCCTTGGTAAGACTGGAACTTTGGGAGGCTGATGGGCTTCTTGTCAAGACATCATAGCGAGTAGCTCGAGGTAGCAGTTGAGAGGCTTGATGGCCCGACAAAATGCAATGCCACCTATTTCTTGGAGTCTTGGGAACAACATCCCAAAATTTGCCGTCAACTGATCCCCTGTATCATTTTCCTAACCTGCCGGAAGTCAATCTCCCCTCCTTTCGGCTCCCGGCAAGAACCCCAATCAAGTCGATATGGCTGCCAACAACGTTACATGCGGGTAATATACACCAGACCCATGCTTCAACCATCCATGCAAGATCTCTCCAAACGAACCGTGTTAATATCCCAGTGCGGGAGTTGACCACATGTTTTTCTTCTGGCATTCTTCACTGAGATAATCATATTTTGATCCTTGCATATGTCTAAAGTGTGTTGGAGTCCGAGGCCACTCTATCTGCTGTCACCCGTTGATTAGCCAATACAGCTTCTCTTATGGTTTCCACTTGTTAAGTGCATTTAACGGTTCTTGTGCAACACTCACCCGGTTCCAGACTTCCAGTTCTATTGTTTGTTGGAGAAGTGAGGGGAAGCGGTCCCGGCAGAGCATGATCGACTTATATCCCACCCAAGGCATGTAGTAACAGCCAGATAAGAATATGCCTACCCCGAACTGTCCCACCCACCCAGAGGTCTCGTCATCCTCTATCTAAACCTGGGTGTGGTGTTGCCTCCCACCATTTCCCTTCTCCCACCATCACCATCCCCAGCTTCCGTATAGAGTACACCTTCGCCAGCCCATCAACCACCCACTATGGCCCCCCCGACCCCCAAACCACCCCCCGCCCCCTTTCGCAGTAACTTCCTCGCCGAAAAGCGCATCATAACCATCTGCTTCTTCATCGCCCTCGGGCAATTCCAATACGGCTACGACTCCGCCGCCATCGCCGGCTTCCAATCCATGCCCGCCTTCCTCCGCGTCTACGGCTACGAAGACCCCACCAACCCCATCGGCCTCAACATCTCCACCGACGTCCAGCGCCTGATCCAATCCCTCATGAACGTCGGCGGCTTTCTCTCCGCCATCGTCATGTACGCCTCCCACACAAAACTCTCCCGCCGCATCGGTCTCTGGCTCGGTTGTGGTTTCGCTTTCTTGAGCGTAAGCCTCATGATCGGGACAACCTCCCTAGGTGGCTTATACGCAGGCCGATTACTGCTTGGAGTAAGCAACGGGTTTTTCGTCCCCTACAGCGTGACGTACATGACGGAATCTGCGCCAGCCTTGCTGAGAGGGCCGATTGTGGGGATGAGCACCTTTCAAACCTCCCTCGGGGCGCTGTTTGGGATTTTGGTGGATAATTACTGCAAGATATACCCTGGGAACGCACCTTGGCAGATTCCCCTGGGGGTGATGTACATTGTTCCGACAATCTTGACGATTTTGTTGGCTTTCTTGCCGGATACGCCCCGTTTCTACGTCACCCAAGGGCAGGACGAGAAGGCGATCAACGCGGTGAGACGGTTGAGGGGTATCAAAGACGAGGCATATCTCCGGGCAGAGGTGGAGGATATCAAGAGTGCGTTTTTGCTGGAGCAGGAACTGCATTCGGGTGTTCATCTTAATGATATGTTTCGGGGTCCGGATTTGAGAAGGACATTGCTCTGCTTCGCGACGACGATTGGGGGGACGGCGACGGGGGTAACGTTTATGGCTGGGTTTTCGGTGTATTTGTTTGTGCAGGCGAGGGTTGGATCGCCGTTTGAGTGGGTGATGATTTCGCTTGCGATTGCGCTGACGGGAAATATGGCGGCGTTTCCGGCGATGAGGTATTTTGGCAGAAGAGAGCTGCTGATCGGGACGTCGGTGATCTCGGCGGGAATGATGTACGGGATGGCGATTGCATATACTGTTTCGGCGTGGACAGATCCTGCGGCGAGCAGAGCGTTGGTCGCAATGAGTATCGTGTTTACTTGGATCTATGGCATTGGTCAGGGGCCGGTTATGTGGGCGTTGTCGACGGAGATCCCCTCGCAAAGGTTGAGATCGCAGACTGTCGGGACGGCTTCGGGTCTCAACTTTATCGTTGGATGGGTCGTGTCGTTCTGTACACCCTACTTCATCAACCCAGATAAACTGGGATGGGGGCCGAAGTATGGGTATATCTGGGGGTCAAGCAATCTGGTCCTTGCTCTCTGGGCATTCTTCTATGTGCCTGAGACAAAGGGGAGGAGCTTGGAGCAGTTGGAAGAGCTGTTTGAGAAGGGGGTGAGCGCGAGAAAGTTCTCGTCCTATGTTGTGGAACGCCAGCTCGTCGAGGATTCTGTTGGCGGGGTACCTGCAGAGAAAGAAAAGGCTACCACGGTGCAGGTAGATGATGTTGAGAAGAGATGAAAGACCTGGTTGGCAAACGAAGAAGATTTGGCTTGGTGGATTTAGCTTGAAGAATCGACCTAAAAGCTTGAAATGTCCCTCAAAGTCACCAGATCATTGCTCATCCTCCGACTCCCTTTCTGCAAATTCATCATAGCGTCCCGATGGCGTGTAGGATACTTGTTTTCCAAGCTTGCTCAGGTAGTGTCGAATGACCATGCCTACGACCCCTTCTTCATCCTGCTGAGCTTTTGCACGTCCCCAGTCAAAGTCAGATTCGTCTTCTCTTCGCACCCGGCTTTGCGCAAAGTCCAACATGACGACCCGGTAAGTCTGCCTCGGCGGGTCTGCATCATTGTTATCCGCATCTTCCCTCTGGTATGATGTGACGAGAAAGTTATCGAGTCGAACATCTGTGTTCAGAACTCCGTGGTCTCCCAATGATCGAGCGATCTCAACGGCTCGGTCGACAACTCCCTGCAGATCCTCAGCCGGGGCCATGGCGTCGATATTTCGGAGTATGAAGCTATCAGGGAGATACTCGAGCAAGATTCCCTGCACGCTGAAGAGGTCTCTGAACTTCTCGCCCTCCATAGTAGGTGGTACAATATCAAGCTCAACGGCAGCCATCAAGCGTGGTATTGTTGTGCCCTAGAGAGGCTAGAGACGTTTGTAAACAGCAGTCTCGCTGTCGTACATGTTAAGTGTCTGGTGGACAAGAAATGTCTCATCCTGGCCAATGCTCCAATCCTCGTCGGTTTCCTGATATTGGTTTTCTTTGAGTTTTTCAAGAAACTTCTCGGCCTCGCGGCTAACAGCAAACTTTGCGTACTTAGCAGCGGTTTCCTCGGTCCATGGATCGACACCTTGATCGGAACGCTGCTGTGCAGCAAAGCGCCAGTCGAAGAGTTTTAGAAAAGCCGTCTCCTTGACACGGTCTGAGCAGTCGCTCAGAACATCGACAGGCATACAGCAGGAAAGTGTCCAGGGTTGCTGGAGCTTCTTAATCCTGACGCGTAGCAATTGAGTTTCGTCATCGCTCTGTTTCAAGTTCTCTATTGCAGGTCGAAGGGTTAGCACACTTCCCACTTCATATGGGCAGAATACCAGTGTTCTGAGGTCAATTTCTTGGGAGAGCATGGCGAAATTGGCAAATTGAGGGGTCGGAATGCGGTTGCGGAGATTCAAAGTCTGGCAAGCAAACATAGCAGGCATCAGCGGGCCCGTGCACGATTCCCATCACTTACCACGAGAGCGCGCGAAACCATATTTTCATCGGATCATGAGAACAGCAACTCCTACTCCGTATATTTCCTTCGAAATCAAGAACAGCAAACAAGGGTATCTAAAAAAGACATCCACCAAACTCAGACTACCTGCTCACACCAGCTGATCGCTACGCAGCCCACCTCCCTCCAGCTCCCACGCTTCACCACCGCGCGACACATCCACCATCCACCATCAACTCCTCAATACACTCTGCTTTGGCTCAGGGCCACCCGGCCTCATCCTCATAGTACCCCGAACCGCTTGAAGACCTCTTTTTCTTGTCCTTCTTCCCCTTCACAACCTCTTCGACAACAGGGCCTGGGCCCACGGATGCAGTGCCAGCAACAATGCCAGTCGTGGATGCTGCCTCGTCCTCAGTGGTATCGTCCCTATACCTGTCCCCATCGTCCACAAACAGCCTGGCATCCGGGTCTGCGCCAGAGAAGTCCTCGCTCTGCTTTCTCGACAGCCAAGACGGGGTCTTCCACTGCCACTTTGGCATTGTGACATTCGGAGCAGGAACCTCGGGCAACGCAACGCTTGGCACTGCGAAGGAAGGCGCAGAAACCGTCTCATACCATGGGATATCTGGCGTGTGCTCCGGCCTCAACCTGCCACCGCAGTGCGGGCAGTCAGGGTCAAGAACTTGCCAAGCGGTGTACTGGATCAAGCCATGAATAGCCAAGCCAGCAATCAGCTCTCTGATTGCCATGTAGAAATGGATGCCACTATATCTTCTGTCAGTATACATACTTTCCAAATCAAGACATTCTGGTCAAAACTCACAAGTTGACCAGCAAAGGAATCGTTCCATATGCAGCCAGCATCACCAACTCCGCCCTTCTCAGATCATCAACAACCTCAGGCCCAGGTTCAGGTTTCGGCACATCGCCCCCATCGCCACCCTCCTCCGCAGGCTTGCCACGATGATAAGGCTTTCCGGTGATGGTCTCAATAACCGTCAACCCCAACACAACCAACAACCCAGCCGCCAAGCCAGCATCCACCAAAAAGATTAGTATCCGATGGGTAAACACAGAGTCTTTCTCTTGTGCCTGATCCTCGTCATCATCAGAAGGCGTGATCCTCCCGCGATGGCCGTGCTGGCCATGCTGTCTCCCATGCCCCTCAATATCATCCCCATACCCTTCCCCACTCACCGCCCTCTTCTGCCTCCTCTCCTTCTTCTTCAGCTGCAGCAAAATAAAAACACCGACGCAAGCCGAAACAAAAAGCGGCGCGAGCCCAACAGCAGGAATGGCATTCTGGGAAATCACCCCATGAGCAATCAGCAGCGGCAGGGCGGGGAGGAAAGAAAGCGCTGTGATGAGGCGGGGTGTGCGTTGTTGTGGGGACAGACAGGATGGGTTGTGGTACTGAGGCGGTCTGGGGTGATTGGTGGTGGAGGCCATTTTGTGTGTCTTGGTCAACGCATCAAATGGATGCCGCCTTGTTGCTTCAAACGTCCCATGAAGGAAAAAGAAATACTGAAGAGAGAAGAGGCCGTTGGGCAGAAAATTATATCTGCCAGAAGAGGGGTGATTCGGTCAGGGAGGTTGGTGATAATGCACTTTGTGGTGCGGCGTGCTGCGTGGTGTGTTGTTTGCCTTTCCAAGTGGGGGGGATTTCTCTTATCGTGGGTTTTGGAGGGTAAGACAGGTCTTGGCGTAGACCCTTGGAGGGGTCGTTTTGGGAGGTTCTGGCCAATGGGCAGGGGATCACTGATCAGGAAGTGGGCTCAAGGCGCTGTAGTAATTTTCACGTGAGGATGGGCCGTTGTGACTCTGCAGGAAGTGGGGACACGGGGAGAATGACCTCTTTTTTGGGGAGGGATGTTGGCTTGTGCTGAACCCCTGAAGTGGATCGCGAAAGAATAAACAAAGAATTATGTCGCTAGGGTAACAGATAGGGGCAAGACTAACTACAAATCATTATCATACAAAGCAGATTACCGACATTATGCTTACCTTAACAACCACCTTTTTCACCAAACCACTGTCATATACGAGCATCTCGCTTCTGGGCTTCAGGATGACCAGCATCCGCCTTCATCACCCCTTATACCACGCCAACCCAGAAGTAATCCACCCCAGCAATTGAAACAGCGCAAACCACGAACCAGCATCAGCCGCGACATCCTGCCACTTCATCGCAACATCCTGCTGCGACACCTGCCTCTCGAAACTCGGAAACTGCAGAAACAAGCTCAACCAGCACAGCCCTGATGCTCCCTTTGCATCAGAGGTGTCGCACTGCAAATCCATCGAGGGTGTTGTCGATATGGAGAGGTGGTAGTCATACGCCGGTGCATGGCCCAACGCCTCGCGGTAGTTGAGTCCGAGATTCAGAGCAGTCATACCGTTGGCATTGATAAGAACCATGCGGGTGTAGCCGTTCTCTAGTGCTTCTCGGACTGTCAATGTTGGGTCGTAAACGGCGATCCAGAGGCTGGGGGAGAGGACGCGGGAGGCGTCGGTGCGGGCTTTGGCGGTGTCATCTGTTTTCTGTGTCAGCTTTCAGGTATATTCGTGATTGAGGAAGGGGCTAACTGACAGGTAAAGAACGCTTGGACGATCATTTGGTATGTTGGCATTGGAGACACCATCGAGAGGGACGACGTCAGAGTGAAGGCGCGGTAGCTGGTGTTTTGCCACTCAAAGTCTTCGATTCTTTCACTCCATCTGTTGCTGCATTGGCAAGATCCGGTGTATGATGTTGAAGTGATATCGCAGTCTGGGGCGGTTTCGTTGTGCCATCCCAGGAAACACTTGGGGGGTGGCTCAACTTCGAGGTTGGCCTGCGATGTCCAGTCGGCTCGTTGGAAGAGGGTGATCGAGGGGAAGAGAACGCTGTCCTGCGAGGTTTCAATACTGATGAGACAGTGGTTCAAGAATAGGGTGTGAAGTTGGGGGTGACCTACCACAGTATCACGATCAAACGTAATAACGTTCCGCCTGCGCTCGGGATCCCAGAGACTCCAGTACAGAATGGGTAGCGTGACCGTCGCCGCGAACAGGGTTATGACAGTGCTCCCCAAGTTGCGGCTATACTTGCTTTTCAGTCGAAGCCACAATGGCTTGTTGCTCTCAGTGGTAGGTGATGCCAACAGCAGCAGGAAGGATACTGCGATGGTACCGGTGACTGACAAGACCCATACTCCAGAGAGGACGGCGATTATGACGGGAGAAGACGGTGCTAGTGCGATCACCAGCGCACCGGAAATGCTCAACCAAGCTAGCCAGCCGACCACAAACCATCGAACACGATGGCTCCGCAGAATGGCCACCCGGTCGCTCTGCGAGGTCGGCATTTGGGATGGAAGGTATGGAAATCGAAACAGAAAAGCAAACCATCAAAGCAAGAACTGATTGCTGATTACCGAGTTTATCAGGTCGGTTTGATATTTGCTCGCTCTGCCATACTTGAATAACTTTGCAATTTTGATGGCCGCCTGAACTGGCCAAAAGGTTCAGCTCCGCAATGCCGTTTGGGGGCCTTTCTGTTGGCTTCCCTGTCAGGAACACCAATGAACACGAAAGCTCTAGCAAGGCTAGAAATATTTTCCCTTTTTGTGCCACCGAGCATTTCAGGGTCCAACACCGGACGAGCTGACAAACAGTAAACGCGCGCTTGTGAGCTCAGAAAAAGAATCTCGGCCTGGGCCGAACGCCACATCTGACCAGGCTACCTATAGCGACCGGTAGTTAGAAACGGCCAAGTCCATTTCCCTGCATGCCGAAATTTTGTCTCTTCTTGTCGAGTCGGTACTGCGCGATGATGGAGCGTCAGATATGATCATTCCTCAGCGCAAAAGGTGGCAATCATCATAAAGCCGCCGTCGCGTATTCCCAACTATTTTAATCTCCCAAACGCTGATGGCTTTTCGAGGCTGCGGCATCTTCCGTTTGAACACAACACCAATCTCTGAATTGACTCAGCAAGGCTTCACCACCGCAGGATAAAACCCACCTATACCACCCACCCCGATGACTTCATTGTTCCCTCCTCAACACAACCACCTAAACACCATCCAACAGGCACCATGCGCCTCCTCCTCCTCCCCCTCCTAGTTGTCACAGCAACAACAGCCCAAAGAATCTTCATCAACCAAGTCCCCCTCTACTCCTCCCTCCCCCCCTGCGCCGAAGCCCCCTTGTCCAACATCGTGAGGAACATGGTCTCCGGCTGCGGCGACGGCGGCCGCACAACCTCCTACTCCTGCTTCTGCGCCTCCAGCTCGATAAAATTCGAGAGTATAATCAGCAGGGCCGTCTCATCAAAGTGCATGCCTTCCGAGCCGGAAGCTACTGCTTCTGCGCTGGCTGTGTTTGATAGTTATTGTCATCTCTCACCGCAGGCTGCACCTACGCAGACGGCAATGTTCCCACCGGCTGAGAATAGACCGCTGTTTTCGAGTGAGTCCGAAACCACCACCACGACTGAGGTTTTGACTGTGGGGCTCACGACAGGCGAAGTAGATACTAGTGAAAGTGTGACGGCTGCTTCTTCTTCGTATGAGGCGAGGGTCACGGGTGGTGGTGGTGGAGAGGGGAGTTTGTTGGTGCAGCAGAGACCGGGGCCGGGGACGGTTTTGTCAAGTCCAAGTAGGACGCAGCTTGCTCCTATTCCTTCGGCTAGTATTGCTTTGTCGGGGGGGGAGAGAGTTGGTACCGGCCAGTGGCTGGCGTTCTATTCGGTGCTATGGGGTTTGAGTCTGATGGTATTTTGAGGAATGGACAGGGTGTTTGATGTGAACTCTGGTTTGGTAGGAGCTGGACTTCCACACCTGGGGGCTTTGGATTTCTGTGTTCGCTTTAGATTTGGCCATCTTTCTCCTTCATGAAGACTTTAATGACTTGCGTCATCAAGAGAGCAACCCTCCCTAATGTCCTTCCAGAGTCTGTGAACATCGTTGCCTCCAGCGCATTCACGGCTCTCATATCCCATTCATCTTACAGTCCAGTGACAAGTTCTCAAGCCTCCTTGCAGCTCCCCCTCAGTTGTACTGTCCGTCAAAAAGAAAGAAGAATTGGAATGCAAAACGAGCAAAAGAGATGTGACAAGGGTGGGATTCGAACCCACGCCTCTTGCGAGACCAGGAAATACTCTAGGAGTAGTTTAATTCAAGTGGGCCTGAACCTGGCGCCTTAGACCGCTCGGCCACCTTGCCGTATGTTATGATGATGCTGAGTGAGAGAACTAGGTACCAAGACGAGAAAATTGAGCTGCGCTTACTGACCAAGAGGAACATGTCCAAGTGACAACAGACTTCAAACGAAGACAACGCCTTGAACCAAGCCTGATCGTCTTGTCTACATGTTGAACGTTACAGCAGCACACTTGTGGTGCTGTAAAGCCGTTATCCGACTCGAGTTGAAGGAGGGGGGTGGGTTCTGTCCACGCGACGCTGGCCATCTTTGACTAGCATCTCGTGGGGCTCACGTTGCTATTTCCTGAATTGTCTTCAAGATATTGCAGGTCTGTCACTGATAGAGCAATTGTGTAAGGCTTTTTGTGAACCCCAGTTGTTGGTATATTTCGACGTGGCGGGGTTGGGTTTCGTTCAAGTTTCGTCGACAGAGGTTTCCGGTTTTTGAGACTTCGGTAGGCAGGCTTCAAGACCACTGATGTTATCATGTCAGTAATACAGCTATCACCAAAAAAAACTTAGGAGTAAGAAGAGAAAGATGAATGAAGACCTTGCGTCGCCGGCCAAAAGGCAGGACGATGACATTGTTGGGCAGCCCGGCGATTATGTCGCTCTCTGGGAGCAGAATTCGATTTCATCCTTTACCGATCCAGTTTATCAGAGTTTGGAGGTGCTGTGGGTATGTAGAATGACAGAGAGGAGGAAAAACACGGATTCTGGATGGAAACAGATTAGAACTAGCCAGCAGCCTGGAAAGCAGAATGAACTCCGGGGGCTTGAGAGTTACAGTCTACCTCGAGAGCCAATGGGATGGGAAGTCAATGATCCGGAGCCATATCCGTCCCAGCCGGGGTATTCTTTGACGGCGTGCCTGTGCCGCCCGCGAGCTGCACAGGTCATGCCCGGCCTTGAAAACAAACAGTGGTCGGAGGGAGGGTGCGACGGGGAAGTATCCGGCATCCGGTATGGAATCTCTTCATCGATCCGGTCCTCTATTAGGTCGTCTAGATCTTGTGCGACTTTGGGGGAGGTAGCAGGCCACCAAGTTCAGGCTGTGGGGATGCCACTATCCAGTTATAGCAATTGGTACTTCAAGTTTGCTTTGTCCGGGCAATGTCAATTTCCGGGAGAACAAGTGTCCTATCTAGGTGCACGATGAATGCGTTGTTTGTTTCATCTTGGCCTTTTTGTGACTCCCTTTCTTTTGTTTGTTCACACCACCAGACCACGCCCACGGCTGCCTCACTGATGTCGGCCGCAACTCTTGTCTTGGTGCCCTCCCTTTCTCAGACAAAATTCCGTTTTATTATCCGCCGCTATTGATTTTGAAGCAGAAATACAAGTTTTGGACCCGAGGGCAACCCGACAGTTTGGATACTGGCCTCGAAGCAAGGCAGACAGCGGCAAAAGTCGGCTCCGCCAAGTTAAAAGGCTCCTTGCTGCGCCGCAAGTGTACTGAGGATTTTCATAACATCACACACAAGACGCTACCAGCCTGATGACTCATGCCACTACCGTCGTTGGCAACAGGAGAGGTGATTCTTGTGGCTAGAACGTGCAGGTAGACAGTGCGTGAGCGTACTAGTTGGGAAAGAAGGCCTAGGTACCTATATTAGCTTGTTTCTTCCCGTGTGGCGACGGCTCCGAGACGTCGTTGTTCTCCTTTTTATTGCGTCTAAGACAAGCGAAAAAATTTTCCTTGATGTCATTTTAACGTGCATGTGGCAGGGGAGGCCGAGGAACCGGCATGGAAGCCGATCTGCTACACCGACTCTGGATACATTGCAACTACAACGAGGTACATACACTTTTGTTGAGGATTACTGTCTTCTAAGACATATCCTCATGCGGAAGGCACAATCTCCTCAATCTCAGCCCCTGAATAGGTAGAATTAGGTACATGCTGGTATCTCACATCAGGGCCATGTCGATAAGGCAGATTGTCGTGGCCCCCGGGTGGGGCAGAAAGGATAGGTACCTTAGGTAGATGGTCGTCATCGAGTTTGTAAACAAGGCTCTGGCGAACTAGGAGAGCTCGGAGAATGATTCGGTCATGTGGTGGTCAAGGAATACTTTTCGAATTCCTAGCAAACGCACACGCATTCTGACAGTGTTGCTTCTGCCGCGCCTGCAAAGCGTTCCCCGGCTTCGTCCAGGTAGATGTCTTCAGCGACCTTGCTGCCGCGGATCACCGCCGAGAAGGACAGCTGCAGTAAAGCAATATGAGCTATCAACGAAGCAGTCAGCAACCACTCTTGCTCCTCGCGCTGAGAGAACATGGGCCATGTCCTGTAGTAAAAATGATGGATCCATTCCCATATATAAGACGAAAGAGTCTTGAGGGAGTGCTCTCCTGAGGTCTCCAACCCCTTCCATCGTGTCAACACTCAAGGCAAGATTTGGCCGCGTCACAATGGGTGCGTATCTGCAGTGAGTTAAGGGCCGTGAGGTCTCGGTGCTAACGGAACCGTTCAGCCACGAGCAGCCACCAAGATAACGCGAGAGATCAACACCTCCAAGGCCTCGGAGCCTGGTGTGAAACGGAGAGTTTCATACAGAGCAGTATGTCCATATTGCACTATACATTATGCATCTTCCTGCTCGAGCTGACAAGCGTGCCATTTCAGGTTGCCTCACCGAACCCGAACTTCAGGCAGCACCTAGGGATGGAGCTTCGTCTGTGACAAGATCACGTCGGGAGGCTTTGGGCTCAGCAACATTCAGTTTGTCTCACGCTTTCGAGGGAGTGCCTCTTGATCTTAGCAACACCACGGATGTCACTGGTCTCGGGAGTCTGGTGGTGGAGATGTCGGTCCCAGAGCGCGTGTGCCAGTCAACGACCAAGAAGGACAAGGGGGAGACAAACGGACAGGAACAAGTGGAAGTTACAGAGAAGGAGGTGTGACAGAGAAACTAATACATGGATGGAAAGGAGAGTGGGAAAGCCTGCCGTGTGGTCTGTTGCACCTGGCGTCGGCGGTCGGGTGATTGTGTGGGAGACTTGGGATTGTCTCAAGGGGCACTCGACCACCCACATTAGTCAATGGTGCAAACATTGGCCAGGAGTGGCAGGCACTTGAAGCCAGGTATCTATTTTGTACAGTATTGCCCGAAAGCAACTGGAAATTACCCCTTGGAACGGCACACCACCTCCAGATCTGAGCTTGGCGGGCGGCCGACACCAGCGGCCTTGCATCAACACTGCCTAGCTCCCTCGGTTTGTGTTGAGAGATCTTTTCATGTTGGAATAGAACTCTCTGAGGCCTCTGTCAAAAGTCTGCCTTTTAAAAATCTATAATGCTTTGTAGGCCAGAAATGTAGTCAGGCTTTTGTCCGGGCAGACACAAGAAAGGAGAATGGAGATTATCCAGATAAACTGATACTGATCGCTTGAGTCTAAAGACGACAGGATGCAAATCACGGTGAACGTGGAAGGAGGGAACGCGTAACGCGGGTAACGCAGCGCTGGCTCTTAGTCAGCCCTGCCCACTGGACCACTCCCTCCCGCCCACCTTCCACAACAGCAGTCCCGCATGTCTCGCCCTTGTTCCCAGGCACCCCATCAACCTCGTCGTTATTCCCTGGAAATTCTCTGACCGTGACGCCTACTGGCATTTCTTCGTCAGTTCTTTAGGCTGTCCACCCCATTCCAAGGACTAAGGCAGATCTATCCATGATCATCCACTGTCGATTTTAACAGCCCGGTTTCCACGCATCCCTCCTTGATCCACGGTCAACTACCACTGAGCAGAAAGCAGAAACAGGATGCAGTAATGGCTCCAGTCACATCACCATCAGAAATACCCTGAATCTCAAAGTCACATCTTCTTGATACCGTCTGCTCTCATTGACACTCTAACTACCTCGAGTCCTCGACACATCCTCTCCCTCACCCATCTTCGCCCACAACGCCAACCGCGACCGCGACTGCAAACACCAAACCACACCATCATCATCCCCATCTCCCCACACCTCCCCTCGATCAAACCCTTCTCCCCTTCATCACCATCCACCTCCAGAGCAACCTCCTCCCCTAAAACAATCCCCACTTCGTATACTTAATCCCACACTCCATCTCCCCCCAAGTCCCAACCTTACCCCCCGAAGCATAGTTGTTAATCGAGTCCCGAATCAAATCCCTAATGTCCCACGCGCCTACATACTGAAACGAGATCCAATCCTGATCAATTTCCACACCAAACTCACACCCGCCATACGAGACCAGAGTGCGATGAGCAGAAGTCCAGACCTGCCATGAGCCGCCGCCGGCGATGTTGTGGTAGATTTGCCAACAGTCACCGGTGGTGGGGGAATCGTTGCTACGGACGTTGTGGAAGGAGGAGTGCCCACAGTAGTTGCCGCGCTTGGTGAGGATGGCGGCTGCGTTCTCTGAGGTCTCTGGGGACTCGGAGGGGTGGCGGAGCTTGAGCTTGAGCTTGCTGGGGGTTACGGCGGCAGGGATGGCTTCATCTGAAGGGGAAGGGGTGGTGCCTGGGGGAAAGTACTTGACGAAGTCGTCGGTGTGGATTTTGAAGACCTTGTCGGTGGTGGTGGTGGCGGTCTCCTGGGCAGAGGCAGCGGGAGCGGGAGCAGCCTCTGCTCCGAGGAGGAAGGTGCCGAGGGCGAGGGCGAGGTTTATTTTCATTGTGAAGCGCATTGTGGCGGTGGTGTTTGATGAAGAGAACTTGTTGAGTATGGACAGGTGATGCTGGCGTTGATTGGGATGTGCTTGAGATGCTGGATGGTGGTGAAGACATGCTGGTAAAGAGAGGACTCTAGGTACTTTTATACTTCATCCTGTCCCCCTGCTCGCCATCATATAATCCCCTTGCTTTCCTCACCCCTTGTCCCCTTGCACAGTCCACTGATTCTTTCACAGAACCTGCCTGCAATCATATGACCGCCACCGAGCCTTGCCCGACCCTAAGACTGACCTATACCTCCTTCAGCATCCATCGCGGTCACCTTCACGAGCACGCAATCGCCCTTTCGAGACATCCATTCGCCCAACCCCAAACAGAATCCTTCTGCCTGATGCTCTTGGGCCTCTAATGCCCAACGCCGCAGCCTCCTCCAGTTCGAACATCACCAGTTCACATCGGCTAGCCACTAGCCTTGCGCCCAGAAACGCACCATTCTGCCCTCCAGGCCTGCAAAAACTCCGTCCCTGGTCGACAATATCACGAGCTTGTCCCATAAGCGGAAGATACAAGCTCTCAGCCCTATCACGTTCCCCTCGCCTGCTGTGTAGCTGCTAGTTCGTATCTCTACCGCCGGTTCACCATAGCCAAGCCAGCACCCGTCCGTCTTGGCGATCTGACAGAAGCATTTCGCTAGTCACTTTTTGGACTAGAGTTTCCGCTGGGAAACAAGCATAAATTGACGACATTGAGCCCATGTCGTTTGCTCATCTAGAACTAGACCTCTAAGATACAGATATGACCTGCTGAGAGGGCTTGGTGGTAAGCATTGGCATATGTCCGACGGGGAGATCATGATGAGGAGCTAGTGACTAGAGGGAGAGTTGTGTGTTGATGTGTAGTGATGTCGAACTTCCGTGATATATACCTTGTATCACGCCTTCACTGTGTTTTTGAGATGACAACAGCCGGGAAAGGGGCAAGAGAACCGGGTGAGTGCCAAGGATCTTTTGTGGCTGTCTGTGGCCGAGCAATGCGGCTAGTAAGCCAACATCACGACATGTATCAACACCTTTGCTTATGTTTTCCTGTCAACAAATACACACAAAATAGAACGTCCTTTCTTTTCAGTCATCAATACATCCCTTCCCATTCTTTCCAAGAAACGCCTGTTCATGCAAACCGGTCTTTGGCCATGTAAAGCTATCATCATCACACCATCTATTCCTCCGGCCCCGGCCTTCCATCCAGCCACTTGCTCATGTAAGGCCCATCCAACCAGTACCCCAACTTCCTGTAGTAACTCCTCACACCAACACCCGAAATAACACTCAACTTCTCGCTCCCATGCTCATCCCTCGCAATTCTCTCCGCTTCCTCCATCAGCAACGTGCCGAAGCCCTGATGCTGGAACTTTCTAGGATCTCTAGCGTGCACCGGAACAGCCATGCCGTACACATGCAACTCTCTGACCAAACTCGTCGGCTGCCCCGTGAGTTCTGGCCTAAAGGTGTATTTCTCGCTGCACTTTCTCAGCCGAAGCAAACCAACCAAGATATCCTGCTTGGGATCTTCGTAGGCCAAGAAGGTCTCCCATCCTCCGTTGGCGGTGTAATCTCTCCTCACGAGCTCGATCTGGTTTGGTCTGATCTTGTTTTTCACTTCGTTGACACCCACTTCGCGGGTGCGGACGTCACGGCAAGAGGTGCCAAAGTCCTTCATGCGAGCCAGGGCGAGTTCTCTGAGGTTACCATTCTCGACACCGGATGTGACGAGGGGCATTGGGATATCTCTCTGGACACGGTAGATACGCGTCCATGGCGGTACAAGAGCCAGGATGCGAGCAACGAGGTCGATGAGGCCGTTGGGCGTGTAGCCCTTGTATCTCCCCGTTCTCCATAGCTCGTAGAGACCTGTCCCACGGATGACGAGGGTAGGATAAATCTTCAGACCGTCAGTTCGGAAATCAGGGTTCTCAAAGTATTCCTTGAACTGGTCCAGGTCGCGCTCCATCCCCACGTTGGGAAGATCAGGCATCATGTGGGAAACGACCTTGAATCCGGCGTCCTTGGAAAGGCAGAATGTTTCTGCGACGGCGGCAACAGTGTGACCTCTGTTTGTGTCACGGGCAACGTCTTCGTAGAGGGACTGCACGCCGACTTCGAGACGGGTGCAGCCGTAGCGGAGCATGTCTGTTAGGTGACTGGCGAGACAGTAATCTGGTCTGGTTTCGATTGTGATGCCGACGCACTTGATACTGCTTTGCTCGCCGGCGCGGACGGCTTCGTCGACGTCGGGCGTACCATATCCGGAAAGGGCATTGTGAAGCTGGGAGATAAACTCGTTGCGGTAGGATTCGGGAAGCGACATAAAGGTACCGCCCATAATGATATATTCCACCTTGTCAACAGAGTGGCCCAGAGCCTTGAGCTGGTCAACACGGCCGCGGGCCTGCTCGAATGGGTCGTATCGAGCCCGGATGGCGCGCATAGAGGTTGGTTCATATCCGGTGTAGGACTGTGTGCTGTACTCGAAATCAGAATCTGGGCCGCCGGGGCAGTAGACGCAAATATTTCCTGTGTAGGCAATGTGTGGACACCTGTGAGGCTTGCACATAACCGCCACTACGGCGATACCCGACGATGTTCGGATGGGCTTTGCGATCAACCTGGGGAGGATGTATTTCTTGTAGTGTTCGGGGACGGCGGCGATAATGGCCGTAAGTGGTGGGACATTGTTGAGCTTGTGCTTCTTTGCGAACTTGGAGCGCAGGCTGTTGAGATTGATATCCTTCCGGGGCTTGCTGGGGTCTCTGGATGCCTCGTGGTCCTCGATCAGGGCGTTGGCGACATCTGCGCAACACCGCAGATAGCGCTCGTTTTCTGGTGGAAGGTTCGCATCCTTCTTGCGGATGGTGGTGGTAATAGTTGCTGTAGCCATTTTAGATACTTTTTCCCTTCCAATCTGGTCTCAGGGGCTAGTTGTCTGTTCGTGATAGTCGTCGGCGCAATAAATCGCCTCTCGGCCTCCTCTTCGATTTCGTGGTTGGTCTGTCAGAGCTTCAATATTCGTTGGCGGGGCAAATTGAAAGCGATAAGGATTTGCTTGATTGCACCCCTCCCCTAGCCGATGGGTGTGAACCTAATCTCAGCCGCTTTGAATCGGCCCAATGTGTAGGGCGAGCGTGCCGCAAGGTGTACCCGGACATCGGAAAAACACTACCACCGTCGCAGCAGGGACCTAGATTGCCGGCCAATGGGGGCGGTGTGGATCCATGCTGTCAAAGATGGGGATGCGGTTGGTTCCCTGAAGCTGCCAAGAGCGGGAGACATTTTTGGACATGGTAGGCTGTTGGAGAAATGACGGTGCATTCGACCTCGTGAACTGAAAGATACCGACGACATTTACCGTTGATATTTCCCATTGACCTTCCCCGTCTCCCCCTTCCCGCCGCTATTACTGCGACTTTCCTCCTCTATATTCCTGTCTGCAGCACACACACACATCAAACAAAATGCAGGCCTTCAGACAATCAAAGCCCGCCGGCAGCCTCTTGCGCCAGCTCGCCCAGCGCAGCTACAGCTCCAACGCTACCCCCTACGCCAGCACCATCAATAACCTCCGCATCAACAGCGACACCAAGGTCCTCTTCCAGGGTTTCACTGGCAAGCAGGGAACGTAAGTTGTTTTTCCAACATGCTGAGAAACAGTCCCGCCGCCCGCTGTATCGCAGACCGCTTTGCGATGCGCCCAAGCGGGGATTAAGCGGAAGACCACTCAACTCATTCCCCTCCAAACTTGGAGGTCTCCTTCTCAAGGTTGCGATGAACTCATTGTGCTGACGTCGTTTGTTTGCCAACAGTTTCCACGCGCAGCAGGCGATTGACTATGGTAAACCCATCTTCCCCATGGGCAACGATGCCTGACAGGTGGAGCCGAAGCAACGAAAACACCCGATTCTGACGCATATCCCGCCCTATTGTAGGAACCAAGGTTGTTGGTGGCACAAACCCCAAGAAGGCTGGACAGGAGCATCTCGGCCTTCCCGTCTTTGCCAATGTCAGCGACGCTGTGAAGGAGACTGGCGCGACCGCTACCGCCATCTTCGTGCCGTAAGCAATTCCCGAATGCCATACCCCCCAGCGACCCCATTATGGCGCTAACAAAAGTTGCCGGCAATCATAGACCCCCACTCGCCGCCGCTGGTATCGAGGAGGCCGTTGCCGCCGAGATTCCCCTCGTTGTGTGCATTACGGAAGGGATCCCCCAGCATGGTTAGTGGTTCCCTGGAACAACCCCAGAAATCTGGAAGAGCAACTTTTTTGACATGGGGATTCTCCCACAGACATGGTTCGCATCACCTCAATCCTCAAGTCGCAGAACAAGACCCGCCTGGTGGGCCCCAACTGCCCCGGTATCATTGCTCCCGGTCAGTGCAAGATCGGCATCATGCCCGGTTTCATTCACAAGCGCGGCCGCATCGGTATCGTCAGCAGATCCGGTACCCTCACCTACGAGGCTGTCAACCAGACCACCCAGGCTGGTCTCGGTCAGTCCCTCGTCGTCGGTATCGGTGGTGACCCCTTCAGCGGCACCAACTTCATCGACTGCCTCAAGGTCTTCCTCGAGGACGGCGAGACTGATGGTATCATCATGATCGGTGAGATTGGTGGTTCCGCCGAGGAGGAGGCTGCCGACTTCCTCAAGCAGTACAACACCGTCAACGGCGGCAAGCCCGTTGTCTCTTTCATTGCCGGTATCTCTGCTCCCCCCGGCCGCCGCATGGGTCACGCCGGTGCCATTGTCGCCGGTGGTAAGGGTGATGCCAACTCCAAGATCAAGGCCCTCGAGGCTGCCGGTGTTGTTGTCGAGCGCTCGCCCGCCAGCTTGGGCAAGGCCCTCCGTGACGAGTTCGTCAGACGTGACCTCCTTTAAAAGAACGAAGTCATAGGTGAAATGTCATGCTAGTTTCTTGCTAGCCACTCACTGTACATGTTTTTTCTACTTTTGTTTAACAGCAAGCGGATGCGGTTCAGTACATCAGGGCGGGGGGTTTACTAGAGAGGATTAACTTTTGGGCGCCGGGACACTTCGGACGAAGAGATACTGCGTGTGTGATACAGCCACTTTTGCCCCTTGATGCATTTTATCATATCCTTGAATCTTTATAGACTGGCGGCGGCGGGGGGGTTAACGGCGGGCTTGGGGGTCATACCTAATCTGTCGTGTATGTGTGCATGGCAAGGTTTCCTGTTTTTATAAAGCTGCTTAAAAATAATTTAGGTCATATGTTGTGACCGAATCATGAAAGACCTGACTATATGTGCCTAAACACAACAACCTGTTGAAACAGAAGAATGCGTAAGACATGTATATAGAAAACCAACGCTCACAATGATGAAAACGCAGAGATATTAGTTATACTCTCCACTTGTGAAAACAGGACCATAAATACAGCACCAAAGCCCCGATCCAGAGCCGGGCTCTAATTGTCAAGGAAAGAAAAGAAAGCCAGTACTCCCTGTAAAGACATCGAAGTCATAAACACCACCCCCAATTAAGTCTGCCCATAGCCATAAAACTCCGTTCCCCAATGCAAACGTAGAGGACTACCACAGACATCCCCTCCCTCCTGATTACACTTGCTGTCGTTGCCCCGCCCAGGTTGGTTGAAACCACCACGATGACCCGTCACTGCTCACCGAGTAACCGCGCAGTGATATCCCCCATGTAAGCCTCCTCCAACACGTAGTCCTCGCCCCCGTTGCGATCAATACCAACATAGTTGAACGCCTCGACCACGGCGTCAAGGTCAAAGCCCATGTGGACGAAGCGGTCGATGAGGTCTTTGTTGTAGCCTTGGTACCTGTTCCACCAAGACAAAATCATGTCAGCCTAAACTTTTTTGACTGGTATTTGCGGATAGAAAGGGCCATACCTCGCCGGATCGTCCGCCCTCGGCGGGGGCGGAGCAACCTTTTGGTAGTTGTGCACAGGTGTGTCCCTCCTCGGCGCGCCGGCGTACTTGACTGCCCACTCGTGCGCCTTTTGGGCAAACGCCTCGGGTTGCTCGAGCATCATCTTGGCCACCTCGGCATCTTGCGGGTCCTTTGGGTTGGGGGATTCGAGGAGCATGCGGAGGGAGATGAGGGCCATTTTGATGGTGCCGACTGGGGACCAGCCTGTGCCGAGGGTGTCGAGGCAGATGGCACCCTGTTTGGAGGTTTGGTTAGCAAACAGTTTTCTTTCTCTCCTGAGGGGTGGTTATTTGGTGGTGGTGGTGGTGGTGGTGCTGTTTCGGGGGGTATTGTTCCATTTTGCCGATATCTTACACCACCACCACCACCGCCGCCACTATTTTGGTCAGGTTTGGTCTGGCGTACCGTCACACTGCTGACGTTTGGGTGCCAGATTTTGGTGTCAAACTTCATGACTGGGGATTTGAAGGGGTAGTTTTCGGGTATCAAGATGTCGACCTGAAAGGTGCCGCCGGCGTAGGGGGTGTCGGGGGGTCCAGGGAAGATGCCCTTGAGGTGAAGGAGGCTGTTGTCGACCGGGTGGGCGCTGACGCCGGAGTTGGGGTCATTTTGGAGGTCGCTGAGCTCCTTGGAGATTCGGCGCTCTCGTGTTGAGGCCATGGGTCGTTGTGTGAAGTGGGTAGAAGCCGGGTTGTTTCTAGCAAGGGGTGTTCGTGTGCGATGAGGAGACGGACGAGGGTGTTGTTTAAAAGTGCAAGTTGGTAGAGGTGACTAAGAACTTTCAGTTTTCACAGCGGGTCGAAGGTTTTGGCGGAGACTCTCGGAAGAGTTGGCATGTGTTGTCGTCTGGGAGCAAAAAGGTTGGGAGGGGCCAACGAAGTCAGAAACCCAACTTTGGAGGGGTAACAGTAGCAACAAGCGCAAGGACCCTGGAAACTAAGGAGGTGGTAGTGACCTCCGGCTTCGTGGCTCTGATCGTGGATCACCCAACGTTTGGTCTATCTGAGAGCAGGTATGGCGGAAGCGGAGACAGGAGACCGGACTTCGCAAAAAGGTGAACAGCGCTGATGTTCGAGACGAGGCGGATGGGGAGGCAGGAGTGATACACCGGCCTGCATATATTGCATGCAGCACACTACGTAAACAAGTCGGGCGGCAGAGACGTGGGCTTTCTTGGGAAACACAGGAGACGGTTATGGATTTATGGAAGGCCTTTGAGCCACCTCTCTGTCAAAGGCTGGAACCTTTCCAGGTTGTCCGTATGCTACACAGAAGCTTCTGGTTGGCGCCGTACTCTTGGTGTTCAATGAGAATGGAATGCCAGTGTTTCCGGGGCTCCGTTGTTTGCCATCATCAATGCATGCCCCCTCCTGCATGTTGGCTCATAACTGGGGTCTGTGCACTCAGGTCTCAGGGCTGCCTGCCATTGGTCAAAATTGCAGGCTGCGTAGTTGGCTCGTGCGGAGGGCGGGACCCAGATGTCGCGTCGCTCTGCCGCCTGGTGGCCTGGCCTGCAAGGCGATTCCCAACACAGCTGCCAGCTTCCAGCTTCAACTCCAGCATCACAAAGCAAGCAGCAACGGGAATCAGCGACACCACTCGCAGCCCGGCACATTTTCACTGTCATCTTCGCAGACTTCGAAACCGTCGATACCAGTTAACAGCTGGCCACCCTAGACACACTTCAACCACTTCACATTCACAGCTCCGGCGGCCTGAGGTCCCACCGTCACAATGGTCGGTTTATCGATTACCAAAGCTCGAGTCGCTCGACTTTTTGCTAACTTTCCGTAGGGTCAAAACCAGTCGGGTATGGGAGGTGGCCACGATGGCAAGGATGACAAGGACAAGAAGGTTTGCTACTGACAATCATCCGTCGTCATCGACTCCGACGTTGCTGACGATGCTATCGTAACAGAAGGAGAAGCACAAGCACGAGCCTCCCCCGAGACCTACCACCCGCATCGGTCGCAAGAAGAAGAGAGCCGGCGGTGCCAGTGCCGCCGCCAAGTTACCGCCCGTCTACCCGACCAGTCGATGCAAGCTCAGGTTGTTGCGCATGCAGCGTGTTCACGACCATCTGTTACTCGAGGAGGAATATGTCGAGAACCAAGAGCGCTTGCGCAAGGCGAAAGCCGCCAAGGACAATGCCGTTCCAGCTGCCTCGGAAGCCGAGGCTGCGGATCGCAATGCCGATGAACGTGGCCGTGTTGACGACATGCGTGGTAGCCCAATGGGAGTCGGAACCCTTGAAGAGATGATTGACGACGACCACGCCATTGTCAGCAGCACGACTGGACCAGAGTATTATGTAAGCATCATGAGTTTTGTTGACAAGGATCTATTGGAACCCGGCGCCAGTGTCTTGCTTCACCATAAGACTGTGAGCATCGTTGGTGTTCTCACAGATGACGCGGATCCCATAGTCAGCGTCATGAAGCTCGACAAGGCGCCTACGGAGTCGTACGCGGATATCGGTGGTTTGGAGCAGCAAATCCAGGAGGTGCGGGAATCTGTAGAGTTGCCACTGCTCCATCCGGAGCTGTACGAGGAGATGGGTATCAAGCCTCCCAAGGGTGTCATTCTCTACGGTGCCCCCGGTACCGGAAAGACGTTACTGGCGAAGGCGGTTGCAAACCAGACTTCGGCCACTTTCCTGCGTATTGTTGGTAGCGAGTTGATTCAGAAGTATCTCGGTGACGGCCCCCGGTTGGTTCGCCAACTGTTCCAGGTAAGCATTCGTCTGCCCAAGATTGGGGGTTCCTTGCTAACATGTCAAAAGGTTGCTGCCGAGAATGCCCCGTCAATCGTCTTCATCGATGAAATCGATGCTATCGGTACCAAGCGTTACGATTCGACATCAGGTGGTGAGCGTGAAGTCCAAAGAACTATGCTGGAGCTTCTCAACCAGCTTGATGGTTTCGATGACCGCGGTGACGTCAAGGTGATCATGGCCACCAACAAGATCGAGTCTCTTGATCCCGCTCTGATCCGACCCGGACGTATCGACCGAAAGATCCTCTTTGAGAATCCCGACCAGAACACCAAGCGCAAGATCTTTACACTCCACACTAGCAAGATGTCACTTAATGAGGACGTCGATCTTGAGGAGTTTATCGCGCAGAAGGATGATCTGTCAGGTGCCGACATCAAGGCTATTTGCTCAGAGGCTGGTCTGATGGCTCTTCGGGAGCGCAGAATGCGGGTACAGATGGCCGACTTCCGCGCCGCTCGCGAGAGAGTGTTGCGGACGAAGCAGGAGGGTGAGCCCGAGGGGTTGTACTTGTAGTTGACGCATTTGTATGATGAGACGTAATTATGGTTGGGGAGGCTTAAAGCGCAACGAAGATGAGACATAGATAACTTGCTAGTTGCGATGTCATTAAACAGCGTGCACTCTGCAGAAGTGATAGCCCTAGCTAACTATGGTGAACTTGTCTCTGATGTGAGTGTTTGCTAACAGGACAGGGATCTTTTGCAAGCTATGGTTCCAAGCAGTTGGGTCTCTTGACAAAAGAAGAGAGGGAGGGTATTACCAAAAAAGGTACTTGTTTTCCTTGAACACAATATCAGAACCACTGCTCAAAATAAGGATCACGATAAGAGCCTCATTCTCGGAGTTATCGCTTAGCTGTCAAGTGGAGCGCGTTGATGTCATGCTCCTCGCCCAAGCTCTGATACAGAACCATCGGTTCTCCCCCATAGCTCTAGGGAATAATTCTAACCCCGACGACACCAAAAAGACACAATCTTACCAAGAAACAAAGCTCCGCAAAATTGTACGGGGTGTGTTTGAGACTCTAGGCAAAAGATAGTGGGAACTGTGAGGCTCGAACTCACGACCTCAGGATAACTCCGATGTTAAACATTCAGATCATACTGCCAAGTATGAGACCTGCGCTCTTCCAACTGAGCCAAGCTCCCTGTTTGATTCGATGAAAGATACTTTCAGGAAGAGGGGTTAAGTCTGCGGCTTTGGCCGAGAACAATTGCAAGTCTTAAAGAGTTGCCATTGATGTTGTCATCTGTTTTGTCGATGTTACAATACACTTTTATGTTAGTTCAGAAAACGATCAAGACAAATTGTTAAGGTCGCAGCAGAAATATCTGACTTGCCATGATCTGTCAGAAATACCAAGCAGGTACACAAAGTCAACACTGCGCCCACTCTGTATCTGCAACTTGAACAACATGTCTCTCTTCATCAAATGAAGTGCATACAAGCTTTCATCGACAACCGCCGAACTCCGCCAAGTTTGTGGAAGGATCGCCAGATTGGAACCAAACGGGCAGGTCGTAGCGACTCCATGACTCGAGAGTGACTAATTTTCATGGTCCAACTCCAAGGTTTGACGGGCCATTATGGCGCTGATAGGTTCGAATGGTAGATAGGCCGGGATCTAATGCAAGTGGATTGGGGAAGATGGATCTCCTATCGCATCTCCGGAACTTCCCCCACTTCCCGTCGTCGTTACAACCGGCCCTGACGTTTTATATCGATGCGGTAGCTCTGAATACTGGTCTTTGCAACTAAGCTTTTATCATCCGGAAAGTTAGTCCGCAGTCAAGATGTTCACTGCTGCAGCTGGTACTGTGCTGAGCCTGTTGGCGGGAAGAGCCATGGCGGAGACGGTCCATGGAGTTGTTGTCTTCACCCGTCACGGAGATAGTAAGTACCACCTCTCTGACATGAATATCATTCATCAGTCAACTAACACTCCCCAGGAACAACCAAACACTACGGCGCCCAAACCCTCACCAACCTCGGCACCACCCAAAACTTTCAAATCGGCGGCGACTACCGCGCCCGCTACATCGAATCCAGCTCCCCTCACCAAATCCTCAACATCTCCGAATTCAACTACGTCCCCTCCCAAATCTACGCCTCCGCTCCAAATCAAGGCATCCTCCTCAACACCGCCACCGCCTTCCTCCAGGGCCTCTACCCACCCCTCGCCGACCTCAACCCCTCAATCGCAACCCAAACCCTCAACAACGGAAGCGAATCCACCTCCCCCCTAAACGGCTACCAATACATCACCCTCCAAGGCATCCCCCCCAACTCCCCCGACGCAATCTGGATCAAAGGCGACGACAACTGCCCAGCCGTCACCCAAGCCAGCCAATCCTTCGAATCCAGCCCCGAATTCACCACCAAACTCACCTCCACCCGGGAATTCTACCAAAGCCTCTTTCCTGTCTTAAAATCGGTATATGATATCACCTCCCCAGAAGATCTAAGCTACGCCTCCGCCTACGACATCTACGACCTCATCAACGTCGCCCGGCTGCACAACTCCTCCTTTTCCATCTCCCCCTCCCAACTCTTCCAACTCCGCACCCTGGCCGACAGCGCAGAGTTTGCATACAATTTCAATGCCTCGCAGCCTGAGCGGTCGATCCATGCCCGGACCTTATCGTCTGCCATCCTGACGCAGCTGAACAAAACTGTTGCCTTGGAGGGCGCGCTCAAGTTTTCTCTGTTGGCGGGGAGCTACGATGCGTTTCTTGCGTTTTTTGGACTTGCCGGGCTGACGGAGGTAAGTGAGAGTTTTTATGGTTTGCCTGATTATGCGTCTACGATGGCTTTTGAGCTCTATTCCCCTGAGACGAGGACTTCTTTCCCGGAGGAGAAGGATCTTTGGGTGAGGTTTTTGTTTAAGAATGGGACTGCTGGGGGGTTGGATTCTTGGCCGCTGTTTGGGACCGGGAGGGAGAGTCTCTCTTGGGGGGAGTTTACTAGGGAGATGAAGGGGAGGGCTATTGGGAGTGCGGAGGAGTGGTGCTCTGCTTGTGGGAGCAGCGATGGGTTTTGCGCGACGTATACTGGTGTTGCTGCTGAGATGTTCACCAGAGGGGGCATGCCGAATGCTATTGCTGGGGTTGTTGGCGCGGCGGTTACGCTTGTGGTGTTGGGAATTGTGGGGTTGGTGGCGTTTTTGTTTGTGAGGAGACGGAGATCGGGCGGGAGTGTGGTGGTGATGGCGGATGAGAAGGGGAGTGTGAGGAGTGGGAGTACGGGGGCTGGCAAGCTGTGAATCACTGAATATTATCAGCGGCAAAGAGTGTAAAGGTATCTGAGAAAAAGGAGAAAGGCAAATTTGAAAACTACCTGGTGGTTACAAGATTCCACTTTGTGTTTAGCGGGATACTTGTCAAGTTGTCATGCGATTCTAACATCTTGATTTACCTGCACCTGAGATTTGTTGTGAAATGTATATTACCATCATACATAAGGTACTAAAGACACATCAACAAACCCTCTGGAGAGAAAATATAATACATACCTACGTATTTCGCATAGACAAAATAATTATAATTTTCAACCTATTAAAATAATTCATAACCACCTACCCGACCACTTCGAACCATGAGCCAGCATGGATGTTTCACCTTGGCACCTTGGTATTTTAGTACCTAGAACAGGCCTAATGACAAAGTCCCAGATGGCATTACAACCGTGAAATAGCATGGATTTGCTTAAAGAATGGAAAAAACATGATAACAGTTCAAACTTACCATGTATTTCAAAGATTTCAGAACATTTATAAAAATTAACATATACAATAATACAAACCTCAAACCACATCACAGAATCCAACACCCTTCTACGCACATTACACATACTTTGTCAAAAAGTACCTTAACCTATCTTTGTAGGTAGATATGATGATGTATCACGTAAACATGAGCGACGGTCAATGTAGTGTCTTCCCACCAGCTACCAAGCTTACCCATATCCCAAATCGTAAATAACTTCTTACAACCCATATACTATTCACCTCGCGAACCACAACAACAGAATCAATGTCCCAACATCTACCAACTTTTTTCCTTCGAATCCTCTACGTTGGAGATAACTTTTCTACTTGTCATGTTTAAACAGCATGAAAGATTCTTCTGGCGGCAAAGTAAGACGAATTGAAACATAATGTGTCGACATATCCCCGTCCAAGAAGCATGATAACAAGAGCTTATATTTTGACTCATAGCGTTCATAGAAAGACGTCAGGCCTAAGCAATAAATATCAAGACATAGACCCTCTCATCATTGGTCACCAAGCATACCAGTCAGGAAGGAAGCCTCAACGAGTGAACATGTGGCATATCACCACCAACTACGTCATGCCCCACAAGATAAGAACGGAAGTCTGGGCAATATGGAGGACTGACTGGCACTGGAGATACGACAAAGCACAGATTCGGCACAGACAAGACAGCAAAAGATAGGCGCACGTGTGATAGATTGATGGCAAGTTGATAGAAACAGGACTCATCCCTGTCACACGAGGCCTCAGAGCCTACGAGTCCATCAAGGACCAGCTCTGTACACCACCGCGTCCTCGAGACGATTTCCCTTCTCCCATCCGCTTGCCCTTGATCCCACCCCAGATAGCCCTTTCGACCAGCTCACTTGAGACAACCAGCTGACCAGTGTCCCATATGTCACAATTCCAAAGAAAGAGCCAGCACCGGTGCAGATTATTGTCGTTTCATTCAGCGTAAAATGGAAGGGATGGCCTTGGCGATTCGGCCGTCAAAACGATGAGGCGTGGCACGTTGGCACACACCCTATAGCACCACTGACGAAGCCTAGACTGCCAAAGCCGGGTATTTTTGTGCTTTCTTTTTCATCCATGCAACCGCATTGTCCATTGGTTGATCTCAGTTATTTTATGAGCTCCCAAGCCTGGGGACGCATAGTGTTGTTAGATAGCCCATTGCCTATCCACCCAGCCACGCATATGAAGTCGATGATGCCCCGAACCACCGCGCCAATCTAAGATGAAATCGCATAAAGGACAAAGGTATGCATTTTGGTCACTATCTCTAGTAACCGAAGGCAGCAAGGGCCTCCGTCGTCTTGGAGTCGACCTTGGCGGTCTTCTTCGCCTCGGAAAGCTGTCTGGCGGCGAGCTTCTTGCGCTCGTAGTAGGCAGCGCCCTTCGCCTTGCGTCTCTCCTCGAGTCTGGGGAAAGTAAAGTCAGTCTTTGCGATCCTCGGTCACTTCTGGCTATTCGCCGGAATTTCACCCACCTGGCAACAACGTCCTGGTACTTCCAGCCGACCTCGTGGCTGAGACGGCCAACGGTGCAGTACTTGCGGCCGGGCTGGAGTCTGAGGACACGGAGGGCCTGGGGAACGACCATCTTCTTCTTCTTGTCATAGGAAGGGGGAACACCCTCGAAGACCTTGAGGCGCTCAAGGGCAGCGGCACCGCGGGCGGTCTTGTGGGGAATCATGCCACGGACGGCCTTGTAGAAGATGCGGGAGGAGCGCGGAAGTGGAAGGGCCTAGACATTGTCAGACTAGGTCGGACATCGATCGTTCGGGAGGAGTTCAACTCACCACCGCGGGTAGGGTTGTACCGGGTCATCTTGCGAAGGTAGGCATGGTACTTGACTGTTTCCAAATGTCAGTCAACTGGTTCGTCTTGATGTTGTCCTCCATCCTTCGGTCCGGCAGCAGTTCTCCCCACCGGCGCCCCTCCTCCAACGCGCAATTCCAATCATCCAACTGCTCGCCCGTCGCGAATTCCCGTGCCATATCGATGAAGAAGAAGGGTGTGACGTACGCTTGGCGCGGAAGAACTCGCCAGAGATGTTGAGAGCCTCGCAGCGGACAACAACGATCTGCTGGCCGTTGAGGAGCTGCTTGGCGACGATGCTGGCAAGACGACCAAGCAGATGGCCCTTGCCATCGATCACGACCTGTTGAAACCAGAATTAGCCACCATCGCTCCTCTCTCGGTTGTACCTCCTCGCAATTGCTTCGTCCTGGTGCTGATTTCGCTCGCGTTGGGGTTTCGAGATTGTGCGTCGCAGTGTGCTGGGCGGTGGCTGAGATTGACGGTTTCCTCGTGCGTGCTCGACTTCCGATTGCATTGCATTCAAACTGCCGATGGAGAGGAGAGGCAACACATACCACAGACTCGAAGGACGACATCTTTCCGCAAGTGACTGGGGAAAGGAAGGAAACTAAAGAAAAAGAATTGATCAGTCAAACTCCAGCCGATCAAAATGCTGCGTAGTCTGGCTGTTCCTTACCCTGCGCGATGGTTGATGGTCGGTCTACGACTTTTTTGTGTGTGCTGAAAATTGGCCGTGTGCCAGTGAAGGCCAGCCAGATGCGCTAGGCCGAAAGTGGGATGGGTGGGGACGCCGCAAGCGAGTGGGAGTTGTGGCCTCAGGCCAAAGGTAGGGTTAGACCTACCGGGCAGAGCTTGAGTGGGGGCCCACCTATCAAGGTTCCTGCGCTGTGACAGGCTCCACCAGCTGTCCGGCAGCAGCTTGCTCTCCAGGCAAACAACGATAACTGATAACGACATTTCACCAGGAGTAAGCTATACATGAGGTACACAGATCTACTCAATGCATGCAGTGGGACATCGTAATGAAGGCGGATTTGCACATGTAAACGAGAAGAAATCATTTTTTATTGACTGGTTTTCAAGTTTGTTTTTGTAGTACTCTCGTACTTCTTCTGTTGAGGTCGCTCATGCCCGCGATCCATGATGTCAACCATAGCATTTCCCCTTTCGATGGCAAAAGATGAGAAGCAAATTCCCTTCTTGTTGTGTAGCCCCATATGACCACGGTAATTTCAGACGCTTCCAAAATCCATGGCCTTATTCCTCCTGAATACACGGCCTGGCGTATCAATGTTTCCGCTACCGCACGTCCGATGCTGAGTGAATATGAAAGGACGATGCTAACCCATTAAAACCAGTAAAAAATAAAAATAAAAAGCCAGTATCCTGGCTACCAAACGTGCGGGGAAAATTCCTCAAACTATGTCAAGGCACTCCTATGATTTGACGAAGGAGGCCGAATGTTATACCCTTCCCTTCGCCTTGACATCATCAACGAGCTTTAAGATGTCCTGGACATACTTGACCAACTCCTTTCTTCTAGCTCTGGCTCCATCTTCTGTCGAGGTATCGACCTCGTCGAGCTTGAGAATCACCTGCTGCATAATCGTCTCCGAAATCTTCCTGTGCTCCTTTTCTCTTTCCCCGGCGTCCGGGGGTGGCCGTGCCATAAAGTCGATGCACAAGGGAAGAAGTGTCGTCTCAAAATGAAGGGCGAGGTTGTTAAGTCGCTGAATAGGACCGCCAGGCTTGCCCATAGGGGGAGGTGAAATAGAAGGAAGGTTGGGGGCGCTGGCAGTGGACAGGGCCGATCCCGAGGGAGACTGAGTCCGAACCCTGGACTTGGCCCGTCTGTAGCCTCTGCCATCATCGGCCGGAATGTCGAGGCTGCCGAAAGATGATGTGGTCTCCCGAGGGCTGCGTCCCCCGAAGCCATCCCTCCGGCTTGTCCTCGGCGAGGAAGGGGCATATCGGTGACTCTTCTCGCGCCCATTCCTGATCACCTGGCCTTCGTACTTGTTGCGGCCGACAACAACCAACTCCTCGTTGCTGTCCTCGCTGCTTGCCTGACCTGAATCATCCAAGACCATAAGGACCTCGCTGTTGTTCTTGACACCATATTCCCTTACAGGAGCGTCGGCATCTCTCAGCCGGCGTCCCTTGTAGTAGAGCTTGACACGCTTTGCCTGGCGGTCTGTGAGGTCCATGATCATCCGCACACGCTCCCGCACATCGCTGACAAGCAATTTTCCGTCGCCGATGCAGTAGGCGGGAAAGTGTTCCGGGTAGGTGATGCCCTGGTACTTGACCAGCATAACATCGTCTTCAGGCTTGTTACGCAAGTAAGCCTGGGACGGGGCAGAGGAGGAGTAGACGTCGTAGTACTGTGATGGAGGGGCATAGGAACGGCTAGGGACGTCTACGCCTTGGTCCTGAAGATCCTGCGAGGTGATGTAGCTGAAGTCCTCGTCGGTGACGTTGGGGACGCCGCCATGGCCGAGGCTGGAGCTAAAAGGAGAGAGGCTTGGGCGACTGGAGAAACCGTAGCGACGCATGATGCCGTTCTTCTTGTTGCCCGCTGCAACGGCTGGAATGGCGCCGAGGAGAACAACCGTAGCGATTGCGGTGTAGAGGGTGGTCGGAGAAAGACCCGTGCTTGATTGGAGGAAGTCGGTGGCACCAGACAAGTGGTCGACCGTGGTGTCCAGGTATGCTTGCAGAGAGGGCGGAAGCTTCTGCAGGACTGCCGTGATATTATTGGCAAGATTGGTTGCGAAGGCACCCGAGGATGCCAATACTCCTTGACCGGTAGCCACGTTGACGACTGAGGGTGGTCCTACGACAATGTGCCGTCGACCTGCTGGGAAGAGAAGAGGAAAACAGGAACGAGAGGGTGGACCGCGGTCAGTTATACCAGTAGAGGGAACGACGCTAAGGGACGGGCTTCGCGGAGTTGACGATGGCTTCGAATGGATGTGTTCCAGCAAGAGAACGCATCAATCGGGGCCGAAAAGATTGCAGGGCCAATGGGTGCGACCGAGGCTGGGCAGCTGGAGATGGTCGCCTTTGGAAGGGATGGCACAAGAGTTGCGTTGTCCTTGCACGGCAATTTTCAAACTTCCAGATTTGGCAGAATGGACGTTTCTCACGATGATCACGGATGGAAAGGGACAAGGTGTGTTGTCTTCTCTGTCGTCCGATGCTTTGAACCCTTGGTCGGGGGTCTGATGGGATGGGTCATTTCGAGGCTGCAAGGGTCCCAGGCAGGAGTTCGCTTGCTCGCTGTTCCAATTTTCTGGAGAACCCGGCGGTCTGACCCCGCCTCCGAGAACACTTGACCCCACTTTCCGCGCCACTGTGGGCTTGCCATTTGCTCGTAGGGACTCTGTCTTGTCAGGGAACAATTCATTCATTGTGTTGTTCATCGGTCATGAACTCCCACTCCCAACAACATGCGGTTTCTGCTGGAAATTCACCGAATCGACGCAGGCAACCGCTGCAAGCTGCCGTCGACACCCAAACACAAGGCGAACTCTTGGAACCATTGATGGCCTCACAACAAAACCGGCAGAACCGATCTCCATCGGTGCCCGACGACTCCATCGAGGAGGTGAATGACGGGATGTGCACATCATCACGAGGGCTTGTGTCCCGGCTTCAACACGGGGACGACAATTATCCTAGTCACTCAAAGTAGTTACGGCCTCATGGAGATCGCCGGCATCGTTGATCCGCTCAGCCGCTGTGGGCTGCCGACTGGTTCAAAGTCCACCACGATATCCAGCGGCAGCGATCATTCGTGATATTACTTGCGTTGGCTCAACCAGATGGTTTTGCCCCGTGGGGTTGCTTGCGCCTCCCGCAACGGCGCAATCGATTAGGCAATCACAACCATGCCTCAGAAACAAAGTGAGGTCATGCAGGCCAAGTCCACCAGCGTCGTTCCACTTGGTAAGAGAAACAGACGTCGTGAATAGCCTCAACTCGTGGACACGACTGGCTACATAGGCTGCGGTCTTGCTAGTAGCTCTTGGCTCATGTCAGCGTAACAAGTGAAGTGGGCAAAGTAGGCTGTGAACGACGCATGATGGCTTCTAGCCCGGTTTGTGTCGGACAGAGCAGAGCCTCAGTGTGGTGTATCCGCTTTTGTGTGAGTAATACCACGAGGGGAGGACTGAGATATTTGTTTACTGTCCCCGCTGTGATCAGGCTGCTGCTCGGAAAAATTCCATAACGAATGTATTCCCAGAACCAAGCAGGCACTTCTCAGCTTGATGTTTCACATGTCCTCATGTGCCCATTTCATCGTTGACGTTGAGAGATCCCAAGGTGGGGTTGATCTCAACAGGCTTATCTTATCGCTTACGCACAGATCACTTGCGTCATTGGAAATCGGGGCTGCCCTCGTCGCAATCCCAAGCGGAAGCACGGATCTCAAATTGCGAGACTTGTCGAACAAAGAAAGCCTCTCCGCAAAACCCATCAGCAATTCCAAATACTTCTTATCTAGGATTCGTAGCATATTTGCTGTAATAGCATAAGGTTCATATCCTGAATAATCAACCCCATACTACAGAATGTCTGAGCAGTGTCAAGACAAGGAAGGTTGACAAATCCGTCCGATCCGCTCCATCATCCCGCCATCTAATATCCCGGGGTAGTATGTGGAGATTCTACAGTCCCTACTCTGTAGTAGTTTGCGAGTCTACAATCCATTGTCGCAACCGCTTTTTTTGTACCGTTCGTCCCTCCATTCCAAAACAGCTGCCTCTCTTGTTTGCATATCCCATTTCAGCTTTTTTTTTTTTCCAACACCCCCTCTCTCCGTTTCCAAGACCTCCTCTTAACTCGAGAGTTCCCCGCACTTTGTCTTTCCATGTCCTTCTTCTTTCGCAGATTCTTTCTCAGCAACCTCACCAGCAACCATGGACGCCGCCCAGAAGAAAGCCCAGCAGTTGATCGATGACAATGCTGTCAGTACGTAGTTGACCCTCTATATGCGCCCCTAACCCTTGCCGTTGATAATAGATTGCTAACCATGGATGTATTGCGCGCAAAAACAGTGGTCTTTAGCAAGTCCTACTGCCCCTACTGCAACAACACCAAGCGCCTCCTCGACTCCTACAACGCCAAGTACAAGGCCATCGAGCTCAACCAGGAGGACGACGGCGACGACATCCAGGCCGCGCTCGCCAAGATCACCGGCCAGAGGACGGTGCCAAACATTTTCATCAACAAGCAGCACATTGGTGGCAACAGCGATCTCGAGGCCGTGGCCAGCAAGGGCAAGGACGGCAAGAAGCTTGAGGAGTTGTTGAAGGAGGCTGGTGCTCTCTAAATGGAGAGAGAGTGAGGAATCAGAAGGGAAGTGATGGGATACCCACGGTCAAAGGCTCAACCAACATTCAAGATTATGGGATATTAGCAAGCGAAGCACGCTTTCTTTTTTGCGTTGCACTTAACATAACAATGCTTGGAAAATGGGATGTCATGTTGGTTGTCATTTTTTGAAATCTTTGTAAACATTGGCTATTATCAATACAGTTCGCGCCTGATTTTCTTCAAAACATCTTGTGCCAAGCCACTCCGGTGTCTTACCTAGCGAAAGGCAGAAGATCCATTTCCTCACCTGAACCAAAGATTTTCACCTAGCGAGCGGCACGACCATACTAGCAACTGTCCCCACCGGCCTTTCTACAAACTCCATGATGCCCTCAACAATACTCTTCCTCGCCGGCTCACTAGCAACCTGCTTACCGGCCAGATAGTTCAACCACAACGCCCTCGAAACCCTCTCATCCGGCACAACCCCAATCAACTGCCTGCCACCAGACTTCTTGCCCCCATCAAAGGCAATACTGAGATGACCCTTGTCATCTCTGGCCAGAATCAACTCCTTGGCCTTTGGTACCTTGCCCCTGTTGAACACAGCCCTAAACTGCTTCATCGCCTCCCCAAACGCCTCATCATCCACCCCCTTCCCGGATAATTCTGGTCCGCGAGTCTTGATGGCGTTGACGAACCCATCCCGCAAGTGGTGGAAGTCAGTGTCGCGAACGGGGATGACGCGGAAGGCGGTACGGGCGGGAATGTTGTGAGACAAGAGCTCATCCCATAACTTGGCGCCTTCGGCTGGGTCGAGGAGTTCATTCCTCAACTGATCCCGCTCTCCAGGGACGAGGGTGGTAGCAATAGGGTTGACCTTTTTGACAAGGGCGGATTGCAAAGCTGCAATGTCTGCGGTTGCGATGTAAAAGCCTACCACGTAGACGGAAATCCCGATGAAGGTGACTGTTCTGGTTCCCAGACCAACAAGGGTATACTCCGTCTCTGGGGCAGCAGCGGTGGTGATTGTCCCAGGTTGAACAGGCTCAGTAGCGTCTAACGGTCCGGTAAAAGAAGGCAAAGAGATTGTCCGCGGAAAGCTAGGGACGACGCTGTGGCCTGTGGGCACGATTTCATTCCCGTTTTCATCGTGGACGATTATTTTCCTGTTGGGGGCGTTGGGGTCGGAGAGGGGGTTGGATGGGTCGGCGTCGGCTTGTATTGGGTTTTTCTTGATCTCGAGGACAATGCGGTAGGAGACGTAGATGAAGGAGACGATGCCGGCGACGATACCGCAGGAGAGGAAGATTTGCTTGTTGCGGTGGTAATCGGCTGAGGACTGGGCGATGTTGCGAAGGTTGAGGTTCTCGACGGCGCGGGTGCCGGTTTGGCGGAAGGAGCGCTTGAGAGGAGGGTTCGGCGCTGGATGTGAGGTCTGAGGGAGGGATGGCGGAAGAGGGCCGGGCTGCGGTGCGGGCTGCCTGCCGGAGAAGGGGCTGCCGAGCATTGTGTGTGTATAAGATGCTGTTACAGTTGCAGCCGTATTGTTGTTGTGGTGATCTCCCCTGCGTGCAGTCGTTCGTCGGCTGGTCGTCCGTTCGATGTTCCTTGTGGGAGATGGATGTCAATTCGGAGTTTGGAGCTTGGCGTTCGTCCCCGGGGTCAATTTGACATCATGGTGCCTGGGGCCCGTCATCAAAGTGGGTCGTCTGCCGAACCATGGCGTCTTGGTTCAAGAATCACGACGCTATGCCCATTGGAACATTTCTAGCGTGGTGATCCTCAAAAAAAGGTGGACTTTGACTTCAACTTTTCTGAATCTCAAAATAAACCGACTTCAAGTTCGAATCAAAGAGGCCAGACACACCGACCAACTTGAGACCAACATGGTCGCCCAGCCCCTGTGCTACGAAGGAAGCTTCCCGCCTATGGGATGTTGCCCTGCAGCTGAAGGATGAGGTCACACATATCATTGCACGTGGCGTCCCATGTTTCTCAGCAAACCACATCATTTGGACGAGGGGCGCCAACTATCTTCAGGATCTTGACATGCTGACTGTTTGCTTTGACTGGTTACTGCAGCCGAATGCTTAAGCGCCCATGCGCACGTCATGAACAAATAGACGTGCATGCTGGGAATCTGTAATGTTGCGGTGCTGTGTTTCTCAAGTTGAAGGGAATACCATGCGGCGGGCCCAAATGACTGGCCGCGCGTAGTGTCTCTCTGAAAACCGATATCGAGGTGGCATCTCAGACAGCCTGACCATCTTAAGATACCCGACTACCCGAAAGCTATCGCGTCCTTCCATGGCCCAGAGATTGGGTTACTGGCTAGCTCCCGAGATCCCGATGAGGTAGATCCGGTGGTGGCGCTGGAGGTTGCCCAGCTGGAGCCTTCGTATAACACTTGCTATCATTTTGCCGATATTCGCAGCCCAGCTTTCCTTCCATGGAAGCTCCCTCGTCAAGATGTACGCCCTCCTGGGAATCTGCCGCTTTCCCCGTGACTCTACGCACGAGACGCCGCTGGAAGGGTTGCCACAGCCGTGTCCATGATCTATTCGACATTGGCGTGGCTAGCATGGTCACTGGAACGAGTTGGACAGGACCTGCCACCTCAGCTATTTTCTATGGTACCCAAGCACACAGGCGGCGAATTGAGGTTGTTGTCTCAGGTGCCGCATCTGGTACTTCATTCACTGCATCAGGCCTGCAGGTGGGACGTTAGTACTGACACTACCACCTGTCGCTTGATGAATGCTCCATACTGCCATCGATCAGCTTCCTAGTAATCATCACGAAGTTACTTGGCGTAGCATGGAATTTCAGATGGAAATCGAGGTTTGATTTTGAACAATAAAGAACCACCGCAAGTGCCCGACAAGTGTGACCTCTGGGCAGCCAATAACCCCACCCTAAGGTCGGTAGGTTGCGCCCCATGTAGGTAGGTTGCCTTGTTCACGCACTCCCTCGAGCAGCCCGTCCGCAGCAGGGCAACTGTTGAATGTGTGAGTGGAAGTCCTAAAGTGACAGCAATGGGAAATGGGAATAGAGAAGGCATGAAGCACTACATCTTTGTCAGACTTTGCTTCCCAAGTGTCAAGTTTGTCAGAAAGCCCACCTTCTTAGGTAAAAACTCTTGGGTGGCATTTCACAATAGCGACTGGCTTCAGGCCTTCCTCTTTATTGTCTCCTATCACGGCATCCTTCCCTGCCACCGTCATCGCCCACGCTGTCATTCAAACTCACCTTCCTGTAGAACAACGCCCCCCCCCCTATTATCTCACCACCTCCTCCTGTCGACCCAGACAAACCCTCCATCTCAAATATCGAACACCTGTTGCGCTGCCTCCTAGGTCTTGTTTTTCCATCATCCACAGATAGCTGGAGGTATCTATCTTTGTCGCCCTCAACCGCTTGAGATTCCGACCGTCATTGGACCCACAGACCAAGGCTATTTTGGGCCGGGTCCCCTCATCACAGCCTGGGCCCCCTGCTGACAATTGACGGCTGGCAGCGCACCAACAAGCACTCCACATTTACGGTCGGGTCGCCTCCCTCAGTGACAGTCACCGTCCTTCCCTCTGCTTAACTTCCCACCGAACCCGCCCTTTGCGCCGCGGAGTCGACAATGACTTTAGCAACCATGAGACAGCGCGCGTCCTCGATATCATCGCCGACAGAGGCGCAATCATTTCTAACCACGCCCCGAGCAGCACCGTCGCCGAGCCAGCAGCAGCAGCACCCGACCAGCTCACCCGACAACAACAACAGTCCGCCCAGCCTGAACTCATCGACCTTGTCGTTGACGCACAAGACGATGCCCGCTCCACTTCATCCAGCAGCTCGCCAGCGCCCGGCGGTGACAATGAGGAATCCGATTTCTTCCTCGGCGCAAATGATTCACAGTCTCTCGGCGTACCAAATCTCCAGGACATGCAGGTCAACGATGAGGACTGCCTTCCGCCCATCAACCGGCTGCCAAACGAGATCTTGATCGCCATCTTTGCCAAGCTCAACAGTCTATCTGATGTCTTCCACGTCATGTTGACATGTAGGAGATGGGCTCGCAATGCGGTTGACATTTTGTGGCATCGTCCATCGTGCACGACATGGGACAAGCACGTTCAGATTTTGCAACACTCTCAGCTCAGAGGCTCCGGCCTTTCCCTACAGGGGAGTTCATCAAGCGCCTCAACCTTGCGTGTCTGCACGACACCGTCAGTGATGGCAGTGTTGTTCCTCTTGCCTCGTGCACCCGTGTCGAACGCCTCACCCTCACAAACTGCGGCAAGATTACCGACACTGGCCTCATCCCATTGATCACTAACAATGATCACTTGTTGGCACTTGATGTTTTCCAACGACAGCCAAATTACGGAGGCTTCGATCTATGCTATTGCCCAGTACTGCAAGCGACTCCAGGGTCTCAACATCAGTGGATGCCACAAGGTCTCTCCAGAGAGCATGATTACTCTTGCCGAGAACTGCAGGTTTTGAAGAGGTGAGTTTGCAAGCCTCGACGTATTTGCTTTCATATTGTACTCTGTGTCTAGATATGCTAACTGGTCGTCTCATAGCTCAAATTGAATGACTGCCAACAACTGACCAACCAAGCCGTCCTTGCCTTTGCCGAGCACTGTCCCAACATTCTCGAGATTGATCTCCACCAATGCAAGTTGATTGGCAACGAGCCTGTTACAGCACTTATTGAGAAGGGACAGGCTCTCCGTGAACTTCGACTGGCCAACTGCGAGTTGATTGACGACAATGCTTTCTTATCGTTGCCGAACAGGACGTTTGAGAACCTGCGCATCCTGGATCTGACATCTTGTGACAAATTGACGGATCGGGCCGTGCAAAAGATTGTGAAGTCGCGCCTCGACTCCGGAACCTGGTCTTTGCCAAGTGCCGCCAGCTCACAGACAAGCTCTGTATGCCATTGCTGGTCTGGGGAAGAACCTGCATTTCCTCCATTTGGGCCATTGCCACGCAGATCACGGACGAGGCCGTTAAAGCTTGTTGCCGAGTGCAATCGCATTCGCTATATTGATCTTGGTTGCTGCACCCACCTGACGGACGACTCGGTGATGAAGCTGGCCACCTTGCCCAAGTTGAAGAGGGTGGTCTCGTCAAATGTGCCCAGATTACAGATGCAAGTGTTATCGCTCTTGCGAATGCCAACAGGCGAGCACGCTTACGAAAGGACGCGCATGGAAATGTCATCCCCAACAGGTATGTCAGCATGAGGCCACAGCAGCTTGGAACGCGTTCATCTGAGCTACTGCACAAATCTTACTTTGAAGGTATTAATTTAACAGCTTTTTTTTCGCCGTTGCAGGTCTGGATTTTGCTGACTTAAGATGCGTAGGGAATCTTGCGGCTGCTTAAGTGCTGTCCGCGACTCACCCATCTCAGTCTCACAGGCGTGGCTGCCTTCTTGAGATGACTTGGAGGTATTTTCTCGTGAGCCTCCTCAAGGTAAGCTTTTCGCTCTGTCAATGCACATCGGTGGCTAACACGGTTATTATAGGGTTTACCCAACACCAACGCGATGTCTTTTGCGTGTTCTCAGGTCAAGGCGTTGTCAACCTCCGCAAATATCTGAACCAGGAACAGACATTTGCCGACCTTGGACTTGGAGAATCAGCCGGCGGTGTTAGCAGGGCTGGCCGAGACACTCCAACCGGCGAGGTCATTCAGGCCAACAATGGCGATGCCACCGACGAGACGGAGGTCGATGTCGTGGACGACGACCGGAGGATGACGATATGGCCGATGCTGCTCCACCTAACCCAACCCATCAACAACCACCGCCTCCCCGCCGCTCGCTCAACACTTCATCCCCTTTTAACTATGTAGGGGGCCACCCGCCTTACCTACCGCAGTCGGTTCCGTTACAAAACGGTCACATGGCACCCCAACATCCTCAACTCTTCACCACGGCCTATCAATGACCCGACGTTTGTGACATTGTCTGCTCAGCAAGCTCAATTTGCTGGACCAGCCCCTCGCCATCCACTAGCTCTCTAGCCAAGTTATGGGCACGACAATAGTTAATCCGCCAGCGAGAATGGACCGCGACGGACCTGGTAACCCTCAAGATTCGGCTTAGGAGACCTTGTCTGGAGGAAGCACACCACACCGCGTTCGCAGCTCTTCTGCAGGAGACACGCCACGGGACGACCGCGGGACTTCTGAAGCAATCACGCTACGCCGAAGTCGCAGCGTACGGGCCGTGCGTTGACGCCGTCTAAGCGAAGGAGAAATTGCGGTGGCTTGAAAGCTGCCTTTTGGTTAGGGTTGAACTCTGTCCGCAGAGATCAGAAGTACTTCACATCATCGTCTTTTCGGCAAGGTTTCGGAGCAGAAATGCGACATTGATACCAGCACAGTGGTTTTGGTCTGCTGTTATGGCCGTTTTACTATTGGAACGTAGCTTTACCTACGGCCCAATCATTTGCCTTTTTTGTTCCCGTAAGCTCCTATACAGGACTCACGAAGTCACGGCTTTTGCGGGTTAA